>NW_027270890.1:1410000-3940000 GCF_040938485.1 Diadema antillarum | reverse complement strand
ACAATCCTTGACGGGGGCGACAATCCGTGCCGCCAGCGCCCGTCACGGATTGTCGCCCCGGGCAGGAGGCGACAATCCGTGTAGGGGCGACAATCCGTGTCGCAACAGCTGCCATTACACCATTACATAAATATTTATTATCATTTCTTGCATCTTTGTATCATAACCTTAATAATGTGTTATTTTGACATAAATGTATTTTTTGAAGGATTATTAATCTTGATGCTCTTTTTCTGTTTTGGTTTACATGATTGTGTATTTTATTTATGTACTTCTCTATCTATGTTTCGTTTTGTAAAGGTTTCCGGAAGGATGTTAGCAAGGGGATTCCCACCAGTATGATTAAGAAATTTGTTTGGGAGATCAACGACAAAGAGAAATTAGAGAAGATCCTAGATAAGCTCAACATATCTCAGCAACGCGATGATCAACATTTTCCCCTTGGTGCAATAGAATGCCTGAAATCATGGCGCCCTGATAAAACTAGCAAAAATCCTGTGGTCTCGCTAAGCTTGGCAGTGGAAGATACTGAATGCTCCACTGCTGACCAGAATTTTTTCAAAGGTAAGATTAGAAGTATTAGAGCCGACTGTGTTATCATTTATTTCAAGTATGGGACAAAAAAAAATAATGTCACTAATACATGTATTATCATTCGTCATGCCTTGTCTCGGTGCCCACACAACAAGCTGCTTTACACACTATATTCCAAACTCTGAAACTCTCAGGCCCGAATTTACGAAGGTGGTAAAATCTTGTCCTCTTTTTAGAGCATGGACAAAGACCATGGAGCGCCAGGTGTCGCATGGAATTTTTCATTACGAAATCAGTCATTTCGAAATGATTACTAGTATCTTGTAACGAAATGACATCATTTCGTAATGAAATATCCGTGCGACACTTGCCCCCCCCCCCCCCCTTGGTCTTTGTGCATGGTTTAAACCATGGACAAGATTGTACCACCTTCGTGAATTCGAGCCTCTAAGTTTATGCTCGATTTCGGTCTGTCTCCATTGGAATGTAAGATTGCATCCTCATTATAGCAAGCAATTACAGACAGAAAACGCGGTTCTAACAAATATATATCTAACTATTGAGGTAATTATTTACACACATAGGCACCCGCACACACACACACACACACACACACACATACACACACTTACCTATATTTTGTTTTTTTTTTCTGATGCAAACCAACAACTTGATAATTCCCAGACAATAGACAGGATAGGGACTCACTGCAAAACCCCAAACTGTAAGCCTATATTGCTGTTACTTGCATCCTTGCATCCTTCGAATTGAACACAGGGATATACAGTTACTTTCATGGTATTTGAGACTTTTCAATGACGTAAATTTTAATTCTACTGCTACTGAATGCCTATTTCGGTCCTTTACTGTATGCCTAGTCCTTTACTGTTCTCTACCTACGTTAATGGCCTTTTTGTCATTTCAAATTAAATTTTCATTTAGATTCAAGCATATCAATTCACGGATTTCCAGTGGTCTCTTTATGAGATTTCTTCGTTTAACAATAGTTACACAGACATGGAACGGCTATAAATTTTTTCACAATGATATTTGCATCGTAAAACATTTCTGTTAATAAAAACAAACAAACAAACCAGAACAAAAACGCTTGATTAGTGGTTTACTCTATTTATCTCGAACAGAGTTCCTTTTTGTGTATATATATATATATATATATATAGAACACACCCAACATATGAATATAAATAAATATACATAATATATATATATATATATATATATATATATATATATATATATATATATATATATGGTACATTGCAGATGCAAGAAATTTGCCAACGTTTAAACTTCCAGGTCATGGAGACATTATATAGGCGTAAGACAGTATAATAAGTACAAATTATACTGTATTGCGCATATACATGCTATAAACGCCAACATTTCATTCCGGTCACCACCATCATCAAATTTCACTTTCTGCTTGCTCGGCAATAAAATTTCTTGGCTCGAAAAATTGAAGGAAAACATTACCAAGATTAAATTATTTATCAAATCATTACACCAAATCTATATTAAATATTCCTACAAATCATTAAAATGATATTACAAACCACGACTATTATTACCAGGTATGATAAAGTGCTTCAAATACCACGTACTGATGTGACTAAGAAATAAGAGGAAAAAAAGCAGTAGAAAATGGAATAATCTATTAACAAATTGAAATAACTACGAACCATAAGTAACAATAACGAGGTATGACGCAGGACTTCACCACATATTGGGACTAAGTTTACCAAGTCTAACTCATTCAATATCAAATTGATGGATAAACATGATTTTCTTAAGGTTATCATGAAAATGTGTTTATGATGGAATTACATCTAGTCCTATGATTTGATAGACGACAGTTGAGTGTGAGAAAAAAAAAGTTGTGCCGAATTCTGCAGTAAAATAGATTTAGTTTGCCCTCGAGGACTAGCGGCGATCTGGCAACCCTGCCATGCCTGGTCGCGGCAAGTGAGATAGGTGAAATGCGTATACAGTTATCCTTCGCTGAGCTTCGAGTTATTCTTGCTTGGTTTGGACGAGAAAACACGATGTAAAAGCAAAGTACATACTTACAAGTGTTTGGTAGCCCGATTGGCCCAGAAACAGAAAAATTTAACAGAATTTTCGCATACAGAAACAAAAACAACTAAACAACAGTCAATGTTCACGAAATTGCACATTCATACCTACTTAAAATGATGAGGCCTATACTATAACTGTGGAATTTACATTCGTGGTGATGTGTGTAGAAAATGAAATCATGTAAAGGGAAATCTGCTGCATCAATGTTCTTCCTTAATAGATAACGGTCCCATATCACGAATATCTTACGTGGAGCTGTGGGAGCTAGCGAACTTCAGATCTGCAGAGGATTACCTGATGAAAGTACGTACACTGTGTGGCAAGCTGCAAGACTTAGACGGCCAAGTATCCCCTGATCGCGGGGAAACCCCTCTTACAAGGAATGCCGTGTACCTTGAGCTTTGTGAGTGGAAGCAGAAAGAAAGCTCCAGAGATCATCAAAAGGATCTTCTACTGGCAGTCTTAAAGGCAAATGGGATGGCCAGCGAGGCACAACATCTGGAAGGTTACCACAGCTTTGTGGCAACATTGTGTGTGTGTGTGTGTGTGTGTGTGTGTGTGTGTGTGTGTGTTTGTGTGTGTGTGTGCGTGTATGTGTGTGATGGAAGAATGTGTTTATTATATATATGTGTGTATATTATATATATGTGTTTGTATATACGTAGTATGTGTATCGTTATTTGCCTGTTTGTTGTTATTTTCGGGCGGAACGGGGGGGGGGGGGTGGGATGGGAAATGAGGGCCATACCCCCACCGGTCCACCCACACACAAACACACTTTTCGTTCTTCAAATGAGCATTTACAAATTCGGAAAAATACCTTTAAAAATTAATAAAACCCCATGACTTTCTAAATGTTCAATGGGTACAGGGGGTGGGGTGGGGTGGTACTACACTATGGACCCTTGACATCCCCCCCCCCACACACACACAAGTACATACCTTGGGAACCTTGTTGTGGACGAGGGATTTCAGGTTGACACACCGTGTCTGCCAAAGTAGACGTAACTTGTAGTGTAATAGTTCACTAGGCTCTACGTGACTATGTAGGCAGAACTCCATGTGGCAAATTACATAAATAGGCTATAACAAATTTTTAGTCGCAGTATGAATGCGAGTGATCATATGTGAATTGCTATGGTTTTTACAATTGACAGGAAAGTAATATTTTTGTAGTGTATAATTATCAACCAGGTTTTGAAAATTATGCATTCCTTTACTTATACAATATGGAAGCTTTGCTCATAACATGCACATTGGCAATGATTCTTTGTTGACTCATAATCAAATTTTTCTTCATAGAGTTTCGCGCCAAGGATTGCAAGATCTCAATCAATACGATAAGAAGATTGATATGGGGCATCAATGATAAAGAGAAAGTAGATGCATTTATGGAAGATGTCAAGAATAGCGTGAATGTGCCATTGACGCCTTTGAGACCTGTAATTGAGAGAGATAAAATGAGATCCTTCAGAGATGCCATAACAGTCCTGCATCTATGGAGTCAGGCAAGTCACAGCCGCAATCCATTGGTCTCCCTGTGCCTATCCGCTGAACGTACAGACTGCAGCCCGACTGACCAAGAGTTTTTCAAAGGTAACATCTTGTGTTTGTGATGTCCTAACTACAAATAAACCCCCCCCCAAAAAAAAAAAGAAAGAAAGAAAGAAAGAAAGAAAGAAGACAATAAGTATCGAATTCAAATTTCTTGATCTCGCTGGGACCATGCCCAGAAAAAAAAAGAACACAGAGTTCATGTCATTGGTGTAAATACCTTAGGGATGGGGGATGAATCCCCCTCCGCCCCCCCCCCCCCTCCGCTCTTGTGGGGGGGGGGGGTGGGGGTGGCTTGTACAAACATCGCCCCTGAACTTTGAAAAAAAAATTAAGAAATACGATTGTATGAATTTCGGCCAATCCTACTGAGGCAAAAGGGTAGGTCCCTCCTCCCGATAAATAATTGCTATACTTTTGCGCCCCCTCCCCCCACCCGGAAACTATTTCCGAGTAGAGGAAAGTCTCAAACTTTTTCGATGACAAATTGTCAAAAAAAACAAACCCCGCAACAACAAGCACTCCCTCGTTTCTTTTCCGTAGACCTTGCACACGTTTGAGATTGACAAATTTTCGAAAACATATTCAAAATGTGTGCACCAAGTCTTTACAAAATACAAAAGTGCCCTCATATGGGCACATTCACATGATTTCAAAGTAATCCTCGTCTACCATATAGTATGGGGAACATGAAAGTACAGACAATAAAGTTCTAAGGAATTTCTTATGGAAGTTTTCAATTTGATTTATATCCCCAGATTTCCCTATCACACAATATGATGGGCAAAATCATATGATCAGCTATTTGGCATTGACAACTGCAGTTGCTTCGCTGTAAATAGTCATCACACTGTAAAGAGTTTTTCTGGCCTGCATGCACTACTTGCCTCGAAATTATCTTTTTGAAGGAACCAGTATAATCAAATTGCAAGTCAAGACATACAAGGTACACAGCTACTCTTTAATGAACGTACGTAAAATTTGGTGTGATTGTAATTTTGCGTGTGAGAAATGTCATCATCTTCGTTTTACTTGCATTGCTTGGATAAGGTGTCATTTATAACAATAACCTTGTACTGCACTCAGAGCTACTAAAAGTTGGAATAAGTGGGTGAAACGAAACTACACCCCATTCGAAAAAGGTATGAATATATTATATGAATGCTTTATATGACTTATATGAATGTATTATATATGTATATAGTTATGTATTTATAATATATGTATATATACGTATATATGTATGTCTTATAATTAAATATGTCAAATTTCCCCTAGTTGTAACGTCCATTCATTAGCCAGTTTGCTTTAATTTTCAAAAAGTCAGCTTGCTCCTGGAGAAAAATGTACGTTCAACTAAATAAAAAAATAATACGGAGAGTAATTATAGTACTTCTTCTTTCATATTGCGACTAAACTGTATCGAAATCTTGTGCTAACATGTTTTCATGGAAAATAAGTACAGTCAAAATGATAACAGATACTACAATGATGGTTCTTTTCCCAGGTGGCGGGCTCTTAACTTACGTGGAGCTCTGGGAGCTAGCCCACTTTTCTGACTATCTCGACCAGATTTCTGAACTCTGTGACGAATTATCTGAGAAGGACGCGTTACACACAGGCGACGCCACAACAACAGGAACTTTGTACCAATCACTCTGTCGGTGGAAGCGGGACCCTGAAAGTCATGATCACCAAAGGGACTTATTGATGACAGCATTGAAAGCTCGTGAACTATCTTCGGTTGCCAAGTGCATAGAAGGTAGGAAACCCATGTGTCTCTAATCATTGCAATATATTGCAGGTTTTCAGTAGCGCGATTGTGTTATGGTTGGCTTTTAAACATCAGACTTGCATTCAAATTCATGTACAGGCAATCCAATTCAAACGATCTTTGTCAACACTCTACTCTCATTGTTCATTTTCATTCCTTGAACATTCCTTTTCGTTTCAAATCCCCTTTCAATTCGATTTCATCCAGTACAGAGGGAAATTTATGCAATTAACGACGCGAAGTTTCCATTAAGTTTTAAATTGCACCTCGGTTCAGTTTTGTTCAGTTTTGCCCCAAATACCAATTTCAATGTCACTTGTAGGCACACACCCTCGAACTTTGAACTTTCGAATTTAATCATCATAAAAGAATTCTGTCGCTCTTTTTTATATGTACATCTTATCCCCTTTCCGCATGTAAAATTGTCCCTTTTTTCTGTTTTCGATTATGTAATTTATTTCGGTTTCAAAGTTTCATTTGATAAGTATACTTAAATCATATTTCAATTATTTGTCTATGTAAATTCCAGATTCATTTCACTTCTTAACAGTATGGAGAGAACACTTACAGAATGGTCACAAAACATATTTTTTCTTATCTCAGATCCCTTGTTAGCTAAGGAGCCTCCCAAATCCCTGTCCACATTATATGCGTTGCCACAATAGACTCAGCCGTATACCTGTGTTTTTCCAAGAGCATCAACAGTTATAAGTACTCTTACTGGTTGTAAAATGCTTCAGCCAACCTCTATTGCTGTATCGAAAAATACTTCTCAAATGCTGTAAATGCTTCCCTATTCGAGAATTGGAATTACAGTTCATCGGCGTGGTGCTGGTGCAAATTTAAAATTCAATGCGTTTCACTGCAATTTCAAATTGAACGTGCTTTTTACGCATTTATGTGAGATAAGCGGGAAATTGCATGCTAATGAACTTAAACTAAATGAACTAGTTAGTATTTTGAAATGTGATCTCGGTGATCATTCAAATTCTCTCAAAATATCATGACCGCATCGTTAGATCGAATGCAAATCTGACAAAATTTGACTGGAAAATCTATTTTAAACGCGATTCTTTGCAAGATAACTAGATCACGCCACTTTTGTGGTTTAACGCAAGTATATTCTATCTACTGAAGCATAACAACTAAAGAACCTTAAAATAATGTAGCTGAAGTATACATCTATTGGTCACTTTTTATGTTGTTTGTTTGTTTGTATGTAAAGATTTCCGTGTGCATCGAATGGACAAGTCAGATGAATTTGACTTTAACATCCTAAAGTGCATTATCTGGAGCCTTAAGGACGAAACAGCCGTGAAGAAATTCCTGACAGAAATCTTTGCACCAGAGAAAGAACCAAGTTTGACAGGAACGCGAGATGTCAAAAAGGCTGCCATTGCTGAGCTGCAGACATGGACCAAACAGGAGTTTACTACAAACCCTCTAGTTCTCCTCAGCCGTACACTGGAAAGGGCTGGGTTTGAAACCCTTGCTGAGGAATTTTGCAGCGGTAAGAAGAGTTTCGTATTGGTGTCCATAAAGAGCATGAAGTAAACGCTTAGCGAAACAATGAATCTGCATTTAAGGTCCATTGTGCAAAAGGCAACGTACATAAGAAACAATGTGTTTTGTACAATTTTTCCTCGTATCATTTTCTCACTTTTTCAACGTTTAAATCCACATTAGTTTTATGCTGAATGGATTTGTTGATCGAAGAGACTATCCACCCCGTCTCAAGTCGTTTTGTTCTAATATGTCACTTATATATCAATTATTATCAGGTGGCCCGATAACCTTCTTCGAATTGTGGCAGCTCGCACACATTGACAACGTAAATGAGTACCTAAACGGTCTAAACAGTACTGCTAGCCAGCTGCTCGAAAGCCATTCGGAGGAGTCTAGTACAGTTACAGCAGACAGCGTATACGAGAAGTTGTGCAGATGGAAGACGTCCTGCACGAGAGACTACCAGTGGAGGGTCTTAACGATGGCCATGGAAATGAACGGACTGGAGACCAACATTGAAGATTTGAAAAGTGAGCCAGTCTTAATGTAATTATATATATATATATATATTATATAAGTATATATATATATATATATATATATATATATATATATATATATATGTATATATATTAAAATGTTTGATGAAGTCATTAGATATTATTGTGTGATGTTACTGATGTTTCAAACCATACAAGAGTCAATATGATTCGTTTTGAATAAATATTATCATTTTTTTGACTTGCGAAATTTGTGATCAAGTTTATTCTATCGTTAAGACGCAAAAAAAAAGAAATACAGAAACATCACATTATACAAGCTTCTATAGAGTAAAGCAAAAAAAGGACAAGGAAGCATGTGTGTCTTAAAAGAATATAAGGATGACTGAGATATGGGCACATGAAATATTAATCTTGGCGATTTCGGATTTATTTCACGAAGCCGCTTTTTTTTTCTTGTTTAGAAGGCATTTAGTCATCAATCACCGGCTGAACAGTAAATTTAAGTCATCGTTGTTTCTATTGTTGGACAGAGTGCCGCCGAGAACAGCTGTCCATGCCAGACGAAAAACTCAAGCACATTTTGTGGAATCTGCGTGATGTTAGTGAAGACAACAGGCAGGATTACCTTGTCCGTGATGTGCGGACTCTTCTTATCAAACTTGGACTCCGAGACGCTGCGAAAAAAATCAAAGAGAGCGATGCAAAGCTGGAGACTGTTAAACGGGCGAGATCGTTTCTGTCAGCGTGGATGAGAAACGGCGAACCAGGGACCAATTATGTCATACTGTTAGCTCTATCACTGGAGGAAGCTGGCTTTTCACCAATCGACAGGGAATTTTTCACTAGTGGGTTAGCTCCCTAGATCATCAGATGGCCTGAGAGTATTCAAAGTAGAGCACGATGGTTCGTGATGCTATGTTTCATGGTCTAAAAAGGATATGTCGTTTCGTTGCAATATTCGATAATGGGGAAATCATTTCAATGTGCAGTAGATCTCAATAAATTACAGGGTACCAAGGTCTTGTTTCATGTTTGTTTTTGTTATGTTTCGATCGTCTACTTTTTTTTTCTCTTTAATGGGTAAACAAATAGCTACCCTGCAATGCCACATGAACCACAACAATGGCAGTAATATAAGGCTTCCTGGTAAATCCTAAGCTCTTTTGAGTCAAATCAATTAAATGGTCATTCAAATAAAACGATACCAGTCGTATCGTATTATCGGTCATTCACATTTATCGATTAGAAAAAGCAAACATTTTATTTTAGAGCACACAATTTCGTTATTCGCAATCAAATTAATATAAAGAAAAGAATATCGTTTTGGAGCAGGCATTTTATATATTTAGCAATCAAAAGTGTTAATAGGAAATTATTTTCACTCATGTGCGGTTGAATCTGAGATTTCTGCAACCAACTTATATACCGGCTGGTGAATGTGTTTCGTGCATTTTCATGTCATTTTTAGAAAATTGATTTGCTACTTCATTTATTGTATCCCCGGCATGTATGCCGAAGGATATTTTGGATTCGGTAGCGTTACGCCGCCGCCACCGCCGCTGCGTCACATTCTTGTATGCACTCTAGCGGCCACAAACCTGGACGAATTTTATCGAAATTTTGTATGGAGGTTTATATTGGTAATATCGCCACATCTATATCTTTGGGTGATTCTGCCCTAAGTGTTCCGTCTTTTATAGGGTAAATAAATGTCATATTTTTGTGCATAGATTATGTGCGCTGTGGATGTCACATTTGTAAAGAAATTTTGTTCAAATTTGGTACGGAGGTCTATCATGATGGAACCTACAAGTCCATAGAGTTTGGACGTGCTGGCCCCTGTGTTCTCTCTGTTATAGGGTGAAAGGTCATATTGTTAATGGAGGGTTTGTGTGCGCTCTATAGGCTTCATTTCTTAATGGATTTTGTTCAGTTTTGGTATGAAGGTCTACCATGATATGAGCTACAAGTCGAAAGATTTTGGATGTGCCGCCCCCAGTATTCCGTCTTTTATAGGTTCAAAGGTCATATTGTGTGTGCTCTACATTTGTTTACAGATTTTGTTTACATTTGTTACGGAGGTTTATCATGATATAATCTGCAAGCCCTTAGGTTTTGGATGTGCTGCCCCCGGTGTTTCATCTTTTTTAGAGTCGAAAGTCATGTTGTTTGTGGATGGTTTTTGTGTGCTGTATAGGCTGCTAGTGCCGGGGGCTACAATCACATTTCGCGGCAATGGACGTTTCTAGTTTAGATAAGAATCATAGCGTACGATGTATCTGCATGGACACAATTAGACAATATTATTAATTGCATGCATAAATATACGTAAAAATGTACAATTTAACTCACCTGAGCCAAAAGCTAAAATGACATTTTATGCTTGTACAGTGTACTATATAGTCCAGTAGATGTTACCATCATTCATATGACCTGGAAAAGATGGTATGTGCAAAGGATGTTGTTGTTGTTGTTTTTTTTTTAGATTAGTGCTTCGATGGGTACTACCCTTGCAGTCCACTAAGCTGGTTGCCACCTTCTCAACTTTGGGTAAAGATCTTTGATAAGCCTAAATAGCATACTAGCTAATTAGCATAATATGTGACTTGTATTGCAAAACCAACAAATGGTCGCCAGACATAGATTTTTAGTTAATATAAGGACAGATTATGGAAGAGCAGGCTCTAAGCTTTAAAATGATGTATGACTCAATTCAAATTGACTCTTCTAACCTATCTAAATATTGGAAAAGAAGCACACTCTGTGGAAAAATGTGAATTGAGAAAAGAGGCTCTGAAGTTTAGGGTCTATTCAAGCGCTTAATCTTTACCAGACCGTGCTGGATTTGCGATGAATGGAACAAAAAGAGGATGTAAAACCACCACAGCAACAACAATGACACCTCACTTCTTGCCTCTCATAACGATATCAACGTTTTGATTGAATCTTTTAATAAACAAAAATCTTTTCCAAGTATATAACTGATTTAAGTGCAATATGCTCACTTTGAATATACTGTAAGTAAAACGCAATGTGTATTTTTAAACGCGGAGGTGTGCAGTATAATACTGATGATATGATTTTGAAAACTGGTGGCACTCGCTTGAAATTTCATGAATCTGTTATTTTTTTAGGTGTTGTATTAAATAGTAAGTTGAGTTGTAATATTCATATTGACTTTGTTTGTACAAAAATTCCTCATTTTATTGGAATTTTAAATCGACTAAAATATGGTTTGCCAAGTTACATTTAGTTCGCTCTTTATAACGCTTATGTTTTGTCTGTTTTATCTTACTTCAATTTTATCTTTGGAAATACGTATTCTTGCAAAACTCAAAGACTTTTTATACTTTTTATACAGAAGAACGCAATTCGAATTCGTACAAAGTCAGATTATAGAGCATCAACATCAACACTTTTAAAATCAGTTCACACTCTTAAATTGCAAGATTTGAATAAAATGCAAATATGTTCTTTTATGCAACGTTTTCATGCTAAAACTCTCTCACCTCATTTACAAAATATGTTTTTGTGAACTCTGATGTACATAATTATCATGCAAGATCGTAAAATCATTTTCATCGATGGCGTTTTTCAACTGACAAATCTAAATATTAGTTGCGTCAGACTGGTCCCGTTTTATGGAATACTTTAGAACTGATCAAATTTAATATACAGTTTAATAATACTTTTAAAAGACAGTACAAGAAAATGTTGATTAGTAAGTATTGATATTTTCTTTTAATGGGTCTTTCTTCTATTTGTATTATGAGGTTTAATTTATTTATTTTTTATTATAAACTTGATACATTTTATTTTTGAAGTATTTTTAAAATGATTATAACGAGGGGTACGTGCAACATAACTACCCGCATACCATTTTCCGATCAACCAAACACACAATGATAATGAGTTTCTGTTTTTTATATACCTGTGATATCTTTTTTCCCATGTTGTTTTTTATTCTTTTGTCTTTTTTCATAATCTCGTCTGGTTTTGTAGACGTTTCCATTGTTTTTAAACTACACTTTTTGTACAATTTGCTCATATTCACATTTTTTTTTAATACTTATGTATTGAATCGGAAATAAAGATTGAATTGAATTGAAAAATTAAGGGATTATCAGATTAAGTTGAAATTAATCATGCTCTATTTACACATTCTGGCCATGATTAACATTAACTTTCAAGGCATTAGTGCTATCCTTTTAAAAGTTATTAGAGTTGAAAGTGAAGGGTTTGCAAAGGATTTTCAAGAGATGAAAAGGGACCTCTAGGACATACCCGATCACACCATTCCCCCCCCCCAAAAAAAAAAAAAGTTGTAGAAAAACTGCTGAAAACACACTTTTCTATTCATTTTCTGACCTCAAATTTGGAATAATGTCGAAGAAGAATAGCTCTTTCAGAAAACATGAAAAACTTAAGATTGAGTTGATTGACATATTTCACCTTTTTGGAGTCCTCACGCAAAATCAAGGGGTGCGACTTTTTGTTGGTTTTGTGATGCACGGTCACATATGTAATGTTCACATTGTTAGTCTCAATCCAGAGAACGTGAAAACTTAGATATGACATTTCTTATAAATCTTATACATAAAAAACTTTTCTAGATCATGTACAGTACATGATATACATAATGCCATTTACTGGACATTGTACATACATAATATACTAATTATCTCAATATGCTCATGAGATTATGCTAATTATGACACGTTCATCGTTTGAAAGTACAATTGCTATTATTATGGATTCCTGGTCATTGATATCTTTATCTGTGTTTTCGGGATTCCTGAAATTAACAATATGTATTGCGCTAATGAGCTGAATATACTAATGAGGCTAATAAAAGTGATTGCTTATGGTTGCCAAGGTGGCAACCAAGCGTACGTTACTTCAATACCCATCTACATTATTAATCAACAACAACAACAATTTTTTTTAAAAATGTACTAAGCAACCTTTTCAGGTCATTACGTGGTAAATGGTACCATTTACTTCATTACTGTTCTTATGAAAATTAGCTCACTTTACTAATTATGACATTAAAGACACTCGCATCACTTGAAAATGGAAACTGATGTTATAAATGGTTTCCTGGTTTATAGAAAGCCCATGCAAAAAATGGGCGTGTGTATTGAATGTGCATGAAACACGGGTCACTGGGGCAACGTAGATGTATCTGCTTTTTCTCGAAAAGTGTTGTACTATCTCATTGATATACAGAACTAAGTGTCATAATATGCATTTTGTGCTCTTGTCAATTCAATGCTTATTGATCCCGTATTAATGCATTTTTTTCAAAAAGGGGAATATTTGCATTTTTCAAATATTATATTATCATGTTTTTATCAAAATTCCCCTAACTATAGATATATATATTTGTTGAGATAATTATATTTGTTATACAACCAATAGTTTGTGTAGTAACGTTTGTTTTTGTGAATATGATATTGATTGGTGTTTAGTATTAGAGTAAACGGTGGTTTCTTATGATATTGGTAACAGTATGCATGATTAAAGATTTTAAAGATGATCTTAATATTATTGTGTGGGGAATAGAAAGTTGAATGGGGTCTTTTTAAATATGTGTATAAGCAACGATTATAATCATATTGTAATAAGAACGTTCCTGTTAGAGGAAGGATAGAATAAATATTTTGAAAAATTTTAATATGTGAGTTTGATTAACACTATGAATAATCATTTGTGACATATTCTATATTCTATATTTTGCAATATGTGTATAACGATAAGTAAAAATCGCAAATTTTGCTATTTGTTTACGTTTTGAAGTATAGGTTTATTCGAATATTGTAATACTTAAGATGGATATTTCTGATATTTCTTGATTCTATGCATTTCTATCGTTTTGCACACATTTCATGTAAACTAATACCCTCAACTCAGTCTGCGGGCTTCTATGAATGATTTTTAATAAAGTACCTTTTCATTTATATTGGTTCATTCATTCATACGTTCAAATTAACGCCTCTTCCTGTACTCACGAACCCATGTTTTAGCGAACCTTGGGAAAAATTAGTTAGTCCAAAAACGAAAAAGAGGTTCGTTATTTCGAAGATTTGATAATCCGAAACTGAAATAATGTTCATATTCCGAAGGTCCGTCAGTCCGTAAATTGAATAAGATCCGTTTATCTGAAAAAAAAAGGGAATAATGATTGTTATGCCAAAGGTTCCTTATCCGAATATTAAATCAGGCGTGTTAATCCGACAATAAAATAAATTTCGTATTCTAAAGATTCGTTAATCCCAACATGTCCTGGAGTTCTGCTCGTGGACCACCCCACCCCCGCCGACTGTTGTCATGCTCAAAGTTTAAATGCATTTTGGATAAGTGAAGCCATGAAAATTGAAACAAGAATACAATGGAAAACGTGCACAGTTCATTAAAAGTATACATTCCCCTTGCAAACAAGCGACTACGTGTTCCTTACGAATAAATGTGGCCCAAATGCCTTGCACAAAATTCTCTCCTGCATGTATGAGGCAAAAAGTTAGACTATTAAGGTTACCGGGTCAACATACTCCTCATCATTCACAATGCATTGCCAGCAATATTTCATTTCATTTCATTTCATTTATTTCCATATCCAAATAATACAAAGTTACTGCTACGTAGGATATTAACAATTTGCACAAGAAGGCTGAAGTGTCATAAAGCAAATTCAAACAATAACAAAAGTATAATACATACACACCTGCAACTACAAGCACATAATTATGAACCTACGTATTATTCAAATAATTTGATCTTCATGAAATCACTTTATTGAAATAGCACTAGCTTTAGTAACGAACGTGGAGGGAACTTGCATAAGAAGCGAAGCTTGTACAATTAGCAAGTTCCCCGAGTAAAAAAAGAGGGGGAAAAAAGTCTATGCATGTGCGTATAAATTCAAATACTAGTAAACGAATCGGCATTCCGATTCAGAAGAGATAGGAGGAAGAGGTACAAGTACAGCAATGGGACCAGATGGCACACACACACAGACAGACAGACACACTGTTGCGACACGGATTGTCGCCCCTACACGGATTGTCGCCTCCTGCTCGGGGCGACAATCCGTGACGGGCGTTGGCGGCACGGATTGTCGCCCCCGTCACTGATTGTCGTCTGGCGACAATCCGTGACGAGGGCTGGCGGCACGGATTGTAATATCGTTCTGGATATAGTCATTGAAATACTAACACATAACTAACATGGCTACATCCATGCAAACATGCCATGTAAAAAGTCATGGTGAGGTTTCAAGGAAGTGTGTATGTGCGCGCGCACATGATAATCTAGTGTCCGTTTGTGCGTGTGTGTGTTTACGATGGAAGAATGTGTTTATTATGTCAGCTTTTTGCGTATGTGTTTTTTAGCTGCGCGTGGGTAGGGATACCTATAGTAAGCTGTTGCTGGCATAAACGTTGATATTGATTTTATCAGCAGCTTTGACTTTGATTAGTTGGTTTGGCGGATTTGTTTATGAATATCAGAATGGTGCTTGCGTGCGGGCGGATGCTGCTTTTCTGCTTAAGGTCCATTATGTCTTATTTATCAACATTGGGAAGTCGTTTCATCAGGAAGGAATGTGGTATCGGTTCGGGTGTGTGTGTGTATGTGGGGAGGGGGTTACAATTCGGAATTGCAAAAGTTCGTTATTCTGAAGGCTCTTTAGTCCGAAGGTTCTTTATTCGAAGGTTCGTTATTCCGAATTTCATTTTTGGATCAACGAACCTCTAGGTACTGCAAATTGTGTGTTTCGGATAAATGAAGCTTCGGAAAAACGAGCCTTCCGAATAACGAGCCTACGTGTGTGTGTGTGTGTGTGTGTGTGTGTGTGTGTGGGTGTGTGGGTGTATGTATGTGGGTTGGTGAATGTGGGTGTGGGATGATTAATTCTCTGGTCAATCAGGGGTTGGTGGGTTGGGGGATTGGATTTAAAGAAGGATAGTTATAAATGGTATGACAAATTTTGGTAGGATTTAATATTTAGGATAGACGTACAGGCGATAGATTTGTTTCGGTTGGGGGGGGGGTGGTCGGGTTTTTTATGACTGATTTCATTCTAGATTTGTATAATGTATTTGTGTGGCTTTTTTTAATGTATATGCCCTTATAAGTAAGGAGGTGTTACATGATCCAAACCAATATATTCAAGGGATATAGGTTTGGTAGGGCCCTACATGTCAAAACTTTCTCGTGAAGAAATTGTTAGTAGGGTTGGTCTATAATCGAGTTATCTATGATGAAGTGAGATTATTTGTAGTATAAAATGACAAATGGATTTGTTTGTGTTTCGAATTGCCATTTGTAACTTTTTTGTTCATGTTACATCCAGAATGGGTCGATTTATGAATGATTTGAATGAAATCAATAAATATCAAGGAAAAACACACACAAAAAAGTGTTGAGTTGGTTTGTTCGCATTATGAGGATTTGTTTGAGTGTTTGTTGGTGTTTGTTTGCATTACGTATGTATCAACGGTGTGCAAATGGCAGTTCGTTTGTGCTTAAATCAACTAACGATTGACAAATTATTTACGGCGTGTGGAAATTATTCGCTAATGCTTAAAGCATGCTAAACTTATTCTGGGACAAAGAATAGTGGTATGGACTTTGTAGTTAAGACTGATGGAAGAAAATGACTGCAGTAAAAAAAAATAAACAAAGGCAGATAACATTTGGGGAGGGTACCTCCCTCGTATGTATTTTCTCTCGGTCTCTCTCTCTCGTCTAGCCCGCCTCACCGCTGAAATTGACACATCCATACTAATTTTAGATGAACGCTGGTGTGAACTCTTTAAACACGTGCTCATACACGCTGAAGTCACTTTCAGTGCCACAGTAGTGCCTGCAGCAGAAGATTTATGGTCATTTAAGGTGGCACCCATATACGCATGACATCGCTTGACCATTGATGATGAACGTTTTTTCCTTGTCTTGGGTTGGGGATGAGGTGACAGCATCTTTTTTTTTTCACTTTTCTGGCCGGGAAGGTGTGGGACAGCGATAAACTATATAAAATGAGAACGAATTTAGTATTTCCCTATACTCTTACCCACTTTACGCTCCATGGATATTACATTTTTTTTTTAATATTGTATTTGGGTGTCGGAGGGGTGTCCAAATGTGCTAATGTTTTTTTTTTTTTCCGGAAATGTAATAGGCATTGCTTTATTATAACAATCTCCTTAACATAACCCAGGAAGTCATGAATATCGCTGCACAATGACAGCTAAACACAGTTTGTCTATTTCATGACTGTAAGTAATATTTTCTTACTCTGTTTAACTTATCGATCTAGATAGTATTCTATTTGTGGTATAATTATGTTATGTAGTATTTACATTTATGATGTTTACCCATACTTGAGCTACACAAATAAAATTCAAACTTCAAGTTCAAAATTTCATATATCTTTCGTTACTGTAAAGCAAAGTAAAGAAATGCGAAAACATTTCACAACTTGTATGTAAGTTCATTTTCAGTTTTCCCCAGTGTACAATGTAAGACAGTCCAATATGTGATAACTTTGCTGTCATAATACATTGACTTGGCAGGGATCGTCATATTGTACATTATTATTTATAACAATCTGTAACTATCCGAAAATATCTGCAACTCTCCGTAAATAGTCGTGCCAATTCGTAAGAATATCCGCAAGTGGATGCAAGTATTCGCATTTGGTCGCATCTCTCCGTATCGCCCGCATATGTTTTTCCCGTATGTTTTGTAAAAATGCTCTGGTGACAGCAAGAGATCCCCGGGTGTCCACAGAAAAAAAAGGACTTATTTGGACGTAACGCCGGACGCAGAGCAGTGTATTGTGCCTGGGGCCTATACGTAGACACACGAACGCTCACACACAACACACATACGTAGGGCCTACGTAGCCCACGAACACAAAACCCCTCAGATACTCATGCAGGCACAAAACTGCGCCCACAAACACGCACCATCACATAACCTTTGATATACACATACGCCACTATATACCACATACACACGTATGCATACAGGCACACGTATACACACAGACAAACAAACCACTACCACTATACAACCACCACACATGCACAGTTTCTATACATATTGTATTATTATACTCCAAACACACACACACACACACACGCACACACGCACACACACACAAACACAACAATATGGAAAGTCATACACAAGTCATTTATTGTACGCACCTACAAATCATGCACAGCACATAAAAATTATCATGCAGCTCACAACAAACAAACACACAAACACACACACACACACACACACCAGTCATACTCATCCCACAAAAGCTTAACACCGGAGGAACCACCCCGAGCCCGGGGCGACAATCCTTGACGGGGCGACAGTCCGTGTTGCAACAATTTTTTTTTTTTTTTTACCATCACGGATTGTCGCCTTCGAGGTCAAAAAAAGTGGGAGTTTGTTTCGAAGAGATGGAGAAATAACAGACAACTTCCTATCACCATAACGGGTACAGGTGCGGGGACCATGTGATAGTTGCAGAGTGGAGGAAGAACGGAGAGAACGGGTTGAAGTGGAGAAAGGGAGAGAAATAAAGTCTTTGAGATAAGATGGGCAAGATTATTACATATCTTATAAACAATGAGAAGGATTTCAAAGGTGATACGTTGAAGTACGGGAAGCCAGTGGAGGGATTTGAGAACTGAGTTATGTAGTCAGAACTTTTTGTAAGTGTCACAAGCTTAGCAGCTGTACTTTTTAGCTCACCTGAGCCGCAGACCCCTAATTGGGCTTAGATTCTACATTTTCATCTTCTTCATGAGAAAAGTCTTTTCGCATAATGATCAATGTTGGTTTAATTCATACCAGAATTTGTATACGTGTTCATAACTGCACTTGCTATGTATGTACCATGTTCATACATGTAGTGACTACACCTCTGTACGTGCTTTTGCATCCCCCACCCCCTCTCTCTCGCATTCAGAAATGATTCTATACAATTGTATGTTCCTAATTGTTAATATCTAATGTTGTTTGCATTGAAAACAGTGACAAAAAATGGAAGTAGAAAAAACTTCGATCCGCTCAAATAGCATTTCATTGTGAAAGAGAGGGCCAAACTCTTTCTCATTTAGACTGTATCTCCTCCTGCCACCCCTCCACTTCCGCCTTTCTCACCACCACCAAATCCATGACACTTCGCCAAAGTCGTTCTCACAAGTTAACATACGACTCGCTGTAGTGGATTAGCACAAAAAAGTTTATAACAGCATAGGCCTACTAGTTCAACTACGCAAATTGTTGACTCTCTGAAGCATAATAAGGAGTTAAAGTATACATGCATTGTGTACACGAACAGTGTGACAAGCCTGGTGCTTCCGTGGACCATGCAGGGCAAAGGTTAACAAATACTTTGATATAACATGTCGTCAATGAACAATAGCCTATATGATATGCACAATTCAGTAACTACAGAATATGTATACTGTAAACTGTTTGCACAAAAGTAGGTTGCATTTTCTACCGGCCCCTTCCATCTACGTATCTATCTGTTCCTATATCTATAGACGTAACCCTGGGGTCACTGCAATGGCATGCAAGAGGAATTGAGCTTATCATTCTGTGATTTCAGATATGTCTTTGAGAGATAGCATTTTATATGTGACCCTGCACCACAAAACCAACAAAAAGTCGCCAGACATGGATTTTTAGTTGAGGGCAGATTCTTAAAGAATAGACTCTAAGCTTTAAAATGATGTATAACGCAATTCAAATAGACTCCCCTAACTTATCTAAATACTAGAAGGAAGGCACAAACTCTGGAAAAGTGTGAACTGAGAAAAGAGGCTCTAAAGTACAGGGTCTATTCAAGCGTTTAATCCTTACCAAGCTGTGCTAGCTGTGTAATGAAAGGGACAAAACGCAGGATGTAAACCACCGGAGCAACAACAATGAAGGGATTATCAGATTATGCTGAAATTGAGCATGGTCTATTAACATATTCTATCCATGATTAATGCCAACTTTCAAAGCAGTAGAGTCATCCTTCCAAAAGTTATTAGACTTCAGAGTGAAAAGTATGTAAAGGATGTCAAGAAATGAAAAGGAGACTCTAAGACATACCTGATCATTCTATTCTCCCCCCAAAATGGGTTGGAGAAAAACTGCTGAAAACACACTTTCCCATTTATGTTATGAACCCAAACTAAAGAACAATGTAGAAGGAGGATAGGTCTTTCAGAAAATATAGAAAACTCAAGATCGATTTAGTTGACCCATTTATCCTTTTGTGAGTCCTCACGTAAAATCAAGGGGTGCGACTTTTTGTTCGTTTTGTGATGCACGGTCACATATTATGTTGTAGGTGGATTGCGCTTACAGTGGCAGAAGATCACACCTGCAAGACCCTTCAGATCATCTTGACATTTTTCTCATAGTCATAGATCAGTCAACATGACCAAAAAAATCGTTTGCAGCAGTGAAGCAAAGGAGCTATCATAGATCATACATACAGTACCATCTTACTGAATATCTTAAGCTAATTGCAATCAAGACAGCAGCATAAACTATTCGCAATGTTAGTCAACTCTATATGCATCCAAATAAAACCTGGATTTTTTTTAAAGCGAAAAAAAATTAATGTGCCCAGATTCCTTGTTTGTATGTTTGGTTATATATTTGTTATCCAATTAACATTAAAAGCTACGAAGCAATACATAAATCATACATGATTAAAAGAAATTTTAGAAAATGTAGCGTTTCGCATTGTAGTAAGATGCAAATTTGCAAATGCAGAAAGACTTCATTTTTGTTGTTGTTGAATAAGTTATCTTCGATTTCATAACCAGCGAATCTATCTCCTATACAGATCAAGTCCTGAACAGTAGGCCTATATGAATTTGGAATGTAAAACTGATAGAAACTCTTAAGTCAAATTTACTTTAGAATTTATGTGTGATTTTTGCTCCGGATGCTTAAATCATGAAACGTAGCTTGAAGCCTTGGTGTGGCTGTCAAGAATTAAAGAGAAGAATATTTTGTCACTTTATTCTTGCAGTCCCACCCATTCTCACGCCATAGGTGTCACGAGTCTCACGCCTGTTGGGTCGTTTTTCACGCTCACATCCCTGACACATAAAGTTCGAAGCCCTTAAAAAACACATTTGTAGACAACTTAAAAAGACCAACCCAGAATAAGCCAAAATATTCCAATTATAATTCACCATAACCCATCCCCTCCGTCGGTCGCTACGCTCCATGACGCGCCGCAAAATGTTACGCTTGGCTGGTCACTGAACTTGACATCTGTCTTCTTGTTGAGGACTGACATTTAGTGACAGAACCAGATTATCTGATCTGGCTTGTCATTTTTGCGGGGTTTTTTTTCAACATGTTGTAACTTGTACCGATCGAGACCGGCCTGGGATGTCTGTCATTTTGTGTGGAGTTGTAACGCGTACCATCATGTCAGAAGCGTTCCGTTGTCTGTACGAATTTATCTTGAATCTTCATGGCTTGATGTGAAATTCAAAGACTGATTATCCAGACAACCTGTACGGGAAGCCTTCCAGGAACATGACGGGTAAGTCTAAATGAAACATTTTATACGCAATGCATGTTGTACAACTTAAAGGGATCGTATAATTTTGGTTGAGACCTAATTTCAGGTTTCTAACATTTTTTAGTGAGATATTTTTGAAGCAGCTACATTGGCTTCCTGTTCAGTCACGTATAGTTTTTAAGATACTGTTACTGACTTGTCAGTGCAGGCATTCAATGGCACCAGAATATCTCAGTGATTTTTTGGTAAGGTACGCTTCCTCTCGTAATTTAAGATCAACTCAGAAAAATTTTCTCCAATGTCCTGGTATAACAAAGTTTTATGGTGAGCGATCTTTTGCTCATGCTGCTCCAATACTGTGGAACGCTGTTTCGTGTTATATAAAAGAAGCTCCCACAGTGTTAAAGTTTAAAACTGCTCTCAAGACATTTCTGTTCAAAAAGTATTATGATGAGTTTGGTTTTGCATTTATGGTTCATACATTGTACACGACATTTCCTCTTTCTACTTTCATCCCTCTCTCTTAAAGCGCATAGAGACACCACGATAGTGATATGCGCTATATAAGCACTGTATATATATATATATATATATATATATATATATATATTTATATATAATGAGAAACCTCTTATGAAGTATGAAAGAGCATGTAATTCTGTGAGGAATTCAACGTTTATTTGATGAAAACTGGTTTTGAAATGGCTGAGATATCCAAAAAAAGAGCAATTCTAAGAAAGTGTGGGACCCACACTTTGTTATGATCGCTTTGCTTTACTTTGTTTTTGGATGTTTCAGTCATTCCAAACCCGATTTTCATAAAATAAACTTTGAATTTCTCTTAAAATGGTATATGCTCTGTACTATATTATAAGCGTTTTCTTGGTATCTTGCAAAAATTTAAAAGCCCAATTTTCATCTCCACCAATACTGTACCATCCCTTTCACGTATGCTAGATCTAGTTTTTCGCATCCCTGAAATGGTAGTTCGTGTTTGGAGTTTGGAGTGTTGGGTTAAGTAGTCCTAAGTTACTCTCGCAATTATAGTGCGCACCTTTCCCCGATAAACGCGTCAGGGTGCATGCGGTGACAAGAAGTATTACATATTGTATGCATCGTTGTTCTATTTATATCCAAATTACATTTTCATATGTGTTTTTTCCTGTGTATAGCGTTTGCAATGCGACCTAAACGGAAGTTCCTTATGTGCTGTTATCCAAAGTTTCTAGCTTGATAATCCATAAAAATGAAATGTGAACTGAGTGAATGCAGGAATTTAAGTAGAACCAAGGAGGAACCTCACACATCAGTCAAGTTTGAAGAAAATCGGACAATCCGTTAAAATGTAATAAATTTTGGTACCGCCATTGCTGGATGACAACATAATATTTCATGACGTAATGCATGCAAGAAAATATAAAGAGAAATCCACAAAAATTCATTTCCAAGTACAACACAGTCCCTCCTCTTGATACTGACATATTATGTTAAGGGTAATATATCCCCCTTTTTTCTGAAAGAGGTGAGTCAAGTGCTTTTTCATTATGCTAGAAAAGCGAAAATATGTTTAATTCTCTTCATATTTCCTTTGTATCTTTCTCAGCCAGTGATGGCCGCACTGAAACCCTCAAAATTCATAACTTTCAATGGGTTGTCCGATTTCTTTCAAACTTCAATTATTCGTTCTTCTAATATTATCGCATTTCCTTATATATATATAAATATATATGTATATATATATATATATATATATATAGTGCGAGGGATAGTTCTCTTCCCAGACGTACGCGGTGCCTTATTGTGGGTAGCATAATATACTGACAGAAATTAGAGTTGAGGCGGACGTTGCTTTCGATCTTGTTCTCCCTTTTAATCAGTCGAGCTTTCGGTCTGTCAGGCCGAAAGCTCGACTGATTAAAAGAGAGAACAAGATCGAGAGCAATGTCCGCCTCAAGTCTAATTTCTTTCAGTATATGTATAATAAGGGGAAGAGTCATGAAAATTATGCAGGCTCCTCTTGTACTGATACTGTATAAATGTACAAATTCAAGCAGAGTCGAAATTCGAAGTGAAGTATACAGGTGGATTCCTACGTTACCTGCACATAAAATGTTCTTTGTATGAACCTTCTCACCCCTTGATGTTAGGAGAGAATACCACTTTTACCAACATGCCACGAATTCACTGGACATGGGTGATTGTTGCCCTGCTAGTAGCAGTCTCCCTATCCTCAGGTAAGCGCACTATATACTTGTTATAGTATACAAAATTTAGTACGTCGGCTGAGAACCAGACGGTCGTTATTGCAACTTTGGGGGATATTAAATAACTGGTTTCAAATTGTACAGCTTGATCTCCTCTACATTATGGAGTCAATTTTCATTTTCAGTACAATGTTAAACATCAAAACCAAAAGGACGTTATTTTGCCCGATATTTGGAACAATGCTTATAAATCTAATAAACTTTTTATTTATGAAATTTGATTGCTTCGTTTTTATTTACGCACCCGACAGCGCCCTTGTGGTTCCCATGATTAACATTGTATTCTGTTTTTTTTTCCAAATATCAGCGGGCTGTTCACACAAAGAAGGAACTCCACTTTTTAAATTCCTACTCAGGTTGTTATACACGTACAGATAACTCAATATTTCCTTCTCCTCATTTTTAACAATATGTGCTTTCGTTTCGTCTTGTCTTATATCATCTTCTTGTGAGAGAAAATGGGACTTCATTCAACTTTCGTCACAATGCAATGATCACAGTCACTATAGAAAATTGCAACAAGTAAAATTTTGAAGCATACAACAAAGATTTTGTAATTTTGGGAATATACTACATTTACCCCCATAGTCCTCTTACAGAGCAGTAACACGCACAAACAGACTAACAGACAAACACACAAACACACACACACACACACACACACACACACACAAATGCACATACAAAAGCAAACAAAGCAAAATGAAATACTAACAAATAAAAGCAAAAAAAAAAAAAGGGGGGGGGGGGATAAAAGCAACCCGACACGCATTGATCTAATTTTTGTTATTTGGGGAAGTGTAACATTGCTTTTAATCCAGGCCTGTTAATGGGGATTTCCAACGTATGTAGAATATTTAAAAAATGAACAAGCAGTCAGAGGAAGAGCAATGTGAGCATGGTCGCACTTTGCCTGTCCACAAAGAATTCGAGAGTTCAGGCTTTTTTCTTTTTTCTCTCTTTTCTAATTGCTTTTCCTCTAGTCTCCATATAGGACCCGTAGCAGTGGTCGCTAAATTTGAGGGGAAAGGAAGGGTGGCTGCAGCTACCCCATATTCAGAGCCTAAGAAAAAATAGCAAAAACAAGCACGAACAATAGAAAACTCACACACACACACACACACACACACACATATACACAGAAAGAAAAGTGAATAACATAATTACATTATGATCAGGAATTAAAGACTATTAAGTGATTTAACATGCCTGTACAATTAAAACATACCATCTAATATTATTCCCTTGATTTGAAGCAACTTAAAGGACAAGTTAACCTTCATTAACATAAGGATTGAGAGAATGTAGCAATATTTGTAGAACACATCATTGAAAGTTTGAGGAAAATCGGACAATCCGTTCAAAAGTTATGCATTTTTGAAGTTTTTGTGCAGTCACCACTGGATGAGAAGACTACTGCAGTGTATGACGTCACATGCGTACAACAATACAGTGTATAAGGAAAATATAAAGAGAATTTCAAAAAATTTCATCTTTTGAAAAAAGTACACATTCCCTTGACTCGTTACTGACATATTATGTTATGGGTAATATTATTCCCATTGCCTTTAGAAAGAGGCAAGTCAAGTGCTCTTTTATTATGCGAAAAAAGTGAAAAGATGTTGAATTTTCTTTACATTTTCTTTATACTGTTGTACTCATATGACATCACGAGCCTTAGTAGTCTCCTCATCCAGCGGTTCCAACACAAATGTTTTAAAAATTCATAACTTTTGCATCGATTGTCCAATTTTCCTCAAACTTTCATTGATGTGTTCTACTAATATTGCTGCATTCTCTCAATCCTTATGTTAATGAAGGTGAACTTCGAAAATCATTTTCGTTTACTCATATGCAATTAAAATATAAGCTTTAACATTTTTTTTTAGCATACTGCATATCGTCTCACAAATAATGCTGTCATGGTTGTTTAAGACTTTACCATGACTTTTGATTTGGTAATTAATGCAAAACTGGAAACTTTCATCCTACAAAACCCAAATTATCAATAACACACAGACATTTTGGTCCACATATTTGTCATAATCTTCCCGACAGCATAGAATTTTTATGCTTTAAACTCTTTATAAAAAGCTATACTTAATCAACAATTAGTCGACCATAATTTATACTCCCCACTCTTTTCGGCAAAGTAACATCTCTCCCTAAAAAAGACAAAATAAGAATGCTATTATATTGTGGAAATTTAGGGTCTGAAAAAATTCCAAGATTGTGAGTTCTTTACGATTCGGGAAGTACAAAACTGATAGGAGTATCTGATAAGTAATATGCGGCTAACAAGGCACAGGGTATAATGCGTACAGAAATTCAATCCTGAATGCCATACTGCGGCGCAATTCTTCTAGAACGGGTCTTATGAAGAGCTGTATAGATCATCAGGAGATCATTTAATGGCAATCCAAAACTTGTCAGTATGCAAACCATGTGTTGTGCAACCTCATGTTGGCCTTTCGAATGACCTCATTTACATGGTAATTAGGTGATCCGAGAATCCTCTCGGATCACCTATTGTATCTGTACGGATTCTTTCTTTCTTTCTTTCTTTTTCTTTCTTTCTTTCTTTATTTCTGGACAAAAGTTGTGCAGAGGTTAGCTCAGAAAGTGCATTGCCTACCAATGTCAAACTTATACCATATATGTATCATGTCGCAAAGACGACAGCGCAAGTAAAATCATAGTGATCAGTCGACCGTGACGTCACTATGACGTCATTATATGAAAACACATTTTCATGCATATCTCATTAATGAAATGGAATATTTCAATGAAATTTACGTCACATATATTTCAAGTCAAGCGGATTTTACTCATATTTTCAAAATTCATTTTTATTTCAAAAAGCGCGCGTACGCGCGCGTTGAAATATTTGTATGCTCGAATCGAGCTCAAATTTTTTTTGCACACGTTTCAGACCATTTGAAGCATTTTTTGAAAAATTGAAAAAAATGGACGGACGCGTACGCGCGCGCACATATTTGCACGCACAGCTAATATGAAATAGAAATTTTCAATTTTTTCACAAGAATCGGATGTCGGAAATGTCAAGGAATATTTCTACCAAGTTTCAAGTCAATCCGACTCAATATGACGTCATACGGGCCCGTCAAAGTTGAAATTCCGCGCGCGCGTCAATGGCGATATACAGTGCAACGATGCCAAAAAAACGCCAATTTTAAATCCGATTTTACTCGTCAGGATGGACGGTAACCCCCCATTTTCTTTACATATTCTGAAAGCTGATGAGTTGGACATGTTATTTCATGGGTTGGCAATGCTGGCAAAATGATTAAAAGATATCAAATTTCTTGATAAAGTAAAAAAAGTAAATTTTCAAAATAACATCATCAAATTTCAAGTTCACTCGAGCGTATCTCACTTATCCTTTGCCAATTTACACCCAGATTTCAGTATGTTGTAGCTTATTGAATGATCTTTCATTCATATCCTTACAACATTTTGATTGGATGACGGCATCACTTCGTAAAATTGGATTGAAAGTAATATTGTCAAATTTGACCAGTTTACGTGTTATCTCTATGGGAGAGCAGTTTTTCTGGCAGTGAAAATTGACATGACTCTCTTTTTCGAGCACTAGCTCACTTATGCTTCGGTGAATTTCTCCCAGATTTTAGTATGTTGTAGCTGAGACTTTGGGCTATCGTATTAAGTGTGCCCTTCATTTTTTCATACGACGTCGGCATCACGTCGAAAAACTTGGTTGAAAATGGCACGAGGCTTCGATGCAGCGTCATTTTGCTTAATACACAGGGCCTATGGAGAATGAAATAGGTCATTGCGTAGCGCATCCGACTCGTAATCCTAAGGTCCCTGGTTCGAGCCTCACCCCTGCCAATATTTTTTTTTTAAATTTTTTAAACACTTTTTTTCTTCTTTTTCTTTAGTTAATCTTAATCTCCCTTTCCTTACTTTATCTTTTTCTGATTTTTTTATGCTTCTCCTTCAAATTTCTATAAAATAACATAATTTTTTCTTTATTTTTCTGTCTTTCTACTACTTTCTGTGCAATAGATGAACAACAACAATGGCTATCAATCCCATATTTTGCACATGTTTAGTACATGTCAAGTACATTATTTCATAAAATAACAACTACTTGATCGGACACCATCTTGGGTATGTAAATTAGGGTCAAAGGTCATAAATGTTTCATCCTGTATCTTGGTGAATACATGTTCTATCTTCCCCATATTTTGCACACGTAAAGACCGTGTTACAAGGATCATTTCACAAAATAACCACTTTTTGCTCAGATGCCATCTTGTCTGTGCAGATCGGGGTCAAAGGTCATATGTACTTCTTTCTTTATCTTCGTTATGACGTGTTATCTCTATGGGAGGGAATTTTTCTAGATGTGAAAATTGACATGATTGTCTTTATCGAGCACTAGCTCACTTACCCTTCGGTGAATTTCTCCCAGATTTTAATATGTTGTAGCTGAGACTTTGCGCTATCGTACGTGTTCCCTTTGTTTTTCATATGGTGTCGGGATCATGTCCAAAAACGTGGTTGAAATTAAAGGTTATCTTCGATGTATTTTCATATTTCTTTTTTTTTCAATTTTCTTTGTAATAACTCAAGAAAAATAGCCCCTATCAACCCCATATTTTGCACATGTTTAGTTAATGTTACGTACATTATTTCATAAAATAACAACTACTTGATCAGACACTATCTTGGGTATGTAAACTAGGGTCAAAGGTCATAAATGTTTCATCCTGTATCTTGGTGAATACATGTCTTATCTTTCCCATATTTTGCACACGCAAAGACCATGTTACAAGAATCATTTCACAAAATAACCACTTTTTGCTCAGATGCCATCTTGGGGGTGCAAAGTGGGGTCAAAAGTCAAATATACTTCATTCTGCATCTTTGATAGTGTATACGGAATTCGGCACCCAAGATGGCAGGTCTGACTCCCTTTTCAAAATGAGAATCCAAACATCACACGACCAATGTCCCTAATCTCAGGTGAAAACTCGAATCATTGATTTAAAAAAAATCGGATCACCTAATTTGTCAGTCTTGACAAATTCCGGGTCTAGTTCCATTTAAGGTTGCTTTCAACTTAAACCTCTTAAAGTCTTAAGATTTTGCCTGCGGGTGAGAAACAATAAAGAACACCCGACAGACGAAAGAATTGATCATCGCTGTCTATACGTTAACTTAAATCTATGCTTCTAAACTTTATATCTATATATTAAGGCTATTTCTTCCAAAAGAAGAAACAAAAATACTAGTGGCAATCTGTTTGAGTTGCCCTTGCTCCCAATGAAATGATTCACAGCTCATTATTAGAATCTTGTATGACATGACCAGCCAACAACGGAAGGGTGAATAATCATGCCACTTCTATTAAAAAAAAAAATCGTGGTTTCTTTTCTTGACATATTAGAAAAACAACTTTATAATGTTATCTTATTATAAAGTATACTTTGATTTATTGCTTATACTCAACTTTGGATCTTCTTGATATTATTTTGCATTGCTTTAGGTCATTTGAATTGCCAAATACTTCTTTTTGCTCGTAGAAGTAAAATATATTAATGACATTTAATTTACTTACATGTCTATGAAACGCTGAAATCACTTTCTTTACCAATTCCGCTCTGAAATACATGGGACTTTAACTCATGAATATGTACACGTATTTTCGTATTATTAGCTTGTATATATATATATATATATATATATATATATATATGCGTGTGTGTGTGTGTGTGTGTGTGCGTGTGTTAAATGCAAGAGATCAATCCTGACCGAAACGTTCGCCGTGTCTCACTCTGGAGCCTTTTATGTGGAAGAAATCAAACTGAGGCGAACGTTGTTCTCTACTTTTCCCTCTAATCAAGCTCTCGTCCTGCCAGGCCTTTCATCCGGATCTGGGGCATAAATGGTTTGGTTGTGAGACGACAGCAGTGAGCGGATATGTAGCATGTATACAGACTCGTATTCTGTATTCAGTTATCTCTCTTGTGAGGTCAAGGGCTTGAGTGTCTTGCTACAAGTCTGGAGTCAAAACCTGGGGGGCGTTTCATGAAGGAACTTGTCGGATAAAATGTCCGACAAGTCAATTATATCCGACAAGTTCAGAGAAGTCAGCCAATCAGACTAAAGAATTTCTCAAAACTTTTCGGATATAATTGACTTGTCAGATATTTTATCCGACAAGTTCCTTCATGAAACGCCCCCCAGGAGTCTGAAGTCAAAGTCAAAGTGTGATGCAAGCAACCAAACCACTTACGCCCCAGATCCTGATGAAGGCCATGACAGGCCGAAAGCTTGATTAAAATTAGAGAGCAACGTCCAATAAATTCGATTTCTTACACACACACACACACACACACACACACACACACATAGGTACACACATCCTCACACACGACACATGTATATATATATATCTATTTACATACAAATAGATAGATATTGGCACACACATACATTATATCATCAAAAAATAAAACTGAAACCAAGTTCATGCTGTATTCACCAACAGTTTTACTCTTAAAATATACACACATATTATGTTGCATGTATAGACACATCTTTTTAGGCTTCTATGAGACAATGCAACGACGAAACATCTCTATGTGATTTACTATGATTTATGGTACAGAAGGGAGAGGAGATCTTGACAATTCACAGTCGTCCAAGATGATCTTACTATGAAAACCACATTCATGAAATATATAAATCAGCACCCCTGTATTGGTCTTTATACGCAGGATTGGTCATTTTAAAAAAAAGAGTAATTATAATCGAACAACTAAAGAGAAACTGCATGATGCATGGATTTAAATTTAGTCCCTTAGATAACGATAGTGGTTTGCTCGTTGTCATGATTGTATTTTGGACTCTCAGCTCAGCTCAAAGAACAGATGAAAAGTTCATATAGCTTCATATATATATATATATATATATATATATATAGTTCACATAGCTTGTAACACGCGAAAGAAAATGTGAACAAATAACTTCTATCATTATGTATTGTTTGCCGATAAGGCGTAGTTTCAAGTTCAAGGTTCTGACTCCTGCATTCAAAATGTCTTTATGGAAATGTCTGCCTTTGTCTGCCTCTTCTTGCCTGTCTCGATGAACTCATCAAGAATATCAGCCCTGTCGTAGATCAACTATAAATGTCAAAGAATTTTCTCTCTAAAATAAATGTGAAAGCCAAAGCATTTGGTAATAAGTTTTTTGTTTTTTTTTTTTCAAAATGGCACCATTACTATGGGACAATTTCTTCCTAACCACTAAATGTATTACAGATTTTGAGAGATTAGAATCTGTCATAAAAAAAACTAAACTTTTTGTTTGTTGATGATTGTTGACTACGTTAGTAATAGAATTATGTACGTATTATTAAAATTTTGTATGATTTTTGCCTCCGCATATGCATAGAGAATTTATTCTAAGAGTATTATGCTTTCTAATCACGGAATGTTTTAATCACTACTAATCAAATTTTTGTCTGCTTTTTTCTAATGCTTTTCTTTTGCTCCTGTTGTTCTTTTGCTCAAAAGTGAATATAAAGCGTTAATCAAGCGTGGCTTTGTCTTGTGTGTTTATCTGATGTGTAAGATTTTATCGATCTGACATTGAATTAAATGGCAATCGCCATATTTTCTAGTGTCATTTCCGGTCAACGGAGCTGTGGTTACCACTGAACCAGAGGTAAGACTACGACAAGGTTTACCCGGATCGGTGCCATGCATGGTGACGCGGAAGCTATCCGCAGTCTACTGGAAGAAAGGAGAAACAATCGAAAGCGCCACCACTGTTGTTAAACTGCATATCTCTGACAACAACGGCGACATCAGCGGTCCAGGGTTTGAAGATGGGGAGTTCACAGTTGCCTCAAATTATTCCCTCATCTTTAATAAAGCCCGGTCTACGGACTCTGGGAGATACTTCTGTGAGGTGTCTGATTACGAAACAGGAGTCCTGTACAGGAATTATTCAGATGTGACGATATCGGGTAATTTCTCAACAAAACTAGTAACTTATGACATCGTACTATCATGTATGTGTTTTGTTTTTAACAAGGCCAGTGGTTAAAAATGGAACTCTCGTTTTTCAGTTCGGATTAGAGTGTTGCGTCAATAACACATGATAATACAATATAAAGAGGATTAATACACAACGCTTATGTAGCGCATATATCATACAATGTACATTTTCACGGTCAAGAATAGGAAAACAGTGACAGTTGATATTCAATTTCAACAGTGCAGTAAAAATAAAAGTGCTAATACAGGCAAATGTCCAAACACCAAGAATACCAGTTTTCGGCGATTTTCCGCGTTTATTTTTTTGTAATATCTAATTTGCATGTCTTATGATTTCAAAAGTCCCTCCATTATATGTGACCCGGCACCACAAAACAAACAGAAAGTCGCCAGACTTGAAATCTAAGGCTATGGTCACAACCCCCAAAATCAGCCTGCTCGGCGACCGGTCGGCGAGTTTTTAGCTAAAACCGGTCGGAGAACCACCGGTGACCGACCAGTGACCGACCAGGCGCCGCTGATTTTTAGGGCATCGGTCGGTCGCCGCTGAAGTTTTGATGATTTCAAAAGTCCCTCCATTATATGTGACCCGGCACCACAAAACAAACAGAAAGTCGCCAGACTTGAAATCTAAGGCTATGGTCACAACCCCCAAAATCAGCCTGCTCGGCGACCGGTCGGCGAGTTTTTAGCTAAAACCGGTCGGAGAACCACCGGTGACCGACCAGTGACCGACCAGGCGCCGCTGACTTTTAGGGCATCGGTCGGTCGCCGCTGAAGTTTTGATGATTTCAAAAGTCCCTCCATTATATGTGACCCGGCACCACAAAACAAACAGAAAGTCGCCAGACTTGAAATCTAAGGCTATGGTCACAACCCCCAAAATCAGCCTGCTCGGCGACCGGTCGGCGAGTTTTTAGCTAAAACCGGTCGGAGAACCACCGGTGACCGACCAGTGACCGACCAGGCGCCGCTGATTTTTAGGGCATCGGTCGGTCGCCGCTGAAGTTTTAACGCGGAGTTAAAATTTCATCGGCGACCGACCAGTTTTCACTCGCTGCCCAAAATACGCTCGGTGTCCGAGCAGGAACCGCCCAGGTACTGACCTAATCGAGCGGTCGCTGCCGAGCGATTTAGGGAACAAAAATAATAGAGACAAAAATGACAACAGCACAGAAGAAAACCAAGAGAATAGATCGAGCGGTCGCCGTCGAGCAATTTGGGGACTAAAAATGTTAAGATAAAAATGACAGAGGCCCTGAAGGAAATCAGGACCTAGATGGAGAAGATAATCTAGCGCAATGTGGAAGAAGCAGGGGGAGGGATAAGAGGTAAGGAAACCCCACCAACATATCAGCATCTCAACATCTCGACAACCAACATGAGGGGCATGGAAGTCAGAGGCAACCACTTTGGGGCAAAAGTTAGTGTCGATATGTTGACGTAGTAAAATATGGTTTGGTTACCTTATCATTCATTAAATGCCTATTGATCGAAGAAGAAATGAATAACAAGAGATGGGGAAAATTGGAATATGAAATCAAATAGGAATAGAAAATACTGTAAAATAAAGAAGCAACCACAGATATTTTGGAAAATTCAAATCTATTCTAATCTTTGTTCCATCTTGGGTGTTCCTCCCTTTTGTTTTATTTCCTAATTTCTAGTTATCTGTGGTATCACATGGCGGCGTTTTGTTAGTTGATAATTTAACTATTAGATGTTTTGCCTCAAGTTTTCTCTTAATTAATTAATTAATTAATTAACACATCACAAATCACATAGGAACATTAATAAAGACAGGTACCTCGTGAGAAATTTCAGGCAGAGACCGGCGGGTGGCCGCCGGTACGGGTCACCGGTAGATGACCTATCGATCACCCGTCGGTCGCTGAGCAATTTCGTAAAAATCGGCCGGTGGTCGGTGGGAGATCGTCCAGTTGCCGATGGGGCATCGCTCGGTGACTGCTCGGACTCTGCTCGCTGCAGATCCCCACATTTCGCCAAAATTTTACTGAAATCGATCGGTGACCGACGGGAAATCGACAGGGCGCTCCTCGGTCATCGCTAGGATTTTACAGCCTGCTCAGCATTTCCAAAAACTGCTGAGCGGTGCCAAAATTTCAGCAGCGACCGAGCAGGCTACAAATCGGTCGGTCGCCGCTCTGAGTTGTGACCGTAGCCTTAGTTAAGAGCATATAGTGAAAGAGCAGACCTTAAGCTTTAAAATGATGTATAACACAAATCAAATGGACTCTCCTAACCTATCTCAATATTGGAAAGAAAGCACACACTCAGGAAAAGTGTAAACTTAGAAATGAGGCTCTGAAGTACAGTGTCTATTCAAGCGTTAAATCTTTACTGAGCCCTGCTGGTTGTGCGATGAATTGGACAAAAACAGGATGTAAACCACCGGAGTAACAACAATGAAGGGACTATTAGATTAAATTCAAATTGAGCATGCCTTATATACACATTCTTTTCATAATTTATGCCAACTTTCAAAGCAGTAGCATTATCCTTTCAAAGGTTATTAGAGTTGAAAGTGAAGAGTGTGTCCAAGGTTTTTAAGAAATGAAAAGGGGACTCTAAAGACACACCCAATCACACTATTCTACCAAGAATATGTCCAAGATAAAATGCTAAAAAATAAAATAATGTAGAAGAAGACTTGCTCTTTCAGAAAATATGAAAAAGTCAAGATCGGCTAGGTTGACCCATTTCACCTTCTTTTAGCCCTCACACAAAATCAGCGTGTGCGGCTTTTAGTTCGTTTTGTGATGCACGGTCACATATTATGGAGGTTAACTACCCACATATCCTGATTGCTTTTGTTATCCAGCACGTATCCTCACACCAGTAACTTCTGGGAATGTGCTCCTTGAAAATTGTCTGAAGCGTCATTATGTTTGTTCATTGAAACAACTTCAGAGGTGATGTTCGTAAATCCTTGAGTTCTTTAATCCTGATAGGAAGTGAAGTCCATTATTCCGAAGGATTAGTTAAAACCCTTTTTGTGCAAATGAGTCAAGTCAACACAAATTTCACACACAAACCTAAGGGCATGAAACTGATGTGACATGCTGACGTTTAATCCGAAAATAAATTAAGCTTTGTTTTTCCAAAGTTTCGATAATTGAAAAAAAAAATAGATAAAGGCTCGTTATTCCGAAGGTTTGTTATGTGAAAGTGAAAAGAAGTTTGCTTACTAATGAACCTTATTTTGTTTTCGGATTGACGAAACTTCGAAATAACGAAGGTCACCCCATTTTTAAAAGGTGATGACGTAAACAGCGTGTAGCTAGGTAATATCCGTTTAATTATAGTCCAAAGGTTCGTTAATCAGAAAATGAATTTAGCTTTCTAATTCCGAAGGTTCGTGAATTGAAAGAGAAAGGAAAATGCGTACTAACGAACCTTACTTTGTTTTCGGATAAACAAATTACGCAATAACGAACCAGACTTCATTCCCATTCCCAGAATTACGAAAAAAAAAATAGAAGGAAATAACAAATCAATGGGTGATTTCAAGTTCGGTGCTGGTGCTGTTGCTGAGATAGCACTAGCACCGGCGATATAGGCCTAACTGAACTTTGAAATCAATCGGTGTTGGGAGGTTGACCTCAAAATTATGACGTATTTCAAGGAATTAGTGTTGGGCCCGATGTTGAATGTTGTCTGCTGCACCGAGCTCTACCGTTTGTGTTGGCGATTTACGTGCTTTTTTTTTCCATTGGCTAGCACTAGCAATTAGGGATTATTATCTTCGTTTGTTTCAACTTCGGTGCTATTGTTAGCGTTGCTGCACGAGACCCACATTTACGTCCATAAATGATGCACGTTGTAGGAACAAAGTCTATGCCGATACAATTAGTCGCCCACGTAACTTACAAGAGCACTCTAGACATGGCTACATAAATCTGAGCCTGGGCAGCTGGGAGCAAAATTAAAATCATTGTGTGGAGGAGGGATGAAGTTTGTGAATTTTTAATCCATCTTTCCAGTTATGTGTCAAAGTTTAAGCAGTCTTGAATTCATCTTTGGATATTTGACTTTAACTATCCACTTTTTCGTCTCGCAATTTTCGCGGACTTCGCGGTGATGTGATGCCAACACCTAGTGCTGGGGGATCGACAATAGTATATGGTGATGCATTGATCGTTGCATTAATCTGATGGTCGGTGCTGGAGCACAATGTAGGGCAAATGTTTGGGAGAAAGCACTAGCATCTATCTAAATCTGCATTCATGTCTTTTCCTATTAAATTTCTTTTATACAATACTTTTATTGTAAATGAGGGGAGTACGATATATAATATACGTATATGATTATGCATACTGTTGTCTTTAGTCCCACGAAAATCAAAAGTGCTAAGATATAGGGATGAGATATGCATGTATATGTGTCACAAAGGTATCACAAATAAGCAAACTCACGAGGACAAACCACTAAATGATATGTCTTACCTACTCAGATCCGCCAGTCATCACCGATGCTAGACGTTTTATTCAGTATGGCGACAGGGCGACCCTGAGGTGTCAGTATGAAAAGGCGGTTTATGCCGTGTCCTGGCGGAAGGGCGATGAATACGCTAATACAGAACCAGTGATTGCGCTAGACATGCGCCATGAGGTAAACCAGCGAGAATTTGGTGATGGGTACGACCAGGGTTGGTACAACATATCCGATGGCTTTTCTCTTGTCATCAACTCAATAAGAATAAGAAACAGAGGGAGGTACTTTTGTGCAGTGTCAGATCTGGCAACCGGCAGACTTCTCATCAACTCTACGTATGTCGATATTGTTGGTAAGTCCTTTCTTGTGTGTTTATCATGACGATTGGCAATTATTGATATGGCAATGGTACATTTACAATGAGGACACAGTTATTGCAACGGAATTACATGATAGCACTTTTATGACTGGCGAAAGAGACTTCAGGGTCAACAGATCCGCCATAGACACGATTTGGACGCGACATTTCCATAAGAACCTTATCCACACCATTATACGTCCGCCAATGTTTTCAAATGTCTTATGTTAGGACTGTTTTGGGTGCGGGATTTATATAGGAAAAATCGATTAACCAGGAAAAGCCGTCTTCAGACTAATTTTCCACAGTTTTTTACTACTAAGACTCTCTCACAACACTTTGACCCTATAACATGCCCTTACTTTATCTACCAAACCTAGATGGCATGCATTTATTTTTTTTTTGCTTCTTGTATATAAAATATAATAGTTCTGAAGGATGTATGTTTACATAACCTGACCACTGACTGAGGTGTCCATGCATGTGTTCTATTGATTTTGCAGCCACGCCCCGAGAGACCTTTCCTGAAATTGATACCTGTGTGCCGATCAGTTCAAATGAATCGATGCAAACTTGCAACATCAGTGCGGACAGCAATACAACAATATCTCTCACATGCACTGTGACAGGGTACTATCCTAACATCAGTTTGTCATTCAACGATACCTCAAACCAGGCCAGGGTGATTCAGAGAACCATTTCTAATGATACAGAAGGACTACTGACCCAGGTGGTTACGATAGAGCTGTTGGTAGGATCCGATTCGGTCACATGCACAGCTAGTGGACTACCTTTCGAAACCAAGAGAACGACACAGGGCGTGTTCATACCCACGACTTCAATAAACCAGACGAATGCAAACAACACCGTCACAGCACCTACTCCCGAAAAAGGTGCCTGTGAGTATAGAAATAAATATCAAATTGTCTTTATATTTTCTATATATCTTTTTACTCATGTGACATTATACGCTTTAGTAGTCTTCTCATCCAGCATTGATTGTGTAGATACTGTAAAACTCATAACTTGAATGGATTGTCCGATTTTCCTCAAACATTCACTGATGTTTTCTACTAATATTGCTGCATTCGCTTAATCCCCATGCTATGAAAGTGGACATGTTCTTTGTTAAGCACCTTCCTTGTGTTTTTAGTTCATAGTTTTAATTGTGGCATGATGCTCGACTAAAATGAATAATAAAATCATAAAAACGGTCACCTCAATACCACGACAGCTTGAGCCATTCAGTCAGAGGAGGGTTGAGTCATGGTTCACCTCTCCTTTAACTGCATGGCTCAACTCTTCTCAAGGTGGCCATTTTCAAATACCCCTACACGTTTCAAAATTAGCAAATCAAACATCATCTAAGTTATCAAAATGATAGACTGCAGTGGGAACTAGATTACACAACATCACTGACCAACCACTTTCAGAAATTAAGATGTTGACTTTTTGTTGTCTTTTGATTTTTTTTTTTTTTTTTTTTGGTGACATGTGTCTTTATTCTGCTACACCGCCTGTGCTTGCTTGTGCTGGAGTGACAGTGATGTTAAGCACTACCAATCGAATGGATCACGGTAAATGGAAAAGTGTCTCGCCGTGAAATGTAAAAACGTTGAATTTTGCCAGGGATTGTAAAAACGCTGCCGGGAAATGTACAACCATGTACTTCAACGGTGCTACGTACAGATGGACTCGATGTCTAACAAAACTGCTTATGAACCTTACCGTTTTCATTTTCTTTTAAACCCCAACACGGATTTTCACCAAAATTCGGAGATAGAATTTTAATTTGAATCATTTGAATGAGTCCTCCACCCTCTCCCCCACCATCGAAGGGGCGGGGGGGGGGGTGGGTTGAAGAGGAGTCTCTAAACTCTGGATTTTTTTTTTTTAATATCTCCTTCGGTCTGTCGAACCCCCCCCCCCCCCCAAAAAAAAAAAAAAAAAGAAAAAAAAAAGGAGGAAAGCCAAGTTACTTCTATGAAGACATAAATGACTATACGTTAAGTTTCATCATGGCTAATCCAGGTGTGCCCTATTTGGGGGGGGGGGAGAGGAGGAGGGGGATTTTCTACATTTTCAGCATCTTCTTGAAAAAACTGTGACGGATTTTCACCAAACTTAGGAAATATCATCTTGTAGGTATATGACCTTAATTTGTTAAAACGAGCTCCCCCTCCCCACCGTCGAAGAGGGAAGGGGGGGGGGGGTGAAGTCTGCGAGTCCCTGAACTCTGGCATTTTAATCTTCAATTCAGTTCAGTTCAGTTTATTTTTTTTCCCATCAAACAAGAAGTGAAAAAAATGTGACATGATGTAAAGCAATGTGTAAAACAATCACTTAGTCGATTAATTTCAGTCGAGGAAAACAGAACTACAAAGCGAAAAGTGAATAACATAGTATATAATAACATATGACATTCTAAGTAGTATAACTGAGAACACCTAGGCATGCTTGGAAGGATAACAATAAAAGTAGATATGGAAAGAAGAGTGGCCACTAGAAAGTTCAGCTTGCAATACATGGATCCTCGAAACATGATAAATAAATATACATCATCGTTATTCAAACCGTAATTATTTTAAGTGCAGAAATACAATGAGAAGCTCACAATGGTGGATACATATGCATACACAAATGTACATGCATTGCACACACTCGTAATAAAAGAGAACACACACACACACACACACACAAACACACACACAAAAAAAACCACAGATGAATACATTGACAAGGGACGCGACATGGTCAAAGAAATGCAACTGGTTTGTACTTGTTCCAAGACGTAAACGCATTTAATGGTGTTGGAATGCAGCTAATCCCGAGCTCCACCGTGCAGAATCCTTCAAAGTCTATTTGCATTTCTGTTTCGAGTAGGCCTAGAAAAGCGATAAACACTATTACACCGTCTTGATGAAGTTGCCATAAAGTACAGCATATACTGAATTGAATTGAGTATCTGAATATAAGAACGACCCAAGTCCATGGAAGACCATTTCGAGTAAACTTAAAAAACTTCATATCTTTTTTATTTGTCCAATAATATTCTATTTAACTGTGATGGGAAGGTAACATTGTATATACAAATTAGAACATATATTATTATGCAATTAACATTTACATTAATTGTGGAGAGGCCATTTTGTGTGATGGACTTGGGTCGTTCTTTGAATCATATACATGATATTCTGCTATAGAGATGAGAGAAGGACGAGAGAGGGCGCTATAATATGAATGTAAGAATGACCCAAGTCCTTCATTCTTCGTACATTCATATAAGATTTAACTCATTCATTTCAGGCACTTCCAGGGGTAATTAGGATTTATCATTTATACACAAGATGAGTACATGCATAAGCTACAATTTCCCATGTCAAACTGAATTTGGCGAAAAATTGGACTTGGGTCGTTCTTATACTCAAATCTTCAATTGAAATGGATTGATGAGGTTTATTGTTCCTGAAATTGGCAGCCCAGAGGCTGAAGTACATTCAGTTTACAAAGTAAATGTATATAAACAAAAATCACAGTACTTTACCAATTATAAGGTGTTTACAATAAACATATTGAGAAATTATACATAAAATCATACATTTATCAATCTAAATCAACAAGAAAAAACATACATATACAGTACAACAACAGAGAACAACAACAAAAAAAAACTACCCGATACAATCACCTTTCTTTACAACACTGAATTATGAATATTTATAAAAACCCTTAATCTAAGCAACAACGACAGCAACAAAAAATACATATGCAGGGGTGTAAAAAAAGAGGAGACGTTATTGCACAGCAGTTACAAAACTTCTTACTAACCATCCAGCTGAAATTACCAAAATATTGAAGAAAAATCAATGAAATTATTGAACACCAAAAACATAATGATATATTTAATCAAATATTGCTTTTCCATTTTACTATATTTATCATATCAAAATCTATATTACATAAACAACTATCAAATACGCTATATATACATTTTACTTTGACTTGCTATGTTCGATCAAGTTATTATAATACATTGTATTTCCAGCAAAATAAACAGATCAGTTATGTCATATTGCAATACAAAATGTCTAGATAAACGTCATTTATCCCGAATTGTGATATATATACTAAAATAGTAATGTACATGCAGATAACATGATGTGTTCTATATAACATCGTATTGTAGTGGTTATACACTGACAACTTTCTGCATAGGAATGCTCATTCTTTGAAAGAAAGATATTCTGAGGGGTGAAGGTTCAGGTGCGAGTTTCTTCACTTTGTCTCCCTCTACGAATTACTCGATCCTGTCATCTACTGCTTTCCCGGCAGTGACACGATGAGCATGGAACAAATACCCAAGCTCCGAAATTCCGACATTGTTATGTTAAGTAATCCAAGGCTGACAAGGCATATTAAATAAAAGAAAGATACTATTCAGAGGAGTGAAGGTTCAGGTGCGAGTTTTTTCACTTTCTCTCCCTCTACAAATTAAATATGTTGAGATCGCAACTGCTGATCTGTAATTAGATGAACCTATCATCAGTAGATGACAGGTTTTAGTCCCACTTGTTCCTTTTTTTCCGGCATGATTGTTATTGATCAGCAGTTGCGATCTTAACAAATCTAATTTGTACAGGGAGACAAAGTGAAGAAGCATACACCTGAATAATCATTCTTGTTGGACTTATTTTTTGCAAACTGGTTGGAATTCGGTTAAAAGTTATGGCATCATCGCCATGACCAATATGAATAGGGGAATGTGATATGTATGTTGCACCTAATTTCGGAATGCATTTTGGTAGAAATACAAAAACATTTATTATTCCCTGAGATAACAGCTTAAAATTTTTTCATCAGCAATAGTAGTAACAAGCCGTATTGCTGATGATTATATTCCACAGCTGCTGCGGTGCCTGTGATCCTGGTCCTACTTGTGCTTATCATAACGGTAATTGCAGGAATTCTTCTTTACCGGAAATATAAGAAGAAAAAAAAAGAAAGTAAGTGCACCATATTTTTTTCTGTGTCTTCAGTGTGTGTGTTGTTGCCAATGTACATATATATATATATATATATATATATATACATATATATTATATGAGATCTTTGATGGCATGTACAGTTTTCTGTCAGTTTTACAAAGCCAAATATGGAAAATCTGTTATTCCCAACTGTAAGCTCAACATAAGCAAAACACCCAAGTAATATTCACTTCAGCAAAGTGAGTCTTTCCCTTAAGTCTACGGAAACAATCGTGTAAACGAAACTTTACAAATAAGATCATATGTCTGCTGTTATTCAAGAGACTGGATGTAGTTTATGCATGTTTTGTTTTTGTTTCTTTGATTGTTGTTCTTTTATCGATCATACTGTCGGAGGGGTTCACGGCAGCTTTTAATACATGCTTACACTCCACTTTAACCCGTTCCTGCTGCATTTTTTGAGAGCCTTTAATGTCCCCAAATGGTATCATTATTATATTTTTTTTTTGCCCGTCGACAGAGAAGTACAGGTTGGTAATCAAAAGTGTGAAAGCAGTCAAGCGGTGCATACACCCCCTTCCCACAGTCAACTGCATGTACCTTTGAATAATGAAAATATCGATTGGGAGGAAAGTATGAATAGAGCGTGCGCTGATGGGGTTACAGACTCTTTTGTTATACACAAAACGAAACACCTGAATGGGGTCAGCGAACACAGAAATCTACTGAGCTCAGCCTTCATTACTATGAATACATCTTCATACGAGTTTATAGCAAAATAATCGCGATCTACATATGAGTAAAGAAGACAGATAGTACTGTGATGTATATAGGCAGTTTTCTTACAGAAAGAAACAAATGTTAATAGAAGAAACTCTCTGATATTTGTATAATTGCCGCCATGGGAACCTGGTATTAAGGTTAATTTCCTGGGGGGGGGGGGGGGGGTTCGCTCTCCATTTCTTTTTTTTTTGGGGGGGGGGTGTATACCCTCTCCATTCCCCTCCCCCACTACTTTTTATCTTCTCAACAATGTACTGCTTTGATGTGGCTGAACGGTATTTGCATAGATTTACCTCGTGATTATTCTCTTATTACACATTTGCCAACAGGACCAGATGCATCAGTACGTCAGACGCTACTCCAAAAGAATGGTATACAATTGATGTCTCTTTTTGCGCAACTTTATTTTTCTGTACATTTGACATTTTTCTGCACCAAGTATATTTTTCAAACGTCGTCATTGGGAGGGTTTCTCATTGTATAATAAAGTTAACGATTGCACACAAGAAACATATTCAAAAATATTCGAAGCAAGCAATAGATTAAATGGTGACAAAGGAGGCACACGGTTAACCCATACACGTACTAATAGCATGAATAGAGAACACGCGATATGCGGTGATATTTTACAAGTGGATATTACCTAATTCAGTTCATATTTTTTTTCCACTCATGGGGTGGAACTTTATACATACTGTACGACAAACATATAACATACACTATATTATGCAAAGAACATATTAAAAAAGATATGTATCTTCATATCTGAAATATATAATATTTGTCCGTGTATATCTTATGTATGTATGTGTATGCATTATGGAGTGTCATAGAACAACGGAGAAGGATACAGTAAGCAATTTAAGTAAACTACAACTTGGTTATGTAAGTCTGCTCAATTTGAATGGAAATTATGAGTTTTATGCGTAAGCATTTACTTCCTCATATTCTGAGCTAAAGTAAACAATTATCTTTGCTTTTTTTTTCTTTGGTCGTATTTTTATTTTGTGATGCAAGGAAATACCTACTTGCATACTACAAATCCAATACATTACGTGATAAAAAAATAACCGTGAGAGATATATCTATTGAAGTTTGATTCTGTGCAACATTGATGTTGCTTTTGAGTAAAACTCGTAGGCGAGCCATACTTCCTGTTTCAAGATCTGAATCTGACCTCACTCTAATATGTTTTTCTATATAAAAGAAAAAGAACAGAATAGTGACTGTATTGCATCTCTTTGTCAATCGGCAGGTCAGCTGGTTTCCTTCATAGAACTGTGGCACCTGGTATCAGGAATAGAACTAACACAAATCGAATCTCTCGCGGATGCAATAAAGGATCTCAGTAAAATTCCTCTGGATTCTGTAGCGGTGCATGGAATGAATACATTGGCAGGATCTATGTATTCTCTGTTGTGTAAGTGGAAGGAAAGATACAACGGACCGGATCAGCTTGAAGAACTCTTCGATGGTCTGAAGCATCATGGTCTAGATGATGAGGTTATAAGATTAAAAGGTAAGAAGGATACTTAGTGCCTATTGGACCTTGGAGATTAGATATCGCACTATGTCATGATGGTTTAGTTGAGCTTTGTTAATATCTTAACTATTTTCATAGGATTGGTTGCTGACCCATTTTCACACGTTATATTACTGCGCGTTTATGTCACCTGTAATATGAGATTTTAAAAAAAATGTAATGTATTGATTTCTATAGAGAGCGTTAAAATGTCATAACTAAGTCATGGCTTGATTGAGTTTGTGTTTTGATTTTTTTTTTTTTCGCAGTTGTCCATTATTTTGAGGTCCATGCACTTCCACACTTAGCACGATGCACCTTGCACAATATCAGACCTAACATACCTACTCTTTTTCGATTTTTTTTTCACTACGACTTCCTCAGGCCACTATCATTTCAAGCACACGCTTACGATATGTGGTCTGATGCATTTTTCAAGTTATAAATATTTCCTATTAAATGACGTCGTTTATTATCATCGCTGACAATTAACTTGTACGTTAGGTATGTACAGTATTTCCCTTTGTTCGCAATGCTGAAAATGTTATTGATGATGTTATTTTGTATTGAAAAAAAGTCATGATGTTACTTTTAATCGAAATAATGAAAAATGCAGAAATAAAACCAAACAAACAAATATACGGAAGGTACTGCGCAGACGCCAGTATTAACTCTAATTGAATTATTTCTTGCATCTCTGTATCTTAATCTTTTTTTTTTCTTTTTGCATTAAGGTTTCAGGAATGACGCTACCAAGAGGTTACCCATCGATAAGATTGAAAAGTTGATACGGGAGATTGGCAACAAGGAGAAAATTAAAAACATTTTGAAAGATCTTGACATATCATCTGAACAAACTGATGATCCATTAAAATGGACATTGAAAAGGACAAAGGCGCGCAATGTTGTAGTGGTATGTCTGAACTCTTGGCAACGCTCAAATACCGGCGCAAATCCTTTGGTCCTACTGAATTTGGCAATGGAGAATGCTAAGTGTACCCCTACTGACCGGAACTTTTTCAAAGGTAACTGTGGAAACATGAAAACAGCCATTTTTTTGTTTGTTTGCTTGCTTGTCTATTTGTTTGTTTATTTGTTTGTTTTGATAACTTGCAGGAAAGAAATAATTTCACGGTTGGTATCATTTTGTAATAGTCTTAGCGTATTAGTGCCCTTCTTGAAAATCAAATTCCTGTCCGATTCTCGGAAAGCGGACATTCAACCGATGATGCAATTTTTGCATGTTTGTCAAAATAATCAAAATATTCCTTGAAATAGAACACGTCATAACAAGGATAAACAACGACTTTATAGGCTAACTTGGCTTCGCAGTCTCATGCGTCTCATAAAAGACTAAACTTTACATATATTATAAAATGTTCCTTAATATTTTTTTCAGTTCACTTTGTAAAGAACAGAGTTTTAAAGTCTTCTCAAATACCAACATCTCGATTGTATAGTGTGCCGAAACAATCATTATTATATTCACATCGTGATGTTTAGAAGATCCCATGTAACCATTTAGATTATCAAAAAAAAAATCGGATTATCGCAAGGTTGAATCTCATGAACTTTCACTGAATGCACACACAAGCATTCCAGAAAAATTTACCGTTACGTATTGGATGATAGAATATCGTTCCATGAATTTCTTTTCCTTAAATTCCTAGGTTAAAATTGATACAAAAACAACATGAGACAACAAAGAACGGATATATGTTTTACGCATTAACATCTCTATGAAAATATTTTCAATTACTAATCCAAACACCCATTATTATTATTTATCTTAAAACGGTCTGACACGTGCATAACAGAATTAAGTACTTTTTCTTCTGAGCCTGGAATCTTTCTTCTTACAATGTTGAATGTATAGACCGTATAAAAAGATAGTAATCCAAATTTAGAAGGCTGTTATTTCACAATTGTCAGCTATGGAGTGTGCAATATCGTTTGTGAGGAAAAGGGAACTCAGCTTCTTTCCATTGATATTTTATCATATTGACCAACGTCATGCCTGACTGATCTCATGAAATTTGAAGACAAAAATGACAAATTACACTTTTCCAAGTTTGAGTGTTATTGTGAAAGAACAATGCATGTCTCACCGCATGGATGAGATCTGTCATTGAAAGTGGTCAAATCATAAATCCAGCCCGCCTGACTGCAGGTTCTTATGGCGGGTTTCTTCTAACCTTTCATGGTTCGTAACCTTCAACATGGCTATTTTTCGAGAACTTGATCCTTTTTCAAAAGCTAAACCATTACCCATTTTCCACTCTTCATATTCAAGACATGGTTTGTAGCTGTAGAGTAAAATGGACTATGTTGTTTGGCCTCTGGGGGAGCGACCACGTTATCGGACAAAAGGACGTGCTAAAGATTATGGACCATAAAATGTGAGAAGAAACCCTAAACACAAACCCGAAACAGAAACCTGCGTTCGTACAGGCTGGCCTGTTTGGCGACTTTCATTGAACCATGATCTATGCAGTAAGACATGCATTCTTCCTCCACAATGACACGTAAACTTGGAAAAAGTGCAATTTGTCATTGTTGTCTTAAAGTTCTTGAGTTCATGACATTTTTCAACATGACTAGGTACCAATAAGAAGAAGAGTTCTTCTTTCCTGACAAGTAACATTGTGTTCTCCATGGCTGATAATTGTGAAGTTGTAGCCCTCCAAAGTTGCATTACCTGGGTTTTTTTCATACACCCTGTATGTATTATGTACATTACATTTTTGAAGTAGATTTTTTTTTCGACAATATAATCCTTAAGTTGAGGAAAATGAAATTAATGGGAAATTTTCTATTTTTGTTTTTTACTGATATATGCTACAACTGGGCGAGAAATGTCACTTCGACTAGATTCAAAAGAAAAAAAAATATCGAGACTTGGTAACTTTTTCAGTACATTTTGTTACAAAACCTAATGGAAATGGTGTTGCCATTCATAGGTATGAAAAATTATGTACACTTCAAAAGAATAACAACGGATGATATTACATCTTTTCCAGATTTTGATCGTTGGATAATAGCCCACTCCTCTGGCGGCGCAAACGATGTCGAACAGACTTCTGGACTGTGATGAGTTGTTGGAGGAGGATGGATCAGGCAAGATGGGAGTGGAGAGCCGACAGCAGGAGGAACTTAGTACAGCTCATTTTGACGTTGGAAGCGGGACAGTTCGAGTTAAGACCACGAAAGGGCCTTGCTTGATGTCAGCATATATTCGGCTTCCACCATGTCCACGGACATTAGACGGTCGGAAATCACTCCACTCGTCCTTCAACATTGTCTTGATATCTATTTCTTGATTTATCCTAATAATTATCATCTTAATGGATATATTGTGGTAGACATTTGTAGCAATCTGAAATGATATTTATTTCACTGTATATGTGAAGTCATATTGTTACTGTAAGAAATATGATAATATGGTAATTACAATATTTTTCATTTTTGGTACTACTTTGAGCCGTTTTCTTGTATACTTCTGGGAAAATTGTATCTTAAAGGTTAAATGCTTCTTCATATTCTGGTTAACTCCATAATGATTCATTGTACCAATTTTTACCATCAACTCAAGAGGAACTTGTATGTACTGTCTGTAGATGTCTGTTGTTTTGTAATGTTTAATTATTTTTATATCATTCATATCTGTTATCATAATTCAAATCAACAGCTGATATAATGTGTTGGTCAACTGCCTGTACTCTTAAGTATTTGACTTGTCATTTGAATTGTACGTGTCTTTAACGTAAATGATTATGTGTTTCCATAGTTATGGTTAACCGAAAGTGATAACTTCGTGTATTTCTGTAACTTGTGGCCACATAACATGCTTGTTCATTGTTCAATTCTAAGCAAGAATTTACCTCATTCTTACGTGTAGCCTGTTGTTAGTGTATGTCAAAACACTCGCTATGCCCATTCTTTGGCCAGCCACTGCAGTCTATTATCTCGAACCGAATTTTGTTCGATGCTCGTTACGAGTATAGGGACATTATTAATTGCGATATTATTGATAATGCACATGGATAGGCCTTCATATTTTGTATCTAGATCACTGGTGTATGTGTAGCCCCTGTTAGGTGCAACATTAAAGATATGGTTTGTGCCTTTAAGCATATATAAAATCTATGTGTATGAATGTGCCAACTCCAAAGTGAAAGTCAGATACTGTGCAGTGAATGGACATTCCATTTTGGCCACTCATGCCATGGTCAGTCTACAGTGGACCATGCACACTCTAGTGCTCAGTGCGGTTCCCATGGCAACGCACACATGATATATGCCAGACTGGACCATGGGATGGTGAGTCACTGCACCACTCCCCTTCTCTCTCTCCCTCTCTGTCCCTTTCCCTTTTCTCTCTCCATCTCAAGTAACTTTTTTGTCTGTTTCCTAGAAACAAAGGGGAGAGAACAAAGCTCTGAAGTTGGAATATTCCATTTTGTTAAAAGTTCGGAAGAACAATTTATTTGAGTATTTTTACTGATGAAGAAATCAGGAAATACATTTTGTTATGATTGATGATGTATAAAGAATAACATATGTCAATATGAGATCGATTGAGTTCTTGGTTTGCGTTACCTGAACAACCAATAACCCCTCAAGTACAGTATTACCCCTATTCATCTAGCAAGATGGTACAGCCATCCCCATCTTGCATCAGCCAAGCCATCCCTCTTCCTCTTTCTGAATTTGCCTCTTGGAGGAAGAGGATGCGATTTCAACTTCTTTAGTAAAGATTCTCAACTTTCATCTCCTTTCAGGTAAGCAAACCATATTGAATCAGCTTTTATATGATATTCGAATTGAAGAATTATTATTTGTATGCCGTTTTAGATTATTCTGCATAGGGATATGAAAGATTTTAGATGAATTTTGGTGATGCAAACCATCACAACTTAGTTACCACATGTCTATGCATATGGATAAATTGAGTGAACAATAATTTTAGTAAATTATTTGGAATACACTATCACTAGTACATTATACTAATACCTCAAGACATGTACATGGTCATTTGTACATTTGTTCAGCTTGGTTTAATGCTGCGCGTGATGCAACAATTTTATGCTGGAATTGCATGACTTTGAAATGAAAGTCACATTACTTTTGGATAAGCCAAATCAAGTGGTATTGTCAGGACGATCAGTTAGACTGGAGCTATCTACCTGTGGCAGCAGTACTACATCAAGCTCGCAATGTATTTTTCGGAAGCTTTGTTGAACAGATTGTGCATTTGCCATATTTATTTCTGCATGCGTTTTATGTTACAAAATTATACTAACTGGATTAATTCATAAGAATTGATGATGTGATAATTGATAATTATATTTAAGAAATATAATGAGTTATGATTGATTTACCATGATTGGTTATACTAATAAGCTCGCTCTTTCTGAATTTGCCTCTTGGAGGAAGAGGATGCGATTTCAACTTCTTTAGTAAAGATTCTCAACTTTCATCTCCTTTCAGCTAATCCAGCAATGAGGAGGATGGCCCTCTTACTCTTGCAACAGACCTAATTGGCTGAAACGCAAATAATTAAAAAACCCTCTAACAGTGTCAAATAGAATAAGGAATGAATGAAGATTAAGTTTGCCGTGTGTAGATACACACGTATAAGATAATGTGATCAAGAGTTTGGAAATGCCACTGGCATGAAGTTTTTGTAAACATTGTAAATAATGTATATACGTTTCTTTATACAATCATTAAAGGAAGCTATATATTTCCTTCAAAGACAGTTGTCTTAATAGTTACTGATCAGCAGTCATGGTAGTAAATTTATTCAAATTACTCCTTACTGGTGAGCATAGTATGCATGATGGTGAGTGTAGATGAAAGTGTTTCACCACGCTGTATGTGTGAATGTGTATAGTTGTGACTGAGTGATGTTGATGTGACTTGTTGCACACTGTACATATGTTTGAAACCTTCCCGTAGACCGAAAGGTGGGGATATATTTTGAGTGTTAGTGTATGTTAATATAATAGTACATACACATAACAATACTAGCCCAACAAAAATTCTTCCGCTGCGTATTAATATCTGTGTTTTATGAAAGGTCCTCCCCCACCCGAAAAGTTTCGGCGCTACATATGGATATCTTTAACGAAAACATCTGAATGTATTTGCCAACTGAAGTCAGGGAATATCATTTCAGTAAGTTGTAATCTTGTGTAATATCTGTCATAGTTTATGTTATATTTACTGAGATTTGTAATACGCTGCATTTGGGTTTGTGCGTACCCATACACATCTCCGTATTGTATTCTTTCGTTTACCTATGTTTGTGTGTGTGTGTGTGACCTAATAACAATAACTCAGTGTTAACATTAAAATGCATTTCAGTGCCCTGCACATGCATCGAATTCATATCATGTCCCAAGGCAAAGATTAAGAAAAAAATCCCGTTAAAGAATATCGTAAAGCTAAATGATTATTCAGCTTAATGTGGTGCGAACAGTGAGTATATCGTGTACTCTATGTGTGTTTTGTTATCTCCGTATCACTTAACTATGTTATTTGTCACAGTGATTATGATGTAATTGAAGTGATATAATAACTATTATATCCCTCATGTAAAGTTTCTTACTATAGGATTATACAGAGCACGAAAATGGTGTAGTTTTACTAGTACTAGCTAGCTACGAGCAGCTGGATGCGGTGTAAAGAGTTACTAGTCAGCGTGATATAGTACTTTTTGCACCCAATCGTGATCGTGTGATCGATATCTACATTTCTCACTTTAGAATGTACGCAGTGCGCGTAGTACCTAGCGATACTTTAGCTAGCGACAGTCCTGTGGCTAGCTAGCGCTGGCGCTAGCGCGGTGCCAATGCCGACGGCCACGGCGGCATTACAGAAATCTGTGTGTTGCGATGGCGTACGTGTGTGTGATCAATGCAGTTCATGACTGCTTCAAGTAACGGAGGAATTTCATAAATCATAGCGAAGTACAGTGCAACATATCAGGTACGGTTTAGAAATTATTTTAATAAAGTAAAACCGATTTTGAAGATGATTTGGGTAATGAAGCCGCTTTAGGCCTAACTAACGTTAGTCCTGGACCTCCTCGATCTTTCGGCATCAACAACGGTTAAATACACGGCCGGTGGCCTATGTATACATACAGCGCAGCGGTGTCGTTCGCTACGCGCTGCACGCACTGCTGCACTGCCACGGCCTATCGTTAGATTTATCCAAAATGGAACCTTGTCATCACTCTAGTAAAATGCTCGAGAGGGATATAAAACAAATATCGACTGCTTTCTTTCGGGTCATGGTAAAACTATTTGCCCTCGGTGATTTCTCAACAGTGCCATGTCCCTCGACTTCGTCTCGGGACATAGCACTGTTGAGAAATCACCTCGATGTAAATAGTTTAATACCATCATCTCCCTCTGTAGCAGTCGATATTTGTATACTAAACCTTTGTGTAGTATAAGTTCATATTGGCGCAGAAAACCCCGAGCTGTACAAATTGAGAGGCACGCGGAATGCTCGGAGATTAACGGTATTTGTGATTTTTTGTTTTGTTTCATACCCCATTTTTTTAAACATTTTGTTAAGAACCAAAAAATGCTTAAGTGTGTGTGTGTGTGTGTGTGTGTGTGTGCCCCCAGTACCCATCCAACCCCGCCCGTGATACCTGAAACTGTTCAAATTCCCTGGTACAAAAGGGCTAATGCTCAAAAGTGAATTGCCAAATGCGCTCGCCCCCTCTTTTAATGTTGTTAAAACAAATGAAATAAAAAGAAACAAATGGGTGAGGGGCGTGCGCCCCCTTTTAATTTTGTAAAGGCGCCCCTCTTTACTGAATTCTTGTATCCAGCCCTGCTTTAGTGTGCAACTACAAGGTTTAATTTGATTGGCTATTATGGTGCTATATATGTCGGAATGTCAAGAATATTAATTCACACAGACTCTACAGTGACGTAGCCTGTATGGTGTAGAAAATTGACCAAGCATTGACTATCCCATTTATTGTTTGAATCATGTTGGATAAAATGCGCATATTGCCGTGTCCTTCAAGCCCCACAAAATACTGTGACGGTTTTTGAAATAAGAATAATGCTGCATACGATTATGTTGTACGTGTACCACTATTCACCTATATTCGCGATGTGTATTCACGAACCCTGTTTGACCCCTTCGATGTGATTGTTAAATGCTGACACCATCATGTTTCGAACTGTTACAGTTTCATCTAATAATGCATCCCTGATCTGATTCTCCATCCATAGAACTAGTTCGGCCCGATACCAAACAGCTGGTCCAGTTGCATACTCACTAGATCGGTCCGCCTTGATTCTAAAATTGCCCTCCTTTGACCAAGTTTGAATGTAGACCAGACCGACTTGATCTCAGAAAGATATAGGTCATGACCCAGTTATACATCCACGCGCCTCTGCCTTCTTTGAGAAACTGGATGACCCATTGTTCGCATGGTAACTGGATCGCCCAGCTTTACGGCACGCGACATCCCAGATCGTATATAAACGTCTGCTTTGGTAATTATGAGGGGAGAAGAGAGGAGAAAAGAATTCCCTTTACGCTCTGCTTTTACGAGACTGGACTAGGAGTTAGTAGTTCGAGACCGCATGATGTGTTAGTCCTTTTAATGTCTCGCTGTTACATGTGTGATGTTATTTTGACGCTCGTCTTTTCAGTATACGTGATGTCTTCTTTTAATAAAATACGAATAAAGTGAACTCGATACTTCTCTTGTAATTAATTGAACTCCCCTCTACGACAAATTGTATGGGATATATGCGTGTGCGTGAAAACATAATTTGAACTCTCGCCATCCGTGACATGCATCCACAACTCTCATCACGAACGCACCCAGTCGCCGTCTACTATCTTGTCAGATTTGCCATGTGGAGGCTGCACAACATGTCATCGACGACATCGAGAATGGTCCGACTTCTTTAGTGTTGATGACGTCATCCCGTTGTCATCAAAGAGTGTGAAGACCATTCACACGAATAAACCCGGAAGTGATAATGTAAATCGAACCTACTCTGCCAAAGTTAACTGTTGTGCCGACATGATTTTTTATGCCGGCTCCGTCATCGTTTTTCTTCTTGGACTGTTATCATATAATTTGAATAACTTGCGCATTGGATTGTGTAGTGCTATTGTGTGCCTAATTTTGAGCCTCGCAGTTGTGATTAGGGGAACGAGTGATGCATTTTCGTTTTTGAGCAGGGGACATTGGCCTACCCCGGGATTTCTGAGTTTACGTGTGAAGAAATGTGCATCGATATCGCGAGTGAAGGCACGAATAAAGCGCAAGAACGCTGTCGACATCGCAAAGAATGACTCTCTGTCCTGCGTCTCCGAAACAGGCGCCGTCGCTGGAGATTTCTCCGGGCCGCAGGGACAATTTCTATGCAATATCGAACGCTGTGAAATGATAACCAAGCAGAAGAACGATCCCGACATCGGAATTATCTACGAGTGGCTGGTCGAGTCAGCAGACAGACCTGATCGAAGCCGGGTTCACGACAAAAGTCCAGCAGTGCGTAATTTGTGGTTACTGTGGAAACAACTACAGATAATTGATGGAGTGCTGTACAAGAGGAATTATACAAACAACAGACTGACAACGAGTTTACAGCTCGTCGTCCCGGCAAGTCTTCGTGATGAAGTCATGAAGGCCAACCATTCCTCAAAAATGTCTGGCCACTTGGGAATTAAGAAAACTTTGAGCAAAACATCACGAGGTTTCTATTGGTTTAACATGAAGCAGTCAGTGAGATTATATTTGGCTAACTGCGTATCGTGTGGAGCGAGGAAGAAGCCGACGACCAAACCACGAGCTCCACTCGGAGAATACACGCCTGGGTCGCCGATGGATCGCGTCGCAATGGACATATTAGGCCCATTCCCGACCAGTGCGAAAGGGAACCGATACGTACTCGTCATTGGTGATATGTTTACCAAGTGGACAGAGGCCTACGCCATCGCGGACGAGACAGCCCCGACAATCGCGAACGTGATCGTACATGAGTTTATAGCTAGATTTGGAACGCCCTTAGAGATCCACACGGACCAAGGGAGAAACTTCGAATCCGACCTCATGCACGAGCTTTGCCGACTTCTCGAGATTACCAAAACACGCACTAGCCCTTACAGACCTAATTCGAACGGGATGATCGAACGGTTTAACAAGACGCTTGTCGACATGATTACGGCGTTCGTCGACAAGAAACAGACGAATTGGGACGAAAATCTATCCCTCCTTACGTCAGCGTATCGCAGCACCGAGCACGAATCAACCCGATTTTCTCCGAATTTTCTTATGCTCGGTCGCGAGGTCCGAACGCCAATCGAGGTCGCCATGGGGATAGGACAGCCAGATGACGGCAACGGTGGTCATCTCCCTAACGAACACGCAGCTCGATTAGTCTCCGCGATGACCGACGCATCGAAATTGGCTAGGGACCACCTCGGTAAAGCACGGGAACGACAGAAAAACGACTATGATGCCAGGATTTCTATCAATAACTTCAAAGTTGGTGATTTTGTTTATTATGTGGATTCTACACGAAAGAAAGGACTGTCGCCTAAACTTAATCCACATAAATTTGTTGGTCCATGTGTCGTTGTCCGAATTCATAACGACGTTAACTTCGAAATTCGGACAAGTGCCAAATGTAAGGGGAAAACGTTGCATCATGACAGACTTAAACCATACATTAATAACGACATACCACAGTGGGCCATGAATTTGTCGCAAAGAGTGAAAATTTTGGATCCGAACATGCGACAGACTGGAACTCAGACTAATGTGAAGGACATAATGACCCCAAGAAGATCAACTCGAACCCGCTGCCCCCCTGACCGTTTTGGTCACTCTTGGTAATGCCACAGCCGGAATAAGACAGAAAATCGTTCGCTCTCGCTCTCTCTTTCTCAACGCAATCAGCTACTGTTTTGTATTTTAACCAGCCCATTCATTTCTGGAATCTTTTATCCCGTCACCGTTTTTGGCACGAATGTGTTGAAGCTTTCTTTTTTTTTTAAAGCCATAATGGATGTGAGCGAATTCATCTCTAAACTAGTCTCCTCCGAGATGCCGCCGACACCACTAGCTCCATCGAGACCGGCTGCGACGCCCTCATCGAACTTAAGAACACCAGCGGCGACCTCCACAACGGCTTTCTCGCCGATTTCGGAAGCAGGCGATGATGCCACCGGGTACGATTTTAATCCGGACCCCCTTCCTGACCCACCCCCACCGGTTTCAGCTTTTGTACCCACCGCCCCCAATAGACATGTCTCCCAACGGCCCCAGCCAAATCTAAGCCATGTCATGGAAGCCATCGCCGAAATGGAAAGTAAAATAACGCGGCGAATAGAGAAAGTGGCAGCCGATGTCGACGATCTCCGTCGGAACTTCGAGGTCCTAGGCGCCACCGTCCATCGGTGCTCGCTCGAGTCAAGGCTCTGCGCTGAAAAGCTAAACAGCAACCTTCGGTCCGGATTTAGCCACGTCTCCGGTTTGGTGGTAAACGAGAAGCGAGCCATCAAAAGAGCAGCCTCTACGCTACAGTGTCTTCTTGACCCACCCCCCGAAAAGGCTATGATGACATCCATGACGACAGCGGTCCCGACGACAATTCCCCCTTCGACGACGGTTCCAGTCACGGCAACCGCCGGGACGCCATTGCTTGACGAAATGGAGTAATTCAAATCATCGGACTCATGTGCGATTTTTTTTTTTCTCTTTTAATATCCACGAGGAAACTCTAAAGGGAAAATATAGTTATAACCATCGTTTCTTTGTTCTCCTGTGATGTTCGAAGTTGGATTATACTTCATTCGAGAACTGACTCGTGATCATGATCCCAATTGGTTCGGAACGTTGAATTTGTTTCGAGTAAGAAACATCACTTTTGGACAATGAACTCATGCATGTTGACCAAAAGGGACAAATAATGACTTTGTGCACTCATGTTTACATGAAACGTGGAATGTTTATGCACTCATTTTGGAGATTAACATGTTTGTTTTAATGATTATACGTTGTTCGCCCACACATTGCAGATGTTATTTTCTATTGTATGCACTATGTCTTTATGTTGCTTTGCATGTAGTAACGGTTATTTGCTCAAGATTTTATCAGTGCCTATAAGATTTGGCTGCTAGTGATAGATACATGTACTTTTGTTATTGTCATTTCTTGTTGCCGAATATCGAAAGTAGAAACGATTCAATTGGCTTTCTTAACGTTTCATATGCATTATCAGCAAAACTGTGCTCTGCTGCATTTGCCGAAATCTCGCGAAAAGGGAAAAATCTAAAATCACCCAATTAAGTGGGGATGGAAATGGTATTTTCGTCCATCCATGTTTGCGCACGTTATCTTGAATATTTCTTCCCCCCCCCCCTCCTCTCTCCAATCTTCTGCCCCTTTGCTGTTCTCTCTTCTCTCCTTCCCACTATAATCTATAATCCTACTATATTTCATATACCAATGAATTTTACAAATTGTTGCTTTTGTTTAAAAATTTGTTTGTTATCATCGCTATTGATTGTCGAATTATGATAAGTGATTGATTTTACATTATGAACGAAACTAATCATTTTCTTTTACCTATATATTCTGCCTTCTGTGTTTTCATGTTTTTGTTGCTGTTACTAATGTTAGTCCGTTAGTCAAGATTTTAATGTGAAAAAAAATGCTAATCGTTAAAAACAAAACAGGCAAATCGCAGGATGGTTCAAATCGTTAATGGTTGGTTTTGCTCGTGTTTGTAATGTATTCGAGCACAATTATTCTTGTTTGTTAACTACAAAATGAACATAGTTTTATATGTGTCGTCATGTGTACATTTGACTTTGTATTTTGTCCGTTATACATATTTGATTTTGCGTTGAAACTTTCATTTTTGTTCACTTCCAGAGGCGAAATTCATATGTGTCCTTACTACGTTGTCTTGACCACGTATTTTTTTTTCTCTTTCAGACACCCATGACTTATCGCCCCACGCCATTACACAGGTGGCCCGGGTTGGGTGAAGCTGAGCATTGAATCGCACTCCCAACACTTGAGATAGGCAAAAAAAAAACCAAACAAACAAACAAACAAACAAACAAACAAACGCGGAGTCCGACATTCCTTAAAATGTATCGCATGTGCCCGATTTTCATTTCGGTCAGTTGGTCAATTTGCTCCAGTTTCTCCTCACAAAAAAAAAAAGTTGACCAAGGACACAATGTTTTGCCTCTGCAGTGATACAAGTTTGCTGACTGGCATGTTCTCGTTTTATTTCGCGTATGCCACGTTGTCCCCACCTTGCGGAGGGCAGTGGTGCCTTTGTATTTTATGACTCGATGCCCTGTTATGACTTTCTCATTTTTATCTTTATTTGAACATAACGATTGTTTCTTATAATCTTTGTTGTGAATTTTGTACATACCGTTACACTTGTTCGTTTTTTACGTTGTAGTATATCGATGCATTTCGTGTATATCAAAATGTTGGTAACCGCCTATTTTTCAGTTTCAACTTAATTCTTTCGTTATGTATTCACCGCGGTTTTTCAATCTAAATTTTCTCAAATACCATTTTTTTTTGTTTATTCCCATCTCGCTCTGGTTTAGGAGTTCTGATTCAATTGGCGACAAAAACAAACAATTATACCAAAATAAAAAAAAACAAATAAGTGCATCAGAATTTTACATTGCGATTCAGACGCGTTCATCTAAATTGACAATGATATGTTAATATTACTTAGTTTTCAGCATAGAATCTACATCTGCCGAAAAAAAAAACTCTTCCAAAGTTATTTTTGATATTCGAACCTTTCATCTTAATCCATGATCGGGGACGATCATTTTTTTTTAGAGGGAAGCATTGTGACGGTTTTTGAAATAAGAATAATGCTGCATACGATTATGTTGTACGTGTACCACTATTCACCTATATTCGCGATGTGTATTCACGAACCCTGTTTGACCCCTTCGATGTGATTGTTAAATGCTGACACCATCATGTGTCGAACTGTTACAGTTTCATCTAATAATGCATCCCTGATCTGATTCTCCATCCATAGAACTAGTTCGGCCCGATACCAAATAGCTGGTCCAGTTGCATACTCACTAGATCGGTCCGCCTTGATTCTAAAATTGCCCTCCTTTGACCAAGTTTGAATGTAGACCAGACCGACTTGATCTCAGAAAGATATAGGTCATGACCCAGTTATACATCCACGCGCCTCTGCCTTCTTTGAGAAACTGGATGACCCATTGTTCGCATGGTAACTGGATCGCCCAGCTTTACGGCACGCGACATCCCAGATCGTATATAAACGTCTGCTTTGGTAATTATGAGGGGAGAAGAGAGGAGAAAAGAATTCCCTTTACGCTCTGCTTTTACGAGACTGGACTAGGAGTTAGTAGTTCGAGACCGCATGATGTGTTAGTCCTTTTAATGTCTCGCTGTTACATGTGTGATGTTGTTTTGACGCTCGTCTTTTCAGTATACGTGATGTCTTCTTTTAATGAAATACGAATAAAGTGCAATACATATAAGCAGTGCAGCTTGTTACCTCCTTTGTTGTCATGTGTAAGTCAGGGGGAAAGGCAATTGATATCCAATATCACTATTTTTTGTGTGGTTTCAGGATCTTCAAACTGCATTCACAATTATGTTTTGGGCATTTCTGATACTGTGAGTGTTATCCAATTGTACGGATATGTTTAATGATTTTACCACTATGTATCCTACTAGCTTTGATGTTATCAATTTTGTGCCTTTGGACGGTAAATGTAATCTATTTTTTTTTTAATTCTTTGTCTACTATTATAATTACCAATATATATAATCGCGCGGAAGCCGGGAGAAATTCGGCATTGATTCGTATCTATTGCGGTATTAGTAGAGTAAAAGAATGGCGTCTTTGCCCTATTTTCTGGTTAACATCTTTAATTTTCCATAGCACATCGTTTTACAGCATGATTAACCACCTACAGTATGAGTTGGGGGATTACTGGATTCATCTACTAGTACCTAACGTAATATGCTCACTACCAATTACGTATTTTCAGATGGCCGTGAAATGCTATCAACATTGCACAGCCAGGTACCATTCGAACAGGTAGGTTACGGATGGACATGCTCTTGTGCGTAAGATATGATGTCTATGGGGTCACAGTTCGTTATTCCGAAGGTTTGTTAATCCGAAAAGGATATAAAGTTTGTAATTCCGAAGTTTTGTTAGTGCATACCTTCTTTTCGTTTTCGGAATGATGAACCTTATCTATTCGGTAAAATGATTCAAATATTCGGATCAACGATCATTTTCAATTCTCGGATTAAGAACTATCTATAGTACGCTATGGAAAATTTGTGCGTTTCAGAATGACAAACTTTCGGAATAGCGAACTTTTTTCATTTTCCGATTAACGAAATTAACGAAAAACGAACACTTTACCCGTCCAGATTATTGTATCCATCAGGCACAGTTTGAGCCATAGACTTTCGCTTCGCCAAAGAACACTGATCACTCATTTTTACTCCTACATATCACTCTAAACCTATGTAAAACATAACAAAGTGTGATAAAGTTGTTTGAAAAAAAAGTTAAAATATTTAAAGGGACATTTGGTTGCTTGGATAAGTTACCTTTGATTTCATACATATCGGTTTTTTTTTTTTTACAGGGTGATTCAAAAACGTTTATTTTCAGAATATTGTCTTCTCCTTTTTTTTTTCTAAACAACCATAAACATGACAGAGCATAATTATTGTTCCAGGCAAAAGCATTCAGTATCATTATGTGTGTATGTGTCAAGCTTAAATCATATTACAAGCATGACAAGAGGCATGACTGCTTGCGAGAGAGCAAAAGTATATGTATTAAAATGAGAGAATGAATTGACAAAATCAAATGAGATGCACTTCATATGTGGTGGGGTTTTCCTTTCAGACCCAAAGTCGCACACATACACTTTTCCCCAAAAAATCTTTATTCATTAACATTCGAACAACACAATTATATAAGCTGAATCGCTGTACAAAATAAAAGAATAGTGTCACATTTTTGTCACAAATGAATATTAGCAATTTAAGTGCTTTTACCTTTCATGCATGTTTAATACTTGTCTTAATATAAATAGAAATTAAAATTTGATATTTAACACTTTACATTGCTGTCATCAAATATTAATAATTGAAGTATATAAAAAAAGAACAATACCCGATTGTACAGCGAAACAGAATGATTTCGGTATGTTATAGGTCCGATGTATTTCAAAATGGATGTAAATGTCATAATGGATGTTCGCGCACACAAAGACACACTCGTGTTACATAGCACTTAACATTGTGACTTGCCAAGCCATTTGGGAGAACTAGTAATCATTGTGACGTTCGTGAACTAAACATTTATCACAGCATTGCCACTGAATGCAAATTTCATTTTGCTACTAAATGAGCGATCTGCGATTTTACAGATATGTTCCTGCTGTATTAACGATTTGGTTTCAAGTAAGTAAACACAAACTATGTAGTGCACAAGTATCTTGTGAAGTTTGAACATGAGTGTTGACGTAAGTTAAAATCAAGCTTGATATTATTGACACTATACAGCTAATATCCTTGAGACAGAGTTGATTCTAACAACATGCTATTTTGCGTGTTTAAGGACAACTGATTTTACGCCATACGAGAAAACGGACCATAATACCTTTCATACAATAACAGACTCTATATACTAGCGTTTTGAGTGCTCTGCGCAAATTTTTGCACTGTACATGAAAATAATGACACCATTCGTCCATTATTTATCTTTCAGTTTACGTTATCAAAGACACAATATTCCCTCAGAGTCTTTCCTCCCAACAATCCCTCCGTCTGCTGAATCATGATATAATTCCATGACGGAATTGATGAACACACTAAACACGCTAAAGACACGTTATCCATTAGCAAAAAAATAAAAATAAAAAAATAAAAAATAAATAAAGGAAAAAATAAACTAACCCAAAACAAACCCCCCCAAAAGCTAAATTCTAAAGACAACAATAGCCAAGAAATGTTTACTTTTCTGCTAGTTTTCTCCACCTGTTGGTGGTTTTCCTTTATGTTCTTTTGTATGTTTTCTTTTTTATGTTTGTCCGTCTGTCTGACCATTTTTTCCGTTTGTGTTCAAGGTAACTCCAGAACGGATGAACGAATTTTCACAAAATGTGGAGGGTGTTTTTATCATAAGAGAAGAAACGATTAATTTGATGAGGTGATGAGGTCCAAGCTCAATGATAAAAGCTTGTGTCATAAAGTACAAAAAATAAGCTTATCTACTTCGTGCTTAGTTCAGAATTCAGAACACCACATCGGATTATGGGATTATCGGGGGGAAAAAAAAGCGACTTTAATGTAGAGTCAAGAGGTCGAAGGTATAGGGGTTCATAGAGCACATAACACGGGCTATAGTAATCTTCCAAAAGCTCAAGAACTGATGGTCAGAATTTCCAAAGATTTGCACTCTGTGTTAATAATGAAGTCAGAAAGAAGTAATTAGATTTGGGGTCTTGAGGTCAAAGGTCAAAGGGGCCATAAAGGATATAGCATAAGCTCAATCTCATAATCACTCAACAATGGATGATCAGATTTTCATCAAATGTACTGTGAAGATGTTCCTGTACACTTATGGTTGAAATGAAGATATTGCCTACCAATGGCGATATCTTACTCAGCGGAGGTGTGCTCTCTCGGGAGTGCTCCTTTAATAGTTTGATTTGATTTCTGAATTTTCCAAATAAAGAATCATACATTTATTTATCTTAAAAAAAAAAAGACGATTGTCACTAAGTACCTCATTATACAGTTACGCTTTAGACTTGACTATCCATAATACATGTAGTTATATCACAAGATGTAGACAAAAGAGTGCACTTTATTTTAAGGCATTGCTTGATTTTGATGATATCCATTTTCGTTTGGGTGTATGTATGTGTGCATGTATGTGTGTGTGTGTGTGTGTGTGTGTGTGCGAGCGTGATTTGTGTATGGAATGTATGTGTTTGGTGCTTCTTGTACAAAAATGAACAGAAAACACTGACAAACATTCTGTTTTTCTGCTATTAGATATAATAGGAACTGAGACCGGGCATAAAAGTGTATAAACAAACAAGCACAAAACACTAGAAATTTCATGAGTTCTTTTTCTTTTTAACTATGGTCATTCACGTTTTAACTGTTCAATAAGTGTTTTTTGAAAATTATCGAAAGTTCAGGATTTCATAAATCTTAGTCTTCATCCCATTTTGCACATTTATTTGTTATACTTACAAAATTTACTCTTTCTTATTGCTTCTTTGATCCGCAATATCTTCCCGATTAAAGGGAATTAAGTAGACACAATTTCTTCAATTATTTTATTTGTGTTACAAGGTACAGATACTGCATGAGAGTTACTTATTTCAAGTGAACTATCATTTTACGGGATTAACTTTACTTTAGATGAATGAGGCATATGGAGCTGATGAAAAAGATGAAATGAATACACGTATAGGCTATTAAGCGTGTTAAAGTAAAATGTTTGATTTACTTCCAAAAGTAAAGTGCCTGTTTGATGAATTACAACGAAATAATTTACTACAATTACTTATTCACAGTATATGATATCATTTCATTCTAATCTTCAACGTTCAAATGATTATCTGATTAGTGGGAGAGCATTTTTTAAAAAGCACGTTTTGTGTGCTTTGAATTTTGTCGGCTAATTCTGAGCCAATACTTCCAAATATATGTGTTAAACGAGGTACCATAATCATGATGTATCATCACAACGTGGAATTCATTATTTTGAGTATGGGAGGGGTGTAAGTTTTTATCTTTTTTAATTTTTCTGTCGGTATTATTTCCAAAGACTTTCGAATACAACGATTGACGTTCTTTTCTTGAGAGTGATACAAGACAAACGATCGAAAAATGATTATATATGTGACCGTGCACCTCAAAAGGAACATAAAGTCGCACACACTGATTTTGCGTGAGGACTGAACATAAGTGAAATGGGTCAACCTAGCCGAACTTGACTTTTTCATATTTTCTGAAAGAACGGGTCTTCTTTTACATTATGCTAAAATTTGGTATCATAAAACGGGCAGGAAAGTGTGTGTGTGTGTTTTTTTTAGCAGTTTATCTCGAACATTTTTGGTAGAATAGTGTGATTAGGTGTGTCTTTAGAATCCCTTTTTCATTTCTGAAAAACCTTGTCCACACTCTTCACTTTCAACTCTAATAACTTTTGAAAGGATAGGGCTACTGCTTTGAAAGTCGGCATTAATCATGGACAGAATGTGTTTAAATAATGAGGCATGCTTAATTTCAGTTTAATCTGATAATCCCTTCATTGTTGTTAATCTAGTGGTTTACTTCCTGTTTTTTGTCCCATTCATCGCACAGCCACCACGGTTTGGTAAAGATTGAAGGGATTGTACAGTTATGGTTGAGACCTAATTTCAGGTTTCTAAAATTTTTTGGTGAGATAATGAGAAACCTCTTATAAAATGTGAAAGAGCATGTAATTCTATGAGGAATTCAATGTTTATTTGATGAAAATTGGTTTTGAAATGGCTGAGATATCAAAAAAGAGCGACTCTAATAAAGTGTGGGACCCACACTTTATTACGATCGCTTTGTTTTACTTTGTGTTTTGATGTTTCAGTCATTCCAAACCCGATTTTCGTCAAATAAACTTTGAATTCCTCTTAAAATGGTATGTTCTGTACTATATCATAAGTGTTTTCTTGGTATCTTGCAAAAAGTTAAAAACCCAATTCTCATCTCCACCAAAACTGTACGATCCCTTTAAGCGCTTGAATAGACACTGTACTTCAGAGCCTCTTTTCTCAGTTCACACTTTTCCTGAGTTTGTGCTTTCTGCCCAATATTTAGATAGATTAGGAGAGTCCATTTGATTTGAGTTATACATCATTTTAAATCTTAAAGTCTGCTCTTTCAGAATATGGTCTTAACTAAAAATTCATGTCTGGCGACTTTTTGTTTGTTTTGAAGTGCAGGGTCACACATATTTTGTCAGTATTCTGTTTTACAACTTTTCGATTTGTTTTCGTTGCATTTCGTAAAAATGACATATGAAGACGATTTCTCATGCCGAAACGTTTACTTCCAAAATTCAGAGATAATGATAAGAGTGTAACATTTACTAATCAAAATTTGAAATCTCCTTTAATGCAAGCCTAACTTCTTGCAGGAGAAAATTTTCCAAACCGTCTTGCGAAAAAGAGGTTGCGAGGCTAGGTATGCCACCGGGTTGAGAAAAGCGTTGGAGTAGCCCAAGAAGGTGATTAAGAAGAAGGCTAGTCTTGGCAGGGAGACTAGATCCAGGAGACTTGGGTCGATCGAGTAGAGGAGCTCCATGAGACTGATCGGCAGCCATGCCACAACAAAAGATACGATGATGAAGGTCAAGGTTCGAGTTGCTTTGCGCATGTCAGCCACGGACTCTCTGGTTGCTTCTTTATCCTGCAAATCAAAGAGAAGAGATTATAGAGATGTCGAATAAATCTAGGCTGTCGTGCCTTCCGTAAAGGTATCATGAACAGGTATTGGCAATAATATTTAGTGTTTCCTTTTTTTTTCTTATATCTGACGTCACATTGTCTCCATTAAAGTTTGAGAAACTTCACTTCTTGTACAGGCAAATAACACTTTTTTTTCGGGTACACGACTTATTCGTGAAGCTGCCTGCAATTTACACATTAATTCTCCATCTTAGAATTGTTTTTATTAGTGGATAAAGGCTTGATAAAAGTGAAGACAGGTGTTAGTGAAACATGTAGCGAGTAATTTCCTTTAACACTCTGATATAGTTGTTTGTGCCTCAGTAACTTCTTTTTTTTTCTTTCTTTCTTTTTTTCTCTCTTTCTTTTGTTTTCCTTTTTTCTCACCAATGTTATTTGGTACTTAGTGAGCCTAAAGGTAATTCTAACTAAACGTATGACATTTTGTAAAATATCATCACCCCATCTATGGACCGCGCCTTGTGTATTTCATTCCAGAAGTGGACGAGGGTAGACATTTTTTTTTTTCGTTGGTGTTGGCCAATATTCTGGCGGACTGGATAATCTCTTTAAGCTTAAAACTCAGACAGTGGATTTTGTTTTTTTAAACTGTTTCAACTTCACAGAAATGAGACAAAAACTGTCATTTATCTAATGAAATCTGTCTCCAACAATGACAGACAATACACAATATATTAGAAGTGTTGTATTTTGAATGCTACTTCCGCTTTACATGAACAGAAACCTAATAACCTCTGTATACGTATACATCGTATGTACGTTACCAATCTCTAACTGGAAGATACTCTGTTAGGGGTATGGCTTAAATTAAGAAATTCCTAGCGTGAATTTATAAAGCATGGGGTTTATATATAACAGGGCTCGACACTGACGGTGGCCCGGTGGCCCGGGGCCACCAAAAACACACGTCGGGCTACCAAGATTTCAGAAATGAAGATTTTGGTGGCCCGGGATGGATGTTTTCCTTTACTTTTGGAAATGGACGGTGGTAACAATGGGCTCCGTAAGATGCTAAAATAAATGTCAGATTTTTGTTGTTAAAGGGGATGGCTAGTAACTGATCAGTGGGAATCAGTGGGAATACTGGGGGATGATTGCTCCAAATCTCGTGGGATTCATTTAAGGGTGTGATTTCACGGAGCACACGAACGATTAACATTTTGTGAAGGACGCGAATGGCAAAATCCAGCAATCGTATTTTAGTCTGCAAAAGATCGCCAAACGAACATGAGGGTTCGGAAGCGTCGTCAATTGTTCGCGAATGTCGTTTTTACTTCGGCGAGAATTAAAAAAAAAAAAAAAACCTTTTTACACTTGTGTTTCTTAACCCGGACTTTCTCTGACCCAGGACTATCGTTAGTCCCGTACCAATTTTTTCAGCTTTTTACACTCGCCAATTAGTCCCGTACTATCTCTTGTCCGGGGCTAAGGAGAAAACTGACCTTTTTACACTCGTATTTCTTAGCCCCGGACTTTCCAAACCACATGAATATTCATAATTACGCTGTGTACTGACACGTACACGCACGCACCGGCAGCACTTGATTACCTCGTTTCTGATTGGTCAGTGAGGGTCGGACTTCGTCTCCGTCGCTTAGCCCAGGATTATTTTTTCGTTCTGTTTACACTCACTTGCTTGGCACCGCAATAGCAGGGGTTAGCACCGCAATTGCGGTGCTAACCCCTGCTATTTTGCAGGGCCAGATAGTACCGTACTATCGGTGGGGCTAGCCCACTTTGGCAAAAACGAGTGTAAACAGAAAGTGGGCTAAGGATAGTCCCGTACCAACGGTGGGGCTAAGGCCCCCCCCCCCCCCCCTTAGCCCCAACGTTGGTCCGGGGCTAAGCAAAAATTTACAAGTGTAAAAAGCCCTTTGGTTTTGATTTTCTCGTGAATTGTTCTCGAAAGTGTCTTTAAAGCCTCGTCATATGCGCAAGACACGCGCGATGTTCGCAAAATGTTCGTTAAACCCCAAACAGACTCCGAAACTTTGGAGAATGTCTCGCGTATGTTACGCGAAATCTGCGAAGTTTTTCCGATCATTTTACGACGTAATCGCAAACTGTTTGCGTACCTTTTGAGACATTCTCGCGAACGTTTAGCGCACGTTTGGGGGATGTATGACCTATACGTTTTCTACAAATCAAAATCGTAGCGTACATCTTAACACCAAACAATTATTAACAACTATAGTAACAAAAGAAATTAAAGACTAGCAAGAAAAAGAAATGTTTGATATGAAAAAAACAAACAAATTGCAGAATACACTTACAATTAATCTAAAGTATGTAAAATTTCATTTGAGCTATAGAGATTATGTGTTGGAGGAACTGCAAAAAAAAAATCAAATGCTTTACTAGAGGAGATAGGTCCTAGGAAAAAAATAGGCAAGAACACGATAGAGAAATGAGAGAAAAAGAAAGGAGAAATAGAGGAAAGAAAAAAATTCAACTGAAGACAGCTTCCACCTCTCCTTGGGTACATTTTCTCCCATGATTATTGAAAATTTTTCGTTGTTCGCATTTCCGACGCGTGTTCTTCGTGTACGTAACATGCTGTACTTTAGCAATTCGCACATACGTCGTGGAAACTTCGCACAAATTGCACAAGAATAGTTTTCAGCTTTATTGTCGGAACACATTCGGAGAAAAACTTTTCCGAGGGTGGGATTTCACGGAGCACGCGAACGATTTGCGAAGGACGCGAATGACAAAATCCAGCAATCGTATTTTAGTCTGCAAAAGATCGCCAAACGAACATGAGGGTTCGGAAGCGTCGTCAATTGCTCGCGAATGTCGTTTTTACTTCGGCGAGAATTTCAAAAAAAGTTTGAAAATTTTTTGCGAACTTTTTCCGCACACTTGGACGTGATTTGCTCGTGATTTGTTCTCGAAAGTGTCTTTAATTTTTCGTCTTATGCGCAAGACCTTCGAAAAACACGCGCGATGTTCGCAAAATGTTCGTGAATCTCCAAACAGACCCCGAAACTTTGGAGAATGTCTCGTGTATGCTTCGCGAAATCTGCGAAGTTTTTCCGATCATTTTACGACGTAACCGCAAACTGTTCCCATACCTTTTGAGACATTCTCACGAACGTTTAGCGCATGTTTGGGGGATGTATGACCTACGTTTTCTACAAATCAAAATCGTAGCATACATCTAAACATCAAACAACTATCAACTACCATATAGTAAAAAAAAAAAGAATTCAAGACTTGAAAAGAGAAAGATATATTTGATATACAAAAATCGTAGAATACACTTAAAATGAATCTGAAGTATGCCAAAATTACATTTGAAACTAGAGATTATTGCAGTGTTGTATAAACTGCAAAAAAAAAAATCAAATGCTTTACTAGTGGAGATAGATCCTAAGAAAAAACTGTAGGCACGCACACGATAGAGAAATGAGAGAAAAAGAAAGGAGAAATACAGGAAAGAAAAAAAAAACATTTCAACTCAAGACAGCTTTCACCTCTCCTCGAATACTTTTTCTAACATGATTATTGAAAATTTTGCGTTGTTCGCATTTCCGTCGCGTGTTCTTCGTGTACATGACATGCTGTACTTGAGCAGGACACACGACATTCGCCCATACGTCGTGAGAACTTCGCACAAATTGCGCAAGAATGGTTTTCAGCTTCATCGTCGGAACACATTCGGTGAATAACTTTTCCGAGTGTTGGATTTTTCCATTCGCGTTCTTCGCAAATTGTTCGACTGCTCCGTGAAATCGCACCCTAAATTAATTGGATCGGCTGCCGGCCAAGCTGCGAGTTCCATGGGCTTACAAGATCTAAGCCTGCATATCTACAATATCTGATATCAAAATATCGTCCGGCAAGAAACGTTCGCTCTCAGACAGAATTTCGTTTAAGCAGCCCAAAATATTAAGAACATTTTCGGTACACAGTCTTGCTGACGAATCTCATGAGAGCTGATAAAATAGAAGAATTTTTAAATGATTTGAAAATGTATTTCTTTAACCTGTCAATGAATTAGACTTTACGTTCTTTGCCAAAATTTTGTCGGTTTTCAAATGTTTTTTCAGCCTAATCCGCTTCCTCTTCTCTTTCATATCCATCATTTTTCTGCCTGCCCCCTCGATGCGCGTAGAGATTTCTTTATGATATTCATGCCTTCATTCATTCAGTTTTCCATCTCCCGGAAAAAAAAAAATGAATATATTACAGACATTGTTTGCATGAATTACATCACGACGTGTAATAACAGAAATGTATAAGTTTGTAGGATAAAGAGAGTATACAGAAAGGCTGAAAATCGGGAAGAATACCAAAAAAAGCAATGCTGGGAGGGTGCTTTGTCCCAACACGATATACAACGTATTGGGTTACTGCCATCATCATTAGGCCTATATTCTTCAGGACTGGTGTATGGCCCGATATCAGAATAGGCTTTATATTGCGGTATTCCGACCATTACTGGCAGCATTTCTGCATATAGAATTTCCCAAGAAAGAAGTTAGATGCGACATTAAAAAAAAGTAGAAGTTACAGAATTGTGTAGTTGACAAAAGAGAATGAACAAGTAAATGAATGAAGTGCAAATCAATTTTAACAAAATTTATTACATATAAAATCTCGACTTTCAGGCAAAAACTTGGGAATTATGACATTCTGTTGGAAGGACAAACCTTTATTTTATCATTTAAAGGATTCTGAGCCCAAGTGAGTGCTACACATTTTCTCACTTTATCATCATTGTAGATTCGATCAATGGTACGATGTGATTACATGGAATAGCACTTTTTCTAAGATTTGCAACCGAATTCAACATAAACAATGGAATATTTGCTCTGAAAGTGTTATTACAGTTTTTATCAAAAGAAAAAGAAAGTAAAAAGGCATAGCTGAGAAAAGGAAACCATCTGTTTTTGCGTGTTCTTAACTTGTGGCTTGACTATCTTGCGGCGATGAACTCTTTTTTTTTATGCTGTCTTTGAAGACTTTTGATGTGCAATAAGGACTATGCAAGATATTACGACCATTTTCTCCAAATTCAAAGATTGTTGGTGTAAAAATCGAACAGAATAGGATTTAAGTAAATGCGACTTATTTATCGTGTAATTACATTCTGATTACATGAATTATGGAATATAGTCCTGCTAAAGCATATTTGTCTAAGATAAAAGAAAAACAGTTGCTTTGTTAGTGAAAGCATCATTTTACTATTTACAGCACTTAGCTGAAATGTTTCATACACCAAAGATACCATCAAGTAATACATATGGAATATACTTTCTTTTCTGTTTTCTTTTTTCGATGAGAGTCAAATCGAATATCAAAGCGTGTCACAAAGGGAAGAAAATAATTGCAAACCACATACCTGTTGTTTCTGGTTATCACTTGGTGAGCTAGACTTCTTTATATACTTTGTCTCTTGCTCTCGGTGGTTTCCTAGATTCTCTTGCGAAAGTTTTTCAGACAAAGTATGCCCTGTTGATTCATCAGCGTTTACTGACGTCATTTCAGTCATGTTTACGGAGGAAACATTATCAGCAAATTGTTCTCGTACCGATTTCCCTCCGATTGTCTTCCGAATTCGAGAGAGAATTCGGAAGTATAAGACGCTCAAAAGGCCCAGTGGGAGCAAGACTCTGATAACATTAGCGAGAATGGCGGTGGCTGGGTATTGGAAGTGACGTGGTAAACAGAACATTGAGATTCGTCCGCCTCTATCATCAAGGAACCTCCAAATTGTACCAAAACTCAGCCAGAAGCCAAGGGAAAGACCCCAGGCAAGGGACACAGCGAGCATCGCCCTTCTCGTGCTCCGTGCCATGAAGTGTTTGATAGGAAAATAGACCGCCTGGTGACGATCTATGCAGATGGCAATTAGGATGAAGTTTGAAGCTGTGGCCATTGCGGAACGGAGACCGATGTGGAAATTGCAGAAGGTCTGTGAGAAAGGAAAGAAACCTACAGTGCTTGTCATGGCGTCTACGATTAGCACCAAACCTGTACACAAGTCTGCTACAGACAGACTGATGATGAAGTAATTGTTGTATGTCCGAAGATGCTTCTCTACGACAAACGCTATGAGACTTATCACATTTGACACGATAATCAACGAAACCGTGATCGTAGACACTAAGAAGCCTGAGAGATCGGCTATTTTCAAAGTCAGTAAAGGTTGAGCCGTTTCATTCAGATTGTAGTCATCACTGACAGAATCAAACGACCACTGAGAACTGTCATTCGCACGAGCCATGTTTGCTAAGTGTGACGGTCTCCAACTTCGTATAACAACCGATAACTCTTGTTCTTGTATCCAGACGTGATAATTTCAAACAGAATTGAACAGCTTGACTTATAGCAATACTGTCATATCCAATAATGAAGATTTATGCACAAGGACACAGAGCTCTCAACTCTGAACTATCGTCCTTCTTGTGATTCATTTAAAAGAATCGGAGACGTGAAGGTAGACGGTGACTTTTCCCTCATCCCCAATCAACCAATCACACAGCGATCTCTGCGCATTGCCCGAACAACTCCGATGCTTGGTATGTGATTGGTTTATTTTTGAAGAACAAGACACGTCCAACAGCTGCAATTCGCTCACCGATGCTCTTGATCCTCTTCAATAATGCTATACAGCTAACAGCTGAAACTAGCCAATCAGAAGTTATCCTGTCGGCAACAAAAGTGATTGCACTATTCCAGGAAATTAAAAAATGAAGAAAAATAAATCGTCACTCAAACAATTTCAAGGATGGTGTATTAAACTCAATATTGTATTTCACAAAAACTGACTGTTCGAACATCATCCGGTTCATTAAACTAAATTAGAGAAAAAAGACACCATCTTTACCAACGCTGACAGCTATCAGTGCTTTGTAGTCTTTGATTCAAGAGTGTTTCTTGGGGTATATTTTGATGTATATGGCTCTGGTGAGCCCCAAATACTTCTTTCCAACCAGTCGACTTAATCTCTATTCATAATTAGTTTGTGTGCCACCAGGTATCAGTCAAAATCTCTTGAGGTATGCTCTTGATATGCTGTTCAAACATGTCATCTTTGGCTTATATTTTTACAAAGCATTTTGCATACCACCTCGTTTTAGCCCTAACACTGATCTCTCCTTGATTTTCACAAGTAAGTCGAGTCGAACAGATTTTATCACGCGCTTTTAACATACTACCTGGATGAATCAAATCTGTAACCATATACGTTGCTCTGTTCCCAAGCAGGGATCGACGTTTTGGGCATGAATACTTAAATATACAATTGTTTTGCTACAGACAGTCCATGTAAGGGTTGTACTGGTGACTGTCAACCAGCTCAGCAATGAAAACATTCACTATGGTGCTGATGTTTTTGTTTTGTTTTTGTTTTTGTTTTTGTTTGTTTGTTTGTTTGTTGTTGTTGTTGTTGTTGTTGTTTTTGGGGGGTAGTCATATCATCGTAACTCTTCGAACTTTCTTAAAGGCTAAAATCAACAATCGCAGACTTTTGCGGCAACACAACCGAAGAACATAAATGGCTACACTCTTAAAAATGATGTGTTTTGATTGTTGACTATATTTACATGTAGGAGTGTTTGCTGAATGTGTCCCCCTCCCCACCCAAAAACAACAACAAAAACCTTGAAAAAAGGGGAAAGGGGGAAAGGGGGAAAACGGGAAAAAATTGTAGAGCAAAGTAGTATTAAAGTCACTTTTCCATTTGCATTACCTCCTCCTACAAACACACACACAAACACACCCACGAACACACACATATTTACACAAGGAACAGAATATAAGGTCAGTGATTCAGAAGACCGCCTACCAAGATAATCAATCTTCCCTTAGAAATTAATTCAAAAGATTTTCCATCGATATAAGTGACAAGCAGGAAAGAGGCGACATTAGAAACTGAAAGTTCCTTCGGTTCAACATCGATTTTGGGTTGACTTCTTTCAGGAAATCACATCATGTCGAAGTATAGTGGTAGGCTAACCTTTATAGACACGTGGCTAAGGCGGCTTTTGGAGCTGAACTCCGACGAAGTCATATTGCGAAGACGTATGAAAAGGAATCCCTTTCTCAGATTATTTCTCAGACCGCTGTAGAGCAAATGAAATGATAAAAATCATGCTAAAAGCATCGTATAAATCATTTGATTTCATCTCTTCTTCTTCTTTTTTTTGCAAGCGGCGAATTCAAAAGAAAGAGGAAAAGAGACAGACAAACAGATCAATATTTGAGATTAAAAGAAAAGAAATTGACAACTGGAAGTAAAGATACAGTAAGCATAGTTCCTTAAAAGAGGATGGGGTGGTTTTTATGAACATCCTCACAATTTTCGCAAACATGATGCGTTAAATCTAGAATTGAAAATAAACGCAACAAAAGTTACTATGCTGTTCTTATCATTACCTTTACAACTGATAAGTAATTAAATATGATAATTATGCATATTATCGAAATACTTGCGAACGATTTCTCCTTCTTGTTTGCTTCACTCTGCCAATAGTCCTATGTCTCATTTTCGGTCTTGATTATAGACCTGACTGCTGACCATTATCAATAAAGTAGATTCTGGATTAGGATATGTTTAAAACTGCATTATTCTGCACCATTATTCAATTCATTTCAATTTATTCGGCACCCAAAAAAAAAAAATAATAAATAAATAAATAAAAAGTCCATTATGTGCACAGTAAAAACAAAAGCAATGTGTATACATGCACATATTCAACAAAATCAACGCCAAAACCCCTTTAAAACAACCAGAGCTTGTTAGGGAGGCAAAAAAAACCAAAACGATTTACACAAGGTAAATGCCTGATAGCAATACGTATTGTGAAGAAGAAAAAATTAGTTGTCCTCATATGGATGAGAAGCAGATTTTCACACCTGCCCTTCACTATACACACACCATGTTCTTATCGCTTACACATACACACACACACACACACACACACACACACACACACACACACACACACACACACACACAGACACACACACTCACACACACAAATATACGCAAACACACACATTCAGATGCAATTAAAGGAGCGGAAAAGTGGAAGGAAGAAGACATTTAGAAACAAACAATCTACTCTGTCATGGATAACAGTTTCTTGAAAGTATTTTGTTTGAATAGTATTCTGAAACGAGAAAGTGTAGTGCTCGACTTGAGATCTGTACTAACTGAATTCCATTCATGTACACCGGCAAAACGAATTATATGAGTTCTAACTGTTAAACGAGCTAGTGGCATTTTCAGGTTACTTCTTACACGATTAGAATGATTATGAAAACATGAATTAAACTTAAACATATTATGAAACGAAATTGGGAGAATACCTTTATAATACTTCAACATAAAAATTGAAATAACACAAAATTATCAATATGTCACAAGTCTGTCATAAGGAGATATATCATATCATCGTATAACAAATTTTCATCAAATTTAAAGAATAGGTTGATTACATACGACGGATCTGACAGGATGTCTAAAAAGGATATCCCACGATCAGCCGGTTGAGGTTCGTTAACCGAACATTCGTTATTCCGAACGTTCGTTAATCCGAACGAACCATTATTCATTTCCGGATTATAACGTATATGCCTTCGGAATAACGAATCTCTTCAGGTTCGGAATTCCGTGTCCTATAATTTGCACTTCCTTTACATATCAGGATTCTGAATAAGTCGTATTAGATTATCTTGTAATTAAAAACAAGAACACAATATTGATATTCATGCTGAGGGGGGTTGTGAAGTGATATCCATATCTGTTTTATCATCAACTCCTCTTTAATACGAAAACCATATCTGTCAGCAACGTGCATGGTTATAACAGTTTGTTTGTTGTCTTTGTCTAAGTCACGACAAAAACAAGGCCCTGCAGCTTTTGAAAGTGGTAAAATTAGGTTCAATTTCGCGGAGAGTCACGTCGTGAACTCGTAAAACTTCAATCGTGATAAACTGGCATCGTGACAAACAATAAGACAGTTCGACTTATTTACAGACGACCGTCAATAATTCAGTAAAAATAGGTAAGTAATCAGTTTTAAGTCTGAATTTCCAAGACCTTCAGTCTGCCTAACAGGGAGACCGAAGTAGCACCTTTTTTTTTCTCAATTCCATGTGACTGTCATTACCTACTATCGGGGGAGTACGGGTATATCATCCTTACATCTGCTGATTTAAAGAGACTTTACGTTATATTAAGGAAGGCGCTTGGTATTCAAGTTTGAAGGCTACTAGAAACAGTTCCTTTTAAGATTTTAAGAAATAATTCAAGTAAGTGATAGGACAATAATTTCCATAAAAAACTATTTTTTTTTATTGGGAACATTTTGATGGTTGTAAGTACTCTACTCTTCAAATTCATGAAATTCTTCCGTTGAGATGTTTTCATTGCAACTCATTGACATTGCCCGACGTCGATGTAGGGCAATTTGTCAATAAGTTTGATAACTCATTCAGTAAGCATGGTTATAAGTATGTCTTGAAATATTTTAGGATGGTCGCGAAATCAGTACCATTTCAAAGAATGGCGGGAGGGGGTGAGGAATATAGTATCCCCTCTTCAACATCCACCTCCTGGTGGACTTGAAGGGTTAATCGATAGCGGAAGACTGGCGGTCTTAATATACAGTTCGACTCCGCAAGGCTGATAAAAGTGTAGAGAGGGCGGTGACAATTAGATTCACACCCATTGATTGCCACCTTTTAGAAGGTGGTGGGGCAATAGATCTCTGGTCCGTCGAGAGTCGACAACCTCCATGATCTCCTTGATTTGGTATCATAAAGAAGTACAGTGGACATTATAAAGGTGTGTGAGTGGCGTTTCAAGCGAATTTTTCAAGTAGGAGAAGCAGAAACTTTATATGTTTGAATTTGGCCCTTCTAAAAACGATCACCCTGTCGAGAAAAGTGAAAAAGCCAAAGCCGAGTTTATATCAGTGTTTTTGAATAATTCGTGAAACCCTATAAATATAGCTGTGTCTAACCATTGCCCTTTGCAATAACTATAATGAATGATAAAGGTCAATATTAACTTGGGCAGAGCTTAGAATTGTATTTTTCATTTCTCGCAAGGACAAACGTAGATATGACAAATAGACTTTATGCCTCGTGGTGACAATGAAAAATAAGACCGTTTTCTGTGATCAGTTTGTATCAATGACTGTATGATATACTGCGTTGCATATTTCCCCGTTTTTTACAAGCTCTCGGCTAAGTTATACACTATTCAAAGGTATCAAATTTTGCTTTGTTGACAAGTGTGAAGAGAATTAGATATCAATTTTCTGCTACATATTCGAAGAGGATAAGGTTCAAAAATTAGCGAACGTCGAGCATTTACTACTTCAAAGTAGGCCTACATCTCGTTATCTCTCGGCTGCACCAGCTTCTAATTTTACCATGACCTATACATTTTGTGCGCTCTTAATCTGTAGTGCTATGTGAATATTATTTGATGTGCTGCATTTTGCTGCGTCTATGATATAACACATAAACAAAACAAAAAGACACGCTTTTCTGACACATATGCACATACATACTGTACATACAGTACGCTGCCCTGATATATATATATATATATATATATATATGCAATACATTGCCCTGATAAAGCGGCGGACTTCAGAGCCGAGAAAACTACAAGTTGCAGTCATTCTTAGACAATATAAAGTCTACGTTCAAAAATCTTGTGTAACTATTTCTCGTTTTAAAGAGTAAATATGTGTTGAAATTCAGGGCGTTTCGGTTTGCGGGAAGCACGCGTGCTATTACTTCGTTTAAAATAATCCATTGGTCAACATTCACAAGGATCGATCTCGCATCCACAAAATATATAAAATTCGACTCCATGAATGTACGTGGGCATGCAATTACTCACGAATGTAAGCTTATACGCTGTTATAAATTCTATAACTAACAAGCATGTGCAAGGTAGGCCTACAACATTTTTTTTTTACGTGTGGGTTACTTTATCAGGTTCTGAGTTCATTTAATGCGTAGGTTCGATCAAAATCCCTTTGTGAATTCTGACTACTGAGACAATATCAAAGTGAGTAACCTCTAGGAGGCTTGACTGGTTATCAACTGATTACTTTTTCACCGTCTGTAATTCTAAAGGCCAGCTGTCACTTTTTGTCTCTGATAACCTTACCAGCACATGTACTTTTACTGCTGAAAATATATTCTTTACCTTTGATAAATGAAAAGGGAATATCTTATAGGCCTACATTATAAAGACGGATGGAACATCATTTCATGTGTTTTTATGTTGGCATGATCTTTGTGCGATCTATTGGCTTTTGGATAATGTTTATGTGGGAAGCATATGGCATATTATAGTCTTTAGGACTACTTATAAAATCAACTTCTCACTTTGGGCTTTCTTTGTTACAAGAATCTATTTGATATCCTTCTAGACCCTTCCCACAAAATGGAGTTTATCTATACCTTTGGATAATGTTTATGTGGAAAGCATATAGCATACAGTCTTTAGGACTATTCATAAAATCAACTTCTCACTTTGGGCTTTCTTTGTTACAAGAACCTATTTGATATCCTTCTAGACCCTTCCCACAACATGGAGTTTAATGAATAGATAAACTATAGGTATATGTGAATGAAGCAACACTTTTTCCAGTGTATGTTTTTCATAGAAGATTTTCATAGTAGTCTGTGTGTCAAGTACCATTTTTAAAGTTGATTTGATTGGCTGTCGACCTGGTCGGCTAATACAAAGAGAAATGTTACGCATGAGTGAACACATTCGTTTTGTGTTCCAAGGCACAAAAGTAAAATTTGCTAAATTTCACATGTAGTGATTCATTTTGCAAGAGCCCTTCAAATTCAACACAATGAGAGACATGAATGAACAGCAAAAAAACAATAAATAAATAAAAATGTGAGTTTTCGTTCCTTAGCATCTCTTTATACCCTCAAACAAGAACAGAGTGGGAAGAAGGAAGGAAGGAAAATATGAATTTTCTGTCAGCTCAAATTCAAATGTAAAAAGGAGTAAGATGCAAAGGTGGTAAAATGAACAATTTCTTATTTCATTCAGTTGATTTTGGGATTCAGGAATTCATGAGACAAATTCAAAAACCAATGTGCTAAAATCATTGCAAATATCTACCATTTGCGTGGATACTGCGTTCTTTCTAATGACATTTGAATTTGGATTTGGTAGAAGATCCTGTATTTTCTCGATCATTTTATGCCTTTCTTTTTTATTGGGGGGGGGGGGCTGCAAAGACATAGAGATCAATGGGTAAATATCCGTATCAGATTGTGTTCCCTATTGTGTTGGATTTGTCTTTTGTTCTCGTTGTTTTATGGAAGAGCACATAAGCTTGAATGGGAAATTGCCCAATTTTTGCAATTTTTACTTTTGTGCCTTGAAAGAGAAATCCGGATGTGTTCACTCATGCGTAAAGTTTTCATTTTTATTGACCTACCAATTTGATAACCAAAGAATTGCCTTTGATTTGGTATACAACATTAATATCAAGCCTAATATTCTATGAGAAATATGAGCTTGAAAAAGTGTACAGGGCCTACTTTCTTTTTTACTGAAGATTGTACAGTATGTCCCCCCCCCCCCCCCCCCCAAAAAAAAAAAAAAAAAAAATACAATCGGATTTTTCCATTCATAAATACCAATATGATTAAACTGTCTAAAAGCTACTTCAGGGTCATAAAAATGACATCTTAGCTACATTTTGCAGCAAACCCCATTCAAGTTGGTTCAAGTTGGTTAAGTGGTTAAGTTCAAGTTGGTTAAGTGGTCACAGAGAAATGTGAATCGTTGTAAATTATGTCAAGTGGCACATGGATGCTCTTTTATCTGCATAATGTGTGGAGTGAAAGAGGGCCTGAGCTTTCGATCCTAGCAGAATCTTCGTCAGAGGCAAAATGACAAAAGGTCATTTCGCCTCAGACGAAGATTCTGCTAGGATCGAAAGCTCCATTTCACTCTATTGGCTCGCCACTATTGGATAAGCAGTTTTCAGCAGCTTTTTTTTTTTTGCTATGCATAATGTGTGAACACAATGGACAGAACTTGGAGTGAAGGGATTCCTGACATGCTCTGCAAAACTTCTCATTTCTTTGCGACCACCGACGAAATCGGATGGGGTTTTCTGTAAGATGTGGGTAATGAGTTATAGTTTCATATCCTGAAATTTTGTTTGGATTGATTCATTATTTTCAAAGAAATCATTGAGGAGGGTCCCGTTGTATTTTATTTTTATTTTGGACACACGGTATCATGGTTAGTTTATGTATAAGTCTTCCAAACTTCCTCTAAATGCACTTGATGTAATAATATTAATGTGTAATCACCATTATTACATTAGCTCATAAACAAACATATGAAATTGACACAGTGTTGAGTGTGGTTTTGTTCATGACACATATAAAGTTACATTAGAAACACATTGCTAGTTAAAAAAGAAAGTAACGAAAGTTTGAAACCGAAATTATAGGTTTGTGAGCAAATTATCGTCAAATAGCAGTCGAGTGAGAATTGGCGATTCAATATGTATGGGTGTATTCTACCTTTATTTTTTCTTAGTTCTGCATCCAGAAAAAAGGAGTCTCCACCTTGCTTTATATGATATCAGAAGACAGCTTATTGTAACTTCCCTGTCAACCAATGGCCTGTGCGACATCACTGCTATTTCACTGCTGGATGTGACGTCACAGAGGATACTTGCGCACAATCGAACTCATATCTCGAGCATTACCGCTGATGACAGACGAAGGTAAGTTTCCGATTTGCTGATGATATTCTTGCAATATTTGAAATTAAATTTGCCTTCTTAAAATGCTTAGTAAATGCAACCAAAGGGAATAACAGACCAGAAAAATATGTGGTAAAAACATGTCAAATGAAGAAAATGGGGTTCCATCGGGAATGAAACCCTAGACCTCAGGCATGTCTGGATTGCCAGACCGGTGCTCTTAGCCATTGAGCCACGGAAAGTTATTTCTGGGATGAACATTCTTTCAATGTATTACATGTTAATGCCCGCAGTCCGTTAAGAAATTACGAAAATATGCGATTATCATTCTCTGCGATAGAAAAGAAATTTTCCGCTATGTAACATAACATAACATTATACGACATAACATTTATATAAAATTGATGGATATTCTGTTGTCCGTTCTGAATGAAAATGCGGACGAGGAGGCGGTGTCGCCCTGTTCCTATCACACTCGTTATCGTGTAAAGTAAGGCCTGATTTGATATACAACGGAAATTAATTTGATTGCACATGTGTTGAAATTGATATGTATGGTAGAAAAAAAGTAATACTCTGTGTCATATACAGGTCCCCTCATACAGATTGTAATTTATTTTTGGATAATATTGATGTTTTATAGAGCTTATTAATCAAGAAAACAAAGATGTATATTTGATGTGTGATTTCAATATTGATCTCTTGAAAAAAGAGAATATCCTTTAAAACAAAAACTTTGCAATATTTCGCGAGTAAACTTTTGTAATATTGCAATTGAGAAGCCTTCGAGAATTACGGTCAACTCATCAACGTTGATCGAGAATAGTTTTACTAATATTGACAAAAATTATTCGAAATCTGGTCTCTTGTATAGTGATATCTCTGACCATTTACCTTAATTTTTCATTTGTGGCGACACACTATTTCTATGTTAAGCAAAAATAAGAAGAACATAAGAAGAAGAAGTGGAAATTCACTTTAGAGAGTATATCTTTACTCAGCGACGATTCAATCACGGAAACATGGGATGATGTATTACTTTGTGCAGACTCAAACATTGCTTATGACACCTTGTGGCATATATTTCTTTTTTATTTTGACACACATACCCCAACAACTGAAATTTCTCGCTCCATAAAGAAAAGAAATGTTTTATATAGATATAGTTTCCCATATCCTAATAATGATAATGTTAATCGATATATATTATACAGAAATAAACTTACACAGATTATCAGGCTTTCCCGCAAAATGTATTACACGGAAGCTTTTAAAAATGCTACTGAAAATATGTCAGCCACTGGAAGGTTATCAATGAGGTCATTGGTAAGCAGTGAAGGTGTCGCCATTTCAAATTACGAATGACGGACAAACTCTTTTTAATGCTAGAAATGTAGCACGCTGCTTTAACACGTGTTTAATGAGTACTTTGTTAATGTAGGTCCTATGCGTCAAGCTTCAAAAATTGATCATACACAGACAGATTTCTCGCCGTATTTAGGCATGTCAAATGATAATTCATTATTTTTTATGCAACATTATTATTCAAAAAATCTTCCTCCGCAATTTATAAAAATGCTGATGTTCACACTCATTATACTAGCTCATGTTATCAGTTTCACTGTGGTCTTTCTTCAATGATTTCAGTCCAAATATTCACTACGGTATACTGGACCTGTATTGTGGAATGAGTTGAATGTGAATTACGTTTTTGATTAACAATTTGATAAGATAAAAAAAAGTTTTAAAAGATTCTTCTAAGTCAATACTGATGTTCTGTGTGAAAGTATTGGTTTGAAATTTTGTGTGATTTTTGTTTATTTTGACTATTTCAATTTATTTTTCGGTTCCAGTTTGTTTCTTTACACTATTAGGTATGTACAGTCTTACAAGCCATAATTATAAAGGCTTTCCCAGTACATTCCGTTTTCATCATTACATATATTGTGTAATTTTTGCTGATTTGTAAAGTGCATGTATCAGTATTTGGAGTCATCGTTGTTTTGATTTGTATGTTACGTTATATGTATCATTTATCTTGTCGAATGATGGAAATAAATAAAATAAAATGAAATGAAATAAATGAAATGAAATAAAATAAAATGAAACACCACACTAGGGCTTTCCATAGCCATATAGCTCTGTGAATAAGAGCACCGATCCAGCAAATTCGTAGATCTTGGATTCGAGTCCCTGTGGACTTCAAGTTTCTTTGCTGATTTTCCATTTTGATATTAAGTCGTTAGGAGAGGAATATCTGTATACATGAGCAATCACTTTATTTTCATTAGATTATTGTACTGGATCGAAGGAGGCGTCTTGTATCAAATGACGTTTGGCCGATCCCGGAATCAAGATGTTGTCAAGATTAATACTGATGGAATGGATTTCACTGATGTGCTTCTCAGATTCACAGGTATTGGATATCACGGAGTTTGGCCCACGAGGCCCATGAGTTAGACACTAGCCAAACAAGGCCCATGAGTCCGACAAATTAAGCCCAGTGATGAAATTTGAAACTCCTGGGTCGCTTATGCTTATCAAGTGTCGAACTCGTGGGCCTTGCTAGCGTAGTGTCTGGCTCATGGGCCATATTTGCCTAGTGTCGAACTCATGGGCCGTATGACTTGTGGGTTTCGTTCTCGTGGGATGAACACATCGCAATAATGATAATAATACTATTACTACTACTTCTACTACTATTAATAATAATATTAATAGTAATAATAACAATAATGATAATAATGATGACAATAGTGATGATACTTTTGAGTACTACTTCTTCTACTACTACTATAATAATAATATAAATGATAATAAATGATAAAGATAATATATTTATGAAGCACATTTTCATAAACGCACATGTTCAAATCCACTTTACCAATAGGGTGACAGGGATAAACACCTGGTCATTATGGAACTCGCGAATGGTGACCTAAAAGATCAAAAAGTCAGGCATCTTCCGGGTTCTTCAGTAGTAGGAAGTCACATTGCATTCATATAATTAACTTCTTAAAGGCAAGAGTGTAATTTTTTTATGACATCGCCTGTGTTTTAATAAGCCGATCTCGCATCATGCTATACTAATTTGGGATGGGGCCCAAGGGATTGATGGAATTGTTCATTTTTGCCTTTCCCTTAAAATTATTGGTAAATGTTATTCGAGTTGTTTACAGTCAAATTCGTCAAGTATTCATTATTATTGTTGTTATTATCATCATTACTATCATCTCTAGGATATCGCATTGTCTTTACGTCATCGCCGGGTTTCATACATTACTTGGAAGGAAAGACTTGGATAGTCTTCAATTGTCGTCTTCATATATGAATTTATACCTTCACTGTGCGTGGTAAAGAATTATATGACACCCAATCCATCCGTGACTGCTCACGGGTTAGGATTCCTTCCGAACATTGCGTTTGGAGGAGAGCACATGAAACTGCCCTCCTTAGTCATACGTTAGTTATCAGTGTAATGCCCCAAAAGTCCTTTGCAAAGTTTCATTCCCGTTTACAAACATTTAAAGTATACTTGCCATTGACTTTACTTGACGAAAATTGCTGTCAGTTGGATTTGCTTATCAAATGTGAACTAATGTTCTCCATATTACTGCGCATTTTGGTATTAGCTGATGCTCATTATACCGAAGGTTCGTTATTTAACGCACACACACACACAGTCATGCATTTGGGAGTTCGTATATCCGAAAATAGGACATGCGTCGTTAATTCAGATTTGTTGCACAAATCCCCGACTGGGTATAGTCCATATTGGGTTGTTATCCCGATGGCTAATTTCCCAACAGTAAATTCGAGTTTGATATGTTGTAGGTTGGTTCGAATATGAAATACACTTTTTGATGGAAAATAATTTTAGATTTGTTATTCTAAAATGACATTTAAACCTTCATTATTAGAAACGTATGAATTGTGAACCTGCATGTTTTTTTTTTCACTTTGCACACAAGTAAGGCCAGGAAATTATGCAATGCTTGTGGCAATATGATTGTCTTTTTGGATCAAGCATACTATTGACCATCGATTTCAAATAGATTCTCTGTGCTTATTTCGTAAACAGTAGCTAACTGGATAGGAAGCGGGATATCTATTTCTCATGCTAAAGATTCTAACCATAAGCATGCAGATTGAGATATTTTGACGAGATGCTGTCCCGCAGTCCAAATTAAGAGGAGCAAAGTTAATTTTCATTGTGTTTAGGTATACTCTGCTCTTGACTATGTTATTGTTTTGTTCTCTTTGCATTTTTGTTTAAATTCGTTTGCAGTGTACCATGTAAGATTCAATTATAAGGACTACCGAAAACTTCCTTGTCTGCAAAGCCTTGTCAAGTGAAATTAATACGAGGACAGAGTTCTACTTCTCGAAATAAACGGTCATTCACATTGATTTTCGCTTTGTTGCAAAACAACAAGCCTCCCTATCACGCATCGCACAATCGAGCATATACATTAAACAACAATGTACTGGTAGCTGTTTATGCTCCTATCTAGGCCTTTATGAAATGCCGCGAAAAAATTTCATAAATCTCATCTAAAGTCGTATTAAAAGGTACAATACAACATTGCCAGCAGTGATTTAAAAGAAAAATGTTGAGATATCACATTTGATGCATATGTGTAGATCAGTTGTATCACAAAGCATCCTACTATGTAAAAATTTTCCAATAAAGCCTAAAATATAAGGAGGTATCACTGATTTTCTCAATAAACCATAACTGTAGGCGGTTTAGTCTTGAAACTTTTTTTTTACTATAACTATTGTTCACATTTTGTATATTTAACAATACTCAACATAAAGTATACTGATTACATTTTTTACAGTGGTTGTTTCTATCCCTAACTCACATTTTAGAACTGTTTTGAAGAAGTATAGCTAGGTTTTTGTTTCGTCTGCAAATGGTAAATTATGCCTTTAAAGAAACGTTCTATATGCATGAAATGAGAGCACACGTAAAATGAAAAGCACGTTGGAAAAGTCCCATGAAAGATCTTGTATGTAAGTACGGATTTGACGTTATTGTGATAACAAGAAATATTTCAAAGTGACTTTGTTTTTACTCCATGAATTAACGTTCAACGTGTCTACACGAAAAACAAAGCAGGAGAAACTCCGAGAAGCACTAATACCTCTATGCAAATTGAAAATAAACAAATTTATCTATCAGTCTTATTTTTCGGTTCTAAGTTATTGACAGTAAGATACCAAAAAAAAATGTAAAGTTTATTTGATGAAAATCAGTTTAGGAATGGCTGAGATATCCATAAACAACGTGGTCTTTATATGGTTTTACAAGGACCTTTATGTTCTAGATTGTTATTTGAATATCTCAGCCATACTTGCAATTGATTTTCTTCAAATAGACTTTCGATTTCTCTTAGAATGTATATGCTCTTTTTTCTTTATATAAATTCAAATTCAAATTTATTTCACATGCTAAAAAGAAAACATCACGTTCATCTCAGAAGAGAAAAATACATACAAACATAGCACGTGAGGGATCAGTAAAGGCCGTATGAAGCCTATCGAGGCCGACTCCTTTACAAACAATGAATAGGACGCAATTTACATCAAATATACATTAAGGAACAAAAACAACAAAGAAACATCACAACAATAAAAAAAGGGGAAAGTGGCAAAATTATTACAATAATTGCTCAATTGCACTGTGGATTACAAACATTTTGTATTTACGTTTAAAAGATGACAGTGTTGGACTCCATTTTGATAACAGTTTGTAACTCATTCCAGCATTTTGCTCCAGTGTATCTAATTATAATCTTTGAGAACTTATATCTGTAAAAAGGTAAACATACCTCATTGACACGTCTAGTGTTGTAGGCATGGATTGCACTATTTGATATAAACGAGTTACGGAACGTGACAGGTAAGACACCTTTAAAGTATGGAAACATAAATGTAGCCACTTGTAATAGCACAATATGATCAATTTTCAAAATTTTCAATTTTTTAAACAGTACTGCAGTGTGTGCAAACGGATTTACATTACAGAGTATTCTTATTGCACGCTTTTGTAACATTAAAACACGATTCAATAAATATAACGAACTATGACTCCATGTTATTGCACAATACGTTAAATGTGGGGAAATGATTGTATGGCACATGGTGAAAAGAATCTTTAAAGGAAATATATGTTTCAGATAATTCATGACACCAGCAATTGTACTTATTTTGCTACAAGGTGTTAATATCATCAAAATGACCTTTCCATGTTAAACCCTCGTCAATTGTAGCACCAAAGCATTTTACTCTATTGACCTGCTTGATTTTGACGTTACCTATATATATTTGTGAAAGATCTTCCTCTATTTCCTTATTCTTTGTCTTAAATACCGTATAACATGTTTTATCAATATTTAATACCACACGATTTGCAGTAAACCAAGAATACACTTTCTGCATTTCTGAATTAATCATATTGTTAACTTCGTGCACCTCCCGGCCTGAGAAAAATAGGTTTGTATCATCTGCAAATAACATAAAAGTTTAGATTACAAATTAGGGCTTACAAACTGCAAATCATTAACAAATATAAAAAGAGAAGATGACTCGGTACAGAACCTTGTGGAACGCCTGCATTCACACGGCACAATTCTGATTTTGTATCATTTGCAATTGTGTGCAATTTGATAAATAACCTTTAAACTAATTCAAAACATTTCCTCTTATTCCATAATATTCCAATTTCATAAGTATTCTATGATCTATACAATCAAATGCTTTTGTTAAATCTAAAAATATTCCGACTAAAAATTCATAATTTTCAAATGTATTTTATATTCTTTCGATCAATTTAAGTAGCGCCACATACGGAGAATAACCATGTCTAAACCCAAACCGCTGATGATACAAAATATCATTGCTGTCAATAAATGATATCAATCGAGCATAGACTAATTTTTCAAACAATTTAGTAAAAACTGACAATGATATTGGCTTATAATTTTGTAGCTCGTGTTTGTCCCCCTTCTTAAAAACTGGGATTACTTTTGCTACTTTAAGTTGTCGTAGGAATACAGTATCCCACTTTCCTGAGATGAATTTAATATTGCACAAAGGGGTTCCATTAAAAAACATATTAATTTCTTGAATACATTGACGTGAATGTCGTCATCACCTTTACTCTTAATTACTTTCTAATCATTTACAATATTTAGCATTTCAGATATAGTGATAGGCTTAGAAACATAGATTGGCTATAAGTATTGCGCAGGTAAGTATAAACAGAAGCAGATGAATTTAGACACCCTCTGATACAATATTTCTTCCTATTGCACAAAAATACTCATATAAATGTGTTGCTAGAGACTCTGCGGAGTCGATAAAATGGTCATTGACTTGCAATGATTCAATATGATTATTCTGCCTTTTTTATTCATTACATCATTAATAAGAGACCATGTTTTCTTTAAATTCCCATGCAAACAACTAAATTTCCTGTAATAATATTCACGCTTCCTTTTACATATTTCCTTATTAACTAAATTCCTATACTGTAAACGATAAAACAAATACATCTTTTTACACATTTTTCTAAGAGTGCTATCAAACCATGGTTTGTCATTCCTTTTTACTCTGTGCACGCACGTTTGTAATGGAAAACACTTATTATAGAACAGGAGATATTTGGCAAGAAAGGCTTCAAATTGATCATCTACATTATGCATATTGACAACGTACTCCTAGTTACAAGTATAAAGCATATTACAGAAATTCTGTACTATAGAAGAGTCATCAAAAACACGTCTAGATCTATTCCCTTCAATGTTGCTGTTATAGTTACATCTTATAATACTCGGTAGTAAATCTTGGTAAACGATCACTAACATCACATGTAAATATCCCGGCTATGACAATACTCTCGAGATTACTAACAAAAATATCATCTAGAAGTGTTGATGACTGTGTTCTTATTCTTGTGGTTTTTGAAATTACCGGAGAAAAAGCATGAAAGCGTCAACAGTCGACACAGATGACAACAAATTTACATTAAAATCTCCGACCACATAACATCTTTTTTTCCCCCTCATAATCTTGTGAAAAGGTAATTCTATGGTATGCAGAAACTGGGAAATAGATGCAGCAGGTGGCCAATATACAACAGTGACTATAGTGTTTTCACTCTGACAATATATCTCAATACAAACCGTTTCAATGTTATCATCAAATAATTCAAAATCTGACCTCTTAAATTTCAAATCTTGACATGTATAAAAACTAACTCCTCCACCACGTTTATCACGTCTATTATCTACAAATGTGTAACTGGTTAAAACGCAAAATGAACTTTCTTGTGTCCTTAGTCAGGTTTCTGTTCCAGCAATGAGTGAAAATTGGTGCCTAGAATTTTGTAAAAATGTGTCCATGTTATTAAAATTCTTCTTTATACTTCTGCAGTTAAAATGACAGATCGATAAATAGTTGTCCATATCTAAATTTTTCAAAGAATTATCAAATTGCACTGGAAGATAGTAATTAGAATTGTGTTCAAAGTATCTATTTCGAGTGTGCTGGCTTAAGTTACCATAACAAGCTGAGCACTGCCCATTACTGTCATTCAGGTTAAAATCAATTTGCCGGTCACAAGTAACACATACATGTACAGAGTTAAAAGACATTACGTGACAAACAGAGCATAGCATAAAATGATAAAAGAACTAAGAATGTAAAAAAGCCCAAGATTTATTGCACGGGTGATGCCTGGAGAATTCAAAAAATATATTGCAACGATATACTAAAAAATCTAGTGTGGTGACGGAATGTATGTACAAATTAAAAGAATTTACCTGTGTACAGTATACTTAGTTACAATCTATCCAGATCATTCGTGTTGTGGATCTGCTTTCGCATCGTCCTTCCTCCAGTTGTTTTGACAGAGACCAGGATTCTTCGGCATTATCGTGAAATTTGTCACCAGTGACAAATTTCCACGGCAGGACAATTTCGCCTTTGACATCTCGCGTATTCTGCGAGAGAGTGACTCGCACAATCGTAGTTAATCGCTGGAGGTCGCAGCGACCCACGACCGCGTTTGACTGTGTGTTTCCCTGGTTCTTTTCGCTATTTCGTCACACGCGCGATCTCATAATAATATTGTTGGGGTTTTTTTTTTTCAAAAAAATTATATATATCATAAAAAGTTTGAAATAGTTAATGAATATCAAGGCAATATTGGAAATTAAATTATATAAAAATATGAAGTATATAACGTGCCAAAAATAGCCAATATTATGACTGATTGCCATTAAACACGATAGCATCACCAAGTACTGTAACTCCATCTCCGTCGATTGACTAGACTTCCTTTTCGCACAGCTTAGCAAGCGCATAGCTAACAACTCATCATTGGTTAGCTCTTGTTTTAGTCGGGATGCTTTTTACAGGGAGGTGGGAAAATAAATCCCCCGATTCCACCTCCCTGCTTTTCACTTGCACCTGTTCAAAAATTTTGCGTCCACGTGTACTCATGTTTTCACGTGATTGATTTGCAACTCGGCAATCAGAACAACACTCAACGATTGTTCGAGGAAGACTGTAATGTGGTAAATGTACAGTGGCGGAAAAAGAAGTTTCTGTCGAATTTTTCTACTAAAGAAGTCGTGGATTGTGACGTGATCCGTCTACGCTGAACTGGGTAGCATTATAGTGGAGGAGTGCACTACCGAGATGCTTACATTAACGAAGCTGTGGTTTTTCGCTATTTACCGTTGTGTGGCTAGTCCGATATATTGTAATTGATGTAAGCGAACGTGAAACATCGGGCCCATATCAACCAGGACCGGGTAAGCTCAAAGATGATTAATTTTCCTTTTTCCGAGGTTTGGCAGAGCTTTTTGGCTAGTAGGCCTAATATTGGCCTAATATTTCAGTTTTATGCAGAAAATAAACATAAACAGGTATGCAGCCTTGTATCCAATCATAACCTACAATTACAAACAAATGCAAACTTGTGTTATTTCCCATGATGCAACGGCCACTACAGATGCAACGTAGTAACCATCTGCGGTTTGTCTTTGTGAGTAGAATTAAGAATTGTGTTTTATTCAGTATCCCTGATTTGCCATCTTATTTATATTAAGATGTAGATCTACAGTATGTCTACGAAAAATTTGCTGAAACTTACCGGCATACCGCATTCTCTCTTCAAATGTGCGTCGATCCTTTTCTAAATTTTCTGGAAAGCAATCAAGATTTTTCCTTTGAAGGCCGGATATTTACATAATCAATACAGTAGGAGTAATAGACGAACGGATAAACGACTCTGAGTTGGATCCTTGTAAATTTGACAATTGCTACGTAGTTTGTTGTTTCCGTGATCCAAGTTAATGAGTTAGGCCCTATTGGAAATCGCTATCAGATGAAGACCAGGTTAAGACGAAGTTGGATTTTGAGTAAGGATTTTCCTTTTTCTCCGACGTTTTGCTTCCTTTTTTAGCGGGAAGGACAAAGTAATCCTCGGGAAGTCGAAGTCTACTGGCGCTAGATGTAGTTGGGCGCATTTTCTTGCCGTTACCCTTGCTATTGTTTTTTCCGTTTTTTCCTTTCACTGTCCAGGTGGTAGAGCTTGAGGCAGGTGGAAAGTGGACCCTTTTAGCTACTGGGTCGGATGCTAGCGTAGGGGTAAAATCTCGTGCGTGAGCTGTAGGCCTGGAAGTTGATGGGCCAGCTTCGTCTGAACTCACTGACGGCGGCGAAGGCGAGGTAGATTTAACCGTCACATCAGACTGGACAGAAGTCTCGACAGGAGTGCCATCTTCTTCTCTCGTCACTTTCTCGCCTTTCGTGACATTCCAACTGTCAAAAAGCGGCACCCTCGTCTCCAAGTTTGGCTTTCTTCGCAGAGAGTAGTGGTCACGAACGAGATCGAAGAACGCTGATATGACATCGTTGCGATTGACCACAACTCTGTTCCGCCAGATAACTTCACACAGATGGCTTTCAAATGTGGTTATTTTGCACCCATTGATGCGGCGAAAGTGGTCCTTTGAGATTTTCCACGAGCCTTCGAATTGTATTTGTGTGGACCACTTTCTCTGCGCCGGTAGAAGTATTCCTGTACCGCTGAACGAAAGTATGTTTGTGCTCAACTGTGAAGTGATGGTAACCGCGACAGTTTAGGCTGCTGTAAGCTTGTCATCCATCGGAGTATATCGTCGACCTCTTTTCTACATGTCTCTCGATGAGAGGTACGTGAGTGGCTTCATCCCTCCTGTCGACAGGATATAGAATCAGACAATTGGAAGAACTCTCCACCATCCCAAATATCCACATCTTCAATCCGCGAAAGTCTCCACGATGGTACTTCGTTCGCCTCCCGAAAAGACTTTCATCTATTTCTACTTCTCCCCTTAGCTTCTCATCCTTCTCATAGTACAGATCGTGCACAAACTTCCTACAGTGATCCCTCCAGAAGTTCACCCAATCCACTGCCGATTCTTTATAGTCCATGCCGGACTGTATGACGCATCGATGAAGTGATGACCCTAGAAGCCATTCTCGAACAAACACCAATAATTCCCGAACGTCGAAATGAACTCCTTCAAAAATCGAAAATTTGTGAGAGCTGTAATTTGTCTCGTGCTTCCACGTGGCAGACCCCCTACACCTCCAAATTTTCTTTCTCTTTCTGCTCTTGGCGCTTACCACTTTGCATGGCCTCCCACATTTTTCGCAGAAGAAATTTGCCGCAATAAGGCCGTTCTGCTCCAACCACTTGTACAAGACAGCATCCTCTTGTGATAACAAAAAATGAAAAGAAAATGGATTCCGAAAATGGCCGAAATGCAGAGTGTAGACGCTCTCAACCTTGGTCTTCCAAGACATGATGAATACCCCGTGTTCTCCAAACGGATCCGCGAGTACGAATGGCAACAGTCACTTTCCAGCTACGTGGCGCAGTGGTGGCGTCATATGCAGACCGCACCCTAATTCTAATCATTGGCATTCATGATTATGAAACGAAAATTAAAGAGAAAAGAACCGTTTCTTACCTGAGAAGACCAGAAGACCTAAAAATATTTGAGGTCACCGTTTAAAAACTCGTAGCGTCTGGTTGTAACGTTCCATGCGTATAATTTGTATGCTCTTCCATTTTCAAACAGTCAGAATAAAACTCGAAATGACATGTGGCTGCTCGATCTCTACAGATTCCAAGCAGATCAGCCCACTCCATAAATACCTCAGGATTCAGTCCATTCATGAAGACGAGGGCTGCCACCAAACACCGCTGCCAATGTGTAATATTTTTCGTCCAGAAGTACCTTCTAATTTTCCGTGGCCATCGGCTCGCATTACCAATAATATCTTGAATGTCAGTCCTCAAAATGTAGATGTCCCGGTTTCTTGATGTCATTGTAATTTACGTGGTTACTCGACAGACACTTGCCAACAAATGCCCAACGTATTGAAAGATGAAAAGACGTTCATATTAGCTCTTCGAAGGGAGTCAAAGAAACCATTTGAATTGCACTCCAGCGCATCTCTGAATTTTATTTATGAATAACTAATGATGCGAAGAACGTCAAGCATGTTGAGAACTTCACCACATGATACTTATTTATCTGTTTTAAAGGCAAAGTGCCTCTATACATACTGACGGAATTTGTCACCACCACTTTCATACTAAATAAATCGTTGTTAATCTGTTCATTCCGTCAATCCCATAAGTACATGTACTAGTCTGTACTTTCAGATAGTTATGCTATCCAACATAGACAAATCACATCACACTCCACGATTTATTTAGTGTATGCTGCTCAAGGAAACTGGATATACTGATCGTGGAATTTGTCACCATTACTTTCCTACTAAATAAAGCGTAATTAACCTGTTTATTCCATCAACCCCACTTTTCCCTTCTCTTCAAGACCACTCTGCCACTTTCAGAATGTCTCCTATCCAACATAATATACGAATCTCACTAGGAAACTCTCTATATACTGATCGTGGAATTTGTCACCAGCCCGTGTTAACTGGCGTCCAAATCCCATATGCGGTGACAAATTCCACGATTAGTATAGCTAATCGTGGAATTTGTCACCAGCCCTTGCTCACTGCGTTGCGTTCCTATTGACCGATTCTGTGACGCGCTATGTGTATTTTTGGCATGGGCGCAGCCATAGTGGGTGTATCAGCCGACCCCCCCTCCGCACTCCCCCACCCCTCTCCCCTACATTAGCACGCGCGCAGAATGAAAAACTGCTTTAGCCAATAGGCGTCTCGTACTGAGTGCGCGAATGCTTGCTAGTGCGCGAACCTTTGTTACAAGTGCGTGATAAACATGTTGCCCGGGGGTGGGGGAGAGCAGGGGGGGGGGGGTCGGCTGATACACCCACTATGGCTGCGCCCTGTGCCTTAAAATGTCTGCTGCCCTCAACGAACCCGAATCGGTCAATAGGCGGTGACAGATTCTGCGATATTATTATAGGCCCTTTAGACGAGTTATAACAGAAACTCTCGACCAAACTCTCTGTCGTTGAATTTATTCACCATATGCAGGCCATTTCCGAACTAAATAAATCGTAATTAACCTGTTTATTACATTAACCCCACTTTTCCCTTCTCTTCAAGACCACTCTGCCACTTTCAGAATGGCTCCTATCCATCATAAACGAATCAGAGTAGGAAACTCTCAGCTGGCGTCCAATTATCAACTAATCGTGGAATTTGTCACCAGTCCGTGTTCACTGCGTGGCGTTCCTTAAGGCCGTGTCACACCATTCCGGGCAGATCCACTTTGTCAAAGTGGATCTGCCGCTCAGATGCGAAGACAATTGACTCGTGTCTGATTGCATAATCACCAGCCACTTTCCAAGGAAGATATGTCTTTGTGATGGTAATTACTTTTCGCTATCCCTACTTACAAACGATGGGCGGTAGACAATGGTAAAGGCACGGGGTGCACGAATAGAAATTGCTCAAATATTGCTGAAATAGATATCAAAATTACTCGAATGTACGTGATTGTACGCTATTCTGACATATTAATTTATAAAGAACTATACAGTCAGTCCGCAGCGCGTGCGATAATGAGGCACGAACGACAATTTTATTCAGAATGACGTTTGCGCAGTTTGTGCCCTTGAGACTGACGAAATTTCGCGATACCTTGCGAGAGTTTTTGCAGAGGTCGCAACAACAGCTTTCATAGCTTTCGCAGTGCATTGTTTGACCCAGGATGGTTGGGTAGGTTATAGAGCTGATTATGCTCATTAATTTGATACCTAATTTCCCTATTTTTTATCTCAATATAGTAGTCCATTTTAGCATCAAAGTAAACGATTATTTTGCCAGTGTTCAAGAAGCCTTTAGATCATAGTTTGATGTTTTGCTAGTTCCTGTCTGGTATTGAAAATAGATCTCCGTAATTTCTTCGATTTCACAATCGTGAAACTTGAGCGAGTATGATCAATTAAAAAACGAAGAGGGGCACCATTTTTAAGGTTGTGAATTTTGCTGTTGAAAACAAGGCCAATTATGTTTTCTTACCGGAAGTGGGGAAGTGAATGAACACGCGTGGAGTGTGTTGTTGATACCCAGACAATGGTCGTGGACAATGACCAGGATTGGAATGCTTCATGAGGAATTCCACTATCGCAGCTAGTCTTTGTTCATTCTGAAATGTGGTGTGTGCAAGCACATGGAAACATGTGCTTACTTCTTTCATGTGCATGCATTTCACCCTGTGTCAAGAATTCAGACTAGCAGTGCTCAGGGCAATCCACATGAATAATTGATAAAGCATTCATGTGCCTTGCAGCAGAGCTCGGGACAGGTGGTAGCCAGGTCCATTGTTCAGGGTCATTGTAAGTGCACACTCACATACACATCATTGGTTTCTGTGTAAAGTTCAAGTTTTGTATAGAGAGTGAAAATTCGATCACAATCTGGAACCTAACATTTAAAAAAATCATGGATTTCATGAAACTAATATAGGCTTCATTTTCAAATTACCTCCAACTCAATTGTACACTATGCAGCTATTACTCATATCAATGACACTTCTATCCGATACATAGTTTTTGAACTCACAGCATTGAGTCAGCAGCCAATGGATACTACGCGATGCGACACGCCGCGTCTTGCGACAAATTTCGACCAATCACAGACCCAGAATTCCGGTGCGAACGCGAGGATAATCTTTTTAAACTCGACGCTAGACATGTCTCTGAATTTTGCTAGTTCCTGACCCGTATTGAAATTAAGATGAGAAAACTTGCCCTTATTGTGATACTATATACTTTAGCGGACATAGTCTTCACCATATTTTAGAGGGGCATGAAAGATTTCAGGTTAGTTTTTTGGCGTCAAACGTGAAGGAATATTTTTGAATACAATACCGAATTCGAGAGAGATTTTGATATTCTATATTCTTCTTTTCCGTTTGATTTTGATCATGAGCATATTTGCTAATGTTTTCTCTTTCAGTCGATATTAAAAGTGTCGAAAACTGACAAGAAATACTCGTTCTACACGGATGTATTCATGACCATGTATCTGCTCATTACGTATGCAAGCACCGCTCAGCCGTGCGTACGACTTGAATAAATACGTGCGTTTTCGCTCACGCTGCGGACTGACTGTATACTTAAAGATGATACCATATTAGTTTCATTTTGCGGAAATAAGGAGAAAAGTGAAAACCAGCTTTCCATGAGGGTAAAATTTCAAACACTTTCTCAAAATACAGCTCAGATTTACACTTTTGCACATATTTTCGAACGGAATTGACTTTTGTTTGATATACTTTATCATTAGGTGAAATTTCATTGCATTTCATATATAAACGAGCAGCATATACCCGATATGTTAGCGTTAAAAATGAATCTTCAGATTGCTCAGAAAGATAACGGCTTCAAGCATCGAACATCAAAGGCACAAATGCACCTGTGGAATTCTTTTGTCCATCCATAGAAAACTGACAGCTGATTGAATAATCATAGTCAGTTGTAACTCCACCTCTCGAACCTCCTTGGTGTCACCACTGACAGAAAACACGATATGGCCGATTCTTCCATCAAAAGACCATGCAGCGAGAATGTTGCTGTCTCTTTTTTTTTTGCTGGCAAGAAAGGCATCTTGAAGGAGCCTCCGGCTGAGGTCTGTGAGGTCTTCACAAATGCTCATACCCGAACCCTTGAGCTTCCTCCGATTTCTCAACAGCTGCTTGCGATGCTTGTAGGACGTCAGTTTCACTATGATAGCTCTTGGTCTTGCTTTTCCTGGCGTTGGTTGGGCATCGCGATCGCGATGACTGCGATCGATATCCTCAGATTTCAGGTCCACATCGATCTGTTGTTTGCCAATGCGACATACAACTGCATCTGTGTTTTCCTCGCTGGTTTCCTGCACTCCAAAAAACCTCACGCAATTCTTGCGGGAGTACTGCTCCTGTTGGTTGAGCTGGGATTGGAGACTCCTAATCAGCTGATGATCTTTTTCTGCGTTGGACTTCAGTGTGGGAGCTTCCTCTTGAACAGCTTTGACCTTTTGCTCAAGATCAAAGATCATTCCCTCTTGTTTTTCCACGCTTTCAATGAGGTGCTGGAATTTGGATTCCATCACCTGTGCTACTGCCTCTTTGATCGCTGTCAGCACCTCTTCATCCCTGAGCGCATCCTTGATGAGATTCTTCGTTGTAGTTGTTGGCATGCTGTTCACAGGCTGAGCTATTCCAGAGAACAAAGGCAGAGAGACTTGCACAGGTGGGTAGTCTGTTCAGGATTGAGTGGAATGACACCTCGGGCAGCTGTAGTGTAGTGGCAAGTTAGCTCGTGACACTCAATTGCAGCATGAAATTGGGTGAATGGGGCTAAGAAGAGTTGCTGAGGAAACTGACGATATCGGCGGACAGATTTTGGCAAGAATTTAGCAACAACAGGATAAAATGTAATTAATAAAAATCACCACAGCAGGTTCTCCAGGCACCAACAGGTCTTGTGTCACCAAGTCATGGTATTGTCAGTCTTCCGAGTAGGGAGAAATAAGTCCAAAATACGAGCTCCAAGGACCTGTTTGGCAGCTTGCTTTACTGCTCCGAGTCATATTAATTTTTCATCAACAGATATGTATCAATGGTTTCCAAGTATGAGGCAAAAAAAAAGTTAAAACCGGAATCCCCATCTCAATCAAAACTATACCCTGCCTTATACTGAAATTTTAGTCCCCGACATCAAATCATCTCGGTTTAGACTGGAAAACATACTAATGTAGCCATCAATTAATTCTGACATTGTTATTACATACAGACCCGTGTAACATACATTATAAGTGTTAATATTTGAGGAAGACAATGGAGGAGGGAAGATTAAAGGAAGAGGAATTGCGCTAAAATTGATGTACTGGCATTCCTTTTTTGGAGGGGGTGGTGGAGGGTTTAGGGAGAGATGATTGACAGCAATTGTGTGTGTGTGTGTGTGTGTGTGTGTGTGTGTGTGGTTTTTTACGCCATTTATAATGACGTAGGCCTACTTCTGGTTTTATTATTGTATGTTGTTTACGTTAAGATGATATTAAAGGGTCTGTACAGTACTGGTTGAGGTGGGGATTCATGTTTTCAACATTCCTAAGTGAGATAATGAGAAACCTCGAATGAAATATGAGAGAGCATGTAATTTTACGAAGGATTTAATGTTTATTTGATGAAAATTGATTTTCAAATGGCTGAGATATTAAAAAAAAAGTGATAATGATAAAAGGAGACAGGCCACACCTTTTATTAGGACCTCTTTGTTTCACCTTGTTTTTGGATATCTCAGCCATTTCAAAACCGATTTTCATCAAATAAACTTTTGATACCTCTGAGAATCGCATGCTCTTTGACATCTCATAGAGTGGTTTCTGAATATCTCGCAAAACGTATAAAAGCTAAATCCTCACCTCAAGTAGAACTGTACGCACCCTTTAATATATCACTACCCGTATCAGGCATCTGAGCTGTAGTTCTTCGAAATTGTATTCCCTACGTCTTGTACGCGCGGGGTTACGCGGCAGCAGGGGGAAGAGGACCAAGTTTTCCATATTTCTCGCTTTGGCAAACGCCTATGGGATTTGCGTCATAAAAACGAGGGGAATATAGCATCCGGCGCACTTGAGTTCCCAGTTAGGAAAATTTACTGTTGATGACAGTACAGTTTCTCCCTGAGTGGTTTTGCGACGAAGGGCAAATTCCCATAGGTTAACACGTAAATCTAAACGACGATCGCTGTTACTGTTGCAAAGAACAATTTTTACTACCCGGAGGTCCCCGTAGATGATCCGCACATGACAGTACCTAGCACGTATCTCAACCGTAGTCGCCCGGAGGTGCGCACGCATATTTTTTTACCCGCAACCGTGTTTAGGCCCTGTAACACCTTTCCGGGCAAGCTACCCGGGCTTGTTACGTGTAGGGATTTTCTAGCATACCGGACATTCCTGAGGGCGGAAAAGGATTTGAGCGAGTCAGCGCGTGTGTCTTACTTGCTGGACGCGTTCTACTTAAATTATACTTGCGAGTATACTGTCTGACCTTTGTACCAGTCGCGTGGGGGCTGACACCTCAGCGAAGGAATTCCTCTGATGGAATGGCTGAAATCCCACAGAATTTCATTATCTTGGCTGCATACGGGACTGCAAAGTACCTGCGTGGGAGTTGCCTGGGAAGTGCTGCCGCTAAGGGCCTCCTACTGGCGTTCTGCGTGGACCTCTCCGGGCATTCCCACGACTCACCCGGAAAAAGTTTTGGTCATGCTCAAAACTTGGTTGCGTTAAATCGGACTTGCGTGAGCATCTCCGGGCAACTACAGGCGAGATACGCGCTAGATACTGTCAGGTGCGGACCAACTGCGGAGAGCTCCGGGGAGAAAATTTGTTTCCCCGCAAGTCAAGCCGCAAAACTTCCCCAGATACGGTATGACAAGGCATGAATGAAAATTGCAAACATTCTTGTTCGCCCACTGAAAATCTTCTACGTGCTGGAAACTACCTCCTCGCCACAAGCCCGCGTAGCTTGCCCGGAAAGGTGCGACACGGCCTTAACCCTAACCCTAAGTTCTTTGAGAAGATAAAACTAGAGTCGTTGTCGCAAGAGCAAATGTCGTGTAACCATAATGTAAAGATATAACAATCATGACCAATACGATTTCCGTTTGTGTGGCCAGAAAATTGTATGCATGAAGAAAGTTTTTTTCTTTCCTCGCCAAAAATGGAAATACGGATATGTTCTCCTGTATCTGTACTGTACTTTGTCGTTTTCCACGAGTTTCCATCCGCTAGGCCTCCTGTAGAGTCCGTTGCGGCAAGAGGTGGAGCGGATGGAGCGACTGTGTACATCACAACAAACTCATGGCTCTCTGACGTTCGATGTCCGTCTCATGCTTCACACATTTGTTCCTCGTGCGCTGTGTCCTGTGGGCATGCGGATCATATTCGTTCCTTATGCGTTTGCTCGCGTTCCACTGTCCTGTACACTCAGTCTGAGTGCGTTGTTATTTCGTTTTGTTCGACCCATTTACGCTCCTCTAAAACGGAAACTCTGCAGTTTATCCACCGGTTTGGCAATTTGTACAACGGGTGAGCAAAATATCACCCGTTTCATGTATTTAAGTACGTTGGACCTATATTTTATGCGGCAAAATGTTACAGGGGCTTCAACTAACGACATCAAGCATCGAATGTGAGCGTCTCCAAATTTAAAGTGGGCATTCGTTGGCTCGATCCACTCAATTCAATTCAATTCAATAGTTTATTTATTTCCATCATCACAAAGAAAAGAAAAGAAAAAGTTGACATTTAATTCAATTCAATTCGTTTATTTCCATTTCAATCACAATAAAAACAACATGAAGCATTCGGTGTTACAGATGAACATAAACAACAATGACATGTAAAAGAAACCACAACAACAACATCAGAATTACAGTCATGAATAATTGTTCCAGAATACAAAAGGCAACAAGTAAAATGGAAAATGGTGTACACATAAAAAGCCAATAAGGCCTGTAGGCGCGCATACACCGTTGTTACAAATCGTGTAGAATTGGAATCAAAGTTGTTTTCAAAAATCATAAATCAGTTTTATACAGAAGATACACAAAAGAACATCAGACACAAAAAAACAAAACAAAAAACAAAAAACGAAATGAACATAGAAAGAATTATTAGATACATCAATGCAATCTTAATAAAAAGATAAAAGATGTCTTTTATACTGCTTCTTAAATAAATTATTATGTTGCTTATTATAATTATCTGGGTTAATAATTGCATTCCAAAAAACTGGTCCTGTATGACGAAGAGTTTGTTTTAATTTCGTACTAGGAAATTTCCATTGATGAATTTTATTGCAGCTCCGTGTGTTATGAGTGTGTATATTTGAATTTAATGTGAACATATTCATGATGTAAGGAGAGAGTGTATCTGTGTGGAAGCGTTGCATGAAAGAAATTATTTGAAGTTTATTTATATCGTGCAGCTTCAGTGTATTCAATCGTTTAAATAACTGAGAAGTGTGAGCTAAATATGAAGATTTTGTAACATTACGAATTGCTTTCTTTTGTAATTTGAATAACTTATCAAGTCTGGAATTAAAAGTGTTTCCCCATACGACATTACAATACAACAAATGAGGCAATATAAACGAATTGTAAAGAGAAAATAAAACAAAAGATGGCAATTCAAACTTCAAACGATTTAAAACACCTACAAACTGCGCAACTTTTCTGCATACATTTTCTATGTGTTCACGCCAGTCAATATTTTCATTCAGAATAATACCTAAAAACTGAACTGATTTACATCGAGTTATTGGCTTTCCATATATTTTTATGTCATTTGTGAATTGCACATATCCCTTCTTCTTATGAAATAACATGTAATTAGTTTTATCTACATTTAATGACAGTTTATTGCACTGAAACCATTTCACAATTTTAAACACATTTTTATTTACAATATCATATAAAATATCTATATTACTATGTGAAGCAAGAATAGTGGTGTCATCAGCATACAAAATGAAATCAAAATCAGGGCAAGAATTAACAATATCATTGATATAAAGCAAAAAAAGCAAAGGACCTAAAATCGACCCCTGTGGGACCCCGGTGCAAATCGTTTTAAAATCAGAAGAAACAGAATCAAAAACAGTATATTGCATTCTACCAGAGAGATAAGACTTAAACCACTTCAAACAAATACCTCTAATACCATAATACTCTAGTTTCTTTAATAAAATAAAATGGGAAAGAGAATCAAAAGCCTTTGAAAGATCCATGAATATTCCTATTACACTTTTATTAACATTTATTTCATTGACTATTCGGTCTTGTATTTCAGTGATAGCCATTTCAGTTGAAAAACATTTTCGGAAACCATACTGACTCGGATATAAAACATTTTTGGACAATAAAAACTTATAAAATCTATTATACATTACTCTTTCGAGGATTTTAGAAAAACAAGGTAGAATTGAAATGGGTCGATAATTACTGAAAACTTGAGAGTCACCTTTTTTAAAAACAGGAATCACTTTGGCTATTTTCAACTTATCAGGTACAATACCGTTAGAAAAAGACAAATTCAAAACATAAATTAATGGTTCAATTATTGCATCGATTACCCCTTTAACTACTTCACCATCAACATCATCAAATCCTGAACTTTTCCCGGATTTTATTTCTGCACATATATCCAGGATTTCCTTTTTTGTTACAGGTTTCAAAAACAAACTTTCATTTATGGGCGTATTCATATATTCAGAGAAAGCATATTCATTTTCAGAAAAATTCTCATTCATTTTCAAACCAATATCAACAAAATATTCATTAAAATTATTTGCTATAATATCAGGGTCGTATGTAATATCATCATCTATCTTAAATGAATTACATAAAGTTTGCTTACTCTGTTTACGTCCAAGTACATCATTTATTAATGACCATGTCTTTTTTAAGTTATTCTTTTAATATGAAAACTTTTTATAATAATAAGATCTTTTCGCTCGACGTAAACTCGAGTTCAATTCATTACGACATTTTTGATACATTACCTTGTTTTTTTTCAGACGGATTTTTCATGTATCGTTTAAAAAGCTTATTTTTCTTTCGTATATCTTTCAGAATAGCAAATGTAACCCATGGTTTCTTTATAATACATTTCCGTTTACTTTTTTTCACCTTAGGAATACATTTATCATACTCCGCACAGAAAAATTCAAGAAAAACGTTATATGCATCATTTGCATCACTTTTACTGTATACAAATGACCAATCAATCGACTGTAAAATATTATTAAATTTCAAAATATTAATTGGATTGATCTCTCGAAATGTGAACAAGTTTACTTTTTCAGCGTCTTTACCATGTGAGGGATATATTATGCTATAAATTGGAAAATGATCTGTCATATCAGTCAAAAAAATTCCAGAATAAATAGATTTATTTACAACATTTGTCATTATATTATCTATAAGAGAAGTAGAGTTTCCTTGAATACGGGTAGGCTTATCTACTAATGGATACACACCGGCTGAAAACAACAAATTAACAAACTCACTTACATAAGAAACATTATACACATTAAGTATGTTGATATTGAAATCTCCCATAATAAATACAGATTTATCTTTAATAAATTCATGATTTAAAAATGTTTCAAAATAAGCGATAAATGATTGCACATTACATTTCGGCTGACGGTACAAAACTTGAACAATATTATGCTTACAAATTCCAGATAATAATTCAATACAAAGAGATTCAAGCCCTTCACATTCTTGCATTGGTTTACAGACTCTGTATTTCAAATCTTTCCTGATGAACATTGCAACGCCCCCACCTCTACCTGAAGACCTGTCAGAATGTATAAAATCATACCCGTCAATATCAAAGGAAAGCGGCAAGCCAGGTGATATCCATGTTTCAGATATTCCTATTATAGAGAAAGAATAATCAAGGCACGCAAGAAAACCGCAAACTTTATCAAAGTTGCGTAATAAACTTCGTGCATTTATATGTATAAAACTTTAATTTACATCTACTTTATTTACTTTAACATTAAATTCAGCATCAGTTACATAATCTACAGTTCTTACATCATGAATCAAATTATCATCACCATCATATAAGTTAAACTGAAATCTGCTTCCCAGATTGAGATAATCCGTTTCCTTTTCTGCGTGCTTATCAAAATTTACAAACTCCTCATCGCTGACACCAAAAAAAAGGTAAATTATCAAAAGAATTGTCATTTTCTAACATAACCAGTACTTGTTTCGTTAGAGCATAAAAAATCAGATTGTAAAGTACTTATTGAGTGTGACATACAGAAACAATACCTCAAAACGTTAGAACAAACAACATCAACAACAGACGAAGATCAATATATCAAAATTGTAATCACTGAAACAGAGCAAAAAGACAACAGAGCATGTACACATGTGAAAATATAATCATCAAGATTGTCACAATGTAATTTAGCAAAACAAAGAGAAAGCTATCAAAAATTGACCAATGACAGATCGCAATATATCACTTGGCATGTAATTTTTTTTATGTAATTCATAATTTGACCAATTCGTCCCTGCCCCTGATCACCTTCTTCACTGACTTCCCATTTGTGGCGGGCAAGAGTACGACAATGCGCCCGTCTGAGGCCCAAGCTTCCTTCACTTTCGCGTGTTTTTTCGCGTCCCATAGTAGCTGCTGGTTCTGTGCCGTGAGTGCCTCGTCGATCCCCATGCCTGTGCCCGCAAGCTTCTTCCGTGCGCGCAGCACTGCCGTTCGTGTTTTGTACGAGTGGAACTTGGCGATGATGACATAATCCAAAGTGATACAATTTTTTTTTTCATTTCTCTTACACTCGTCCGATAAAGGATTTTTTCAATACAATATAAAGTATATATTATACACGAATGATGTCGTAAAAAAGAAACAATGCACTTTGTCATGGCAACAAAAATAGTAAATAATCATAATGATGGAAAACAGTGTTCCACTAAAAAAGCCACGCTTGTAAAACGTGGAACACTGGAACAAAACAACAACAGCACCAATTTGTTATACCAATAAGACATATTCATTTTAAATTCTTCTTTATACTATTGAACATTTTACTCATTGATATAATGATGTTGATACTATGAACAATACATTACTAGGATTTTAGGATGCAAACTTATAAACTATAATAACATATCACATTTGTGGCACAGACACTATGGGGCCAGGTGTGCCAGGAAAATTGAACGGAAAGGAAGATATGCAATCGGCCACAAAAAACATAACGACGACAACAACAACAACAATAACACAATACAGAAATAACAGAATTTGAGGAAATGCACTCAGACAGATACTGGACAACGAAGAACGAGGAAAAAGGAGCAGGGAAGAATAGAGAAGGAAAAGGAGAGGGATGGAAAAGGTCTGTGGACACACTACAAAATCTCAAGGAAAAGTGAAACATGACTGGTTTTTTCATTGAACAGAATTATCTGGTATATTTAGAAAACAAATATTTTTTTAAGTTTATACTTAAATGTAATTAACTTCACAGATTCTTTTAGATCATTATCTAAGCTATTCCAAAATCTGGGTCCGGTATAAACAAATGTATTTTGAGTGTGTACAGTTCTAACTAAGGGAAGATGAAATTCTTTAGATTGTCTAGTGGGATAATTATGTACGTGGCTGTTACGGTGAAATAAAGAATAAAATATTTTGGGTAGATGATTGCAGTTGTAATCAAACATAAATTGACCAAGTTGAAACAAATACAACTCTTTTATTTTCAGAATTTTGTGCTATATATCAAGACTCAATATCAAGAGTGACGGGGCCAATTACAGGCCTGATCCTATTAGCTGCTATTACCTTCGGTACACTTGCAAAATCAACCCTGTTACTCTCTAAAAAACATAAACTAAATTTACTTCAGATTCAGTAGTTTTGCATAATACAATCAAGTCGAATTATATGCCTTAGAAGTCACACAGCGGGTTTTTTTTTTCATGGTTCTCTCTTAAGATGCAATTTTCAAGAACTTTTTGAAAAGTTGACCTTGACAAAATCAGGATCACACACATCAAATGAAAAAAGAAGAAGAAATCAATAAAATAGCTAGTACATTCATTAGCAAAAAAGCAAACGACAAAAGCCGTCTTATTAGAAATACCCCGTTTACAAAGTGCACGTGGTAAATAAAGAGTGTGTCGGAAACAGTGTTAGCAAATATGGGTCAGCAAATGGCTGAATCCGTGGATGATTGGATCTCGCCCTTCACAAAAACTACAAAAGATATCTCGGCTTGGCGCTTACCTTGGACAGGGCACAGAAATATATTATTTATAGCAAGGACGGAAAGGAGATACACAAAACGAACTTTAAATGCCTCGTGGTGAAAGAAAAAAAAACACGTATTGTTCGTGACAATTTTGTATCGCTTTACTATCTGGTCTTGCATTCCCCCGTCTTTGTAAATAAATGAATAATTTAGTAATATTCCGCCATAAGATGTCAACTTTTATCAAGACTTCTTCTCTTTCAAAGTGTGCAGAGGCTAAGGCGTGCGTTTTCTGGTAGCTATCAAAAGAGCACGAAGTTCACAAATTAGCAAACTTGGTCGCTACCAGTCGCCAGTTGCTACAGAGGCCATCCACTGACCATCGTAACTGGATGAGTTATACTTTCACTTGAAACAGGCTTGAGTGCATATTAACTGACTGATTTACTCACTGTCCTTACGCCTAGATGCAAGCGTTTGACTTTTGAGTCTTAGATTAGGCATACTTTCTAGCACATGGATAAAGACTTAAAACTACTTTATTAAGATAGGAATATTATGAAAATTGGTTCAGGTGTTTCATGGTGGCATGATCTTTGCGCGATATCTTGACTTTTTCATAGTTATTCAGATTGATTAAGAGCCAGTTTGTGGGGAGAGCGTTTAGTATAAATCTAGTCATAAAAAACAACTTTTCTGTTTGTGCTTCTTTGTCACAATTATGTAGTATTCCTTACACTCTATATGCAAAGCAGGTTTTGAAAAAAATGACTATAAAGAGATACATCAATAAATCAATGTCTATGATATAAGTAAATCAAGCTAAAGACCTGTGGAAGACAGTGTACAAGGTGCCGCAATATGATGAAATCCGCATTCCTTGTCACCATGGTCGTCATAGGTAAGTTTTATGGTCTCTTCAATATATATTCACCTCTTTGATGTGCCTTTTTCTGAAATAGATATTACAAATAGGATTCTATTTTCGATTTTAAAGGACTTTTGAATTATGTGAAAGATCCAACGAAGTACATGCGAAACCCACAAATACTGAGTAGCGAGGGTCAGCGAAAAAGTGCATCGAAGTGTACGACGTCGGTACAGTCGACTCCATTCTTCGGCTCTGTGCGTACTTATATAATGGGGGTCATCCCACTAGACCAACACCCACGAGTCATATACTGCCAAAGAGTTCGACATTGAAAACAGATTCATAGTCATACAGCTCACGAGTCATACAAACCATAGGAGTCCGACACTTGGTCTAGGTAGGCCTACATGTAATAACAGCCACCGAGTTCGACAGACACAACACGGGGTTCAGAGGCGGATCCAGGAATTCCGTAAAGGGGAGGCGCCTTTACAAAATTAAAGAGGGGCGCATGCGCCCCTATTTTCTTATATTTTTTAAACAAAAAATAAAGAGGGGGCGCGCGCCCGGTACGCCCCTCCCCCCCCCCCCCCCCCCCCCGTGTCGAAGTAATGGACTGTATAACTCATGGGCTGTATGACTTATGAGCTGTATGACTCGTGGACTGTATGTTACGTTGGTGTCGGTCTCGTGACGTGCACACATAAAGACCAGTGATAAAGCTGTAGAGTCCGTTACGGGTATTTTCACCTATATCCTTTATAGTCGAGTCTGCCTTCCCAACCCTTGCTATCCCACAATTTGCCGGCTCTCTCTATAAACCGCATTTTTTAAGAAGGGGGAGACATTTCATAGTTTCTCAATAGAGTAAAGCTACGACTGCATAGAGCAGGACTTACAATATATGAAGGAGACGTCATTTACCCTTTAAACGGAAGTTCTGTATCAGCAAAGAAACAAAGTAAAAAAGAAAACAATACACTCAATACGTAGCAATACACCTTATAGCCCTCACTCGTAAGTGCCTATTCCTTATAGATGACGATAATTACGTCGATTTGTACTGTTCATTATATTTACTTTCGAGTTGTGCAAGTTGTAGAAACAACTGCAATTATCAATGAAATGATTTACACATGATACAGCTAAGGTGTACCACGTGGATACGGAGTCCGTTGTATGTCTACCAGTGATGTGTGATGGAAACTACTGGGATGAACCAATTTGGACCAAGATGATTAGTCATCCATACCGCTCTCTGGTCACTTGCAAGCCGATACGCAAACTTTCAGCAGGTAGGTCTGGGCCCTCTTTTATCAGTTAAGAGTTGGAATTGGTATGATTGCCGAATCACTTATAACTCTGACCGATTTGTAATTGATTAGTCCTGTACTAGTAACTTTCGATAACCTATATACATTTCTGTTTCTAATATGAAGAGATATTTTTGTGATTTCATTTCATTATAGACCGCCGTGACTTATAATTTCATCAAAATAGCAATTGATGGACGAGCCCAGTTTCCAGCACTGTTCGCTAAAAAATAGACCTCTACAAAAAAGCAAACAAAAGCGAGGAATGTATCGCTGGACACGCTATTAATGCCGCTGCAACGTAAATTCTTGTATAGCCTATGTACAACCTGTGAGCGCAGCGCCGCGCCGATGCGCCAAGGGCCGTAGCTTTGACTTCTTTTGTTTGTTTGTTTGTTTTGTTGTTGTTTTTTATAGCAGAGACAGATTGGTGTGGTTGGAGATCCAACAAACGATGTTCGTGTATTGTTTTCCTCGCATACTAACGCACTACACGCTGTTACGGCACATTTTGGTAAATCGGCACATTTTGGTAAATTACCAAAATGTACAAGTTACCAAAATGTACCGTCACTATGTAACGGCACGTTTTGGTAACTGCACATTTTGGTAATTTACCAAAATGTGCCGATAGTGCACCTATGCCTGGAGCAACTCTTACCAAAATGTGCACTTAAAAGTGGATTTGCCTGCACATTTTGGACAATCTGCACATTTTGGTAACTGAACTAAAAACCCATGGATGGGCTTGAGATTTATGATACGGTCAAGGAGTTAAGGTGATATGGTCCTGAGCAGTAAAGACAGGCAAGACACTTATTTAGCCCACCCTAGCTGAACGCTCGAGTAAACTATTGCTATTGCTTTTCGTGCGGGTATGCTGTGTGACCTGCGTGCCAGGTGCGTGGGGCTGACAACTCAGTGAGGAAATTCCTCTGAAGGAATGGCAGAAGTACCCCAGAATGTGACTAATTTGCCGCATACGGGGACTGCGAAATACATGCGTGGGAGTTGCCTGCGAGGTGCTGCCGCTAAGGGCCTCCTACTGGCGTTCTGCGTGTACCTCTGCGGGCAATTTCCACGATCTCACCCGGAAAAAGGTTTGGTCGTGCTGTAAACTTAGCTGCGGGTAAATCGGACTTGCGTGCGCACCGCCGGGCAAATACAGGCGAGAAACGCGCTAGGTACTGTCAGGTGCGGACCAACTGCGGATAGTTCCAGGTAGCCAATTTGCCGTGCTTCCCCGCAAGTCAAACTTCCCCAGATACGGCATGACAAGGCCGTGAGCATGTTCAAAATAATTATGTTCCGGGTGAGTTGTGGGGGTACACGCAGAACACCAGTAGGAGACCCTTACCGGCAGCACCTTGCAGACAACTCCAACGGAGGTACTTCCCAGTACCCGTAAGTCGCTCGTAACAGAAAACGGATCGGTTTCAAAGTTCTCAAGCAGGTCAAACGAAATACACGCAAGTAGAAGGTAAGTAGCACGTGTATAGCAAATAACTAACAAGTGCGAAACTGTAATCATTCTTGTCCGCCCGCAGAAAATTTTTCCTGCGTGCTGAAAAATCCCTACTCGCAACAAACCCGCGTAGCTTGCCCGGAAATGTGTGACACGGCCTCACAGGCCGTGTCACATCTTTCCGGGCAAGCGGCAAGCCTTGCGTGCGAATTGTGAAGAATAATTTTTACTACCCAGGTGCCCGCAGATGACCTGCACGTAACAGAACGTAGCACGTATTTCACCTGTAGTCGCCCGGAGGCTCGCACGCAAATCCTTTTTACCCGTAACCATGTTAAGGCCTTGTCACACCTTTGCGGGCAAGCTTATACGCGGGCTTGTTGCGTCTGAGGATTTTCCAGCATACCGGACAATTTCTGAGGGCGGACAAGGATTTGGCGAGTTGTGCACGTGTCTTACTCGCTGGATGCGTGTTACTTATGTTCTTCTTGCGGGTATTCTGTGTGACCTGCATGCCAGGCGCGTGGGGGCTGACAACTCAGAAATTCACCTGAAGGAATGGCAGAAGTCCAACAGAGACAGAATGTCATTATCTTGGCTGCGCTGACCCCATACGGGGACTGCGAAGTACCTGCGTGGGAGTTGCCTGCGAGGTGCTGATCAAAAGATGGCTGCGGGTAAATCAGACTTGCATGCGCAGCTCCGGGCAACCATATACTAGTACGTGCGAGATAATTTTCCTGCGTGCTGGAAAAAACCTAAGTCGCAACAAGCCCTCGTAGCTTGCCCGGAAAGGTGTGACACGCCCTTGAGGCTGCCGAACTCATTCGGTGGGGACAAAAACCAACTGCACTTACAATTTGCTTTTGTGATGATTGTGGAGGAGCAGAAAGTTGCCAAAATGTTTTGGAAAATTTACTAAAATGTGCAATTTACCAAATTGTGCCGTAAGACAGTCACGCACTTGTTGAGCGCTGCTCGCCAGCTTGCCTCATCAATGCTGTGGCCCTTGATGGCTTGACGGGCTGGCCGGGGAGCCGGGCGCACGAAGTGATTACTTACATTATGCTGTTCTGTTGATTGCGCCGGTTGTGACGTCGATTCATATTCGAAAGGCAATGTAGGTCTACACAGCCACATCACGTACCACAATCAAACTGTACAAGCGCACTGCAACACTACGAGAAGTATAAATTTGGATAGCAGAATCGGTGATTGCGTGCAGATCATGGATTAATAAATTTACTATGTATACATGACGCCCGGTAGAAGTACATCTCCAGCCCTCAGCTGCTCGTAGATTTCTAGTAAATCTACCTCCATTTCATGACCTGTATGATCATAATGCAAGAAACTGTACATGAGGAATACAATACGCGCTATCATGATACTAAGAGGACTTATACAAGTAATGCCCACTCTATAATGCACAAACTGGATTATAAAAAGACTAATTCTGAATTTTCCCGAGTGATGTTTTGCTCCAACGAGACCGCGTTGAAACAGATCAGTACGATGGATAATTCAATATTATTTTGCAGTTCTATATTTTAATATGGTGCTTCATTAGAACATGCAATAATTATTGTTATCATAGATAGGCTAGACCATTCAATCAATGTGCATTTTCCGTTGGTCTATAAAGGCCCTACTAGCTCGTGACTCTATAGGCCTACTGATTTCTTGCATTAAGTATTACATTGTATCTTGTTTACGAACAGCCGCATGAGCGTATTGCTGAGAAGACGTATCGGTATGAAATGCGTATACTTTCTGCGTCCTGTGGTCGGGTGGTATAGCGAGTACTCTAAAATGCTTTGGCGTGGTTATACGTCCCCCGCTGCAAATCTCTGCCTGGACAATCAAACGTATAGGCGCGCGCTATAAGTGTTTTCGGTATAAAATATAGTGCTCCACTGTGCACTGTTTCAAAATGTTCGGCACGATCACGTGATGACTTCTAACCAATTACAACGCATAATATACTTAACCTATACAGCGTATTATGTTTACTATATTCATATACTGGACACGTAAAGAAGTCGCGTGAGCTATGCATGCATGTTGTTCGTAAACGAGGAACAGGCCATAACTCGCCAGAGTGACGCTTATCACCTTCCACCCACTCGAACAATTTTCGCTAAAAACACAATTATGTATACATTTCCTAAATACTTGAATGATCTTCCAACAGAGGTTAAAAGCTGTTTGTCATTATCATCCTTTAAGCGTAAACTCAGACAGCATGTATTGAATAGCTACAACGCACAAGTGCACTAATATTCCTTTTTATTATGCTCATGGCTGCTCTGTTATACTACTCGGTTGTTGCCATGTGAACAGACTCATGCATATATACAGTTTAGTTGCATGCTCTCTCAAATTCCTGCCCATCGGTGTTGTTCCTTCCACTTCTATGTACATGTATATAGTAAGACCTTCGGTCGTGTCGCATAGCGTCATAGTTTCCCCTTCTTTCTTTCTTTCCTTTTTTTTTTTCATGCGGCATTGCAGCTGGCTGGTATATCACAGTCATATAGGAATTCATGTTTTCCATTTTTCGAATCTTTCCCCGTGTATATGGAAGCCGGAATGTTCAAACCCTAAAATTATGTAGTATTAAGTATTCACATTATTACTCCTATGTCAAAATTGCTATTATAGCAACTGCTATAGTATGCAGCATGTGGTTTAACTTGTTCTCATTTCATCACACACACACATAAATATATGTGAGAAGAATCTTTTGTACCCCCGAGTATTGATAGTCATTCTCTTTTGTTTATCCTTACTTTTGGTCTTAATTGTACCCGTGCTCCTCATCCTGTTCCCCACACTAGGCTTTTGTTGGGACCTACACTCAACAAGCTTTGCTTTTTAGTAGGTTCCATCGTATTTCTCTTTGCATCCTTTACTTTGATTGAAAATGACACATCGACCGCTATATGTATTATGTTGTATTCCTATTTCTTTATGTATATATCCAAGCTGGACATTCTGTATTATCATATTTTGTTATATATCACGTATTTTCCATCGAGAAATACGATTGAAATTGAAATTGAAACTAGAGGGCAGAAATGAAACAAAATGTTAGAAAAAAAAATGTAGTTATTAAAGCAGACGACCGTTTGTAACAACACCCCAGCTACACTACGAAAGTATGACGGCTATCTCATTCCATAAATTGCCTTACAATTGAGTCTCTGCTTATTGTTGATTCGAATGAACTCTTCCAGTTATACTAATAGATTTTGAGTAGTAATGATTGATTTTGAAAAATCAGAATTGATTTCAAAATAAAGATGTAGGTTTCTTGATAATACCGTCTTCGATTGAGAAGTTGAGGTTGATTTAAGAACTTATGATTGATTTGGGAGAAGTATAACAATTTTTAAGGACTTATAATCAACTGTAAGTCTTGATAAACAGGGCCCTTATATTCTTAAACTAGACAAGGGGTGTATCGCATTGTACAGTCATTGCTCAGCAAGCATGTTATTGCGCGCCACATGTGTTAAAGAATAAGCTATGAATTCCTTTCTAGCTATATATGAAATATAATCATATAGGCCATACGCAGTTTGAAATATACGATAATGAATTAAATTGCCCGTGTATAAAGTAGAGTACGATGTGAACAAGAAAGACAAAGGCCGCTTGCCTTCGCAAAGTCATCGTTATTGTACACAAATAAACCAAAAGTTCAAATCTGACGAGAAAATCATTCCAGTTCTAAATCCAACGAAAGTAGCGATGTATAATAGTCCCAAATTATTTGAACTAGCGAGAATGTTTATGCGATTTCATGAATTTGCTTTGTAGAAAAAGAAAGTAAAATGCACAAACTCGATGCAAACTGAATTGCCAGCTTATGACACTTCCTCATTCAGTTCAGCTTTCGTGTTTTCTTTATGACGTAACAGCTGAGACTTGGGTGTTTGTAGCTGTCACAGACGCAATATATGGCACTACCGGAGACACGATCAGCTTTACCAAACTATTCGATTGTCACTCCTGTCAAATTAAAGACTTCATATTTGATGAGACTGAGCAAAAGATATACTGGACGGATGCACGTGGAATTAGTTATGCTGGACTATCTGGAAAAAACCAAATGATGATCCCACAAAGTAAGAGGTCAATGATACTGTATATTAATACCAGATATTAAATAGAATTTTAAATGAACGTACTCCCGCCTCTTCTAAGGATACGTGGGAAGGCTCAATATTAGCTATAACAAGAAACATGTAATCTATTGTTTCATCAATTTGACTTCTGTCCCTTGCGGGGTAATGAATGCAACAGGTCGTATCTTTATTCTCTGAACTGTTCTCTGTTTCTTATACTAGCAAACGTTCATGTTGTTACGTCCGTCCATGGTGATAAGTACATCCATGAGCTTCTCAACATTTTTTATTTGAGGAGGACTTTGGTAACAAACAGTGGTAGCAAAAGTCATGAAGCCATCGCTGGATAAGGAGACTGCATCAATATGTATGTCACGCTTGGGAAACAATATGAAGAAACTACAGATGTATATATTTTTGTAGAATTTGATAAAAGTAGTTTAAAAAAAGTGTAATTGATGTGATGATCACGATATAGGCCTATCCCAAGAGCTTGCTTCAAAAAGGCGCTAAATCCATCATTTTCAATGGATTTAGCGCCTTTCGGAAGCAAGCTTATATTATATAAGGGCTCTATATGTGTGTATACGTGTGTGTGTTTGCAAATGTTTTCGTGCATAATATTATGATAGCATGATATTATGTTGAATATGGGTTTATTCATAACACTTGAAAAAGTCATACAATAAAAACATGCTGCATGCAGGAATCGGCTTTTACAGGGAAAAGTGGATAATGCGGTCAAAACTCAGGAAAGGTGACTTTGAACGGTTAGTTTGACCCCGCAGGTACCGGCAGGTTTTGACCAATTTTATCCAGCAAACAGCAGTCAAGTGAGAATCAACTGGGAATCAACATTGATCTATTCTTGCTCTTTTAGTGCCGCATCAAGAAAGAGGGAGTCATCATCTCGCTTTATATGAAAGAGGGCGCCACCTTTTTGTCACTTCAGTTTCATCAGTCCATGGTCTGTGCGACATCACTGCTATTTCACTGAAGGATATAACGTCACATTGGGCGGTTGCTCATAATCGAACTCATATCACGAGCATTACGGTTGATGACAGACGAAGGTAAGTCTCCGCTATTGCTACTAACATTCTTGCGCGTTTTTTAAGGTTAAATTTGCTACGATTCACGAGGCTTTTCTTTGTTGTTTTTAGATTACTGTACTGGACCGAAGAAAACGCCCTATACCAAATGGCGCTTGACCAATCCCAGAAAATAGACTCCATCAACATAAATACAAATTGGATGGATTTTCACGACGGAGTGTTTCTCAAATTCACAGGTAAACTATCAGGGAGTTGGTTGCCTTATAGGGAGTTGGTTGCCTTATTCTATACGTAAACATGTGACTTCCCCTTAGCTTTCAACACCAATGCTTTTGCTTTGCACCTGAGAGAGCAACAAGGTTTACAATCACGACGATGCTCGTGATTCTACCTCAACAACTACAATGTATATTAGTCTGGTTCGGTGTAAAAATGGCAGAGGTAAAAATGGCAGGGGTAAAAATGGCAGGGGTAAAAATGGCAGAGGTAAAAATGGCAGAGGTAAAAATGGCAGAGGTAAAAATGGCAGAGGTAAAAATGGCAGGGGTAAAAATGGCAGAGGTAAAAATGGCAGGGGAAAAATGGCAGGGGTAAAAATGGCAGGGGTAAAAATGGCAGAGGTAAAAATGGCAGGGGTAAAAATGGCAGGGGTAAAAATGGCAGGGGTAAAAATGGCAGGGGTAAAAATGGCAGAGGTAAAAATGGCAGAGGTAAAAATGGCAGGGGTAAAAAATGGCAGAGGTAAAAATGGCAGAGGTAAAAATGGCAGAGGTAAAAATGGCAGAGGTGAAAATGGCAGAGGTAAAAACGGCAGAGGTAAAAATGGCAGAGGTAAAAATGGCAGCGGTAAAAATGGCAGAGGTAAATAATTATGTGGTAAAAATGTCAGAGGTAAAGCTGTCAGTGGTCGAAATGTCAGTGGTCAAAATGCTAGAGATAAAAATGCCATTGATAAGAATTTAGTCGTTGAAATGCAAGAGGACGAGGTAAAACTGACAGAGATTTTTTTCTTCATGTTTCTGACACATTTCTCGCAATATGCGCTTTTCGTGCCTTCTCCTGAAATAAAGCACGGGGAAGACCGGGGAGAAATTGGACACGGGGAGAAATATGGGACACTCATGTATAACTTGAAAAATGCTCGGGCAGTCAACAATCTAATTATATCAGTAAAAAGATGAGCCTCGGTACACCTGAAAATGGACATATTAACCACTATACAGCTCTACAGGTATATATCTTGTCAGTGAAATATCAAACTTACTTTAGATCTGGTAGGTCCTATACTATGTTAATAAGTATTTTAAAAAGTGTGCAAACTTCTGAAAATAAAATTCCTTGATAACAGACATGCAGGTATGAAAAATTGGCAGGGATCTTTTACTGTTTCTGTTACCACTGGGAGAAATTTAATCGGTAATGGGGCAGTGTTACATTTCTCCCCGCGGCACATGTAAAGAGAGTCTTGCAGAGCTTCAGCGATCCCTGTGTAAATTGAATCGCGATCATATGGTAGTCATAGGCGGTTATTTCAATCTACCTGGATGGGATTGGATTGGATTTTCTTACTGTTGTTGTATAACGAGAGAACAACGTTATTTTCGGTGGCTGAATCTACCAATCTTTAGCAACACACCATGTTGATAACATAATGGAATCTGACTTTGGAGCAACAGCTAAGTTTGAAAGGCATCAAACATTTACATTTTTCTTCCTGCGGATTCGTTCAACAATGATTGAAAGAAATCAGATGGCAAACTATCGGTTTTTACTCTCACTAGAACAGTTTATTGCTAAAGTTCGTCTCCAGTTTTAATAGGCATAAGTTTGTAAAGTGACCACAAAGTGTTCATTAAACTTTGAGATATTTGTTTTTGCGCCATGTGATACTTGAACACTGTAATAGAATATTTTGCAAGAGCTTATTTGTTTTTGCGCCATGTGATACATGAACAATGTAATAAAATATTTTGCAAGAGCTTACTTATGTCTGCCGATACATCTGCTGTAGTTTGTTTTTTTTTGCGTTTTGTATTTTTACTTCTACATTATGTCGTGATCAGGCCTTGTGAGATAGATACGAAACCTGAATGTGAGAAAATAATATTGAACAGGTGAAAAATTAGCGGTTTTTCCTTCAACTATGTCTCCTTCACTTCTTTACACTAAACAGTTCAAAAAATGAAAAATAATGACAATATACTATAGCCTGGACGTGAGCGGAATTCGTTTGTGTAAGAGTGTGTATGTGAGAGTATGTATATCTGCGTATATGTTTATACCAAAAGTGGATTCGTGTGTGTGTGTGTGTGTGTGTGTGTGTGTGTGTGATAACTTCATTGGGCGAAACAACGTAGGATTATACTGTTTAAGGGCTTTGCAGCATTGTTGGAACCCCCTTATAATGATAGATAATAATAATAATATTAATAATAATAATAATAATAATAATAAATAATAAAAATAATTTTCCCATAGGCCTACTAGGCTCTTAGCTGGTTTATTATTTCTCTGCACACAGACAGATTACGCCACTGCACTTCAATCAAAATCAGAATAATGAGAGTGCTCTAATCTTTTTAAAACATAATTCAAACAATATTCTTCAAATCTGCAGTTTGGATTTGATAATTCGATAAATACAGTTTGCTCTGGCTAGGTTATCATTTAAAACATCTTCATACGTTTATATCTGACGAAATCGCTCTCATTACTTCTGACATTTTACTTCTGCCATTTTTACTTCTGCCATTTTTACCTCTGCCATTTTTACCTCTGCCATTTTTACCTCTGCCATTATTACCTCTGCCATTTTTACCTCTGCCATTTTTACCTCTGCCATTTTAACCCCTGCCATTTTTACCCCTGCCATTTTTACCCCTGCCATCTTTTCCTCTGCCATTTTTACCCCTGCCATTTTTACCTCTGCCATTTCTACCTCTGCCATTTTTACCTCTGCCATTTTTACCTCTGCCATTTTTACCTCTGCCATTTTTACCCCTGCCATTTTTACCTCTGCCATTTTTACCTCTGCCATTTTTACCTGGCACCATTAGTCTGGTCTCCGTTCCTTTCCCCTTGGTGCGATAGTTTGCCAATTGCAACAAACCAAGAGAGGGCGCAAATTTTCTGATTGCGATAATCATGAGCAATTCTCGGCGTATCGCAATCCTCGGTATCAAGCCCTCTTACGGCTTATCACGTACACTGAATCACCGCTACTAGTAAAAAGAGTCCAGACACTAGACTTCTACTACAACAGTGAGGTTCACAAGGCAAGCACTTTTATGAAAACATGAGTACATGGAAGTCTGTATGCAATTTAACGGATGTCTTCCTTTGTACCTTATTCTTCTCAAAATACAGATCATTCGCCATAAATAGTGAACTGGAAGTGAAGGATCTAATAATTAAATTGCGAACTTACCCTCTAAAAATCCGAGTCAGAACCAGGGGCGGCGCAGCCGTGGGGGCCGTAGGGGCTCGGGCCCCCACACTTTTTGTGCACCATACAAAGGAATACATAAGGTGTCATCACTTTGGGCCCCCACACTTTTTTCAACCCGGAAGTACGTAAGAGGCACTACAATGGGAGGGGAGAGAATGAGCTGAGGACCTTTTTTTTTCTTTTTTTTTTTGTTTGTTAGCTCATGAAACCCGGAAGTGGCCCCCCACACTTTTGAAAACAGTGCGCCGGCCCTGAGAACTGACCACGAACTGGGTTCGTTGGGGTCACACACCCTTCCGGGTAAAAAAAAAAAAAAAAAAAACTTGGAATTTGGTCGTGAAGACCGGGAATGGGGTCACCCTGACCCAAATCATGACTCTGGATGGGTTATATCTGACCCCATTCCTTGTCATTTCTGACTCGGAACGGTGTGCGACCCGAACGGACCCAGTTCCGGGTCAGTTCTGACCCGTTTTTGTTTTTGTTTTTATAGAGTGTATAACTTCAATTGTGAAACCAACATAAACAACAGGTAGAAACTATGAAAACAAACAGAAAGGAAGGAGAAATGATGATGAAAAAATCTGTAAAGACTCCTAGATCAGAATGTCCAAAATATATTTGATTACTATTCTATTTTTGAGAAGAATACAAAGGCAGAATATGATTATTGAAGTCATTATTTTGTACATCATGTATTCAACCCTATTATACAAAGGGGATCACACTTGAATCAAGCCTTCGGTTTTCTTTGTGAACTCCCCGGCACATTTTAAACTGTATATTATTTCTTCTTCTTTTTTTTACTATCAATAATGTTAATTGAATTGAAATTGAAAATCGAAAAAAAAATTACATTTCTATTTTTTGATTCGCATACAAGCTTTCATGTTTTCACGCTTTTACAATAGTGCTTGGCTCGTGAACCTCACTGTCGTAGTCGTTGACTTAAAATCAGAGGCATCGCATATCTTGTTGGCCTCTCATTTCCATAGGAATTTCAGAGCTCTTGAAGCGCAGTAGATAGACATACGTTCTTCACTTAGTAGATATGTTATCATTATTTCCCATTCAATGTTATATCTTTATTACCCCAATTTCATGTAGTCTTCATTGAATGGTCTTATAACAAAAATAGCAAAACCATACAACTTACAATGTCTAGATAACACCAAAACTTTTAGTTTTCTTCTCATCCGTTTGAGAAGTGGTATAGTACAAACTGACATTTCTTACTTGTATTTAATGTACTCTTATAAGATATAAAAATACTTAACCTGTCCAAGACATAATTATCAATGTTAACCCAATCACGCATGATACTAAAAAGTAGGGATGGGGCATTAGGGATTGAATTTATTTTTTCTTCTTCCTATTAAGAATTTACTATTCAAATTTTTAATGAAATTTGTGGGGGGGGGGTTCTTAAGTGACGGGACAAGACAGTTATTCAAATTGTTTTGAGTTTAAAATCTTCAGACCATATTTATGAATGTTTTGTTTACGATTAGGACATCGCATCGTTTTTACATCATCATCGATGCGTTCCATGCAGTACTTGGAAGTGACGGAAACATCATGGTCAAGTATCAGCCTTCAGGGATGTTCGTACGGCTTTATTATGGATTTTAAAGCGACTGTCAATAGACTTTATATGGTCGGCATCGATTACTATGTCCCAGTGCTGTGTGTGATAACCAATTATATGTCATCACATCCATCTGTGACAACATATAAGTTAGATATCGTGCAGAATGCCAGCACTCACTTACCTGCATTTGAGGTACCCTCGGTTTACATACGTTAGTTATCATGCTTAATCTTTTACACTCCCAAATCTTCGTGTGATCCCGGAGGTCACTCCAAAATTGGTGAAAATGAACATTTTCACTCCAAATTCACTCAAAATCCACTCTAAACTCACTCTTTTCTGTAATTCACTCCTTCAAGAAAGAACAATTTCCCTCGATTTTTGAGAGAGTAAATGTCACATCTATATGATACATAAAGACAATACAATTTGACAGGCACCTACAAACCGTCTAAATGATATGAATAGGATTCCAATTAATAGTAGATACACAAGCTTTAGTTTTTCATACATATATATGTTTACTTTCTTCGCTTGCTTTAAAAGTGACAAAATTGGCGAAAATCTAATGATTTCGTTTGATTTCTAACAGAAAATATGAAGTTTTTTGCATACAAATTTTCTAAAAGAAAATATTAAGTATTTTGCCTACAAATAAACCAAATTGTAACACTTTGGGTTTTCTGTAGAACTAAGTATACTTCATTCAGTTATTTGAGTTTAATTGTTTAAGATTATAAGTTCCTGTATTTAAGAAATAAATCTTTGATTACAAACATCGCATTTCGAAAACAAATGTGCAATTGTTTCTGTAGAGCTCGAGCAAAACGTACACAGGTCTGTGTTAGAGATCCCATTGCAACAAGTGATTTATTAACACCAATATGTCTGTGCAGAATTTTATACTGAAACAACGAAGTTTTTGATTCAGGGTACATTTATAAGGAACATTGTATGTATTGATCCAGTCTAAAATCAGATTATATGATGATAATTTATTATACTATTATTATTGCTGTTACTATTCTGAATTCCTGCATAGCGTTTGTCACTCAAAGAAAATTATTCAATTTCTGGACTAACAAACCCTTCTTCATATTATTCGTAGAAACCAAACTTTCTTTCATTTTAGATTAAGGAGCTCTTTTCCCCTTTACAGACGTACAGTCTACCTTCATGGTATTGAGATAACAGAATGTAGGAATAACGAACTTGTAATTTGTAATCATTTTATCACCTTAAAGGGGCCCTGAAATCCAAATGCATGTACTAGATTAGTGTTGATTTATGATATCCTCAACATCACTTTTGCGGTAAAACAAACATCTACAAACATTTCATTTATTTTTAACGATTTTTTCTTCTATTTTTCTTCAGATTACTTGGGAACGCCCACAAAAATATCCTTCCAAACCAATCAATATTAAAGGCATAATTTACCATTTGCAGATGAAACAAAAACCCAGCAATGATGCTTTAAAATAGTTCTAAAATGTGAGTTAGGGATAGAAACAGCCACTGTAAAAATTTGAATCCGTATAATAGATGTTTAATGTTGTTAACTACACAAAATGTGAACAATAGTTATAATAAAAATGTTTCCAGACTAAACCGTCCACAGTTACGGTTTATTGAGAAGAACACTCATATCTCCTTATATTTTAGGATTTACTGCAAAAATTTTATATGGTAGAATGTTTTGTGATACAACAGACCTACACAAATGCATCAAATGTGATATCTTGAACATTTTTGAAATCACTGCTCCCAAAGGTAAACTGGACCTTTAATATTCTTCAGATGACCTCATCTGTCAATCATTGCTAAAGCACTGAGATGTTTAACAAAAGACATTGGAATGCACCTTCCTCTGGACTCAGCATAACTTGCATGTTTCTGTCATATTAATGTGACTAACAAAAGACATGGCGAGGGAACATGCAAGTTATGCTGAGTCGAGGGGAAGGTGCATTCCAATGTATTTTGGTAAACATTTCAGTACTTTAGCAATGATTGACAGATGCGTCATCTCAAGAATATTAATATTGATTGGTTTGGAAGGATTTTTTGTGGGCGTTCCCAAGTAATCTGAAGAAAAATAGAAGAAAAAATCGTTAAAAATATATGGAATGTTTCTAGATATTCCTTTCACCGCAAAAGTGATGTTGAGGGTATCATAAATCAACACAAATCAACGTGCATTTGGATGTCAGGGCCCCTTTAAACTCGTCCACTAGTTTTGCATGTCATATTGATATATTGATAGAAAGTTGTAGTTTTAGAACAAATAAAGCTATTGACGACCGAACTATGTTTCTTTTCGCTCATTTTGCATATACCATATATCTAAGTGAACTTGAAATGACATTTCATTTCCTCATACTATAATACCCAGAAGTATATCAATATTTCCATTGGATGGTGTCTGTATAGCATTTGTTGCAATTTACGGTCATTTCCATTAATTTTCACTTTGCTTAAAGGGAGCCCACCTGCCTTTCATTCATCGCAGAAAAGAGTAAAGCCCGCCGCACGCCATACAACTCAAGACTATACGACCTTAAGACCGTAAGACCAAGTTGTAAGACCTGCCAACGCACACTATACGACCTGGGGACCGTTTCATGAAATTTTTTGTCAGTGATTTACACTGACAACTGTTAAAAGCCACTGATATCCTTGCGTCTGATTGGCTGATAGCAAATTTGTCGGTGAAAACCTCCGACGAACTCGTTGATGAAACACCCCCCTGGCCTACAAGTAGGCTTACGACTGTTGTGTCTTCACTACATCAACTGAAAACCTACGACCGGTCGTGGAAATTCGACATGTCAAATCTCTACGACTGGCGCTAAAACCCAGTCGTACGACTGGAAACTGGAAAGACTGGTGACGTCACACTTCCAGTCTTAAGGTCGTAGGACCGGTCGGATCGTTAGTGTGCGGCGGGCTTTAGATTATGATATTTATTTTTCATCTCATTCTACATTCGAAGAAACGTTCTTAAGGAAGAAACTTGTAGTGAGTGAACAGGCGCAAAATTGATCAACAAGTTAGGAGAGTCAGCGAAGTGCGTAATATGGATTTTATTATGATGATTACATAACAAGATCAAGACTAGAATATACTGAATATGTCAACGTCTTTGATGATGTCTTACTTATAAAACATCCGGCGAGATGATGTACGCTTGATAAGAAGAGTTTGCTTGCAAAAACCGATAAGTTGATTTTTCATGATAATCAGTCGATATGATACTGGAGTTAATTGTGGGACCAATCTGAAGATGAATCAATTTGTAACAAAACGGAGTGATTTCATTTCAAACTCGGATTTTTGTTTCTGTCTAAAATCAGTGTGTTGTTGCGAAACCCGATAAACGCTCTCCTCCTTTGCGAAATCCGAAAATCAACACGTCGCATATGTGTTACTTGGTTCCAAGATGTCTGCCTCCATGGCACGCTGTGTTATGCATGGTAAACAGTATGTACATAGAAGCACAACAGTATGTACATAGAAGCACGATACGGACTTTGTGATAAGCATGAGGCTTCAGCGCCCGCGGCGCGCCTGCGTTCTGATCACTGATCTAAATATTTTATGAAGGTATGTGACAGAAGCTTCCGGAGGCTACCTAGTTCCGTCCGACCCGGGACGAAAACGGGAGCGCAAGAAATATAATATTCCGTTACTATGGCAACTTAGTTTCCCATGCTTTCGAAACATGTGTCCTGCTCCTCTTTCATGCAAAGAACAGAATGTGCCAATGCAGTTTCTAAGACATTCGAAAGGTATGTCTCTAACATTTTTACCCTACACCCTCTATTATGTGTGCCACGCTTCGTGAGCATTTTGCTTGAAAAATGAGGGACTTATTTGATCCCAAATATTTTCTTTATCTATCACCATGACATGCCGCTACTATGGCAGCGCAGTTTTTGACACACAAAAGAATAGGACCTGCACATCTTTTCCCAAGGCCAATATGTGCGCCAAACGCTGTCACCATGGCAACGCAGTTTTTAAAACATTCGAAAAAAAAAGTTTTACGCATCTTCATCCAAGAATCAATGTGTCTGTGCTAAATTTCATGGTAATCACTGGAACCTGGAGAAGTAATTCGATTCGCAAGATTAGCAACTCATCTATTTTATACCGCGCGCGGCGGACATTGCGACAAAACGATAAGTATAGACTTAGCGGTTTATGCCGTAAAACACATAAAAAGTACAAAATTTCACATTTTCCTTTCTCTGAAAATTAAACCTTACATTAGACAGGCTACCGACATTCATATCTGATCTCTACGTTAACAGAGTTTAACGAAGAAATCTTGATTAAGAATAATTGAACAAAATGGACTTACCTGCTTTTGCGAACAAACTCTTAGATTTGGTATCTAAAATCCATTAATATCTTAACATACCCTATACGTTATTTGCTTCGTAGAAAATAGAAATTTCAACTGATGTAATTTTTTTTTGTGCCAATTATTGTGAATTCTAAAATCATGTAATAGAAAAGAAATAATAAAAGCTAATCTTCTGCAATCTCTTACACATAAAAGTATCATCATTTCTTGGACATTGTTTACAGTTGTGATTATAGATACTTCGAAATGTGTGGGTTTGCTACATGTATCTTGTTAAAGAATGTTTTGTGTAATGAAAGTAAATAACGGTTGTCTTCAGTGACAGATTCTCCACTCCAATCAAACTCGTACAAACTCCCGAACGACTTTGACATTAGGAACTGTACCACTGCGCCCTTTAACCATTCCGCCAGAACAACGCAGGGGTACGATTATTGGACTTTCTTTTTTTTTCAATTCATCTTACAACTGTTTCACACCCGTTTATACACGTTGACAGTCGACAATAGCCTCTGTAAACTCTGCTCTTGCTCAAATTATACGACGTTTGTCATGTTAATTTCCTTTTTTCCCCCGTTTTTGCTGTTATCTGGCGAATACATGAGAGCCTGATCTTACACCAAAAACAGTCCTTGTAACGGTAGAAACGTCTATTAACGTTTAACCAATTCTGAATAAAGCTCAAAACCATGTCAAAGCTAGGGCTCCACAAGTTTTCGCTCCACTGTTTTTTCCTAGCCTGTACCCCTTCTCTTGGCTAGCATGAGTGGATGAAGTGTGATAGTTGGGCCTACTCCAAAATAATAGCAATCCAAGATAACAGTCCATGGTCCACATATGATTTCAGTTTGTAGGTTCATCTTCCAGAACCTACTTCTGGAGTGATAAGGCAATGGGTGGAGCTGTGCCTTTTCTAGAACCAAAACTGATCGTTAACAGCTACTCAGGTGATCAACGTTTCTAAATGATAATAGCAATAATAATGATGATAATGATGATACTACTATTACTACTACTACTAATAATAACAATAATAATATATTCTGCTTATAAGAATGGTACAGAAAAGTGTCTATGGACTTTACAATAGTTATTCCAATGATAGCATCACAGTTACAAAATACATGTACTACAAATGAAATGAAATACTACAATGAATTACAAAAGTATTGTTAAAATAGATGCATTTTGAGTCCAGCCTTGCAGATCTTTTTAGTTGGTGTAGTACGGACAGAGATGGGTAAAGCGTTCCAGAGGGTGGGCGCCATGACAGAGAAGGAACTTGAGATGTAGAAGTGAGTGTTGACGCGGGGGACTTGAAGATTAGTCGGTGTTGTGATCGGAGTGCACGAGGATGTGAGCTCATTGAAGACGTCACTTATACTATAAAGAAACGCTTGTTTGTTTGTTGCTGTTGTTGTTGGTTTTTGTTTTTGTTTTTGTTTTTGTTTTGTTTTGTTTTGTTTTGTTTTGTTTTTTTTTTTTTTTTTGGGGGGGGGGGGGTTCAGTCGTATTTACCCGAAATCATGCTGTTCTAGCTGGATCATCCCACGAGTTCGACATTAAAATAAGGTCCGTGAGTAGTTTCACAAAAACAAAATATGACAAAAGGAAATATGCGAAAATCATAATTATCACAAAAATACGTAAACACAACCAATGTAGATCAAAGAGGTAGGTTTCAAGTTTCAATTTGAAAACATCATCGACAGAAGTTGGTTGTCAGAGAAATATGGAAGGTTATTCCAGAGTTTTTGGCCCGTTTGTGAAAAAAACACGATCTCCCCAATTATGCTTGATGCGAAGATTTGTAAGTGAGAAGAACGGAGATTTAGTGAAAGTTAATGAGAACGATTTTTAAGGTTGTCTTCAAAGTTAGCAGTTTGTATTGTTGTACCTCAAACCCGGCTATTATTAAGTAACTCATCTCTATCGAGAACTTGGTAGTCAAACAAGGCAAGGTCCTGCGCAAAATCCGGCACCAACGACAATGCGTGTAAATCTCTTGCTGTTAAGCTCAAATAGTAATCCCGGAAAGTGTGCGCGCCTGAGCTGCCCGTATAATGTTTATTGTCGGCGACAGGGTATGAAATACCACGTGGTGCTTGGACGATATCCATGATCACCTTCAAGTCGTGTTCCAGAGTTTCGAGATGACCAATAAAATCGAAATCTACAAAGCAGGGATGACATATACTAGACATGGCTTTCCAGTGAATATCTCTTTCTCCGGACTCTGCATAATAGCTGACAAAGTCGGAGAAAGTCATTTTCTGTCTTCCACTTCGACGCTTACCAAGTTTGGCGTCACGTTGTTGCAGCCAGCTGTTGACTCTTTTAACACGCCAAACTTCCTCTTTTCCCGGGGAGAGCATCTTGTTTATGAAGGCCGACAGGAGACGAGAGTACGGATTTCGAACAAACACGAAACTCTTGTATTCGGCCAGTGCTTGCTCAGCAGCCGCTCTTGGAAGAGTAGCCAATGTCTTGAAATGACGCTCTGCAAGGACGTGAGCATTTCCCTTCTCCTTATGTCCGTGTAAATCCAAGAAAAATCGCTTCCAGCTTGTACTGGCGACCTTCGGAATATCGCAATAGAGGAGTTTGTATTTCGGAAAAACTATAATGTGGCTGAGCTGTTGTTGCATCTCCGTGAAGTTGTTGGATTTTTTCGATAACTGAAGCTGAGCACAAGCTTTTCTCAGCTGAACACTCCTCCGTCCATCTCGAATTCTTGGCTGATTACTGTGGTGATCCAGGTGATCAGTAAACTGTAAGATAGATTTCGATAGCAAAGTGAATTTCCACAGTTGTTAAAAAGTGCCACATCCACAAAATCAAATGAAAAACAATTGTCTTTCTCGTTAGAATAATTGTAACAATTAAGCGTTAAAACTTATGCAAACTGATACACTGGCAATTGCAAAGGATCCCATGGAACATACATTTAAAATTACAATGCAATTAAAGAAGGGACAGTTATTTCTGCATCCTTAATTAAGTCTTGTTTTCTTTTTGTTTTTTTAAGCACTCCCAATTCAATATGAATACCTGCGGAATGCAAATTACCTCGAGTTAAAGTACAAAATGGCTCCCTTGTTTTTGTTTTTATTTTTTAGGGGTTTTAGGGATCGTGTTTTTTTATATCTATCTTTGTTTTTTGCTCATTACGGGGGGAGGGGTTGTTATAAAACAGTATGATACATTGTACATGTATAAGCAAACACTGAAACAAAGAGGCACCTACCAAAGATTTGTTCCTGTCTTTGCTTGTTCTGTTAACACCCTGTGCAACAGTGTTTGGCACCTGTGTCGTTGTAGTTCCATTCACCCGGTCGGGACCCACCGTTCTGGTTCTTTTCCTACTGTCTCTTTGGTTTGTGGGGCCAAGTGTGGTGGCAACACGCAGCGTCATGGTTTTAGCATTAGGCAAGCGATACCCATAAGATAACGCTGTTACCAATGTGTTAGCTAAAAGAGAAAGAAAATGAATTTCGGGTTCGGACTTCGAATAACAAAGTTTATGAAATAGTTAACGTAAATGTTTATAGAATAAAGCGGTAATGATCACAAAGACATATGCAAATAATCTGAGATGACTTCAACAATTCATATGTCTCTATGGCTTTGTGTATAAATAATTGTGCTTTGGGGCCGATACCGTAATTACGTAACAACCCCTAGCATTGAAATTTAACTTTGCTCATTATTGCAACGCGAGCCCCTTCCCCTCCAAAAAAAATTAAAAAAAAATAAGCAAATAAAAAGATGCTTGATTACAAAATGTACATGATAATGAGAAAGGAAAGTTAGTACCCGGTACTGTTGTTTATTTTCATGATATTTCTAAAATTACTTTTTTATACTTGTAAGTAACACCTTTCTGCACCTTCTAAAGCTTGTCAAATTTTAATGGATTCTCTAGCAAGGAATGTCTTACTTTACTCTATTTTGTAAAGCCAAGGAGAACAAGGTTTGGAATTCCACTGCAACATTTTCAAAATCTCATTTGAATAGCAAGACTCATTATTCCTTTTATTCCCACTCACCACTTTTCACTGTGAACATAACCCTTGTCTTGAACTCTTCAATAGTTAGAAAATCAAGCAGAAATATCTGTTATCAAATTGTAATCACTCGTGACTTCAGGCTCCAATGCCCCAGTCACATAGACATCCCGGATCACCCCGGACCACCCCGGACCACCCCGGATCTGATCCGGGGAGAGATCCGTGTTGACGCCGGGAGGCCAACACGGCAACTTTTAGAGGTCAAAAACATTCTGCGTCATCCGGGGATTGCCGTGTTGGCAGAGCAATCCGGGTGGTCCGTGTGGCTGCCGTGTTGATCCGTGTAGATGCCGTGTTTGTCCGTGTAGACGCCGCGCTCTTCCGGCCTTATCCGTGTAGATGCCGTGTTGATACTGTGCGTACAGTCATACCAGAATCCCGGATTTCCCCGGATCACCGTGCAGATCCTTGAGCATCCGTGTTTATATGTGACTGGGGCATTACCAGTGAAAATGGGGTTATTCAGAGTGAAAACGGTGCAGTAGAAATATTGATTTGTTGCGATTATCGTAGCATTAGTATTTTACAAGTGAAAAGATGAAAGGTAGCTGAGTTTGGAAGCTGACGTAACTTTGGTTTAATGGGATGAGCTTCAGAATTCTACGAAGGACTTACAAGAGTGCCAAGTAATCAACAGCCAGCATGTTGATACGAGTACCAGGGAAAATTTGACGATCAGCGGAGAGCAGATCCGCCGCATCGTGCTCTTCTGTCGAGACGACGGGCAAGGACGAACCGTATTCTTAACACCTGCAGGAGATTAAAGTTTTAAAAAAAAACACCAGATATTAGAGATAATTTATTCTAATATAATTTTTGCAATGATACTATAGGCAGGCGCACTCACATACTAACCTAACACTGCCAGCTGTCTGCAAATACATGTACCGACTATATAGTGTACTTGGAAATTGTTGCCGATTGCCGAAGGTAAAGCCCTTCAGTATTAACGTTGACTCATTCATTCATTCATGTTAATTTGTACGTTTGTAGCATTACAAATATTTTTCTAATTCGAGAAGCTTTATCATTTTGATCTTTCTTTTAATCAAATCAATACTGAATGAGCTGCATGGTCCTCTACACGACATTGGTTTACAATTTCGAACGAAAACACATGAGGTGCTATGGATGAAGTATAAACGAAATTCTTGTTCTCCTTTAGAATGACGCGTGCTTATGATACCGGACACAAGATATGCGCCAAGTGGTATCCATGTTAGTGTTAGTGGCATTATTAGTCCAGTCTGTACAAGCATTCTAAGATCAGAAAAGACCTCCCCTTGCTGCAGTCTGCTCTCTGTGCTAGCAACAATTAATGCGTGTGCTTTGAATAAAAGCAGCAAATCATAAAATAGTGTACAATTTCCCTTTTTAACTGACAATAGAAATAAAAAGAGAAGAGAAAACACACTGGAATATGCTTTACAGCGAAGTACACTGTACTGTTTCAAGGTAACCATGTAATCTTTCAGTTCATCAATAAACACGAACTGGATTTGGCGTTAAGCTTTACAAATCAAGCAACTCATCAATAATCTGCAAAATATATTGATGGGTCTACTTTGCAATCTCTGTTTAAGAACCACCTCATTTCCTCTTGGTAATGTTCACATAAATACTAAACTTCCGGTTTCCGCTCACAGATAAGATAGCAACTCGTAGTTTGTAAATTCGTCCCACAATACATTCCGTGTATTATAGATGAACTGTAGATCTGCACTGCATGAAGGACACAGATGTACTTATCTCAAAATTTGTGACATTTGGCAGAATACTAAATATTGCTGGTACAAGTAGTACTCCTATAGTGAGCCAATTAGTATCCGGTATAGTTTATACCCTTGCCACAGGATGTCCCTGAGCCAGCAGCTCGAACCAGATTTGTGTAGACCTTTTACTGTCAGTGAATATATCTAGTTTAATTTGATGGATCTATGTCACTACATGGCGACTGAGAATCAGATCTGTTTTTGCTGCATATTGGAGCAGCCCCTTGATAAACAACTATTCTAGACTTCTACTGTTTAAAGGAGATCCCATGGGGGTTTTTTTTCGGTAAATAATTACTGCTTTTTTCCTTATCTTTCGAATGTGAATGCATACTATAAAATGCAACCGTGGTAAAAAGCAAACAAACATGCAAAGCAATAGCCAATATGATCAATGTATGACAAAGTCACGTTTACATACACTCACCTAACGTTAGTTATTACACGCGTTCGATTTTGGTATGGGCGGTGAGATATTGGGGCTGAAATGTGGAGTTTTCAGAATAAAGTTTTTTTGTTGTTGTTGTTTGTTTGTTTGTTTGTTTGTTTTTTGTTTTGTTTTGTTTTTTACAAATCTAGACCATGTTACTCCAAACTTCAAACTTTATCTATGGACTGTTAGACATTCCACTAGGTTTACACATGTGTAGACAGTGGTCAGTAGACTAGCCACTCCTGTAACTAGAGTAGTAGTGGATTCGTCATTAAGTAGGCCTAACGGTTAGACCTCTAACAATAATGGTTACACAGAGTAGAGGTAGATTTATCTACTACACACATTAAAAAAAATGAATAAACAAAAACAATACCGAGAAAAGTCTTAAACGGTCAGTTTTGGTTGATATCGATTTCGCTTTCATCATTTATATTCCAGAGCATTTACTACACGCTACCAGAAAGAACTATTGTTTTTCTACTAACGTGTTAGTAGGCCTACAGTACTAGTATTACTAGGCCTAACCTTTAGTATTATTACTCAATTGTAGTACGTGCAACGCCTACCGATAGACGTTAGGGCCTTGCAGTGCTAGCTATTACTCTAGCCGACTTTTTAAGTTTTACAGCAGTTGAAAACAGCTAGCTATTAAGTAAGAACGACTACAAGTACTAGTACTACTAATGGTTACTATGTGAGTGTCTATACCCATGACAGTCATGTATGAATACCTTAGGGCTACATTAACCCCGGGACGCTCCGTATACACAGTTACACACTGTGGGAGCGTCCTGAGTCAATAGAGTGCTATATCGGTAAGCTTGAAAAACATACACAGTCTGTCACAGATTTTCGCACCTCCGTAGGTTTCGAATATCACGAGGAAAAAACGTACTTTTATAGTATACATAAGATTCCTATCTAACTAATACCCTTCGTTCACCTTGTTCTTGTTCACATTGGTCCAATGATCTTGAAAAACGTTTTTTTCACGGCCATATACGGGTCCGTAGTCCTAGCTCCCCATCCCATTCACCATTTTCGAAATCAGTATGCAGTACACTGCGCACGTAAATATTCATGTGCTGGCGGAGTCGCAATGTGTTTAGCCTTCTGACAAGGCGTGCGCGCGCGCACCCACCCAGAAAGCAACGCAATATACAGCGAGAGGGTTTGCCAACAGTATGATAAGGCCTTGCCACAAAGCTACACGACTTGATGGCCAGCGCATGCGCACAAATCTCAAATCCATTTACTGTATAAGATGTAGTTCTCCCGAGTTCCTCTCGACCGAGTCGCATTTAACTCATCAAACCGAGCAGAAAGGGACTATTACCAGAACCAAAAGTTGAACGCAGTCAGTCTTCAACATTACATCTTCACCTGTAAGTCTTCATATTGCGGAATTTTTGCGTTTTCATATTGATTTTTAGGCGCTATACTTCGCCTGTCATGATCATGTCTGCTACAATGCGCAGCCCCAACACTGCGTGTTGGGGCTGGTCGCAGTTAGGGCTACATCTACTGTACTATCTAGTTAGAAATGGAATTTATACCGACGTCTAACACGTCTACCATTTAAATGTAGAATCTAGATAGGCTACTTTCTACGCTAAATAGTATTATTCTAAACTCGATCGCGGTCGTTTAACACGGAAAGCAGGGGCGGATCCAGGGAGGACCGCAACCTGCGCACGCCCCCCCCCCCCCCCCCTTTATCTTTTGTTGAAACAAAAGAAATAAAAAGAAAAAAATGGGGGAGGGGTGCGTGCGCCCCCCCCCCCTTTAATTTTGTAAACGCGCCCCCTCTTTACGGAATTCCTGGATCCGCCCCTGGAAAGGTCTACTAAAATCTAACGTTAGGGTTTCTAACGTTAGGCCTATTACGTTAGCTGGAATTGAGACGAACTCTTCGCAACCTGACGTGGTTCCGATAAAAGAACAATCGTCGAAGGGCCTATAACGATTAGGCTGTAGAAACTACGGAGTACGGTAACGTGTTAGACTCTATTGGATGAATAATGATATGTGATGAACAATATTTGTGCAATTTTGACGAAGTTTTGGCTAGCTTTGAATTGAGAAATCCCTTTAGATTCTCTTGTTATGGATCTTAAAAAGTACAGTAACGACAACGTTAGAGATACAGACTAAGTTCTAACGTTACAGTGTACTTCATCTACGTACGCAGAACCCTCGGGCTAGAACTCTAGACCCAACTGTAGTGTTAAAAGTCTAACGTTTCATAGACACTTACCGTCTTTCCTAGCTACTCCCTAGGCCCTAACGTTGTGGTTAGTCTTCTTACCTCCCAACAGTTAACATTGTTAAGGCTAAAGATCTAGACCCAGTCTACTGTCCAATGGATCCATGGTCCGTCGGAGGTACAGGTGTGTTACAGGCACAGGTACAAGGTTACACAGGCAAACTTGCTTGAATGAAGTCTCCGATTATTCTCGGCATGTGGAATTACTAGTACTCGTATCTAACGTTAGTAAGAATAGAGATCAAGAGTACAGATGAAAGGTGTAGATTCTCCCCCACTGTTCACATACTGTTTGAGTCGTTGGCTGCGGCGTGGATCATCGTACCGAGTACCGTATTGTTAGAAGCCCTGAAGGTTAATAATAGGCCTATATAATGTCACGTTACTCCTGCTTGAATCCAACATCCAAGTTTAGTCCAATCATTGTTTGAAAAGCTGAACTGTCAGTGTTGAGTGTTGAGCTGCGAGTAAGCGACGGCGAGATCACTCAAACCTCGATCAAATTCGAATCCAAATAAGCCCTGAAGGTTCATAGGCCTATTTTACGTTACTCCTGCTTGAATCCAACATCCAAGTTTAGTCCAATCATTGTTTGAAGTGCTGAACTGTCAGTGTTGAGTGTTGAGCTGCGTGTGACGAGTGAGCGATGGCGAGATCACTCAAACCTCGATCAAATTCGAATCCAAATATGTTAGGATCAAAACTGGCGCCCCTTTATTCTGTAGAAAGTGTCCAGTATAGTGTAGATAAGATCAGGATTCCGGAATCTATTCTCGGGTGATGTTTACTGATGGCACCTGACTAATGGATCGATGGATCGATATAGCGATGCCAGCAACAACCAAGCTCGTCGGATACTTAGTATTGTACACATAGAAGTCTGCGTACAAATGTGTAGCTGTCTATAGGCCCTACTAGTAAAATCACAGTATGCGCACAGGTACACATGTAAAACGTGCAATGAGAGTGCGCGCAAAACAACAACATCAACAACAAATTCAACCTTATTGACAACGTGTACAATCATGCATGACCCCTCTTGACCATTTACTAGTGTACAAATTACATGCATAGGCCTACATATTAATAACATACAAGTAAATATGAATGCATCATACATACTTTGTACGTACATATTATGGTAGTAAACACGAAGACAGTCGTCAGAAGGTTTCCTGATGACACAAAACGTGCTTTTACAGTAATCATTAGTAGCAATGTTTTTTAGAAGAAAGAAAATCATCACAAGGAGAATGCACTCTCTGTTTTTCCGTTATCAATGGTGAGATATGCAAGATAAAAGTTGTATTTCGAGTAATCCACGCGAGATGATACAGATAATACTGCAGGATCTGGGAAAAGGATGTTTTGTATTTGCAACATCGATTCTTAATTTACATTAGGCCCTAATTTAAGAAACCTTTTGAAAGTATCACACTACAACCGTTTTTTGTTGTTGTTGTTGTCGTTGGTTTTTTGTTTTGTTTGAAGACTTTGAATGTCTGAGATGTTTAATGTATTTTGAAGTTGATAACCCGATGTTGGATAAGGGGACGACAGCGCAAAGTTTCCTTGCATTTACAAAATATAATTGCAAACAACTCAAGGACTATCTTACATCACATAGATTAGTGTGACATGTATTGATATGACTTGTGATAAAGAAAATGAAGTTATTTCCTCATAAAAGACAAGGAAAATTGTGTACAGATGCTTCAGGCCTACTCTTCAATTTCAGTCAAGAGTCCTATCTTGTCATTCAACTCTTCTTTCAGGGGAACTGAAGTAGTCTCGGATTCTGTCTCGCTGAGCCTTTGCAAACATGTATACAAATATACTTTGCCTTGAGAGTATCTTGTTAAAACTATGGGCAGAGGTGACTCCAAAAGAACTATTCACTGAGGGGCGCAATCACGAAGTGAACGGTTCTTTTTGAGGCACCGATGCCTATAGTTTTAACAAGAAACTCGAAATTAGGCAAAGTGTATTTGTTTTATATTTTGAATCAAAAATTCAACAAAAAGAAAGGCAAATGGGGGAAATGCAAAGCGAGAGATGGTGGATGCAATCTTGTGTTGGGATCCTACGTTGACCATAAGAAACATGCAGCAGCCGCGGCAGCGCCCGATGTCATAACTGCAAGCGCGATGCAATGCACAATGTCGGAATTGTTTTTATGACGTCACAATCCTTTTGTTAGAAATTGATGCATTTCACAGAGTGACGGTACGAGCAGTGCGTAATGTCACTCAAAATTGCTTTGTGATGTAACAATTGTTTGTTAAAAATGTAACATTACACAGAATGACGGGTACAAAGCTGCGCATAGTTTCAGAATTGCTTTGTGACATCATTTTGCAAATAGTATACAATTTGTACTACACTTGTATTTGCAAAATGTTGTCATAGAAGTGACGTCATTATACAAATAGTACTTTACGGAGTGTAAACTTTCTGGCGTAGTTGAAATTATATTTTGGATCAAAAATTTGTCTTCCATTGATTGGTTAAAAGAGCTTCACGTGATTATAGGTATTTTGAACTATTTTAGAGTTTTGGTGTGTTTGACACTCCATGAAGTACTATTTGCAAGATGACGTCACTTTTATGACGACATTTTGCAAATAGTATATACTATTTGCAAAATGATGTCACAATCACCCTTCTTTACAATCAAGTGTACGTGGTCCGTCCACGTCCGGTCCCGAATTCTAGTGTTCAGGTTTGCAGCGGCCATACGAGCGCTTGGATACATGCGACGGGCAACTCTGGCGGTGCCACGGCTGCTACGTTTTTCAATTTCCGGTCTCTCGCACTGCTGCGTATTGCAGGCGCTGCGCTGCCGCCGCAGTGCGGCTAAAAGCCGAACTGCGACCAGCCCCAACACGCAGTGTTGCAGTGTAACTGTGTACACGGAGCGTCCCGGAGTTAGGCTATTAAAAGCCTATAATGATTTTCACTTTTTATTCAAATTTTTGATCCAAAATATAAAACAAATATACTTTGCCTAGTTTCGAGTTTCTTGTTAAAACTATGGGCCTCGGTGACTCCAAACTAGTACTATTCACTTCGGGGCTGCGCCCCTCAGTGAATAGTACTAGTTTGGAGTCACCTCTGCCCATAGTTTTAACAGGAAACTCTCAAGGCCAAGTATATTTGTATAATACCTATAATCACGTGAAGCTCTTACAACCAATCACTAGAGTATAAATTTTTGATCCAAAATATATATTTTACGGTTGCTACATACGGGACACGCAAAGAGCGCATGCGCAGGTTGTAAGTCGTAAGGTCAGGTCGTATCGAGTGCGTTGGCAGGTCTTACGACTGGGTCTTATGGTCTTACGGTCGTATAGTCGTGATGGGTCGTATAGTGTGCGGCGGGCTTTAGGTCTACTATATCACAGCTGTAGTACAAGTTGTACAATGGACGTCTTTCAATGAAACGGAACCAAAGACAGAAGCAAAACAAAATCTGTTAAAATACACTGTTAAGGTCCAACAGAAAAGGGCGATTCTTCCTCCTTTTTTATTGACAGGTGTTATTAATAAGCCACAAATGCAGAAAATTTGCAGAAGCTATAACATCCTATGACGTCTGACCAAAACATTTAAGGTAAAATAATCATTCCCATGCGTAGGCATAAAAACATCATCAACAACGGTAATTTCAGCCGTGTTATATGTAGAGAAAAATTCATTCGGAATTGCAATTTTTCAGACGATGAAGTACAGTACCCTACTGTAAATTCTGAAAGATTCTGATTCATTATCAGTCACGGATCATAATAGAGCCTATGCGAAGAAGGCACCAAAAGCGCACACGCACACATGCACACACATAGGCCTACATAACGACCAAAGGGACAATATTATTTTGTGAGTAAAAGTGGAAACAAATGTTGGCAGACCCAACTTTCCCTTCGTCATGTCAATTTTTTTTCTTTGAGGGACAGACAGACAAACAGACAGACCAAAATTCGTTCCTGTATTTGATAGTGTTATACCGTAAATGAGCTTGATATTCGCCAAGTATAAGGCCAATACCAATGTTAAGTAAAACGTAGTCCACTTGTTGGTCAAATGATATTATCAATAACAGAAACAGAACTACAGAAATGGCATGAATCATGCCGCTAACATGCCATCAGGCAGTTCATTGAGGAACACAGAGAGTATCATTACAGAGCATGCAAGGAGGCCCCCCCCCCCAAAAAAAAAAAAAATAATAATAATAATAATGATAATAAAATAAAAAATTGTGTGTTCTTAACTGCTGGTATTGACAGCACTAGTGCAATGATTTAAGCCCATTTCTGGAGTTCTGTTCAATTTATTAACCATTGATGATGTACATAATAGAGGGAGAGAGAGAGAGAGAGTCTACATAGCTGCAATGGCATTTACAATCTCTGTAATCTACTTTTTCTTTCTAAGCGGAGACGGTCGCAAAGAAAGTGATAAATTTTCAATTTTCAATTTCATTTTATTCCATTTGTCCATGAGTTTGTACAAATAGAACAAAAACGTACAGAATATAGCAACAATTAGATTTCTTATCTTCCTCCGTAACATTATAATAGACATAGGGTTTACCCATGAAAGAAATACGTCAAAATGTATTTGTGATATATCAGGGTACAAATAAAGAGACCATCATCAATAAGCACTGTGCTGGAATTACGTCCTGTGGGCAGTGGTGGGGTAGCATATTAGGCCCTATACTATATTAGAAAATTCAAGAGTCGTATACTTGGAACCGAAAGAGCAAGTGCAGCTGACAAAAACAAAGAGATGACATTAAACGTTGTTAACATACCACCAGCAAATAACATGTCCAGGTCGATGGGCGTCTTCAAGTTTATTGAACTATTATTCATTTTCACAACCTTCCAAAGCCATCAGTGCTGAAACTGACTATGATGGAGGCACAAAGACAATGCTTTTACAACGGGGTAACTACAGCTCGTCGTACTACTGCAGATAAAACTAACATTTGTACGAAGTTTTCACCTATATTGACCGATTCGGGTTCGTTGAGGGCAGCAGACATTTTACGGCACAGGGCGCAGCCATGGTGTGTATCAGCCGACCCCCCCCCCCCCCCCTGCTCTCCCCCACCCCGGGGCAATATGTTTATCACGCACTTGTAACAAAGGTTCGCGCACTAAGCAAGCATTCGCGCACTCAGTACGAGACGCCTATTGGCTGAAGCAGTTTTTCATTCTGCGCGCGTGCTAATGTAGGGAGAGGGGTGGGGGAGTGCGGAGGGGGGGGGGTCGGCTGATACACCCAGTATGGCGCTGCCCATGCCAAAAATACACATAGCGCGTCACAGAATCGGTCAATACTACACGCAACTTTATAGATTACCACCCCAACGGCCAACAGACAAACACACACACACACACACACACACACACACACACACACACACATATATATATATATATATATATATATATATATATATATATCTCCTATCAGTAACTTTCACCGCCGTGCATGCCAATGTATGACATACTGCTGTTCTGTGGTGAATGTCACCTTATATGTTATGTTGATGTTTGTTTTTATTTTGGCTTTCTTTTATTTTGCATGCCTTGTTTTTGCCTTATTCTATTTAAGTGTTCGTAAATTGGTTGCTTTTTGCTTACGTCCCAAGCCCTTAAGAAGACCTGTAAAAGAGTCGAAAGCTTGCCAGCAGTAAAAGGCAACAAGTTAACTATATACTGCAACATCTGCCAGCAGCCCTTCCTCCGTCATATATATATACATTGTATATAATATATATAATTATATATGGATATGTATATTTATATATTTTATATATATATATATATATATATATATATATATATATATATATACATATGTATATATAAACATATGTATATATATATATATATATATATATATATATATATACGCACACATCTATACATACACAGACAAACACACAGACAGGACACACATATTATTATTCACACTAAAACACTCACGGTCAATTGCCACGTAGAAATTCACTCTTCTTCTTCTTCCGGCTATACACGTTGTAGTGCAAACAAGACTCCACAGCTGGGATATTCAGTTTCATGCGCAGGGTGGCTATAACAATGCATAAAAAATGGGCCCCCGAATTGAAGTTGGGATATCCGCGTCACCTAATTTTACCTTTTTGAATCAACCGTTGGGGCGTCCCTAACATTTGTTGGTAGAGGATTCTACTCTGCCATTGTCCTCGTAAGGAGAGGATTTTGTACAGTAAGTCACTGAAAAAAAGTAAAAGCCTTACACAGCCTTTGTATCATGTCACTGAAACGGTATCGAAAGTAAAATTTGATGTAACCTTTTAAAAATGATCGTCTGCATTTGTTTCATGACTTTTGTTCTCAACACTACTACCAATGTATATGAAAAATCATTGAAAGCATTCGCCAGCTCTTAGCTGTACATATAGGTAAGGCACATTATTTGTCATAAAATTATGTCAGGCCGACTATTCTTGTTTGGCATTAGTTTTTCAGGGGGTTCCATATTTCTTTTAGATTGTGTATATTGCTGAATTAATCTTCTTCAGTTATGAAATCCCGTTTAGCTTTCCGAGCGGCCTCCGTTATATCATTGCGTGCCCTTTTATAAATATCCAGTCATGCATTATACATGTATTATAGAGTTGCTCTTTTTGGCTTAATCCCGGGAGCGAATCGAAGTCAGAATATCTTTCGATATCCAAGGTGATTCTGTTATTTTGACTCTCCGTTTTGTGTTGGTGCATGCTCAATTACCTCTATTGACAAAGATACAAAGATGTCATAATAATATTATGCAGCCTGTGGGCAATTACTTTCGTAAATGGAGTTCCAACAAAATAATATCACCTATACGTCAGAAATTGATTTTGATTGTGCAATTTTTTTTACAAGAAAATTGTTCGATGTGTCTTGAGGGATTCCGACACAAAACTTTCAGTCTTCAGTCTTTTTAATGGAGTTACAGGTGAAAATATGATTTCATGCATAAATTTGCATCATTAATTTACAAAAAAAAAATAGAACATCAATATTTTTCTACTGTATAACCATGTGATCTTGTAGATGACATCCGGCTCTATGTTCATGCAAAATTTTGCGGCGATCGCGCGATCGGCGGCCTAGATCTGAAGGGGGGGGGGGGGGGTCAAATTGATATATTCAGCATATTATATATATATATATATATATATATATATATATATATGCTGAATAGGCCTATGTTCTGATGGAATCCAAACTAAGAAATCTTCAATTTATGCAAAGAGCACTTCCGCAATGAATATGAGACATTGCAACCACACAAAATAGAGAATGTGAATTTGATTTAATCTAGAAACGAATGTTTATTCATTCTTCCATTTTACAATCATATCAAGACATCGTATTCAGAGGTAATGAGAATGCTATAGAGCATTTGACACGTGACACTAACCTTTAGTATCACTGTTACGGCATGTATACACAGTACGTACAAAATACATCATTAAATATACACAGTACAATGTGCACGCACGGACGTGCCTTTTCTGAAGACGAAATTCCGGGCAGGCCTATTACGTTCCCATAATGCCATGCGCAAATACCAAAATACAAGTATTCATTCCACATTGCGCTTGCTTCTTTTATGTTTCAGAATATCGCTTTCTTCGAAATACTGAATCTAGAGATATTGAAAGGGATAGGACAGTTTCGGTTGAGATGGGGCTTTAGGTTTCCAATTTTTTTTTTTGTGATGATTATTTTTTTTAGATGATGAGAAACATCTTATGAAATACAGTATAAAAGAGCATATTATAAATATGAGGAATTCAAGTTTATTCGACGAAAATTGGGTTTGAAATGGCTGAGATATCCAAAACGAAGCGATCCTAATAAAAGGTGGCACCCACCTTTTTATTATAATGGCTTTGTTTTACTCTTTTTTCTTTTCTTTTTTTGGAGGGGGGGGGGGATATCCCAGCCACTTCAAAATCGATTTCTATGAAATCAACTTTGAATTTCTCATAGAATTATATGCTCTTAACATGCCATGAGGTGGTTTCTACGTATCTCGCAAAAAGTTAAAAGCTGATTCCTCATCTCAACCAATACTAGATCATCCTTTTAAAATTGCATATGGCATCAACTGTTACTCCTATATCTGGCTGTTACTTCTTCGCAGATCTAAAGCTTCCTATTCATCATAAGACTCGAGTGCCTTTGATGTGTAGGAGAAAGTCTTTATCTATCTTGAAGGATAAAAATTATGTGTATCAGATTTCTTTAACAGCTGCATCCTAAAACAACTCTTGTGAGAAGGTTGACATTCTACTCTCCGGTCTACTCCTCCCAAGAGATAAATGCATTTAGGACCAGGAAGCTGCACTTCTTCTTTCAAAAAAAAAACCAAACAACTGTTGGGAATACAGTCATGATGTGTTAATCTTTAAAATCTAATTTTATCATTGTTACATCACTGCTTCTACCTGAATTGATTAATCAAAACAACCAAACATAATAACTAATGATTGTTGCTTGGGATTTTCAGATTCTGAAGTTCCCGCAACATTAGGACTGAATGAAGGTCTATGTATTTACACTAAAACGTATTTACACTACGTTTCACTCACTTCCCCTTCTCAACATATCCTCTTTCAAGGGAAAAGCCCATCATGACTCAATATGTAATTTTGTGAATCAAACACTTCAGAATAGAATTTCATTATCCACATACCACAATGAACTTGCTAGTGTTATATTCGGGGTTATCGTCGTCAATGAAATCTTGATTTGGAGACTGATTGGTGTAGATTCTGGTAATAACATTCAACCGTAAAAAACAAGAATTAAATTACTGCATCTGAACATACTACTTAGTTCGAGAACTCGGAACTATAGGAACTCGATTACTGTATTTTGAAATATAAATACGTCCAGATGCAGTGATTAAATTCTTGTTTCTTATCACGTTTGGTTGATCTGGAGACTTTCTCCATACATCAGCTTTTTACTGGGTAGGGCCTATGTGGTTGACTTCGTCAAGCTATGAAGCTTCAGTTTCATAATGGAACTTGAACACATGTGATTGGTCAAGCGAGCCCTCATTATGAGATTTCTGTAAAAGCTGCAACCTTGAACAAAGCCCCCCCCCCCCCCCTCTCTGTAGGATGACATTGTAACCCTATACAAAAACGGAAAAGCATATGTGAAAGAAAGCCCATGAACTCCCCTCGACAAATCTGTTAATAGGAGTACAGGATCCATTTAGTAATTTCAATTCCATGATTAAAATACATCACTGTCGCTTACCAGGATGATGGACATAAAAATTAAACAGATCAACTTACAGCAGCGCTAGCAGCGCTGTTTTTTCTTCTTTTTTTTTATTGATTTTCCCTCAATATTAACCACTATGAGGAAATGACGATACATCATGTATTTACACTAATATGTATTTACAGTACGTTTCATGTACTTCCTTTTCTCTTCAGGAAACTGAGTTTAGGCCTACTGATAAAGGCATATTCAATACACACGTTTGTCTACTATGTAAGTTAGACATAACACAATATAATATCACAATCCTTAGCAATGATAGTACTCTGGATTATTGTTGGTTTTTTTCACAAAAATACCGGAAGTGAAAATGATGTATAAATCTAACTATAAGATGGAAAAGCAAAAGGAAAAACCTCATAAGAAAGTAGTCACGGAATTTGAGTGTGCCCTTTTATGTGTATAAAATGTTACAGCTTGACAGGCAAACGAATACTACTCATAGCCGAAGAAAGGATCAGCCTGGTAGAAGAGGCAATCTTGAGGGGCGTTAGCGGGTACAAAATCGTAAACTAGGCCCCTCGAAACCATCCCTTCCAGCCTTCATACACACCACCACCGTAGAGGGCACACTACCGACACACCTGTTATCGAAATAACATAAAGAGAGAGAGAAAGATATTACTGAGAAACACACAAATAAATCGCATTACTTTGTCGTTGTTCCACAAACACAATGTACAAAGCAGTATCAGAGGCCCGTCTCACTGGAAGAGACGTCCCTGCGACTACCGCCCGACTGATGTCGGGGCGACTGGTGCTACTCCAAGACCATGCAGAAAACATCTCGACAGCGACGTCCAAGACGTCTCCAATAGGGGACAACTTATTCGCCCAGAAGTCGCGGGACGTCGCCGCCACGTCTCTAGCCCTTTTGCCTTTTGACAAAGCCTCACTGCGAGAAACGGGTGAACGCCGCAGTGGCGTGGCTGCAGCGTCTCTCGGTCTCGTGTTCACCCGTTCTCTCGCAATTTTAGTCTCTTTTATAGCCACGAGGTCTTGTCAAAAGGCTACGACGTCTCCACATTAATTGGGCAAGATATCGAGAGAGGACTGAGTGTAAAATGAGTAACAATTAAGTGAAAAGACGACTGTTTAACCCTAAAAAGACTGGGGGGCCTAAAAGGCCTAAAAGGCCCCCCCCCCTCGACATTTCGCGCGATTACTCAGCAACACGCAATGCTCTCGCCGCGATGCTCTATGACTTTTTTCTTTCGAGTTTCCCACACATTTTGACACCAAATTTGTGACGCCCGGGGGTACGGTTCTGAAGTTACATAACTTTTTGTACATGCATGTGAGACCGAAAATGGCTCAAAAATGTGATTTTGTGTACAAAGTCAATACAAATAGAGTTTTATCACATGGTTCATATAAATATGCTTATTTTTACTCTCAATGGCTAAAATCAATTTGTTTTAGTAGTATTATGCTCAAAAAGGGTCTGCCACAAATTTTGCTGAAAAAAACAACAAAAACAAAAGGTCGAAAAAACAAAGAAATACATAAGAAATTCATAAAACAATAAAACAAATAAGAAATTAATTTTGATACCGATTTTTTTTTCAAGTACATTTGCTAAGAATGCTACAAAGAATATCTAGACCAAAAATGAGCACTTTTGGAGCTTTATTTACTGATTTAGATAAAAAAAGTCTGATTTATCGCATAAATTAGCATAATTAATCAAAATAAAATAAAAGAAGACTATTTTGGAAAATTTAAATATACGATCTTGTAGATTACATCACACACTACCATTGTGCAAATTTCCGCGGCGATCGCGCGATCCACGGCTGAGATCTTAAGGGGGGCGCCCTTTAGGCCCCCCCCCCCCCAGTCTTTCGAGCTACCAAAATAGCCCAGTCTTTTTAGGGTTAAATGCGTCCATGAGAGTCCGAATCGAGTAATTAGTAATCGTAACAACAGACATTTATTCTACGACTTTCATATCTTGTTTATTGCTTCAGATTAGTGCTCTCCCTCTCTCAAAATATTCTTTTTCGTCGAGTTGAATTTCCCTTCAGCATAATGCAAACAGAATGAATCTTCTGCGATATGCTATAGAGTGACGGGAATTTATATGTAGAATAATAATATAGGGATAGCAAACCTGATTACGAAAATTTTTCTAAAAACGAGCACATTACGACACAAAATAACGATCACAAGGTATCTTGCCTGCAAAGGTGAGAACAATTTGAATTTATGAAATTGAACACAGCTCTAAACGTCTAGATTATAGTTCAACACCATATAAGTTGGCTTTGTATGAATGTATAATAAAACTAAAAGTAAAGTTTACGGAAGTTAGACAGAATGTGTTGATTACGCTCAAGCACAGGAAAACGAGGAAAGAGTGAACATTCCAACCACTTTGATCAAAAAAAAAAAAAATAATTGTCAGCGTTTTATCATCCATTATTTTTCTTTTTTTTTAATTGTTGTCATTTCTACATTGTTAGTCTGCCCTGATGGGGAAAAAAAAACATACCTTTAATCTCGGCATAGTCTCTCGACAGCGTAAATGCCCTCCCCCCCCCCCCCCCCAAAAAAAAAAGAGTTTTACTATTAAAGAGTTTACAATCAACTCTACATTTTCAGAGATGGAAATCTGCTTCTTGACCCTCATGAACACACTGTGGTCCTGTCCCTACCTGCAATAATCGTCTCGTCCATCATCATCCTCATCTCGCATGTACCAAGTATGGGAGTAACCTGGGTCAAACCATTCGACAGAAGGGTCCGGTGATGTGTAGGCCATCAGATCATCTACTTCGGAGCCAGCGAGAAGACAAGATATAAAAGGTTTTCCGTCCGTTCGTACGATTCTGAGTGGTTGATAAAGAAAAACATTAAATCTTTTAGAGCTACACGTAGCAATCCCACGAAATATGTTTTGAGAATACGAAATTATCACTCCTATCCTGTCAGATTACGCTCTTGTCCCTGAGTCAAATTGTTTTATTTTTGCTGCTGTCGATTTCGAGGGCCAATCAGAATGGAGAACATCCACTACGTCATCTGAAAAGCAAAAGTGACGACGAGAGATAAACCACTGAAGTATAATTCAGTGAGATGAACACATGACATGTCGTCATCGTATCAGTCAACGTCACAATCATAAAAGCTGGCTCCATATTTCAATGCAGGTCTAGCTATATCCACACCAGAGTTTTTCAACAAACCTTTTTGCTGACATGATTTCAAGCAGACCTGAATGCTGTACTTCAAAGCGTCATCAGCCGCCATGTTCAATATACAAAGTGGACCATTCACATATTTTTTTTTCTATGTATTAATGACCTCAGTAGGACGGAGCGAAATAAACTCGTGCTTTATCCACAAGAACATTGGTGTGTGGTACAAATTTAAGTCAGCAAATGGAACAATCGTTAATGATTCTGAAACATCAAAGCAGAGTGTCAGTTATTGTACCTTTCTCCAAAAAAAAAATCTGATAACATCTTTTCTTTACACACGAGTTATACTCGGATTCAATATGCGCAGAGAAGACTGTGGTAAATGAAAATTATGTTCGAGGTTAGCGATGAAATCAAACAAAGTTACAATGAAAAGTTAGCATGCTATTCCACGCCGTGTTGTTACCTTTACATGATTCAGGATTACGAGAAGTCATCTTGTGGTAAATATCCCTTGACATATATCAAACATCAACAATGACAATTTTTATTCAGTTTTCATCGTGACAAACTCACTAAGGTCTCATTAGTGTTTATTTTTTTTGTTTTTTTTTCAATCTAGACTTTGTTCTCCATGAGTATAGTATTCTTTTATTATGAGCTCTTTTTAGAGACATGACTATTATTTTTGGTACTGAATAATATCACTCTAATAATTCTTATTTGCTTAAGCTTCTTCGTGGAGTTATTTTGTAAGACTAAAGAGCTCCTTGCGGAGACTTCCAATATGAGCTCCCTCGCGGAGACATCATTATGGTATATGTAATATTCTTCTTTGATACCTTTAAGATTTTATTATGTTTGATTTATGTCAGTATTGTCTGGGGCAAATTATTTGTTGTATAGGGCCTTATTTTTTTTTCTCTCTCTCTCTTCTTTCTTTAAAACACAGCACAACAGATTGGCGGGTTACACGCAAACAGAGAAGGGGGGGGGGAGAGAGAGACTAAGGAGTTACATTTACCTGCAGAAGTCGTTGGGAGCGCCCTGTCCCTGTACATCCACCCATCCACGGAACATCTGCACCATTCCGCGGTCGCGGATGGCGTACGATCGGCTCAGCAACTCCCCGGTCGTATTGGTAGCATTACCAGGCATGGTGGTTGCGGTGACACTTTCCATTGGTAACTTCGTGGTTTCGCCCGGTCGATCTGTCGGATCCGGCATAGCTGTAGGATCCGGCCCTTCTGATGGCGTGATGGTGGGCAGACCTAAGAAATTACGCGGACGGAATAAGAAGCATTTTGAAAAGATTTTTAGGCCAATGTTGCATGATACTTTATCACACGTACCCTCACTGTTTACTCCGCCGTCTGTCTGCAACACATTCATGTCTGATAGCAGGTAGTAGAAAAGTTACTCCACGCGTATAATATTCCTAAAATATGCAAAAATGCACAATCATTCTGGTTTGGATAGAAAGAACCTTTACTTCCTTTGCTGTGAGTTTTAGGCTCCTATGTTACCTTTAAACTTCTTTTTATTCATCATTAAATCATGTAACATTAAAAACAATGACTTGAGAAGTTACGTCGGCCTACTTTACTTCACATTCCCAAACAAGGGCTTCTAACCTACCGACAGGTGGTACGCACGCCCCACTTGAAGCGCTGGGGAATCTACTGCACTGCGCACCCTGGGGCCACGTCAGTCCCGCGCCCAGAAGATACGGCGCGCAGTCCGTCATGGCTGCGTTGCAGAGCTCGGCGCACGGCGGGACAATGGCATCTTGACACGGTGGATGGAAGAGGGAACAGACGAAGAGAGGCAGGTTGATGGGCGAGCAGCCGACGGCAAGAAGGGGGAGGAACTGGTACGAAGAGATCTCGGCTTCTAGAGACGTGGTGTGGCCCAGTAGATTCGGATAGAGCGACACGTTGTACGGTAGGACCCTTAGACACCCGTCTGATGTAAGCATCTCACAGGTTTCTGTTCGGAGATAATACAGCATGATTACCAACTACTCAGTATAAACAATGAGGACAATAAACACATCAAAATTACAAAATGTGCCCAAAACATTGAATGTTGTCACAAGGAAAATTTAACAGCAGTCTTCAAGATCGACAATACTGGTTGAGTGTAAATTTAATTTCACTGCTTGCCGAATTCGGTTTCAAATTTAAAACAGGTCATCATACCAATCAATTCTTCAAATTCGTGAAATTCTTCCGTCGAGATGCTTTCATTGCAACTGATTGACAAATAATATTGCCCTGCATCGGCGTAAATAAGCACTGAATTAATCGGTGTTTAGTAGTATCATGGGCGTACATACTCGAGCGGGATTCGAACCAACGACCTATTCAGTGCTTTTTTACGTCAATGCAGGGCAAAAACACAATATTTGTCAATCAGTTGCAATGAAAGCATCTCGACTAAATAATTTCATGAATTTGAATTATTACGCAGTACCCACTGCATGCTTTAAGTATTAGAACCAACACTTGCTGTCGGGCGAAAGCTCGGTGGTCTAGTGGAGATGACGCCTGTGCGGTGATCAGGAGGTCGTGGGTTCGAATCCCACTCGATTATGTACGCCCATGATTGATTCAGTGCTTATACGTCGATGCAGGGCAATTGTCAATCAGTTGCAACCAATCTATTCGTTGAGAGGTATCTTCAGTGTCGGATCCAGAGAGCCCCCCCCCCCCTTTTTTTATTTTCTTTTAAAACATAAGAAATAAAAAGGAAAAAAAAAAGAAAATGAAACCGGAAGTGGCACGAGCCACAGACTGTATGGCGCCCCATACAGCTCGTACCAGCTCGCAGGCTAAGGTTGGACAGTGGGCATTCGCCTTAAGGCCCAGTCACACAGTCGCTTACGTTGAGTTACGTCTGCCGCGGATAGATAAGGAAAAGTGGACGGAGCACGGACCTAGGGATTCGCAGGGTCATTAAAAGTAGACGTTACTGATCCGTAGTGAAACGCCAAATTACAGCGGCAGACCCTCGATATTTTGAATGCAGATTATACGTTAATAATCATAACTATCCGTAAGTGAACGTAACTTTACGTAGCTTGGACGCAGACCATCCGGCAAAATGTTTAGGCCCCAGTCACATAATGCTCTGCGTCCGGTGTTACGTCCAATGAAGTCATTTTTTCAGCGGACCCCCGCGGATCCTTTGCCGTCACCAGAAATTTGTACAAAACATACGGGAAAAATGCGGGCGATACGGACAGATACGACCAGATGCGAATACTTGCGTCCACTTGCGGATATTCTTACGAATTGGCACATAATAGTTCTGAACACTTGCGGAGAGTTGCGGATAGTTACGGATAGTTACAGATTGTTATGAATAATTATGGACAATTTGGTTTTCTCTTACGATCCCTGCTAAGTCGGTGTATTATGACACAGCAAGGTTATCACATTTTGGACTGTCTTACATCGTACGCTGGGGAAAACTGAAATTGAATTACGTACATGTTGTGAAAAAATTAATCCTTTAATTTGCTATACAATAATAAAAGATATATGAAATTTTGAACATGAAGTTTGAATTTTGTTTGTGCAACTCAAATATGAATAAACGTCATAAATGTAAAGAATATTATAACATCATTATACCACAAATAAAATACAATATAGATCGATAAGTTACACATTAGAGTAAGAAAATATTACTTACAGTCATGGAATAGACAAACTGTGGTTACGCTGTCGTTGTTCAGCGATATTCATGACTTATTGGGTTATGTTAAGGAGATATTTATTATAAAGCAATTCTTATTAAATTTCCAGAAAAAAAAGACATCAAGACTTTCAAACACCCATCCCACACCCAGATACAATATTTAAAAAAACGTAATACACATTCGATGGAGCGTGAAGTGGGTAAGACTATAGAGAAATACTAAATTCGTTGTCATTTTATATAGTTGCCCTTGTCCCACACCTTCCCCGGCCAGAAAAGTGAATAAAATGCTGTCACCCCATCCCCTACCCAAAATATTGCTTTTTTCGAAAAATATGCATTCGAAGAGTGCAAGAAAAAAAAGTTCAGCACCAACAGTCAACCAATGTCATGAGTATAAATGGTATATGGGTGCCACTTAAAATGACCATTAATTGTGGGAGAAATTTCATAATTTGACCATGCGGTTCTGCCTCTCCACCGCTCCGACTGTGTTGTAGCATTCCTTCAGGTAAAGGCGCTGCAGCTTGGCAACACGAGTTGTGTGGCTTCCCACGAGTTTTTGTGTTCCCATGCGAGTGGAAAACGGAAAACGTCGAAGGACGTAATTGTCCGCAGCATCCGCAGCTGTCCGTAAATATCCGTAAGCGGACGAAACTGTTGTGATACGTTAACTTGCGGTTAATTTCGGATACTTACAGTGGACGTAAGCGAACGCAAACGGACGGGAGGTAAACATTTTTGCGGATTGTCCGCGTCCAAGCCACGGGTAGTCACGGATAGTCACGTTTGGTTAAGTTACGGATAGTCACGTTTGGTTCCGGTTACTTGCGTAAGTTTGCATCCATGGCGTCCCTCTGCGAAATTTTGAACAATTCAAAATTTTGGCGACGTCATTTTGCGTTTCTTTACGGATGAGTTACGGACAGTTACGTCTACATACGTCCCTGCGGATGCCTGCGTCCACGCTGCGTCCCCCTGCGTGCACTCATCCGTATCTATCCGCGGCAGACGTAACCCATCGTAAAGCACTGTGTGACTGGGGCATTACCTCCTGTCCATTTTTTTTTTCTTTTTTTTTTGACGCAATGCCGGACGCATAGCATTAATGTGACTTGCGCATGGGCGCACTTACTTGGCATAGAGATGACCATGGACCTTTGCTCGCTACCAAGCTCGCACGTGTACGATCCGCTGGAGTTTGCCGACAGCGCCGTAATTGATAGGGAGATCGTCTGCCCGCCGATTTCCTTGGTGAACACATTTGGTACCTCGGCCGTGAGACCTGCATTGATTACGTCACAAACCGACAGAAAGGCTATGTTTCATTTTCAAAGACTTTTTTCGAATATGAAAAGACAGGCTGACGGTGAATTTTAACTTACAGGAGTATTTCAGCAATGGTGTAGACTGGATTACGATGACGTGGCTGTGACTACGAAAAGTAAAGCATGATTGCAGTTGAAATATTAACATATCCTTGCCAGAGCGAGAACGGGCACGCATTTAAAAATACTACATGGACTGAAATGGGACTATACTGGCTATTGGGCTATTGTTTGAATAAAGCAAATAGCACTGACCCTCAGGTTTTAGAGGGACAATCTGACCACTTGGATCCAGCCACTGCGGCCTCGAGTCCCTGGTCGTCGACGTGCAGTAAGGCGTGATCGAGTCTCCTTCTTCGACCGCGAGGCGACTCTCGTCCGGCCGCATTATTAAGCCCACTGGAGAAAGAGAGAGAGAAAAAAAAAATTGATAGTTAGTTTTTAAGATTCAATCTTATCGGAACAAATATACAAAACGAGTTTTCCTTCAAGTACATGTATGAGAAAAGGCAGTTTGACACGCCAGTCACCGCAACATATTACTTGTATAAGTCTACTCGTGTTCTCTTGGAACAGCGACAATAATATTATTCATGAGATTCGCATGGTGTCTGTAGGCATAATTCAACGCTTTAATCGAATTGGTTGGTGCCAGTTAAAGGGAAGGTAAACCCAAAGAGCAATGTGGATTGAGTGAAAGCAGCAACATTAGTAGAACACATCAGTGAAAGTTGAGGAAAATCGGACAATCAATGCAAAAGTTATGAATTTTTAAAGTTTTGGTGCTGGAACCGCTGGATGAGGAGACTACTAGAGGATATGACGTATGAGTGGACAACAATACAAAGAAAATATAAAGGAAATTCAACAAAAATTCACTTTTCTTGAATCATGTAAGAGCAGTGGACCAACCGCTTTCAGAAAGCAGGGGGAATAATCCTACCATTAACATATGTCAATATCAAGTCGATGGAATTTGTAATTTTCATGAAAAATGGATTTTTGTAGTATTTTCTTTATATTTTCTTGGTATTGTTGTCCACTCAAACGTCATAACCTCTAGTAGTCTCCTAATCCAGCGGTTCCAACACCAAAACTTTAAAAATTCATAACTTTTGCATCGATTGTCCGATTTTCTTCAAACTTTCACTGATGTGCTCTACTAATGTTGCTGCTTCCACTCAATCCACATTGTTCTTGGGGTTTATCTTCCCTTTAATGTCAAGTTATAGCTTTTTAATGTCAAAGTTAGAGCTTTTACGATACTGTTGTGGAGGGCATCGGATTAGATAGTGGGTTGGTTGATGTTATTCAGTGAGATCGACGGGCACATTAACATTTAAGGTGACGAGGCGAGGGGACGTGATGCGACTTTATGCTCGTTAGTTGTTGCAATGCTATGGATGCTATGGAGCTATGAATTACTAGTAATGGGAACAGTTTCGATAGGTAGTCAGAGAAGGTCTGGCATGATAGACTATCAGTCGTACACAGCGTCTACTGTTTGTTGTTGTGTTTGAGGCGCGTCATTGAGATTTAATTGCGCCTTCATCTGCGTTATATCACTATTTTGCATAAAATTAATTTCTCAGAAAATAAACTAAATATTTCACAATTATTTTTAGGCGCGGTATGATACCTGTCTGCTGTCATACGTTAGGGCAGATAAGTCCTATCATGCTACTTAAATCTCTTTGTAGACCTTTGTCAAGGCCCTCTCGCTGTATGACGTCAATAACGGGCGAGCGAAGCGAGCTCAGCTGAGTGTGACCTCGCGCTGTTCAACTCAGCTGAGCTCACTTCGTTCTCCCCCATCCCCTTACCACCATGCAGCGAGAAGGTCTTGGCAAAAGGCTACCCTCTTTGCGGCATTTCAGTGTAATCTAAGCACATATAGTACACGGCGAGTTGTCACAATATTGGGGTGTTCTTAAAATTTTCTGTAGATTTTGATTTTTTGTGCTATTTCCCCTATTTTGGGGGTGCTGAACGCGAATCCACTTGTTGCCATTTTTCTAACCGACGTCTTCACCCGTTGCCATGGCAACGCCTTATTTTCCTTAAAGGAACATGTATTCTTCATTAAAAATCATAAAAACATGATGTAAACACCAAAATATGTCATTATAAATCCTTTTTAATCAGACTTATGGGTAGAATAAGCAACTCAGAACATAATATACCAAAGGAAAAAAAAAACTCATTAAAAATTTTTTACTTAATTTTAGTAGAAATTGTAATTTATACGTAAGTATTTTCTGAAGTAGGCCTATACTTGTGAAGTATCTTGAATGACAACGAACATGGCAAAAATCTTGGTCATGTTTTGGGATTTTGGGATTATTTGAAATGATTATTTGAAATTTGTGTTCAGATGAATATTAGTTTGATGTAAAATGATAAATATCCCCGTGGGGGGAAATTGTTTTGGGATTTCACGGGAAAAAGTCCTGTAAAGCAGACAGGCACACTGCAATGTAACCTCTTTCTTTGAAGGGATCGAAGGGAAGTACGTCGTTGACTTACCATTATTGAAGCACTTGATACCGCCTTCTTCCTCCACAGATGGAAGCATGGAACAGTCCATGGTTTCAGGCCAATCGTAGCCGAATTTATTCATGAGCGGTTCGCAGCCACTGCGGGCGGACTGACAAAGCTCACGGCATGGTGTAATGACTGCAGACATATACAGAGAGTCACGAACACATACAGAGAGAGAGACAGAACGAACACAGAAACATACAGAGAGACAGAAACATACAGAGAGACACAGAAACATACACAGTGACATAGAAACATAACGAGAGAGAGACAGAAACATATAGAGAGACACAGAAACATACAGAGAGACAGAAACATACAGAGAGACAGAAACATACAGAGAGACACAGAAACATACAGAGTGACATAGAAACATACCGAGGGACAGAAACATACAGAGAGACACATAAACATACAGAGAGACAGAAACATACAGAGAGACACAGAAACATACAGAGAGACAGAAACATACAGAGAGACACAGAAACATACAGAGTGACATAGAAACATACCGAGAGAGATACAGAAACATATATATAGAGAGAGACACAAACATACAGGGAGAGACACAGAAACATACAGAGAGGCACAAAACATACAGAGATGGCGCGAGAGAAACATACAAAGAGACACAGACTGTTAGTCTCGAGGAGCAGACATCAATATAACGACTTTCTATAAACGGGACATGAGTACAAATAGAAATCATTTTAACATTTCGGAACTCCTTTGGACAAAAGTTCATGCGTTCAGCACCCTTCCTAGAGAAACTACACAGTGTTGGCGAAGCTCTGCGTTTCTGTGGCTGCTGACATTTCCACAAAGATCAAACTCAGGTTCAAAGGAGAATTAAAGGAGCTGTTTCACTGCAACATGTAAATCTCAGTAGTAAAACATAATTTCCAAATCACGGAAGCCTTCTTCAGATATACATTACGTCCTGTCCGAGTGACAGAGAATGTTTTGCCTCGTATTAGAAGGGACGGAATGATCACACGCAACATTCCTCAGTGAGACTTTGGTATCAAACCGGGGTCCTTTGGATATGGCTGCAGACGCCCTACCGACTGAGCCAAATCATGGTTCTCCATAAGATCTGCTTTTTATGATCAATAATTTATAGCGATGACTAGAACATTGAGCCGTCGAGCACACCCTCTGAATCCATAAGGAGTAATCATCTCGTTTTCGGAAAAGAAAAGACCCGAGTTCCCACAATTTCCACGAGCACTCATGGTGAATGGAGAGGTGGGAATACCGATTATCGAGAAGAAATCATCGCTTTACTGATGGAAGCATGTGACTTTAAATAACGTGATGAGTTTCTCCTTTTGCCAATATGAAGTACAGAATATACCTTTTGCCTTCACTGGCTAACACCCCATTCAATAGGCCTGTAAACCTTAGATACCAACCTTGGTTGCTGGTTCCCGTGCAGGGTGGGGCGTACATGGAGCAGAGGAATGGTGCGAGATCCGCCGAGCAGCCAACATTGACCAGCGGGAAAAACTGGTTGAGTTCTAGACCTGCGTCTTCCTGTCTTTGGTGCTGTAAGATGTTAGGGAACTGTGTGTAGGAGTACCTGAAGTCTTGACACATAGTCATTGTGATCCTCTCACAGTGATCTGGAATGGGAGATGACAAAGAAACCGATGATGATCACGATGACGATGACGATGGAGAAAGAGACATATGAAATGGATAAAAGAATTAAAAACAAGAAAAAAAAAGGCAGAACAAACGAAATCGAGGCACAACCAATATAAACTGTTGATGAAGAAGACTGAAGGCCATCGCACACCATATACGACTTTCGGTCGCACGACTGACAGACTTTGGATCCGAAATACTGTAAATCAAAATGGCCTCCGAATAAACACGGTGGTTTATTTCAGATCCAAAGTCGCCTGGTCGTGCGACAGAAAGATGTATAGTGTGCGGTGGCCTTTACGAGTACGACAGCTGGTGAATAAAGGCTCAAAAATTTCTGTCATATCTCCTTGCATGAATATAATGAAAGAAATCACTTTATTTGCAGAAAAAAACAATCTGGGCACTTGATCTGAAAGATCCCTTGATCTGAAAGATTTCCTAGGCCAGCTCCTGCCGTGATTTGAGGCTCAGATATCTATTAAGGATTATTCGTGCACAGATCAGCTGAATTAGTTCGTTAGAATGGAAGACGACCCTGACATTTTCTTACACATTCTGAAAGCTGATGGGTGGAAGATGTCAGCTAACAGTTTTAGTCTTGCAAACTAATTCAAAATTATCAAAATTCCTGCGTGGGATGAAAAGTATGAAATTTGACAGTGACGTTGTCAGATTTCAAGTTCATTCCAGCGTGTCTCACTTACACTAATATGATCAACTTTTACCTACATTTCCCAACGTTGAGGCTTATTGAATTCTCAATCGAAATTGTTCCTATAATTATTGACTTTGATAACGTCTTCATGGTAATCGATTGAAGTTACCTTTGTCAAATTAGATTATTTGACATTTTACCATTATGGCAGTCCCCCTTTTTTTTTGCGAAACACAAATCGACATGACCTTAATCATTGAGCAGTAAATCATTTATCCCTGGTTGGATCTCTCTCCAATTTCGACATGTTGTAGCTGGCTCTTTGGGATATCGTCACATGAAAATTGTTTGTTAACTATAATCTTTCAATCATTTCTAACAATGTGGTTGAATTTGAATCTCAGGCTTCACGGAGAATGTGTGCAATGTTCATCGTGTATGAGCAAAACCTGAAGTTTATAGTCCGCAAGACGCAAAGTTCGAATATTTATAGTTCTGTGTTAAAGATATAAGAAATTGCATGGCCACTTGCTCCTAATCATAAATTAAAATGGCTCACCAAATTTATCAGTTTTGACAAATTTCTAGGTCTAAATTACAGTGGACTCCCGTCCTAAGAAAGATCCTCGGGATCGGCAGTTTTCTTTCGTCAGATCGAAATTTCGTTAAAACCGAACAAATAAACTTATAAAAATGCATAGAGTGGATAATGCTGCAGCCTGAATATTTTACTTCATTGAAATTCGTTATAACCGTGTTCGTTATAACGGAATTGTACTTTATATGGTATTGACACTTGATCTCTGATCCAAAGACTCTTAAAGCACTGGGACATTTCAAAGGAGAACACGAATTCTCACCGTATAGATATTCAGGCACGATAGCATCTACGTATTCACTCTTGCCCCAGTCATTGAAGGCGCGAACCATGAGGGTGTACTGCGATCCCGTCATCACATCGATATCCGCCACACCCTCGGCATCCACTGCGGTGGTAAGCGTGCCCTGATCGTCGCCCATTGCAGTGAAGAAGGTGATCTCGAGACCGCCGACTCTGACCTCGGGAATGGCCGGTTGCTGGAAGTACATCCGGGCTTGCGACGCGGCTGGGCGCGTAACGTTCATAATGATCGGTTTGGCAGGGGCCCGGATGTCTAGGAGAAACGTTCATGCAGACATTCAGTAACTCACAACTTACTGGAACATACGGATTATCAAAGGATCAGGGAGATAGCGAAGAACAATAATCAGGATACAAGCTATGTTACAAGCATCTCAGCAAATTTTCCTGATAGGTCAAGAAGATTCCTGACAGTGTCAGGAAGCCTCCCTCAGATCAAAGACCGCTAAGCAATCAATTTTAATACAAATATGTCCTTACTATCGAAGTGTCTAAGAAATCGCGGTCATGTAGCGAACTATTTCATTCTTGAAAGAAAAGTTGCAGACATATTAAAAGTTGAAATTGAATTATTATCCGAATTACGTCAAGTGATGATAAGTGCTACTGCCATAATCTCCTATTATTACCACCATCAAATCAAATCAAATCATCATCAAATCATATCACGTTCAAAATCTGGATTACCTGATATTCTGTTATGCAACCACTATCGCATCGAAAAACTAAGCCAGACAAAACTATTAAACCATATAAAACTAAACGGGATAAAACTAGACAGTCACCTAACACGCATGCGCCTGGATCCTTCTTCGACGCGTAGTTTCTGCAGGAGAAGAGATCCAGCCTTCCTAGAGACAGTTCCTTGATGGTGTCTTTGCATTCCTTGGAGATTCTCCTGCATGTTTCCTTGCACGGTTTAATGGCTTCGTTGGTCACAGGGTTACACTTGGGCATATAGGCACCACATACGAAGGGGATGATGTCATTGGAGCACTGCGAGCCGATCAGACTCGTGAGGGCGCTGATGTCGACAACCGCGTCGTTCGGTCCCGTGTGGCCGAACACGTTGGGGAACTTGGTGTGGGTAAAGCCGTGCGCTTGGCAGAGGGCGATATTCACAGGAACGCACGCGTTTGGATCGGGTGTTGGAGCAGGTGGTGGAGGGGCTGTGATTTCATTTATGGTGTCCAGTACCCCTGAAAAAAAAGGAGAAGATGTTGGATTATCCCTTCTGTTTATCCAGAAGGAAAGAGAAAAATTCTAATTATAGGATACATCATAACCTATCAACTGGTGAACAGTTCTCAGCAACCTTGCTTGGATGTCGAATGAGAATGAGCGATACTCAGCGATTCTGGATAGACGAATAATGAACTTAAATGAAATTATATTAAGTCTTTTTCAGATTTTAACAATGGTGACCAAATTTGAGTTTGATGCTGTGTCTAGGTAAGGTTGAAAGAGTTAGAAGCAGGCAAAGGTGGGACTGTTCTAAAAAATACGTCGTCTTTGTTAATAATTTTATCCATTGATATTAATGTAATTTCTTTGCGTTTGGTATCGCATTTTCAGAATATCTATGATTTATCAACGAGGCCGTTTATGAAAGCGATAAAAACACATCGTTGATTTCCATCTAAAAAATCTAAACGAACACAAGAATAGCTGAAAAGAATCCGCTTTGACATCTGTTCCTTTTCCTTTAACCCGTCCTTGAGAATGAACTACAGTGTTTTTGAGGTGTGAATTTTCTTCCATTTGTCTCCATCTGCAAATGAAATTTGTAAGATCGCAACTGCTGGTCTATAACCTCAACCTTCATCCCTCTACTTAATACACTCTTGCTTTCGTGGAATGGTTTTCTCCATTGGTTTTCTCACTTAGTTCTGGCTCCGCACAGCGGACAGATCCCTCAGTCATCATGGGGAAACGGTCGCACTGGAACTGCTCGGGCCACGGGACACCAGCGGCTTGCAAGAGGGGAAGACACTGCTGTTTGGCATCCTCGCACACGTGTCTACATGGCGGTATGGAGACGGCAGCTCCCCCTACCTCCACGCAGGGAGAGCCGAAGAGGAGGCACACGAAGTCGGCCATCTTGTCGCAGCCGAACTGGATGAGCGCACCAAAACTCTGCGAGAAAAGAAAGTAGAATTTACCGCGTGGTAGGAACTGCGATGCAGAATGACCATGTCCGACACGTTTGGCCGAGACCAGACCTGGGGGCATTTCATGAAGCGATTTGGTCAGATATTTTTCTTACAAACTGTTACAAGCTACTAAAATCCTTGCATCTGCATGGCTGAGAGCAAATTTGTCCGACAACTTTGTCGGACAAAATGCTTCATGAAATGCCCCCTGCAGTTAAAAAGATACTCTTCATGTCTGTGATTTATGGCAAATCATAATCATTGAGACTAAAATAATATCTCCACATTTATATCCATAATCTTACAACGTGAAAATGTCGTCTGTAAGATGCACTTTGTTGAATTCCGAAGAACCAATTATCGGCAAAAACCTGAAACCATTCATACACAAGCATTCTTGATTGTCACAGGACCACAATTTTCGTTGAGCTGATATCCATAATATGCAAGTTAAGTAAATAATTCATACTGCAGTGATTCTGAAAAGGGCCAAGGGGCTATTATTCACTTCTTTCTTCTGCCCATGCCCCCCCCCCCCCTGTTCTAGATCTTCATGTTTCTAGTACAGTGCTTACTCGATAATCGGGAACCGCATGACAATCTTTATTCACTACTTGGCCACCCGATTAACCGGGGACTAGTGCATACCTCCAAGGCAGTTGCTGCATCGCTCTGTCGGGCGAGTCCAGCCATGTTGGGAAAGAGGGTCTGATCATAGCCAAGATCTCTCTGGACACATATCGGTAGAGTTAGCGGTTCACACTGCGGAGAACCTGTCAGCGTGTGAACACAGACGGATGCGTGAGAGAAAAATCATTGAAGGCAGAAATTTGAGTCGTCGACGTACACGAACACAAGGTGAGATGCGAGTGTACACATTATTCATCAGCCTGATGTTCTCGAATCTTGCGATAACTTGTGACATATAGGCTTCCTTATAATCAGTATTGTCACTATCATCGTCATCATAACATAATATTTTGGTCTTATGTAGACCACGGGTATGGTGTCTTCAGTATTAGCACTGCACATGCGTGTAACCATCATTGGGATCATGCCAAATTTGATCCATTTCTATCGTACGATGAACTGACAATAGGCCTACTTGGCCTAGCTTCCGTCGCCCATATAAACAATGTTTATTCACTGAGCTGCAATAACTATCAGTCATTCAAACACAGGATATTTCTGCTAATTGATGGTAAGCTTAACAAGTGTTATATTTAAAACACGATTAGAATAGATTGTGCATGCTATTATGTGGACACAAGTGCACCAGATATGCGCATTTGGACGTAATCTTGACAACGTTCGTTACAAAGACTAAAGGACACTAATTCAATCACAAAGATGCCCTAGTTCAGTCTTTTCCGGTGAAACAAATATCAATGTAGATGACTTACCAACGGCTGACGAATTCTGTAAGGGAAGCTGACCTTGAACCACTACGGAAAGAAACAGGAAAAGTAGAGAAATATGGCTTCATTTCCGAGAGGAAACAACAGGTGCAAAGATCAAGTAAGTTAATAAAATAGACAGGCACACATCACATAGGCCTATACACCTCCCCTTCCTAACATGCCATGGATAGGAATTTTCGTTAGTTGTTTGGTTTGTCTTCTTAATAAGTTGTTTATTAGTTTGTTTGTTTGTTTGTTTGTTTGTTTGTTTTAGATAAAAGCTCAGAAAATTTTTATTTGCTTTACATAGCAACTGGTCTGAGAGTAGGTCGACCCACATCAGTTCAGAAATATTAAAATGAGCTTTTTTAATCTTAATAATTTGTTTTTGTTGCATTTGAAACTCAACACTAGGTTCATTCAAATACAGGCTATATCTCGCTTTGTTTCTTAGTTTTTGTTGGGGTCTTTTTTTAAAAGTGTGAATAAATTTCTGAATATCTCGTTCAATCTTCGTCTGAAGAAGTTAATAATAATCTACTTGAAAAAAATGTATTCATAAAGAGTGGATTTTTGTGCAGAGATCCATTATTTTACAGCGCAGCAGACCAATTACAAATTGGCGATTGAAAGTGTTATTGTTGTTTTGTTTCTTGTTTCGTTGAATACTATAGCAATGAAAGCATTTCATGTCGTGATGGAATAGTCCATTTCATTGACAGGGTGAGAAGTGGATCGCAGCTATGAGGGGCTGAGGGATTGTGCCTTATCACTCATTGTCTCCCCTGCGGTCCGCACTCTTGGTTTTGACAAGGGGTCGAGACTGGCTCCTGCTAATAAACATCATATGTTTCACAAGTTGCTTCGATCATGCTGCGATAATTGTTCGTAATCATCCGTCAATCATTGTCAATTATGATGCTAAATGAATTTCCAAAGGGAGATTGGGTTAAAGGCACCCTGCTAACTCACACAAGCACAGCTGGGTAACAAGGATAGAAGTACGCCCTCAAACCACGAAAATGAAATGCTGACATGAACATCGTAAGGACACATAATAATATACGCGTACGGGACACACAGCCGTACACACATGCACATAACCATTACTATAAATGGTAGCCACGTAAGCCCTTCCATATTAGTCGACAGGAAGTCCGAGAGGGTAAGGGTCGAGCAACTTTTCCATATGGGAAATCAGTTTTGGAATAATATGACATGATAGTCTTTTGACCCCATCTCTTCCACCTGAGGCATCACTCCTCAAGACATCAATCGTAATTTCACAACAATGGAGGTAGGAGGGTTAAAGGGGTGGTATAGTTTTGGGCTGAGATCGGTTCAGGTTTAGCTTTTTATGAGCTAATGAGAAATCGCTAATGAAATAAGAAAGGGCATACAAGATTTTTTTTATGAAATCGGATTTGAAATGGCTGAGATATTTAAAAAAAAGTAAAACAAAGAGGTCCAAATGAAAGATGGGTCCCACCTTTTATGACTACCTCTTTGTTTTTTGGATATCTCAGCCATATCAAAACTAATTTTCATCAAATAGACTTTCAATTCTTCTGAGAATAGTATGTTCTTTTAATTTTCTCGCAAAAAGTTATAAAATCTGAATTCCCCCATCTCAACCAAAACTGTATCATTCCCTTTAAATACTCATGTCTGCCATGATACTGTCACAAGCACCTGTCGTCACTTCGTGCACGCTGTCAATCGACTCTCTGGCCAGCTCACTGGTTATCGCGTTACTGGCTCATTCGTCATCCTCCGCCCATATCACAATTGTCCTAATTTTTTGGTCGGTCAGCAGAAACATTACTCCGCCTATATGAGCTCTGTTTTGCAAATAACCCAGACGCAACGGACAGAATCGTACATGTGTAGCCTTTGTGCAAGTCACTATTCATGTCACATTATGTAACCACAATGTTCGAATTTCCTTTATCCTGGGACAGATATCCTCTCATTATAATCATTTTAGTCTGATTAACGTGACGGTAAACATATATCTATTACGTCTTTAATATGAGCGACCGTTTTGTGAATGAAAGTTTTGTGATTTGCTGTTCGGGTGTTCATATTTTTGTTACTCTTTGTTGACAAACTCCAATAAATATCAGAAGAATCCTGCCTACTATGTGAAGACTTCAACTCATCTACTCCAACACGCACACACACACACACACACACACACACATACACACACAGAAAACAGCGCGTGGTATGTTTTATGTGTGAAATTATGCAGTCTACGCTGAGAGAAAAACTGTATCGAACCATTATATTTGCGAGAGAGAGAGAGAGAGAGAGAGAGAGAGAAAATCCAATCTAATTTGTCGGAGGGATATTTAAACCGTAGGCTCAGCTACAATATGCTGCTATATAGTCTTGGACAGTGGTCTTGGAATTGGATGCAGAATTTTAGTACTCAAATTTTGAATTTAGGATCAGCACATAATATGACATATTTCTAAAACTTAGGCCCTCCTATATACAGTATATAATATAATTGTCACATATTGAAAGACGCAGAGACGAATGCTGCAATCGCATCACAGGGAGAGAAATCAGGGAGATAATTATCAGACTGCATTGGAGTGAGGCTAAACTACACATGTCATTTATCGCTGGTTGTTTAACAGCACCGGATATTGGCTTGGGGAACCTAGAGGGAGCTCAATCAATCAAACATAAGAGTAAAAGTATAAAACAACCATAAACACAAACAAAAGAAAAGCAACGAAATGAAAATTACTGTGGGTATGATGCAATAGCAAACCATCTGTCATTACATTCTGGAATAACTATTGGGTAATATTGTTAATATCGATAATTTACACATTATTTTCTCATACCTCCCTATACAATCCTATTACAAAAAGAAAGACATTATGAAAATGGCTAAAGTTCATTTCGGATTATAATCCTCATCCATCGCCGGGTCATCCGGCATCCCCTACTTTAAATTCCTGACTCCTATACATTTCCTGTACCCAGGATACCATACCTACAGATATACAGTTTTTCCAAGGTCTTCCAGATAGCTAGTGCATGATAGTGATAAAAGTCATGCCATTACTTTCGGCGCCTCTGTCCTCTTCCGACGACTATACACTCAGGGAGATGGAAAATTGGTGAAAACAGTGCGCGGTTTCAAAGAAATTTGAGAATTACAGTTTTGACATTTGTTTTGGAATTACATTATGTTTTCACTGAGGACTAGATACTAGTCGTAAGCACATAATTATGCAAATCAGACGTGGCGAACATGACATAAAAACCTACCGGTGTAAATATGTAACGTGTTTCAATATAACAATTGGAGTTTTTAGACCTAGGCCTATAGGCCTATGAATTACATTGAGTTGAAGGCTACTGAAATAGACCATTTGATCCCAAATCCTTGGTAGGTGCGACCATCGAAACCATCACGTGACCACAGACAGACACACAGGAAGTGAAAGGTGATTTTAAAATGACTAATTATCAAGATTCACGTTCGTGATTTAACCATAATTGTTGGGTAAGTCTCATTTTGATTGGACCAACAAGTACTCATCTTTGTATACTATATAGTATATTGTTAACTTGTTATTGTAAAAACATTGTGGTATCTAAGAACAAGAGGCCAATACCCCTATATGACTGCATAGACCTTTCAACCGCAACCACATGTTCACATCCATATCACTGAACACTGAAACTACTGAAATCCATGCGTATACACATAATAGCTGATGACTGGGATATGAAGTAAGACAAAGTGATCTTCTGAAGAATTAGAAGAAAGCTGAAAATCTTCAGACGCAAACCCTGAAATGATTATAGCGTTTCGTCTCCCCTCCCGGCTGTAGCATGGCACACCATGCATGAGCGGGGTTAGGAAAGCCTGTATTCCAGAAAACTTCCCGAAAGTTCGATTTTGATTTGCAAACGTATAATAGGATGAAGACCAGCAATACGTGGAATATAATAGAGAACGCCAAAGTACAGGATTATATTCAAAATAAAATTCTGGTAAAAGATTTGGTAAAACATCATTAAAAAAAAATATTGTGGCAGCCCCTAAAACATTCTACATTGTGTTCAACGTGCAGTCATGCCGGTACTTCTGGGCACTTGTTTTTCTTTGTTCCTGTTTTTTTTTTTTTTCTCATAAGAGCTAATGTTTATATTGCCCAGCCGTGAATTATTTCAAATGTTCTTTGATTACGTATTGAACTACTGGAGGAAAACATTTTATTTGAATGTGAAGGATGTATAGCTGGAGCTTGACGAAATCTGGTCTATATATAGGCTTATACCTAAACTGGCATAATAACGTCGGAAAACTGTCTCTGAGACTGGGAGGTAGACTAGAAACGGACAGGTCTTTTCATTTACTGCTAAGCCCCTGACTGACCGGGGACTAGCACTGAATGTTTGGCGCTGGGATTGAACTTGGGTGGTCAGTGAGCACACCTCCTCGTTGTTATGAAAACGCTACGGTACCAGATCGTTGCTATATGGATATGCAACTGCTCCGTCGTATATACACCTCCATGGTTCTACCTTCGGGGCGTGGCCTTCACTGGAGTGGAAGAATGCAGTAACAATACAGAATATGTATTTTATTTAATGAAGAGACCTCGAGCTCTTCTGCGCTATTTGAGGAAATAATCGGAGTTATTCAGGAATGTTTCACCTGAAAGGAGAGATATGATGTCCTCTTGCGAGAGGATGTCGCGTTTCAGTTTTCCGATCAACTTAAACCAACATTTCCAAAGGATTTTTAGCCTCATCTTCATTTCTGCATGTCATAGCATACTGAACTCTACGTAAGAAACATCATTGATTATTACCTATATGAGGTAGTTTTGCGGGGCAATTGTAGTTGGTATTTTGATCGGTCTTCGAGGTCAGCGGGCGATAATCGTGCGTATCACCCTTCATCCGGGTCTCGCCATTCACTTTACATGTAAACATTCCGGTCAATCACAAAGAGGAGACATTCACAAATCCGGGACACACGGACCGCAGAAGAACGCCAATAAATCAACTCATACAAGGTCGACCACTTCCAGCAGCACTATACGCGTCAAACAATGACTATAGTCCCATTCGTGCTCAATAACTGCACAGTGACCATCAGTTATTACAACTCTCCAAATTGAAACAGAAGCAAAAACAAAGTGTAAATACGTTCAGATGTTTGAAGTTCGCCTGTTACAACTACATATGTATCTTGGAAGTTAGAGATGAATGATGTACATTGATGAACATGTTTGCAATTATTCGACATGTTGGTGATGATCTACAGGTAGTCAAATGTGGCTTGATCTATATCATAGTGTATAGCCGTATTCACTTATTATTTTCCTAATTTACCTATAGGGGATAGGTAATAATTTTATGATATTGACTGGCTCCATCCATCCACTACCTCTCGTGTCCTTCTATTTTTTTTTCACTCCACGCAATAAGCTGCTTTCTTCCCCCCCCCCCTCTCTCTCTCTCTCATACACACACACACACACACACTCACACACACACACACACACACACACATACTTCTTTGTTTCTCTCCTCTCTCTTCCGGCATGACAGCGACTTAGTGTAGGGATTTGTTCAGGGTTTTTGTTTCGGATAAGTTAGGTTATAGGTCTTTTTGTCTTAGTTTCTTTGTTTCATCCATATTCAATGTTTATCAGTCAATCGATCATATAATTTCTTGTATTACGCGTGGGGGGAATGCACCCTACAAGCTCAGCTTTTTAGCATTCCTCCCCATTTCCAACATTTTCCTATACCTACAAGTTTTCTGTAAATGTATCCTTTACTTTGTATAATGAAATTTATGCACTGTGTTCAATTTTTGTAATATATTTATATGTTTCTGTTGGAAATGAAAAATGAATGAATGAATGAATGAATGAATGAATGAATGATATACCAGAAAATATTGCCCGCAATGAAAGAATATTTTCTGGTATCTCACTCAAGGCAAGTCAATATTATATAATTGCCGCATGTCACATGCATCATAATGTGAGTACATTTCATCTGTCGCATTGATGAGCGACAAACATTCGACGATCACGAATGATTCAGTTGGGGGATGCAAAACAGAGTCCTTTTGATTTTTAACAACCCCCCCCCAAAAAAAAAAAAAAATAAATAAATAAATAAATAAATAAAAAAATAGAGAGCAAAGTTGCATCATGAACTAAATCTGCAACAATTCAAATTGTGATTCCTTAATTCTGGGAAGAAAGAATATTCTTCTACCACTACAAGGATCAGAATTTTTGTCTATCACGTTTTCTGTTATGGTTTTCAAGTGAACAATTGAACACTTTTTGCTTTTCGGAAGGGTTTTAAATTATAGATGCATTCCATTATTACTGAATTATTTCTTTCTGCTACTACACACGCACCAGAACGAGTAATTGCAAACTTGTGGATGGAGATGTGGATGTACAAGACCTCAACGTACGTACGTCCTTGGAGCTACATGGTCCGTTCTACTGTGACAGTGATACAGTACCTGTAACTTGCATCAATTTTCATTTCCATTTCTCGAGAAGCCAATTTGAAGAGATGATTTATTGGTCGTCAGGTATCACACCTGACAAGGTTCCAGTCTAGATGACCTCAGACGAGTAGCTCCCTGAGTCACGTGATCAGCTTCGTCTCACCTTGGCATTCTTCGCTTGGCCTCTACCGCACTCCCAACACGTGACGGTGATTAACATTTAATCTAAGAAAATTTTACAAATTTTGACAGCTTTTATAATCATATAACGATATGTAGTTGGTTTCTTTTTTCATTTATCCATCGCGGTTTTCCCTAACAAAAGAAACAAGCCAACATGCCGGCATTTAGACGAAATGTAAATGAACCATTCAACTTTTGATTAAGTAATTAATATCCCATTAAAGCTGTTCAATTGAACCAGTTCCATGATTGTGATTGAACCAAGGAGCTACAAGACCGACTGTTTGTTTGTTTTTCTTTTCTTTTCTTCAAAAAAATCCGTCCAACCACCCTTCTCAGATGATGGGAGGCCTAGCTCAGAATAGTCTCTTTTCAGCGGCATCAACGTGTAGGCCTACCAAGTATGTAGAATGATTCATGTTGCGTTATGTTTAGCCAACAACTTTCCCCCTCTTTTCCACCGCTCCTATAACAACGCCATGCCCATCGAGGTGGGTGGGCTTTCCGCCGCGAGACCTCCCAGCCCTCGGAGCTCAGTGGGGTAGGCCAAGCCGACAGCCCCGGGATAAGCGCGCCAAGTGCGAGGGATAAAAGCGCGGGCCCTATCACAACATGTCTCAATTTTCTAGTGGCTTTTAGGGTGATTGATTGATAACCACTGGGGACCCCACATGGCACGGGAGCTGGCAGGCATGTGGTCCGCGCTGTTAAAGGACAAGTTCACCTTCATAAATATAAGGATTGAGAGAATGCAGCAATATTAGTAGAACACATCAGTGAAAGTTTGAGGAAAATTGGACAATCGATGCAAAAGTTATGAATTTTTAAAATTTTTGTGTTGGAACCGCTGGATGAGGAGACTACTACAGCTTGTGAGTCATATGCGTACAACAGTATAAAGAAAATGTAAAGAAAATTCAACATATTTTCACTTTTTTCGCATAATAAAAGAGCACTTGACTTGCCTCTTTCTAAAGGCAGGGGGAATAATATTACCCATAACATTTGTCGGTAACGAGTCGGGCGAATGTGTACTTTTTTCAAAAGATGAAATTTTGTGAAATTCTCTTTATATTTTCCTTACATTGTTGTACGCATGTGACATCTAAGTTATTCACACACTACAGTAGTCTTCTCATCCAGCGGTTACTGCACAAAAACTTCAAAAATGCATAACTTTTGAACGGATTGTCCGATTTTCGTCAAACTTTCAATGATGTGTTCTACTAATATTGCTACATTCTCTCAATCCTTATGTTAATGAAGGTGAACTTGTCCTTTAAGCCACAATCACAACAGTGACTGGTGAGCTGGGTATTCCTAGTTTGGGATGCCAAGTTTTATATCAAGGAGGTATACGAGCCTATCGAGTACGTCCCTGATTACAGCATCCCACTGGGCATTTTACCCGATATTACCAGGTAATAACGTTGCTATTACCACGGTAACACCAGTGGGTAATAAACGGGGAAATAGTAGACCAATCTTTCACCCGAACCCGATATTACTCCATTTACCAAATATTACCCGGTATGATGTAACCGATATTTCCAGCATTTCCATTTTATTACCACCCGATATTTCATGCATTTACCCAATATTACCCTGATATTACTGCATTACCCAATATTACCTGGTATGATGAAACTGATATTTCTGGCATTTCCACGTTTCATATTACCACCGATATTACTCCATTTACCCAATTACCTGGTATGTTAACCGATATTTCCAGCATTTCCACGTTATTACTACCCGTTATTACTGCTTTTCCCCAATACCCAGTATGATGTAACCGATATCACCCACATTCTCATGTTATTACCTCACGATATTATCAAAAAATAAAGACTAAGGGTTGAATTGGGCATATTAATTAGTTATGTGATTATGCTCGGCACAATTTTGAGATTAATATGCCCTACTCCTCATTCTAATCCTATCCTAACCTTACCTGTTCCTAATGTCCTACCATCTATACCTATACTACATCCTATTCCTAACTGACGTATACTCTATCACATTCTGGGGATACCTGCAAAATGTTGTAATGCGTGAAGACATGGTTACTAAAATTAGGTCTCACATTTTCTCATTTGAATATTCATGAACATGCATGAATGTTACTGTTATAACTCAAGTTTGCATTGTTATAACCAATCGAAACCATTCAACATTACCCATATTATCCCTCATCACCCTGTTGTAACTCGGTAAAATGTCGGTTTCATCGGGGTGATAACAGTAATTTTTTTGGATTTGAAAATTTCGCTGGAATTGCTGTAAGATTACTGTTATTGCTCAAGTTTGCAAGGTTATAACAAAACGAAGCCTTTCAGCATTACCCATATTACCCCTCATCACCCTGTTGTAACTGTAAATGTCGGTTTCATCGGGGTGATAACAGTAACAGGTAGTATCATTTGGGTAATAACATGGTAATAACGGTAATATTTGGTCTTAGTCAAATTTCGGGGCGATATTACCGGTAATATCCGGTAATATTGGTAATCGGTAACAAATTGCCTAGTGGGATGGAGCTACTAATAGCTCCATGATCATATACCATGGACATGGGAGCTACAACAGATTATACTGAATCCGTCTGTGTAGGCCCATAATGCGCGGCTACTGACCAACATTCACTGATACAAAGAGTAGCTAGGAAGATACAGTACCTGCGTGTTACCATGGAGCTGCATAGTGTTACCATGGAGCTACTGGTGTTACCATGGAGCTATACTGGTGTTACCATGCAGCTGCATGGTGTTGCCATGGAGCTGCATGGTGTTACCATGGAGCTTGTGGTGTTACCATGGAGCTGCATGGTGTTACCATGGAGCTACTAGTGTTACCATGGAGCTTCATGGTGTAACCATGAAGCTTCTGGGCCCCATTTCATAAAAGATGTTAGGATGGCAACTCTTGCTGGAATGGCAACTTCCAATAGCAACAGCCAATCAGGAAGCTGGATTCTTGTCGTTACCATGACAATTGCCATTCCAGCAAGAGTTGACATCGTATCAACCTTTTATGAAATGAGGCCCAGGTGTTACCATGGAGCTGCATGGTGTTACCATGGAGCTACTGGTGTTATAATGGAGCTGCATGATGTTGCCATGGAGCTGCACGGTGTTACCATGGAGCTTCTGGTGTTACCATGATGGAGCTGCATGGTGTTATCATGAAGATACACAGGTTTTACAATGAAGATACACTGGTGTTACCATGCAGCTGCATGGTGTTGCCATGGAGCTGCATGGTGTTACCATGGAGCTTGTGGTGTTACCATGGAGCTGCATGGTGTTACCATGGAGCTACTGGTGTTACCATGGAGCTTCATGGTGTAACCATGAAGCTTCTGGTGTTACCATGGAGCTGCATGGTGTTACCATGGAGCTACTGGTGTTATAATGGAGCTGCATGATGTTGCCATGGAGCTGCACGGTGTTACCATGGAGCTTCTGGTGTTACCATGATGGAGCTGCATGGTGTTATCATGAAGATACACAGGTTTTACAATGAAGATACACTGGTTTTACCATGGAACTGCATGGTGGTACACGTATAATGTACAATGTATCTCAACAACAAAAAATAATTACCAAATCAGGAAGACTTTCATAAAATTGTCTTGTTTTAAGAACCTTGAATCCTGCATGATGCAGATTTACAAGTTTAGGATTACGGCGTAAAGGTGGGCGGCGATGGACAAGGGTCAAGACAAAGTGGTAATGTCATAGGATTCAGATAAAAAGCCAATACCGCATAGCATCGGAAGAAAAAGTTGATTATACATGACATATTGCCATATTGCATGCTTACATTCTGTTACATTAAGGACCTATACAAATTACAATCGGCATTCACAGTTTTCAAAATGAGGACAGGTCTCCAACATACTACACCCACCACCACCACCACCACCACTATCTTTGGCCTTTATGAGATCATGGAGCTATGTAGCTCCGTGATAAGATGAAAGCTGAATCCTGAATCAGCGTTGTAAATGTAAATGTAAATGTAAAGGATAGCATGCCGAGTAAAATCGTTGCGTCTGGAAGCCAGGCTACGTATAGACAAATATACTGACAAAAATTTCCAGAGCAGTCCTGGATGCTCGAGGAGGATTTGTGTGCTGATGTGCGAGTGAATAGTGGGTAAACCTATTAAGATTTCAAAACAAACAAACACATAAAACCGAGGTTACTGTTCGCACATTACAAAAGTAAATATGAAAACAGCATTGTAAACCGATAAAATAAAGCATAGAATAGATTTACAAAGTAGCACAAATTGAAAACTAAACTGTTTACACAAATAAAAGAGCCGGAAGACAATCTTTAGCTTGTACATAATAATAAATGCAACCCATGTTGGTCCCTCCAGAAAAACGTAGGCATATGAAGATTATAGTTCACATATCCAACTCTCATTTGCATTATATGCACAACAATTATCATGTCAGCGTAGTAAAGCATAGTTTCAAGGGTCATTTTTGTTTGTTTGTTTTAGTTTGTTTCATTTTTAAGGTAGTTTAAAAGGTTTCTCATCAACCCCCCCCCCCCTCCCCCCCCCCCCCCCAACCTATTTTTTTTTTCTTCTCGCGCGCATACAGTTCCTATGATACAACCCTGGAATATTGAGACCGTGGAGCTATCATAGTATTGAGACTTAATTTCCCCAACAGCCAACACAAGGCCGGGTTCAATGTCCGATGGCAGTCACTGTGACGTCACACTTCACAGCATGGAGGACGAGGAAGACCAGCGAAGGAGGAAAGGTAAGAGGATGTTGGTAAAAAAAAAAAAATGGTAGGCACCATGCACTGATGGTAGGCACTGGTACCAAAACATTCTCGGGGTACAGGTATTGACAGTGTGTTTTAAAGGGACTGTACAGTACTGGTTGAGGTGGGGATTCATGTTTTGAACATTCCTAATTGAGATAATGAGAAACCTCTTATGAAATATGAAAGAGCATGTAATTTTAAGAAGGATTCAACGTTTATTTGATGAAAATTGGTTTTCAAATGGCCGAGATATCCCAAAAAGTGATAATAATAAAAGGCGACAGGCCACGCCTTTTGTTTCACCTTGTTTTTGGATATCTCAGCCATTTCAAAACCGATTTTCATCAAATAAACTTTTGATACCCTTTAAAATTGCATGCTCTTTGACATCTCATGGAGTAGTTTCTGAATATCTCGCAAAACGTTAAAAGCTAAATCCTCACCTCGACCAGAACTGTACACACCCTTTAACAGGATGTCATGGTGCTGCTAAGAATTACTGCCACGAAGTCGTGACATCACAAAGAGACACAAACGATGGAAGCTATTCAATGAAAACATACTTGCCCTTACATAGAGGTCATGATAACACTCTTACACGCAAGTCAAGTGTTTTCGAGTTTTTTGGCATTGTTTCGTACCGCAAGCATATCAAAAGACTCAAGTACGATCTCCAACACTACTCAACGCTGCAACCAAACCACTTGTAGCAGTCAGCGTTTGTAAATCATTCTTGTACAAAATGGACGAAGATCGCACGATACGATATTATATTTATTTTCAGCATTAGTGTGCAGTGGCGAATCTTTTATAAAACGTGCATCACGTAAGGCAAACAACCAGAGCAGAGCATGGTAAAATAATTCGATATATTGCTCGAGTCTCGAGTCCCTAGAGTGTAATACTATGTAGTCTCCTGTAATGGCAAACATCCCCATAGTAGGCCTACAGGATTCAATTTATTTATTTATTTATTTATTTATTTATTTATTTATTTATTTTTTATTTATTTATTTATTTATTTATTTATTTATTTATTGCAATTCTTTATCCAGAGTAGCCTGATCAGCATAAAATATATAACAGTATAAAATAGACAATTACATTTCAAAACGATATAAAGTAGTCACACACATCAAGTATTTAAATAAAATAATATCATACAATCATACAGATTTGAGTGTCTATGGAAGCCGGAATGTTTAAACCCTAAAATTATATAGTACTTAAGTATTCACGTCATTATCACTCCCATGTCAAAATTGCTTTTAGAGCAACTGCTATAGTGTGCAGCATGTGCTTACTTGTTCTCATTTTATCACACACATAAATACATGTGAGAAGAATCTTCTGAGCCCCGAGTGATAGTCATTCTCTTTTGTTTATCCTTACTTTTGGTCTTAATTGTACTCGTGCTCCTCATCCTGTTCCCCTCACTAGGCTTTTGTTGGGACCTACACTCAACAAGCTTTGCTTTTTAGTAGGTTCCATCGTATTTACTTTCGCATCCTTTACTTTGATTGAAAATGACACATCGACCGTTACGTATTACTTTTGTATTCCTATTTCCTCATGTATATATCCAAGCTGGACATTCTGTATTATATTTTGTTATATACCATGTATTTTCCATCGAGAAATACGAAAATAAATTGAAATTGAAATAGACTACCTGCCGGTCTTCCTCAGGGCTCTGTTTTCGTAAAAATCCATGGATCATGAACAACAACATCAACAACAGTAACAACACCAACAATGAAAAAATAATTTGTTTAAAAATAGATAATTGTGGCAGATTAGCAACGGGACACGTAATACAGTCAAATATAAAAACGAAGTGAACGCACATGTACAAATATCTGGAAATACGATAAAACAAATTATAAAATGGGTTCAAGAATGTAGCCAATAGGAAGCGCTGAAATGAGACACACCTCCTTCCTTTACTTCAGTACAACTGCACTGCCTGTAATCCTATGGTAGATTGCCGATCGTCTGTGCGCGCGGCGGCTCCTTTGATGAATTGCATGCATACGCGTACGCGCTGTCAATCCTGTAAACAACTTCTAGTTCGGGCTGCCGGCCAGCCGGCCTGTCTTCCCTTGTGCATAACATATGTGGCGTACGTACGTATACTGTACTATACGTACACTTTGTACAGTACAGTAGACCAAGCGTTATGGGACCGGACGCGTACATGGAGTCACTTTGAAGAGCAAATCCAACGATTTAGCAGGTTAATTCTCACGCCGTTTTCAGAGTATGTTGTCTAGTAGGCCTATATGAGGAGTCTATATCAAGTCTTTAAGATAAAGGGTGCATATTCTATGTAAAATAAGTAAGTTTTCATGCGGGTGTCCGGAAACCCAACCCCCCATTATACTTATACTGTATGTGCGGGACTTCCGCGAGTGCGACGTGCGTAAAAGTTTGGGACGAACATCTTCGGACGTCTTGACCCACAAAGGTACGTGAAAAACGCTGAAAAATGATGTTAGTTTTCGAATTTTCGACCCATTTTATAAAACAAATGATGCACAGGATTATTTCGTGGCGTTAGTGTAGGCGTAGCTCACTCTCGGGTATTTATGTAGTGCAACATGCACTCGGCTTCGCCTCGTGCATGTTTCACAATTGTAAATACCCTCGAGTGCACTACGCCTACACTAACGCACTCTATCCTGTGCATCATTAGTATAATAACATCTAGAAAGAGGAGAGGAAATGATTCAATATCGCGTATGGCGGCTGCCACTCATCCCGCTGTTCTATACCGCGAGGTAATGTGTCTTATAAACAATGGTGCTATCGATAGAAAACGATTTAGGGTATGGACGCAAATAAGACGTATAAAGTCAAAGTGGAGATAAAACAACAGGGAAATACTTAATCGAAGTTAAAGGGATAGTATAGTTTTGGTTGAGACGGGGAATTCAGATTTTAACTCTTTGTGAGAAAATTAGAATCCTCTTACAAAATATCGAAGAGCATACTATTCTAAGAGAAGTCAAAAGTTTATTTGACGAAAATTGGTTTTGAAATGGCGGAGATACCCCAAAACAAAGTAAAATAGCATGGTCCTAATAAAAGATGGGCCCCACCTTTTACTACGACCTCTGTGTTTTTGGATATTTCAGCCATTTCAAACAAAATCTTATCTTTAATATTTCATATGAGGTTTCTCATTATCTCACAAAAAAGTAGGAAACCTGAAGCCCCATCTCATCCAAAACTACACCATCCCTTTAAAGGGAACCCAAACCAAAAGAGCAATGTTAATTGAGTGAAAGCAGCAACATTAGTAGAACACATCAGTGAAAGTTTGAGGAAAATCGAACAATCGGTGCAAAAGTTATGAATTTTTAAAGTTTCGGTGTTGGAACCGCTGGATGAGGTGACTACTAGAGGTTATTACGTATTAATGGACAACAATATAAAGGGAATTCCACAATAATTCATTTTTCATGAAAATTACACTTTCCATTTTGACTTGATACTGACATAATATGTTAAGTGTAGCAATTTTTCCCTCTGCTTTCTGAAAGCGGTTAGTCAGGTGCTCTTTCATTATGCTAGAAAAAAAAATATTTTTTTGTGGAATTTTCTTTATATTTCCTTTATATTGTTGTTCAAACATGGCAAAGAGAAATCGAAGCGAAATTGCTGAATTTGTATTTGCGACACATCTAATCGAAAAAGAAAACATTGCGTAGTGTTATCTCAAATCAAACTTCCTGTAATAGATAAAACATTGAAACTTAAGTTATATAACGATTGCATAATCATCTATCGACGAGAAAATTTTCAAATCGAACGGATGTTATAGGTGTATTAATGTCAGAAGAGAACCTATTAATGTAAAATTACAATAATACTGATTTTCATTGGCTTTTCTCTTTCGTGCTTTATTTTCATTGTTCTTTCACTTTGTTAGGGTCCGTATATTACTATGAATTGGCTGAGCTGAGTTACACAACATATACACCGACATTGTTGAATATACTATTGGTCCGCCGGTAGTGGCGTCCGGAAAAGAGCCATGCTCTATCTATTAAATCTCTCTGCTCTGCATCCAGCGGAAAGGAATCTTGTCGGAAGTGAATCTGAAGGCCATTAACTCACACTTTTGACCACGTACAAATCCTGACTGCTCAATGTTCTCTATAGAATCTTTGTCGACATAGCAAATAAAACATAATCTCGCAGGGAGCGGCCCATACTACTTTCATATCCGACTATAAAGGTGTTATTAACATCTGCGGGAATTGGTACAATGAAACGATACGACTTCTTCAACTCTAAATAGACAGAAGGAACTTTAGAGTAGACAGATTCGTGTAAAATCAGGAGCAACATGAACTGAAAATACACGCACCTGTGGCAATAATTATGACTGTATTTGTTTTGCAAAACGATTTTGATTTTGAAGCGATATGCCATGAGCTAAAATAAAACGAGAATTAATCCTACAAACTCATTATTTGTCAAGAAAATGGCCAGCGCTTTGGCACTTTCATTCATTCGACGACTGTGAGTTTTCATTGATGCTATTTCATTGCCAGGCAATGCCATCAAAACGCGTAATTCGAATTGAGAATATACTTCATCACAATCATGGTAGAAAGGCGCAAAAAGGCACTAGGCCTTTAGGGCTCTATTACAACGAACCCGATATGACATCAGACTGAAAAATGTTCGCGATCTTCTAGGCATAAAGCAGGACATGGCCGCAAAGAGTAAGGATGATGGAAGTTTGGCACATGCTAAATATTCTGACAAACACAGCAAACGATGCAGGGTGTTTATCACCAATTCGCTCCAAGCTGGATAAAGAAAGAAAACAGACACATTATCTTCACAGTTCTTTGCAAAGCAAGCTCTTTTATAGCCGCTCATAGCTGGCTATACACGCCGCGACGGGATCGTATGAGTTTTTCATATCAACGTCTTTGAGTGAACCAGGCCACGTGGTAGTATTCAAAATCACACGCTCTCTTGGCAAAAATAGAGGCTGTTTGATAGTTTATTACCAGGCCGATAAGCATAAACCAGGGAGGTGAGTAAACCAAGTACTAAAGTTTATAAAGGTTTACTCAGATTACAACTAGGCACAAAGCGTTGCCGCGCCAGTCTTTGTTCCCCCCGTGTGGGTCGTATATAACCATTGCTATCTGGTTCAATAGGCAAAGACGATGTGTGTGTTCCCACAATGTTTATCCCAAAGTACATCAACCGTCTGTGAGTAGGGTAACAGTGTAATCTGTAATCAAGGATAAAATTACGATTTAATTGCCTACGTCTTTCTCTCACTTGCAGCTCCCGTTTGGTACGAGATTTTCGTGGATTTTTGTGTTTATTTTTAATCGACTTGAGACGTTACGACTGGAGTTTCCACCCAAAATTCATTCAAACTGTGCTCGGCTTCTTGTGCGTGTGTGAGCTGTGTGTATGTTTAACAACAAACAGACCGCTCCTCATCCGCTTAACATTCGAGACTTCAGTCGATTGAATATAAACACACACAAAAGAATAACGCAACATCGCACAAAACAAAACGAAACAAAGCAGAAACACAAGGGGCTGGGGCGATAGGAAATAGCTGCGCTTATACTGCGGCATGGCATACCGCTGGAAATCGATGGTGCATAAAGTCACTTCAATTCATTTTGATTAGCTATATATCTGAGTGGCATTAGCCGAGAAAAACCCTAATATTTATCCATGTGGCAGGTTGTACCATCTCCCTGGATGTTAACAGACAAAAACAAAGCGCGGGAAGCGGTATACCGTCCATCTTGCCAGTTATCTTTACTAATATTAATACCCTATAGTGGTCTTATTAGATTAATCGGTGTGTTACTGAAAGGGATACACGTTCAGCGTTTATCAAATAATGACGTCAATAAACTGTGCCAGATAAAATCAACATTAGATCATAGGTATTCATCACTTTATAAATATTCATCTGACATTCAACTCTGTCAATCTACACAAGGAACTATTAGTTAGTACATATTTGTATTCTAAACGCAGTACGTCGATATTGGTTGATATTGGCTAAGAAATTTACGAAAGAGGCTTTCATTGATAATACCATCAGCATCGCGATAGGCTTACACTGGTGATAAATATACCTTTCATCGATATCGATGTCCTCCGTCTACATGATGTCCCTATTAACTGTAAGGGTTCTGAAGCAATAGCCTACATAGCTGACTGTATAATGGGCAGTTGTTACCCCGCATGCAATTGCGCTCGATCGAGAAACAAAAGAAAGTACGCCTCTTTCCGAGTTCACAACTACTTCATCGTTTATGAAAGGAAATGTCTTAGAGGTCAGCGGGCGTGTGTTGTGTTATGAGAAAGTTTGGTATTTTTTATCTCTCGACAAATCCATTGTGACACAAAGGTGAATGATATTTACACTTTGCCAAAATTCCTACACCTGCCTTGTGTTTTCGTCATCAGGCGTCTATGTCGTGCATGGAGCCAAGCACGCGTTGTAGTTACATTATTATTTTACAGCTGTATTAGGGAGGTGGAAAGAGCTAAAGATGATTTCTTTCCACTTCTCTACTGATTATACGTAGCTCTATTCTCTCCAACCCATGCAGGGGCAGTCAGTAGTCAACTCTCTAGCCTCCCCGCTGAAAGATCTCTCTCATACCACGATATGAGGGAACATTCGGACCAGAAAAAAAAAAAAACAAAGCAAAACAAAACACAAACACAAAACATTTTTTTTTAAGTACAATGTACCAGGATTCTAGGCTAAACCTCCATGAATACTATGAGCATGGATCTTGCTCCGTGCTATATATAAGGCTGATACTGGGCATGAGCGCAGAAGAATAAAGGATGTAAGTGAATTTTTGTTTTTTAGCAAGATCATGACCATGTCCTGAAGCAGGACACTCAAAGATAAATTTTGATAGACACATTTTTTCTAAAGGCCTACTATCAATGCTATTATCAATGGAGCCAAATTTAGCTCCATCATTCATCCAGAGAGGACGCTGGTGAGTGAGTCCTATATGTCTCCGAGTCATCCAAGGCTTTCATAAAAACTGAACACTGTGCACTCATCTTACGAGACAAGGCTTGGATGACATAACTTGCACTACTCACGTACTCGTAACAGGAAAGTTCCCCCTTTTTCAATGTTTTCGTGGAAATCTTTAAGGTAGGAAACAAGACTTACCTGACACAGATAGAAGAGATATGGCTGCAGCAATCAATTTGTGGAAGACCCCCATCTTGTGATTTCCTCAACGAGTGATTTCTTTGTTTCTCCACCGAGGCCGAGCAGGGTGATGTAGTACCGTACGAGTGAGTACAGGCAGAGGGAGAGCCCAGCGTGCGCTAGAGATGGTCACCAGGAACCTTTCCGCTGCTTATGGTCGCATTCCGCTGCATGCACGCAATCCTCACGTCCGCTAGATTCACGCTTTACAATATTGGCTTCCGGACTCATGCACACATACTACAAGCCGTGGATGAAAATTACATCCGGGACATTCGTCCTTTTGTCAGATGATTAGCCAATCAACAGGCAGCATGGCGACTGTTGTGACTTCACCAATAGTTGATTGGATGGGAAGCCGATTAAGTTTGGCTATCTTCCACTTTTTACTGCCTCACTGGAATTGCGTTGTTGGGTAGAGGGGCGGGATAGCAAATCAATTCAATAGTACAACGCCATGAAATTATTGTACCATCTGTGAGTCGGGAATAGCGTCTCATATCTGCAAAATACATACAACTGATTGTACTGGGTGCTATGCCAAGTAATGATTACATCATGTAGCTCCATGATTACATTCTGGACTCACTTGGTTATGACTGTCTGTAGTAGGCCTATATGTTATTTTTCTTCTTTTTTAAGAAAAACATTTGGGTAGCACAGTAAGCTAAAGCAAACTTTACGTATTTTCCCTCTTACATTCGAAATGTAATTAAATATAATTTGATCCTGCAATGTAATCTTTGTGGAATATCATACTGATTTGAAAGCTGGTTGATGTATTAAAACATCAGCGACGGGAGCTCTAAAATAGTATTTGTTTATTCGTATTTATAAACGAAAGTCGAATAAGTATGACTATAATGATCTTCATTATCCAGTGTAAAGCCTCCACTGTGTTGCCACTCAGTGAACTCTGCAATACCTTAGTTGCCATGTCCCCATTGATACACCCTCAGGGAGGTCATTAGAGGTGGGTATATTATAAGACCCACCTCCCTGCATGGTGTGGGTCGAAGAAAATGACAGACTCCGAAAGGACTGGGACAGAATGAGCTGTGTGAAGTGCGCCACCTATTGCCCATCTCGGACAGTACTGCTGACCAAGCCAAGCTAACAAAAGTGTCTTTTGCCTGTTACCTACCAAAGACACTAACGTAAATGGGATGAATTAGGGACCGCGCGGGTGAGTGGGCAATGAGACTATGTCTTATATGAGATCGTATTTCATTTGATTTCATTTCTTGTTTGAAATCAAGAAAAAAACAAGAAATTTGAGCACTTGTCCACAAAGAGATGGTGAAGGGCAAGATGCAGTTAAGCTATTGTGGTTGATGAGAGTAGATACACAATATCATGATGAATCCACCCCTGGGAGATAAACATTGCATCATTTCCATGTGACTTTTTTTTATATATAGGACTACACACAATACATTGTCTTGCGATATAGCTATGGAATCTGCAGGGAAAATTTATTCAAATGGTGTATACCCCGTTTCGTATATTCTGGCCTACATGCCAGAAATCAAGTGAAAAACATCAATAAAAGCATGTGCTACATTGTATGTGCTTTTATTGACATCTTTCACTTGTTTTGCCTGTTTCAAAGGGCGCATGTATTTCGAAAAAGAAAACATGAGATGCGTGAATATGGAAAACAAGATCACATCAGCGGGATGTGATTACACCTATCTGATCACATTGATAATTATTTGTGAAATATCCGAAATTATTGGTGTATTCGTATGCTTCTCGGAATATCAGAAGTTTTCGTAGTAAAAACATAACTTTTTGTGAGGTTTTTTTTTTTTTTTACAGCAGTAATCCACTTTTATGTCTCCCATACAAACCTGAATTTGAGAATGGTATTTAAAACTGCAAAGTTTATATCATTAACTTGCGCGTACTCATTATGCGTTTCACAAGTTTTGATTTGCTTCAGCCATAGAATGTTTGATAAGCTCGTGAAATGGAGACGTCTGAATTGTCCTTATTACGAAAAGTATGTAATTAAAAGAACCCCTATGTGTGTGTCTGTGATTTGTGATTACTCTCCTTCCAGTTTTAAATCTCCTTGGAAGTTAGCACTTTGATATTGTAACTAAAACTGGTTCAGTAAACTTCTTTCTCTCTTTTCTCGGGTATAGTGTCCCATTTTTATATTTCAGGACTAATCATTTCCAAACCGTCTGTAGCGTTGCTGTCAAGAAGACAACAATGAGCAAAACTGACTTGGTGTGTGTTTTCACGTCAAAATAGTTCATCATAGGATTCCAAGAATGTAACGTCCAAGCTGAATTTGACAATCAGTTGGGTGTTGTTGTTTTGTTTTGTGTTTTGTGTGTGTGTGTGTGTTTTGTGTGTGAGTGTGTGTGTGTGTAACCCCCGAAACTAATAATGTGTCGGTTATATTTGTAAATCAGACATACTGGTTTCCAAGCCCAAACCTACATAAGAAATCACTTCTATCAGTGTCGTAAATATAAATGCATGAATTGCAACAATACATCTTTCTAACAAGTGTAAGTATTCCTATGATATTCATGCATTGCAACAAGATGACGCGTCGTCCTAACATTTACTATTAACATTAGCACCACATACATACTACAACTCAAAACCTCAAACAGCACTCACAAGTCATGGATCATATAATACAGCCCTCTTGTATATGTCACTGCGTCTGAATTTATGTCTGTCATTTCTTCAAGATGTACCTGTATATGGCGGCCATCTGCCCTTACTTTAATTGCTTTTACCGACATTCTATTCTCTTATGATGCAAGATCAACTCGAGACTTTTTATACAGGCTCTATAAAATTTGTTTTGAATTATAATTTCTATTATCTTACTACATCATTTCTCCTTCTGCAGCTAATGAACTTCATGTTGTAAATGTGGTAAAATATCATTTACTGTATTATGTACTGAAACCGCAGAAATAGAATATCAGTGCATTATGTCAGCTGAGGTCAGGTGACGGAAATGACAACAGCATTGAACGCATAAGCGTCAAAAGAGGGCAGCACACTCGACAGACTCCGGTTAGTGACCAACGACATCTTAATAATAACGATACAGAAGTCTTTTCAAAGTTTCCTTGATGTGTACAACGTTAGTTTGCAATTTTTATTTTTACATTATTTTCATCCTTCCTTGCATTAGTGCATTGACGCGCACTACTGAGAACTGCTATCTTAGATTTCGGATCATAACTATAACACCAAGATAATATCACCAATAATTATTCCCAATTCTCAATTCAATTCAATCATAGTTTATTTCCAATGGACGAAAATCAAAGCATAATACAAAGTATGCATGTCATGAAATAATATTGTTCAAACATTTGCAAAAGATTCATGTAGTATCCGAGATAACAACATATATTTATATATACAATAATTAGGAGGAACAATAAATATATATACTTCGTGGGCGTGCGGAAAATAGATTCGATTATGGAAAATATAATGATCCACTAAACAGCAAAGATTGTGGAACGTAGATCGCTAGATAAATAATGAGTAAATGATATATTATTTGAGTGTATTTTTATAGCTATTGTATTTGATATAGATTATTTAAGTCATTTGTAAACATGTACATGTAGTTATATTGAGATACGCAGGTCGGGAAAAAAATGAATATCAATGCTAATGCCCGGACACTGTTCACTGAACCACGTGTACCGGGAAAATATGACAAGGACAACACACTCGTCCACACATTACCCACACACATATAAGACGCGAGACAGTACCGAGAGGAGAGAAGACGGTAACAATACAAGTCTACGAAGAACAAAGGACAGGAAAGGAAGACGAGAGAAGAAAGAAGAGAGGTCTGCATACAGATCACACCAAGTGCTCCGACATCAGGATAGGTGAAAGCTCAAGCATGAATGAAAGCAATTTGAGTTATCTAGAATTATATGTAGAGAGTAGGTGTTTTCTGAATTTGTATTTAAACGTGACAAATTTGGGGGAATCTTTTAAACTATTATCCAAATTATTCCAAAGTCTGGGTCCGGTATACAGAAATGTACTTTGGGCATGTGCGGTTCTCATTAATGGAAGATGAAATTCGTCGGATAGTCGCGTGGGATGACTGTTTCGATAAAATAAGTCGTGAAATATTTTAGGTAAGAAATTGCTGTTATAATTAAACATAAACTGGCCAAGTTGGAACACATACAATTTTTTTATTTTTAGTATATTATGGTCAAAAAACAAAACATCTGTATGTTCTCTGGTATGTAGATTAAAAACAATTCTGAGCGCTTTCTTTTGCAATAAAAAAAAGTTTATCAAGTAATATCTGATATGTATTACCCCAAGCAAGAATCCCGTAGTTTAAATAAGGTAAAATTATTCGACATTATCAGATTTTATCACACCGCACTACGCCTACTGGTGTATCCATTTGAAGCATAAATCCTAAAAGCAGCATCTATACCTTTGCGGTTCAAAGTAAACAAACTAATGGACACGACTTGACATTTCCTACATTGTCCTACAAAGAATTCTCTTCAGAATGGCTGATGATTCCACAGTTAAAAATGAGATTTCGAGTAAACCTATATTAGTTTGTTTTCAGTTCGTCAAATCCTGACAGTTGATGGAGAATGTAATTCAACACTGTCAGAAAACGGACGAGGTTTATGACTTTCGCAAATGATGAACGAGTAATTAACCCCTTGGGCAATAATCATATATATTATAATTAGTCTGAATTCAACAACCATCATAACAATGATTATGTTTTCTAATATTACCTTGCCTTTTCATAAAGAGCTCATTGCAATCAAAATTCAGAGACAAGGTTTACAAAGTTCCTGACTTTATAATACAGTTATCAATCACATTGGGTATCGACATGGAAAAGACCAGACATTCAACAGTTTTATTGATATGTCACCTCTAGTGTAGTGATGGCTGATTAGAAAGTAATAACAACAATTTGATATCAAAGTAATATCAACAATTTATTATTCTGTGCACTTAAATAGGAAAACTGATGAAGTAAGCTCGCTGTTTGAAAGACGTCATTGACGCAATGTAGTCTGAGCTCAGTTGGAGATAGTAATTAATAAGTAGGGCCTACTTACTCGCGATGTGTTCTATTATTTCTGATGTAACAAAAGATACCGTGGGATGGGGTGGGCTTAATAGATAAGGTTGTGTAATTATCGACTTTAAAACATTAGTTGATATCTGCTTGAAAATAATTTTATACTAATGGTATCGTTATCGTCTTTTTGTAAGGCTTGAAACTATTGAAAAAAAAACTTTTGATTTCATTGAATTTACTAGTATTATAAGAATGTATTTGTTTCTATACCTGCATACTGTTATATTTCTTTGGTTGATGCTAGTTATGGGGCCCCCAACAATGTACGCTGGGAATAAATGAAATGAATAAATGACCGAACCACTTTGGTCTCAGAACAGTCTGGCAAATTTCCTAAAGTCTATTGTCTATAGACCAAAGATGACCGGTATATTTGGTAATGCCACTCACAGTCAGTGTAAAATTCTCGAGGTGGATACATTTGATCAATGAGCTTAGGTATGTCTCCTTGATCCTATCAGCCTTCCACTGACCGATGAAAATGAATTTGCAATAAATTCTTAAAAATAATACTTCGAAGTCACTTTGAATCTATGATGTAGCCATGTCTTACACAAAGAAACAATAAGTATGCTCACTGACCGTTTTTGGCAAAGAATACAGAGTAATATGACTTATCTTTAGGCCTATACAAATTATCAATACTTTCCATATAAAACACTCACACAATGCAAATAGGGTGTTTTTGTTTGTTTGTGTGTTTGTTTGTTTTTTAAACAGCAGTCACATTATGGACCAATATTTTAGAGCTAGTATCATTTGAACTCGAAAGACAAAACAGTACGTCTTTTCGGCAGAAGTTTCTTGTTCTATACATTGCAAGATACTTTGACGACTAAACTCCAGGGTAAAAAACGTATATAAACTTTGACACGATTGCGTATAAATAATCACAAAAGTTACCACTTGATGTGGGCTTTAAATCTGTCGTCAAACTGAGTCTATGAAACACACCAGGTCAAAGGAGTTCCTGTAACAAAGCTTCTTATTATACCCTTTTGTATAAGGGAAACAGAAGAGGGTAATTTCAAATCAAGATTAAACAGCCTCTGACGGATGAGATGCTCTATCTTTTTCAACGCAATTTATTTTCGGTATCTATAACACTATATCACGACGCATATTCTCATCAATCATTGTATGTACAAGTTGCCATAAAAATCAGTGTTGACACACGTGGTAAACGTGGAACAGCAAAAAGCAGCACAAACACAGTACAACAATTCATTTGCGTGACAATGAACGATTTCACATAAATTATAATATCTGTTGAAGATTTGAGAATAACAAGTATCCAGCTGGTCGAATAACTAAGGCTGTATTGTGACACATGTTTGCTCTGTAGGCCTACATTTTTATTAAAAACAGACAAACAAACAGTGCTTTTTCTGAATGTATTCAAATTGATTTTCCGATTCTATACAGGGATATATTGGTCAATTTTGGTAACATTTACAAGACTATTGATATCAAAAGTTTAGATAAACAACGAAAATGATTCCCCACGATGATGAAAGTAGTTGTGATTATTATCTGAAATAATAACCGAAAGAATCATAATTCTACTATTCATTATGGATGATATTGTTCTGTCTATTTTTTGTGGGTTTTTTTCAGTACAAATTTCATATCGATGAAGCGGACGATGAAAACAATAGACCGACTACAAACTCGCCCGATGTCATTATCGATGCAGTTACTATAGGTGTGTCATGATGAATCAAGGATTCAGTAAAGGAAGATCCAAGTTTCGAGACCTGCCATGGTATTTGTGTAAACATCAAAGGCATCCTATCCACAGAGCTCTTCTCTATACCCGAGTGTTTGTATATGATTTCATAACTCGATGAGAAGCTCAGCGTTGAAGTGAGTAGGGTCAGCGCGCTGCTATGTTGATCAGCGCGAATAGATCAGCACGCTGTTAGGCGGCGGATATAAAGGGTGCACGTCAAGAGCTATGGACCCTTTCTAGCTCGTGGACCTGTTCTACATGGCATGCTTGGCGTTTAGCTCGTGGGCTGTGTGACTCGTGGGTGTCTAGCTCGTGTGCTGACCCCCGGAGGGACTGGCTGAAAGGGTCCCAGGAAATGGAATGACAGCACTGACGAAGGCAATGCAGGTACTGTTGTAGTCTAATACGCTCATTAACTTCTTCGAGCCCTACAACTTGGTGAAAAACGTGCCACACGAAACTACATTTGCTTAAATATTTCCTATACAGCATCATCATCGTGGTCAATACGATAATCTAATCAGATGAATCTAAGTATTAGTTCTGTGTAAAATGCCGATTTGTTCTCACTAGTTCGGACGGACGTGCTAGTGATTCAACATGAAAGTCGATACTGAAACTAGCCAATTGACTGGTTTATGGTTCCGGTCCTAGCCACGGCAAAGCGACAGCGACATCTTATGTCATCTGTTCTCAGTCTTCTGCGCAGATGTTCTACAGTGAACGATGTGTTTCATGAAGACAATAGGAGTGCAGTTTGCCCCCTGTGAGCTGAACATTCGTACTCGTGAGCCTAACTGCAAAACCAGCATGCTATACTTGCACTCTTACAGCTTTGTTCTGACTGAAAAATTGCTTTCATAGGTCTGTCTTGCGAGATTTTCTTCTAATCTGTCACCATTAATATTATCGATGTTTTAAGGTTTTAGAAATGGCGATGTAAGAGACAGTGAAAGACTCTTCTGATGATGTTCATAGAGCTTTGTCTGTAATCCTTGTTGGTAAGCATGTACAGAAGTCCATTCCACCACGTACTGCAGATGGCTGGTATATCAGACAGGAAAATAACCCAAGTAATTCCAATCTGGCTTCTGCTTATGACATGAACGATGTAGACGGTCTCTGCTGGCAACCAAGACAGGTAAGTTGCGCCAGTCAGAACAGCCACCGTGCGAAGTCCTTTCAGGTTCACACTCTTCCAATAGCTAGGTTCCCTTCCAACCTTCCGACCACAAGGTTCAACGAAGCCCCGATTGGATTTTGCTACGACCCGTCGTAAAGCGCGATCGGTGCGGAACGTCTTCACTGCGATTCGCATAATGAAAATATTCGCACAAGTCGTAACGAATGACGGAGCAATGAAAAATATCCACAGCACCGGCATCCATTTCAAATGGCTGTTCGTTAACTCATCAAACCTCGATTCACACACCGCCTTAGTGAGTGCATGAAAAAGAAGACGGCGAGAAAATAGGTAAGTTAAGAAAGCGGGAGCTCCCGATATTGGTATGAAAACAAACATAACAATCCTCATCGTATACTGCGCGACGAAAGGCGTGTAACGCAACGGCCTGTAAATCCTCAGAGCTCTGTCCACATTGATTATGGCTAGGAGCCAAAGGGACAACATCAGACCTGAGTACGTTCCGTACATCCCAATGATACAGACAGTGTTCTTTGCCAGCGTTTGTCCCAAGATGTATAAAGGAGCGAAGAGTCCTCCAAGAATGTTGATGACTGCAAGGAAACCGAATGTCAGACGGATGAGACGGTCCAACCCACATTTTTCATCTTTGAGAACAAAGATGGTAAAAGTGTTGAGTAAAAGTGAGAGAATAGTGGATGGAACGAGAAGTACCAGTTGACCAGCCAAGAGTGGTAGCGAACCCCGGAGAGGAGTCTCCATTGATGTAGTTGAATTCATCTTGAATGTTTTATTGGCTGCAGAATGTCTGCGGCTAAAACACTACAGCCAAATGGCGTTACCAGGAAAAGTTAGCGCGTTTCCTCCGCAACTTCACAAGTTGATGCAACAGGTCTCCCGATTTATACCATGTATACCTCTTTCTTTCAAGCGCGTGTATAAAACCAAGAGTTTAATTGGAGAGAGAGAGAGAGAGATACGGATGCTAGCTCGCCTTTTACTGAGACGATCAATAGTGAATTCAAATATTGCATTTTGGATTCCTTTCAGAAATCTGTGACGACGAGCTTAGCAAAGTTATTAATTTTGGTTGACAGTTATCGCGGAGAGCTAATGTCGTATGTCAACGTAATCAACTAGTAATGCCTTGTCGCTGCTGTTCGCTGGTACGTCAAGGCGGGTGCAGTGTGTTGTGATACAGCGAATCAGTGCCCAAAACGTTGCTAGGAAACGTACGTCAAACATTGAGATGTGGAAAATATCAACCAATATATTCTGCAGGGCACATGATACGTTGTATTTTTGGTGTCAGTCACCAGCGTCTCTACACATGGGTTGTGTATGGAGTCGTTTCTAATGATACCAATAAAGGAGGTGTTAAAGGCAAGCCTAGTACCCCATTATATGATACCTTTATTCTGGCTGTGTCATGTCGCAGCACCAATATGGGTAAACGCTCACAGATACCAATTCATATGAAGCAAATATCGAATTCTATACAAACAGAAAAATGTGTTAACACTATCTAACAAATGTTTTGCTAATCGGGATGCAGGTTGGTCAAACGGGCACACCGTGGCCCCCTGGATTATCCCCAGGGCCCATCAAGTCTCCCCATCAGAGAATCTTTAAATCAAATTTCTTTCTCTAAAACTAGAAACGATAGAGCCAAATTATCGGTATATTCTATATGCATGATGGGTGTACTTTTAAAGGTTGGTTTGTTGGTGTTAACGAACCAATTTGGGGGCCATATCAAGTTTCACAATCTGATCTTCTTTTTAAAAAACCATAGTACAATTTGTTACAAACATGGCACGTATTCTTGTCAGCTGTTATAGAGTATATAAATGGACACCATGCCGCACTGAAGCCCTCCGAAAGCCTTCAGGTTTGCGATGGTTTTTCGATAATTGAATACCTAGTATATAGTAGGATATAGGCCTACTCGTCTGCAGGACCGTGCGTGAAACGTGAACTTGATATAGTCAGGTGAGCAATAGATAGACAAACTGGATCTCTTGTTTTCTGGGAAGATCGTAACCTGGAGGGATAGATCTGTATGTATCTAAATATCTCTTGAGACATTCTTTAAGATATGCTTGGTCTATGGCGCCTGCAGCTTTTAATGGGTTCTCTTGGAATGCAAGGAAACCCATGGGTTTCAAAAGTCCGATTCCGTAGAGGTGAAAACGACGCCAATCGAGATGTGGCTTACCGGAGAGTTATATTGCGTGTCCGTTATTCATCTGTGGCTATGCCTTACCATAATTATTGTAGGCAGCTATAATAGAAGCCTGCTGTAAGATGTCAGGTACTCAGTACATACTAGCTATAGCCAGGGGTGGGCGCTTTATTTTATCACAATCGGCGTGGAAAGACTCTTCTATAGTTGGCTTTGATGATACCAAGAGCTGTGTTTCTGTACTCAGTATTGGTAACCATGTAGAGTAAACCGTTCCACCACATGCTGCAGATCACAGGAATGTTACAGAGAAAATTGAGCCAATCTGGAACAAAAGCACTTCTCACTGAGACGTGAATCACAAAAACTAGTACGGATGGCAGCCAAGACGTATACGTTGCTCCAGTCAAAATTGCAGTAGTGCGTACGCTCTTCATGTTAATTCTTCCCCGCTGATGAGGACGTGCTCCATCTCGGCCATGATTGCCACCATAGACATTGGGGAAAGTTTGTTCGGAGTGCGCTACTATCCGTCATAAGGCGCGCTCGGTGCGGAATGTCTTCAGCGCGGTTCGTAGGATGAAAATATTTGCGCAAGTCGTGATGACGGACGGAACAATCATGACCATCCACAGCACAGGCATCCATTTCAGTTGATTGCTCTTCAACTCAGCGAATTTCGCTTCACAAACTGCCATGTACATAGCTCTATAGGGCAAAGTGTGAGATAGAGTAGCGCTAAGAACTACGGCCACTGCTGTTACCGGTGTCACAGTAAGAACGACAGTAATCACATTCTGTGTGACAATAAGACTGTAGCGCAAAGGACGATAGATTCTAATCGCTCTGTCCACATTGATAATGGCGAGAAACCAGAGAGACATGACTAACGATACGTAAATGCCATTCATTCCTCCGAAACAAACGTTGGTCTTTCCTAGGGTTGGTCCCAAGATATAGAAGGGTACGCATAACCCTCCTATAATGTTGTTGACCGCAAAGAAGCATAAGGTGAGACGAACGAGACGGTCCAACCCACATCTCTCGTCTTTGAGAACAAAGATGGTGAAAGTGTTGAGTAAAATTGAGAGAATAGTTGAGGGAACGAGAATTCCCAGTTGACTAGCCAAGAGTGGTAGCGATCCCCGTGGTAAAGTCTCAATTAATGTAGTTGAATTCATCTTTACGTTTTAAGGACTGGTTTAATTACTTGGTACTAGCATAACTTAATCTTAATGCTGCGTCCAGCACGTTGTTATAATCACTATGTCTTGTGCTAAATTCCACATTCGGCAACTCTGTTCTCTGTCTGCTCAGCTCAACGTCTGTGGAACTCCAGTATCACCACGAATCATTCCACTGAGTTTTTTATCAGTTTCCACGGCTGTGAAATTTGAGAAACAATTTTTCGAGTTCACTTAATGCGCGCAATCCCACCTTTGATAAACGTATGTCCGATGATTCATCTGCTGCACTGCATCTCCGGCGGTGGAAAGGGCGGAAAATCGAAAGCTGCAGAAATGATACTATAGTAGCCAGAGATCTTAATTGCCTCCTTACACTGACCAGAGGTGACAAAAATTTACTGAACTAATTAAGAATGACAGGTTAAAAAGAGCGCCCTCTTTGTTAAGGTATCCAGTCGTCTGTGTCGACATCGATATTACGTACTGTAGGTGAGTGATTACTCTGACTGAAATTAAACTTTGTGGAAGCTTTGTAGATGATAACAGAAAAGCAACTGCATTACTGCGTGTGAAAAGGGGGTAGGTGCACTACAAATATCAACTTGCTCTTTAAATCGGAAGCGTGGTATGGCATGGTATCTAATGGTATACTACATGCAGGCCTACATCGATACATCCACGTACAATGTTTATACGACACACCATGGATGGTACATTGAAAGCATCTTATGAGACATAACTATTGGCTTATCTCATTAGGATACCATTTTGGCGGGCATTTCGATACCTTTTTGGGTGGGGAGGGGGGGGGGGGGCTGATTTGACAAATTTGTTCCACTGCAATGCAAAGAAAAATGAGAAGTGTAGGTTTTCATCCTGGTTTTGACTTCCTAAATTACCTAAAAAGCGCAATTTTCACCATATATATACAGTAAAAATACCCTGTGTATTTAGCGGTTCCTGTCTATAAACGTGGCCACCTTCCACCAATTTTTGCTTTCCGTGGTAGACCTTTAACCTGTGCTTGGCAACCACAGACCCATATCGAGCCATAGGAGACCCAATCAGTGTGTTTTCTGCTTTGCCGCTACGACGGTCTGTGCATGGAGCCGGGTTTTGTAAAAACGCCGGGATTTGTAAAAACTCCTGGATTTGTAAAAACTTCTCGCCGGGATTTGTAAAAACGCCGTAAATTTTAAAAACATCTCGCCGGGAAATGTAAAAATCTCGAAAATTGCGTCAACGGGATTTGTAAAAACGTCTCGCCGGGAAATTTAAAAACGTTCAATTTAGCCGGGAATTGTAAAAATCATGCTCAATTCAATTCAATTCATTTATTTTCATACTTCTCATTTATGAACATTACAACAGAAACCAGACAAGTTCTTTTACCTTGTGAACAATGTGCAGAAAACAAACAATATACATGGTGATAACACAGTAATTACATGTAATGATAACTGGTCAAAATCGAAATCGAAATGGGGTTGATCAAAGAGAAGTATGACGGGACCTACATGAAAGCTAGCTTGTTTGGCTGTAAGCCCCGAGTAATCAGTGTTTGTGAAAAAGAAACGGAGAACGGATAGAAGATAAGACCAGAATGATGATGTAAGGTTGCCAAATTTTATGTAATAAAAAAGAAGAAGAAAAAGAAGAAGAAGAAAAACAAACAAACTATACATTAATATGAACTTACTGTGACCGAGCCATCATTATTATACAGCCTACTTTGGTATATATACTATGAACTATTGTTGCATTAAAACTTTCACCAGGATATGATCAGTAAGACACAAAAAGTAACATGTACAACTATTAAGCCATTTGGTGCCTGCCGTCAAGCTCTGCATAGAAGGTTAGAGAGGGGTAGAGGGAAAGAGGAAGAGAGGGAAACGAAGTAGAATGTGGAATTGCTAATGATGAATTCAGAGAGCCCGATGGCAAGACCCTAAATGGAATCTGCAACGTGTTGACAAAATGTTTGATTGGACAATAACATACCACAGTATTACATAAGACATTACGACTGTTCAGTGTCTGCAAAATATGCACTCAATAAAAACTCTTTTAATTTACGTTTAAAGGAATATAAGGACGAGCAGCTTGTTATTTCGGGGGAGAGGTCATTCCAGTATCTAGGGCCCGTATACATTATCGTTTTTTTAGCGAAAATTGTTCGAGTACGTGGAAGGTGAAATGCGTCACTTTGGCGGGTAGGATAATTATGAATCAAATAGTTTTTTCTGAACATGCTAGTAAAAACACCCGGTAAGTCGTTGGCAGAAAATTTGTACATAAATATGCCGACGTTGTAACTGAACAGATCTGATATTTTCAGTATTTTATTTTTCAAAAATAAATCATTCGTGTGGGACAAATATCCGACATGGTTGATATTTCTGATGGCACGTTTTTGAATACGGAACAGTATATCAAGAAGATTTCTAGTTGCATTCCCCCACACAAGAATACCATAATTAAGGTACGGAGTAATCAAAGTAGAATAAAGATTAAGCAGAATTTGACTTGGAACTAGTACTTCCACGGTGTTACGTAATGTACCGATGGTACATGTATATAAATGATCTCGATGTCTAACAAAATTGCTCATGAACCTTTACCGTTATAATTTTCCTGTAAACTCCAAAACGTATTTTCATCAAACTTGGCAGATGACATATTCATGATTATGATCTTAATTTGTCTGAGTAGATAAGCCCCCCCCCCCCCCCCCCGCCGAAAAGGGGGGGGGATTTGAAGCCTCAGGGTCCATAAAGTCTGGAATTTTTCCTATTATTAGTCGAACCGAAAAAGGTAGAGCTAAGTTAGAGGTATGAAGACATTAAAGACTGCATGAAATTTCACGTTTGATTATGGCGGATTCATGGGTGCCCTAATTGGGGGGGGGGGGGATGAGGGGAATTTTCTACATTTTCAGCATCTTCTCGAAAAATCTATGACGGATTTTCACCAAACTTGGCAAATAGTATCTATTATGATGATATGCTCTTAATTTGTTAAAATGACCACCCCCCCCCCCTCCCAACTCACATCCCCGAAGGGGGTTATCTTCGTATAGTCGAACCACAAAAAAAAGAAGAAGACAGAACTAAGTTAATGATATGAACCTATGAGAACATTCATGACTGAAATTTCATGTTTGATTATGGCGGATCCAGGGGTGCCCAGCTGATTGGGGGGGATGTGGGGGAGGAGGAGAATTTTCTACATTTTCGGCATCTTATTGAAAAATATATGATCACACCACCAAAGAGGGAATGGGGGGATGTTAAAGCACTAACTTAGCTCTATCTGTTTTGGTTTGACTAAGAAACTGAAACATTCCAGAAGGGACTCTGAGGCTTCAACTCCTCCCTGCCCTCCCCCTTCTCCTTTGGCGTTGAGAGGGCATATGTCTAAAAAAATTAACATCATATCACCATAAAGATGCTATTTGCCAAATTTGGTGAAAATCCGTAATAAATTTTCAAGAAGATGCTGAAAATGTGAAAAATTAATTCCCCTCCTCCCCCTCATCCCCAACCCCAAATCAGGGCACCTCGGATCCGCCATAATCAAACATGAAATTTCAGTCATTAGTGCCTTCATATAACACTATCTTAGCTGTATATTATATCTATTTCTTTATTCGACTTCGAAGATTTTTTTAAAAATCCAGATTTTAAGGACTCTGAGGCGTCAACTCCCCAATCCCCATCCTCCTTCGGCGGTATGGGGGAGTTAGGGCTCATTTTAACAAACTAAGGTCATATTATCATAAAGATGGCAAAGCGACAGCGACATCTGATGTCATCTGTTCTTTCTTCTGCGCAGATGTTCTATAGTGGACGATGCGTATCTAGAAGACACTAGGAGTGCAGTTTGCCCCCTGTGGGCTGCACATTAAGTACCGGTACTCGTGAGCTTAACTGCAAAACCAGCATGTTATATATGATTATACTTGCACTCCTACGGTTTTGTTCTGACTGAAAAAAAAAGCTTTCATAGGTCTGTCTTGCGAGATTTTCTTCTAATCATCATCACTATTATTATCGATGTTTCAAGGTTTTAGAAATGGCGATGTAAGAGACAGTGAAAGACTCTTCTGATGATGTTCATAGAGCTTTGTCTGTAATCCTTGTTGGTAAGCATGTACAGAAGTCCATTCCACCACGTACTGCAGATGGCTGGTATATCAGACAGGAAAATAACCCAAGTAATTCCAATCTGGCTTCTGCTTATGACATGAACGATGTAGACGGTCTCCGCTGGTAACCAAGACAGGTAGGTGGCGCCAGTCAGAACAGCCACCGTGCGAAGTCCTTTCATGTTCACACTCTTCCAATAGCTAGGTTCCCTTCCAACCTTCCGACCACAAGGTTCAACGAAGCCCCGATTGGATTTTGCTACGACCCGTCGTAAAGCGCGATCGGTGCGGAACGTCTTCCCTGCGATTCGCATAATGAAAATATTCGCACAAGTCGTAACGAATGACGGAGCAATGAAAAAGAGCCACAGCACCGGCATCCATTTCAAATGGCCGTTCGTCAACTCATCAAACCTCGATTCACACACCGCCTTAGTGAGTGCATGAAAAAGAAGACGGCGAGAAAATAGGTAAGTTAAGACAGCGGGAGCTCCCGCTATTGGTATGAAAACAAGCACAACAATCCTCATCGTATGCTGCGCGACGAAAGGCGTGTAACGCAACGGCCTATAGATCCTTAGAGCTCTGTCCACATTGATGATGGCTAGGAGCCAAAGGGACAACATCAGAACTGAATACGTTCCGTACATCCCAATGATACAGACAGTAGCATTTGCCATCGTTTGTCCCAAGATGTATAAAGGAGCGAAGAGTCCTCCAAGAATGTTGATGACCGCAAGGACACCGAAGGTCAGACGTATGAGGCGATCCAACCCACATTTTTCATCCTTGAGAACAAAGATGGTGAAAGTGTTGAGTAAAAGTGCGAGAATAGTGGATGGAACGAGAAGTACCAGTTGACCAGCCAAGAGTGGTAGCGAACCCCGGAGAGGAGTCTCCATTGATGTAGTTGAATTCATCTTGAATGTTTTATTGGCTGCAGAATGTCTGCGGCTAAAACACTACAGCCAAATGGCGTTACCAGGAAAAGTTAGCGCGTTTCCTCCGCAACTTCACAAGTTGATGCAATAGGTCTCCCGATTTATACCATGTATACCTCTTTCTTTCAAGCGCGTGTATAAAACCAAGAGTTTAATTGGAGAGAGAGAGAGAGAGAGAGATACGGATGCTAGCTCGCCTTTTACTGAGACGATCAATAGTGAATTCAAATATTGCATTTTGGATTCCTTTCAGAAATCTGTGACGACGAGCTTAGCAAAGTTATTAATTTTGGTTGACAGTTATTGCGGAGAGCTAATGTCGTATGTCAACGTAATCAACTAGTAATGCCTTGTCGCTGCTGTTCGCTGGTACGTCAAGACGGGTGCAGTGTGTTGTGATACAGTGAATCAGTGCCCAAAACGTTGCTAGGAAACGTACGTCAAACATTGAGATGTGGAAAATATCAACCAATATATTATGCAGGGCACATGATACGTTGTATTTTTGGTGTCAGTCACCAGCGTCTCTACATATGGGTTGTGTATGGAGTCGTTTCTAATGATACCAATAAAGGAGGTGTTAAAGGCAAGCCTAGTACCCCATTTATGATACCTTTATTCTGGCTGTGTCATGTCGCAGCACCAATATGGGTAAACGCTCACAGATACCTATTCATATGAAGCAAATATCGAATTCTATACAAACAGAAAAATGTGTTAACACTATCTAACAAATGTTTTGCTAATCGGGATGCAGGTTGGTCAAACGGGCACACCGTGGCCCCCTGGATTATCCCCAGGGCCCATCAAGTCTCCCCCATCAGAGAATCTTTAAATCAAATTTCTTTCTCTAAAACTAGAAACGATAGAGCCAAATTATCGGTATATTCTATATGTATGATGGGTGTACTTTTAAAGGTTGGTTTGTTGGTGTTAACGAACCAATTTGGGGGCCATATCAAGTTTCACAATCTGATCTTCTTTTTAAAAAACCATAGTACAATTTGTTACAAACATGGCACGTATTCTTGTCAGCTGTTATAGAGTATATAAATGGACACCATGCCGCACTGAAGCCCTCCGAAAGCCTTCAGGTTTGCGACGGTTTTTCGATAATTGAATACCTAGTATATAGTAGGATATAGGCCTACTCGTCTGCAGGACCGTGCGTGAAACGTGAACTTGATGTAGTCAGGTGAGCAATAGATAGACAAACTGGATCTCTTGTTTTCTGGGAAGATCGTAACCTGGAGGGATAGATCTGTATGTATCTAAATATCTCTTGAGACATTCTTTAAGATATGCTTGGTCTATGGCGCCTGCAGCTTTTAATGGGTTCTCTTGGAATGCAAGGAAACCCATGGGTTTCAAAAGTCCGATTCCGTAGAGGTGAAAACGACGCCAATCGAGATGTGGCTTACCGGAGAGTTATATTGTGTGTCCGTTATTCATCTGTGGCTATGCCTTACCATAATTATTGTAGGCAGCTATAATAGAAGCCTGCTGTAAGATGTCAGGTACTCAGTACATACTAGCTAGCCAGGGGCGGGCGCTTTATTTTATCACAATCGGCGTGGAAAGACTCTTCTATAGTTGGCTTTGATGATACCAAGAGCTGTGTTTCTGTACTCAGTATTGGTAACCATGTAGAGTAAACCGTTCCACCACATGCTGCAGATCACAGGAATGTTACAGAGAAAATTGAGCCAATCTGGAACAAAAGCACTTCTCACTGAGACGTGAATCACAAAAGCTAGTACGGATGGCAGCCAAGACGTATACGTTGCTCCAGTCAAAATTGCAGTAGTGCGTACGCTCTTCATGTTAATTCTTCCCCGCTGATGAGGACGTGCTCCATCTCGGCCATGATTGCCATCATAGACATTGGGGAAAGTTTGTTCGGAGTGCGCTACTATCCGTCGTAAGGCGCGCTCGGTGCAGAATGTCTTCAGCGCGGTTCGTAGGATGAAAATATTTGCGCAAGTCGTGATGACGGACGGAACAATCATAACCATCCACAGCACAGGCATCCATTTCAGCTGATTGCTCTTCAACTCAGCGAATTTCGCTTCACAAACTGCCATGTACATAGCTCTATAGGGCAAAGTGTGAGATAGAGTAGCGCTAAGAACTACGGCCACTGCTGTTACCGGTGTCACAGTAAGAACGACAGTAATCACATTCTGTGTGACAATAAGACTGTAGCGCAAAGGACGATAGATTCTAATCGCTCTGTCCACATTGATAATGGTGAGAAACCAGAGAGACATGACTAACGATACGTAAATGCCATTCATTCCTCCGAAACAAACGTTGGTCTTTCCTAGGGTTGGTCCCAAGATATAGAAGGGTACGCATAACCCTCCTATAATGTTGTTGACCGCAAAGAAGCATAAGGTGAGACGAACGAGACGGTCCAACCCACATCTCTCGTCTTTGAGAACAAAGATGGTGAAAGTGTTGATTAAAATTGAGAGAATAGTGGAGGGAACAAGAATTCCCAGTTGACTAGCCAAGAGTGGTAGCGATCCCCGTGGTAAAGTCTCAATTAATGTAGTTGAATTCATCTTTACGTTTTAAGGACTGGTTTAATTACTTGGTACTAGCATAACTTAATCTTAATGCTGCGTCCATGCACGTTGTTATAATCACTATGTCTTGTGCTAAATTCCACATTCGGCAACTCTGTTCTCTATCTGCTCAGCTCAACGTCTGTGGAACTCCAATATCACCATGAATCATTCCACTGAGATTTTTATCAGTTTCCACGGCTGTGAAATTTGAGAAACAATTTTTCGAGTTCACTTAATGCGCGCAATCCCACCTTTGATAAACGTATGTCCGATGATCCATGGCATCTACTGCACTGCATCTCCGGCGGCGGAAAGGGCGGAAAATCGAAAGCTGCAGAAATGATACTATAGTAGCCAGAGATCTTTATTGCCTCCTTACACTGACCAGAGGTGACAAACTGAACTAATAAAGAATGACAGGCTAAAAAGAGCTCCGTCTTTGTCAAGGTATCAAGTCGTCTGTGTCGACATCGATATTACGTACTGTAGGTGACTGATTACTCTGACTGAAATTAAACTTTGTGGAAGTTTTGTAGATGATAACAGAAAAGCAACTGCATTACTGCGTGTGAAAAGGGGGTAGGTGCACTACAAATATCAACTTGCTCTTTAAATCGGAAGCGTGGTATGGCATGGTATCTAATGGTATACTACATGCAGGCCTACATCCATACATCCACGTACAATGTTTATACGACACACCATGGATGGTACATTGAAAGCATCTTATGAGACATAACTATTGGCTTATCTCATTAGGATACCATTTTGGCGGGCATTTCGATACCTTTTTGGGTGGGGGGGGCTGATTTGACAAATTTGTTCCACTGCAATGCAAAGAAAAATGAGAAGTATAGGTTTTCATCCTGGTTTTGACTTCCTAAATTACCTAAAAAGCGCAATTTTCACCATATATGTATACAGTAGAAATACCCTGTGTATTTAGCGGTTCCTGTCTATAAACGCAGCCACCTTCCACCAATTTTTGCTTTCCGTGGTAGATCTTTAACCTGTGCTTGGCTGTGACGAATGTGACGAAGCATATTAAAGGAATATAGGGTCTATAATGAATATGACTAATAACATATTCATTGCACATTATTGTGCTTGGACATAGAGCTGTAGATCGGCCCAGGCAGACCATCCAAAGTAGAAGAGAAGCCAAACTGCTGATGAGTGTCTTTCTTGAAAATGAGAAATGCTGAAATTGCTGAGAAGCTTCATTTTGGGAGACAATGTATATAATAACAAATTGTTCCTGGTAGACAATGTACAGAATAAGAAAGTGTCTCAAAGTGCTGATATGACCCTTCTTTGTACGTTACATAAGGTATCCTGAATTCGATGAGAGGGATCACACTTGTTTTAATGGTCAGCTGTAGGCACCTGGAATCGAGACAAGGGAATACCAGTTGTAAAGAAAAGGTATAACTGGTGGAAGTCTGACACTGGTCAAAACAAGATGAGGAGTGACAGTTTTATCTGCCCCATGAGTACTAGCTTTAAGTTGACAAGGGGGTAATGTGCTGACATTAGTCCCTAGGTGCTGACACTAGTCTTTATTGTGCTGACACTAGTCTTTATTGTGCTGACACTAGTCCTTATTTTGCTGACAGTGCCTTGTGGAGTGTCCACTTCATAATTATTCATCAGATGACCAATGGTCATCTATATGATTGGTTAATTGTGTCGGCAAGGGGAGGGACATCTATGTGCCATATTTAATGTTACATCTTAATTTGGTTTCCAAGAGGGGCGGACTCGGTAAAATAATCATATGCATGAAGCTTGAGAGCCTGAAACAAAACCAGGGTGCAAGACCCCAAAATAGTTAGTTACAACTCGACATCTTCAAGTAGCTCATTGAGTGAAGAATCATTTCACTCCAACTGTACACATCATTTTTCGGCTGAATAAAAGTCCAGCGGACACCAAGGTTCACATACGACTTGTGTGGAATGGGACTTTGATTTTCAACGACTGCCGGTGTGTGTGTGCAGGTGAATGATGCGTGAAAGGTACGCCAACATCCATGAATGTTGAAAACCTCGTTACACTTGGTGGCAGCGGTGGGATGAACTCCCATGAAATTGCAAGCAAGCAACCATCAGTTGAGACTGTTTCTGTGTGATCCAGAAATATCACCTGAGTACCCGAGTAGCAACCATGCTGGTTGTGATGTTGCTGTTATAGAACAGTTTCTTGAGACTCAGAAGTTTGGCGAGTCCCAACATTGAGAGAACAATTTGAAAAGCTAAGCTGAGCTGCATGAAGTCAGTCGTCTGCAACGCAGTTGTGATGTCTTCAACGCTTCCGACATCGGGCTGACCAGGTTGCAGACAGACGCCGGTCCAGGGACGGGCTGAGACGAGGACGTGGACGGTGCCGTCAGGACGGAGTCTGGGACCCAGGAGGGACGAGACTACACTGAGCAGCAGACAGCTGAGCAGGGTGACCACAACACATCGCCAGGGACGATTGACAGGGAGAGCAAAAGTCTCATCGTAGGGGGTAAGTGAGCTTCTCCTGGTCAATTTCACGGCAAGGCAGAGGGGGTAAACAGTACTACAAATAATCACTGTTATATCCTAAGTGTTGTGACAGGTTGTTGTTAAGACTGTATTAAGCATGGAGGGGGAAAGCAACTTAAGTCAGTTAAGAATGCAAGAGTTGAGGCAAAAGTGTGAAGAGTTGGGGCTGCCACATGAAGGACTGAATAGGAACCAGTTGGTTCAGAGCATAGAAGAGGCAAATAAAGGGCAAGTTTCATCTCAGCCAGGGGCGACTGTTGTTAGCACAGATGGGGATGAGGCCCAAAATGCTGCTGCACGCAAAGAGTCTCTAGAAGAAACGCGCATGCGCTTTGAATTAGAAAAGTTGAGAATGCAAGTGCGGCTAGCAGAGCTGGAAAAAGAAAAGCGTGAAAACATGCCTGTCGCAGCACCTGGAAATGCAAGCGTGGTGGAGGGAGGTATTAGGCGGCAACTTCCCTTTTACAAAGAAGGGGAGGATGTAGATGTATTCCTGCGTACTTTTGAAAAAATGGCCCATTTGAATAACTGGCCTAGGGATGTATGGGCACTACAACTGGCCCCACTGTTGTCAGGAAAGGCCAGAGAGGCATATGCCAGACTGTCATTAGAGAGTAGTAGGGACTACGACGCGGTGAAAGCAGCCATACTGCGTAGATATGACCTGACCCCAGATGCGTACCGGGTCAAGTTTAGAGAATTAAGAGTCGACAAAGAAGAGACGTACACAGAATTCTCTGTGAAGCTCTCCGACCTGTTAGGGCGTTGGCTAGAGGGGGCGGGAGCAGACACAGATGCTGACAAATTGAAGGAGCAAATCCTTATGGAGCAAATGTTGAAGCAAGTCCCCTATGACTTAAGAGTATGGCTCCGGGATCATGAGCCGCCAACACTTCAGGCCATGGCGAGGCTCGCAGACCAATATGTGCAGAGTAGAAAAGGAATGGGAAAGCCCCAGGGATACACAGGAGGCAGACAGGACCTCAGATCATTCCCTAAATCTGGAGGAAAGCCCAGTTTTGGGAGCGGGAAAGGGGAAAACATACCCCAGAAACCGGTACACAACCAAGAACAGAAAGGCAGTCGGGGGAAGATACAGTGCTATAAGTGTGGCAAGCTAGGGCACATAGCAGTAAACTGTCAGAGCGCTCAAAAATCTACCCCAAAGGAGGAAAGGGATGCAAAACAAGACCCTGCATACTTCTGTAGATCTAGACCCCACAAATTCTTAGAGGCATACACTAGCCAGGCTATGCTAGGAGGAAGAAAGGTGAGCCTATTGCGTGATTCAGGCTGCACCCATTCCCTTGCTAGAGTAGACGTAGTAGACCCTGACCTCATTATCCCAGGAGAGACAATCCATGTTAGGGGTTTATTTATTAAGAAAGAGCTACCAGTGGCCAGAGTACATCTGAGGAGTGATGCCTATGGTATTCAGAAGTGGATTCGTGTGGGAGTGGTCGATGATATTGAAGTAGACATGATACTGGGCAATGAACTTGTCCATGAAGAGGACCCTGAGTTGAAAATGCCCGTAGTGAGTGGAAAGGAAGAGGGCTTTGTAGTGACACGGAGCCAGGCTCGCGTGGAGAAAGAAAAGGTAGAAAACGAGAGAACAGAGAGGGAGAACTCTCAAGTTCGTGTGAGAGACTTGTTCAGCATGAATGAGAGAAATGATGAAGTAGTTGATGCTGACAAAGCTCGCATGGATGGGGAATCTCACGAGGGGGAAGAAAGTAGCCACAAAGCAGGAGAACAGATGGGGAAGAAAGAATCCATAGACTCGAGAAGTAGAGGGCACAGCCAATTAGACATAGGGGTAACAGAATTAATTCAAGCCCAGCAAGAGGACGCAGGCCTAAAGTCAATTTGGGAGAAAGTAGAGGAGGAGGATGGAAATAGGAAATGCTACTTTTATGTGGACAAGGGGGTGCTCATGCGTAAATGGTCTGGTGCAAATCAAGCCCAAGGGGAGGGATACAGACAAATAGTGGTCCCTAAGCAGTACAGAGGAAAGCTGCTACATATTGCACATGACAATCTGACGGCAGGTCATTTGGGTGTTGGTAAAACACAACAGAGGCTGATGCAAAATTTCTACTGGCCAGGGATATTCCGGGATGTAGCAGAATTTTGCAAAACATGTGGTCCATGCCAAAAGTGTGCAAGTCAGTACCGGGGAGGGAAGGCAAAACTAGTATCAGTCCCAGTGATCGGCAGGCCATTCAGAAAGGTTGCTATGGATATTGTGGGCCCCTTACCAAGAAGCAAAAAGGGCAATAAATACATCCTTGTCCTCTGTGATTACGCAACACGTTATCCCGAGGCAGTACCCCTCCCCTCAGTAGAGGCTGAAAAGGTGGCAGACGAACTGATAAAGATCTTCAGCCGAGTAGGGATTCCAGACGAGCTCTTAACAGATCAGGGGTCAAACTTTATGTCCCTCCTAATGAAACAGCTGTGTAGTAGTCTGGGTATCAAGCAGCTAAGGACCAGCCCTTATCACCCCCAAGCCAACGGACTGGTAGAGAGATTTAATGGGACTTTGAAGGGGATGCTGAAACCCTACACTACAGAAGGGGATGTGACCTGGGATGAACTCATCCCCTATGTGTTGTTTGCATACCGGGAGGTTCCCCAAGAATCAACGGGATTCTCCCCATTTGAACTTTTGTATGGGCACAGAGTAAGGGGACCCCTAGATATCATTCGGGAGACCTGGACAGGTGAAATTCCCTCACAAGAGAGCATAGTGACGTATGTGCTAAGGAGCAGAGAAAATCTGGCCGCAATCACGAAAGCAGCCCAGACAAACCTAGCCATGGCCCAGAAGAAACAACAAGTGTGGTATGATAGGAAAGCCAGAGCAAAAGACCTGAATGTAGGCCAAAAAGTGCTGGTGCTACTCCCATGCAGCACTAATAAGCTAATGGCTAAATGGCAGGGCCCCTATCCAGTGGTACAAAAGCTGAGTGACGTTAACTATGTGATTGAGATGGGGGACAAAAGAAAGAAACACCGCGTGTTTCATACAAACATGCTGCGTGAGTGGCGAGAGCGGGAGAGTACATTGTACATAGACGTTGAAAGTGCCGAGTGTGAGGAATTAGACGAGGTCATCGAGTCAATGACCTGTGAAGTGTCCCCATCTGAGGTCAAGATACCAGACTACCTCTCAGATGCACAGACGAAACAAGTGACTGACCTAGTAGGGGAGTATAGCGACATCCTTAGTGACAAACCCGGACGGACGGATGTAGTGAGACATGACTTAATCACTACAAATGACCGCCCAATCAGACAAAGGGCGTACCGACTCCCTCATGCGTTAAAAGATACAGTAAAGAAAGAACTTGATGAGATGTTGGATGCGGGAATCATCTCCCCTTCTGATTCCCCATATGCTAGCCCCCTTGTGATTGTTAGAAAGAAAGATGACACCCTTCGACTTTGCGTCGATTATCGCAAACTTAACCAAGTAACTGAATTTGACGCATACCCAATGCCCAATATTGAAGCCATCATAGATGAGCTAGGAAAGGCCAAATTTATGACCACGATCGACCTGACAAAAGGGTACTGGCAAGTTCCCCTCACCGACAATGCAAAGAGAAAGTCTGCATTTATTACACCCTTTGGCCTCTTTCAATTCAATGTGATGCCTTTTGGGATGCAGGGCGCGCCAGCCACCTTTCAGCGGCTTGTAGATCAGGTGCTGCGTGGATTAAGCAAGTTTGCGACTGCGTACATAGATGACATTATCATCTACAGTGAATCTTGGGAGCAGCATCTGGTCCATGTCCGGGAAGTGCTAGAAAGGTTGAGAGCAGCAGGCCTAACAGCAAAACCTAGTAAGTGTAAAGTCGCCAGGAAGGAGGTACTCTATCTGGGGTTTGTTTTGGGAGGGGGTTGTGTGAAACCCGAACCAGCTAAAGTGGAGGCAGTAATGAATTACCCACAGCCTGCAACAAAGACGGATGTCAGAGCCTTCTTGGGCCTAACAGGCTATTACAGGAAGTTCATTCCAAACTATAGCAAAGTGGCAGCCCCACTCTCGGACCTCACTCGTAAAAGTGAACCGAGACTAGTTAGGTGGAACAACGAATGTGGCCAGGCATTTGAGTCCCTGAAGAAGTCCCTTGCTTGCTCACCTGTGCTCAAAAACCCTGACTTCTCCAAAGAATTCATTGTACAGGTAGATGCCTCAGAAAGGGGAATCGGGGCAGTTTTGAGTCAAAGGGATGATGAAGGTGATGATCACCCAGTGGCATACATAAGCAGAAAGTTACTGCCAAGAGAGCAAAAGTATGCCACTATCGAGAAAGAGTGTATGGCAATCGTGTGGAGCATCCAAAAATTCCAGCCATACTTGTTTGGACGACAGTTCCTCGTACAAACCGATCACAATCCTTTGAAATGGCTTCACACGATGAAAAATCAAAACCCAAGACTGATGAGATGGAGTCTGGCACTACAGACACACTCAATGAAACTTGAGCACAGGAGCGGTAGCAAAAATGGGAATGCAGACGGTTTGTCTAGAATGTAATATATCTGAGATGGCATGATATGACTAAGATGGATGAGGAAGTACTTGTAAGTCATATGTCCAGTTAAGATATAACTGTAAGTATGTCTATATGCTAATTGTATGTTAGTTAAAAAGAAATAAAGGCCAAGTTAGGTATCCGTGTAACTGGCTAATTTCAACTCCTAAAGCAACCAATCACGGGAAATATTATACATGTTATAAAGCCAGACTAGGCCTGGTAAGCATGCAATACTTACCTTTTGAATGAAATAATTATGTGTGTCAACTCTGCCTTGCCAATAGTGAAAGAGAGCTCACAATTGTACCCTAGACATGACATGTTGAACATTGCTATCCAAAGGAAACCGTGCATCAAGAGACTGAGTAACTAGAAGTCAAGAGATTCGAACAATCAGCGATGAACTCGAACACACATGCATAATCAACTAGCATGGACACTTTGAAAACTGGAGGTGTGTCGTCATTAAATGTGACTAAATATGCACTGACTAAAGAAATATGATCGATTATGCTTCTGGTGTTATGTACAAATGCATGAGTAATAACGTTTATGTGATTTCTTGATTTATGATTTAATGATGATTGTTTCATTTCATACAGAACAGTGACTCTCAGGTACCCATCCAGCTATTGTAAGTGGGATATGAAAAGGGTCTTAATGAAGTGAAAACTTTCAACAGCATTCCATCCCCTTTTCATTGTCTTGGGTAGGGGGATGTCTGTGACGAATGTGACGAAGCATATTAAAGGAATATAGGGTCTATAATGAATATGACTAATAACATATTCATTGCACATTATTGTGCTTGGACATAGAGCTGTAGATCGGCCCAGGCAGACCATCCAAAGTAGAAGAGAAGCCAAACTGCTGATGAGTGTCTTTCTTGAAAATGAGAAATGCTGAAATTGCTGAGAAGCTTCATTTTGGGAGACAATGTATATAATAACAAATTGTTCCTGGTAGACAATGTACAGAATAAGAAAGTGTCTCAAAGTGCTGATATGACCCTTCTTTGTACGTTACATAAGGTATCCTGAATTCGATGAGAGGGATCACACTTGTTTTAATGGTCAGCTGTAGGCACCTGGAATCGAGACAAGGGAATACCAGTTGTAAAGAAAAGGTATAACTGGTGGAAGTCTGACACTGGTCAAAACAAGATGAGGAGTGACAGTTTTATCTGCCCCATGAGTACTAGCTTTAAGTTGACAAGGGGGTAATGTGCTGACATTAGTCCCTAGGTGCTGACACTAGTCTTTATTGTGCTGACACTAGTCTTTATTGTGCTGACACTAGTCCTTATTTTGCTGACAGTGCCTTGTGGAGTGTCCACTTCATAATTATTCATCAGATGACCAATGGTCATCTATATGATTGGTTAATTGTGTCGGCAAGGGGAGGGACATCTATGTGCCATATTTAATGTTACATCTTAATTTGGTTTCCAAGAGGGGCGGACTCGGTAAAATAATCATATGCATGAAGCTTGAGAGCCTGAAACAAAACCAGGGTGCAAGACCCCAAAATAGTTAGTTACAACTCGACATCTTCAAGTAGCTCATTGAGTGAAGAATCATTTCACTCCAACTGTACACATCATTTTTCGGCTGAATAAAAGTCCAGCGGACACCAAGGTTCACATACGACTTGTGTGGAATGGGACTTTGATTTTCAACGACTGCCGGTGTGTGTGTGCAGGTGAATGATGCGTGAAAGGTACGCCAACATCCATGAATGTTGAAAACCTCGTTACATTGGCAACCACAGACCCATATCGAGCCATAGGAGACCCAATCAGTGTGTTTTCTGCTTTGCCGCTACGACGGTCTGTGCATGGAGCCGGGTTTTGTAAAAACGCCGGGATTTGTAAAAACTCCTGGATTTGGAAAAACTTCTCGCCGGGATTTGTAAAAACGCCGGGAATTTTAAAAACATCTCGCCGGGAAATGTAAAAATCTCGAAAATTGCGTCAACGGGATTTGTAAAAACGTCTCACCGGGAAATTCAAAAACGTTCAATTTAGGCGGGAATTGTAAAAACGCTGCCGGGAAATGTAAAAATCATGTACTAGTACTTCCACGGTGTTACGTAATGTACCGATGGTACATGTATATCATCTCGATGTCTAACAAAATTCCTCATGAACCTTTACCGTTATAATTTTCCTGTAAACTCCAAAACGTATTTTCATCAAACTTGGCAGATGACATCTTCATGATGATATGATCTTAATTTGTTTGAGTAGATAAGCCCCCCCCCCCCCCCCCCGCCGAAGGGGGAGGGGGGATTTGAAGCCTCAGTGTCCATAAAGTCTGGAATTTTTCCTATTATTAGTCGAACCGAAAAAGGTAGAGTTAGTTAGAAGTTAGAGGTATGAAGACATTAATGACTGCATGAAATTTCGCGTTTGATTATGGCGGATCCATGGGTGCCCTAATTAGGGGGGGGGGGATGAGGGGAATTTTCTACATCTTCAGCATCTTCTCGAAAAATCTATGACGGATTTTAACCAAACTTGGCAAATAGTATCTATTATGATGATATTCTCTTAATTTGTTAAAATGACCAACCCCCCCCCCCTCCCAACTCACACCCCCGAAGGGGGAGGGATGCGGGGAGTTGAAGCCTCAGAGTCCGTAAAGTCTGGAATTTGTTATCTTCGTATAGTCGAACCAAAAAAAAAAGAAGAAGACAGAACTAAGTTAGTGATATGAACCTATGAGGACATTCATGACTGAAATTTCATGTTTGATTATGGCGGATCCAGGGGTGCCCAGCTGATTGGGGGGGGGGGGTGTGGGGGAGGAGGAGAATTTTCTACATTTTCGGCATCTTATTGAAAAATATATGATAACACCACCAAAGAGGGAATGGGGGGGGGGGTGTTAAAGCACTAACTTACCTCTATCTGTTTTGGTTTGACTAAGAAACTGAAACATTCCAGAAGGGACTCTGAGGCTTCAACTCCTCCCTGCCCTCCCCCTTCTCCTTTGGCGTTGAGAGGGCATATATCTAAAAAAATTAACATCATATCACCATAAAGATGCTATTTGCCAAATTTGGTGAAAATCCGTAATAAATTTTCAAGAAGATGCTGAAAATGTGAAAAATTAATTCCCCTCCTCCCCCTCATCCCCAACCCCAAATCAGGGCACCTCGGATCCGCCATAATCAAACATGAAATATCAGTCATTAGTGCCTTCATATAACACTATCTTAGCTGTATATTATATCTATTTCTTTATTCGACTTCGAAGATTTAAAAAAATCCAGATTTTAAGGACTCTGAGGCGTCAACTCCCCCATCCCCATCCCCCTTCGGTGGTATGGGGGGAGTTAGGGCTCATTTTAACAAACTAAGGTCATATTACCATAAAAATGGCAAAGCAACAGCGACATCTGATATCATCTGTTCTTTCTTCTGCGCAGATGTTCTATAGTGGACGATGTGTATCTAGAAGACAATAGGAGTGCAGTTTGCCCCCTGTGGGCTGAACATTAAGTACCGGTACTCGTGAGCTTAACTGCAAAACCAGCATGTTATATATGATTATACTTGCACTCCTACGGTTTTGTTCTGACTGAAAAAAAAAAGCTTTCATTGGTCTGTCTTGCGAGATTTTCTTCTAATCATCATCACTATTATTATCGATGTTTCAAGGTTTTAGAAATGGCGATGTAAGATACAGTGAAAGACTCTTCTGATGATGTTCATAGAGCTTCGTCTGTAATCCTTGTTGGTAAGCATGTACAGAAGTCCATTCCACCACGTACTGCAGATAGCAGGTATATCAGACAGAAAAATAACCCAAGTAATTCCAATCTGGCTTCTTCTTATGACATGAACGATGTAGACGGTCTCCGCTGGTAACCAAGACAGGTAGGTGGCGCCAGTCAGAACAGCCACCGTTCGAAGTCCTTTCATGTTCACACTCTTCCAATAGCTAGGTTCGCTTCCAACCTTCCGACCACAAGGTTCAACGAAGCCCCGATTGGATTTTGCTACGACCCGTCGTAAAGCGCGATCGGTGCGGAACGTCTTCATTGCGATTCGCATAATGAAAATATTCGCACAAGTCGTAATGAATGATGGAGCAATGAAAAAGAGCCACAGCACCGGCATCCATTTCAAATGGCCGTTCGTCAACTCATCAAACCTCGATTCACACACCGCTTTGGTGAGTGCATGAAAAAGAAGACGGCGAGAAAATAGGTAAGTTAAGACAGCGGGAGCTCCCGATATTGGTATGAAAACAAACATAACAATCCTCATCGTATACTGCGCGACGAAAGGAGTGTAGCGCAACGGTCTGTGGATCCTTAGAGCTCTGTCCACATTGATGATGGCTAGGAGCCAAAGGGACAGCATCAGACCTGAGTACGTTCCGTACATCCCAATGATACAGACAGTGTTCTTTGACAGCGTTTGTCCCAAGATGTATAAAGGAGCAAAGAGTCCTCCAAGAATGTTGATGACTGCAAGGAAGCCGAAGGTCAGACGTATGAGGCGGTCCAACCCACATTTTTCGTCTTTGAGAACAAAGATGGTGAAAGTGTTGAGTAAAAGTGAGAGAATAGTGGATGGAACGAGTAGTACCAACTGACCAGCCAAGAGTGGTAGCGAACCCCGGAGAGGAGTCTCCATTAATGTAGTTGAATTCATCCTGAATGTTTTATTGGCTGCAGAATGTCTGCGGCTGAAATACTACAGCCAAATGGCGTCACCAGGAAAAGTTAGCGCGTTTCCTCCGCAACTTCACAAGTTGATGCTATATAAGTCTCCCGATTTATACCATGCATGTATACGTCTTTCTTTCAAGCGCCTGTATAAAACCAAGAGTTTATTTTGAGAGAGAGAGAGAGAGAGATACGGGTGCTAGCTCGTCTTTTACTGAGACGATGAATAGGGAATTCATATATTTGCACTTTGGATTCCTTTCAGAAACCTAGGATGACGAGCTTAGCAAAATTATTAATTTTGGATGAAAGCTATCGCGGAGAGCTCATGCCGTATGTCAACGTAATTAACTAGTAATGCCTTGTCGCTGCTGTTCGCTGGTACGTCAAGACGGGATTGTGCAGTGTGTTGTGATACAGTGAACCAGTGCAAAAAACGTTGCTAGGAAACGTACGACAAACAATGAGATGTGGAAAATATCAACCAATAAATCCTGCAGGGCACGAAATAATACGTTGTATTTTTGGTGTCAGTCACCAGCGACTCTATGGGCGAGGAGTCGTCTCTAATTATGCCAATAAAGGAGGTGATAGGCAAGCCTAGTACCTCATTAATGACACTTTCTAGCTGTGGTATGTCATCGCAGTGCCATGATTGTGGGTGAACGTTTACAGATACCAATTCATATGGAGCAAAATATCAAAGACTACACTGTACAAACAGAAAAATGTGTGAAAAACATCCAACAAATTAATGTTTTGCTAACCTGCAGGTATAGGCTGGTCAAACGGGCACACCGTGGCCCCCTGGATTACCCCCAGATCCCTCTAAGTCTCCACATCAGATAATCTTTGAATGAAATCTCTTTCTCTAGAACCAGAAACTATATAGAGGCAAACTATCAGTGTATGCACGTTGAGTGTAATTTTAAGGGTTTGTTTTGTTTTTGTTTTTTGTTTTTACTGGCAGATCCAGGCAGATCCCGGCCTTTAGGGGCCGGGACCACTTTGGGGTCCATTACAATTTTCACAATTTTATCTTCTTTTTGAAAACCCATGGTACAATATGTTGCAAACATTATAACACGCAATCTTGCCAGCTGCAATAGAATATATAAATGGACACAATGCCCCATTGGAGCCCTCCAAAAGCTCCTAAGTTTGCGAGGGGGTTTGCATAGTACTCATGTCTACAGGACGCCGTGAAACGTGAACTTGCGATCGTCAGGTGAGCAATAAACGCACCGTGAGTTGGATCCCTTGTTGTCTAGGCAGATTGCAACCTGGAGGGATAGATCTGTACGTATCTTATAGAAATATCTCTTGGGACATTCTTTTGGAACTGCTTGGGTCTATGGCGCCTGTAGCTTTTAATGGGGTCTCTTGGAATGCACGGATGGGTTTCAAACGTCCAATTTCTGGAACTGAAAACGACGCCAATCGAAACACGGCCTGATGGAGAATTATATTGCTTGTCTGTCATTCATCTGCGGTTAGGCCTTACCACATTGTAGGCAGCTAGAAGTCTGCAGTTAAGGTATCACTGCTAACCAGGGGTGGGCGCTTTATTTCATTACAATCGACGCGGAAAGACTCTTCTATAGTTGGCTTTGATGATACCCAGAGCTGCGTTTCTGTACTCTATATTGGTAAACATGTAGAGTAAACCGTTCCACCAATTGCTGCAGATGACAGGAATATCACAGAGAAAATTCAACCAATCTGGAACAAAAGCACTTCTCACTGCGACGTGTATTGCAAAGATTAGCACGGAAGGCAGCCAAGACATGTACGTTGCTCCAGTCAGAACTGCAATAGTGCGTACGCTCTTCATGTTAATGGTTCTCCCCTGATGAGGACGTTCTCTGTCTCGGCCATGATTGCCACCATAGACATTGGGGAAAGTTTGTTCGGAGTGCGCTACTATCCGTCGTAAGGCGCGCTCGGTGCGGAATGTCTTCAGCGCGATTCGTAGGATGAAGATATTTGCGCAAGTCGTGACGACTGACGGAACAATCATAACCATCCACAACACAAGCATCCATTTCAGCTGATAATTCGCCAACTCAGCGAATTTCGCTTCACAAGCTGTCATATACATAGCTCTATAGGGCAAAGTGTGAGATAGAGTAGCGCTAAGAACTACGGCCACTGCTGTTACCGGTATCACAGTAAGAACGACAGTAATCACATTCTGTGTGACAATAAGACTGTAGCGCAAAGGACGATAGATTCTAATCGCTCTGTCCACATTGATAATGACGAGAAACCAGAGAGACATGACTAACGATACGTAAATGCCATTCATTCCTCCGAAACAAACGTTGGTCTTTCCTAGGGTTTGTCCCAAGATATGGAAGGGTACGCATAACCCTCCTATGATGTTGCTGACCGCGAATAAACATAAGGTGAGACGAACGAGACGGTCCAACCCACATCTCTCGTCTTTGAGCACAAAGATGGTGAAAGTGTTGAATAAAATTGAGAGAATAGTGGATGGAACGAGAATTCCCAGTTGACTAGCCAAGAGTGGTAGCGATCCCCGTGGTAAAGTCTCCATTAATGTAGTTGAATTCATCTTTACGTTTTAAGGACTGGTTTAAATACTTGGTGTAACTTAATATTACTGCTGTGTCCACATCACGTTATGATCACTTTAAAAGTGCCAAATTAATTCCACATGCGGCAAGTCTGTTCTCTGCCTGCTCAGCTCAACGTCTGTGGAACTCCAGTATCACCACGAATCATTCCACTGAGTTTTTCATCAGTTTCCACGGCTGTGAAATTTGAGAAACAATTCTTCGAGTTCACTTAATGCGCGAATTCCCACCTTTGATAAACGTATGTCCGATGATCCATCTACTGCACTGCATCTCAGGCGGCGGAAGCGGCGGAAAATCGAAAGCAGCGGAAAATGATACTAGTAGCCGGAGATCTTTATTGCCTCCTTGCACTGAGCAGAGGGGACAAACTGAACTAATTAAGAATGACAGGTTAAAAAGAGCGCCCTCTTTGTCAAGGTATCCAGTCGTCAGTGTTGGATCATAGGCTATCTTATAGGAGACTGAATGCTCTGACTGAAATTAAACTTTGTGGAAGCTTTGTAGAAGCTTTGTCTCCTCCACTTGTACACTTAAAGATCTGTAATGATATTTATGTATTATTTCACATGATTACTATATTTGTAATGTGAAATTTTGTTTGTATTTTCATGTCTTGTGCATAAAATTATGTTCGATATTGTTATACTTATTTTCTGTTATGTACAAGTGGAGAAATAAAACTTACTGAAACCGAACTGAAACTAATAACAGAAAAGCAACTGCATTTCTGCGTGTAAAAAGTAGGTAGGTGCGCTCCAAAATATCAACCTGCTCTTTGAAACGGAAGCATGGTATGGTATCTAATGGTATACTATACATGTATACATTGATACATCCACGTACAATGTTTATACGACACATCATGGACACATTATGTCATTTCCTCCAAAATGTAATATAATATGTTTGTATTGTATTCTGAATATTCACCTCACCTATTTGTGGAATTCTTTCATGGGTAATTCATTTAGACAATATCTAAAAAGATATCATAGACTCTATCAATTATATTTCAGAATAATCTGGTAGATCAATCCCCATCAAATATTTCATTTCATAATAGCAAAATAGGGGTAGCGGAACGGTTTTAGTGGTGATGCGGGCTTTTGGCGGGCATTTTGATATCTTTTTTTTTGGGGGGGGAGGTGGTTTGACAAATTTGTTCCACTGCAATGCAAAGAAAAAATAAGAAGTATTGGTTTTCATCCTGGTTTTGATTTCTTGAATCACCTAAAGAGCGCAATTTTCACCATTTACAAGGAAATACAGTAAAAACGACCCTGTGTATTTAGCGGTCACCTGTCTAACGCGACCAGCTTCCACTAATTTTGTTTTCCGCGGTAGATCTTTATCCTGTGTATAGCGACCTCAGATCCATATCGAGCCAACAGGAGACCCAATCAGTGTGTTTTCTGCTTTACCGCTCTGACGGTCATCCATGGCAAACAACAGAGTGATCGCCACTACTCCATTCTCCCGCCATTCAGGCATCGTGATGAACTGGTGAACAGCTTGCTTGCTGTTATGCACACTAGTAGTGTGCAGTAATGGCGTTGTTCAATGCGCGAAACACATTCATTCATATACACAAATGATATATAGATGTAGAATAACTTTTCTATAGCTGCCACCTGTCTAAAATGGCTTATTTTATTCGTCTCCCTTGGGGGCCACTACACAGGTCGACTGTATCATAATGATATAGGATTTCAGACTTTGACCGCCAGTTTGCATATCTTAAAAGGACGCGATCATTGATGGTTCGAATGCGGTAGCCTACTCTCAAAATAGGGTATTTTTTCGGTTTTCAACATTTCTTTATTTGTAATATAGGAAATATTTAAAATCTAAAATAGGTAGTATAGAAAATAGGCCCTATATTTAGAATACAGAATATATATACAGGATATTTGTGTCAGTTTTCAACATTTCTTTTAATTTGTAATATAGGAAATATTCAAAAGATGTGTTAATCTTTATGGCGATTTTTCACCACTTATAGGAAAACTTGGGGAGCCGTTTCAGTGACTGTGGTTATAGGGTAGACCTAAATCCAATTCATTTGTCTTTTTATTTGGCCATTTTCATGCAGGAAAGTGTAATATTGGAATGTCAGTTTGGGGGATAACAGAGTAAATCCATTTCATTTGTAGGATAATGGGAATTGCCGTTTTTGACGGCCATCAAAATACATTTGAAATGGCGTATAAAAGCATATAATCATGGTCATTTGGCGGCAAAGCACACACTTATGTCTCGAATATATTATTCTCGTATTCTCTCCAGTACCATTTATACTTGAATATTTCAAAGTCACTTATGGTGGAAAATGTACATTGAGTGTTTGAAAAAAAGAGATACTGAGTCATAATTGTGTCTTTGCGTGTCACGCTGAACTTTATAAGTTTGGCTATCATTCTCTTGATTTAGTTTGGCATTAGGGCGGTGGTGTGTGGCTAGTGGTGGTGTGTGGCTGGTGGTGGTGGCTGGTGGTGTGTGGCTGGTGGTGGTGGCTGGTGGTGGTGGCTGGTGGTGGTGGCTGGTGGTGGTGGTGTGTGTATGTTGCTTGTATGATGTGTGTCGGCTGTGGCGCCACGGACTTTTGATGCGCATCCACTCATGGCGGCCACCAGGGAGAATTCCGCCCGACCATCCATTTCCATTTTCCATTGTTATGTTTAATGGGGACCTATCTATTGATAATTTTCCCCAAAATGTGCGTATTCTTTATATAAATTCATGAGTTGTTAATGAGGATGGGTGGTATGTTAGGTGAAATGAGGGATGTAGCGATGTATAATTAGGTTCATTAATTCGTAACAATTTAAATTGGTTTTTTCTATATACATGTGGGTTCATATAACATGAATTTATAGTATTGAATGGTAATATATAAGCTGCCGAGGCTCTCCTGCCCAGTATGGGTTCATATTATATACGTGGGTTTATATAGATGCGCTATGATATACTGGTATTATATCATTACGCATATCATATAAATTCGTAATGATTTATACGTGTGGTTTGTATTTTATAAATGCGTAATAATATAGATTCTAATCAAATAAATTCGAAACTTTAGATATTTCTCTGTTTGTTTTGTAAAACACCAAAGCTGTCACCTAGGAGATCAAATTAACAGACGCCTATCCGGGGGGGGGGGGGCGTTTTTTTTTTTAAGACGGCACAAATTGGGGCATGGCGCGTGTTAAACCTATGGGAAAAACGTTGGGTTAGGGTTTTTGGTTAGGGTTTATAGGGTTAGGGTTAGGGTTGGGGTTAGGGTTAGGGTTAGGGTTAGGGTTAGGGTTTGATGGTTAGGGTTAGGATTAGGATTAGGGTGAGATTTAGGGATAGGGTCCCCAATAGATTTTTAGGGTCCCCAATCTGCGCCGTCTAAAAAAAATACGCATCCGGGGGTTGCATCTCTTCATTGACTTCTTGATGGCGTTCTGCATCAGTGATCCCAGAGTACCTTAGTCTTTTCTTGCCAGCCGCTTTCTACAATAATCTAAAGATGACAGTGTTTACAGTGTCAAAGCACGGGTTATAGTCTATCTTCTTGCCCACCGCTTTCTCTAAAATTTAGGACAACATAGCAGTAATCACATTATAAGAGTGATTTTAAAAAGACTTGCGTCCTTTATTGTCCCGATCAAAGTGCCCACGATAAAGCTTCAAAATACAGAATTAACTTCCTCGAAACCACAATCTCATAGTTCTATTGATATTGTATACAACAGGTTTTGAATAGAAATTACAGTTTCAATACTCCTTTGTGAAGACCTGGCTAATTATCCCGTCGTTTGACACCAAGCATTCTTCTGGGATATGAACGAGGACTGAAGTTCAAATAAAAGACTGGGTGGACAATAGATAGTGCAAGCCAGGTTTTCTCTGATTGCGTAAGAATACCAAGGTTAAGTGTTGAGGCTTCTTCCCGTTATTCGCTCCACATTTAGGGCAGTGCGGGCATTATCATGTGAAAGCTGTATCTTTCGTTGACATGGATCAACGAGATTACACAATTCACCATATGGAACGCGTGTCGCACCCAAATTTTTATCTCATACGTCGCAAAAATCCAGCGAAATTTGAAAATGACTGCATTTACAGAAACTGGGGTAGAATAAAAAAGTACTGAATCAATTTCATGATTTTGGTATCATTTTCTTCTGCGGAAGATGCTCTTTCAAATGATGTAGAAAATAATCATTTTTAGAACGCAAGGCACTGAAAATCCACCATTCCGCTTTTTTTTTTGACACCCGGTATAAACGATAATAATATATAGATTTGATAATCTGTATTCAGAAGATCTCGCATTTGTATTTTTTTCCCAACCCAACATGGCTTGAAACCATAGTTTTATCTTAAATATGATAATGGGACACGACATGGATCATTTTAAGGGGTTCTTTTTTCCTCTCTTCGGACAGAGTTGCCCTAATCAATGATGCCCTGGACGCCATCGGTAGATTATCGGAGAAAGTTTTTCGTCATTACGGTATTGTTATCTATTTACCCATTGCTTTTTATACTTTTTTTAATACTCGACATTTTTTCATATAACCCTGAATTACTTCTTTACTTTCTGGTAAAAAAAAAACCCAAAAACAAAAACAAAAAACAAAAACAAAAAACATTGCCGTGAATAATGAATGTGACTCATAGAGACTAATTGGACTAGATGTCGAAATTGAAGGTTATGAGGAGGGATTCTGTTTTCCTCGTCATTGAATTTGTGTAATTTTTCATTCATTGCAATAATTGGGATTTTAAGTTCACTGTAACCATTGTCTTTCAAGGTAATTTGTTGTATGATATTTTTTATGGAATCTATAAAGTAGATGTATTCCGACAGTCTCAATGCTCAACGAATCAGCTCTCTTGAAAGACTTTGCAATGTTTGGGTTGAATTCTCGGGTGCTGTTCGTTATTCAAAAGGTTCGCTATTCCGAAGGTTCGTTAATCCGAAACACTCAAATTCCCTATACCTAGAGGTTCGTTAATTCGAAAATGAAAAAAAAAGGGTTCTTTAATCCGGACATTTATGGCGTTATACCGAAGGTTTGTTATTTCGGAGATTCGTTAATCCGACAATGAAATTCGGAATTACGAGCTGTAACCGAATTCTCGTCCACAGGTCATCGTATGGTCCTTGTGGTGACATTCATAGACAATTTTAGACATCTCCACGACGTGTTGAAAGACGACTACAAGCTGAAAGACAAAATCCGTGGACGCGTTCATGTTCCGATAGAAAGCAAAATGGCACATCTCGCCTATCTGCAATGAAATTTGAGATGAATGCGCACCGCAGTGGAGGATCCAGAGGGGGCGCACCGCCCCTCCCCCTCTTTGTGTTAAAACAGGAGAAATGAAAAGAACTAAGGGAGGGGGCCAAGTGCGCCCCCTTTCATTTTGTAAAGACGCCTCCCCTTTACGGAATTCCTGGATCCGCCTATGCACCGCACACAGAAATGGTTGACAAGATGGCCGGGCTAACATTAAATTTGCTCACAAGAATATTATTGTTTATTTTTGATCTGATTTAAGACATTTTTCTTTTTTGCTTTTCCATGCACTCTCATGACCTCACAGTGGCGGATCCAGAGGGGGGCGCAACCGGCGCACCCCCCCCTTAATTTTTCGTAAAAAAAACCAAAATAAATACCCGGAAGTGGCACCAGAAATATTGGTCACGCCCCCTCCCCCCCTTTACAGAATTCCTGGATCCATCCCAGCCTCAGAGACTATTTTTCTCTCAGAAATCTAATTTTATACGAAGAAAGAAATACAGACAATTAGAATGTAATTTAATTCTTCATCAATATCCAAGCATTTCCTTAAAATAATGTAGGCTATAAATGGGAATGTCCATGTAGGTGCCACAACACAGCCGTGATCGGAGTCTTTTTGTTATAAGTTTTTGGCATTTATTATGTTACAATATACAATGTATAGGCATGTTTTACCATCATAGATTGAACGAAAATGTGTAGTGATACGAACATTGGCTACGCAGTCATTATTTTGCTGGCATGTCACCTTGCATTGGTTTTGTTGAGGACAGTGGAAGTTAAATAGGACACATGCAGGTCCGTGTCACTGGTAGGTATACAGGCATGTTTTACCTTCACAGTTGGCTCTGCAGAATGAAGTCTTTGAGAACACGAATTTAAGCAGACTTTTTTTTTCTACCCTATGTGTTCCGCTGATATTTGTTGTTTGTACCCTGCAGAGGTGAACAAGTCAATGTGTCGTGATAATTTTGTGAATGATGTCTGTCACATTGTGGGATCCAGGCGTCTTTGAATGTTTCTAAAGATAAATGGCGCTATTAAATAACAATAGTAAATGCTGTTTCATCATCATCATAATCATCTATATAATCTTTATATATATACTTGGTCGTCGGCCCGTGGTTTAGTTTTGTATTTTTTTTTTTAAATAATTACGTGAATTGAGTGATGAGGGTTCTCTGTACCTTTTGGCTGACATTTTAAGACCATCTTTTTATGGTTTGTTTTTTTTTTTTTTGTTAGCATAGGTCTAATAACATTTTTAGCCATATCTCTGTATTTGTATTCGTATAAGTGTCAGACTTCAATATCTTCTAGAAAAGATGTTAATGGCAGCAACCTTTTCAATTAGCGTGAAAACATCGTGAGACAAAGGGCCTTCATTAATGGGATATCATAATATAGATTTTCATTGTGGCAGCCATTTTGGATACATTTTAGGCTGATTTGACAGTTTCGCTCTATTGAAATATGTTTGTTGGAAAAAAAAAAGTACGAGTTATTTTTTTTTTTTTCACCCTGGGTCAATATCCGAAATCGCTTTAGAGCACATTTTTCACCACTTCAAATAAATATGTAGGAGATCCCTAAATTTTGAATAACTTGAAGTTATCATGCAAGAATGCAAGATTTGATTCAACCAGATTCGGATTCAGCGACCTATGCATGTAATGAAAGCTAAACAATCATTTTTTTTTTTCTGTTTTTCATCATACATCATGAAATGCATGCATAGGGAGCCTATACATTCGAATTTTGACTGCCACTTCGCAGTCATTGGCGTCCATTTTGATCAAAATCGTCAAGGGTGGAAATGTGGTAGAGTTATCCATGGGCGTTACAGGCCCTGTTTGGATTCAGCACTACAAATCCCTCGAAATATGTTAAAACCGTCATTTTCACCATTATCAGGAAAATAATTACCTAGGAATGTCAGATTTTCCGGCTGTCTTGAAAATTTCAAAATCCTTAAGAATGCAAAACGGTTGCATCATCCAGATCTGTTTTCAGCACCCTCGATATAGGGTAGGCCCTACAACCATAAAAAGCACCAATAAAACAAAATAACATGGTTTACAGGCCAAAAATCTACCTGAGGAACCTAAGATACGCTATAGGCCTTATGCTCTAACGAACCTCGAGAATAACGAACCTTAGGCCTATTTCATTTTCGGAGGTTTTTTTTTTTTTTTTTTTTTTTTTTTTTTTTTTAAATAGAAAACCGTCGGAATAACGAATTAAACATAACCCAGCTGTGTTGGGGAAACTGAACAGAAATAGGTACCTCTTTAACCAAGCTGTTCACGTTTACCACTTTTTCATCACTGACACTGTGCAAAAGTACGAAGGTACCCAGCATTATTTTGATATGAAAAATTAACTTCGATATTTGGTGTCAAAGGCCCAGCTATTCATTTTTTTTTTTACATTGAGCTTGCTTTTGTTTTGTTTTGTCTTGTTTTATGAACGACTTTTACCGTGGGGAAAACACAATGAGCTGTATAGGCCTAATTAATCATCTTGAACATGTTTAGAAAACTTTTTAAAAACGTGAAATATGATCATGAATCGATCAAGTTTCTCACAAATTAGGCCTACTCTATCCTGTATTTTACCCTGTACATATATACATTGACAGGACCAATCTTGTTGAGACATTGCATAAGATTTAGTATGAATTTTTTTCTCCATTGATTTATTAAGCCTTTTAGTGCAACCATTTGGACATAATCACAGTTAAAGAGAAGACAATATGACCTGAATACGAAATACTCCTCAAGTTTGCATCACTCAATGTTGACGAGCTCAACAGGCGTGTGGGTTTCCCAGAGTGACACGTATTCAATCAGCTGAACGATAAACTCTGCAATCTAACCCTTTATTTACACTCGGGAGCTTCCCTCGGTGCGCTTCGCTAGCCGAGCTCACACGCACGTACGACAGCAACTTCACTCTAGCGTTTGATGCCCTCGAGCTCGAAACTAGTCCAGCGACACCGGCACCGGGAGAAGCCAGAAATCGTCAGGTTTGTTTCTAATGATTCAGATGATCAATGCATTTTAGCTGACAGTCCGGAAGTTATTTAAGAAGATTAGAAAATTACAAGTTATTCATCATAAACGGTTTTATTTGTGCCCTGCTCGTAGGTCATGTTGCGTTGCTTTTCAGGTTGGTGAAGGTCGCTAGCGTAAGTCCCAGGCGTGCGAACTCATGTTAGTAAAATCTCTTCCGCTACTTAACCCTTTTTAATGCTATATAATATAGAAGTATTTAACATGAGTGGACTTTCAATTATAGAACATAGCGCATTGTGCAGCGAGATGTTGTGTGCAAGGTATCCCATCCCAGTCTGGATACAAGGGCCGTGGCCGAGGTGTTATGTCAGTTAGAGAAACAAGAGGTCGATTAGAAAGAAGAATGCTTTCATTTTTTTAGGAATGAAATGTCAGTTAAACATGCAAATTCCGCGAACAGAGCTCAGACTCGGAGAAGACATCCAACCAACTTACTGAAGACACTGTTAGTGTTATTTTGACGAGGTCATATATATAGACATTTTCGTGAGATGTAGACACTAGTTTTCATGAATAGAGACCAACGCAAACATGAATGCAGTATAACCCTAGGCCTAGCACTGACTGGATACATTTTCATGTGTATGTCAACAAGATAGCCACCATCACGAGATAGAGATATACGGGTAGGCTCAACTAGGAACTGGGTGTCCCAGTTACTCCATCATTGACGAGGCTTTCTAGCAGTGTGATAACAAGACACCCTTTCACACTCACTCACTTCTGACCGTGGCGTTGTATCAATATTTCTTTTGAAGCAAAAAAAAAAAAATGCTTGAAACACATTTCTGGTACTGTATTGACATTGATGAGTTAAATAATATACTCGGTTATATGTATGGGGTCAAATCAGCATTATTGATCCATTATCTGATTTCCTACGTGAAGTGTTGTTTTATTTTCTTTCCCCTGCAGCAACCTTCACCACAAGCGATGGAATCAAGAACGACGGCCTTTTGGCCGGTCTACGTCAATGCGGCAATGTCCGTCTGTGCTTTCGTCCTGACTCTGCGGTTGATTCCACGATTCTACGACCTCTTCATTGGAGCAGGGATGTTTGGGAAAGATATGAGTAAGAGAGTGCCCAAAGGAAAGGAACCTGCCAAAGTGTGAGAATTTTTTGTCATTATTTCATCAGGAACCTCATGTTGATATTTTGTTAAATATAATTTGTACCATCAAAAGATATGAACAAATCTCTGACAAATGCTGTGGGCTTTTATAATTTCAAAGTGTACTGAAATATAGATCTACTATAAACATAAATTACTGACTGTGTTTTTAAAATCAAGTCACTCTTTTGCCACTTGCTATCGAACCCTTTCCCGAATTTGTAAAAATAAATAAATAAATAAATAAATAAATAAATAAATCATGAGTATGAGTGAAACAGGTGTACATGTATGAAAACTAGTCAGGGTGACAACATGATTACCCAAAACAATTATGTACAATGTTTGTGAGTTTGGTATTCACCAGATTGCGACAAAAAAAGGAGATTACAAGTTATTGTTTGAGTTGTGCCCCCCCCCCCTTGTCAAGTAGAGTAAGTCCTTCATTGTTTACATGTAGAACATAGAAAGTCAACCAGAGTGCTATGGAAATCATCCTTCTGTACTCTGCATTGGAATGTTTTTCATTGCTTTGTGAATGCAGGAAAGTATGAAATAACACTGATAATCTCTAAATATGGTGATCATGATGACACTAATGTTGATAATAAACTACACTTTCATTTAGTGTACACTTTGATAGCATTTAATATTTTGATTTCTTTTAGTACTATTATCATCAATATCATTACTATTGCTATGCCCATGACATCCAATTTCTGTCATTGCAACTAATTGACAAATTATCTTACATCGACGTAAATAGGCACCAAATTGATCAGTGCTTTAGTAGAAACTATGACAACAGAGATTATGGGCATTACCGGCATTACATACTCAGGCAGGATTTGAACCTATAATCTCCTGATCTCCAGACAGGCGTCATCTCCACTGGACCACTAAGCTTCCACCAGACAGCAAGTGTTGGTTCTTATCCTTATAGCATGCAGCGGGTACTGCATAATCATTCAAATTCATTGAATTCTTCTGTCAAGTTTATTTACATCGATGTAGAGCAATTTGTCGATCAGTTGCAATGAAAACAACTCACTGTATGAATTTCATGAATTTGAATAATTTCTACTATTTCTGTACCTTGACTGTCCCTGTGTCTCCCTCTACAGCCCAGAAGGTCTTGGGGTGATCACCGGTGCTGTCTTTCTCATCGTTATGTTTCTCTTCATCCCAGTCCCGTTCTGGCGAATGTGGAAACCTGACAGCAGGGAGGATTTCCCACATGACAGGGTTAGTGTTAACCCGTTAAGGACGGGCTGATTTTACTACAAGCTTTTCCCATAGACAAACCTGCCCGAGTGTATTTGGGACTAGTCTTCAACGGGTTAAAGCTGCAATCTTGTCGTTGGCTCAATGGATACAGGGCTTTGTCTGTTAAACCGTTGAGGACGGTTTGATATTGCTACAACACGCATTTCCCATAGACGCTTGCCCGAGTATACTCGGGACTCGTCCTCAACGGGTTAATAAAGGGAAAGTTTCTCCCAATATACATGTTGATTGAGTTAATAAGGCAATGTCAGTAGAACATATCAGTGAAGTTTGATGATGTTCGGACAATTTAATAATATCATTCCTCCTACCTTCTGAAAGAGGTAAGTCAATTGCTCTGTCATTATGCTAAAAGAAGGAATTTATGCTGAAATCTCTTTACATTTTTAATATAACAATGTTTTGCAGTGATGTCTCAAGCTGTTGTAATCTTATCAACCAGCAGTTGTGATACAAGAATTTTTAAGAATTGTAACTTTTGAAAGGATTGTCCAGTTTTCCTTAAACTTCATAGACTTGTTCTGTTGATAATGCTGTATTCAATCAATCCACATGTACACTTAGTTGAAACTTCCCCTTTAAGTTGTAGTGTTCAAAATAGTTGTAGCTTTTGAATTACCTGTTGGAACAGATCCCTTCAAGCTGCTGCTTGAAAGCAAACAGTCGCTGATAATTCAAAACTGAAGCTTAATTTCTTCAGACCCGAAACTGTGTAAAGGTCAGATTAGAATAGCAAAGTCTGTATTTGTTGGCAGGATGTGGTAGCAAAATTTTACTTGAAGATGACGCTGATATGTAATATCAGAATAACCATAGAGTGATTTTGGTCGTCAAATATCTGCCACTGGGAATATCGTTCTGTCTATTGGTATGCAAATACAGTGTACAGTTAAACCCACATATTGTGGTCACCTACTGTATGCAACCACTAAGAAATTCTCCCTCGAGACAAATGCTATGTTAAAGAACCTGTCTATGATGGCCACCTGTCTATAACAACCACTCCTTTCTTTCTTCATTTTGTGGCTGCTATAGACAGGTTTGACTTTACATGTATGTAGTGAGGATTGGAAAGGGGAGTGTTAAGTCACTGAATGACAAATAGTTACATAAACCGAAACCTAGCAACATTTGGATCCTGTTTGATTTTTCTCTCTCCTTCAATTTAGTTTGTGGAATTCATCGCCGCTCTCCTCTCCATTTGTTGTATGATCTTCCTTGGTTTTGCTGACGACGTCTTGAACCTGAGATGGAGACACAAGCTGCAGCTTCCAACGATGGCCACACTTCCCCTCCTTATGGTCTATGTAGTCAACTACGGCTCGACCACCATCATCGTCCCTAAACCGCTCAATACTTACATCGGTAATGACCTCAACTTGGGTGAGTATGGCACTGTCTTGTAAATCTCCTAAACCTCTTTCACACTGGCATATATGCATCCCTGTGAGTTTTCCCTTGCTTCACAACCTAATGTTTGAAGTAATGAGGATTTCATTTTTGAGCAGCAGAATGAAATATAGGTCTGGTATGTCAATAATATACTAATTTCATTCTTGTAGACATTTCCTTGTTGTAGGGGATTTAATAGTCATATATGTTGTGAGTGTCTGTTAAGTGAAGGAAAAAATTATAATCACACAACTGAAACAAAACTTGGCAGATGCTTACTGAATGCCATGTTACGTGACTTTCCAGTAATTAACATGTCACAGTGATGGGATCAGTAACTATTCATTCAAGCAAATATTACACCAAACTTTAAAGAAAACCTGTAGGTACTTGGAATGGCTGTCTGGTAGAACTGGTCAAAAGTGCACTAGACTGCATAAAAGCTGAATAGCACATTTTTTCTAAATATCCTCATTTACATGCTGTAGCTGCAAACACAATTCTATTGAGAAGCTGAACTTCATAGCAATCTTTGCATTGCTGTTGCTGTACTGCTGTAGTGGAAAGTGAAACTTTCAGCACATGTTCACTTTGGAGCAAATATTTACACACTTTCCTATTAGCTATCAGTGGTCCGTGCTATATTCAGCTAGATTCCTGTGCACACAAGGGTGTTACTCTGCTCTTCCCTTCATACAGTCACCTGTTGGCCTTCCTGTTAGCTTAGTGGCATCAAATGACTTAACTTATCAACTTAACCGTACAAGGATTTCGGTCTTTTAACCCATTGAGGACCAGTCCCGAGTATACTCGGGCATGTGTCTATGGGAAATGCGTGTAGCAAAATCAGTCCATCCTCAATGGGTTGACAATGATGTGGCATTCTTTTTCTTCGTATGGCATGATGTGCCTGGTTGATACCGTTTCCTGAATATTGTGAATCACCTGGAAGGAACTGGTAGGGATCAGCATCAATTGCTTGATTTCTGGCATGGATCAACATAGCAAGAATACAGACAAAAAGGTGATCAAACATTTTAATAATTGGAATACGGTTTGATTGCCCTGCCCAGTCATACTTACAAGACACAGCTGTTCTACCAAGGGGTGCCTGTCTACATTTTAATTACCTCCGCCAAGGGAGGAGGTAATGTTTTCATTACCATTTGTTTGTTTGTTTGTTTGTCCATGTGCAAAATGAATAAAAAAATTATGAATGGATTTGGGTGAAACGTACAGGGATGTTTGAGAATTACACAAGTAAGAGATGATTAAATTTTGGTTGTAATCCGGGAATTTTTATGGATTTTATGAAGGATTTTTGATATTTTGGAAGGTAGGGTCAATTAACTTGGGTGTTCAAGCTGCGTAGTTTTGAGGTTTTCATACAGTACATGCACTAGAGTGCGTGCTCTTGTTTCTGGTCCAGAGCTGGCATTGATGACGTAACAAAAGGCTTCTATATTAAGAAATAAGGCAATATTCAGCATGCTTACGTATGGGTAAAAATTATTGATTTCTACAGAAGAACAAGATCAGTGGTTGAAATGAGCTGCTTGGCGGAGGTCTGTGCTCTCAGAGTGCTTTTCTAGTTATATCTGTAGTTGTGTACTTTGTAACATTTCATGAGCCCACATCACTCCATCACACGTATTCACCAGAGCTGTCAGTAGAATGGTGTGTTCTCACTGCAAATACTATTCAGATTTCACATTGCATCCCATTTGTATCTGACTGCAGGTGTCTTGTACTATATCTACATGGGCATGTTGGCAGTGTTCTGCACGAATGCAATCAACATCCTAGCCGGGCTGAATGGAGTGGAGGCGGGTCAGTCGGCCGTTATCAGCATCAGTGTGATCATCTTTAACATCGTACAGCTCTCTGGTATGTGAGCAAGTTTCCTCCTCTGTGATCTATTGAACTGTTTTTGATGTGTTGGTTGAGGGCGCTCTTTGATTTCCAGTGACTTTGATTAAAGAGAGTCAAGATAAGACAATGTTTTGAGGCCATGAAATGAGTATGACAGCAATCATTTGATCACATCATACATAATGCTTCTCTCAAAGATGGAAGTATGAGTCAGGCTGCTTTATAATTAGTGCCTGCCACAATTAAGATAAAGAGAAAAGAAAGTACACGAACATGGATAAGTAGAGCTTCATACATTGTAATTATGAAGGTACATACATAGCAGTGATCTTTGTGGCATGATAGATGATAAAGCCATTCTTTGCTAATTATTATCATCATCAGAATGTGAAAGTTGATAATTCAGATCCAAAGGAAAAAAAAAAAAAAAGATGTAGGAAAAGGACTTTAGGATTTGAGGTGAATATCAACACTGATTTTCCTCATTCCAACATCTAAACAGATCAACGATAAACAGACTGCCTCCTCTTCTCTCCACATGATTGTGCTATGTGCCTGCACTCACACATGTGTACCATTTGTAAAGAGAATTTTTCTTTCTCGATATGTCATGTTTTTACTAGAGCTGTTTGTCCCGAATGGATGTGAGTTCTAGTGGTTGTATTTCTGGCACCTGAATTGGCAGCAAGCTCTATCTTCAGCAGCAAGTGATATTCCACATTGGCTTAAAGTTGCATTGTGTGATCAGATATATTGAATGAGCACTGAATAGAGCTGATATAAGTTTTCACGTCATGTTTTACTTTTTTAAAAGGAAAATGGACGGAGGCTCACCAGTTCTCTCTTTATTTCATGATGCCTTTCTGTGCGGTGTGTCTTGCTCTTCTCTACCACAACTGGTGAGTTTCTCCGGGCTTTACAGAGTAACACTGCTGTAGCTAGTTAATGCTGGTAACAAGAGTCCTCAATAAATAGTTGTAAATGTTGCAAATTTATGTGATTCTGTGTCAACATGTGTTGAAATGAAGATTAAATAAAGATTTTATAAATTCACATATAATGTAACCTACTTCATTGGAAGGATGATACAGAAGAAAAAAGATATTTTGTGAATTAAAGTCAGAAAATTGTAACGGTTATATTGCCAAAATTTGCTTTCCACATATTTGTATTCTTTTGTGATCTCTGACTTAAAGAGGTAATGTGATTACGTGCCACATTTATTCGCCATGAAAAATAAAAAAGGAAGAAAAAAACAGGGATAATTTTTAGATATGGAGTTATAACATTGCATTTTCACTCCACATACCACGTGCTGGTATATGATTCGGCACACCGTACCCCGGGGTATCGTTGTAACCCAGGGTACGGTGTTGTGTAGTGCCATCTCGTGTCCATTATCATACACTTGTACAATGTTGTCATGACGACTATTTTCTCATCATCAGGGCCGGCATAAATCGGCGCTGCGATAACGTTCCAAATGCTGATTATGTTGCATAATCACAAACAAGAAAATACTTTTGTGTCCCATAATAATACTAAAAGTTATCACTACACAATCATTTTTAGTAACCCATGGTACAGCACTGAAAAAAAAAGATGATTCACTAAAATGGTGAATTTTCATTTGGTACCCCAGGGTACCAAATACTACATCATATTCTGTGGAATGTGGGACACAGGTAGAATAGTTAATGTATCATATTTGGGTATAACTACATTGCACACAATATGGTCTGACAACAGGTATATAGTCTTGACTACTGATGTGTTTCTTGTTGTATTATTCCTTCCCAGGTACCCGTCAAGAGTGTTTGTTGGAGACACGTTCTGTTACTTTGCCGGGATGACCTTTGCCGTGGTGGCCATCTTGGGTCACTTCAGCAAGACCATGCTCCTCTTTTTCATCCCGCAAGTTTTCAACTTTGTCTTCTCTGTACCTCAGCTCTTCCACATTGTACCCTGCCCCAGACACAGGCTGCCCAAGTAAGAAATCTCTCACTTCTCCAGTGATCTGTTAAGAATTATAATTTTCTCTGACTCATGTATCAAAGCAGTCAAATAGGTAACACGATGGCTAGTACACTATGGCCCAAATTCACGAAGGTGGTCCAAATGAAACCATGGTTTAAGCCATGGACAATTTGTATGGAGCGCCAAGTGTCGCATGGCCTATTTTGTTACAAAATCAGTCATTTCGTCAACAAAATGATCATTTCATTAACAAAATGAACATTTCGACAACAAAATGGTCATTTCGTATATTGTTTGCAATTGCATTAATGGCTTCCTATCACATCCAAACAAAATAGTGAATTTTAACACCAGGCTTCATTGTGGAAAGTATACGGTCTGATGTCTATGATCGAGGTCATCAGTAGTTTCCCTTTTATATTTCCTCATGGAGACATATGGTATATCTTATATTCTTGTTTGATATCTTTAAGATTTATTATATTTGATTTATGTCAGTATTGTCTGGGGCAAATTATTTGTTGTGTAGGGCAGCATTTTTTCTCTCTCTCTCTTCTTTCACAACTGTATTTCTTTGCTAGAAATTCTCTGACCAAGAAATATACAAGATACTTGTGAAGAAATGTCATTCTGATGAAGCTCTTTATCTATGAATAGATTTTAATGGTCTCATCTTTTGACTGATATCTACCTTTCATCTTTGAGTGGCACCTATCTTTTCAGATACAACCCAGAAACTGATCTTCTTGGGATGAGCTATACAAGATTCAAGATGAAGAACTTAGGATTCTTGGGTAGGTGACAATACATCACTGATACAGTGAATAGGTACATTACAGGCAGTACAGCTCATATCATGAATAATTACAGTCAAATAAAGCACATTTTCACCATGTCATGCTGCTGGACGTGCCTTAGAATGTATGACCCCAGTCACTGGAATGGTATCGTCATCTACAATGCTTTCTCTTCATTCCGTAACCCTGCTTAAATGCGCTATTTGAAACCAAGTTTTTATGGGGGGTCAATTTGACCCCAGTTAATATAGCGTTAACTCACTGATTACTCTGTAATGCTGTCTGTTCAAAAGTGGGTTTGAGGTATTGTAGAATCACTATCTTACAAATTTCAACAAAGAAGAAGAAGAAGAAGTAGTGAAATGCCCAAGCATTATGCTATGTACTGTATAAGCTGTTATTTTCGCAAGGGTTTAATTTTTGCATATTTCGCCAACCACAGTTGGATCGCAAATTTAACAACATGCAAAAATGTCACCATGTGCTAGGGTAATAGTGTGCTTATGAAGGCCTCTGTGTCAATTCGCGAAAACAACATCTCGCGAAAATGTCCACGCCCACCTCATTTGCGAAAATAACAGCATGTACAGTATTCAGCAGGGAAATTGTATTTTCAGAGCATATTCACATTTTGCATGTGTTTTTTTTTTCTTTTTTCAAAACCAAAGATACATCCCAAGAGGGATTCCAGGAAGATACATCGGTTATTTACTTTTGGCTCCTTTTGTCTTTACTCCCATTGATGCTGAAATAAGATTTGTTTGTGTTTATTGAAAACTTGTTCAATCAACTAACACCTTCGAAGGCTTTACAGATGACCTAGCCACTACTAATAATTCATTTTAAGCATATACCAAACATGTGTTCCTTCACCACACATACAATGTGTGTCCCTTTGCTGAATAAATGACATTAATGTTATGGTATATTTTCAAGTCAGGTGCATAGACAATTAATGATAATTATAATAGGCTTTATAAATGCAAAATATTATTATCATTATCATTAAATCAGGGCGGCTGGCAGTGAGACTATGCCAGCTGGTGGGCGTGGTCCATGTGAGGGAAGGCATCGGGGAGGACAAGGATGAGACGGAGTGTAGTAACTTCACCATCATCAACCTGGTCCTCAAGGTGGTCGGCCCCACCCATGAGAGAACGCTGGTCATCATCATCCTTGTCATCCAGGTAAGGAGAACAAGAACTTTTTTTGAAAATTAAAGGAAACCAAAACCCAAATGCAAATGTGGGTTGAGTGAAAGCAGCAGTTCTAGTAGAGCACATCAGTGAAAGTTTGAGAAAAATGGGACAATCCATTCAAAAGTTAAGAATTTGTAAAGTTTTGGTGCCGTCTTCACTGGATAAGAAGACTAAAAAGTTCATGACATCATGTATGTATGATATAAAGAAAATGTTGACCTATAGAGAATTCCACAAATTCCATTTTTCATTAAAAGTGCACATTCCATCAACTTGATACTGACATGTATACGTAAAGGGTAATTTTATTCCCCCTGCTTTCTGAAAGAGGTAAGTTAAGTGCTCTTTCATTATGCTAGAAAAGTATACATATGTTGAATTTTCTTTATATTTTGTTTGTATTATTGTCCATACATGATATGTTGCACAGTAGTTTCTTATCCAACAGTTGTGGCACCAAAGCTTTGAAAATTCATAACTTTTGAATCAATGATTTTCCTTTTATGAGTAGAACACAACAGTGACAGTGTAAGGAAATATATATTTGAATATTTTCTCTAATCTAGCACAATCTTTATTCCATTGGTACAAGTGTGTATAAGATCCAGTCAAGGAAAGTAAATTCTGCAGACCTTGAAAACATTGTGTTGTTTTGTCGGGATCACTCAACAAGTGGTAGTTGGAGAGCATTGCGGAAGAAGGAAAAGTAGCCTATTCTGAGGCAGACTTATGGAAATCACAGCATACTTACCATGGTACCTTTCATGCCATATAGTGTGTGTAATATTTGAGTAGAAGCTCATCTGTATTGGAAATTCAACTAAGTTGATGTTAAACATCAGGGCCTTCCAACCTTCTCTCGACAAAGGGGTGGGGGGGGGGGGGGGGAGGGTACAAACTTCCGAAAGTCTATGACCCGCTCATTGACCATCACATGATGAAGGCAAAGACGGGTCATTCTGTAGATGAAGGCGGTAGCATCAACAGCTGAAAATTCTGGAGGTATGTGTATTGAGATCAAAAGTTTAACACCAATTTCAGAGTATAATATTTGTTTAATTAGCAAAAAATATTGATGTACTCCCAAATGTGCAACAGTCAGTACAAACACTGTGTAGTATACCATGTATCCAGTAATATGCTCTCTGTTACACAAATAACTCTGAGTTTTGACTTATTGTTTGATTACACCTGTTTGTCTCTAAACTTCATGCAATTCTCTCCAAAGTTATTCATTTTGTCACATTTTGTTCTTGTAGGCACTGTGCTCCTGTCTAGCTTTCTTCATCAGATTTTACCTGGCTGGCTTTTTCTACGATGTCATCGAATGAGATTCCTGCTTGATCTGGCCTGGAAGCAAATGAAGCAAATCTGGGCTGTCAGCTTGGAAGACGTACTGATCACGTAAACATTTGTTTTATATTTTGAATGAATTGAAAGCTGTTTATAACTATAAGGTGAAGGAAATGTGGGTTGCTATTTGTATACAAACTAAATCATTGAACACTATCACTGTTTGAAACGAGTGTTTGGTTTGAGAGAATTTATCAAATCTACATGAAATTATCATGCCTATTTTGAGAAAAGAAATGATTTTTTTTTTCATCCATGTTTTTACACTTTATGAGAGAAAATGGTAGGGAGAGATATGAAGCAATCTACATTTTAGTAGAAAGTTGACAGTTTTTTTTGGCTGATGATCAGAAGAGAATTAATTCCACAGGCTTTTTACGGTTTCAATTACTTCTGGTTCTCAATTGACAGTATGTCCTTTTTTGCAGCTGCCAATGAAACTTGGCTGCAAAAAGAAAAAACAACAACAACAATGCTGCCTCTGCTTCTTGTTGAATTGAATATATGCAAAAATATCTCCACTCCATTGAACTTAAGTGTTTGAGGAGTGAGAGTATAGATTATAACTTTACATTGTTGTTACCTACACACGTCAGGGACCAAAGATTGCACTAAGAATTGCTTGCCAACTGCTAGGATAGCCTGTAGGCAATTTAGAAGGATCTGCCTAAGTTTTGACAGAAAAAATGCACATAAGTGCGCCAATCAGATAGTTTACCATGTTATGAAAAGAAGGTAGAAATGTGCATTTAATGTTACAGGCACAGATGAAAAACCAGTACTCCATCTCAATGTATTATAATCTTTTCCATAATTCTTGCGCTCTGTTCCAGATAAGAGCATTATGTATAAATCAAAAATGTCCTCTTCCTTTCTTTGTGACTCTTGTATTTCTCTGTTATTGAAAAAAATCCCACCCAACCTTGCAGGTCATGACTAGAGTGATAAGAGTAAGTTTTTGGAGCCATGTGATGGCAGCAATATATCAGTTTTTCTACTACTCAGAATTGTGGTTGAAATTTTTATCAATTATTTGATGGATCTTGACCTATGCCTTATTCACAGAGATATGCTATTACATTCATCTTTGTTTTTGCTCTATTCTTCAATGTAGACCACTCTTGATAAATATATTCTCATGAAAGTTGTTAGCTATGTATACCATATAACTTGTGTATTATTCAAGGCACATTTGGGTGTAAAACAGGCTTTGATGTTTTCAATGGCTGTTACTCAGAGCATTACTTGGAACTTTATGGAGCATCATCTTGCAGATAGTCAGTTTATGAAAGGTTCACTGTACTCTGTGATAAATCAAATAAGTGAGTTATGTCATTTGTTTTATTACTTTGAATAAAAATCATGTTTTATAGATTAAGTGAATGATAGTGGAGCATTACAATATTTTTCTTGTGATTTCTCATAATCATATCTGAGACTTATTGTGAGCAATGTACATTGGACTGAGTATATAAGGAGGATAGTAATGATGATAATAGGTAAAGTAAAAAAATAAAAAGGAAAATAAGTGGAACTAGAATTCATTACTGTTGCCATTTGTTTTGAGACAGGAATGTTGTGTACTACTAAACATAAAGCAAGTGTGCACTTATGTGTTATGCAGAGATGCCAACTTACTTTTTTCCAATATTTTGTGTGTCTTTTTTTTCCCCCGCAAATACTGCAGGTTTCATGGGAAATATCATTTTTCCCAAATTGTATTTACCGAACATGTTTATTGCAGGAAAGGTAAAACTTCTATTTTAACAAAAAAAAAAATAATAATATGAACTTTCCACTGCTTTTGATGCTTGTTTACGAGGTTGGCATCCCGATGATTACGGGAATATTAAGCAAGAATCATTACCGTTCAAAGTAAAATTTTTGATTGAAGGCAGCAGATCCTTCCGTCTTGCCAAACTTTGACAAATACATTCACATAAGACTTCTGGATTAGAATAAGTATTTAGCTGGAGTGTATTTGCAATAAAGATTTTCACCATATTATGAAGACTAATAGGAATGGCTGTGAGTGTGTATCTAATGCCAAAATCGATACATGAATAGTTTGATTGCAAAAAAAAAAAAAGTTAACTCTATTCTTGTCAATTTGAGATATATGCAATTAAACCTGCTGAAAAAAAGGAAAATATGATACTTCTTTATCATAACATCAAGAATAATCCTTTTTGTGCATCAAGTGAGATAATAATTGAAGAGATTTTAGTTGGTTCCAACAGATAATGGACTTACTGTAAAATGTTTCAAAATGGCACTGAAACCATTTTGCAATTAAACTCTTCATATGTTAAAATGCTGCTAGCAAATCATGAGAAATCATATTCTGACCTCTAAAATGCTCATGAATTACTCATATAGTGATGGACTTGAGATGTAGGGGTAATGGCACAGAAGTACTTTTATATGTTAGCATCAAACAGCCATTTGCAGACAACATTGTAGCAGTAAAAATGAAGACATTTTTCTTTTCCCCAAGTGGATGATGAATGTATGAATTGATCTCCTGAAATCTATATTGATACAAATATATTTGCGACAAATGCAATGTGGAAATCAGAAATGGTTTCAGTGTGGTATATCTTCTTCGTCGCAAGCTTGGATGGTATTCAGAGTGTGAAAATGGAATTTTGCTGAATATCTGAGCAGAGAGATGGGAGTGAGATCTTCCAACGCAAAGTGTGAAAAATCAGGTTTACTCTGACTAATGGCAGATTTTCAAACCAGTTTCCAACCAAGTGATATTAGATACATGACTAGATTCATCATCAGAGCTTACAATACTCATACACTTGTACTTGGAAAAACTGCTTTTAAATATACATAGGGGAACTTTGGAAAGTGAAACTGTCCATCACGTAACTTCTTGAAATTACAGAGGATGACATTGAATCTGCAGTAATCAAGAGTGGATTACGAAATATTTGTTGAGTGGAAAACACTCACTTAAACAAATCATAACAGCATCAGCGAAGGCAGATCAGGTTTCAAAAGACTACAAGTTATCTTGAAAGGAGGAACACAAGAAATAAGTCTGGAAATACATAAATGCACCAATATGTACTTGTAATTAAAACATGAGACTCTGAAAAATCGTGTTCATATTTTCTTCTTTATTACCTCATGCTAACATTACCATTGCATGTTGTCATTGGTGGAAATGTCACCCTGCATGTAATGACCATGAATGAACAAAAACAAAACTTGTGTCTCAAGTGAAAAGAATTGGACTGAAAATTCCATGCAATTGACGCAGACAATTATGTCACAAAATTAATATACCTCACTGGGTCACTGCACAAACACATATGACAGGAAATGTATGGTAGTAGTATTGTACAGTAACTAAAAACAAACAAAAATTACACTTGGCATAGCACAGATTCTGGAATGATACTTGCATGCAAAAAAAAAAAAAAAAATCATATCAGTCTCCTTTACTAAATGCCTTACAGTTCGTCTTTCAGTGAAATGATACACATAATTGTCAACATTCAAAACAAGGAAATCACATTAATCATTGTGTGATGACTTCATACAGGAAAGTGAAGAAAAAAAAAACATACAACTTACGGTGACAAAATGGCTCCGAAAGTGTTATTAAACCTTATCGGCCAGATAATAATCCATGCTGATATGCTATATGTGGCAAGTTCTTGCTTACGATACCTTGTAATACTTTTTGCAACCAACCGTCCCAACCTTATTGAGCACATCATTATAAGATTGATTTCCCCCGTGACAAATTTTGTCATATATCTATGGTTTTTAAAATCTTTCCCTTAAATATGAATTGATACTGACCATTCCTCAAAAGTTGAAAATATTTGTAGGAAGGACATTCTTGCGCCATAATAATACATTTATGTGCACTTGAGTTTTCATTTTGGCTTGAAATAAATGCCACATTAAATACTATTTGTTCCATTTCATAAATCCCGCATTGACACTAGGTCCCATTTCACAGGCACAATCAAGAGGGAGCTTATCATATTATACGACTGAACATCAACATTATTGGAAAACCCCCAAATAACTAGCCTGCTTACTACAAGGCTCTACATTTAATGAGGTGAATACGGCTGTCCGGATTATCCACTGCAGTGCGTTCAGCTGGTCTTTGTTTTACTGTATACGCCGAATATTTCGCAAGATTTTTATTTTCGCGAATTTCGCGAGTCGGGTGCTATTCGCGAAATTAAAGACACGCGAAAATATTACCTCTGATCCCGATGTGAATGTGACGTACGCATGTACATTTGTCTGTTCAGTACAGGACTACAAGATTGCGAAATTAACAACTCGTGAAATCGTCGGGAGTGTCTGATTCACGAAAATGTAGACTCGCGAAATGTATGGTGTATACAGTAGTTCATTCTAGTACAACAAGGTATCAATTATGACGAGGTAAAAATTAAAGGGTCCTGGTAACCTCCTTCTGTATAACAGGGTTTCCCCTTCCTATCAACCTATCAACTTTCCCCGCACTACGGGGACAACTGCAGTTTGAGGCTCGGCCTGCAATTTGACACCAGAGTTCACATATGATCAAATTTGATAAACACAGCTTGGTGCTTGTCAATTACACACCCAAGGTCACTCTCCCCTCCAAATTCTGTCCCTGGACCCGACATGTTTTGAACGGACAGCGTGAGAAGTCCTGTTAAGCGTCGATATTGCAGGACTTTCCCCACAGTGCGGGACGTAGTGTATACATAAGGATGGACAATTATTCTTAATCACTTTATCACATGTCATCTAAGACTCATAAACCAGTATGGCTTCCATATCAGTTCTTCAGCATGGGTAATGATAAACTTGTCATCAGGCCACTTAAATATCACACAGTGAAATACAAGGTTGTATGTTAGTAAGCAAATAATCAACGTTGGTGAAGGTGATGGGACAAACTATCACTTCCGAGGCGATCTGGATGTAGCTATCTTTCCGAAGCGCAGCTGAGGAAAGATAGCGTACACATTCAGATCGCCAAGGAAGTGATAGTTTGTCTCATTGCCTGAAACTAAAAGTTGATTATTTGCTTTATATTCCACATCTAGGGTCCTAGAAATTCCCATTTTATTCCACATCTGAAACCGTTTTAGCTGTCTTTAGGTATCCATAGGGCTTAGGCTACGTGTGCGCGTAGATGACAAAACAATGAATTTGCTGCGCGCACCGCGCGGCACCGAAGTGAAAGTGCGTTGCACTGTGTACTATCAAGTGACCTAGGTCACATGATAGTCCACAGTGCAACGCACTTTTATTTCGCGCGTACTCATCTTGCGTTAGGACTGTGTGGACTGTGTGGAGATCAGCGAAACAAAAGGGACTATCAACATAGAGTGTAACAAACTTTTCTTCTCGGGTGATGTGATGGGCAAAACTACGCTTCATCACGTGATCAGCTCTGGACCAATCCTATTGCAACATTCTTAGTATGTGGAATATAATTTGTAATAACTGATAGTTAAGTCCTACTTCATGCATATACATATCCATAATATTGCAATCTCCACTGGCACACCTTGCATAAACCACTTTAAAGTTAGGCAGAGAATCTTAGTCACTGACCAACAAAATCTAACAAGTCTAAAAACATGGATCTCCTTGTATGTGAAGTTTACAATATAAATTTTTCATAGCACAGAAATTAATGTCTGATTTTTCTCTATGCTAGAGTTCCTGAATTTTTGTCTTGCAAAAACAAACAAACAGACTGACAAAAAAGGCAGGGTAGTTTAGTCATGTGATGGAAACTAAGCATCAGGTGATCAAATTTTCACTTTTATGGTGTCTAATATGTGCAGAAAAAATATGGTCAAGAACCATGACACACACAATGTACCCTTTCATCATTTATGTGATGTCTGCAACACAAGAAAAAACAGACGTTTAATGTGAGAAAAGAAGATAAGGCTCATTTTACAATGTATGTTCCCTGCCCATCCCCCCCCCCCAAAAAAAAAAAGTCACTAAATTTCTAATAGAGATTGCACAATAAACAGAGATAAAACTAACACTCTGGTTGCATACATTGGATCAGAGTGATAATGCAATAGTTTTTAAGAGAAAGTGAAGTCACCCTGCATTCAATCCGTATTTCCTTACCCACCTCTTTTACTGTATGTGGCACTAGAGGGTGCCATTACCCCATTTTCCACCAACCACCTGTCCAACACACCCCATCCCAAATCCATACCCCCAGGTCCTCACTCAAAAAGAACTATTTCAGCTCAATTGCTGAAGGTCTCTAATTTCCCTTGTCTGTAAACACTACAGGTTTTACTCATATGAGACTCCTTCATAAAATCACTCACATATCTTTTTTTCCTTGTGGTTGATGTTGTTCTTAGGGCATTTTATGAAGCATTTTGTCAGATATTTTTTTTTTCCTGACATATATAAGCTAGTGAAATCCTTGCATCTGATTGGCTGAGAGCAAATTTGCCTTCCTGAAATGCCCCCCCCCCCCCCGATGCTTTTCTTCCTAGAGGATTCACCCTTGCTCCCACATGGAATGTCAACAAGCTAACAGTATTGTGATGCTGCCAGCCCAAAGAAAAAAAAAAAAATTGAACAAACACTCAAGACTTTGACTGAGCTCCTCAATGGTGCGATCTGGGGGGCATTTCATGAAAGAACTTGTCGGATAAAATGTCCGACAAGTCAATCATATCCGACAAGTTCAGAGAAATCAGCCAATCAGACTAAAGAATTTCTCAAAACTTGTCGGATATTATTGACTTGTCAGATATTTTATCCGACAAGTTCCTTCATGAAATGCCCCCCAGACCATAAGGTCAAAGCTGAGATACTACTAGCCTGTATTAACTCCTTGTGTGCCATGTTCGAACACCCAACTCCTTCGACAGCTTGCCAGTTTTGCTCAATCTCATGATCATGCACAAATCAACTGTTAAATCTCAATACAGTGCACTCCTTTATAACGAAGTCCGCAGAACTGGTGTTTTTGTTGATTTTTTTTTATTCGTTATGTAAAAATGTCGTTACAGTCCAACAGTAGGTCACATAAAGAAATATAGATGATAATTTTGAGTCTTAAATTTTTACTTCATCATACTGAAATTTTGTTATAATCGTGTTCATGATAACTTGAGTGCACTATTATGTCACAGTACACTGAAAGCATCATAGCCACATATTTGTCAGTAAGTTTTCTTTCAATTTTCACTACAACTTTGCTGTGCTGCATTTCTAGCACAGATGCATCTATAAAAAGCTACATGGCTTTGAGAAACAGAATGTTTTCCCAAAGCACTCAAGTGTTGCAGTCTCAGAATAATGTGGAACACTGGAGGTTTACACTGTGGCACACAGGGAGGTAACAGATAAACTGCTAAAGAAACAGATTAAGTATTAATTAATGTCATCTGAGTGTGAAACAAAAAATACCAATTTCAAAGGGGCAACTTAGGCCAACTTTCTTCATCATCAGAGACTAAGTGCAACGTTAAATTCATCCCTATAAGTGAATGAATGGTCAGCACTACCATTGTCCACTTCATGCACCCCTCCCTAATAACACAGTTGACCACAGAGTTTAACTTGCTATAGGCAGTACATGTACTTCATATTGAACAAACCTGCCAACTGTATAACTTATTCAATCACCCAATACCATGATCATCAAGCTCCAAAGTGTGAATAAAACAAGTTTTCTACTTTCACAGCAAGGGAGACTGATTAAAATGTTTCAACAAAATTCTCAACTGCTGAATATGTTTTCTGTGATGTTTGTACTTGTAAGAAGGGATAGTAACAGTCCATAAAAGGAGCTATTGACTTTTTTTTTAATTCAATCTCAATGGTCATCATGCACTGCAGTGGTCATCCAGGACTTCAGGCTTTGAGGAGAGCATTGACCACTGCCTGGACATTGAGGTTGCGGAGGTCACGGTAGGTCTGACCAGTCCCCACAAAGACGATGGGCTGACCGGTGGTGTAGGTCATCGAAATGGCTGCACCAACCTGGTTTGGCAAGGAATAAAAAATAAACACAGATTGTCAAATCAGCAACATCCTGGTTGCATTCCACTATTAATCACTTGTAGTAAATTTCCGAATGCAAAATCACTTGGTAAAGTTAAAAATGATTTACTGCCAAGATTAATATCATACTCCATAACATCATATCAGCAATATTAAGCAATATGCCACAAAATGAAAGACAAAAATTACTAGAATGTAGTGTGATCACAACACCCAAATCTTCCTAAAGAAAGAGAATTTTCTTTCCAAACTTGATTTTTTTTTTTGCAGCATTGACAAAGTATCATATCAACTCTTACATTCAAACTATCATGCTCATTTGGATTGTGCAGTGTTACATTGCCTGGAAAGAATTTATTCACTGGATACTACACAATTACACAAGCTGTATAAATAGTGTTAATGTGTTTACTGCAATAATGTTCTACGTGCTATCAATTCTGCAACTCAGATGACAGTTTTCAGTCAATTTTATTGCTCCTGACTGAAAGGCTCCCTTCGTATACAGTGCACTCATGTTATAATGAATTCCTTGGAATCAGCAGTTTTCTTTCGTTATATTGAAATTTCGTCATCGCCGAACAGTAAAGTGTATAAAGATATATAGATTATAATTTGGGGACCTGAATATTTACTTCGTTAGTACTGAGAATTTTGTTATAACCATGTTTGCTATAGCGGGAGTGCACTGTACGGTTCTGGGGTACACAGAACAGCATGAACAGTCCTTTTTTTTTATTCTATCAACTTACTTTGTCGTCAATGGTATCAAACTTTGTCAGGACTATTCCATCGATGAGGCGGGGGTTTTCAGAGTCGGAGTAGTCCGCCAGAGCCCTGTTAAATTTGGTCAGCTGGTCCACAGCCTCATTCCCCACCAGGGCCTCACCCACAAAGAGGACCAGGTCCGGCCGGTTCACTTTGATCAGCTGGGGGCAGGAAGAAGACACAGATGGAAATCAACAAAGCCACTCTGTTTTCTCTTTTGATACAGAACTTTCGACTTTCAGTATGTTTCATTCCAAACTCAACAGATTTCTGAATCAGGACTGTTGACGCTTCAAGATAAATTCAAACTCGATCCAAACTTCTCAAGGCAGCTTTGGAGGAGGACATGATGATACGTAACATCGCTGGAGTGACAAGACCTTGTATCTCAAATTTTGGTGAAAATGACTATTTTTTTTTATTAATGGTCAAATAATCAGTTCAGTGATGTCCTGTCCAAATCCTAACTGTCATACCCTATTGAAAAATGAAGCCACCACGGCATGTCAAAGGACAGGCTATACCATTCGCTATAGCGCTTTGGCCGCTATGTTTTTGGCTCTCCTGAACATTTGACATTTTGTAGATACAAGGTCTTGTCGCCCGGACACGTTTCTGTTCCGTTGAAAGTCAGAAAATCATGGCCCAGAAAAAAAAACTTACTTTCTCACCTTTCCTTTGATCATTTAGCTTTGAAATTTCGGCAGATGACAGACGATACATTTGACTACAAAATTATGCCCAAAAAAGAAATCCAATCGATTTGACCGATTTTGATGATCTGACTTCCAACTCAATTTTCTCAGCTCAGCCCTCAGCGACTTTCGGATCCTTTTGTTGTGGCAGGTCACATATATCCCTTGCATATCTCACCAGGATCTTGTCACATACCTTAGACAGCGCCCTCATAAGGGGTTCGTTGTCCTGCATTCGTCCGGCTGTGTCAATGAGGACGACGTCGAAGCGGCAGTCGCGGGCTGCAAGAAGAACAATGCACAGAAAACACTCAGCATGCTACACTGTACCTCCTACAAAGAATCGCTACCCCGTACGACAGCTTTTGTATAAATATTCTTTATCTAGCCAGATCAGTTTATATGGAATCAACTTTAAAAGGACCAAAATTTGAAGAAGACTGCCATCATGGTATGCTTTTTTGTTGACATACCTTGGCCTTGTGAGCTTGCTATAAATTTTAATCAAATATCTAATGCATTTTAATCTATTCAACAACAAAAAAGTTAAAATCAGAGTTTAAACCAGCATTTAAGATGTACAGTACCAATTGAAATGTGATCTTTAAAGGGATCGTACAGTTTTGGTTGAGACCTAAGTTCAGGCTTCTAACATTTTTTGGTTAGATAATGAGAAACCTCTTATGAAATATGAAAGAGCATGTAATTCCATGAGGAATTCAAAGTTTATTTCATGAAAATTGGTCTTGAAATGGCCGAGATATCCAAAACAGAGCGATTCTAATAAAGAGTGGGACCCACATTTTATTACAGCCGCTTTGTTTTACTTTGTTTTTGGATGTTTCAGTCATTCCAAACCTGATTTTCATCAAATAAATTTTGAATTCCTCTTAAAATGGTATGCTCTGTACTATTTCATAAGTGTTTTCTTGGTATCTCACAAAAAGTTAAAAGCCCAATTCTCATCTCCACCAATACTGTACCATCCCTTTAACTTACTGGAATCCACACATGACATGTACAGTGTATTTACTCTGAGGTGAATTCCCATTACCTGTAGTACTCAAGGGTTTAGTATGAGTCCCAGGCTCTAAAAACTTCGGCTGACGTGAGAAAGTATGACCCTGGCACATTACAGGTTCAATAAGACTTTCCTGATTATTCTCCAGTCATGGTTGTCGTCTGCCAGCTTTAGCCTGTCAAAGAAGTTACTGTATACGCTGTATATTTCGCGAGTCTAAATTTTTGTGAATCGGGACTTCACAACAATTTCGCGAGTGGTTAAATTCGCGATCGTGGAGTCCTGTACTGAACGGAGAAATGCATATGCGTACGTCACATTCATATCAGCATTAGAGTCAATATTTTCGCGTGCTTTTAATTTCGCGAATAGCGGCCGACTCGCGAAATTCGCGAAAATGAAAAACCTCGCGAAATATTTGGCGTATACAGTAATCGACGACTTATTTAGAAAGATTCTCACCAAACTTAATGGCTTCCATGGCTATCCCGGCAGCGTCCTTCCCGTATCCTTTCTCATAGAGCTGGACAGCTGCTTGCCCGGCATGCTTCTCTGGGGGGTGCAGGGCGTTCAGGTGGCGTGTGTGGGTACGAAGCTGCTCAACAGCTCCGGCTCGGAACGTGTCACAGGCTGCTATCAGCACCCGGAAGCCATTCTCAATCAGCCAGAAACAGATCTACGGAAAGGGTTGACGTAGTGAGAAAATTTTTCGTCAATTTCCATAAAAAGTTGGCAAAAAACTGCACGATTTCAGCTGCATTGCTTGATGAACTGTCTCTTCCATTGCTATTAAATAGTGATTTCTTGTTTATACAAACTCTAAGAAATATATCTTTGTTCTCTATAAACTTTACATAGTGGGCTTACAAAATAATGCAGTATAGAAAAAAAAATATCAGGATTTCAGCATCATGTGATAACACTGATAAATATTTTGGCCTCAGTTATTGTAACCTTGATGCACAAGAGGAATGGTTTATGTGTCGTCTACATGTATGTGTTTTCAAGTTGTGAGAATACAACCACAAAGTAATGGGATGATGGTGACCTGCATTCCACAAGCTACGATCTCCATAGAAACTACACCTTGCACAACATGCGGCCAAGCTGGAAAGACCCAAAATGACTTTATAACCACAAGTGACTTTAGAACCACAACTGACTTTTATAAAGTATTCTAACCTTAGCCAGATTGGTGGACTTGCCGACTCCATTCACACCACAGAATGTGATGGAGAATGGCTGGCCGTGAGATTTAGCCTCAAAGGCATCCCGGAGGATGTCCACCCGTCGCCGTGGAGACAGGATCTGGACCAGGGACTCCTGTAGGCCCTCCTTGACAACAGATGTCACTCCTACAGCAGGAAGAAAAAAAGAGGGATGTTAATAAAGGGATGGTACTGGATTGGTTGAGGTGAGAATTCTGCATTTAATGTTTTGCAAGATATTTAAACACCACTTCATGAAATGTTAAAGGGTGTGTACAGTTCTGGTTGAGGTGAGGATTCAACTTTTAACGTTTTGCGAGATATTCAGAAACCACTCTATGAGATGTCAAAGAGCATGCAATTCTAAGGGGTATCAAAAGTTTGTTTGATGAAAATCGGTTTTGAAATGGCTGAGATATCCAAAAACAAGGTAAAACAAAGAGATCCTAATAAAAGGCGTGGCATATCGCCTTTTATCATTACCACTTTTTGGGATATCTCAGCCATTTGAAAACCAATTTTTATCAAATAAACGTTGAATCTTTCTTAAAATTACATGCTCTTTCATATTTCATGAGAGGTTTCTCATGATCTCACTTAGGAATGTTCAAAACATGAATCCCCACCTCAACCAGTACTGTACAGTCCCTTTAAGTCTACAATTCTCAGAGGAATTCAATGTTTATTTAATGAAAATCAGTTTTGAACTGGCTGAGATATCAGATATCCAAAAACAAAATAAAACAAAGGGATTCTAATAAAAGGTGGGTCCCACCTTTTATTAGGATTGCTTTGTTTTGAATATCTCAGCTATTTCAGAACCACTTTTCATCAAATAAAATTTGAATCTCTCTTTGAATTACATGCTCTTTCACATTTCATAAGAGGTTTCTCATTATCTCAAAAAATAATCACCTACACAAATTGGAAACCTTAAACCCTATTTCAACCAAAACTGTCCCTTCCCTTTCAAGACACGGTGGCACAGGGAAACATGGGTGGTCCAATGGAATACACTGTCTAACGAGGGCATTCGAAAACCATGAAGATCCCTTCAGACACATGTCAGCGAATATGAGCATCAAAGTGTACACTCATTGGTATCGTTCGACTCCATTCAAGATTCTGCAGCTGTGTAGGAACTTACATAGAGATCAGTGATAAGGCTGTACACAGTTTGTTGCCGAGATTCTCAAGTATATCCAAGCTGGGCCTGCCTTCCCACTTTATGATGTCTGCACACTAGAGAGTCTTTAAAGGAGAATTAACCCCAAATATACATGTGGATTGAGTGAATGCAACAATAATAGTAGAACACATCAGTGAATGTTTGAGGAAAATCAGACAATCTGTTGAAAAGTGATGAATTTTCGAAGTTTTGGTGATGAGACCACTGGATCAGAAGACTACTACAAATCATGACATCACATATGGATTACGATATAAAGAAAATATGAAGAAAATCCCACAAAATATTTCATATGATAAGTACACATTCCCTGAACTTGTTACCGACATACATTGTATGTCAAGGGTAATATTATTCCTCCTGCATTCTGAAAGAGGTAAGTCTAGTGTTCTTTCACTATGCTAGAAAAGTGAAATAAATGTTTAATTTTCTTTATATTTCTTTATATGGTAGTCCATGTGATGTCAGGATCCATAGTAGTCTTCTGATCCAGCGGTCTCATCATCAAAACTTCAAAAATTCATTCATTTCGAACGAATTTTCAGATTTTCCTCAAACCTTTACTAATGTATTCTACTAATATTGCTCCATTCACTCAATACACATGTATTGTGGAGGTTAATTCCCCTTTAAGCTCTTCCCTCCCAGGTTCTGGAATCCCCACAAACTTTATACAAAACCAGCAAGGCTTCCATAGCTTATGAGTTAAGGTCATCATTGTTACAATGTACAAAGCATCTTTACCTTACAACAACGTAAAGTACGTCATTTCACCAGTCATGAATACCTCATGAACAAAGGCAGTGAAAGAAGTTCATCTAAGACATTCATTATGGACACTGACTACATGTATCTTATCGATGTGTCACATTCTTTTCAAGTCTTGATGTCACAAGAAAATACGCTATTAAAGAAATCATTTTATTGGGTAAGAAAATATTGATGCTCATAATAGTTGAAGAAAGATTTGATAAGTGATTCATTTCATACAGACAGCTGGATTGAATCAGATCATTCTGAAAAGCATTGGGTAGTCTGCTGATCCTACATTAGAAGATTGTTGGACACTAAGTGTAGTGGTCCTCAAAAGAACTAGGGGTATTGATATAACATGATCGCCACACAGTGTCTGCAAAATTTCTACAATCTACCATCTCACCACACAAGAACAATCTTTTAAATGAAATTTGGATGCTGTTATGCAAAACTATGTATGGGTGGGGGTATAAAAGAAAACAAACACTGTAAAACACGATATTTTCGCGGCATGGAATTTTCGCGAATTGCAGCTGACAGCCTTTTTTGCAGCATGAAATTTTCGCGAGTTGCCTCTAATATTCAATGCATATAGTGTAGACAAGAACTTTTGCGTGCATTTCAACTTTGCGAATCTTGGCTCTCGCGAAATTCGCGAAATTAAAATGCACGCGAACATTCCTCGTTTTATAACAACCATTCACCGTGACAAGAATTCAAGACTTACTCTCAAAAGTGCCGAGAACCTTGCCCTCCAGTTTGGTGGCCACAGACTCACACAGCTTCTCAGCAATGTCGCGAGCCACGTTCTTAGCTGGAAGACAGAACAGAGCATCCATGTATAAAACATTCAATAAAGAGAAAGTACTTTAAAGCCCAAACAAAGTTCTGGTACGCCTGCAAAAGTTGTCAAATTTCGCTCCCAAATGTGAACGTATGCTTAGGAAATGTGCAGGATAACGATGTTATAACAAGATATTCGATGGATAACAACGAAAATGTGAAATATTAACCAAAAAGGTTCAGTCTCAGTACTTACCCGAACGGGGTCAGGCTAAACTCGGACTCGGGGATAACTCGGCTTCGCTTTGACGGTGGGATGAGTTGTAATGGTTGTCCCTCTGATTGTACAGTGTTGTCCTATGGGAGCGGCCTGTATAAACTAGCGCTTCGTGTTCTGGCTACTCGCAGTAATGGTCCGAGTTGTTGGTTGTTACAACGCGCGCATCAAAAACCTCTTTTGCGTGCATGCAAAATTAGTGTGCGCCTATCAAGCACCTCTAAAACAATCAAAGGCACTTGATAAACAACAACAAAAATTCAAAAGACCGCGCATCTCAGCAACTGAGGACCGCGCGCTGTCATTTTTGTTTTGTTTGTACAGGATTACATTAGCACGCACTTTCCTGTCCATTCAGTTAGGCCTCATTTGGTATAATTGCATTTGCCAGTAGAATGTGGCGATCACGAACTGCGTGTGAATTGTCTGAAGTAGGGTCGAATTTTTCCCGAGACCGAGTTAGTCTGGAGCCTTCTGGAATAAAAGTCGGTTTTCCTGCTATTATCATTTTTCTCAAAATACTCCAAACCGACTTATCATTCCGGCAAACCGCGTCAGCCAGGTAAGTTTCTTAGTGGACTCTTTCGATATATTGCAAGAAAAAATGAAATGGTACTAGACGGGTTCTCAAGCACTTACCGAAACTTAGTTTTCACTTTAATATAGAGGCCATTAAATTTAAGTCCAAATATGAAAGTGTGGAAACGGAGGGATTCTAATATTTTACAAGGTCCCAGCAACAAAAGTTCTCTGGCAATTCAAGGCAGCTAAAAAATTGTGACTTACGTAATACTATGACAATGCACTATCCTCCAAGAAAGAAACGAGAAAAAAAAACCAAAACAGAAAAAAATAAAATGAAATTTGCCTCTATCATTGCAAATCAGGAGATATTCTTTTTAATTATTTTACATTTACCACAGATAGCAAATACTTCACTGAACTGAAATGTCTGCGAAATTATTGAGAATTTGAGACACAATATTGTAGCTTTCCAAGTTTTTCACAAAGCTTCCACAAAAATCAGAGTAATTTTGCAGCTTTGGGCAATGTGACTCACCGGTCAAGTGGTCTCTCATCTTGTCCAGTACAGGGGCCATAGTTTGCTTGTCCAGTGTCTTAGCCCCCACCAGGCCACGGAACATGTTGAACATGCCAAAGCCTCCAGATCTACAAGCAAATGAGCAAGAAAGTGTCTCACATGTGTGAACATGATTTATAAAATGGGTTCAAGAATGTAGCGAATTGGAAGCGCTGAAATGAGTCACATGTGCGTGCATTATTTTCTTACTAACATGCACGGCCGTGCAAAAAAGCGCGAAGTCACTGACGTCATAATGTTTACACTAGCAGTGCACACTCAATCAGTGGTTACAAGTGCGTTGCGCGCTACTAAACGCGCTGTCAATCCTGTAAACAACTTCTAGTTCGGGCTGCCAGCCGGCCTTTCTTGTGCATAACATGTGGCGTATACCGTGTACGTATACTCTTATACGTACAGTACTTATATGTGCGGGATTTCCGAGTGCGACGTGCGTAAATGTTTGGGACGAACATCTTCGGACATCTTGACTTTTGAGCGAGTGCTACATGTATCTGACTGGTATTGACCCACAAAGGTACATGAAAAATGCTGTTAGTTTTCGACCCATGTTATAAATCAAATAATACACAGGTTTGAGTTTGTGACGTTAGTGGAGATGCAGCTCACTCTCCACTAATGCACTCTCACCTGTGTATTATTATACAAATGATGCACAGGATAGAGTGCGTTTGTGGAGGTGTATAGCGCACTCAAGGGTATTTACAATTGTGAAACATGCACGAGGCAAAGCCGAGTGCATGTTGCACTACATTGTAAATACCCGAGAGTGAGCTACGCCTCCACTAACCCCACGAAATAATCCTGTGCATCATTTGTTTTATAAAATGGGTTGAAAATTCGAAAACTAACAGCATTTTTCAGCGTTTTTCACGTACCTTTGTGGGTCAAGACGTCCGAAGATGTTCGTCCCAAACATTTGATTTACGCATGCACGTCGTACTCGGAAATCCCGCACATACAGTATAAGTATGATGGGGGGTTGGGTTTCCGGACACTTAAGTTCCCGCATGAAAACTTACTTATTTTACATAGAATATGCACCCTTTACCTTAAAGACTTGATATAGACTCCTCATATAGGCCTACTAGACAACATACTCTGAAACGGCATGAGAATTAAGCTGCTAAATTGTTGGATTTGCCCTTCAAAGTGACTCCATGTACGCGTCCGGTCCCACAACGCTTGGTCTACTGTACTGTACGTATACGTATGCCACACATGTTATGCACATGGGAAGAAAGGCCGGCCGGCCGGCAGCCCGAACTACGAGAAGTTGTTTACAGGATTGACAGCGCGTATGCATGCAATTCAAAGGAGCCGCCGCGCGCACAGACGATCGGCAATAGGATTTAACACGCAGTGCAATGGGACTAGAATAACCAAAGCACACGTGACTCATTTCAGCGCTTCCTATTGGCTATATTATTTCATGGCTGCCAATCTCTAATGATCAGACGTGCTGCAGCACAAGAATAACAGACAGATCATGAAGACAAAAAAAAGAAAGAAATGCAACTTGGTCAAGAAAATTGAGACATTGCACTATTAAATGGGAATGCTACATTCAACTTTTACACATTTTCCTACTCATTTCAAAACCACAATTTGTTTTACTTTCCGTTAAAAAAAAAAAAATGTACTTAATATGATTACAAAAATACTAGTTAGCAGATCCTGTGATTGTAAAATGTGTGCATACTCACTGCCTTTCTGAGGAAAAATTTCACAATGAGGTTTACTTCTCCATAAAAAATATAAAAAAAAAAGAATGGGAGAGAGAATATATATTGAAAGTCCATTAGTAAGCACAGAAACCAAAACTGCGGTCAGCAAGAAAAGGAATTTCACTAAAAACCTTGCCTTCAGTGACTATCATAGGAGGGGAAGTTAGCTCAGCTGATAATATGTCACACTCAAGACTTGTAGGAGGCTACACTTGAGAACCAAGGTCACATGAACTTCCTAAAGGTCATGTGACCTTGCCTTTTCTCTGTCACGAGGTAAAACAGTCTGTCCCTCAGACGGGGTAGTCAATCGGTGTGTCATGAATATGAGGACCACAAACATACACACATCCCTAACAGATCCTGCAGCAATTACCACAACAGGAAAAAGGTAACCAAGTGGAGTAGACAACCAAAGTATTAGGTCTGCAATTATACCCACCACCATTTGTGGTTTCCTCTACTCAACCAGCCAGTAGTTTAATAGGATATCCACCAGAAAATCTGTGCTATACAAACGTGACGGGCACTATCCGGTTTTCAGTTTTCTCTTCCAAGTATATAGTAATATTACAAGGGATTCACAGACAAGGTTTCCAAATACTAAAACTGTCAGAAACATGTGACAAAAGTGATACGATGTCACCTGTGCAAAGAATTCCCTTAATCGTTGAAGTAAAAATAAATTTAAAAGCAATGCAAAATGCACATTTTCTATTTGGGACAATAATTTAAGTTCTTAAAGAAATGGTGTAATTTTGGTTGAGATGGGGATTTAGTTTTTAACTTTTACCGGGGTAATTAAAAACCACTTCTTTGGAATATTAAAGAGCACACAATTCTACGAGGAATTCAGAGTTTATTTGATGAAAATCTGTTTCGAAGTGGCTGAGCTATCCAATAACATAGCAAAACAGAATGGTCCTCATAAAAGGTGGGTCCCACTTTTTATTATGACATCTTTGTTTTTGGATATCTCAGCTATTTCACAACCAATTTTCATCAAATTAACTTTCAATTCCTCCTAGAATTGTATGCTCTTTAATGTTTCATATGAGTGGTTTCTATGTATCTCACTAAAAGTTAAAATCTGAATCCCCATCTCACCCAAAACTATACATCTCTTTAAACTTCTAACAGCTTACTTTGGTTTAGTTTTCTGGCTGACAGTCTCAGCTACTTCCTCCTCCTTCTCCTCTTCTTCTTCCTCCTCTTCCTCTTCGTTCAGTCTATCGCCTTCATTGATGTTAGGAAGATCTCCCTTCATGGTACCAACCCAGGCCGCCTGTCCAGAGAACAAAGACAGAAGAGACTCCTTACCAATACAAACTCTCCTAAATGGGTCAACTAAAATTCACTTCATTGCAACTGATTGACAAATTGCCCTACATTGAAGTAAATCGACCAATTTTATCGACGTATTTCATTCATTTAAAATTCACTTTTTAATAAGTGCAAGTACTGTATACTGTACAAGCTTTTATTTTCTCATACAAATAATTTTTTGCGAATGAAGAGGTCACAGACATTTTCACAAGATGTTGTTTTCACAAACTGGTGCTGAGGCTATCGTAGGTGCATCATTACTCTAGTGCATGGCAACACTTTCACATGTTGTTAAATTCACAGTCCAACTCTGATTTGCAAAATTCACAAAAAATTAAAGCCCTTGTCAAAAAAACAGGTTGTACAGTCCGCAATAACTTGAGCAAGTCTAATTTTTTTAACGAAAACAGACTTTCCAACAATTTTGCGAATGGTCAAATTTGCAATCATGAAGTATCACCATGCACCTTGTTCAGATACTGCATACTTAGTACCAGTACATGTAAGCGTGCATGTGACATTCATGTCAGGATCAGAGTCAATATTTTCATTCTCTGTTTAAGGGCTCGTATAGTTTTGGTTGAGACCTAACTTCAGGTTTTTAACCTTTTGGGGTGAGATAATGACAAACCTCTTACGAAATATGAAAGAGCATGTGATTCCAAGAGGAATTCAACGTTTATTTGATGAAAATTGGTTATGAAATGGCTGAGATACCCAAAAAAGAGCACTACTGATAAAATGCGGGATCTACATTTTATTACGATCGCTTTGTTTTATTTTGTTTTTGGATGTCTCAGCCATTCTAAAACCGATTTTCATCAAATAAGCTTTGTATTCCTCTTAGAATGGCATGCTCTGTACTATTTCATAAGTGGTTTCTTGGTATCTCGCAAAAAAGTTAAAAGCCAAATCCTCAGCTTCACCAATACTGTACCATCCCTTTAAATTCACCAACACCGCTGATGCTTGAGAGTTGCAAAATAAAAACCCTGCAAAATATTTGTCGTATACACCACAATAGAAAGGTACTTTACACTAAAAGAGTTACATTGGGTATATACATCCACTGCATACACCTTGCTTACATGGAAGGAGCTACACTACACAAATAAGACCACTTCATATACCTTGCATACACTTGAATAATGACGTACACTGGGTAAATATGCCCACTATACACAAGTGTACACCATGCATACACTGAAGGAGCTACATTGTACACCATGTAAATTAGACCACTGAATATACAATTGTACCTTGCTTACAATGAAAGAGCTACACTGTGTACATAAGACCACTACATACACTGTACACCTTGCTTACACTGAAGGAACTACACTGTGTAAATGAGACCACTACATGCATCTTGCTTATACACTGAAGAAGCTACACTGTGTAAGCTCAAAAAAGCACTAACCTCATCCTTGAGATCAAACTCCTTCTCTCCGTTCTGGGCGTCTGATGTTCCATTGGTCTCTGCCTTATTACTCCAGTCCAGTGATTCCATGTCCTTATTAGTCCCACCTGCTGGCCATTTTGTGGCCTGTTTGGTCTTCTTGGTTGGCTTGACCGTCACTTTACTGTTCACAAGAAAAACACACACCAGTTAACAACATTGTTTTAAACAATGCCACCTGTTACACTTAAAGGCATAATTTACCTTTGGCAGATGAAACAAAAACCTAGCATTATGCTTCAAAATAGTTCTAAAATGCGAGTTAACGATAGAAACAACCAATGTATTAATGAAGTATTGTTAAATATACAAAATGTGAAAAATAGTTACAATACAAATGTTTCCAGATTAAACTATCTACAGTTATGGTTTAATAAGAAAAATAATAATAATAATATCTACTTATATTTTAGGCTTTATTGCACAAATTTATATGGTAGGATGTTTTGTGACCTACACATATGCATCAAAAAAGATATCGATATCAACAACAGTGATATCTTGAACATTTTATAAATCACTGCTCCCAAAGGTATTAAAACAAGACCTTTAATCAACTGCTGCTACCATACCTACAGTCTCTATCATTACAAGTACATTGTAGGACCAATGTATAGAGCATATCCTATACAGTTGTATTTAGTGAGTCTAATATCTTGCGAACTGGATTTTCCCGACAATTTCAGGAGTGGCTAAATTGGTGATCATGGTGTGCAGCATGGCAGGAGAAATGTACATGCGCACGTCGCATTCATGTCGGGATCAGAATTAATATTTTTGTGTTTAAAAATTTGAAAAAATAAAAACCCACTGAAATATACGCCATATACAGTACTTCATATAATCATTACTACTACTACCACTAGCAGTAATAATACATAACTATTACTGCCGCTATGAAATACTACAGTTGCTACTACTACTATTATCATCACTATGTCATCTTCTATTTCCTATTACGGTACTATTCAACTTCCACTACTATAATACTACTACGATCTACAGCTACCGCATACTACACTAACATTATCACTGCTACTACAACTATTATTACTACTACCATCACTAAATCATCTACCACTACTTCTCCTACCACCACTACTTCTCCTACCACTTCCACTTCCAATACTACTTCTACTTTTACTACATTACTGCAACAACTATTACAATTACACATACTATCACTAAGTTATACCACTATAAACACTAAAAGAGTACTACTAATACATGTGAACTGCTACCTCTACTACTACAGTCGACCTCTCCTATCTGGACATGTCAGGACCGGCGCTCATCCGGATAAGGGATTTGGCCGGATGTGGGAGACTCCATGTTCAATATACTCAGCTGCCTACCCAATAGTGGCTACATAACATATACACCGTACATGTAACCTATTGCAGGTAGCATTAGCTAAAACTCTTTCTTTGCTATAGTATCAGCCAAAAATTTGGGGTAGCTTCCGAATGCACATTATTTAGATGAAAATTTGATGTGAATGCATGTTGATTATGTTGGGAATATAATTCATGTATACAGTAGTTTGTGAAGGAATTTTGTTTGAGTTTGAAATCCCCCTTTCTCCCGTAATCATTAGATTTAAAAGAAAAAAAAATCACACCAAGATCGCACCCGGATAATAGAGAGATCCGGATAAAGGGAGGCCAGGTAGGAGAGGTCTGACTGTATTACAGTGGACTCCCCTTGTAACGAAGTCATCAGGAATGGCAGTTTTCTTTCGTTATATCCGAACAAATAAACAATAGAAATACATAGAGAGGATAACATTGTGGCCGTAATTTCTACTTTGTTGTAACCGGAATTTCCTTATAACTGTGTTCGTTATAATGGGAGTGCACTGTACTATTACTACTACCGAGGGCATAACTCACGGTGACTTCTCGGCCTTTTTCGGTTTGTTACGGTTGAACATCTTCTCCCTATTGCGCATGATAGTCTCCTCGTCCAGACTCCCCCCGTCAGTGCTGTCAGGCTGCTTGCTAGTTTTCTTACCAGCCTGAGGGCTTGCTTCACTCTTCCCTGTCAAACAAAGAGAGAGTGTCAAAAAGTAGAGACATAGCAATTCCAGAAGGCTGTACACATCTATGAATGTAAATATGTCCACAATTTGCGTCATAGTGTCTGAGCACGCATATGGTGATGGAGATTTATGTTGACAAAACATAGATTGACCTCTTTTTTTAAAAGGTCCTGTTTACCTTTGGGAACAGTGATTTTAAAAATTTTCAAGATATGACATTTAATGCATATGTGTAGGTCTGTTGTACCACAAAATATTCTATCATATAAAATTTTCGCGATAAAACCTAAAATATAAGGAGACCTGTATTTTTCTCAATAAACCGTAACTGTAGATGGTTTAGTATGTAAACATTTTTAGTGTATTGTTCACATTTTGTATATCTAACAATACTTAACATCGATTTTACCAATTGAAATTTTTACAGTGGTTGTTTCTATCCCTAACTCACATTTCAAAACTATTTCAAAGCACTAATGCTGGGTTTTTGTTTCATCTGCAAATGGTAAATTATGCCTTTAAAAGGTTGACTCCTGGTTTCAATGAACTTGTAAAATCACAACATAACACACCAGCCTGGCTGTCACTTTATGTCAACACATGGTAAGACACAACTAAACACACAGGACTAAACTTATCACTGTACAATCATGGAACATTCACTGTAAAAGATCATTGTATTTAAAGTGCCTAGTCAAAATCTGATGCTGACACACTTGACTCACTTTGATACAACTTGCACAAAACTTATTGTATACAAAGATTTTTGTTGTTGTTGTTGTTGTCTGTACCTGACTTTTTGGCTTTGTTACTGGCATTCTTCTCCTCCTTGTTAGGATCAATGATCATAGATCCCACGGTTTTCTTGGATTTCTGGGATTCTTCAAAAGTTCGCATCTACAGTAGAAAAGAAAAAACAACAAATGAAGAGTTTGTTTGCAAAAACCAATAAGTCCATATTTGCCAAATGGAGATATTTGTGATTAAAGGTCAAGAAAAATAAAGAGAATAATAAGAAAAATTTTGCTTCTTTTGACCATAACTTCAAAAATGTACCTATATATGTAGTGACCAATATATCATTTAAAAGGTATTATTTTGTACTTTATGACAGAGACCGTACTTCAAAATCTTCAAAAATGGACTTATCGGTTTTTGCAAACAAACTCTTCAAATGTTTCTTTTCTTACAACATTTTGTCATATTCACTTGGAACTTCATACCACAGACACTAAGCTGGATTGCACATGTTCACTTGTTACACATGGTATTTCAAAATAAACAACCCTCTAAAGGTATGTGCCACTGCCTGTATTTTTTCATCTCTTGTCAGTTGAGAACTAAAACATAACTGTCCTTATACATGAATTTGTACTACTCTGATATTCATATATAAAACAACAAAACAAAAACAAGAAAAACAACAAGAAAAACTATTGCATCAAGTTATTTGAACTGCAACTGATTGTCAAATTGCCCTTCATCAATGTAAATAACATCAATAGTCCCCCCCCCCCCCCCCCCCCCCGAGTATGTACGCCAATGATTTTTATATTTTGGCTTCTACTAATTGACAAAGTAAATTCCAGAAGACATACATTATACCCATCATGCCTGATGTGCAATATCTTATTTGACATAGCAACATGTACAATATCACCTTCTGTTATTCTCAGACTACCATACTTGTATGGGTAAGTTATGCATAGACTGCATCAATCATTTTACTTCAAGTTTAGATTTGTACTTTATTGAGTTGCACATGATAAAATGCAATACCCATATCCTCCAAAATTCACAAAATTGAGGAAAGAATATGATGTTTAGTTTTAACTGCAAGGTATTTCACAGCAACATATAGCAGAGCAAAAGAACAATCATAATCATGATGTAATTTGATCAATATGACTTCACATCATTCAGAGCTACATGCCTGTAGCATACATTGAAGCTCCAAATGCTGTACATCATGAATAGCATGAGAAAATACTACAAGTACCACACTTACCGGCTTCACTTGCTTGGTTCCAGTTTTCTTTGTCTCAGCTAGCTTGAGCAGCCGATGAAAATCTTTATCAAAGTCAAATGGACCAAATATCCTTCCGCTCTTCAAATCATCCTTGTACTTGTCTCGGAACTCTTGGTGAATATCATCGATGAACTTGTCGATGTACGACAGCGATAAAATATTTTGGTATGCCACCTGCAAAAGAACACACCATTAAATGCAGAATATTCCTGACCACAGCAGGTTAATATTTATAACTTACAGTGACAACAGAAGAAAAAGAAAAAGGAACCACACACACACACACACACACACACACACACAGCTCCACTGCAACATTGATGCAAACATCCTAAAATGCTGCATTACATCAGAACAGGAAGTTGGCTTTCCAGAATCTTCCCGCATGTTCTCCAAAACTGCAATATTCTAAGGGGTTTCATCAGGCTTATTACATGACTATTGCACTAGACAACTCGATCTAGGGATCATACTCAATCATTGAGACTATTGAACTGTGGTAGGAGAAAAAGAAACTATCACATAATACACATTTCTCAGTAGGTCTATATAACTTACCGGTATAAATCTTATCACTTTCTGCATTAAAATGTCATTCAATCAAAGTTCAGTGCAGGAGTCAGATTTAATTCATTTTGAATTAGTAACTCGGTTATAGTTGGATTCACTATCTTTTAATGTGACTTAGCAGCAGCATTAAACTTACCACAAAAATGAGCTCAAACTCATTGTCAAGTTTGTACTTCAATGTCAGAGCGCCATGGCTGTAGGAGTTGCTGCCTCCCCGCTCCTATTCATCAAAAGAAATACCGGTACATGGAATCAGTTAGTCTATTCATAGGGTATCAGGGGCCTGTTTTAAGAACAATCATAATTCATTATCTTACTTAGTTGATTTCTATCATAAGTCTATGGCAGCCTGTGTGGTAAGGAAGTTTGTAATTGATTGTACCTTTTGGTAAAATGGAGCCAGGGAGTCCACTGGTCATTTTCTTAACGAACTACAAATTCTAGTTGTTGTTGGGTTTTTTTCTTCCTGAAAGAGCTGTTTTCACAGCTAAGCAGCCTATCCAGCAGATAATTACTATTCTCTTTATTCTTGTTTAAAAACAATCCACAACTAGCATTCCTAATCAAATTACACTCATGACAAAAAATAATGATTAAATAAATAACAAAAGAATTCTTCAGCAAAATACAACTTTTTAATGTTACCAAACATCCCACGTAAGATTCAGATAAACAGAAGACCAGCCTTGAGGGGTCTATAGAAAAACAGAACAGTACAATTTATAGATGGTCAGGCATTCATTAATTCTCTCTTCTTCTTTTTTTTATTCCACTGTGGCATCTTTTAATACATGAAGCACTTGACAGACAAGATTCTTTTACATGTAGGACCTACAATAAGTGTTAAGACCTCTGGAATTAAAGCCATCCACACTTCAACCATAACGCCACCCAAAATTTGATCACCTGCTACATGTAAAACCTATATGCTTCTGCGGGTGGTCGAATTTTGACATGTGAGGTCGAACCTTGATGCTGGGTTTTTTATGGCTGTATATATATATCTTCAAATGGATTAGCCCGTAGAAGACTAGTCCCCAGTATTCTCGGGCAGGTGTCTATGGGAAATTCATGTTGTAGTAAAATCAACCCATCCTCAACGGGTTATTACTATATAGTAGACAGTCTAGCAGAGTATGCAACTTGTAATACAGTCACACCTGTTGCTGTACCAGTACATGCTTCGCACATCGTCTCGTCAGGCTAGAACAGTAGCAGTATTGTAATTGTGGGTAAACTCAGCCTAACTGTAAACTCAGCCGCTCACAACCCCATTACAAGGGGCCGCGTTTACCCACGAGGCTGAATTACCCACAAATATCGTAATGCACTAAGCCGTCTATTCCAAACATAAACTGATATTGTATTAAAATTTGATAAAAATGCTACTTCATCATAAACATAAAATTAAAATCAAAGCATTTCATTTTGCACACATGATTTTTATGCATTCATTGTAATTATCTGCTAACACGGCTAAGGAAAATTAGAACCTCAAAGGCAAATCAGAAATAGAACAAACTTATTTTCGTTCCGACCAGGCCGAGCGAGACTAGGCAAGTCAAGTCACGTCACTCATTGTCTGTGAGATGCGAGTAAGTGATGATCAATTACAATGCATGGCCCAATGCCAGGATGGTGTTTTAAGTCGAACTTAAAATTTAACTATTGTAAGATTGACTAAAAAATTATTACAAATTAGGGTAGGCCCTTATGCTGTGTGTGTGTCTTCAATGTTGTCCAACTTTGTAACAAAAATTAAGATTTTGGAGATGGCTTTTTCATGTAGCCATTGATAATAGATACAAGATAAGATAAATAACAATGGAATCATTCTGTAAACATTAGGCCCTACTGATAATTTGACGTGGGTGGTGATTTAGAATAGCCAGGAATCTAATAAAATTGAACAGGGAAACCAGTGCCAGTGCAGTAAGAACTCTAGTGGTATACTGTAAAAGTGGATATTTTTGCGAGACTAATTTTTCGCGATTGGCCGTGTCAGAAGACTTTCGCGTGTTTTTAATTCCACAGAATCAAGACATCAAATCAAGTACTGACTACTGGAACATATGGCATGCAAAAACATTCGCGTGCTTTTATTTTTGTGCTAGCTTCTTGTTGCGCGAAATGCGCGAAAATTTCAACACCGCGAAAATTTCCTCTTTTACAGTACCATAATTCGTGAAACACCCCCCCCCCCCCCCCCCCAAAAAAAAAGCCAAGCTCAGGAATGGGATGGCCGATGCGGCGATGGTGTGCAAAAATTTACAGCATAACAACTAGAATCTAGACTTTAGTATTGGTGTAGATCTTTGCCCTACTGTTCATAACCCATCATAACAAAAGGGCTTCTCCATACGCTACGTGTAGGTTATACGTGTCAAACTACTGCAATCTGCAATGTGCACGTGTACAAAACCATTGTCTACTACATTGATTGTAATGATGATCAGCCTTCATAGTTACGTACATCGTACACTGTGGTGGTAAACTACTGTACGATATCTATACACACACAATCGCTCTCTCGCATTTCGACATGAAGAAAAGGAACGCATTTTGCGACAGTATTCTTACCTGGAGGATCACACTCTTGATGAGTGAGTTTACTGGGGTGCTGAAGGCTTGGCATGTTCCTTGGAAACACCAAAGAACAATGCCACCTTTACTAAAAATCGTGAAAAGATCGAGCATATTGTACCGACCCCTTCCTTCGACGTTGCTATTTCGCAATCTTCGCCTAAAGCGCCTATGTGTTATGTTACATGCAGCATAAGCACTCAACGTACGGTACGGTACGGTCGTGCAGTGCATGCAGTGTACAATACGTGTATAATGTTGTTGTGTGATTATTAATGTGTCCGCATGAAAAGGAACAGCGCCAGCTATCTGTGGGGAAAGTGCATGGTGTGATATGATATGGACAAGGTCAAATGAAAACCACATATCAGTTCTGTGGGGAAAACACAGCGACACACACACACACACACACTCGACATGCGGAGAATCATTACAACCTACAACAATTGAGGAAAGCGGAAGTTCGCTACAAAATAAATGACTGCGGAGGGAAATTTATTATTCGTTCCATATCTAATTTCTTTCTTCATTTTGATATCACTCTAGATCGCCATCCTATTGAATGTGCGTTTAAAGAAACAACAACAGCAACACCAAATCATTCTGTCTGCACTCATTTTATAAGGAAAACATGGCATTTGCATTATTCCATGAAAGATCCGCATTCAATATTATAATACAGATTTCACTTTTTCAAGAATCCCAACATCCTGGTTGATGTAAGACACACACATGCATGAATACATACACATACACATACATATAGGGCCTCCTCCTCTTCCTACATATTTGCATTACATGAGTTTATGTGTGTGTGTGTGTGTGTGTGTGTGTGTGATATCTTTTTTTAAAGTATTTACATAACCAAGGGTTTCTGCAAGTGTCGTTTTGCCAATTTTCTTGCTATTTATCAGCTTGCTTCTTTTTATCTTTTCTTCGAACACTGTTTTGTCTTCCTTGAGGCAATTGTTCCATTTTAAACTCTTCGTTTTTCAATTTGCCTTAAACACTTCCGGTTCATCATTCATCTCCTCCTTAGACTTCTTCTCTTCTCCCTCTTCCTCCTCATCCTCCTCTTCCTCCTCCTCCTCCTCCTCCTCCTCCTCTTCCTCCTCCTCTTTAGCCTCCTCCTCATCCTCCTCCTCCTCCTCCTTGCAGCTGATCCTTATCCCCACCTAATTCCTCCTCCTTTCTTCCCGCTTCTCCCCTTCCTCATCCTTCTCTTTCCCCGTCTCCTTCTTTCCTTCCTTAGCCCTTCGTCACCTAGTCTTCCCCCTCCTCTTCCTCCTTCTCACATACCCTCTCTCTTGTCATGTGCCTTCTTATCACAAGAGATCTCGTTAGGCCTATTAAAGGACAAGTTCACCTTCATAAACATAAGGATTGAGAGAATGCAGCAATATTAGTAGAACACATCAGTGAAAGTTTGAGGAAAATTGGACAATCGATGCAAAAGTTATGAATTTTTAAAATTTTTGTGTTGGAACCGCTGGGTGAGGAGACTACTACAGCTTGTGAGTCATATGCGTACAACAGTATAAAGAAAATGTAAAGAAAATTCAACATATTTTCACTTTTTTCGCATAATAAAAGAGCACTTGACGTGCCTCTTTCTAAAGGCAGGGGGAATAACATTACCCATAACATTTGTCGGTAACGAGTCGGGGGAATGTGTACTTTTTTCAAAAGATGAAATTTTGTGAAATCCTCTTTATATTTTCCTTATATTGTTGTACGCATGTGACATCTAAGTTATTTACACACTGCAGTAGTCTTCTCATCCAGCGGTTACTGCACAAAAACTTCAAAAATTCATAACTTTTGAACGGATTGTCTGATTTTCCTCAAACTTTCAATGATGTGTTCTACTAATATTGCTACATTCTCTCAATCCTTATATGTTTATGAAGGTGAACTTGTCCTTTAAACTCCTTGACTCCGATCCTTGTGATGGGGCCTCGTTTCATCAGTGAGGTCGCCAAATATTGCAACAGCTGCATTTGTGTTAGTTACTGTATACCATAGAAACAACATTGATACTCACAGCTGATTGGTTGATTCCTGGCTTCTCCCTCAGCAACTTCATAATAGATAATAAGATGCCAGTTAAGATAATGACCACATGCAGCAACAACTAAACTAACAATAGGTTTGCGGGTTACTTCCGGGTTGTTTCACAGAAACTCAGTCCAATTATTGCAACTTAATCGCTTTATGAACATGCAGTGATACTATACTCTCTATATCATTATTTTGATTTTGCAGTTTGTTTTGATAGATGTATTAATATTGATTGGCTAACCGCAGAAAGCATATCAGTCTCGTAAGGGAATGTTTGATTACTTGTCATTGTAATTATAGGAACATTTCGGTACTTAGCCTTTTGTTTGAATGGAGTACTGATACACCACTTATGGATGTCAGAAACTACACAGTATTATTATCATCCTACTTTAATTTAGTCTGATTAGTCACTGGTCCCATTTAGCCGCATTGTTGTAAGTGCAAGTCTTGTTTATATCTTGTTGTAGATAAAAAGGTGAGTTTTGTAGAGGCAATACCGGTACATATATAGGCAATGCCAATGATTTATTAAAGCACTGAATTCCTTCCCTGTAATGGAGTGGTGGTTTCAGTTCTGGATAATAGCATAATTAGAACGCAAGAGGAGAAATATACACAATTGGATACAGAGAGGGAGAGAGAGAGAGAGAGGGGGGGGGGGGGGTGGGAGGGAGAAAGAAAGACGGGGAGGAAACATACACACACATATATTATAAACACAAATATTCACGATCCATGATGATGCATGCACGAAGGTTATTGTGTGGTATGTTGATACAGAATTATATAACATCGCATATGAATTAACTTCATTCTTGTAATTAAGTTGGGATAAAAACAGCCAATCAAATACACAAATATGGAATATTATTTATCATAACTTCAAGAATATTTCTTGTTATGTCACAAGTGAGGTTTAATGTAATGATTGATATTTTTTTCTTTTGATATTGGGTTTAGCCAATTTTGCAATCAAAGGCTTCATGACGGACTATCTTACACACAAAGTCACATGTATATCTGACACACGTATGTACAACGACAAAATGCTAGCACAGTAAAGCGGGGGGAGGGGAGGTACTATACGAGTATCCTGATGTATAACGCACGGGGATTATGCAAAATAAACAGCGGTGCGGCGAGTATCAGGCATATCAATAAATAAGTCATTCCAGGAACTACAAAACTTGACCATAAAGACAAACATACTAACACTGGGCGTTGCTCATTTTCTATTCAGATGTAGACAATGAGAAACATTGACGTTATATAGCATCTTTATAATGTTAACTTTACGGGGCAGTATTGCTAGAAATATTGGATTAAAGGACGCATTTAAAATTTAATGTGTTCAGGTTGACTTCAATAAAATGAGTTACACAAACAAACAAACATATTTCCTTTTACGTGTAACATGAATATATCACCACGCCAGGAAATTTTTGTCAAGAAATTAGCAAGTCAATTAACTCCCTTCTGAGAAGTGAATCCACATTGCGACATCATTATCATTATCTCTACAAATATTAGGTTGGAGAGTTATAAGGATGTGATTTTTTCTTTTGGATATACGTTTCTTTGTGGGGGTTATGGGGGAGCATGTGAGCATAGGGGATTGTACCGGTATAGTTAAAATAAATTAGGTGAAACTTAATGATTTTTGTGTATGCCTGGATAATGTTATGATTTCGTTCTTATTGCAATCCTGTGTAGTTCCTCCTTGAGTGCCGGCTATACTCATACAAGTTCCTGATGAAAGGCAAACAACCTGGGCATTTAGAAAGAAAGATAAATAATAATTATATCTCATAGTCTATATTAAAAATTAAAAAGTTTAGTGGTGGGATAAATTACTGGTTGCGAGAGTTAACATCTCTTATTTTGAAATCAGACATATAGAATAACATAACATCAGTTGACATAATTGAAACGTTTATATTTACACATTGCACAAAAATAATACATTTACATTTTACGTTATTGCAAATAATAGTATGAAGAATGAACAGTCGAACAGCACACAAAACAAAGGCAAAAACAGAGAGAGAGAGAAAAAAAAACAACATCCAACAACAGCAAAGTTATCTGATATAATTATGTAACTTTCAGTCAATATTCATTTTCCAAATGCAACTATGTGCGTACGTGCATTAATGATAATCGGGAAGCATTTTAGAACCATGCACTGCTTTCAAGACAATCACTTTTCCGTTTGTGCCTTTTTGAATTAATGGGTGTACTGCACTCACTGTTGAAAAAATGAAGAAAATTACATTTCTTTTTTTTGGACCAAAATCACAAGCACAGACAGAAATATACACACTATCAGAGAGAGCAGAAAAATGTCATTATCTAGATGTTATGAAATGATAAGGTACGACGGGCATGAAGACGTACTGAGTAAAAAAAAAAAATGTTAGTTATTAAAGGCATAATTTACCATTTGCAGATGAAACAAAAACCCAGCATTAGTGCTTTAAAATAGTTCTAAAATGTGAGAAGGGATAGAAACAACCACTGTAAAAATTTGAATCTGTATAATCGATGTTAAGTGTTTTTAAAATTCACAAAATGTGAACACTAGTTATGATAAAAATATTTTCAGACTAAACCGTCTACAGTTACGGTTTATTGAGAAAAAACACTAATATCTCCTAATATTTTAGGTTTTATTGCGAAAATGTTATATGCCAGGATGTTTTGTGATACAACAGACCTACACATATGCATCAAATGTGATATCTTAAACATTTTTAAAATCACTGCTCCCAAAGGTAAACTGGACCTTTAACCGAAGTCCTTTGTCAAAAAGAAAAAAAAAAAACTGGCTACCATAATTACAAGTCCATTTTCTTTCTTCTTAAACCCATCACCACGGCAGTCTCCTGAATCAAGGGTATTTTCGTGGACATTATTAAACATTGACCTCCTTATGTGCATAATGCTTAGTCATTTTCAATAGTCTTTATCCTGCTGCAGTCTCAGATGTGGTTCATTACGGATAAAATATCAGTTCATCGATAATTAGCGATGTCCCGTGTTTCGATGATCTAATTAAGCGTGACAAAAAAGGTATATTGTATTTGAATTGATACTCTAACAAATTGATACTTTCTGAAAATGATCGCATAATCACATGAAACGTGAGAATCCGGGAGAAAGTGAAGGGGATATATTCATTCTGATGCCTTCTCCCATATCGATTGTATTCTCGCTACTTATAAGTCCATTGCAGTTTGTAGATATGTCTTAAAGACTCTTAACCTGTTCTTCCCTCACTTATCCCCTTTTCTCTCCACCATCATTTCCCTTTCACTCCCTTCTTCTCTCCTCTCGGAATATCATATACCTATCTCCCTCCCCCCTCCTTCACTTAATCACACACGTATACACACACAAGCAAAATATACTTGCTCTGTCTCCCTTTCACTCACTCACACACACGCACACACACGCACACGCACACACATACACACAGACACACACACACACACACACACACATCCACCCACATACTGTACCTATCTCACTCTCCATTTCCTTGTGCCGTAATGCCTTTTGCAAGTCAAAGAAATAGGTCACTTACAGACCTTCTACATTTACCAATATGATGATCTCTCCTCTTCTCTCAAAACTATAACCAAGAGCATTTGGACAGAGGGGAGACTTCAGGGTATGCAAGATAATAAGATTTATTATGCAAGAGGTTTAAGTGGAAATAATTCACGTAATTAAGATGAGAGCCCACTAAGTGTACGGTGACTGATCCCCTATCTTTCATAATCTCAGATGACCTCACCAACTTATATACGAATATAGGCCTACAACCATATTGGGTACAGAGCTGGTTTCAAAATTAACAGGGACTGGGATAAAAAGAAAGAAAGAAATTTTTCAAAATCTATAACAAATCATAATGAACAAGAATGATGACATGGCAGCCTCACTATAAGAATGCATGAGTAGGGGCTCAATTAGGAAGCAGAACAAAAGAAGAAAGCATGCATAAATTCTACACAGATGAACTTGTTAAGCACGTGGTATAAATGTGAGGCTCCTATATATGCCATCAACACTGTTCAGTGTAATTTGGAATATTGGTTTCTCTGCTCAAGGACCATTATTATAGATTATATAAATCTATACATGGAGCTTTTGATTTGTGTACTCCATGATGTGAAATTATGAAAATCGTCTGGAATGCATCTTTAACGCCTATACACTAAATGAACAACTGTTCTCCCCTCTCTCTCAATCCCTTTTTCTCTCCTTCTTTCTCATCTATATTCTTAGAATACTAAATGTATCTTATATACACTTCGTTTTGAGTAACAGACCCCTTTCAGTGTAGCACAACCAATCTTTTTAAAGATCATAGCCTCTGCTATTCAAGTTTATGTAATTATTGTCAATCGATATTCGATTAAAATAATACCATAATAGCTTTGTACATGGAATTATTCCTCATCCAATGGGACTTAAATCCCTGTGTGGTTTGATGTGATGTAGCATATTGTCTAAAGTTAATCTTATAATTATAATCATTGATATGATTTGACTGATGTTCCTCTCTTTTCCATATCATGAAATGAAGGGCTCTTTTTTTTTCTTTTTAAGGTAATATCAGACTATTTTTTTTTATCTCCATGTGATCTCATGGAGTCTCTACGACCTTCAAGACGAAATACACTTTCATCTTTTAACTATTATGTGATATATTCGTTAAATTGATTTTTATTTCTATATTTTCTCATGTCGAAAAAAGGTACAAATCTATATGAACTGAAAAATTAAAACAATGGAACGTGCAGAATAGAAATTAGTGATGTATCTTTACTATCTACATTATGCAGGAAGTCTATGATTTATTGATCAGTTATTTACAAGTAGAGTTCAAAAGTTTGTGTCTTTCGTGCTAAAAGACGTGTTTGACAGGCGTGTGTATATCATGATGATCATTAAGCATTATCATTATTGCACGATATGATAAGAAACTCACATTAATCCACGATACGTACTTACCATAACACGAACAACCACAATCACCAAGATCTACGATATGCGCATAATCCAATGAATATTGGATTGTCATGAAAGTCATATAGCATTGTGTTGTATATATTTGTCTATTTATCTATCTATCTATCTATCTATCTATCTATACACTATCTATGCATCTCCCTCCCTCTCTCTCTATTTTATTCATCCATCTATCTATCTGTAATATATTTCTGTGTGTGCGTTGGTTTTTGCATGTGTTTTTGGTGTGTCTGGGCATGTGTGCATATAATGTGTGTGTGTATAGTACATAATAATATAATTCACAGAAGGTTACATAGGGCCTACACTGTTAGTTGGCATTCCTCGGTTGATGACAACCACACTGGCACAGCACACAGACACAATGCAGTATATGGTGCGTTCTTCGTATTGATCATTGGGTCACCTCCAAATAGTGTCTTTCTCCTTGCAATCTTAACTCGCCCATGCAACAATACTGTACTCTCTTACCCGCTATAGATTTTTTTTTTTTTTAAAATCCAGCATACGGGCATGTATTATATGTATGTATACACCCCCCACACCCACACCCACACACGCTTACACACACACACACACACACACACACACACACACACACACACACACACACACATATATATATATATATATATATTATATATATATATACATACATACATATATATACATATATATATATATATATATATATACATATATATATATATTATTTGTGTGTGTGCGTGTGTGTGTGTGTGTGAGTGTGTATGTGTGCAAGTAACTATTCAAACAGAAAGATAAGACAGAACGACATCTAGTATGTATAGAAGGATGACAGGTATTCTTGGGTACGACACTCTTGAAAATATCCTTTTTACCAAAATACATCAGGAAGAGCATTCGACACTTTATTTGCCATGTCTCATCTTTCATCTTTATATCATGTTAAAATCTTAATTTTGCAATCATCCCTATCTATGAGTGTTTTGTTTTCTAAACATCTTCGAGATTTCGATCAAAGATGGGAAACGTAAGGTACAGTTGTTGATACAGTTGCACAGTTATTTATATTTTTTGTAGGTCAGAGCAGAGTGATGTGATCCGGCCATTTTTAGAACGCATTACTCAGCTTTGTCGAAATGTGGAAGAATTTATTGTGTAAGTCCATAACAAACATATCTACCATACCTGCGAAGTGTTATCTCGTGAATTGGACAACCAGGCATGCCAGGCGCGTCCAGTTCAGTGGCACGGCGGAACGACGTCATTACGAAATACGGGAAAGTCCCCTCGCACTCCCGAATCATCACCTTCCAAGCTCATTATGCACTGCCAACCAATCAACGTACGAGCTCGCACCATAAACATGCATAATTCATACTTCTCTAGTATTTGCTCCGAGACCATAGCACTGGAACTACGTGTGATTTGCATCTTCCGACACTAACGACAGGTTTCCTGAAAAAATCGCAATTGTTTCGCCAGCTCACGCTGCCAATATGCCATCAATCGGAGCTGTAGAGAACACACATTTACGAGACGGTGCTTTTAAGCCGGTTTGCAGCATTATTTCAGAGGAATTACCACATCAAACATCGACATTGCCGACCAAGTCGAACTGTAACGACTGTACACGCAAAGGTAATGCAATTTACCCGCATTGTGTAGTGTCAATATGATTTTCTTTAGAGCTGAGGCGAATGTATACGCAGTTCTATGGCTATGCGAACTACAGTTCCCCTTCCATGCATGCAAATAAGGAGTACAAACGTAGGCGTAGTGCAGTACTTCTGTCCTGTGCGAACTTGATGATAATCGTGCAGCAAAGCTCAGGGAAGCCGCGAGCCGTGTGTATAGGGACTGGGCCACTGGACACTGTGTAGTTATTGATTTGTGAATGTAAACTGTTTGATGTGCATTTTGAATAAAGCCAATAAAGGTAGACCATTGCCATTATTATGGTCACTGGTGATGGACAAACTCTCAGTGCAAAAAACACTAACGTAGAATGTGTGCAGAGCTCAGCAGAGAAGCCGCGAGCCGTGTGAAAGCGACTGGGCCACTGCACTGGGCTGTGTGAAGTTATTGTATAATACAATAACTATTTATTAATGTAAACTGTTTGATGTGCATGTGAATAAAGCCAATAAAGGTAGACCATTATGGTCAGTGGCGATGGACAAAGTCTCAGTGCTAAAAACACTAGACGTATGAACCTCGATAGAATGTGTGCAGAGCTCGATCAGATCAGAGTCAGAGATCATCCGGAAGCCGTGTGTAAGCGACTATGCTCTGTGTATTATTCACATGATTACAATAATTACTTAGTATATGAATGTAAATTGTTTGATGTGCATGTGAAAAAAACCAATAAATGTAGACCATTATGATCAGTGGCGATAAATAGACAAAGTCTCAGTGCAAAAACACTAGACTTGTAAACCTCGACAGAATGATTAATATTGATTGTTCCCATAAGTTTACGTGTACTCTTGTTGGATGATCTAAACGTAAACAACAACAGACTAGTACCAAGTGTGAGTAGGCCCCTATCATGAATCTTCCTAACTGCCACCAGCCCCAACACGCAGTGTTGGGGCTGCGCATTGTAGCAGACATGATCATGACAGGCGAAGTATAGCGCCTAAAAATCAATATGAAATCGCAAAAATTCCGCAATATGAAGACTTACAGGTGAATATGTAATGTTGAAGACTGACTGCGTTCAACTTTTGGTTCTGGTAATAGTCCCTTTCTGCTCGGTTTGATGAGTTAAATGCGACTCGGTCGAGAGGAACTCGGGAGAACTACATCTTATACAGTAAATGGATTTGAGATTTGTGCGCATGCGCTGGCCATCAAGTCGTGTAGCTTTGTGGCAAGGCCTTATCATACTGTTGGCAAACCCTCTTGCTGTATAATGCGTTGCTTTCTGGGTGGGTGCGCGCGCGCACGCCTTGTCAGAAGGCTAAACGCATTGCGACTCCGCCAGCACATGAATATTTACGTGCGCAGTGTACTGCATACTGATTTCGAAAATGGTGAATGGGATGGGGAGCTAGGACTACGGACCCGTATATGGCCGTGAAAAAAACGTTTTTTCAAGATCATTGGACCAATGTGAACAAGAACAAGGTGAACGAAGGGTATTAATTAGATAAGAATCTTATGTATACTATAAAAGTACGTTTTTTCCTCGTGATATTCGAAACCTACGGAGGTGCGAAAATCTGTGACAGACTGTGTATGTTTTTCAAGCTTACCGATATAGCACTCTATTGACTCAGGACGCTCCCACAGTGTGTAACTGTGTATACGGAGCGTCCCGGGGTTAGAATCTTCCAAGAGGTAGTTGTTTACAGTACAGTATTGTTTGAGATGCAGGCAGTAGACCAAGTGTCTACTAGTGTAGTCTAGGCTGCATGAAATTCACTTCAGTTTTTTTTCCTCATACCTCACACTCAGAAGCCTTACATTTAGTGACAAGCTTTTTCTGATGCCTCACAAAAAACAAACAGACAAAAAAACAAACAAACAAACAATCAAACTCTGTAATTATGGATTTCCAGCCACCAAAAGTCACATTTTGGAAAAATCTTAGGTCTTTTACTTTCATCAAGTGAGATCTAAAGTAAAAAAATTAAAACCTTATAAATAATGCTTTAATTAAGCATATGCACGGGATTGTACAATTTACCTCTTAAAGTTACTAAAACTCCCAACTGTAACCCCTTTTCCGCCGACCTCATCCCCTGACCCCCAACTGCTCCACCCCATCCGGCAGTCCTCATGTGCAGCAAAATTCCAGTACTTGCTGCTCCCTGGCCTTCACAGAGCATGTAGAGTAGAAAGAATGTGATCATGCATATCATATTCATGAGTCATCAAATAGCAGTGGCTGATTGGATAAACATGATCACATGATAACAGACCATTTGTACTGTCATCCCATGGGAGAACATTTTTGCGCATGAATTTGTACAAACAATTTATGGCAAACAAGGGAAGTAGCACATTGTGATTTGAGAGCAAACAACATTGCACAACTGAGGTGCAACGACACCAAAGCTTCATGCAAAATCGTGCACAGTTACAAAGCAAGCTACAGTCAAACCTGTCTTAGTGGCCACCTGTTTATAGTGACCACCTGCTTCTAGCGGCCACTGAAAAATCCCCCGCACGAAATTTCTGTAATAAACCCTTTATATAGTGGGCACCTGCCTTTAGAACACTGCCAGCAGCCACTCATTTTGTATCTTGTGGTGAATACAATGTATGTAACTGCATATACAGCGGCCACAAAAATTTAGCTGAACCATTAAATCAGCCGTGAATACGTGAGCTTTTTCGTTCATTGTGTGAATTCTACCAAGTCTTATCAAAAGAACAGTTCTATAAGTACTAGTAAGCTAAAAGAAAATTTAAAATGAAGTACACTTACATGTATGATGTACACAAAAAAAATCCCATATCCCAAGTGTTGAAATTCAAAATGGCCACTGACCTGTCTATAATGGCCACCTGTCTACGAGTGGCCACTTTTGTTATTTCCCTTGAATGGCCGCTATAGACAGGTTTGACTGTATTTGCACAGGATGGTTATACTGCAAAAATGGGTTACAAAGTGGCTATCGTTTGAAATGTGCTATCCTGGGGAGATTTTCGATTTCCTCAATAGCAATTCAAACCCTTCAGATGAAACATTTAATATGCTACATCTGTATCCCCCAACAATTTACTACATGGTATCTGTATATAATGGCAACATGTCATGTTACTGTAAAACGAGGAATGTTCGCGTGCATTTTAATTTCGCGAATTTCGCGAGCGCTAAGATTCGCGAAATTAAAATGCATGCAAAAGTTCTTGTCTACACTATATGCATTGAATGCCAGTGGCAGTTCGCGAAAATTTCATGCCGCAAAAAAGTCTGGGTCTCTTTCCTTCTGCGAGTGCACTGATAGCCTGAGCTAGACTCAGCAGGAATAGCAACTTGGTGTACTAGAGTTTAGATGACTGTCTCTTTATCTTCTTTTTTTTTTTCTTTTTAAAAATTAACTTCTTTATCCGCAAGTTAAATAGCTCAGATAGACCAGGTGAAGTTTCCATGGAACAATTGTTGATGTGTAATCATAATTTTCCCCATTTCTTCTTTGACTCTGATCAGGATCTGCCCATGAGAGTGAAAGTCTGTAGTAGTAAAAAAACAACAACAATAATGGGCAAGTCCAAGATATCGCGCACCTTACGTATGGGACATTCAGAGATTTCAAACCTCTGAAAAGTAATGAAGGAGCACTTGGATTTTACTGTTTATCATCAGGAGGACTGGTAGCCCTGAAAAGAATATTGTGTTAAAGTTTGATGTCATTTGACCTTGGGTTAATTATTTTATTAAGAAAAATATGGCAACTTACGTATGGGACCAGAGAAAAACTGGATTTTTCAAAATAAAGTTTGAATTGAAAATTCTCTGAAAGTACCTTACTGATCAAGTTCTGTTTAGAAGTGAAGAAAGGTACAATACTGAAGTATCTTTCAGCAAAGTTTCACTGCAAAAGAATGGCGCATATTTTCATGAAGTTGGTTTAATTAATGAAAGCACACCTTACGTATGGGACATGGCTGAACTTACGTATGGGACATTTGTCTTTAGTGCACAAGTGTATTCATGGGAATGACTTTAAATTTCCCCATAGTGTCATATTCAGTTCCACAAATCATACTACAACATGTAACAAATGAAACAGACTTCTAAGTGGGTACTTTCCCGGTTCAGATACCTAACAAAAGCTAAAATAAGACAAATAAAAGTAATTACCAATTTACAATTAAATACAATGTCTTAGTTTGGATTCCGTCATGCATTAACACTGTCCTCATGATGTCTACACATACAGATACAGTATACTGACAAGTCTCTATTTCTAGCCCATTTGTAATACTCTGGTCAATATTTTTTATCAAATGAAAAAAAAATGTGCAAATTCTAGCTTATGACCTTGATGTAGCATACATGCACATGTACCATGACTAATTTGTAGTCTTGATAATTTCAACTGTAAAATCAAATGTCATGTACAGTGTAATTTGCACATACAGTTTGAAGTGGGTACTTTCAGCAGTTTTAGGCTTACCTTGCAAGTTGTCTAAGTTTTTATAGAGCTTTGTAATTGTTTGAAATGCAGCACAAAACACAACAACAACAAGAGTAATTAATTTTGCTCTGTAATCATCATGTTTTGCCATGTGAATTTTAGCTTCTGCAAAATCAATCCAATTTTAATGAAACTTTTAGAGTTTAAAAGCCGTGGTAGAACAAAGAGATAGAAGAATGTATGTGCCAATGCTGGCTTTTTTTTTTTTCAAATTGCTTGGCTTCAGGTCTATGAAACCAAAGACGACAAAATTTGTGTTTGTACTTTGTACATACATACATGCTTGTGTAGTGATACAGGAAAGATTATAATTTGTACATTTAAATCTTAAGAGAAAATGTAATTCTAGATTTGAAACACTCAAGTAACTCACTGATCTGAAACTTACAAGTTTGATAAATTCTAATAACCTAATTTGATCATACACTATGAGATTGCAATGCTTGTTGATAATTGTGTAGATGTGGGGTACAAAGTAAGTATGAGTTGATTAAGGTGTCTCAGAGCACATCTGTCTCTTCAAACGCAATATAGAAAAGAAAATTGAATTCCCTATTTGTTTGTGTAATTTGTGTTATTAGCACTCCAACCACAGAACCAGTATTGATATTGTGGTTCATGGCAAATGTAAACTATAGTCTTCATTTTACAGGATTTTCAGAAATTATGTTCATGACCTTGATAAGTCATGACGTATTCTGAGGGTGTGCAGTTGAAATATTAAACATCATATCAAAATAGAAAGTATTCTTGTAGGGTTTTTCCTTTGCTATCAACTCAAGCAATGACAAAGTTACCTGCTGTCACCTCAAGTGATTTTTCTTTTCAGTAAGACCTGTAATGTTGTCATTGATGAGAACCATAAGCACAATTGTTTTGATTTCCCTTTTTAGGCTGTACAGCCTGTAGTACATGCTGAACAGTGTACTGCACCTAAAATGACACTTAGAAAATCCCATTCTCTAGGACAAAGTCATTTTGTAGAGAGGTAAAGTTGAAAATGATAACTGAATTAAGAAAATGTTCAATATCAAAATGTTAAAAGGAGGAATATTAATTGAAGACCAGCTGCACAGCCTGTAATGAAAATAAGAAAATACAAGTATAAATGATTATTCTTTATTTTCCTTTCTTAATCATAGAATGACTCAATAATGCTGTTCTTACACTCTCCCTGAAGTCAACTAAGTAGGAGAGGTATATATATAGACATATCCTTCAGAGTAGGTGCAAAGATAACCATTAACCAAACAAATGTAAGGACATATAGCATCCCTGTCAAAAGGCAGTTTTCCCATTCACTTTGCATGTAATGTCCCATACGTAAGGCATTTGTCCCATACGTAAGCAAACTTTAATTAGTTTTAAGATGAAGGACTAATTAAATTTCCACATTTAGTTTTGCTAATCTGGAGTTAAAATGAATAAATTAGAACTTCCTAAAGTATGATTGGTCAATGTTGGAAATTTTCAGAAAAAACTTAAAAAAACATACTCAAATCCTTACGTATGGGACACTTCGTTCTGGGAAAGAGCATAATTTGCATAATTAATGTGCTGACCTTGTCTTACCTATTGGAAATTATACTAGCTCATACAGGGGTCATGTCCATAAAGGAACTAGGTCAAGGACAAATTCAACTGATTTTAGATGAATATTTTTAATTTGTCCCATACGTAAGGTTTGTCTTTAATTTATGCAAATTAAGGCCATATTTCTTGCATAAATTTGCATAATTAAATATTTTCTTTGCTGGAAATATATAATTTAACTCTTTGGCTACAACATGATATCAATAACTTTTTGATTAAATCAAGATGAACTTTGAGCATCTGAGGGGACATTATCTTGGACTTGCCCTAAAACAAAAAACACACATTATGGGGACAGAAACAAACAAACAAACCAAACCCACTTAACAACCAACAAGTAAATAAAATGAGAAGAAATGGGTGGGAGTACTTTGCATGAGATCAATAAAACTTTGTTATGAAATGCTGTGCATGACTTAGGGTGGTGAGTTGGATCAGTCGGTAGCGCGTTTGCCTCCGACCCAAGCGACCTGGGTTTGAACCCGAGTCTGGACTGAGCAATGTTGTGTTTTATCATACCCTCCCTCGGATAGGACATTTACACTTTGTAAAATGGAGGTCCCGTGTATGAGAGAAGCACAACTCATGCATGTAAAAGATCCCGCCTCATTCATAATTCATCGCAAAGAGCAGGGTGTTTAACCTGGTGAAGTGGTCCCGCCTCACATCAACTGGACCCCATGGAAGACCAGCTTAGCGTCTGAGCTGAATATGGGCTATCCAGCCATCTTCTTGGATGGATGAACAAACAAACAAACTTTCACGTTGGTTTTATTTCCAGTACCCTCAAAAGAGGTAATTGTAGATCCCATCGATCATTATTTTGACAAAGAGGACATTAAAATCAAGACCACACATCAATGTGCCTGGAATGATTGCATTGTTCAGCGGCTCTCAATAGCAGTGTATTACCCCCTATTTAGACGCATGCCATTTTATACCAAAACTCGAAACTGAAACAACATGAATCATCGTATAGCCGACAGACCATTCAGACACTAATTTCGACCGTTCTGGGGATAGATGTGCAGTTTCCCACTGCGCATGCTTTTATAGTCATGAGTGACAGCTGTGGGGTCACCTTTCGTGCGTACTCCCATAAGTCCTGCCCAGTTACTTTGGTATACCATTCTATGGTCATCATACGTTCAGACGCACATGGAATTCTGATTCATTACCAAGTTCTAGTTCAAAATGATGCTCTGACCGTCGTTTCACTACACGTCGTTTTGTTATACATACGTTGTTTCGTTAGTCAGTGTTCAGACGTATAAATTCATCATATAGCTATACCATTTTGGTATAGCTATACCGTTCTAGTATAACTGTTTGGCATCTGAATGCCCTGTTAGATGTTTGAAAAGCTATCAACCACAGATCTCTTCACATCTCATGGTAAGATCTACACAATGCACACACGTATTCATCATACAATGTATGAAAAAGGCATAGTGATACATTTGTTGTGAGCATGCAACATACACATACAGTACACCTTGTATTAGTTATTGTTACAGGCTTGTATGATGAGTTTACATCTAGTGTATACAGGATTTGTATAAAGATTATTGCAAATGTTACTTTGTGAACTCTTATTTTGACTCACGAGTAATACCCTAGAGACAACTTGTATAATTTATCTTTTTCAAATTTGTTTGACCTAGGTCAATATTGTGATATTTTGGAATGCTGATTAATTAATGAGTTGTTGTTTTATTCATACACGGGTTAAAATACTTGCAGACAGCCGTTAGGCTGTTTTTCAACAAGTCAGTACGATGTACATGTGTACAGAAAACAGTGTACAATCAACGTAATACATACACATACGGTACACGTAGGCCTTCACAATACTATTACGATGAAACAAAAAGATGAGAAAAAAATACTCAGCACAACGAGTGAAATGAGTTTAGAAACTAGTATTGGGTATCGGGAGTAAATAATGTTGCCTGTCTTGTCTTGATATTTGAAATGATATTGACCTCAAGCCATTGAAAGGAGAATGGACGGGAGTTGAGCACTACATTTTACAAACAATTTCTCTCCCAATGCTAATGCAGGATAGCAACAACATTGAGTCTCTTGACTGTTTTCTTTGATGAATTAGTATGTGTTCACTTTATGACTAATAGCTGACTTTATAAAGAAATGAAACATAATATGATTTTTATGTCTTTCCTTAGAAGTGTGTGCAAAGAAAGTTTGTTGACAATTCTTACAATGTGCCCCATTTCAGTGAATGTGGCTCGCGTATGATTTCACAAACATGAGTGTTCTTTTGCTGAAGTTTCACACATGGTTAAATTCATGAAATATTGCATTTCTTTAAAGCTCAACGAAGTGCGACATGAAGAAAATGTTCATAAAGTGTCATTCTATGGTGTCAAGAAATGAGATAACACTGCATATTTTTAAATCAACCCTTTGTGTAGTGCGTGAACAAAACCAAACAACCACCCTTGATGTATTCTATCAACTTTCGTTTTAATTTCCATGGCACTTGATGGTAATTATTTACTGTAAAATACAGAAAAATACCTTTGTAAAACCCTCTGCAAAGTGTTGGAATAGAAAGCAAGTAGTCCTGTGTGTGCTTAGGATATGAACAGTGAAATTATGCGAACCCCATTCAATGACATTTGGTTTCAAGACATTGATGACACCCAGTAAAAACAAACCACAGTGTTATTTGGATCACAGAACAAAGGACTTGCTGTGGACAAAGTCCACTCTCAGACTGCCTTCATGTACCGTAATTCTTGTTGTCATGTTTCTAAACCTGTGAAGATGTACAGATCAGTGGTCAGACCCTAAAATGGCTCTCCCACTGACTGCTAGTTTGAAATGATAAATTTCATGTAATTGCAAAGGGCTACTGTGTCATGAAGACCATGGCCAATCAATCAAAGATGCAGTTCCTAGCTACTGTATTACACTCAAAACAGAACATGTGATTCACAGGGAGGCTGTTAGTCAACGGAAAAAGAGGAAAGGTCAAACTCGGCTCCACCTCCTCAACTGTAGCATAAATTAGCTTCACATGACATACGGTACATTAATGTGGATTGAGTGCAACATTAGAACACATCAGTGAATGTTTGAGGAAAATCGGACAGTCGATGCAAAGTTATGAATTTTTAAAGTTTTGGTATTGGAACTGTTGGATGAGGAGACTACTAGAGGTTATGATGTATGTGTGGACAACGATATTTAAAAGAAAATAGTTACGTTCAGACGGCAGGCCCTAACCTCGAGGTTAGGAAACCTCGAGGTTTCGCTCTTGCCCCCTAACTACGACGTGTGTCCACACGACGAATCTTAACCTCGAGGTTACGAAACTTCGAGGTTAAGCTTCTGCCCCCCGTAACTACGAGTGGGTCCCACTCGATGTTAAAAACACAAAACCGGAAGTTTCAGCCCACACTGTAACAAGGCGTCTATTTATTCTAGTCGAACCCTGTTGGACTCGCTTACGGGGACTCTTTTTCTCTGTCATGGTATGCAGAGATAGCACTGCACTGATGACTTTATGCCTTTATGAAGATATTCGTCGAAAACATTTTTTAGCGTCGGAGAAGAATATAGAATACAGTTTGATAGCGAGTTCGATGTGTTCAGTTTCAGAGATCAAGCACATGGGAAGAAAAGATGATGCTGTTGTGTCATGCGTCATAGGTTTTTCACGTGTGTTGTATTTGTGGTGTACGTTTGGGAGGTTGACCCGGAAGCAGAGGGAAATTGTGGGGGCCGGAGTTTACGGCGAGGTCACTCTTAACTTAGAGTTCGTTGTGTTTTGTGTCCACACGGTGCTTAACTACGAGTGGGGACCCCCCGCGGCTCGTGGTTAGAGCGCTAACCATAAGATTTCTCGTGGCTCGAAACTTCGAGCAAACCTCGAGGTTTGCTAACTACGAGTGCGTCTTCACGGTCCCTAACTACAAGCTCTAACCTCGAAGTTTCCTAACTTCGAGGTTAAGGGCTCCCGTCTGAACGTAACTAATATGAAGGGAATTCCACAAAAATTCACTTTTCTAGCATTTTAATGAAAGAGCACTTGACTAAACCGCTTTTAGAAAGCAGGGGGAATAATTGCTACCCTGAACATCCCTCAGTATCAAGTTGATGGAATGTGTAATTTTCAGGAAAAATGAATTTTTGTGGAATTCCCTTCATCTCTTAATTGTCCCCGCCGAACGAGTTCGAGCAGGGGACTATGAAACGGGCTCCGTACGTGTGTGTGTCCGTGTGTCTGTCCGTCCGTCTGTCTGTGCGTCCGTGTGTGATCAAAATGTTCAATTTGCTACTTCTCTGTCATTTATGAGCCAATTTTAATTCTGTTTGCTTTACATGATAGCACTACATGGGAGCTTTGAAACTTCTACACAGAATTTCAGTTGTGACCTTTGACCTTGACCTTTGACCTATATTGTACATTTTGCTTCAAAATGCTACTCCTTCGCCATTTCTAACCCGATATCGATTCCGTTTGCTTTATGTGATGGCACTAGGTGAGGGCTTCAAAACTTCTACACAGAATTTTGACCTTTGACTTCTTTGACCTTTGACCTTGACCTTTGACCTATATTGTACATTTTGCTTCAAAATGCTACTCCTTCGCCATTTCTAACCCGATTTCGATTCCGTTTGCTTTATGTGATGGCACTAGGTGAGGGCTTCAAAACTTCTATACAGAATTTTGACCTTTGACTTCTTTGACCTTTGACCTTGACCTTTGACCTATATTGTACATTTTGCTTCAAAATGCTACTAATTCGCCATTTCTAACCCGATTTCGATTCCGTTTGCTTTATGTGATGGCACTAGGTGAGGGCTTCAAAATTTCTACACAGAATTTTGACCTTTGACTTCTTTGACCTTTGACCGTGATTTTTGACCTATATTGTACATTTTGCTTCAAAATGCTACTCCTTCGCCATTTCTAACCCGATTTCGATTCCGTTTGCTTTATGTGATGGCACTAGGTGAGGGCTTCAAAACTTCTACACAGAATTTTGACCTTTGACTTCTTTGACCTTTGACCTTGATTTTTGACCTATATTGTACATTGGCTACAAAATGCTACTCCTTCGCCATTTCTAACCCGATTTCGATTCCGTTTGCTTTATGTGATGGCACTAGGTGAGGGCTTCAAAACTTCTACACAGAATTTTGACCTTTGACTTCTTTGACCTTTGACCTTGATTTTTGACCTATATTGTACATTGGCTACAAAATGCTACTCCTTCGCCATTTCTAACCCGATTTCGATTCCGTTTGCTTTATGTGATGGCACTAGGTGAGGGCTTCAAAACTTCTACACAGAATTTTGACCTTTGACTTCTTTGACCTTTGACCTTGATTTTTTACCGATATTGTACATTTTGCTACTAAATGCTACTTCCGGCGGGGACATATTTTACGCACCGCGTAATTTCTACTTTTCCTTGTTATTTTTAAGATTGGTCAAAGATTACAACTCCACTCAGCACTAAGATATCTTATGGTTTATGCTCTATCCAGAGGATGCCCGGGGGAGGGGGGGGGGGCACTTGTAATTTTGAGTCGAGTAGACGCGATAATCTACAAACTCAAAAGTGAGTGTGATCTGTCTGTGAACCCTATTCCCCCTTAGCTTACAGATGAACATGCTAAACACAAATACTTTACACACTGCATGCAGCACACTTCTGTACATAGTCTTGCATTACCGGTATCTGGTTTATCACTAGCACTGCTTCAAAATTTATAAAGTATTCTGTACAAACGTTGTTAACTACAATGTACACTGTAGTTCTTTGGTCATCATGACACTTTCTTTTCTGTGGTTTAACTTTAATCATCAAGTGGGACCCTTGCTTGAAAGAAAGATCTTCAAGAATAGGTATTATGTGGATGATCATTGTACGTTTTAAGCTCTTATCATCAGATATCGTATTGGATTGATGATTCTCCTCCCTCATGAACATACAGTGTAGCTTTAGAATGAGAGTGAAGGGGTCAGATTACAACTATTAACTCAGAATTGAGCAAAACTTGATCAGAAAACAACCCACATCCAAGACTGGTGGAGGGACATTTGATGTGAAAGCGCTTGATGAAACACAATTCAAGTTTTCTTTTGATCTTTACAGCTGTATATCAGGAAATGTGTTTAGCTATGCGTGTTCACAAGCAAGTTCTTTTTCTACTGTGACAGCTGCAAGAACCTGTGAAGGTTTTGCTACATGTAGGCCTGATGCCAACGAGGTCTACAGTGGCGACTGTAGGCATGCATTCGTCCAGATGTGGAACCTCGCAAGTTTTAAAGTGTTTTGTGATAGCTGCTGGGTAGCAAGAGATTTGTGACTATATTGCCGAGCCACAGAGTCTAAGGAACTGATTCATACTTCCTAGGAAGGTGTGTGTACATAGTGGCACGGGAATTGATTCATGCCTAGAAGGGAAGTGTCAGTTTTACCGTTCATGACCCGCTTTTTGGAAACAGGAACTGAACCATAAAATATCACGTGCAGGTTCTCTATTCTCACATATTATAGCACAACGTGTATGTAGCACATAGTGTTTATATTCATTTTACAGAGGGACACATACATTGGATGCATAGTTGTCAACAAGGCTTTATATTAAGATCTGTGAAACTGGCAGTTAAAACTGACAGTTGTTTGTTTTGCTCTGTGTTTGATATCTCTGATTTCCATTGCTACAGCTGCAGTTCAGTGATGAACTGATGGTATTTATAAACCATTTGAGGAGAAAAGTTTGTATCCATGGTAGTAAGATTGCAAGATGTCATGTATGATAAAGGTTCTCTTAAAAAGTAAAATCCTATTCCATCTTCAATTCTATGCCAGTGTTTGGAGCAAACTCAAATAAACAGAAACAGTTTTCCAAATATACCACAGGTTTGCTGTCTCAATTTCTGATAAAGAGTCAAAGGAAATCTTGTCTGTAGACAAATCAGATTGGCCAAAATGGAAAAAACCAAAAAACAAACAAAACAAAAACAGAATGAGGATAAGCAGAAGGAAAACACGTCAACATCACCGTGGCAACAACTTCAGTTGACTTTAGGTGCAATACAAATCTGATAATTTCAACTCTGATGCCGACAGTATGCTCACTCATTGGTATTTGCTGCATTTTTACTATCTTGCATAATCAAGTGCCCCCTTTACAGGATAATACATCATGGCTGGTTTCATTAATGTGAAATTCGATTTAATTTCATCTCACTCCTTGTAACACGGATTATTTGTTTCTTTTTATTTATCCCACTACCAGGTGAATGTGAGAGCAGCATGGCACCCAATAAGAATGGAGAAGTTGAAGCCGACTGCAAAACTCCAACTCCGGAACAGGCAGAGAAGGCATCCTCACTGAGCAGTCCACACACTGAGGAGAATGGAGCAGCATCCCCTGTACAGGAATCTGGTTGTCATGGTGACAAGGTGATGGAGGAGACTGAAGGAGAGTCCAACTCGGAGAACAGCCAGGCCCATGAGGAGGAGAGAGACAAAGTTGCCCCTGATCCCAAGACCATGTCAGCCTCTGAGAAGCGAGAGGAATTCAAGAACAAGCGCAGGGCCAGCTCCGTGGAAATACTGGGTCTGTCCAAGAAGTACGGTCCAATCAGGAACCAGGGATCGCTGGCGACGGAAATTGAAGAGCACTTTGACCACTTGATGCAGAGGAGGAAGAGTTCTCCAGCAAGGTTGGGCTCAAGACCTGCCATTTTTGGAGACGTGGTGGAGAACTTGGATGAGTCTGGGCTTGCTGCAAAGATGGAGAAGGTTAGCCTCTCTGGGGAGAGTACGGAACCAAGGTTTGGGGATCGTGTCCTGAGCGAGACCAAATCCAGTGAACTGACGGCTAAGGGCCCCACCCATCCCTCCCTGTCTTACCAGAGAATGGCACCCTACCCAAAGCCTACTATGTACGTACAGCAGCAGCAGCACCACGGTACCATCTATCAACCTGTCCTCTCACCCTCCTACCCTCAGAGTCAAGTCCCCCACTCCCTGCGACCAGAAGGCAAGAAGGTAGCCATACCTGGTATGCCGTCCTGCAGGAAAGTCGTGACTGTGTACAACACCCACAGCAGAGGAACTGTTGTGGAACACACGATAGACAACATGCCAAGAAGTCAGCACAATCCACAGCGTTTACCAACAGAGTCCGAATACATTTTTCCAGTTTCGCCAACGTCTGACATCTCGTCTGTGTCAGGTGGTAGCCCAGCCCCCTTCAGCCCTGATAATAACAGCATGCACACAGCGCCCTCTCCGAGCCAATCCCAGCCATCCCCATCTGCCATGTCAACATCACCAAACTCTCCATATTCCCTGGAATCTGCCATCAGCCCGCCACCAAGTGTTGGCTCCAACATCTCTGGAGACTCCGGGATCTCCTCACCTCCCCATGAGAATCAGTTCACAACCTGCACGCCAACAAACAGCGGAACCCTCATCTGCAACCCCAGTGTGCAGCCAACTCACCCAGATGTGATTTACCCCTTTGACACACAGTTCCTCATCAGGGGACAAGATGACAGGTACCCCGTCTACTCTCCACCCCTCTCGAATGACGAAGAATGCATCAGCAACATTGCGCAGGCACTCAGGACCAGTGCTGACAATTACACGGCTCAGACCCAGGGTCTCCACACTGGAAACCAGGCCTACCAACAGTCCCAAGTGGCCCAGCAGCCGGTACAGCAACACATAATGCCATACATGCAGCCCCAGCCACACCCGCAGCAAATGCCTCTTACCTACAGTCCGCCAGCCGACCCGAAAGACATCGTCAACAACATGCCACTAGATGTTTTGTGTGGTCAGGATGAGGATGAAGACACGTGAGTGGCATTGTGAATATAAACCTAGTGTGTATGGGGAGGGGAAGGGTTAGGGAAAGGTTTTATCCTTTTCTTGTAGGACCACTCATTTACCATACTAGGCCAGTAAATGTGAAATTTACGCCATATATTTTGTAAATTATTTTCAAAAATTTTGGCAAGTTGGATGCTATTTGTGCATTTCAGAATGTTCAAAAATATCAACTCTGATCTTGATGTAGAAGCCACATCGTATCCCTCCCTCTCTCTTACCCCTCTACCACCCCTCTACTCTTCTCACCCCTCCACTATCCCTCTTACCCTTCCACCCTTCCTACCACTCCACCACCCTTCCATCCTCCTACCCTTTCATCTCGGCGTTTGAATCAATAAACTTAAAACTCATCTCCTCCCCAATTCTTGCTTTTCTTATTTGTAGAGCCCTCCATATTGCTATAAGCCAAGGGGATGAGAACCTCTGTAACCTCATCCTTAAACGTCTTGTCGAATCCGGCCGCGCAGATGCCCTCAACATCAGGGACAAGCTAGGGCAGGTTAGTATCCAGGAATGAATTAACCAACTATGCAAACAACAAACAAACAAACAAACAAACACAATATGTAATAAGTAAACAAGTAAAACAGAATTTATGGTTGTTCCTCTAGATATCTTTATAAATAGAATCCAAAGTCACTGTAACCCATGTTTGCCATTAATACAAATAAAAAAACAGTCACATGTATCCTGAATTAATCACTCGCTAGTTTATTCTATGCTCTTAGAATTTTGAAAAAGCATGAAGTTAGTTTCCCTCTTGAAAGTATGTAGTGAAAACATCTTCACACATCCAGGTCAAGGACAGACTCAAGGACTTATGAGTTTGGTGATTTTTGTGCTTGTTTTATTGTTCTTTGAAGTGTTTCATGTTTCAAGTGATTAGCAATAGGTTTGAGTTGATGATTCTTTTAAGAACTATGAAAACAAAACATGGTTCCATATTCTCCATCGCCCTGGAAAGTTTGAGTGATTTTTTTTTTATTCCAGAGAACACTGTACCACCTGTCAATGTCTTGAGGCTGTAGATGATAATTATGTCTTAAATTATGCATTGTTTGATGGATGACAGAAAATGAATTTTTGCTTGTGATCTTAAAGAAGAGACTTCCTCTTTCTATTAAGAGCATTTTATTCGTTCATTTCATTAGCGCTTGTTTCTAACTGAATATGGTTTGATGGTTGTTCCCCTATTAAACAGACGCCGCTGTACATCGCCGTAGTAACCAACCAACCAAACCTGGTCTTTCGACTGGTGTTACATGGTGGTGATGTCATGATAGCTAACAAGGAGGGTTCCACACCCCTGCACTATGCCGCTACCAAGGGGTACTCACATGCCCTCACGGCTATCGGGTGTGGTCTTATCGAGGGTAACCACACCCGCTGCAACATCAACGTGGAGAACAAGAATGGTGAGCAAATACTTGTGGTGATCACGTGATATGATCAAGTGATATGATCATGTGATATGATCATGTGATATGATCATGTGATATGATCAATGAACTGAAATGTAGGGAGTATGTGCATTTCAATGACTCTTTTTTTTTTTTTTCAACTGTAGCCAGATATTTTTTCAAATAAATGGGCAATATAGAAAATTTCCTTGTCCAGTTGCTTGAATTGTTTTCTTTATAGTGAATGTTATTATCATCATCATTTTAACTTGGCATGTCATAAATAGATACATTACTAAACACATTGATAACCACTACGTATCATGAAACATATGTGTACAGTTTCATTTGTATTGATGTGAGTTGCCAGAGTACATCAAAGGTTAACATGATAATGATGGTCCTTGGAACTCCCTTAGGCCAATGAAAACCCAGTATGTAGTAATGTGGAGAGTAATCTCTAATAGTACTATTTTCTTACATTAGTGTGATAACCAGTACATAAGGAAATAGACGGATTATCAATGCAGTGACTGATTTTACCATATTATCTTTACCCATTGAGGACGGACTGATTTTGCTACAACATGTATTTCCCATAGGCACCTGCCCGAGTATACTCGGGACTCGTCTTCAATGGGTTAAAGAGGAGAATCACAGTTTGATTTTCTGATATTTCCAATCGTGCAAGAATATGAAAGAAAAGTGATTAACCCCTTGTATGCTGTGAGTGCTGATGACATAGAAATCTCCAGAGCAGTGTACACTGTCCAAAGTCCCTGGCACAGAAAGGGTTATTAAAGGGATCATACAGTTTTGGATGAGACATAATTTCAGGTTTCTAACATCTTTTGGTGAGATAATGAGAAACCTCTTATGAAATATAAAAGAGCATGTAATTCTATGAGGAATTCAACGTTTATTTGACGAAAATTGGTTTTGAAATGGCTGAGATATCCAAAAAAGAGCGATTCTAATAAAGTGTGGGACCCACACTTTATTACGATCGCTTTGTTTTACTTTGTTTTTAGATGTTTCATCCATTCCAAACCCGATTTTCATCAAACAAACTTTGAATTCCTCTTAAAGTGGTATGCTCTGTACTATATCATAAGTGTTTTCTTGGTATCTCGCAAAAAGTTAAAAGCCCAATTCTCATCTCCACCAATACTGTACTATCTCTTTAAGGTGCAGTTTACCTTTGGGAGCAGTGATTTAAACAAATGTTCAAGATATCACATTTGATGCATATGTGTAGGTCTGTTGTATCACAAAACATCCTACTAAATAATATTTTTGCAATAAAGCCTGAAATGTAAGGAGATATCAGTATTTTTCTCATCAAAGCATATTAAACTCCAGATGGTTTAGTCTGGAAACATTTTTGTTATAACTATTGCTCACATTTTGTGCATGAAACAATACTTCACATTGATTATACGAATTCAAATTTTTACAGCAGGTGTTTCTATTCCAAACTCACATTCTAGTACTATTTTGAAGCACTATGGCTGGGTTTTTGTCTCTTATGGAGATGGTAAATTATGCCTTTAAGAGATAGGGCCTTAGATATAATTCTCCTTCTCCCCCCCCCCCCATCAGGTATGTCACCCCTGCACTGTGCCATCCAGGCTCACGGCAGAAAGGAACAGGTGTACGACGGGAACGTGTGTCGTTATGTCACCAAGACAGTGGACAGTGTGGACACGGTCAAGAAACTGCTTGGAATGTATGCTGACCCCGCCTTCAAGGTTAGCTCTTTGTCTATGGAATCTTATCAGATTGAGGTCTAAAGACAGTACATATAAATTCTGCTATCTCTTCACAGACATATTGAATACTGTCACTTTTCAACTATGCACCCCCCCCCCCCCAGTAAAACTCAATCATGTGACTCCTTGAGTATTTAAACTTGAACTACGAGGGCAAATGTAATGACTACAAAATTAGTGTTTGAAGGTATAGGACAAAATTGATAGTAAGAATTATTTTGGACAGATTGAATGAGAAATAATTGTAAACCTGCCTCTTAAGAAATGCATAAATTGCTGTAGAATCTGTGCTTGCTTAAATTATCAGCTTCCTATCATTAGGGCAATAAAAGGTGGCACCGGATTATTAATGTTTATAACATAATTTGAGCCATTGCAAAGTACCAAATTGAAAGTTAGTCATTGTAATCTATGAGGCTCAGATGTTATGATACCTGCTTAAAAGGCCTGAGAGGTACACTTAAACTCGGATCAATTTACTGCAGAAGTTTTAGAGCAATTAGTCGATGCATCATGATTTTTGTTTGTTTGATGTATGATCACAGGACAGTCGCAGTGGATACTCCGCCCTTCACTATGCTGTAGAGCTGCCGCCGAATCCTAACGTCACCAGCAACCTTCAGATCATTGAGATTCTCCTCGACTCGTCAAATGATGCCCAGGAACTTCTGGCGGTGAGTACGTACTCCAGCAACACGCCCCTCCACCTCATTGCTGGCCGCAACTACCCCGAGAGCCACATCGTCAGCGTCATCGACCTCCTCATCAAATACGGCGCCGAGATCACGGTCAAGAATGAGGAGAGACAGTACCCCCATGACTTGGTGGACAAGAAGAACAAACCAATGGTCAGTGGTCATCTCATACCTTTCGTTTTACTGTCCAGATACCACCTGCTCATCTTTGATACCCTACTTTCGTTTCCAGACAAAGGAATGGTCATAGACAAATAGCCAAGAATCAAAGAACTAATTGATACAATACTATGCAATGCAATACAATACAATACAATACAATACAATACAATACAATACAATACAACATTTGCCATACCATACCATACCATACCATTACCATACCATACCATACCATACCATTACCATACCATACCATACCATTACCATACCATTACTATACCATTACCATACCATACCATTACCACACCATACCATACCATACCATACCATACCATACCATACCATACCATACAATACAATACAATACAATAAAATACAATGAATGTTTGATGCACTCTTCCCACAATGCTCAGAGCACTTGCAAAATTTCACAAATAAACACAAAACAGAAAATGGAATATAAGTTAACACAGGCATGTACACAATTTACTCATAGAAAGAAGTCAAAATCAAAAACAAAACCAATCATATGCTGAAAGATGGAGATTTGTATAAATAGAAATATTCTCCTCAATTTTTTTTACTGCATTTTCCTATAAAGAGAAGAAATGAGAGCAGAATCCTCAGGACCTGGAAAAGAAAAATTACAGACCAACATTAGATGTGTTTTTTGTGTGTTTGTGTGTGTGTGCCTGTGTGAAATGTTCCTTTCTCCATGGAAATTTGGTCTCTTTTTGTCTGTATGAATTTATCTTCATGAAAATGTCTTGCAACCACCAAGCAATTAGAGTACATGAGGTACACAATATAAAAATCTTGATACTCCAGCTGAAATTTTACATTCTTTCTGTGTACATTTGTATCTTGGCTTGGACGTAGGTTTGACGTGTGAAATAATGTTTATTACTTAGTGGAAAATGAGCAAAGAAAGTTGGATTCCATTGGGATTCGAACCCGACACCTCTGGATTGCTAGCCCGGTGCTCTACTGTCTGAGCTATAGAAAGCCCTATTTCAGTGTTCGTCCCAGAAACCCCTAATTCTCAAAGCTCGAAAGGTCAGAAGCTATAAATAATGTTTGATGACCTTGGAAAATGAGACACAAGAAGTTCTCACACTCTCCTTGCTTCCCGATAAACTTCCAAAAGTTTATGCACATAGTCACACTACCAACAAAACTACCCATAGTTTCTGTGAAGTGAAACTACCCATAGTGGCTGTTTTTAACTTGCGTGCTCCACTTGAGCAAAAAACATGTGCCCTCCTTGAAAATAAAAACATGCCAATGTGCAACAGCACCCGAAAGTATGCACAGTCTGTGTAACCAACATGAAGTGGATCTAATCATGTGATAGGAAGTTTCAGAGGAAGTTTTGCCATTATATTCTCGAGAATTTTGCGGTCACGCTGACCAAACTACGCTAATCTACATATGTAAATACTGGTTAGTGAAACTACGCTAACTAGAATATATGCCAGTTCACAGTTCCATGATTCTGAGCATGTGCAGATAAAGGTCATTGCAGACCTTCTCTTGAAATGGATTTGCAACTGAGGCATTCAAAACCTAGACAGGGTTTCATGACAACTGTTTTATAAAGGTGTTTTCACATCAGCCCGATGTTTTGACTTGGGGAAATTAACCTGATCATGAAATAGCGCGCTATTTGATAATGTGAACACAAATTAGCACGCTAGTTGTACAGCTCTTATCGAGAAAATTTCTCGAGTCCAACTCGGGAAATTTCTGAAATAGCGGGATAACATAACGAACTAGCACGCTATTTGATCATGTGAAATCGCCTCAAGAAATTAGCGCGATGCATCCCATCATGCCTAGCATGTGTGACCCGAAAGCATGCGCTCTCCTGGTATACCCGACACTGTTTGCGCATGCTCACTGCTGTCAAATTAGCTTTAAAAAATTTTGGGCTAATTCTCTTTAGGCTGCTGTGAATAGGATATGAAATAGCGCGCTAATTTGCGATTGCCAAAAATATCTTGATTTTTGGATTTTTATCGGGCTGATGGGAAAATGCCTTCTATGAACCAGGTGCAGTTGGTATTTACAGGTGAATGTGTATTCTTTTCAGCAACATTATAACACACATTTTCGCCGAGCACCTGCCTAAGTATTCTCAGATCTAGTGTTAGGGGGTGAATGCTTGTGTTTTAATCAAATGGTATTGTGAACAAAGATGAAATAGAAACAACAACTTCAAAATAAGCTTGAGAACAAACTTTAGAGCAAAGTACACCAACAACAACAATAGCAAAAACGTAAGTGTGTCATGTCCACAAGAGAGTGTATTGCACTGAGAGTGACAGTTATGACATGAGAGGGAACTTGGTCTGTGGTTAGTGTTTGAAGGAATAGAAGTGAGCACAGGATATTAACTGATGTCTTTTTTTTCTGTGTATGTCAAGAGCTGAGTTGTATTTCCTGACTTCCAGTAAGACTTGAGGCATGTTGTATGTAACATGCTCATTTCATACACTGAAAGCAAAGTGTCAAGTTGATTAATATCATGTTATTGTTGTGTTCGAGTTTGTTGTGTACACTTAATTGGGGGAATTTGTGAGAGAGAGGAAAAAAATGTACCGGTACATGAAGGTGTCTTGTATTGTAGATCTCAGCATTGGACCCTTATAAGCAGAGTCTTTGGTTTTTGAAGTACAAAGACTCCACTTCATACGCTGGTTATATAAAAGACACACATGGCAGTGAATTCACTCCAAGTGTTATGATTAGTTATAATTTCCAACTGTATGTCACACAGATACATTTCATCCAACTATTTAAAAATGATAAAGATCAGCTTTAAGGCCCACAAGTATTTCACAATGTTTTTTCTTAATGTTCATTCATGATATTGCAGAATCATATAAAAAAGAAAGGGAACTCTGTGAAATCCTTTTTTTTTCCTTTCTTTTTTTTTGAAAAGCACACATTCCTTTGACTTGTTACTCACATTTATTAGAGGAGATATTATTCTCTCTGCTTTCTGGAAGAGGTATTAAGTTTAATGCTCTTTCATTATGCTAGAAAGTTAAGTTTCATGGAATTCTCTTTATATTTTCTTCATGCAGTTCTGCAGTGACATACACATACATTGTACATCACAAACAGTTGTAGTCTTCTCATTCAGCAATAGTGGCGCTAAAGCTTTAAAAATGCAAAACTTTTGAACAGGTTGTCTGATTTTGCTCAAAACGCGCCACTGAATATAATGTTCTACTGATTTTGCTGCATTCACTCAGTCCACTTTAGAGAAACTTCCCCTTTAAATGTGCCCCTCCATCCCAACAAGAGACATGTCCTGTTTGGCATTGAGCCAGGATTGTTTTTGATTGAACCCCCCCCCCCCCCCCCCCATTTGAATTGAGATTGATTTAGTGTAATGCACTTTATGGGGAGAATACCTTCAACTCTGAAGTTCCAATTATATCACTTTTAAACCAGAGAGAGATGGGACTGGGAAGGGGATATTTGTACTAGTACACCTTTGTGGTCAATTATCAGTGTTTATTTCCTTCACCAAAGAGATGGAGTGTTTCTCCCAGGATATGTAGCCTCATAAATCTGTGATGTTTCAAGTCCACAAATGAAATGAAAAGGTCTTTCAATTACTTGAGAATAGTTTCCTTACATCATTGTGATCTTTTCTTTCAACCGTAACAATCATCAGTTGGGTAGCTTTGTTTGAGCTGAAACTGAAACCAGTTGATACATTAAAATGCGAAATGATACATTCAGTGACATTTATGTATCCAGGTGGATGGAAACAACAGTACTTCCCCTTCTAGGATCTAGGATCTGTCCACTGTACCAGTAAATTGTTACCTTGTCAGCTTGCCTGGTACCAGTAGCACCCTTCGTAGGGTGTCCACAAAACAAGAACATTCTGGGAATTTACCCTGCTGGGATACTGTATACGCCATTTATTTAGCGAGACTAAATTTTTGCGACTCGGGACTTCCCGATGATTTTGCGAGTGATTAAATTCGCGATCGTGCAGTGCAGCACACGATGCATAGGCACCTACGTGCACATCACATTCATATTGGGATCAGAGTCAATATTTTCGCATGTCTTTAATTTCGCAAATAGCGTCTGACTTGCAAAATTGGCAAAGATGAAAAACCGCACAAAGTGGAACTTGAAACTGGCTCATTATAACCCTCTTAGCACCAGTCTCCTAGAATGCTAGTGAGATTGTATGTAGACACGTTGCCTGTGGGACTAAAGGACTTAACTTCTCCCAGCCAGTGAAGAGATGTATATCAGTCATGCTCATGATACCAGTAGTAAAGAAAAAAAAACATTCAATGGCTTTTCCTTTTTCCTTTTTTTTTCATTTATTGATTGGGTGGTGGGTGAGGGTAACATTTGGGGCTACTTGGGGTGTTCCCCTAAAACTTCCCCAATGGAAGTTTGTGTACAGTACATTTCAGACAGGGTCGCCTGGATTACCGGTCTTCACTTAGCCTCAAGTCCAGGCTCTTTATGACTTTTTTTTTTCATGTCGGTGGGTGTGCTATCTCTGTGTCTTGATGTGTCAGTTACAAAATTACAACAACAACAACAACAACAACAACAACAACAACAACAACAACTATAACAACAACAACAACAACAACAACAAATTATATTTTTAAGCCTTGATATAAAAATTCAGGCTAAATGAAAACTTAATTTAGAGGGAACAGTGAAATAACAATGACAACAATAAACTAATAAAAACAATCATGATATTTGTGGGATCATGATATTAAAATCATTATGTTGATGAGAGTGAAGCATAGAGCAGAAATTAAAAGCAATATAAACATATGTACAATTATATTCCACATACTAAGAATGTTGCAATAGGATTGGTCCAGAGCTAATCACGTGATGAAGCGTAGTTTTGCCCATCACATCACCTGAGAAGAAAAGTTTGTTACACTCTATGTTGATAGTCCCTTTTGTTTCGCTGATCTCCACACAGTCCACACAGTCCTAACGCAAGATGAGTACGCGCGAAATAAAAGTGCATTGCACTGTGGACTATCATATGACCTAGGTCACTTGATAGTACACAGTGCAACGCATTACACTTCAGTGCCGCAGGTGCGCGCAGCAAATTCATTGTTTTGTCATCTACGCGCACACGTAGCCTAAGCCCTAAGGATACCTAAAGACAGCTAAAACGGTTTCAGATGTGGAATAAAATGGGAATTTCTAGGACCCTAGATGTGGAATATAAAGCAAATAATCAACTTTTAGTTTCAGGCAATGAGACAAACTATCACTTCCTCGGCGATCTGAATGTGTACGCTATCTTTCCTCAGCTGCGCTTCGGAAAGATCTAAAGCTGCATCCAAATCGCCTCGGAAGTGATAGTTTGTCCCATCACCTTCACCAACGTTGATTATTTGCTTATTACAGAACAATGATAATAATAAATATGAGAAGGGAAAGGAGAAGAGGTGATTGAAGAAGAAGAAGAAGAAGGAGGAGGAGGAGGAGGAGGAGGAGAAGAAAAAGAGAAGAAAGTGGAAAGCAGTCATATTGTCTGGAGAAAGTCTTGTCCTACGTCTGACAAAGTACAAGGCCATACAGTGGGTAAATCAGCCCAAAGACTTGAAGCAAGACTAGCTACTGCCTAGAATGAGGAAGTACTTGTACAAACAGGGGAAATCCTCACATTCTCTTTTTCTTTTTGATGATACAATGCCGTAAGATATTCTGTGCAGACGGTTCAGACTTTAACGAAGTATAAGTGATAGCCATTACATCTAAATATACTGGAGATAGGGGATAAGAGTTGTATTTCTGAAGGCAATAAAACAATACTTTTGTCCAGACTTCTTCTTCCGTTATAATGGTCTGTTAACAATTAAAAATTCTTACCTCTGTTATTTATGGATAACTTTGTTTCAGTGCTACTTGAAGCATACAGCATGCCAATAAAAATCATGTTCTAATTTATGAGTGAATGATTAAAGAGTCATTAATGATACAGTTTACCTGATGGTGTCCATAGACTGATACCAATTAAATGTGAAGATTTACTGTTAGTGTTTGACATTTACGAGGAGTTAATTGATCATCTCCCTTCTTAAAGGAGACCTCTGGGTGATTCTCAAATTTTTACATTTGTACAACTATAAATCAGTTATACTGAGGACAGAGTTTCAGAATTTGTGATAATTGGGATGAAGAATAAGAATATTTTCAAAAAATAGAACAAATTGCAATGAGTTGGGGCTCAAGGAAGCAGAACTAAAGAAGAAGGCATGCATAGATTATAGACAGGTGAACTAGCAAACAAGCGGTATTGTTATGGAATATTACACTGCTATCATTTCTGAAATATGTGAGCCTTCTATGTCATCATCCTTGTTCAGTGTAATTTGTTTAAGGTTTTTTAAAGTATTGTTTCTCTGCTCAAGAACCACAATAAATTCCACAAATCTATACAGGGAGTTGTCGATTTATGTACAACATGATGTGAAATTATGAAAATCGTCTGGAATGTCCCTTTAAACAAATTTCTTTCATGTATGAGCTTTGTTGATACGTACGGAGAAGTCAAATGGTGAAAGCTAGAGATTATTAAGCAGAAGGGTGAAAATATTAGGTATTAATTTTCTTCAATGTGTTTGCTCTCTGTACATCTTTGTGATCTTACAAAAATTTCATTTGTACAGAGGGCGGACAAATTGAAGCCACATGATGTTAATGTCTGATAACTTTATCAGTCCTTGGTGTATCTCGTGTGAGAACCAACTTGTGCCCAAACTCTTTTCAGGGCATTCGGATATCTTGGAAGAACTGTTGATAAGATTATAGAATACATTTTCAGAGATCTGTTCTTGTTCATTTCTATTGCAATGATTCCAATGGATGATATGTTTGTCAAGAATTTTAATGTTTAGGAAATGAGAATGCAACTTACAACTTGTACCTTGCTGCTATGACTTCAATATGCATTACACCTTTACATTAATATCATAATTTTACCTCACATTAATATGTGATAAATGTTATGCATGTGCAATTTTGTAATTTGCTGATATTAAAAAAAAAAACCGAATGCTCTAGAAACATATTACATACATATTTACATATATGTTTTTAAAAGTACTCTAGGAATGGATAAGATAATTGATGTTTTCAAATGGATGCATAATTCAGGATTGATTACATTGTGGATCAATTTTGTGTCCCATCTGCTAGGATTTAAAATGCCATTCTTTGCTTTGCTTTTCTTCATTCATTGTAGGCCTGGTCCAGATTGCAGGGAAACCATCTCCAAGGAAAGTAGACCAACATCAGATTCAATCAAGACTAGGAACTGTGGAGCGGGGAGAATTGAGGACCAAGCCTTTACACATAGAGGACCAGCAGAGCAGAGAGAATTGAGGACCAAGCCTTTACACATAGAGGACCAGCAGAGCAGAGAGAATTGAGGACCAAGCCTTTACACATAGAGGACCAGCAGAGCAGAGAGAATTGAGGACCAAGCCTTTACACATAGAGGACCTATCAGGGGTTCTATCAATGGCACCTGTATGATGTTTGGGGATGGAATGATTTTATGGCACCTTGAAGAGAGACAGCGATGTAAAGAGAATGATAAATACAGCCCCAAACAAACCCATTGTATGTGAGGATCATGTTTTTTTTTTTAAAGAAAGAAAAGTATTTATTTGTATCAAAATCAATGTACAATTTATGTAAACTTGTGTTGAAATCAAGCAAGCAAGTTATTTTCAGTGATTGTGTGGTGCTTAGTATATCTGTTGTTTCTGCAAGTAGTTAAAAGATGTTAATTTAAAGCTGTTTATAATTTAGAATGCACCCCACCTCCACCTAATTGAAGGTAATATGTGTACATACTCTTAACAAAGGTGTTTGGGAGTGTACTATTTAAACAACAGCAAATTTTGTATGGTGTTACTCAAAGAGATTTAACACAGTGCATACGAAATGCGTTCTTTTTCATTCACAGAGATGAACCTGGGGTGGGAAACAAATTGTGTATTCTGCATGCTGAAATAAAATGGTGATTAAAGTCAGGTGTATGTCAGTGCCACAAATAACAAGAAACTTTACAAATCTATTTTTTTACAGAGATTATTTCTAGATATGGAACTCTGTTTCTTTGACTGATATTCCCCGGCTGTGTTAAAGACGATCTGTATTGTATAGACAAATCAGAATACTGGAAAGATATGCAAGTCATATTTTTGATTCTATTTTAAAATCTGGCAATGTGTATATATAAGTGTACAAAGTTCTGATATTTTATATGTGATATACATGTATTTTTGTGTATGTGTCCTTGTGTGTGTGTGTGCATGTTGTGTGTGTGTTCATGTATGTGTGGATATGAGTGCATACTAGTGTAGAAGAATGTAATCAATTTTAAAGCAAAAAGATGCTACTTCCATGGACAATGTGTAGCGTGAATGTATTTCAGTCTCTCAACTGATGAAATAGAAAACAAAAAAAAAAAAAAAGAAGCAAAACTATTTTTGGTGCAACACTGAGAATTAAATCTATGGTCATAATCCTGATCAAATCTGTAATTATGATTGATGATTCATAGATATTAAAAGGCTCACTAAATATGTGTCACTGTAAGAAAGGTGTTCTACCTCTATTGGCCTCATCTTTCAAACTTTGATGTAAAAAAAAAAAAAATCTCTGATGACATCAACGTTTTAGACTGTAGATATTCCACTGAAATTGTTTTGTGGTGTTTGGAAATTTACGGGGTAGTAGTTTTTCCTGTGAAAAGCTTCCAAAAGTAAAGAGAGGAAAACAGGAAGAATTATCATTGAAATCATTGAAAGTTATCATTGAAATGTTTACCCCGCGATACAGATGGTGGATACAATGGTATTAAATACGCTATTTGGTTGATGGATGTGATGTTGCAAGTTGCCCATCAAAATGAGAATTCCCTATCTAGTTCTGTGTGACTGTAGAGCCTTGCACCTAGTGCAGTGTGTTCAGATATCTATTTGTATGACATTTAGTCTTGCCCGTCTGTGTATCATGTATTTCTGGGGAATTCTTAAATAAGACACGAAATAGATCAGTGAACTTTCATTGTACATGATTTCATTTCATAGCTGTAAAAAGAGCTTGCAGAACCAGGTGATAAATTGTTATGAAAACATTTATGATGGTGAAGTGCTGACATTTGAAAAGTAGGCAGTTGGATATTGAGATTTGCAATCCACATTGCACAACAGACTGTTGTTACAGCAGCCGTTGACGTTTTGCTTGAAAGAAAAATATTTTCCTGCCTGTAAACCTGCCAGTTAATATCGAAACCTGACTCAAGGATGAATGAAATAGGAAATAACACTTCTCCCAGTCAACACTTTGAGTGACATCATTGCGATTTTTAGTCCAATTAATTATGAATGAGGGAAGAATTGATGTGGCTAGATATGAGGCGGTCCCTGTCAACAAGTTGATGTCACAAGTGCGTTAGTCTTGGCAAACTTCCATACTCCATATTTCATGGCATATTCTCGTCAGTGGTGTACTTTTGGTGTTATTTTTCTGCAAGCAGGCAAAGATATCTCATATTAGCCTTCTGAGCTGTTACGTGCATTCTTTGTACCAGTAGCGACTGCAGTGATTATAAAAGATCTCTCATACATTTGTATATATATCACCTTTCAATTCAATGTCGTATTTTAAAAGGCTTTAATACTAAATATTGCCACCAATCCCTGGAGACCCGGAAGCCAATTGATTGTTCTCTGTCTCAGTGTCTTTGTAGGTTGTAAATTTGAAGAATGTTCAGCTTGCATTCAGGAAGACAGTTTCATTTTGCTAGGCATTGTGGGAAGGGGCTGTAAGACTCTGTCTTTATACCTGGCATGAAGTGTCAAAGCACCCGGGGACTGGTTGCATAAAACTTTTACTTGAGAAAAACTCTGGTTGATTTTTCCACATTAACGTAATTTTTTTCCTATGTTAGAGTCGATGGCAGCATCATGCTAACACGAGTTTTCAGTTCTTACCACTGTTTTTCTCTTGATAAACATTTTATGCAACAGGCCCCAGATGGTGATCAATCAGAAATGGGAGGTAAACAAATAAAATGTGAATCGTGCAGCCACTTATAGACACAACTTCCACTGATCCTGACAAGAAATCAAGCAATTTAAAGAACAACTTTGTTTGTTTTTTTCAAATACCTTTAGATTTGGATGCAGTACAGTGTGGTGTGAGCTGGGATATTAATTCACTGTGTTGAATACCACCTTGTTACTTAAAGTGTTACAAGCTAAAATGTTTTCAAAAAAGTGCAAATGTAGCTAGATCAATGAATTCACCATGGAGAGATATCACTTTTTTTCCCCTCTCAAATGATAAAAACCTTATGGTTCTGTCTGAAATATGCCACTTATATGTTACATTGCTTCTGTACCTTGAGTGTTAAATTGCCTTGTCTTATCTATTCCAGAAATTATAAATACAAGATGGGGAGCACTCTATGCGAATGATTTCTGTAAAAAAAAAAAGAAATGAAAAGAAAATGAACACATTGGCTTCGGATAGGGCAGGGACTCTGTAATATAGAGAGTACAGATCAATTCCCGAGTGTATTGTTTTGTTTTGTTTTGTTTTGTCAAAGGAGCAAAACAGACATTTGTACTAATGCACTGCATCTCAGAAATTAATATTTCGCCAGCCTGAATAGCCGAGTATTGCTTTGCCCTTTGCTGGTGGTTTGTTTTTGTTTTTTCTTTTTTTTTTAATCCTAAATGAGTCAAATTTGTTTTTCAGTCAAGCAGAATTATTCCAGATTTCCCTTAGATGTGATCTCTTTGTCAACTTGTCTTTCTATGAAGCACAAACATATTTCTCATGTTTTAATCTATGGAGGCCCATTGTGCGTTATCAGTGTAAATCATATTTGATATATGCCCATTGGAAATATATTTGATAGCAAGCGATATATAAAAGACATGTATATTATGTGAATATATCGAATGTCATAATTGGTATGTTGTATGAGTATCTTACTTGTCATCATTGTACAGTGTGTCATTCCAGCAGTATGTGTCCTAGCCCCTATTTTATGGACCAGTGGCTTGCTGTGAAAAAGAGTTGTACATTGTACGTGTATATATTTCAACCTCTTTTTATGTGTTTTAATTGACAAAGAAATATACATCTGTCGAAAAGGCAACTTACGGTGCGTTCGAGCGCTCTCCTAAATTAAACCGAACCATACCATATCCAGAGGAGCGCTTGATTGCTCCCAAAGTGTACCGCACTAAACCGAACCGAGCCAAAAGTGGACCACCTCACAATGTGCTCTAAAAGGGTTCCAAATGCACACCAGAAGTTGGCATGTGAAGAATACGCATTACATACATATATGTCATAATGCAAACAGTTCATTCTCTTTGTTCAGAACATCTGGAAGTACAGGTTAAGCATCCTGGGTGAATGACCCTGTTGCTAGGAAATATGTGACCTCCTCTAAAAATAACTTGTGAGGAAGGCTTTCCCCACAGAGCACTCAAACGCTCCAAATCTGGCACGGTATGGTTCGGTACACTTTGGATTGGTTTGCTTTTGAGCGCTCAAACGCACCCTTAGAGACTTCATTTAAGATTAATCTTTTTTTTCCAAAAGTTTGAAATCTCAAACTCTCTATCTTGTAAGATAATTTTTATGACTCTCAATATTGCCTTGTTACATCGAAACCAGCAAGGTGCTTTCGAAATTGGTAATGTAATCTTGTGTCTTATAAAGTATACATGGTCATACTTTCTTCTTATATTGTATATACTCTGTGATGAAATCATATCAAATGTCAGACTTTAGTCCAGTTAGATAGTGGTTAATATTCCAATGTAAATATTCTGAAAGACTGCTCATTGCAAATTATGTCATGCTTCATATATATTATATATGTCATCCAGTCAAATTACATATTATTTCATGCATTCCAATTGTTAGAATTTGGCATAGGTCGTACCAGGATGACAGTCAGTCATAAAAAAAAATTGATCACAAATACGATTTTCAAAATACAACGTATGCTTTCTTTGGATCTTGTCATGAGGATTTAAAAAAAAAATTCTTTGTACATGTGCCTCTGGTCAGATCATTGATATGATATATAAAATACATGTATCATAGATGTGCACTGTTAAGATGTGTTGACTTAAAAATGTTTTTTTTTTTGCGTTTGTGTAGGTGCTTAATAATAGCGAGCTTGAATGTATATAATTTCTTTTCCTAGTGTAATGTGTGTCTGCATATTTGTAGGGGAAAATGACTACAGCAGAGATGCATATGTCGGAATTCTTTGTAAAACTATTAAAGCGAGTGCCTTTGAGGCAAACACACACACACATACCCGGTACACAAAACCATGCCCTAGGGCAGAAATTAGGCACACAGTGTAATGAAAATTCAACAGCAGATTATTGACCTGTTTCGTACAGGAACCTGGTGGCCTGCATTTTAAGTCTAAGGGTACAATTGTGTTTCAGAGTTCAGTATGGAACAGGTTAATTCAGTGTCATGCAAAACCCACACGACTCTATTTGACCAGGGAGGGGTAAGAGATACTGATTGGACAGTATTGTAAATACCCCGGGTCTAATTGTACAGGTGCATAGTGGAAGGAGTATAGTCTTTAGATGTATACATGTCCTTCTGTCATGATAAAAGTACTTGTGTCTTCTCTCTTGTAGTGAGCATGGTGAAATAAAATGGGATAATTGAAGAGCTGTTTGTGACCAAACTCTGTAGTCTCTGGTTTCAGTTTTGAGAAGCGGTTTCTATGACAACAGCAGGTGATGTGTGGGAGGATACCGTATCATTGGTTGAGAACCAGAAGGGCTTTAACACAATGTTGGGTGCATTGAGTTACTGCTGTCCTGTTGTACACATTATGGTGTCAATTTTACATTTTTCATTTCCAGTAAGATGTTACAAATTATAGCCACAAGGGCACTATTTGTGGGATCTTCCCACCTCCCAGATTTTACCCAATATTTGAAACAATGCTTACAAATCTACCCACTTTCGATAAAATTAACTATTTATGTAATGAATTTTTTCCGTTTTTATATATGCTCAATTCTTACAACGCGATAGTGCACTTCTAGTTCTCAGCTGAAGATATCTTGTTCTTAGATCGAACAGTAACAAAGCCATCAACAGTATCAAAATATCTACAGTTCCCGAGGCATCAATGGAACAGAAACTAAACACGACATGGAAGACTAATGACCAGCATTGTTTGAAACATCCAAATACTGTTCATGTAGAATGGATGCTTTATCTCGGGTAAGGCATAACATCTGACTATTACAGAGCAATGCAATATTTTTATCAGGTACAGAAATACCTTGCATGACTGTTAAAATAGAACACTGCTACACAATGCTCAAAAGCAAATATTGGGTTGAATTCACATATTTCCAAACTTGTAAAACAACAACAAGAGATAAAACCAATTAGTTAATACCCTGGTAACTAGTACAATGTAGCACAGCATCATTATTGCTCATGAACATTAAATCTTTTAAAAGTATCTATCATAAAATGTCTGAGTTCTCAGTCAAAAGTTTACATCACAAACAAAATGGAGTGAACAGATACAATGCAGTTTTGGTTCAGTTTTTATTTCAAATGGTGAAATTTGCACTAGCATTTAAGTTCCAAATGTACACAGGATAACACAATACCACCTTGGAATGACCACTATGATTTATTACGTGCGAGTGTGTGTGTATGTGAAGAGTGTAGGAGTGTGTTGTGAGTGTGTGATTGTGTTTGTGTTGTGTCAGTTTGTCTGTGCATTGTGTATGTATGATCATGTGTGTGTCCATATGGCCGCTTACACAACCAAACCAGAATATGAACAGACACTGTATATAAACTTCAGAGATTCCAACTCTCCCGCTTTCGACGGGACGTCTCCCGCTGAAAGCCCATTTTTTTTTGCAGAATCTCCCGTTCTCCCGCTTGAGATGATTTCTTACTTAGTATCATTGTATGTTGAAAAATAAGCCTTAGATAGCACGAGAGAGCATCTAGAACCATAGACCGTGAGGGACTTCGCGCTCGTGTGTGCGCTTTGCGCACATCAAGTTGGAGTCTCCCCTTTGCTAGGGGTTTCGGGCGGGAGAATCTCCAGATCAGAAGGTGCTTGGGGTTGGAGTCTCTGAAACTTGCAAAGCATCGAAATTAAACTCATGGAGAAATTCATCTTCCTCCAAAGAGCACAGTGGCAAGAAAAGGCAATTAAGTTGGCAACCTGTCAAAGTGAGAACATTATCACAGCTCCAATATCAAGCACTTTATTACCTCCGCCAAGGGAGGAGGTTATGTTTTCGTTACCGTTTGTTTGTTTGTTTGTTTGTCCGTGTGCAAAATAACTCAAAAAGTAGTTGACGTATATAGACGAAACTTACAGGAAAGGTTGAGAATGACACAAGTAACAAATGATTAAATTTTGGTAGTGATCCGAGAATTTTGGGGGAATTTATGAAAGATTTTTAATATTTTGACAGGTAGGGTCAATGAACTTGGGAGTTCAAGCTGTGCATTTTTGAGGTTTTCAAACGCGCACTAAAGTGCGTGCTCTAGTTTCTTCTAGAGGCGATGGAAATCACTGATCATCAGTGATTTCCATCGCCTGTCTATGGAAGGGCCCAAAGAGCTTTTCCCAAGTGGTGGAAAGGAGAAAAAATAATCTCTTTGGGAAGAGCAAGATCATTGGTGGAAAGAAGCTGCTTGGCGGTGGTCTGCGCTCTCAGAGTGCTTTTCTAGTTACTGAAAGTATTAATGTTTAAGACCATGATTTTGATTTGCCAAGTTGGAAGCACCACTAGTACTTCTCTTTAGGCTGGGGTGTCTACAAACTTAAACTTAAATCATGAGGGGGGGGGGGGCTCAAACAAAGTGACTGAATGTCCCCTAAAATGAGTACAGAGTACAATGCACATCAAGAGATAATTTCTAAGAACATTCCAGCCACATTCTTTACTAGCATAACGTCAGTCCAGCAGCTTCAGCGGCATTAAAATCATAGCGTGATAAGTACTTCACCCAACTGGGAGGCACAGTATAATTTCGCTTTGTACCCGTACACGTACCCGGTAGTATGCTCAAGCTTGCCTCCAAGTCTCCTGATGAGGGGTGCTACTCCCACATGATCAAATCTGTACCTTTTGGACATGTGTTTATCATCTACACAAACTCAAATAGAATGGTGTGGGCATATCGTATGTTGAAAAAAAAAATACAACAGGACCCTCCGCAATGATAACTTAAAAGATAGTGAATCAATCCAAATACAATTTCAGGGTATGAAACTATAAGTCATTAACCACATTTTGTAGAAAGCCCCATTCGATTTGCTTCAGTGGTCAAAGAAAAATGAGGATTTTTGTAGAGCATGTCGGGAATCCCTTCCCTCCAAGTTCTATCCATTGTGTTCACACATTAATATGCAGTTCCAACAGCATCCAAGTGCTAAACTTAAGAATCACATCCATGACATGCTTCACAACGATTCACATTTCTCTGTGACCACTTAACCAAATTGAATGAGGTTTTCTGCAAAATATAGGGAAGATGTTATCTTTTTAGACCCTGAAGTAGCATTTAGACAGTTTAATCATATTGGAAGTTATCAATGCAAAAATCTGATTGTAATTTTTTTGGAGGACATACTGTAGAGTGAGATCATCAGGACTGGCCAAAACAATCTTACAAGGCACAGTGAGAGGAAAGGGGGCAATTCAAGAGGTAGACCAAAGAAGAGATGGGAAGATAACATACAAGACTGGACAGGCTTAAGGTAAAGAGAGGCACAAAGAAAGGCAGAGGAGAGGGAGGAATGGAGGAAACTGGCTGTGAAGTCTTCTGTGGCACCCCAACGGTCTTCTTGACTTCGGGATATGTAAGATTTGAGTTTGACTAGTCAAACAATCGTGTCTCAAGGCAGGGTTCGAAATTGGCGATGGTCCGCTGGCCATTGGCCACCCAAAATGTCGGACTAGCTAAAAATCATAAAATTCTGAAGTAACTAGTCCGTCTGGCTAGCCAAAATATTGCTTCAGTGTCAAAATTGATTCTAAGTAGTCCGCCTGGCTAGTTAAAAAAAAGTTAAGTGCGACCCCTGCAAGGTCCAATTTACAAATCTTCCCACTTCCCACAGTATAAACAGCATAGAGTATGGGGCAGACGGATTTTGATTGCAGCATTTCTTTTGTGTCCATGCCAAGCACAACATTCAAGAGGTCGGACATGACACAACTACTGTCAAACATGATATTTTTGCAGCATGAAATTTTCACAAGTTGCCTCTAACAATCAATGCATATACTGTAAACATAAACTTTTGCGTGCATTTTGATTTCGCAAATCTTGGCTCTCCCGAAATTCTCGAAATCAAAATGCATGCAAACATTCCTCGTTTTACAGTTATAAACTGAACAATGTCCCTTTGTGATAAGAGTTAGCCTTGGCAATACAGAACTAGTACGGAGCAAACATCTTTGGCTATTTAGGTTTTTAGTACTTCTGTCTATTTTACATTGTATAGGAATGTCAAATGAGCTCTGTTCAATGAGATAAGTACAGTGACTGTTGAAAGACGAGTAATGTTCCTTCTTTCTCGTCTGAATGCCAAGTCAGGTTCCTAAAGGCTCCGCAGCTTCTCTGGACGCTAGATACCGCCTCTGTATTTCCACAGCATTGTAATACATTGTGGTGTCGATCCCATCCATGCACCGTACCACGCGTGCCTGCACCACCATGTCTGCAGGAGTCGGTATTTCTGGGGGCATCTCACCGATGAACTGGGACAGTGACCCTGCCCTCGCCTGGAATGGCTCGATGAGCCGTGTGCTGATGGTCAGCTGGTGCGTTTGATTTTGTTCAGAAGATGTAATAATGGCAAGCTGTTTGACCGGGTTGTACGTTGTAAGTCTGAGATTAACAAAGAAAAAAAAAAAAAAAACATTCATAGTCTATTTCATTCAAATCCAAAAATAACCACATGGTTGTGGAGCTTTGTTTTTTAGTCACAACAGAAGATTTTGAGAGACTTGCACACAGAATGAATAATGTTGATTTGGATGTGGTTAACTCTGCACAAGACATAATCATCTGGATAGGGGAAAAGGCATCATCTTGGGCAATTTTTTTTTTCTAACATATCATGCAAAAGGCCAGACATTTTCTATCTAACTCCTTGAGATTCCTTGGCTTCAAATGGACAAAGTTGACTATATTTTACATTCATTTTCATTATATGACTGTTGACAACAAGTTAATAGAGAGTAAATCAATCATTGCAAGATAAAATGCTCAGGGATAAAATTGTTCTCTCAAACTTGATCACTTGATTTGACTGATGTCCAGAGACGCCAACCCCAAGCACCTTCTGATCTGGAGATTCTCCCGCCTGAAACCCCTAGCAAACGGGAGACTCCAAGTTGATGTGTGCGAAGCGTGAAGTTCCTAGGGTTCTAGATGTTCTCTGGTGCTATCTAAGGCTAATTTTTTCAACATACGATAGCAACAAGTAAGAAATCCTTTCCACCGGGAGACATAGAGCCAGGGCGGGAGAAATCAAATCTCCAGCGGGAGAACGGGAGATTCTGCAAAAATGGGTTTTCGGCGGGAGATCTCCCGTCGAAAACGGGAGAGTTGGAGTCTCTGGATGTCATTGTTTAATATTCAAATGTTTTGAAGACTATATTCTTGCGAATCTTGAATCAAACATGTACGACCACAATTTCACCTCTTAAAGGCTTTCATGAAGTCCACATACTGAAACAATTGCATACCTCTGGTAATACATGTAATGCACTTGTCAATGTAATGACTCACCCCACTACCCCCGGACATGGGTGCGTCATTTCCTCGTTTGGTCCGTCAAATTTGTGACCCAGGTGTGCGTCATTTTACCAGCTATGTCCGTCAAATTTTTGACCGAGAGGTGCGTCAAAATCCCATCATTGTCGTCAAATTTTTGACCGAGGGGTGCGTCATGGTACGTCACTTGGCTATGGAAAATAACACGCATTATTCTGAACCGAGGGGTGCGTCATGGTATGCACTTGGCTATGGAAAACTGCACGCATTTTTGCACGCTACCAGTACCGGATACACGTACGTACCGCGAGTGAATTTACAGTGAGCGCTTTCCCGCGGCAAGTGAGAATCAAAGTCGGGAAGCGTTTTGGAGTAGGCCTAAGAGGGAAAAATGCTTGCCCGAATCTGGCAAGCAAATGATTTAAAAGCCACCCTTTCTCCTCACATTTTCTTTCCAACAAACTCATGAAATTACGCATACTCAATCTCAAGCCAGACGGACTGTTTAGCGATATAACGATTTCAACCTCACAGTACTAAATAGTAAAATCAAAGATCGTATACGGAATTCCGCATACGATCTTTGGTATACCGTTGCGTGGTGCGTACTGCGCGTACCTGCAGTATAAGCCAGGCAAGTCGAGTGTTAGTGGTGCGCGACTCGCTCGCTAACGCTGTCATGGCTGTGCAATTCGCAAGTGAGCAGCGTGCTCGTTATTCCTCATCGAACGTACATCGTCCATGTGTTGCATTCAACCGGACTAGAAATGGCCGCGCACATACAGCGCATCTGCAGACAAGTCATGGCCAGGTGACTATGGATTGCATGCACATACATTCGGAATATCGTAGCAGCAGAGTGATGTACGGTGAATGACGGTACGGTGCTTACAGGGCCAGGGTAAGGGAAACTTGCCGAAACTTTGACAAATTGTGTTTACGAACCGAAAGAAAATGAAATTGCGTGAATAAAGCGTATGCAAAAATCCTTTCAGTATTTACGGGGTGCGTCATATGTACCGAGGATGTCCGTCAAGAAAGTGACCTAGGTGTTCGTCAAAAACCCCGTGTTGTCCGTCAAAAAAGTGACTGTGGTGTTCGTCAAAAACCCCGTGTGGTCCGTCAAAAAGTGACTGTGGGGGTGCGTCAAAAACCCCGTGTGGTCAGTCAAAAAATGACCATGACGCACCCATGTCCGGGGGTAGTGGGGTGCGTCATTACATTGACAAGTGCATAACCAAGGTTCAAAACCTCCTGTCTCAAAATCTGACTGCATGCAAAAGCGTAGGTTTTAGCACTTTTACATGTAGCCGGTGGTCAAATTTTGGACACGTCCGTTATGGTTGAATTATGGGCAGCTTGTTTCATGTTCTGGAAATAATTAAATAATTTCACATGTGAATTTATTTAATTTAATAATACTGTGAGTATTAGTCCACACAACACCCTACAACCCCATTCTCAACTTAAATTTAACTTCCCATTCCTGTAGTCGCAAGTGTAGACTGCCTAGGCTGTGCCTGTAGTAGGATGATGTGCTACTAATAGCAAGGATTATAGGCCCTACTCCTACTAGTACTGCTATTACAGACAGTATTAGAAAGTGCAGAGTACTGCAAGGCAATAAAATTGATTTTAAATTTAATCATTTTTTTTTTTCAAGAGGATTGGATAACCCTCCGTTTGCTTTGAGCTTTATCTCCGCATTAAACGCGCTGACATCAACAAGCATGATTTGAGCCTATATACTATTAACTGTCTATGACATGACTACATGTACTAAAGCACAAACACCCCGCCGGCCGCCCCGCCGCTACATGCAGCATGCAGCTGGCTAGCTGGGAATATTGGGGCTAACTAGGAGCTGCAGCTGTTCTACACAAATCTATATGCCAGGGACTAAGTAAGACTAAGAGCTAAAACGCTGGACTTCTCTTCACATCACACAGATCGTTCGACTTCGACAAGATTCAGACACAGAAACTCGACTCACTTTCCCATGACTCTGACTGATTTCCCCTTCATACCAATTGGTCCGAGGCTGTGAATTTCACTCAAACGAAAAATCTCTCCGTGGGGAGGCAGACGTGACGACATGGTGATCGTTTGCTGTCAATTTTGATAGATAGATCAAACGTATCGGGCATGCGACAAACACGTGTACGCTGCCTCTGCGGGGCGGCGGCGTGTACACAACCTGTCGTGTATACACACGGGGTGTTACGCAATCACCAATCAACAGACCACGCCCCCTTGGTAAACGTTGGAGACAAAGCTAATTGTTTTAAATTGTATTTCCATATCTATATATCCCTATCAATATCTATTTGTTTATCTATTTATCAATCTATTAGTATCTATCTATCTTTTTTTTTTCTATCTATCTATCTATCTATCTATCTATCTATCTATCTATCTATCTATCTATCTATCTATCTATCTATCTACCAACCTACCTACCTACCTACATATCCGGCAAATTTATTATTATCTATTCTGTCTATTCATCTACTAGTGTATCCGTCAATTGAAGAGTTATATCACAAACCATGCTAACTCCATTTTGAATTGTTCTGTTGAGATATTTGTGATTAAAGCTCCTAAAAGACAAAGAAAATAATAAGAAAGTGGGATATTTTTAATCATAACTTCTTGAATATTCCTTGCTATGTCACAAGTGAGGTATTACTGGAAAGGTTTAATTTTGCTTTATCTGATATTGGACTTACTTTGAAATGTTTAAAAATGGCGCTTATAGCTCATTTTGAAGAAAAAAAAACAACAACAAAAAACAAAACTCTGCAATCTATTATCCCTTCAACATTCATTAAGAATTGCATTCATTTCCCAAACAGATATAGATCCAGCAAAAATGCAGGAAGATTAGTGAAGCACTTAGTAAAATTTTGAAGTAAACCAGACAATAACTTCAAAACTCAATTGCATGATTTGGTTCATTCTATTTGACACCCTCTCAGAGAGAAACTCAAAACAAATCTCAATTCAATGTCGTATAGTAGCAGAATGACTAATTGGCCATTGAGAAAAATATAATACCGTAATTTCACAAGCATTCACATAATCTAGGGTAACAAAAATTAAGCACTATCCTATATATTCTGCTTCTCCCAAGAATGTTACTAAGAATGATACCATCTGTTTTGTTTTTATTTTTTAATAATGTTTCAAAGGGGGAGGGTCAAGAGTCCATTATTGGAGAAAAAATTAATGTTGAGGCACTGCAGCACCCCCCCCCACCCCCCCCCCCCCCCATAACAGAACTTGACACTACTTGGCCCTTGCAGAACATTGGTTGTGTCTTTAGGAGATAAAGGTCAAAGACAAACCTAGCGTGACTGTGGCTGGCACTTTATGATATCTTCCTTCCTGATTAAACAAGCCAATTTGAGCAATAAGAAGACCATTGATGTGATTCAAACAATTTGCATTATATGCCTAAACAGTCAAGTTATCCTCCGTGTGGCTGGCTCAAAATCAGAAAAACATGTAATATGTATGTGGAGCATCTAAAAAAAATGCATTAAACAACATCTTCATCAATCACCTCAGTGATCCTAAGTTTTTTTTACTACTATTCATTCTGCACTGAGAAATCTATCTGCCAGTAGCTACAACATGTACACACATTCAATTTTTTTTTTTTTCAACCGCAGAAGGATTAGAAATGATATACAAAGTGAAGTAGCAACATTTATAGCTTTGTGCCATTCATGAGACACATTTAATTCCTTCTTATTACCATCACATGTCACAAAAATGCAATCTTCAAGTTGAAAGGAAATTTTCAGAACATATCTCTCTGGAAACTGAAAATCAATTATATAATTGGAAAACATGACAACATATGATCGCACATAGTATGTTGTCTACAATAAACATCATCATAACAGGTGAAGCAATTCTTAAATAAATATCAGATCCAGCTATATGAACTCGAGAGAAAAATGACCTTCCTGCATTACAAAAATTTATGCTTGTAGAATATCTAAGAATTTGATAGCAGGCATGCATTTATCCTGCAAAAATAGAAAGCTTGATCTTCCTTCTTTATTCATGAAGATTACTCTTAATTTCAAAGCCAGTCATATTATGTGTGCTGATTGTATTTTAGTCATTCGACACTATAACTTTATCACTCTTTGTTTATTTTGTTTATATAAAATACTTTTAAATACTACAAATAATTTTCCTCTTACGTCTGAAGATGTATCAGTAATGCCATATCATTACTTTGTCTTTTGAAAAAGAAGAAAAAAAAGCTGATCATCCTTCCAACAAATTTGTGAAAATGACATGTTGATTACTTGCCTACATTAATGTAAGTGCACAAAATACCATATGGTCATATGATCATGATTACCAGCCCTAAATCCTGAAGGATACCATGTTTGATAACCTGCTGAGAACCATACCGACACAAACATCTTGACACTAATTCAGTCTTGTTGAAATTTTAGCTAATTTGATGCTTCATTTCACCATTTTTCATTCACTTACAAATTCCTTTCTTTTAGGATTTCCTGTTGAAGCTCATAATTACCAGGCATATCTGAGACAAGAAATCAATCAAGCCTTGCTAAGATCTGTACAAATTTGTTGCTTCATTTCACCAGTTTCCTTCAAGTACAAATTCCTTTCTCTGTTATTTCTTATTTGAGCTCAATATTATAATACACTTCTTAGACATACATTTTACCAAAGGTACAATGGATGTGTGGTGCATATGTGTGCAGCTAAATAGAAAGGGCTTACCCAGTAGGGATATCTATTATTTTCTTCGAGTGGGTTACTCATCCAGACATTCAACACAATTCTTCAATATTGATTTGCTGTGTCGGTAAAGAGTGCCAAAGTGATGATGTCACAATCTTTTGTTCAAGTATGGTTAGCAACCACTTTATTTATAGATATTCATGCTATGTGAGGTTGTTTGGAACCAGTTTCCATGGCAATACGGGGTTATGATGTCACATTTTGTTACTCTTTCATGTCAAAGTTTTCAAACATCCTATCAAAGTCTAACTAGACTCACTCAACTCAACACTCCAACTCCCTTTTCACAGATTAATGCTATGTTTACACCATGTTCCTGGCAGCCATGGCCAATCACATTTCAGACCAATGGGATTGGCAAATTTGACAGGCTGTGCTTGCTGTAGATGCCTTGCCAGATTTTAGAATGAAAAAAAAAAATCCTAGTAAGCCAAAGAGAAATGGGCAAATGTAACAAAACGTGACAGTAGGTAATACTGTATACACCGAATATTTCGCGAGGTTTTTATTTTCGCGAATTTCGCGAGTCAGGTGCTATTCGCAAAATTAAAGACACACGAAAATATTGACTCTGATCAAGCTATGAATGTGACGTACGCTTATACATTTCTTCATTCGGTACAGGACTACACGATCGCGAATTTAACCACTCGCAAAATCGTCGGGAAGTTCCGATTTGCGAAATATATGGCGTATAGGCCTACAGTAGGCTGTATACAGTAGACTGTAGGCTGTAAGACTATGGTCCATAGTGGGACGCGACAGGAAATATGCGATCTAGCCTGACCAGACACTATGAAAACGGCATCTGATAGCTACATGCTCACTATAGTGAGGATACTTTCATAACAAAACAAAAATACATGTATGAAGGTGGAAAAGGAGAATATTTCACCTGCCCATGGCACATTGTGTTTGGGCAAATGAGGTTGCCATGGTCACCAGGAAGATGGTGTAAATGTAAGCATTAGAAAAGGGATTTCACTTTCATTCTTCCTCATAATGATCAATTTCAAACTACAACAAAACAAGCAAGAAATCAGACATAAAAATGTGAATTTCTCTCATTTACACTTATCTGAATCATGACTGTAACATGGCAATCAAATTGCTATCACTGGAAATCAAATGATATAACAAAAAAGATAATTCATCCTGCTGTAACACTCAGATACTGAACTGATTGAATCATCTCTGAATATTTAAAAATGACAGACAAAATGGTCATTTTAATATCTATGCTTGGCATAGCTTTTAACAACTTTGTAGCACTTCAACCTGTCTTGACCACAGGTTGAAGCTAGCGTGCTTAAGTGAATGACTGATAGAAATACACTCATTATATAACTGTTTCAGATTCTGAGAACATACACTGTGTTCACAACATATCTTTCAGTTGACTGATATTCACAAAATCATCGACATGAAAAAAAAATATTGCCTCCTGTAAAACAGATAAATGTCAGTCATTCCCACGGAGGGAAATGGCTAACCATGCTTCTGTAAAAGTGATAATACCTTGCATTCCATTGCCCTGATTCTCCGCAGAGAATTTTACCACTTGCAAAACTGTCTTTACAAATCCACATCCACAAAATGTTAACTGTAAACACACAAATTTTTGCAGTGCTTTAATTTTTGCGCATTTCATGCTATTTTTGGCAAGCGCAAATTGGAAAACCTGCAAAAATATCTTCATAATTTTCTCTGCACATTTTAAATGGGTTGACAATCATGCAACTCAAATTCAAGAACCTACAAATATGATTTTGAGCTGCTCTGCACAAAAAATTAATTGTGCAATTTATAGACATTTACAGTATATGGTACAAAGTATGTGAGCTATTACCACAAAAGCCTGAAGCACTCAGCAAACATAGATGTCCATTTCAAGAAAGTTACTTTACTTCTCGTTGAAAGTCTCTCATAGCGACACATGAATGACTCCGGCCATTCTGAGATTTTTCAAAACACTTTCGTGTGATGATTTCATGAAACGGACCCCTGATTTTGGAATCAGTGAATTCGCCAAGCCTGATATATTCAGAACTTGTCTTATTTCATTTCCACAAAGATACAAGATTTTGCACAAATGCTGGCCACAAGATACACACAATTTGGAAAAAAAAGAAGTTTTTATACCTCTAGGGTTAGATGCAGTAAATTATGATTCAAATAGGTCAATTCAAAATGCAAATAGTAATATGATGTCTACTTTATAAACACCCAAATGTTTGATATAATGATTTGGAAACTTTCTTGCGTGATGAAATGTGAATAGGAGGTAGTTAAGAAGGTTAGATACACAGAGATATACTTTGTATATGTCTCTGTGGTTAGATATTAGATTTCTAATGCTTTAACAGAAGTAATATTGTCTATTTCACGTATATAAACTAAATCTGTCTATTCTGCTAGGATTTTGTTTTTACCATTGGAGTTTGTGACTTCCTCCAGGTAAAATGGTAATAAGTCACACATTGGTTTGATCCCTTTATGGTGACATACTTCCACTTGACTCTTACCAGTTGTTAGAAGGTTTATTAAATTCTTGAATGACCATTTACTTGCTGCATGTGTTTTTGTTTCAATTTTTGTTCTCGTAGACTGTCTACTAAGACTACACCAACAGTTCTAAGCACAGTTCATAAATAGCAGGCATTGATATCTGAGAGACACAAATAACATTCATGTTTACAGATATATTCTGACACATAGAAAACATACATTTAAGCACTTTTTGGTCAATTTGATACCATGAAGTGAGTGTACTCGAGAACCCCTTCATTCTCCTTCTATTTCTTACAAAATTTAATCAAAATTCAAAGTGAGAATGAGTCAAAATAGTGCAAGAAAATGTTATTTTGGTCATATATTCATACTTCTTGGACTCAACACACATTTACTGGACAACCATGGGGACTTGACTTCACTACTCTTACACATCAATACAAATATGACCTTTGACTCCCTTCAAATGGATATAAAGAAATGATACACATGTAAAAAAAAAAATCACTTTGTTCTTAGCCTTTTGTCAAGGCCCTCTCACTTTAACAGGTGAGCAAAGCAAGCTCAGCCAAGCACTACGGCGTGAGGGCCTTTTGAGATCTGCTTCACACACTATTATTTTGAACCCTACTGAATATTCATAGTAACAGGTTCCGGTCGACCAATGGAATGGCGTGCTCCCCACATCCTCAGCCTTGGTGTTGTCATGCATGTTGGCATTCATCACTGACCACCCGTGGAGGTCTGTGGCGTGCATTCGCCGTATGCAAATAGGGCTCGGACATACAGCCACACTGATTGGTCAACTTTTGCTCCCCAAATCGGGGAGCAAAAGTCAGTAATTCAAAGGGCTAACAAAAGCATGCAAAGCAGACCTCATAAGGCTCTCACGCAACCCCACTCAGCTGGGCTCTCTTCACCATACAGCAAGAGCAGGGGTGCCAAGTTCAAAAAAATTTTATGAGTGAGATTTTCATGACTCGGCATCTCGGCATGCTAATGTGCGCGCGAGCGAGGGTGTGTGAGGGGTTTTTCCCCCCTGTGGCCTCCCACGGTAGGGAGCTTTTTCAATTTTTAGCTCTTAATGGTGCTCATCAGGTGCACACTTAAGTGACTATGTTTTACTTATTTTGAAAGACAAAAGGGAAATATACCTTCATTTGCAACTATCACTTTAATCTTCTGAGCTATGCTCATTGTTATAGGCCCAAGTTGCAGACTTCGCCCGATGCGTGAGAAAAATGGGTGTCATGCGTGAGATCGTGAGTTGGCCCCTAAATGCTTGAGTCTCACGTAGAATGCGTGAGACTTGGTAGCTCTGCAAGAGGGCCTTGATGAAAGGCTACTTTGATCTATACTTGAGTGACTGGTGCTTTACACGGCATCTCCCTTGACATTCTCCACAAATGGTTGCCATAGATACAACACTGATGTCCCCAATATCAGCCAATCAGAATCAAACTGCACCAATGGACAAATGTTTGATATTTCTTTTTCCTGTACATTTGACACCAGTACTAGACTGCCCTGATTTCTCTGTGATAAAGAAGTACTTCGCTTCAGGTTCATTTGCACATTTGTAAGAAACAAGTGCTTGGCACTTACCTTGCCCATTCTTACTGTCATACGATAATTGCACATGTGCAGCTACTGTAGGCCAACAAAGATGCTGGAATCGTAATTATTTCTGCAATGGAAAACCTCAAATAATACACACCATGTTTTATCCTTCATTAAAAAAAAGCATGTCTGTGTTGTGTTCTTTTTAGTTTTGTTTTGGTAAAAAGGTCATTAGGAGAAATGTCACACAATCAGAATTATGTAAGAGAAGAGGCCAATATCCATTATTTTCCTTTCATTCAATTCACACTTTCACATTAAAAAAGGGGAAGTGGATACAGGCTGGGAAGTACCTTCAGACAAACATTACTTATTTACCACACCTACATTGTACCTCAAGGAATTGGTAGTTTTCATTTACACAATCTTTGCATGCTACTGTGTGACAAAGAGAATGATTGTAGATATATCACTTTACAGGTGTCTACGGCGATGAAAATGAAACTGCCACAGGTTATTAAAGGATGTCCAAAAGTGGAACAAAGGTTACAAGACATTCTCTGTAGTGCTATATGTGTGGATGTATGCAGAGAGTGGAGAAGGAATAGAAGGGGAAGAATACAAATGGTCCCATCTACTAATATATTCAAATTTATGCATACCTACATAATCAAGGTTGTCTCCACAAAAAACAAAAAACAAAAACACACTTCCTTGAAGCTTGCCATAAATGGCAATCACTAACGCACACAAGTAGAATTCCAAGCACTGAAATATATTATTTGATCGGCACAAATGAATTTGAAAAGCTTGCGTTTCTGTGTCCAGACAAGGAGATAGAAAAAGAACTCTGATTTGAACATGGTGGTGAACCAGCCTACTCATGCGCAACACATCCTGTGGGCGTTTCTGTCTGAATGCCTCATAATCTAATGCAAACATATCACTCCAGCATACTGAGATTAGCTCATGAAAAATGTCAATCTTGATCAAAGTACAAGTTCATTCCTGCAAATTGTTTGTCTGATAAAATGTTTCTGTCAAATATTGATACAACCACAGCTTTACAATGAACCTCAACCAAGCACATTTTTTTCTTTTCTTTTCTTTTTTCCCTATAAAGTTGCATATCGTTGGCATTGGGCATTGTTAACTACTCACTACTAGTTAACAATGCAGAATATGTTTAAAAATACATGTTGATGATCATCAGACAACAGCTCACAGTAATCGGAAACAATTGAACCTCTCTGTGACAAAACAATGCAAGCAAATATATTCAGGGAAACCAGTGGGACAAGCTGCATCATATTGAAACTTTCAGTTTCACTTTGCTAATTACAGCAAATATTGAAGCCCAAATGTTACCAGTTAGTCATAAAATCTTCTGCAGCCTGCAAACAAAGGCATGCCACGGCCAGAAGTGAAGAAAACACCAGTGTAATTTATAGTAAAACTACTCCCCGAGTAAACCACATCAGTTAGAGGTGAGGATTTGCTTGTAAGCATCTTTCTACACAACGTTTTATAGACAATTTCTCAAAGGTTGATTGCCAAAAAATAAATGTAAACATCTGAACCCACTGAAGGCTACTCCCAAGTATACTTAGGAATTGAGTGTTAAAGGGATCGTATAGTTTTGGTTGAGACCTAACTTCAAGTTTCCAACATTTTCGGTGAAATAATGAGAAACCTCTTATGAAATACGAAAGAGCATGTAATTTCAAGAGGGATTCAATGTTTATTCGATGAAAATTGGTTATGAAATGGCTGCGATATCCAAAAATTGAGCAATCCTAATAAAACGTGGGATCCACCTTTCATTCGAATCGTTTTGTTTTACTTTGTTTTCGGATGTCTCAGCCATTCCAAAACCGACTTTCATCTCATAAACTTTGAATTCCTCTTAGAATGGTATGCTCTGAATTATTTCACAAGTGGTTTCTTGGTATCTCACAACAAGCTAAAACCCCAATCCTCATCTCCACCATTACTATACCATCCCTTTACAGCAAAAGCAGCTCATCCTTAACAGGTTAAAGTACACGTAAGTGGTTATACATTTTCACCAAGACGTCTTGATAGATTCACTGGAAATAAGTTTCATTACCAAAGCTCCTCGGACTTTTAATGACGAGGTTTAGCTCCATGGTCATGTGATACCCATGTTACACTCACTATATCTCTTTCTGTTGTGCATGATGTGTTTATGTCAACAGGTTACAAGGCCATAAAAAACCCCAGACAGAGTTTCATGAGTGCACTCAAAACCAAGCTTTTCAATTCAACTGAAAAAATACTTTCTGTTTCTGCTATGCTTGATGTAGTTTGTCTGAAGGTTATGGTGGGGGGGGGGGGGAGGGGGAGGGGAAGGGGAAGTTGATGCATGTAATTGTAACATGATGACTCAACTAAAATTCCTTCTAGAAAAAACAAAACAAAACAAAACTGCATTGCGAATGGGTCAATGACACCATTTTGGAAGCTAGGAAGTTGGTAGCCGGATAAATTGGTGAAGCTATGAAATATGCAAACCAGCTGAACAGTCTAATCTCTGTATGAAAAATTGGTGACTAACCTTCAAATGCTTTATTTCGATACGACACAATTTGAACATTTCATGTGGTTGTTCATTAGTGTGACACTATAGTAAATTTTGTGCGGTCTATTATTTTAATACAAATATACAAATATGCATGAGAAAGGTGTTGATTTATCAGCTTATCTATCACTGTAGAGTTGCCACAGTACACTCACTTCATGGTAAACAATTCATAAACTTTAATAATTTACTGCTACAAGTCCCCGTTTTTATGTGAATGCTCTGAGCCACCATGTTTTATCTCTTCTGTCGTTGTTGACTCTTCCGTCGGCGCTGCCTCTTCTGTCGGCGCTGCCTCTTCTTGTGTAGAATCTGTCGTTTCTGAAACAAATACAAAGAATCTAGAATTAGTATTAAACCCAACATGAAAATAAATACCCTGCATGTGTTCTTCATAGTGATAAATATTACAGATGGTTGGATAGAAAGAAAGAGATACAGATACAGAGATGGACAGACAGACAGACAGACAGATAGACAGATAAACAGATTCACAGACAAACTAGATAGACAAACTAGAAAAGCACTCTGAGAGTGCAGACCTCCCCCAAGCAGCTACTTTCCACCGATGATCTTGCTCTTCCATCTAGAGATCAGTTATTTCCAACCATACGTATGCATGCTGAAAAATCGCCCGATTTCCCAATAAAGAAGCCTTTGTTGCGTCATAAGCCCTCAGCTGAGCGGCGCGCCTCACCCTAGCAAAAACTAGAGCATGCACCTAAGCGCGCGTATGAAAACCTAAAAAATGACCCTACCTGCCCAAATATTGAAAATCCTTCACAAAATCCACACAAATTTCTGCACCACTACCAAAATTGAATCATCTGTTTCTTGTGTCATTCTCAACCTTTCCTGCAAGTTTCATCCAAATCCGTGCACAACTTTCTGCGTTATTTTGCACACAGATAAACAAACAAATGGTAATAAAAACAAATCCTCCTCATTTGGCGGAGGTACACCTGTAATTAGTCTGACAGATACAGACAGGTGGACAGGTAGTCAGACAAACAAACAGACAGATAGACAGATATACAAAGAGCCAGATTAACAAAGAGATAGACAGATAGAAAAAATGGATATACAGACAGATGGATAGATAGAAGGGTAGACAAGTGTAGAGAGACACAGAAATTATGATCTGCAGTGATATTACCCTCAGCTGTGCACCATGATGATTAGTAGGTATTGAACTCGACTCAAAATCTCTTACTGCTGAGACTTGTAAGAAGGCTACATATCATTTCCTCTAAAGAGCACATTAACAAACTAGATATATCGCTACGGCTACTGATATGCCTCCGCTATAATGCATGGTTCTCCTAATAGGTCTATAGTACAATGTCTTGACAATGTGTGATGACAGTTTCACACAATTGGCAAAATATTAAAATGACAGGTTTGACACAAATGTGCTGAATGTTCACTTTCCTAGAACTAGGTTCAACTGGATGAATGATTAAAATGTCAGAGTGCAGGTATTTGGGGAACTGATGATTTTTACTTGACTTTTGACCCTTTTATAAGTTTATGCATTGAGTAATTTTCAAGGTATTGAGAAAAAGTATAATTTCAGTATCAAATGGGAAAATAGCATTATCTAAACCTGGCCTTTGACCTTTGACCTCACAGTTCCAAAGAGAATCACTGTTAGGTTGAACATGCATAAATATGTAAGTTTCATGATGATACCTTGAGTTACTTTCGAGATATGGAGGAAAAAGTGCAATTTAGCACTTTCACTTGACCTTTTACCTTTTGACCTTTGACCTTTTGGCAAGAAACTTCCCCAAAAATATATATTGGGTAATACATGCCATACATCAAGTTAAAAAAAAAAAAAAAAAACTTCAGGCATATATTGCATTTTAAGGAAAGTAGTGATATTTTGAGGAGTTGACCTTGACCTTTGACCCCCTGACCTTTGACCCATGACCCCCAACTTTCCTAGATAATCACTGCCCATCGGTACAAGCATATATACTAAGTTCCATGAAGATACCTTGAACCATTTGCGAGATATGGAGAAAAACATGAAATTTCAATTTTTTTTCACAAAAATAACCTGTGACCTTTGACCTTTGACCCTGTGACCCTATAATCCACACAAAGTATTATCCCCCAAGGATATACCCTCATACCAAGTTTAATGTAAAACCACCACACGGTTCTTGAGATATCGACAAAAACAAAACGGGACGGACGGACGTACGGACGGACGTACGGACGGACGTACGGACGTACGGACGGACGGACGGACGGACGGACGGACGACCCGAAAACATAATGCCTCCGGCCACTTCGTTGCGGAGGCATAAAAATTGATTGTTTTTTCTCTCTAGCATGTGCTATAACTATGAATTATTTCCTTAATAAAACTGAAATATAAAACATCACATATCCCTTTCCTCAACACTTTTCCCCCAAAATCAAACATATTCAGTGAACAGATCTTTGTTTGCCCTACACTGTTCATTCAAAATTTCCAGAAAAAAAATAATAGTATTATAAAGATGATAGTGTAATTACATGTGTACTTAAAAAAATGCATATTATAAACAAATCTCCTGATATTTTCTTTATACAGCTGCCCTCAATCCACACGTGTATTTGGGTTTCACTTTCGTCTAAATGCAGCACAAGCGATGCAATTTCAGTGTGTGAATGTAAAAGTTGATTGCATAATTGTTCACTCTGCCATTTACCACCAGTAGTACATCTGAAATGTTGTGGGTGTGACGAGGTGTTTGTCCTGACTGAATGTGCACTGTTAAGGCTTCGCCTTCCAACCATCAAGGGTACCTACATGTACTCCATCACACTACATAAAGTACATCACTGGGGTCATACTTCCCGTTGCCAATTTGAGGACTTACCTTCTGCAGGTGCTTCTAATTGTAAAGGCTCTTCTAGTTTTTGCTCTTCCTCCCCTTCAGTGGGCGTGGCTTCAGTGGGCTCTTCCTCCCCTTTGGTGGGTGTGGCTTCAGTGGGTTCTTCCTTCTCTTCGGTGGGCATGGCTTCAGTAGGCTCTTCCTCCTTCTTTTCCTCACCCCCTCCTAATTCTAATGTCTCTGGTATTTCCTCTGTAACTGTTTCTTTCTCTTCTTGGCCCTCTTCTGGAGGTGGTATAACAACTGTGTGGGTGTGATGCAGATAAAAGAAATGCTATTACCACTGGAAAAATATGTACACTTGGGTAAGAACAGGTGTTAGCAGTTAACCCACTGAGGACGACTCCTGAGTATACTCGGGCAAGTGTATATGAAAAATGCATGTTGCAGAAAAGTCAGCCTGTCCTCAACAGGTTAAATTTACTCACTCTAGCTTTGTTTCACGAAACAATGAAGATGGTCACTCTGTGTAATCAATGTCATACGTTGTTGTTGTTGTTTTGTACATTCAAGTACTGTATATCTATATGCCAAATTTTGTTTAGGTTTTTGAGGTTTTTTTTTTTTTTTTTGAGGTGTTTAGTTTGGTAAATTTTGTGAATCAGGTGCCATTTGCGAATTTAAAGACACGACATGACTGTGACGTGCATGCATACAGTTTTCCATTCAGTACTTACTCCCTGATCGCATATTTAACCACTTGCGAAATTGTTGGAAAGTCCCAAGTTGTGAAAAAATTAGACTTGCTAAATACAAGGCATATACAGTAGCTTACATTGTAACCTTGGCTGTCTGTAAAGATATCTATCACAGAGAAAATACTGAAAGAGGAAATAAGAAACAGGGAAAATCTTCAAACCTTTCTCATCTGTCTCTCCTTCCTTTGCCCCTGTCTCTCCGTTCCCGTTCCCGTTCCCGTTACCCGTACCATCCTCCGTTTCCGTGGCGTTAGCCTTGGTCTTGGTCTTGGTCTTCTTCTCCTTCTTCTTCTTGGGTGGGTTCTTGGCCTTGTTGACGAGGTACCGCACCTCCCGCTCCAGGGACATCAGCTTCTCTTCCATATCGCTGATGAGCATCACCGGTTTTTCCGTCAGCGGCGTCCGGTCCTGCTCCTCCGTCTTGGTGGTGAACCACTCGTTAGTCTCATTGTAAGCTTTTTCTAGGAGATTCACCTCGATCGTTGTGTAGAGTAGATCCACTCCTGTCAGGTTCTTTGCAGCCAGTAGGAAGTGGTAGGATGCGTTGAGGGCGTTCTTCGATGCAGCGATCAGCTCCGGCCGGCGGCGGTACTCCTCGACACGGAACTCGAGGTCCTTCGTGAGCTTCTTTAGTGCCTTGAGCTTGTCTTTGTACACCTGTACAGAAAGAGAAAACTGATTTGAAGTAGGATGCAACCAAGAGTCCTTCAAAATGATGATGCTCTTCCGTCAAGTAATCAGTGTTTTAGAAGTAGCCCTGACAAAAGAAATCATGGGCATACATACTCAAGCAGGATTTGCATCTAAGACCTCCTGATCACTGGACAGGCATCATCTCCACTAGACCACCAAGTGTCTGTCACAAAGCTAGTGCTGGTTCTAATCATTATAGCATGCAGCGGGTATTGCATAAAATTCAAATTGATGTAATTCTTCTGCCAAGCTGTTTTCGTTGCAAATGATTCGACAAATTGTCCTACATCGACGTAAAATTATCTATGCTGATGTAGGGCAATTTGTCAATCAGTTGCAACCATAATTTTTTTATCTAAGTACCATGCAAACCTCGTGGATCATGAAAATATATCCCAAGCAACAAAAGATTAAGGATCACGCCTGAGATTTGAACTCATGTCTCCTATCACTTAATAGGCAGCTGCACTATCAATTGAACTGAAGCCACTTCATGGAAGTGACATGATAAAGTTGGCACAAAATCCCAGTGCCTCCTCCTTTAAATCATTGTCTCTTGATTTTATTGATGATTTATTAGTATCCAGAATGGCATATTACACTTAAAAAAAAAAAAAAAAAAAAAAAAAAACTCTGTTTTGCACAAAGGCAATTACAGATTTTGCATGTCATTGTCACATTCTAAAAGTAAGTATGAAGACCAAATAATGTCCCAACCTTGGCGGTGACATCAGGCTCCTGGTCGTAGAGCCAATCAGACGCCTCGCTGAGTTTAGTCTTCAGATCCTCTCTCCCCTCCTCAGTGGAACACTTCTCGTAGTCCTCCTCGTAGAGCTTCTCCTGGGCGTCGAAGATGAAGGACTCCAAGCTGTTTAGCGCCCTCTCTCTCTCCTTGCGCTCCTCCTCCTTCTGTCGTAGCTCCTTCAGTCTGGTGGAGTGAGCGGAGGGAAAGATGGGTGAATGGTGTCAGGATAACACCTAAGGTTAATCTCTATACAAAACTAGAAAAGCACTCTGATAGCACAGACTTCCACCAAGCAGCTCATTTCCACCACTGATCTTGTTCTTCCATAGAGATTAGTGATTTCCACTCATACACGTGCGTGCTGAAAATCGCCCAATTTTACCAATATAGAAGCCTTTTGTTACGTCATCAACCCTCAGTGGCGTGGCACGGCTGGGTCTCGTCCTGGCATAAACTCGAGCATGGGCATTGCTGCACTTCAGTGCGCGTATGAAAACCTAAAAAGTGCGCAGCTTAACATCCAAAGTTCATTGACCCTACCTGCCAAAATACTGACAATTTTTCATAAAATCTATAAAAGATTCTGGATCACCCTCAAAATTTAATTGTCTGTTCTTTGTGTCATTTTCAACCTTTCCTGCAAGTTTCATCCAAATTCATTCTCAACTTTTTTAGATATTTTTGCACACGGACAAACAGACCAACGGTAATGAAAACATAACCTCCTCCCTTGGCAGAGGTAAAAACAACACAACAAAACAAAACCAAACCATTGCTTGTTTCAGTCACATGACCAAATGAGCCTGGAGAGACCTGCATACTGACTCTTGCCCTTTAACCTTTGACCTGTGAACAAGACTCACTTGTTCTTGGAAGCCTTCTTGCTGTCCTTGTTAGGCATCTGTAGGTCAAGGGTCGTGACCTCCATGGTGATATTCTCCTTCTTGGTCACTACTTTGGTTTGGTCTCCTTCTTCTCGTCCGTCTTCTCAGCCTCCTCCTTCTTAGTGGTTCCCTCATCTCCCTCTCCCTCAGGTTTCTTCTCCTCATCTTCCTTCTCCTCCTTCTCCTTCTCCTTGTCTTCTTCCGGTGTCTGCGGAGTCAAGAGTGAGATAAAATCACAGATGCATTCATCAGGTATGCCAGTGATCTCATGACATCATCAATAGCAGTTCTCCCTCTGTGTATTCCTGTAAGAGCTACACATGTTGAGTAACTTGTGAAGGCATGACAAACTTTCTCCAAGATATACTGTACGAACAAGAAATTTGTCTTCACTTTCAAAAGAAGTTGAAGTTCATTGAATTCCTGTTCATCTTCCCTTCTCTTCCAAGAGGTGTGTAGATAAATTCAGGGTCTAGGGCAATTACCCCCATGGCAATTACCCCAGACCCTTTCCCTGACCCTGTCGCTAATCCTAATCCTGAACCTAATCCTAACCCTAAGCCAAACTCTAACCTAAACCTAACCCTAAACCTAATCTTTAGTCTAACCTTATTACTAACCCGTATTTAGCCGGGGGGGGGGGGGGGGGGGGGGGGGTGAATTGCCCTTGGGGGTAATGGCCCAGATACGATAAATTCAATCTGTCTTGATATTTATACAATGTGAATGTGAACCTAAAAATGCTTTCCTTCCAAGATACTATCAAAAGATGCAGTAAGCTGATGTCTGTCCAAGATCCTTGACAACATTTCTGAGAAAGACAATCCTTTTAACAAAATGAAAAGGCCTAATTTCAACTGAAAATATTGCGAGCAATCATTTTCAAAATGATGGGTGAGGTATGCACACACACCTACAGTGTACTTTACCACAAACCAGTATCTCTACAGTAAGGCAGTTTTTCAGGCCAGTAATACAAATGAGAATGTAAACAATCCATTAAAACATTGAGGATGAGCTAATTTTTCTATTACACCCATTCCATAAACACCTGCCTGAGAATACTCGGGAGTAGCACTGTGATGGGGCAACAAACCTGTTCTCCCCCTTCTTCCTTCTCCTCTGCCTTCCCAGCATCCTCTGGCTTCCCAGCATCCTCTCCTTCCTTCCCATCAGCCCCTTCTCCACCTTCCTGCTGGTCCTGGCTATCACTAGTCTCCTGTCCAGCTGTTTGGTCGGTATCCACTTCACCCTGATCCGTGTCTGATGCTCCCTCCTCTGTCTGTCCTTCTCTGAGGTCGTCTCAGTTTTTTCCTCCTGTCTCACAAAATGGGAAAGGTCAAAATTAGATTCTTCTTTTCCGCTCTCAACTCCCCTGGAATAGCTCAGCCTGATTAGAGTTAACTCTTTATGAGCGACGTAATTTGCATGCCCGACTCAGTCGACGGTGTGCCAATTTTGCATATTCTGCTCAAACACAAAAACCCGCCCAAACTGATCGGCAAAATGCCAAATGCCACAGTACAATGAAAGCGTTTCTCGCGATTCTGTTCCCATCAAATATGGCTTGCATTTTATGTGGTGATTGACCAGCAAGCTGTGTTTCCTTCTGGATTTGCATGTAAATTCTAAGTTTCTGTTACTGGTTTTTATGCAAAAGTCATTGTAGTCAATGTAGTCAAAAGTCAATGTAACTACTGGTCAGTTGAAAGAAAAATCAACACTGATTTGTCATACATTTACTTTAAAGCAAGGCTTGGCATTTTCTCTAGAACTTTGCTCACTACATTTCAAATCTATAAAAATTACAAAGATTTGAAAAGCAGAATGTTTCCCCAAAGCATGACTATGTTGCTGTCTCAGAATAACATGGCACACAGGGGGATTACACTATTGGCACATAAAGAGTTAACCCTAACTTACCTGGGGGGGGGGGGGGGGGGGGGGGGGGGGGGGGCATAATGCCCCCCCCCCCCCCCCTTGACGAATTCTGCGACCATTCCGGTGCGCAAAATTTTTTGACCGCGCCGCTCACTGACTTTTTACTTTCAAGTCTCGCGCAACTTTTGAGACCAAATTTGTTGCGCCCGGGCATACCGTTCCGAAGCCACGCCCCTTCAAAAAATTTTCGTCAACCCCAAAATTGCTCAAAAACGTGATTTTGTGTACAAAGTCAATACAAATTGTGTTTTTTTCAATTGATTTTTATAAAGATTCATATTTTTAATTTCAATGGCTGTAATCAATTTATTTTAGTATAATTATGCTTCAAAAAATGTGTATGACAAATTCTGCCGAATAAAACAACAAAAACAAAAGTTCGAAAAAAACAACGAAATACATAAAAAATTGATAAAACAATAAAAAACATAAGAAATCAATTTTGATACTGAATTTTTTTTATGCACAAATGTTCGGAATGTCACTAGGAATATTTTCACCAAAAATCAGCATTCCATAAGCTTTTATAAGCCAATTACAGACGAAAATGAGGTGTTTTGCATACATTTGCATAATTAATCAATTCAAAATAGAAAATGCAAATCTTTTGAAAATTTAACTGAACAGTCTTGTAGATTACATCCAGCTTTATGTTCATGGGAAATTTTTGTGGCGATCGCGCGATCAACGGCCGAGATCTGAAGGGGGGGGCCATTATGCCCCCCAGGAATTCAAGCTCGTTAGATAGCCCAGGTAAGTTAGGGTTAACAGTAACCTCTCACCTGATCTGCCTCCATCTCACTCTCCGCTCCTCTATCCTCTTCCTCCTCCGTCTCTGTCTTGGTATCCTCATCGTCAGTGCCGCTTGATCCTCCGGAGAAGAATCGACTGATGGTGCTACCGAGCTCTAAATGATAATGATAATGAATAACACTTTAGCATAATATAGTGATGTTTCTAAGCGCATTAATCCAAAAAAAAAAAAAAAATATTGAAGTAAGATACAGCATTATGTACATATCATATAACAACAACAAGAACAACAAAAATAGGATTGAGGAAATAGATAAGTTTTCAGCAATGATTTGAGCTTATCAACACTTTCAGCATTACGAATATATAGAGAGAGTTTGTTCCAAAGAGATGGGGAAATAACAGAAAAGCCCTATCAGAACAAGGAAAAGTAGAAATTACGCGGTGCGTAATATATGTCCCCGCCGGAAGTAGCATTTTGTAACGAAATGTGCAATATAGGTCAAAAATCATGGTCAAAGGTCAAAGAAGTCAAAGGCCAAAATTCTGTGTAGAAGTTTTGAAGCCCTCACCTAGTGCCATCACATAAAGCAAATGGAATCGAAATTGGGTTAGAAATGGCGAAGGAGTAGCATTTTTGTAGCAAAATGCACAATATAGGTCAAAAATCAAGGTCAAAGGTCAAAGAAGTCAAAGGTCAAAATTCTGTGTAGAAGTTTTGAAGCCCTCAACTAGTGCCATCATATAAAGCAAACGGAATCGAAATCGGGTTAGAAATGGCGAAGGAGTAGCATTTTGTAGCAAAATGTACAATATAGGTCAAAAATCAAGGTCAAAGGTCAAAGAAGTCAAAGGTCAAAATTCTGTGTAGAAGTTTTGAAGCCCTCACCTAGTGCCATCACATAAAGCAAACGGAATTGAAATCGGGTTAGAAATGGCGAAGGAGTAGCATTTTGTAGCAAAATGTACAATATAGGTCAAAAATCAAGGTCAAAGGTCAAAGAAGTCAAAGGTCAAAATTCTGTGTAGAAGTTTTGAAGCCCTCACCTAGTGCCATCACATAAAGCAAACGGAATCGAAATCGGGTTAGAAATGGCGAAGGAGTAGCATTTTGTAGCAAAATGCACAATATAGGTCAAAGGTCAAGGTCAAAGGTCACAACTGAAATTCTGTGTACAAGTTTTAAAGCTCCCATGTAGTGCTATCATATAAAGCAAACAGAATCAAAATTGGCTCATAAATGACAGAGAAGTAGCAAATTGAACATTCTGATCACACACGGACGCACACACGGACGCACGGACGGACGGACGCACGGACGGACGCACGGACACACACACGTACGGAGCCCGTTTCATAGTCCCCTGCTCGAACTCGTTCGGCGGGGACAATAATGGGTACAGGTGCGGGGACCACGTGACAATTGGAGAGTGGAGGAAGAACGGAGAGAACGGGTTGAAGTGGAGGAGTGGAAAGAAATCAAGTCTTTGAAAGAAGATGGGGCAAGATTATTACATATCTTATAAAATGAGGGGGAAAAAGGAACAGTTTTCATCTTGGGTGGCCTGATTCTTGTCTGTTCAGCTGGCAATAAGGCCCACTGAGAATTCAAACACAGAATCATTACTGTTCACATGAGCATCAGGGGGCTTTCATGTGGAGATGGGAGGGAAGAAGCTTTTTGAAGACTTTCAAGTGCATTTCCAAAGTAAGTTTAAGTTGACTCTAATAGGGAGAGTATTAAAAATAAGGCAAACAGAATATATCATGTTTCTTCTAACTTGGCCTTAAACTAAGAAAGTACGTGGAATTTTAAAGTTTCTCAAATTTTCACACATTGTTATATTGGTCAAACCCACAGAGTGCATTTGCAAATATGGAGAAATAATGATGATAACTGCTTACATCTCTCCCACAGTGTCCGTACTAAAAGATTATCATCAAACCAAGTTTTGGTCATAAATTTAGCGACTGTAGCCCTTCGCACTAATACTCATCAATGTTAGGCAAGTACAACACAAAGATTTTTTTTTTTTTAAACAAAAAGGAGACACTAAAACAGTACACATTCACAAATTTTTTGAATAAACAAAAAGTGGGGACATCAAAATAGGAATGCAACTCTTGTTTGACTCACTGGCCAGTGTGGATTGTTCCTCTTGGGTCTCATTATCCGTCACATTCTGAACCGTTTCAAATACAGATTCCACCTGGTGATAGAAAGGATCACTTTTCATTTAATCTACACACAATAACATATAATACATATACAGTGTACTCCCATTATAACGAACATGGTTATAACAAAATTCCAGTTAGATCGAAGAAAAAATTAGAGCCGAAACATTATCCCCACTATGCGTTTTTATTGTTTATCTGTTTGGTTATAATGAAATTCTGATATGACGAAAGAAAACTGTCGGTCTCGAGGACTTCGTTATAACAGGAGTCCACTGTATCAATGATTTGTGAAGTAGAATACCTTTTAAAAAATTATGATGTTCTATTCGAGAAACTCTGTATGCCTTCAAGCTAAAAGGATGGCTGAGATGATCAGATGAACATTCACTGAGACTTTCCCACATGAGGTCAAAAGCAGTGACTTGGATCAACCATAAACTATAGAGTCTAGGTCACATACCTACATTGTACAATCAGGCAAGAGTTTGCTTCTAACAGATAGAAAATCAACTACAATTTTATATTCACATAATATACAAAGAGCTTAAATGCAAAAAACTGATATATCTATTTTCGTCAACTTGAGATATTCTATATTGGACTTGCTAAAAACAAAGAAATATTTAAAATATATGTGATAATCTTCAAATATATTTCTTGCTATGTAATGAGTGTAGTATCATTGAAAAGATTTAATCTTTCTCTATTCATAGATGACTTTACCTGTAAAACTTTGAAAATGGCATTTATCTGTTTTGCATTCAAATTCTTCATACAATCATAATCAGATGTACAGTGTAGCAGAACTATGTATGATTCCTGATGATCTGCAAAATATTGCATTAATGTTGTGTAATCAAATGAAAATCCAGATGAGAGAACAATAATAATAATACAATACATTTATTAGGCGGTTAATATGGATGTTTCGAAGCACAGTTTACCCGAAAACTAAGATTTAATCCAAAATGATACAAATAACACAAAAGGAGAAAAGCATCATTCTCTCCCTTTATTTCAGCCATTAATGAAATATTTATGTCTTGACAACCAGTTGTAGAGGATTTCTTCTAGCATTTATTGCCCAATATCTATTAAGAGGTAATTAAACCTTTAGGAGCCAGTAAACCTTTCAGAGCAAGTAAGCTTCCGAAGGGGGGTGAAACGGGTGATCTATCACTTGGTCTACTCCCACTTCCTCTAATAGCCATTTAGTCTGAACCCACATGGTCTAATCCCGTTTGGTCTACAGCCAGTCCGTCTAATGACCATTTAGTCCAATTGTCACTTAGCCTAATTATCAGTTGGTCTACTTCCAGATGGGCTCTGCCCATTTCGTCTAATACCCACATTTTATTACACAAAGTGGGGAAAATCCAAGGAGACAAAATTGCAATTAGACCATTTGGTCGTTAGACGAGAAGATAATTAGCCAAACTGGGCATTAGACTAAATAAGGATTAGACCAAACAGGCATTAGACGAAATTGATAGCAGACCAAACGAGGCTAGCCGTAGTGTTGTTAGACGAACTGGGAAGTAGACCATCTGATAGTAGACCAAGTGGCAATAAGGGGGATGAAACGTACCCCATCGAGGTGCAGTATACCACTGTCATCCATCCTAAAGTGGGCCTTGATGCCTTTGGATTCCGAGCCAACATTCTTCTCCAAGGCAGTCTTCACACCTTTCAACGACACTTCACTCAGCTTGACGGACGTGAAGGCTCTGGGGAGAATGGTAAACATATAATGACATAATGATTAAAATTAGTCAAACCTGCCTTAGCGGCCAACTGCTGTATGCGGCCACTGAAAAATCTCCCAAGAGAAAAGCTAAGTTATAAACCCTGTGTATAACAGCCACCTGTTTTGCCTCCCATGGTAGACTTTAACCTGTCTATAGCGGCCACAGACCCATACAGATCCACAGCCGAGCCGATAATTCAGCACATTTTTCCGTGTTGCAGCCTTGAATGTCATTCATGGCTAGCGTTCAGTCATGGCCAACACTACATTCACCAGATATTCAATCACAGTAATGCACTTAATAGTGTAAATCCTGTTTGAAGTATGCCTTTGCATGCTACTGTGCAACAACTCGATCAATACCGGCATTGTTCAACGTATGAAGCACACACGTGTACACATACTGCGTAAATGTATATGACAATACATACATGTACATGTAGGCAATGCACACAAAATATCCACATGTGCTGAATTATCGACTCGGCTGTGGATCTGTATGAAAGAATCTGTATGAAAGAAACTGCTAAAGTTGACAGAAAACACAATGTGAGTGAACTACAGCTGATGCATTAAACATAGACACATTTGACTTGGCATTTCCATATCAACAAAAGTTTGGTATAAGTTGTGATGAAGCAAAACCAATTCTGGCAACACTTTAGACAGTAACTTACTCAAAGTCTTCCGGTGTCATGACCTTTTCTACGTCCCCATAGTTGACCCGGAACTGGAAGTCCTCAAAGTGCTTGTTAAAAGTCATGACCTTCTTCTGGGGGATGGGGTTGCTGACCCCAAACAGTGTTCGCTTGACGGAGCGGGTGACCTCACGTCCGTCGTCGTCCGTCAGAGATCGCTCAAAATCAACCTGCATGAGAAGACAACATATCATAAGGGATTATCTAATACACGTCTATCTCCAAAAGACTAGGAGTATAAGCCAATTCGGAGTTAGCTCATGTGCACATGGGTACAAATCATCTTTCCTTTTTTTTATCAGTTGGTTAAGCATGATAACTTGAATAATCACTACATCACAGATGCTTATCTCAGTGAATTTTAAAACCAACATGTCCTGTTGGAACAAATGGCCTTTTTCTGCTCACGTGCAAAGTGGAACCCCAATCTGGCTTCATACCATTTGAGGGGTCTAGGGCAATTACCCCCTGGGCAATTACCCCGAACCCTTCCCCGGCCCTAATCCTAAGCCCAATCATGAACCTAATCAATCCTAACCCAAACTCCTGTAACCCTAATATTTACTCTAACCTTACCTAACCTAGTATTTAGCCGGGGGGGGGGGGGGGGGGGGGGGGGGGGGGGGGGGGTAATTGCCCTCAGGGGGTAATTGCCCAGATACGCATTTGAGCTGAAGATACCAAGTGTGAATACTGACAATCCAAGACTTTGGATCACATTAGAGAGTCGGGGGGGGGGGGGGGGGGGGCAGAGCAGGAGGGACAATGGAAGACCGGTTTCCAGTCATTAAGATGGACGTTGACTAAAAAATGATGTGTATCTAAATCGCATAATTCTGCAAAATGTTAATTCTGATATCACACACACTAATTCAGCTTGACATACTCACTAAAACAGAGGTCTTTATTGCAACTGATTAACAAATTGCCCTACATCAACATTAATAATTAATTTCAATGAAAAAGAGGTCAACCAGAGAACACACATGGCACTGACATGATCTCCTGACCTAAAACTTCAATCTCATTAGTTAAGAGAATGATGACCTTATCAAAGTTTCACAATGCAAACAGACATCCGCATGAAAAGATTTTGACCTCTGACACTACCGTGTGTCATGACCTGTGTCATGACCTTTGACATGACCCTTTGTCATGACCTCTCACCTGGATGGGGTAGACGTTGGCATCCTTGACAACAAATTTCTTGACTTTGAAGCCCTTGCTGAGATGAGCTGCATGGTAGACGGCTCCCAGCGCCGCCGCTTCGTCTGCATTGATACTCTTCCCTAGCTCCTTCCTGGGGCACAGAGAGCGAGAGGTTCATTGAGTCGGGTAACATCCATAAAAGGTTTCCCCAAAGGCAACTCATTTTTTCCTTTTTTTTTGGGGGGGGGAGGGGAGAATTGTTCAATCAAATAGATTGTTAATCTGCAAATATTTCAATTTCTCCAACTTTCTCTAATGTATGTTTGCCTACTGTTTACTCACCTATTCTGTATAACACAAAGTTTAGTTGAACTAAATCTGATTCAAACCATTTCTGGGCCCCGTTTTATCAAAAGATAAAATCGATTTTAAATTTCCTTACCACACAGGCTGCCATAGACTTACAGTTGAAATCAACTATATAATCAATTTTAACTCTTCATAAAACAGGGCCCTGGGGTGAAGTGTCATTAGAACAAACTTGTCAACTTGAAGCTTACTGTGATGTACAGTTAAAATGACATTTTTGATATCATCTACAAATACACATGCCAGTCAAAGATCCCAAGTTTTAGCAGATAAATAGACATCAGAGAAGATGATTGCCTATCACTCTTAATCCAAATCCTAATCTTAATGCTGATTAGTCATACATGTAAATCCCTAAAGGTGTTACTCTAATCATATAAATGGAATGTTTACGGTTGATATATCTGACAATTCATGACATCAACTTGTAGAAAGTTATTACACAATGATGAATTTTGACTAGTCAATATTGCTCTTCAACATCAAGCTATTCTACCCCTGAGTTACATACCCCACTGTGTGCATTGCCTTTCTTTAGTCTCTAACATTTGCAGCAATGTCACATCCATGTCCTGCACAGTACGATACAACAACAACAACAACGACAACGACAACGACAACGACAACGACAACGACAACGACAACGACAACGACAACGACAACGACAACGACAACGACAACGACAACAACAACAACAACAACAACAACAACAACAACAACAACAACAACAACAACAACAACAACAACAACCACCACCACCACCACCACCACCACCACCAACCAACCAACCAACCAACCAACCAACCAACCAACCAACCAAACAAACAAACAAACAAACAAAACCTCATAGCCTGATGAGACTTGACTTACTTGCCGGTCACTTTGAGTAGAGTCTCCTGGACCTTTGGAATTCTGGTTCCACCACCAACCAGAATGACCTGGTCAATTTCATCCTGGACAAGGTCATGGTCATGAAGGGAGAAGATGAAGGACAAAGGTTTATTAATGTCGATGAGAGTAGTTCAGTGTCGCTATCTATGGTTGTTCATTATTTCCAGTGAGTGATTCTAAGTATTGATAGTATGTTTAAGGCTACATTGTATATTATGAAAGAGGCTCTCCTACTTTTTGTAATGGCCAGGTATTGTGGCGTGCGCCAACTGAATTCACTTTAGTGGCAGGGGCCGTGATAGTGTGAGTGTGACTGCCTTCAGATCCAAGGGGGTACTGGGTTTGATTCCCAAGTCTCACTGAGCAATGTTGTAAGTATTCCATCCCCTCTTAGTAAGAGGCAAAACACTCTGTCCCTCGAATAGGACATTAAATGGAGGTCTCATGTGTCAGTTAGCCACAACTCATGCACGTAAAAGATCCCACTTTATTCATTCATTGCAAAGAGCAGGATGCCAAACCCAGAGAAGTGGTCCCCTACCCACCCACACAAGAAAACGCCAACCCCTGCTAACCCTTGTGGATCGCCCTAGGTGACTAGCAAAAGTCAGCAAACGGTATCAACCAGGCACATTGTGCCATACACTTAAATTAATTCCTGTAAACAGAGAATGCTGACATTCAATTATTTTCAACAGACTTTGTCATCCGTCACATACAAGGAAATATCAGTATTTTGGTAACTAGGTGATTATAGACTATCTTTGTTGTGACTGATGGTGACTGTGAACTCCAAATATGATACACAACACCATTCGATAAAGAAAGTGCTTGGCACATACCCGACTACCTGACCAGCTCACTTTGGCAACATTCCTTATATTAGTAAAATGCATTACGTACAACTCCTAACATCCTAATGTTTGAGATTGAGAAAGATATTTGACCTACATTGTATAGATTATTCCTTCTTTTCTCCTAGAACATAAAAAATAAAATTACTTAAACATATACAAAAATAAGACAAAAACAATTTCATTATCTGTACTAATACTAATAACCAAATTAATTAATTTGTGTAAGTTGATAGAAAAAAAAAACTTTCTTTTTTAATCAGCTGAAATATGCTTGTTCCTCTCTTTCTTTAAGTAAACCAGTGACTCCATTATGTCTTATGAATGAAAGGGTCATTTTTTTTATAGAAGCCACTCAGGACACTGACCATGGTCATCTCAGAGGCCTGGAGTGCTCGGTCAACGGGACCGCCCACTCTCTCAAACAGGTCAGCACACATCTCTTCCAGCTCTGCCCTGGTGATGTGGGCTCGGAAGTCCTGGTCATCCAGCAGACCCTCGATCTGGTGGCGAAAAGTGACCAGATGGACAGTCATACAAACAAACAAACAGACAGACAGACAGACAGACACAGAGTCACAGACAAACCATAGCTGGGTGAGACTGAGAAAGCTAGACCCATTTCACATGTAATTTGGAAGTCATGTGTAGATGTTTTTACACCATGCTTCTAACCTTTTTTCATCTGAAGCCCACTTTGGCTCCTTCAAAGTTCTTTGAGGCCCAGTTAGATTGAATATGAATTGTTTTATTTTTAATATTTTGGAAAGAGATCATGGCACACCTGTGAGAGATTTGTAGCCCACTGGTTGAGAAGCACAGTTCTAACATATACCTATGAGATATAATTGACTTGGTCTGCAGCACCTGCACTTGACCTACCACTTGACCACTGACCCCTTCAGTCACTGCAGGTGCTGCCAAATTTAATAGCAACGGGTGAATCACCCCATGTAAACCACCATTGTCTTTTGAAACAGACAGACACTAACCAGACTATTATATCCCAATGCAACAAAAGGAATAAAGAGCATGATCCTTCAAGTAAAAGTTGAATGAAGAACACATCGTTTGTAAGAAGGCAAGCTTTCTTACATCATTGAATGTGCTTGCTGCCCTCAATTTTCAATGCTTGCTCACACCACCACTCCTTGTGGTGTAAAAAAGGAGCGCTCTAAGTTTGTCATACACTGACAACTGTCTAAAATCTTATGGACATATACATCAAGCTCTGATATGATTTGATGTGACTTGGCACTTCTATACCAGCACACAAGAAAATTTTCCTTTCTACGTGGAAACACTACCCCAAATCGTTGAACATTGTGGCATTATTCAGTTCTCTATTAAGGAGTGTTCAACTTTTAGTCATAAAACCATCATGCTGTTAATACATAGTATGCATACTAAGGGCCTCATTCCCTACTTGTCCTAGTCCTATTGACGGAAGTACTTGCTATGACCTTAGTCCCATACCTGTGAAGTGATGTCAGTGTTTGCACTGAGCACCTTCTTGACTCGCTTGGCCTCCTTCAACAGCTTGGCCATGGCTCGGTCTGAGCTTTCTACTTTGTTTGACGTCTTCCCTTGATCGTTGAAGAGCTTGGCCAGGTACTGCTGCAGACGAATCTCCCACTCCAGGCCACCAAGTGTTCGGTCAAAACTTTGAAAAAAGAAGAAGAAATAATCAAGAAATCGATTGGGTTTTGTTAATGCTGATACTTCTTCAACGGATACTTCAATTTCTTTTACTACTTCTACTACTACAATAACTACTTCTACTACTAATACTACTTCTACTATTACTACTACTACTACTACTACTACTACTACTACTACTACTACTACTTCTACTACTACTACTACTACTACTACTACTTCTACTACTACTACTCCTCCTCCTACTACTACTACTACTACTACTACTACTACTGCTTTTACAAGAAATACTACTAGACTCAGTGATATGCAAACTGATAATATGAATAACTTTTATCATTATTATTATTAAACTATTAGCATTTCGTTATCATTGTTACAATCTACATGAGCATATAGAACTTTCAATGAAAATTTACAAGAAACACAATCTCTGTTGAAATTTCTTTCATGGTTTTTTTTTTCTTCTCTCTCTAACATGCTCTCTTTTGTTGATATTTACGAAAGAAAAATCCACAGGATTAGAGTGAAAGAAACAAGATTTCATGGGGATGAGGACGTAAGACCTAAATGCTGGTCTTTAGTAGAGTAACAGTTCTCTGACCCCCTTGTGTATCCCATGGCAACACAGTGTAGCAGAACTCACCCAACCCCCTTGATGGAAGCCTGAGGGTTCGTCTCCACGATCCCCTTCTCTTTCGTCTTCACCAGCTGGTAGCTGACGATGGTCGCCGTGGTGCTGCCTGCCCCCATGTCGTAGAACATGATGTTGTGGGCCGTGGCGTTGAAGTCGCTGCGCCTGAAAGCCCCGTAGTTCAGTGAAACTACAGTGGTAATATCCAGAACAAGTCGAGAATTGTTTAATTACATCACAAATACAATAAAATGGTTTAAGTACTGAATATACTATATACAGCAATATATATTTGTGGTGGTGTTATTTCTTCAAATTTTGCGAGTCAGCTGATATTCCTGGAATTAGCAGAACACCAAAAAATTACCTCCAATAACAAAAATGAAATAGAAAACCAATAGCAAAACTCTAAAACGGTATTTTACCTATTTAAAGGTCCATCACTGTGGCTTTTGATTATATGTTTGTGATAATTGTCTCGCAAGATCCATTCAGTGGAATTCTAGGCTTAAGAAACATAACGTATATATTGTAAGTGATGTGTCTTCAGCTACACACTGCAGCAAAAAAGTAACTAGAAATGTAGCTACAGCGACTGGTTATACCCCCACCAAACAACATTTCATAAGCTTTGGTCAAAACAACATTTCATAAGCTTTGGTCAAAAAACTGAGGAAGTAGTTAAATCCGCAAGATCTTTCCTTGATCTTCTGCCATTAATATGCCGTTACCATGGCAACGTACTTTCGGGTACTGTCGAAAAATGCGTCTTGCACATCTACAACCAAAGGCACACATCTGTACCAAGTTTCATGGAAATTGGGCAAAAACTGAGGAAGTAGTTTGCAACACAAAATTTTCCATCATTTTGGCTCATAATATGTGAGCTGTTACCATGGCAGTATACTTTTTGTCACTGTCAAGAAATGTGTCATGCTGACCTATATCCTAAGACAAACATTCAATATGAATTCCATGAGAATTGGAAGAACACTGATGAAGCAGTTTTGCCATGAAGCATTTTGCCCTATATTTTACCAATAACATGCCGTTACCATGGCAACGCACTTTTTGCCACTGCGGAAATATGTGTCTTGCACATTAACATATTCAGATGAACATCTGTACCTAATTTCATGAAAATTGATCAAAAACTGTGGGAGGAGTTCGCGACGCAAGATTTGTACCCATTTTTGCCCATAATATGCCGTTACCATGGCAACGTACTTTTGGGTACTGTCAAAAAATATGTCTTGCACATCTACAACCCAAGGCACACATCTGTGCCAAGTTTTATGGGAATCGGTTGAAAACTGAGGAAGTAGTTCGCGACGCAAGATTTGCAACGGACCGACCGCCCGACCGACCGCCCGACCGACCGCCCGACCGACCGCCCGACCGCCCGACCGACCGCCCGACCGACCGTCCGCTGATTCCTATATACCCCCTTCAACCTTCGTTTGGCGGGGGTATAATAATCAAAAGATTGTTGTCATCATTATTTGAAGTTGTATCATTACATCGGAACATGAGTAACACTAAAGAAATGAAGAGTTTGATAGCATAATGGATTAAGTGCCACCAAAAACAAGAAAATAGATAAAGTCCATCATTCCACAGAGCAAAAAATAAAACCTTAACAGTGATACCTAACTTTTTACACAACAAGAAATATTCCTAAGAATTCTCTTTGTTTTTTTCAGCAGTTTTCATCACAAATATCTAAACATTAACAACAATGGAGATAACTTGTTATGCAATAAAGCTCTGCAAATGTGTTTTCAGGATATTCAGGAAATACATTTTTTCTTTGTAAAGGTGATACATAACCTACAATATCTATCATCATTACCATTTTGCACTTGGTTTTCATGAAATGAATTTATGACTAGGTAAATACCTGTCATTCACTGGGGTTCTGAGGGTTAATCTGTGTGTACAGTGCACTCCCGTTATAACAAACACGGTTATAACGAAATTCCGGTTACAACAAAGTAAAAATTAGGGCTGCAACATTATCCATTTTATGTGTTTTTATTGTTTATTTGTTCTGTTATAACGAAATTTCGATATAACGAAAGAAAACTGCCGGTTTGGAGGACTTCGTTATAACGGGAGTCCACTGTTTAAACTCAGCTGTCGCACTGGTGTTCATAAGCTGTAACACCCTGAGGTCCTGGGGTTCTGAGGGTTAATCTGCGTATATACACTAACCTGCTGCATTGGTGTTCATAAGCTGTAACACCCTGAGACCCTGGGGTTCTAAGAGTTTTGTAATCTATGTATACACACTAACCTGCTGCATTGGTGTTCATAAGCTGTAACACCCTGAGGCCAGCCAGCTCCGCTGCATACAGGACTGATCTTCTCTCAGCCTGGTTGAAGAAAGCTGGGACTGTTATCACTGCATCTTTGATGATTTGCTCTGGAGATAAAATTTGATGTGATTGCAGAATCCATGCGTAAGTTTGCTGGTCATGTGCCAAAAAGGCTTAAACGAAAAATCAAAATTTCATGTGAAATTCAGACAAATATGACTCCCACTGCAAACTGAACTATACTAGAAATCTGCATATTATATGTCTTGTAATACACTGAGGTAAGGTTGAACTTTAAAGGGAACGCAAGCCTAAAGAGCAATGTGGATTGAGTGAAAGCAGCAACATTAGCAGAACACATCAGCGAAAGTTTGAAGAAAATCTGACAATTGATGCAAAAGTTATGAATTTCTTTAAGTTTTGGTGTTGGAACCGCTGGATGAGGAGACTACTAGAGGTTATGACGTGTGAGTGGACAACAACATAAAGAAAATAAAAAGAAAATTCCACAAAAATTCATTTTTCATGAAAATTACAAATTCCATCAACTTGATACTGACATATGTTAAGGGTAGCAATTATTCCCCCTGCTTTCTGAAAGCGGTTAGTCAAGTGCTCTTTCATAATGCTAGAAAAGTGAATTTTTGTTGAATTTTCTTTATTTTCTTTGTATTGTTGTCTACTCATACGTCATAACCTGTAGTAGTCTCCTCATCCAGCGGTTCAAACACCAAAACATTAAAAATTCATAACTATTGCATCAATTGTCAGATTTTCCTCAAACTTTCGCTGATGTGTTCTACTGATGCTGCTGCTTTCACTCAATACACATTGCTCTTTGGGTTTGCGTACCCTTTAATACTAAGTTAACTGTACATGCAGGTGACTAAAATCATGCAGTTGATGGCTGAAGTGTGTCGGGCAAACCATTTGATAAGGGGGGAGGGAGGAGAGGGAAGGGGGATGAGGGGGAGGGAATGAAGGGAAAATAATAACATCAGCAGGGTGTAGCACCTCCTCATCATACATAACAATTTGCATAAAATTACCTCTCTACAGGTTCTCTTTTGATTAGCTAACAGGTGATTTTCAAAAGAGAACTGTGTCAAACTCACCAGCAAAATCCTCAGCGCTTTCTCTAGATTTATTAAGAGCAATGGCAAGCAGTTCCTCTGGATGAAATGAAAGATCACTGCCATGTTTGAAAAAGGCTGTACCTGCAAAAAAAAATCAGCCACAATGAAACAATAAACAGTTGGAATTCACAAAATGTTCTCAAACTATCGTAGTGACTATCTAATATTAGTCCAGTCACCATTATTATCATTCCTGATGCTTACTGTACAGCTGTATATGCAATAAGTAATAGCGAGCCTAAATTTTCACGAATCAGGAATTCCCAACAATTTCGCGAGTGATTGAATTCGCAATTGTGGAGTACTGAACTGAACAGAGAAATGTATACATGTACGTCACATTCATATCGGGATCAGAGTCAATTTTTTGTGTCTTTAATTTCGCGAATAGCACCTGACTCGCGAAATTTGCAAAAATAAAAACCTCGTGAAATATTTGGCGTATACAGCACCTTATACAGAAGCACTGAACAACAGACAAGAGAAAATTCCTTTACATCAAACATGATGGAAATTTCAATCTCATCCTCAAAGGGTAGTCACTGGTTTTATGCTGAAAGAGTTAATGCCTACATGACAAAATCTCTGTGGAAATCAACTCAGAATTACATCAATCATTATCCAAAAACCTACAAAGATGAAAATACAGTAGCCACATTCACTACCTAGGCCCCACTGACAGTTGAATGTAAATTATGTTGCAATGCACAAGACTGAAATATCTGATCAAGTTTTTCATCACTGATTAACATTCATTCACTTTCTTTATTAATTTACCTACAGTTCCGCCTGCGATCAACATCACAGGATGAGCGCGCTCATATGCGCTCGATTGCGCTCAGTGCGTGGCGATCACTTGCGCGCGCGCTCATCCTTGTTTACAAATTTGAACACGGCGTTTCATCGCATAGCCACAAATCGTAAGAGCGCCAGCTGTTGGCGTTAGTAGTACATTGTTCCCTTGTTCCCTACGTGTACGAACACGTGTATTCGTCCGTCCACTGTCATTCTATAATCTTGCGTTTCAGTACACGAATGCTTTTATTTGTGTGTGTGTGTGTGTGTGTGTGTTGCGTTCAATTGGCCCCTTCTTTTCCATTTTTCTTTCGGATTTGTATTTTACTTTTGCTAACTGATGGTCGCCAATTTACACCTCATATTATTTCTGTCACCAAAAAGGAAGGTAAAATCCTCTTCCTTTTCCTCGCATTAAAGTCGGCGCGAGAGTACTCACTTGTTGTTTTAAAGTTCGTGTGACTTTTACCGCTGTTATTCTCAGTGTCTGTTAATTGTACTTTCTTCGTTCTTGCACTCGCAGTACTATTGCGAGCAGATGCACACACACAATTACGCTCTTTGCAAAATCGACAAGATAATCATAATACTAGTAATATTGACAAGAAAGCGTGTCAGAAATGCAACAATAATAGATTCGGTAGCAACATTTCGAACCATCGCTCTTACCATAACCATGCAGCGCTCGACACTAACGGTGGCTAAAAACGCACATCGGGCCACCAAGATTTTGGAAATGAAGATTTTCCCCCAGAATAGTCGGATGTTTGCCTTTACTTTTGGAAGTGAACAGCTGTAACAATCGGCTCCGTCAGAACCTAAAATAAATATCAGATGTTTGCTTTTAATTTTGGAAATGAATAACGGTAATATTCGATTCCGGCCGTATGATACTAAAATAAAATTAATGTCGGATGTTTGCTTATACTTTTGAAATCGAATAATGATAAGATTCAACTCCGTACGGTGCTAAAATTAAAGTCAGATATTCGATTTTGCGTTCGGAAATGAATAAGGATAACATTCGGCTCCGGAAGATGCTGATATAAATGTCAATGTTTGCTTTGACGTTCGGAAATGATTAAAGATAATATTCAACTCCGTAAGATGATAAAATGAATGCCGGATGTTTGCTTTTACTTTCGAAAGTTCATAGCAATAACATTCGGCTTCGGAAGATGCCAAAATAAATGTCAGATGATTGCTTTTACGTTCGGAAGTGAATAGCAGTAATATTCTGCTCCATACGATGTTAAAATAATTGTCAGATGTTTGCTTTAAAATTTCGAAATGAATAACGGTAACATTCAGCTGCTTTATGTTTGATATTTGCTTTGACGTTCGGAAATGAATAACAATAATATTCAAACTCCGTATGATGATAATGTCTGATGTTTGCTTTTATGGCCGAACGTAAATAGCAATAATATTCAGCCCCGTATAAATGTCGAATTTTTGTTTTGGGCATTCGGAAATAAATAACAAAAATATTCAACTCCGTACGATGATCAAATAAATGCCGGATGTTTGATGATTATGTTCGAAAGTAAATAGCAATAACATAGCTCCGGAAGATGCTGAAATGTCGAGTGATCCCTTTGACGTTCCGAAATGAACAATAATATTCATTGCAACTCCGTACGATGATTGAATAAACGTTGGATGTTTGCTTTTACTTTCGAAAGTAAATAGCAATAACATTCGGCTTTGGAAGATTCCAAAATACATGTCAGATGATTGTTTTTGCATTCGGAAGTGAATAGTAGTAATATTCTGCTCCAAACGATGCTGAGATAACAGTCAGATGTTTGCTTTAAAATTTCGAAATGAATAACAGTAACAATCAGCTGCTTTAGATGGTAAAATCAATGTTTGATGTTTGTTTTGACGTTCGGAAATAACAATAATATTCAAACTCCGTATGATGATGAAATAAATTTATATCTGATGTTTGTTTTTATGGTCGAACGTAAATAGCAGTAACATTCAGCTTCGTGTATTACTAATGTCGAATTTTTGTTTTTGACATTCGGAAATAAAAATATTCAACTCCGTACGATGATCAAATAAATGCCGATGTTTCCTTCTACTTTCGAAAGTAAAGAGCAATATCGTTCAGCTCTGGAAGATGCTAAAATAAATTTTGAACGATCCCTTTGACGTTCGGAAATGAATAACAATACTATTCAACTCCGTACGATAACAAAATAAATGTCTGATGTTGGCTTTTGATGATATCTTCGAAAGTAAATAGCAATAACATTAGCTCCCAAAGATGCTATAACGAAATGTCGAGTGGGTCCGTTTGACGTTCGGAAATGAATAACGATAATATTTAACTCCGTACGATGAAATGCCGGATGTTTGCTTTTATGTTCGAAAGTATCAATAGTAATAACATTAAGCTTCGGAGGATGCTAAAATAAAATGAAATAAGATAAAATATATCGAATGTCCCTTTGACGTTCGGAAATGAATAACAATAATATTCGACTCCGTATATACGAAGTGAATGCCGGATGTTTGCTTTTATGTATTAAAGTGAATAGCAATAACATTCGGCTCCGGAAGATGCTAAAATAAGATAAGATGTCGAATGATTCCTTTGACATTCGGAAATGACTAACTATACTCCGTATGGAACGATGATAAAATAAATGCCGGATGTTTGCTTTTAATAATACGTTCGAAAGTAAATAGCAATATCACTCAGCTCAGTTAGATGCTAAAATAAATAGAGGATGTTTGCTTTCACGTTCGGAAATGAATAACGGCAACATTCGGCTCCGTAAAGGTGCTAAAATAGTAGAAAATGTTGGATGATTGCTTTTACAATCAGAAATGAATAACGGTAACTTTCGGCTCTTTATACAATGCTAAAACAAAATTTAAATGCCGGATGTTTACCAATGTCTGCAAAGTATGTTCCCATCAATTTCTCATTTCAAAGCAAGTTTTGATCGTAAGGCATCAACTTTTATAATAATCTATAAGCCTATTTGCTAAATCTTAGAACTCAGAATAAACGGTATACGATTGAACGGTTAGACGTGGGTACCTGTATCACTTCAGGATACTTATTTTCTACAGCGTATGTTTAAGTAGGACCGATTTAGTTTTTCTTATGTTTTCGTGATTTTTTTTTTTTCGGGCCACCAGATTTTACTTTCGGGCCGCCAAAAACAAAATAAAAATCAATGATTTTGGTAACCCGATCGGGCTATATCCCAACCGATGATAGTCGGGCCTACATTTTCACTCTGACACTTGTTTTCAGATTTTAATTCTAAAGTTCTTGTATTTTTCACTGTGCAAAGTACGATAGCGAGCAGAAGCACGCAAATGCGCTCTCTGATTTCTCGACAAAATAATTAGGTTTAGAAGAAAGTATAAGGTAATTGAACAAGAATCCGTTGCAACATTTTTAACAACAATCTGGGCTCCGTTTCATAAAAGATGTGACAAGCTACTGAAATCCTTGCATCTCATTGGCTGAGAGCAATTTTGTCATAGAAATGTGGCAGATGTCACTGATAACAAGTTTTATGAAGCGGACCCCTGATCATTATTGAATATCATACACCTTATTTTATGACACGTAATTCTTTTTTTTTATAGATTTGACTTCTATATAGCGTTAACGTTTCTTTCACTGCTCATGCTCTGACTACCAGTAGGCTGTTTTACTAACCCAAAGGCCTATGTGTGTGTGTGTGTGTGTGTGTGTGTGTGTTTTGTTTTGTTTTTTGTTTTTGTTAATAGCACAGTACGGCAGCCAGAAGATGCGCGCAAGTGCGCTCTCTGCATTCAGTGGCCGACAAAATTATCAGGTTGAGAAGAGAGTATTAAAAATTAAAGAGAATCCGTAGCAACATTTTCAAAAATTGCTCTGACCATGATTGTACACCTTATACTATTTTGTGTGACACGTGTTTTCCGATTTACTTCAAGCGTTCATGTTTCTTTCACTGTTCATGTTATTTTGAATGTCTGTTTCACTTAGCCATGTTGTGTTCTTTTTTCCGCGCATTCTTACGGTAGCGAGAATATGCGCGCATTTGCGCTCTCTGCATTTTTGACTTCCAGTAGATAATCAGCTTGAAAAGCAGACACAAAAAGCTATCAGAATAAAGCATAAAAAATGACCCACATTCTGTAGAAACATTTTGAGCTATCGTATTTACCATTACAAATCTTCTGTATGACAATTGTTTTTCATATTGCGATTTTGATGTAGCTTTCATTGGTCATGATGTTCTGCATGATGTTGTTTACTAACCCATATCGGTTCTCAGACGCGAAGCAATAAATACGATAGCGAGCAGATGGCGCGCGTTTGCGCTCTAGAGTCTGTATTCTCGACTATAGGACTATCAGCTAGAGAAGGAGACGTTAAGCCTGTAACGATATTGAACAAGATTTCGTAGAAAAAAAGGTATTTTAAACCATCGCTCTGACCATGTAATAGTGTTTTTTTTTAACTATTTGATTATGACACTCGAAGTCAGATTTTCATTTTAAAGTTCGTGTTTATACTTTCATTGTCCATGGTGTTCTGAACATCCGATTCTGTTGTACTAACCGGATGTTGTTCCTTCATATTCCGAAGGATCGTTATTCCAAAAGTTAGTCAATCCGAAACACACAAAGTCCCTATGCCTAGAAATGAAAAAGGGTTCGTTAGTCCGAATATTTGTGGCTTTATTCCATATGTTCGTTATTCCGAAGGTTCGTTAATCCGAAAATTAAATAGAGTCCATAACGAACCTTCGGAATAACGAGCCTTATTTTATTTTCGGATAAACAAAATTTCGAAATAACGAATCTTATTTCATTTTCAGACGAATGAACCTATACGGAATAGCAAACCTTATTTCATTATCGGATTAACGAACTTTCGGAAAAACGAACCTTCCGGAATAACGAACTGTAACCGTACTACACATTGTATACTATAGTGACCCATAACGGTTCTACGACAGCGAGCAGATGCACGCAATTGCGCTCTTTGCATTTCCGACAAAATAGTAAGATTGAGGAGAAGCTTTAAAGAAATCGAACAAGATTCCGTAGAAACAGTTTGAGCCATCACTCTTAATATATATAGCTTTATTATTTTGTATAACAGTTGTTTTCAGATTTTAATTTTATCGTTTGTGTAAATTTCACTGTTCATGGTATTCAGAATGTCTACTGCATCCGTTCTGACGTGCAGTGCAAACGCGATAGCGAGCTGATTCATCTGCATTCTCGACAAGATAATAATCAGGTATAGAAAAGAGGACATTAGGAAATTGAACAAGTATATTCCGTAGCAACTTTCTAAGCTATCGCTCTGACTATACCTGCATAATATGATAGTTGTTTTGACATTTTGATTTTAACGTTCGTGTAACTTTCACTGTTCATTGTGTTCTGAACATCTGTTGTGCTATATGCTAACCGATATCGGTTGGACGCGAGAGTACGATAGCGAGCAGATGAACGCAATTTGCGCTCTCTGCATTCTCGACAAAATGATTTGGTTAAGAAAGTACTGAAGTAATTTAACAAGAATCCCTTGCAACATTTTCAACAACGCTCTGATCATATTATGCACCTTGTTTTGTATGACACTTGATTCTTTCTAGATTTCACTCTTAGCGTTCACGTTTCTTTCACTGTTCATGTTGTTCTGACTCTGTTTTGCTATCCCATTATTATAGGCCAGTTTGGTTTTTCCGCGCAGTAACGGTAGCGAGCAGATGCGCGCGTTTGCGCTCTCGCATGCATTTTGACTATAATCAGCTTGAGAATACAGTGATAAGTTATCAGAAGAAAGCATTAAAGAAAATGAACAACATTCCGTAGAATTTTTTTCAGCCATCGCATTTACCATTGCAATAGTTTTATATGACAGTTGTTTTCATATTTTCATTTTAAAAATTCGTGTAAACTTTCACTGTTCATCTAAATATGTTCAGCGATGTTGTACTACTACTAACCCATATCGGTTCTCAGACGCGAAGTACAGTACGATAGCGAGCAGATGGCGCGCGTTTGCGCTCTCTGTATTCTCAACTATTATTGTAGATAATTAGCTAGAGAAGAAGGCATTAAGCCTAAAGATATTGAATAAGATTCCGCCGTAGAAACATATTATTTGAACCATCGCTCTGCCCACAATCTAGTAACAACCTGTCTTTATTTAGCGGCCACCTGTCGACAGTGGTCACCTACTTATAGCGGCCACTAAAAAAAAAAAAAAAAAAAAAAAAAAAAAAAATCCCCCGCACGAAATTGCTGTTATTATATACTAGTATAGACCCATATACTAGAGTTGGATTGGTATCCAACTCTATGAGTATAACGACCCCAGGGGCCTGTCTTATAAAGACTTGTGATAGAAATCAATCGCAAGTTTTTTGAGAGCTTCAATGCAAGTTGCGATTGATTTGGGGACTTGTGATTGATTTGAAGGCTTTATAAGACGGGGCCCAGAGTATAGACCCTATGGCGGTCACCTATACACAACGCGGCCAGCGGCCACTCATTTTGCATCCCGTGGTGAATATAGGACGCGTATAGTGTATAATAAATAAGTAAATAAATAGATAAATAAATAAATAAATAAATAAAATAACTGAACCCTTAAATCAGACAGTAATACGTTAGCTTTTACGTTCATTGCGTGAATTCTACCGAGTTCTTATAGCTCAGTCACAATCACACAGCCATGATTGACAAAATTAATGCAACACTATAACCTTCGCCGCGAAATGCCGTCTTACCACTAACTTGACTATAACAGATTTAGGCTTTGGTATTAATATGAATAAGTGCTATACACACAGGCAAAGACAGCTCCCAATAACATCGTAGAATTTGACCATAATGCCGACTATTTAAATAGGGACAATAATTGGGTACTTGTCTGGGTATTGCTTGTTGCTTAATACGTCGTCAGCTTCGCACAATACAATTATCAATAACCTCAAACTCATTCGTGAACCCCATTCATGTACACCGGTGGTACGAATCAGTGCAGTTCCTCCGGTCTGAAATGTTATAATTATCAAAAATATTGAAAAAGAACAGAAGAAGCCAAAAAATGTGACAATAACAACAAAACCCCCTCCGAAAAAAACATCAAAAGAAGTAATTGTAAAAAAAAAAAATCCTCATAGAATAATATAATAGCTGCACAAGCAAACTTATTTCCTTGTTTGTTTGTTTTTTATTTAAGAATAACGTGCGGTATCTTTCATACGATTCAAGTCCTGAAATTCAAAACGGCAGCCGACCTGTCGATATCGGTCACAGGTCCTGTGCCAATAGCGTATACTAACCCATGTGTTCTCAGCTATTACGTTGAAAAAGGGCATTAAGAAAATTTAACAAGATTCGTATAGCAACTTTCTGAACCATTGCTCTAGCCATACAATAGTACTTTTCTCCTTTTATCTTTTCTTTTTTTTTACTCTGCATATTCCTTTCACATTTTGATTTTATCGTTCTTGTAATTTTCACTGTTCATGGTGTTCTGTATATCTGTTGTATATTCATATTTGCATTGTATAACAATTCTTCTGTGATCCTATCATACGTTATCATTTTGAAAGAACTGGCCTCGACTATAGCCTGCACGCTATTGCCAGTTCTTTTTTGCTAAACTATATTTCAATTATCTATTGTTGTGACTTTGTTCACGGTGTTTGTTTGTTTGTTTGTTTGTTAGGTGAATAAATTTCATTTAATTTCATTTCGTATCGGAGACGCGAAGTATATACGATAGCGAGCAGAAGCACGCAATTACGCTCTCTGCATTCGCGACAAGATGATTTTGTTGAGAAGAAAATATGACTAATTTAACAAGAATCCGTAGCAACATTGTACACCTTATGTTGTATGACACTTTTTAGCGTTCCCGTTTCTAGCATTGTTTGTGTTATCCTGACTGTTTCTGGTCTGTTTCACTAACCCAGTGTATTGTGATGCGCGCAATCAAATACGATAGACTTAATCGTTTCGGAGGTGACAAGATTTTGGCAACACATAGGCAACCAAAGTACTCCGATGTTAACTATTTTATGACCATTGATTTGATTTTGTTTCCTCATGGCCATCAAATGCGAATTTCAGTTCTTTCAGTTTTTACCTGTCATTTTGTTTAGTTATTCATAACGGAGGGTTCATAGTTTTCTTTACATATTTGTACTAATCATAACCAGCGTTTTACAGTTCTATTGAGACAATACAGTTTGTGTTTCCCAGCTGAAGAAAGTATCATGCTTTTCTGTGAACTTGAGGGAAAAATTGCGTTTTCAAATGTTTTTGTTAAATAATTTTTCCATCAATTTCACAGAAGGTCCCGGACACAAATTGGTCTCAAATAACCTTGTAAGGGATCGAAACTAGTAAGGGAACATAAGAAAGCAAATTATTTCCTTGAAATTATTATTTGAGTGTTTCCACAACTTCTGTGGTTACACATTGTATTAAAAAACACACCTCATCCAAAGTATACTGAGATAGAACTACAAATCTTGTTTAGTATACTGTTCCCTTACCAGTACTGGGGACTTCGTTCCTCTGTTTACTTTAGTTGTTATTGTTACATTACTACAATAATCTCAAATTATCCTACAATGTAACAAGGTTTCTTATTCCGAAGTGAATTAAGGTTCGTTATTCTGAAGGTTCGTAAACCCGAAAATGAAACAAAGCTCGTTATTCCCGGGAAGGTTCGTTGTGGACCCTACTGTATTTCATTTTCGGATCAACGAACCTTCGGAACAACGAACCCGACGTCCCTAAAGGCTGCGTTCACATAGAAGTATTCGCTATTCGCTATTCGCTATTCGCTATTCGAGCACCGAGTACATCACCATCACCCGCACCGACAACTCACCATCCCATGCAGAGAGGATTTCTTCCTCCTACATCCCACATCCCAGCAAATCTTATCAACAATTTCTAAACTGCATCAGAATGTCAGTCTGCTTGCTTATTTTTGCTAAAGGGCAAATCCAGACCAAAATTGTCATTATTTCATAAACGAGAGACAGTATACGCTGCAAGAAAATCGAACAAGCTCGATTCCCACTTTGCTATACTATTCGCAGCTATTCGGTACTTTTGAATAGTGCCCTCTTTAATATGTGAACCGGTGTGAGGAAATCCTATCGTTCGATTCAAGCTATTCGCGTGCCCTCGAAAACGAGCCCCGAATACCCGAATAGTATACATTTGTACTTCTATGAACGCAGCCTACTAGGACTTTAAAACTGGCGCTCTCCACTGCCTGCATCATTGCTTGCATGGTACGGTAACTCTACTACTACACATCGACACACCCTTTTTGAAACCGACCACTAGTTTTTGGCGCACAGCAGAACGCCTAGTATGATTGAGGGTACCACCTATCGTCACCCTAAGGATCTGCAGCTTGTTTATTCCAAAAGTATAAGACGAATTCGCCTAATTTTTACCTCAAATATGCCATAAATACCGCAGTTTTGAATGTCGTGACCGTCACCTTGATTCTGAATCTCCGTAGTGAAATAACGCAACTTTAGTGCATGCGATGCATTTTCTTCGCGCGTATAAGCTAGGGTACCTCACGATCGGCCCCCTCTTTCCATAGGTTATACACGTGAATTTCACAGTCATGCGTCGTTACTGAGCGGATGTGTAATTGAAACGTGTTTAGTTTGGTTTGTAAGTTCGTTTTTATTGTTTTGTAGCTAGTGGCACTTAATGTAATTTCAATGCATTTTCTTAAAAGCTTCGTACAACACGGTGGTCAAAACAGCTAGCTAGCTCGGTTTGTGTGCATTGTCAATACAAAAATAGAGGTCGATCCAAAAAAGGGAGCGATACCGCGGGGAGCTGATTGAAAAGAGGGTACAGTACTCAAGTTCGACGTCGGTATTTGTTTTTGAAACTACGAATTGGAAAGAGATCAACAGCATATGATAGTGCTGGATTTTGTCCATCACGTAGGTCAAGTTTTTACGTTAATTTCAGTGCTAAATATTCTTATCAGACAAATAACAATGAGACGGTAGATGAGTAGTAGGACCAACTCTACATTGCCACTTTTATGCGCATTAAACCCGAGACAACAACGAGGTGGGTGCACTGGTGGATAACGCAAAGGTTCCGTGTAGTATCTAGTACGTACACCAGTACCAGTATACTAACTGTACTAAGCATCTTTATCGACAACAACAACGCACGTACACGTGTGTCAGACTTCCTCTGCCTCATCTCACCCAAATCCCCTCGGTTTCTTTCACACAACAGGCATGCATGGTGGCACGTGTCCTTTCATTTCACACACACAACACACACACACACACACAGTCGAGCTAGCGGCGGGCGCTGGGCCGCCAAGTATCTAGACATCAGCAGGCGGCTAGGCTGTCTGTGCAAAGAACACGTACTGTGTGTGATACCAAATCGAAATCACATCTGTCTGTGTGAGTAGCTCAGCAAGGCGCGAGTAGTGTGTGTTGTGTGTGTGGCATGGAGCCGTGTATGTGAACTGCGAGCTATACTATTAGTAGGCTTTTAAGTACAAGCTGTAGTAGCTTCTTTTCTGGCCATATCCATGCGCCATACAACGGAGGAAGAAAAGAAGCGGGCCGGGCCGCGCAGACGCGCGGGCGGGCCGTCCGAACTTGAACTCGAACTGAACTCGTAGCTCGCCCAAGCAAGTTCATTCCTGGTACCACTCTACTTGCTTACTTTACATACGTCAGGAAGTTTTACGCTTGTCAGTAATTGTGTCACAGCTCCAAACTGTACCAACTGCTTTATTGCATTGTATTTGTCGAGATTTATGGTACAGTAGTTATGTAAGTAGTTGTAACATAACAAAAACAATTAAAGTAAACAGAGGAACAAGTCCCCAGTACTGGTAAGGGAACATTTTACGAAACAAGATTTGTTGTTCTATCTCAGTATGATTTTGATGAGGTGCATTTTTCTTTTATTACAATGTGTAATCACAGAAATTGGTTAACAACACTCAAATTGATTTCAAGGAAATAATTTGCTTTCTTATATTCCCTTACTAGTTTCGGTCCCTTATAAGGTTATTTGAGACCAATTTGTGTCCGGGACCTTCTGTGAAATTGATGGAAAAATCATTTAACAAAAACACTTGAAAACGCAATTTTTCCCTCAAGTTCACAGAAAAGCATGATACTCTCTTCAGCTGGGAAACACAAACTGTATGGTCTCAATGGAACTGTAAAACGCGGTTATGATTAGTACAAAATAAAATGTAAAGAAAAGTATGAACCCTCCGTTATGAATAACTATAAATGACAGGTAAAAACTGAAAGAACAAATTCGCTTCGCAAGCGAAAAGGAAAAGAACGCATGCCTATACTATAGCAAGTAAACAAACTGTACTGTGCAACAAAAAGTACTGTGCAAGAAATATGAACACTGAAAGTAAACTCAATACTGCAAAAACAAACATATCTGGCACTTTCACCTCATCCTCCTATATACGTCTATAAATCTTGATCAATGACATTTTATCTTGGACATTTTTACCTCTGATATTCTTACTTCTGACATTTGTACACTTCGTACTTGATACTTCGTGATTCATTTTCCTAGTCGTTTATCTCGAGTGATGAGGGTGATCGTGTGTCTAAGTGTAGTGATGCCTGATGATGATGAACAATGCTTGGAAAAGGCGGCTTGCTGTGAATACTGTGTATATACGTGCCCTTCGTTTTATTTCAGTTTTCCCTCTTTTACTCTTCTTTCCCCTGCCAAGAATGATGAAAAAGAAAATACATACACATCAAAACAGAAAGAATCACGTGTTAGCAACCTTCGTAATGTTAAAGGACAAGTCCACCTTCATAATAAACCTGTGGATTGAGTGAATGCAGCAACACATCAGTGAGAGTTTGAGGAAAATTGGACAACCAGTTGAAAAGTTATACATTTTCCAAGTTTCTGCTCAGTCACTGCTAGATAAGAAAACTACTACAACTTGTGATGTCACATGTACAACGATGTAAAGAAAACAAAGAAAATTCAAAATTTAAAAATTCATAACTTGTGAACGGATTGTGCGATTTTCCCAATTTTTTTTTATTAATGTGTTCTAATAATATTGCTACATTCACTCATTCCACAATGTATGCAGTACATGAAGGATAACTTGTCCTCATTACCAGCAAAAACATTAAGGGGAAAACATGAATAACAGCAAAAAAAAAAAAAAAAATACAAGTGAAGAGATATAATGGTGTACACTCTATGACATGAGGTCTCTTTGTATCCAAGAAACTTGACACCCGGGGACAGTTTCATGAAAGTTGTCCGCAGCGCTGACAACTTGTCAGTCTCTGACAATCACCATGGTAACAGTCAGTGACAAGAGCTTCTCAGCCAATCAAAATCGAGGATTTTGCTGAACTTGATGAAACACCCCCGAGCTGCGCTCTTTGCGTGACACCCCCGCCCATCTCCACTTGTGGAAATTTCCACAGTTCATGAGCAAAGATAGTAGAAATCCACGTCTTTGGTTCTTAGCGTGCCAGACCCCGTTGCGTATGCCAGACGAAAGAATGCGCGCACTGGAATAAACAGCGTGTAAATATCCTGGAAATATGGATCGAATAACTAGCTCGTGGGAATCATTGCAAAGGTATCAGGATTCATATGACCTTTCTTTTGGCGTATAAGAAACATCAAACAGTCGATTTTACTGTACTTGATCTGATATTTTGTATGTTCCCTGAACAATGAAAAGGGATTACTCGATTAAAAATGCAATCACAGAAATACATGAAAGGTCTCGTATATTATGGCCAGTGCTGGTCAAATTCACTAGTTATAATGATGCACCAAAAACCCGATTAGACAGCAAAATCATGACATTAGTAATTTCACGCTCATTAATTTTTTGAAAAAAAGACTTTTCAAACTTTTCGCTATCAACATTCGTGGATTTTTTTTTTTTTTTTTTTGCTGTTCCATAATTTTTTTTTTCCTCCTAAGAAAGAGCTAATGATTGTATCGAACGAAAACTGCTTACAATAACCAAGTCATTAAAGGGATCGTATAGATTTGGTTGGGGGCGAGATAATGAGAAACCTCTTATGAATATGAAAGAGCATGTAATTGCATGAGGAATTTAATGTTTATTTGATGAAAATTGGTTTTGAAATGGCTGAGATATCCAAAAGAGCAATTCTAATAACGTGTAGCACCCACACTTTATCGTGATCGCTTTGTTTTACTTTGTTTTTGGATGTTTCAGTCATTCCAAACCCGATTTTCATCAAATAAGCTTTGAATTCCTCTTACAATGGTATGTGCTCTGTACTATTTCATGTTTTCTTGGTATCTCGTACCAAAAAAAAAAAGCCCAATTATCACCTCTTCGAATACTTTAACCATCCCTTTCTCCGCTCAGCTCTGCACTGGCGCATCCGACTCTAAAGGCGGGAGCACATGGCGCTTTCCTTCGTACTTCAGGTGACATCGGCACAGCCACACACAGTGCGGTTTAGCGATCGTCGTTACGGCAGCCTTTCCGATTCCAGTCAGAGAGAAGGAACTGGAATACTTGCTTGGAATATGATGTTTAAAATCCCATGAGATGAAAAAGCCTCAAAACAACGCATGACTATGTTTTATAGTATTGGAAAGAAAACACCCCAGAGATATTGTATTCGCTAAGACGAAAGCTCTCTTTAAAAGATGAGAAGATAAAAACATTCCCCCTCCCCTGCTAGGTAGTGGAAGTTTCCATAACCAGCTCAACAAGTTTTGGAGGTACATTCTGCATATTTATTGCGGGAATAAGTAATCAATCAACGATGCGATGAACACGGAGTAGTTTTGATTCTTTATTGTGCTGGTGACTATGCAGCTCGGTACTTCGGCATGACGTCGTAATGTTATGTTTAGAGCCAGTAGGCCTCATACATCGGCAAGTTTATTTCGAAATAATAAAAAAAGGAAGACTGAAAATACTAATTCTGATCGAAAAAATACGAATTTTTGGGTTGCTGAGTACTAATCTCTGCTTCCAAAGGTTGCCAGATATCTTTAATGCTTTCTCTAAACCTGATTATCTCGTCAGAAATACAGAGGACACAACTGCTTGCATCTGCTCGCTACTGCTCGTCTAAGATGGTATTGCGACAGAACAACGGTTAATTCCTTATATCAGAATGATATTAAGAGTGAAAAAACACGAACGCTAATAAGCCAAAAACAAGTGTCATACAAAATAACTGTTTGGTGCTGTTCGTTATTCCGAAGGTTCGCTATTCCGAAGGTTTTATATAGGGTCCGTAACGAACCTCCGGAACAAAGAGGTTTGTTTCATTTTCGGATTAACGAGCCTTCGTAATAACGAACCTAATTTCATTTTCGGATTAACGAACCTTCGGAATAACGAATCTTCGGAATAACGAACCTTCGGAATAACGAGCTGTAATTAATAATATACTAGTCTATGGTCAGACCGATGTCTAAATTTTTTTGCCCCGGAATCTTGTTCAATTTCTTATTTTGTGCCATGAAACTAAGTATCTCGTCGAAAATGCAGAGAACGCAATTGCGCGCAACTGCACGTTACACATATCCTGTGCGGAAAACAACACTTGGCTAAGTAAAAACGACATTCAGAATACCACGAACACTAAACGTAAAATCATGACACAATATTGTCATACAAAATAATGTACTATTTTTCTTTATAAGAGCGATGTATCAAAATGTTGCTACTGAATCTTTTTCAATATCTTTAATGCTTATTATTCTTCTAATCCTGCCTCCTCGGGAATAGAGAGCGCAATTATTATTAATTATTATTAAATATCTAATATATACTGCTCGTCTAAGACTCTGAGAGAACAACGGTTCTTCAGAATAACATGAACAGTGAAAGAAACATCAATGTTAAAAGTAAAATACTACCAGAAGTGTCATACAAATTGTTTTTTTTTATTTCTTTTATGCTTTCTGAAACTGACTATCTCGTCGAGAATGTAGAGAGTTCAATTGCGCGCATCTGCTCGCTATCCTAATTTATACTGCTCGCCTATAAGAATACGTAAGGGAGAGACCAACGGTTCTTCACAATAACATAAACAGTGAAAGAAACATCAACGCTGAAAGTAAAATACTAACAAAAGTGGCATACAAACCGTTTTATTTAATCTTTTTCATGCTTTCTGAAACTGATTATCTCGTCGCATGGCTAAGTAGAAAAGACAATCAGAATACCACGAACGCTTTATGTTAAGTCATTAAACAATAATTGTCATACAAAATAATGTGATAAATTTTGATAAGAGCAATGTATCAAAATGTTTCTACGCAGTCTTGTTCAGTCATATTAAATGCTTTCTTCTAAACCTGATTATCTTGTCGGAAATGCAGAGAGCGCAACTGCGTGCATCTGCGCGCTGTTACTAGCTGGTCTAAGAAAACGGTTCGTATTACACCAACGGTTCTTCAGAATAATGTGACATGAACAGTAATAGAAGCATCAACGCTAAAAGTAAAACACAAAAAGAAGTGCAGTTATTGTACTATACTTAAGTTAGAGCATTGTTTCAAAATACTGCTAAGGAATCTTGTTCAATTTCTTTTACGCTTCATACCACAAACGCTAAATGTGAAATCATAAGACAATATCGTATTTTCTGACAAAATAATGTATTGCTCGGAGTATATTCTGGATAGAGCAATGTTCAAAATTGTTGCTACGGAATGCTCTTCAGATTCTTTCTTGTAAACCTGATTATCTCGTCGGGAATGCAGAGAGCGCAATTGCGCGCATCTGCACGCCATCGTATACTGTGCGGAATAGAATACGGACACTAGAAAAGACATTCAAAATACCCCGAACGCTTTATGTTTAATCTGCTCGCTATCCTATAACTGCTCATTAGTATAGGATAGAACAACGTTCTTCAGGTTACATGAACAGTGAATTAAAGAAACATCATTTATCATTACCGGTATGTCCTCTTTTTTGACTTGCTAGTCAAGTGACTTACTACTGTCTATAGTCAAGTCGTTTTATTCCTTCAGAAAGTCTAAACAGATTTAAAAATTCAGCACTAAAGGATCAACCAATTTATCTTTCTTCAGTCAATAATCAAGACAAGAAACAAGCACTCATTTCACTCTGTGCCAGCCAGGCCAGGCTGCCATGCAACTTCAAAGCACATTCCGACAGCTGGCTGGAGAGAGGGCCTGGGAACAGCCCCTTGGTGATTAGTCTGTGAGTCTGTGAGTTATCAACAGCAGACCTTTTGAACAATTGCAAACGTCATGATACTTCTTCCTTTTGGACTGAAAGAAAAACATCAAAAAGACGAGTTGAGTGTCACAAATTATCCACATAGATTTGCATCCTCTAAATGCATTAATTTAGACAATATTTCAGTAATTTATGTTAGACTGTTGATACTGCAGTAAAAACATCAGAAATTTCATGTAAACTTGGAAGTATTAGGATGAAGAAAAAAAGAATCTCGGCAGAAAACAAATACAAGTCTTTTTTATTGTCACTGATAGTCACGTTTGTGGTTTGCAGATTGATAAATCAATTGGTATATAGTATTGTATTACACAAAGTTGCAATCTCATGAAAAATTTGACATTCTAACACCTAAATTAAGCTCATCAAATATTGCGGGAGAGTGATTTTAAGGAGCTTACATGAAAGAAATATGAAATCGTTGCATTTTGTAATCCTGGGTCTTCGCCCTGCATGGGGCTTCGACTTGAGCTATGTGTACTCAGTAATTAAACATTCTTTCCCTGTTCATCTCCAACATCCCAGACAGTTCATGACCTCCAAGAATGCGCCAGTACGCGCGGTTTCTTCTGTTGATTGGTCTCTCTCTCTCCACCCCTCCCCATTCTCAGTCTGGCACCTTGGCATCGTGGGATTTTTCTTTTTTTTCTGCGTGAACTTGGTGTGTGCGCTGTGCTGGTGCTCTACACACGTATAGTTACATGACGTGAAGCAGGCAGGCATAGCAAGTCACCACTCGACTCACCTGCTGGCAGCTTACCGCGAGCAGAAAACAGCCGAGTTTCTTCTGTTGCCGCTACTTTTACTGCCAAAATACTGGCTTTATCATCACACATTATTCGGCGAGACACACATTGTGTTTTGGAATATAAATGGACTTTCTTCGGTTATGGTTATGAATCGCTGATTGTTGGTGTTGGATTGAGTAAGTGTTCGACAGTTATTGAAATCGTGACATCGCTAGATCTAGACATCGCTAGACATACTCGTCATGCACGGCGAGATATGTGGGCTGCCCCCCCCCCCCCCCCCCCAAAAAAAAAGAGGAAAATCACGGAAAGTTTCTCGACTGTGTATTTTCCCCCCAGAATTTCAAAATCCGCTGAGAAATCTCATGCCTGATAGAACAACGTTCTTCAGATTACAGACTACAGTCATGAACAGTGAAAGAACCATCAACGAAAGAGTTAAGATAATTGAACAAGTGACAAACAAATTGTTCTTTATTTACGTTAGGGCGATGTTTTGAAATATTGCTATACAAAATCTTGTTCAATTTCTTTTATACTTTCTTGAACTGATTATCTCGTCGAGAATACCAGAGAACGCAATTGCGCGCATCTGCTCGCTATCGTAAACTGTGCGGAATAGAACACAATGTCATGGCTAAGTGGAAAAGACATTCATACTATCACGAACGCTAAATGTAAAATCGTACAACAATATTGTATTTTCTGACAAAATAATATACTACTCGGAGTATCTGGTTAGAGCGATCTTCCAAATTGTTGCTACGGAATGCTGTTCAAATTATTTTTTGTAAACCCGGAACAACGGCTCTTCACAATAACATGAACAGTGAAAGAAACATCAACGTTAAAAGTAAAATACTAACACAAGTGTTATACAAATATTGTGTTCTTTAATTTCTTTCATGCTTTCTGAAACTGATCATCTCGTCAAAAAAAAAAACAGCGCAATTGCGCGCATATTATGCACGCTGTCGTATACTGTGCGGAAAAGAACACATGGCTAAGTAAAAATGACATTTAGAATTCCACGAACGCTTCATGTAAAATAAAAAAAAAAACAATGTTGCAATACAAAAACATGATGTACTATATTTTGGTCAGAGCAATGTTCAAAGATCTTGCTACGGAATCGGGTTCTAATGTTTTCTTCGTCTTATCCTGATTATCTCGTTGGAAATGCAGAGGCGAGCGCAATTGCGGGCATGTGCTCGCTATCCTATACGCCATGCTCATTAGTATAGGATAGAACAACGTTCTTCAGATTACAGTCATGAGCAGTGAAAGAACCATCAACGAAAGAGTTAAAATAATTAAGCAAGTGACAAACAAATTGTTCTTTATTTACGTTAGAGCGATGTTTTAAAATATTGCTATACCAAATCTTGTTCAATTTCTTTTATACTTTCTTGAACTGATTATCTCGTCGAGAATACAGAGAGCGCAATTGCGCGCATCTGCTCGCTATCGTAAACTGTGCGGAATAGAACACAACGTCATAGCTAAGTGGAAAAGACATTCAGACTATCACGAACGCTAAATGTAAAACAATATTGTATTTTCTGACAAAATGATATACTACTCGGAATATATCTGGTTGGAGCGATCTTCCAAATTGTTGCTACGGAATGCTGTTCAAATTATTATTATTATTTTTTTTGTAAACCTGATTATCTCGTCGGGAATGCAGGGAGCGCAATTGCGTGCATCTGCTCCCTATCCTATTGCTCGTCTAAGAATACGTATTGGAGGGAACAACGGTTTTTCACAATAACATGAACAGTGAAAGAAACATCAACGTTAAAAGTAAAATACTAACACAAGTGTTATACAAATATCGTGTTCTTCAATTTCTTTCATGCTTTCTGAAACTGATTATCTCGTCGAAAATACAGAGAGCGCAATTGCGCGCATATCACGCACGCTATCGTATACTGTGCGGAAAAGAACACAATATATGGCTAAGTAAAAAAGACATTTAGAATTCCTCGAACGCTTCATGTAAAGTCAAAAAACAATGTTGTAATACAAAAACATGATGTACTATATTTTGGTCAGAGCAATGTTCAAAGATCTTGCTACGGAATCGGGTTCTAATGTTTTCTTCTTCTTATCCTGATTATCTCGTTGGAACTGCAGAGGCAAGCGCAATTGTGTGCATCTGCTCGCTATCCTACACGCCATGCTCATTAGTATAGGATAGAACAACGTTCTTCAGATTACAGTCATGAACAGTGAAAGAACCATCAACGAAAGAGTTAAAATGATTAAACAAGTGACAAACAAATTGTTCTTTATTTACGTTAGAGCGATGTTTTAAAATATTGCTATACCAAATCTTGTTCAATTTCTTTTATACTTTCTTGAACTGATTATCTCGTCGAGAATACAGAGAGCGCAATTGCGCGCATCTGCTCGCTATCGTAAACTGTGCGGAATAGAACACAATGTCATGGCTAAGTGGAAAAGACATTCAGACTATCACGAACGCTAAATGTAAAATCGTAAAACGATATTGTATTTTCTGACAAAATAATATACTACTCGGAGTATATCTGGTTAGAGCGATCTTCCAAATTGTTGCTACGGAATGCTGTTCAAATCATTTTTTTGTAAACCTGATTATCTCGTCGGGAATGCAGCGAGCGCAATTGCGTTCATCTGCTCCCTATCATATTGCTCGTCTAAGAATACGTATTGGAGGGAACAACGGTTTTTCACAATAACATGAACAGTGAAAGAAACATCAACGTTAAAAATAAAATACTAACACAAGTGTTATACAAATTATTGTGTTCTTTAATTTATTTCATGCTTTCTGAAACTGATTATCTCGTCGAAAATACAGAAAGCGCAATTGCGCGCATAATATGCACGCTATCGTATACCGGGCGGAAAAGAACACATGGCTAAGTAAAAAAGACATTTAGAATTCCACGAACGCTTCATGTAAAGTCAAAAAACAATGTTGTAGTACAAAAACATGATGTACTATATTTTGGTCAGAGCAATGTTCAAAGATCTTGCTACGGAATCGGGTTCTAATGTTTTCTTCGTCTTATCCTGATTATCTCGTTGGAAATGCAGAGGCGAGCGCAATTGCGGGCATGTGCTCGCTATCCTATACGCCATGCTCATTAGTATAGGATAGAACAACGTTCTTCAGATTACAGTCATGAGCAGTGAAAGAACCATCAACGAAAGAGTTAAAATAATTAAACAAGTGACAAACAAATTGTTCTTTATTTACGTTAGAGCGATGTTTTAAAATGTTGCTATACCAAATCTTGTTCAATTTCTTTTATACTTTCTTGAACTGATTATCTCGTCGAGAATACAGAGAGCGCAATTGCGCGCATCTGCTCGCTATCGTAAAGTGTGCGGAATAGAACACAATGTCATGGCTAAGTGGAAAAGACATTCATACTATCACGAACGCTAAATGTAAAATCGTAGAACAATATTGTATTTTCTGACAAAATAATATACTACTCGGAGTATATCTGGTTAGAGCGATCTTCCAAATTGATTGTACGGAATGCTGTTCAAATCATTTTTTTGTAAACCTGATTATCTCGTCGGGAATGCAGCGAGCGCAATTGCGTTCATCTGCTCCCTATCCTATTGCTCGTCTAAGAATACGTATTGGAGGGAACAACGGTTTTTCACAATAACATGAACAGTGAAAGAAACATCAACGTTAAAAATAAAATACTAACACAAGTGTTATACAAATTATTGTGTTCTTTAATTTATTTCATGCTTTCTGAAACTGATTATCTCGTCGAAAATACAGAAAGCGCAATTGCGCGCATAATATGCACGCTATCGTATACCGGGCGGAAAAGAACACATGGCTAAGTAAAAAAGACATTTAGAATTCCACGAACGCTTCATGTAAAGTCAAAAAACAATGTTGTAATACAAAAACATGATGTACTATATTTTGGTCAGAGCAATGTTCAAAGATCTTGCTACGGAATCGGGTTCTAATGTTTTCTTCGTCTTATCCTGATTATCTCGTTGGAAATGCAGAGGCGAGCGCAATTGCGGGCATGTGCTCGCTATCCTATACGCCATGCTCATTAGTATAGGATAGAACAACGTTCTTCAGATTACAGTCATGAGCAGTGAAAGAACCATCAACGAAAGAGTTAAAATAATTAAGCAAGTGACAAACAAATTGTTCTTTATTTACGTTAGAGCGATGTTTTAAAATATTGCTATACCAAATCTTGTTCAATTTCTTTTATACTTTCTTGAACTGATTATCTCGTCGAGAATACAGAGAGCGCAATTGCGCGCATCTGCTCGCTATCGTAAACTGTGCGGAATAGAACACAACGTCATAGCTAAGTGGAAAAGACATTCAGACTATCACGAACGCTAAATGTAAAACAATATTGTATTTTCTGACAAAATGATATACTACTCGGAATATATCTGGTTGGAGCGATCTTCCAAATTGTTGCTACGGAATGCTGTTCAAATTATTATTATTATTTTTTTTTGTAAACCTGATTATCTCGTCGGGAATGCAGGGAGCGCAATTGCGTGCATCTGCTCCCTATCCTATTGCTCGTCTAAGAATACGTATTGGAGGGAACAACGGTTTTTCACAATAACATGAACAGTGAAAGAAACATCAACGTTAAAAGTAAAATACTAACACAAGTGTTATACAAATATCGTGTTCTTCAATTTCTTTCATGCTTTCTGAAACTGATTATCTCGTCGAAAATACAGAGAGCGCAATTGCGCGCATATTACGCACGCTATCTTATACTGTGCGGAAAAGAACACAATATATGGCTAAGCAAAAAAGACATTTAGAATTCCTCGAACGCTTCATGTAAAGTCAAAAAACAATGTTGTAATACAAAAACATGATGTACTATATTTTGGTCAGAGCAATGTTCAAAGATCTTGCTACGGAATCGGGTTCTAATGTTTTCTTCTTCTTATCCTGATTATCTCGTTGGAACTGCAGAGGCAAGCGCAATTGTGTGCATCTGCTCGCTATCCTACACGCCATGCTCATTAGTATAGGATAGAACAACGTTCTTCAGATTACAGTCATGAGCAGTGAAAGAACCATCAACGAAAGAGTTAAAATAATTAAACAAGTGACAAACAAATTGTTCTTTATTTACGTTAGAGCGATGTTTTAAAATATTGCTATACCAAATCTTGTTCAATTTCTTTTATACATTGTACTTTCTTGAACTGATTATCTCGTCGAGAATACAGAGAGCGCAATTGCGCGCATCTGCTCGCTATCGTAAACTGTGCGGAATAGAACACAATGTCATGGCTAAGTGGAAAAGACATTCAGACTATCACGAACGCTAAATGTAAAATCAAAACAATATTGTATTTTCTGACAAAATGATATACTACTCGGAATATATCTGGTTGGAGCGATCTTCCAAATTGTTGCTAAGGAATGCTGTTCAAATTATTATTATTATTTTTTTTTGTAAACCTGATTATCTCGTCGGGAATGCAGGGACCGCAATTGCGTGCATCTGCTCCCTATCCTATTGCTCGTCTATAGAATACGTATTGGAGGGAACAACGGTTTTTCGCAATAACATGAACAGTGAAAGAAACATCAACGTTAAAAATAAAATACTAACACAAGTGTTATACAAATTATTGTGTTCTTTAATTCATTTCATGCTTTCTGAAACTGATTATCTCGTCGAAAATACAGAAAGCGCAATTGCGCGCATATTATGCACGCTATCGTATACCGGGCGGAAAAGAACACATGGCTAAGTAAAAAAGACATTTAGAATTCCACGAACGCTTCATGTAAAGTCAAAAAACAATGTTGTAGTACAAAAACATGATGTACTATATTTTGGTCAGAGCAATGTTCAAAGATCTTGCTACGGAATCGGGTTCTAATGTTTTCTTCGTCTTATCCTGATTATCTCGTTGGAAATGCAGAGGCGAGCGCAATTGCGGGCATGTGCTCGCTATCCTATACGCCATGCTCATTAGTATAGGATAGAACAACGTTCTTCAGATTACAGAAATGAGCAGTGAAAGAACCATCAACGAAAGAGTTAAAATAATTAAACAAGTGACAAACAAATTGTTCTTTATTTACGTTAGAGCGATGTTTTAAAATATTGCTATACCAAATCTTGTTCAATTTCTTTTATACATTGTACTTTCTTGAACTGATTATCTCGTCGAGAATACAGAGAGCGCAATTGCGCGCATCTGCTCGCTATCGTAAACTGTGCGGAATAGAACACAATGTCATGGCTAAGTGGAAAAGACATTCAGACTATCACGAACGCTAAATGTAAAATCGTAAAACAATATTGTATTTTCTGACAAAATGATATACTACTCGGAATATATCTGGTTGGAGCGATCTTCCAAATTGTTGCTAAGGAATGCTGTTCAAATTATTATTATTTTTTTTTTTGTAAACCTGATTATCTCGTCGGGAATGCAGGGACCGCAATTGCGTGCATCTGCTCCCTATCCTATTGCTCGTCTATAGGAATACGTATTGGAGGGAACAACGGTTCTTCGCAATAACATGAACAGTGAAAGAAACATCAACGTTAAAAATAAAATACTAACACAAGTGTTATACAAATTATTGTGTTCTTTAATTTATTTCATGCTTTCTGAAACTGATTATCTCGTCGAAAATACAGAAAGCGCAATTGCGCGCATAATATGCACGCTATCGTATACCGGGCGGAAAAGAACACATGGCTAAGTAAAAAAGACATTTAGAATTCCACGAACGCTTCATGTAAAGTCAAAAAACAATGTTGTAATACAAAAACATGATGTACTATATTTTGGTCAGAGCAATGTTCAAAGATCTTGCTACGGAATCGGGTTCTAATGTTTTCTTCGTCTTATCCTGATTATCTCGTTGGAAATGCAGAGGCGAGCGCAATTGCGGGCATGTGCTCGCTATCCTATACGCCATGCTCATTAGTATAGGATAGAACAACGTTCTTCAGATTACAGAAATGAGCAGTGAAAGAACCATCAACGAAAGAGTTAAAATAATTAAACAAGTGACAAACAAATTGTTCTTTATTTACGTTAGAGCGATGTTTTAAAATATTGCTATACCAAATCTTGTTCAATTTCTTTTATACATTGTACTTTCTTGAACTGATTATCTCGTCGAGAATACAGAGAGCGCAATTGCGCGCATCTGCTCGCTATCGTAAACTGTGCGGAATAGAACACAATGTCATGGCTAAGTGGAAAAGACATTCAGACTATCACGAACGCTAAATGTAAAATCGTAAAACAATATTGTATTTTCTGACAAAATGATATACTACTCGGAATATATCTGGTTGGAGCGATCTTCCAAATTGTTGCTAAGGAATGCTGTTCAAATTATTATTATTTTTTTTTTTTGTAAACCTGATTATCTCGTCGGGAATGCAGGGAGCGCAATTGCGTGCATCTGCTCCCTATCCTATTGCTCGTCTATAGGAATACGTATTGGAGGGAACAACGGTTCTTCGCAATAACATGAACAGTGAAAGAAACATCAACGTTAAAAATAAAATACTAACACAAGTGTTATACAAATTATTGTGTTCTTTAATTTATTTCATGCTTTCTGAAACTGATTATCTCGTCGAAAATACAGAGAGCGCAATTGCGCGCATATTACGCACGCTATCTTATACTGTGCGGAAAAGAACACAATATATGGCTAAGCAAAAAAGACATTTAGAATTCCTCGAACGCTTCATGTAAAGTCAAAAAACAATGTTGTAATACAAAAACATGATGTACTATATTTTGGTCAGAGCAATGTTCAAAGATCTTGCTACGGAATCGGGTTCTAATGTTTTCTTCTTCTTATCCTGATTATCTCGTTGGAACTGCAGAGGCAAGCGCAATTGTGTGCATCTGCTCGCTATCCTACACGCCATGCTCATTAGTATAGGATAGAACAACGTTCTTCAGATTACAGTCATGAACAGTGAAAGAACCATCAACGAAAGTGTTAAAATGATTAAACAAGTGACAAGCAAATTGTTCTTTATTTACGTTAGAGCGATGTTTTAAAATATTGCTATACCAAATCTTGTTCAATTTCTTTCATACTATCTTGAACTGATTATCTCGTCGAGAATACAGAGAGCGCAATTGCGCGCATCTGCTCGCTATCGTAAACTGTGCGGAATAGAACACAATGTCATGGCTAAGTGGAAAAGACATTCAGACTATCACGAACGCTAAATGTAAAATCGTAAAACGATATTGTATTTTCTGACAAAATGATATACTACTGGGAATATATCTGGTTGGAGCGATCTTCCAAATTGTTGCTACGGAATGCTGTTCAAATCATTTTTTTGTAAACCTGATTATCTCGTCGGGAATGCAGCGAGCGCAATTGCGTTCATCTGCTCCCTATCCTATTGCTCGTCTAGGAATACGTATTGGAGGGAACAACGGTTTTTCACAATAACATGAACAGTGAAAGAAACATCAACGTTAAAAGTAAAATACTAACACAAGTGTTATACAAATATCGTGTTCTTTAATTTCTTTCATGCTTTCTGAAACTGATTATCTCGTCGAAAATACAGAGAGCGCAATTGCGCCCATATTATGCACGCTATCGTATACTGTGTGGAAAAGAACACATGGCTAAGTAAAAAAGACATTTAGAATTCCACGAACGCTTCATGTAAAATCAAAAAACAATGTTGTAATACAAAAACATGATGTACTACGTTTTGGTCAGAGCAATGTTCAAAGATCTTGCTACGGAATCGGGTTCTATACTGTTTTCTTCTTCTTATCCTGATTATCTCGTTGGAAATGCAGAGGCGAGCGCAATTGCGTGCATCTGCTCGCTATCCTATACGCCATGCTCATTAGTATAGGATAGAACAACGTTCTTCAGATTACAGTCATGAACAGTGAAAGAACCATCAACGAAATTACAAACAAATTGTTCTTTATTTACGTTAGAGCGATGTTTTCAAATATTGCTATACCAAATCTTGTTCAATTTCTTTTATACATTGTACTTTCTTGAACTGATTATCTCGTCGAGAATACAGAGAGCGCAATTGCGCGCATCTGCTCGCTATCGTAAACTGTGCGGAATAGAACACAATGTTATGGCTAAGTGGAAAAGACATTCAGACTATCACGAACGCTAAATGTAAAATCGTAAAACAATATTGCATTTTCTGACAAAATGATATACTACTCGGAGTATATCTGGTTAGAGCGATCTTCCAAATTGTTGCTACGGAATGCTGTTCAAATTATTTTTTGTAAACCTGATTATCTCGTCGGGAATGCAGAGAGCGCAATTGCGTTCATCTGCTCGCTATCCTGTTGCTCGTCTAAGAATACGTATTGGATAGATCAACGGTTCATCAGATTAGTATGAACAGTGACAGAAATATCAACGCTAAAAGTAAAATAAGAATTAAAGTGTCAAACAAATTGATCCATATCTTAGTTAGAGCGATGTTTCAGAATATTGCTACCGAACCTTGCTCAATTTTCTTTCATGCTTTCTGAAACTGATTACATCTCGTCGAGAATGTAGAGAGCGCAATTGCGCGCATCTGCACGCTGTCGTACATGTGCGGAACAGAACCCATGGCTTAGTAGAAAAGACATTCAGAATACCACGAACCCTGGATGTAAAATCCTAAAGCAATATTGTCAGATAAAATAATTTACGATATTAATTTTTGGTTAGAGCAATGTTCCAAAATGTTGCTACGGAATCGTGTTCTAATGCTTTCTTCTAAACCTGGTTATCTCGCTATTGTGTATTGTGCGGAAAAGAATACATTGCAGGGAGATGGTTTAAGATGTTGCTACGGAAATTTGTTAAATATCTTCTTCTGATCACGATTATGTTTTCGAAATGCAGAGAGCGCAATGTTGCGCGCATCTGCCCTGAATTACTAGTACAAAGATCGCAATTGCGCACCTCTGCTCGCTTTCGTAGTGCACAAAAAAGAATGCTGATAGAAAGTACAACAGATATTCCGAATACCATGAATACTGGAAGTAACAAGAACGCTGAAAGTAAAATCTTAAAATAAGCAATTTTGGCCATAGCGATGGTTAAAATGTTGCAGCGGAATCTTGCTTTATTTCTTTGATGTTTCCTTGCTATCATTTTGTCGAGATTGCATGGATCGCAATTACGCGCCTGCGCGGGCTATCGTACTGCGCGGGAAAAAATACGCTAATGGAAACTGCAGAAGACAGTCGAAATAACCAGAAAATATTCCTTCATGAAAGTTAAAACATGAACGCTGAAAGTAAAATTTTGTGTAGTGCAGTTATGGTCCCAGCGATGGTCAAATTCTTGCAGCGGAATCTTGTTCCATCCATTTCTTTCACGCCTTTTTTTTCTGTTTTACAGAGGCGCGAACATACAGACAAACACGCACAGACATACATACTCACAAACACATTTATCAAACTTTGATGTGAAAAGGGACGGCCCTTCCCTTCCGCGAGAACATGCTCAGCATACTCGGCACTGCAGTAATACATGCACCTACGACATTACCATGCCCTTTTTTGGCCGCAGATGGCAGCAGATACATTTGCCGGCTTTCACCCGCCCGACGATGTGAGCGCAAATGAGCGAGCTCGAACCGCGCTCAACTGCGCTAACTTGCGCGCGCTCATTCGCGCGCAAAATCACTGTGACGTTGATCGCAGGCGGAACTGTACATCTAGACTATGAAGATACTCACTCATCTATAATCTTTACAATTACAAGTGTAAACTAGAAATATCACTTAAGGTGATTAATACCCCCACCCCGTGACGACAGTCTTACCCAAGGAATGATCTTTCCTTGATCTTCTGCCATTTAAATGCCGTTACCATGGCAACGCAGCTTCCGACACGTCCGAAAAATATGTCTTGCACATCTTCCCACCAAGACTATTGTGTGTGCCTCATTTCATAAGCTTTTGTCAAAAACTGAGGAAGTAGTTCAATCCACAAGATCTTTCCTTGATCTTCCGCCATTAATATGCCATTACCATGGCAACGCAGCTTCCGACACGTCCAAAAAATATGTCTTGCACATCTTCCCACCAAGACCAATGTGTGTGCCACATTTCATGAGCTTCAGTCGAATACAGAGGAAGTAGTTCAATCCGCAAGATCTTCCTTGATCTTCTGCCATTTATATGCCGTTACCATGGCAACGCAGCTTCCGACACGTCCGAAAAATATGTCTTCCACATCTTCCCACCAAGATCAAGGTGTGTGCCACATTTCATAAGCTTTGGTCAAAAAACTGAGGAAGTAGTTAAATCCGCAAGATCTTTCCTTGATCTTCTGCCATTAATATGCCGTTACCATGGCAACGTACTTTCGGGTACTGTAAAAAAATGCGTCTTGCACATCTACAACCAAAGGCACACATCTGTACCAAGTTTCATGGAAATTGGGCAAAAACTGAGGAAGTAGTTTGCAACACAAAATTTTCCATCATTTTGGCTCATAATATGTGAGCTGTTACCATGGCAACATACTTTTTGTCACTGTCAAGAAATGTGTCATGCTGACCTATATCCTAAGACAAACATTCAATATGAATTCCATGAGAATTGGAAGAACACTGATGAAGCAGTCTTGCCATGAAGCATTTTGCCCTATATTTTACCGATAACATGCCGTTACCATGGCAACGCACTTTTTGCCACTGCAGAAATATGTGTCTTGCACATTAACATATTCAGATGAACATCTGTACCTAATTTCATAAAAAATGATCAAAAACTGTGGGAGGAGTTCGCGACGCAAGATTTGTACCCATTTTTGCCCATAATATGCCGTTACCATGGCAACGTACTTTTGGGTACTGTCAAAAAATACGTCTTGCACATCTACAACCCAAGGCACACATCTGTGCCAAGTTTTATGGGAATCGGTTGAAAACTGAGGAAGTAGTTCGCGACGCAAGATTTGCAACGGACCGACCGCCCGACCGCCCGACCGCCCGACCGCCCGACCGCCCGCTGATTCCTATATACCCCCTTCAAACTTCGTTTGGCGGGGGTATAAATATTCTGTCAATCCCTGTTCAAATTATTGGCAAAGATTGATACTCAACAACTACTCACACTGATTAATTCATCCATTAACACATCATACATTTGGGAACTTATTGATTTCTTGGATTCACTGTGAAGTCATTCATTCATTCATTCATTCATTCATTCATTCATTCATTCATTCATTCATTCATTCACTCATCTATTCATTCATTCATTCATTCATTCATTCACTCATCTATTCATTCATTCATTCATTCACTCATCTATTCATTCATTCATGCAGTATTGAAGTCAGTCATCCATTCTTTCATTCATTCACTAATCATGAATGCAATCTTCTCTCTTTTTTTTTTTTAAATTTGTTTCTGCAGTAGCTATTCCAACCACTGACCTCTTTCCTCATCCTGGTCCATGTCATAGAAAGGGAATCTCTTTTGGTGAAGCTTGACCAGTGGATTGTCCAGTGGTTTGGCCAAGAGATCTTGGATGTAAAAATAATTTCTCTTGGGATATTTCACTCCCTGTGGAAATTGAAAACAAAGTAAGAAAGGAAATGCACAATGTGTAGTGATTCTTTGCATCAAACATTTCCACAGAGTTGGAGACCACTACTGGTATTGTCAAGCATAGAAATAACCATAATGTATTAGTAGCCCTGCCCCCTCCATCCAACCCCCCAACCCCCCCCCCCCCCCACACACACACACACACACACACACACACACACACACACAAACATCCCTTCATCTTTCTGGTTGCCAAGTCAGGTTTATTCTTGTGTACAAGTGTAAGTACCTTACCAACTCATGTTTCATCAGCTAGAATGGCCTATTTTGCAAGAACAACTCAAATATACAAGGCTAAAATGATAAAAGGTGTTCTGATTCACTAAATTCAATACTAATCTGCTGATCTTCAGCAGAGCATCTGTTGCAAACAATGCTAAATGAAACAAAGTTCAAAATAGTACAAGATACAAAATAATATACAACAACAAACCAATCAATATTTTGACCCAGTATAAATAACATTTTGTTGAAAAAAAACATAAGATTACTCTGATATTTAACACAAACCCAGTACAAACAAGTACAATATAAAATTCTTGTCTTGCACTATCTATACATTATACAAACATATAATGTACATGTACATAAGAATGTGCACTGCAATTAAGAGGTAACAGTAACAGAGGGAAAAAATCTATTTCATTCCAGCAAAGTTTAACATCGATCGTATACAAAATACGATGTACAATGATTATTTCAGTAGCATGACAAACATTGAACAGATCTATACAGTGTACATGTCTTTTTCTAGTGACTGTTCATAATTATTTTTCTACACAATCAACTTATAATATTGTATCATCTCGATGAAGACAGACAATTATTTTTACACAAGCCAGTAATGGTATGATATGCAAGCTACACCCAGGAAGTATAAATTCCCACGAAGTGACTCATTATGATGATTTAAAAAAAAAAAAAACTATCATATAACTCCCTTGTAAAAACACTCAGGCTTTATGAGAATTTGAGCTCTCCACACTGACCAAAAAAAAAGTCTTTGAAATCAGAGGACAACACACAAGGGACTTTTTTTTTTTTACTTTTTCTTTGGGGGGGGGGGGTATATTTTACAAATCATTTTGGCAAATATCTACTGTATAATGCAAGAGTATACATTGTGTATTCCACTAAACTGTATGAGTTAATATGCTTCTCAAATACAGAAAATGGATATTCTCTATCTAATGTTCATTTCCACAGTAAAGAAATTGCAGTTATACCCAAGTAGCCAGCTGATGTTACTAGCACATCACATCATCTCTTTCCTTCACTCTTCAGACAAATTCTGAATAAAGTATGTTATGTTTTTAGCATGTATGTGTGTGTGTCTGCGTGCTTTGGTCTAACTTGCCATGCACATCATTTTCATGAGGAAAAAAAAAGCCTATTATTTTACCTAATACATTTCCAATATATTTCCCTGATGGACAATTAAGTAAATTAATGTGCGGCAATCCCTTTAAGGGTTGAGTAATTACGAGGGACACTTGCCAGGGTTCATGAATAATTCATGCAGACTGAGAGCTGACACAAACCTTGCATATTTTATGACAGTGTTAATTTCTTGGCAGGACGGGATCATAGCTACCCTGGTAATGGCACTAGCATTCTAGTTTCTTGTTTCCTGTCACAAATTTGTGTAATCATGAAATATCCTCACTGGGGCAACAAGACCTCATATATACAAAATGCCAAATGTTCACGAAAGCAAAAACGCATGGCAGCCAAAGCACTATAGCGAATGGGATAGCCTTTCATTTGACATGCCATGGTGGCTTCATTTTTTAGGAGAGGACATCACTTAACTGACTATCTGACCATTGATCAAAGAAAGTAATTTTCATCAAAATTTGAGATAGATGGTTTTGACACCAAAGTGATGATATGTGATTTCACAAGTGTAACAAAGTTTCATTCTTTCTGCCTTCAAAGAATGCTTCACTGAATATGTGATGATAAAACGATCTACTAAAATCACCTTGTATGTGAACATCTATGTACCGTATGTCCCAAAAAAAATTACAACGGGACCCTCCGCAATGATATCTTTAAGAATAGTCAATCAATCCAAGTAAAAATTCATGGTATGAAACTATAACTCATTGCCCACATCTTACAGAAAACCCCATTCAATTTGCTTCAGTGGTCAAAGAGAAATGAGGAATTCTGTAGAGGATGTCAAGAATCTCGTCCCTCCAAGTTCTGTCTATTGTATTCACACACAAAAGCATCAAAGTGCTAAACTTGGAAGAATCAGACTCATGACACGTATGCTTTACAACTTTTCACATTTCTCTGTGACCACTTAACCAAATTGAATGGGGTTTTCTGCAAAATAGAGCTAAGATATTATATTTTAAGATCCTGAAGTAGCATTAAGACAGTTTAATCATATTGGGTGTTATCAATGCAAAAAATTGATTGTAATTTTTTTTTGGACAACTGTACTGCTATGCCAGGCAACCTTCAATATAAGTATTCATGTTAACTGCTAATCAAGAGACGAGAGCATAAATCTCCATGTTTCCATGACAGAATAAAGAGATCAAATTGGGCCCAAATCTAATTCATGACGTCAAACTGAATATTGTAGCAATAGGAAACAGGGCAGGACCAATGTTTGAAAAGTTGGTATTAGATTTGATTCTGCTGTTTGATGATTCATGTTTTTCACTATAAAAACATTTAAACTGCACAGAATATCACCAGCGACAGATGTTTCAACCTTCCCTGTCACTACACAGACTCAACACAGCTACATTGTAGTTTGCCCCTTGCAGGTCTGTACTTTCAATACACCAACAAAATAGTAGAAAATAAAAAAGAAATCAATGAATTATGGCACAGGCCACTGGAAATACACATGTGTGTAGTTTCATAGTGTGTGAAAATCAAACATAATGGGTAGTTTCAGTTTCATGAAAAAGAAAAAAAGAAAAAAAGGAAATGCAGAGCAATTCAACTACATATGTGACCGTGCACCTCAAAACGAACATAAAGTCGCACACACTGATTTTGCGTGAGGACTGAAAATAAGTGAAATGGGTCAACCTACACGTAGCCGAACTTGACTTTTTCATATTTCCTGAAAGAGCGGGTCTTCTTTTACATTATGCTAAAATTTGGTATCATAAAATGGGCAGGAAAGTGTGTTTTTTTAGCAGTTTATCTCGAACATTTTTGGTAGAATAGTGTGATTAGATGTGTCTTTAGAATCCCTTTTTCATTTCTGAAAAACCTTGTCCACACTCTTCACTTTCAACTCTAACAACTTTTGAAAGAATGGTGCTACTGCTTTGAAAGTTGGCATTAATTATGGACAGAATGTGTTAATGAGGCATGCTTAATTTCAGTTTAATCTGATAATCCCTTCATTGTTGTTACTCTGGTGGTTTACTTCCTGTTTTTTGTCCCATTCATCGCACAGCCAGCACGGTTTGGTAAAGATTAAGCGCTTGAATAGACACCGTACTTCAGAGCCTCTTTTCTCAGTTCACACTTTTCCTGAGTTTGTGCTTTCTTTCCAATATTCAGATAAGTTAGGAGAGTCCATTTGATTTGAGTTATACATCATTTTAAAGCTTAAAGTCTGCTCTTTCAGAACATGGTCTTACCTAAAAATTCATGTCTGGCGACTCTTTGTTTGTTTTGAGGTGCAGGGTCACATATGGTTGATGAGGATGCCTTGCTCATTAATGTAAACATGGAAATTTTCGCACTGCACTAATTTAAACATTTCAAGTTACTTTTGGCTGACACAGATTCTACAACCCGCGATAAATATCCTTACAATTTTTCTCTGCACTTTTTGAATGGGCTGACAATTGCACAATTCAAATGCAAGAATCTTTGAATATGTTTTTAGTCACTTTATAGCACACACACAAAATCTAATCTTGCAAAAAAATCAGCGTTTACACTAATTATCCATTGATGTTCTGAAGAGAAACAAGATAAGCATTCACAGTAAGTGGAGAGGAAAAAATATTGACAGTATTCAGAAAGTTTGGTAAGCTTCACTTTCACCGCACCACTACTGATCATTGGAAACATCGAAGACAATTAGAATAACTTGATGTTTTGACTCAACTTGATAAATTTCTCCATACTGCATTATCCAAAATGACACTTTATCATGCTCATCATCAGTGTGAAGATATATCAATGAATCCATCAAAATAAAAATCCAGCAAAAATTACATTGGAATGAGCATCAATATGCTTTAAAAAGATGTTGAATCTGAACCACATATTCTGAGGTGTAACTTTTAAATTTTCGATTATTCCATGCCACTAGTCTTTTATCTGTCAGAAGATACATGTATTTGATAATGCACAAAAGATGCCAAAACAACTTTCATGTTACTGTAAAAACCATGAAATACCAGAACATAGGGCCCTGTGCCATTTGAAAATGACAACTTGCCTTTTCCAAAATATAATGTGCCATCACTGAGGTTCTCAAATTACATACTTTCATACGACTAGTTTTTCGCACTCAGCCAGGTAAAAAGTTTCGTGTGTTTTAAATTCCACGGAATCAAGACATCAACTACAGGAACATATGGGAAGCAAAAATACTTGCGAGTCTTTATTTTTGCACAAGATTCTTGTTCCACAAAATGCGCGAAAATTTCAACACCACGAAAATTTCCACTTTTACAGTAATTTGATTTATGTTAACAAGTTTGATGAAATTACAAGAATAGTGAAGACATTTACATTTACATCTGCCCTAACTTTCTGTTGATATACCAGAATCAGGATACTGACAGTTCCATGGCAACTTAGGATACAGTATAATTCTTGAGATTTTGTGGAATTCAATAAAAGAGTGTGTAAAGCACATGTACAAACATGCCAACAGCAGCTGCAGCATGCAGACAGAAAACACCAAAAGCAAAACTAAACAGACCTTGGTCTCTGAGAAACCAAAAGAAAACATCAAGTCAGTCTTGTGTTTCAAGTCCTGTATCTGCTCATTTATATAACTCACTTTCATACACAATGCTCCAGCAGAGAACTCTGTAATATTTGGTTTCCTGTAGAAAATTCATTTTGATCCATACCGTTAATGAATACCACTACCCACTATGTGTATCTTATGCTGTTTGATGTAATTCCTTACATTTTTTTTCATTCATGTTTTGCCATGTTGATCCCACAGTATTAATTCATAATATGATTAGTGCTGTTTTGATGGACACATCAATTATCTGATCAATAAAAAGTTTAAAAAGAAACAAAACAAATTAAACTCTGTAATATCTACTTTACAAAACCATGCTTTTAGCTTGTCTGTTCTTTTCATGCTTTCTCTCTTTTCCATCATACACCCACTCACCAGCTCAAATTGGCAACAATCACAGGCAGGCTGCACTGTTGATAGTTACTCTGTAGAAGCAGTTTTAAATAGTCATAAGCAGTTTGCCTGATGAAAAAAAACAAACAAAAAAACTCACACTGGGGAAGAAACACTCACCATTGATTGAGCTGGGTCTCCAAAGAGTAGCTCGTCATCTCGAAGGCCGATGCTTACTGGCGTTTTCCTGCGACTTTCTCTGTATATGCACACATGGAAAACATTGAAAGGCCACTCAGATAAAAATTGGAAAGAGTACAAAAAAGAACTTTAACTTTAATTGCTTTAATGATAATTTCATTTACTTTGAAATGTAATGCTAACAGTGTGATTAAGTTCTGCCTAGACAGTGAATTATGATATGAGTTGAACTGAATTGAACTGATGATTTATACTGAATAAATGTATGAATTGAATTGAATTGAATTGAATTGAATTGAATTGAATTGAATTGAATTGAATTGAATTGAATTGAATTGAATTGAATGGTGAAATAAACTATCGGCAACAGGATTTAGTCTCAATTACTGGCAGGATTCATCCATTCCATAGCTTTCTGATAGGTCTTTGGCAGGCTATCAAACAAGGTACAGGCATGTATACATTTCAAATAGTCGGTATTGTATTTCTCCTATTTGCTTGCATGGGCTTAAGGACAAGTGCCCTAAACTGTTTTGAAAAGTCTTTCTGTGCCAGGGACTTTGAACAGTGTGTATAATGCTGGGATTTACTGAGCCATCAGCACCCAAAGCACACAAAGGGTAAACTGGTATTGATGCATGTTTATTTACTTGCCAGGGTTCGAAATTGGCGATGGTCTGCTGGCCATTGGCCACCAAAAATCACGTCGGACTAGCTAAAAATCGTAAAATTCTGAAGTTACTAGTCCGTCTGGCTAGCCAAAATATTGCTTCAGTGTCAAAATTAATTCCAAGTAGTCCGCCTGGATAGTTAAAAAAAAAGTTAAGTGCGACCCCTGCTTGCCCTACAGACTAGTACCGTATACAAATGACGCACAGGTCTGAGTGCGTCAGTCGTAATTGTGTGCAGAAGGTAACTATGGAATGCTTATAAAACCCACTCGGCTTCGCCTCGTGGGTTTAGGCTAAATTCCATAGTTACCGCATGCACACTATATTCCGACTGACGCACGAAAAGACATGTGCATCATCTGATTTATAGAATGGGTAATTTTCTTGCCAAAAACCCATTTTTCTATCGTGTCACCCGATGACAAAATTACTGGATGCATTTCGTTTTGGCTTGGCATACATACACCATGCATCAGTTTTTACTGGACGCACGGCCAGCCATGCATCAGTAAATACTGATGCATGGTTGTTTTAGCCAATAGGCGTCTCGTACTGGGTGCGCGAACGCTTGCTTAGTGCGCGAATCTTTATTACAAGTACGCGTACTCTTGCTACAAGTGCGCGATAACATGTTTACCACTGTGACTCAGCGTGCGGTCAGTAAAAATCAACACATAGCTCTCGACCAATGAGATTGCAGGATTCTCGCTACCCATTCTATAATGTGTTTTAGTCGCCCTTGGAAGGTCAAGGTATTCATACCAGCTGGGTAATACTCACTTGTTAAGAACAATTTCCATTGGAACACCTGGCTTCACTATAGCCACCTTGATCCACTCACTGCCCAAGTCTACAGACATGACCGCCAGACCACTGGTCAGCTTGGGTTGACCGGTCAGCAAGACCAGACTGACCGCTGACAGCAGCCCAACTAAGCTTGGTACCCTCATGGCTGGGTGAAATCAGAAGGTAAGGAAAAAGATGTGAATGTTATGACAAGTCATCAAGGGTTCAAGATATCATATCTGATCTAAAATAAACAAGAAAAAGATATATCTACTCACTTGTATAACTATGCAGCAAATACCTAAATGAAATAAGACTTGCTTTTTCTTTTCTAAAATGACACACGATTGACTAAAAAGAGCTGATTAATGGTAGTACTTCTGAAAAAGAAATGTAAAAATCAAACATATTCCTCATGGATTGAAATGTCCCTTTTTGACTTGAAAACAGGTATGAAATCTAAAATGTCATTATCATAAGATGTACTGATAATTCTACAGAACTAAGGCACCTTTCAACTTCTATGGAACTAAGGCACATTTACATTTCTCAACATATCATACACTCATTCCGGGAGATCTGCTTGGGAAGACAAATAGTGGTTAGCAGTTTGTTGAAATCTTCCACAAGTACCAGTTGAGGTATGATGAGCAATTCAACAGCTTGTGAATGGGTGTAAAACAATAAACATTAAACAATTCAAGGCACAAATAAAGTCACACTAAACTGCAATGTATGCAAAGTTCAATGCTGAACATGGCTGAACTCTGGAGGGAGCTACAAATTAATGACAATATCAATATTCAATATCAACCAAGAAAAAGAAGGAAAAAAAGGAGGAGAAGAAGAACAATAAGTGTTGACAACTGAGGAACTTCCCAAATTTGCATGTGTGGAATGGCGAGACACACATAGCTCAGTTATATGTTAAGCACAAGTTAACAATAACTAAACTGCTCCAGTATCACGGCAGACGAAAACCCATGCCACGTAAAGTACATGAGGAGCTCGCTGCCCTGAGATTTGAGGCAGAGGTGACAGATGCCTGCTGGCTGAGCAACGTGGTACTGGTTGACAAATAGAGATCACCTCTGGAAATAAAACACTTAGGTAAGGATCCCCAACAACACTTGTGCAACTACACTTTGTAAAAGACAGTCTTATGAACGACAAGGACTTTGCAATATTTTGTGGCATGTGTGTGGATAGTACCTGCGTGGGCGCTGCGGCAGGATAACATCTCATTCATCTCAATTCATTAGCCAGTATCAAATCAGTAAGTTTACTTTAGACTACTATGTACTAATCTAGTAGACACAGTAGACAATTGTATTTAGAGCAGCAGAAGTGTAAATATGATTACACAGAATTGCGCGTATGGGACTTAGGGTTTCTTTTTGCAATTCGAAGCTTGTGTCTGCCAGCAAATTGTTTTCTACTGTAGGAAATCGAAAATGCAATATGATTCACAGAAACTTACCCTATTGTATGTACTTCTTGTATTGGTAGATTCTTCCTAAAAACTGGGATGCATACACACTGGATTCATTAAATGAAATGTACCGGCTACTAGATTCTTCTCCGGCGAAGTCTAATCAAACATGTGTTTAGTGAACGTGTACAACAAAGGGTCACGATTTGACCTCAACTTGTGCAAAGTGGCGTACAGCGATTGGGTGCGGAAAAAAAATCTAATCACACGTCATCGCTCCTGGCTATAACAACAGGCTGTGGTATAGCATACGCTGTCATGATTCGGGAGTGAAAATTTCATCATTCTTGGCTTGGTAAAATTTCTTTTCCCAAAACAGTCATGTCTTCCAGAGCGAAACGGGCATAAAAGATTCAAATGATCGATGTGATATGAGAGTGGAGGTCAAATTGTTTCACGCGACTGAGAGTAGAATCGCCGAAAGGTACTTTGAACAGATCGGATTTCGGTATTAAGTGTCATGTTACAAGTTTGCCGAATCAGAAAAGCAAATTAGAGAGAGAGGGAGAAAAAAAAAAGAAAAGAACACATATTTGATGATAATATATCCTATGAAAATACTGTACATGACAGCTGTTTCTTCATAACAGTTACGGTACCTTATTTCTCCTTGCATTTTCAATTTGTTTCGTTCCTCTTTGGCATTATTTTGCCTCTCTTTATGTTGTTCTGCTAAATTATGTCTAATTTTTGGCAAAATAAATGTTATTTTATATGAAACTCATGTAGACTTATTTTCTTCTCAAATTCGTGGTCTAAATCATGGTATGTTCAGGTTAAATCATAGGATATGTTTTATTCAAAACTGAAAAAAAAAAACTTTAGGTTTTGCCGGATTTCTCCACACTATGAATTATTGTAGCTAGTGCATGTATAATCAAATATTGGTAATTTATCAATCCCTGTTTATTACTTATCATTTAGGAAGAGAATTAAAGTAATATTCATACTAATATGAGATACCAGGGATGTGGAAGATGCAAACGTTTGTACAGTAGTATTCAGACACAGGCACCTCGATCGATGTTCCTCATGGGAGGGCCCAACATTTTGTTTATTCACTATACAGACACTACCGTCATACTAGTAATGGGGTCTGCGACTGCATGAATATTGAACATGGGAACAATAACGTATAAAACCTAAATTAGAAGTCATAAATGGACTTTAATGAAAAAGTTTCAAATGGTCCGAAAACGAATATGCCTATAAATTGAGGAAAATAGAAATCGAAGCAGAAAAAGTATGAAAAAAAGGAAGAAAACTAATATGTGACTAATGTCGTTCTTTTATTATTTGTTATGTGTTTCTTTCTTTGAGTTTATATGAGATCTCCTTGGAGATCCGGAAAAAATTGCTACAGCCGACGGTATTTCACGTCGTCAGAGCGGGGTATTGGGATAAGTTTTCAACTAGCAATAATCGCGCCTCGGATAAACCTCATTGGCTACGATACTGCCTTCTGCGCAAAGATAACGAAATTAATCGCAAGCAAGCATATTATCATTACAAAGATACGTTCTAGTCCTGGTTAGAAATACAGTGCCGTCGGGTTAATTATCCCTAGTGTAGTGCCAAATGCCGTCATATATTTAAAACAGAGCAGTCATAGGCATACTATATATGAAGTTAATTCTGTTTCATTACATTATCAAAAATGTAAAGACAGGGAAATTAAGATAATTTAGTTTATTTGACACAACACCAAGACTCGCAGCGACGCGTCGCTCATGTATGCAAATTAGCATGTTTATTCATATCGCCGCGTACTACCATGCGCCCTCTGTTGGCTAGTTGGTAGTTAATTCCACAATGCTGCACGAAAATGATACACACAGCACACCGATCCAACGATCCAACTGTAGTAGTCAGAGTCTTAGAACGAATTTGAGCTTATTTTCTTTTCTAACAGGTATTCTGCCTTTAAAATGAGCGAAAGAGTCTGTCAGAGGACGCGTGCCTTGCGTAATCCGAATCCCCCATCGGCTTGTTGGCGGAGATTGTTACTTTACCCCCTCACCAATCTGTCATCACCTCACGAGTAAACGACCTTGTGTTCGGTGCTGTTCGAATGTCGAGATTGAATCGCTCGTGGGTAGTAGATAACAGAGGTCAGATGAGGTCATACAAGGTCAATGCACTTTTACTGTTCATGTACCGCCTCTCCTACTGTAACTACTTCTACAGGTGTAAACTGCAGCGTTACATCACACTCGAGGTGCTCCACGGTGGAACAGGGGTGTTTCCACTCCCCCCTCCCCCTGCTCCCACTGTTGAATACTATGAGTATTTCGTTGATTAGAAACAACTCGACATTCACATTTTGGTTTTCTTTGTTATTATCCCGCTTTGGAACAAGCACAGAATATGTATCATAGCTATTAGACAGTATCTAAAATTATCTATTTTATGTTTATCTATTATATCTGACCACTCTTTTTTTCTCTCCCTGCAGCCAGCTTCAGTATATACACAGCATCAATTCCATAATTTCCATTTTTTATCATTATTGTTATAATTATAATTATTATAATAATAATAATAATAATAATAATAATAATAATAATAATAATAATAATTATTATTATTATTATTATTATTATTATTATTATTATTATTATTATTATTATCATTTATATATCATTATTATTAACATTATATATTATTATCATTACTACTTCTACTACTACTACTACTACTACTACTACTACTATTACTTCTACTACCACGACTATACTGCTATCATCATCATCATCATTTTAACGCCTTCATGATTACAGTAAGTGTTGTCCTTTTTTTCTAATGACTAGTAAGTGTTCGGTACCATTAATCTTTGTTACTCTCTCCTTGTGACCCCTCCCCCCCTCTTTCTCTCTCTATCTCTCTCTCTTTCACTCTCTTTCCATTTTTTTTCTTTTCCTTTTGCCACACGCCGTGTTGGCAAGCACAAGGACCCAAAATGATTACATCACAGCAGATTTCAGACTATACTACAGTGGCAGATGGGGGGGGGGGGGGCATCGGGGGCGTGCCACCCTATTATTTTATGTTAAAACAAAGGAATTAAAAAGAAAAAATGGGGAGGAGCGTGTGCGCCCCCCTCCCTCTAATATTGTAAAGGCGCCTCCCCTTTACGAAATCCCTGGATCCGCCCTTCAGATACTATAAGAATGTGTCTCTCTCCCACAGTGGTCCTCCCTGCACACACACACACACACACACACACACACACACACACACACACACACACACACACACACACACACACACACACAAGATGCTCGTTATAGATTATAAAAACTATAATCTACACATCGTATGGATACATTCACACACTTCTTCATTTTAAAAAGATAGACAAAATTGTTTGCAGACAAATTGGTTCATTTCATCATCATTATGAACAGAAGAAATGACAAAATACCGTAATCACTTAGATTTTTGATAATGCTTCATGATCTTATAAATACATTATTTAAGAACGAATATTATAAACTATGAACTGTTCATAGGTATATCAAGGCCTACAATGCATGCGGCATGTATTTCACTGCGTTTGGTGTTGGTTTCTCCTTGCTCCTCATAAAAAGGAAAAAATGAAGTCCTATTCATCCTCTTCTTCAAGAAAATATGCTATACTGTTAAGTATCAGGTTGTCAGGCCCTTTCAAGTTCGATAGCCACTCAGATACTTTCACTGAAATACATAAAATCAGGCCTAATATTTTCATGGGGGGGGGGGATTCAGAATAGAAAAAGTGGACCACTTCCAGGTTTAATCAGCTGACAAGCAAAAAAAAAAAAAAAAAAAAAAGATTCCCCGTGTAATCTTTGTTCGTTTCTCGTGCCACTTCTGGGTTTCATTTGTTATAAAGGGGAGGGGGCGGTTCCGCGACTAATCTACTATTTCTTTTTGTTTCTTTCATTTTTTGGTCTGCTGTCAAACGGAGGGGGGGGGGGGGGGTCCACAGAACCCCCTGAACACCCCCCACCCCCCACCCCATTATGGGGAAAATTATGGGGGAAATGTTGTAACTCATCCTCTGATGTGATGTGATCTATAAGCTGCATTATAGGCCAGCCCTCTCCACAGATAATCATATAAGCAGTTACACAAGACTTTTTAACCGACTGATTTTCACTTCTAAGAGACCCCAAAAAAGTGATGTTTGATAAAGTGGTTGATGTTTATTGCCAAGAATACAGACAAGGGCAATGCAGGTCGGAGTAGTGGGAAGAATTTAATTCTATTATGGTTTAGAACGACTCTTGAACTAAGGCTAACACGTAAGACACATGTCTGTGAGTGCAGCACCTCCAATCCCAGATTTGTTTGGGTTGTTGCTAAGGAACGCTCGATCCCCTTCGCTGTACTTTCATTGTGACGGTTTGATCGTACACGGGTTAGCATAACAATAGACCGTAATGCCCTATCAGGTCTATGAATGGATCTTAAAATCGGCTATCAATTGTTCCCTCCCCTTGCAAGTGTATTGGAAAAACGGGGGCAGTGTAAGGCATGTACCACTCCTCCTTCCGAAGGGGGTTGCCGAAGTCGGAATGAGGAATACTTATGGTTGCTGAGATATCACATCCCCTGTTACCTTTCTTGTTAGATAAAGGTTCGAATATCAACAGATAAGGTTAATGTTGGTTGATTAGCACATATTGGCTTGATAAGAAGGAAATAAATCTATATAAACCTTTCAAAAACAGTAGCAGATAACGATAGCGGAGAGGCATATAAAGCAAGGGGGAGGTTTACCCCAGGACACACCTGCCATAACCCTGAGACTGGGGTCAAGTTATGAATTGACAGCGAGTGTCTGTAAACACGGCGAACTCGTGTGACTCCCACTGTTTATCAGTTGAGTATGTTCTGTCGTGAAGGAAGTGGGTATACACGCTCAGATTGTCTTCACTGGCGAATCCGTTGAGACAGACGTTCTCTCTTTCTCAAACTCTCAGGAATATTTGGTGTGTGAATTTTCTAGATAAAATGAAGACGAGGTTACAGGTCAACTGTATTTCTTAGCGATATAATTCTGAAATAGAAGAAGTTTGTGCCAACAGCTACACAGAGCCAGAGATCAGCGTGTGAGGTAAGAGATAATAAGACTCACTCATTATGATAAATGTTCTCGTTGCATTAATGCATGTATCATTTCTCTTCTATAGTCTACAGGGCGTTTACTACCTTTCATAGAAAAAATTAAACAAGTTTCATTGATATTCGTCACATTAGCTTCATCTATACTGTCCCAAAAAAAGAAGAAGATATATCTATGATGCTCATTGCAAAATAAAATATGAATTCCAAACATTATGTAGAAGGGATATGAATATTATAACGTATTATAATGACGTGATGAAACTGAAAGTCATTTTGAACCCGATTTGACATAGATTATATTCGATGATTTTCTTATAGTTTGTCAAATTGCTTGATATCATTACAATTATTAGTTTTAACGTTTCAATATCTGTTTGTCAAAGTATGGGATCCTAACATGTTTGTAGAATTAATGTTTGACGGCATCGCTTTGTGTCATGCCAACATGCTTGAAGCGGAACTTATATATCATGTATAAACCATGAAATGAAAAGTATGTTTTCGACACGTGGTTTGCAGCAATGCAACAAAAGAAAATCAAGGGACGGTATACATTGTAGTATGACTTGACTTGAAAAATACTCGGTATCTGAGCTCTCCTCACCTAAAAATTTGATATACATACGTTATCAATTATACAGCGAAAGAATGGCCTTATCATATGGCAATTTGAAAAAGCTAGCTTGTGTGTTTTAAATCTGGGTTTATCTGTATGTCCATATTAATTGTTGTAGGCCTATATATGTAGGCCCTACTTCAGTTTACAAATAGTCCACGATATTTTATGTTTTGAAACTCATAGGCCCTGACGTATACTCCACAGGTTTCAAATGATATTTCTGTTCTCTGTTATATCTGATCCACATCTCTCTCTCTCTCTCTCTCTCTCTCTCTCTCTCTCTCTCTTTTGTGTTTTCGTAATAATAAAAGTGCTACATAGAGAAATCAGCGATTTCCGCGGTCAATTAATGTACAACGTGTGTGACAATGAAGAAAAACTTATTGTCTGAAGATTATACAGACAATATTCAGGAGCACGCATGGAAGTTTATATACACACTTTGTGAAGTTGCTGATCATAATCATGTTAATTCAGAGTCCAAAGTGCAATTTCGACTACACTTGTGTATATTTTATTATCACTCATTAACAGAGCCTTAACGCGTGAAATGTTTGTGTAAACTGTGGCATCGAGTTACTAATCGGGTGTCTTCTGTTTCATTTTCACATACTTGTCTTTTAGGGAGTCGTACACTGACAACTCATCTTTTTAAATTGAAGTTGGATATTTTCTAATCGCTCAACATGCCGAGAGACGGTGATGCTACGTCATACTACAAGCTGAATTCACATATCCCTGTTCAAGCACCAGAAGGTATGATATACATGTACCTGTTATTATTATTGTTATTATTATTATTATCATTATTATTATCATTATTATTATTATCATTATTATTATTATTATCATTATTATTATTAGTATTAGTATTATTGTTATTGTTATTATTATTATTATTATTATTATTATTATTATTGCATTTATATGGCGCTTTATGATGGTGTTTCTATAGGACACTGGTGCTGTTTACACAAAAAGACTAGAAAACACAATAACATAGAACAATGCAAATCAAATTACAGTCACAAAAGAAGAAGAAGAAGAAAAAAAAAACCCAATACATGTGATACAGTGATACAATAATAACTGACTGTGTGCGCCTCCAGAAAAAAAAAAAAATAACTCTGTCGATATCAATGGCGTATACCTACGACTCAGATCCATGGTACTGCATGTCGTGATGGTCCTTTCGAGGGCTACGAAGATTTTGAATTCTTTTTTAACAGAATATTCAAAATGTACATTACTATAGCAAATTGAAAAGAAAATGTGACTGCTATACAGATATTATACAGAAGCAGCAGCTATTATAGAAGAAGTTGATAATAAGGGGAAGAAGTATAGGGGATAAAGAAAAAGTTGGTGATAGAGGAGAAGAAGAAAAAAAAATGAGGAAACCCATTTATGTGGTACAGTTGTATATTCGTATAAACCATGAAATGAAAAGTATGTTTTTCGGCACGTGGTTTGCAGCAATGCAATAAAAGGAAATAATGGCCAGGTATGATTTTATGACTTGAAAAATACTCGGTATCGGAGCTCTACTCACACAAAAAATTGATACGTTATCAATTATACAGCGAAAGAATTACGATGAAAAAGAATGGCATTATCAGATGGCAATTTGAAAAAGCTAGCTTGTGTGTTTTAAATCTGGGTTTGTCTGTATGTCCATGTTAATTGTTATAGGTCTACCATAGGCCCTACTTCAGTTTACAAAATAATAATCCACGATATTGCAGTTTTTATGCTGTTTTGAAACTCTTAGACCCTCCCATCAGGTTGCAAATGAAATCTCTGTTCTCTGTTCGATGTCAGCGTAATTATTTTCATCAAAATGCATGTATTATGCTATTATGGTTTTAAAGATCATATCCGTAAATATAAAAATGATAATGTTGTTTTATTCACACAATATCACGATACCACAGGACCGTTAAGCGATCAGGTACTATGGACTATCGCCACCAACCTCAGCATGTCTTGGGTGGACCTCGCGTGCAGCTTAAACTTATCCAACTCGGAGATGGACAGAATCGATCGACTCTATCCTCCCCATCCTTCCTATGATCGATACTTCGGAGCTCTGAGGGACTGGCGGTATATATCGTTGAAAAGGATACCTCCCCACCAAGCTGCAATGGAATTGTCCAATGCAATGATGGTGCTAGGACGACCTGACCTCTCGCAGTTTGTTGTGTATAAATACAACGAGGCGTTGCAATGCTCATGAACTTTGACCTCTTCCGGGGTTTTTTTTTCACGATCGATGAATAACTTGAAGAAATGATTGCAATAATTCATGTGATTTTTGTACATCGTTCATTGTGTGGTGAATTGTGCGTGTTTGTCCCCCCCCCCAAAAAAAAAAAGGAAGTGCTTCCAGTTAAAAATATGTCTGCTATAATTCAAATATCAAAGTATTCCCTGTTGCTTGTTCGTAATTCATTTCTGTATGAAGAAACAGAAAAGAATACAGTACTTCATCCGTAGAGAGAACAATAACTCACCAAATTAATCAAAAATGAAACAAAAGCACCATGACAACAACAGAGAACTTGTAGCACACAATAAACCCTTTTTGCGTGTGATGAAAATGTATGTACTTTAGGTAAAGAAAGGAATGCTATACTTATATACATGCACGTTATGTTTTGAAAGAAAGTTGTCTCTGTAAAATATTCAACCGTGTCATGACTGTATTGACAATGACAACGTGCATACTCAGTATCTCATTCTGTATTTTGACTGAATACGAGCTCATGTATCAAGATTTGTGACTCCAAGATAATGTATTTGTATATGCCAGCATCATATACAGAAAATGTTCATTTCTCTACTTTCTGCTTAGATGTAAGTAACTACAGAGTTAATGAAATTTAATGAAATCACGTCAGTAATACTGTCAAGCATGGACTATAAAACATTAGTTTTCACTGTGGATACAGCATCATAAGCCTATAGGCCAAAAGGCATAATAAGTATATAGGGGTATACCCCTGTGTGTCTCGTTATAGTTTGTGCGTGCATGTGTGTGTGTGTGTGTGTGTGTGTGTGTGTGTGTGTGTGTGTGTGTGTGAGAGCTAAATTTTATGCATGAATGTGTTTGATGTATATGCGTATGTCTATGTGTCGTATATTGAATGTGACATGAACGTCCAATATGCACACTTTACTTAATTTATTAGATCGATTCAAGAGGGCATGTAAACAGGAGCACTCGAAGTATAATAATGGGGTGATTTATGACAATAGACCTGTATATAAATGCTGGTAGGATATTAATTCCATTGATTTATTGTTGATGAGAGCATAGATTATTGTTGTATAATAATGTATGTACTCCTTCATCGTGAATAATATCTGGAAACTGCATCGAGCTGAATGTTTCGTTTGCTGCCCTTTCGCCCAAGAAAGGCTTATCGATTATCTTGATAATTCAACGATATAGTGATAATGTAGATTGATATACGCTGTTCATGAATTTTCTGGGAAAAGGTATACTATCTTTGCTCATCCGCGCGATACTTATACTGAGTATACTATAATATCACAGCGAATATACCATGTATTTTGTTTAGAGTAACTAAATCTCCACTCATTTTACAGAGAGGCTTTTCTATGAAGAGAACAACATTTTCAGTGAGTGTATATAGAGTATAATCTTATCTTAAATGCTTGAAGCTGACGTTACTTAAGAAGAGAAACGAACCTCCTTCTTTTCTCGTTTATTTCTTGCGAATGCATGATATGAAATACGTCATTATAATTATACCGTCTGCGTTAAGTAATTAGACTTTAATCAATGTAGCTATAATGATTAGACTGAGGTGTTAAAAGCTGAAATGCTATATAGTTATACAAGTAGTTCTGTTTGCATCAGGTTCTACATTAACCTCGATTGGTATTCTGCCCTAGTATACTTTGGCAAAAGGAAGCAAGTGACATACCATCCGAATTTGAGTTATTGATGTTTTCATAATTTACATAATGAGCTCTTCTTCCAGGCCAAATTTCATGCAGAAACACTCATCCTACTAAGAGATATGTTAGATAAGACATCATGATAGTCCATTGACGTCAGTGTAAATGACAGACACATTTTGCTCTTTTACAAGAAATGTCACTTTTGTTACTTGCTTCCTTTTGCCAAAGTAGGGCAGTATTTGTCTGTGGGGCTGTATATGATGCCCCTGTCATGAGATTTAGCGACTTTGTGCATGCATTAGCCAACTCTACTCCCATGCACGTTCAGGTCAACGCATCGTGTGTTATTGTATCCGTTTACTTATTTCTACTATGTATTCATATGATTCATTGTACAATTTGACAATCTTTATGTGCTTTACATCAAACGGCGGGAATAATATTAAAATGTACACTGACCAATGATGTTAATACTCTGCATTTATATAGTAATTTTATCACCATGTTTATCGAGTCTTTTTTGTTGTTGTAATGATCCGTTCTCCATCAAAGTTTTCATAATTCGATTTGGTGATGGGTGCACTCGAGATTGCTTGACTTCCCGCGAACATAAATTGGCGAAGAACGGTTGGAAACTATATACGATATATTATTCTGTGGTCAAGTAAGAGGTTTAAGAGTCAGACTGCGATCTAGCCTTGATGATGATGATGATGATGATGATGATGGATATTGTAATAGAGACGGTGATGACGTGTAATTTGCTCTCAGTAATGGCGATAAAGGAAGAAATTGATGTGCTTTTTGCGCGACATTGTTTTGACATAACTTGCTATATTGTAAACAATAGTCCACAAGGCGTGACACTAAGTATCGATATCATGCATACAAAATAATGCTGTACACTATATACATGACAACCTCATGGCTTTAGTGGCAGTTCTATGAGTGGGGTAAGGATGAAAATTATAAATAATATTATCATTTCGCTCGTCATGCATGATGATTAAAAAGAAGCTGCTTGAAAGCAAGAAAATATTGACCAGTGTGGTGAAGGTCGGGGTATGAATTTTCTTCAATTTTGTCTCCCTCTCCCACAAATGTATGATAGTATAATTCACACCTCAAGAAGATGATTATTGTGGTGTTTGTGGACAATGTTGATCATGGCCATGATTTTCTTCGTGATGACAACTATTGGTAATGTTGCGAAGATAGTAGAGGATGCTGGTGCTTATTGATGTCGATGGCATAGTGGTGGCGCTATACCAAAATAATGATGATTAATAATTATGATGGTAACGAAGGATTCAGCGTTGTGATTATGATGATGAGGAGAACGATTTATGGTATAGCTACTCTCTAAAAAAAATCGAGTGAAAATATTCACTCTTGAAGGAGTGAATACAAAAAAGTGTGAAATTAGAGTGAAATTGGAGTGAATTTCGAGTGAAAACGTTCATTTTCACTCATTTTTTAGTGACCTCAGGGATCACTAGAAGATTTTGGAGTGATCCCTGACGTGATCCCTGATGTCACTCTAAACGAGTGAAAATGAATATTTTCACTCATTTTTTAGTGACCTCAGGGATCACTAGAAGATTTTGGAGTGATCCCTGACGTCACTCTAAAACGAGTGAAAATGAACATTTTCACTCAAAATTCACTCCAATTTCACTCTAAATTCACTCTTTTTTGTATTCACTCCTTCAAGAGTGAAAATTTTCACTCTATTTTTTTTAGAGAGTATGATGAGATGATAAACAGATGAATGTAAAGATTACAACTGAAATTTTCTTGAGTTTTATTGCGATGATGGTATATTGATGATTCTGATTCTGATTCTGATGATCCTGATGACGATGATGATGATGATGATGATGATGATGATGACAATGGTGATAGGATGATGATGACGACGGTGATTATTATTATTATCATTATGTTGATGGTGCATGGAAAGACGTGAAAAGTTTTGAAGACCCGGGGCACGGCCTATACACGTATTGCTTCTACTTCTCTCTGCCTCCCTTTCCCTTCGATCCCCCTCTCTTCCTCATTCTGTTCCCTTCTTCTACAGACACTTTAATCCCTTGTCTCGATCACTCCAATTTCACTCTAAATTCACTCTTTTTTGAATTCACTCCTTTAAGAGTGAATATTTTCACTCGATTTTTTTTTTTAGAGAGCCTTCTCCTCCTTTAACCATCGTCGTTCTCCTCCTCGTACTACTCATATCCATCATCTTTTTTTTAATGAGGCATCATCCTCCTCCTCCTCCTCCTCCTCGGTCCTCCGTCTCGTTCTCCTCATCCTCACTGTCTGCCCCCCTGTTCTCTCAGTCGCCTGTGTAGTGGTCTCCCTTCTCCATCAAGAGCTCACGCTTACGTCACCCTGATACGAGAAATGGACTCCACATCACGACATGACACGGTCACAAACTGACGGTTCCGCACATTATAGGCCTATACACGTAGATACAGCTATCTATATTGTACATGCATGATGATTATTTGTTCATCTCTCCATTATGTTTCGCACCTGTCCAACGCTATGTCATTACACTGCAGTGTGTAATTTATTGCGTAGATATTCCCATCGCTGTGTGTGTACTATGTATATGCATGACACTACACCCAGGGGGTGGTACAGAGAGCTCTTCCCGCGATGCACTAGAGTACATGATTATCGTAGACGTATAATTATTTCCATTTTTTGAACAGATAACACATCTTCTCCGATACCGCCACCAACGTTCGCCCCATACATTCACAAAAAGCTGAATGAACAACCAATATTACGTAATCGGTGTCAATCTATTGATCTTACCTATATAGACGCTAAAATCACCACAATGGTGCTGGCCAGGCAGTGTGGTTACTTCGTTCTTTACAATTCAGCCTACTTGAAATAGACATGTTTGAGAAAACACTTGCAACCACATGCGCGATCCAGCATTTTTCGGAAATTCATTATTTTCAAAGTTTTGTTTTAGCTGTGATATATCTCAATGGGATACATTATTGAGCAAAACGTTAAGGCTATTATTGTCCCAAATGCTGAGACAAGCTTCTATCACGCTGATATGCCAATCTGTTCGTCACACATGCAGCCTTATACTGCCGAACATGTCTAGATTTCTTTACTTCTATTGTCCAGTTGAAAATACCTTTTGTTTTTAAGTCTTACACTTAAAACACACACATACACACTCACACTCACCCATACACACGCACATCCGCGTGTGTCTAACACTCACAAAAAAGAAATTTAATCACTAATTGCGCGACATCCATAGAACAGTTTGAACATAATTGCAACATACTCATTAAAAATTCAGCATCAAAACCAAATATTTTCCTCTTTAGTGAACGTCGATATGAACATTCACTTCCCAGAACACAATTTAAAATGACAACAACTCAAAATGAATAATCGAACAAAACACATTTTTGAAATATGAAATCTATTGTCACATTTTGCACAAAAACGGGAAACTCGAGGCCGAACATGAGCTTAAATAAACTGCAACTACGAAACCTGTGGGGTACTTGAGATTATATCGGCATGGCCTTGTCTTCAATTCGATTTTTTTTTTTATATCAAAGTCAAAATGGATGAACTTTTGGTACATGCTACCTAAAATTGCCATTAACGTGTAATTGAAGATCTCGTTTGTTTTTTTCATTTGCAAAGGAAAGCAACAATGGACAATTATGATTATAATTTATAACATCTTCATGATAATAATAATGATAATAGCAATAATAATAATAATAATGGGAATAATAATAATAATAATAATAATAATAATAATGATAATAATGATAATAATGATAATAATAATAATAATAATAATAATGATAATAATGATAATAATGATAATAATAATAATAATAATAATGATAATAATGATAACAATATATAAATAATAATAACAGGGGCGGAGTCAGGAATTCTGTAAAGGGGGGGGGGGGGGGGGCAACTAATAAATACGGGGGGGGGGGGGGCGTGCGCCAGTTGCGTCCCCCTCTGAATCCACCACTGAATAATAATAGTAATGATGATAATGATAACAATAATAATAATAATAATAATAATAATAATAATAATAATGATACTAATAATAATAATAATAACAATAATAATGATAATAATGACTCCATTTGTTGAGTGCAGAAACTTAATATTTTACACCAAGCACTGCATGAGCTCGTCCCGTTGTTACCTGACCGCCCATTGGGTAGGCCTATATATATTCGCACATTACAGGGGAAACTTTTTTTGATTAATTCAAATGATCCCAAGAAATAGAGGAAACAAAAAACACCTTGTCAATGATATTCACATTAAAAATGATAGTTATCAATTAAGAAATTTTTACTCAGAGTCTTTTACATCTTTTAGTAGGAGCCTACATCGTGGCTTATACATTGTTATCATTATTATTGCTATCTTCATTTTCAATAATTATTATCAGATGTATCAACTGTTTTTGATGGGGAAGAAAGGCCATGAGGGAAAGAATGAGGAGGAGGAGGTTGAGGAAGAGGAGGAAGAGGAGGAGGAGGAGGTTGAGGAAGAGGAGGAAGAGGAGGAGGAGGAGGAGGAGGAGGAGGAAGAGGAGGAAGAGGAGGAGGAGGAGGAGGAGGAGGAGGAGGAGGAGGTTGAGGAGGAGGAGGAGGAGGAGGAGGTTGAGGAGGAGGAGGAAGAGGAGGAAGAGGAGGAGGTTGAGGAAGAGGAGGAAGAGGAGGAGGAGGAGGAGGAGGACCCCGTTGGGAGGAGGTTGAGGAGGAGGAGGAGGAAGAGGAGGAGGAAGAAGAGGAGGAGGAGATAGAGGAGGAGGAGGAGCAGGAAGAGGAGGAGGAGGAGGAGGAAAAGGGGAGGCTGCATGAAGACTGAGGAAGGGGAGATTACATGAGTAGAGGGGTATGAATCAAACGTCTTGAAGTCAGACTAATATGACACACATGTGTATGTGACACGCAACTTCGAGTACACACTAGACACGGCCGTAGAAAACCAAGCAGGCAGGCAAGCGAACTGGCACTGGATTAGATATTTGATAATACTGTATACTAAAACTAGTAATATGCCATCTTATGTCGCAGAGCACGCGTCGGAGCCCGAGTTGCTTCTAAAATCTCTGTCAAGGATGCTTCTTCTCTAGAATCGTATGCTCTATCCCCCACTTTGCACCCACCTAGCTAGCCTAGCGAGCTGGCCCTGGCGCAGTGGCCCGGCACCCTCGGCCTCGGAGATCGGATCGCAAGCCCCTTTCGGGGAATTCCCCGACTTTGGTCCTGATTAGTAAACAACATATCTACTGGACGTGGAAATCATGGAATGTGAGGCTGTTGTTGAGGAACCGCTGTTGGCAAACCAACCCTGGCTTCAACCCGTATCTTCGAGAAGAAGAAAGCGAACATGCGAAAATGCCACAATCCCAGAAAAAATTCGGGTAAGTAGAGTGCTAGATAGATCTAAATTTCTACACAACATGGTCTGTGGACTAGAACTAGGTCTAGCTATCATGGCTATAGGGTGCCACCTATCCGCTAACGGCAGGGGACATCGGCACCCTGCGTTTCATGGGCATGGCTGTTTGCGTATAAATTTAGAACGAAAAGGTACGCGAGGGATTAAGTGCCATTTGTAGCTGCCCATGCGATAAATTACCAGTTGACAAACGGGACGTAGTTGGAATCGGTCAGATATTTATTCTCAACGGTCGTACCCGTGAAACTGTAAAGAAAATTGTATAAGTAAAATATACAACAATAAGATCTAATTCAGTTTCACAAATTACAATAAAATTGCTTTGTCATTCATATATGTCTAATGAATGTTTTACACTAAAATTATGCATTTATACAATAATCACTAAAATTATATACATCTATAGATCACAGTGCTTTCAATCTCACATTTGCTAAAGAGTAACATCAATACTAATTCGATCACTCTTCACAATATATTCATTGTTAAATCTTAACCTCTATGTACAAACATATAAAATACTATAATCATAAGAATCACATATATATTGTATATAAGACTTAATACAATCATATTTAAATTGCTTACCTCTTTGGTGAACATTGTATCACATATAAGCAGCTTGTTTATGGTTCGTTGACTTTAATTCCTTTTCCTTTAAAGATTTCGTTGCTGAATGTACCTTCGATTTTTTCTGTAGTAGCTACAGATGTGAAACTGATCTGAGCGTATAAAATCATTCTACTATTTGGTTACCATTACAAGATCAAAGGGAAGCGCCTGCGCGCATACAATAATCAAAGCATACCGCCTAGCGTATTCTAGGGCAATACGCGCATCTAACAATACCGCCAGGGAGAGTAAACTGTTGCCATGGCAGCAACCTGGGGACTGCTGCCACACTCCCACCCAAAATCATCTATGATTTTATTTCACATTAATCACTTTATTATACATTTAATTTTGTGTAAACAAAGGTTTGATACCAAACCAATAGCGAAGTATATCACAATAATAATCAATATGCCACAGCAAAGTACTGTGAAAACCTTCAAAAAATATAACATAGTCAGTAACTATTCTGAGCTTTTGATGAGAACGATCAGTTTGTGAACAGGTCGTTCGATTACACTTCTTTTGTGGAGTGGTTTGCCTTGCTCGTCTAGATCTGGAGTTGCCATGAGGAGAGTCGCTCTTCGAACCAAACCATCATCACTGGAGATGGTCTCAATGACCTTGGCAATTCTCCAGTCCGTTCTGCAGAGACTCTCGTTTTGCAAGATGACAATGTCGTTTGCTTCAATGTTTGGCTGTGGCTGTGACGAAGTCTTTCTTGCTTGTAGGGTGTGAAGATACTCTTTCTTCCAGCGTGCCCAAAAGAGGTTGACTAAGTGTTGGACACGCCTCCACCTCTTTCGGAGATAGAGATCTTCTTTCACGAATTGTCCTGGAGGGGGTAATACGAGACCTGATTTCATTGTCAGGACATGATTGGGAGTCAATGGGAGTGGGCCGTCTGGACACTCCAGATCTTCGACGGTCAGAGGTCTACTGTTGATGATTGCCATCGCTTCATACAGGAACGTTCGCAGAGAAGAAGTTGAGAGTAGAGTGCCCGACGGATCAAGTATACCATTCAGGACGTTCCTGACATTCCTGATTTGCCGCTCCCAGACTCCTCCCATATGGCTCGAAGCCGGCGGGTTCATCCTGAACTCACAGTTGATCTTCAGTATCTGGGTAGCTATTTGATTTTCATCCAGTTCAGAAAGGCCCTTTTTTAGTTCGTGCTTTGCACCCATGAAATTTGATCCTTGGTCACAACGAATGAGGCGAACGTTTCCTCGGATTGCAATGAAACATCTCAAACTATTGAGGAATGCGTCAGTAGACATGTCATCTAGCACTTCTATGTGTACAGCCCTCATTGACATGCAGGTAAGAATGAGTCCATATCGCTTCAACTCCTTTCTCCCTTCCTTGATGGTGAAGGGACCAAAACAGTCGAGTCCACAGTATGTGAAAGGAGGTGAAGGTTCTACTCTGTCTTGTGGTAGATTGGCTTTCATCTGTCCTCTTGGCTTGCCTCGGAATCCGATGCAGTGAACACACTTGCTGATAAGAGAAGAGACAATGCGTCTGCAACCAGTGATCCAATAACCACCAGAGCGAATAGCATTGATGGTTAGATTCCTTCCTTGATGTGCCGTTCTTCGATGGTAGTGTAAGGCGACAAGTTTAGAGAGGTGGCTATCCTTTGGTAGGATGACAGGATGTTTTTCACCATACATCATTTCTGCCTTCTTCAACCGACCTCCCACCCGTAGCAGATCGTGGTCATCTAGGAACGGGTCAAGCTGTCTCAGTGAGTTGGACTTCGAAGTGGCTGGGGAATCTGATATGTCGAGTTGCTTTCTTTCTTCACGAAAGGCTTCCTTCTGGATTGCGCAGATGAGATTCCTCTCTGCTACTTGTTTGGCTTCGACTTCGTCAATGCTCAGACCCCTTTTCCTGTAAGAGCACTTTACTATGACTGCTACTGCTTTCAGTGCATTTTCAAGGCTGGAGAACCGTGTCAGCCTTTCTTCAAAGGACGTAAAAGTCTTTGCTTGTGTTGCGTGAACAGTGGCAGATTTCACTTCAACATCATCTGGAGAGACTTCTGCAGTAACATCTTGAGGAGGAATCTCATTCTCCCAAAGAAACTTGGGTCCTGTGAGCCAGTTTGATGCCAGCATTTCCTCTGTCGTCAATCCTCTAGATGCATGATCTGCAGGATTTTCTGCGCTGGCTACATAGTTCCATTGTTCTGGACGCGAGGTCTGACGGATGCGTTCGACGCGATTGGCAACGTACATGTGGAATCGCTTTGTCTCATTGTGTATGTAGCCAAGAACAACTTGTGAGTCGGTCCAGAAGTGGTGTGTGGCAGAACTATAATCGAGTTCATTGTCCAGGATATTGGCAATTTTCACTGAACAAGTAGCTGCTTGGAGTTCTAGTCTTGGGATTGTTGTTGGCTTGAGAGGACATACTCGTGCCTTTGCCATAACCAAGGAGCAATGGACGCGACCGCTTTCATTCTTTAGACGCACGTAGGAACACTGACCATATCCTGTCAATGATGCATCTGAGAAGTGGTGCAGCTGAACTTCCTTGGGAGTTCCAAAGTCTTGTGGTTGGAAGCAACGGGGGATTTTCACTTTGTCGAGTTTCAACATCTCCTGTCTCCACTTTTCCCATCGTGGACGGAGCTCGTCAGGAACAGGATGATCCCAGTCCATCTTGCTTCTACACATCTCCTGGAGAATCTGTCTCCCAACTAGAACCAAGGGTGCAATCAAACCGAGAGGATCGTAGACGGAGGCAACTGTTGCAAGAATCCCACGTCTTGTCAAGGGACGGTCTTTGAGGGTAAGTCTGAAACAGAACTCATCAGAGTCGATGCACCAGTGTAGGCCGAGTGCTCGTTCAATGGGCGTAGCGTCTTGCTGGCCGAGTTCAAGACTAGTCTTGGCAACAGCAGCACGTTCAGACTCAGGGATACTGCTTGTGACTTCTGGACTGTTGCTAACAAACTTGTGCAAACGCAAGTTACCTTTGGCACACATGCTCACTGTCTTCTGAATGAGGTCAATGGCTTCTGCTTCAGAAGATTCACACTTTAGACCGTCATCGACGTAGAAGTTTCTTGTAAGAAAGTCAGCAGCTTCCATGCTGAGCTCCTTATGGTCCTTCGCGATTTGCTTTAGTCCAAAGTTGGCACATCCTGGGGAGGAAGTGGCGCCGAAGAGATGGACCTTCATTCGATAGTCCACTGGAGTCTTGGAAAGATCTCCATCTTCCCACCACAAGAAACGAAGGTAGTTCTGATGCTGTCTCATGACGCGGAACTGATGGTACATCTTTTCCACATCGCACGTGAAAGCAATGGGTCCTTGGCGAAATCTACACAGGACTCCAATCAGAGGGTTGATGAGGTCGGGGCCCTGTAGGAGATGATCGTTTAGACTGGTTACTTGGTAACGAGCACTGCAGTCGAAAACGACTCTCACTTTGTTCGGCTTCTTTGGGTGATATACCCCATGATGTGGTATGTACCACTTGTTCTCAACTGACAATTCTTCCGCAGGAACCTTTTCTGCATCACCTCGCTGAAGAATTTCGTTCATGAATGTCATGTAGTGTTCTTTGTACTGAGGTCGTTTCTGGAACTGACTCTTCAATCCTTTGAGTCGACTTATGGCAGCTTGTCGATTGTTCGGTAGAGTGGGTTCACCATTCTTGAAGGGGAGGGGCATTTCATAGTATCCATCATCCCTTTGGTTGATTCCATCTCTGACGATCTGCAGAAATTTCTTGTCATCCTGAGACATTACATCTGTTCCTTCGACTTCATGAAAGTCCTTTTCCATCATCTGAAGGAAGTCTGCAGTCGTGACATCTTTTAGCTGTGTCTTGTAGACATACTTCACGTCTGATTGACTGTCAGTCAAAATAGGAGCTTCTACCTTCATGCTGACAGTACGATATGATTGCCCGAATGCATCAAAATTGTCTGTAGAGTACGTCTGAGAGCCACCAACAATGCTCCATCCTAATTCTGTTTCTACTGCGAAGGGCTCATCATTCTTTCCAGAGATACAGTTCTTTGGGGCGAGAGCTCGAGCGCAATTGTATCCAATGAGCAGACCTACAGGGCAGTCTTGCTTTGGTGCGAGTTGGTCTGAGAGACAGTTTAGGTGAGGCCACTGGATTGCTGTCTCTGGTATAGGGATGTGCGCTTCATCAAGTGGAATTGAGTTCCTGGAGTATGCAGCAGGAAGTGGTATCTTTTCGGCCGACTTGAAACCACGAACTACAAGGTTCTCATATCTCCTACACGGAATATTCGTACAGTTGTCTGTCATAGTTGTCAACCTCAACGTAGCAGCATGTGATGGCACCTGAAGTTCTTCTCCAACACCATCTGCAATGAAGGTTGTGTCTGACATTGTGTCTAACAGTGCGTAGACCATTATCTCTTTCTCGGGACTGTCCAGGCTTGACAGGTATACCGGCAGAACCATTGATGTGAGAGAAGCGTCTGTACCTGATATGGCTTTGTGGCAATTTGCTTCTTTCTCTTTGGGAGTCTCCTTGGCCTTGGTAGACTGCATTTCTTGTTTGTCCTTGTTTTCTTGTTTTCCTGCTGCAGTTGACTGTTTGAATGTGTCGTCGTGCATACAGGTTGGATGACGCTTACTGCATATTTTGCATTCACTCCTCTTTGGACATTGCTTGGACATATGACCTTTGCTAAGACACCCATAGCACAGTCCTTCCTTCTTCACAAACTCTCTTTTCTGCTCCACTGGTTTCCTACTGAATTCCCGGCATTCTTCTAAGCCATGGTTCTGTCGTTCGCAGAAGATGCAGCTTTTCTTGGCCACATTTGGCTTGCTAGCTGTCGAATAAGTCATCCTTTGTTGCCGATTTGCAGGCTTCTTGTTTACTTCCTGTGTCTGACTGACGTGTTGGGTTCGGTCTTTTCCAGTCTTTGCAGTCTCATACGTCACGTAAGGATCGTTTGCGATGTCAGCTTCCTCTGTCAGAAACAAGACAAATTTTTCAAAGGATGGATATCGTCCACTGCTCTTCTTGAGCATCGCTACTGTGCAATTCCACCTGTGTACGATGTAGTCAGGAAGTTTCGTGCAAATCTTGCCAATCTCTCGCATGTCGTTCAAGATCTGCAAGTCTTTGATTTCTGAAGAGGCCACCAGACATTGTCGCAGGAAGTCTGAGAGATTTTGGAGACCGTTGTGGTCCTTATTGGCGATTCTTGGCCATGCATCAAGTTTAGATCGAAAGGCTTCTGAAATCGTGAAGGGGTTACCAAAGCGTTTCTCAAGCACCGCCTTGGCCTGATCGAAGGCATTTTCTGATCTCAGCAAGAAGAAGCCACTGACAGCATCTCTAGCAGATCCTCCAAGGTATCTTCTGAGGTAGTGAATTCTTTCACCAGCTGGGATTCCTCGACACTCGATTAAAGTTGTGAAGGCTGACAGCCAGTCAGGGTACTGTAGAGGATCACCCATGAATACAGGAGGCTCAGGAATAGGCAGTCTGGTAAGCGTCATTGCTCGAGCAAGCGCCTCGGTAAGAGCATCACTTTCCTTGGCATCTGAGCGATAGGAAGCTGGATAGAAGACTGGTGACTCAGGATTTAGGGCCTCTGTCTTCGACGACTTCTGGTTTGAAGGGAGTGGATGATCATCAGCTCTAGGAATGCTTTTCTCCCGTGACATTTCTTTCACGATTGTTGCACTTTTTTCCTTCTGAGATGATCCAACCAGCTGCTTAGATGATCTCACTGTGATGGAGGATGCAGTATCGTCCTCTTCATACACTCTCATCATTGCCTCTTGTGCCTTCAGTTGACCTTCTAGACGTTCTTCCTCGAGTTCTCTGCGTAATTGCGCCATCTTAAAAGAAGCTTCCTTCCTACGAGCATCTTCTTCCAACTCAAGACGCTCTAACTCCTTCCGACGTTCGTTCTGACGCTTTTGTGCAGCAAGTTTCTCTTGCAGAGCTGCAGTCTCAGCTGCAACAACCAACCTCTTCGACGAGATTGTAGATGCTTTCGAGATCTTGGAACCAGTCGACTTCCTTGTGATAGATGGTTCCTTAGTATCGAATTGCTTCTTAGAAACAGTGGTTACGATTTTCGAAATCATATCAACAACAATTGGGGAGAGCTTGTCTAAATTCTTAGCTATCTCTTCATCCCTTTCCCCTAGAACTTCTTCTAGCTCATCTGCTACTTGTTGCAGTGAACCGAATCTAGCAGAGATGTCAGATTTTCTTTCTGACAGGTCATCGCAGTTTACGGAAACTGAGGACAGCATTTTCTCAGAGTCCTTCAAGACTGTTAGCATGTCAAAATGTTCTGAATAGAACTGTTCTTCTAACTCTTCTACTTTGTTCTGTCTAGCCTTTTCTGTAAGTTTCTTTGTACGGGTAGAACGCCGCACATTTTTGGCAGACATGCTATCGATTGTTTCTTTCTTAGTGCTTGTATTTACGTTATCTTCAAGACCATCGGTAGTATTACTTTGATACTCTTCCATATTGACAGATAACACACTCTTTGCATTAACGTCAACAGTTCTATAAGGTCGTTATTATACATCAACCATGTCAACAGTGTCTAATTTTCACTTACTTCGCTTCATTTCTAGGCAAAGAGAAAGAAAATGTTTTCTTTCGTAACACAGATTTGAAATATTGTACTATAGCGAATACAATTTTTCTTTACGAAGAGTAATTACACATCACATTCTGTCCAGATAGTATATCACGTGTATAACACTAAGGATATAGTTAATACGCGATATTCACTTCTGAATTCGAGTAAGTCTATATATATAGCTCTATATCTAGTTCAAATTATATAGCTCAATCACATTCACTGTCCTTACAAAGCTATATAGTCTAGTTACATATGATTTATGTCACGCACTCCTTTCTTGCTCTAGTTCTCTTCCTACAGAGCGAAATAAACTGTACTTTAATATCTAATACAGCTTGTACGAGATTATAATATCAATACCGCACGATCACGATGTATCCACAACCAGGAGACTGTTACAGAAGTCACGGATGAGGAATCGATGATGGGCTGAGCTGTCTTATAGTCTATATCAGCACTGGAAGTATCAGCATTCATGTATCGAAGTTCAAAGTTCAAGTTCAGTTCCGATGACACTTGTTCGAAGACCTTTACCACGAATTCAAGCCGTCAATCAGTTGCCTAATTCCCTGCGTTGCACCCGACTTTACGATGTGGTGAACGCCGATGGGACGAATGCGCTGGTTGACATCGAATGGCTCATCAGATTGGTATGACGATCATCGACTTGTCGTTGAACAGGAACGATGTTCAAAGAGTTTCACTGTAGCTGCCCATGCGATAAATTACCAGTTGACAAACGGGACGTAGTTGGAATCGGTCAGATATTTATTCTCAACGGTCGTACCCGTGAAACTGTAAAGAAAATTGTATAAGTAAAATATACAACAATAAGATCTAATTCAGTTTCACAAATTACAATAAAATTGCTTTGTCATTCATATATGTCTAATGAATGTTTTACACTAAAATTATGCATTTATACAATAATCACTAAAATTATATACATCTATAGATCACAGTGCTTTCAATCTCACATTTGCTAAAGAGTAACATCAATACTAATTCGATCACTCTTCACAATATATTCATTGTTAAATCTTAACCTCTATGTACAAACATATAAAATACTATAATCATAAGAATCACATATATATTGTATATAAGACTTAATACAATCATATTTAAATTGCTTACCTCTTTGGTGAACATTGTATCACATATAAGCAGCTTGTTTATGGTTCGTTGACTTTAATTCCTTTTCCTTTAAAGATTTCGTTGCTGAATGTACCTTCGATTTTTTCTGTAGTAGCTACAGATGTGAAACTGATCTGAGCGTATAAAATCATTCTACTATTTGGTTACCATTACAAGATCAAAGGGAAGCGCCTGCGCGCATACAATAATCAAAGCATACCGCCTAGCGTATTCTAGGGCAATACGCGCATCTAACAATACCGCCAGGGAGAGTAAACTGTTACTATGGCAGCAACCTGGGGACTGCTGCCACACCATTAGCTATGAAAACAATGAAAACGGAGAAACGAAAATCAAACTCAAACAAACTAATGAACCAAACTAATCACGTTACTACTCGGTCTAACGATGCATATGACTGTGAAATTCACGTGTACCTATTACCAGATAGTAGAGGGAGGGGGTGCCAATCGTGAGGTACGGTACCCTTGGCTGAAAATGCATCGCATACACTGAGATTGCGTTATTTTACAACAGGGATTCAGAATCAACCGGACGGTTACGAGATTCGAAACTGCAGTATTTACGGCATACAGTATTTGAGGAAAATCTTAAGCGAATTTGTTTTATATTTTTTGAATAAACGAGCTGCAGATCCTTAGGGTAGGTGGTACCCAATCAAGCGCTCGTAATTATAATGCATTTATAGCGAATCCGGTCAAAACATCCCCGGGTCAAAACGTCCCCATCGTGTTCCAACCAAAACGTCCCCGGGTCAAGTACCAGAACGTCACCGCTTTTGTCGGCGCGCGCTCTGTGGGTCAAAACGTCAGTCCGTATATTTTTAGGCATTACAGCTCGCAACTCGATGAAGTCACCCAGATTTTTGTTCTTTTGCTTTCACTAAATCTTTTTTTTTTCAAATGGATGTGAATCGTTCTGTTTAAATATGACCTTACATCACATTCTCCATGATCTAATTATTTATTTTGATGTGAACAAAGTGACAATTATTACGCAAAGGGCACAAATTCTACTCACGTTTGGCCATGGTCGAGCTCGGTTTGTTGTTGACAATTCTATCTTGCGTACATTCTCATCACAAGACTCTAGAAATATGCTGGCTTATGCTGCTCTAAATAACAAAATTTCTTCACATTTACCGTTATGAATTGATAAGTGATACTTGTATGAACATTGTAATTCATAGATTTTATAAAAATTTATGACATAGACTAGAACATTTTGACCCGAGGACGTTTTGGTGCCAGCTGGGCCCGGGGACATTTTGGTCGTACCCGAGGACGTTTTGGCTTGGGGACGTTTTGACGTGGGGACGTTATGACCGGTAAGCATTTATAGACCCTCCAATGTACGATACAATTGCGTGCACACGCTACGAAATTGAAAAGGCGGGACAGTTCATAGTCTATCTAACTAAAACAATAAAGAACAAGATACCCCCTGATTTATGCTTACTTAGAGTTAGGATGTGTGTATGGATTGGGTTTGATTTAAGGCAGCCTTGATTTAAAATGCGAAGGCAAAACATAGCAGTGAAAGGAATTGCAGCAATGGAATGCCAATACTTCGTGAAAATAGTGAAAATGTTCGTGACCTCCTCATTCGTGAAAATATCTGTACGCGAAAATTACAGCGTATATAGTATTGTAGCCTGGTAGTTGTTTCAGGAAAAATCAGACCAGCCATCCGCTTGTCTCTGATGTGATCGGAGGATTTGGTTGTCTCAGAGTTTTATCATATCAAGGGCTTGTTAAAACTCCTTAAAATTAGGAAAATTACACAACAGGAGTCAACAACTGAACTGATTCTTTTAGACTTTGTATTCAATTTAGTGATCATGACTTGATCATGATGGTTATTCAGATTTTAAGTTGAATTTCACAGGCAAAGCCACCACGTACGACTCTGATCTTACGAGGCACCAAGTCCTTAACACAGCCTGAACACGCTTCGCTTTCCGGCTGGTCGCAGGTAGATAAAAGGTACCATAACTCCAGGGTGCTGTAACCCGAATGTGCAGCTTTCGGGTCGGTATGGTTTGATAAAAAGTAACATTACAACACTTCCTTATGCAGGTTCCCTGAAGCCATGATGAAATTTATAACCTTTTTTGACCTACAAGTGTAAAATATCGAGGTTTAGAATGTTCTACCTCTAGGTAACCTCAATTATTTTGTCTTTGTCCAAGCTACCCCAAGGGCAATTGACTGTCTGTTTCATTTATCACAAACCATAAATGCTTGTTTCAAGAGTGTTGATACTTATATACCAGTACTTTTTTTTTTCTATTCAGGTGTCCTAGTAGCATTTTATGCAACTTCTCATACTTTCATTTCAGGATATTCTACCTGTGGAATATGAGTACCATGCATGCTGCGTCGAGGAATCTTCACAAACCAACAGCGAGGTGGAGTTCACTGCGACGCTGCGGCTGGCTCTTCACACTGAGGAGGAGTTTAAAGTGTGGCGTCAAAACTTTCAAGATGCATCACACGCAACGTGGCGAGTGAGCCGAACACATCCAGTGGATGGGCGGAAAATACTCTTTAAGGTAATTCTTATATTTTGATCAACTGGCTACAGCTTGATTCAATGTGCAGCCTCAGCCAAACTACCCTAGTGAATAGTGGATCGAGGCATCTGTACTAAAACAACACTTTGTTTATTTTCTTCTGAGGAGGAACTGTTAGAATTAGCTGTGTCTGTTATACTGCAACATTTTGAGGTTTCTTATCAAATGCAAAGGAAATATAAAACCAAATGCAATGAAATTACGTAGAATGTCAAAAGCAGTTCAGTTGTGGTAAACATACATCTTCTGATCCATAAGCTGGTCCATGTGGCTATTAAACAACGTTCATGTGAATGCTGCTCTGAATCTGTTCTTTCTGTACCAGTTATGAAAATTAGAATGGAACATAAAAGAAAACAAATTGACAAGCATCAACAATGTTTACTGAACAGTGATAAAGGCAAATTTCGCCTCACATTGACTCAGTGATTTCTGTTGCAGATACTGGAAAAGTATTTCATGCATCACGATAGTACTTCTATATCCCAATTTAACTCGATTTTCATTCCAGAAAGACTACCGTTGCCAGCATAACACACGCCCGGAGAAGGCCTCAACAAACTCGAAGCGACGCAACCCGTCCAAACACACAGACTGTCAGGCTAAAATGATGGTGACACTTAAAAAGACAAGATTCAAGAATCGGTCCACCAGGTACAGTATGTGTTCAAATTTAACATTGCCTCTAGTGGTTATCAAATTCATGATTTTTTCAGAAATATGCAGGCCTTATTGTGTTATTTTCCTGAGTTTATAAAATATGATGGTACTCATTGATCTATAATCAGTTGCATGCATGGATTGTTATTGAATTGTCACTGATGCCAACTGTTACTTTATCGCAGCATTTTGGAACTAAGCTTTGCTAGAAATATGCATAATGTTTTTTCCACGTCACAATACTACACGTGTGTATTGCAGCAAAGGTAGAAATACTGTTTTCCACCTAATATGCCTTTTCAGCCCTTATACTGCTGTGCTGTTTTACGTTTTCTGGCATCCCTAGATTACAATGTTATTTTCACTGCTTTAGTACTTGAAGTTGAAATTACAGCATTTAATGTTGAAGGAATTCAACTGATGTAGTACTTGTGCTCCCCCCCCCCCCTTCCAGGAGTCAGGACAAACATTTGCCGAAGTATGCCACAGAAGTTATCCTTGTCTACGTCCACAACCATCCCATCATGTGTGAGGACAGCCTCAAGTTTAGGGATGTCTCAGCCGAGACCAGGGCGTCACTGTCGTCCCTCTTCAAGCGGAATTTTTCAGCAAAGCAGGCGTTGGAGTCACTACGGCAGAAATTAGAGAGTCGTTGTAGAGAGGACAACAATGTGAAGACTGCAGACAGAGCTATCTGTCCAGACCTTCAATTTGCTCGACGGTATTCTAATCTATCTATTCATTCAGTTTTATTCAAAAAATGAACAGGGTAGTCATGTTCAGGTCCCAAGGGCCTGCTTTTCAAGTGAGCGCTATTACAAATACTGTATAGCTCAAATTGAAAATAAAAATCACATAATACTAAAGCAACAAAAGAGAAAGTAAATGAACATGTAGAAACAAACAAGATGTGATATCTACATAAGTACAAAAAGATACAACATGAAATAAATCAGCGGTAAGATTTAATCAAATGCAAGGCCGAATAAATCACATTACCAAAATTTACATAATATTGAGCAGGAAGTGATAAGGTAATGAGTAGAAAGTACACTTATCTCATACACTTTGTTAAGAATATTGAAATATTGTAAATAGGTTTATACAGTGTGACATCAACAAATTATTAAGTATTTTTATTTCCATGCTATACACTATATGTGATTGATCAACTAATGACACCCGATATACTACTTGCTCATTGGCGTGTAAGTTTTAAATTCTTCCAAAAGGATTTCAGTAAAGCAGTGAGTAATCCAGTGAACATATTGATGAAAGCTTGCATTCCAATGATAGTATGCAAACTGTATCAACCTGCTGCTATATGAGGCAACTGCAGGGAAACATGGAAAAAGATTCTGCAATGGCGTGGGTACTCTTTGTTCTTGAATTAGGCATGACTTGGAAATATGTTACTAAGAAATGCGAGAGAAACACTCTGAGAGCGCAGACCTCTGTCAAGCAGCTCATTTCCACCACAGATCTTATTCTTCCATAGAGATCAGTGATTTCCACCCATATGTGTGCGTGCTGAAAGTTGCCCGATTTTCCAATACAGAAACCTTGAATTTGTTACGTCATCAACTTCCAGCCACACGGCGTGCCTCGCCGTTAATAGCAGAAAACCTCAAAAATGCACAGCTTGAACTCCCAAGTTCATTGAGCCTACCTGCCAAGATATCGAAAATCCTTCATAAAATCCACAAAAATTTCCCGATCACTACCAAAATTTAATCATCTGTTACATCTGTCATTCTCAACCTTTCCTGCAAGTTTCATCCAAATCCGTTCTCAACTTTTTGAGTTATTTTGCACATGGAATAACAAACGCTAAAGAAAACATAACCTCCTCCCTTGGTGAAGGTAGTAATCATGGTTTACATTGCTCTTCTTCTTTTGTCAGATGGCAGAGAAAGCTGTTTCCACAGGAATTCGGAGGAACTGCCGGGGAAGCCATACTAGCACAGCTTCGTAATACCATCCAGCGATACAATGAAGAGCGAGGTGGGCAGTTCATGGCTATGGAAGTAACCAGTAACAAAAAAATTGTGATTGCAATCTGTACACCGCTCATGAAACGCATCCACCAGGAGTCAATGTACTCAGGGGAGATCGTCTTTGTGGATGAAACTTCCAACAGAGAGAGATATGGGTGCAGTGTCTTCATGCTACTCACTCACACCGGTGCCTTTGGGTTACCCCTGGGCATGCTCATCACCACTTCCGAGATGGAAGAGGAAATCACAGCCGCACTACGACTTTACGCCGGCCTTCTCCCAAGCAGGTGTTTCAGCGGCAGAGGTCCGCTGGGGCCAAGAATTTTTCTGACCGATGACAATTCCGTGGAGCAGAATGCAATCCGTCATGTGTTTCCCTCGACGACGTGCCTCATCGGACCCTTGCAGATCTTGCAAGCAGCGTGGAAGAGGCTGTGGGAGGAGACTAGCCCGGTTCCAAAGGACCTAAGATGGTATCATCTGAATCATCTCAAGAGATTGGTCTATGCCACCTCTGGGAATGAGATGAATCAACTGTATGACAAGACTTTAAGTGACTATGAAATCACTCCGTGAGTATTCATGCAGTGTCCATCCAACTTTTATTATATCTATTTCTATAATTTGTCAATTTGAGCAGCAAGTACAAAGGAAAATATAAAAGAATAATGAAAATCACATAAAGAGGAAAATCTAGTAAAAGTCGATTAAACCATTTTGCACATTTTTAGAAATATTTCTTGTGAAAAAGTAGATTATTATATTGCTTTTTTGAACAAGGAATTGTCATGGCATCTATGAATCAACTCACCTGTCCTGAGTATGATGTTTCTGCTATGACTTGTGTCAAAAAACAAAACACCAGATGCTTTGTGTTTTCAGTTCGTATGTACATCTGTCTGTCAGTTAGTCTGTCTTTTTCATACATCAGATATCGTATTGAAACCTCCTGGAATAAGCCGTAAATTGTGAAATTTTGTTAGGACTTTAAATCTTCCTTGCCTCTCTCATGTGTCGTGTGATGCTGCTTAACATATGAGATGTTGAAAAGTTTACATGTGGTGGGGGTCAAAGTTCAATAATTTTGTGATCAAGATTCAATGCAAAATTTTTAAATCAAGATATTCACTTTCCAGTAATATATATCAACGATGTCGGGCGTAACCTCCAGAAATATGGTCTAGAAGTATGTTACTGAATATGTTGATGCAAAAGTTGCTGAGGTTGTATGATAAAATGATTAAAGTTTTTCTGGAAATGTCTTTCCTTGTGTTTTATACCTTATTCGTTTCTCAATAGTCTCTTGAATGCTTCTGCCAGGTGTTTTTGGATAATCTTTTTCCCCCCATTCTGCCAGAAAGTATGATATATTCTTATTCAAATTCATGAAATACTTCCGTCGAGATGTGTTTTCATGAATTTGAATAATAAAAGCAGTACCTCGCTGCATGCTATAAGGATAAGAACCAACACTTGTTTTCGGGCGAAAGCTCGGTGGTCTAGTGGAGATGACGCCTGTCCGGTGATCAGGAGGTCGTGGGTTCGAATCCTGCTTGAGTATGTACGCCCATAATTTTCTATCATGGCCACTACTAAAACACTGATCAATTCCGTGCTTATTCACGTCAATGTAGGGCAATTTGTCAATCAGTTGCAATGAAATATTCTTGTCATTATTATTATTTTTATTAGATCTGTACTGTTTAACAAATACTGTCTCACCTGATGAATAAACCTTTTTCACAGGAATTTCAAGGAGTACATCACAGAATACATGGAGAGGAGAGACACGTGGGCCATTTGTGAGTGCGATGACCTTCAGACAAGTGGAAGGAACACGAAGGAAATATGTGATGAGGCGGTTATGGTACTTAGGGACAGAATTCTTGACAGGACTCTAGAGTTCAACATTGTCCAGTTGGTGGACTTTGTGTCATCTTCCATGGAGGAACATTACAGGCAGGGTTTCGTGGCTGTGGCAGCGTGGGGATTGGACTGTGGTGCCGTGTCAAGCGCTGCGCGGAGAGATGAAACAATCACTGCGGAAAACATTCAAAAGGTAAATATGTGGGCCTTTACGAGACTTAGAGATATTGTGTGGTTATAAACTTGTGGATGAGTGATACATGTTTTAGTTAATTTTCAATTCTACAAACAATATTACTATCGGATATATGAGAAAAATACCTCTGTTACTGAAAGACTTATGCTCTCTTCATGCGTTGGTATAATATGCCACGGTAAAGTTAACTATGATTATTATTATTATTATTATTATTATTATTATTATTATTATTATTATTATTATTATTGTTATTATTATCATTATTATTATTATCATTATTATTATTATCATTATTATTATTATTATTGTTGTTGTTGTTGTTTCTTGTTGTTATTATTATTATCATTATTTTGAATTAGAATCAAGGATACATATCATAAACAATACAAAGATGAAACAAAAAACAATGAACATTATAAAGGGACACACTGTACGGTACATGTTACACAAAATGAAAATGAAATAAATGGAGGCAACATGAGGGTCAGGGCACACAAAAGTAAAGACATTTACTGCAATGTATTGCCTGTAGGCATGTGAGCCCACACAAGTAAGCAGTAGTTTGATTTTTTTTGTCACAAGTACAGAGAATGAGATATCAGTATATTTATTCTATATTCCAACATGAAAGAGCATGATATCATGTAAAGTAATAATGTTTGCATTCACTCTGCAGATGTCCCAAACACAGTACATTGTGACCAGTCCTCAGGCTGAAAATGCTACCTACCACGTTGACACTCTGGTTGGACGGTGCTCATGTCATGTGGCCAGACCGGGGGAGCGTTGCCAACACCAAGAAGCGGTTCTGAGACATTTCAAGGATTCGTTGCCCTCCCCAACACCCATCCTGGACAAGGACATAAGACTTTGGCTGTACAACATAGCTACAGGTAACAAGTTTGTGGCAAATATAGTCTCTAGCTGCAGCAACACTATGTGAACCTCGTGTAGTTTGTTTCCTGATACATATCAGGGCAAATTACCCCCCCCCCCCCCCCCCCCCCCCCCCCCGGGCAATTACCTCCTAGCTAAATACTAGTCAGTGATAAGGTTAGAGTAAAGATTAGGGTTAGGTTGTATGGTTAAAGTTTTGGGTTAGGTTGTATGGTTAAAGTTTTGGGTTAGGGTTAGGATTAGGTTCAGGGCCCCATTTCATAAAGCTCCTTATCAGTGACAAGTTGTGATAGTTGTTACAAGCTACTGAAATCCTTGCGTCTGATTGGCTGAGAGCAAATTTGTCACCGAAATGTGGCAGTTGTCACTGATAACAAGTTTTATGAAACTGGACCCAGGATTAGGGTTAGGGTCAGGGGAAGGGTCTGGGGTAATTGTCCAAGGGGTAATTGCCCTAGACCCAATAATACCAGGTATCTAGAAATTTGAGCATACACTTACACTACCTACAAAACTACAGGTAGTTTCAGTGATGCAAAACTACATCTACCCATACTTTTGATCTCTAGTATGGGTGCTCCACACGAGTAAGCCCCCCCCCCCCCATTTAAAGAAAGCAAACACAAAAAACATGCAAAAGAATGTGCAAAGTGTATAAACAACAAGAATGGATCTATTATTACATCGCAAGCTTCTTGCAGTTTCAGCCATGTGTGGTCACAATACAGAAGTGAGAAACTTCCTGAGTGCATGTTGCAAGTTTTGTGAGAAAGTTTCTTTTGGAGAAGCTTGCAGTCACACTACCCAAACCATGCAAAACAAAAGACCAGGCATTGAAATTACAGTGTAGTTTTTGCGTAGTTTGAAAGTGTCTGCTATTAGATATTTTTCCTTTCTCACTATCAGGTAGACCTTTGTCAACTGAAATACTTGATGCATTTTGAGCTACAAGTTTATCCATCTTCCGTTTACCTAAACGCCATAAATGACCAAGGCCACACTTTTAATCAAAGAAGGGAAGCAGGCTACTATGTGACTTAGCATAACCTTAAGAGCTATCAGTTTCTTTAGTTTCTACTTTTCACAATTTTTTGTCAGTCTTGTTTAGCTCATTGCTTGCTATTGGCTGGAGACCTCCAGCCAACTGCCAGAGTACTTTGTTGACACCAAACCTGTGTGATGATTAGTGGCACTAAGTAGTTTGCAGTAGCTTAAACATTTTTCATCTTCATTCCTCACACAGAGGTATTCCAAGAAAAGTTACAAAATGTAATCTTTGTTTTCAGATGATGCCCTTTATAGGAGATTTACTGGCAAACCAAACAGGTGGTTAGAAATGATCTTCTACCACATTTTGGCAGAGCAATTGTGTCTATGAAGCAATCCCTAACTCCAGCCATGGCTTTGTCTATTAACTCTGTTCGCTGCTCTCATAATTATCAGTGACTGTATATGCTGTGCATAGCGAGTCTATTTTTGATGAAACAGGAGTTCACGACAATTTTGCAAGTGGTAAAATATGCGATTGTGGAGTATGGTACTGAACTGAGAAATGTATGGATCAGAGTAAATATTTTCGTGTGTTTTTTATAAATTTACAAATAGCACCCGATTTGCGAAAAAAAAACAAACAACAACAACAACTTGCAAAATATTCAATGTACAGGTATAGTACAGAGCAGGAAATTAGGATTAGTATTTGCATGTATTCTTTGGTGAAAGTTTATTATGCATTAATGTGTCTCGCTTCCAATTGTGCTGAAAGTTGCACTTGGCGTGTGAGGTGTTTGAAAAGTCTGCAACCTTCATGATATGCTACAACCCAGACTGAAATATTTGTATTGTAGATTTCGAGATGTGGTCCAGACTGTTAAAGGGCTCGTATAATTTTGGTTTAGACCTAACTTCAGGTTTCTAACTTTTTTGGGTGAGATGATGAGAAACCTCTTATATATCATGAAATAGCATGTAATTCCAAGAGGAATTCAACGTTTATTTGATGAAAATTGGTTGGGGACTGAGATACCCAAAACAGAGCAATATCCTAACAAAAGGTAGGACCCACCTGTTATTATCATCATTTTGTTTTACTTTGTTTTTGGATGTCTCAGTCATTCCAAAACCAATTTTCATCAAATAAACTTTGAATTCCTGGTAGAATGGTATCCTTTGTACTATTTCACAAGTGGTTTCTTGATATCTTGCAAAAAGTCAAAAGCCCATTCTTCATCTCCCCCAATAGTATACAATCCCTTTAACACCATTCTTCTTTGTTTTGTTCTAGCTGACACCGTCATGCAGAAGTTCAAGGAGATGTGGACAGACATTGCTCTCAAGGTGATCCAACATCGTGACATCCTCAACACCCCCTTGAGTGCAATGATCCGCAATTACGGCAACATCAGAACAAATTCCAAACTTGCTTGTGCCATGTCTTCATTTGGGGAGCACTCACCCACTGTCAGGGCTCCAAGGAAGAAGCCTCCATTGTTAGGGCACACGGTCACCAAGAGAACTGCAACTAGATTAGGAGCAAGAGCTCAAAGCAAAGCTCCGGCAGAAAGGGGAAACAACAATCAACTCCGAAAACGTAAGAGACAAAAATCATCAAACAGAGAGAATGGGTGTGGCAGGATGCCATCGTCCCAGTCTACCGGTCTTCCACCACCACCAAAGAGGAGGGTGACAGCTTCCTCCCAGTACCAAAGTCAAGTGGATTCCCCGAAAGTTTCTTCCAATGGGGGACATCATTGTGACTCCACCTCTGTTACAACTCTGTGTTCAACCGGGGGCCAGTGTCCAACCAGGGGCCACGACTGTGACTCTACTTCTGCAACAACATCATCATGATGTTGCATTTACGGATAAAGGCAGTGCTCTCATCGAAATTGGCAGCTCTTATATGCATGAAATTAGTTTTAAAATGAACCTGGTATGCGGAGGGAAACCTTGCATCAAACTTCACTTCTCTCTCTCTCTCTCGCCAATGAACATTATTGATACTCTTTCTTCAATTCTACTTGCCGTACATGTATCAAAATTGCATCTATATTAAAGTTAAAACAAAGATCTATTTTTTGTTCTTAAATGTACTCTAACTTCTATATTATGGAAATCTGTGGAAGAACACAATAATAACACAATTTTAGTCAGGTGACAGTGAAAATATGAGAGATAAATCAAAATGGTTTGCTGACAGTACTACATTTTCAGAACATCCTGATCATGGCCGCTACATAAAATTTTATAGTTGATTATTGATACTTGATCAATCGGGCTACAGCAGTGTCCATTAATCTGCGTTTAAAGTGAATTGCATGTAGCATGTTGGAAAATACAAGTGTATGCTTGCTTGGGCACAATCGATAATTACGTAGTGTTCTACCTACCCACAATGCTGAATTGGGAGTGCCCTTGTGAAATAAAAGTCATAAATGAATGCATGTGATGAAAATTATCTTACACGTTTGATCTCAAAATATCCCTAAAACAGCTCACCATCTTTGCTAATTGTGTCAACCGGGTAAGCTTCTTTGTAGACCCTCTCAAATGTATTGCAAGCAAATAGCAAGTGGTGGAAGATAAATTTTGAGCTCTTCCGAGAATTGTTTTGGCTTTAACTTCACGCTGAACCTCTGAAAAGTTTATAAAACTTTGCTGGAACTTTTCTGAATCTCCCTTTCAATCTGGTACTTGTCCCTAAATTAACTCTCGTTCAACTTGTAGTTTTTGTCAGTAAAGATCGCAGTCACTGTTGTAATAGTGCTTTGGTATACAAGTGACCAAACAACACAAGTTTTTGATATGAAACAAATGATGTATTCCTCATCTGTTTGTTTTCGTGAGTAAGCACTAAAGATATTCACACTGCTGAATGAGGCTGTGATATAACTTTGCATTTGTCATTGCAACAATAGAATAGTTCAGAAAATGATTGGTTAGTTGGTAAAGAATTACAATCTTAGATATGCCGTTTGGCACATTCATTCATTCAAGTGTATGGCACACCTGCCTGGTTGATACTGTTCGACTATTGCTAGTCACCTGGGGCGAAACACGAGGGGATGGCATCATTTGCCCGTCTTCTTGTATTGACCGATTCTGTGACGCGCTATGTGTATTTTTGGTATGGGCGCAGCCATAGTGGGTGTATCAGCCGACCCCTCCTCCGCACTCCCCCACCCCTCTCCCTAATAGCACGCGCGCAGAATGAAAAACTGCTTTAGCCAATAGGCGTCTCGTACAGAGTGCGCGAATGCTTGCTTAGTGCGCGAACCTTTGTTACAAGTGCGTGATAAACATATTGCCCAGGGGTGGGGGAGAGCAGGGGGGGTCGGCTGATACACCCACTATGGCTGCGCCCTGTGCCGTAAAATGTCTGCTGCCCTCAACGAACCCGAATCGGTCAATAGATGGATAGGGGGACCACTTCACCAGGGTAGCACCCTGCTCTTTGTGATGAATGAATGAAGTGGGATCTTTTATGTGCGTGAGTCATGGCTATCTCACACAAGGGACCTCCATTTAATGTCCCATCCAAGGGACAGAGCTTGGCACAAGGCTTTGTGAGATGACACAGCTTTCAAATCAGAAATGTTTGATTTTGTATCAAATTGTAAACCCTACCACAGAAAAGCTACTACATGTCACTGCTATTCTTGCCAACGAATTAAATAGAGGATTTTTAAAAAGATATATGTATGTATGTAACTAGAAAAGCACTGAGAGAGTACAGACCTCTGCCAAGCCAGCTACTCATTTCCACCCGTACACGCGTACAATTTCCCAATACAGAAGCCTTTTGTATCTGTCATCAGCTTCCAGCTACATGGCACCTCGCTAAAGCAGAGCACCCGCTTTAGTGCGCGTATGTAAACTTCCAATATGCACAGCTTGAACTGCAAAGTTCATTGACCCTACCTGCCAAAAGATAAAAAATCCTTCAAAAGTCCATGAAAACATTCACGGACCACTGCCAAAATTTAATCATCTGTTCCTTGTGTCACTATCAACTTTTCTTTTAAGTTTTAATTACATTGCAAACTTTTTTTTTTCTTGGGGGGGGGGGGGGGAGGGGGAGGGGGAGGGCTGTGTCCCCCTCCCACGATATGGACCTTTAGTGTTTTACGCTGTAAATCATTTGATCTGGTGCTTGCCAAAGTAAATTTTGGCTTGTTCTGATAAAAGAAGTCTTCATGTGATTTTTTTTTTGTGTGTGTGGTTGAAAATCCATTTGTGTGTGTGTGTGTGTGTGTGTGTGTGTGTGTGTGTGTGTGTGTGTGTGTGGGTGTGTGTGGGTGTGGGTGTGTGTGTGTGCTTTTACGGATTTGTGAGGTGTGAGAAAAGGTCTTTCACAGAAAGACAGCATGTGAGCGTTAGAAGGACCTTGTAGGCTTGAGTCTCATGCCTAATGTACGAGGCTTGGCGAGTGTGTCAGTATATGAACCAGGGTAGTAATCTTCATCAAGTGCATGATTGGTATTTATCTGTGATGTAAATGCAAGACTTATTTCAGATTTAATCAACATCATGACACCCAGTATAAATTGTATGATCTATATACAATCTGCAGGGGCGGATCCAGGAATTCCATAAATGGGGGGGGGGGGGCAAAAACAATATTTCTGGTGCTACTTCTGGGTTTCATCTAATTTTTTTCTTTTTAGTTCTTTTGTTTTAGCAACAAATAAAGAGGGACGCGCACCCGATGCACCCCCTCTGGATCCACCACTGATCTGGAGATACTGTATAGGTTCCATCTGGGAGACAGTTCACACGCCAGAACATATTATTGGATGAAAGATGTGTCTGCTAGATAGATAAATGGAGTGAGTTATGACATCTCGTATTACAGTCAACTCCCAGTATAACAAAGTCCTTTGGACAGGCAGTTTTCTTTCATTATAAATGTATCAAAATTTTGTTCAAGCTGAGCAGATAGAGTGAAAACTTAGAGCTGAACATTTTGGAGCCTGAATTTTTACCTCGTAACAGGAATATTATAATCATGTTTGTTGTAATGGGAGTGCACTGTACTATAGTAAGAGACGATTCAAGATGATAGGCTGTTACTGTGGTAACTGCCATTGATTTTACATTCCCGATATGAGGCATATCTATTGAAGAGGTCTCAGAATAGTTATGGAAAATTCTGACTAAAAAATAAAAAATAAAACAAATTCAATAAAACAAATTCAATAATACGGAACGAGCATCAGAGGACTACAGAAATACAAGTGGATACACGGTTAATTTTGTCGCACTTTTATTTGATTCACACATCAGCAAATGGGAAAATATATTTACACATAAATAACTCTCATAAATTTATTCAGATATGAATACATACTAAAAGCAGTATGCGTGTTACAAGGCTTTTTTTTTCGTAGCTGCTAGCTGAATAGAAAATAAATCAACTGAATTACCTCTGGCTGGCGAGTATGTTGATACAAGCTGACACGGTTGAACAAATACTGATAAATTTATATAAAATTGTATGTACAATTGTGGGCCTTTAATAGTGAATACTAATGTACCTCCTATTTTCATCTCGAAGAAATAAATGACATGTCCTGCATGTTGGGTGCCTCCATGTTTCACAATTCATGACATTAACATAGAACCTGATAGAAAAAGAGTTAATTGTTCTCTAACTCTCACACCAAAGTACTGCACTCCACCTACATCTTGAAAATCAGAAATTGCGACTCACATTCATGTACAAGTGTGATAAAGCTGCATTTGATCCCCATCCCCCCCCCCCCCACCAAAAAAAAAAAAAGGATAATCTGCAGCTTTGTGTGTACTTGGAACTTGACTCGCTCTCCCCTTGACCTTTCTGTCCAGTGTCATGTCAAGTCTTATCAATTTTTCATTGTTCACCAAGAAAATTTATTTGCCATGTTTGATATTCAGCAGAGCATAGCTCTATTTGTGGCTCGTAAGGACGCAACACTCCTGAAATTTGTCAGAAAATTCCTCCTTAGCAAAAGTACTGTAATACCACACAATGTTTTAGAATTGGAGCCAACAGCTTCTTTTGCGGCATGAAACTGTCCTGAATTGCCACTTACATTCAGGGCTTTGTGCAGACAAAACCTTTTAAGCACATTTTACTTTCGTGACTCTTGGCTCCTCGCCAAATTTGCAAAAGTTTCATGCATGCAAAAATTTCCGGTTTTACAATAATATTCACCTCCAACATTACACTAAATGTAAATTCTAAAGTTGTTGGGAATATGTAACTTCTTGCTCTGAAAAAAAAATAGTAAACTGCTGGCTGTGAGTAATCTGATACATGTATGTGAAACAAGAAAACCATTTCAGATGTCTTTTGTCACAAGTTCAACCTCTATATAAATGTGTGAAGTTAGAAAAATGGGATAATTTTGATAAATATCAACTTGAAAACAATATTCTGGATTGGACGGCTACATGTGTTGAATATGTTTTCAACAAATACAAAGCATTTAAAAGACTGCATTGGATGGAGCAAAAACTTATAAATGATGAAAATGGTGACTTTCCTACCAGTACCACTTGACTGAGTATTACATTGTTCTTGCTGAGAGAATTGCTAGCCAACATCATAAACATAAACTTTGAAACAAATGCCAATATTCTTGTAGAGATGGTAGGAACAGTTGAAGCTCCCTACACATGAAACATCAATGTACACAAAAGCAAGGTTAATTGCAAACCCACAGTACTCAGTACAAGACTGTTGGTCGAAATCTGGTGCAGAGCAGCGGCTAATATAGTAGGGATCAATTTGACTCGAATCACAGGACGCAATGTTTTTACTGCCAATTTTAGATAAAACTTCTCAAATCTGGCTTGTGGTTTCTTTCGTTCTTTCATTTTTTTTTTCAGCTGACAAATATTTCGCATGGTGAATAAAATAAACACCACATACAATGTATGTGCATATCAAATGATTACTAATATGCGACATATCAAGTTTCGATGACCGATGTACCAGAATAAAATCCTAGTCAAAGTAATCATCCAGTCCAGGCAATATACATTACAACTATATTCTCTCAGCAAATAAACATACTGAAGAGGAATTACAATGATTTACAACTTTGTTTATCCTAATGTGAGGTACCTGAATGACATTAACAGAAAACATCTGCACTCGTTCTTCCAAAGACTGACAAATTAAAAATGTACATGATGCCACAAACTTGCCATTTTGAAGGCAATCACTTTGCAGCAGGACATGAAAATATAATGACTAACATCTGCAAGAAGACACACACACTTTTTTGCACTTTGGTGCATTTACTGTACTGCATTACATACTGTCTGTAAACATGGGTCATTCCCTCTAATTCTATATTGATAGTGTTTGCATGTACACATATGTATGTGTGTGTGAGTATGTTCAATGAAACATTTGCAATATCCCCTGTGATTAAAGGGATAGTACATTATTGGTTGAGGTGAGGATTCAGCTTTTAACTTTTTCTGAGATACTTTGAAACCACTTTATGAAATTTTAAAGAGTATACCGTTGTAAGAGGGATTCAAAGTTTATTTGATGAAAATCAGTTTTGAAATAGCTAAGATATCCAAAAACAAAATAAAACAGAGTGATCCTAATAAAAGGTGGGTAGCACCTTTTACTATGACTGGTTTGTTTTGGATATCTCAGCCATTTCACACCCAATTTTTATCAAATGAGCTTTCAATTCCTCTTAGAAATATATGCTCTTTTTTTATATTTCATAAGAGGATCATCATTATCTCAAAAAAAAAAATAATCTCAAATAGACGGAAACCTGAAGCCCCATCTCTACCAAAACTATTCCATCCCTTTAAATACCAATTTGCTGCAGGTGTCTAACATTGCCATTGTTATGACCAACATTTTGTGCAATATGCAAAAACAACTGGCAACTACAGTAAGTGTAACACACCACACCACTGACCTCTACTTTGAGATTTGAGTGACCTCTATTCATGGACACTAGTGACCTCTACTTCAAGACATCAATAAAACCTTTACTTCGGGTCACCAGTGGCCCAAACTCTGAGCTACAAGCGACTTTTATTTTGGGTCACACAGGGTTTTTACCTTCAGCTGTAGAGCTGGGCAAACTTTTCCCATCTCCTACCCAGCCAAGAATGGCATGTATACTATGCATACACCATACTGTAAGTGGACCATTTGAATCAAGTCAACTCTGTACACAAAAATATGAACATTAGTAATTGCAATATTTGTTCCCTATTGGCAATAGATCACAGAAAGTTCAATAGATCAGTTGCCAAGATAAGACGTACAGATGTACCATTTGCGGATGATGCATGCTACCAAAAATATCATAGTGCTTTCCTACTTTGCTGCGATATTTTCAAACTTGTGATTTCACTCGTACAACTCTAAATATGTAGCTATAATGACTGATGTTATTGTAGCTTAGTGCATGGTATGTGTGAAAAAAAATATGTTATCATAAGCTCTGACACCTCAACGCTACAAAACATTTCTTCTTTTCATATAGATTGTTACTTGGATTGATTAAATTTGACATAGTTTCAATCATCATAGCAGCAACATACTTAAAAGTGTTTTCTGTTAGGTCTACAGTAGTACATGACTCAAATTGTCAACTACTGGTAGTAGCAGTTGTAAACATTCCTTCAAATGTTCTGCATTGTGTAACATTTTCTCATGCCTTGCCTTTGACTTTATCAACTTTTATCAATTTTCACAATTTTTATCAACTTTATCAACCAATGACTGAATCTTTTTCACTAGCACAACATTATTCAGCATTTAAAGATGATTTCTATTAAAATGGCATATTTGTTAAAATTATCATGCAAACTCCAGATTTTAGTTTTTGGCTCACGAGGTAAACATGGTTTCATGGACCTATGCCGAGTACTACAGGTGCAACGTTCAATGAACTAAATAAACAGCACATGTGCAGATATTCAAGTCACATTGTAAATTTGTTCCTTCCCACACATGTACACATGTACCTGTATGTACAATCTACAGGATACTAGGTTGTATGACAACCCTATCTACTTTTCCTGTATGTACATAACAAACATGATATCTACAAAAATATAAAATCAACACACCTCCAGCATACATTAGTTCTAGTTTCTTTGTAAAATTTTCTGAAAAGTTATTGCACAAAAGATTTCCATCAAGCAAGTAATGGAAGACTTGAAATAAGACTAGCTTTTCAAATACAAAGGTGTTTTGTTTTGCATTACACTAAGAAGCTAACAATGAAGAGTGAAATTTCAAATTTGTTAAATTGTTCAATCAAAATTTTGTGCATTGTCAGATGTGGCAAGGAAAACACAGAGTATGCCCGTCAAAAAAAGAAAAGAAATTAAATTGTCTTGACACCATTCACAGTTTCCCCAAAGGGTAGAAAAATCCCAAGAAAAAAATTCACATTTAATTTAACATGCTGCCTCAGCTAGGTACATTTCTTTAAACTATTAAAATGGACACTCTATAGCAATCCGAATGGTCTTGTTTAAAAGGTGTTACCACAGCAATGAGACAAATATTACACAATTCTAGTATTTTTTGTCATTCCTTGTAAATTCCATTTACATAGAGAGGATCATTCTCTTTTTTATCCAATTTTCCATTAAAAACAAAGTGATTTCATCAGCAAACAATATCCTAATTACCCATACTGTTTAGGGATGCCAGTTAGAACAAAAGGACCTGAAACACATCTACGTGAAGCTACAGTTGTACTTTGTACACGACAGGGTTTGAACTTTGAAACTATAAAGGCCTGAATTTGTAGGCTTTTGCCTGAAAACTGGCATCCCCATAGTGTTAATAATAGATGTAGAAGTCTTACGCTCTTTACCTCTAAAATGTACTTCATCTTAACCACAACATTTCACTGTTTCACTCTCCCCCCAAAACTTACCCCATGACTATTATGGAAATAAATCGCAGGAGGGACTCTAGGGGTGGTATTCTGAAATCCTTCCTAGGAAGAAATTTCTTCCTAAGTCAGGATTTTTTCTTAAGTGGTATTCTGAAAATCTTCCTAAGTTTCTTCCTAAGTAGACTTAGGAAGAAACTTAGGAAGGGGGCGGGAATATGCAAATTTCTGACTTAGGAATTAGTTGGTATTCTAGAATGCACTTAGGAAAGAATTTTAGGAAAATATTTAGGAAAGCTCCACCCCTGTCCTAAGTACGTTGTTAAGAATAGCAAACTGCAAGCATCGTGATAGGCGCGCTTGTCAGTCACTGCGCGCACATGTACTTTGATGCGCGAAATGAGCGTGAGAAAGGGGACGTGCCGCGCACTCGTGTATTTGACCCTACGTCACAGTAATATGCGATTGTCATTGGCAGACATTGGTTACTGTATACGCTATAATTTTCGCGTACATAAATTTTCGCGAATTGCCGCTGTCACACATTTTCGCGAGTGGTTAAATTCGCGATTGGGGGACCAGAGAAAATATGAAGTGGCAAAGAAAGTGTGAATGTTCAACTTACTAGCAAATAAGAATGATAGGACCTACTAGTTATACACTGCATGAAAAAAACTTACCAAACTTTGCGAACTAGTAAGTTAGAATTCAACATTTTTGAAGTGGTTAAGTCCATCGCGCTAGATTTCTGACGAGTGGTCCCCTTGCGATAATGGATTGGCTCTCTACAGTATTCGTAAGTAGACGTGGACGTGCGTAAACAAGCTTAGCCAGTATGGTCTGTTCGGTAAGCCGTGACATGGTATACTAGTACTGAAATGTTCGTATCATCAAGGCAAGGGATTCATTTTGGAAGGTAATATTTTCGCGTGTTGTTAATTTCGCGAATAGCTCCCAACTCGCGAAATTCGCGAAAATAAAACCCACGCGAAATATATAGCGTATACAGTAGTTCCTTATGATACGGCATTTCGTATTGGCTTAAGAAAGGACGTGGGTGGGGATAAGGATGGCTTAATTTGCATTAAGAAGTGTCTAGGAAGAAATTTCAGAATACCAATTTTGTCTTTCCTAGGCACTTCCTAAGTTTCTGACTTAGGAAGAAACTTAGGAAGAAACTTAGGGAAGATTTTCAGAATACTACCCCAGGACTTTGATAGCTCTCAAAAATGTGACAGGAAAAAAAAAAAAAAAAACCCTTTGGCAGAAAGATGAGACATTGATCAAATCTGAAGAATATCAACACACTTCTAAACGTAAGAATAATTTGATCTTCAAGACAAAAAGTCACAAAAAATTTGGAAAAGGAAGCTGAAGTTATGACTGAAGAAATAAATTAGCTCGATGTTGCTTTGCATATCAGTGAAATGAGTGGGTAGTTGGCACAGTACAAAATGGATGAAATGTCTGCCTTTCCCTCTCCCCTTCTCTCCATTGTGTGCAACATCTCCCATGTCAGGGCATCATTCCATCAAAGATCCTACACTCCATAAGATGATCAACTCTCCTGATTTTACACGGCCACTGGTGATACGGAAGTGGCTGCCACCTGCTAGCGTTGAGCGGGAATAGAGCGAATAAGCATTAGCCCTTTTGCAAAGGCAGCTCGCAATAGTTTGTGGACGTGCACAGCCACAGTGAGTGTAGCGACCTGCGAGCGGAGCTGAGCAAGCTGTGTGAGAGTCTACCGCTCGCTGTGACCACGGAGGTGAGACAAAAACTCGCTGTCACAGTCTTTTGGAAATCGAATAATGATAAACCTGCTGATGGTTTGGTGCAGCTATTGATGCAGTTTAACACACTGCACCAGTTGTAAGGTTTACTCATGATTCTTTACAGAAAATTCCTTCTTTCTTGTCTTTGCCCGTCTTGGTCCTACACAAACACATCAGAAAAGTACAGCTCACCTGGAAACTATCCCTGCTCAACGCTAGTTGGCGCGCTCCTTAAAAACCCCACAATTCCAAGCAGCAGCGTTTCAGTTTTTGACTGAGAGTTGACCATCTTATATAGTGTAGGATCTTTAATTCCATGCTGACCGCCATGAGGTCAATACCCTCAGTCATCTCCATGTATGCTCTTGGGATTTGCTAATTACCCAAGGGCCTATACAAGTTTCCCTGTTTCCTTCTGCCTTACCTTCGTCTATTCCTTTAATATCTCTGATGCTAAATTGTGAGTATGACCTTGAGCACAAGAAAGGACTACAAGTCATTCATCTCAAGCCCAAGACAGAACTGTCCTCAAAGTTCAGCTCATTACGCACACCTTCTTACACACCTTTCAGGCCGACAGACAAACCTACGATCAAAAAGAAATATACAGAAGAGTTTAGATTATCACAGCAAATCAAGGACATAAGTGAGCCTTTTTTTTTCTCCATCAAATTTTCTAATTATTCTTTTTAGAGATTACTTAGTATTATTCCAATCTAAAAAGAAATAACAAAAAGAGTTAGTAAGTCAAAAGTTAGTTGCTCAGACAGCTATTCTGTACTGCAGCTTCCTAGCATATGATCAGATCTGTTTAGGGTGAATACCACACAGCTATCAAACTGTTGAGAAGCAAAAGGCATTTGAAACATTTTCACATTGTACAGTGTTTCAGCCCACTCCCACTGACCTGCACTCCAGTGTACCGTGTCAGATGTTACGACAACACACCTCTGACGGTACATGTGTATTGATTACTGGGTTTGTCAGACTTTTCGACTTGAACAAAGAGAATGGGTTTGGACATATCCTGTGTCGGCCATATTCAATGTCCAGTATAAACTGACCGATCTCATTCAGGTGTCCTTTACAGAGAGGCAGATCCAGGCCGCTAGCACGAATGAAAATTATTTACATAATGAGCACATGTTGTTTACTGGACAATCCTACAACAGATGTTCCCTTGCAGTAATGATCATCAGGCTTTGGGTCAAGCAACGCCACTTTCACAGCCATCCAGTGTGATGTCTGCCCGCCTTCCTTGGCTTGTTTCCATGGCAACACAGGAGGCAGGAGAAGATGACTTCCTCTTGGCATGGACACATTGCACAAAAAACATCCGAGCACAAATTGGACTGATGAAGACAAGATCTTGGAGAAAGAGACTGATGGTAACTAGAATACTTTCCAACTTGCTCTCCCTTGTAAATTCACATGTGATCTCGGTTTCACTGGGCAGTAGTAATCAGTGTCTTCTCTAAGGTAAACTACATATCAAAGGTGTGAGTCTACATGTGACAATCTGGACTGTGCGATGTAGAGTAGGACGTAGGCATTGGCCGTCACGATGCTCGACTCTTTCAGCTGCGAGACCCTGCAAAGGAGATGGGAATATGATACAACATGATATCACTAGTCATAATGATTGCATTGTGACTGACACCGACCAGTATTTATGTAGACCATTTTTAATAAATATTAGAATGTTACTGTTTTTGCTGAACATCTTTTCCTCACAAAGCATGGTGTAGGGGGCCAAGGGCACCATGAGGTACATACATTCACAACATAAGCAGCAGAATTTTGTACAAACTTTATCAAAGACACATACAATTTACATGAAATAATTTTCATGCACATTAGGAATCATTACAGCCTACATGGTATTGGTGCATTTGACTTTTTGATGTAAATAATTGGTGAAACAAATACAAACAAAATGAAACACATTCTCATTTTCTTTCCTGTCACTTTGAATTAGATGACTTAACTATCAATGACCTACACAAAGAGTGCACAACATAGATTCATGGGTGGCTACACCTACAATGAACCAGATGTCATCAATAATTATTGAACTAACACAAGATGATCATGAAAGCTCATTAAAGATGAAATATTGACAGTAACAAACTTTTATCTCAACACAAAATGATCATGTAGGTTACTACTGCCACCTTTGCAAATCCACTCAGGGTTCTGCTAAAGGAGATTACATTTAAAGCACATCATTTAGGCCAGATATTTCTCACATCTGACCAATGGAGTGTTTCTTACCTAGAATCATCATACTTGTACCACTGGTTATCCTGGTTGTGTTTACAGTAAGCTATGTAGTGGCCCCCAGCGGTGCCCCCATAATGGTTACACACAGCCTGCAGCTCATAGCGAGACGAGATCCTCGAGGCTGCAGAAGAAACATGAGGGAAAATAAAAGTCAAAACCTCTGTTGGTTCACACAGTCAAACCGATAGTGTAAGTACATGTGACAAGTTTGAATGCAAAATCTGATATATTCATTTTCATCACCTTGATATATGTGAGATTGAATCTGCAGGACAAAGAAAACATCTAAAACATGTGTGATAACTTCTATAACATCTTCAAAATATTTCTTGTCCTATGATAAGTGAATCATCACAGAAATGATTATATTATTTTTTTTTAAATCTACCTTACTCTAAAAAAGATGAGAATGCTGTTTATCTATTTTTTGCATTAAAACACTGAGCCATGCATCCGATAAAATCCGAATACATGGCTCAAGTCTTGTTTTGTGTTGTAGGTGTACCGGAAACATGATGGGGAAAATGGTTGTATTTCATGAATTTATGGGCCCATTTTTTTAACTCAAATGATGCACAGGCCTATTTCGTGGATCAGTGATAATTGGATCCTCTCGTTTAACTTTGGAACTGTCTTAAACCCACTGGCTGCGCTCATGGGTTTAAACAGTTCCAAAGTTAAACTCGCGCATCCAATTCTCACTAATCTACTCTGTCCTGGGCATCATTTGTATACTGACACTCTCCTTGTAACGGGAACACCCACTGATTATATTCCCTTCATCAAAGATTTTGAGACAATTAATTTTGTGATGTGAACAGGGCTCCATTTTCCCCTCTCTCCTTTTCTTAAAACAACAAACAACAACAAACAACAACAGGGGGTGTTTCATCAACGTTTGTCAGCGCTGACAATTTCAGCAAAATCCTTGGTTTTGATTGGCTGAGATGCTCTGGTTACTGACTGTTACTATGGTGATTCAAGTTGTCAGCGCTGACAAACGTTGATGAAACATCCCCCAGGGCTGAATCTGAATCTTACCATCTTCAGACATGTATTTACTCAGGTCCAGACCACGAAGAGGAAAGTCCACCAGGGTGTCCACTTTTCTTGTCATTCCCGAGTGTGACGATGAAAACCGCTTCAGTTCTAGTAGAAAAAAAAAATAAAGCAAAGCTGGCTTTATTTTACAGTGTGAGTCATGCAATATGTTTAATAAGAGAAGAAGCAGTCTCACAACACACTCTCTTTGGCATACTTCAAACTCTAAGGGACCAATGTAAACAGTTTCAGTTAGACAATTCTGAATATTCAAGACATTCCATTTCCTTTTAAAGCACAAACACTGTAACTGCTTACCATCACACTCTTTAGATACATATTACTGTGTTCATTGTAACATGAGTGCACTAAACTATAAATCTGACTTTATCACAGCATCATCAATTTTATTTCTAAATCCAATTTCTACATTTATAACCTGTACATTATGCTTTATTACATACACAAAAGATAAATGGATTTGTTCATAATCATACCTACTGTATAATCATTCCTCTAGTACTGTAAAAGTGGAAATTTTCGCAGTGTTGAAATTTTCACACATTTTGCGCAACCAGAACTAGCATGGAGATAAAAGCATGCAAATATGTTTGCTTGCCTTATGTTCCAGTAGTTAATGTCTTGATTTCACAGAATTAAAAACACGCAAAACTCTTCTTACACTGCCAAGCGCGAAAAATCAGTCGCACGACAATATCCACTTTTACAGTACACATTTTGATATGAGAGAAGGAAACTTACGAATGATGAGAACTTTGGGACATCTCTCAATCTCCATCTTCTTTGTACCAGATCGAAGCGTTTTGCACTTGTCGCATCGCTGCAATTTTGACAGTTAAATTGCACAGTTGTTACACACTAGTGGGACAATATATCACTAATACACTGTACAGTATTCAAATTCTCCCAAGCAAAAGAAAGACAAGTGTATTTGTACTTGTATATGTCACAAACTTTTATTGATAGAACATTTGATTTTCAGGCAGGACGTGGGTACCACTGGACATTGTCATAAATATCAAACCTTTGGGACTCATATGGTGTGTGCATGGCAATCATTCAATAACTACATGTATACTATCTGCCAATCCTTTCACTGCACATAGTTGGACAATAATCATGAGACAAATACTTGTTTAAATCATTGTGTTTTTAAAACACATGTACCAGATATCAAAGAACTAAACCCAGTTTGGTATTCATTTGAATAAAGGTCATTTAAAAAAAAAAAAACAATCACTACATATCTCTGAGTAAAGTTACCATACCTCATAAAACTTCATTATCTCACAAGACTACAGGTTATGAAAAAAAGGCAAAATATCACTAAATATATGAGAGCAAAAATCATCAAACATTAGAAAAAGTTTTCTCAGTTATCTAGCAAAATGTTCTATGGTGAGTAAAACAATGCTGTTCGAGTAATGTGACTTTGGACACTGGTTATGCAAGATTCCTACACAGTCCTCTAGGTGGATCTTTTTTTTCTTTTCTTTCACATTTTTGTGATTCTGCTCAAGATTTATTAAGAGCACATATTTCATGACAACATGAATTTACTCCTTTAAGAAGGGTTAAGGAAATAAAGATGGGAAAGGAGTCCTTCAGAACACACGAAAATTAATGGTTCATCAATTTACAAACTGGTTTTCAACTTACAAACTGGTTTTCAACTTATGAACTGGTTTTCAACTTACAAACTGGTTTTCAACTTACAAACTGGTTTTCAACTTACAAACTGGTTTTCAACTTACAAACTGGTTTTCAACTTACAAACTGGTTTTCAACTTACAAACTGGTTTTCAACTTACAAACTGGTTTTCAACTTACAAACTGGTTTTCAACTTACAAACTGGTTTTCAACTTACAAACTGGTTTTCAACTTACAAACTGGCTTTCAACTTACAAACTGGTTTTCAACTTACAAACTGGTTTTCAACTTACAAACTGGTTTTCAACTTACAAACTGGTTTTCTCCGCTCAGTGTCTCAGGTTTGGTGTACAGCTCCAAGGCATCAGCAAGGCTGGGGTTTCTAGAACGCTGCACAGTGGCAATCAAAGCAATATATTTCAATTAAAATTGAATCAGATCTGGATGTTACTGTACATGAATACCTTGAAGTTCTTTTGGCTTCCACAAAATATTTCTTGGCAAAGAAGAAGACAAATCAAAACTGGGTGCAAAGTTGTATAACTAAACATCGCTCAACATGGAACATCTAAGTGAGGGAGGGAGAGAGAGAGACAGAGGAGAGAGAGGTGGCCATAAATACACAATCATCACACACACTTTACACACAAACATTCACACACATACATAGATACATGAAGAATTATTACTCTTACTTTCGAAAAGTCTGTTTTCTACTTGGCATTACATTAACAAAATGAATGAAACGACATACAAATATGGAGACAGTGACATACGAAGTCTTGAGAAATTCTTTGTTGGTCTGCCTTGCTCATACTCACAGAGGGTATAGGCACAGAGAGGTCGTAGAAGAGTTCAAAGGTCACGGAGACATAGTCGCAGGTAGAACAGCGCAGCGTGCTGCGGGTCAAGCCGTTGAAGAGCTCAAATATGATGGACTGGGTGAGCTGTTCTTGGCGCCGCCATGTCAGGTTGGCAAGAGCAGCGGGACTGGGAGAGTAAAGAAGGAATGAGAATGTCATGACAGCCCAGACCAATACATGCAACACAGCACAAAAATCTGGCATTAGACAATGACTTTTTTCTTGAATTTTCTTCCAGCACCTTTGACCATTACGTATGAGGACATCTAGTTGACATTTGACAACATTGCTGTATATCTTGTGTAAATGATGTTTGATGCTTAAAGAATGTGAATCAAGCACTGTAATAATATCCCAAATTATTGACATTAGATAAAGAAAGTGGGCAGCTTTGTAATGAAGCTCCCTCCATGTAAAAGACATTACAAACTATCTTGGAATGAAGTATTGCCAAGAGCTTTTATTTCCATCTGAAGTTAAAACATACTTCAGCTTGTCTTAGCAGCAGAGGGTCAAAATCATCAAGATGTAGAGTCAAGATAATTAAACTATGGCTTCTCATGAAATCTTAAAACCACAACTATGGGAAAGACACATTGTTCAAAGTAACATGACAAATTCTATCCCAGCACCATGGATACAGACTTGGGGTAGAGTCTGAGTCTTGAGTGAGATGTCTAAAAAGAATGGCTTGGTTTGTGAGACTCACTTGAGGTTTTCTGGCATGGCACCTAAACGAGGAGGGTTCTTGACTCGGTTGACGTCCTCACTCAGCTCCGCTAGCAGACTGAGGAGGAACTCTGCAGCATCATGTTGCCTGGCAACAGGAAAGGAAGAGGTGTTCACTTGTAAAGAATAGGAGCACGGATCTTGCACTACGTGTACATTTGTGACAACATTTGGTTGCTCACATACATACACACATGTGCACACACAACCTTACACACACCAGTATAATGCACACCATGCCTATACAGTGCCTTCTCATTATAACAAATACGGTAATCACAAGATTTCGTTACAATGAAGTTACAATTCAAGTCCAACGAGCATATGAACATACTCTTTCTCTTACATACTTTTAAATACAGTTGAACCTCTCGTATCCAGACAAGTCGGGACTGGGGCTCATCCCGATAAGGGATTTGGCCGGATACGGGAGACTCAATGCTTTATTCATGTACATATACATACACATGTACTGATGTAGCCCATTGTAGTACCACATGTAGTAATGTGTATACTGCAACCTTTTCATTGGTACATTTGGGGATGTTTGGGGATGTTGAAATGTCTGGAGGTAAGCAATTTGGAAGGAAATTTGATGTAATGTATGTTAATCATGTTGGAAGTAATATGTAATTCATGTGTGTTTGGGTAGGAGTTGTCAAGGAGTTGGGAATCCCCCTTTCCTCCCGTAATTATTCAAAAAAAAATCACGGCGAGATTGCGTCCGTATAATAGAGAGATCCGGATAAAGGGAGGCCGGATAAGAGAGGTTCAACTGTATCTGTTTGGCTATAGCAATTTCACATAGCGAAAGAAGACTGCCAGTCCCTAGGACTTCGTGATAGGAAGAGTTGCCTCCCAAACTTTCTCCAAATCCACTGCATTTAAATGGAAAGATTTGTTAGGTACAAATGTACATTTGATTAGTATCAATTCATGGACAAATGTGGGCGAACTGAAATAAACTCCTCTGACTCGGCATGGCTATGCTCATAATGGCTCTGGACATCGAATCAACTGCATTTGATCCCACTGGCATTCAATGGTTATTATTCACTTTTCACACATGTCAGTGGTGGAAACATTACACTCATCAAAATTGGAGAAATTACTAAGAGCACTCAGAAAGGTACTGATGTGTTACACGTATGTATCTCACTCAGCAAAAAATAAATACCCAAACCAGGGAGACTTTTCAAAATCTAATGTCACTTCTGACAAGGAATTTCAGTTTTCAGGGTGTCTCCTGCAGAATCAGGGAGACTTGGCAGCTCTGATAAATCTATCACATGGGTCTGTTGTACTAGACTAGCACTCTCTGCTTATCTGCAAAGAGCTGTGGTGGGAGCAGATTGTACCCGATTTACCAGAGCACCTAACTAACACACAAATCTTTTTCACAATATTCATATGAAGTAGTTATTCAAATCCTACCCAAGTACAAAACTCCTATTATGCACTTACTGTTAACATTATCTGTATAATTTCTCTTTGCCTTTTCCTGGAAGGGCCTGGAATTTTGTATAAAGGAGATAGTGGATATTTTCATGGAGTAGAAATCAATGTGCATTTTATGCAGCCAGAAACTAGTGAGAAAATAAAAACATGCACATATTTTGCTTTTTGTATGTTACAACCATATTTAATGTTTTGTTTCCATACATGGACTTAAAAAACACACAAAATTCTTCTTCCCAAAACCTGCGCGAAAAATTACAAGCGCAAAAACTTCCACAATCTTACAGCATGCATGACCATAGACTCACCCATATCCACGGAACTCGTGGCTGAGCATATTGCCAATTTGACGCTTGAGGTTATAGGGAGTGTAGTGGCTGTCACGAGATTCAGCGTCCCACAGCTTTTTGACGGTCTCAGCAAACACTTTAGGGGTAGGTACGGATAAGAACAAAATGACAAATAAAACACATCTCAAACAACCTTTATCAGTCCACAAATGGGGAAAAGTGTGCATCCTTTTTTTAATGTCTAAGTAAGCATCTTTGAAGAATTTGTTGTGTCCTGGGTCCCGTTTCATAAAATTTGTTATCAATAACAAGTAAGGATAGTTGCTAGAAGCTACTGAAATCCTTGCACCTGATCTAGGCTGAGAGCAAATCTGCCACAGAAATGTGGTAGTTGTTACTGATAACAAGTGTTATGAAACGGGACCCTGGTTATCAATGCATACTGCAATCAAATGTGCCATTTTGTCCCTATTAAAGGGTATTTATACTTTGTATCTCAATCGGCACATGTAAAAAATCTTATAACTCAATTTTGAACATCAAAAATACTGATTGAGTCTCAAAACAACAACTACTCATGTACCCAATCAGACACAATGTCCAATTTGACATTAACATTGGTGGTATTTTGTGAAAATGTTGCACAAGTGAATCTTAAATTTCTCGATCTCACGAAAATTCAGGACTTAGAGATACGAGGTCCAGTAATGTCCAGAAAGATTTGCATTTTAAATGACTAAAGAATATTGTATATCCCTGTAAGCTTTCAAACATTAATCACAAATTTACTGTGTCTGTAGTCCTTCCTAAGACTATATGGGGCAGCTAACCCACCTTGGAAGAGCTTGCCAGAGTGGTAGCTGTTAGAATTGACGTGCCCCCTCATTAGGCTGTCCATGTGAAGGCAGTACTTGGACAGGTCCGGGATGGAAGACAGACACTGGACCACAGTGTTCATGTAGCACTGCAGAGAATGAAATCATAGGCAAGTATGTCATCAAGAATTTCATGATTGTATCAATGTAAACTACTGTCACTGCACTTTCTATGGTAGAAACTGCTGACTACTCAACAGCAGCCAGTACTGTAAAAGGTGGGTATTTTCGCGCAACTAATTTTTCACACATGGCCCAGTAAGAAGAGTTTTGCATGTTTTCAATTCTGCGGAACCAAAGCAGTAGGTATGGGCATAATTATATGGCAAGCAAAAAAGCTTGTTTGCTTTTATTTTCGCGCTGGTTTCTGATGGCGCAAAATGCGTGAAAATTTCAACACTGTGAAAATTTCCACTTTTACAGTATTTCAACTGTTTTTTTGGAATCTGCTATTCTTGTGACTTCCAATACAACAAACCTCTCTATGCTACAGGACCCAAACCCTACTGTATACTGGCAGTCCAAAACCTATAGCAGATTCCAAAACCTATCGAAGACAAGCTGATTTTGCCATTACATGTTTCCCACAAACATCTGCACGAGTATACTTGGGACTAGTCTTCAACAGGTTGAAATGCATTTCTTGAACATTGTGTGCTTGTTGACTAGTAGATTCACTGAGTAACATTTAAGACGGCAAGAATGGTAGAATTTTGATAAAATTAGACACTGTTTAAAGAATAGAAGGAACTTTGAATTGTTACTTGCTTAAACAGCACAATAATACCATTGCCCACATGCAAATAAGGTTGATGATGCGATCACCTCAGAAATAACCAAATGATTTGCATGTATACAAAATCTTCACTATGTTTCCAGTTCTTGAAATGAATCAGTCAGACAAAAAGATGTCAAGCCTGTATCCTTCACATCATATTATTGTTGTGTGTAATGGCCGAGCAATTATAATGTTTACAGAAGATTATCGCCCTTACTGAAAACATTACCTGGTACGTATTTGTAAACAAATACTTTTGTGTTCAATCTGATCGTAGAGTTGGAAGGTGAATATACTGCTACATGTATTCCAAACTTGAACATGCAGCTGCTTAAAATCGTTCATAGTTTTCGTGAGAGGTCAAAACACTCCAGGCCTTATGTAGGACATTGAATGGAGGATCAATGACTGGCAATAGTAAGCAAACAGTATCAATCAGGTATATTGTGCCATACGAGTAATTATAGCAAAAATCATGATAATAATATCAATTTATAAAGTGCAGAATCTATATCGCATGTTTTTCTTTTGTCTAAACAGAAAGAGTTCCTGATAAGTTCAAACAATAGTGAACACTTTAATGAAGACATGCGTTTTAAGTCTAAATTTGAATGATGCTGATGATATCTAATGGTAAAATAGAAGTAGAATAATGGAAGGAAGTAAGTTAGAAGAAAATCTATTTATCCATAATTAATAAAAACATTAAAAGGTTTCTTACTGTATTTCCTATGTTTGACAGCCCTCTTTTGCCAGGCCCTTGAGTAGCTCCAAGTCCGTACTGGAAAAAAAAAAAAGAGACATGCAAACATTTACTTGGTTTATGTATAAACTTCTCGTATAAGTATACAAACAAATAAACAAACAAACTGGAGTTGTTTCCATAAATGTAAAATATTGGAGGATTGCTTTGTTTTTTTAAAGTTTAGCCCAAACTTAAGACCATGTCTGCTTACAGAGTTATTGTATTCAATGGTAACGTACCAGTAGCAATCATAGACTCATCCATCAATACTACCATTATATATTCCACGCTACAATTGCTATAAATATGTTTCTTATCATTTGAATGACGTTTACACATCATACTGCATAATAATTAAGATTGACTCCCTATGCACATATTACTGTCACCAAAGTGATCTTTGATATAATCTTTACAAAAAAGACAAAACTGGACTATACAGGAGGCAATCCAATGACAGCTTTCTGTCAAATATGAATTCTCAAACTACATTGCTGTATGTGATGAATATAAACAACCTTAGCTGGCAAGAATTGTATCATTCATCTTACCTCTGCTGCTGTGCTTCTCGAGGTAAAGTCATTAAAACTTGATCTCCTCTGGCTCAGTTTTACAATACTTGGAGTCCGTTTGAGGGTAGAATAGCTGGAATGCCCATTAATGGGTCTAGTCATTGATTCTCTCCTGTAGGCATCCCTTGCCTCCGCCGTCCCATTGGCTGATGAAGTCCGACTTTCACAACTGTCCCTGGGACGGGGTGCATTCAAATCCTCGATGGAGGATTTGTAGAGATTTTCCGTCACGGTTCCAAAGTTTGAATTCTTGTATGTCCTTGAGGATGACGATGACGCGTCGTCCATGTAAGGCAATCGTAGCATGTCATTGGCAAGTGACGAGATGGTCCCACTGGTTCGTTCTGATAGTCGGTTCTGGGAGGCATACTTAGTACTGTAGAGCTTTGTAGACGTGTCCTCGCTGTAGTGTTTTGGCTCATACTTCGCTACAAGCGGACCTGTGTTACGTCGAGTGATGTCGGGGCGATGCGTACGGAAGGCGTCGCGCGATGTCGTCGATGGCGAGCCCAGCCCGCTTGAGTAGTAGCCCCTTGGCTTGGAATAGGTCGATCCCAAGGCATGCTGGGTGGCTTGTGGGGTAATGCGGCGTCGGTAAGTGCTACTGTGGTAGCTATCAGGTGGATGGGGCATCATACTGGCCTTGGTGGCGGTGGTAGTGGTGGTGCGCCCATGCTGGTGTGTGACGGGGGAGGGGCGCACCCGGAGAGACATGTTTTCATCCTCAGGATCCGAGGAGGGGTCTTCTGTCTTTTGTGGTCCACATTTGTTACCTCCAGGCAGCGCCTGTAACGAAAACACATTTTAATGTCAGTCATAGCACAGTTTATGCACTTCTCAAAACTTATAACCAGGACCAAACTTACAATGCAGTTACAAGGCATAACCAGGACCCAACAAACCAAATATTAAAGCATTAATATCAAATCTCTAGTTACAGCTTAATTACTATAATGAACCTAACCCTTACAAGCTCATAATGGCAAACATGCTGCCTGGAACAACTGATGATTACACTGTACTTGTGATTTTAGAAATTCAAGCATTTAATTAATGAATCCAGAACGTGTCATTCTTATCTTCTGCAAACTTTACTGTAAAACTATAGAGCATCACATTTCTTTCTGCCTATTGGTTGTCAACTGGAGTATCACATTTCGTCAACATCTCCTCGTAAGTGAAGCCCACTGAACCTCTGCACTATACTTTTATGAAATTGCTCAGAATGGACAAAACACTATCATTAATCTCTTCAGTTTAAAATTTCATTAAATTAACCTCAGAAAGTAACATGCAAAGTTGATGACCACTTAACTATAGTCTAATACCAATCTTGAACATACCTTTCTCTCAGAACTGTTGCCGAGCTGCCGTAGTTTGGTGACAGACTCCCTCACTTTGCGCAGACGCCCTCTTGTGGTATTTGGTATCGTCTTGAAAGTGGCAAATTTGTCCAATTTAAAAGGATTGTGTAGTTGTTGTGGCAGGTAAAGAATGTGAGTTTAGCCCTAGCTGAAAAAGATTATTACCTCAAAAAAGCATGCGTTGCTGTCTTTTGTTTTGTTTTTCTTACACATCTGTAGCTCATGAGAAATTAGATGTTGATGCCTTGCTTCATAAGTTACTAGTAATAATCGTGATATTAACGGATTAATTTAATTATTTATTGTACTTCATCTTATTTCCTTTTTTTTTTTGGGGTGGGGGGCTCAGTCAGAGTCACTGGGAAACCAGAGCAGACGTCTGTGACAGTGCCTGTGGGACTGCACTTCTCACAACCTTTGATGCCAATCTTTCAGACCTGAGAAGAAATACACAATTAAAACAACATAAAGCTATACATCAATAATAGGTCATTTCACATTGCAAAGAGAATTTGAAGTTTGATACCTATTGTTCTACAACATTAGAAATGGATTTTTGGAAAATTTCTAGTTCAGCCCTCAGTACGGCGCATGGCCTACATTGCAATTTGTATGTAGGATGCCATGCAAAAAATATTAGGTTCAAGAATAGATGAGGGGGAAATTACAGTTTACCGGCAGCCAATCATGGCGCGCGCAAATCGCCCCACAAATAGCATAATTAAGCTTGCCGATAGCAACCATTTACACATCTGTAGAATATTAATCCGATCTGCGACATGGTCTGTGATTCGGCTGTCAATGATTGCATTTGTTTACGTGTACGCAGACCAAGACCATCCCTTATCTGTTGTGTGCGCTGTAAGTTGTAACATAAATTACCATATACAATGTACGTAGTAACCACTTGCGTGTATTTCCTATGCACTCCTGGGTTGGCGAACTAGCAATAGGCACTGAATTAGTTCGCCGCCCATAGCGCCCCACGTACACAGATATACGTCAGTTACAAGTATTTAGCGCATGTGTAGGTCTACACACACTTCAAATGTAGGATGCATTGGGCCGAATGCATAAAACAAGCAATTGCTTGTAAGCAATTGCTTCAAGCAAAAGCACAAGTTGTCTAGCAAAAGGGCTAGCTCAAGCAATTGCTTAAATCCATTATGCATTTGTAACCTTTTGCTTGTGCTTATACCTTTTACTTGTCCCGCAGAAGCAACTACTTGTGTTTTCAACAAAAGGGACGTCACGCCTGTGCGAACACAAGAACAAAGGCGAGTGTGACAGCATGCATTTGAAAGGGCGTGTGTTTGCGAAAACATTTCCTGACATAGCAGAAGAGCTCTGAAATGACACTCATAAATGCACACACAGACGCACCCACACATCTACATGTATACATACACACGCATCAATGGCTGATTCCCATCACTGCTTATACAGTAGTAGCCCGGATCTGCCAGATCGCACGTGGAGAGAGGTTTCCTTGCTCTCAACGAAGTCAGACATCCTACCTGTTTTTCATCACATTTTGCGTGCTAACCACTGGACATTCCCGTTGTTGAAACGAAAAAGTTTTTTACACCACTTAGGAGTAATTTCTTGTAGATTTATACCACTCCTGCACAAGTGTGGTCTTTCTTTTATGAATATGAAAATGATACTTAAAAGGGAACGTCCCAGTTAAGCAAAAGCTCAAGCTCATTTTACAGAGCTTGGAAAATCGTAAGCAATTGCTAGCAAGAACTAGCAAAAGGTATGTTTTATGCATACGTTTTTAAGCAAATGCTTGGTCTCTAAGCAATTGCTTGCGGGCAGCAAGCAATTGCTTGTGCTTGCTAGCAAAAGCTTTCGCTCGCAAGCAATTGCTTGTTTTTACGCATACGGATTCAAGTACATTGTAAAAGGCTAGCACAAGCAATTGCTAGCATTTTGATGCATCCGGCCCAATGTGTATCACACAGCGTTTGAAAAGCTTTAATTGTTAATCTGCCACCTGAAATCCATTCGAAATCAAAAACATTCTCGCATTTGAAAATGGTTTTGTCACCTGTTACACTGGATATGGTGAAATAATTTGGATTATAATTATTTGTGTTTTTATGGAGGAAAAAGGTGAATAAGGAATGTCTTTTGAGACCAATGAAAATCTGTCGCCCCGGCTGATTTCCGATTGCGGCATGCGTTACATGCGATGTAACCTAGTCTAGCGACTTTTTTAGGTAGTGGCGACTTAATGGTAATTGACGTTACGCATCAGGAAAAATTGATATAAAAATTAAAAATATGTGAAGTCCAGCTCAAAATGCAACAATACAGGAAAGTGAGGTCCAGCACAACACTGTCAACAGATTCCCAAATCTTCTCTTGTTAATGACCTTTTTATTTATTATTATTAAGCCATGCTCAAGTGACACACAATGTCAACAAAAGGGGAACATTTTTAAAGCATTGGGCCTACTGTAGCGTTAGGCCTAAAAATAACTGTAACTTAGATCTAACATTGTTCCTACTGCTGGTAAAATAAGTGGTAGGTCTACTGGTAAAATAAGTGGTAGAACCATAGGTTGCCTAGGTCTACTGCACTGGTAAAAGTGGTAGGCCTAGACCTCACTTGTCTACCTAGGCCTGTAATTTTTACTTTAACTTGTTTAAGAAGGATTCGACATTTATTTGATGAAAATTGGTTTTCAAATGGCTGAATCCAAAAAAAGTGATAATAATAAAAGGCGACAGGCCACGCCTTTTATTAACTTTGTTAGGATCTCTTTGTTTCACATTGTTTTTGGATATCTCAGCCATTTCAAAACCGATTTTCATCAAATAAACTTTTGATACCCCTGTAGAATTGCATGCTCTTTTGACTTTGACTTTGACATCTCATATATAGATCTAGATTTCTATACAAAGGGCAGAGTGAGCTCGTGAGATGAGAAGCTCACACAACAGACACAGTCACCAATAAATAGTTACTATTTGCACACCGGCTTCTCTCTGACAGAGAGACTGTCAACATCGCACTCAACTTGTTTCGCAAATTTCTCACAACTTTGACAAAATGAATGTTGAAACTTGAATTGAAACGTTTGCTACACATTTGGATATGCTGAAAATATATAATTGTAACTTACTTGAGGTGATCATATCGAAAAACAAAGTATCTGCCTGGTCAGGTGCAAGTATACCGCTCCCCCCTACAATGTAGTTCCCTTCCATTTTGCGTGCATACATTGTGCACTAATAGAACCTGTACAATACCAAGTAGATTGCTACAGTACATTGCTCGACGCCTGTGTGTGTTATCGTATCCGCAGTACACACTGAAAAGATGGTGGACAGTCACGTGACTATAATCATTGTCATGGTGATTGCCAATATGCTATCAGTAGAGGGCAGCATTTGACTTTACTACAAGCAAAGAGATTTTCCCCAGTAGTGGGTGGTGGGGAGGAGAAAAATCTCTTTGACAACAAGTTATAGTAGTTCGGAAGCGCTAAATTTGTGGTCCCGCTCTAAGCACACGCAACACACCAAAGAATAGACAGACACTACTAATGCACAGACGGCAAAAGGAGTAAATCTTATTCTAAAAAGCTTTAAAAGGACAATGGTAATGACTGTGTATTGATGGTTTATTACAGAAGGAACACGTATATCTCGAAATCACTTGAAATAATTTATTACAGACATAAAATTAGTGACAGACTGTCATAGCGGACACTAAATTCGCATCAAGCATAATTATCAGAATCTTTGTTTTGTAAATCTCTCCTGGCAGTATCATGTGCTATAAGCAGATGAGTGCCATCATTGGGCCGAATGTATAAACGCTAGCAATTGCTTGTGCTAGCCTTTTACTCGAATCCGTATGCATAAAAACAAGCAATTGCTTGCGAGCAGAAGCTTTTGCTACAAAGCACAAGCAATTGCTTGCTGCCCTCAAGCAATTGCTTAGAGACCAAGCATTTGCTTAAAAACGTATGCATAAAACATACCTTTTGCTAGTTCTTGCTAGCAATTGCTTACGATTTTCCAAGCTCTGTAAAATGAGCTTGAGCTTTTGCTTAACCGGAATGTTCCCTTTTTTAATCATTTTCATATTCATGAAAGAAAGACCACACTTGTGAAGGAGTGGTATAAATCTACAAGAAATTACTCCTGAGTAGTGTAAGACACTTTTTCATTTCAACAACGGGAATGTCCAGTGGTTAGCACGCAAAATGTGATGAAAATCAGGTAGGATGTCTGACTTCGGTAGAGAGCAAGGAGACCTCTCTCCGCATGCGATCTGGCAGATCCGGGCTACTATAATAGTCCATGGGCCAAGAGCCGAAAAATGGGTTGTTGGTACCACCCGAGGTGGCAAAACCTTTTTGGTGTCATTTTGTTTGTCGGACATAGATACGCTTATCAAGCTATGATAGCATTTCCAAATGAGTAGCTTAGTCATAATAAATGAATTTTTAACCAATTTGGTCTCGTTTTTATATCCCTATACTTCTGAATCGAAACTAACCGCTATACAAAACGAGCACTGCCTTCTGTATGTCCACATGACTGTTGTAAACGCGGTGCGCTTAGTCTTTATTCAAGGCAGCGAAGGGAATATCCAAAGGATTATGATGTCCACAACTGTCACGCGGTGCGCTTAGTCTCTATCTAGAACAATGTACCGTTACCATATCTAAAGTTCCTAATAAAAGGGATTATCTATACTGTTTTTATACCACCCTCTCAACAAATACATCAGTTTTAAACAAAAATCACTCTGTTCATTTACAACATTATTAATTATAATGTATAGTAGTGTACCGGTACATTGTTTTTGCATAATCTTTCATTGTTGGATGGAAATAAAGCGACATTGGCGTGGTATTAGCGTTTTCAACGTAGCGTTTTCACCGGAAAATGACAAATAATTGAAAAAGACGCTAAAATTCACGAGAAATTGCTTTGTTGTTGTTGTTGTTTTTAGATAAAGGGATATACACTGTATCATAAGCTTTGGATATTCCCTTCGCCGTCTTGAATATTAGACTAAGCGCTGTGGACATCATAACCCTTGGATATTCCCTTCGCTGCCTTGAATAAAGACTAAGCGCACCGCGTTTACAACAGAACACCTGTGAACATACAGAAGACAGTGCTCTTCTTTGTATAGCGGTTGGTCTCCATTCAGAAGTACAGGGATATAACAACGAAACCAAATTGGTTTAAAATTCATTTACTATGACTAAGCTACTCATTTGGAAATGCTATCATAGCTTGATAAGCATATCTATGGCCGACAAACAAAATGACACCAAAAAGGTATTGCCACCTCAGATGGTACCAATATCTGGCCTGGCCCATGGACTATAAGCTGCTGACAGCAGTGATGAGAATCAGCCAGTAATACGTATGTGTGTGTAGATGTGTGTGTATGTGTCTGCTTGTCTCTTCTGCTATGTCAGGAAATGTTTCCACACACACATGCCCTTTCAAATACATGCTGTCACACTCGCCTTTGTTCTTGTGTTCGCACAGGCGTGAAGTCCCTTTTGTTGAAAACGCAAGCAATTGCTTGTGCGGGACAAGCAAAAGGTGTTAGCATAAGCAAAAGGTTATGCATTTATGGATTTAAGCAATTGCTTGAGCTAGACCTTTTGCTAGACGAGCTTGTGCTTTTGCTTGAAGCATTCGGCCCATTATGGTCAAACTGTGATGCTTGTAATATCTAAAAAAAAAAATGTGTCAGATCTTCAGAAAGAAATTGATGCTTGGCGAGCTTCTATGCAAAATCTTTTCACATAACCAATTGTATAAACGTTCTTTCCTATATGTTGAAGAAGCCATTACTCATAGGTGCCCCTATACCTACCATTCTGCTTTATGTAAAAATGCAGAAATGATATCCATTCGCATGACGTACACTGGAAGCATCCCTCTATTTGAACCAATAGAATTGATTTGTTTCAACGGAAGCTGAAAAATAACTCTTCCCTTTTCCGAATGGTCTTATTTTCCTGATTTTTCCTTTAAAGGGACTGTACAGTAATGATTGAGGTAGGGATTCAGGTTTATAACGTTCCAAAGTGAGATAATGAGAAACCTCTTATGAAATCTATGAAAGAGCATGCAATTTTAAGAAGGATTCAACGTTTATTTGATGAATATTGGTTTTCAAATGGCTGAGATATCCAAAAAAAGTGATAATAATAAAAGGCGACAGGCCACGCCTTTTATTAGGATCTTTTGTTTCACCTTGGTTTTGGATATCTCAGCCATTTCAAAACCGATTTTCATCAGTTAATATACTTTTGATACCCCTTAGAATTGCATGCTCTTTGACATCTCATAGAAATCTAGAGTGATTTCTGAATATCTCGCAAAACGTTAAAAGCTAAATCCTCACCCAACCAGAACCGTACAATCCCTTTAATGTTAGGCCTATAAAGGAAAGATACGCGTCACTTCGGCACAACCAATGGTAAAAGGCAGAGTGAGCTCGTGAGAAGCCCACACAACAGACACAGTCATAATATAAATTTAGTTACCATTTGCATACCGGCTTCTCTCTGACAGAGAGACTCTGTTAACATCGCACTCATCTTGTTTCGCAAATTTCTCACAACTTTGACAAAAAGATGATAACAAACCTCTTAAGTCTTATGTAATATAAAAGAGTAGGCCCCCCTAGGCCCTCCTTGACCTATGTAATTTTAAGAAGGATTCGACGTTTATTTGATGAAAATATTGGTTTTCAAATGGCTGAGATATCCAAAAAAGTGATAATAAAAGGCGACAGGCCACGCCTTTTATTAGGATCTCTTTGTTTCACCTTGTTTTGGGATATCTCAGCCATTTCAAAGCCGATTTTCATCAAATAAACTTTTGATACCCCTTAGTTATTGCATGCTCTAAATCCTCACCTCAACCAGAACTGTACACAGCGTTTAAGATTGCGCGTTCTCTCCCACGCTTACTATAGTCCGTTACCTCTGTATGAATTGAACCTATAATAAAATTGAGTATATGAATATAAGAACGACCCAAGTCCAATTTTTTGCCAAATTCAGTTTGACATGGGAAATTGTAGCTTATGCATGGACTCATCTTGTGTGTAAATGATAAACCCTAATTACCCCCGGAAGTGCCTGAAATGAATGAGTTAAATCTTATATTAATGTAAGAATGAAGGACTTGGGTCATTCTTACATTTATATAATAGCGCCCTCTCTCATCCTTCTCCCATCTCTATAGCAGAATATCATGTATATGAATCAAAGAACGACCCAAGTCCATATGAATCAAAGAACGACTCAAATGGCCTCTACACAATAATGTAAATGTTAATTGTCATAATAATATATGTTCTAATTTGTATATACAATGTTGCCTTCCCATCACAGTTAAATAGAATATTATTGGACAAATAAAAAAGATATGAAGTTTTTTTTAGTTTACTCGAAATGATCTTCCATGGACTTGGGTCGTTCTTATATTCATATACTCAATTGTAACCAGATAATATTAGGATGAGACCTAGACCATACACATTCATACAAGTATACCATCCCAATTATTTTTGGTCCGCTTGTATAATCTACATAAACAGTGTATAGTATCTCGACTTCCATTTGACTTGTAGGTGCCTACTTTTTTGTTGCTTTTTTGGCGTCTTTTTTCTTTGAGCGCTCGTATACAAGCGTGTCTTCTTTGAATTTGTATAGGGTTGTCATCACTAACCATTGTTTCATCACGTACAGATTAATACATTGTTAAAGAGTGTTCATATCTACGTATATGTGTTGATTATTTCTAAAAATAAATTATAAATGTAGGGCCTACCAATATTCACACGTTAATGTGGAATGAAGAGAATCAAGAAAGATGTGTCGTATTTTAGACTCTTATCTTTTTGAGATCCTAATAAAGTGAGATAGGCCCCATCCCTTTCAGTGCATTGCGGTGCTACAAATTGAATTATCTATGTATTTTCTGTCTCCGCTATACTCAGCAATGTGGCCATGCTGTACTGTAAGTGTACGGTAACTGCATTATGTACGTGTATTAGATTGTTTCTTTCTTGTCTTAATGTGTCTACAATAAGAGTATTTTGTGATATACGTTTAGGGCCTCTGAGAATACCAGTTTTTATAGCCACTTGCAGAGCTACCATACTGACACTAAATAGATAAAACAATGAATGAATGAATTATGAATGAATGAATAAAAAAATAGTTAATTGAATAATCATGATAATAATAATAATAATTATTATCATTATGAAATAATGATAACAACAATGATTATAGATAAATAGATAGATAGATAAATTGTATCGTATGATGCTTTCCCTGAAACTTTTCAATGTGACAATAACATGTGTTTGTAATCACCATCTTTGATATGGATTACTCGACACCATGCACATACCTTTCGAATCAATCGTTTGATACCATCACTATTCTACAAACTTTTACCAACACATTTGGATTACAAAAAGAATTGCAGTCACTATCGTAATAAACCACAAGGACTCTTCAATAACATGCATAATGTAACAAAGACAACAACAATTGTTAAAATCAGATTGGTTTAAAAAATAGTTTAATGATCATGCAGGTTCAATAATAGTCAGTAAATTGAAAAAATGAGTAGAATTCAAGATTCTGTCATTTTATGTCATGTATGCTTTCTCCTATGTCGTGTATGGTAGGATACTTTAAAATATACTTTCTGTATTTCATTGAGGTTGAACGCAAAAACAGATTTTCAAATTGTTTAGAGCAAGGTCATTATCAGAGAGAAAAAATTACAACTTTTCACTGCTACCCGCACTTGTTACGCAGACAAGAATTTTTTGAAGACGTTTTCAAAATTATGTACATACAGTGTATATATATATATATATATATATATGAAGAGTTTGTTTGCAAAAACCGATAAGTCCATATTTAACAAATGGAGATATTTGCGATTAAAGGTCAAGAAAAATAAAGAGAATAATAAGAAAATCTTTGCTTCTTTTGACCATAACTTAAAAAATATACCTTTATATGTAGTGACCAATATATCATTCAAAAGGTATTATTTTGTACTTTATGACAGAGATCGTACTTCAAAATCGTCAAAAATGGACTTATCGGTTTTTGCAAACAAACCCTTCATATATATTATATATAATACATGTAACGTTTTTCTGCAGCTTTAACCTTAAACATCTCAAATTGATAGAACGTGATGTCTTGTTTAAACTCTTCATGCTACTACTGACTTTTTAAAGCAAAGCAAGAAAGTCATTATCCTTTTATCAACTTGACATATTTGAGATTGAAGTTACTGAAAACGAGGAAAATGAATGAATCAAGCATAGAATATCTTTATAATATCTCCAAGATATTCTTGTTATATTCTGTAACGACTGCGTTACTGGCGATTATCTCACTGAAAAAAAGAACATGGCGTCAACTCTCACATAATACGCATAATTATAATACGCTTGCTAGGAAAAAATGCACGGTCGACGTAACAGTGGAAATGATGCGTGTCATGTGACCGGCTCTTAGCCAATCATTTGATAAGGATCCATATATCCATTTTATAATCATTCATAATCACTTACATTAACCCTTATTGAGCCAAGGACCTGCTAGGATAATGTGAACAACGCTATGGAGCCTTTTGTGGCAAAGGGCACTCAAGATATTATACACAAAGGGTTAAAGAATAAACATACACATTTTGATATTATGTCATTTAAGTTACATGATCCGCATATTGGCAGTAATAGGAGTGGAAGGAATGTCATGATAGAGGAATGCATTATATGCCAATTTTTATTTATTAAAAATCCAAATTTTCGGGGTTCTCCCTTCGTCGGGGATGAAAATGCTAAGGACAAACATTTTTCAATTCAATTTTCATTTCATAAAATTTACCATACAATGCATGTATAATAAATCGTGACTTTCTATTCAAACATTGTAGAAATACTGTGTAATAATTATTTATATTAACAACTTTATCGTCGCGAGTATAGGAATAGATGGCTCTTAACTTGTTTTTATTGAGAATATAAAAAAAATGAGGGATGACGATTAATACAGTGTATGTGATGAAAAACTCATTCGAGTTTCAAAAACTGCTTTTAAAAAAAATCTCATCGACCAGTACATAAATTTAGGGTATGAACGGCATAAGATAGGCCTTTCAAGTTGGTAGACCTCTTTAATGTTTGTTTAGGATATGAACTTTCGTCCAGGAAAGGGCACCCCCCCCTTCCTGAAAGAGAGAGAGAGAGAGAAAAAAACCCAACAAATACATGTACTGCCGGTGATTCATCGACAGCCTACACTGTATTGTAATCAAGGTAAACCAATAACCCCCCCCCCCCCCCACACACACACACATACAGACATCTTCTACACACACGCGCATACATTTTTTTTATGATCTATTATATATTGACATTCAAATCAATCAAAATTTAATATTATTAGCTGATGCCGCTATACAGACAGAAAATCACGTTTTTGAAGCAAAACACGTTTTGAAATCGCTACGCTACTATTTGATACCACTGTGCATACACGGTGGTGATACTCAACAGTCGATAGTCTTCCATCACATTGCGTAATGTTGTATAATGTCACTTAATATGACGTCATTTCCAGCCTTTTGGGCAGCTTCTAGCCATGAACCTGTCTGACGTCGTTCGACGAATATCGATGAGACGATCAAATACTGTATTATCGTTGTTCGCTGGTGTCCACTCGTTGAGCATATTCTTATAGATTATGAGTGACAACGCGGATGCATCGAAACGATGTTTTCCAAGACGCGCCCCCGGCGGACTAATACATGCCTCTTTAAGCGCGCAGTCGAGTAAGGGGTCAATCAAATGCTGTAACAAATAATCATTTTTGACGAATAATTGTCTGTTCGCTGCGGCGAATGGCGTTGCGTTGCGTACAGACATGTACTCTGTTCGTTTTATGCCAAGAGCAGCGAACATTTTGGGAGATGTGAAAAACGCGATGTGGCCAAGACGAGTGTCCGTTTCGCCATGAGTGTCAAAGGCATGAAAGTGCGTCATGTAACCATGGTGACGCAACACATAGGGGACGAGATGACGTAACGAGTCCTTAAAACGCACCGACGCATCTCCCCAGAAAATGGCGCCAAATTCGTGTAACGTTATCTGAAAGAAAAACACAAAAATCAATAGTTCCTCATGATCAGAAATGATGCAGATTGAATCAAGAAAATCTAAACGTACCAGATCAAGGCTGTTAGATCATACATGTATTATGTTTTCACTGCCATAAACAAAATAGGCGAAGAAATGCAAGCAGCCCATGTTACCATTGATCCATAACCCTTTATCACATCAGCCGGTGTCACAGGCGATCCGTTCCGGGTTCCGGGGGAACCAACATACTGGCCGAATTCAGTCGATTGGTTCCGCCGGAACGAATATACCGCACAATAGGCAGTACGCAGAAACGTTCCGCAACCGCCGATCCTATCCGGGTTGTGCGAGTAGGCCTTATTAAAAACAAAACAATATATGTTCATTGTGGATGCCTACACCAAACCCAAAAAATCTAAACAAGCTATTTCTTCATTTTTAAATAACAGCAATGACAAACCTATTTTTACGTTCTGATAATGTCCCTTTAAATGAATCATATATAGCCTCGTACAAGTGGCGCGAAGAAATGAATTACTGTACAATGTATTAACTAAATAGCATGCACACATACGTACGAGTCGATCATCTGGAGCCGTTGAACAGACAGTGTGGTGCGATTAGCCTTTATTTAGATAAAACTTTAAAGAATAGTTCAACGAAAGAGCATGATAATACTGTAGTTATAGACTCTACATTTGAAGAGGCTGCTTGAAATGGGAAGGAAGAGAGAGGGAGGTTTTGCTGGTAGGGTACAGCGTGGATAAACATGCTTTTTCAGTGAGCTTTGTTCTGATAAGAAAATGATTGTAAAGGTGTACTTCAAAAAAAAAAAATGTTGCTTAGTCTGCAAACAAATTGTTAACGTGTATGCAGGGGACTAATCGAGTCGTACATGTGGATTTCATTGCATTTGCTTACTTGCTTAATTCGAGTGGTGTTCTCGATCCACAATGGCACTCCAAGTTTGTCTGTCTAGCATTGCAGTTTTTATCTCGTTGGTGTCTAGACCAGTGTCTCATTGCATTTATTTAATTTATTTATTTCATTCTCATTTTTTTTCTTCAACAAAAACATAACACACAGTAAATCGAAATTCAATCATAAGCATATACATACATTACAAAGTATGACAATCAATGGTAATCAACAAACTAATAAAGATATGCACACATACTGAAATTTCAAAGTTATGTTGAAGGGTGAAAATGAGGACTGAGAGGTCCACTAAAAAGCATTGCTTGTAGATTGTGGACCACTCTAAAATATCTTCAAAATATAATTACATGAACGTACATATGATACAAAAATAAGACAAAATGAAACAAACAACAGAGACACAACAACATGACATGACGAAACTGAGGGGGATACAATTGAAAGGAATAGAGCCAAAAAAAAAAATCAAAGGAAGAAAGGAAAGAAAGAAACAGAGAGAATGCCTACACGCTGAACAAGAGGAACGGAAGAGGGGATCGAGGAAGTATTTCGGACAGCTGGTGACTGCATGCAACTGTGGAAAAATAATGGAAATAAAATGCCGAATTTCATTACACGTACTTTGTAATGCCGTTTTTCATTGCGTAAGGATGAATTCAATAACTGATGATAAACCTCATGTTTGCTGCAACCTTTATAGGTAATGAACATGAATATCTCAGCCAGAATTTGCCCCCCCCCCCCCAAAAAAAAAGATGTCAAATTACGCTAAAAAGGGTATAACGATGGAGAATCTTTTATTTCAGAACTTAATGAATTCCAAAATTTAGGGCCGGTGTATATAAATGTATTCTGAGCTAATAAGGTTGTCTAAAGGGGTAGATGAAACTCAGTAGACCGCCTAGTATAGGATAATCATAAAAAACATTGATTTCGTGGAAACATTGAATTAAAACTATTGGGGAGAGCATTTGTGTTGTAGTTGAACATGATCATTGACCCAGTTGAAAAAGAAAAAAAAAATCTTTAATTTTTTTAAAAATCTTATATCAGTGATGAATAATTAATCTGAGTGGAAACGTGGCGAAACCCCACAGATAATACGAAGTACCTTTTTTTTCAATAACAATAATTTATCTAATAAAATTTGATGGGCGCTGCCCCATGCTAAAATTCCGTAATTGAGATAAGGTAATATTAAAGAAAATACAATGTTAACAAAGAAGATGACGGAATGTGAAACTTGTTGTTAACGATAACAATATTACGTGAAATTATTTTACAATTATGAATGATATGAGGCCTCCACTAAAGTTTATCATCCACTGTGATACCAAGAAATTTTATGTGGGATACACGTTCTAATCGAGTATCATCAAAAATAATATCTGTGCTTAATATTTCGTAGGACTTACTAAAAAGCATATACTTATTTCTGAAGATTTTATGAAGATCTTATCCACTGAGTTACTTTTTTTTTTCAATTCAGAGTTGACGGTGTTTACGAGACGAGAGTTACTGGGTTTTGATGAGAAAATTTGAATCATCAGCAAAAAGTATAAATGAGAATATGTCAGATGATTTGCAGAAGTCAAGGATATAAACAATGAAAAGTAAAGGACCTTATATACTACCCTGAGGGACGCCACATTTAATAAATCTAAAACTTGAGTTATTCTCGTTCAGAGATACTTATTGTTTTTCGGCTCTCCTGAACCACTCCAAGGCCTTCCCCCGTATGCCATAATGAGACAATTTATGGATTAAAATTTCATGATTTGAAGCTGTTATAACTCGAGATGAATAAGATTTTCCTTTGTATCCTTTTCTCCTTATTTTTCCCCTTCGCACTCTCAATCTCTTCTTTATTTTTTATTCTTAATTCTATGGGTTTTTTTTCTCCGCTAGTCCACAGCTTTTACCCTTTTTACTTTTTATTTATATAGAATCCATTTTGGGGTACATTAAACCATATTATTTCTGTCTGTTTCCTGTCAATTCATGTTACAGGTACATAGTCTAGCTGTTATTCATTTTCTTATCTCTTTTAATTCCTGTCTATCCCCTTGCCACTATTGGCTTCACACGTATACCTTTTACATGTGCATGTAATATGTATTTTCCACTAAAAATGCATATACATGTTCGTATGAAACTTGACGAAGAGAAAATGTAACTTTTTTGTGGAACATCAGATTTTGGACACAGGTGCACTGTTTGGATATTCAAGTTAGGGTATTATTAGAAGTCAAAAATTTACGTGAGTTTTTGATACCCTATATTTTGCATGCACTCTACTTTCTTAAAACAGAAGATCTGTTTAAGGGCCGCAGTCACTATCATGAAAAGGGAAGGCATTCAAGATTAAATGGATCGTACATGCTGATTGACTGAGATGGGGGGGTTAAGGTTTCCAACCAAAAAAAAAAAAAAAAAAAAATCAAACAAATAATGAGAAACCTGCAATATAAAAGAGCATTCAATTCTTTTAGGAATTAAGAGTTCATTTGACACAAATTTGCTTCAAATTGCTGAGATATATGCATAAACAAAGAGGCCCTAATGTACATTGAAGGATGGACCCACCTTATCTGCCAACTACACATGTATTTTTTTTTTTCAGTCCAAACCGATTTTGTATAATGTACTTTGAATTTCTCTTACTCTCTAAAAAAATCGAGGGAAAATATTCACTCCTAAAAAAGTGAATACAAAAAAGAGTGAATTTAGAGTGAAATTGGAGTGAATTTTGAGTGAAAATGTTCATTTTCACTAGTTTTAGAGTGACCTCAGGGATCACTCCCAAAATCTTCGAGTGATCCCTGAGGTCACTCCAAAATGAGTGAAAATGAACATTTTCACTCAAAATTCACTCCAATTTCACTCTAAATTCACTCTTTATTGTATTCACTCTTTTAGGAGTGAATATTTTCACTCGATTTTTTTTTAGAGTATAATCGTATGCTCTCAAATATTTCATATGTGCTTTCTAATTATCTTGCAAAACGTTAAATTTCCAATCGCCTATCTCAACCAAAACTATACCGTATCCCTTTAGAATACCTTGCCTGTTTGAAGTACCAGTTTAATCTCTGTGTAAGACATTGATACCCCAGAAGAGATAGCCCCCCCCCCCCCCCCAACCAGGAAAAAAAAAAAACCCACAGACACACGCATTCATTTATTATGCACACACATACGGACACAAAATAGAATAAAGACAACTGAACACACACACACAAAAATCACCCCGTCATTTGAAGTTGTTACAAAATTGATAAAAAAAAGCATGCATGTATAGACGTTGGCGTATATATTGGTCGTGATATCGTACTAAATGATTAGATTCTAAGCGCTGAAAATAGACATTAAAATGAAGATGGATATTTGAGCTCATACGTGTATTCAATATGAAGCTCCTTGTATTACAGTAGTTAACATGAAGCATGCCGAACATCCCGACTACAGTAACTCATTCGGTTGTTCTGTTCAAGACGATTCAAATCAGAGGTTGGCATAACCAACGTCATATCGGTATTACCCGGTGCGTGCATGTACTGTATCATGGCCACCATGACGACGAAAGAGATCAGGGAGAACTAGATATATCGCTACGGCTACTGATATGCCTCCGCCATAATGCATGGTTCTCCTAATAGGTCTATAGTACAATGTCTTGACAATGTGTGATGACAGTTTCACACAATTGGCAAAATATTAAAATGACAGGTTTGACACAAATGTGCTGAATGTTCACTTTCCTAAAACTAGGTTCAATTGGATGAATGATTAAAATGTCAGAGTGCAGGTATTTGGGGAACTGATGATTTTTACTTGACTTTTAGTTCCGTCGGAACTTATCTACTGGCCGGAACGGATCACCTGTGACACCGGCAGCTACCCTGTCCCCCCCCCCCCCCCCTCCCACCCCCAACTAAAAACTGTTTGGCGGCTCCTGTCTATGACCCTTCATTCCCACTGCGATGAAGTTCATTCATCTTGGCCATTCACTTTGAGGATGACCTTTAACCTCTTGCACACGAAGGGAACTCATTACTTACGCAATTGTATTTGCCAGTCCAAATCAAATACCCAAATTTAATTTCTTAGACTCAATCATGACTAGATTATGATATTGATATGCGCCAAATTTCAATGACCTCTGACTTTAATATTTCACCTATGGATGTAAGATAATCCAAAATATATTTTGTAAAAAGAAAAAAAAAACATTCCTATTCTTCCCACCAAATTATATCAGATGGACATTCCTCTATGAAAATTGCGGCTGAAAATGAATTCTTTAACCTTTGGAAGGCCTACGATATACAAACTGACCCTGGACTTTTCAGATACTGTATGAATTACCATATCCTGGGATAAACTGTTATACAATTAGTTTGTTCAATTGACTTTGTGTTACATTTATACATGACAAAGAAATGCAGCAATAAAACCAATAAAACAAATCAATCAATCAATCAATCAATCAACCAATCAATCAATAAATCTATCTATCTATCAATCAATGATCCCCTCAACCTACTTGTATAACAGCGTATCTGTTAATAATTTTACCATTATTTCCCTGATTACTGGTATCAGTTTCGTATACCTTAAACAGGTTAAATAAGTATTTTGGCACAATTCTAAAGAATTAAGCCATCTATCGGGCTACGGAATCGATTCAAGTTAGTGACTTACATTAATAATGATGACTTTCCAAGCATAAGTGTGCAGGTTGCCGACGTGGGGTGGATAATTCTCAAACGGAAATCGTCGGACTTCAATGTTGCACAACTGCTTTACCTGTTGTACCAAGTGAGATAGGGTTCCAAATCGTTAAAGAAGGAAAAATCTAATAAAATAAAAGGAAGGTCACTTTGATTCAAAATATGAATTTGATCACGAAAGCTAGAAATTTTTTAACGGTATACATCGGTCGCTACCAAAATTCCTTGAAGGGACATTCGGAAACTCGTCTATCAAGACCTCAGGTTTCACGCATCTCATGTCCAGCTGAAAAATGGTAAAAACTTGTATGACGGTCTGTGGTATAGGTTCGGTAGGCCATCGTATTATCTTGCACCTCCTCTCATAGTCGCAGATATGGTTCCGACTAATACAATTGTGCCAGAATAATAGTGGCCTCTTAGAAAGCGCTAAAGTCCATAAAAATGACGCTCATGGCGTCATTGTTTCATAAAACATGTGAGACGCTGAAGCTCGGAACCGATTTCAGTATAACATCTAGGCCCCTACTAAATTTTCGTGGTTTGATTTTACTCAATTTCAGAATGAAGTGGATCTGTACTTTGACTCTTGAGGGAGCCAAATCTGCATCGGATCCATGATCGTATATAGTTCTAATTGCCAAAGTGTTTTTATGATACAATGCATATTGCGATGTCGTGACCCAGGGATCTACAGGCTAAATCATGATCTACTATCATTATACAAACGACCACGTACCTTGACCAAACTTTCCGGCTCGATTCCGAGGTCATAGACCACGAGTTTCTTCTCCGGCATCGTCTGCTGAACCGTCCCGATGAGCCCCATAGCTTCTGCGTAGTGATTCTCAGAAAAGGCCGTCACAATCGTGAGATCGCGATAGATTTTATCTATCGATACTTTATCGGTGAGAAGCCCAGGTCTCGAGTTGTGATTGGTCGGTCGAGCCGTTGTCATGGGGAAGTGGGAGGAGCTTGGAAGAGGAGGGAGTGGGTACTTGGCAAAGGTTGGCCGGGGAGGAAGGTGTCGCCAGTCTACGGGTACACCTGTCCATATAAGAAGAGGAAGATGGATAACATGCGGGCATGATCAATATACGAAATATTTCGTGATCGAATTTAATGTATAACATACTTATGGTAACAAAACACAAAAACCATTATTACCACCGATTGGTATATTACGTACCACGATGAATATACAGTGGAAACTCGATATAACGAGATGGTCGGGACCGAGTCATTTTCCTCGTTATAGCCGATATCTCGTTATATCAGTAGGCATAAAAGAAGGCATAACATAAAGACATTAATTTGCACATGTGGGACTACCCATCATATTTCAATTAATACTGATAACTTGATATTGTGTGTGAGGGAATTACTCACCATTATGGGTAAGAAGATGTTTTTCGCCAAGGAAATCCAATATCAAGAATGTGTTTCTTATTAATTCCTGATGTTGGAATTTGTAAATTTATATAGCTTGCGATTGTATCAAGATCTTCTGTGGATTGGTATGTGGTTATCGTATGGGTGTGTGTTGTGTGGAAAGCTTGAATATGGTCTGCACAATGCTGTGTGTGTATGTGACACATTCTGTATGTACATTATGACTGCGTGTGTGTGAAGATGGGGAATTCCCTACGTAGAAGGCCAATCACAGCATCAGATTGCCTCACACCTGCTAAACGTCATGATGATGTCATGTATACATATGGCCGTCCCACCACATTTTCTGCATGTATCAGTGTGCGCGCACACACACACTTACACGTACAACATGCAGTGCTAGCTGGAGTGCTCTAAAGAAAATGATTATGTGTGTACAAGACAGTTTTTGGCGCATCAAGCTTTACAATCTCGGAAGATGATAGCACAGGCGAAGTAAAGCATTACCGAAGGCATTTTGCTTTACCTCGCTATAGCAGGTTTGATTGACTATGTTTTTCTTTGTTTGGAAGTCACAAAATTTATCTCGTTATAGCAGTTATTTCGTTATAGCCGATCTCGCTATAAGAGTAGCATTTTACATAGACTTGTGTGGAAGGAAATTTGGGACCGGGAAAATGTCCTCGTTATAACCGATATCTCGTTATAGCAGTGTTCGTTATACCGAGTTTCCCCTGTAATTGAATATAAATTTGGCGAACAATGGACAAATGTGGTTCTTACGTCTAGTATACAACGTATAAACTGCAGTGTGACCGTACATGGAAATTATAAGTTATTGATAATTGTAATGGTATAAACGTAAGTGAAAGTTAGTTTGCTGTTGCCGTGGTCTATGCACAATAACCGTATACAATGTCACGACTTCACACATTAATTTATACTATCCAATTTCTCAGCACAAAAATATCAACAAACTCATTCTTTGCGGGCAATTATGGTCTGGTAATTGCTGTTGGTTTCTCCGGAAAGACAACATTGCAATGAAATACGATTTCAATGCAAAATGAAACACGTTTTTCTGTTTCACTTCATTTCAAGAACTGAATCTTTTTGTAGATTATTATCTGTCTATATCAGTTGAAAACTTTTTTTTATTTATTTATTTATTTTTTTTTGGGGAGGGGGAGAATAACATCGTCACTACTTTTCATTTACAATATTTCTGGAAACGAACCCTTTAATACCGCTAAATTCGATAACGTAGCTCATTACTGCAAGATTTTGAGCAAACCTCGCTATCATTCGGTTTGTCTGTTATTGCTGTATTTACTAAAGACATACTATAAAGTATGAATATCAGCTCCTTGGAGATGTTTCATAATATGTTGCTTCCCAATTTCTGGATTCCGCATAAGGCGCCAGGGCGAGTTTGAACGGTACGCTTTCTCAAGCTTCCATAATCATAAGCTTCCATAATCATGATAACTATGAGTACCGTACGCCAACATAAAAATAATGTGCATGTATTCTGTTTTGCATTTCGTTCGGAGCACACTAATGGGGAAATTGAGGCCAGCCTATATATAGGCCTACATCCCTGTCGTATAACCCACCCCCTCACCAGGGAGATAGACTTTCCACTTCTCTGCCCTCACCATCCCCGCCCTCCTTCCCGAGAGAGGGGAGGGCTTCCAGACACGTGCAAGTGTTCGTCTTTTCGTTTTTAAATTAATCTACTCTTCGACCCGTAGACTCTGAACGAAGCAACAGGTCGAATAGTGGTATAATTGTGATATAGTCCCCACCATATAGGCCCCACCGCAGTGCGCGTGCACCCGCTGACTAGGGTTAGGGTATAGGGTTGGGTAGGGTTGTATTTAGTACGGACACGCAGCAGTGGGGACTATATCACGATTATGCCGATTGCGGAGGAAAAGTCGAACATCTGCAGATTGAAACGCCTCGATCTAAGACTACACCATTATGCTGTCTGGAAGTTGAATCTCAAAATCGCGACCCACGATGACCTCACGTGACCTTAAGCTCGGTGTCTGCAGGATTTCCATCTGCTGCCACTTCACACGCTGCAAAGTGAGCGGACCAATCCCGCGACTTCCGCCCTGTGGGACCTCGCCACCCTCTTACCAAAATACCGTTGAACTTTGCAATGTCACGTAGCAGTTTGCCAGGGAGGTGGAAAGGAGACTGGTTTTGCCAAGGTTTGGAAGAAAACACATTTTGAAGAGCACTTATACGTCGATGTAAACAAGTATGCCTATATAAATTTGAAATCGCCGTAATATACGGGCCTACCATCAGATATTGGCAAAGACCAAGAAAGAAAATTCAGTCACAAAACGTGAGAGGCATTGACAGCAGCGTCTTCATCATGTGCATTAATTTCATTTGAATACAAAATATGCTTTTGATGAAACAGAATTGGTCAAGAATCAAACTGGGTAGGCCTACTCGAGGAGCTAGAAATTCACTCGTGATAAATAATGACTGCAAAGTTTCTACACTGTAAAAACATCGGTGTTAGATTTAACACCACGGGTGTTAAATCTAACACCGATCAAACTTCAATAAAGGACCACACCCACAGGTGTTAAAAATGCACTGTGATGGTGTTGAAAAGTGTTCACCTGACACGTCGTGGTGTTAATTTGACACTGTACCTGGTGTTATTTTGACACTGTACTGGTGTTAATTCAAAAATGACACCACATGGTGTTGATTTGATGTTTGCTGGTGTTAATATCAATGGTTTAACACCCGTCCAGCTTCAATAAGGGACCACACCAGCTGGTGTTACTTTGGTGTAAATTTATTTTCACATTTTTTCAAAAATCTAGTATTTTAATGTAAAATTCTTGATCGTCTTGTTTCAATAAAAACCAACAAGAAGTGCAGTTACTAAGAAACTCTTCAAAAAACAGTTTAAAATTTGGAAATGACACCCGTTGGTGTTAATTCAACACCATAAATGAGCACCGAAAATTTAACACCAGCTCGGTGTTCACTATTTAACACCGGACTTTTTGCAGTGTACTTGCAAAACGATGGCCATCGAAATATGCTGATCTTCTGATTTTTCTTCTAGTGGTTTGTTCATTCATTGTCATCCCATCTGGTATATCGCTCAATATCATTTCACTTTTGTAATCGGTATTTTCATCATAGATGACAAGGGGAGTGGTTATAACATTGAGCTAGTAACGCAATATCATACATATAATCACAAATTGATATAATATGGCACAATAATGCTGTGAACCACCACCACCTGAGACCATGACCACATCACCAATACCATCATCACAAAATATTACCATCTTCATTGATTCAGTATAACACGATTTATATAACCACCGTCATCACTATCACAGTAATAGTGATATATTATCAAGTATGATCCACGAAAATCATTAAAAGCCTGATTACCACCATAAAAATAGAAAAGGTGATCTCATTTAAAATTATCGTCAATATCTATCTATCAATATAAAAGTCATCAGTATCATTACATCATCATTACTGTGATATATGTGATTCCAATCTCTCATAATTTTGACCTGTTTTAAATCCCATGATTGTATACAATCTATCATAATTTTAACTTTTTAAAAAATCCCCATACCTACCTGTTGGAACCGCTCCTTTGAGAAACACTCTGTAGAGAACCACACAATACACGGCTGACAGAATCAACGCAGCAGCGAGAAAACTCCGGCTATACTTCCGACTGCGCACGAAATCCATGCTTACGAGTCGCGCCGCTTGGCCGCGTCAAGTTGGCAGTGAAAACAAAGACAATGCGGTTAGCTTGCAGTGATCAGCAAGTTCATCTTTTCTTCTTCGAGATCATCGACATCGGTCCCCTGATCGTTGAATAATATCCTCGTCGTTTGCTCGCACATCGATGATGTTCAATCAACGAAGAGCGAGTCTTCACGTATAACAACGTCTCGGTCCGGTATACACGACTGTAAGTGTAAACTGTTTACACAGACTGGAAAGAAAACCTCATCTCACGTACGGAGTTATTACTAGGTCGAGGTTATTATTTCCACTGGTCTCTGAGGTAATAAGTATCACTTATACATGCCGGTGTTAGTCGCAGCACAAGATACATTCCCTCTCTACACCACGATTGCCGAGATTATAGCGATTACTATGATGGATATGACAACTGCTAATTTTATATATGTTGTGTATCATTATAATTATGTTTATTCCGGTAATGATACATCGTGATTCATATCACTATGGTTAACATGACCATCATGTTAATATACATGAGTATTTTTCACAGCAGTGGTGGTACAGATAATCATTTATTTTGATAGATTATAATAATTCCCAAGGAATAAATCAGGATTCTTTTTTAGTAGGGTTGAGGCAGAACTTCACTACAAGAGATCTTGATATCGATAAACGTAAAACGTGCGCAAGTATAGCAAATATAGAAAGTGTTAAATAAAATCACTACCATATCCAAACGTCTGTAAAGACTATTCGACCACTATACGTCCATGAGAGGAGGGCTAGGAGTACGGAAAACAAATATGTTGGCAGGGGTCAGATCCAAGTTTGGCAGCTCCCCAGGGATACCAATGTTGCTGGCACGAAGCCCAGCGGGGAACATCATAATAAAGTCTTGCCGAGTGCAAATTTCCTCCACGTGTTGTGGCAGACCTATGACTTGACATCTCGTGTTCATGAATGGGGGAAATACTTAGGATCTTTTTTTTTTAATGACAGATTAATCTTAAGCAACTTTGGTATAATCACAGTCACCGCAATCGCCATGTCAGCACCTATTATTAGCCAATCAGCATCGAGCTTGGGATCGAGTCGATTCTTTGCCACCTGACGGATCTCGCACCTGTAAATAATGGACCACAGCCCCAGCCGCAGCACTTTGTCGTAGCCGAGATGGGGAGCCGACTTTAAATCAGAAAACAATCTGTGTCCATGAAATGCCATATCTGTTATTGTTGGTAAGGGTGCATCCTTCTACAAAATATAGGTTTCCACTGGAGGCCGGACAAATTTTCTCTTGAATTTAGGGGAGTATTTTGTTTTGTCTGATTGGTGGAATCTTACTTCCACAACTTCTTTACGGACCTCTAAGCATAGCCTTGGATAACACTGTGAACACTGTAGAACGGAAGCAACGACAAACAAACAAACAAAATAGTAGTAGTAATAATAACAATAATAATAAGAATAATGATAATGACAATAATAATAATAATGATAATAGTAACAATAGATATGATAATAATAATAATAATAAGAACAATGATAATAATAATAATGATAATAATAAAACAATAATCACATTAATAAAATAATAATAAAAACAAAACAAAAACTATGGAAACACGAAATCCCACAACGAAACAAAACAAAATTTAACACAGACACAATAACTAGAGTTGGCTTAATCAAATACAAACATGAAAGATATTAAGTCTTTCGTGTATTTCACATTATTCTGTATTATTTGCAATTTCAAACGCGTGACTTTGATAGAGAATAAATTACCAACAGGTGAGTGACCTATATTCTCTGCCCCCTCCCCCGTTTCCCCTTCCCTTTCCCTCTCTCAAATAGTGATCTGATCACGCGCCAGCGTATAAGTTTATTATACAGTGTGTCCCACCCCCCCCCCAAAAAAATACAATAATACAATCGGATTTCTGCATTGATAACTTTCAAAATAAACAATCTGAATGCTATTTCATGGAATGAAACTACAACCTCTTCCCTACATTTTGCAGAAAATCCATTCAATATAGTGAAGGGGTCATAAAGAAATGATGGATTATTGTTAAGTATGTCATGGGTCCGTTTCTTCCAAGTTCAAGACTCGGAATCATGCTCTTGGAAAGAGAATGCAATGAACAGAACTTGGAGGGGAGGGATCCTTGACACGCTTTACAGCGATCCTCATTTCTCTTGGACTACTGAAGCAAGTTGGATGGTGTTTTCTGTAAGATGTATATAGGTAATACGTTTTAGCTTAAAGGACAAGTTCACCTTCATAAAGATAAGGATTGAGAGAATGTAGCAATATTAGTAGAATACATCATTCAAAGTTTGAGGAAAATCAGACAATCCGTTCAAAAGTTATGAATTTTTGAAGTTTTCGTGCAGTACCCGCTGGATGAGAAGACTACTGCAGTGTATGAATAACTTAGATGTCACATGCGTACAACAATATAAGGAAAATATAAAGAGAATTTCACAAAATTCCATCTTTTGAAAAAAGTACACATTCCCCTGACTTGTTACCGACAAATGTTATGGGTAATATTATTCCCCCTGCCTTTAGAAAGAGGCAAGTCAAGTGCTCTTTTATTATGCGAAAAAAGTGAAAATATGTTGAATTTTCTTTTACATTTTCTTTATACTGTTGTACGCATATGACTCACAAGCTGTAGTAGTCTCCTCATCCAGCGGTTCCAACACAAAAATTTTAAAAATTCATAACTTTTGCATCGATTGTCCAATTTTCCTCAAACTTTCACTGATGTGTTCTACTAATATTGTTGCATTTTCTCAATCCTTATGTTTATGAAGGTGAACTTGTCCTTTAATATCTCGAAATTGCATTTGGATTGATTCTCTATTTCTAAAGTTGTCGTTGCTGAAAGTCCGATTGTATTTTTTTTTTACGTGATATACAGTACTGTGGTCATGAGATGATAAAAATAGAAAAGCGACTTCTCTTGGTGGCAAGAATTCTCCAAGGTTAAAAACATAAATTACTTTCTATTCGATTTGTTTCACCACAGCTCTACACAACATTCAGTCACCTCCACGTAGGCTGTGAGTGTGAGGTACCATCGCTCTGAATTACTAGTAAATAAAAAATGGAAATTTGGGAATACCAAATAATCTTGGAATACAAACATTACTAAAAAGCAATTTTTCTTCTAGAAGAATGTCCCTGAAATAACTCTTGATGTATGTATGCTGATGTTTCTTCCTAATTCGATTCTGACGTGGTTGTGATTTCTTTTTGTCTTTGTGTTTAGATAAGGGCGCCTAGCTTGTCATAAGATTTCTCTTAAATATACATAAGGGCGCCTAGCTTGTGATAAGATTTCTCATAGATATACAAAGCAAAATGTAAACGTGTGCGAATAGTTATTATTCACAAGCACGCGAACACGCACGCACACACACACACACATACACCGAGAAAGAAACCCTTGGGTTTCATGACAGAATTTACCCGTCAACGCTGCTGAATGACAGATGTCGTTTCTGAGGATGTGTTGATGTTTTTCATGCTCAGCGACAATGTGCCCAGACAATCATGTCGTGACATTATCATGTGTTTGAACGTAGCTGGCGCTATTCTCGACCACTTCTCCGTACAGTTAAAGTTTCAACTATCCTCAACATTCTATTAAATGCATAGCATGCATGGTAATCAGGATTCTTTTATTCGCAAACAAACTTGTGCATGGCAATAATTGGCAATCCGACCACGAGTGCACTGTACAGTGCACACCCGTTATAAGGATCACGGTTATAATGAAATTCCAGTTACAACGAAGTAAAAATTCAGGCCGCAACATTATCCACCCTTATGTTTTTTATTATTCATTTCAAACAGATTTTTCTGAACCAGTGTATAAATGCTATCATGCCCCTGATATACTAAGTATGTGGTTTGAAGTCATGAATTTGTACAATATATTTGAAGAGTTTTATTGCTAAACCTATAATTCTTGTCAAGCTAAGATATTGGCTAGTATAGGTAATGAAAAACAAAAAAATTACTATGAAAATATGATATATTTTCAATAATAACTGCAAGAATATTTCTTGCTATGCTACAAGTGAGGCATCACTGGAAAGGTTTTACTTTGATCTGTCTGATGATGGACTTTATATACTCACAAATGTTTGAAATTAGTACCTAGTCCATTTTCAAATCAAACTCTTAATTTCTCAGCAACTACTTAGCCTACTATCAAAATGTTGACAAGTCTATTTCCCTTCCCCCCCAAAAAAGAAAGAGAATCTGCATTTTGTTGGTGAAATTTCAAAGAAATAACATAGATCACACAATTGCACTGTTGAGCCCTTTAAACTGGCAGCCAACAATTTAGGACAATATCTGAATTATTTCACATCACACCTCAAAAAGTGCACTGTAATAAGTGCTATATTGTACAGAAGCAGACTAAAACATGAGAAGAATATGGGTCAAAGTGAAAAAAAAAGGTTTATTCATCTTCCACATGACTATACCTCCACATTTTTCAGTTGAAACATGAATAGAATTTGCATGTCTACATGTGCAGTAATCTGCATATTTCATAAATCAAAGTAAATGCAAAAATATGATACTTAACTCAGTTCTACATAGCACCATTAATACACTAGGGAATAGAGCACCAAAGTCTATGTACCATCACCATTGAAAAATATCTATTTTATTCATTCATGGCTAAGCACATCACAACCTTCTATCAATGCTGAAGAATTGCAATAAGAATAATACTGTCCCTATTCTTCTTTCCCTTAAAAGTTGTTTAGAACAAATGAAATCTTTTGAAAACATAATGAGAACTGAATAAAAATAAACTTACATTTATTGAATAAAGATTATATGAGTATGTACAGACTCTAAATCCCTGATACAGATCTCTTCTGACCAAAAATCACTTAATAATACCCAACATATATATTACAATAAATAGAATGATAGAAATAATACTAATATGGAATACTTTTCTATCAACATGACAATTTAGGCCTCCATGCCTAGAAAATAAACAAATTTATGAAAACAAATACTACAGTTAGTCCATATATAGTTCAACTGTTTTCATCTCAAGGTTTTGCCTACATGAAGGTACACTGTGCTAGAATCCACTGCATTTTAAGAGGATATTCTACACATGTCCAAAGAAAATAATAATAATGCCTGTTACTTCTGTACACCAAACACCAAAGAACTTTTCATCTAATTCACCTACACAGTCAAGCTGTGTTAGATGATTTCATCGCCATGGCAACATGCGAATTTTCAATCCACTATTTAGAAATGCAATCAACGTTTAGTACTGATACCATTGACCTTCCTAAAAAAATTGTGAATATGTTGAATACAAACAATCAGAACTGAACAATCACAATGACCTGAACCCTTGGAGGAAATAATTTAACTCTTTATGTGCCATGGTGGAAACCCCCTGTGTGCCACAATATTGTGAGACACCAACATAGTCATGCTTTGAGATAACATTCTGTTTTTCAAGTCTATGTATTTCAATAAATTTTTGCTAAGCAGGACAAATAGTGTGCAAAGTTGTGGAGAAAATGTCTAGCTTTGCTTTGATGTATCATAGTTTATGACAAATCAATGATTGTTTTTCTTTCACATGGCCAGTAGCTACATTACTGTAAAGGCATGTTTTTTTGCAAACAAAACAAAGGCAGAAACTTACAAATTACACACAAATCCAGTAGAGAACATCGCTTGATTGTAAATCACCACATAAAATGCAAGCTATCTGTGAGAGGAACGGAAGCGCGAGTAACACTTTCATTGTACCGCGGCATTTGGCGATTTATCAATCAGAATGGGCGGGTTTGTGCATTTATGCACAATGCGAAGTTGGCACGCCATTGACTGAGTCGGGCATGCAAATATGGCACATAAAGAGTTAATGTCCTGTCATGATATTGGAGACACATTCTTTTCTCACCCTTTTTGCATTGCATCCCCCAATTATCTGCTTGTAAGAGTAAGGCTGACAACTCAATAAAAATTGCATCCATAAATGCTAAGAATGGTGCACACTATGTTTTTACAAGTGCCTGTTTAAATAAAAGTTAGGAAAAGATGGACAACAATTGTCATGGCAACAGCTCACACCCATGCAAAGATGCCTCCAAGGACAGGAAAGGATAGGTGCCCCTTTTCACTGCCCCTTGGAAATAATTTGCAAGCATTATTTTGAATCGAATTCCCAAACTTCAAGTCTGGCCACGATGTGGATAATAGCAACACTGAAATTAGATGCATTACTATTTAAAGTATCTGGTCCCGTTTTAATTTTATGCCCAAATTTTTACGTCTACATAGCTCTTATCTGCAAAACTGAGTTTATGAATGGGGCCCTACATTCACTAGAGATGAAAAGAACTCATGTTTAACCCGTTGAAGACAAGTCCCCGAGTATGTACTCAGGCAGGTGTCTATGGAAAATGCGTGTTGAAGCAAAATCAGTCTGTCCTCAATGGTTAACCTTCACTCTTCTAGTACTGTCAAAGTGGAATACTTCCCTTCAAGGTGATTTTCACAAATTTCTACTAATATACACTAGCATGGAATGTGTGTGTGCTGTCCTCATCATTCTGTTTATAACAACTCAACTGGACAGTTTTATCAGTCGGTGAAATAAAAAAAACTTGCAAAACTAAATTTGCTCTGCCGAGACTGACAAATCTGGGTAAGTTGTATTCTACAGTGGTGTGAATGGGAAACAGAGTTGTGTTCTAACAAATTAAAGGGATTGTATTTTTGGTGAGGTAATGAAAAACCTCTTATGAAATATGAAAGAGCATGTAACTTTATGAGGAATTCAACGTTTATTTGATGAAAATTGGTTTTGAAAAAGCTGAGTTATCCAAAAAAAGCGATTCTAATAAAGTGTGGGACCCACACTTTCACACGATCGCTTTGTTTTACCTTGTTTTTGGATGTTTCCGTCATTCCAAACCCGATTTCCATCAAGTAAACTTTGAATTCCTCTTAAAATGGTATGCTCTGTACTATTTCATAAGAGTTTTCTTGGTATCTCGCAAAAAGTTAAAAGCCCAATTCTCACCTCCACCAAAACTGTACTATCCCTTTAATAATGAAAAAGAACCTATGCTGCATTAGGAACTCGCGGAGGACAAATCTCACTGTCCAGCTACAAGGACTCTTGATACATATAAGAGAATGAATGGATGCCAACAACAACTACATTACAACCAACTCAACATACTAAATTAAACCACAATGTCACATGACAAGTTAGATGCATTTGAGTGTAAGGAATGCATAATGTACTTATAATACAACCAAAGAATACTGTAGTGTAATATCATACTGCTAGACCCGTATGGATATTGAATCAGGATTTTACCAGCCATTCTGATCACAGAAGCTGTCAGTAGCTTGTCCCTCATCCTTCTGAATACTGTTCATATAAAAATATTCAAGGTGCCATTTTAATCTGACAGTCTCAAAATTTGCCTTGACCAGTCAGAAGAGCCAATGAATGACTAGACAAACACTTCGTCAACTGACCACATATTGAAACAGTTGTTATGAAAAGGCCTTGGCACATCATTGAGACACGGTAAGAGCAACGGTCCAGTATTTTGCTATGGTGAGCTAAAAGAAACCATGTCTGGTTCTGTTACAATATCACTTTCCTGCTAAATATTTTGTTACAAAATAAATCTTCAACTGGTGTTTTTGTTGCTCTTGATTTTGACATAAGAATACAATTTTTTTAGAATTTGTACCGAATCATTCATTTTTCAAAATCAAAACCAGATATGATTTCTATTTTGTCCACAATTGCAAAACCCCCTCCCCCCCCCCACAAAAAACAAAACCCCCAAAAACCTGAACTGTTGTCGTTACCATGCTCCTTGCGCCACGGCCTTTAATGCTTCCATTAATTCAGAAACTAGGGCATCAATGAAGCCTAATCTATAACATGAGTAATATGTTACAGAGTTTTTGTCCTACTTGTGTTACTGAAAAAATGACTCGAACAAGTTACTAACTTTGATAAGTTAATTGATTTTCTAAGAACTATAAAAGAAAAGCTTCATCATTTTTGTGTGCGGGAGAAGATTACAATGGCACATGAATGTAAAAAGTTTAAGTTATGATTTCTTTAACCCGTTGAGGACGAGTCCCGAGTATACTCGGGCAGGTGTCTATGGAAAATGTGTGTTGTAGCAAAACAGTCCGTCCTCAATGGGTTAACCCTAACTTACCTGGGGGGGGGGGGGGGGGGGGGGGGGGGCATAATGGCCCCCCCCTCGACAAATTCCGCGACCATTCCGCCGCGCAAAACTTTTTGACCGCGCCGCTCGCTGACTTTTTACTTTCAGGTCTCGCGCAACTTTTGAGACCTAATTTGTCGCGACCGGGCATACCGTTCCGAAGCCACGCCCCTTCAAAAAATTTTCATCAACCCCAAAATTGCTCAAAAACAAGTCAATACAAATTGTGTTTTTTCAATTAATTCATATAAAGATTCATATTTTTAATTTTAACGGGTGAAATAAATTTATTTTAGTATAATTATGCTTCTAAAGATGTGTATGACAAATTCTGCTGAAAAAAACAACAAAAACAAAAGTTCCAAAAAACAAAGAAATACATAAAAAATGATAAAACAATAAAAAACATGAGAAATTAATTTTGATGCTGAATTTTTTTTTACGCACAAATGTTCGGAATGTCACTAGGAATATTTACAACAAAAATCAGCATTCCATAACCGTTTATACGCCACTTACAGACGAAAATGAGGTTTTTTGCATATATTTGCATAATTAATTTAAAATAAAAAATGCAACTTTTTGAAAATTTAACTTAATAGTCTTGTAGATTACATCCGGCTTTATGTTCATGCAAAATTTTGCGGCAATCGCGCGATCAACGGCCGAGATCTGAAGGGGGGGCCATAATGGCCCCCCCAGGAATTCAAGCTTGCTAAATAGCCCAGGTAAGTTAGGGTTAAGAAATCGATATGATAAGATAAGTGAGACCAGTTTCAAAATAATTTAGTGGCGTTACAGTGCACTGGTTGGTTTAAGATAAGTGGAATGGGAGCTCAGTGTGCAAACTACACTGAGAGCTGCAACCTGCTGCATGCTATAAACACAGAATAGAGGATGATACACACAAGATAAAAGTTCTGTAATCACTGCTGAACTGGAGCACCATAAAGTGTTTGGAATGTAATGTTTGAAATGTGAAACTTTGCATCTATAGAATGAATACATTCCTTGAAAGAGTTTCCTCTTCAATACAGTTTGCAATCCTAGTTAATTGCAATAAAAGCAATGCCCATGGATAAAGCCACAAGTAAACAGCCAATCAGTAATGAATCTTTGTATTGTTGCTGCAGCAACTACCATTAGTACAATTTACAACTAGAGAAGCACTCTGAGAGCGCAGACCTCCGCCAAGCATGCAGCCCATTTTCACCCGGACTGATCTTGTCCTTCCACAGAGATCAGTGATTTCCACCCATACGTACTGCATTGTGTGCTGAAAGCCGCCCGATTATACAATATAGAAGCCTTTGTTACGTCATAAACCCTCAGCTGCACAGTGTGCCTCGCCCTAGCAGAAACTAGAGCACGCACTTTAGTGTGCGCATGCAAACCTCAAATACGCGCAGCCTGAACTCTCAAGTTCATTGACCCTACCTGCCAAAATATCCAAATCCTTCATAAATTCCCCCAAAATTCTCGGATCACTACCAAAAGTTAATCGTTGGTTACTTGTGTCATTCTCAATCTTTCCTACAAGTTTCATCCCAATCCGTTAACTATTTTTTTGAGTTATTTTGCACACGGACAAACAAACTAACGAACTAACAAACAAACCAACGGTAACCAAAACATAACCTCCCCCCTTGGCGGAGGTAATAATCACAAATTTCTTCATGAAACAGGCCCCTGGTATAGAAGTACACTTTCTTAAAACCAGAACCTCCCTGAGAAGAACAGCCACATGGAAAGCTTTTTTTTTTTTTTTTGGAAAGATTGATGAGAAATTTAGAGCTAGTTACACTCTGACTCTGAGGATTGTGAAATCTTAACAGAATATTTATGATTTTATGCTCTCATGGAAAGCAGATATAGTCATAAATAAAGTTTTCACGTTTGAAAGGATGTGAAGAATAACTTCAGATTGTTGCTCTGTTGTTGTGCTTGATGATTTCAAAAGCTGCAATATTAGAGATGAATTCTCCTTACTTACTTCATCTCCATTTGCCTTTTGTGTATCTCACAGTGTCTGTTTAGCTTGGACTTTTCTCGGAATTTTTTCCCACATGTGCGGCATGAATGCAGCTTTTCAACTATAGGCATCAAACTGTGCGTCTTGATGTGTCTATTGAGTTTGGACTTCTCGCGGAATGCCTTCCCACACTCGTCGCACGTGTGAGGCTTTTCTCCTGAGTGAATCATTTGGTGTCGGTTGAGGTCGTTCTTACCGCTGAAGCACTTCCCGCAACTCTGGCAGACGTAGGGCTTCTCCCCAGTGTGAACACGTTCATGGATGATGAGGTTGGAGCGGTCATTAAAGCCGCGCCCGCAGATGTCACAGTGGAACGGCCTTTCCCCTGTGTGCACTCGTATGTGGCGGATGAGCTTGGAGCGAGCCACAAAGGCTTTCCCGCACTCTCCACACTTGTGCCGCTTTTCGATCTCCTGGTTGCTGTGGGCATCGAGGTGTACCATCAACCCCTTCCTGCTCTCAAAAGTCTTGCCACACTCGTCACAGGCCCACAGCTCCACATGGTGTATCTTGATGTGGTTGTCAAGGAGATGCTGCTGTTGAAAGCTCCGCCCACATTTGCAGGTGAAGAGGTCTTGGTTGTGATGCTGGCGGGAGTGTTCCGCCAAAGCTACCTGCTGCTTGTAAGACTTTCCGCACAACTTACAGCTGAACAACTCCTCCTTTTGGTTTCCATCATCAGTGCATTGATCTGCTTTACAACTCGTACTCAAGTTGATAACACCATTAACTTCTGCATTACAGCATTTACCTTTCGAAGTCTTTCTGCTGAAATTCTCTTCACTGTGGACTTGCATGTGCTTGTCGAGCGTCAAGCGACTGCTGAATGGTGTCCGACAGACACAACACTCAAAGAGGCTGCCAATAAAGTGACCCCTGAAGTGAAGAACCAGGTCTGAGATGCTCTCAAAGTCTTCGTCGCATTCCTCACAGGTGAAAGGGACGGTGGTCACCCGCCGCGACGTGAAGTACTGACCGGAGTTCTTGGTCAGGTAGAGATTCACAGCAGGCTTGTACTTGATGACTTTTTTAGGGGCTAGACTGTTTTCAACCTGAATGTTACGAGAAGAAGGAATTAAAATCAATTAGACAGCATATATGGAGAACTAAGAATTCTGCAAAACCAGACAAGCAAATACACAATACAATTAAAATTCCATACATTCTTCCTATGAGCCTCAGAGTGCTTACAAAATTACATGACTGAAGAATTAATAAACACAATTCAGACAAACAAAAAAGAAACTATGTGCCTCTGTGATATTTTGAGTTGTGGAAAATTGTATTTAGATGCCTGACTTCAAGTTTATACTTACTAGTATTCCCCATCACATACTCGCAGCATAACCACATATGAATAGATGAGTATTGACTTGCATGACAACTATTCACATCTTTTAATGAGTGGAATAGATTTAAGCCTCACAAAAGATAAGCTTTTGTGTCACCGTTTCAATTTGTAGATACCAGACACAACACTGGAGACGGATGAGCAGAGATAGAGAGATAGAGAGATAGAGAGAGATAGAAAGAGATAGATAGAGATAGATAGAGATAGAAAGAGATAGATAGAGAGATAGATAGAGATAGAAAGAGATAGATAGAGAGATAGATAGAGATAGAAAGAGAGATAGATAGAGATAGAAAGAGATACAGTGTAGATAGAGAGATAGATAGAGATAGAAAGAGATAGAGAGATAGATAGAGATAGAAAGAGATAGATAGAGAGATAGATAGAAAAAGATAGATAGAAAGAGAAATAAGGAGAATGTCACCATGCAAAGCAGGTGCACAGGAAACTAACAAATCAAACAAATGGAAATACGGTGAAAATGAGTAAACCTACTGCCTATCAAGTTCTGAAATCCCCAATAGATTCTACAGTAGTCCCATCTGGTTCTTACAAAGAAGAAGAAAGTTCCTATATGTACAGCCAAACCTACATAAGGCATCCAATACGGGCACACGTTCTTTAGAGTCGGGTGGCCACTACAGAGAAGTTGATGGCCAAAGTGATTTTATCCCATCAAACATGTCTAGGTGATATTACGGATGCATGTTTCCCTGTATAATGCAAGAGGTCATGCATAGTTTGTCATTTATATATTTCATTTTTTCATCTCAGATATATACATGTACTGAGCAGTTGTTTTGAGTCGAGTTTTATGTAATGTTTTGATTGTGACTATTATCAAACGGACCTATCAAACCTGTAGGTCAGTATTGAGACACAGAAATTCTGCTTGAAAGAATGGTCCCTGGATCATATTGGCAATGCATTAAAAAATATTACCCATGGTACTGACAGGGTTCATGCACGGACAGACAAGGATCAACCTAGAATCAATGGGTAATACACATAGTAATGTTGACCCTGGGTAGTTAACCCATTGAGGACGAGTCCTGAGTATACTCGGGCAGGGGTCTCTAGGAAATTCGTGTTGTAGCAAAATAAGTCCATCCTCAATGGATTAATTTGGGCCAATACACATGTTAACTTCGTTTGTATTTCTTAATGTAATTTATGAGAGTATTTTTGTGTGGAATTATGTCCCTCCAAAAGTATGCAAAATCTTAACTCTTATTTAAGTAAGCAACTGGTACTGGAAAAAAACAACAACATATAAATACATCACCAAACAATCCATGTTTAAATATTGCATGTAACATTTCTCAGTCCTGAATGGTGTGTCTTCTCCCATTTTACATAGTGTAAAGGGAGACTTGAGTAGACAGACAGATAAAAAGGTAGGTCACCTTGGCTTCTTGCTTCCTTTCGATCCCTGGCCCAGACAAGTCCTTGGGGGGCTGCTTGAAGTCATCTGCTGCCAAATCTGTGCCCTCCCTTGACTCAACTTCAGACTCAGTGCCCTCATTCTTCATGCTCGCCACCCCTTGCACGGCATGAAATCAGTAAACCTACTAGGGTGGAATTGGAATATGTGTTATATTATATGATAATATGAAACACTACAAGATCTCTGCACCCTGACAAAAAGACACAAAATCAGCAGTGCATGCTTGGAGACTTTTACAGCCACTCTGATATGATATGGCATGAAATCAGTACATCTACATGTAGTGGGATGGAATATGGTATTAATAAGACTTATAATACACTCAGCAAAAAAAAAAAGAAAGTAAATGCTTTTTCAAGTTTAGATTTCTCATAAAATAATTGGCTGAAAGCTAATGTATTACATACCATATTGAAGGTAATTTAATTGGCTATCAACCTGGTAGGTCAACAAAAAGGGAAACTTAACGCATGAGTGAACACCTTTGTTTTTCTCTTCCAGGGCACAAAAGTAAAAATTGCAAAACTGAACAAGTTGTCATTCATGCGTATGTGCTCTTCCACAGAACAATAATCTTTGAACAAACAACAAGTTTCACACAAAAAGAAATATGAATTAAGTTGTAAAAGCAAACCTTTGATCTCTATATCTTTAAAGCCTAAAAGACCAATGAAAGCTAAAAATAATGGAGGAAAATAAAGCATCTTATGTCAAATCTAAATTCAAATGAAATAAGAGAAGTAATAATTAACAACGAATGTGCTCACCCATGCGTAAAGTCTTCTTTTCAATTAACCTATGAGCTTAATAGCCAATTAAATTACCTTTTATATGGTATACATACATGGATTTTCATAAAAATCTTCTATGAAAAATATGACCTAGAAAAAGTGTTTACTTTCTTTTTTTGCTGAGTGTATGAAGCAGCAGAAGATCTCTCCACCCTGAAAAAAGACACAAAATCAGCAGTTCATGCTTGGAGACTTTTATAGCCACTCTGATATGAGATGGCATGAAATCTGTACATCTAGTTGGGTGGAATATATGGTATTAATAAGACTTAGAATATGAAGCAGTAGAAGATCTCTCCACCCCGAAAAAAGACACTCAATCAGCAGTTCATGCTTGGAGACTTTTATAGCCACTCTGATATGATACAGCATGAAATCGGTACATCTACTAGTGGGGTGGAATAGCCTATGGCTATATATGGTATTAAAGACTTATAATATGAAGCAGTAAGATCTCTCCATCCTGAAAAAAAAAAGACACTAAATCAGCAGTGCATGCTTGGAGAGTTTGTGGTCACTTTGATATTCAGGGTGAGGTCAGTTCCTGGTTGGCACATTGAATTTGGAGACATAATTATGGTAGTGTGACATCAAACAACAGATGAACTGTATAATGGTCTAGGTATGGGTACAGTATCAACTCGGGTAGTACTCCGTTAGCATCAATAATCATTCTACAGTGTGACAGTGCTACACGGTATTGAAATTCATTATTGTGAGAATGCATTTTTGTCCAAAATTTACAGCAGGTTTTGTACAGGTAAGCTCTTATCAAATTGTTATCATTTTATTTTTAATTTGTAGTTGTAATTTACTAATTAACTGCCTACCAAATAAAAAAAAAATGCAAGAAAGCAGTAAATTTACTGATAATTCATCACACTGATTAAATCATAAAATAGGCCCTCTAGCTACACATCATTAAATTAACTTCTGACACCCAGACTTCAGACAAAAAATGAAAAATAATGTAGGGCCTATGGGATAAGTCCCTTCTCAATACAATGTGCTCTGTTATACCAGGGAGGTGCTTTCCTCTCACCCCCCCCCCCCCCCCCCCCCCGGCTATACACGTAGGCCTCTTAAACGTTAACTATACACAGCCCTGTCGCTGTACACAAGTGTCGGGCTAGCCCCGGAGACCAAACGCTGCACGTTGGGGCTGGTCGCAGTTGATGTCGGGCTAATTAAACGTTAAACATATTACTGGACTAGAGACACAAACAAAAAAAACATTAATTCCTACGAACGGGACTACGTATTGAGTTTTTTCGCTCCACAGACCACACGTAATCACTACCACTCGCGTTTAAAAAATAGCACAAAAGCCGAACCTCTACGGTAAGATTCTTTCGAACAACAGGTAGAAACACAATCAAACGCGAAATACTGTCACTTACTTGATTTGGAGTAGGGTTCCGGTTCTATATCTAATCGATCTGGCCAGGTATGTATTCACTTCCTGAATCTGCACTGACTGCAGCAGATCAATGGCGATACTGTAAAGAACACGGATAAGATGTTGCCCCCGCCGTTCCGATCCCGCTGGCATGCCGGATGCCCCGCCCGGCCCGGAGAGTCTGGTAAGGCCTCTCTGCAGCTCAACCGCTCTCTCTGCCTCCAGAGAGCACTCCCCGCGGCTACCACCAGGCTCCGTGAACCATGCACCATTACCAGCACAGCGGCGTCAAGGGTATGGCTGGGCCTTCTCGTTCTTTTACAACTCGATATCTTAGCCGCGCTGATCAAAATAATGTCAGTAGTGAGTACCGGTACCTTAGACAAGCCCCTGGGAGCCGGGGGTGCTGGGGGTGCTGCAGCACCCCTGACTTTTTGGAGCAGGGGGGCGTAGCACCCCTATGAAAAATAAAAGTTGGGGGTGCTTCTGCACCCCCAACTTTTATCTTCTTTACATGGAAAATTGTTTCTTTTTTATAGAAAACTGTCCAAATATCCCACCAACTGTGTGCATCAAATCACTGAATTTCATTTCTGAAAATGCAAAATCTCCATAGCGTGGGAGGCGTGTCCCCCTCCCACATAGAACAAGCTTATATAAGCACAGACAGCACTATTTAAGCATTCCTATTGTCCCTGGATATTTACTTTTCTTACTTTTTTGTTGATTTTTTTTTTCTTCAAATATGCTACCTGAAGGGCTCACTAGATTGTTGAATTTCAATTCTAAAAATGCAAAAGTTCCTTCATTTAAGGGGAGGGTACCCCCTCCAGGAGAGCGTCGATGGAGGGGGCAGGGGAGCAAACATTTCCAAGATGTGGATTTTTTTTTTTTTTTTGGGGGGGGGGGGGGGGAACTGTCCCAATCTTTTACCCAAAGTGTGCACCAGTCAATTCTGAAAATGCGAAATCTCCGTCGTATTAGAGGGAAATACCCCTTCCCACGATATTTTCCTGTCTATTCTAGAGTATTCAAAAGCTCCCTCGTATGCAGGGGTGCAGAGGTGCGTTTCGGGATGTCAGAGATTTTCTTGCTTTTTTTATGGAAAACTGTCCAAATATTTTACCGAAACTATGCAAGGAATTGTTGCAGTTCAATTCTGAAAATACAATATCTCTCTCGCGTGGGAGGGGATAGCCCTCCCCCTTTTATCCTTTCCCATGGATTTAGTACATATCTTTAGTTTGACATATTTCCGAATGATTATTTCATCAAAGTCATAAAAAGATCTGTTATTTCAGTTAAAAAATGCAAAAGTTCCCTCGTGTGGGAATAATATCCTCCTTTCATTTATAACAGGCCTTAACCATTTCCCCGCTTAGTTCCCCTTCATAGACTTTGTAGCAGTACACTTTGGGTATTGATAATTTCCCAAATTCCATCAAAAATTTGTTACGTGATAATGACACATGAATTTCAAAAATGCCACAGTTTCCTCGTATTAAATGGCATCAATCCTTGAATAGAAATATTGGGTGTGGGCTGTGCGAACAGATCACTTTACCCCCACCCTCTCCATCCCCCTACACCCCCCCCCCCCAAAAAAAAAAAAAAAAAATCCCGCGATCTTGCTAACTGTCCAGTTATTTCACCAAAAGTGCACCGTATTGTTTAATTTCAATTCTGAAAATGGAAAATGTCCCTAGCGTGGGAGGGATACCCCCTCCCACACCCTACCCCGTTATATAGGCCAACTTCCATACACTTAGTATAGACTTATGAGACTGACACCTTTTCGGAATATTTCATGAAAAAGTGTGCACCAGATCTGTCACCAAAAGTTCCTTGATTTTGGAAGGGGGATGTCCTCTTTCAGTTTACTTTTATTCCCCCACTACATTTAGTAGCTTTATGCTTCTTTATTTGACGCGTTTTCAAATGTTCCATCATAAACAATATATTTTCATTTCAATCCTCAAAATACGAAGGCTCTCTCGAATGGGAGGGGTAAGGGACACCCCCTTCCAAAACCCTCCCCCATATGCTACTGCATATTAGCCTCCGCCCCATGCATTGATTATGGCTATATTAGATATTTACATATTCAACCAGAAGTATGCGCCAGAAATTCCAGATCTTTGAATTGCAATCATAAAGATGCAAAAGCTCTCTCATGTAGGAGGGGGATACATCCTCCCATCACATCCTTCCCTCGCTTGGTCTCCCTCCATAGATGCCTTACTATGATCTGATACAAATTTCAGGTATTTCCACCAAGAGTGTGCATCAGATCGTTGTACATTGTATTTCAATTCTAAAAATGCAAAAGCTCCGTTGTGTGGGAGGGGGCTACCCCTCCCATCCCTGCCTCATCAACTGCCATATATTTATTACACAGTGATGACGCACACGCGGATGAAGAGCTGACTATATACCTCGACTTAATGGTCATTCACATTTCTGTGATTAATTATTTTTTATACAGTGTACTTCTTTAAAAATTTCACCAAAAGTGTGCACCAGGACGCTGAATTTCAGGTCTGAAAATTCAAAATTTCCCTCGAGTGGGAGGGGGATACCCCCTCCCACACCCTCCCCCTTTAGGTTCCCTTCTATGGACTTATACAAAGTGAAAAGACCCACACACACTTCTCTGATATAAATTTTGGGATATTCCACCAAGAGTTTGCATCAGATCTTTGGACATTGTATTTCAATTCTAAAAATGCAAAAGCTCCATCGTGTTGGATTGCGCTACCCATCCCATCCCCACTTCATCAACTTCATTACAATTATTAAACTGATGACCCACACGCGGAACAATACCTGATTATATACCCCGATTTAATGGTCATTCTGATCTCTGTGAAAATTCATTTTTCATACTTCTTTAATATTTCACCAAAAGTGTGCACCAGAACGCTGAATTTCAGGTCTGTAAATTCAAAATCTCCCTTGAGTGGGAGGGGGATACCCCCTCCCACACCCTCCCCCTTTAGGTCCCCTTCTATGGACTTATACAAAATGAAGACTCACACACTGATCAAGAGATACACAGATACCTTGATCAAGAACATTTCATCCATGAACATATAGTTTTCTTTCTGTTTTGATTGGAGAATTTCAAAACTTACCACATAAAGTGTTTACAAGATTGTTGAATTGCACTAAAAATGCAAAAGTTTCCTTGTGTGGCAGAGGGCTTTTTCGCCCTCGCTTCAATGTCTCTATATCCTTCCCTTCACCTCCAACTGCCCCCCCCCCCAAAAAAAAAAAAAAAATGTCGACAGTGCTTGTATGGCCTATGCATCCCCCCCCCCCCCCAATACTGAAATGCTGCTAAATGGTCCGGCAACCGAACGGGTGGGTCAGGGGTTCAGCACCCCTGTGAAAAAAGTTGCTCCCAGGGGCCTGACCTTAGATGTTGATTTTATTGACCTATCTTTAATTAAAAATACTGATGTATCAATGAATTGTCCTCATAGTCTTATTTGCAAACATTAATTTTTTTTTTTTTTTTTTTTTTAAGCGTAATAGTAGGAAAAATAATGTATGAATATGATGTTCGTTATTGGCGTTATTTTGAAGGTTCGTTTACCGGAGGTTCCATTATTCCGAAGATTCTTTAATCTGAAAATGAAATCAGGGTCGTTATTCCGACCAGGTTCGCTAATCCAAAAGTTGTTTTTTGTTTGTTTGTTTGTTTGTTTGTTTTTTTTGGATTAACGATCTTCCGAATAACGAACCGACCCGCTTATCACAATTTTGGATTCTCGATTTCACAAGTTTTGGATAAACGAAACGTCATTTCATTTTGGCTAGAAAACTTATTTCATTTTCGGATCTTATGAACCTTCAGAATAACGAACTTTATTTTCGTTTTCGGATTAACGAGCCCTACCTTATTTTCGGATTAACGAAACTGCGGAATACGAACGAACCTTAGGCCCTCGCAGGCCTATTTTATTTTCGGATCAACGCAGCAGAACCTTTACGAACTATCATGAGCTGAAAAAATAGTTACTCAGTTGTGCGGTTATTTGATAACTTTAATGAGAGAATTAAGTTGTATACATATACCTTAATTGATTTCATATCATTCTCTGTACCAATAATTAGAGCAATCCTGCACTCGTGTTTTTCTTCTTGTTTTTTTTTTTCTTTATTGTTTTTTCTTCCCCCTTTTTTGTGGTTGATGTCTATCTGCAAATGGATAAAAATATGCCTTTTGGGCGTGCCCTGCGACCCGATAGAAGCTGTGCTTTTTGGTGTCATACAAGTCTCCTTCATTGTATACATATATTACAGGGGCCGTGGAACGTTTTTCAGTTTTGTTTTGTTTTGTTTTGTTTTTTTTTTTTTGGGGGGGGGGGTGTCAAGGTCATGCCCATTACGCCGGTGCTTAGACGGGAACTTTACCGTAAGAGCGGAATCTTGGGATATTCATATATATTCATGGGTGTTTTGATTTTTTTCCCGATTTTTTCATTTTTTTTCACGAACCCCCAGCCCCCCCCCCCCGTTTCCGCGGCCCTTGTATTATCATTGTTTATGAATTTCGTTGTATCGATGATTTAGCATTGAAGGAAATACATGTTAGGCCTACTTTGAATTGAACAATTAAATCTAGTTCATTCATCAGAAACATAAATGCAAGCGCACACACATAGACACACACACACACATACCTGGGTTTGCCTATCTAGAAATATTTAAACTTTGCCTAACATAAATATGTCAATACTTGCCATTTTAGGTCCTACATGGATTCAATGGAAATGTTCACCATCTGTCAGTCGTGTCTGTAGAAAATGTCGATATTGCAGAACTTTACATTCTTTTCATGTAGGATTTGAACCTACGATCTCCTGATCGACACCGCACAGGCGGTGACCGACCACCGAGCTTCCTCCCGACCACCAGTGCTGTTTCTAACCATTAATGAATCAATATGAAGCAGTGGGTATTTAGTCAAATTAGAGCCCATCTTTAGAGCAATTATAGTTGTCAATCAATTGCAATAAAAACAACTCGACGCAAGGATTCATTAATTGAAAAAAATAGTTTTCAGCTTTCATGTTTCACTAAATTACAAGTCACTTAATTCAGATTTCACATTTCACTTTCGCAGTTTCTTTTTCTTACTCTTTCTGCCTCTTTCTTTCTCGTGTATACAGAATTAGACATACCATTCTCTTTACTGAATGCAATGCAAGGAGATCAATCTTATTGTTCAAAGGAACTGAATATTTAATAGAACCAGTCAATATTTAATTGACTTCACCCATCTTCTCGATCCATCAGTTTTTCCTATTTCCTCACATATAACTTCACGACAATTATGATTTTTGCTTCAGTCAGATTAAAACAATTGACAACGAAAAAAAATATATATGTGATAGACACACGCATATCATAATGTCAAGTTCGACAGTGCGGAAACTGCCACAAGCATGACAAGAGAGATAAAAATGAAAGATGAAAATGAGAGATAGCTTTCATAATGCGTGGATAGATACCGAATTTCTCACTCTTTAAGGCAAGATCCAATTGACGTGCAATATTTTGACTATTGCATCACATAAGCAATAATTACGTGCAATAGTTTTATCATGCATGTCGTAATTACCCGACTATAATTGCATAAACAAAGTGAGAGTCAATTTCTCTCCAAAGCAGTAATGAATGGAATATGGAACTGATAGCAGGCACTCGAAATGCGTAACGAATCTGTCGCTTTTTATGTAAGATCCATTGATATGCAATATTTTGACTGTTGCATCACGTATACGTGATGCAATATAAGCAACAATGCATAATACAGTTTTATACATGCCATAAAACTCGACTAATTAAAAAAAAAAACAATTTGAGGGTCGCCTTCCCTCCAACGTACAGTAATGGATGGAATATGAAGTTTATATCATACCTGCAGGAACTCTCATATTTGTCGATAACACCGAATCTATCAAATATTAAGTGTTGACTACTGCATCATATAAACTATGATAACATGACACAGACTGATAATAAGCATCAACTCGGCTCTTATCACGCGTACAAAAAAGTGAGTCAATTTTTCGTCATCGCATATAATGGAATGACGAATTGACAGCAGGAACACTTTTTATTCAATATTACAATGAATATCAAATCTATCAAACTTTTCAACAGCCAGTCTTGGTAGATGTATTCAATATAGAATATTTCACTTTTCCACCACAAACAAGCTTTTATAACGCAACGCCACGAGCATGCTGATAAATGTCAATTTTTGACTACATATTGAAAAACAAACAAACAATCAAATAATGTGAGAGCCGCTTTCTGTCCACTGCATGATGCAGTAATGAAATAACATGAAATTGATAGCAGGCACTCGAGTCGACATAACAGTGCGTGTCGAATCTCTCTCTTTTTTTTTTTAGTATGATCCAATTATTGATATGCAATATTTTCACTATTGCATCACATGAGCAATGATAAAATAACACATAGTATAGTTCATCATATATAACTAATTGCAAAGAAAAAAAAAACAATGTGAGAGTCACTTTCCCTCCTACGCACTAATGGATGGAAAATAACATTGGCATACGTTGCAGGAACACTCATTTTTTTCCCCACAATGTGCATACCGAATCTTTTAAACACTTATAAGTGTTGGTACATTCAATCAATATGCAATAGTTTGACAACTGCATCACATGACCTATAACATAACACTGATAAAATCTGTCTTAACTCGACTGGTACAAAAAAAAAAGTGAGAGTCGCTTTCTCTCCAACGAAATACATTACGGAATGAAAATGTGGATAATAGCAGGCGCACGAATCGATACGATAACGCATGCATTTACCAAATCAATAATAATCTCGCATATTTGACTATTACATCATAAGTAAGCTATAATAACACAACACATACTGATAAATGCCAGTGACAACCGCTTTCTGTCCACCGCAGCAATGGAATGAAATATGAAATTGATAATCATATACAGCAGGAACATTGATATAATATTAATGTATCAAACTAAATACGTAAGATCCAATTAATATGCGTATACAATATTTACCTTTGCATCACATACGCTAAGATAACATAGCAGAAACTGATGAATTTCATAACTCGACTATGAATTTAGTAAAAAAAAAAAACCAACAACAATGAAACAGTAGCTTTCTGTTCGATGGACCATGGAATGGAAAAGGAAATTAGAAGGAACACGTGACTAATTTAATGCACTTTTCCATATGATAATGCGTACCTGATCTATCGAACCTTTTAATTGTTGCTAGATCCAATCAATATAATGTACAATATTTTACGATTGCATGAGCTATGAGAACTTAACATCCTTACTGACAAATGTCATAAATCTACTCGTGCAATTCTGTCACAGAAACAAACAAACTGAGAGTCGCTTTCTCTCCAATACAGTAATGGAACTTACGAGCAGTTCTAAGAGCAGGAAACGTTGTGATAATACCTACCGAATATATCAAACCTTTTAGGTAATATCCAATCACTATGTAGTATTTCGAGTATTACTAAGGAAATACAGCCTTAATAAGAAAAAACAAACAAGTTATCAATGCATGTCAACTGATAGTCTGTAACCCAACGGTGGGGGCGCTGATCATCAACTATGTTCAATAGGACGGTGAGGGATGATCCGCGTACATTCAGAATTACTTTAAAAGTATCTTGGAAATCACTGTTAAACAAGACTGTTACATAATTAGCCTTACAGAGAAGTCATTCTTATATCGTTCATAATTCATCTAATGCTTACATTCAGATCTTCTCACTCGTGTTTTAAAATTTGCGCAAGATAATGTTTCTCACGAATTGACCTTCATTTACAGCATTTTGCAATCTGATGATGCTACATCATTTCTTTCTGTACATTTTGAACTCCAGGTTTTAGTATAAAACAAACAAACATTATTCACACATTACATTAGTACAACAGTGTACTAAGTCTCAGAAATCACAAACATCCTTACTTACAACGTTCAACTTTCCGTAAATGATATTGAATTTATGAAAAAAAAAAAAACGACGGCAACAGAACCCACTTCTGTTCGGTGGTAGGAACTAAAAAATCTTTTTTTTTTTTTTCAGTTTCATCCTATGTTGCTATAAACGCCATGAACGCATCTTCAGCATCAACCGTAGGTGGCGCAATAATATGTCAATGGTTGAAGTTGTCTTCATAACTCCACGATACTAAGACGTTTCGTTAGCATTACTAAGACGTTCGTTTCGATACTCAGACGTTTCGGTGGCACAAGTGTGTATTTCAAGATGCGCAGATGTTGCATATTACAATAAATTTCAATTTTAAACAAGATTCAAACATAATAACTATATTCCTTTGATATATGATATTCATGATTCAACATCTTTCTGTATTAATATGCTAGTCCTACGCTCATCATGCTCATTCCCTAGAAATATATTTTTAATAGGCATATTGTTATACTATCATGTCATAAAACGCGCGAAATCGATATCGCAAATGCAAAATTTGGCAAGATCAGAAAATGATATACCAATACACCCGTTGCAACGAAGCATATATAACATGTCCATTTCATCATCATTACGTGGATATCGGACATAATATTAATACGCGGTAAATTGGTAAAAGTTATACCGCCCTCGGTGTTTCAAAGCAAGAGAAGGGTAGCGTGACTAATCAGTCAAATAACTATAATTGAAACCATTGACTGGTTGCAAAGCAAGGCTTCCTATTCTAGGAGTATATGTATGTATGAAAAACACTTGATACTTGATTAAATTCAAATCACAGAAGATGCACAACCAGGTTGATGAATATTCCTCATATCACATTGCAATAATATATACATAATTATATCAACAATCAATATGCAACAATAAGAATAGAACATGTACGCTTGGGTTGAACGGCAAATACAGAAACAGGAAGTAGATCGATCTATACACCTGAAACGTGATTGAAAAGGTGAATCCATTTTATATAATAACAATACATTAAAATAAGTCTATGACGAAGAATTCAAATGTGCAGTGCACTACACAAAATAGCAATATGCTTGAAGTAACAACAATCTTAATTTCAATAACTATCCACAAACAAAGTAAGTGAAGTTGTAAAAGTAATATAAACAGTAAGTATACACAATTTTCAAGTTCTTGGGGATCACAGAGAAATCATATGAGCTCTACACAACATGAAACGGATCACCGTGGAGTGGAGCGTATTAAGTTCTAACGACCTTAATCCTCAAGTCTCTATCGAGTTTAATACACAAGCTCAACATACTCAAAATTATAAAATTCAAAACTGCTACTGTACCTATATCGTCACGTTTCACATGCATAGCAGATTCTCCCGTCTCTGAGTAGAATAACACAAACCATAGTAAGGTAGAATTTCCCTTCTGGTCAGAACAAAACTTCTAAACAAGAGATCAGCACAGCATTAATGATTTCACATGAAAAATTGGTGTTCAACAGTTGATATTTTGATTCATTGGAATAACAGTATATTTCATGACATGCAGCTATTCTCAACGTCTTTATCTGAGGTAAATGTTCATGTTTGACAGTGAACAACTTTTGAAAAGGATGTTCCATTTGCAAACGAGGAATGTGCTATACTACATTGTTCAAATATGTAAATTAAGGGGAAAAAAATCGTTTTTTTTCCCCAGAGTATGCAGTCTTCATTGATATACATTATGATCAGCTCCATAATCGTGAAAATACTACATAAGTGTATACACTTTAATGATAAGATTAGTACAGTTTTCTGTGTGTGTGTGAAATGACAAGAGCTTGTACATGACTTCTATGTTTTATCTACAACAAACAGATAATTCTACTTATTATAACTTCTATAATTTCATTACGAAGATTCTACAACAATATCAATATGATCGAAGTACGCACAATATTATTTATCCTCAATTACAACGTAGCATTTCTTGCCAAGTGTTTACTGCTAACCTGACTTATTGTACAGTATACGAATACTCGACTTCAAAACTATTTGAAATATCAATGAAACATGAGAAGAAGACATGGAAAAACCAGATCAAACAGAAAAACCTCATAAACACATCTAATTTCAAACAAGAGAAACACGAAGGTTTAAAATGTTGCGACATCTTTGAAATCAACGATATTCAGGCATTGGAAACAGGTATTAATTCATTATCTGATTGCTGGTTAAGGAAAGGCAGTGATTAGATAAATCTAGACAGAATGACACTAGTCTTGGTGTAATCATAATTATTCAGTTGTATACCGTGAACATATTATATCCTATCGATATAACCTTTAATCAGCTGACAGCTATTTGCTTCACTCGCCTTCATTGATACGTAATTACTCGCACTGAAAGTAATTCAAATCAAGCATACAATCATGTAATTCCTGGCAATAACGTCGTGCAAGGAATTCAAGATGTGCTTACGGTTGTTGTATACAATGGTATAGAATAAAAATCACACGGTCCCTACAACATCCACCTGGTAATCCTGGAACATAATCATAATCAAAAGCCCTTTACACACAAGTCACTTCAAGGACTATACACAAGTTAAAAATAAACTAAGCGCAATGAAAGGTAGACAACTTTGAGTCTATATACATGTAAAAGGATAACCTTTTTCTCCGAGTTCAATATCACAAAATATACTACGGAGAGGAAATATACATATCCTTTCTTTTCTCCATACAAAAGTTCAAAACAAAATGTAATCAATACCGCATGTAAAGTTACATGAGAAAAGTTGGTATTCAATACCTAATGTTTTGATTCAATGAAAGAACAGTATCTTCCATGACAGGTAAAGCTTTTGATGATAATTATTAATGTTTGTATATCTCAGATCAAACACTCATGCTTGACAATACACAATAATATTTGAAAAGAATACTGTGTATGAATATGAAAATTAAGATATTCTTACATTGTCATATTGTTCAATGGAGTATATAAAAAACGGGTTCTTGCAGGACAATGCATAATACATTGTGTAATAGGTCCTCATTACCAAATATTGCAGGTATTGCAAATACAACTTGAGGCCTGATGAGTATACCTTCATCGTGTAACCATATCCTCATACAAGTAAATTTGTGATTTCTATATCATACAATAGTCAGACAGTGTCAGATTTCGACTAAAAAAGATCATCTTATTGCAGTTCATGATTCTAACAAACCTACAGAACACTTAATTCATTATCGTTCATAATGTTCAATATTCATGGTTATATTACGACGCAGTATTCAGTAATGACCTCAATAAAGCATATGTGATCTTTAATCACAAAAACGTATGCACAGAGAGTAATTTAACGTGCATCTATCGAAATGCATAATGGTGAGTTCTGCTTGCCTTGATTATTTCAACGTGATAAATATACAGTAAACCTCGGATAAGTCGACGTCGAGTGAGTCGAAAATCACTTAACTCGAAGCAAAATAAAAAGTCCCGATTTTTCCCTATGTATTTTCTCTAAGAAATATTTGGATAAGCCGAAGTACGAGAGTCGAATTTCGGCTGTGTCGAAGTAAAACAGTCAGTCCCTTTTGTACAAAATACACGTAGTTTACATCACTTGAGCCGAAGAAGATTTGTCTGGCATTCTCATTACATTTAGAGGAGAACAAAATAATCGGCATGTCGCAGAACCCCGTCCCTGGCCTGCTGCAGGTAAGCATGCACACTCACCGTACCGCTCTGCACGCATGTCGAATACATACACATGTATGTATACACACAGCACATCGATCCATGTACTTTATCCATACACACAGCACATCCATACTTTATCCATGTCAAGCCAGAACTCCTTGGTCAACCAATCGCTGCTTTAATATTTTAGTGACAGGCCAAGTGGGTGGAGCTTGTTTGTGCGTGCCCGGCTGGCTGTATAGTTTTGTTCAATGGAGGTAGGATGGGCCTGGGAGAGTGTTTGTCTCAGGGTAGGTTGACAGAGATGGCTACCTATGTTGCACCATAGACATAGCACATGCACATTGCCACATTAGCGCAGACATTCTCAGCGAACTACGTTTAACTACTAGGTACTAGTATTGATACAAATTCCATGTTCAATTTAGAACAAAATAAGAACATTATCTTCAAGTACAGACAAATTTGAATGCAAACACACACAAGCACGCACACACACACACACACATGTATGCAAATGTCCTATACTACATGTACATAACTGTGAGTCGAAAAAAAATCGACTCTCGCGAGAGTCGAATTTCACTTAAGTCGACGCATTTTTGTCAGTCCCGAGAGCTTCGACTCATGCGAGGTTTACTGTACCATACAAAGCCCTCAGTTAAAATTACCTATATTCTTCATGAGAGTATACCTAGTAGTGGATAACTATGTATCTAGACACTGTGGCAATATGAGTGACACATTTTTTTTTGAAACTATTGTTAACCAACTGGCAGTTCAAACATGTGCACATTTAGTAGCGAGAAATTCATTGCACGTTCAGGAAATCCAACAAGAGCGAACGGAATTACGCTGGGCACTGTAAGTCAACGCAGAAGTAAATACGTACGCAGGGAGTGAAACAAATTAACAAATAAACAAATAAACAAAGAAACAAACAAACAATAACCCGTCCCTCACAGAGCTTTGCTCATTGAGCTTATCAAGAAGTTATATAATCAGTTTAAACAAAAGACTGCAGGAAACGTCATTTAAATTGTCGCTCATCTCATTGTTAGAATGTGAAAATGTTAAGGCTGCTGGAAACTCATCATATGGAACACTATCATGATGAATTGGCCAAAGTACCGAAAAAATAACACAATCTCATTGCCCTGTGCATGAGGCGACCATACACAAGACAACGTTATGTACAGATATAATATCTGGAGGGTACAAATAAAAAGGAATCAAATTTTATCACACGAAATTATACTTATTGTAATTCAGACAAAAGTTAAAATATCCAACACTGGATAATTAATCTCTCAAATGACATGTACACTTTATTTTAAATTTCCAACGTTTTGAAAACACCTTTTTCAGTACTATTCATGACCTTTCAACTACAACATGACGACAATATTTTTTTGGTGTAAAGTGCAACTGTACAGAACGTCTTCCTCAGTTCATGACACAAAATACCGTTCATTTTAACATTTCACCAAATTTTACATTGTATCATGCATCAAAAAGAGGAATAAATGTGGGAGCATGAGGGAAAAGGGAACATGAGACAAGTATTCACCGCATTGCAGGCAAGCAATGCAATAGTAAGTTATTCAAAAGATTTACTATTTTTCATTCCACAAAAGTTTCCAACATGCTAACATGAGATATTTACACAATTATCGCATTGTACGTACATGTATTTATGAAGGAAGACAAGTAGAATGAATATAAACATAAAAGTGAAATTTTGCAGCTTCTGTGAGTCTCATATTGCATTTCATACCGGCAAAACGCTTCTTACCTCACCATATGAACATGTAACGTAATTGATATCTCTCGATAATGGGCAATGCCAACATCATTTAGAGGAGTTTATTACTTCCTTGATTGTATAAAAATGTTGACTTGAAGAAGCATACAATAAACGCATACTGAACATATCATTTTCAATATAACACCAACACTGGTGGGTGAGCGATTGAAGGCAATCTACATTTTCTCCGCATATTCAACTCATATTACCGCTCCTTCAGAAAGAATGTATGGACGTTTCTATGAAGGTCGACGGGCTCTGCATTGTCCTGAACCAGTAGTGACGTAATGACATAGCATATCCCGCTCAATTCACGAATGAGTCAATCGTATCAAGTATTTCCTTGGTAGTTTCCAGGACAGTTTGGGCGTCATCTTGACTACTGTACACTTCATGTGGAATTTTGGAGAATGCACAGTTATCTGGATACCTGGATCTTACGTAATGCGCCAATCCGGAGAGGCTCATCACTCTTTCAACGAGTAAAGAGCCATTAGGTATCTCATCTTTAACTTTGTACACCAGGGAGTAGAGGTTGTGTGTCCAACAGTAACTCCCTCGCGAAGCTAACTGTGCAGCCTTCAGTCCTATCTCGACAGCCTGATGGCACTTAAAGGATACCCATTCAAAGGAAGGTTCTTTATCGTTAAGATCCATCTCCTTTCGACCAGACCTTAAGTTCTCATATGCCTGTCGCAACCATCGTCTAGCATTTGGAAGATCTGGTATTCGATGCCCCTCGAAGAAGGATTGCCAATTTCTTGATTCGGAACCTTTTCTCCATGACCCACCAGCATATCCTCCGTAGGTGTTAAACCGGTGGCGATCATCAGATGCCCTCTGACTAGCCCTCTGGAAAATATCGTGATACGTAGATACGCCCTTCGTTAGTCTGTCCAATTCACTCTGAAGATGTTTGAATGCCTCATTGAACAAATCACTTGGGCCCTCAGGGTGCTTGTCAGGATGCCATTTCAACATCAAGCGATGGATTGCCTTTTTCCTTTCTTCTTCCGGCAACTTCCAAATCTCTTCTAGCTCTGCAGACACGTGCTTTTTAGCCTCGTCAATGTCACCAGGGAATGAAGGATTATTCCTAAGACTGCTCTTCCCTGGGTAGTCTGGTTCTTTTCTGTCGGAAGGAACAAGGTCGAAGCATGCCTGTGCCTTCGGAATGTGGATCTTATAAATGTCAGAAACACTAGCTTCAACAAGGTCATCTGCTCCTACATCAACAAGGTATACCGCTTGTATCGATTCGCCCCTTACACGTCTTACAATACGTGCATAGATATGCAGTTCTTCATCACGATCCATCCGTTGAAGAGCGATATACTCTCCTTCTTCGAAAGACACCCACATATCTTGTTCAATCAGATGGAAAATCTGATTAGGAACACTACTTCCCGGTGGCGGAAGACGAGTTTCAGAAGTATTATTTGCTCCAAGACATACCTCCACGTCATGTGCAGCTAGTGAGGGCAAGATTTCCGAAGGAGACCTCTTAGACAAAAGGTCTACAAACACAAGCAATCCTTTGTCGTGGATCAAATTACCGAGAACGTGGTTGACACGTTCGGTTACGCTTGTAAGTGTCATTATCTTAGTTTCCTCAGTTGGATGAGTGACGTACAGCTGATGTCTGTCCTTCACAAAGGCAGGTATCTGTTTTTCACTGTTTGAAATGTTTTTGTCATCCAGCTGAAGGACTGAATTGACACTTTGCATGCAGGTCACTTCCAAATGCGTTAAGACGTCCCTCAGTGACTGCCTCTGTTCTTCATTGATAACCTTGTTATCGTCGTGCTTCACTATGCTGGCAATTGCAATGACAAGTTCTTTCGAATGCACGACCGTTTCAAGCTGCCGTTCAAACTCACAATTACCGTACTGAACAAGCGGACACGTTGCCTGATCAATATCAGATGTATTCAATACTTCTTTTACCCTCCCACTCAGTACTTTGGGGCGAAGTCTTTCTGGCAGTTTTCTAAGAACTTCTGTCATGATAGATTCTTCCTCATTGGAGAAATGAAGGATTGGGAGTTCACAGGTTGAAATGCGGCCTTTCAGATGATTAGCGTCATTGAAATAGAGAGTATCAGATCGCTTCAAGCCGTGTTTTGTCGATGGCAAGTACAAATGAGACGTTTCTTCCAATTCTTTCTCAACCAAGAGACTATCTGATCTTTGGATTCCTCTGTATAAATCAGAAGATACGTCTTCAACCATGAGTAATATGTTTGGGTGAATTGCTCCTACCTCTCCGACTTCGAATATTCTTTGAAGAACAAACGCATTTTGTGCTATGGATGGTGTGTCAGTTGTTCCAAGAATCCGAAGAAGCCAAAAGAAAGGGCCCCACCTGTCAGGTAGCTGGTAGAGAAACGGAGACAGATTACGCGGCAAAGTGCGGGAGATTTGTTTAGCTTCCACAATGGTACATGAGCTGCCATCAACGACTGGAACAAGAGGAACGTTTGCTTTACCGAGTTCATTCTCAATGTCTCCACAGTGTTCACATTTTTCTGAGGGGTTGCAGGATTTTTGGTTAGTGCATTGATCACACAGAAACGACAAGATTTCTTCCAAAACCTTGCTCAAACTTTCTTGTTTTTCAATCCTCTGACCTTCTCCCTCAAGTTTTCTACACAAGATAGTCGTGTGCTTCAAAACTACTGACAGCTCCGGCTTTATGATCATGCCAAGTGTGGATGGAATATCTTGCATGTCGCACTCGTAGCATTTTGATTTGATGGCAGCATACTGCGGCAAAATTGGTAGCACTGTCCACACCAGCTTCGTTTTCTCGATCATTGATCCAGAGTACATGATGCAACAGTCTTCATGTGCCACTGGGGGATGAAGGGATCGAAGGTCTTGATCGAGCTCTCTTCTGACGAGGAATTTTATTCTTCCTACCTGTTGCAAGAAATCTTGGTCGGAATGGAGCCTGCATTCTTTTTGCAGACAAGAGACAAGACATATCGATTTCCAATTCTTATTTCTTTGACCACTGCCTCCTTCAATTTCCTCTGCAAATGTTAGGAACATTGACTTCGTTACTTCAGTCTTCAGTCCAATTTCTCTCAGAAATTCTAAACCCAGTCTTTTCCATATCGAACTGGGTGGAAAGTCGTCGCTTGCTTTCATGAGTCGGAACACCTCGACTTCGGGGTCAAAGAAGTGTGATGCCGCATGTAGTACCCCATCATTTCCTGGAATGAATGGCAGCGAATGTAACTGCAAGTACGAAATCTTATCTTTCTTCTCTTCGTCGCGTAGAAACAGAAGCATATGCTTTATTCTTAGTAGATGCTGTGTTCGACCCTCTTGCGACATGTCACCGAATCTGGGTAAAATAAAAGTGGCATAGACGTAGTATTCATCTCCTTTGGATAATCCAAGAGTCTTGTACAGATGAGCAAACTTTTCTTTCTCTTTCAGAAAGACCGCGGGCCTGCTTTTTATCCATACATGTTGTTCAACAGAAGGGATGGTTTCTTGGAGCACGAAGACAGATCGTGAACCGTCGATGCTTACGTGTTCCTCGCTGATTGTCTCAAAGCAGGGAAGACGTTTTAAATCTTCGATATCTTCGATATCTTCGGTATTACCGAGAAAGATCCCAAGTATCTCCTCGTTCTGTCTCTTTTTAAGGCGACTGAAACGAGTAATGTCCTTAGAGATCCAGTGCAGGAGGACCTGTAATATCTGCGCCTTAGAACCAATGTTGCATGCTAGCCAATGGATTAAAGGCATTGAATCATCAGCAAGTGTGCAGATATCCAACGTTTCCAGCGCTGAAGAAGCTGGTAAACGTACGTGTGTTTGAAGAGCAAGAACAGTGGAAGATAACTTCAGTGGTACCAGGCAGAGAGATGAATTGCTTGTCGAAGACTGTCGCAGAACTTGGGAAAGGGGGACTGCAGGTAATATCGCAAAATCCCTGAGCCTTTTTTTGATTTCATCGAGGAAAACACCTGACCTATCTGGAGATTTGTTAAGACCTTCCAGTAGATTCCACAATTTCTTGAACCACTGTAGTGTAAACCTGGTAAACCTGTCATCAAAGGACAGGTAATCATCTGATGAAACCTTTAAGTAGGGAAAGTTTTCGCTCATCATCTTAGCAATGGCAGTAATGTCGAGGTCTCTCAAGACAGAGTCTTGCTTTGCTGGTATTCTGTGAAGAAATTCCTTATGAAGGAAATTCGGGGAGTTTTTTGGGAAAAGTTCCGCATGCTCTGATTTGAAGACACGTGCCGACGGGGAAAACACCCTTAGCATGCCATCTTGTGTCAGCAACAGTGGAAGGCCATCAAGTGCAAGTTTGTCTTGTTCCATACAGTACGCGAGGAGCAAAGTCAAATTGTCCTTGTTCTGAAGCTTTGATCGCGAAATTGGAATTGGAAGCTGAGTACTTAGCCGATTTTTCCCTCGTAGGAAATTCACAACTGTGGATGGAGTGACTTGAAGAACAGCAAGCGGCGTTTTCCGTTCTTTTCGTTTCTGCGATGGCTGCATAACTCTTCTAACCACCCAAACAGGAGACTCAATGACAGGAAACCCAATCTGTTGGAGGAGCTTCTTTAGGATTTCATGCTTCTTTGGCGATGGAGGTCTTGATACTCCCAAGTAAAGTGGTTCAGCAAATGTCTCACTCAACGTGTTGCAGAATCCAAGCATAGACTCATCTGTGTTTGATCCACAGTCAACAGGAGTTCTCCATGACAGAAGCCAAGTGTTCTCATCAGTTGGCAGGAGAACGGGGAAAAGCCTACATCTCGTACAAGCAATCAACTCATAGAAGGTACAAATGAGTTCCTTCCAATATCTGTCACCCTCTTGGAGTGGGAAGAACTCATGATAGGCACGTAATCCCTCCAGAGTGACTTTTAATTTGTCTTGTGGGATTGGCATTGACCACTGATAACGGTTAGTGAAAAAATTTCGAATCCACGACATGACTTTGACGTAGGAGAGTGAAATAATGTGCTCAAAGAGTTGCTTATTCCACAATGTTTGACGATCCTCAGTCGCACCTCTCCACAGACTTCTTCGACTCTCGTGATCCAAGGCGAAGTAACCATGAACATGGACTGGCAATTTCGTGTCAATAGGAAGAGGTAAGAAGCAGTAAGCTTTCCCCTTTAACCCCCTACCCGACAAACGAGCAGCAACACCTCCAATAGGAATGAGTTTATGTTGGATTATGGAGTTTTCGTCCATTTCTTTCCAGTTTGGACAGCCAAGCTGTTGACATATCACCCAATGTTCAATGTTTCTCTGTGCGTTTCTCTGTAGAAAGATTTCGTAGCAAACATCTGCAGCCTGCCGTGTTTTGACACTTTCACCTTTGTTGACAGCTGAGATGTATTCAGATACGTTGGTGTAGAAGCGTTTCTTCTTGTCCTCCTCCATTGGATCCATTTTTACTTGCACTGTTCTTGTAGATGTCAGACCACCTTCCGGAGTAATCTGTGATATTCCGACAGATGTTACATTTTTCAGAAAGAGGAGACTCTCTGATGCAGACATTTCGAATTCTTTCAGCAGTTTTTCGATCCTGTCCTTGTTCCAAATGTCGTTGCTTATTTCAGATGCTTTCGTCCTGAGAGGAAACCGAAATACAGTATAAGGATCATCAGTTTCAGTGAGAGTGTCTTCCAGGTAACAAGGAAAGACATCCGAGTACGTCTGGCGCATCCGGTCCGTGACATTATATAAGCGACCTGGGCTAGTAGGGATTGCACCTGGAACATGGTTACAGAGTGGATCAAACACGCACAGGGTGTCCCCGCCAGATATGAAACTCGGACAATCAGTGAGCTGGTACACAGTGTTAAAGCCGACGCCATAGCGACCGATCTTACTCATTTCATTTCCTTTACTTCCTTGGCCAAGGTCTTGAATTCCCTCGATGTCTTCGGTGGAAAAACATTGATTGTTGAAAACACAAAGTGCGGGGCCTTGGAGAGACTTCATGTTGTCACCAAACACCCTCTTAGTTCGATGACTGCGAGGGTCATACACGATGTGAATTTTAGTTGCACCAGCGTCATCTGCATTCTGAAGCAATTCCTTGAGCACCGTAGCCTCTCCGGAGTACGACTGAAGAATTCGCTTGATCCGGGATGTCAGTTTTTCATGCTGGCCAAATGCTACTCCTGGTAGATTTTGTGCATACTGCTCTAGAACTTGGTGGCGAACATCTTTGATGTTCAGCCTCTGTGCCAAAGTAAAGCTAATGTCCTGATGGCACTGGTAGATTTGTCCATCTTCATCACTTATCCAGTCAACATCGCTGTAACAAAGGTCTTTAGTTGAGCGCATAACATCTAGGACATCCGGGAGATAAGTAATGGAATTATCGCCATCTTTACGGGCTTTCTCAAGAAGACGCGCAATACCAATCACAACAGTCACTTCAGCAGCCTTTAATGGTCTACCGTCACCTCGAACATAGATCTCACGAAGAACATCCTCGTAGTCTGTAGCCTTGAACCTCTTCTTGATTTTTGCAGATTCAAGAAGATAGGTGTACTGGGTTAACCGCGGAGGGAGATGAAACAAGTACGGTTCAAGTAATAGGCTTTCTCTTGCCACTTTTGAGGGATGCACAAATCGTTCACCGATAAGAATCCATCTGTCATCCTTGAGTAAGGAAAGGAGTACGTTATGTGGGTTGTATCTACATTCGTCGTTCAAATACTTGTAGATATCGTAGCAACTTTTCTCAACACCACGGGACACAGTTCCTTTCTCGAAGTGATCACGGATGTTGTGCAACTGATTCATGACTTCTTTGAGAGTAGGTCGTCTCCTGTGCATATCAAGAAATTGGGACACTTCTTTTGGCATCGGCAAAACATCACACTCATCAAGGACTGGTGCAACACTGCTCACAAGGCTAATATGAGAGTTGGAGTAAATGCTGTCGGCAGCCATGTAGCGATCAAACCATTTCCATGGAAGGAAAGAAAATCTAGTGCTCCCATCTTGGATCACAGGAAAAATGGCTATTGTCTTCAATTGCTGTTTAAGAGATTTGTTATCTCTCCATTTCGTTCTGAACAGCATATCTGACAGATATGTCATCAAATCATGAGATCTTTGCAGTGCACTGTTGTCTTCTCTTGCACACAAACCAGCGACTGAGTTACATTGTGCAATGAACCTTTCTGCAGAAACGCTATCAGTTATCATTCCCAGGTCTTCAAGAGCAGCAAACGTATGATTTGACGCAAAATCGTCTCTTGGAAATACACCGTCTGCTTTGGAAAAGATCTTCGCTGCTTTACGATGTGGATGGACAAGATCTTTTGGTTTTTGAAGGTAGATATCTCCTGATACAGGGATGCATCTGACGTCTCTTAACTTCAAGCGTAGACTGTCTTTCCTGCAGTTCAGAGCGAAGAGAATTACAATATTCCTGTCTTCATCTGATACACATGGAAGTCGTGGTAGGAAAACCTCGTCAAAAAATCGCTCTTGACCAAATGTTTTTTCCTTTAACTCGCGTTCAAGATTTGCACGTATGAAAGCGCGCCGTGTTTTGTCGCTGACATCCACAACAGTAGATTCAGGGAGGCAAGTTTCCAAAATTGCGCTTACTGTATCTTTTATGGTTCCTTCGTCTTGAAATTCTTGACTCAAGAACATAACGTTCTGGAATTTCAGAGCTTTTCCATCTTTCCTGAAGAGGGCGGGTTGCGGTGATTTATTGATTCCGTGTACCAAAGTTTGGTAGAAGGCATCAAAAATTTCCGAGCAGTTTCCGTCCTTTGGCAGGTTATCAACGTCTGGCCACAGGTAATCATATGCTACTGACCCATACATGCCTGTGAAAAGTTGAAGAAAGTTCTCATCGGACAGCAAGTAGATGTAGGCTCTGCAGATAACCTCCCTGAGGAGAAGATCGTTCCACTGGGCATGTCTGTTCATACCTGCAGGTGTTCGTTTATGGAGATGCTGTCGGTTGTCAGTCACTGCGAAAGCCCCATTGATATGTACAGGCAGCATACTTTTCATGGACAATGGGAGGTAGCAGTATACCTCTCCCTGAAGTTTAAAATCATGTGATTCCAGGAAGGTCATTGCAACTTCTCCCCTGGGAGAGAGTCCCACATCAGATTCTTCTGCAGCCATTTTCCTTGTTGTTGCAGAGCCCTCGCACGTGACTTTGATCGATTTGAAGGTTTTCTTCAGCATCGCTGTCTCATTGTGAAAGAATTCTGCTCCTGAAGGGGTCATTTCCTGGGTAACTGATTCTGTGCAGAGTATGATGTCATCCTTGACAGTATTTTCCAAGAAGTCTTTCTCTATGCTGAAAAGCTTTGCAGCTTTCGAGGCGTCTGTGGACTCCGCAGGAAGATAATACATAGATACCTTCATCACTTTCTTTGTGAATATCAATAGACTTCCGGAAGATTTCCACATACTGAGCAAGAGTCCTTTAAGTCTCACTTCGTCGTAATTCTCTCTACTTATCTCACTTTTCAGCGCTGCTTCTTTAGATCGTAATGGAAGTCGGAAGAGTGACCCATCATAATGGAAAGGCTCTGACAAACGGCAACCAAATACCCCATTGAAGGGCATGAACTGATCTGGGAACCTTCGTAGGCGCAGAGAGCTCTGGAGATTGACTCTTACTCCGGGTTGAGATTTATCTCGTAGGACTCCCCCTAGGTGCGTCGTATGGGGATCGAAATACTGAATAAAGTGTCTGCTCACAAAGCAAGGTACGTCCGTCAAGTGGTACACTGAATTGAAACCAGTTCCAAATTTTCCAATTTTTTCAGCATTCTTTTCTTTTGTTCGTCCTCCGAGACGAAGAATGTTCGCGAAGTCTTCGTCTGTGAATGTCGCATCGTTGAAAACCCAGAGGGCAGGACCTTGGCACGCCTTCATCCCTGGGTCAAAGAGTTTTTCCATGGCATTACTGTTTGTTCTCATGTCAACCAGAAATCGAACTTCAGTGGCACCAGCGTCCTCAGCATTCTGTATCATTTCTTTGAAAATGGCTGTGTCCTCATATGTATTCTTCAGGATGTTCCATATCCGAAGAGTCAGAGGTTCTGTCTGACCTGCCTGGGTAAATTCATCTAGATCATCAGCATCCAAGAGCAAGCGACTGAGTGGAGGGACATGCAAAAATTTCGCAAGGTCCGCTGTTATCTGAGGATTAATGATACTGAATGTCGTGTCATCCTCAGATCGTTCTTCATGCACAAATGATTTTAGCCAAGGCCGATCAACAAATGCACTGTCTGTTACCGATATCAAATGGCAGCCTTCAGATTCTGTTGGTACTAATACACGGCTTTGCAGATCTTGTGGTATTTCCCCAATTGTGTGGAGTTGTTTGAGGATTTGGAGTACCAGACGAAGTTGGCGCGCATGGTAAGCAGTGTCATTCACCCTTGATTGCTCACAGGATTTCTTACTTCGTGCAAAATGTCAACCAATGTTTCCACATTAGCATTCACAGTTGATTTCGCTCCAAGATCACGAAACAGATCTGCAAATTGACGCATAGTATGAGGAATCTGTGTCATATATGGTGACATATCAAACGGAAGACCATCTATGCACATCTCTGTTGGGTCTGAAAATCCAGCACCATTCCATATTGGACATTGAACTGTTGTCAAGTACTTCAGTACATTTCCTCTTTGTACTTTCCATTCGTTCAAGAGGAAAGCATATATGCTTTTGACCATCGGTGCAAGTTCAATGGGATCTACATCACGTGACTCTTGAGTGAGGTGGACATACTTTTTCAACTGTTCTGTCACATTCTGCAAAGTTGGTTTCTTCGAATCCATCTGAAGATGCCTAAACAGTGGCATGAGGTTGCTGTCCTCTTTTGTGAGTGGAACCAGTGACCCGCACAATATGGAATTCTCTCTTGACAGGAGCATAGTCTCACTTGGAGTGGAGAGGAATGAATGAGGCAGTTGATACCACTGGAGCTGAGATGGATAGAATGAAGGCTGAACCTGCTCGTAAGGTATGCAGGGTTTGCTCTTGATGTAAGCTGCCAAAGTGCAAGAAATTCCTGATGAACAAGAATTTAAAAGCCTCATGTTATTGGCAAGGAACTTCAGAAAGGAGCGAGCGAGATCAACATTGTTTGACAGGGAAACAATATCAAGACACATGACTGCCTCGTCCACATTTACCTTGTCCTGTCCTCGCATGCCAAGTTCTCCCAGAGCTGAAAGGACTTCTGGTTCTGTGAAGGGTTCAGTTGGAAATAATCCTTGTTTTCCAAAGAGCCTGTGGAGAGTTTGATCCTGGATGTGAAGGAGTTCGGAAGGTGATTTCAGTGTTGAAGAGGAGTTGTCTGTGGGAACAAACTTCAGTTTTTGGAGCACGTGCTTGCTTGATTCACATTTATGTTTGATCTCATTCCAGTGACTCAAGAGCCAGAGTGTGACGCTTTGAACATCAGATTTGGTGTACAATATACCTTCGTGGAGTTCTCGCATTATGTGATTGATGACGTTGAACCTTGAAAGAGCGTCAATTTTCAATTTGTCCAGGAGAGGTTTCACATTGTGGTCCGCTGCGATAACAGCTCTTTGTAACTTTACTGGCTGAGGGAGGTCTTTCGTTTCATTTGCAGAAATGTCAATGTATCCGATAGATTCCCTTGCACTAACTATCGATGTACAAGAAGCGCCAGAACCACAAAGTAGCTTGAAGAGTGGAAGAGAAAGCAGTAGATCACGGGCCGAGGAATTGATTGTTGCATTGGCGATACATTTGTTGAAGAGGTCACGTTCGCTATCCTTGAGGCCTTGTAACTTGTTGATAAGAGAACTGCGGTCTATGTTCTGAGTTGCCGTAAGAATTCCGTCTGCAACTGGCTGCTGAATGTAACCTTGGGATATCACTGCAGGGTGCCGGATGACGTAATCTGTGAAGTTGAGAACTTCAATGCCAATCTTGACAAGGACGCCTTCGAGGTGTTCATCCAGAGCAACCTGCCCATTTCTTTTGACAATCAAAGCCGACTTTTTTGCAAGTGCTTTGAGTGTAACCTCGGCAGCGTTTGTGTCTGAAAGTGGAATTAGGGGCAGCCCTTCAAATTGGGACAGATTGTCCGGACTCTCTTTGTAAAACATATTCCAGACTGCTTCCAGCCACGGAGCAGGTGGTTGGTTGGCGATTCCTGGCTCTTTCTGCCATCTGCCAAATCTGCGTCTTAGAAGTGTAGCAACTGATTCTAAGCTCAAGACCTCAAGCTGAAACCCGCCCTGTGCCGCTGCAATCAGAAATAAAACACAAGGAAGAGGAACATTATGAACGAATCATGATGCGATTACACTCGAAGATGCAATGGACAGTCTCAAAACAATTCACTACATTGTGTTTCATAAAATTGTAATAAATCTGTTTTTAGAGCAGATTTAAAGTGATAATGCATCATCTTCATTTGATATCAAAGGATTACGATTTCCTATCAATGGTTTCTTTTCGATAAAGAAGACAATTGAAAATCAGCAGTCACTTTTATGCTACCATTACAGATATTCCAGAAGTGCATACATACACTCATGTTACTAATCCAGTTATTTTTTTCACTTAAAACAACTGAAAATAAACAGAAGAGTTAATAATTTCCTTACTGCAGTAATCAATGACGAAATGTGCGTAATTAGAAACCATTACAAATAGGTTTTGTTTTAGGATATTTTCGTTCCTTACGCTAAGGTGGATCTCTGTAATTTAAGAGCATCTTTTAACAAAACATGAAAGACAAGATTAGATTACACTCCTCTCGAGAACGTCAAGGAAACACACGGACGTTATCTTACTCCCTCCAATACTCTACGAAATATGTTATGAACTTAGATAATTTGTTTGTCAGCAGAGTATGGCTCCGACTACACGTGAAGTAAAGATGTTGTATAAATACAGCGAAAATGGATGTAAAATACGGCACTTACCCACTTTGGTAACAGAGTCTCGAAGTGCTTGAGATACTGCTGTTCGAATGAAAGACTGACTCTCACCAGGAATGAGGACGCGTGGAAATCGGGCGGTAGGAATGTACACCTTTCTATGAGAGTCTCCAAGTGAGATAAACCTGCCATCATCCGAAGCTTCAAATGGGATGAAACTGTCGTCATCGAGAGGAAGTAGTGGCAGCGTGGTCAACTCAGAGTACTCTCCATCTGACATGATGTATTCGAGAATCAAAAGTTTCTCCTGACTGTTGAGATCTTCGAGGACAGACTCATGTCTGCGAATGCACCTACGAAGAAGTGCCGGGGTTGTTGTGACGATGTCCCCTTTGAAGTATTTCCTGATGGATTGCATGCAGAACTTGGGGAGCGATGCGTAGGGCTGATCAGCGTACCGAAGGCACTTCAGTATAACCACTTCCATTTCGTCTTCCACTGACAAATCGTTAAAGACGACTTCTCCGATTTTCAACCATCCATTGTTCTCGCTGTGTATGACACGTTCTTCGAACAATTTTTCAAAGAAAGGCTCTAGGATAACATTCCATTTGTCATGTACGCATGACTCGTCAGGCCATGCACAGTAGATGCTCTCCACGCTGACGTCATCTGCATTTATTGAAGTTGTTATGGCTCTGACGTATACAGACGGAATAATTTCTTTTACAAGCAATTCATTCCATTTCGCGGAAACATCTGTTTGATCTGGACCAGGCCACTTGATCGCCCGGCGGTCACTCTGAATTCCGAAAAACCCATGCAAGTGAACGGGTAATCCAGTACGGCTTTCTTCGCCTGGAGGAAGTGGTAAGAAACAGAAGACCCTTCCAAAAGATCTGTCATGTTCATCTCTCATGATATTGACAGGAACGGCAATAGCCGTCCATGGCAACAGATTCTGCTTAACAGCCATATCGGAAAGTTCTGGACTCATAGCGGCACCTGCGATGTGGTGGCAAACAATCCAACGGGTAGTCTTTGATCCTCCTACGTTTTCAGAAGATATCTTGACATCATAGGACATTGTAAGGTCTTCTCGATTTGCCACAGTTCTCGAACAATACTCCATCAACTGTCGCGCGAACTGATCCTGCCCAGTCGGTTGTTCTTCATGACCTGTAACATTTGCCTTAACGCGAACAATGCGACGAGAATTCTGGTCAGTCGGTCGCTTCATAACTTCGACTTCTTTCAGTGACCGGAGGAAGAGCATCACGACATCCGCATCAACAAGGAAAGCGTCAAGGAGATCGTCCATCTTCTTTTCATCCGTATAAACCTTGTTAGAAAGTTCACTCTCTGTCTCTCGCAGCGGGAATCTGAACAACGTCCCGTCGAATTGTCCGTCACGGAACCCGTCTTTGACATCGTCGAAAATTTGTCGATACGGTCGGAACTGGTCCTCGCATGCACGAAAGGTGTTTTGGTCCTTTGAGTTTTGCAGGTCAAATCGGAATCCTGTCTGGGGGAGACCATGATTATTTCTGAAGTGTTTCGCCAATGGATCCAAGTAGGCTACCCTACGGTCACTCATGATGCTTGGGAGATCTGCGAAGAAAATAAAAGCTTCCATGTAACAATGTATCGTCAAAGGTCATCATATAACTTTGCGTCATTTTCCTTATTCTATATTATTTGTTTTCATACAAATTAGGTCTTTATCCCCCTGATTTTGATGAATTTACCCATTATTTAAAATTGTTTTGTGACAGGTAAGTACACAAAAGAAATCAGCAGCAGGTAAACATATACACGTATCATACACGTATCATACCCCGACGTAAATCCGTATCGTGGAGTGTGGAGGTGATCAACGATAGTTATCACATACTCGCACGAGGGCAAGCCAGTGATACGCACCACCAGCGTAAATCCAGACAGAAGAGTTGGGCGGGGGGGGGGGGGGGGGAGGGGATGATCGGCAATAGTCATCACATAATAGCAAGAATACAAGGTCATAATACGCACACGCGTGAGATGTGTACATACAAAAAGAAATGAAATGAAATGGTTACAAGGTTATTTATTTCTGTATTGAATTATGTAGTAGATAGTTTTGTAGTTTCCTGGGATTTGTTTTTGTGCAAAATATTCGATGTTTCTTTCCATCAAAAAGCAAGAAACATTTTAACCCACAGGGAAGTATGCGGGGAGAGAGTGTGGAGGAAGAATTTTCCGGGGGTGGTGAGAAGGGGTTGGGTTTAATAAATAATACACTTCTTTGTTATGTTTAACGGCATGAATTTTCTTTCTTTATTAAAGATTTGTTGTCTAACCTGTTGGTTCTCATTTTCCTGACAACATCTTATGCGAAACACAACATCTAGTAAACAGAATGGTGGGCATAATGTAAACTTTGAATAATGAGACACTGAACGTTGGACAAATTATGCTCGTCTTCTCTTGCGATTCAACGGAAATGTACCTGTGATATGGTAGACTGAGTTAAAACCGATGCCAAATCGGCCAACCTTGAGTGGGTTGTCCTCTTTGTTGCTGCGTGCTGGCTCCTGTATTCCCTTCCAGTCCTTTGGCTTGAATTTGGCATCGTTATATGCGTAGAGGGCGGGACCCTGGTACGGTGCCAGGGAGTCACTGTAGAGTGTTTGCGTGCCATACTGTCTGACGTCATAAAGAAATTTAACCTTCGTGGCTCCAGCGTCTTCCGCATTTTGCAGAATTTCCTTATGCAAACAAACAAAACGGAAACGTACAAAATCCAATTGTATCGATGTTGAATTAATGTAATCAAATAAAAGATATTTTCATCAAAACTGTAGTTTCTAGTCTCAACACAATCCATCGCCTTAAAACTTATTTCCCTTCCAGTTTTAAATTGACATGGTGAACGAGGTGCCGTACAATCACTTATAGGATTAGTAACAACTCCTTTGAAAGATCCCAACCTAAATACTGCATTAATAAAGCGCACTCATCGATAGGCTACGTTTCATTTGTCTCACAATTTTTTCTTCGTTTAGGTTTTATGTTGAACGAAAAGGTTTCATGTTAACAATAAACATTATGCTCTAACGTAATCAGTAAGCTTTTTAGTTTCAACCCTGCCATTTCAGACGGCTTTGCCGAAACTGATTCTCCAGCATTTGTTTTCATGATTATGAAGAGCAACATCGGAGTTATAATCATCTTTCACAAGGCTAAAATACCTGGAAGGATTTGAACTTTTGACATCATGATAGAATGGAAATAGGTTATAACCGGTTATGTGGATTCTAATATACAGTGACTTTACATATAAGAATTCAGCATTAACATCTTTGTTTTGTTTTTATATTGTGTTATTTTCAATTTTTTCACATGCAGTGGCGGATCCAGGGTTGTGGGGCGAACTGGACGCGCGTCCTCTTCAATTTTATAAATACAGTGAGTTATAAAGTTTTTGAAAATTATATCAAAAGTAGGCATGAAATCCCATGATGACCAACATTAACATAAAAAAAAAATACCTAAGGTGGCAGGGGGAATACTCCCCCCCCCCCCCACACACACACACCTCCCTCACCCCTATCCCGCTCCCTAGCTTTGCCCCCTCCCTTTTACGGAATTCCTGATTCGCCCCTGACATGCCATTTGATTATTTAGAAATATTGTATATACAAAGATCATACAATGACTTACCTTCAAGATCTGACCGTCGCTGTAATCACGAAGAATTTTCTTCAGATACGTAACGAGAGGAGGGACTGTGATACCAAACTCGTCTGAATAGATAAGATTAGCAATGGGGAAAAAAAAAACTCATTCAGACGTCAGCACTTTCAAGCCTCATCCTGCTCATTATACACGTTTTTTTGGAAAATCATTTTGCCGAGACAGACATTCATTTATCACTTTTATCTCTTGCCATCGTTTCCATCCAAAGTATTCATTAAATGTTCCATTACGGAAGGCTTGCATTCATGCATCCCAGCTGTTACAGTTGTTTGAAGCTTGACCTTTTCATTGTATGTTTCAGAGAAGCATACACTACAGTAGTTGAATACAGTTCCCCGACAACAACAGCTTCACACAAAAAAAGATAATTGTTTGATAAGAACGTGTTCATGTGATATTTAATTTGTATAGGAAGAGGCAATTAAACGGAAATGAATTGCATTTAGATAATCTTGTATCAATTATTCACAACTACCACTAGTTGTAAGCTGGTAGAATTGAGTGCACAGAGTGTATTGTTGTCATGTCTTTATTCTAACTATAATCTAAGCGCAATGTTCTTCTTGAATTTCGTTAGTGAAAATTGACAAACTACAAGAGAAGGAAAATAACAAGCTAACATTATAAATGCATCTTTTATCAGCATTCACAGGGAGGTTACCTTGGTAACTAGTCACGAATAACATAAAAATCGACATTATGCAAAAAGTGCACACGTTTGTTGGTTTAAACGCTATACCTTACCCCTCAATTGAGTGGATCATACTTTGAAATAGATCTTTGTCAGAACTGCGTTTGTTTACACGATAATTTACTTAATAATGAAGCAAAACACTCGTAATGAGAGTTTACTCACGGTCTGAGTCATCAAGCTCCTGGTCCTGAATAAGTAGGTGGAGGAAAAAGAAAAAGAAAAGGAAGTCATATTATGAAGGAGGTGTTAGTAGAGTCCTAAAGAGGCTTGTAACGTTTTCTTACGTGATATTCCAATTTGATAATTTCGAAATGTTCACTTTTATCCGTCTTGTGTGAGGATTTCTTATCATACTATTGTACTGGATTCCTCTGTTTTAATTAAAAGAAATCAAAACCCAAGGAAAAATGTGAATTGAGTGAAAGCAGCAACATCAATAGAGCACATCAGTGAAAGTTTGAGGAAAATTAGACAATCGATTCAAAAGTTGTGATTTTTTTTAAAGTTTTGGTATTGGATCCGCTGGATGAGGGGACTACTAGAGTTCATGACGTCATGTGTGGACAACAATACAAAGAGAGTATAGAGGGAATTCCACAAAAAGTCATTTTCATGAAAGTTACACATTTTATCAAATTAGTGCTGACTTATGTGTATAGGTTAGTATTCATTTCCCCTGCTTTGTATACAAGCGCTTAGTCAAGTGCTCTTTCATTATGTTTTAGAAAAATTAAAGCAAGTTGAATTTTCATATATGTTTTCTTTATAAGTGTTGTCCACACATCCTATGCCCTAAACTCAAGTAGTCTCCTCATCCAGCGATTCCAACACCAAAATTTTAAAAACTCACAACTTTTGCATCGATTGTCCAATTTTCCTCAATCTTTCATTGATGCATGTGATCTGCTAATGTTGCAGCTTTCAGTCATTCCGATTTCTCTTTGGGTTTTGGTTTCTTTTACCCAGGCTAAATGTCTAGCTTATCCTATGAGTACATTCGTTGAAGCCGTAGCATGCGATATCTACGAAGTGTACGATGATGTGACCAAACATTTCGTTGAAATACCAGTAATTTAAAAAAAAGAACGACAGCAGTGCTGCTAAATTACTGTTCAACAAGTATAAACTCTAATTTAGTAGGGCATCACTTATTACAGAATTCATGTACTAAAAATCCTGTAAGCTCTGTCAGAGTGTTGGGAGGATGTAGCTAGCCATGCATTTTGAAAATACTTAATCACAATGTCATAATGAACACAAATATGATACATAATCTCCGACGAATCTGAATATACCTATAGCTTGATAGTACGAAAAATGCAATTTGCACTATTCTAATAGGTTTCTGTAATGGATTATAATTGGAACTCCTTTATCTGTCCCCCATTTCAGACTACAGCGTTATCAAATGGATATACGACGTAGATTTATGTGTCTGAAAGCCCGTGTAATATACGTCGTATGCATTTGAACATGCAGTACGTCGTATGTGCCCAAATGCTCTTCTGTTATACGTGTCATGTGTAAAACGGGGTTTTGACCAGGGAGGTGATCTCACCTCCCTGGTGAGTCCCTTTTCGCGACTCAGGAAAAGAAAAACCGAAATTGTCAGAGCATGGATTTATCCAAAACCATGAAAACGTTCATATTTTGAGAGAACCTATTCATGTTCCTTATTTTCGAATAAGCAAAACTCTATTTAGTACGCAGAAGAAGGCAAGATTTTCAAACAAATTCTAAAGCTCCTTATCTTGGGGGGGGGGGGGATACTCTCCCTCCCGCACCCCCCACCGTACGGTCGCTTCTCTCCATAGGGCGACTTTGATGCTCTGTACATCTCATATCAGGGAGGTTAGAGGTATCTCTTCCCACCTCCCTGGCCATACCTAAACTTGCTTTCTGAAGCTCCGCTTCAACCATGTTAACAGAGCCTTCTTACCGCTACAACGTCCGGGTAGCGTCCGGGTAATTTTTTTTTTTATTATATTTTTTATCCTGCCTGTTAAAACGGTCCCCGCATAATATTGCTCGGACGTTGCCGCGGTAGCTTTTGCTTTTGCTTTTATATTTTGCAATCTTCTGCCTTGTTTTTTGTTTGTTTGTTTGTTTGTTCGTTCGTTTGTTTTTTGTTCAAAGCGAGGAATTTTATCCTCCGGACGTCGTCGCGACGTTCCTGCGGTAGGATCTGTTAAGAAAGGGCTTGACGTTGGCATCTCTGCAAATGAATCCAACGCAATATAAAAAAAACATAATGAGCAAGTTACAGAAAGTTAGACCTTCTCACTAATTGCGCAAGAGAGAGACATAGCCATGAGCTTCTGCCTATGGTATATCGGGTCGTTGCGTTTGAATGATCCTATTTCAATACGTCGTATATATCCATTTATAAAATGGGTTCAAGAATGTAGCCAATAGGAAGCGCTGAAATGAGACACACCTCCTTCCTTTACTTCAGTACAACTGCACTGCCTGTAATCCTATGGTAGATTGCCGATCGTCTGTGCGCGCGGCGGCTCCTTTGATGAATTGCATGCATACGCGTACGCGCTGTCAATCCTGTAAACAACTTCTAGTTCGGGCTGCCGGCCGGCCGGCCTGTCTTCCCTTGTACATAACATATGTGGCGTACGTACGTATACTGTACTATACGTACGTACACTTTGTACAGTACAGTAGACCAAGCGTTATGGGACCGGACGCGTACATGAAGTCACTTTGAAGAGCAAATCCAACGATTTAGCAGGTTAATTCTCACGCCGTTTTCAGAGTATGTTGTCTAGTAGGCCTATATGAGGAGTCTATATCAAGTCTTTAAGGTAAAGGGTGCATATTCTATGTAAAATAAGTAAGTTTTCATGCGGGTGTCCGGAAACCCAACCCCCTTTATACTTATACTGTATGTGCGGGACTTCCGCGAGTGCGACGTGCGTAAAAGTTTGGGACGAACATCTTCGGACGTCTTGACCCACAAAGGTACGTGAAAAACGCTGAAAAATGATGTTAGTTTTCGAATTTTCGACCCATTTTATAAAACAAATGATGCACAGGATTATTTCGTGGCGTTAGTGTAGGCGTAGCTCACTCTCGGGTATTTACAATGTAGTGCATGTTTCACAATTGTAAATACCCTCGAGTGCACTACCCCTACACTAACGCACTCTATCCTGTGCATCATTTGTATATTATCGGATATATCTCAGTGTGTCTTAGCGCACTTTCGAGAAGTCTGCACTGATCCAGATCTGTTTACAGAGGCACATTCATACCGACCTGGTAAAAATAAAAGTTTGAAACAACGTTACAATGGTTGTTGCCTCAAAGACACATTACTCTTGTGATCTATCACGTGAAACAATTAAGTATACAAACCTCTCACGCATGTGCATCGCCGAAATTGTGGAATGAGTTTACCTTCAAACTCATCACTCGAATCAACGAATCGATCTTTTCAATGAAATATTTACAGTTTATGGTAAAAGAATACATCAGGGCCTTTTGCATTATACAAGTGACGATAATGTGTATTAGTTTGTGCATTGTCAAAATCTGTAGTTATTATTATTACCATTATTTTCATTGTCATTACATTGGTTTTTTTTTCCTGTCAGGATTTCGTAAGGTACGAAGTCTCTGTCACGTGGTGTAGGTGCAGCATGCATGCTCAATGATCAGCGTTACCAACATCCAGAAATTGCCTGAGACCTATGCACACTTGGTTAGCCGTAATGAATGCATGAAAACATCAATGGAGTATATATAATATAATTTTTCTTTTTTTTGTCAGGCAAAGGGAAGTGTATCTCCAGAGTCATTGCCGAATCTGTGCCACTCCATTGGTTGGGGAGATGGCTGTGTATAAATCATGAGATGTGGTCAAAACCTCAGGCTTACTGAGAGTTAAATGATAGATCGAAGACCCTTCATATAGGCCTATATTGCATCCCTTTACATCATTTGCACCAAAACCTGTCAACAAAATGGAGGCTGCAGAGTGTACACGAAAAAACAAAAATGCATTAAAGGGATTGTATAGTTTTGGTTGAGACCTAATTTCAGGTTTCTAACATTTTCTTCTTTTTTTTTGGTGAGATACTAGTAATGAGAAACCTCTTATGAAATATGAAAGAGTATAATTCCATGAGGAATTCAATGTCGATTTGATGACCAGAATCACGTTGCATAATCGAGGATACAGTGAACTTATTTCTGGCCTCGTAAAAATCAAACCACAAGCAAAAACAAAGTGTAGACTATTATCATAACTCATTTATTACTTACGTATAGCTTGTTTTTATCTTTATGGCGGCACCCATGGTTACAGCTCGTTATTCCGAAGGTTCGTTAATCCGAAACACACAAATTCCCTATACCTAGAGTTTCGTTAATCCGAAAATGAAAAAGGGTTCGTTAATCCGAACATTTGTTGCGTTATTCCGAAGGTTCGTTATTCCGAAGGTTCGTTATTCCGAAGGTTCGTTAATCCAAAAATGAAATAGGGCTCGTTATTCCGAAGGCTCGTTTATCCGAAAATGAAAAAGGGTTCGTTATTCCGTAGGTTTGTTAATCCGAAAATGAAGGGTTCGCTATTCCGAAGGTTCATGAGGCCGAAATGATATAGGGTTTGTAACAAATCTTCGGAATAACGGGCTTTGTTTCATTTTCGGATTAATGAACCTTCGGAATATTAAACAAACCTCATCACATTTTCGGATTAACAAACCTTTGGAATAACGAATCTTCGGAATAACGAACCTTCGGAATAACGAACCTTCGGACTAAAGAACCTTCGGAATAACGAACCTTCGGAATAACGAGCTGTAACCGTATAACACAATGGCGAAACACGCACGGCATTGTGAATACTACTATGCGTTACAAAAACATTTCCCACTTTTGATCCTTTATAATTCAAAAACTATACACGTATATCAGATAACACTAACATTGAAATGAGCGATAGCTGAATAGTGTACAATTTTGTTGGAGGTAATTTGAAAATGAAAGCATGATAGAATTCAGTTTTGTTAAATTCATCATTCTTATTTTTCAGTTAGGTTTCAGATTTTGCTCTATTTTCAGCCCTCGAAACTTCAACTTCAACTTTGCACAGGAGGTTATTGGTGTGTATAGGAGTATGTTAATTGTTGATAACCAGACAATGGTCCTGGACAATGGCCAGGATTGGAATGCTCAATGACATATTTATGACGAATTCCACTATCACAGCTAGTCTTTATCAATAGTGAAATGCGGTGTATGCAAGCACAAGGAAACATGTGCTCACTTTTTGCATGTACATGCAGTTCACCCTGTGTCATGAATTCAGACTAGCAGTGCTCAGGGCAATCCACATGAATATTATTAATCAAGCATTCGTGTGCCTTGCAGCAGAGCTCTGAATAGGTGGTAGCCATGTCCATTGTTCAGGGTCATTGTAAGCATTCACTCACATACACATCATTGGTTCCTGTGTGAAGTTCAATTTTCGTACAGAGGGTTAAAATGTGCTCAAAATCTGGAACTTAACATTGAAATAAATCATTGATTTCATGAAACTAATAAACGCTTTCATTTCAAATCACCTCCAACTAAATTGTACACTATTCAGCTATTACTCTTATCAATGACAGTTTTATCTGATATAAACTAGTTTTTGAACTATTAAGAATCAAAAGTGGGAAATGTTTTTGTAACACCTAGTAGTACCAGAGAGTGAGTTGCATCTCCACTAGATAATGTCACGAACTTAAAGGACAAGTTCACCTTCATATACATGTGGATTGAGTGAAGGCAACAATGTTAGTAGAACACATCAGTGAAAGTTTGGGGAATATCCGACAATCCGTCGGATAAAAGTTATGAATTTTTAAAACATCTGTACAATCACTGCTGGAGGAGAAGACTACTGCAGTGTATGATGTCACATGCGTACAACGATATAAGGAAAATAAAAAGAGAATTTCACAAAACTTGACTTTTTGAATAAAGTGCACATTTCCTTGACTTGTTACTGACTAATGTTAGGGGTAATATTATTCCCCTTGACTTCTGAAAGAGAGAAGTCGAGTGTTCTTTTGTTATGTGAGAAAAGTGAGAATATCTTGAATTTTCTTTATACTTTCTTTATATAGTTGTACTCATATGACGTCACAAGCTATAGTAGTCTTCTCATCCAGTCGTGACTCAGCAGAAACTTCAAAAATTCATGACTTTTGAACGGATTGTCCGATTTTCCTCAAACTCTCAATGATGTGTTCTACTAATATTGCTGCAGTTACTCAACCCACATGTCTATGAAGGTGAACTTGTCCTTTAACGTATTCACGACATTGAGCGTGTTTCTACTGAGCGACGAAAATTCGAGGTGATGCCAGCCGATGTGTGGTGATACCGGCCGATGCCGGCCGATACCAGCCGATGCGTGGTGACACCTCGAATTTTTCCTCAGTAGAAACAGATCTGGTAGTGGCCGATGCCGGCTGATGCGAGGTGCTCCGTCGTCCATCTATTGAGGTGGTCGATGCGTGGTGACGCGAAGGACGATTCTCAGTAGAAACACACCGGGTAGCGAAATTCGTGGTGTATCGGACGTCTAGAATTTCTCCCCGCGCTTTTCAATCGGTTCATCGCACACATGTGTACAAAATACGTGTGTACACACAGCGATCGACCGTGTTCGCATCATGCTTTGTTGGTACCAACTCGCTTGTGTATGTGTTATAGGCCATACGTTACGTTACATGTGAATTGTGGCATTCATCGCCTATTGTTCGCGTGATTAACAGCCTAACTTATTGCATTACTAAGCCCTCATCACTTACTTGATTTTACACCGCGTTATTTCATTTTATATTGTCTCGAATCGCGAGAGTACCACATTAGTATGTCGCAGTCTTGAGAAAATCTCAACTGGACCCTCGATCTCCAAAGATTTCTCATCAGTCAGTGGCAGGATACCAGTATGTTAGTTCGGGGTATCGTTGGATGGGAAGACGAAGAGAAATGGCTAATCAAAAAATAGCCGACGCAGTTGTAGCAAAGCAGGCAGTGCGCGCGTGACCCAAATCTGTGACTTAAAAATACCTGACTTCCGGAATCGCCGCATTTGCACGTCACCTTTGCATCACCTCGTATTTCATCGCTCAGTAGAAACAGCTCGAGTGGTCATAAAATACGAGGTGCTGCGTTGGACAAAATTCGTGACGATGCCAGGGATGTGAGGTGCTCTCAGTAGAAACACGCTCTGACATACAGTATGATTCGTTCATCTGCCTGCTTACTTCTCCTGCCATTCCTTCCGGACTGAAACTCCAAATTCCCCGTCGCCCAAAATAGATTATTGGGGCTGATTTCCCCTAGCGAAGGAGATCCACAGCGCATGCGCGACATCTCGCCGCCAGCATGTTGGCCATGCAATGTCATGCGAGTTCTGTTCATCATAATGTATGTTCTGCATCGAATGCCGGACAAAAATCACGTTACCTCCATGTTCATAATACCGAATACCGCAACTGATTAAAGGGACTGTACAGTACTGGTTGAGGTAGGGATTCATGTTTTGAACATTCCTACGTGAGATAATGAAAAGCCTCTCATGAAATATGAATGAGCATGTAATTTTAAGAAGGATTCAACATTTATTTGATGAAAAATGGCTTTCGAACAAATGGCGAAGATATCCAAAAAAAAAATTAAATTTGCTAATAATAAAAGGCGACATGCCATAACTTTATTAGGATATCTTTGTTTCACCTTGTTTTTGGATGTCTCAGCCATTTCAAAACCGATTTTCATCTAATAAACTTTTGATACCCCTTAGAACTGCATGCTCTTTGACATATCAGAGTAGTTTCTGAATATCTCGCAAAACGTTAAAAGCTTAATCTTCACCTCGACCAGAACTGTACACACCCTTTAAAGTCTGGTTAGCTAAGGCATGAAATACCATTAGCACATAAAGCAAAAACGCAGCCGTAGTGCTTCAAAATAGCTCTAAAAAATGTGAGTTCTGATAGAAACAACCAGTGTAAAATAGTTAATCAATATAAGCAATGTTAAAGGTCCAGTTTACTTTGATAGCAGTGACTAAAAAATGTTCAAGATATCACATTTGATGCATATGTGTAGGTCTGTGGCATCACAAAACATCCTACCATGTCATTTTTCGCAATAAAGCGTAAAATGTAAAAAGATATCAGTACTTTTCAATAACATTACAATAAAAAAATAACTGTAGACGGTTAAGTCTGGAAACATTTGTTACATCTGTTAACATTTGTGTATCTAACAATACTTAGCATCGATTAAACAGATTCAGATTTTTGCAGTTGTTGTTTTATCTCTTACTCACATTTTGGAACTATTTCAAAACACTAATGCTTGTTGTTGGTGTTTTTTTTTCATGTGCAAATGATATGCAAAATGCCGAAATGTCTACATGGTTTAGTTAAAAAATAGTGATATCTCCTTGTATTCTAGGCTTTACTAATCTTTTATTTTTGATGGGAGGATGTTTTGTGGTAAATCTGAGCTACACATAGGCCGTATGCGACAAATACGATGACTCGAACTTTTTTTTTTCTACAAGCATTGCTCTCAAAATAATGGTAATCATGCAGTACCTTTGACTTGCTCACCTCGAGGCTCCCTAGAATAAACCTGAAGTCAAACTCAAAGTTACCATATTGCTGTATCTTATTTCTAATTCTGGGCCACTTATTAATCAGTTAAGAATGACATATTACTCTAACTTAACACCTGTTTGACAGTATATCATATACAGGGTAGGGACATAATAATGGCAATGTGATACGGGGGGGGGGGGTAAGTCTGAAAGGGAAAGGTTTGCCAGTGTATGAGAACTATTGCATTTCGAACACTTATCAATAGTTGTTATAGTTATTACAGTCAAATCGTGAAACTTGTTCTGTGTGTTACTTATGGAATATTTAATTTTCATGTCATTTCAATATGTAACAGCATTACACCGTAGAGACTTTGAAATGTTCTGATTTTCCTCATAGATGTAGGCTACCTAGCCGTAAGATTAGTAAGATTGCACATTAAAGGGATCGCCTAGTTTTAGTTGAGACCTAATTTCAGGTTTCTAACATTTTTTGGTGAGATAATGAGAAACCACTTATGAGATATGAAAGAGCATGTAATTCCGTGAGGATTCAACGTTTATTTCATGAAAATGGTTTTGAAATGTCTGAGATATCCAAAATCGACTAATTCTAATAAAGTGTGTGACCCACATTTTATTACGATTGCTTTGTTTTACTCTGTTTTTGGATGTTTCAGTCATTCCAAACCTGATTTTCATCAAATAAAATTTGAATTCCTCTTTAAATGGTACGCTCTGTACTATCTCATAAGTGTTGTCTTGGTATCTCGCAAAAAGTTAAAAGCCCAATTCTCATCTCCACCAATACTGTACCATTCCTTTAAGTTTGGGTTTAAAGTCAGACATTGGATTCATGCTGTGTTGAGACTGAGGAAGGAGCAACGATCAAAGCAAGAGACCAAACAATTCGTAAGGTGTCTTTTGAAGGACAGCGAGGCGCATGAGCTATTTAATAGGTGTTCTCCCCAGGGTACTTCCCCTGTTGAACAGGGCTTTTCAGTATTCAGATTTTCCTTTTCGATCTACCTGCGTTAAAACCATTCATGTGTGTTTTATATCACAATGAGTGTCTAGATCGTGATCGACGGTTCTTTCACAGTATAATGCTTTATACGAGCTAACGGATGCACAACAAATTTGAAAATTGTCAAGAAAAGTGCTTTACGAATATTTAGTATTCACGAGTATTATACTGTGGAAGAAAGCCACACCGCCGTGTTTATCTACAGATGAACGCCACACGGTGGGGCTGAATTCACGAGTATAAACAGGCGAGCCGCCGTAGTATTTGTACGGATACGCAGTGGTGGGGCCTATTTCACGAGTATGCCTATTTAAGTGGTAATTACATTCTTAATGATAATGTCTATTTTAATACTTGCATCGATTATTTCCGTCAAAGTACTTTGAAAACTGTGGAAACTTACCGACATGACTGGATCGAGGCTTTAACAAAACGTTTCAAATCAGGTGAGGCGGATCTACAGTAGAGGAGGAACACTGATCAGATTTCTCAATAAGAGTTCTATTGAGCACTGGTTCGGTGTGTCTGCATGTTTGTCTGCATGTTTGTTTTTAACGTTGCACACTGAGACGTCTCCTTCTCCATTTTGTCTTTTTTCTCGTTCCGGTGATCTTCTCGTATCAGTCGTACTTACGAGGGATCTCTACGCTAATGAAATGCCTCAGATGCAGTTTGACGGGAAGCGAAACATACGGGTAAACATACTCGGCGATGTGGGCTAAAGGCTGCAGAGAAAAGATGCCCCAGATCGCCAAAACGTGACGGAAAATGGAAGATTGTTCATCTTGATGTTCGATCACACGTCTTGTCGCTTCTCTCACCACACATTTTGGAGCCCATGCGTCGACACTTGCCAGTCGACGATTAACAATACATCACACCCACGCGGCATCCAAGCAGGAAATGAAGTCGGCGCTCACTGCTCAGCACGAGTCCACTGCCTGGGCTGGGTCTCATTTTATAAATTATGTAAAATGATATTATGATATAGCGTATAAGCAATGAATGCTCGTATGTACTTCCCTGAACAGCAGCCAATCAGGAGACGGGACTTTGGTCACCCTATATACACATAATTCGGTATCATTTAATTATATTATAGTCTTTGTGTACAGGCCTAGTTGTGTTTTGCTTGTGAACCTATCGGCTGTGTATAAAGGTCACACAAAGAAAATCTACTCGTTATGTTTTTAGACCAGGAGCTGGCTGCTGGTCAATTTACCCCATCAAGCCCAAAAGGTTTGACCCCTCAAAGTTACTGGGGCCACCCCCCTCATTACAAAACTGGGCGTCAGCCTGATACCTGAGGGAGGGGTGTCGTCCCCCCAGGGCCCCCCCCCCCAAAAAAAAAACAACAACAAACAACAACAACAAACAAACAAACAAACAAACAAAAAACACGCCCCCCGGCGGGTGTAATTTACCCCATGGAGCCCATGGACCAAACCTGGTCTAAAAGAATGGCCTAGGGGTGTACATAATAAAAATATAAAAACTGACAAAATATCTGGTCGGGAAAGGGGTTGCCAGACCGTCCCCCCCCCCCCCCCTCCGGGGCCCCCCTGGCGGTTGTAATTTACCCCATGCAGCCCATGCATCAAACTTGGTCCAATGAAAGTACTATGGGTGTACATAATGAAAATATAAAAGCTGACACAATATCTGGTCGGGAAAGGGGTTGCCAGACTTCCCCATCGGGCCCCCCTGAGACCCCCTACACACATAAACACCCCTTATGGGTTGAGATTTCTCAGTGTAGCGTGCAGAGAGGTAGAAGTCTACATGTACATAATAACGTTAGAAAAGCTGACATTACATCTGGGCAGGAAAGGGGTTAAACTGCCCCTGGGACAACCACTCCCCCTATACCCCCCCCCCCCCAAAAAAAAAACAAAAAAAAAAACAGACACACACACATTTACACACAAAGCAATACGCACCCACATGTGTATTGTAATGTACCAAGTCATTCCGAAGGAAGAGGTACGTGGCATGGTGATACATATCTTTTAAAGGAGACCTCCGGATGATTTTCAGATTTTTACGTTTGAACAACTATAAAATTAGTTATACTGAGGACAGAGTTTCAGAATTTCTGATAATTGGGATGAAGAATAAGAATATTTTCAAAATTTATAACAAATCGAAATGAACAAGGATGATGACATGGCAGAGTCACTATAAGAATGCATGAGTTGGGGCTCAAGGAAGCAGAACAAAAGAAGAAGGCATGCATAGATTGTACACAGGTGAACTCGGAAGCAAGCGGTATTGTTATGGAATTACACTGCTACATTTCTGAAATATGTGAACCTCCTATGTCATCATCCTTGTTCAGTGTAATTTGTTTAAGGTTTTTCAAAGTATTGTTTCTCTGCTCAAGTACCACAATAAATTCCACAAATCTATACATGGGGTTGTCGATTTATGTACGACATGATGTGAAATTATGGAATTCGTCTGGAATGTCCCTTTAAGTCCATACAGAAAGGATTAAGTATTGATACAATCTCTCCATTCATGTTGTGTGGCCTATCATCCATAAAGCACACCCTGTATATTAGATGTAGTAGTTATATGCCTATTTTGATCAATTTTGTATATAATTTTGGATATTGTGGTGTGTATATTTGCTGTAACAGTAGGCATGTGCGCGCACACACACACACACATACACACACATGCATACTGCTTACACATGACCATGGACATACATGTATTCTTACATATTACTATATTCTATTTAAAGAGAGTTTCAGATTATTTGCCTAATCTTCATACCCAATTCTCCAAGTATTCATTCATTGGAACATCTGCATCTTCAACACTTATGATACATATTTATAGGGCTATTTCTAATCCTAAAGTCAAAGATGTCCTAGATAGAGAAATTGAAATGTAGTATAATTCTGCCTTTTTGACTCTATGAATGATAGGAAGTGCATTGACTTTAACAAATTCAGAGTTTAAGTGTTCTATGCAAATTTTAGTATTTCTGGATTTTATTGATCAGATAAAAAACATCGTGCTTTTTCATAAGTCATATGACATATACATTTTTGACATCACAAAACAAACATTTGATAGCAGTCAATGATAGTAAAGTTACCATGCGTCTGATCCTTTTTTGGACTATAATCTCTAACACACGTTAACACCAATATAGTCTGGTAGGAATGGGGGGTCCCCATGCACCCCCCGAACACATTTTTTTAACTTACTTTTTTGTAACCCTTAGGGTGTCTAGTTAATGAATTTTTTTGTTCCCAAGAAAAAATCGTGTCCCATCCGAGTCATTGGCGGCCATCTTGGCAGCCATCTTGGATTTTCAGGGAAAATCATTATTTTCCATAACTTTTGAACTACACAGCATAAAATTAGAAATAAAGCATTTCTTCAGGATAAACTTGACACGAGGAATCGATTGCAATGGTTATTAACATGATTAAAGCAAGTTTGAAACAAGAAAAGCATAAAAGCATGCAAATTTCGGTGTCATTTTCACCGAAAAATACCCAAATAGTTTCACTTTTCAATTACACAACATACAGGGACAAATAAAACAGTACTCCAGAGTTAATACGGCACGAGGAATCGTTTGAGATAGTTATTTACATGATTATGAATAAATCAAGTTACATACAAGAAGAGTCCAAAAATGCGAGGAAAACCAGTGTCGTTTACTCTAGAAATATTCCCAAGTAGGACATATACATATATACATGACAATCTCATGCCTCCTAAGAGTAGACTAACTACTTTTTCTTAACAGTCTGGCAGGAATGGGGGGGGGGGGGGGGGTCCCCATGCACCCTCCTTTTTGTATCGCTTAGGGTGTCTATTTGATTTTTTTTTTGTTTACAAGTAAAAATCATGTCACATGAGGGTCATTGGCAGCCATCTTGGATATGCGAGGAATAGCATTAATTTCTATAACTTTTGAACTTTCCAACATACAAGGACATGTTAATAATATCTCCAGGGTAAATTTGGCATGAGAATCGATTGAGATGGTTATTTGCATGATTAAAACAAGTATGATACATGAAAAATCCAAAAATGCGAAAAAAAAAACCAGTGTCGTTTACTCTGGAAATTGCCCAAATAGTCCATATACATACATGACAATAATTATAATATACCTCATATGATTGACTAACCACTAAAGTCTTAATAGTCTTGTAGGAATGGGGGATCCCCGTGCACCCCTCAGGATGTCTATTTGTTTTTGTTTTTGTTTTTTTGTTTCCAAGTAAACATGGGGGGGTCATTGGCGGCCATTTTTGATTTGAGAGGAAAGTCAGTAAATTCTGTAACTTTTGAACTTTACAACATACAGAGATAAATATAACATTTCTTCAGGGTAACTGTGTCATGAGAAATCGATTGAGATGGTTATTCATATGATTAAAGCAAGTTTGATACAAGAAAGGCCAAAATACGAAAAATTTGGTGTCATTACACTATAGACTACCCCAAATCCGTATACATACATGACAGACTACCTAAAAAAAAATGACTTAGCACTTTGTCTTTAGATCATAGCTCAAATATGGTGTTTTGTATATTTTAAAAAAAAAAGATGCAACATGCAACTCTAAGCATTTTGACGCCTCATTTGTTGAAATCAAATGAAAAATGTAAGCACGATGGCAATTCATATGCAGATACCCCGAAAATAGCAGATCAAAAGAGGTGAACATACAAATTTTGATCACAACATGCATGTGAAAGTGACTAATCAACAAAATTCAAACCTAAAATATAATTGAACACTTTTTGTGTGCATCTTTTATTTCATTTAATTTTGTATTTGAAGAGTTTGAGTAAGGGTATTTCTATAAAGGAAATCACTGTGCCAAAATGCTCTGTCGGTTTCACCAATTTAGGTGCCAGATTGTTATCATTAAAACTTATTTAAGATTAAGTTAAAAATGGTTCATTCAAACGTATTTGTTTAAAGCCTTCCTGTCTGAAAAAAAAAAATATGAATTTAACTTGACAGCCAGAAATCCACTCTATATGTATAATATATATATATATATATATATATATATATACATATTATATAAAAATTATATATATATATATATATATATATATATTTGCCGCTTTGGTTTTTCATACATATAAAGTATAATGGAATTAACGCATATCGAAAAAAGTAAGACAATATGACTTTACTTTGTCTAAAGTATTCTGAATTCTCATCCTGTGTATCATACAAACCACAGACGCGGTAAGCGATATGTTAGCTTCTGGTTTTACACTACTGTAATTTCCAGTCCTCATCAATACGATCATTGTAATCAATATCTGGCTCCTCCTCTTCATCCTCCTCTGTCTACGCAGTAACTTTCTGAAGCAAGTCAATGAGGGAAGGGGAAGGATAGGGCCACTTGGCCACACCGGATCCATGATACCGAAGGCTGTCTTATGCCACCTTTGTCCAGGATTAAAGAGGTAGCGCACCAGAAGATTGGTTAGTCAGATCGCTTGAAGATGGCAAGGTGGTACCCATGATTCACACATTGAAAGTGTGAAATAAGGTTGCCTCTGCCAGGTGGGAGCAAGGAGAAATCCACCTTGGATTTGGTCATCAGTTGCTCGCCCTCTCCCACCATCTGTTTCAGCATGATGCTGCGAACGCCATTATAATAGACTTCTCCCGGGCCTCGCTATACATTTTAGGCATGTGAATGCTTCAATGTCATCTGTCACCTCTGGCTCCACAGACCACCCATCACCAAGATTTGTGAGGAAAAAACACTCAACTTGGCATATTGTAAAGTCGTATTCTAAGATTTCAGTAGTCTTTAATATGATATGATACTGAGCAACTTATTAGATTTCAGTGAAATACTTCTGAAATCATCATATCAAACAACTCTCACCTGAATGCTATATGGGTGGCTTTGTAGATTCTTTAGGAGTCCAACTTTTCCCAACCCATGAAGGCACTTTAATTGTTACATCTTCCCCGGTGAAAACATTTATACAGTCCAAGTATTTTGGTACAGTAATGAGCTCCCGTTGATTCTATATGCAAGTTAATTGACATTCACAACCTGGCAATACGTGACCGTCCGTTTATTAAGAAAGATACTACATTGTAGAATGGATTAAGCATGGACCAAGGGGATCAAGAAAATGTGTGTCTGTATTCCTCGCCAAAGCTACCTTGTATCCAAGCTTAGCAGCGCACTTGAGGTAGAGCACGACCCTGGTGTCCGTCTCCTTATACTGGTTAGACAGTCACTCATGGATATTGCACCATTGTCTCCTGGAACATGACATTGTGTAAACAAAAGGAATGTATAACAGAAATCACATTCTCTGAAGCTTAAGTGATTCCTGTTACATTCTTTTTGTTCACCCAATCATCCCAGGGGACAAAAAGCTCTGTCCATGAGCTGCTGTCTAACCAGGAGAAGGACACCAGGGTAGCGCCCTACCTCGAGTATTCCACTATTAAGCTTGGGTGCAAAGCAGCTGTGGTAAGGAAACCAGACACAGGCATTTTCTTGATCTTCTTGCACCATGCTTACTCCGTCACCCTCACTATCTCTCTTGATAAATGGACTGTCGAGCATTGCCAGATTGTGAATGTCGTTGAACTGGCATACAGAATCAAAGGGAGCTGGCTACTGTACCACAATATACTTGGACTACATGTGTTTACAGGGGAAGATGTAACAAGTGCCTTCAAGAGTAGGGGCAAAGTCGGACCCCTATTAACGAATCTACAAAGCCACCCCATGTAACACACAGCATTCAGGTGAGAGTAGGATATGACATTATGATTTCTGCAATATTTTACTGAAATGTGGTAAAATGTTCAATATTACATTATAATGAACACTGCTGAAATCTTAGAACATGACTTTCAAATGTGCCAATGTTTTTATCCCCCACTTAAATCTTGGTGATGGGTGGTCTGTAGAGCCAATAAGAGGTGACAGAAGACATTGGGGCATTCACATGCCTAATGTATGACCAAGGAGGTATGGCTTCTCTCATATAAACCTCCTTGCATGGTATGACCATTAGAGCTGGAGAAGTCTATTTACAGCAGCATCATCCAAAGTAAATGATGGGAGAGGGCGAACAATTAATGACGACAAACTCCAATGTGGATTTCTTCATGATCCCACCTTGCAGAGACAACTTTATCCCACACATTAAATGTGTGACCCTTTGCCTTGCCATCTTAAAGAGAGCTGACCAACCAATCTTCTGATGCTCTATGACCACTTTGAACCTGGGCAAGGATAGCAGAAGATAGCCTTTGTTATGATGGAGCCAGTGTGGTCAAGTGGCCCTTTCTTTCCGACCTCCCTCATTGACTTGCTTCAGACAATTACTGAGGAGATGAAGGAGGATGAAGAAGAGGAGCCAGACATTGATTACAATGATCGTTTTGATGATGACTAGAAATTAAAGAAGTGTGAAATTAAAAGCTGATATATCGCATAACCGCTTCTGTGGTTTGTACAGTTACACAGGATGAGAATTCAGAATACTTTTAGGAAAGTGAAGTCATATTGTGTTTCTTTATTTTTTCAATATACGTTAATTCCGTACTTCATGGAAAGCATATACACATGTCACAGATGTTAAAATATATAGATGATGACTGGCGGCGGAGGGAACATACCCAATATTCCACCCGAAGGGTTTGAAATGCTACTGAGGGAGGTTATAAGTGTGGTGTGGTCCTAGGCCTTAATTCTGTCATTTGTTACGTGAAAATGTTTTCCCATGGAAGAACATTACAAGAATGTTCGCCCATGGGCGAACATAACGAATGTACCTCCATCACGTGACTGTGTTCAGCCAATCACTTATCGGTATTTGACTAACCCATTTAAAATATCATTTTGTCTTTTGAAAGTAGCTTGAATATTGTGTCTTGTATCAGACAACTTTTCACCGAATTCGAAAGAAAACTTAATTCCAATCAATGTGAACTTGAATGTATACAGGATATAAGCACAAAAGCGATTCATATGCAAATATTTCTAAATTGAAGTAGCAGCAATCCACATTGATTTACAGTCCCTATTCACAGGGTAGATTTTCGGCTGTCAAATGAAAATTGTCTCTTTGTTTTCGGACAATAAGCTTTCAACAAATACATTTGATTGAATTGCTTTTTTAACCTGAGTATAAATTAAAAATATTTTGGCATCAAAATTTTTGAAATCGGCTCAAGATTTTGACACAGTGATTGTTTCCTTGAAAAAATCCCAACTCAAACTCGTTTTCATTTCATTCATTCATTCATTCATTCATTTCATTCATTTATTTTTCATTTCCAACAAAAACATATAAATATATTACAGAAATTGAATACAGTACATATATTTCACCATAATACAAAATAAAGGATAAGTTTACAGAAAAATTGTAAGTATACGAAAATGTTGGAAATGGGGAGGAATGCTAAAAAGCTCGGTTTGTAGGATACATTCCCCCCACACGTAATGCAAGAAATTATATGATCGATTGACTGATATACATTGAAAATGGATGAAACAGAGAAAAACCTATAATTATGTCAAGACAGTTGAAGAGGTCTACTTATATGCCGTTGATGTTTTAACGCATGTAATTAAACGCTACCATGTGTCATGAATCTTTCAAGATAATGGCCTCCTACGTTCACTTCACTTCACACATGCATGCATGTTCACATGTATGCTTTTTTATTTTCATTTCCAATCAATATACACAGGTAATACACAATGAAACGAAATTGAACGCGCACAAAGAATGTTAAATTACAGTTCAAGTTTTATCTTTGTCCATTAGTCGCTTTCACTTGTTGTGATCAACATCATTATCACGTGTCACCTCCTTTTAAAGGTAGTTGCATATGAATTACCATAGTGCTTAAATTCTTATTCGATTTCACCAAGTGAGGGGATAACAATGCTTGAAATTAATTTTCTCTTCAGATTTTATTTAATGTTTTTGACACAAAACAAAAAAGGCCTATTTGGGCAATGATCAAAAGACAAAGTTGTCAGTCACTTTGTGAGGTATACAATTTGTCATGTATGTAGCAACTATTTGGGTACTTTTCGGCGTAACCGATATAGAATTTTTCATATTTTGGACTTTTCTTGTATGAGACGTTTTTTAATCATGAAAATAACCATCTCGCTCGATTCCTCATGTCACATTTACCCTGAAGAAATGTTTTATTATTCCTTGTATGTTGGAAAGTTCAAAAGTTATAGAAATTAATGATTTTCCTTGGAAATTCAAGATGGCCGCCAATAACTCCCATGTGACACGATTTTTACTTGAAACAAAAAAAAAAATCATCAAATAGACACCCTAAGGGATAGAAAAAGGAGGGTGCATGGGACCCCTCCCCCATTTCTACCAGACTGTTAAGAAAAAGTGGTTAGTCACTCTTTGATGGTATGAGATTGTCATGTACATGTATATGGACTACTTGGGAATATTTCTAGAGTAAACGACACTGGTTTTCCTCGCATTTTTGGACTTTTCTTGTATGTAACTTGATTTAATCATGTATATAACTATCTCAAACGATTCCTCATGCCGTATTAACTCTGGAGTACTGTTTTATTTGTCCCTGTATGTTGTGTAATTGAAAAGTTAAACTATTTGGGTATTTTTCGGTGAAAATGACACCGAAATTTGCATGCTTTTATGCTTTTCTTGTTTCAAACTTGCTTTAATCATGTTAATAACCATTGCAATCGATTCCTCGTGTCAAGTTTATCCTGAAGAAATGCTTTATTTCTAATTTTATGCTGTGTAGTTCAAAAGTTATGGAAAATAATGATTTTCCCTGAAAATCCAAGATGGCTGCCAAGATGGCCGCCAATGACCCCCATGGGACACGATTTTTTCTTGGGAACAAAAAAATTCATTAACTAGACACCCTAAGGGTTACAAAAAAGTAAGTTAAAAAAATGTGTTCGGGGGGTGCATGGGGACCCCCCATTCCTACCAGACTAATAACTCTAGAATCGTATACACAGAAAACGAGGGAAAAGAAGAAAAAAAAAGAAAAGATAGTCTTCAACGGTAACACTGAATATTACCAAAGACCAGACAAAACAAACCAAAGGCGCAAAAACACACACTACAATCCTCAAAAAAAAAAAACAAAAAAAAAAAACAGAAAAACCAAGACAAAGGTACTATTCACCTAGCTCATTTATGCACTCTCCGAAACTTCCAACTTTCTTTCTACGATAACATATACACCCAGCAGCCCTGGGCTGAAAATGCCAAGTCTCCTGTCCCTTCTCCCGGCCTGGGGGGGGGGGGGGGGGGGGGATGGTATTCGACGCTGCAATTTTTCGGATGATAATGCAGGACAGAGCAATTGTTTCATAAAACATAAGCTGCACTGAACGCCATGACGAGAGAGAGAGAGAGAGAGAGAAAGAAAGAGAGGGAGAGAGGGAGGGAATTAGAAAAAGGAATATAAACCGCAATGAGGAAGAAAGGACCATCAGAGCAAGGGAAAGGAAAAAGAAAGGGGGAAAGGCATTTGACTTTCTATAACGATATAATTTGTTCTATTTTCCTCCATTTTGCCCCATGCAAATCAAATTTATTTTTGCTTTTAGCTATTTCTTCTTCAATCAATCTATATTTTTGTACATATTTCACAAAATGTTGCCTTTGAGGACATAGACTTTGATACTTACAACTTAAAATAATTTGTTTACCTAATAATATTATAAAATTGTATGAAAAAACAAAATCGTTCCTCAAGTGTATAACACCATATATCACCTTTTGAATTGAAAACAATTGCAAGGAATCAATTTTCCCTTTTTCCTCTTTTAACAATGATTCCCAGAATACTGACACCTTTCGGCAATCAAAAAACAAATGTTCTATTGTCTCTGGTTCACTTTTACAAAAGGAACATCTTGAGTCATCTTTTCTCCCTATTCGAACAAGCCACGAATTAACGGGGATCAAATTATTCAGTATCTTATGTTGCGTTATTCTTAATTTTGTATCAATTGTCAGACTGGCAGGTAATTTGAAAAAAGATTGAACATCTTCGAATCCAATGTCATACATAACATCAAAACGATCAAAAACACTAGATTTTCCATGGTTATTCAAATGCAGATACATATTATACAAATGCTTTGTTGTTACGTTATGTAATTCCAACCATTTACCCTTAATCCAAATTAAAGGAATAATACTCAGGGGTTTGATAAAGGGGTGATAATCTTGACGAAGAAAAAAAAAAAGCTTCCATTCACTTGGCATCTTCTTGAAGCAATCAAGAAGAGTGAAATACTGAGTAAACTTCAAACCTTTGACCCTTACAATCTTTCCAACGCAGAGGTCGGCCGTATTCATCTAACATATCAGTTACCTTCAAAAAAACCTTCCTCTACTATATGTGTATTAAACATAGACTTCCCATGGAACAAAATGTATTTATTATTCCAGATTATTTGATTGGGTATGCTTAATTCTCTGTTCTGAAGAAGGGACCACGTTTCTAATACCTCTAAAAACCACCGTGAAACATTAATCTTTAATTTTGAAACATCAAAGTTGCAAAAGAACAAAAATTCTCCTCCTACAGATGCTAACAAATTCAAACAAATGGATTTCCACCTTTTTGAACATGACCCAAATAACCTCTGCACCCATTTTATTTTTTAGCTTGCATCATTGACTTTAAACAGCACATTTTCAAACCTCCCTCCTCATAATCTTTTACTAAAACATCGCACCTTATTCTATCTGGGCCTCTCCAAATAAATTCATGAATAACTTTATTCACGTCATATATAACAAAATCTGGCACTGAAACTATACTTGCGATATATAACAACTGAGATAAAGCATAAGTCTTAACAATCTGAATTTTCCCGTAAAGGGATAAATCTCTAAATCTCCACCTATGCAGTTGTGATTTGATATTCATCAAAATTCTTTGTAATTGTGCCTTCCGGTCGTGAAAAGAATACGAAATATCTATTCCTAAAACAGTGAGAGCAGATACAAATTCTATACATTCCTAAATTGTTGCACGTCCGTCTTAGGTGCAGTAGTAAACACCGATGGACCAATTCGCATCACTTTTGTCTTATCATAATTAATTGATAAAGACGAACATTTTTATTTTCCCCTGCTACCTTCGCAGCAGAATTTATATTGTTACGAATCTAGTACGTCCTTATCTTTTCCTCGGGCCGGCCATCTTTTCAAGCAATGCTTATAATGGCGGCCCTCTGCATAATCGTTCCTTAACTATAAATGTTATTCTTATCACTGCTGCATAGACATGCATATTGTATATTATATTTCTTTCATATCGTTGTTTATGCAAGTCAAAAGACTGTGTTAAATTTATTCTATATATTTCCTACATGTTCATGATTATGTACTTATATGTATCGTGGTTTATGCAAGTCAAACGACTCTGCATTGAATTTACTTTGTATATTTCCTGCATCTTCATGATTATGTAACTTATGTATATTGATTTGCAGAAAATAAAGTATCTATCAAACAAAATCTATCAAACAGATAGCAAAATCATCTAAAATCTTTGCAAGATTAGGAAAACATTGATCATTTGTTAAAAAAACTCTGATATCATCAGCATACATAGAAAGTTTTATTTCCTCCTGTACACTTAACTTTATTCCCATAATTTCTGGGCTAGATCTAATATGGAGTGCAAGTGTCTCTATGGCTAAAATGAACATATAAGGTGACAAAGGATCACCTTGGCGAACGCCCTTCCCAATCCTAAAATACCCAGTTGACCTATTATTATTCAAAACACAACTTTCTATATCATTATAAAACACACTCACAAATCTACAAAGTTGTTCTCCAAATTTAAAGAATTTTAACACTTCAAATAAATATTGATAATTGAGGGAATCAAAAGCTTTTTTTAAAATCAAGGCTAACAATGCAAATTAAAATCAAGGCTAACAATGCAAATTAAAATCAAGGCTAACAATGCAAATTTAAAGCAATGCACACCTTTGACACTTAAACCTATATAGACTGAGAACACTGATGTTCTATTTATTGGTTTTTCAGTTATGACTCATAATACACTACGTCTCGCTGATAATCCATCATCTGTTCCAGTTCATTTGGTTTCGCCAAATAGTACCAGGTACTCTACAAGCTATAGCGTGTATAGGAAATACAGGTCTAGATAATTATCTAGCCATATCATAGCATACTTGAGACCTAGATCTAGTCCAAGATCTAGACTCTTGACCTTTCTTTGTTTGCTCTGTTACTGACACTAATTGTCATCCAGTGATGAAATACATGTACTACTGTCATAGGGGCCTACCAGTATTTTCGTACCTACAATAGGAAAGCCCAGCTCACTTACCAAGGTCAGGAAAGCACCGCCTTTTCATTGCTTGCAGACTAATGATACACGTGTTGCAGATCTTCGAAATGTAGAGATTATTGCATGCAACGAATAAAATGTATAAACAACATACAAATATATGCATGCAATTAACCACACTATGGCCTATGCACGCACTGCATGTCAATTTTGTATCAATACAGTTTTTTGTACATGAGCTTGCTCCACAAGCATGGTAACACAGTTGAACTGTAGGATGTTGGATACAGTTGTAATTATTTCTGCCACTTGAGGAGTTTATGTTACTTATATAGTAGTATTGTCTGCATTTTTGTTTGTATGCAAAACAACTTGAAAGGTTGAGAACACATTTGGATGAAACTTGTATGAAAAGATGATAATAACACAATTACATTTTAAAAACAGATGATAAATATAAATTTTGGTAGTGATCCGGGAATCTTTATGAAATTTTGATGATTTTTATCTAATGGCAGATGAGATCAATGAAATTGGGAGTTCAAGCTGCATGAATTTGAGGTTTGCATACATGCACTAAAGGTAAAAGCATGTGCTCAAGGTATAAGGCGCTACCACACAGCTGGAAGTTGATGGCATTTAAAAGCAAAAGGCTTTTATATGGGAAATTTGGCAGTTTTTAGCATGTGTGGATGGGTGGAAATGAGCTGCTTGGCAAAGGTCTGCACTCTCTGAGTATGTTTCTAGTGTAGATATCGATAACTCCATTGTTTTTGAGGGAGGGAGTGGGATGGGGCATGTGGATATAATTATGTACACACACAATGGTTCTTCTGTTGTCATAACTCCATCATACTTCAAGAAGTTCAATTTATTACTTTTTATGACATGCTCATTCATACCTCTCCAAACCGTATAGGCCCTTCACACTAAAAAAAAAAAAAAGGGGGGGGGGGGAAGCAAAGGTAGGGGATATGTTTGATAACTCTTTCTAAATGAGATATTTAGTCAGCATTATTTTTCTTTTTTGCACACCCATAGTGGGGCCTACTTTCCTCGGCCAAATTCGATCCATGGGTGCTGTTGGTTAAATTAAACCCACGAAGGGGCGTTACGGCGGTGGGGGGGGGGGGGGGGGGGAGGGGGTGAGGGGATCTGGCAACCCCTTTCCCGACCAGATATTGTGTCAGTTTTTATATTTTTATTATGTACACCCATAGTACTTTCATTGGACCAAGTTTGGTGCATGGGCTGCATGGGGTAAATTACACCCGCCAGGGGGGGGGGGGGGGGGGGGGGGGGACGGTCTGGCAACCCCTTTCCCGACCAGATATTTTGTCAGTTTTTATATTTTTATTATGTACACCCCTAGGCCATTCTTTTAGACCAGGTTTTGTCCATGGGCTCCATGGGGTAAATTACACCCGCAAGGGTGTTTTTTTGTTTTTTGTTTTGTTTTGTTTTGTTTTGTTTTGGTTTTTTTTTTGGGGGGGGGGGTTCCCTGGGGGACGTACGACCCCGCCCTCAGGTATCAGGCTGACGCCCAGTTTTGTAATGAGGGGGGGGGGTGCCCCAGTTTTTTTTTTTTTTTTTTTTTTTTGGGGGGGGGGGGGTCCCTGGGGGACGTACGACCCTGCCCTCAGGTATCAGACTGACGCCCAGTTTTGTAATGAGGGGGGGGGGGGGGGTGGCCCCAGTAACTTTGAGGAGTCAAACTTTTTGGGCTTGATGGGGTAAATTGACCAGCAGCCAGCTCCTCCCTGGTCTATTTGTCTGCTCCTGAGGATGTGATGTATATGCAACGAATGGTGATAGATTATCAGCTTCCTACTGGGGCAGAAGAATATGGAGGTCTATACCTCGAAAACAAATTCAAGACTTGCCCTTTATGCTGTATATCATTAACAGAAAGTCACCCATAACGTATATCCGTATTATATTTATCTTTTTATTCCAGATAAAAATGTGATACTCAGATAGGAAGGATCATTCCGTTTTAAACGTTTCACGCAAGCCCTCTCTGTATTAACGAGCAAACGCAAAACTCTACCTGTAATGATAAGCATGCTGCCACATGTAAGATTAAAAGAAGGTCGAGAGAGAGAGAGAGAGGGGGGGGGGGGGCAGGGGGTGGGGATGAAGAGCGGGAGATGATAAAGAGAGTGGAAGATTATCTTAGCGTGGCGACACATACAGTACATAAAACCAGGGAGGTGAGACAAACATATACTCGCTCAGTCTGCAGACATTCCGGATTGTGCAATCTCGCCGGTATTCCCAACGAACATTGCGAAATGGCCTCGACGATCTGCTCGAGGGGTAGCAACCATAAATAGTCTCAGTTCAGACCGTTAACAAAGCACTCGCAGTGATCGAGTCGAGATTATCACGTCTGTTTTTGTTTTTGTGTTTTTGTTTTGTTTTGTTTTGTTTTGTTTTGTTGTTGTTGTTGTTTTTTAGTACAGGTCACTTGGGGTTTATGCACAGGCAAGGTGGATATAAGAATTCCGTAAAGGGGAGGCGCCTTTACAAAATTACAGGGGGCATATTTCTTTGTTTGAAAAAAATAAAATAAAGAGGGGGAGCGCCCCAGATCCACCACTGCATAGGTAGGCCTACTTGCAAGGGTGCGGATTACAAATTTAAGTTAGTAAGTCATTAGGCCGATGTCTGGTTACGCGATATGGCGAAAATGATTTCCTGTTCGTGTATCTTATCATGAAAATTCCAACAGAAACTGTCATGAACAAGTTGTGGGGCGAGTGGTACATATTGTATAGAGATGACAGTAGTGAAATCACACTTTTAACATAAAAAAAGGTTACGTGAGAGGTTTTTTTTTTAAAGCAATCATTCGCGGAAAAGAAAATCATAGGGACTCTATACAAAATAAGCAGGAGTTGTCGAACCATCAGAGTTTACAATGTTATGACGTACCATTCAAGGCTCTTGTTGATGTTGCTTTTGACGTTTCGGTTTTGCACATATATAATGACAAAGCAGTAAGCTGGGGATTCAGACATTCTGTCGTGCACTTCATTGACGATCATGGGTCTGCATTAATGAGACTATCATAATGTGTCCTATAGGTGGGATTCCCCGCCTGTCACGTGGTTCATCGATGCTAAGCGCGGCTCTACATAACGTGTTCGTTGGCACAAGCGTTTGCAACAGACATTGGAATCAAAGATCATAAAGGCGCCCTTTTCGCACCCCGTGTTTCTTGCGCTTTCATATTACCATCTTTGCTTGAGAACTTATGATGGATTCATTCCCGACCTGGTTAGCGAGAATTAGGACAAACGATATACAACCTTAGAGGTCCTGTTAACCTTTGGGAGCAGCGATTTCGACATGTTCAAGATATCACTTTTGATGCATATGTGTATGTGAGTTGTATATATCACAAAACATCCTACCGTATAATTTTTTTCTCCAGTAAAGCCTAAAACATGGCCCGAATTCACGAAGGTGGTTTAAACTTAAACTCATTCATACCTCTCCAAACCGTATAGGCCCTTCACACTAAAAAAAAAAAAAAAAAAAAGGGGGGGGGGGGGAAGCAAAGGTAGGGGATATGTTTGATAACTCTTTCTAAATGAGATATTTCGTCAGCATTATTTTTCTTTTTTGCACACCCATAGTGGGGCCTACTTTCCTCGGCCAATTCGATCCATGGGTGCTGTTGGTTAAATTAAACCCACGAAGGGGCGTTACGGCGGTGGGGGGGGGGGGGGAGGGGGTGAGGGGATCTGGCAACCCCTTTCCCGACCAGATATTGCGTCAGTTTTTATGTTTTTATTATGTACACCCATAGTACTTTCATTGGACCAAGTTTGGTGCATGGGCTGCATGGGGTAAATTACACCCGCCAGGGGGGGGGGGGGGGGGGGGGACGGTCTGGCAACCCCTTTCCCGACCAGATATTTTGTCAGTTTTTATATTTTTATTATGTACACCCCTAGGCCATTCTTTTAGACCGGGTTTTGTCCATGGGCTCCATGGGGTAAATTACACCCGCAAGGGTGTTTTTTTGTTTTTTGTTTTTGTTTTTTTTTTTTTTTTTGTTTGTTTGTTTTGTTTTTTTTTTTGGGGGGGGGGGTCCCTGGGGGACGTACGACCCCGCCCTCAGGTATCAGGCTGACGCCCAGTTTTGTAATGAGGGGGGTGGCCCCAGTTTTTTTTTTTTTTTTGGGGGGGGGGGGGTCCCTGGGGGACGTACGACCCCGCCCTCAGGTATCAGGCTGACGCCCAGTTTTGTAATGAGGGGGGTGGCCCCAGTAACTTTGAGGAGTCAAACTTTTTGGGCTTGATGGGGTAAATTGACCAGCAGCCAGCTCCTCCCTGGTCTATTTGTCTGCTCCTGAGGATGTGATGTATATGCAACGAATGGTGATAGATTATCAGCTTCCTACTGGGGCAGAAGAATATGGAGGTCTATACCTCGAAAACAAATTCAAGACTTGCCCTTTATGCTGTATATCATTAACAGAAAGTCACCCATAACGTATATCCGTATTATATTTATCTTTTTATTCCAGATAAAAATGTGATACTCAGATAGGAAGGATCATTCCGTTTTAAACGTTTCACGCAAGCCCTCTCTGTATTAACGAGCAAACGCAAAACTCTACCTGTAATGATAAGCATGCTGCCACATGTAAGATTAAAAGAAGGTCGAGAGAGAGAGAGAGAGGGGGGGGGGGCAGGGGGTGGGGATGAAGAGCGGGAGATGATAAAGAGAGTGGAAGATTATCTTAGCGTGGCGATACAGTACATAAAACCAGGGAGGTGAGACAAACATATACTCGCTCAGTCTGCAGACATTCCGGATTGTGCAATCTCGCCGGTATTCCCAACGAACATTGCGAAATGGCCTCGACGATCTGCTCGAGGGGTAGCAACCATAAATAGTCTCAGTTCAGACCGTTAACAAAGCACTCGCAGTGATCGAGTCGAGATTATCACGTCTGTTTTTGTTTTTGTGTTTTTGTTTTGTTTTGTTTTGTTGTTGTTGTTGTTTTTTAGTACAGGTCACTTGGGGTTTATGCACAGGCAAGGTGGATATAAGAATTCCGTAAAGGGGAGGCGCCTTTACAAAATTAAAGGGGGCATATTTCTTTGTTTGAAAAAAATAAAATAAAGAGGGGGAGCGCCCCAGATCCACCACTGCATAGGTAGGCCTACTTGCAAGGGTGCGGATTACAAATTTAAGTTAGTAAGTCATTAGGCCGATGTCTGGTTACGCGATACGGCGAAAATGATTTCCTGTTCGTGTATCTTATCATGAAAATTCCAACAGAAACTGTCATGAACAAGTTGTGGGGCGAGTGGTACATATTGTATAGAGATGACAGTAGTGAAATCACACTTGTAACATAAAAAAAGGTTACGTGAGAGTTTTTTTTTAAAGCAATCATTCGCGGAAAAGAAAATCATAGGGACTCTATACAAAATAAGCAGGAGTTGTCGAACCATCAGAGTTTACAATGTTATGACGTACCATTCAAGGCTCTTGTTGATGTTGCTTTTGACGTTTCGGTTTTGCACATATATAATGACAAAGCAGTAAGCTGGGGATTCAGACATTCTGTCGTGCACTTCATTGACGATCATGGGTCTGCATTAATGAGACTATCATAATGTGTCCTATAGGTGGGATTCCCCGCCTGTCACGTGGTTCATCGATGCTAAGCGCGGCTCTACATAACGTGTTCGTTGGCACAAGCGTTTGCAACAGACATTGGAATCAAAGATCATAAAGGCGCCCTTTTCGCACCCCGTGTTTCTTGCGCTTTCATATTACCATCTGTGCTTGAGAACTTATGATGGATTCATTCCCGACCTGGTTAGCGAGAATTAGGACAAACGATATACAACCTTAGAGGTCCTGTTAACCTTTGGGAGCAGCGATTTCGAAATGTTCAAGATATCACTTTTGATGCATATGTGTATGTCAGTTGTATATATCACAAAACATACTACCGTATAATTTTTTTTTTCTCCAGTAAAGCCTAAAACATGGCCCGAATTCACGAAGGTGGTTTAAACTTAAACCATGGTACAAATTTAGACCATGATCTAAAATAAGCGTTAAATAGGCGTACCAATACATGCGCGCATCAATGCCCGCAATTTTACTGGATGTCTGTTAGCGTACGCGGCAACACTGGCGTAGCCGGGGGGGGGGGGGGGGGCGATGGGGGGCGGTCGCCCCCCCCCCCCCCCCCCTAAGATTTGGACCGGGGATTTGGGAGGCGGAAAAAAAAAATGCGTGTATACTGTATGCATGCACATGAAGCGGGTCTCCTTTGCAACCTTTCATCAAATAAAATATTTTTTTTTTTTAATATTTCACTCAAAGTGTGCACCAGATCGTTGAATTTCAATTCAAAATATGCAAAATCTCTCGTGCTTGGGAGGGGGTATCCCCCTCCCAACCCCCCCCCCCCCCTGTGCCTCTTTCCCTAGCTAAGTACACTTTTTAGATTTACAAAAAATTATGAATAATTCTGAGTGCACAAGACTTATCACTTATATTCCGAAAACTCAAGGTTCCTTCATGTATAAGGGGAATTTCCCCTTTTAATCGACCCTTTCCTCCCTCAGCCCCCCCCCCCCATTTTTTTTTTTTTTTTGGTGATTTCCCAAATGTTGATTCCATCAAATATGCGTATACGAGATATCTCAATTTCAACCTTAAAAAGGCAAAAGCTCCATCGGAAGGGAAGGGTGGAGATAACACTCGCCAACGCCTTCTCCCTGCTCGCCCCCCCCCCCCGCCATGCATAGATGTAGACTGTGGCTATACCCAGATCGCTTTATTTCAATTCTAAAAACGCAAAAGCTCCGCGAGCGGGAGGGGGAATCCCCCTTCCCCTAAGCTCTACCTCACTAGACTTTATACATACACACAGATGGTGCACATTCGGAATAAGAGCTAAATTCCGTGATTTTAACACTTCGATGAAAAAATATTGCACCAAAACTTTGCACCAGATCGCTGAATTTCAGGTCTGAAAACGCAAAATCACCTTCGTGTGGCAGGGGATATGCCCCTATCTACACCCTCGTGTGCATGCTTTTTCTGCTTGATTGCTGAACGGACAGCGTTCATGATATTCAGTGTAAGAATTAATACAAGAAGACTAGTGTATTTAAATTACACCATTTTATAGGCAAATTGTTCAATAATAATCTACACTAAAAAATAATGCAACCTAAAACAAGTGGGACTGTTTCAACTCGTTAAAACACGCAAAAACATGCATCAAATTGCACCATTTGCAACGTCAAAATGCAAAAAGTTCTCACTGTGGGAGGGGGGACACCCCCCTCCCACACCCTCCCCTCCCCCCTCGCTCGCTCCACTCGCTCGGGTTCAGTCGCGTTCATGATATTCAGTGAAAAGAATTAATACAAGAAGTGCATTTAGATTACACCATTTTAAAGGCAAATTGTTTCATAATAATCTACACTGAAATATACTGCTACCTTAAACAAGTGGGACTGTTTCATGTCGATAAAACGCGCAAAAACATGCATCAAATTGCACCATTTGCAATATCAAAATGCAAAAAGTTCTTACCGTGGGAGGGGGGACACCCCCCTCCCACACCCTCCCCTCCCCCTCGCTCGCTCCGCTCGCTCGGGTTCAGTCGCGTTCATGATATTCAGTGAAAAGAATTAATACAAGAAGTGTGTTTAAATTACACCATTTTATAGGCAAATTCTTCAATAATAATCTACACTAAAATATACTGCTATATACCTTAAACAAGTGGGACTGTTTCACGTCGATAAAACGCGCAAAAACATGCATCAAATTGCACCATTTGCAACAACAAAATGCAAAAAGTTCTTACCGTGGGAGGGGGGACATCCCCCCTCCCACACCCTCCCCTACCCCACCGCTCGCTCTGCTCGCTCGGGTTCAGTCGCGTTCATGATATTCAGTGAAAAGAATAAATACAAGAAGTGTATCTAAATTATACCATTTTATAGGCAAATTGTTCAATAATAATCTACATCAAAATAAACTGCTACCATAAACATGTGGGACTATTTCACGTCGATAAAACGCGCAAAAACATGCATCAAATTGCACCATTTGCAACATCAAAATGCAAAAAAGTTCTTACCGTGGGAGGGGGGACACCCCCCTCCCACACCCTCCCCTACCCCCTCGCTCGCTCCGCTCGCCAGTGTTCAGTCGCGTTCATGATATTCAGTGAAAAGAATTAATACAAGAAGTGTGTTTGAATTACACCATTTTAAAGGCAAATTGTTTCATAATAATCTACACTGAAATATACTGCTACCTTAAACAAGTGGGACTGTTTCATGTCGATAAAACGCGCAAAAACATGCATCAAATTGCACCATTTGCAATATCAAAATGCAAAAAGTTCTTACCGTGGGAGGGGGGACACCCCCCTCCCACACCCTCCCCTCCCCCTCGCTCGCTCCGCTCGCTCGGGTTCAGTCGCGTTCATGATATTCAGTGAAAAGAATTAATACAAGAAGTGTGTTTAAATTACACCATTTTATAGGCAAATTCTTCAATAATAATCTACACTAAAATATACTGCTATATACCTTAAACAAGTGGGACTGTTTCACGTCGATAAAACGCGCAAAAACATGCATCAAATTGCACCATTTGCAACAACAAAATGCAAAAAGTTCTTACCGTGGGAGGGGGGACATCCCCCCTCCCACACCCTCCCCTACCCCACCGCTCGCTCTGCTCGCTCGGGTTCAGTCGCGTTCATGATATTCAGTGAAAAGAATTAATACAAGAAGTGTGTTTGAATTACACCATTTTATAGGCAAATTGTTTCATAATAATCTACACTAAAATATACTGCTACCTTAAACAAGTGGGACTGTTTCACGTCGATAAAACGCGCAAAAACATGCATCAAATTGCACCATTTGCAACATCAAAATGCAAAAAGTTCTTACCGTGGGAGGGGGGACACCCCCCTCCCACACCCTCCCCTCCCCCCTCGCTCGCTTCGCTCGCTAGTGTTCAGTTGCCTTCATGATATTCAATGAAAAGACTTAATACAAGAAGTGTATTTAAATTATACCATTTTATAGGCAAATTCTTCAATAATAATCTACACTAAAATATACTGCTATATGCCTTAAACAAGTGGGACTGTTTCACGTCGATAAAACGCGCAAAAACATGCATCAAATTGCACCATTTGCAACATCAAAATGCAAAGAAGTTCTTACCGTGGGAGGGGGGACACCCCCCTCCCACACCCTCCCCTACCCCCCTCGCTCGCTCCGCTCGCTCGGGTTCAGTCGCGTTCATGATATTCAGTGAAAAGAATTAATACAAGAGGTGTATCTAAATATACCATTTTATAGGCAAATTGTTCAATAATAATCTACATCAAAATAAACTGCTGCCATAAACAAGTGGGACTGTTTCACGTCGATAAAACGCGCAAAAACATGCATCAAATTGCACCATTTACAACATCAAAATGCAAAAAGTTCTTACCCTGGGAGGGGGGACACCCCCCTCCCACACCCTCCCCCCCCCCCCCTCGCTCGCTCCGCTCGCTCGGGCTCGGTCGCTTCGCTCCCTCGCAGACTAACCGCCCCCCCCCCCCCCTAAGATGAAATCCTGGCTACGCCGTTGCGCGGCAATCTATTCAATTCAATTCAAAGTTTATTTCATTTTTTCGACAAAACATATAAGTCACACTTCTTTTGACAACAGAGAATAAGGTAAACAAAACATTATGTATCAAAAGAATGTACAACAATTGATAACCTTATCGTAATTATACATTGTAGTAAAGAAGAAGCAGAAGTGATCGAAATGAAGTACATGTATAACTTTGCTTAAAGTGCGAAAAAATGGAGAGACCCACTAAAAAGACAGAGCTTGTAGAATGTGGGCCCCTCTGTAATAATAACATCAATGGGAAGATCAGTTGAAGCATCATAAATACAAAAGGAAAAAAGAAAGAAAAAAAGAAGAGGAAGAAGTCTGGAAGCCCACTGAGAATTAGATTGACAAATAAGTACACTTACTCATGTAGACGTGAACAACATAGGACAAGACTAGACAACAACAAAACAACTGCTGGAAGAAAGGCTGTACGGGACAAAACGGAGTGGACAAGACTAACAGACGCGAACAAACATGAAGCAAGACTAGACAACAAAACTACTTATGAAGAAAAGGCTGTACGGGACAAAACGGAATGGACAAGACTAACAAATAGAAGACAAAATAGAGACAGCGATCTTCGACAGAAGCATGTCAAGAGAAACAGATGATAGTTGTAGAAAAAAAAAAGCGATAAGAAAGTGATATTGTAACGCCTGAGAGGAGAAAAGCAAGGAAATGAAGGGACGCATGAATAAGAATAAGACAGAAATTCAAGTCTTTGACTCTTTTGGCGATAACGTAGATGACAGCAGACATTCAAAATATTACAATTAACTCTTCAAAGAGGAGAAAAAGTGAATAAGTCAGTATGTGAGAAAGAAGGCCAAATGGCTAGTTCATTCTGTAGGGTCATACGACTGCAATATAAAGGACTTCAGTCTCCTCTTAAAAGAATATATTGATAGGGCGTTTTTTATTTCATGATTCAAGGAATTCCAATAGTTTGGGCCTATATAAATAAGTGTATTTTTAGCAAGGATCGTGCGTACAAGGGGTAAATGAAATTCATTTGAACGCCTAGTGGGATATTCATGAAATGATTGGTTTTTTAGGAACATAGAATCAAAAATAGATGGAAGCAAATTGTTGCAATACTTATACATGAATTGTCCTAAATTATACAAAAACAGATCTTTAATTTTTAAGAGCTTATTAGAGGCAAACAACGTGCTTGTATGAGAACGTACAGAGGAAAGGCAGATAACGCGGAGCTATCAATCATATCTACGCAGTAAAAATTTACATAAACCATGGTTTAAATTTAGACCACCTTCGTGAATTCGGACCAAGGAGATATCACTATTGTAATGAGTGTTCATTGGAATAGTTCATTAATCACAACTTCAGTCTGGAAACAAAGACTAGCAATGACATTGAGATGACCTTGACTGCACACAACAAGTAATGATGAGCTACACTTTGTAGTATGTGTGTATATAATGTGTATACATTCATTCATTCATTCATTCATTTATTTTTCATTTCCAACAAAAACATATAAATATATTACAAAAATTGAATACAGTGCATAAATTTCATCATACAAAGTAAAGGATAAATTTACAGAAAACTTGTAGGTATAGGAAAATGTTGGAAATGGGGAGGAATGCTAAAAAGCTGAGCTTGTAGGCTGCATTCCCCCCACACGTAATACAAGAAATTATATGATCGATAGACTGATAAGCATTGAAAATGGATGAAACAAAGAAACTAAGACAAAAAGACCTATAACCTAACTTATCCGAAACAAAAACCCTGAACAAATCCCTACACTATCCCTACACAAATCCCTATCCCTACACATATGCTGCACATTAATGTTACACATTCATTGTCTTGGACACACACAAGGACACACAAAGGGCCAGATGAGGATGATGGCTGCTGTGTCTTCACACCTAAGTTAGTTTGTGGAAGAAAACTTCGTCAGTTTCTTGCATTTTTAATGCCTTTGAGTTGAAGAACCTGCGAAGGAGGCAAAGAGGTTTGTTACTAAGAGTTTACTGTGTTGTTTTGCGATGTACTACGTGTATGCAGAAAATGAGATCAGTATTGTTGAACTTGAATCGTGCAACTTTCACAGACAGTAGAAATGTAGTGACTTTCTGGAGAAATGTATGTACCACACATTGCATGCACTCTGAATAGGGTCAAATGACAGTTGCTCAGTAACTAGTATTGTGTATACAGATGCATTGCTAGAACTGAGTACCGAAGTTGTTTTACAGTGCATAAGGCTGCCTGGTTGATTGTAACTGATTGCATACTGTGATTAGTGATATGTTGTTTGGAGACTTTTTGTGTGAGATCTTCAGAATATTTACAATAGTTACATGCAAAGAGTAATTGTATTGATGGATCGAAGTATTTGTACTGTAGGCCTAGGGCTACACTAAAAGGTAAAGTAGCTAGTAGAATTTCTACTAGGTTCTGTGTATGATGTGTTATACCTGTATGAATATGAAGAGGCATTCTTAATGATCAATAGCACGGAGAATCTAATTGCTGCTTGCATGAATAGCTCCTGCCAAGGCTTCTGCTTCTGAAGGTTAAGAGAATGATTAGTTACACACAAGTGTATGTTTGAGTACCATACTGGCTAATAAAAGGAATATCACATTGCATCAGTATTGCACACAGTGAGAAAGTTATAGGCATATAAAGTCTACACGTATCTCAGTATCTGTAAACAAAGCAGTGTTGTAGGCATTATATAGTGTTTCAGTTACGTGTTAATGTTTTGCATAGTATAGATCATTTCATATGCAATAATTGCAGTTGTATTTGCTTTTGAAACTCCAGTTTTCACAGAATGTAACTCCGAATGAGTACCAAGCATGGGCATAAATCCGGGGGGGGGGGGTGGGGGATATATCCCCCCCCCCCTGAAATGGAGGAGGGGGATGGCCTGTACAATCATCCCCCCCCCCCTGAAATTTGAGAACAAAAATGGAGGAAGCAGAAATATGATTGTATCAATTTTGGCATATTGCATGACGTTCGTACGCCCGCCTTCAGACAGGTAACAGAGCTGAACAGTATTCTATCTTGTGTGATAGAATAATGTATACATAATTTTCTCAAACGTTCGCTCGCTTCGCTCGTTCGCGAAGAAAGTAATATCGACATAAGGTATGGCCCAGACGTTGACAACGTCAAATAGCATAAGCCTAGGCTTACATGTAAACATGCTATGACGCGAGCAACTCGGGACTATCTGCAAATTATGTACGAAAACAAACATACAATAACAAAAACTATACCGCCATAATTGAACCACCCTTCCTCTCCATTTCCTGAATCATTCCTGAAACGATGATGACTCTGATACATCTATGGGCATACCCAGGGATGATCAGGGGCGTCGAATCTATCTGGGGGGGGGGGGGGGGGGGGGGGGCAAAGGGGCATTTGCCCCGCCCCTACGGAAATGCTGGGGGCAGACAAATCATTTGTTCCCCAAGCAATGGAGAATGCTGACTGGTCAGGAGTATTTGGCAGCGATGATGTTAATATATCCTTTTGTAATTTTATGGAAACTTTTAATCATCATTTAGATGATGTAATCCCAAAACAAAGAAATAGAACAGAGTATAAAAAGACACTAGATTACCTTGGATTTCCAGATCAATTCTTCGTTCAATTAATAGGAAAAATCGTTTGTATTACAAGTACAAATTGGAAAAAACTGAGCGATCGAAGAATAGATATACATCATATAAAAATACTTTGACAATGATTTTACGTTCTGAAAAGAAAAGATATTACTTTAAGCAATTATCGAAATATAAGTTTGATATGAAAAATACTTGGAAAGTCCTAAAACAGGCCATGAATGTTCCGAGTAAACACTCTGACATTGATAAAATTAAATTGAATGATGAATTGATTAATGATCCTCTTCATATTGCAAATATTTTTAATTCTTATTTTTCAAAAATAGGCGAAAATTATGCTCAAAGCATTCCTGCAACAGATTCTCATTTTACTGAATTTTTAGGTCAGCGTAATTCTGATTCCATATTTTTTATACCAACTAACAGATTTGAAATTATTGATATAATTTCTTCTTTTGAAAATAAACGAAGTTCTGGTTATGATGAGATAGATAATTTCATACTTAAGGGTGTTATTTCCTCGATTGCTGATCCACTTGCTCATATATTTAATCTGTCAATTTTTAATGGTGTGTTCCCTGATAAAATGAAATTAGCTAAAGTAATCCCAATATTTAAGGCAGGCGATAAGTTCGAAGTCAGCAATTATCGCCCAATTTCATTATTATCGTCATTGTCTAAGGTTTTAGAAAAACTTATTTACAAGAGAATGATCAATTTTTTGAAGGTACACGACGTTTTTACGAATTTTCAGTTTGGTTTTCGTGAGAAACATAGTACTACGCATGCTCTTTTGCATTTTGTTGATAGAGTTGTTCACGCAATCGATAACCATTCTCATCTAGTTAGTATTTTCTTGGACTTCTCCAAGGCCTTCGACACTATCAATCACGATATTTTACTTTATAAGTTATCGCATTATGGAATACGTGGGAAGGCCTTGGAGTGGTTCAAGAGTTATTTAGTTGATAGAAAACAATTCGTTACAATTAAAAACAATGATTCCGTTGTCAGAGAAGTTAAATGTGGTGTCCCACAGGGAAGTCTCTTAGGGCCGTTATTGTTTATTATTTATATCAATGATTTTTGTCGCGTATCCGACGACCTCTCTTTTATTCATTTTGCAGATGACACTAATGTATTTTTTGCCCATAATGATATTGATTTTCTCGTTCATAAAATTAACATTGAATTGAAAAAAGTGACAAATTGGGTCAGGGCCAATAGGCTATCACTCAATGCTCAAAAAACAAAATATATGCTTTTTAGTAATATTGTTGATAGTTTAAGTACAAATATAGTATTAGATGACTCTCATCTACAAAGAGTCTCACATATCAAATTTTTGGGTGTCATTGTGGATGAAAAACTTTCCTGGAAATCACATGTTGATAATGTCTGCAATATAATTTCACGTAATATAGGCATTGTAAATAGATTGAAATTTCATATTCCACAAAAATCATTACTTATGCTATATTCGTCGTTAATATTGCCTCATCTTAATTATGGAATATTAGTTTGGGGCAACACGCATCAGAATTTATTAGAGAGAGTGTTCCTCTTACAAAAGAAAGCTCTACGTGTTATCTGTTATTCCCCTGTACGTTCTCATACAAATATGTTGTTTGCCTCCAACAAGCTCTTAAAAATTGCAGATTTGTTTTTGTTTAATTTAGGGCAATTTATGTACAAGTATTGTAATAACTTGCTTCCGTCTATTTTTGACTCTATGTTCCTAAAAAATCAATCATTTCATGAATATCCTACTAGGCGTTCCAATGAATTTCACTTACCTCTTTTAAGAACGATTTTTGCTAAAAACACACTTATTTATGTAGGCCCAAATTATTGGAATTCTTTGAATCAAGACATAAAAAACGCTCCATCCATATGTTCTTTCAAGAGGAGACTGAAGTCTTTTTTATTGCAATCGTACGACTCTACAATACCGAATTAACCATTTGGCCTTTTTTCTCACTTACACTTACCTGCTCACTTTGTCCCCTCTTCAAAGAATTAATGGTATCTTTTTCCTGGATGCTCGCAATGTTGTCACCTATGCCATTTTGCCCATAGCGTCTTGAAGTTGACTTTCCGTATGTGACTCCTGTTCATACGTCCCTCTATTTTCTATTTTCTTGTCTTATTTCAGGCGTCAAAATATTACTTTTCCCCTACAACTATCCTCTTATTCTCTTGGCATGCTTCTGCCGAAGATCGCTGTTTCTGTTGTTCTGTTTCTGTTTCTGTTGTGCATTTTTGTCTGCTATTTTGTCTTCAGTTTGTCAGTCTTGTCCATTCCGTTTGTCTTGTACAACCTTTTTTTTCAGTAGTTGTCTCGTTGTCTAGTCCTGTTTCATGTTTGTTCGCGTCTATGAAAGTGTATATATGGTAATCTAATTTTTAGTGGGCTTCCAGACTTCTTCCACTTTATTATCTTTTGTATCCAGACTTCTTCCACTTTGTTATCTTTTGTATCTACGATGATTCGATTCCATCAATGTTCTTCTCCAGAGGGGCCCACACACTACAAGCTCTGTCTTTTTAGTGGGTCCCTCCATTTTTCGCACGGTATACATGTACTTCATTTCGATCACTTCTGTTTCTTTTTTACTATACAATGTATGATTACTAAAGGTCCTCAATTATTGTACAGTCTTTTCATTTCACTATGTTCTATTTACCTTGTTCTCTGTTATCAAAAGAAGTGAAACATATGTTATGTCGGAAAATGAAATAAACTTTGAATTGAATTGAATTGAATTGAATTGCAATCATAAATATGCAAAAGCTCCGCTACTGGGTCCCTTTTGATAAATTTTGTACACTTTTGAGATTGACGTGGTTCCTTATTTTATCAAAGAGTGTGCAGTAGATCTTTCACTTACAAAAGATCCCTCACATGGAGAGGCGTCGATGGAGGGGGAGGGGATGGTTCTCCCATAAAAGTACTGGGGACAAACATATCATTTTGCTCCTCCTCGTAACTCCCGAGATGTGGAAATGTTTTTACTTTTTTGAGAGAAAAATGTCTAAATATTTCACCCAGAGATGGCTGAATTTCAATTCTGAAAATACAAACATTACCACGAAGAAAACAACAACAAAACGAGGGCAAAAACGACGACAACAATTTGCGAGGATGACATTTTGGAGGTTGTAGAGGCCCAAGGTTCATAATGATTTTGATTGTTGTTTTTTTTTCCAACCCGGCAGCTTTCGGAAGCTCACCAGGAAAAGCCTGACATTTTGTTTTCTTGTATTTTGCTTGTTTTGTTTGTATGTCTGTTATCACTTTTATTGTCTTGCAAATGCCAAATAAATAAATGAATAAGTGAATGAATAAATACATACACTGTAAAGACATCGGTGTTATATTTAACACAACGGGTGTTAAATCTAACACCGATCAAACTTCAATAAAGGACCACACCCACAGGTGTTAAAAATGCACTGTGATGGTGTTGAAAAGTGTTCACCTGACACTTCGTGGTGTTAATTTGACACTGTACCTGGTGTTATTTTGACACTGTACTGGTGTTAATTCAAAAATGACACCACATGGTGCTGATTTGATATTTGCTGGTGTTAATATCAATGGTTTAACACCCGTCCAGCTTCAATAAGGGACCACACCAGCTGGTGTTACTTTGGTGTAAATTCATTTTCAAATTTTTTCAAAAATCTAGTATCTTAATGTAAAATTCTTGATCGTCTTGTTTAAATCAAAAATCAACAAGAAGTGCAGTTACTAAGAAACTCTTCAAAAAACAGTTTAAGATTTGGAAATGACACCCGTAGGTGTTAATTTAACACCATAAATGAGCACCGAAAATTTAACACCAGCTCGGTGTTCACTATTTAACACCGGACTTTTTGCAGTGTAGATTGATAACAATAATAATGATAATAGTGATGATAATAATAATAATAATGATAACAATATTCTTTTCAACTTCAACCTTGACTTTACAGTTCCCTTAGAGTTAAGTTAATAATTAACTCCCCAAGCCACACTATCAACCACCTTTCCAATACTGGCATCGGAACAAGGTCCATTTCATAAACTCCGCTTAAAAATCTTCCCTAAAACTTAAGACAACCGAACCAAACGGTACTAGCGTTCACATTTAGTGTAGAAGAATAATAACAAACAGCTGACAACAAAATGGACACAGCCAGAAATGAATTATTAAGATAATGAGTTTATGCAATGTTTTGGCGAGGATTTTACATGATTCATGTGTTAAACGTGTGTGATTATGTTAAAATGACTCAGGCACTATATTTGGACTATATGAGTCAATGTGATAAAGCGTTTGTATACAGTGTACATAGTAAGTATAAGTACGTAAAGAGACGTATTACGTTTATAATGAATATCATGCTAGACTCAGCGAGTATGACAACCCAGGAAGAGAAACATTTCGTTATTTCAGTTACCAGCTATGTTTTAATATAACCAAGATAATGACAGATATTATGGTAAATAATGAAGGTATTTTATAGATAAATGTTGAAACTATATTGAAAGGGATTCATCTATACAATACAATAATGGCATATAAATATGTCAAGGTGAAGTATATCGTAATATCATGAACCAACAGATGTGGTTTTAGATCTTCTCCATCTTGCGTATGATCTTGATTATTAAATGTGAATTATTTCATATTTATGTATTGTAACTATTTAGCTCCTTTGGAGAGATAAAGAAAACACGTTAATGTGAAGTGATAACAAATCCTCCCCCCCCAAAAAAAAAAAAAATAAATAAATAAAATAAAATACGAAGTCTCAGAAACTAGTCGCTACAAAACATCTACATGTTGTCCATCACCCAGTAAAATTATGGTGTCAAACGTGCAGTGTACAATTTCCCCAAATATCAATTCTTTAAGTATTAGTGTATAGACACAGAGATTTTTAGAGGCACATTTTCTTTGTCCTATGACGGGGTACTCCTATAGACCATAAATGAATTAAATGAAAACACTTGGAAGCTTGTGCAAAAAAAAATCCATGTTTTTCTCCACGCCATAAAGAATGGATTTACCATCTTTTGGAAAGAAACTCTTCAAATATAGGATATATATATATATATATATATATATATATATATAAGTACTGGAACAAGTTCACGCGGTTGACTGCAGGTTCGGAGTTGCAATAAATACAGATGAACCTGCAGTCAACCGCGTGAACTTGTTCCAGTACTTCTGTCTAAAGCTCTTCCTTTGAGGATATCGAGCACTCTTCATAGAAGGATAGAATCACTCAGTGTAAATTAATATATATGTATATATGTTGAGACAAAGAAAGGGAAAATTGACCAGAAACAATGATAGATAGTGAAAACTTTGAGCAAAGAATATATATATATATATACATATATATATATATATATATATATATATATATATAATATAAATGTATATGTATATATATATATATTCATATATCATATATTATGTATATATGCATATATATATTCAAGACATATATATTTCATATTTATAGAGAGAGAGATAATTTAAATCAGAACGATGAAAACACAAACAAACAATGGGGATTACTGTGCAACAACAATAAAAAGATTTATGTACGTTATCAACAAGTACATAGTAAATGTATGCATGAAAGAATGGTGTCAGAACATAATTAGTATTATTTACAAATACCCTCATCATAAGGCTGAAATATTTTCAAGAATAGTTACAGAATGCATACAAACCTACCAATGATAAGACGACAGAAATATTTTACAAGTGTTCTATCTTATGAACTAAATGGCAATATATATAGGAAGAATGGCGAAGAATTGTTTACTACAATTTGAAGTGGGCGGTCCCTTTATGTCCTAACAAGCCTAGTGATTAATTTTGCCATTTTCTCGATGAAATAAAGTATAATTCTCAGAGATTTAAGTCAGCTTATAATTCCATTGATTTTTGATTTTTTTTTTTTTTACTTCTTACCTCTACCGCATCCGGCAATATCCTGTCTCCTCAAGAAGGGCTCCGATGCAAATGTTTTCAAACTGTTACTTTTTTCCCTCATTTTCTCGCTTTGCTATTATTGCATGTCATTACAATGCTATACTGCAGAGGGGTTAACGAAGTACGCTTCAATACTTGATTCACACAATAGTAGCAAAAATGCTCATTCAACATATTACAAACGATAAACAATCCCCACTCTGATCCCTGATGCAGCTGCTACAATTTGTCCCTTATCGACAAAACGATATTTGACGTTGACAACTTGCGTAAAGGGATGGTAAAGTTTCGGTTGAGAGGGGGCTTCAGGTTTCTAACTTTTTAATGATGATTTTGAGATAATGAGAAACTTCTTAGGAAATATGAAAGGGCATACTCGTGTCTAAGAGGAATTCAAAGTTTGTTTGATGAACATTGGTTTCGAAATGGCTGAGATGTCCAAACAAAGCGATCCTTATAAAATGTGGGACCCACCTTTTATCAGGATCGCTTTGTTTTATTTGTTTTATAGATATCTTAGCCATTTCAAACCCCATTTTCATCAAATAAACATTGAATTCCTTTGGATTTCATAAGCGGTTTCTAAGTATCTCGCAGAGAGTTAAAAGCTTGATCCTCACATCAACCAATACCATACCATCCCTTTAAGAAAGTCTTCCTACGATGTGCTTGTCCATACTGTTTTAAACTACAAACACTTATGTGATAATTCAAACATAATTATATAAAATGAAACAAATATCTATATTGACAACAGAAACATAGTTCAGATCAAGAGCCAGTGGCAATTTTTATTCAAATCTTTATCAAAACGAGATTCCGAAAACATTTAAGAAAAAAAATCCCGTCATGTCAGCGTCACATAAACTGTCGCCGTCGTTAAGAGGCATCGAAAGTCTTTTTGTACTCTTCACAATCTCGTGTATCTAACCTTTAATGATAATGCTTAGGATTCTACCACGGAACAGAAAGTGTCATACAAATTATGTAATATCGTATTTAGTATGCATAATTATGAATAAAATAATACAATTTTTGTTGATAATAAAATTATCAATAAAATTACGTGGACCCATGTAATCAAGTTTTGCATTTTAGTAGAACATGAATGGAGGGTACTGTCAAAGTATTGTCATGCCATTCTTCCGCACAATTATTCTAATATTGATTTACCGGTATATAATATGTGAGCAAGCAATGTGACAAGTATAGCCAATAAAGATGTTTTCTTTTCCGTTATGAGATCAGGGCCCCATTTCATTAAAAGATATAATAGATTATAAGTTTCTTTATTACACAGGCTGCCATACACTTATGATAGAAATCAACTATATAATCAATTATAAATCTTCATAAAACAGGGCCCCGATCCAAGAAGAGGAGATTCCTAGAGATGAATTCAAACATAACTCATCGAGATCATGGAGCTATGTGTTGCAGCTCACGCCATTAACGACTTTATTTGAAAGAAAAAAAAACACTCCAACTATGGTGGGAATGAAAAATTTGTTTAGCTTCTTCTATCAGGACACATATCGAAAGGACTCCTCACTGAAATTATACACAATGTACTAGTATCTCTTCTGGTTTCACGCCACATTGCGGTTATAGTACTTTAAGTTCATACATACATCAACTGAACGTTTTGCACGATTATAAACATTCAGCATTTGTTCGGTTTATTTAATGGAACATGTTGTCTATCCCTTGTATTCAAACCTAATCTTATAAAACTGACATTTGGATGGAGAGACAGTAAGACACATATTTATTACGTTTTAACTTCACTTCTATGTATACATGACGTGCTAACTCATGATGCTTTAAGATTCTCATTAATAACGACAATTTTTCGCTACACACTTTCACTGAGCCTAAAGATACTCCATCCCTGAACGATAGGTGGCGACATGTTTGGAATTGCGTCCATATTGCTTTCATAATCTTGCATCGACTGAATGCAAACGACGAAGGACGATCACGATACCACTGACGACAGGATGATGCCCAGCAGAAGCATTACCATGGAAACCACCTGAGACAATTTCCCTCCGGATACTAACTTTGACGGGGTCCACGTGCAGAGTCCATACACTGTAAAGTGCCAAGAGGAACGCCAAGAGGAATTTACCGGGTACAGATAGTTAGAACAACTAAGGCTTTCCATGATAAAGATTTACTCATAATAGCAGTGCAAGATATCTATATACCATAGCAAACTTTGAAGACAGGTTAATCTTGTGGCTAACAGCACATTTCAATCCCGAGTCGGACTGAAAAGTCTTAGAAGTTGTAATTTACCATGGATTGATTGGAAGATTTAAAATCTAAACGAAAAGACCCAGTGGGTCTAGTGTTCATGCACCTGATTATCGCAAGCTCAACTTCCACGTGCTCTTACAGATTCTTGCGTATTGAACGAAGATAGGAAAACGTGGGGAACATTATACACTGCAAAAAGTCCGGTGTTAAATAGTGAACACCGAGCTGGTGTTAAATTTTCGGTGCTCATTTATGGTGTTAAATTAACACCTCTGGGTGTCATTTCCAAATATAAAACTGTTTTTGAACAGTTTCTTAGTAACTGCACTTCTTGTTGATTTTTAATCTAAACAAGACAATCAAGAATTTTACATTAAAATACTAGATTTTTGAAAAATGTGAAAATAAGTTTACACCACAGTAACACCAGCTGTGTAGTGGGTCTCTTATTGAAGCTGGACGGGTGTTAAACCATTGATATTAACACCAACAAATATCAAATCAACACTACGTGTTGTCATTTTTGAATTAACACCATTACAGTGTCAAAATAACACCAGTTACAGTGTCAAATTAACACCACAAAGTGTCAGGTGAACACTTTTTCAACACCATCACAGTGCATTTTCTACACCTGTGGGTGTGGTTCTCTATTGAAGTTTTATCGGTGTTAGATTTAACACCCATGGTGTTAAATCTAACACCGATGTTTTTACAGTGTAGGAGTCTTCAAGCCTTGAAGACCCCTATAACTATCATAATGCTCCCCCCGTTTTATGCATTGGTGTTCATTTGTATAGATGCTATCACAATGGCAGAAAAAGCCCTGCCATGCGTTTTCAAAAAAAAAGAAGAAAAAAAGTAGAACATTTAAAACCTATTCACCATTGGTAAGGGCCCCCATCATCCTAGAATCTGCCACAAACAAATTTGAAAATAGATTTAGTAATGTGTTTGCATTTCTGAAGCATGTCTAAAGTTAATATCGAAAATTGACCAACGTTTTTTACTTTGTTTATTGTCTTCAACGTTTCGTTTCTGAAGTGGCGAAGTTGCAATTTACGCACTTAGAGGACAAGTTCACCTTCATAAACATAAGGATTGAGAGAATGTAGCAATATTAGTAGAACACATCATTGAAAGTTTGAGGAAAATCAGACAATCCGTTCAAAAGTTATGAATTTTTGAAGTTTTTTTTTGCAGTACCCGCTAGATGAGAAGACTACTGCAGTGTATGAATAACTAAGATGTCACATGCGTACAACAATATAAGGAAAATATAAAGAGAATTTCACAAAATTCCATCTTTTGAAAAAAAGTACACATTCCCCTGACTCGTTACCGATAAATGTTATGGGTAATATTATTCCCCCTGCCTTTAGAAAGAGGCAAGTCAATTGCTCTTTTATTATGCGAAAAAAGTGAAAATATGTTGAATTTTCTTTTATATTTTCTTTATACTGTTGTACGCATATGACTCACAAGCTGTAGTAGTCTCCTCATCCAGCGGTTCCAACACAAAAATTTAAAAAATTCATAACTTTTGCATCGATTGTCTGATTTTCCTCAAACTTTCAATGATGTGTTCTACTAATATTGCTGCATTTTCTCAATCCTTATGTTTATGAAGGTGAACTTGTCCTTTAAGTAGACAGTAGGAAACAACTGAGTCTACAATTTACTCTTACGGTTTAAAATCCACTTCTATCTGACCGTTTCCCTCTTAAACATCAAGGGCATCAATACACATTGCGTTCAAACGCAAGGTAATAGCAATTTAACTGTACAACAAAAAGATTTCAGAACAGTGAAATACCGTATTTCACTCACCTGTTAAACACTAAAGATTAGAAATATTCAAAATACATTATGTGACTGTTATTTTTATGTTTGTTAACAAACAGTAAGGATTAGAATTATTCCATATTCCGTTCATGAATGTATTTACGGATATATGTATCCATGGTTTTTTATATTGACGAAATTCCAGTCATTCCAACCAGCCATTCTTTCCTCGCATTTATTACCTGGGCCAACAAGGTTGTGTTTCGTTATCGGGGTTGGGTTGGTTGTTTTGTATGTCTGTTTGCAAAATAGCCCCCAAAATTGGAAACGGATTTGGATGAACCTTGCAGTTCTAAAAGCTGATATGTCACAAGGAACGGATGATTTAATTTTAGTGATGATCTGGGAATTCTTAAGAATTTTTGAAGGATTTTTGTCATTTGACAAAATAGGGCCAATGAACTTGGGACTTCAATCTGCTCGTATTTGAAGTTTTCATACGCGCAATAAAGCGCGTGCTCTGTTTGAGGCGCCGCGCAGCATGCAGGGAGCTGATGACGTAAACACAAGGATTCTTTATTAGTGGGATTTGCACCTACACAAATCTCAAGATTTGGATTGTGCTCGTTATCTCACCGCTCTGTAAGTGGGAATGCGGCTATAGGGGAATTGGGCGATTTTCAGCATGCGTGTATGGGTGGAAATGAGCTGCTTGGCGTAGGTCAGCGCTCTCCTAGTGGTTTTCTAGTTTTATAATGGAACTATCATAATGGGTTATATCATGTTTAAAACGTTTACACATGAAAATAAGGTTTCGGTTACAAACTTTAGGAATAAATTATACGCATATTCTTAGATACTCTCTCATTTTTTTTTTCACGCCAACGCATTTATTCAGCATTTTCATCACATGGCGAAATTAAGTTTGAATGGTGAAAATCAATTTTTGTGATAATTTTCAATCCAATTTATTTTATCTCTATTTACTTGCAAAATAAACAAAAACTAATTTTACATTCATGTTGCTCCTTGAATTTCAGATCATTATCATAATCTTACATTAATACTCTAGCTACTGCTTGTTATCATTCTATTATGATTTTACCATCATATAATTTTTGCGTGTATCCTTTAGTATACGTTCTATTTTCACCAAGGTTAGATTTTATTTCTTTTTCGGCACAGATGAAAATTAGTATTATATACGAGTACTGAAATATCTAGTTTTATAAATAATAATGTATTTTTGTAAACACATGAAATTTAGCCTTTAGCTACAAGGCATAATTATAATGAAATCTGAATTGAATTGAATCAAACTCCTGCATAAAAAAACAAAAACATCATAGATCAGTTTGGGCATTTTTGATAAAACATGGATGCAAACCACTGCCCAGACAATGCCGACACGATGACTTTGGGCTGTCATTCTCCCGTAAAGTAATTTCAAAATTGAAGTACAGTTTCTTCACAAGATCCGATGCCAAAAAGGGAGACGTACATACACCTCAAAACTGGATGTTCTTCAACGACTGAAATAAGTGGATTACAGCTTGTACCCTGTATCTTTCTTGCTTCTCATGTCTTTGCGCCCGATAAATTTCCTGCTATATTCTATGTCGTAAGTTACGCAACCCTGACACATCAAATGCAATAAAGACACCAAATTATTATAGCCTCAGTTGATGTTTCCCTCTATGCGTTCGCTTGTCAATAATAATATCACCATGTATCATAATAAATGAGCATGTACCCAGCATGCTCCCCGCTACGTAGTGCTTTTCAATTGCTTTGACAAAGGACAACATTTCTCTTTCAGCACGCATCAATCCTCAATCTCAACAAACAGAGCGAGCAGCAGTTCGCTCTCCCTTTTAGTACTTTTGACACCAATAATTAAGTGTGTAGAGAACAGGATACGAGAACAAAATTCAGTAAAAAATGTGCTTCTTCAACTGTAAAATGCTATTAAATATGCAGAAACACGCATTGGCCAATTACTTAATTCGAAAGATTTCACACTAAAGTACTAAACTTGGCGAATAAAATTATTTACAAAATGTGCGTAAGACGATTTCAGTCCTGGCATATCGATACTAAGAAAATTTGAAGAAAAATGAAGGATAATATATGTTCCGTAACATAACTACAAAATATAATTTCATCCACAATATCAACATTTCCTCCGAAATACAGCTTGAAATTCCTAAAATCAAGATTTATCTTATTTGGTCTCCATATCAAAGAGTGGCTTGGAGGCATGGAGTACAAAAACCAGTGAGATGATAAGCATTCAGTTGTCATGCTATCTTCTTCTTAAGTGCCGTCTTCTGTCCGAAGGTTGGCGACTATGGACCTCCACTCTGCTCTGTTCATGGCCGCCTTACTACATGCAGCCACACTCTTTCCTGTCCACTCCTTTGCGTCCTCTGCATCTCCTGCCTTCTATAATCCCTTCAGTACACTTTTTTTTGATGTTCTGATGTCTTTTGACATGCCCAATATATTTGAGTTTTCTTGATTTAATGTCTTTCATCAAGGTTTTTGTGACATTTGGATGATCTAGAACATACTGATTTGTTTTCCTGTCTGACCATGATATGCGGCCCAGGCGTCTGAATATCCACATCTCGAATGCAGCAAGCCTTGTCATTTCATTCAAGTACAATGACCATGATTCACAATGTTCCATGTCATGCTATAGAACCTATGAATACATCTGCACAAATTGAGAAAAGGTTCCGCCCTCCATAAATTTATTCATGTATCTCTGAGTACTATAACTTTGAAGTCGAATTTGAAAAATAAAAATAATTGCTACACTTTTTGGCTAAGACCCTTAGCATATCAGCAAAACAAAGAGAGCGACACCTCCATGCTCCACCCCCCCCCAAAAAAAAAAAGAACAAAACTATAAAACCAAGGCTTAATGAAGGATGCGATGGAGCGAATGATTGGCAAACACATGTTCAAAATACACTTTTAGTTTTCCTCATTCATATAATACAATAAGCAAACTATTTATCAATACATCACTGAGTACCATGTCTTGGAAAACATGATACCGGTATAAAAAAAAACAAACAAACAAATACACATTTGATACACTTTTTGACTTTTTGGAGAATGAGTGAAAACACATTTTCAAAATACACCTTCACTTATCATTTTCTTTGAAATAATGCATTAATCAAACTTATCTGCTTATTCACCTCTGTGTACCACGACTTTGAAAAGTAAGTGTCAAAAACTATATCATACATCTTTTGGCGTATATAGACCATAGAGGTACCTACTATACATCTTCAGGTTGTAGACAGTCCACAAACCAGGAAAATTAAGAGATGGACATTTCTTAGTCCCAGAAATGAATAACAAGAACAACAGATGCCTGAAAGGGGACTTATTAGCTTTTGGTTTAGACTCTGAGAACATCAGAAAAAAACAAACACCTAAACAGAGAGACACTTCTACCTTATCTATTCTTTAAAGCATTATGAAAAAAAAAGTTACATAGTGAGTTGAGTTGTACCATAACCCCTTCAACATGACTACCTGCCCTGCCATTCCCAGTCCAAATCGCCTCTGCATCTCAGCTAAAGCACACCTCACCATGACAGGGTTGTCACGCGGGCTGTTTTCTTTATGCTAGATACGCCGTCTAAAGTCATGCCGATGTCGGGGAGGGCTTGCGAACACTTTGTTTCTAAAATGACACCACGACAAGAAATAATCGCAAAGTCGTGAGATCTGGAGACATAGGAGACCACTCCATTGCTGTATTTACGGCGGTAACTCTGCCTCAGAACAATATTCAGTCAACCGATTCCCGGCAGCGAGAAGTCTGTGAGCTGGTGTCCCATCATGTACCCACCGGACAAGTAAAAAATGCCATGTCTGCAAAGCAACAGTATCTAGGACGTGGCGAGGACAAATTATACAGGCGACAAAATTTTATCCACGTCGTGTTGGTGGGTGTGTCTCCCGAACTACAGTTGCGACGCGACGTGTTGAGAATTGCGTCCATATTGCTTTCATAATCTTGCGTCGACTGGAAACAATCGATGAAAGATGATCACGATATCACTGATGACAGGATGACGCTCATCAGAAGCGTTACTATGGAAACCAAGAGAGATGATTCCCCTCCATATAGAGGCCAAACACACGGTCCCTCCGCTGTAAAGTATCAAGTGCAATTGACCAGGTCGAGGAAACAAAGGAGAAACAAAACAGACTAAACAAACAAAAGGCATGCAGTGCAAAGATAGAGATTTACTAATGAAGGAATTGTCTAATATTTGTGCCTACAACTTCAAAGACAAGTTGACCGAGAAGCTAATCACACATTTCAATCCTACGTGTTGGCCTTAAGCCCACCGCACAGTACACGACTTTGCCACGATTTACCAGTCGTAAAGGTCCCATTTACCTTTTGGAGCTGTCACATTAGATATCACATTTGATGCATATGTGTAGAGCTGTTGTATCACAAAACATCCTACCATATATATATATATTTTTTTTTTGCAATAAAGTCTAAAATGTAAGGAGATATCAGTATTTTTCTCAATAAACTGTTACTGTAGACGGTTTAGTCTGGAAACATTTTTGTCATAATCATTGTTCGCACTTTGTGTATTAAACAATACTTAACATAAATTATACGGATTCAGAATTTTACAGTGGTTGTGTCTTTCCCTTACTCACATTTTAGAACTATTTTAAAGCGCTAATGTTGGGTTTTTGTTACTTCTGCAAATGGTAAATTATGCTTTTATAGGACCAGAAGTGTGACGTCACCAGCATTGCCAGTTTCCAGTCGTGCGACTGGGTTTTCTAATACCAGTCGTAGAGATTTGGCATGCCACAGAGTTATGTACTGAGTCCAGAACGGTCATAAGCCTATGTTTATAGCTTTGCATATTGTCTGATCGAATATAGTGTGTTGAGTCGAGCGATTGGTTGGATGATCCGGCTCGCCTCTCCGGCCGTGCGACCGGTGTGATCGTGTATGTAGCTTGCCCGGAAAGATGTGACAGGGCCTAAACATGGCTGCGGTTAGACAGGATTTTCGTGGGCATCTCCGGACAAGATACGTTCTAGGTATTATCATGTGTGGGCCATCTGCGGGGATCTCCTCAAATCACACGCAAGGCTAGCCCGGAAAAGTGTGACAGGGCCTTTAAGGCCGTGTGACACCTTTCCGGGCAAGGTACGCGGGCTTGTTGCGAGGAGGGATTTTCCAACACGCAGGATAATTTTTCGCTGGCAGACAAGAATGTTTGCAAATTTCGCACTTGTTTCTTACCTGCTAGACGCGTGCTACTTACCTTCTACTTCGTGTATTCCGTGTAACGGGGGGGGGGGGGGGGGGGGGAGGGGAGAGAAAGCTAAAAACAGAGGTCGAGTTCCACTCCCTCTACAAACTGAGTAGACCATGCTTACTTTCAAGTTTGTATTGTAACAAACAACATTCCACTGGTCTACCTAAAAAAGAATTGTTGCGAAAGCCTCCAAATCCAAGATGGCGTCCAAGATGGCCGCCATATTTACTGAATTTGTTATTTGAAAGATAGAATTTGATAGAAACATCAGATTTCAACAAATTTGATGTCATATGAAAGAGAATAAAATTTTCTACAAGTTGATACCATTTTTCGTAGGTTTATGTGATAACTGGATTGAGAATTTAAGGGAAAAACACTCATTTTTTGATATTTCACATCTCTCATGTACACTGTATGTAGCGTTATCCGCATTGTGATTACCTCCTATGTTATAAATGGATGTTTTTCCTTTTTTTTATTCCATTTTTTTTCTAATTGCAGATGTGGCACTTCGTATGTGTACTTCGTATGTGTAGCTCGTTGCTGCTGTTGATGGTATTTTTTTTTTGATCTGTAATCAATTTGAAAGATTTATCCGAGATCTTTTTGACATTTTTCCTCTCTGTTCCATTTTGTTTTACCCCTTCTCTTTGATTGCTCCGTTCGTCCCCTCTCGATCTATATGTTGCTGCTATCCTTGCATTACTTTATTCGCTTCCACACCTGTTTGCGAATACTTATTCACACCTGTTCGCGAGTACTTATTTTCTCTCTGCTCCGCTTTGTTTCATTCCTTTTCATGATCCCTATGTTAGTCTCTTCTCTCCCCCCCCTCTCTCTCTCTCTCTCTCTCTCTCTCTATTTTCTGGTTGTCCTCTTTTTATGTCTTATCCACTTCTACACCTGTTTGCGAATATTCATTTATTCTAACATCTCCTATTCAGCTCCCTCGGTGTTTCTTCTTTTTGTTTTTTCTCATTCTCTTTTCGAATACTGACAGCCGTAATTTTTTTTTTTTTTTTGGGGGGGGGGAGGGTAACACTGCACATCACGCTGTTCGCATTATGCTGGGTTTTATTTTCTCATAACTTTATTTGCAGTTGGATGAAATTAATTTGAATATCTCTGTATGACTGCATTCATTTCCAGTTGCTGTTTTTTTAATCGAATACGTATTTATTAATTTGAAAATATCTAAATACTTTTAACACCACAATGTGTGAATTATATATAATGAATATTATGTACATTGTACGTGAGGGTGTGTGCAATATTCTCTTCTGTTGATGCCTTATCTTTGTTGTTAAAGTTGGTGTTATTAATTTTTATGATAATGATATTATAGTGTGGCATTTTTTTTTTGGGGGGGGGGTGTCAATATGAATCAGTTGTTGTGCAAAGTGTCAGTTTGTTTTATTTCTTTTTTTTTAAAGTCTCCCTGTAAAGTTGTAAAGCTGTAAAGTTTGATGTAAACCAAATATGGTTAGTCTTCGGACTTTTATTTGGTGTTTTTTAATAAAACCGAAATTGATTTGATTTGATTTGATTTTCTGAAAAAAGGAAAATCATGAAAATGCTTGACTCAGCATTAATCAGAGAAAGACCGAAGGATTATCTTGAAACGTTTCAAGAATTTTGTTTGACATATAATTAATATTTGGAGAAAGTTAGGGGTCAGTACTCTTTTTGGTTCAGGAGTAATAAAGTTTCAAACTTGAAAACTCACTATGTAAAAATGGCTACTTTAGTTGTGACCAAGACCTTGTTGGTCGTAAAAAGTCTGCGCATGCCAAGACTACTACACGCCGTGTAGTAGTCTTGGCAAACGCAGACTCTTCTTTGACAAACAAGGGTTTGTGCCTGCAAATTAAATTTTCATAGCAAGTGGTATCTCAGGTGACGCTGATCGCTATTATTTCAAAGTAGATTGTTCTGAAGCAGATGAGATGAAGCAAAAAAATATATATTTCAAATAGAGGTAGTAGCTTGAAACTTACCACCAATCTTGTTATAGATAGTTTAAAACAGAATTAAGATCAACCACTCAAAAAAAAAATCAAGATAACAGCCATCAAAGTTGACATAATGTATTGCGCCAAATTAAATGTATTATTTCGATTTTGATACAATTTTGTCTGTTGTGCTATCTATTTATATGTTTTTATATATTTTGAACATTGTAATGCTATTTCAAACCTAATAAGGGAAAGCATCTACCAATGGCACAAGTTCAGATCAATTGTGACACTATAACCCACATGAAATCAGCCTAAAAACAATGTAAGTAAAATCTAATAACAGTAGATACAGTTTCAGCATGCTTATTTGTAAATGTGAATATACAGCACGAATAATCAATTTGGACAGTGTTATTCGAACAATGAATATACTGAAAAGTAATTTTGCACAACACATTTAAGAGCAAATTTGAGAAATTGCAACCATGTCGGATTTTTCGGGGGCGTTTTTTTTTTTTCCTCGGATCAGAAGGGCTTTCAAGGACATCTACGGATCAGACATTATTACACACATACCATCATCACTCATGTTTCTACAACAGCAGAGTAACATACAAGTAAAAAAACATATCTTTGATACAGAAGCATTTCTTTTTTATCAAAGATCGGGGCTTACCCAAACACTGGAATGAGCTCCACCCCCCACCCACCCCCCCAAAAAAAAAACAAGACCCTCAATATGGTTTACACTAGTACAATATCGTTCGGATGTATAGAAACATATAATAGACAGCAATATAAGATTTTAAAAATACATCAAATTATAAGTTCAGATATAACTTTGACGCAACACACTAAAGGTATTGTTAACCATTGGGAGAGATATCACATTCGATTTATATGTGCAGGTTAGTTGTATCACAAAACATTCAACCATGTAAAAAAATTATAATAAAGCCTAAAACATACATGTAAGGAGATATCACCATTTCTTTTCAAGAAACCATAACCATGATAACTGTTGACAGCTTAGTATAAAAAAAAATCTTATCAGATCTATTTAGTATATCTAACAATATTTAGCATTAATTATACTGATTTAAGTTTGTACATTAGTTGTTCTATCCCTAACTCACAGTTTAGAACTAGTTTGAGGAGTTAACTAAAGCTGGGTTTTTGTTTCATGTGCACTAATGGTAAATAATGCCTTTAACGACAACCTCGATTAATTACCGCCATCTTGAATTTTGTGTGGATACTATTTTTGTCGCTAAATATGACACATTGGCAAAATTTGTGCCAAATTCCAAGCTCTTATCTCTTTTTGGAAAATACCTTCTGTTCAATCTTATCTGCCTCAGAACAATCTACTATGAAATGCTACAGTAATAGCGACCAGCATCACCTGCCACTTGCATGAAAAGTTAGTTTGCAGGCACTTGCAAGTCACTAGACCATTACAGTATTACATGTGACCATGTAAACACATTATATGCAAACTTTATAATCCATAAATACACTTTTTTTTTCAAGTTTGAGATGTTGTCAACAGTGTATGATATTGCCTGTAATTCCATAAATATGAATTGTGTCTCAATCTCAGTAAATCTCAAACTCAATCGCAGGTTTCAAATTAATCCTTCAATTCTTCTTTGATAACTACTAAATCATGCTTTTTTACATTTCTTCCTTTTTTCAAAACAATATAAAAATATGGATTTCCTCCCAACCCCCCCCCCCCCAAAAAAGAAACAAACACCCCCCCCCCCATTTATCACAATACACAGCTAAAGTGGTATCAACTTTTAGGAAGTTTTACTCTCCTTCACATGACATCAAATTTGTTGCAATCCAATGTCTCTATCAAATTTTATATTTGAAATCTTAAATTCAATAAAAAATGGCGGCCCTATTGGACCGCATCTGTACTTTGGAGGTTTTTGCAACAAATCTACTGAGGTGTACTTACGGAACATTGCTTAGTATGTTTAATGGAACTCGAAAAGTAAGCACGATCTTGGATTTGACCCTCTGTGAAGTCCTTTGGAACAGATGCGTGTAAATATATGATATTATGTAAAATGAAATTTCAAGTTTGAGACATTATAACTCCTGAACCAAAGACAATACTGACCTCTAATTTTCTCCAAATATTAATCATATGGGAAAGATGTTAATTTCTACATGGTTTTCATAAAAATCTTTAAAGAACAAGTCCACCTTCATATACATAAGGATTGAGAGAACGCAGCAATATTACTAGAACACATCAGTGAAAGTTTGAGGAAAATTGGACAATCCGTTCAAAAGTTACGAATATTTTAAGTATCTGCGCAGTCACTGCTGGAAGAGAAGATACTACAGTGTATCATGTCACATGCGTACAACTATATAAGGAAAATAAAAAGAGAATTTCACAAAACTTTACTTTTTGAATAAAGTGCACATTTCTTCGACTTGCTACTGACGTATGTTAAGGGTAAAATTATAATAACAATATTATTCCCCCTGTCTTCTGAAAGAGAGAAGTCGAGTGTTCTTTTGTTATGCGAGAAAAACGGAAATATGTTGAATGTTCTTTATTCTTTCTTTATATCGTTGTACTCATGTGACATCACAAGCTATAGTAGTCTTTTCATCCAGCCGTGACTGAGCAGAAACTTCAAAAATTCATAACTTTTTAACGGATTGTCCGATTTTGCTCAAACTCTCACTGATGTGTTCTACTAATATTGCTGCATTCACTCAACCCACATGTCTATGAAGGTGAACTTGTCCTTTAAATTTAATTTGTTTTTTACTTTTTAGAGAAATATTCATGGTGCATTCTGAAAAATGCCTCCATATAAACCTAAGACGGTTTGAAATAGCATTACAATGTTCAGAATATATAAAAACCATATAAATAGACAGCAAAACAGACAAAATTGTATCAAAAATCGAAATAATACATTTACTTTGGCGCAACACACTATGTCAGCTTTGATGGCCTGCAATCTTGAATTTTTTGAGTGATTGATCTAAATTTTGTTTTAAACTTTCTATAGCAAGGATGTTTCAAGCTTCTACCTCTATTTGAAAAATATTTTTTGCTTCATCTCATCTGCTTCAGAACAATCTACTTTGAAATAATAGCGATCAGCGTCACCTGAGATACCACTTGGTATGAAAAGTTACTATAGTTTGCATTCAAAAACCCTTGTTTGTCAAAGAAGAAGTCTGCGTTTGCCAAGACTACTACACGCACCACTGGCACTGCTAAAAACGCCAGTGCCAGTGGTGCGTATAGTAGTCTTGACGCGCGCAGACTTTTTTTTACGACCAACAAGGTCTTGTCACAACTAAAGTGGCCATTTTTACATAGTGAGTTTTCAAGTTTGAGACATTATAACTCCAGAACCAAAAATGGTACTGACCCCTTATTTTCTCAAAATATTAATTATATATTAAACAAAATTCTTGAAACGTTTCAAGATAATCCTTCAGATCTTTCTCTGATTTATGCTGAATCAAGCATTTTCAGAAAAAAATATCAAAAAATGAGTGTTTTTTTCATTAAAATCTCAATCCAGTTATCACAATAACCCACAAAAATGGTATCAACTTATACAAAAATTTATTTCCTTTCATATGACATCAAATTTGTTGAAATCTGATGTTTCTATCAAATTCTATCTTTCAAATAACAAATTCAGTAAATATGGCGGCCATCTTGGACGCCATCTTGAATTTGGAGGCTTTCGCAACAAATTTTTGGAGGTAGACCAGTGGAATGTTGTTTGTTACAATACAAACTTGAGAGTAAGCATGGTCTACTTAGTTTGTAGAGAGGGTGGAACTCACTCGAAAAGTAAGCGAGTTTTGGGGTTTGGCCCTCCGATTAGTGTGACCTGCTTGAGAGCTTTGAAACCGATCCGTTTTCTGTTACGAGCGACTTACGGGTACTGAGAAGTACCTGCGTTGGAGTTGCCTGCGAGGTACGTGCTCCCGGCAAGGGTCTCATACTGGTGTCCTGCGTGTACCTCTACGAGCGAACCCCCACGACTCACTCGGAACAAGATTTGAGCATGCTCAAGGCCTTTTCATACCGTATCTGGGGAAGTTTTGCGGCTTGACTTGCAGGGAAACAATTTTGCTACCCGGAGCTCTCCGCAGTTGGTCCGCACCTGACAGTACCTAGCGCGTATCTCGCCTGTATTTGCCCGGAGGTGCGTACGCAGGTCCGATTTTGAACCGCAGCCAAGTTTTGAGCATGACCAAAACTTTTTTCCGGGTGAGTCGCGGGGATGCCCTGCCAGAGAGGCCAGGAGGCCCTTAGCGGCAGCACCTCGCAGGCAACTCCCACGCAGTTACCTCGCAGTCCCCGTATGCAGTCAAGATAATGACATTCTGTGGAACTTTTGACATTCCTTCAGAGGAATTCCTTCACTGAGTAAGGCACATTCATTCATTCATTCATTCATTCATTTCATTTATTTCATTCTTTCTTTCTCTTCGGCAAACATAACACGAAATGAATCAGAAGATATAACATAGGCATGTATTCGACTTTACATGGAAGATAATGGTTAACAAATACAAAATTATACATGCATACCGGCAAAATACAAAGTTATGTCTGGAGAAAAAAAAAAATTGAGAGGTCCACTGAAAAGCATGCTTGTAAATTGTGAACCACATGCACTGACGCGCCAAAATCCTTGTCTGCACTTAGAAATTGTCCGATACGCTGGAAAATCCCTACACGCAACAAGCCGGCGTAGCCTGCCCGGAAAGGTGTGGCACGCCCTAAATATGGTAACGGGTAAAAATATTTGCGTGCGCACCTCCGGGCGACTATATACGGGTGAGATACGTGCCAGGTACTGTCATGTGCGGGTCATCTGTGGGGACCTCCGGGTCGTAAAAATTGTTCTTCGCAAGTCGCACGCAAGTCTTGCCCGGGAAGGTGTGACACGGCCTTCACTATTACACGCAGTGCGTACTGCATGCGCTTCTATACGCTTTGAATAATATTTTATCGTGATTGGCTGAAAGATTGGCTCAGACCTTTCCCGGGCGCGCCCGGTGTCGCCGTTTAAGATTCGTCCGTGTTTTGATTCCATAAAACACGGGTTGAACGTCGAGTGCCCCATTTTAACAACCATTGCTTGAAAACCTCCAGGAACGTTACCATAGTAACCCTCAGGCGTCCCTGTCGCCAGCTGGTTGCTGATACGCGCGCGTGGAGTACTAGTATTGCGCAACCACACGACTTACTACATGAAAGTGGCTGCGCTGATCACTTGACTGTAGCGCTGGCAAAGAGATTATACCTATAGAGTAAGTAGTCGCCATACGCGTGCGTACAAATAGTGCGTCCAAAATTGAAGAGGGAGCGCACACTCAGCCAAACCCTAACCCTATCCCTAACCCCAACCCTAACCCTAACCCTAACCCTAACCCTAACCATAACCATAACCAAAAACCCTAACCCAACGTTTTTCCCATAGGTTTAACACGCGCCATGCCCCAATCTGTGCCGTCTTAAAAAAAAAACGCCTCCTGGCACTGGATCTAAGTCTACGTTCAAGTCATATCTTCTCATATCATATCTGGAATGATATGTTATTCTTTATTACACATTTTCATTTTCAGAATCACAATGTGGTTATTTGTTTGAATATTAGTTTTTACGATGGTATCATATCATTTGAACCATTTGGTAGAGTCCAGACCTTTTTGTTGTTCGCAAAATAAAGAGTGGGAACTTGGGTGTAGACTAGACAGTACTTGAGCATTATGACGTTTGTTTCGCGTACATTCCCACTCAAGCCATAAAATCAAACAACCTCAGCACCATTATGACGCTTAAACATGACCATTGTGACGTCACAATAAAACAACGCAAGGTCACTGCGCCGAATATTCAAGTCGAGCGCATTAAACAGTGCGCTGTCAGGATCCGTGCAATGGCGGCTCCCACAACGGGAAATGGCAGCTCCCTCGCGCGGCTGCCTCCCCACTGGACTACGCCCTCTTGTGTTATAATCTCTTTGAGCGCTGGTCACATGACGCGTCCGGGGAAGAGTCACCCCGCGAGCATCTTAACAGACACCTTCGCGGAGTAGCCTCCAGGCCGTTCGCCCGAGGCTACCTCGTGTCTACCCAGGTCGATCGCAGGGTAAGATCTCGCCGGAGGCTACCCCGAGTCTGTCCACTGTATTGCGTCTTAGCAGACACAATTTTCCCCGGGGATTGTCGCTGGGTTTCGAGGCTACCCCGAGGCTACCCTGCATTTTGTGGCCTGTTCAGACGGGGCTGTAAAGACTAGCACTATAAGACCCAGTCGCACGACTGGAAACTGGCACGGATAGTGACGTGCAGTGTGCGGTGAGCTTTAGTTGAGTTAGTCACAATGACAATTATACTTGCCAAGACAGTAGAAAATTTGGCAATGCGTTTTCAAAGAATACGATAAAAATTTGAAAACTGGCACCAGTTGGTAGCTGCCCAAAACTCTCCAGAATATGCCACAAACAAGCTTGAAAGTCAATGTGTTAAAAGCATTTTGTGAATTGAAGGTTCTGGACCCCTCGGTGCCACCAAGTACGACACAATGTCCATTTGCGAAAGGTATGTACTTTATTAAACTAGCGATAATTTGACCATGCACATTAAAGAAGAAAATAATAAGACGGAAATTGGCCCAACTTTGGCCCTCTGGCCCGCCTTCCTGCGATGATGCATACCATCAGCTCTATCATTTCATAGATCAGAAGTTCACGAAACTGGGTTTACGCACGACGGACACCAGACGATGAATGATCGCAATAGCTCACTAGAAACATACTCTACTTCTTTCTCTGCAATTCACTCACTTTATACGCATATACCAATCGTAAGACATGATATAAAGTGAAAGAGAGAGAGAGAGAGAGAGATAGCATTATCCAAATCTGATTTAATATTATAAATGACTATTTATATTTACGCGTACATACCAATAGATATTTTATGAGTTTATTCATAAATAATGATCTTTACTTAATCATCAAAATTAATTACCTTTACATACAATGGTATTCACTTCAGCAACATACATTATCAATGATAATATTACTCTAAAAGCTACAATCATATGTTCATTATGTTGTTTGATCATTCTTTGCTTACATACCTGGTACATGATATCTTCGTTGATACAATACTTACGTGGACAGTCTGGATCACGTGATGTAGGAATGAGTGTGGACGTAGTACCATCTGTATCAATCAAAACGAGACGAAACATGCCAAGACTTTAGTATGCTGAAAAAATATTACAAACGAAAAAAAGATGATGACTTTTTCTCAGCACTGTTAGGATAACCTTTAAATTTACTAAGGAGCTTTTACAATTTACCCTTTCTATTGAGTTTCTACAGTGTCCTCATATATATGCGTGAAAGTTATAAAAGTGATAACCCATCAAAATCTTGAAACCACATTTTATTTGGTAAGGTGAACTTCACAGTTATTATGGTTGTCATATCTATAGTTAGTATTTTCCATAATTTGAAGTGTAAAGAAAGAAACAATTTTAATTCAAGACCTTTTGCTACTTGTTGTTCAAAGTTGTGACTCTCTTACACACTCAATCCATTCAATGTCCTATCCGACGGACAGAATGTTATGGCTCGGGGCGGTATGATTACACACAACATTCACACATTGCTTAACAATAGCCCGAATTCATGAAGGTGGTACAATCTTTGTCCATGGTCCATGGTGTATGGGGCGCCAAGTTTCGCATGAAATATATCGAGTTTTGTATGGGGTACCATGTGTCGCATGGCCTCTTTCGTTACGAAATAGGCCATGCGACACTTGGCGCCCCATACAAAACTACGGTCTTTGTCCATGAATTAAACCATGGACAAAGATTGTACCACCTTCGAGCCAATAGGATCAAAATCAGTTCGGGCAGATTGAATCAAGCGCGAGTCCTTTGAATTTCTCGATAAAAGAGCTAACAACTGGAAAACACTACCGCCCTTTTATATTTATTATAATTATAAAATGTATAAAAGCACATAACCCACCAATGCACTGGCCATCAAACAGCTGTTGCAGTGGTTCCTGTTGATCGTCATCTGTAGGGTACAGAAAAATCCATGGGAATTTGATCAATTGTTATTTATGCTTTGTTTTGAATATAGTGTATACGATATGTCCTTCGACAAGAGGAAAAGAAAAGCACATAATATAAATTACACATAATTGCTTCAACGTAATATTAGTGGATATGCATTGTGTTTTTAATTAATCAAAAAATGTTACAATATTGTATCATAAATAATTGATAAGGCATGCAATTTAAAAATCATGATTATAGGTTTTCTTTATGATTACAGAGAAATAGTTTATCTTGCAGGAACGTGTGTGAAATGACATTGCACATTCACACGTATTACACTTCCTATCATGGAAAGAATTAATCCTTTCGGATTTCTTAACTTTCAACAATAATTCAGTTTTAAGGTGACTAATCATAAACCTAAAATTGGCAATCAGTATGGAACAATAGCAAAATAAAAAATGCAATTGTCATAATTTTGTCAATAGCAAATGAACACAAAATGAATAACTGGATCTTGCTTGGGATAAAAAACTTTGATTTTCCTTAACAATCATTAAAATAGATTAATAAATCAGTTAACATACCATTAGATAAACGGAAGAATGATGGTGTCAAAACGGTATAAAAGAAAACGTGTAGACCTTTATTGCTTGCTACGAATGTGTTAACGCACATACACTTCTCATTCATAATCGGGGACTGTTAATAATTCGATCCGTTGGTCGATCATTATTCATTCACTCAATTGTGACCCTGCGTCACAAAACCAACAAAAAGTTGCCAGACATTGATTTTTAGTTAAGGGCAAATTCTTGAAAGAAAAAATCCCCAAACTTTTAGCTTTAAAATTACGCATAACTCAATTCAAATGAACTCTCCAAACTAAATATTGGAAAGAAAGCAGACACTCTGGAAAATGTGTGCTTGAAAAGAGACCCTTGTATGATCCCTAAATGTAATATCAACGCTAAATGTAATAATCGACCCTAAATGTAATACACCTTAACCCTAAATGTAATAACAATCCTAAATGTAATACATCTTAACGCTAAATGTAATAATCGAGTCAACCCTAAATGTAATAACCGGAGACAACCCTAAATGTAATACGTGTCAACCCTAAATGTAATAACAACCCTAAATGTAATACATGTCAACCCTAAATGTAATATCGACCCTATATGTGATACTCTTTAACCCTAAATGTAATATCGACCCTAAATGTAACACATCTTAACGCTAAATATAACAACGACCCTAAATGTAATAACAACCCTAAATGTAATACATTTCAACCCTAAATGAAATACCGACCCTAAATGTAATACATCTTAACGCTAAATGTAATACCGACCCTAAGTGTATTACATCTTAACGCTAAATGTAATAACCCTAAATGTAATGCATTTTAACGCTAAATGTAATAACAATCCTAAATGTAATTCATGTCGACCCTATTTAATGTAATACATTTTAACGCTTAATGTAATTACGCTCCTAAATGTAATACACCTCATTATGGGGAGTTTAACCGAGGCAGAATATCGGGCAAAAGGTCAGGGGGTAGGGGATATGACGCAACTTTCTATAGCAGTCAAGAGCAGCAATAGTTGGATAGATTTGCTTTTGTTGTTTACCCAGGTAAAGATCACACAGTTCCTGTGTTTGCTGCAAAGCTAATTAGGTCCCTGTGACATAGTTCTTAAATCTATTACCTTTATCATACAATCACACAAACATTTTTGTTCAGACTTCACTTAAAGTCTTGCAAAGAATTTTTGCCCATTTTTTTCTTTTTCAACAAAACTGTAAACAATCATGAACACTGAATGACGATTGGACTACGTTAAGATTTATTACATTTAGGGTTGAAATGTATTACATTTATACATTTAGGGTTACGGTGTATTACATTTAGGGTCGTTATTACATTTAGCGTTAAGATGTATTACATTTAGGGTCGATATTACATTTAGGGTTAAGATGTATTACATTTAGGGTCGATATTACATTTAGGGTGAAAAAGTATTACATTTAGGGTTGTTATTACATTTAGGGTTGACATGTATTACATTTAGGGTTGTCTCTGGTTATTACACTTAGGGTTAAAATGTATTACATTTAGGGTTGACTCGATTATTACATTTAGCGTTAAAATGTATTACATTTAGGCTTGTTATTACATTTAGGGTTAAGGTGTATTACATTTAGCGTTGGTATTACATTTACGGGTGATACAACCCTGATGTTAAGAGTCTGTTCAAGCGCGTAATCTTACTAAACCGAGCTCTGTGGGATGAAAGGGACCAAAAAACAACAACAAAAAACAGGATGTACAACTTCATAGCGACATCAATAAAGGGATTATCAGAGTAAATTGAAATTAATCATGGTCCAATTCTGTCCTTGACTTCTATATACCAAGTTGAAAGCAATACCATCATCTCTGTGAAAGTTTTAGAGTTGAAAGTAGGGAGTGTGTACAGTGGTTTTAAGAAATGAAGACACAACTAATCACACTACAGTGTATTCTACAGAAAAAGTATTCTTAGAAACTGTCATAAAAACCCCATTCCTTGTCGGTTTATGATCCCAAATTTTAGAATGTATGAATGCAGAAGAAAAACTGCTCTTTCAGCAAATAAAACAAAGAAAGCTCAAATTGCCCATTTACCTGCTATGAGTTCTCACACAAAACAAGTGCGTGCGACTTTTGTTGCTTTTGTGCATGATGCACAGTCACAATTCATGAATAAATCTATCAATCGGTGCACTAATCAATAAAATCATATTCATTTCTCTTCCACATCATTCTGATAGAATAAGAAAAGGAACAATGTCAATACCAATACTTACGATATACTGTTTAGCATTCACTACACTGTAAAAACATCGGTGTTAGATTCAACACCACGGGTGTTAAATCGAACACCGATCAAACTTCAATAAAGGACCACACCCACAGGTGTTAAAAATGCACTGTGATGGTGTTGAAAAGTGTTCACCTGACACTTCGTGGTGTTAATTTGACACTGTATCTGGTGTTATTTTGACACTGTACTGGTGTTAATTCAAAAATGACACCACATGGTGTTGATTTGATATTTGCTGGTGTTAATATCAATGGTTTAACACCCGTCCAGCTTCAATAAGGGACCACACCAGCTGGTGTTACTTTGGTGTAAATTTATTTTCACATTTCTTCAAAAATCTAGTATTTTAATATAAGATTTTTGATCGTCTTGTTTAAATTAAAAATCAACAAGAAGTGCAGTTACTAAGAAACTCTTCAAAAAACAGTTTAAAATTTGGAAATGACACCCGTAGGTGTTAATTTAACACCATAAATGAGCACCGAAAATTTAACACCAGCTCGGTGTTCACTATTTAACACCGGACTTTTTGCAGTGTAGACAAAATACGACATGAAAACAGCTAATGTCATTCAGCACTATTCGTTGGTTGAGACAGGATGATTTTCAGATTTTTACATTTGAACAACTATTTATTGATTGGTTATAATGAGTACAGAGTTACAGAATTTGTGATGATTGGGATGAAGGATTTTGTTTTATTTATTACAATTTGCAATGAACAAGGGTGATGACATGGCAGTCTCACCATAGGAATGCATGAGCTGGGACTCAAGGAATCACAACAAAAGAAGAAGGCATGCACAGATGACACACAAGTTGACTTGCAGCAAGCGGAATTGTGATTTCTGAAATAAACTCAATTTCTGAAATGTGTGAGGCTACTGTGTCATCATTGTTCAGTGTAATTTGTTTATGGTTTTTCAAAATATCTTTCTTTTTTTTCTTTTTTTGCTAAAGAAGCACAATAAATGCCACAAATAAATGCATGGAGCTGTCGATTTAGGTACTATGTATACATAATGTGAATTTCTGAAAATCGTTTGGAATGCCCCTATAACATTTGTTAAACAGCTGATCCCGGGTATATACCAAGTAAAAGAAAAATAACTACATTTTCAACACACGTCGTATGAAAAAAAAAAAGATCGAACAAACCGTTGTTGAACTCACATTCTGAGGTATTAAATCGGAAGAAGGGGGTGCAGTCTCCAATTCCGTAGTCGTTGACAGGACAGACTCTGACTCTGTACTGGCTGTCGGGCTGTAAGTCTGTCATCCTATAACACGTTGTAGCGCCAGGGGCCGTTTTGGTCAGTGGGGGCGAAGGAAGAAGTAGTACCTCCCCACTCTCAATCACGATACAAATGAACATGGCATAGAAAAGTGTGGTAATAATCTAGAATTGAAGAGTTTTATTGCAAAATGAGCTAAGTGCCATTTTCAAACATTTTAAAGTACGTTCATCATCAGATAGAGCAAAATTAAATATTTCGAGTAATACCTCAATAGTCTTGAGACATAACAAGGAATATTGAGGAAGTTATCATGTAAAATTTGATTATTATTTTCTATGTTTTTTTTTCAGCAGCTTTAATCACAAATATCTCAACTTAACAAGAATGGAGTTAGCTCGTTTTGCGATAAAACTCTTCAATTGTACAGTGGGTTATAGCATAGTATAGCATACTAGATTATAGTGTGTTACTGTGTAATTCAAAGGTTTTGGTTCCTGATATTTAATTTACATTCTTACTCTTAATCACAATCATTGCCAAATCTGGTGACAAACATGTCATGTGTTTCAGGAAGAAGATAAGAAAATGCAAAAATTGTAAAAATGAGGCCCCAATTTGGTCACCCCCACCGCAAACACAAGTACACACACACACGCACAAATAACAGAGCCTAACCTTGAAATTGCCATAATTATACTAAAAACGGCAGTCATCAATGTACTTTACTCGAAGCACTAACTTATCTTATCATTCATGGTTCTGAATCAAAAGATTTGCAAAGATTCCCCAACTAGGGAGCTTTGTCTTCCCTCCCCCATGGGGCGTAGTGCCCCAGGAGGGCCCCCAATACACATTTATATATACAGTGTATGTTCAAAGAACGATATCTGCCAAGTTGGTGAAAATCTGACCATGCACATTCAAAATGTGTAGATGAAAATGTTAAAATTAGGTCCCAACTTGAACCCTTTCTCCTCAAATCTACCATGGACGCACTAAATAAACGTAATGATAAACGATGTTAATCACATAATAGAAAAATGTATAAATATTCTTATGCCCTCAAGAAAGGGAAGATTATGATAAAACATACAATTGCAACCACAGTGATAATGACTTTCATATTTGGCTAGACTGTGAAAATGCGTTTTTGGAGCAGAATTGAATTCATTGATTTTTAGTAATTTGTCTCACATTTTAGGGAAGATAAGTCTATAAAAGAGAGGCATTATTATCTGTTGATGTACAAATGAAGATAATAATGTGAGAACACCTACATGCTGATGGCAATTAAACAAAAATGCTCAAGAAACAACAAACAAAACACGGGCTCTTTTTTTTTTACCTCTGTGATTTCTATTCGCTGCCGCTGGATGCTGTAGTGGGTGACTGGTATCGGGTAGGGGTGACTGGCTGGAGACCACTTGACCAGAAAGGTGTGCCGCCGAGTGCCCTGGGAATCTTCATTCGTTATCGTCGGTTGTCGCGGCCTTCCTTTATTTGTTTGTTGTTGATGTTGTATTTTGTGGGAGGGGGAGGAGGTAAGCCAGTTTAATAGAAATGTATCATTATTTAATGACGACTCAAAGAGAAAGACTCACACACACAAACATAAACAATCACAGTTAAAAGGATCGTATAGTTTTGGTTGAGACCTAATCTCAGGTTTCTAACATTTTTTTGTGTGTGTGAGATAATGAGAAACCTCTTATAAAATATGAAAAAGCATGTAATTCTATGAGGAATTCAACGTTTATTCGATGAAAATTGGTTTTGAAATGGCTGAGATATCCAAAAAACAGCGATTCTAATAAAGTGTGGGACCCACACTTTATTACGATCGCTTTGTTTTACTTTGTTTTTGGATGTTTCAGTCATTCCAAACCCGATTTTCATCAAAATAAACTTTGAATTCTTCCTAAGATAGTATGTTCTGTACTATATCATGTGTTTTCTTGGTATCTCGCAAAAAGTTAAAAGCCCAATTCTCATCTCCACCAATACTGTACCATCCATTTAACCCATTGTGTACTTTTGAGTGGTTATGGGGCCGGAAATCACATAGCGTTGCACACACTGTCCAAAGTCGGTGGCACAATTAAAAAAAAAGGGTTAAGAATGATTCTGTGAAAGCTATCAGTAGGATGAGGCAAATACATATTCGGAATATATCAGAAGAAAAATAAAATATTTATAAGCTTAGTTTTAAACACAATGAAACCAGTAATGATGAGAGAAATTAGAACGAGAATAGAAAGACAATGTTATATGGAACACAGAAAAAAAGTTAGGAAAAAAAAGAACAATTATTACCGAACGAATTGTTGAACCTCTAATGCACGATTGTGTTTGTACCACTCTCATTTGACATCGGTAAGATTATATTATTTTGATTGTGTGTTTTGAATGAAATCCTGAACAAATCTTCAGACGAGGTAAAAGAAAAAACAACGAAGTAGGGGAGAGTTAGTATGGTCTATGTACAATCCCACAGAGAGGCAAGAATCGGTCCTGTTTGTTTGTTGCCCGTCTTCGAGATATAACTTTCCAAACTGTGAATATACCATGCATCTCATTCCAATGTACACCAGTTTATTGTAAAACTTTTTTCCCTAAACAAGACAACTTGAGATCGGATTTCTGATACTTTAAAGTTACTGTTTACAATTGGGAGGAGTGATTTAGAAAATGGTCAAGTGATCACATTTGATTCGTGTCTACAGTTCAGTTGTACCACAAAACACCATATCATACAAATATTTTGCAATAAAGCCACCAGTAAATTTAAGGATGCATCATTAATTTTTTCAATTTATCATAGGTGTAGACGGTTTATTCTACAAACAATTCTAATACAGACTATTGTTCACTTTTTTTGAAACAGATTAATGGATGCCGTTAAATATATACCAAGTCTGCACAAACAAACTGAAAAAAATATTAACAATTTGGGAGAGAAATACCAACTTCGATCTTCTAAACTGTTATGACTGTGGTGACATTTTCAGGGTCAGAAATCATAGGGCGGTTTAGAAGAAGATGATAATTCTGCAACCAACCAGAACAATTGTATAATTATTATCAAATAGGGCATGAATGGGGAAAATGAATACATAAGACATAAAGACTTGATGGATTAAGGAAGCACGTGACTGTGCAAGTAGATGTGTTGGCTAACATGAGAGACTGAGTAAAGGAACGCTTTACACAGTCTTGCCCTTACCATGTAGCTCCACTGTTGCCTCGGCTGTGCCTACGACGTTGGTCGCTACACAGGTGTAGTTTCCGTAATCCTCTGGCTTCACCGTCTTAAAGATAAGTCTGGAAAACGATCAGACGAATTTAACAATTATAACATGACGTCAATCTTCTACATTGTGTCGTACACAATCAAGGATCATTCTAAAAGACAAATGGATGGATTGTCAGTTTGTTTGTTTGTTTGTTTTTAGAAGATCGACATTAACTTTGTGGAAGACGATTCGAAATAGGTGTCAGCCAATCCCAAAGTTCTGGTGCCTTTGATTGGTCCTCGAGAGTATTATAGTCCTGGGCATTGCCAGCACAGGTACGTAGAAGTGTCACTCTTACCTCCTTTTTGGCCCAATTAACTGTAAATAATATGGGGATACCCGTCTAGTACCAAGTAGAAAAGTCAGCAGTAATAATGTCAGGTTAAAAAAAAAAAGAAAACAAAAATATCAGGGGTTAAAAATACCAGACGTAACATATCAGGGTTAAAAACGTCCGGGGCAGCATTTGACAATATATTTTCCCGCGATATTTGTACCCGTGACACTTTCACCTCGGACATTTTTACGGTTGACATTTTCCACCAGACATGTTTTCTTTTCACCCTTTTTTTCCCGCCGACTTATTTCTTAACATTGAAGCCTAGAACACCTCGTCTACCCATGGCTGGATAATTGCTGCATATTTTCATGCCAGACAATATCATAGCGCAGGGTTTTTCACTAAAGTGAAACAGCTTTGTATAATGATTCTCGGTTTAGAAATACTTTCTTAGATATTACAATACCTCTGATATTGCATTTTGTAATAGTGTCATCAACGCAATCGTGTTCTACTGCCCTGAAGACGAATCTTGATTAAATTCATTCAATAGGAATACCACTTTTTTTAAACAAAAAGCGGTATAGTCTTCCGTGCCATAATAGAAGTGACGATTTCTATTTGAGGGGAGCTGCGGATTTTTTTTTTCCTTTTAAGGGGGTGGTGGGAATGGTGGAGGGATATTGTCACACGAGTTGATAGAATAGCAGTATAGCATCAAATTGCAAATGTGCAATTGGAACATGCTTTCTTGTTCCAATTAATAATGATTACATTAATAATAATAATAATAATAATAATAATAATAATAATAACAATACTAATAAGAAGAATGATTATGATAATAACAATTACAGCAATAACGATAATGATTAAAATAATGTAACAATATTTCTTTAAAAATTCACATCTTGATTGTTGCTGCTGTTTTGTTACTGTTGCTAACATTTAAAGTCACCTCGGACACCGAGTCATATACTTCCCTTAAATAATTTCTAAGTTGTACCTGTTCTTCGCAGACATTAGACAGCATTTCGTGAATAAAAGATGATCCTGATCACTGTTATTTCCGACATTGCATTACATTCATTAAAATCACAGACAATTAGTATACCCAATTATTAATGGAACATGCATGAAATGATCACGACAAATTCACAAAACACTACGAGTTTCATGATGAACGTTCGGGAATACCCTTGTCATGCATAAATGAAATGAGATACTTGTGTGTTTTATTTACAGTAGAAAGGTAACATCATTTCAATGATTGCATTCCCAGTCCAGTGAAAAAGAATTCCGTGCAAAGACAGGGCTACCATCCAGACTGTAACAAAATAATGAAAGCTGCAAGATTTTTTTTTCCGAGTATGAATAACAATCTCGCGTGTAATTATGGAAAGATAATAAAGCAGGCTATGAAGAAGGAAAGGTAAAGAAGGATATAAGAAAATAGTAAAAAAGCAACAAAAGTGTAAAGTGGACACAATCAAATCGGTATTACTTTTGAAATCTCATCAAATCATCTACTACGATTAAGCACTTGTAATGGTCACTTATGTCACGTGACTCTGGGAGACACTTGCGAAGGCCATCTTAATTACACTGTATTCGCAGGAGCCGGAAAGCCTGATTGGGGTGGCTGGGGATTATTACCCCCTTCCCCCTCCCCAACATCCCCTTTTGGGATGTTAAAAGAATCAAAAACTGGAAGGAATAGGAACAAAATTTGGAAAAAAAAACCCAGAAAATAACACTCATAAGTTTAGACTAGTCATAACTTGAAATTCTTCCCGCCTTAAACATTATTGGTTCTTGATCCCTCTCCCTTCAAAACGTGCGTATATCTAATGCTACCCATTCCTTCACGACAATAGTTAGCATAAAAAGCATCCTCCTATTCAGTAGCCTAATTTCTTTGGAAATTTATTTCCCTTTACTAGGAAAGGGCCGGCGTCGGAGTGATTCATCTCGGATCCCATATTCATCGTGAGGAATAATCGTCAATTAATTTGGTAAAACCTTTATTCTCTATCCGCGTAAAAAAAAAATGTATATATAATTCGATGGTTTTAAAAGTCTTAGCAGCACGGACTTCATTCTAGGCAAAATTCCTGCTTTTGGGGAGGGGGTGGGGTGGAGTGGAGTTGATGAATACATACATCTTTAAAAAAACAACTCATCTTGCATCGCTGGTATGATTGTGTCAAGATTGAACTCAGACAATTCCATGACGCCGTGCAGTAAATATTTCATCATCGCGAAATGCCCCTAATATAATGACATGGTAGGATGAAATAAGGCAAGTATCCCCCTCCGCTGCATTAAAATTGTATGAGGAGACAATATCAGGTAATCACTCCGACATATGTCTTGCTCATGATGCTGCGATCATATCCTGGTTTTCTGTATCTATTTGTGATGATAATTGTCCTAGGCAGAGTGTAATTTCTGTCTTGTTATTCTGGAAGACGGGTATATTTTCGGCATGCCCATCAAATCCCGTATAATTCGATCGCTTTTTTGAGGCGAGAAATGGGGAACGAAGTACTGCGTCCACTACACGTACATGTATATACTGTATTTTACTTAAGCTAAAGAACGTTTCTTTGATTATTAAGCCTCCTTCTCGCGTTTCTTTGGTGCGAGGATAGAGTATAGCAGTGTGTAACATTACAATTTTAATGCCTGCTATACGAGGTGTTTCGTCATGTGTTCGTGATACTATTGGATTTTTTTTAATGCATGTACCCATAATTCTAATTAATATCCATCAACGTCACTTGACAGTAGTGCTTGCAAGTATTTCTCTCCCCTTTTCAGATTTAACATTAGATAACTGTGTATCACAGAGGTAGAAGATATTGTATTTCCCTTTGAAAAAAAAAAGTTTGATGCTTTCAGACGAAACTACGGCATAAAACAGTAACAGGTGTCTTAAGGAAGCATACTTTCTACCAGCTCGAGGAATACAAACTGTTTCACAATATGAAACTGTGCTGAAATAACACTATACACTCCCCTCCCTAGTAGGAAATATTCTAGCCAAGTAGCTACTATACAAAATCACACAAACGTTCTGCTTTCTACCAGGTATTCTGTTATAGGGCCTACATACGAGTACAGAGTCGAGCATTGTCAATATAATGATTTGGATAATATTATAATGATTTGGAGGGAGACATACAACGTCGAGACATGACCCAAACCCTAGATATTCAAGCGCGATGAACAATGCACAAACAACGACATCTCCACCTGTCCACAATAAAACATCTGATATTATTGGGTTAAGACTGTACATAGATTTTATGAAGAGTCTGCCTCTTAGGTTAAGGATTCGAAAGCTTTGTTTAGAGATATCTGTTCGTTTGCCGCCACGCGATTGTACAAAAATTACTATACCCGCCATCTTCAACCTACCTATCATGTTTCAATACAATTGGAACGTATCAGGGCCTCCCCTAGGGCAATTACCCCCGGCTAAATACTGGCTAGTGGTAAGATTAGAGTAAAGATTAGGGTTTAGGGTTATGTTTAGGTTTAGAGTTTGGGATTGGGTTAGGATTAGGTTCAGGATATGAATTCGGGTTAGGGCTATAGGGGATTAGGGTCCGGGGTAATTGCCCTGGACCCCAATTCAAAACATTACGGGGGGGGGGGGGGCCTTGGTATAATTTCAAATCATTGAAGACATACAACCTCAAGATTGAATAAAGATATTCCTCGGAAGATTATTATTGCTATCATTTAGATTGACAAAGTGGAGGAGCTCTCATTTGCTAAATCTGCTCGAAGCCTACCAAGAGTATGCATTCAAGACTAACTGGAAAACGAGAGCTGTGTCGGAAGAAACAACGCCGTTTATTTCTGTACCCAGCTGGCTGACGAAATCAGATTGTTTGAAGTTATTGCTTATTCAACGACAAAGCAATGATAGAAATGATAAGGAATACTCCTTGTGCTACAAACTAAATTTGCAACGTTGCGAAATTCAAAGCACTTCCTTAATTTTACGTATGATAAATAAGGGTAGGCCCTACAGTTCGCATGAACCTCTCTTTCCTTATTTGACTCTATTTGTGTCTGACCTCATTAATGATCACTGACCTTTGCAGTAATCTTAATTATTAATCAATCTTGCCGCGCTGCGAACTGAAGACTAGTCAAAGAGGAAAATGATGGTTTAAGGAGTCCCAGTGTGTATTAGACCATGAATAATAAATTTTGCTGTTGGTGATTATATTCTACAAAGAGAAAAACAACAAGAAAAACTAATCACTTGGAAGACAGAGGGGGCCCTCATCAAACGCCTGATTATCACCTCAACACGTCTGCCATCTCACTATTACATGCCGACAAGCATGCGGGTGTATCAATACTGCTACGGTAATTAGAATTAGCACGCTGAATACTGATAACAAAGGTGGCAACTATACGTGGAATAGATAACATTCGACGCCGTTCTCGGAAAACTACCTATTAATTTTCACGACGTTTTTCTTCCGAGTGGTATCGTTAAACTTAAAACTAATCATGCAACGCATAACGCATTAAGATAACAACCAACATATCTTAATAGTTTATCCGGTTATATTCCTACTAGAAAGTTCAACAAACAATAAAAAAAAAACATTGCCGGAACACAACAGAAAGGCAGATTGAGAGAAAGAGAGAGAGAGAGAAAGAGAGAGAGAGAGAGAGAGAAATAGAGAGAGAAAATGTTTTCTAGATATCTAAAGCATTCAATATAATAGAATATGCATAATGAATTATCTTACAGAAATCTTTAGCAAAAGAAATATGATGGAAAGAAAATATCATGAATCTGAAAAAAAGAATGATACAATGAAATTTAAATTGTATTGAATTTGCGATACGTATTTTTTTTTATAGATTTCAATCAAACGATAAAAATTGTTGTTCAAGAAATTGACTTGTTCAGAAAAGAATTAAAAAAAAAATCGTACCTATATTGACTAGAAAAGAAAATAAATCGTGGTCAGATAAAAAAAAAGAACTTTTTACTTGAAATTGAATACATAATACTGGCAATGACTTGAGAAATCAATAGTACAGCGTAAATTAGAATAAAAACAAAAACGAAAAATTGGCACCTCAAAAATGATTCTAAACACTTGTTTATGTTGTCTCGTGATAAGATGTATACAGTATTTGTAAAATGATATAATATATGTATTTATGAAAAAATACTGATAATGACATAAGATATTAAATAAGGATAGAGGAAAGACACATATTAAGTGGTTAAATAGAATTTTTCCGAGCAAGGCTAAATGTACACAGCGGAGATATGAGATGAACTTGCCCTGCAAAGTTATGGAAACACGTTAGCGGAATCCTGTTGATATTAGTAGGTAGCAAAAACAAGAACAGTAACAAAATGTGTTAGGGTGATGACAGGATGAATTAACGTATAAAGGATATCGATTCACACCCACCGACAAGAGTATACAACACACAGGCTAAAGCCCGCCGCACACTACACGATTTTGCCCCGATTCACCGGTCTTAAGACCTTAAGACTAGAAGTGTGGCGTCACAGTCTTGCCATTTTCTAGTCGTACGACTGGGTCTTAGCGCCAGTCGTAGAGATTTGACATGTTGAATCTCTACGACCAGTCGTGAGCTTTCAGCCATTCACAATGCAGCAAAATGCAAACGCACGCAGTGCGCACTGCGCGCGCTTTACAGTCGGGTCGTATAGTGTGCGGTGTCCGGTCGTACGACTGGTCTTAAGACCCAGCTTGGCTTAAGACTTTAAGACCAGTCGAATCGTGTAGTGTGCGGTGGCCTTAAGAATTTGATTCTATGTCGCATACTTCGTATATCACGTTGATAGGAGTTTGATGTGTGCATGCATTGAAAAGCATGCTGGGAAGACGAAGGAAAAATTGCAGTCTAGGAAATGGTGATAAGCATCCAAAGGATAGAGTAACGGAAATTGCTCTAGAATAGTGATTTTCAAGAGAAACACCAATACAATAAATGTATTATTTTCGTGACTTAAATCTAAATGAAAAAATTATAACGGATTCATGCAGAAGTGACCGGAAAACAACTTCAATCTTCAGATTTTCGATCAAACATATAATTTCCAAAGTTTGTGATAAGTCGTTGATTCCATGCAACGTGCCCATTTCCGGATTATTAGGGATACAGGTATGAAATTGAGGGTATATATTTTTCGAAAGAAAATCAAGATTTTTAGGTGGTTTTAATGCATGGAAATATCAAAACATGTGCAGAATTACGAAGAAAAAAAGAGGAAATGAGGCCAGAATCCAAAATTGTCGTGCCTGTACATTCTAAAGTCATACACTATTTCATTTTTGTATTCAATTTTTCATAATCTCTAAAATACACTGTTGGGATATACAACTTATGCTGTTTTATAATCTTGCTCTGTACATCGCAAGATAAAATATTGATGAATTTAACGATTCTATGCTAGACTGTAGTAAAGAGTAGACTTTCATGATCATATGCATTTTCCACCTTGTGAAGATCTTGTTCATCTAAGTTATATGGATGTGGGCTTTGATGAAAAATGATCTGAGAGATTTAAAGTCAAAGAAATTGTAATCACCCACATATAAATCACCAAAATATAATGATCTTCACTGAAGGATATCGAAATTGGTGCAGTTCATATCCTTGCGTCGGCTGAATTGCATAAATACATACATTTAAACTATTCCGTTTTCATTCAGGAATTAAAGCAAAAGTGAATAAAACAATGCGCAAAGTTGCAATAGCACAGGAGGAAAAAAAACTCAACGGAGGTGAAAGCATAACGAATTGTGACGAACACTGCATGCTTTCACACGCACTCAAGTGTTACACGATTATAATGATAACGACTTTGATGATGTCCCTAAATAAATACATGTACTTCTGGAGTGTTGTCTTTAGAGAACAAGACGTCGCTACTATAGATAGGGGCTTAATTCCTCGAAGCTATGAATGGCTATATAATTTGAAAAACTGGCGAGATTCCCACCAAGAAGAAGAGAGATTCTGATCACGAGGAAATTAAGATATGTACAATTTCTTCTGTCCTTTTAGTGCTGGTGGGAAAGTAATGTTGTATCCCTTAGCGAAGAATATAACATTTTGAAAAAAGGACGAAGGTAACCCAAGATAAAGCCTCATGCCTTCTCTAGATTGATTGAAATTATGACCGGCCAACTGGACCACAATCTACTACACATTAAGCCAAGCGGACTATTAGGGCTTACTTTCTGGTGTCAGGGTCATTCGATGCGGGGGGTAATCTGGTGAAATTTTTCATCCAGTAAACTACTGGTGGTGGGAAGGCCGTGACGTCACACTTCAGATAGGCGTCCTGTCCTGGAGCCCTACCGACCTCGCTGGACCCATTCAGCACCACGGACGGAGCATCTGCAGAATTATGGATCCATATCAGCTACAGATAATTATACACCCATGTATCACATACACGTAGATGTTCAGATGTCTAATGAGTTCGATATCATGAGTTATAACGATTTATGTTTAATAGATATATTCTCATTACAATCGAATTCTTTTAATTTCATTTTAGAATTGTACATGCTGCCAAAGGGAAGCAGGTAAACACACACACACACACACACACACATACAAAAGAAGAATGTAAAAATACAGGGATAGTGCGTTCAAAATATAAAAAAGAACCCCAAATCAAGGTTTATTGCCAGGAATGGGGTGCATGATTGAAAAAAAATGCTCAAAATAAACTTTGACTTATGCTCTTTGTAATGATGTGTCTGCAAACACACTTTAAAAAAAAAATCTCTGAGTATCACGACTTTGAAAATCTCTTTTGGAATGGCTAAAGACATAATTATAAAAGTAAAGTAGAACAAAGTAAAACAAAGTAATCATAATAAAAGATGGGTCCCACCTTTTATTATGACTTCTATTTTTGGATATCTCAGCCATTTCAAATCCAATTCTCATCAAATAAATGGTGAATTCTTCTTGGAATTACATGCTCTTTCATATTCAATAAGAGGTTTCTCATTATCTCGACCATTGTTAGAAAAGCGAAGTTAGGTCTTAGCCAAAACTATAAGATCATTTTAACATTGTACACTTTGTACTTACACTGTACTTCCAGCTCTACAATTTCGGATACCATTGGTCCACTGGGATTCAGTGCTTCGCACCTGTACTTGCCACTCTGTTCCCTCGTGATGTTGGTCAAGTTGGCCGTCAATACATCTTTTGGCAGCAACGAAAGAAGATAGATATAACGCACATTAATTGAATTTCTCGACATCAACAGCAAACGAACCCAAAGAAGTGGAAATTTACATTTTCTTTGCTTTATTTTCTGTCTCTCTACTCTTCCTCCCTCTCTCTTTCTCTTTCTGGTAGCGTTTCCTTGGTAACATCGATATTAAGGTTACACTTACAAAGTTCATAAGCTCTAAATTACAATGTAAACTGAGCTTGTGCTATTTCCTTCTTTCTATAAGATAATTCGAAAACGCTATTTTTTGTGTAATAACGATGAAATTTGTAGAAAGAAGGGTAGTCTTCAAATATAATAGGCCTATATGCATGATCTCTTCTGTCATTTTCCATAAGCGTTTGTCAAATAAAGGTATATCGAGTAAAAAAAGACAACAACAGCCAAGATATGAGCTGATGCATATTAGTATTTTCATGAATCCGTTGTACATCCCTAAACACAGATCTTGCGCTTATTGTATAACATAGCAATTGCTTACTTGAAATTATCGAAATTCGTCAAACAATCATCTGTACATTGCTTTTCAAAGCAGTGGGGGAAGAAACCCCGAGTCCTACAAAGTTTTGAACTCTACGCCGTCACCCCTACATGAAGCATCAATAAACAAATATCACCATTCTAAGAGTCTTTATCTATATATCTGTGAGAAAACTAGAAATTAAAATCGAGATACGAACAGATATTCACCTCCTAGAAGCATTTAACTATTGTTTTTAATTGCATTATTCAAAGGTTTTTCCTTACACATTATTAACATCAGAAACACCGAAAGCAAAGAGAGCCAAGCAGACATGATATGTCAAACCTTTAAAGGATTATTAAGAGATTCCTAGGAAGAAAATTGTCATGACTGGTATTAAAAAAAAAATGCTGAAATGGATACCATCAGTGTTTTCTTTGAGAATAATTTTGTCCAGTTCCCCAGTTGATTTTTCTCGGTACCAGGCGATTGTGGGTTTAGGCTCCCCAGTGGCGTTACAGGTTAAGTAGGCCGTGTCACTCTCGTTGTAAGACAGCTTGCCGGGAGAATCAACGCTCCAGTAGGGGGCATTCCTGGGACCAATGTAATTTATGATCGCCCTGTCTGAAAATCGAAACAAAGAAAAAAAAAACTTTAAAAAAAGCACTTACATACAATGGACTCTCGGTATATTGAATCTGATACAACAAACTTCGGATATTACGAAGTGTTCATTCACGTGCTAACTGGCCAAAGTTAAAAACTCCTGTTCATAATCATACTGCCTTTTGAATGTATTTGAACAATCCATCACATTATGAATGATAGATTCAAGAATACTTGGATAGGGTTGAGCAGAAAGCAGTTTCATAATCAGATTCTCAATGCTCCACCCTACACTACTTAGCCACAGATGAATGTAGCTGACACTAATTTAAAAATGGAAAAAAAAATCACATAATACATTCATTAACCCTTGTTGTGCCGATGAATTAAATGTGTAAAAATGTCACACACATACCTATAGACAGATAATAAACATGGCACACTGAGAGTTAATGACACAAACACTTGCACATTGAAATGTTTGTTTGTTTGTTTGTTTGTTTGTTTGTTTGTTTGTTTGGTTTATTTCTGCATTTTCTTTCTCCGAATACAATTGCAAATGAAAACAGAATGATACAGATAACATACAAATCAACACACACACAAAAAAAATATCATTTGGGTAACAACATCAGTCTGAAGTGACATATGAATCAAAATAACATATTAAGGCATACTGTATCTATTAACAAAGTAGAAATCAATACAGGGGACCGTCATCATAAGCAGAGCTTGACGTGGATGAGGCCCTATCTGAATATGTGATACCAATATAATACAACACCAATTATATATGTACTCATAAAACTCTTAATCTTAATACACGAAACACATTTTGCTAAAGAAAAAAAAAACAGAAAGATGTATAACATCTTTCTCAGTCCATCATTTGAAGAGTTTCATTGCAAAATGAGCTAAGCGCCATTTTCAAACATTTTAAAGTACGTCCATCGTCAGATAGAGCAAAATTAAACCTTTCCGGTAATACCTTACTTGAAGTATAAGGAATATTCTAGAAGGTATGATTAAAAATATCCCTTATTTTCTTACCATTTTCTTTTTTGGGCAGTTTCGTCACAAATATCTCAACTTAACAAGAATGGAGTTAGCTCATTTGCGATAAAATCATCATTAAGTCATTGCAAAGCTGAATACGCATTCAAAATATTAATACTGATTTTATTTGAAGCTAAACACAAGGCTATATTCGTAATAGGTATTATAGTACGTTCTACAAGGAACAGATTAAACGTTTATCCTATAAGCCCAATTGATCTGCATTTTTCTCTTTAAATTCCCTAATCTCAAATTTGGTAATATTATGTTCTATCAGTGACGGTACCCTCCCCCTTTCTATATCAAACAATATATATATATATATATATATATATATATATATATATATCGATTGTGTTTCTCCTTCTCCAATATATTGGAAAAATTATGTTTTAGGGTTAATTCCCCTGTAACCACCATGCTGCTAACAGCCATGGAGACTGAATTGTCTTTTGTCCGACCTGCATGATGCGTTCCAGTCACATTAATCTCTTTACAGAGAATGAGGTCTAGATACATACAGTCAAGAATACCACACTGTAAAAACATCGGTGTTAGATTTAACACCACGGGTGTTAAATCTAACACCGATCAAACTTCAATAAAGACCACACCCACAGGTGTTAAAAATGCACTGTGATGGTGTTGAAAAGTGTTCCTGTGACACTTCGTGGTGTTAATTTGACACTGTACCTGGTGTTATTTTGACACTGTACTGGTGTTAATTCAAAAATGACACCACATGGTGTTGATTTGATATTTGTTGGTGTTAATATCAATGGTTTAACACCCGTCCAGCTTCAATAAGAGACCACACCAGCTGGTGTTACTTTGGTGTAAATTCGTTTTCACATTTTTTCAAAAATCTAGCATTTTAATGTAAAATTCTTGATCGTCTTGTTTGAATTAAAAATCAACAAGAAGTGCAGTTACTAAGAAACTCTTCAAAAAACAGTTTAAAATTTGGAAATGACACCCGGAGGTGTTAATTTAACACCATAAATGAGCACCGAAAATTTAACACCAGCTCGGTGTTCACTATTTAACACCGGACTTTTTGCAGTGCACCCACTATATCATAATCATGCACCCCATCCCGGAAGTGACTACTGTCGTAGACGATCACACTCGTGCATTATAGCATTATAACAGTATTAACTTTAACCGACGTCTTAGCTGTTGTCACGAGATCGGAAGTACACATCAATCCTGCAGACTCCAAGATATATTTGGGACAGTTGCTCGTCACTCACATTTGTATTCAGTGCATGTGTGGTGCTTAAGTCAGGCAAGATATCAAAACTTGGCGGGAACGTGCGGCCAACACGACAAAGGACCGCTGCTAGCCGTTGATCAATACGCACTCACGTTGTAATCGTTACCTTAACGTTCCATATTGCTCTCTTGAGCATTCCTGTGTTTGTAAGGCAATGATATACTTTTAGCTAATAAGACAAATACATATATACGTAAGTGGATGTCTGCTCCTCTTTAAAGTTGCCTCTTGTTAATGAGGCAAAGTCATTATGCAAATCAGCATCAAAATAAGATCATAGATGGATTCGAATTTTTCACATGATTTCAAAAGAAGGCCTACCTATATTACGCGTGGTACAATCACAAAACCAAAACGTTGATCTCATTTATCTGTAAATTTCTCACTATTCCTCCGGTTTGGGGATTATGATAGAAATCATGTCTTTGGTCAATATTCATTGACTACAATTCCTTCTTCCTGAAAATAATATTGGTTAGAATTCCATAACAGTCAAACGTACTTCATTTCTAATGAAGCGAATTCCGCCTGATTGCTTTTATATATTTACCAACGAGTGTTATGGATCGACACTTCTTTAAAGCACTCTTGTACATATGAATTATCTATACATTAAAAAGTAGTTAAAAGTAGTTGACCTGACTGTAGACTAGTCATCGCCTTCCAATATAGGTTATCACGTACATGACACGGGGCATTTGTATCAGCAAAGTGCAATCGGGAATTCTCACCGGACCATGTTCTAGGTCACACATAATTTGCTTGTATGTGTCATGGCGGCGACGTCACACTCGAAGCTGTTTGAATGGTTTCATGAACACACAACAGAGAAAGAAATTGAGAGGGAAGAACGAATTGGTTTTGAATGAAGAAAAGACAGAGGAAGGGGAAAAAAGAACGAAAGACAAGGAGAGAGAGAGGCTTATTTTGTCAGAGCGATCATAGCCTTCATGTTTGTATGCATCAAGTGAAAAAAAGTATGTGAGTATGAGCGTGTAGGAGCGTGTGAGAGATCTACATGCATATTCAGTGATATTAGAAAGTGTGTACTTTCAAGTATTAACTTTGATACAGAGGTGTGCGGTTGTGTGTGTATTATAGGAAACATTCCGTATGCATGTGTGGGCATTTGCCTAAAGCGTTTGCCTAAAAGATTTGCCTTGTCTTGACTAACTAAATTATGTTCCTTCGCCATTATGTGGAGTCATTAGCTCCCTTGAATATTTGTATTATTCAAATACATCGACAATCTTCACATAAAAATATCTTTCCCTTTATGCAGATGATTCTTATCATTAAAGAATATCGGAGTAATCTTCTCTTCTTCAAAATTCATGTTAAGATAATCTGAAAGATTATAAAAAGAAAATCATTCGGATAAAGCGTAATTTGTATCGAAGGAACATAGAAGAACCTCAGTGAATATGTAAAAAGTTCATTTATACGCAGTATTGAAATATAGTATTTAGTGCAATACGTTGCAAGAAGCAACATCATTATCATAATCATTTGTTTTAAAAAGTACGTAACAATAGAAAAGGCACACGGTGTGTTATAGATGACATTCTAAGTAAAACCAAGAATAAAATGCGATAGATTACTTTCCTTCCACTTCAAAGTTTTGTCGTGATTTTCTACACAAGCGAACCTATTCAGATTCTCTCTTTTTTTCAAAGAAGCACAAAATCAAATGAAATTCCTAAGATTGTTATCGAGTTTCAAAGAAACAAGTCTGGTAATGCTGACTGAAATTAAAAAGAAAAATAGTTATTATCATGTTATTCCTCTGTGTAATGTTTTTAACAATTCATTTGAACAAGATGTCTTCCCATGCTCATTAATGATTGTCAGATTTTTTTTTAAATCTTTAAAAATGGTAACACTTCAATCCCATCTAACTGTTAGTCTATATGTCGAGACCTCTATTTTTCTAGACTGTATGAAAAAGTTGTTTGCCAACAGCTTTTGTTTTACCTGTACATAGTAAAAATATATCGTATGCAAAACCATTTAGATTAAGACCAGGGCATATATGCATGATATTACTATGACTGACTGCATCAGCCAATGCATTCTTTTAGATTAATTAGGGTACTCCGGTATCAGAGGGATAACTTATGATGGATTCTTAACAATCTTCAGAACTGTAAGCAGAATGTTTTTCGTTCATTCCTCTGCTCTATCCTCTGCGTGCCCACACAAATTCCCTGCACACAAGTTTGTGTGTGAAATTTTTGCACACTTGGCTCATTCCAAGGCGGTTCTAGAGAATGGAGTCACAACCGTCTTATTTCCTTTGCTGGAGGTTCGAAGCCGCCGCTCAAAAATATTTGAAGCATGTGCCAAACAGTTTCATTTGTGGAAATTAAGTGGAAAATTGATAAAACCAGCTTTCCAGGATGGTACAGTGTTAAACATTTTCACATGATACAGCTCTGACTTACACTTTTGCGCAAATTTCTGGACGGAATTTACTTTTGTTTAACATGCTTTATCATTACGTGAAATTTCATTTCATTTAATAAATAAATAAGCAAAATATGGCCAACAATATGATAACGTTTAAAATGAATCTCCAGATTGCTCAGCAAGACGGCGGCGTCGAACATCGATCATCAAAGGCACAAGTGCACCTGTGGAATTCTTTTGTACATCAATAGAAATCTGAGAACTGCTTGAATAATTACAGCCAGTTGGAACTCCCATGTATAAAACCTCCTTGCTCATTCCCTACTGGAGAGAACACAGTGTCCCACAGTGTGTTCACAGTGTGATCACATAGTCAACTATGATGTGAAAACGCTCGAATTTAACAGTGTGGAGATGATTTCACACTGTGGTTTGGTTTTCACAGAGTGTTCATATGGTAATGTTCTGTGTCACACTGTGAACTGATGATTCACAATGTGCTCACACTGTTAAAACGCTCGAATTTAACAGTGTAGTGTGGAAAGATTTCATACTGTGTTCACACTGTGTTGACACTGTGTTTCTTACACTGTTGGACACTGTGTTCTATCCAGCAGGGATAGAAACGGCCCGAATTCACAAAGGTGGTCTAAATTCAAACCATGGTTTATGTATATTTCTTCTGCGTAGATATGATTGACAGATTGCGTACGCTAACAGGCATCCAGTAAAAAGACGTGCATTGATGCGCGCATGTATTGGTACGCCCATTTAACGCTTATTTTAGACCATGGTCTAAATTTGTACCATGGTCTAAGTTTAAACCACCTTCGTGAATTCGGGCCATTGGTTTATGTCGATGTACCTCAGCAATCCGTTTTAGGCCCATTGCTTTTCATGAAGTATCTGAAAGATTTGTTAATAACATTTATAAAATGGGTTCAAGAATGTAGCCAATAGGAAGCGCTGAAATGAGACACACCTTCTTCCTTTACTTCAGTACAATTGCGCTGCCTGTAATCCTATGGTAGATTGCCGATCGTCTGTGCGCGCGGCGGCTCCTTTGATGAATTGCATGCATACGCGCTGTCAATCCTGTAAACAACTTCTAGTTCGGGCTGCCGGCCGGCCGGCCTGTCTTCCCTTGTGCATAACAGTCATGTGTGGCGTACGTACGTATACTCTACTATACGTACACTTTGTACAGTACAGTAGACCAAGCGTTATGGGACCGGACGCGTACATGGAGTCACCTTGAAGAGCAAATCCAACGATTTAGCAGGTTAATTCTCACGCCGTTTTCAGAGTATGTTGTCTAGTAGGCCTATATGAGGAGTCTATATCAAGTCTTTAAGGTAAAGGGTGCATATTCTATGTAAAATAAGTAAGTTTTCATGCGGGAACTTAAGTGTCCGGAAATCCAACCCCCCATTATACTTATACTGTATGTGCGGGACTTCCGCGAGTGCGACGTGCGTAAATGTTTGGGACGAACATCTTCGGACGTCTTGACCCACAAAGGTACGTGAAAAACGCTGAAAAATGATGTTAGTTTTCGAATTTTCGACCCATTTTATAAAACAAATGATGCACAGGATTATTTCGTGGCGTTAGTGGAGGCGTAGCTCACACTCGGGCATTTACAATGTAGTGCAACACGCACTCGGCTTCGCCTCGTGCATGTTTCACAATTGTAAATACCCTCGAGTGCGCCACGCCTACACTAACACACTCTATCCTGTGCATCATTTGTATATTAAATCAATTTCAGATGTCTACGGTAATAACAGATATGCGTATCAATGGCAGTGATATATACATGCGCTTTATTATCATTACTACTACTACTACTAGCGCCACGAGCACTGAAAAGTGGACCTGTGCGCTATACAAGTAGCCATTATTATTATTATTATTATTATTATTATTACTTCTATACTGCTTTTATTATTGTAACTTATCTTGCTCAGGTATCAAGATTGATAGATATAATGTGTTTGTATTTAATCAGATTTGTGAGAAATTAATTGAATTGAATCACATCAAATTGCTGTTACGCCAAACTTCTTAACCTCAGTAATAATAACTTCTCTTTGGTAAGTCCGAAAATATTAAGATTGTTATGGGCAGATGGAGTTGCAAACATTCATGTCTGGCGTCAGTATACATCTAAAAGCAAAAGCAAAGCAGATGAGGTTATGATGGGAAGATGTCACAAGTCTCTATTCGCGTGGTAACAGTTTTCTATTCTAACACAAATTTAAGAGATGAGGAATATAATCATCTCATCTGCTTTAATGTCTCGATAAATAAGCGATGATTACTTTGCGAAAGGAAGGGATTATGATTTATGAATTCCGAAAAGACGTTAATAACATTCGTGTACATAATGTGTAATCCATTGCAACTGATTGACAAATTGCCCTACATCGCCGTAAATAATGTAAATTCTTCCTCGATGGAAAAAGTCATGAATTTGAATGTGCAATCCAGTAGATGGTTTCATATGTCACCGTGCATCACAAAGCCGACAAAAGTCGCATTCCCTGACTTTATGTAATGACTCAAAATCGATGGGACCAGTTAACCTAGTCACTGTTAAGATTTGCATATTTTCCGAAGGAGCAATTCACCTTCTATATTATTCCTAAAATAAGTTTACGATTTGAAAAAAAAGAACAAAAACGAAAGGGAATTCTGTTTTTCCAGAACAACTATTTGTAGATAGTATATTAACTTAGAGTCCCCTTTTCATTTCTTTAAAAAAAAAAACTTTTACACATTCTTCACTTTGAACTCTAAGAACTTTTGTCAGAATGATACTACAGCTTTCAGAAGTTAGCATTAGTCGTGGAAAGAATGTATTAATAGAGTATACTCAATATCAGCTTCATCTGATGATCCTTCGATTGATGTTACTGTGGCGTTTTACATCCTGCTTTTGTCCTATTAATTGCACAGAGAACTGCTTGGCAGGGTTAAGCGCTTGAATAAGCCCTCAACTTCAAAGCCTCTTTATATCTCCTTAAACACTTTTCCAGAGTGTGTTCCTTCTTTCAATTATTTGTATGAATTAAGAAAGTCCATTTTTGTTGAGTAATACATGATTTTAAGGATTAAAATCTGCTCTTTAAAAATCTGCCCTTGAGTAAAAATTCCAGTCTGCCGACTTTTGGTTGGTTTTGAGATGCAGGATCAAATTTGCCTAAGCGATTGTGACCATCATAGCTAAGTCGACAAAACAAGTTTAACAAATACATTGTAGTAGCAGCTCAGAGAGAATTAGTCTTCTCCAAGACTTTATGATCATTATTGTCATGGAACTGTGAACGCATGCTTTGATAAAATGCTGTTTCAGCGCATCATCATGTCTATCGCCACAAATAGTTCATTACATGTTGTTCTTGCAACTACCGGTCACTGAAAACATTTCATTTTTTTTTTTTTGAATTCACATCATCAATTGCTAACAAATAAAATAACGAAGCAAAGTAAACAAAGAAACAAAATAATATTTGGCGGAATAACCGCGAAATACCACAACTTTCTGATTGCGATCTGATTTTAACAAACTGTGAAAGTTATATTTGTTTCTTTTATATTTTTTATTCAAGTGTAGAGTGTTCCTTATCCATATCTTATGACCCGTTTATCAAGGTTTACCTCAGCGAGGATTCTCCCTCAGAGAAAAAGAATGCAGTTGAATGCACTGGAATATGTTATAATTCAAATTCAACACGGATAGCAGCGCATTGCGTCACTTCGACGCTTGTGGCGGCCCCTGAATACCCAACTACATTAGTTCACACTTTGCTTGGCCCGCATGGTTTGAAAATACATTTATGTACGTGGCTAGAACTGCAAAAGAGGAGACAGCTACCTTTTAATGTAAGCTGGATATTGCCACACATACACATATAATACGAGAAAGCTCATTGTGATCCGAGTATACATTCAACACGTGACACTCTCTGTCAACGAAAGTATTCTAGCGTAAGTCTGCGATAGAAACGGCACTCTTATTTACGGTATTTATGTGCATGTGTTTGTTTTTTTGTTTTTTGTTTTTTGGTGTGTGTGCGTGTGTGTGTGTGTGTGTGTTAGATGGCAGTGTGTGCATACATGCGTGAACACTGAAATACCGACGTCGAGGCGCCACATTACCCATGTTAATATTTGTCAAACGCCATAATGATCACGTCACGCACTTAATGATGAAGAGAGAGGGAGAGAGGGAGAGAGAGATAATCATACAAAAATCATGTCGCAATTCGTGCGCGCACCACCTTTGCGCTGCGTGCGTACGCTTGTGCGTACTTACCGAATTGTAATAGATTGATATAGGCATAAACGTACATCACATTAGAGGGTCTATACAATAAATAGCACAATGTATGAAACAGTCAATAAGCACAGTTGCATCACTCCAGTTGTTGCTCTCAAATTATGTCAACAGTTTAAAAAATCTATTCTCTATGCACAGTTGGCAATATATTCTTCTCCTTTTTCTTAGAATCATTTTACTTATACGTCAAATTATTTTCAAGGCATGATATAGCTGCACCATTTGCATCTGCGCAGTTAAAAACAAAGAAGAAAGATGAGACAATCCTTGATATTCAAATTATGAAGAGTTTGTTCGCAAAAACCGATAAGTCCATATTTACCAAATGGAGATATTTGGGATTAAAGGGCAAGAAAAATAGAGAGAATAGTAAGAAAATTTTTGCTTCTTTCGACCATAACTTCAAAAATGTACCTTTATATGTAGTGACCAATATATCGTTTAAAATGTATCATTTTGTACTTTATCACAGAGACCGTACTTCAAAATCTTCAAAAATGGACTTATCGGTTTTTGCAAACAAACTCTTCATATATATATATATATATATATATATATATATATATGTATGTATATATATATATATATATATATATATATATATATATATATTCATATTCAATCTTACTCTGTTGATAATGAATTCACTTATGGTGTATAGCTTGAAGAGCAAACACTAACTCATCCCGGGGCTACGAACATCTTCAAGTCAGACTGATGGATTTCGCAGAATAATTTCTATTGTTCCAGAGCAAGGGTGGCCTAATTTTTGCTGCCAGTCAATTAAAATCTTAATTTCCTCTCCGTCAGTGTAACGGCACATTCCGTAGGTTTTCGTACTGAGCACAACGAATGTGCGTAAATGTGTAGATCACATCTTATAGTACACGTCAGTCAACATTTTCCTTTTACGACTCTACGATGCTATTTTTTTTTTTTGGGGGGGGTGTTATGGGGATGTATAAGGTGAAAAAAAGAAACTTTAAGTTGATATCATTGCTCAGATGGATTAAGTATAACATGTTTCCATTAAAGGCATCATTTTCCATTTGTAGACGAAACAAAAACCCAGCATTAGTGTTTCATTTTGTATTGTTAATTAGTATTATTTCATAAGTATTGTTAGATATTCAAAATGTGAACACTAGTTGTAATAAAAACGTTTCCAGACTAAACAGTCTACTGTTATAGTTTAATGAGAAAAATGTTTTAGGCTTTATTGCAAAAAAAAAAAATGGAAGGATGTTTTGTGATACACCTACCTACACATACGCATCAAAAGTGATGTCTTGAACATTCTTCTTTTTTAAAAAAGAAATCACTGCTGCCAAAGGTAAACAGGACCTTTTAGAGATATTGACAGGTATCGTTACACGAAGTCAGCAAAAACAAGCCAAGAGACACGTGTCGGGATTTATCCTCTGCCCGACGAAAAAAAAAAATGATCTGCATTCTAAGCAGAGAAATTTCACTGGAAACAGCAGTGCCCTTTTTTGGCGATTAATGTTCATGGGACGTTTGATTTCTCTCTTTTTTTTTTAGGGGGGGGGGTAGGGGATGTATACAGTGAGGAAAGACATGAAGTGAGCTTTTACACTGCAAAAACATCGGTGTTAGATTTAACATCATGGGTGTTAAATCTAACACCGATCAAACTTCAATAGAGGACCACACCCACAGGTGTTGAAAATGTATTGTGACGGTGTTAAAAAGTGTTCGCCTGGCACTTCGTGGTGTTAATTTGACACTGCGGCTGGTGATATTTTGACACTGCGCTAGAGTTAGTTCAATAATGACACCGCATGGTGTTGATTTGATATTGGTGGTGTTAATTTCTATGGTATATCACCCGTCCAGCTTCAATAAGGGACCACACCAACTGGTGTTAATGTGGTGTAAATGTGTTTACACATTTTTTTTTTTCAAAAATCAAGTACTTTATCGGAAAGTTCTTTATCGTCTTGTTGAAGTTCAAAATTAACAAGAAGTGCAGTAACTAAGAAACTATTCAAAAAACAATTTTAAATTTTGAAATGACACCCGGAGGTGTTAATCTAACACCATGAATGAGCACCGGAAATTTAACACCAGCTCGGTGTTTCATATTTAACACCGGACTTTTTGCAGTGTAGTTGATATGTGTCATTGCTCTAATGGATTTAGCATAACATGTTTCAATGAAGAGATACAGGTATCGTAACACGAAGTCAGCTAAAACAAGCAGTAAAATAGACACGTGTCGGGAGGGGACATGAATTGTCCTTTGCTCGACAAAAAAGAAAAAAAGAAAAGAAGATGATCTGCATTCTAAGCAGAGAAATTTCACTGGAAATAGCAGTGTCCTTTTTTAGCGGTTAATGTTCATGGGACGTTTGATTCCAGGACAGGAACTTGGTGTAATATCCACAGTAGAATACACATCATCACAGTCTCATCTACATCATTGGTAAAGCGGGGCAAAATGACCACGTGATGACGGCCTGACGCCAAGCAAAATTTGATAATGCGCACCAGTTTCAACTTCTTAGAATAATAGTCTTTTCTTCGTAATCAATGCGATCTTCCGTTCATTTTGATCTCCCCGTTGTCTAATTACGTAGATATGTCTCCGTTGTAAATTACCTTCATCTCTTGTTTGTTAAGATCGTTAATCGGTGTGACAGAAATAATAATTGTTAGCCTGCTGTCAGTATCTGTCACCCTCTCTCTCTCTCTTTCTGCTGCCTTCGCTCTCTCTCTCTCTTTATATATATATATATATATATATATTTATATATATATATATATATATATATATATATATATATATTTATATATATATATATATATATATATATATATATATATATATATATAATGTGAAGCGGGCTTGGCCTCGTACGTGGTGGGTACTGCATCATTGGTATATGTGAGACGGAAGGAAAACTTGCAGTATAGACGTTGCAGTGGTGTTCAGTCTTGCCTTTATTCCCCGAGCTTTCGGCTATTTCACTAGCCTTTGTCAAGGGCTTTATGTATTGTCTCATCAAGCCCTTGAAAAAGGCTAGTGAAATAGCCGAAAGCTCGGGGAATAAAGGCAAGACTGAGCACCATTGCAACGTCTATACTGCAAGTTTCCCTTCCGTCTCACTTATATATATATATATATATATATATATATATATATATATCTGTATCCGCCTGTACATATACAATCCACAAGCCAGCACCCCGAACACCCAAGCCCAGCATCCACATCAACTGAAGGTAAACAATAAAATATGTATATGTTGTGTATTTTTTTTCTTTTTTGCCGATTACAGACCAAGTTGTATCAAGATATTGCATAGCTAGGCAATCATCCATGTTCTGAATGATATTATGTCTATGTGTTTTCCATACAACAGGCGATGTATGTGATATGTTATGTTGATACGTTGTTACTTGGTGATATTTAGATAGATCCAGTTGGTTGTTGTTATTTTTTCAAAGTAACCTCAAGTTCATGATTTTACGTATTCAACACACATTGTAGCTCTACATCCCACAAGTAATGTTTAAAGCAGAGTAATGCTGTAAGGAGTCCCTTGAGTGTTCTGGGCCCCGTTGCAAGAAAGTTGCAATCAATTGCAAATAATTATTAATTTTGAAACAACCATTCTGATTGGCTCAGGGTCTGCCCTATTACGAAGACATGCATGCAACAATGATTTTGATTGGCCAGTGACAATCAGTTGCAAGTTGCGTTTAAACGCAAAGTTTCTTGCAACGGGGCCCTGGTCTGTTAACGTAGCCGTGATGAAGGTACACTGACGGACCGAAAACTCGGCGGTCATTAAACCTGTTGAAATCCATAGCTACGCCTACCGCTCCTTCCGATTTCTCATGGCTATTATCAGTAAAGTTTCGCGTAAACCGAACAATCCGTTCAATGGTTATGAATGTGTAAAGTTTTATTAAATCAATGTGATGTTATTTCTCGATATCATAAAGAAAGATAAAAGCAATTCAAGCGAGTTCTGCAGAAATTTGAAATGACATTTGGACTTACTTCCATTTTCATTTTACAGCATTGGTAGCATAAGTATTATAACGAAAGAGCACCTGACTCTTTTATGTCAAAAGACAGGTAAAATGATATTAACCTGGACATAATTATGTCAGTAATATGTGGAAGGAATCCATTCTTCTCATTGAATAAATAGAAATAATAAAACATGATCGTCAACAACATATTAAAGGGGAATATGAATCAAAATGTAGTTGTGATTACTTTGTGATCACCTCGTTGTGGAATATAAAGGTAATTCGTAATGGAAGACGCCTCTCGTACAGTCAAGTTAGCTTCAAATTGTGTAGCCTTTTACAAAGGCGGCTCGCAATGGACTCTCGCATACGGCGGGCAGCGATGGACTCGCGCGCACACAGAGCTCGCCGGTCGCGCGCTGGTGTGCGAGTCCATTGCTCTCTGTGTGCGTGTGCTGAAATTATAATAGCGAGCTACCTTTGCAAAAGGTCTCAAATTGTGTAAACCTCTCCTTTCTCTTTTTCTCCCGCACCCTGTTATCGTCTGCGGGACTAATCGGCAAATTAATGTACAAACTGTTTGCTGGAGCGTACAGACTGGAAGATGGAAAATCTATTATTCAAACTGTGGCAAAATTAATTCATGTCATCGGTAGCGGCCCGAGCGAGAAAACTTGCCTCCCCCTTCCCCGAATCTATGGCGTGGAAAGCATGCCGCTCTGACAAATGGATAATCTCCCTGTGTGTCTTCATCTATATTTGATGCTCAATTGAAATAGAAAGTTGGTAATATAATGAAGCTAATAATTACCCCCCTCCACCCCTCCCCCATTCAAAATTGGAACACGAAATGCTCTTTCCATCACGCTGTGCTCGCGGTGGTTGTGTTGCTGCTGTATAGAGTGATAATTATGCCGATCACGAGAGCATGTATTATTCTGACAAAACAGAGTGCAACAATAGTCGTTATCATATTTCATGAAAAAAAAAGACCAAGGGTCTTGCGCTCACTTCAGCATAGCAAGTTCACCTTCCACACGATGTCATGCTTGCAGAGTATGTCTTAAAGGGGAAATCCAGTCCAAACATAAGTTACATTACTTTGTAGTCTGATAAGAAAGAGTAAAATGTTATGAGTTCAACGGTATAATTTCGTTCGAAATCGGACAAAAAATAGGGAAGTTATGACATTTGGAAATGTCACTATTTTTGTGAAACAATTCTTGTACAGTCAATATGAATATGCAGATGGAAATGTGAGCATGTCATCCCCTCACAACTTACCATATTATAGTTCTTCGGGGCCAAAGGGGGGGGGGGGTGGGCGATACCCAATTACCATGAACAAACTTGAAACTGCAGCCACCAATGCGCTTACTCAACTTCTGGTTCAAGAGAAGAAGACTTTGAAAGATTCCTTAATTTGGAGTTCTTCATATGACAGCAAGGGTCTAGGCTTACCTGCCAACTTTTGTGACAATTCTTCTATGCGTTTTCAACAAGAAGCTCAAGGTGTCAAAAGTTTACACATGACACGACACAAAAATGAACGCCTCTTTATCGATACCTTACATTGTATGTTTGGCTCAGCTGAAAATGAACAGGATTTGCAATATCTCATTTCTTTTGCATTGAGCATATCAGTGTAAAAGGTTGATAGAAGTGATGAGCCATCTTACTGGACGAAAAGGACAATGTTATTGTAACCTTTCCGTCACATTCGCATTCCATTCATTTTCATTATTATTATTATTATTTCGGCAATAAAATGTCACTGTCCCATCTACAGACGTGATATATAGTAAGAGATTGGTATGCGCAAGGAGGTTCTAGCGAATACAGTCACAACCGTCTTATTTCCTTTGCTAGATGTTCAAAGCCGCCGCTCAAAAATATTTGAAGCATGTGCCAAACAGGATCTGCCGCGCAGATAGGAAGACAATTGACTTGTGTCTCATTACATAATCACCAGCCACTTTCAAAGGAAGATATGTCTTTGTGATGGTAATTACTTTTCGCTATCCCTTCTTATGAAAGGTAATAGGTGGTACAGACGCGAGGATGTGCGAATAGAAATTGAGCAAAAAATGCTGAAATAAAGATGAACATTATTCGACTGGGTATACCCGGGTACTAATTTGATATATCTATCAATAAAGAATTATACTTGAAGATTATTCCATTTTGGTTTCATTTATGGAAATTAAGCGGAAAAGTTATAAAACCAGCTTTCCAGGATGGTACAGTTTTAAACATTTTCACATGATACAGCTCTGATTTACACTTTTGCGCAAATTTACTTTTGTTTAACATGCTTTATCATTACGTGAATTTCATTTCATTTAATAAATAAATCAGCAAAATATGGCCAACATTATGATAACGTTCAAAATGAGTCATCAGATTGCTCAGCAAGACGGCGGCGTCGAACATCGATCATCAAAGGCACAAGTGCACCTTTGGAATTCTTTTGTACATCAATAGAAATCTGACAATTGCTTGAATAATTACAGCCAGTTGGAACTCCCATGTATAAAACCTCCTTGGTATGCGGCACGTCGTTCGCAGTCTGGTATAGACCAATTGGGTTTGGTTACTATATAGTAACTGTTTTTATGGCAATTTCTAACTGTGGGGGGGGGGGGGGGTTAAAGTATGCCTAACAAAAGATAATCTATGCACTGACATAGCAACACAATCCTGGTTCATTGCATAACCCATTGAAAGTGCTTTTGTTCTTCTTTGGAAGCCCCCAAGTTATGACTGCCAGAAGTTAGACCTACTGTACAGTGCTCTGAAGTTGGATTCATCTATATTATGTATGCCCGCTTCACAATAAGGCAGGTGACGCAACAGGCAGGATGAGTGATTGTTACGTCATGAATGGGTTGAGAATACTCACACTCTACGACGAGTTGAAACTCCATAGAAACACTGCACCCATCCTCTGTTCTCTTCACTTGGCATATAAACGTGCCTGTGTCTCCCCGTCTGAGACGTCCAATCGTAATGTTCGAACTCGGAGGATTCATAGCTAGGTTGACATCCGCCGTGTAGCGGATGTCGCCACCCGACACTTCATTCCCCAGGAGTATTAAAGTGTTGGGTCCTATGAAGAACGAACGAAGCAAGAACATGTAAGAAATAGCACTACCATGACTCGTCGGTTGACTATTAAAGATAAGGGCGTTAAGGTATGTTACGGCACATTTAAGTCAATCGGCACATTTTGGTAAATTACCAAAATGAGTAAGTTACCAAAATGTGCCGTCACTATGTCACGGCACATTTTGGTAACTGTACATTTTGGTAACTTACCAAAATGTGCCGATAGTGCACCTATACCTGACGGGATCAACTGTTACCAAAATGTGCAGTTAAAAGTGGATTTGCCTGCACATTTTGGACAATCTGCACATTTTGGTAACTGAACTAAAAGCCCATGGATGGGCTTGAGATTTATAATACGGTCAAGGAGTTAAGGTGATAGTCCTGCAGTAAAGACAGGGAAGACACTAATTAAGCTCACCCGAGCTGAAGGCTCGAGTAAGCTATTGAGATTGCTTTTCGTGCGGGTATGCTGTGTGACCTGCGTGCCAGGTGCGTGGGGCTGACAAGTCAATGAAGGAATTCCTCTGAAGGAATGGCAGAAGTATCACAGAATGTCATTAATTTGGCCGCATACGGGGACTGCGAAATACGTGCGTGGGAGTTGCCTGCGAGGTGCTGCCGCTAAGGGCCTCCTACTGGCGTTCTGCGTGTACCTCTGCGGGCAATTCCCACGGCTCACCCGGAAAAAGTTTTGTTCATGCTGTAAACTTAGCTGCGAGTAAATCGGACTTGCGTGCGCACCTCCGGGCAAATACAGGCGAGATACGCGCTAGGTACTGTCAGGTGCGGACCAACTGCGGAGAGCTCCGGGTTTCCCCGCAAGTCAAACTTCCCCAGATACGGTATGACAAGGCCTTGAGCATGTTCAAAATTGTTCCGAGTGAGTTGCGGGGGTACACGCAGAACACCAGTAGGATCAGAGACCCTTACCGGCAGCACCTTGCAGACAACTCCAACGCAGGTACTTCGCAGTACCCGTAAGTCGCTCGCAACAGAAAACGGATCGGTTTCAAAATTCTCACGCAGGTCAAACTGAATACACGCAAGTAGAGGGTAAGTAGCACGCGTCTAGCAAATAAGACACAAGCGCGAAACTCGTAAACATTCTTGTCCGCCCGCAGAAAATTTTCCTGCGTGCTGAAAAATCCCTACTCGCAACAAGCCCGCGTAGCTTGCCCGGAAAGGTGTGACACGGTCTTACAGGCCGTGTACCATCTTTCCGGGCAAGCCTTGTGTGCGACTTGCGAAGAACAATTTGTACTACCCGGAGGTCCCCGCAGATAACCTGCACGTAACAGTACTTAGCACGTATCTCACCCGTAGTCGCCCGGAGGTGCGTACGCAAATCCCTTTTACCCGTAACCATGTTAAGGCCTTGTCACACCTTTCCGGGCAAGCTACGCGGGCTTGTTGCGTGTGAGGATTTTCAATCATACCGGACAATTTCTGAGGGCGGACAAGGATTTGGGCGAGTTGTGCATGTGTCTTACTTGCTGGATGCGTGCTACTTATGTTCTTCTTGCGGGTATTCTGTGTGACCTGCGTGCCAGGCGCGTGGGGGCTGACAACATCTGAAGGAATGGCAGAAGTCCAACAGAAATGACAGAATGTCTTTATCTTGGCCGGGCGAGATAATTTTCCTATGTGCTGGAAAAACCTTACTCGCAACATGCCCGCGTAACTTGCCCGGAAAGGTGTGACACGGCCTTCAGGCTGCCGAACTCATTCGATGGGGACAAACACCAACTGCACTTACAATTTGTTTTTGTGATGATTGTGGAGGAGTAGAAAGTTACCAAAATGTGCCGTCAATGTCCTGCACATTTTGGTAATTTACCAAAATGTGCCGTAACAAGGTACCCATAACTTATAACATTAGTCGCACCTTGTCCCTGTCACACTTTGCCAAACAGCCAGATAAGACATACGCATGAGAAACGACTGTCGATTATGGGCATCGGTTGATATCCGTTCAAATGCGTTTCATGTCCTTTTTATCCTTTGGATGAACGTTTATGTTCCGATGATTTCCGGGAGAGCGGTCAATAAACTTTGCGCATGTTTTTTTTTTTTTCCTCGCCAAAAACGAATAGATGAATACGGCACTGGTTAGTGCCAACTGGTGGCAACGATATACGTCTTATTATGTATACATTGCAAAGTCTGAATAAAGACTACTAATTAAAACACACACACACACACATCCACACACACACAAAGCGAGAAAGGTGGCGTAGCACGGTTGCTCTTACCTGGATTAATTGATTTCCTATGGTGCCAAAAAACGTTACAGTTGTCTGTGTTGCCGGCGAGAATGCAAGGAAAGGTTACCGAAGACCCTTCAGTGGCTGTCTTGTTTTCAGATACGCTTCTGAATTGTGGCATTGGGGCGGTACCTATCGCATACCACAGACATAAAAAAGTTGAAGAGAGAAAAATTCCTATTTTACATCATGAAATAATCATGATAAACGACAAATATTATCACAAAAAGATACAAAACCAAGTCACATAAATTTGGTTTCTTGGAAGTGATGACTAAACGCTTTTCACCATTACGAAAGTTATCAATACTACTACAGTGTATACTATTACTATTTTTGTCATAGTTGGTAGTATTCCAAATTTATTCGAATGTTTCTTCAAATTCAATTCACATGGAATTCAAATCTCGAATTCTATACACTCTGATGTGAAATGTAAGGAGACAGTAAAAGTTTTAAGAAAGCTTTCAAGCGTATTTTACTTGAAAGGTATACTGGAAGTAATCAATATCATTCTGAATTAATAACAGATTAGCATGATAGAAGGGTGTGTTTGTGAGAAAAAAAATGGTATCTTGTGTATTGTTAATGTGTTTGTGTATGGTTTTGTTATGTGTGTGAGTGTACGTGCGTGTGCCGACCTTTTTTTTTTTGTCAGTTATACTTTATAGAAAGATGAGACAAGACACTGTATTTCGAAACGTCGCAACAGTGAGCTTTTTTCCAGTTGTTTTTTTTTTAATTGAACTAATGATCCTGTACTTCGACTGGGCGAATGAGAAGAATTCACATCAGTCAACAGTATATTTATTTTCCCTGAGATATTTTCAAATAAGGCCCATTGCCTTCTCATTAACCCTTTCACTTGATATCTTTGGTTGTTTATTTGCTCGTTTGTTTTGTCACATTGTCATGTTATACTTTCAATATACTAATGTCAAACTTTTATGTATGCATGTTTTATTAAGCGAGATGAAATGAAATGAAATGAAATGAAATGAAATGAAATGAAATGAAATGAAATGAAATGAAATGAAATGAAATGAAATGAAATGAAACATGGAAAACTTTATAGACGCATCGTCGGAAAGCCTGCCGTGGGTCGTTTTGCTTACACCCAGTCGTTCTGTTTCCTTTCCCAGTAGATTGCCTAGTATATAACAACTATGCAGTGTGACACCAGTACTTACAATCTCCATCTGCCGTGGACCACTGGTAGAGCACACACACCAGGAGGAGACACCAGGTGAGAGAACACTGGACGATTGGTGGCGCCATCTCTGGAAATATTCAATTCCATGAGAGGTTATGCCCAATATCGCACATTAAAATGTGAGGTATACATCTGAACGACTAAATCTAGTGCATCGTTTGAAGTATGACCATGAAACGTATTTTACGAGAAGAAAAGGCACATTATTTACTACGATCGATAAAATACAAGATAATGATAATAATAATAATCATCATCATCTTATTCATGATAATAATAATAATAATAATAATAATAATGATAATAATGATAATAATAATGATAATAATAACAATAGCAATAATGATAATAATAGTGGCTACTTGTATATGGCGTACAGGTCCAACTTTCAGTGCTAATGGCGCTTCAAAAATGAAAAGATAGATATATACATGTATACATAATTATTTAAACATGCCAACAAAGAAGAAAATGGCAAACAAAAAACAAACATGTACCAAATAAAGAATAAAATATTCCAAACATTAATGACAGCAATTACAGTTCACAGTGTGAGAGGAACATAAACGTTTTAAGCTTGGATTTTTAAAGACGGTATACGTGTATTGGGAGTTAGGCCCTATACTGTGTATTTCTCTACAAACAAGTTCATAGTAGACAACAGTGTAACATGATTTCGCATTGGAGCCATGTGACAGTTAGTAAAGCTTTCGTATTGCTTGCACAATCGTGAATTAAGCAAAAGTGGATTCTTATTCCAGTTATCGACTCAGTGACTTTTGCAAGTAGTACGTTTTAAAAACTGTCCTTTTTTCACTGCAACAACAGATTCATTCTTAAGAACTGGTTGACAATGCACTCCAAGCACGTTTTAAACTCTTTTGCAATCGCATTTCACTGATGCGTTAAAAACAAAAGATTAAAAGTATGCACCTGGGCCAACCATACTGTCATGCAGTATGTACATCGTTTCAACTCTCGTACATTCTTACTTTGCTGCAAAATTCAAAATACACATCCTGTTATGTTGACGTTCTCTGTCGACCTCCAAGATATCATTCCACAGAAAGATACATGGCCTTGTTACGTCGTGACAGTATTGTTATATACATTTTTATTTTATCTAGTATATGTCAGTCAGGTGAAAGTGGAAGTAAATCATACTGCCACATGACTCAAAGGAAACTAAAGTGAGTGATTGCAACGGATTGACAAATTGCCCTCTTACCTTAAAGGGATGATACAGTATTGGTGGAGATGAGAATTGGGCTTTTAACTTTTTGCGAGATACCAAGAAAACACTTAAGATATAGTACAGAGGATACCATTAAGAGGAATTCAGTGTTTATTTGATGAAAATCGGGTTTGGCATGACTAAAACATCCAAAAACAAAGTAAAACAAAGCGATCGTAATAAAGTGTGGGTCCCACAATTTATTAGAATCGCTCTTTTTTGGATATCTCAGCCATTTCAAAAGCAATTTTCGTCAAATAAACGTTGAATTCCTTACAGAATTACATGCTCTTTCATATTTCATAAGATGTTTTTCATTATCACTTACCAAAAAATGTTAGAAACCTGAAATTAGGTCTCAACCAAATCTGTACTATCCCTTTAAGAAGCAACGATTAATCAGTGTTTTTAGTGTTGTAGACATGATAAAGACCATTGACATGCATACTCAGATTGGACGCAAAGCCGCAATCTGCTGACCGCTAGACAGGGGTCGTATCCACAAGACTACGGAGCGCCGAGCTTCCGCCAGACAGTGTTGGTTCTAAACCCTTATAACAGCGGATATCGCGTATTCATTCATACTAATGAATTCTAGCTTAGAGATCAGCCCGTGTATGTATCTTTGCTATTACTTGAAACACACTGAATAATCATTGCCTATTTACTTCGAGGAATAGCAATTTCGTCAATCAGTTTGGGATAAAAACAACTCAACGCAAGAATTCATTGGATAATAACAAGAGTGACTATGGATGTAAAATCATTTGTTGAAATACAAAATACATAACAAACAATGTCGCTGTGGCCACTGCTATGCCTCCACCATAATCCATGGTTCTCCCAATACATCTGCAATACTACGTCTTGACAATATGAAATAAAATCTTAACGTAATTGGCAAAAAATTGATATCTCGATTTCATTGATGGATGGCTTAATTGCTTAACAAAGCAGGTATTTGGGAATTGGAGCATTTTCACTTGACCTTTGATCCTTGCTCGTTGATCACATGACCCATCATTCCTCAAATAATTATAAACTGGTAACACCATTGACATCGATATTGCAATCGTTTCCGACTCCTGACAAAGAGAAACATCAGTCCCAATTGTCACCGTAATGTGGGACAACTGTTTTACAACAGGTTAAAATACTGTATTCATCTTAATCATAACTTCTGAATTGCAAGGAAGCAATTAATCAGATCATTCAAAGCTGGACGATCCGGTGACCAGGAGGGATAAATTAGCAAGAAACACAAACTAACTTGATATTCTAAAAGAAAGGATTACTTGAAGACGAAAGAAGCAGACATGATGGGATAAGTCAAATCTACATCAATGTTTAATTCTATCACTTCGCTCATAGGACATAACTTTCCTTGAAACTGTGGCGAGCTACAAAGTATCAATTTTCACTTTGTATTGCTACTTCCCTTTCTTGCATGTCAAAAGGATTGATCCTTGATCTACAAAGCACTAAGGTGTAGCTGTTTACGAGAAGAACGCTGTCCCTCGTCAGTCCTTTCTTCCTTTACAAGGATTGTGTTCGCTCATTGCGAATTGATAAGAGCAACACCGAATGACATCAATTCGATGCGTAACCTTAAACCTGTCGGGGAATGTAAAAAAGGCCAGGGACCGGAGTGTTAACACTTCAAACAGAAGGAAGCTGCGACAAACAAAGACACAGAGAGACAGAAAGACTGGGAGACAGACAAAGGCACCGAGACAGACAAATAGACAGACAGGCAGAGAATCAACAGTTAAACTTCGAAGAACAGAGAAACACAGACCAACAGACAGAGGCTTTCAGACATAAAAGAAAAGGTGAAACTCATTCTGATAAAGATAAAACACAGATTTAAGAAGATCAAGGCTGTTCATGTTTATCGGCCCTGTCGTTTTCACTATGACAAACAACAACTAACATTATAGTATTCTCGCGTATTTGTTATATTTTGTATGCATTTTTACCATCGATAAATGTTCGTGGATACTCACAGGCATCTATTTTCCTTCATCAAATCGGAAAGGAACTAATGATACTGCAGTTATAGAAAGGAGTTTAAGAATGTATGTACATCACAAATACTTACTTCATATCTACGAAAGATTGCCTGCCTTTTGTATAATTATTCGCATGGAAGATAAACGGTCATTCATCTGTAATATTTATGTGTTTGTTTGTTTTTTTGTCATTGGTTTCTCAACACTTTGGAACAAGTATTTACAGTTTCTGTGAATACTCTGTGAAACAAGTAAGTGATATTCAGTGTATATTGAGATTAACCTTTCGAAAGGATCACTGTGTCTTTGAATGATAAGGGTGTGTGTGTGTGTGTGTGTGTGTGTGTGTGTGTCTTTGTGTCAGTATATTATATTATATATATATATATATATATATATATATATATAGATATATATGTCCTCACTGGTTAAATAGCTTTAACGATATAATCCTGAAATGTCCGCAAAACATCCTTAATTAATACCAAACAAGGCTTGTACAGGTGCATCGATCCCTAATCAGGTAAAATACATTTCATTTGTTTTGATTTGATTTACGCGGCCATGTATCTTTAAACCTTTCATAGTCCTCCCATCCTCTTGCACAGGTCTGCTCCTTGTTCTTTCTTTTTAACCTCAGCAGTCTCCGGCAGCCTCCTCCTCCTTCTCCTCCTCCTACTCCTCCTCCACCTCCAATTCTATCCTTCTTTCTCGTCTGCCATTTCCTCCTCTTCCTTCCTCTCGCCTTTTTCTCCTTCCCTTTCTCCTTCCCTCCTCTTTCTCCTTTCCACTGTTTCTTCACTTTCCCTTCTTCTTTTTATCTTTCTATTCCTCATCCACTATCTCGCCTCCGTTTTTCGTTATTCTTCTCATCTCGTTGACTCGTTGGTCTTTCCTCCTACCAATCTGCCTCCATCTTCCCTCAAATTCCTGACAAATCTCACTAGATAAAGTCGACCCTCTGTGAGATAATAAACGATACATGTGTTCACAGTCCTAGGGGGCAGGCCAAGGAATGACTCGGAGTAAGGAGTAAGGAGGGTATAACAGATGATGTCAGTAGGTGTGTTTAACATACCCCACTCCGAGGTGGCAGCCGACAAAATGCGATGCACTCTGGATACAACATGTACAAAGTGTTGCGCTTTGATATTGGGGCTACCCCATCCATAATCTATGACCGACGTCACGCACGTAACCCAAAGTAGGTCAACTACAGTGGCTATTGTCTTGCCCGAGGGGTCCTTATTCCACTATCGTTGGGACATGGACAATCTGACCTCCCATTTCTTATCTACAAGGGATGTCCTACCCAGTCAGAGAAAACTACATTAACCTGTCTTTAAACAAGATACAATTTCTTCTGGACGTTTAAACATTGAAACGGCATTACGAAGTGATTACAGTGTGATGGCAACACAAACAAGGCTACAAACAAAGTTTCATAGACTGATTATTAAGTTAATTATCAAACACGGCAAGAGAGTCGCCATCAGTTAACGTTTAGTGTAATAGAAATTCCTGGCATTGACACGATGAACTTGGAACAACCGGCAACTAAAGATAGTTCGGTTAGTGTTGCTGCCCGGAAAGCAGTAGATGACAGCGTCGAGTCCCGTGGTTCCTTTTCCCAGTTGCGAATTTACAAATTTCATTGGTAAGAGGGAGACAAAATGAAGAAAATTCACCCCTGAAATGTGGTATCATCCAGTATACTTTTCCTTAATTGCCATAATAATATAAAATTTGAAACTGAAATCATCAAAACGTATATATATAGCATAAATTAATTTTTTTTAGTGAACAATATAATACTACGGTCTCTTGGAAACAAGAGATACATATTGTATATGAAGAATTATGTTCTTCAATGTCATGGGTAATCAATAAAGTGGTTTTTTTTTTGTTCTCCTGTTGCAACTTTCTTATCAAGCGATGATGATACATGGAATTCAACGGAATTCACACTTGAAAGGATTGTTCGATTTTCTTAAGACTTCATTAATAATGTTCAACCAATTTTTCTGCATTTGCTAAGTTCACATACATATGAGGAGTCAATTCCTCTTTATTGAGACTTGTGAATTGAGTGTTTGTAATGTATACAGGTTCATGCACTTTTTCCCTCCTTAGTTGCTAATTTATGTTCCTTTTAAGGGTGTCTAGACGCCAAATGTTACGTAACACGTCATGTTACATAACTCATCACTCACCTCGTGTTCGTAACCTTACCGAATTTGACAGTCGACTTTCATGCAAAACACACCTTAAACCCCTGCTTTGATCATATAATCTAAAATAACGTTATTATTGACAATTAACACACACACAAAAAAAAACGGAATCCTACGTCAATATGAGTGTGTGTGCATTTCCTGTCGTAATAATATTTGTGCTGCTTTTACGAGTTTCTAAGATCAAAGCGTTTCAACTTGTAACTCATAGCTTCATAATTGTTATGTGTTGTATGTCTGCTGTGGTATCTTCTCCCCTCCCCTCCCCCACCCCCCTTCATTTTCCTCCTTTCTTCAGTTCATCAAAATCGCCTCGTTTGTTTTAACTTTTCATCTATCTGGCGTGTCAGGAAAATGCATGTCAATTTCGAATGTCATATGGCGATTGTGACGTAGTAAAACTGGGGTCAAGAAACTTGGCTTATTCCGTTAGGTTACAATTACAAAAGTGTATACGCGTTTACTTATCGCTGTTACGAAAGCCTAGACGTAAAGCGTTTGTAATCATAGGTTCATAATGTCTTGAAATTCATGAGAAAATAAAGGCCATCTTCTTCTTCTGCCGTGTCTCACCTCGATCCATCAATTATTACAGCAGGAAACCACTGGGGAAAGACATTGAACAAGCTACATGCCTAATTCAGTGGATGATGTTAAAAAATGCATGTGGCTGGCATTGTTCATCATGGATCGCTTTCGATAGATTTCAGCTCACTTGACGAAAGACGCGGCCTAAGATCCAGCAAGGGTCAACCATTTGTAGACACTTATTTCACCCACGCCTTTCTAAACGAGTCAGTCTTTAGGCCTATTCATCTTGTGAACCGGAGACAGTCGTGTGCTAAACCGAGAAAATTGCAGAATTAGGTGATGTGGCTGCAAATATCAGAAATTTATTTTGCGTTTGCTGAGAATGAAAGCTTGATATCTGAAGTACCTATTCCCTCTCTATTTCGAACTTTAAAGCTGTTTTGAGAATCAAGACATGTTTTGTGAAGCATCTTACCATGCTGTTCTGCATGATATGTATACTTAACTATCGGATAAGAATTGGACGACTTCACGTGATGATTGACCATGTTGTCATCACGTATTCCCTTTTGAGAATATGAATTTATATTATGGTAGACAATATCAACAGGATCGAACAATAGAATAATACCAGAGTGCGTTCAGTAGAGTAAATAATTGTATTCTGTGAACTGCGAAAAAGAATCCAGAAGACCAACGATAAAGTCGCGGCGTATATGCTAATCGATGTGATTATCAAGAAAACTGATTCTCCGAATTGCAAGTGTCCTTAAAAGGATGAATATCATTGGTTGAGATGAGGATTCAGCTTTTCACTTTTTTTTTTCAAAATACTTTAGGAACCACTTCATGAAATGTCAAAGAGCGTACAATTCTATAGTAAGTGGAATTCAAAGTTTATATAATGAAACTGGCTTTAAAAGGCAGTGATATCCAAAAACAAAGTAAAACAAAGCGACCCTAATAAAAGGTTGGTCCCACCTTTTATTAAGAGGATGGCTTTGTTTTAGATATCTCGGCCATTTCAAAGCCAATTTTTCTCAAATAAACTTTGAGTTCATCTTAGAATTATTATGCTCTTACATATTTCATGAGAGGTTTCTCATCATCTCACAAAATTATAATTTTATCCATTATACTTTTAATTAATTTTGCCAGTTTCCCTAGTATCTGATGACAGTGACTGTATAATACATAGGTGGAACGGTTTTTTTTTTTGGTCATGCACTACTATCTCCGTGGCCTTTCATCAGTGTCTGAAGAAACAAAACACTTCAACTTTATATGAGGACAAGAAAAAGACTTACCTGTTTACCTGTGTACTCTCTAAAAAAATAGAGGGAAAATATTCACTCTTGAAGGAGTGAATACAAAAAAAGAGTGAATTTAGAGTGAAATTGGAGTGAATTTTGAGTGAAAATGTTCATTTTCACTCGTTTGGAGTGACCTCCGGGATCACTCGAAGATTTTGGAGTGACCTCCGGGATCACTCGAAGATTTTGGAGTGATCCCTGAGGTCACTCCAAAAAGAGTGAAAATGAACATTTTCACCTAAAATCCACTCCAATTTCAATCTAAATTCACTCTTTTTTGTGTTCACTCCTTCAAGAGTGAATATTTTCACTCGATTTTTTAAAGAGAGTAGGACCTGTGTGTATCTTAAAATACCAATTTTGAATCTCTTGGTATTTTTGTTTCTTTTGGTATTTTTTTTCTTTTGATATATCACGAAGCGCCTTAAGCATTTACTTATACTCGTTAATGGCGACTTATCAATATCACGAATTTTTATTATTATTTTCTTATACTTATATCGTTGTCATTGATATGAATATTCATATTAATATTCATAGCAAAAATGTCGTACAATAATACAGATGATCACCATTTTTATATTCTTTCATGTCATATTATATCATATCAGCATACAATGATCTAAAATTGTATTATTAGGCTCAGCAGAGTTTTCAAGACAGCTTGTAGATACGTGCATTATATACTCAGAGTACTTTGACAAACCTACTAGATCCTACACAACAGAACGAAAGATGAGCTTTGCTACGTGGAACATGCATCATGTTTTAACTTCAGGGTTTGAGACGTTATTTTCGGTTATACGTCCTTCGAGCTTGACTTGTTACTGGCAATCTCCGTCAATTACATTTCACACCTGTAAGATTGTCACACATATTGTATGTTTCGTCACAGACTCGTCATTATGATTGATACACCAACCCATTCTAGGTCTCGTGGTGGGGGTGGAGAAAATAATAACAATGATACATTAAAAAAGCGCATAATAAGCGCATGATTCTCTACGAACTGTAAAAGAAATCAAGTCGAACACAGTTTGCAAGACATAACGCTTACCATCTATGATTGATATAGTCAAACCTGCTTTTAGCAGCCACCTGTCTTTACAGGCATTATTTACCATTTGCAGACGAAACAAAAAAACTCAACTAAAGAGCTTCAAAATAGTTCTGAAGTGAATCAGGGATAGAAACAACCGATGTGAAAATTTGAATCAGTATCACTATAGTAATCAATGGTATTGTAAAAGATACAAAAATACAAACAATAGGTATGAAAATGTTTCCAGACTAAACCGTCTACGGCCATGGTTTATGTAGAAAAATAGTGATATCTCCTTATAATTTAGGCTTTACTGCGAAATTCTTATCATGGTAGCATGGTTTGTGATACAGCTAACCTACACATATGCATTAAATGTGATATCTCGAACACTTTTTTTTTTCATATCACTGCTCCCAATAGTAAACTATAAGTTTAAAATTCACCTGCACAACTCTTTTTATGTGTATCTTTTCAGAGCCCTCAACTCATAATGGAAATGTCCTTTAAGACCAATTTGAATGACATGGCAAGAAAAAAGACAGACAGTCAACTAGTACAATGTACAGTCAAAGTGTCATATAAACAAGACAAAAGTATAAAAAAACAGGAAATTCTGAAGTTCATGCTTACAGATAGAAATAAGACATCGCGAAAATGTCAACGCTGATCAAGCCGCCCAGTGAGTAGTGGTTTGCTTAACATCCTTCGAGTTTTCTCGGGTGCAGGTCACGAGAACCGACACCTGCGAGTCGTACAGCTCAAGAGTTATGCAGCCCACGAGTCATACAGCCCATGATTTCGACACTAAGCTAACAAGGCCCACGACACCAACACATTAAACCCCATGTGTTGTATCTGTCGAACTCGTGAACTGTTTTTACCTCAGTGTCGAACTCATGGGCTTTATTTGCCTATAGTGTCGAACTCGTGCGCTGTATGATTCGTGGGCTGTATGACTCGTGGGTGTCGGTCTCGTGGGATGACCCGGTTTTCTCTTGTGTAAACAAAGTTTCATAATTCTGTTTGTTTGACTTTCACTGTCCCTTTTTGTTAAACTTAAAGTGACTCAATATTTTGAACTGCAAAATAAGGTCCTACTTTTAAGAAAGGCGACAGATAATATGAATTATTGTATTTCTTTTGGAACTGCATGGTAACTATTAAGCCTGTAAAAATATATTCTTCTTTTTCTAATGAACCAAGATGTTGGTGTCTTATCAGTACTTGATATTGACAACATCGGGTGTTTTTTTTTTGTAGTTTCATGACTTGTTTGTTTTAAAACTTTACATTAAATACAACTCCCATGCGTTCATGCACACATAGATGAAGTAACGCACATTGCGCGACAGAAAACTTTCCCTTGGTCTAGCTGAATCGAAACAAAAAACCAAACAAACCAACAATCTGACGACGCTTGAAACTTTGTTTCGATGTTCCTGAAAGTTTTACCAGCTTTGCTCTCCATGTCATTTTTTCTTTTGGCTTTTGATTTGTTTTCTGTCTATCTTTTTGTATTGTTTGACACATTTGTTACGTATTCTTGTCAAGCGTCCGATCAAAGTGGGTTTTTCCCAACACTGCCATTTACTCTCATGATCACATTAAAAGTTCAATCACGAACTTGATTTCCGCACCGCTATCTCTTTTTTCCCTGATGTGTACTTATCACAGATAACAATATCTCTTGCTTTACTAGACTTACTGCTGTCTGCACAGTCGTGTATGTTCATCTGGAATATTCCGTGTTAATAAACGCCTGAATATTGTCCTCAGTCTCAAATACGCAACAGAGACATACTAAATAAATTTATTCTAAGACTCTTTTGCAGAATCTTTCAAATTCATTGACGATGTGAGGTGTAATTCGACGAAACCATTGGAAATGAATCGCTCCTGCATTTAAGTCACGTGCTTGTAGAGACTTCGCCGAAGTCAATCTTCATCAAATTGCAAATGAGATTGAGAGGTAGGCCCTCTCAGCCGTGTCGGACTTCTTGTCGGTTGTTCTGCTATCAAGTACTGATGGAAGTCTGCAATTCATTTTGGAGCCTGTATTATACAGACCCATAACGCATGTTTAACCCTCTGACAGCGGATACCATACACGGTCATAAACCCTTCATTAACTCCATGGGGAATTTTAAACTTTCACAGGCTGCGAGGAAAATACCAGCTCTTGAAACTTGAACATAGATGTTTACAATTTCATTGCATATCATTGCCTGCTGCCTATAGGTATATCGCTTTAAGCCTTTTTTTTTTCATAACTAATTATCCCAGCGGGCAATAATTATGAGATTTTTGTTGTTTTTGTTGATGTTGTTGTGGTGATGGTGATTGTTTTCGCTCAAACGTTCACTGTACGATGTCTTTAATAATTACATTCATGATGCGGAATCAAAATCATTGTGTTAGATCATTACCCCGACAAAACGAACTTCATTAACGAACTTAATTTCCTTCATGAAGAAAATTATATCGTTTAATTCTTAACGATGGAAGAAAACAAATAATTTTAATGACACAGATAATAACAAAATCATAATCTGGGATTTTTTTTTTCTTTCACGCATGAAAGCTTTATCTGGTTCTCTTTGTACCAAATTAGGCAAATACACAACTAGGGAGTATCAAACTTCAAGAACTTTTTTTTTTTTCTCTTCTTCCTGTCCTTTTAGTCCATTACTCTTTTGCTTGGCTACCTCTTCATACTGTGACAAATTCACTTTGAGCTTATATTCGTCCACTTTGTGCTTATTTTCGTCCACACTTTTCATAAACATCAAAATTACTGAGCTCAATTAAATTTGAAATTCTACAGCTACTGGAACTGTAATGACAAAGTGGAATATAGATGAGTAAGCACACACAAAGACAATGATCACAGAGACACGCACACATGAAAATGATAGACCTACACCTAAGCACAATAACAACAATTTTTATTTAATCAGCATAATTAACAGCATAGATATACGCTACAAAGACAGACATACAACTGACCCAAGAGATAAGAATAACAAAACAATGCATGGAAAACAGTCAACTCTTTATTCCTCTACAGAATCATGAAACGGCCTATGTGAGAATGAGATAAGGTAAAGGAGGAACAATGCAGACATTATTTATTTATGCGAACTGAGTTTACACCTCGTCGGCGATATCATGATTTACAAGTAGGCCTATACATTACCATAAAGTCCATTACGAAGGAGCCTTATAAGAATTCAAACCCTCTTCCACGTATTCCATGAGGCCCGCCACCGAAAGCGACAATACTTTGAGCGAGTACTGTCATGATTGCGAGAGAAAGAGAGAAAAAAATAACAAAAACAAAACAGAAACCCAAGTACTCCAACCCATGTAGGTGTAGAAATTTCACATTCAATAGCCAGACATGAGTGTTATTCTAGACACAGGCATTCACTATGCTTACCTCTTCAAACTGCATAAACTCGGAGGGATCGCGGCGTAGCTTGACCTGGAGTCCGATGCAGTATCACCAAACGCGGCAATTTCGAAACACACCGCAGCTGGGAGGAGAAAGGCGTAGAAAGTTAGAGAGCGCCAACCACACAAAAACCCCAAGATAGAACCGACCTACTGTAGGCTGATATCCGTCTGACTGATCGCACTAATCGACCAATGTCGGCTGCATGAATGACTCGAATGGTGCAGTATAGAGAGAAACTTGTCCGCGAATAGAAGTTGATGAATTTTGAAATGGCACTATCCCATTCGTTTAACTCCCGCCGGTCTCTGGTGCATGAGATAAGATGCTCAATACTTTATGAGTTCTCCGTTGCACCACCTCGATGGTCGCACACGCGGAATCCGCTCGTCGTGTGCAGTGGTAGCAAGGAGTCACTGGCGCACTATTATGAAGATATAATAAAGTACATCACAGTAGCGCAAGGGGACGCGATCATAGTCTCTGTAACGTGCACAGAGACTCCAACTCTCCCGTTTTCGACGGGAGATCTCCCGCCGAAAACCCATTTTTGCAAAATCTCCCGTTCTCCCGTTTGAGATTTAATTTCTCCCGCCCTGGCTCTTTGTCTCCCGTTGGAAAGGATTTCTTACATATTTCTATCGTATGTTGAAAAAATAAGCCTTAGATAGCACCAGAGAGCATCTAGAACCCTGGGAATTTCGCGCTTCGCACACATCAACTTTGAGTCTCCCGTTTGCTAGGGGTTTCAGGCGAGAGAATCTCCAGATCAGAAGGTGCTTGGGGTTGGAGTCTCTGCATGCATTGTCTATGACTTTTGTGCATTTTTAATACTTTTTACAAAAGAATATTTTTTTGTTAAGTATATATTATATAATGATAGCAATGACAGTAATAATAATAATAATGATATACATAATGTATTCATGTGATATAAATTATGTTGGCCCTATATGATAAAGTTATAGGCCTACATGTATGCTTACTGTATGTTTGTATATTATAATATGTAGATCAATACATAAATACAGTTACAAATGTATGTAAAAATCCTGACATATAGTAAGTATACTTGCTACCTTATAATTAATCTAAAATTATCAACATAACAGATTAATAGTCAATCACAAATTGGATCAGACATTGGGGAACCAATTTCGGAAGAATTTATCGAAAAAGAAAAAAGAATGAATGTCTTGATTTTGTCCAGCATGATTTTATCATCCTCATTACTCGTAATGCTTCCTCATCGAAAAGTGACATCTCTGATTTTGCTCAGATTAAGATAAATATATTAATTTTCAAATTTATCTATAAGGACATTTTAACTTGCAGTTCAAATTTATCTATAAGGAAATTTTAACTTGCGGTTCAAATTTATCTATAAGGACATTTTTAACTTGCAGATTCGTTATCGTAACACGCACATAAACGTGTATGTGCGTGAACTGACCTGATGTTTCTATCATCAAAATCATTAAAAATACAGTGTACTTCCGTCGTTTATTTTTTGTTATTTGTTTACATCGCTCACACGAATCGTTGTCTGTACTATAAAGTTAAGAATGTTATGATGTATTGTGAGATAGAAAGAGAGAGATAGAGAGAGAGAGAGTGTGTGTGTGTGTGTGTGTGTGTGTGTGTGAAAAGGTAAGTATACATGCGTACGATACAATATGTAGGCCTAATAATCTTAATTGCTATTGAAGAAAGTCTGACAGATCATTGAGTGTATGTTGATAGAATTCTAGTCAAACCAATTTGTGATCTGAAGTCTGCCTGTCTGAAGTCAGTCAGAATTTAAGTATGATAAAGGATGATGTGTGTGAACACATTTCAGACATCTAAGAGAAGAATTAGGGAAGAAAAGAAATTAAAGACACTCAAAATATGATATGTTACTATTTTTTAGTATTTTTTGAAAATAAAAAGTGTCTGAACTGCCTGAAGAAAGACTACGGACTACCCTCATAGAAGACTGTGATGAAGAGTTCTTTACGCAATCAAATATTCATTACTTCTGGGGAGGGAGGAAGAGGCGGGCAGTTTGTATTATCACGAAGAGGAGCCAGAGTACGTGCCCGTCTCACGCCTCAGCGGGACTAGGGCAATCAAACTCCCCGTGACTACCGGGGTGGTCTCCTGAGACAGGTCCGCTCGCCCACAATATTCCTCCCTCGATCGCACTGTTACGGTTGGAGATGATTTCCAAATTAGTGCCTTCCGCATATTAAGCACTGTACCTCCCATGTTTTTAACTTACCCCTGTTCTGGGGGAGGTTGGCCCAGATAACAGAAGACAACGTGCCAGCTAGTCAATAAAGAATCTAAAGAAAACACGGCAGCAAGGACGGGGAGGCGCGTGCACCCCATCATAACTCTACCGAATAATAATCTTTCTCGACTTCACAAGGCATAACACGTATGCACGTGATTGCATCACTGCCTAGCAGATTCTCATTTTGCTATGGCAGAAACATGCAAGCCCTGAATTACACTGTCACCCTCTCCTACTTCCACTTGTTTTCTTTCTCTTCTCCCTATCCCCTCCTTTCCTTCTCCATCTCTCTATATTATATATTTATTTTTTGTTAGTCCTGAACTTTCTCAAATAAGAGGAGGGAGGATAGGCGTGCATGAGTGGGTAGGAGCATTACTATTAGAGGCATTATCTAAAGTAACAAAGCCTGCAAGTTTCTGCTTCTGAAAACACCAATGACGTTTTGCGCAACCACTTTGCCAGAGTAGTAAAAGCAGTGGCGGATCCAGGGGGGAGAGCACCGGGCGCCCCCCCTTTTTGTTGTTAAAACAAAAGAAATAAAAAGAAAAAATGGAGGAGGGCTGCGTGTGACCCTTTAATTTTTTGATGGCGCCCCTCTTTACGGAATTCCTGGATCCTCCCATTAAAAGGGTTATTTTTTTCAGACCGCTGGGTGAGATGACACTATTCTCTCTTTCGTTCAAGCATATTTTACTGGGCAGTGATAGGACTACTGTTATGTTCCGTTTTGTCTGAAAATGGAAGAATATTATGTTGGATGACGAGCTCTGATAACTTCGCTGTTGAATTTAAGAAAATCGAGTTGGATATTTCAATCAATTTTCTACAGCTGGTATAAAGGCAGTCTCAATACTACCCAGGCAAAGCTAAGCTTCCATGTTTACATCTTGGTGAGGAGACATTAATGGACAAAACGTGTTGACAATATTAACAGAGAGCCCTTGCCCATGCTCTTGTACAGATAGCACTATACAGAGTCCGTCCCATATATTCGCCTACTTGACCTACTCTTCTTCCACTCTTCCATACATTTTCAACCTATTCAGTTCCTTTGACTGGTTACAAAACAAAAACCTACAGGATCCCAGATGTATTTTTTCTTTTACTTTTTTTCTTATTGTGCTGAGCCCTCACAATACTGTCTGTAATTTGAAAACGTTTCATTTTTATTGTTATTTTCCTTTAATTTCAACAAGGCCTCTTTAATCAGTTTAAACTTCTCAATGGAGCCTGGTTTTCTGATTCACCCATGCGGTGATTTGTATTTACTGCCAGATCTTCAAATTACTGTTGGAAAAAAACAACAACAACAACCAAAAACAGACTGTTGAAAAAGGGGCGGTGTTCCATTATATACATCCCAGAATTCATGGAATACTCAGTTATGCATGCTATACATATATTACTGATGGCACTATAATCTGTTTTGGTGCAAATGGTACAAGTCCCCCCCCCCTTTCTTTCTCTCTCTCCCTCTCTCCCTCTCTTCTTTAATGGAATGTGCTAAATTTACAAACTTTGTTTGTTTGTTTGTTTGTTTGTTTTTTTGCAAGGTCCGTCTATATTCCTTACAGCAGGCATATCATTTCAGTTCGCACTGATTTCAGGAAGGTCGACATATCTTTTTTTTTTCAGATATTATCTACGTTATGTGCATGTGGTAGCGCATGTTTCTGCGGGTGTGTGTGCGAACATTCATTCATATACGATTGTTTGATATTTAGTTCATGTACGTATATTTGAATTTACTTTATTGTTCCTTTTCACCTGCTTGTACAACCGAGTATTGTTACTTTTTAATAATTTTTCATTGTTTTGCAATATGGAAAATAAAATAATGAAATGAAACTCAGAACTCCGGCGCTTCTCTGTGACAATCCGGATACTTGTACCAAATATACCACAGACCTACCTCACAAAATATAGGCCTATTGCTATAATATACTGATAGTATATTGTATATTATACAGTTATAATATACCAATTATAGTGTATTGTATATTATACAATTATGATATGCATATAGGAAAGAGTGTTATGCGTGTAGAGAACGTAAAAGGTGAACGCACTCCCGCCCACACTTCTTCTGTCCCGTTTCCATTGAATAATACATGCCCAAGGGACTTATCTTCTTACACTGCTGGAGTCTACCCACTCACTATGATTTGTACGCCATTACTTGCAGCACAAATCTAAGTAGGCAGTAGAGGGCTGCACCCCGTGTAAAACTGTGGTAAAATGTCGTATCCCACTTACTTCATTTGACTTCATAACCTAGTGTCTGTTTTCATGTTTAACTTTCTTCTTTTTGACGTTTACATAAAGAAGATTTACCGGTCTCTTCTGTTTCATTTGACGCTTCCAGGATCGGAGATGCTTGCACTTTACCTTAGAGGCCGCTTTATGAAGATGGATTTCATGGAGCTGTTGTTTCAATTCCATTTCAATTCCAATCAAATTTTTGTTCCAATATCAAATTTTTTCGCAGCTACATTTATACTAGATCAAAGGTTTTACAGTACAAAATATATAGATATACATTTGAAATCAGAAGAGAAAATGAGATAGTGAATAACCTTATATGATTTTTTTTTTCGTTCAAAATTATTGTGTTATTGGTCAAGAGAGGCCCACTCTTTTACGAGGACAACACAACCAGGCTACAAATTCAACTGTTCATGTTCCAGATATAAGTGGAAATCTGGATTCATTATGCGCAAGCAATAAACAAGTTTGGATACAATTTCTGTAAATTATCGGGCAGGCTTCTTGGTTGCCTGGGATAGCATGTTACGCAATGAAATACAGAATTTTACGTCAGCGGCTGGAGTTTGGACAAAGTAGAATTAAACAAAACAAGGACTCTATTTTTAGGCGGGAATTAGAAGCAATGCCTATTCCCAAAAGGGCAAGTAAACACGGGCACATAAATTCGAATAACAGATTCGACGATTTGTAGACACGAAACACAAATGAAGGAAGTATTCTATTCCCTATTTGAGTCGCATGGCTCTCCAGGCAATCCCAAATAATAATCATGTTTGTATACAATATATCATTATGTTCGTTGAATCACTTTTGTAAGTGTATTCGCCCGTAGCGACGGCCATTTCCAATTTCCGAATCCTGAATGGAACATATGACATTTCCTCCGATGATGCCCGCGGTGTGGAATAAATAGCATCTTCTCCCTAGCCCCCACAGCTTTCTCCCACAAGTGGACCCCAGACACAATAGCCTCCCGCGGTTGTCCGATCCCGCGAGGCGTCTATTACGTATCCCGCGCCGAAAGAGTGTCATTATGTACGACAATCACAATGACAAGCCACTGTGAGACGGAGCACGTGACACGGTCACGTGACGACAATTGCAGGTTCAACAACCGTCGTACCAATAGTGCATGTGGCAGTGGCCGATATATAAATATTAATGTTAATGTCGGTAGAGACTTCCCAAAAAGATTCCACAGCGATGCGATGAATGATAACAACATCGAGATAACTAGATGCTGTCTCATGGCAGCTTTCACGAATAAGCGGCTGCGGCCTAAATTTCTAAATTGAACCACCTAGCAGTCAGTCCTCTGTTTTTTGTATTATCGATGTCTTTTAATGTCAGCTCACAATATTCATTTAGAACGGTGGTAGGTATCTTGAATTTCAAACGTTGAACTTCACACTAATGAGATGTTTATTTTTTACCCCTCCCCCTCAAAAAGATACATGAATTATAATTATACATTATAGATAAATAGTCATATTCGTTATGCAATTTACCCCGTCAATCAATTAATTCATACATAGGCTCTCTCTCTCTCTCTCTCTCTCTCTCTCTCTCTCTCTCTCTGTATATATATATATATATATATATATATATATATATATATATATATATATATATCGCATTATGATACGTGTATATACATACATATGAACAACGGTTGATCGATTTGAGTTGATTTGATTCTTTCCTTCTGATATGAGATATTTGCGATTGATACTGCTATTGAAGATAAACAATGATGTTGATGAAATATGGAATGTTTTTACTCATAACTTCAAAAATATTCTTTGTAGACTTGTTCTATAACAAGATACTTCGAGAAGTGAGTCATTACCTAAAAGTATTTACAATGTATTTAGCTTTATTTGATGATGAAATTACTGTGAAATGTTTCAAAATGGCGTTTAACTTGTTTTGTGATTAAAAAAAATGTGTATGATTATATACTGAGTAGGCTTTGCATCCATATTTATGTATACCAGGTACACTTTTACATAACCCATGTCCAAAATCGGATTTCCGCAGACGATGTGGTACAGTGTATGTTGTTTCAAACTCAAGTTCTGCATAACTTGATGAATGTAATTTGTGTTAATAATACTCCATTATTTTCATGATGCATAAATCCACGTTAAACTGCAGAGCTTTATTACAAAAAAAAAAGAGATAAGCTAAGCGCCATTTTTAAACATTTCATGATCAGATATTTCATAGAGCAACCTTTGCAGTAATACCCTACTTGAGACATAACAAGGAATATTCTAGAAGTTATTATGATTAAAAATATCCTGCTTTTTATTTTCTTTGTTTTTAACAGCTTTAATCATACATATCTCAACTTAACAAGAATGGTGTAAGCTCGTTTTGCGATAAAACTCTTCATTTGTATACGAATATTACACATACATACCAATGTTGAGACACATACATATATGCACACTTACATAGCATACACATACATTCACTTGAAGAGGAATGCGACAGGCTAGCTGCACATATACAAGACGCATATTACAAGAAATTTGGACGTAGAGAGAGAACACACAATTCAATTCAAGTCAATTCAATTTAGATTTTGTTCTCATATTCGACAAAACACAATACACACTTCACCTACTGTTTTTGTAACAAATGAATAATGTAGGCGATACATCATGGGATGCACATCAGGGTATTACAAAAGTAGCCTAACATGCTTGCGAAACTATACGCCATAAAATCATTTAAATGAGCAATATGTTATGTACGAAAAATAAGAGAGAAAGAAAGCTGGTCGCTACACCAGAAAAAGGACAAGCTTAATGCGAATTATATCTCAGCAGAGATGGGCTCACGTACAGACGCCTCGTTTGGGGGCTCGGGTCGAATGGAGCCGTGTTATTCCCAATTCAATTTTGTACGCCGTGAATTATGAATGAATACTAACTGATAATCCAGTGCCCAACCAGTCCACTTTAATCTCGCCGGATGATATCACATTAAAGCAGTCTGATTCGAACGTAAACAAGAGGCGCGTTTTCGTCCAGGACATTTTCTTGCAAATCATAACACTGCTTTCCTCTGCTTATTATCTGCATTATATGTATATATATATATATATATATATATATGAATATATATAATTATGATTATATATATAAAGTATGTATATGAAGAGTTTTGTCGCAAAACGACCTAACTCCATTCTTGTTACGTTGAGATATTTGTGATTAAAGCTGCTAAAAACAATTAAGATGATAAGAAAAAACAGGATATTTCTATCATAACTTCTAAAATATTCCTTGTTATGTATTATGGGATATTATGGGAAAGCTTTAAACTTGCTGTATTTGATAATGGGCTTTCTTTGAAATGTTTAGAATGACACATTTTCCAATAAATCTCTTCATATATAATTTGTATGATTTTATACGTGATACGCGATTCTATACACGATATCATGAGAACAATATTTGTATATTTTGGCAGTTTTGCAAAGCACGTGTTGTTTACAATTAAGTTTTAAGGTGAAGTAAAGAGAAGCGGCTGTTTTGATATTGTCATTCTTTAAAGGTAGGGGATACCTTTTACAGACCTCCCAAAATGCAGCAAAACATTAAATATGAACCTCAGGGGACTTGTTTAGGCCACTGCTGAGAAATATGGAAGTCAACAGTTATCTACAATTTGAATAATGCACAAAACTCAACTACTCAGTAGTTCTGTGTGTCAGCCACACTTAAGCCTTTTTGTTGCAGTCTTCTGTATTTTTTATCTATAAACACAAATCTAAAAGTATAAGAGCTGATGTAATAACATATAGAGTGTGTGGCAAGAATGTATATAGAAATGTTTGTAAGTTTTGATGAACTTTCTTCACAAAATATACATGATGGACACACATGCAGTGCATGGGTCTGCAAAGGTAGCCTAGTAATGTACTGGAATTTACGGTGAGCCCCGAAAAAAAATTCAATTCAAAATCTAACGGTCAAAAAAGTGTACTAAATGTTACCTTCCACTTTCAATACTTTATGGGAGTTTCTAAAATGATACTCTCTTCAACATACCACTGTATTTATACAACTCTTCATTTAAGGCATGCAAATGGGATTCCCTACCTTTAAGCCGTTCGTCTTGACATCTCGTTTCATCATTTTCATCGAAAAATTAAAGTCCTTACAAAAATCACTACTTCTTGGAAATGTTGTAATGAGACAATCAAGGCCTCTCAGTGTTCATTCGCCTTTATAAGAAATTATGTTCCTCCCATATACTGTTGAGAGCATCCAATCAACGAGACAGCGTATTGATTTGATAACACCAAAATTATTACACTGTACAATCTTGCTTGTTACGTGACAAGAAACACTTTGGCTAGCAAAGCTACGTACTATTAATAGTTTTGAAACATGAATACCACATACTCATTGCCAGCATTATCCCCATAAAGTATCAATATCAACCAAAACTATTATGATATCACGAGAGGAATAATGCTGATGTCATAATATCAATTAATTCATGCGAACGTTCATTGCAAACGATCAATAGAGTATCGTTAAGTTTTATTTCCATGATTGATTATATGTGCATGCATGCACACCGTGTACATACACATTCCATACATCCTTGACTGCAGTGACGGATCCAGAGGGGAGCGCACCCGCGGGCGCGCGCCCCCTCTTGATTTTTCGTTAAAACAAAAGAAATAAAAAGAAAAATATGGGGAGGCGCACGCCCCCTTCCCTTAAATTTTGTCAAGGCGCCTCCTCTTTACGGAATTCCTGGATCCGCCCCTGCATGATACTTTATGTATAGAAATTATGTTTTGCACGATTATATTCTATATGTGACACCAGTGTAGATTTCTGAGTCGTTAATAACGAATAAGTGATGTAGAATGAGAGTTCATCATTTTCAAATCATACATTCCCGCAAGGCGGTTCTCGGAGTCCAACTTCAGCGTCCATAAGAGAGACAGCTAACTATGTAACGACCTGTCAAGCGTGCATCTTACAGGTGTAATGAACTCCCCCCATCCTGTTTCTTTATTTAAAAACAAAACAAAACAACAACAACCAAACAAAAACAAAAAGATTATACCATTAATCTTGAGAAATCATAACAGTTGTGAATGCGCCAGCTTGGAAAAGAAACAGCAGAATAAAGCTACTGAGTGTTCTTTGTTTTCTTAGCAGAATTAACACCATTTGGAGAATATACGTGCTAGAGTGTTCTTCAAAATTTGAGTATCGTCAGCGTGATCGTTGATAGTATTGCTTTAGAATGAATATTTTGATAAGTGGAAAATGCCGTATGAGGAAACAACTTTATTTGCAGTCATGTTGGAGACCTGAGAACAGGGTTTTAGCTGAACACCCCCCCCCCCATATTTCACAAATCAGGAATAGAGTGACACAAGTTGGGTTACTTTGACATTTTCTACAGCTCACTGAATCTTTCGCCTTATTTGGCAAGTTTTTTTTTTTAATTTCTTTAATTTCGTAATCATGTACATATGTGACAACTGTAGAAGTGGTTCCTTCTAAAAAAAAAAAACCCAGAGAAAGTATAGAAGCTATAGGAGTATCTGCAGTAGGCTATTCCACGCTGTTCACAAGATTCTATGGCTGTCGTCGAACCTCTACAACAACCCTCTCCGACGGGACGAAACGAAACCTGATTTCCACGAAGAAGAAAAAAGTCATTACGCAGTGCATAAACACGGCATGCATAATAGAAGACTTGATAAACACTTCGGTCAATCCTCAAGTGATGAAAAAATCACCCAGCGGATTCCTATGAGTTCCTGAGGTTTCAAACGGATATCTCGTCTTCACCTTCTCAATAAATCTATTACGACAGAGAAGAGCATGGATAGGAAAGACAATAGTCGGAGGATGGAACGTCAGAAGAGCTTTACCTTCCTTCCCTTTACAATATCATTAATTTTGTCATTAAAGTCTGAATTAAGTCATAAAGCATCATGTGATTTATCTTTTATGATGTAATATGATCCTTAACGGCAACTGAATATAAATATTGTGGATTTTATTTTTAGTCAAATTAATATGCCTGGACATGACTATGACTTATGATTTATTGATTGTGATAATAACTTCTATTCACGTTTTACGATGAATAATTCAGGTATCATGATGTACGATTATGCCTTATGTTTAATTTTTGGTGAATTTCAATTTGCAACTTATGTTTTATGTTCATCATTAATGATATGACTTATGATAGTCATTAATATGGTACAATCAGTATGTCTATATCTACTTAAGATAGCAATTAAGACGAAGAATTTATGGTGGTGTATTTCATTCCATCATAATTAAAAGCATGAGAAGAAAGAAAAGAAGAAGAAAGAAGGTTCATTATTCTAAAGGTTCATTAAACCGAAAATGATGTAAGGCTCGTTATTTCGAAGGTTCCTTGGTCTGGGAGCAAAATAAGGTATAATCCCGAAAGGTTCACAGCTTCTTTTCATTTTCGGATCAACAAATCTTTATTTTATTTTCAAATTACTAAGTCTTCGGAATAACGAACCATATTTCTAAACCTCATTTCATATTCAGTTTAACGAGCTTTCAAAATACAGAAAATCACCCTGTCAGCGTATTTCATGCAGGTCAGACAAGTGTCAGAGGAGATGATGTTATGGCTGTACATGTCACCCAATTGCTTTCTTTTTGACGTAAGATGTAAAACAAAAAAGAGAAATAACGCTTTAAAAAAGTTGCCTTCCCCTTTTAAAAAAAGTCTTTTTTATTGTGCAATGATGACTCTTAAAGGGGAAGGTCATAGTGACCTGACCACTGAGGCAAAATATGTTTTTTTTTTTATCATGTCTTTGTGCACAAATCAGTGGGAGTCTTGTGAGTTTGTGACGTCATCACGGACCTCGGGTTATTTGCGTGCATGCATATCACTTTTTGATCATTACATATGGAATTTTAGAATCACATTTTTTTTTCTTTTGGCAAGTTCTAAAACTTAATCAAGCATTTGTTCTCTGTATACTTTTTCTCAATCCATCAAAGCTATAGTTGAAGATGGTGTGGAAATACACAACAGCTTGCTCTTTTGTAATTGCAATACTTATTTCCCTCGTGAGTCACTGCCAAATTTAGGGAGAAAATGTAATAAAGATTGTCTTTACAACTTGTGATAGAGTGCCCCAGAAGCAAAACATAACTCTATTTTGACTTCACCAGAATTAAAGGACACCCTGACCTTTACCGCAATGAGATCAATATGTCAAAAAGACCTTAATACTTCTTCCCTGACAATCACTAGACAAATTCCATGACCATCATAATAAGAAACACGCCCAAAATTCCAAGCACGAAGAAGACGTGGTAATCAACGCTGAGAGAAACACGCGACTAGAATGGCGATGGTCCGGAGCGAGAGAGAGTCCAACACACACGAAATAAAAGATCAGAAACAAACGGTGAATTCCTGGAAGAGAGAAACGTTTGGCCAAAGAACACTCCGCGTAGCTGCGAGCGGTGCGTCTCCGTTATTCATGGCATTTTAGATTCACCGGAGTTATGCCTATCTTATAATCTGACTATGAGGCGGTCATCGCTCTGCCTGCACGCACGCACAAAAGCGCGCGCCATTGCTGATGGCACGGAGTGAGGTACACTCTGGAAGAAAAACCATAAATGTTTCTCTTGAGATAATCAACACAGACTGCTACACATATTAAAGGAGACCTCCAGACGATTTTCAAAATTTTACATTTGAACAACTATGAATTAGTTATACTGAGTACAGAGTTCAGAATTCATAGTGATTGGGATGAGGAATAAGAATGTTTTCAAAATTTATAACAAGTTGCAATGAACAGGGATGATGACATGGCGGCCTCACCATACCAGATGCATGAGTTGGGGCTTAAGGAAGCAGAACAAAAGAAAAAGGATGCAAAGATTCTACACAGGTGAAATTGTTGAGCAAACGGTATTGTAACGGAATTACACTGCTGCATTTCTGGAATATGTGAGGCTCTATGTCATCAACAGTGTTCAGTATAATTTGTTCAAGATTTTTCAGAGTATTTGACCCCGTTTACAGTGCGGGGCTGGGCCGAGCCGCGGCCGAGCCCAGCCTCAATTGTTGGGCCGAGCCTCGCAATTTTGTCCGTTTACACTGCCGGGCTCGGCAGCGCTTTTAATTCAAACCTTTCAATATTTTGTCGTAGTGGCGCTCTGCTTGTAAACAAACGCAATTTGGTATAGTCTGGTTTTCAGACCCTTTGCCAACTGGATTCCGTGGCGACGAAGTCGCCGTTCGGGCAAAGGCCTTTGCCGAAGGAAAAATCCCTTGCAGGACAAAACCACCTTAAACATTTACTAGTTTTCGACGTTGAGGAGGTTAATATCCTGAATAACGAAATAGTACGGGAAGAGGGTTTGGAAGCCAGACTAAAATTGGCCGCACATTTGGCCCGGTTTGCGTTTACACTGAGAAAAGGCCGGGCTCGGCCGCGGCCTCCAGAGCGAGGCCAAATGCGAGGCCAATTTGGCCCCGCATTTGGCCTTTTGCGCGTTTACACTGAAATGAAGGCGGGCTCGGCCGCTGCTCGGCCGCGGCTCGGCCCAACCCCGCTTCAGTGTAAACGCGCAAAAGGCCAAATGCGAGGCCAAAATTGGCCTCGCCACCGTCGTGCAAGTAGAGTAATAAAGTAAAGAAGTTCAGGAAACTGGCTAACATTCTCTATAACATTAGTCTGAGAGTCTGAGGTGATAGAATGGATTACACCTTCACACACACACACACACAGCAGGGGAGGGGGCTTTGGCCACTTTTTTTAACCCCTGAAGTGTTATGAAAAAAGGAATGACATTTGTTTTTGCGCTGAGATGAGCTGAATACCTTACTTTTTTTTTTCTTTTAGCTTGTCAAGTGATGAAACCCGAAAGTGCCCCCCCCCCCCCCCCCCCCCCACACACACACACACTTTCGAAAACGTGGCGCCGGCCATGCACTTTGCCGCTGTACGCCGCTGGCCAATCGCGATCGTTATACAAGCTGTTCGATCGTCCATAGGACCCCAAGTCTTGTGGCCGTTAGTGATCTTTATAGTTCATAAGTTGACATCGAGACCTCTTACTAGTATACATGATAGCAAACTTTAGGAAAAAGACGGACATTGCATCGGCAAAACTTGAATTGGGAGTCTATCATGTCTTTGATGTTGCCCTTTCCCAGGCATCAAAAAATGGCTGAAATTTCAGTTTGTTTACAAAAGTAATTCTTCTCATCAAGGTTCTCTAAAATTCCCCTTCTGGTCTTGAATAATATATGTCTGTTTTTTATTTTTCTTTAATTGAAACCGCCAATATGGTAATTCCAGGAATGCTGTCTAATATCTTGGTTCACGCCTACGGAGGCGCCGCTTCGGAGGAAGGTGTAACATGGTGTTCGGGGGAGAACACGCATGTTATGCATTCGGCTTACTCGCATTAATGGACTCATAGCCCGTAACTATTCATCCATGATCTGAGTAAAAGCGAAGAGGAGCGCGACGAGACTAAAAGGTTAGAGGTCTCACACCTCTGAATGATTATAACGATAACCTTTTCAGACCGACCCCCTTTTATTTTTCTTTGCCGTAGTAAAGGGAAGGGGGTCTGGGTCGCCATGAAGAAAGAGGTGATGTCACAACTTATTAGTCTTCTTCTCGTCGTATGTCACAGTGTGCCTGGTTGATGCTAGCCTTTTGCAAAGGCGGCTTGCAATCATGGACTAGCATACTCGCGCGCACACAGCGATCGGATGGGAGCTCGCCGGTCGCGCGCTGCTGTGTGTGCGTGTGCTGAAATTAAAGCGAGCTGCCTTGCAAAAGGCTAGATTGATACTGTTTTTTTTTTTTTTTTTTTTTTTGACTGTTGCTAGTCTGTGGCCTGGAGCTAACCACGAGTAGGCAACATTCGCCCGTTTTTCTCGTGTGGTTATAGGAGGATCACTTCACCGGGTTAGATCCTTGCCCTTTGCAATAATGCATGAATGAAGTAAGATCATTAAAGAACAAGTCCACCTTCGTAGACTGAGTGAAGGCAACAATTTTAGGAGAACACATTAGTGAAAGTTTGGGAAAAATTCATCCGTTCAAAAGTTATGAATTCTTAAAATATCTGTGCAATCACTGCTGGATGAGAAGACTACTACAGTGTATGATGTCACATGCGTACAACGATATAAGGAAAACAAAAAGAGAACTTCACAAAACTTTACTTTTTGAATAGAGTGCACATTTCTTCGATTTGTTACTGACGTATAATATGGTAATATTATTCCCCCTGCCTCCTGAAAGAAAGAAGTCGAGTGTTCTTTTGTTATGCGAGAAAATGAAAATATGTTGATTTTTCTTTGTTCTTTTTTTTTTTTGGTATTGTTGTACACACGTGACATCACAAGCTATAGTAGTCTTTTCATCCAGCCGTGACTGAGCAGAAACTTCAAAAATGTATAACTTTTGAACGGATTGTCCGATTTTCCTCAAACTCTCACTGATGTCTTCTCTATTATTGCTGCATTCACTCAACCCACATGTCTATGAAGGTGAACTTGTCCTTTAAGGGCAGAGTGTGAAAGAACAGACTCTAGGATTCAAGACGATAATCAATGGACAGAAAGTACAAGCTCTGGAGAAAGTCTTTACTGAGAAAAGAGCTACACTTTGAGGTTTGGGTCTATTCAACTGCTTAATCCCAAACCAGTTGTGCTAAGCTTTGCGCTTTATAAGCCAGTTCGGAGTTGGCTTATGGGCACATTACTGGGCCGAATAGCCTTTCTTTTTTTTTTTCTCAGTTGGTTGGAACACTTCACTCGTTTTCAGAGCGACATACTGCATAAGCTTTACGTAACAATTTATGGGATTCATCAATCCTGTTCAAACAAAGAATGAACTTGCGTAGATGACCAGAATTTTCAAATGATTAACACTTGGGAAAGCATCCATTTCATTATTAATTTTGCATTGAATGTATTAACAATATCTTTCTATTGATATTGCCAAATGCCACTTTTGCAGTCAAGCGGATGTGCTGGCAAGCAGCATTTGTAAGGATGAGATGAATAATCATTATATCAAGGATTCTTATCCCAGGGAATCTAATAACCAACATGCTTGTTGGTACAAAATTGCTCTTTTCTGCTCATGCGCAATGAGAAACTCCGAACTGGCTTTTTCTCATGAACAGAATGTGAGCTCTTCTTGTCAACAGCTTATGTCCGAGATGTACATTAGATCTCGAAGTTCAAGTAATGAAATGAACAGAGGGGCAATTTGAGCCTTGCTGTTTAGTTTATAGGAGGGGCGCGACAAAGTCAGCTTTGGTTTAACTTATGTGCCCATCAGTACAAAATGACCTTTCTTTTTTCTCAGTTGGATACCCGGTATGCGCTTCACTCGTTCTCAAAGCGATAGAATGCATAAGCTTAGTTGACATATTTTGGAATTCATGAGGCATGTTTACACAGAGGATGCACTTGCGTAGACCGGGTGACCGGAATGGTCCATCAATTGACTTTTTGCGAAAGCATGCACTTCCTTATTTCTCATTGAATGTATTAACGATCTTTTTTTTTTTTCTGTTGATATTGCCAAACACCATTTTTGCTATCAGGTGGATGTGCTGGCAGGCACATGACTAGTTATAGGGATTACTTGAATAACCATTGCATCACAATAATACTTACCTCAGTGAATTTAAAAACCTAAATGCCCTGATGGTACAATTAGTGACCATTTTCTGCTCATGCTTAAAGTTGAACGCCGAACTGGCTCATTCTATTCTTACATTTTACGCCTACGCTTGTCCTGTCTTAAATGCTAAGCGAATAACGGGCAGAAAGCCTCGACACTAAACCGTGGTGTTCTTACGCAATCCGCATAGAAATCCCGGCTTGCATTATCTGTTGTCCACCCCAGTCTCTTGAACTTCATTCCGAGATTATTCTAGAAGAATTCTTGGTGTCAAAGTTCCTTTTCAGCGATGAGTATTAAGGTTTACCGACAGGTGCAAATAACTGCTACCACTATTCACAACCTGTTGCACAAAGAATCACTCAAACTCTTTGATTGTGGATTCGAGGGGGTAATTCTTTCTTTTGTGGGCTCTTGATCTGGACAATAAAGGGTTTAGTCTCCACGCCCAAGTCTTTTGCTCATCACCCAATATAATGTGGTTGTGCTGTTTTACACGCTGACCTCTCTAGATTTTAGAGAAAACAGCTGGCAATACGAGACTAGGTTACTCAAGAATCATTCATGCAGAACACTCAGAGTCAATAAAAGAGATACAACCCCCGGATGGTCGGGCGGAACTCTCTCTGATAGTCGCCATGAGTGGACGTGCAGAAAAAAAGGTCCCAGGCCACGCCATCGAAGACACACCCACAACCACCACCACCACCACCACCAGAGCAACCAAGGCAGCAACGACCAGTCTCCAAAATCTACACGAAACCGCGCGACATGCAAAGTATCCGCAGCCTCAACAAGCATCGTCTAGCTCATTTTTGCTGACTATACGCGTTAAGCCGAGTGATGGCGCTATTTAAACCCATGACTGCGATTCCGAAAGCAGCTGCAACCTTGGAACTTACTTCCCACGTGAACGAGGGGGTAGCAGTTCTCGGGATCGCGCCATCACTCGGCTTAACGCGTATAGTCGGCAAAAAATAAAAATAAAAAAAAAATCAATATTCCAATATATCAATGGCTATATGGAAAAGTCTCCAAGATCTTTGCCATTTTCATTAGAGAATTGAGCAACATTGAAGACAAACACAGCATATCATAATTTTTAGTTCCAATGTTCGACTAAAATTCTCCGTGAAACACCCCCAGAACAAAACTATAATAATCATTCTTTGGCTGTGTCTGTTTTTAGAATGATATAAAGAGATCCCTGATAAAGATGTACTCATGAACAGAGACCGTGAAACCGAAGGAGCAGGGGCTGCATTAACCCCCCCCCCCCGCACACACACACACAGACATATAGACACACACACACACACACACACACACACACACACACACACACACACACGTTTAGGGGTATGTTAAAAAAAACATGGGGAAACGGGCAAAAAATCCATACGGAGTTTAACAACATAATTACCATTTCTCTACCTGCTGCACAGCAGAGATACAGGTTACAGTCCCAATAATGCTTTTGTGACGGCTGCACCCCGATTGTGGAACGATCTGCCTCGGTTCTTCCGCATTTCCCCATCCCTTAATGTCTTAAAGAAGAATCTTAAGACTTTCCTTTTTAATGCTAGTCTGTGACTGAATTTGTTGTGCAGTGCTGTGAAACCAGTCATTGACTTTGTAAGGGCGTTTTATAAATGATCCGATTGTATTGTATTGTATAGTGATTGCAGACTCATGGTTATGATTATAATTATAAAAAATAAAGATATTGCGTTATCATTGATTAATTCATGTCATAGAAAGAGTACTTAAACATCGGCATTTGTTATCATATATCTTTAATCATCTCTGTTTCAGACCATATTTCTATTGTAGACTACATAGATATAATAAATGCGTGTACACAAAACCATATCCCTTCCACCGAAAATAAAGAGGAATGGATTTTTATGTCCTTCACACACCTTCAGGTTGCAAAACGAGAGTGGCAGCTGTTATGGCAACTGTCTGGTTGCCAAGTTGATTTTTTTTTCACCAAACCTCTCTTTTTGTGCAAATCTATAATTATAATTATATCCGCATACATAATATTACATTCATTTTTGTATCTTTACTTTTTCCCCCGAGTCTACATAGTCTTTGTGTCCAATAGGCGTTTTCACATCAGCCCGATGTTTCGCTGCGCGCTATTTTCTGACTTGGGAAATTAACCCGATCACGAAATAGCGCGCTATTTGATAATGTGAACACAAATTAGCGCGCTATTTGTATTGCTTTGGTCGAGAAAATTTCTTGAGTCCAACTCGGGAAATTTCTGAAATAGCGGGATAGTAGCGCGCTATTTGATAATGTGAATCGACTCGAGAAATTAGCGCGATGCATCCCATTATGCCTAACGTGTGTGATCCGATCGATCGAGGCAAACTGCACACAAATCATGAGGAGCTTTTGAAATTGCATACATTACACACATGCTCAGCTGTCGAATTAGCTCGAAAAAATTTCGGGCTAATTCTCTTCGGGCTGATGTGAATAAAAGATTGAATAGCGCGCTAATTCGCAATCGCGAAAAATATCTCGAGCTTGGACTTTTATCGGGCTGATGTGAAAACGCCTAATGAGAACCCTATTTTTAGTGCTGTAGTACCCCGCTTTATAATTACATAATCTGTAAAACATGACATATTCGCGGCATGAATTTTTCACGAATTGGAGCCGACGGCCTTTTTGCGGCATGAAATTTTCGCGAACTGCCACGGGCATTCAATGCATATAGTGTAAACAAGAACTTTCGCGTGCATTTGAAGAGTTTGTTCGCAAAAACCGATAAGTCCATATTTGCCAAATGGAGATATTTGCGATTAAATGTCAAGAAAAATTAAGAGAATAATAAGAAAAATTTTGCTTCTTTTGACCATAACTTCAAAAATGTACCTTTGTATGTAGTGACCAATACATCATCTAAAAGGTACTATTTTGTACTTTATGACAGAGATCGTACTTCAAAACCTTCAAAAATGGAGTTATCGGTTTTTGCAAACAAACTCTTCATTTTAATTTCGCGAATCTTGGCGCTCGCGAAATTAAAATGCGCGCGGACTCTGTACGCAGCAAACAGGATTCCTTTATTGAGGTCTTACTGGACTCTGACAGCAAATGTGTCACAGCGCCATCTCTTGGCGTAATCATGTTGCACGTTCCAAAAACTTTGAACCACTCACGAACACAGACAATATCATTACGTGATCGATGATTTGCAACACTTTTGGAATTCTGCCCAGAGAGGGAAAAAAAAATCGCTCTTGGAAAGTGTGCCAGTGCGATGTTTGCGAAGTGACGTCATAATCATCTCAAGAGATTTCATAATGAAATAACATTGCCTATTTTTGTGCCGTCTCCAGCTAATTTGTACTAGTTCATTGCTCTCCAGAATATCGTAAATCATGTTACTGTAATGTCTGTTTGTCGTTGTTATCATCGTGACATTGTTTACTTCTAGTTATATGGTTGAGAGAGATGGACCAGGGGACACACTTAGCGGGAAATGCAGATATTCTTTTTTTTTATTATGAAGGAAATAATAGTTCCAGAAAAATGATTGCATCAAGAATAAAAATGAATAAGTAAAAATAATGAAAAGAAACTAACAAGCGATTTAGAGAAAAGAAGAGAAAATCGAATGAGAAGGTGAAGCAATGAGGGAGGAAGAGAAGGAGGAAGAGAGGGAGGAGGAGGAGGAGGAGGAGGAGGAGAAAAAGAAGAAAAAAAGAAGAAGAAGATGATGATGATGAAGAAGAAGAAGAAGAAGAAGAAGAAGAAGAAGAAGAAGAAGAAGAAGATGATGATGATGAAGGGGGGGGGGGGGAGAAGAAGATGAAGAAAAAGAAGAAGAAGAAGAGAATAAGGAGGATTAAGAAAAAAAATATCTCATGGTTTCTGTATCAAAAAGACAATTTGGCACACCTGTGATGTGATGATGTAAGAATAGTCTGTGGAGACTTCCGTCTGTTTGAACAAAGATCCAACATGAGCCAGAGGTTCCCAGACACTCTGAATAATAAAGTTATGTGCATGGTTGAAAAAAAAAAAAAAACAAAAGTGAGCGACTCCCAAGTAGAGACAGCGCTCCCCCACCCGGGTAACCGCAGCAGGTGCGGGTGTCCCCGTGCGCACCGTACAGCTAGCCACCAGCGCTGCGAGCTACTCCGGATCAGGAGCGGAGAAAGGCTCTCCCTATTACCCACTACGAAATCGTAACAGTGAACGTCTGCATTTGGAAGGTAATGGTTGCAGCACCGAATTCTTCGAAGATGTGCGACCAACTTCTCAACATGTTCACTGTCTAATCAACGGATTGTTTTCCTTGGAGGATCTGTTATGAAACACGTCCTCAAGTATTCCTTTGACGTCTGATTCTGTGATTATACTGATCTTTGTGACATCATTTCTACCTACTTGCTGTGTTGAGTGTTTAGAGGAAAACTTTCCCCAGAACCTCTCAGGACATCACACAGCGGTGCCACGATGGTACTGCAACGAGTTTGATATTTATTCCGGGGTGTTCTCCAACCGTGTCGAAGAGAAGCGCGCCTAGATTATATGGACTAAGTACCACAGGACTTTTGAACTCGAGATATGCTCCAGTGTCCCAAGTCAGGTAAGATCTATAAACCTTTAATACTTTTGCAAAGAGAATTAAACTTCATGGTAACCAAATCACTGAAAAAGTGTAGAATGGCCAGATGGGCCTATAATAGGCATCCTATTGGTGGTTTCAAAAAGTCAAGCCAATTGCTCCAAGGACAGTGAATATCATCATTTATTGGCTCTAATTTTCAGTCTTCGTAATGCATGTGAACAAGCCTTTTTTTCATGAGTGTGCATATTAGTGGCAACATTTAAAGGGACTGTACAGTACTGGTTGAGGTGGGGATTCATGTTTTGAACATTCCTAATTGAGATTATGAGAAACCTCTTATGAAATATGAAAGAGCATGTAATTTTAAGAAGGATTCAATGTTTATTTGATGAAAATTGGTTTTCAAATGGCTGAGATATCCAAAAAGTTATAATACTAAGTAAAAGGCGACAGGCCACGCCTTTAATTAGGATCTCTTTGTTTCACCTTGTTTTTTGATATCTCAGCCATTTCAAAACTGATTGTCATCAAATAAACTTTTGATACCCCTTAGAATTGCATGCTCTTTGACATCTCAGAGTGGTTTCTGAATATCTCGCAAAATGTTGAAAGCTAAATCCTCACCTCGACCAGAACTGTACACACCCTTTAATGTATCTGTTAAAAAAACCTAATTCGTAATTGTGCATCCTAGTGAATTTTGTAACTGGTAGTATACAGAGAGAGAGAGAGAGAGAGAGAGAGAGAGTAAATTAATAGAATATATAAATATTTTCTCTCTGTGTATTCTGTATGAAGAGTTTGTTTGCAAAAACCGATAAGTCCATTTTTGAAGATTTTGAAGTACGGTATCTGTCATAGAATACGAAATAATACTCTTTCAAATGATATATTGGTCACTACACATAAAGGTACATTTTTGAAGTCATGGTCAAAAGAAGCAAAAATTTTCTTATTATTCTCCATTTTTTTTCTTGACCTTTAATCGCAAATATCTCCATTTGACAAATATGGACTTATCGGTTTTTGCAAACAAACTCTTCATATATAGGCTATATAATGTGTATGTAACAACCTATCAATGTGTGTGATTATGTGTATGTGTGTGTGTGTTGGGGGGGGGGGGGAGGCTGGAGGGAGCTCCTGGAGTCTCATGACCTTTCTGTCTATTTGCATCTGTATGTGTTGTGTCTTAGGTTTGTTGATGCAACAGAGAGTAGGGCCTATATAAATACTCTGATCACACCTTCTTAACTAGCATAGCCAAAAGGTTTTTTTTTTCTTTTTTTTCCAGTAAACCCGTTGAGGACGGTCCAGAGTATACTCGGGCAGGTGTCTATGGGAAATGTGTGTTGTAGTGCAAATCAAACCGTCCTCAACGGGTTAAAGTTAATTCTGTAAGGTGTTATACCATTGCTCTACTTTGCAGCAGAGTATCAGAAATGCTGATTCTTCATCTATGATCATACAACATATAAGGCATTGTACTTGGAACCACAAGCAAGAAAAATTTATGATAGGTTTTTTGAATGTCTATATCATTTCTTGTAGGCATTAGTCTCTAAGTAACAATGGCTGATTGGTTCTCTCTCATGAGTCTTGTTATAGCTGATTTGAAAAAGATGTTAAAACTATGATTCAAGGTTTTGCTGGTGTTATTCAAGGACAGTGATTCTTAGTGCATTAATCCTGTGTAAGGATGTGTTCAGTCACTCAGCTGTAACATGTCATGCATTTTTTTTTTTAGTATTTAGATATTTTTTCCTCAAACTTGATCTCATTGTATTAAGTAAAACTAGCCAACTTGCCTCAGTCCAAAGGAAGTTCTTGATGAAACAATGGGGATTAAGGGGATTAGATAATCTTTATTAATTGGCATTAAGTTTCTGTGCATTTATGCCAATTTTTTCACAAGGCCAAGTAAAGAGTGTTTGTGCCTTAGTTTCAGCTGTATCTTTCTTTCAGAGCACAGTCAAGGAATGATTTATTTTGCAAGACTTTCTCAAAACATTGACAAAGTTTTGTAAGAATGCAGAACTTTATGAAGAATCAATATAATTATGTGAAACTTTATTTTGGAAATCTTTAAGATGCACTGCATGGTGATGGAATGGTTTTGCTGCGAATCCTGAGTGTTGATAAACCTTGATGATCATGGTTTGGGACTGTTACCTGGGCAGATCCAGATATTCCATAAAGGGGAGGCGCCTTTGCAAAATTAAAGGGGGTGCATGCATCCCCCATTTTTTTCTTTTTATTTCTTTTGTTTTAAACAAAAATAAAGAGGGGGGCACCCCCCTCTGGATCTGCCACTGGTTATATCAACATGACAAAAGTCGGCCACGCATTGCCCTTGAAGTGTACATGGTGTAGATCGTTGGCAGGAGACGAGTGCCTTGGTTGCGTTAGACCCGACGGGGTTGCCAGCGGTTTCCTCTCCCCAAGAAAGTCTTTCCTTCCACTCCTTCCTGACCTCTCCGTCTCTGAGATAGTCTGACTAATGAGTGTCAGTCACCAGGCCTTGGGCAAAATAATCATAGTTATCTCTTGTTGGTGGATGGTAGAGGTTTTTTTTTTTCTTTCCTTTTTTTTTAGGGGGGGGGGGTGCGGGCTGGATATGACTTATAGCAAGTGCGGCCAGAAGATTGTCATTTAATTTGGCAGGTCGTGCTTTGTGACAGGACTTACACTTGACTCATGGTAGGTTGTGTATCGATGTAGAGCAACAGTTTTGGGGGGTTTATATTTTGTTACATGACATCATAGTCTCCTGTGGTTTACTGGTCAATTTGTGCAACTGTTTAAATTTCTCACCTTCCTTCTCTCTCCATTATCATCTTCTCTTCTCCCTTCATTCTTTCACTGTCTCTCTTTCTGTCCTTCTCTCACTCCACGTTTATATCTCATTTTGTATATCCAGCTATCAGAAACCATGCAATAACAAATGGCAAAACCAAGCAATAACATATGAAGTATGCTAGTTATGATATCTTTTTTTTTATTTTATGTTTGAAAGGTTGATTGCAAAGTGAACTAATTCCATTCTCGTTAATTTGGGATATTTGAAATTAAAGTTATAAAAAAGAACAGAAAGATGATTAGAAAATTTGGAAGAGTTTGATCATAACTTAAAGAATATGATATTTCTTGTTAAAATGTAGCAAGTCAGATATAACATGTATCCTTGGAAAGGTTTCATTTTGCTCTATGTGAAAATGGATTTTTACTTTGCAATCATGTAAAAATGGCACTTACTCCTTTTTTGCCATCAACCTCTCAATTTCCTTGTCTTGTTTCAGGTATATCTACATATAAACTTACATTTGTCTGTGACACTATCTATGTAATATATTGCATATGGTGCAAGATATAATCTTGACTTATGATCATCTTCTGTCTGTCTGTAAGTTGCCTACCCTGGAATTTTCTCTCACTTTTCCGGCAAAAAACACAAAGACCCTGAATCTTCGTGCGTATCATATAGACACCAGTTGTATTTGAACCATTACAATATAAACAGATTGTATCTTAATGCCATTTGTTCAGCTGTCTATCTCCCTCTGGTCTGTATTATCTGCCCGTTGAATGGATCGTAAATATTGGAGGAGTCTCAACTTCCGTCTCTCCTCAAATGACCACATCCTTCCTTTTCCTAAGGCAATCTTCCTCAGCACTCACTCAGTGTAGATTCTAAGGTCCTTGGTGACAAGTTACGCAAGGTTACAGAAGATTGGTGAGGTGAGGTAACGATTTTGCATAACAATTGTTTGAATAACATCTGCAAATTGCCTCTCATTTGCAGATCCATTCAATTAATTTTCATTAAAATTTCATTGCTGTAAAATTAGTGGCATGTGGTATACATCCACTTGGATGATGCGATGGTATGAGAAAATTGAACTTAACCCACTGAGGATGGACTGATTTTGCTACAACACGCATTTCCCATAGACATCTGCCCAAGTATACTCAGGACTCGTCCTCAACGGGTTAATGATAGACTTAACATATTTCTCCTCTTGCTGCCAGTTTGGTGTAGAAAATTTTAAAAAGTCTTTGCAATAAAAATTGTCCCAGCCATTCTTATTCAGATTATCATGGAGTGTGTTGCTGTTTTAATGATGATTATGCTAATCTAGGTCACATTATAGAGATATGTTATAAAATCGCTTCCTCTCTAATCAAGTTCATTATCGTAATTGAATCAGTTATAAATCAGCTGCTTACCACTGCGTAAGATTCTGTAATTTTTTTCTTCTAATTCTGCTTCCAGATACGGCATTGATAAAGTGCATTTTATTTACCTATCATTGTATCATTATAACTGATTATATAGGCTTTTATTCTCTAGCCTGAGAGTATGAAAGATTTTCTATTGATTGATTAATTTAAAATGTGCGTATCTGCTGTGGGCGGAGACATTTTTAGCTGAAAAAAAGCAAAAGCAAAAGAATCTTTATGAAACCATAGGGTCATTTGCAGTAAGACCTAACCTTATGGTATAAAGAATAGATTTGATATGGAATGCATAATTTGCTTACTAAGTATGCTATCATGAATTAATTAATACTAGCGGTAACACCTGCACAATAATTAGAGACTTGATAGATATTCTATATGTTTCAAACCTTTCTTCATGTACAAGTATACTTGCTAATGTCAAGAGCTAGTGAATGAAAATAATTCGGTCAGATCGTAGTAATGCTTGGGAGTTTCAGAGCAGGTGCAAGTGGTATAATGGGAGCCAATTACTGCCTGGATTAAAAGAGGTTAATCTCATAATCCCAATAAGATTACTTGTAATGGATTACAGAAAAAGAAGTTTAATTGCCTAAATGAGTGAAGGAGGAATGTGTTCTGAATATGATTCTGAAATTGATTTTTTCCCTCTCTTTTGTTTTGTTTCTGGTATTGCACAGGCTATGTGATAACATTGTAGGAATATAGAGTTAAATTTCCCAGACCCTGGCTGTCTATTTCCAGGGAGATTATATTCCAAATAGGAAATCATTTTGATGGGTGTCTGTAATACATGGACCATTACTCAAACTATGTTAAATTAGAATGGAACCTACTAGAATAACGAGGTACTGTAAAACTAAAAGACTGAGGATTTCAGAACTTACTCAGGAAAAGACTTTACTGCATGCTAGTACCTTTTTAATGCAAGTAAGTCAGTTAGATAATATCTAAGCAGCATAAAATGTATCTGTTGTAGTTATGTTCTTAAAGTCGGACGATCGTCATCCCTATTGGTACGTAAACTCCGAACGACCGAAGTTTGTGCATGCAATTGCGCAATGCCCGACTCGGTGCTGTATAGGCCTATCCATAAATGTGTGGGACAATGCTGCCACTGAGACACGTGTGTGTGTGCGTGTGTGTGTACGCATCATACACAAACATTGTGACCGCGAGCTGCGGTGATTGGAGGAGAGAGGCCAGAAGACGCGTGGCCCTTTTGGCCTCTCTTCATGTGCATGCGCACTGAGAGTGTGCGTCAATTCGGAAGCTCTCGTGGCTCACTCGGACAGCCATTTTGGGTCAGGAGATTTGTAGCACAGAACTCTTGTAGTCTAGAGTGTTGTTCGCTGACCCATTGAGCCAGCGATATTCTCATTCGGGGGTCACTACATTTGATACAGAATGGGGGAGGCAGCGTGTTGCGTTCGTCTCCGTGCCGCACACACCACTCGCCACGATTGGGTTCCTTTAAAAGAATTATTGTGGTGCTAATCACACTTTTCCTTAACTCCTTGAGGAGGAGCTGATTTTGATGTTAACTAACATGCATTTCCCGAAGACACCTGTTTACTCAGGACTTGTCTTCAAGAGGTTTTTTAACAAAACAATCTCCCCCTGACTTTGTACACATGTAGAACATAATGGAAGTGATGATGTCAATAGCAGGTGCCTTCACTTAAAAAGAACAAAACAAAACATTAAAGTTCTGGTCATTTCCCTATTCTGGATCAGCTAAGGAAGATTGACTATACTTGTGATGTCATAGCCATGTGACCAGAACAAAAGTCTCTATAATGAAATAGTTCAGAATATGCAAGTAGTCTTAGCTCCATCATTCAAAGGGACTGTGCAGTACTGGTTGACATAGGGATTCATGTTTTGAACATTCCTTTAAGTGAGATAATGAGAAACCTCTTATAAAATATGAAAGAGCATGTAATTGTAAGAAGGATTCAACATTTATTTGATGAAAATTGGTTTTCAAATGGCTGAGATATCCTAAAAAAAAGTGATAGTAATAAAAGGCGACAGGCCACGCCGTTTATTAGGATCTCTTTGTTTCACCTTGTTTGGGGATATCTCAGTCATCTTAAAACCGATTTTCATCAAATAAACTTTTGATACCCCTTGGAATTGCATGCTCTTTTACATCTCATAGAGTGGTTTCTGAATATCTCGCAAAACGGTAAAAGCTAAATCCTCACCTTGACCAGAACTGTACACACCCTTTGATATCTATTAATTTTAATAAGATTTTCACTGGTTTTAGAATCTTAATATTTTCCAGTACTTGATGTGTTAAAGTATTTTTCATGTTATGAACTGTACTCTACCACAATGTGGCATACCAACATGATAAGAAAACATATCTCATGTATTTTGAGGATACTCAAAAACATATCTCATGTATTTTGAGGATATTCTAGCTGTCATATAAATTATTTTTTTCTCAATATAAAGTGTGTGTGTGTGTGCGTATTGTACAACAGTGTATGTGTACATGCTAGCGATCTGCAGAACGATACTAATTATTACAGACATTATGGATGGAGAGACATGTATTATATGTATAGATACATATCAATGAATATAAAATACGTCATGCAAGTGCCCTTATTGAATGGAATTCTCTCAGTGTGGAGTGAAGTTTGGTGCAGAAGTAGATCTGGAGTGAAGGCTATAGGATGTCTCCATTGATTTAGACTGGAAATTATTGTACAGAAAGTTTGGTGAAGAAGCAGGTCTGTCTGGATTGAAGGCTAAGGGATGTCGTCATTCATTTAGACTTGAGATTATTGTAGTGAAAACTTGGTGAAGAAGCAGGTCTAGAGTGAAGGCTAAGGAACGTCTTCATTGATTTAGACTTGAGATTATTTAGAGAAAGTTTGGTGAAGAAACAGGTCTTGAGTGAAGGCTAATGGATGTCTCCATTCATTTAGATGTGAGATGGTGGTAGGTTCGTGGTGAGAGATGGCACACCCCCTATCAGGCAGGGAAGTGCTTCCTGAGATCTGTCCATTGCAAGCCAGGATACTTCAGCTTGTCTCTGTTGAGATAACACCTGCTATGGGTACAAGGTTCCAAAGAGGACCTACACTGTAGGGCTTATTTACACACAAGAGTTCTTGGTTTTTGGATCACAATGCAACAATAGATTTTAATTTTTCCCCGCTCACACATGGCAAAAAATAAAAAAATAAAAATATTTGCCTGCAAGCAAAGCACTCTGAATGTCCAGACTGCACATGCCTAAAACAATGGCTGGAGCATGACCTTGGGCACCGTCATCACGACAAGTAGTGTGGTGAGGTGCATTATGAGATCTAAAAAAAATCATGCCTTTTTTTCTGTTGTTGTTGTTGTTTTTTTTTTTGTTGCTTGCTGTACATGTAGGGATTAGTGTGCGATGCAAATTATTTCCACCAGGTTTCGTCAAAAGAGTAAGTCCGGTACAGTATGCCAGTATGGACTGTTTTTTGCCTCATAATCATCATAGCTAACATTAGTGATTGTTTTTGAGTCCACGCACAAGATTTACATGGCATTGCAAAAATAGATTAGGCCACTAAAACCCCTGTTTTTTATATTTTGCTTGTGTGTGATGAACAAGCCTTTAGTCTGCACCCTATTTGTGGGTGGCACCTCTTGTGTGTGTTGCACTCTGCTGGATGGTCTCACCTTTTGTCCTTGTTTTTTTTAATGGTTTTTTATGATATCTTCATGTGTATTGGATTTTTGAGTGATAGTATGATGTGTGTAAAGTCTCAGGTGTATTGTGTCAGGTGTATTGTGTCAGGTGTATTGTGTCAGGTGTATTGTGTCAGGTGTATTGTGTCAGGTGTATTGTGTCAGGTGTATTGTGTCAGGTGCATTGTGTCAGGTGCATTGTGTCAGGTGCATTGTGTCAGGTGTATTGTGTCAGGTGTATTGTGTCATGTGTATTGTGTCATGTGTATTGTGTCAGGTGTATTGTGTCAGGTGCATTGTGTCAGGTGTATTGTGTCAGGTGTATTGTGGTCCCAGGTAAACAGTGAGTAATGTGCCCTTTTCACTCCTTGATCTTGATTTAGTATTCTTGAGGGATGGTCAAAATGGGATTGTGTGCATGTTTGTCAAATGTCAAAATTTTATTTTTGTTTGGATCATTAAAGACCATGTAAAGTGTGAAGAAAACAGTGAATAAATTCCATAAAGCATCAGGATGTTTTACAGTCATCTAGAACTGACACCAGGCATTTAAAAAGTACGCTCTACCGAGCGTGAGAATCTCCTTCCTTACTTTCACAGTATCACACTTCAATTCAGATCAGATTGCTGTATTGATAATCATAAAAAACAGAAATATGTTCCATTTGATATTTCAATTTCAATTTCAATTTCAATTTATTTTCATATTTCTCGATGAAAAATTACATCAAATATAACAAAATTAAATGAAATACATGACATACAAAGAATATTGCAAATATGTAAAACATAATAGTGGTCGATCTGTTCAGTTTGGAATCTGTGAATGAATGCTAAAGAAATATGAAGGAACCTACTTAAAAGCGAGCTTGTTGAGCGTAGGTCCCGGTTAAAAACGAGTTTAAGATTGAGAAGGGGAGCACGGGTACAACAATGACCGGAACATAAGAGAAAAACAAAATAGAAAAGTACAAATATACAGTTATATAGCAAATTCTTCTGTAGTGCAGGTTAGGGATTGGAAAAGCCAAGGAATTCACAGAGAAAGCCATAGGCTTGAGGCAAATGTGATCCCCTTTGTAGAGTTAAATACATACAATCACAAAAAATATTGATGCAGGGTCAAATTCAAAATACTTAGTGAAAGTAACAGATTAAATGTGCTAATGATATGAAATAAATATGAAACATATGCTGCGACATATAAAAAACAATACATACCTACAGAACAAACAGGCAGATGGACATATACATTTGGTATAACTTAGTATAGATGTTATTAAAGAATACTGACAACATGTGAAAGTTTCCTATATCAACAGAGCCAACTATAGATATATTAAAGACTTTTTGGTTGCCAGAATAAAAATTTTACAAAGTACCAACTCATGTTTTTGTATTCTATGACAATCATAATGTACAAGACAGCTTTCCTAAGAGATTGATAATGCTGTAAGACTAAAGAATATGTTTGATGTTTTGATGAACTTCAAATCGTTAATACTTTACAAGCACTTTTTTTTTCAAAGGTGATTCTGAAAATGGTACTGTCATTCCCCCTACATTACCTATAGGTTGAATGTGTGACAGTTATCTCTTTAATTCAGTGATGACATTCAAACAGATTTTATCATTTCAAAGAAAACAGTCGAGGGGTAAATTGGCACGAGACAGACACTACACCTTTAAGTTTTGTCTATCAATATGACTAACATGCATCATGTGGAATTGTAATCTTCTATGTTGATGGAATGGAATTCTTGCAACTCAGTCTGTTACCCTGGGTATCTCAGAGACCCCATCCGCGTGGGAACATTCATGCGCATTTTAACAGGGCTGCCAGGAATGAAGTTGCGGAGCATCCAAAATGTGACGATCAAAGCAAAAATTATTGCTCGAGATTGTCTCTACCAAAGGTCTCCATGGAACTCTTTTTTCTATCTTGTTATTCTACTTGATACTCTTTGACAAAGTTTGAAAATTGATGTCAAGCGCCTGCATGAAAATATGTTGCCGAGCATCAGAAAAACATTGCGGCAGTTTCACAACAATAAACAACTTCGTTGCAGCCACAGCCTGAAGGTGGCAATCAGGGCATGGATTAATCGGCTTCGTATTGCGTGGAAAGTAATCATATTTCGCAGCCAAAGATTTGATGTGCTTTGAGGATATTGCTGTTTCTTGAAGAAGACAACGTTCTTGATACCGTTGTGATGATGCGCTAAAATGAGCCCATCCTACTGTACATGGTGTTTGTGTGTGTATTTGTGAGTGTGTTTATGTGTGTGTGTGTCAAAGTTTGTGTTGGCCTATTAGGATTTTCCTTCATGTTTATCACCCCCCTTCGTTTGGTCTTGTGACCTTCGAGGTCAGGGGCGTTTTGAAGCTTGTCACCACTCCAACTGTGATGATCTGTTAATGCTACATGACAAAAAGCCCTGCTCAGAGCACCTACAAGTACTGTGTGGTACCAAGGAGCTATTGGTGGTACAGACCCCTTCACACGAGAAATTTTTTCCAATGAATTAAAACCCATTCGTACTGGAAACAATTGCAGCATCAAAATTTTTGTTGATAGACTTTTTCCACTCATGCTTCACTTGAAAATTATGACGTTAGTGCATTTGAAAAATCTCTTTTTCAGTTTGCTTTGCACGCAATGTGCTTGTGACTCTGTATAAGCAACTTTGTATGAAATCATCCAAAGTACACAACATGTAAACCTGGATAAGATGGGGAATTCATGCAACAAACATCACAAGTGTTCTGTGACAAGGTGCTTCACCCCTTAGAAAATTTCACATAATGGTAAGATCGCACTCCGATCTTTGATTTATGGGGCAAAGTTTCTGGTGGCTTTTGATGCAGTTGCTTAGCAACTTTAATCATGAATGTGCTAGTGAATTTTGTAAAAACAGTTAATTTCCACTGTCAGTGAAAGTGATTCTTGTGTACCCTTTTGTTCCAACTTACAATAATGATGATAAAAAAAAGACTGTGTACCACATGCACCATGCCTAGCATGTATAAAAGGCCATGTTAACAAACCCCTTCTGCATTCACGAAATAACTGTGTAGCAACTACACTCCTCAGACTTTTCAAAGTGCTGTGTGACACTCAGCACTTCACACTTCACGGAGTTAAGACAAGGATAAAATTTAATCTTCTGTACAGAGGACGTATATTATGTGAGTGTGAAGGCCCAGGAAGTGTTTCACTCAGGAGCTCAGACGAACTACCTCACAGACTTAAAGCCGCAGTGTGGTTAGAAGAGAGCAAAGTTTCCCCTTTAACACAGTGAGGATGAGCTGAATTTGCTCTAACATGCATGTTTCCTGTAGACACCTGCCCAAGCATACAGTAATTAGAGCGAGTTTTCAACAGGTTAAAAAAGATTTCAAGAAATTGTTTTTGGCATGGCTACTTTTTGAAATGGCACCTATCCTTGGCAGTTTGTACAAGGGAAATATTAAAATATATGTGAATTTGTTTGAGACTGGAGTGGCAAGGGTGCTGTGCTTATACAGGCAACTCCCATTGTAATTAAGTCCTCAGGATGGGCTGTCTTCTTTGTTATATATATTTTTTTATCATAGCCAAACAATAAAGAATATAAAAATGTAGATGATCTAGTTTGAGTCGACCTGAACTAGTAGGCCTACTTGTAATGACAGTTTCATTATTACCATGTTTGTCATAATGAGCTAAATTTGCTGTCACATGCATATTTCCTGTAGACACCTTCCCAAACATACAGTAATTAGGGCTAGTTTTCAACAGGTTAAAGGAGATTTCAAGAAATTATCTTTGGCATGGCTGCTTGTTGAAATGGCTCTTTCCTTGGTCGTTTGTACAAGGGAAATATTAGTTGATGATAATCACTTCAATGTAAATTTGTTTGAGACAGTGTTTGCAAAGGTGTGCTTAGTACAGTGAGTTGACTCCCATTGTAAGGAAATCCTCAGGATGGGCAGTTTTCTTCATTATAGCCAAACAATAAAGAATATAAAAATATAGATGATCTAGTTTGGGACCAGAACTAGTAGGCCTACTTGTAATGACAGTTTCATCATTATCTTGTTTGTCATAATGGAATTTTTTTTTTCTAGACACAACAGCAAATTCAGGAAAATGTTGGTTGTCACACATTAACCCATTGAGGACGATTTCATTTTGCTACAACTTGCATTTCCCATAGACATTTTGCCCGAATATACTCTGGTCTCGTCCTCAACCACTTCCAATTTTTTGCAGAATTGGAAAATAAAAAGACTTGTTTAGTAACTTATAAATCTAAATATTTATACAAACCAGTGATTTCAGGTTGAGATGCAATTTGAAAGCTAGTTTCTATTCCGTTTTAATAGGAATGTCACATATTTCACATATTCATGCGAAATGTGACCCGCTACAACAAAAAGGTCCTAAAGTCGCGCACGGTCGAAGCCGTGGAAATCGAGTTTGAAGTCAGAGCATTAAATTTGGTCAAAACTTACGATTTTCTGATTTTGATATTGGAGTCTAACATGTCTTCTATCTTCTGTCGAAATTTTGAAGCAAAATGATTAAAGGAAAGACCAAAAAATAGCGTTTTTCTGAGCCATGTTTTTTGGCGTTTCAACAAAGCAGAAACTGGTTCGAAAATTTGGATTGAGCGCCACAGATAGGTTCCGCCCCTAACAACGACCAGAGTGATCTCATTGGTCAGTTTGCTGCTTGCTGCTAACCGAAGCGTGAAGCTCGCACACTGCCCAGTCGACTGGTGCGTGCGGGCGGGGTGTGCAGCTATGCTCCGCCGCTTCTCACATCCTGGTCACTGATTGGTTGGTGAGGAGACCGCCGACGCTGATGTGCTTGAATGAACTCTTCGGGGGTTGCTAGGGCTTACCTTCTATTGTCCAGAGGTGAAGACTGACTTGCGTGTCCCTTGATCGCGATTGTGGCGAAAGGAAGACTTTTAGGGCGCTTTTCTCGAAACAGTAATTTTCCAGATGTCTCGACATGCTCTCTTGTAAACATCGATATCTCCGCAGCCGATTATTTTTATAAAATGTGTTATATATCAATTTAAAGCAGAAAGATTAGGGGATTATATCATGCAATTTTCAAATAATCGACCTCGCCCGACTTTAGGATCATTTTGTTGTAGCGGGTCACAAATGATCTGTGATCTATTAGAGGGAACTGATTGGGACTGAACAAACTTCATCTGATTCTTTGCACAACTAAATGAAAAACATCTGACAATTTGAAGATGCATTTAGTAGTGTGTGAAATAAAAATAAAAAAATCAAGAATCATTTTCACACTTTTCTGGTCAACCAGAATGAAGTTTGATCCAAGATTTGATATATAAACTTTCATTAGTACCAACTGATACCTACTCAGAATGAAAGAGTATAAAGAAACAACTTGGCACTCTTTTTTTTGCCAACCTGGATAATTTTTGACCAAAGCTTTGACATGAACACCATCTCATAGCTACCAATGACACCTACTCAGGAAATATGGTAGGCCACTAGATGACGACTACCACTTGTAACCAACGATGTTCACGTGTCAAACACCTTTGCCTCCCCTGTTTTGCTTGTGTGTGGTGGTTAGTGAGCATGAGTAATATTCTGCACACCCTGTGGTATAATATTGTGTTATGTACTTTGCCTGCTTACCAAACCAACCACAAGAGCTCTCCAGACCAACACCCATCTGCAATTAATACTCTTGTCTGTCAGACATCCTACTTCTTTACTGAATCTCATTCAAGCTAGTAGCTACGTTCACACGCCAGTTGCCAAACTTGAAGTTTAGGTCGAAACTTAACTGTTGATGATTAGCACACCTAAACTTTAAGTTACAACTTACAAGCGAATCTCACTCGATGATTACACCGGAAGTGCAGCGTCTTTGCTAGCATGTCCTTATGCCCATACAAAATAGCGCAGCTGGAGGTTGACCCGGATGCAAACGAGTAGCGAGGTTCCCGCTAACTCACAAGCTCATTGATTATTAGGTCCACACGGAGCAAAACTGTGGGGACCCCCCTTGGCTCGTGGAGAGAGCGTACGCCATAAGATGTCTCGTGGTTCTAATCATCAATTACAGTAAACTTTATGATTGCTAACTTTCAAGTGCGTCCACACGGTGCTAAACTACAAAGCTAACCATCGAGAGTTACAAAGTTTACCTAAACTTAAAGTTTGGGAACAGCTTGTGAACCTAACTACTATTTTCCCTTTCTGAAACTTTGAAGTGTTACATATGATGTCAGGTTTTATAATCTGCCTTCACCCGTTGAGGACAAATCCAGAGTATACTCTGGCAAGCGACTATGGGATATGCGTGTTGTAGCAAAATCAAACCATCCTCAGTGGGTTAATTATCAATTGTTGAGTGCATGAAGTGTGACTGTTTTCTTTCAAATATTGAGCACTTGTGACTCTGGGTCAGACTCAGGACCATGACAAGAACCGAACAGTGAATTTCTAATCAAAGAAGTCTGTAGAAAGTGTTTGTGTCAGGGCGATCCATAGGTGCAACACAAGCCACTATGGGGAATGGCAGCAGAAACTATAACAGACATTTGAAAAATGGAAAGTCATTATGTTGCTTCAAGTGAATTGATACTTTCATGTAGAATTTGGAAGTCATGCTCACACAAAGTTATGACTTGCATTTTCTTGGTGTTATGAGCAGATGAAAACAAACATTTTGCCAGAATTCAAAATACATTTAAAGGGTGTGTACAGATCTGGTTGAGGTGAGGATTTAGCTTTTAACGTTTTGCGAGATATTCAAAAACTGCTCTATGAGATGTCAAAGAGCATGCAATTCTAAGGGGTATCAAAAGTTTATTTGATGAAAATCGGTTTTTAAATAGCCGAGATATCCAAAAACAAGGTGAAATTAAAGAGATCCAAATTCGTGGCATGTAGCCTTTTATCATAATCACTTTTTTTGACATCTCAGCCATTTGAAAACCAATTTTCATCAAATAAATGCCGAATCCTTCTTAAAATTACATGCTCTTTCATATTTCAGAAGAGGTTCTATCTCACGTAAGAATGTTATAAACCTGAATCCCCACCTCAGCCAGTACTGTACAGTCCCTTTAAACCATCACATTAGAAAGCATTACACAGATTATCTCTTGAGAAAATGGCTTGCACTGAATTTATGTAGTCTACTGATTTTCAGGAAGTGCTGGTTCTTCATTTAGTTTGTATCACATATCACTGTCTTTCACTCCTACTCTGATTTTTACACATTGTTTGTGAATAAAGTCTAGTGTCATTTGAAGTCCTCATTCAGAATATTCAAATATTGGACAAAGGAGAAACTTAGAATTCATATTTTATTGCTTGAAACATTATTTTGAATTATACATTTTGCCATTATCTTTTCACAGTGATGTATGTGTGTGTTTCCTTTGATTTTTTTTTCGTTAAACTTTTGTATACTATTAATTGTGCACAAAAATATTGATATTTGTAGATATGTTACTCCAAATATGATATGTATGATATGTTTACTGCAATATGTTGACATACTGAGCATAATATCTTCATGCTTGTTTCTCTGATGATACGATTGTCTGCTAGTATTTTAATGCAATGATGGATGTATTTTATTGAACAAAACTTTCTTTTACACCTGTATATTGTTGGCTGAGAGCCAGAAGGCCGTTTGTGCCATTTTGGGGAGTATTGAGTCATTGGTATCAGTCACATTGTCAGGCTTGCTCTCCTCTACAATTTATATTTTCAAAACCACAAGGGCATTATTTTACCTGATATTTGGAACAATGCTTATACAGCTGTAAATCTACCCACTTTTGATTGAGTAAACATTTCATTTCATGAAAATTGGTTATTTTGCTTTTATTAATGCTCAAATCTTAAAATTCACTAGTGTCCTTCTGCTTCTGAGCTGATGATATGAACAGTGCTCTCTTGAATTTAGTAAGCTGTGCATTGAATGTGCTTTTATTGAAGATACTCAAGAGTCTCTTCTTGTAATGGGTAATATCAGGCCAGCTTCCTGTTCAAACCCTGGTTGGGGCCTCCTCCTGGACACCATAGGATGATGACAAATTGTTTTATGCTGCTGTCAAAAACTTGGCAAAGTTCTTAGAGCTGCTTCCTCCTGGTTTTCTGTGTTTTCTCTTTTTTATTTTTGAAGATCGGTGTTCGATTTAGCTTTAATTTATCAGACACTGGTACTCTCACATTTAAGATGAATGAATTTGGAATGTGTATTCTTATAAAAATCATTAGATCATCTGTTTAATCAGATAATACACGACATGCATTAAAGTGTATGTGTCATAACCCAATTAAGTTGCTAAACATCTATTATTCTGGTTTAACATTATTGTCATCTGCAATTCCATTGATGTATGAATTGTCCCACTACTTTTTATCCACATTCTACTACAGGAAAAATAAAGTGCCCCCAGGGTATCATGCAAACACAATTGTGAAGAAATGACTTGGGAAGTTGAAGAGATATTTACAAAGCTTGTTTAGTGGTAACCATTACAAGGATAGGGCAAACTGATCATATCTTACATCTTGTGATATCACTGAATTAACATGTAGGTGAAATGTGCAAAGTTTGGTAGTCCATTAAATATATCTCACTTGAAAAATTCTTGAAAATCAGAAGTGGGAAGCCTAATTTAAGTGAAGGTTCTTAATGCACAATGTGCATTGATATGTTTGTTTGTTTGTTTGTCTGTTTGTTTGTTTGTTTGTTTGTTTTTGTTGTTGTTGTTGTTGTTGTTTTTTTTTTTGGGGGGGGGGGAAGGGGTCATGTTTAAATAATATTGAATCAAAATTTGATGACTTTCTTGAGGTGACTTAAGCTAACTTGATCAAGGGCCTGTGTCTGAAATGGCTGCCATAATGGAAACATCCTGTTAATTATACTTAAATTGGATTTTCTGAAGGTTTCACAAAAATATGTGAAAATCTAAAAACTTGTAGTGTCTCAGTCTCAATATACTGCCCCAGTAAAATGAAATAAGGTTGCCAACAGTTATGGGAGGATTTTGGTCACCAAAGTCAAAGCACTTTTACATTTTCACAAACATTTACAAATCATTTACTGGGCAAAACTATGATCTACCTACCATTATGGCTGGATTGTCCTATTCTTTCCTTTAAAATCTTTAGAATTCACAGTGAAAAATCCTGATTCCTTGGAGAATGAATTCCTTCTGACTGTGAACAGAATCCACCAGGTATGGGAAAGAAATGGGTTAACCCATTTGAGGACCAGCTGATTCTTGCTATAACATGCATTTCCCATCTATAGGCACTTGCCGGAGTATACTTTGGACTAGTCTTTGACATGTTTAGGAATAGAATAAAAGAAAGAAAAGAAAATAAAAGGAAAGAAAGAAACAAGAAAAGAAAAAGCCTTTCCCTGATAATTTATGTGTATTATCACTGAATATGATTTTTGTTTTGTGAGAATCAGAAATGTTTTCAATGTCATGTCAAGGACAAATCACTGTCAGGGACTTTAAAGACTACCCTCGAGGTCTTTGTAGAAACAGTTGTGAAAAAACCCAAACGACAGGAACACACTTGCCGCCAACTGTGAGCTGGTACTGTTCCCGTGCAAAGCGTTGATGAACCATTCATCGTTGTCATGGCGACGTGGCAAACTGCGAGAGTTTCTCTTCCTCGCTGTGTGTGAGTTAAGTCACCGAGGCAGGAAAATGCGATTACCCCTTTCCATGACGAGGACACCCCATCGGCGCTGGGGGTGATTCAAATCTTTTATCCCTCTGTACAGTTCTCTCTGCATTCTTCTGTGTCTTGAAATATTAGTAATAATGGGTAGTATATTGGTTTGACTTTCATTCCAAGGTCCAATGCTATTTTATTCATTTGATTAAAACCTTATTTGATATACGACTCAGGGTACAACTTTCTGGATTGTGAGTCATGTGCTATACTCTCTGCCCCCCCCCCCTTCTGTCTCGCACTCTTTCCCTCTCTCTGTCTACACATATGGATATGAATATATATTATGTGCATATGACATATATCCATCTATCAATTCATCTCTCTCTCTCTCTCTTATATATATATATATATATATATATATATATATATATATAAAAAGATAAGTAACAAAGCTGCAACAAAGTTCATGCTGTATTCACCAACGGTTTATTTCTTCACACAAATTTTCGGGCGTCTCGCCGCCCTTTCTCAAGTGTTGATACTTGAGAAAGGGCGGCGAGACGCCCGAAAATTTGTGTGAAGAAATAAACCGTTGGTGAATACAGCATGAACTTTGTTGCAGCTTTGTTACTTATCTTTTTATCTTGCCAACACGTGGACTACCTTATCAACATATATATATATATATATATATTTATACATATATATCATATCTATACCTATGTACCTTCTGTAAAAGTGGATATTTTCACGCGACTAATTTTTCGCGCTCAGCCGGGTAAGAAGAGTTTCACATGTTTTTAATTCTGCGGTATTATCCAAATCAAGACATCAACTGCTCAAGCATATGGCAAGGAAAAATATTCGTGAGCTTTTTTTTTCGCGCTAGCTTCTGGTTGCGCAAAATGCGCGAAAATTTCAACAATGTGAAAATTTCCACTTTGACAGTATCGCTACATGTTTATTTCTATTTATTTGTCTATGTATTGATCTAGATCTATCTTGCTCTGTCTACTTTATATGTCTGTCTGTCTACCTACCTATATTTTCATTATCTTTTCATCTGCCTATAATTATCTACCTCCTTTCTATCTATCTATATATCCTTTTTTACCATCTGACAGTCTGTCTCTATATCTACTTACCTATTGTATGTATCAATTTATTGGAATCACACATTTCCTTATGATAGTATGCATACATATCTGTATATCATAAGCATCTAATCAAAAGTAATTATTTGTTTTTGATTTGAAATGTAATATGTTTATTTATGGTGTTTGTGGTATGTGAGAGGAAAAGACCAGATGAGATAGCCCTACTGACAGCGATGGTGTTATGTTTCAACTGGAAATATACATCTGCGTTCACACGTCCATTTCCCCCTTACGGCTTGGTGACATGTGTTTCCTTCCCAGCATCCTTTCGATTCCAAACATATTTCTGAAAAGTAGCTAACAAGCTGCCGAGTGCCGCACGTCAATTCCAACCGCCTGAAAGTTTCATCGTTGATCGCAAAACCAGCCTGTTTGAGTTCACGAACCCCCCTGTCTGCGACTGTTGTCCCACATGTGTAAATGTTGAAGCAAGGCCACCCTATCATTTGTTGGGAAAGCAAAGTTTGTTTGTTTTTTTCTTACACTTCCTCTGTTCAAAAGGAATGGATTAAGTGTGATAGATGTAAACAAGGGGTGAATATCCTATGTAACTTTAGATATTTGTTAACAAGATTCACTTTGAGGTAAACTAGCTAAACTGTGAATGAAGCTGATTGCCAAATACCTACAATGTTTACCAGTTAAACTTTAAAGAAATAATATTTTTTTTAACTTAAATTACTATTTTTTTGCAAAAAAAAAGCAACGTGGAGTCATGACTGGACTGTTTCATAGTCAATCACTGTTACCATGAAACTGTAGTTATGCATATTTATGAAATATCATGTTTCATACATGTCTATTAAAGACAGGAAAGGAGAGTTTCATAAAATTTACGTAAAAACACAAGTAGTTGTCTTGTGGGTGAATAATTCCAGCCTAAGCCCATCCATGTACAGGGCAGTTTATGGTTCTGAGGAAGATTTGCGCCAAAGATCCAACTTTCAGAAAATATCTTCCTTAGTTGTAATATCAGAATTATTTCAGTGATGGGAATAACTGATATGTTTATTTTGCTTCATTTGTAAGAGGCAAAGTGAAATGTTGGATTATTTGCCCAAGCACCATACTGGGTATCACCATTCTGTGTAAAGGGATGATATATTGTTCTGGTTGAGATTGGGATTCTGATTTTAACTTTTTGGGAGATAATGAGAAACCACTATATGACATTGGAAGAGCATACAATTCTAAGAGGAATCAAAAGTATATGAGATGAAAATCGGCTGATTTTGAAATGGCTGAGATATAAAAAAAACAAAAAACAAAACAAAACACAAAGTGAAACAAAGTGGACCAACAAGGTATTAACTAGGACCATTTGTTTTGTTATGTACTAGAATACCTTAGCCATTTCAAAATGAATCGTGAACTCATAAATGGAAGTGATATAAATGTAGAATTTTAATTGTTGAAAGTGGCAGTAGTCAGTCACTTGACTTTGATGTCACCAGAATTCTATGCTGAGAGAATTTGCACAAATCATGATATTAGCTATACACTGGAGTCACTATATGCTGTAATTTACAATAATGTCACAACATTGAATGTCTTTAATGTCCAGTGAGATGATAAGAGATTTGTGGGATTTTAAATAAAAGAGAGAAATAATTACATTATTTTTATGTTTCATGAAGGTTTTTAAATTCTTCTGTGAGTTTAACCAAATCATTTGAGGAAAAGTTGGAATAACCATGAAACTGTGGCAGGAGTTATTCCAGAGGGTGACTTCTGTCCTGCATTTTGTGAGGTCTCGTTTCTTCAGTACCGCAAAGTTTGTTACTAGACAGGGAAAAAGAGATTCTTCAGTACTGCGAGCTTTGTTACTAGACAGGAAAAAAGGAGATGGCTGTGTTATTCTTGTCATATTTCTCTCTGGCGGGTTAATTCCAGACAACTCGCCAGAGGTCAAGGTAATTTGCCCAAGTGGATAAATTCAGGCCGACATCGACACCACCGTCTGGGTTTTATGTCATCCTTTGATGCGAGGCTACACCTGATATGGGTCCCTCGTTTGAAAGCAATTCGCTGCACTTGACTTTGTCACGATCCAAGGGGGTTTTCTTTCCTCTGTTTTTACCCCTTCCTTCTCACTCCGGTGTGCCTGCTGAGGAACTTGATAGGTGTGGTGTGGAAAGGCTCAACAAACTTTAGAATGATTGATGGTGAGAAGAAAACTGTTTGGGTTTTTTACAGCTGCAGAGGGTCAAAATCGTTTGCACAAAATCCTGATATGGCATATTTCTGAGCATTTGTGAATGACAACAGTTCTAGCATTCTAAGCACTGACATTTCCTGGTTCCATGAAAGCAACGATTGTACTTGTGGATTCCCAACCTGATTTGCGTTCCTCTTTTCTTGCTGTGTTATTGGTCCTGGGAAAATTCCATTTGTAAATAGACTATACAAGGTTTTCTGGACATCGATACGAAGGGAAAATGCAGCAGTTATAACATCTTTGCCATACATTGTCCTTCTTTATCTTTAATAAAGATATAAAACAGCATCGTGATGACATATTCATATTTTTGGAAATTAATCCACTTATATTTAGGTAAATGATTTTCCATTAAACCTGTAATTAATGAGTCAATTTCTATAAATGATATGATGTCTACAGAGTGTGAGTTATTACATCAGTTATGGAACTGATGAGGTGACACACTTCACTTTAATGCAGGTATATGAACATTTATGCAGATAAGCAACCAAAGTATTTTTTCTGTATCAATTTGACATTCAAAAACTTGAATTAAGTTTCTACTTGTTTTTGTTTTTGTGCAGCAAGTTAATTTGTTGTCAGCAATACATCCTTCATTGGGAAGGTATGCAAAAAATGTCCATACTTTAATGTCAGTCAAAGGACTTCTTAGGTGTTATTTGAGGATTTTGCTTCAAACCTCTGTCATCATAGCATGCATAAATGTGAGTATGTTTTAACCCGTTCCTTCCGCAATTCTCTGAGTGCCTTTTATGCCCTGAAACGAGATTCTTTTCGCCCGTCGACAGAGAGGCACACAGGTTGGTGATCCAGCTGTGTGAAGGCAGTCAAGCGGTTCATTGTGACCCCTTTCTACGGTCAACTACATGTGCCCGTGAACAATGGAAATATCGATCGGGTGCGAGGTATGAATAGAACGTGCGCTGATGAGCTCTCAGAATCTTTTATTCTACACAAAACCAGGTACCTTAATGAGGTGACTGGGGTCAGCGAACCTGCATTTCTAACTGATCTCAGCCTTGATCATTATGTACATGTTCGTACGAGTTTACAGAGAAACAACCAAAAAACTAAATCAGGAAAAGGTTCATAATACTGTAAACCCCCCTTTTTTTAAACAGCAGGAGAACAAATCCTGATAGAATTAACTCTGATCTTTTTATCAAACCCATTTTTGTGGGCATTTTAACACAAAGAAACATGAATTTAGGCCACTGAAGCAGGCACCCTTGTCTTCATTTTGGGAACCTGGTAAACCAGGTTCCCGTATATCAGTTGCTCCCACGGGAACCTGGTAAACCAGGTTCCCGTAAGGAACGGGTTAAAAACTGTCAATTTTAGGTTGCTAATCTATACTACTTTTACAAAATTACTGGATTGCTAATTTTGCCATTTGTCATAATACTCATTATATCCAATGATATTCTCCTATCTGAACCCATTGAGGATGAGTCCCAAGTATACTTGGGTAGGTGTCTATGGGAATATGTTTTGTATCAAAATCAGTCCATCCTCAATGGGTTAAGATATCTCATTGAATCAAACATTGACAAAGATAGGATTAGACGTAGACCTTTATGGACTTAAAGGACAAGTTCACCTTCGTAAACATAAGGATTGAAAGAATGCAACAGTATTAGTAGAACACATCAGTGAAAGTTTGAGGAAAATTGGACAATCGATGCAAAAGTTATGAATTTTTAAAATTTTTGTGTTGGAACCGCTGGATGAGGAGACTACTACAGCTTGTGAGTCATATGCGTACAACAGTATAAACAAAATGTAAAGAAAATTCAACATATTTTCACTTTTTTCGCATAATAAAAGAGCACTTGACTTGCCTCTTTCTAAAGGGAGGGGGAATAATATTACCCACAACATTTGTTGGTAACGAGTCGGGGGAATGTGCACTTTTTTCAACAGATGAAATTTTGTGAAATTCTCTATATATTTTCCTTGTATTGTTGTACGCATGTGACATCTAAGTTATTCACACACTGCAGTAGTCTTCTCATCCAGCGGTTACTGAAAAAAAACTTCAAAAATTCATAACTTTTGAACGGATTGTCCGATTTTCCTCAAACTTTCAATGATGTGTTCTACTAATATTGCTACATTCTCTCAATCCTTATGTTTATGAAGGTGAACTTGTCCTTTAAAGGCAGACGATCGTCATCCCTAATGGTACATAAACTCCGAACGACCGAAGTTTGTGCATGCAGTTGCGCAGTGCCAGACTCGGTGCTATATCCATAAACGTGTGGGACAATAGCTGCCACTGAGACACGTGTGTGTATGTGCGTGTGTGTGTACGCATCATACACAAACATTGTGACCGCGAGCTGCGGTGATTGGAGGAGAGAGGCCAGAAGACCCGTGGCTCTTTTGGCCTCTCTTCATGCGCATGCGCACTGAGAATGTGCGTCCATTCGGAAGCTCTCGTGGCTCGCTCGGACAGCCATTTTGGGTCAGGAGATTTGTAGCACAGAACTCTTGTAGTCTAGAGTGTTGTTCGCTGACCCATTGAGCGAGCGCTATTCTCATTCGGGGTCACTACATTTGATACAGAATGGGGGAGGCAGCGTGTTGCGTTTGTCTCCGTGCCGCACAAACCACTCGCCACGATTGTATGCCTTTAACATCTTATATCATCTCACAAGGAAGCAAATTATTTGATTGATTGATAATTAGAGGTCACTGGTCACAGGTACAATCTATGCAACTCAATCTGAAAGCTATATTTCTCATGATCAGTTGCTTTATTACTGTAGGAACTTGGCAAGCTGATAAATCAATGGCATGTACACATGATATGTAAAGGGTTAATAAGGAACAGGAGACACTGGTACTTCAGTCACTTAATCCTCCATAAGATAGGAGAGAGATAGAGATAGGATACAGTCATTGTCTAGAAATTAATTTCTTGAGCTGTCGGGAGTCACTGAACTGTTGGACGTTGTCCTCTCAGCGAAGCTAAACCAGAGCTTTGTGGTATGGAGGTCAGAGATCATTGAAAACCACAAGATTTTACAAACAGTTTATGTTTATTTTTTGTGGAGCTCTGTTTCCTGTAAAACTAATGAATTAAGATTCTGGAACTTAAATCATTCAGTATATATGCAGGATTTGCAAATTTTTGTTCATGTTACTTGATCTGTAGATGTATGGTACTTATGACATTTTTGGGAACTTAAAGGGAATATGCATGAATGAATGTGTGAATGAATGAATAAGTGGATACCGTAGATGAATGAAAGAATAAATGAATGACTACATGAATGTCAATGAAAGAAGTAAAGAATACCGGGTAACATGAATGAATGAATGAATGAGAGAATGAATGAATGAATGAATGAATGAATGAATGAATGAATGAATGAAAGAATGAATGAATGAATGAATGAATGAATGAATGAATGAATGAATGAATGAATGAATGAATGAATGAATGAATGAATGAATGAATGAATGAATGAATGAATGAATGAATGAATGAATGAATGAATGAATGAATGAATGAATAAATAAATGAATGAATGAATAAATGAATGATTGAATGAATGAATGAATGAATAAATGAATGAATGAATGAATGAATGAATGAATGATTGAATGAATGAATGAATGAATGAATGAATGTATGAAAGAAAGAATGAATGAAGGAATGAATGACTGAATGAATGAATGAATGAATGAGTGAATGAATGAATGAGTGGAAATAGGTAAAGCTTCTTTGGAATCAAGTCAATATCATACCACATGTAATTAAAAGATGTTTTCATGAGATGAGGTCATTGTGATAAATGAATGAATGAATGAAAGAATGAATGAATAAGTAAATAAATGAATGAAAGAATAAATGACTGACTGACTGACTGAATAAATGAATGAATGAAAGTATTAATGAATGAATGTCAGTGAATGAATGAAGGAATGAATGAATGACAGAAAGAATGAATTAATGATGGAATGTCAATGAATGAACAAGGGAATGAATGAATGAATAAATGTCAATGAATGAATGAAAGAATGAATGAATGAAAGAATGAATGAGTGAATGAATAAATGAATGAATGGAGATAGGTAAAGGAGTGAAGTCTAGATCATGCCACAAGTAATTACCAAATGTTATCAATGTGATGAGTGTAATTAGAAGATTTTATCCAAACTGCTCACTGGTCACATGTTTCTCGTTTCCTTGCCAACCACAGGGGCCCTCACGTGTGTCGGTCGTCGATGGGTGGATCAACGTGCTGTCCGGGATGGACGGTGAATCCAGGCAGCAACCAGTGTATCAGACGTGAGTGTCTGCTAGTCTTTCTTTAAGCCTTTCTCTTGTATTATTTTTGGTAGTTCATTTGTAAATAACAGTCAACCATGCCTAAGTTGACCTCACACAAGTCAAAAAAGTGGCTGGGTCAAAGAAAAATTATGCCCTGAATGGATGTAAATATATATCAATTCTGTTATGTAATCAAAAATTTGGTAAGTTGAAGTCAATTTTCTCTGGTACCTTTGAATTAGACCTCGAGATGAGGTTGAGTGTATAATTATGGTACGGTGTATTAACAAATTGTCCTGCGTTTTGCTGTCAAACTTGTTCTTCTGATCACCTGTACAGCTTTATTCCCAAAGACATTGCCTGGCAAAAATGTATATCAATAGGCCTATTTGTCTTGCCAGCTTTTCTTTAGTGGAAGTAGCACATGTGGAAATAGCCTGCGAGACGTGAGAATATTGGCCTTTGCTTTTCACCTGAGAGTGTATCTGTGATGCTTTTCTCACAATGTTACAATGTCTGCATGGAGTTTGCGGAGACACTCTAGAGTTTGCCAGGGACAGGTTTGAGGGTAGAATTTCTGTATTAAGTCATACAGCATTTAACCCTGGATTTTACTGCAAGACCTTTCATACTACAAGATTCACCCAGATTTGCCCAGGTGCATCCCAGAGAAATTTGCTATGTATGAAAGGGGTATTAGAGAGAGAGAGAGAGGAAGAGAGAGAGAGAAGGACTGCACTGTTTAATGAGTTCAATAGGTTCGTCTGCACCTGGCCATTAAAGGGATCGTAAAGTTTTGGTTGAGACCTAATTTCAGGTTTCTAACATATTTTTGGCGAGATAATGAGGAACCTCTTATGAAATATGAAAGAGCATGTAATTCTATGAGGAATTCAACGTTTATTTAATGAAAATTGGTTTTGAAATGGCTGAGATATCCAAAAAGAGCGATTCTAATAAAGTGTGGGACCCACACATTATTACGATCGCTGTATTTTACTTTGTTTTTGGATGTTTCAGTCATTCCAAACCCGATTTTCATCAAATAAACTTTGAATTCCTCTTGTAATGGTATGCTCTGTACCAGTACTATATCATAAGAGTTTTCTTGGTATCTCGCAAAAAGTTAAAAGCCCAATTCTCATCTCCACCAATACTGTACCATCCCTTTAAGGCCTTTGCGAGTCAGTGGTTGATTCAGCGAGGGCGCTGCAGTCATCACCAATGACTCGTCTGCTAATGATACCACTTCCCTTCCTCGTCACTCCACGAATATCTTTTCATGTCATCTCACGGCCACCTCAGTCCGAATGCAATTTTAACTTTTCAGGAGCAGAGTCAGGTCTTCCGCTTCCAAAGTCTGGTTCCCATTAATTGCAGTGGGCATTGAGCACTTGCTGTATGATTGCCAGAACTCCATTACGTGTGAAATCTAATTTTCCTAAATATGAAATGCTTGCATGTATCCGATGTCTCCACGAACTGAGTCATAGGCAAGTTATCTGAGGTCAACCAACATTGTACAATGATGCCTAATATTTTTGTCCTGGATGTAGGCTTACCAAACATTTCAAAAGAGGATCAGGATTTTGACTGGATATAGTTTCATATTAGCTCTGATATGTGATAATTTTACATTCAACTTGGCAAATGGAAAGCATCCTTTCCCCACTAACAATGAGTTAAAAGCAAATACTGACCCATGAATTCAACTTTGACAATTATAGGAAGTCAAAGTTAGCTAGTACAGATGACATATTACCGACACCAAAAATTTTTCATCTTTTTAACATTGATAGCTAGCACATAACTCAACCAGACTATGAAATACAAGTCTAGAGATCTTCTTATGTCCCTCTGCTTAAATCTAATTCCTGGAAGGCTTCAAGAAAAGGGCCTTTCCCTTTTTATTTTTGAGAATATTATGCTAAGAAGAATAAACAGGTTTCAAAGCAAAAAGTCACTGATAATTTCAAGCTCGATTAGACTTTATTTAAACATATCAATTAAAAGTATTGATAAAAATGTCATTAAACTATACTAAGGTATCAAATGTTAATTTCAAGAGTTATTTTGGTCTTCTATCCTTTCCTTTAATTTTTAAAGCAAGCATTGAATTTGCTGTTATTTAACCCTTCGATCATAGATGGACAAACAGTGTGAGAAATGTTCTCTGAGGAGAGAGTAAGTTGAAGAACAAGACCAGTTAACCCTCATGTACCTGGGTACTCTGTTCTTGTGAATGCCTGAGACATTGTATGCAGTTTGGTTGTCTCTGGTATTGCATGGGTTAAGCCAGGTAGGTCTCATAGCCACCACCAAGGTGAGCACCAAATATTTGGAGCAGACCGGCTTTGAACACACGAGGGAGCTATTGCCCCTCTTGAACTGCCTGCAAGGATTACCAACCCAACACATTGGAAGGGTTGGGGGTTCACAGGTGGAATGGTTTGCACCCAACGTGTGTGTGGACCGATCTCATTCCTGGTGGACCCATTCACCTACGAACCTACAATTAACCCCCGACCCCATAGAGACGGAATTGATCAAGCGGATGGGGTAATTGGGGATGAGTTGGGTCTAATGGTGGGAAAAAACCTGGCGGGGATGGCTACGTCGTGGTCTTCCATTCATAGTAACAGACCAGTGATGCATTCAGCAGGGAGAGTTTTGATGGTGGTAGTTATCTATCGCAAACGTGGATCAAATTTCTTGAGATGTCATCTGCACTGTGTTACCAGGGTGGCATTCGGTGGATAGCAGATGAAACTGGTAAAGCAGTGTGAAAAAAAAAAATAGCCTCGTGTTATGAGCACCTGAAGTATGAGAAAGCGTAGGCTTCAAATCATGAGCACAACTTCAGATGTGCTTGATTTATTGGATGTCACATCTCAAGGGAACAGGAAACAGCTCTGAAGCACTCTTTGAATGGAGATTGAGTACTTTGACATCAGCTGTAACTTGACTCGCAGGTCTTCAGACACAGGTGGTTGTCATGGCCACCACCAAATGATATTCATGACAAGATTATGACCCAACACCATCATAGTTTGGGGGGTTGTTCCGAGATGTTGGTCCCTCAAATAGGAACATTTTGTCTCAGCAATTAGTGCCACATGTCAAGGAATACAAACTAATATCATTTCCATGTTCCGTTCAAAATGCCTTAGAATGAGTGACAAGTGAATAGTAACCAGAGAGTTCCAGAGAAATTCATTTTTCATGAAAATTACACATTCCATCAATTTGATACTATGTCAAGAGTAGCAACTATTCCCCCTACTTTCTGAAAGCGGTTAGTCAAGTGCTCTTTCATTTTGCTAGAAAAGCTAATTTTTGTGGAATTCCCTCTATATTTTCTTTATATTGTTGCCCACACATACGTCATAACCTCTAGTGATCTCCTCATCCAATGGTTTCAACACCAAAAATTCATAACGTATCGATTGTCTGATTTTCCTCAAATTTTCACTAGTGTGTTCTATCAATGTTGCTGCTTTCACTCAATCCACATTTCTCTTTGGGTTCGGGTTCCCTTTAACCTGCTGAGGATGAGTCCTGAGTATACTCGGGCAGGTGTCTATGGGAAATGTGTGTTGTAGCAAAATCAGTTCGTCCTCAATGGGTCAATGCAAGTCTATACCGTATAGCGCCAACCTCCTCTGATTCCTAGTAGCAGAATTGCATTGACTTAGATATCATTTGATCCAGCCAAATGTAGGTAACTGGGGTCAAATCACTTTCTGGTACAGGTGTTGGGCAGACTCGCCCTGTCGAAGGCAAATTGTGAGGAAACGGAAGCAAAGTGGAAGCGTGCTCGACTTGGAAGGGCGGAAAACTGGCATTAGAGACGTCGAGTATGAAATATTTCTTGATCAGTGCAGATGTACTTTCTCGCTCTCTCTCATAGTATAAGTGAGGCAGTAACCTTTGGAGACGGAATCAAGGGATATCTCTTGTTACTCACATTGGAGCAAATATTACTTCATTATGAAAAGTCAGCAGTTACAAGAGTCAGCAAGATATGTGAAGTAAAAATGCCAGTGGCAATTTGCAAAAGTTTCATACCCTGAAAAAGATCATCATCTCCAATTCACAAATGTTTCTTGGTTTTATAGTATAGTAATTCCTTTCTTACATACCACAATGTTTAGCTCCCTGTAATCCTTGAGCTTTACCCTCTTTTCATCACCGAACTTTCATTCCATGAAATCAGTTCATTAAAGAGAGCTTCTCATAATCCCGAGGCACAAGACATTCTTACACCATGATTTTGTTTAAAGTCATATCAAAAGTAAGAATGTTACTTACAGTGAGTCTTTGTGCATTTAAAGGGTGTGTACAGTTCTGGTTGAGGTGAGGATTTAGATTTTAACGTTTTGCGAGATATTCAGAAACCACTCTATGAGATGTCAAAGAGCATGCAATTCTAAGGGGTATCAAAAGTTTATTTGATGAAAATCGGTTTTGAAATGGCTGAGACATCCAAAAAACAAGGTGAAAGAGAGAGATCCTAATAAAGTTATGGCATGTCGCCTTTTATTATCATCACTTTTCTGGATATCTCAGCCATTTGAAAACCAATTTTCATCAAATAAACGTTAAATCCTTCTTAAAATTACTTGCTCTTTCATATTTCATTAGAGGTCTTTCATTATCTCACTTAAGAATGTTCAAAACATAAATCCCCACCTCAACCAGTACTGTACAGTCCCTTTAAAGCCCCTAAAAGACAAGGAAATGATAAGAAAATATGGAATTTTCTAAGTCTTAACTTCAAGAATATTTTTTGTTATACACAAGTGAGGTATCACTGGAAAGGTTTTATTTGCTCTATCTGATGATGGACTTACTTGAAAATGCATTTAGTTCTGCCATAATATGCAAGTGCACAAATTTTCGTGAAAAAAACCCAAACAAACATGCTTATCATAGTGCTTTATTAATCTCTCTTGTATAGATTGTAGGGGGAAAAAATGTGAACCCATGTTGCAAGACAAAATAAGCTGTTGAAATCTTCTCTGCTTAAAATGTATGCAGGTCACTAACTTTCCCCAAGTATGGATCATAAAGGTTGTATGGATTTTTATATCAGTACAAGTTTCCAAGTTTTCGTACCATCATTTCAAGACCACCCTAGTCTGACATTTTTGCTGAATTGAAGAGAGCGTCACAAAATTCTGTCTGACATATGCAGTTTTAGATGGTAGTGTATATGTTGGGGTGGGGGTGGGGGTGGGGGTAGGTCTTTTCTGAGGGATATTTAACAAATCTTGCCTCAAAATGCGGTTTGTCATAATTCGGTGATACCTCCTGGCAGAACCACACCATGACTGTAAGTACAGATGCCAGGAATGTAGGGAAAAGTCTGAGAATTAGACTTGACAATGGATGGGATGCTGGGATGAGTCCCCGATGGAATTCCATTTTGGGAGAAGTGGGCTTTTGGGAGACTCCTCGATGAGTGATGTGAAGTTAGGATCAAAAATAGTTTTAAGGGAAAAACAAAATGAGTTGAATTCTTTACCAGTGTCTTGCAGATGGGGAAAAGGTGGTGAAACTTTTTGCTTTTTGATGCACTTTGAACCAAATTCCATATTTTTCAAATCAGGATGTTCGTGATGACTATGTTAATGTACAGAACTTTATTGTTAACAAACCACTCAGCAATAACGTAAATGAATTTGCGATCATCATTTATCTCAATGCTGCACACTGGCACTGGTCTGGTGGTCGAGGACCACTAAATCACTGTCGGACCAGTAACTTTTTCAGGAATGGTCCAGTAAAAAATAGAACAACTGGATAAGCATACATACTGGTCCAACATACAGGTTGGACCAGTAGAAAAAATGGGTTAATGTGCAGCCCTGTTTATCTATATGAATTTATAATTTTTACATTTGCTTTTATCATTGTAATTTTACAGAGATATGAAGTTAAAGGATAGTATTACTTCCTGATTTAGCAGATGGAGAGATCATAACCTTGATGAAATGAAACACTGAGTCTAGATATTTGGCATTTATTTCCTGAATACAAGATATCATTTTGTGAACTTTAGTGTTCAGCAATGGTAAAGATGGCAAGTAGATTTTACCTCCATTTAATTTTCTGATGCAGATACTCATCAATTTACAATATGACATCATTGAGGAAGAATGGTAATATCATGTTACTGTGCCAAGCAAGAGAACAGATTTAGAGAGTGGAATATCACAAGTAAGATTATAAATTAGAAACTAAAATAATAAGTTATGTACAGGAAGGAGAAGATAATTTCCCCAAAGATGTTGTAGTGGGAACATTTCCAAAACCAGAATGAGGAGAACTGAAGGTTTTTATTGAACCATTTATGACTGCTCCATACATTGAAAAACAGAAACTTTCCCATGTTTAGTCGAGAAGTGCTCATGTGCAAGCAAAAAGGAAACATCCAGGTGTTTTAGCAAGTATAGTATTCAACCTGCCAGGCAGTCTATGAGGGAAGGCAGATACCACATGACCAGAAACTGGGATAAAACTGGGAAGCCTAGGAGCAAGCATTTACAGGAGAAAATAATGGAATAAGACTTCAGAGTTTCAGAAACTCCATTTCTGAGGACTGTTTTCTGATTCTGGGTTTTCAGTCACATCTCAGTAGTTACTAGCAACTTTCAACAACAATTTAAAAGTTCTTTTTTTTGTGGAAGTGTAAATACCCATTTGAACTCCCTATCAGATGAGAGAGTTCTCGTATTGATATTCACCATAATATGAATATACGATGTATGGATATACAATGTTTTTTGTTTTTGTGCATCTTAATGTTGTGCAAATCAGAATGTTGCTTCAATATAGGACCTTTTTTGAAGCGATATTTTGAGCATCTCTTGGTATGATTATGCTATATCCAAACAACATTTTTTTTTTCATCTGAAAGCTCTCATATCCACAAGTCGCATGAGTAGGCAGGGCTTACTCACAGTACGTGCATAGGGCCAAACATCTGCTACAGATGAGTCCAGCACAAAGTATGAACACGAAGCGTAAAGTCCACTTAAAGTTTGTAACGCACAATGGAAAGACTCATACATATTCATGAGCTTCCCATGCAAGTTTAACTGAGTGCGAGATCTGAATGCTCCCATGCGATTATCGGATAGTGGGATGTTGTGTCTGAAGGAATTCAAATCAATACGCAGTATATCCGTATGAATATACCGTAAGTAAGTTGGTATGTCTGAAAGTGATATTGGTAAGGAAAAGAAAGAGCAAAAGTGGTACTGCATCTTTAAGAGATAAGGTATCATCCTGGAGGGAGTGGGGGAATTCATCATCTACCCTGGGAGCTTTTTATCACTCACTGGAAAATGAAACAAATTTCCATTCTAGTCTGAGAGTGCAGACCCAAGGAAGTTTAATCCTACAAAATTTTGCTTTTCTTCAAGTTAGGCCTAAATTCATATAAGAGCATCAGTAATATCTGGAGAAAAGTCCTAGACTTAATCATTTTCAAAACTTAACATAACTTTATGTTCATTCTTGTTTGGATTAGATGGCATGTTTTATTAGAGCTGCTAATGGTAGGACAGGAACTAAATGCAGTAAGATGAAATTGATAAAAAAAGAAGATTATGAAAATGATATTTTTGTATATTCTGTAATAAGGGACCTTTGGGGAAAAGTTTCCTATTTTTCTTTATACGAAAGGGTTTAATGAGGTAAATGCGGGATTACATTTATGTATTTTTTGTTGTTCTTCCATATTCCACATCTCATACAATTTTACATTCCATTTGATTTAAAAAAAGAGGGACAACACAAAATAGTTATTTGAGATGGACATAAAGAGATATATAAAGCAAATACGCATAGCACGTAAAATGAAAAACCCACTAAGAAGCCAAACCTCTTGAATGTAGGTTCCGTGGTAATGATTTTTCCTGTATAGGAGTGAGGCATTCAGAAAACTTGTTAGTCTTGGCAGCACATGTGGTAAAAATCACCGTACACAATAAATATCAGGAGCTTTGGGAGCGAGAAAAGGAATAGAAATAATGAAGAAAGGAAACCAGCTGGATTGGTGAGCATTGGTCTGTCTGACCTGTGAAATTGCTGCTGATGAATCAGAGTTTTTGTGATCTTTAAAGAATGACTAAACTACGCATGACGATTATATTGCGACTGATAACAATAGTGTCATATATTTTATGACCTATATAGATATCAATGTGTGATTGGTCAAAATGCAGTCACGTGACCATTGTCACAAGGATGAGTAGCGTTATATTTTCATAACATGACGTAAATTACGTACAACCATGGAATATAACAGCGACTACGTTTAATAAACAAATGCGTTATATCAGGAGGGGTGACGTCATAAAAAAACCAATTGTTATGATGCGCGCAACATACACAGAGACGCTTTGCACACACACACGAATGCAATCGCCGTGACCACAGTATACAGCAGCACACTACTGTAAAGCGTTAGCGGTGTAATATGTGTAGACAACACTTCATGCACAGCATACACGCGCTACAAGCGAGAATTGCGAAATTGCAACAGATTTGTTTTTGTCAAACTGTTAGCAGTGTTGTAACTGGTATGGCAGCTTGAGAGAGAAACAAACTGGTGAATGTGTTGGAGGCTATTATACTAGAGAGCCTACTACTCCCGTTAATGTTAGACAGTCGTGACAGGGCCAGAAGGCAAAGGATTTCCCATTCCGTATTACCACCGCCTGAACTGAGTAAGTTTCTTTGACACCGGTACTTCTATGCTACTAGCGCTGGACCTGGACCAGGGCCAGGTCCGTAGTCTACAGTTCATGTACCAGTGACTGCAGACAGAAGAGATTAGGCCCTACATTGTTAGAAAGTTCACATTCTCATACATCACCACAAACACTTACCTCAACAAGCTTGCTTTAGACCAACAGCGGCAGTTACGGTAGTCTTCTACAATTTAAAAAAAAATAATTTTACAACTGTCATTACAAAATCTAGCTGTTAGCTCTAACGTAACCGCTACGTAAATAGGCCCTCGCTATAGGCCTACGTATGATTGAATAGCGACTGTTCTAGGAATGCTCCTGCACGGCTATATGCCACGGAAGAACGAATTACCGATAGTAGGGCCTACGCGAAAGCCATCATAGTTATGGCTCGGTTTGGCTCGATTGCATACCACTAACAGTGCCGAGCGTTGTAACGCGCGTTCATGAATTTGACTTTGAATTTGAATTTGACGCGCTTCGGAAAAATATAATAATCCTCGACAAAAATATAACTTCCCGCGAGGATCTCAAATGTTATATTCCACCTCTGATAAGTCAATATCTGTATAATATCACTTTGAAGGGAAGAGAGAGGATTTGGTAGAAATTGAAACATGTGATTTGTGAAGGATTTCTTCAAATTGATTTAAAGTGAGAGAAGAGTAGTTTGCCACACCTACTTCTAATGAATGGAAAAAATTGCCTGAAAATGTAACACTATTTTCTTGTTTTCTCCTTCTTTTGTTTTATAATCATAATTTTCTAGTTATGATCATCATCATCATCAAAAATTGTCTGTCTGTTTGTTTTATCCCCTGTTCATTCAAACAAGCCTATCACATATTGTCTTTGGATGAAACTGATTATAGTAATAATTGTCATGATAATTGATATTATTATATGTTATTTTGTAAAGTGCAGTATGATATTTCACCTATGAAACAGGGTTAACATTATTTACTAGATATTGATTTCTTGATAATTGCACTGATTACAACCGTCATTATAATCATATCATTCATGTCATTGCTAATAATGAATTTGATTTTTAACAACTTTTCTTAAACACTGCACCTTCTTTGCTTCATCTCCATAGCTGTGTGTCGCGGTTCCTGCCCCTCTGGCGGTACCTGCACGGCGCCCAACAGGTGTACTCAGTGCCAGGACTCCTCCCAAGGGTACCAGTGTCAGGAAGGACATCCCAGGGTGTCAGGGGTCAACTACAGAGGTGAGAGGTCATCCATCTTCTCCTGTGCTGATCCTTTGTACTCCATCTTGCCAGTTTACCTGGGAGAGGAATTTACTGTAGATGTGATGTGATGTGGCATTTGCAGACATTCCAACTCTTCCGCTTTCTTTTACTTTGAGCTTGGATTTTTCAAATTCTAGTTGTATGTCTGCTACCACTATTACTGGATGAAAAGACTGGATGAAAAGACTACTTCAGCTTGTGATGTCACATGCGTAGAATGATATAAAGAAAGTATCATAAAGAAAATTCAACATATTTCACTTTTTGCACAAAGGAAAAGAGCACTTGACTTGCCTCTTTCAAAAGGCAGGGGGAATGATATTACTCTTGATATATGACAATTACAAGTGGAAGGAATGTGAACTTTCAAATCAAATCAATAAAAAAAAATCCTCATTCAGTTCTAGTAAGATATGGGTTAACTAAACACTCTTTTGATATGATAAGTGACTGGGGTGTCATAGACAGACAGATAGATACAGCTAACTAACAAGCTAATATAGTGAGATAGAGAGAGAGAGAAATGTATTTGGAGTACTCTTTAAGGAACAGTAACAGAGGAGAGATATAGCAAGAAAGAAAGAGAAAAAAATGGAGAGATGGTTTAATAGGTAGAGGAAAAGAAGAGAGGGGGGGGGGAGAATGAGAGGGAGAGATGAAGAAAGGTAGAGAAGGGGGTAGCAACTCCTGGCTGGTAGAGATGTTGATATAAGACATCTTCCTGCTTTGCTTAAGATCAAGGTAGAACACAGCATTGAAGGATTTATGATATTTTGGGATATGATCTGCTGCCAAGATGGATGACAGGTTGCCAAGGAGGGGGAAACACCCGTTACCATGGCATCCTTCATGGAGGAGTGATGGTTAGGACTTCTCTCAAAGACTCTCAAAGTAAATGCTTATAGTCTCTGCTCTAGACAACTATTAGAGCATTCAGTTCAACAGCCCATGAGTACTGTAAAACGAGGAATGTTCGCATGCATTTTGATTTCACAAATTTCATGAGATGCGAGCTTTGCAAAATTAAAATGCATGCTAAAGATCTTGTCTACACTATATGCATTGAATGTTAGAGGCAACTTGCAAAAATTTCATGCTGCAAATAAGGCCGTCGGCTCCCATTTGCGAAAATTTCATGCCGCGAATATATCATGTTTTACAGTATTTAAGTTACTCCCCATTTATACTGCACACTTAAGAGTAATCCAGGAGTGCTCATGAACCAGGCCCACTGAGCTCTGTATTATGAAGAGACAATCTGGTCCTGGAGCGCTCCTGAAGCACTCTAAACTCTATATGTGACCGTGCACCTCAAAACAAACATAAAGTCGCACACACTGATTTCGCGTGAGGACTGAAAATAAGTGAAATGGGTCAACCTAGCCGAACTTGACTTTTCATATTTTCTGAAAGAGCGGGTCTTCTTTTACATTATGCTAACATTTGGTATCATAAATCGGGCAGGAAAGTGTGTTTTTTTTAGCAGTTTATCTCGAACATTTTTGGTAGAATAGTGTGATTAGGCGTGTCTTTAGAATCCCTTTTTCATTTCTGAAAAACCTTGTCCTCACTCTTCACTTTCAACTCTGATAACTTTTGACAAGATAGTGCTATTGCTTTGAAAGTTGGCATTAATTATGGACAGAATGTGTTAATGAGGCATGCTTAATTTCCGTTTAATCTGATAATCCCTTTATTGTTGTTACTCTGGTGGTTAACTTCCTGTTTTTTGTCCCATTCATCGCACAGCCAGCACGGTTTGGTAAAGATTGAGCGCTTGAATAGACACTGTACTTCAGAGCCTCTTTTCTCAGTTCACACTTTTCCTGAGTTTGTCCTTTCTTTCCAATATTTAGATAGGTTAGGAGAGTCCATTTGATTTGAGTTATACATCATTTTAAAGCTCAAAGTCTGCATTTCCAGAATATGGTCTTAACTGAAAATTCATGTCTGGCGACTTTTTGTTTGTTTTGAGGTGCAGGGTCACATATAAGTGGTAACCAATGTTCAGAGCACTCCGGAAGTAGAATGCAATGCACACTGCACATACAGTTTGTATGTTATAAGTGCCTGTCATGTGTGCTCTCGAAGGTTACCATGACAGTTATGCCCCTCTCATCCACTGCACGTGTGGTCTCTGTATGAAACAGAACAGAGGAGGAGAACATAGAAGCATATAGTAAAGTTGAAGTGCTTCAGGGGTGCTCCTGGGCCTGAATTTGTGTGTGAATGGGGTATTAGTGTCACTGAGTCTGATACTTTCAACAATTAAGAGTCATTGCTTTGGTTTTTCTTTTTTGAAAGACTCAGAAAGACGTGCACAAATTTGGTTTTTGTATGACACCAGACAAAATGCAGGTGGTCCCTATATCCCCCACAACAACAACAACAACAACAACAGCAAATGGCTGGCATCAAATTATTGCTTGTACGGTATCATATCTTTGATTGCAATGTGAGCAATGAAACCAAAATGAAGGAGACCAATTTTGGTAGCATGGGGAAATGTGGGTGGTCCAATTGACTCGGTCTGTATTTGCTGCCAACCGGGGTACATTCAAAACCATGAAAAGCACCCGTCTGCCACCCATCAGCGAATGCATGCATTTCAATCCACGCTCATTGGTAACGGTTGATTCCACTCAAGATTCTCATGCAGCCATGTGTATTCTTACATACGTAGACATCAGTGATAGAGCTGTATACACTTACTGGGATTCTTGAATATATATAAACTGGGACCACCTTCTCATTCCATGAATTCCCACTACTATAAAAGTTGAAATTTTCGTGGTATTGAAATTTTCGCGCATTTTGCTCAACCACAAACTAGCGCAATAATAAAAGCATGACAAATATTTTTGCTTCCGATTAAAAACACACGAAACTCTTCTTTTCTAGCTGAGCGCGAAAAATTAGTCGCCCCCAAATATCCACTTTTACAGTAGACTAGGTTCTCATTCTGTGGATTCATCTAGATGGATGAAACAAAGGTCTGAAATTTGAGACTAATTATGGCTGGTCAAAGAAACCACGTCACAGAGCAAAGTGAACTGTGATGAAGAAGTCCCAAATTTTCCAGTTACAAAGTCAAGGTTTCTTTGAATCAAAATGTGAAATTTCTATTGACTATGACAGGTAAATTTCCCTGTGGGAATTACAAGAATATTTAATGCTGTTAATTCCATATAAAGGAATGAATGTGAAACCACTGAAATATGAAAGCAAAATGGATGGTATATCATCATATTTTAAGTGTTATTGTAACATCTGAAAGACATGATTTTAAAACTCAACAGGTATATGAATAATGACTCACATGTGGATAAAGTACAGAGTATCAAAAGGTCAGTACCAACTCAGTCAATAATGTCATTTTCCCGTCAAATAAATTTCCTGCTGTACATGCACCCTTGACAGTGATACAATCATTGTAGATATAGCTACAACCCTTGTATGGCAAACATATAGTGCATCATCGACAACGAAAAACATATAAATTGCATGGAATTTTTGCATTGGGACAAAAGTATAGTCAAAATATGTGCAGCTGACTAAATAAGTATCAGTCTAAAGCAAGAAGGCTTTAATGCACTGTGGTAATAGGAGTTACCACTTTCTTGCTCTTAACTGGTGCTATCAAGTTTGTGCGTCTGACAATTCTTTTATCTGTCTGGTTTGCAGATGCCGTGGTAAAAGGAGTTGCCACCTTCTTGCTCTTAACTGGTCGTATCAAGTTTGTGCATCTGACAGTACTTTTATCTGTCCGGTCTGTACGTGGATGCCACTTTCCACCATGTGGAAACACTTGCTCCCTTATCTGCCTGGTTGCTGACCCTCTATTGTTCTTTGATGCATGATGTAATGTCCATTGTAAAAGTGACAGAGACATACAGGATGTCTCTTGTCTTCTCTTGTCAATCTGGCTACATATTGTGATGAGATAAACAATGTGCAAAGAGAGAGAGAGAGAGAGAGAGACTCAGAGAGGAGGATAGATAGATAGAGAGAGAGATAGAGGAAAGGAGAGAAGGGAGGATGATAGATGGATAGGAGAGAGAGAGAGATAATGGGGAGATGAGGTAAACTTGGTTATCACTGATGATCTTAAGATTAAAGGGGCTGTACAGTACTGGTTGAGGTGGGGATTCATGGTTTTTACATTAAAGTGAGATAATGAGAAACATCTTATGAAATATGAAAGAGCATGTAATTTTAAGAAGGATTCAACATTTATTTGATGAAAATTGGTTTTCAAATGGCTGAGATATCCAAAAAAGTGATAATAATAAAAGACTACATGCCCCAACTTTATTAGGATCTCTTTGTTTCACCTTGTTTTTGGATATCTAGGCCACTTCAAAACCGATTTTCATCAAATGTGACCCTGCACCTCAAAACAAACAAAAAGTCGCCAGACATGAATTTTTAGTTAAGACCATATTCTGAAAGAGCAGACTTTAAGCTTTAAAATGATGTATAACTCAAATCAAATGGACTCTCCTAACCTATCTAACTATTGGAAAGAAAGCACAAACTCAGGAAAAGTGCGAACGGAGAAAAGAGGCTCTGAAGTACAGTGTCTATTCAAGCGCTTAATCTTTACCAAACCGTAATGGCTGTGCCATGAATGGGACAAAAAACAGGAAGTAAACCACCAGAGTAACAACAACGAAGGGATTATTAGATTAAATTGAAATTAAACATGCCTCATTAACACATTCTGTCCATAATTAATGCCAACTTTCAAAGCAGTAGCACTATCCTTTCAAAAGTTATTAGAGTTGAAAGTGAAGAGTGTGGACAAGGTTTTTCAGAAATGAAAAAGGGATTCCAAAGACACACCTAATCACACAATTCTACCAAAAAAGTTCGAGATAAACTGCTAAAAAATGCACTTTCCTGCCCGTTTTATGATACCAAATTTTAGCATAATGTAAAAGAAGACCCGCTCTTTCAGAAAGTATTAAAAAGTCAAGTTCGGCTAGGTTGACCCATTTCACTTATTTTCAGTCCTCACGCAAAATCAGTGTGTGCGACTTTATGTTCGTTTTGAGGTGCACGGTCACAAATAAACTTTTGATACCCCTTAGAATTGCATGCTCTTGGCATCTCATAGAATGGTTTCTGAATATCTCGCAAAACGTTAAAAACTAAATCCGCACCTCGACCAGAACTGTACACACCTTTTAAAAGTTCAGAATATTTTGACACATTCTAAATTTTGACAGGAGGAAGAAGGCTTATTACATGGAAGTAAAGCAGGGTAGGGGTTGATGGGGGGGGGGGGGGGGGAGGGGAGATTTGATGGAATATTGAAAGAAGGCTGAGGTTGTAGTTTATTGCTCTTTAATTCAAAACTCATTGTATCTAATTCTAGAAGTAAAATAAAGAAAAAAATAGAAAAGAAACAAACACAATGAAAAGAAAGTGGACAATTGAGCAATGTGAAGAATCATCAAATATCATGACAAAATTCTTCTCAGATATGATTAAAACGAAAAAAGTGAAAATATTCCAGGCAATTGTAAATCTTGATTGCATCAAATGGATGGGCACTTTGTAGTTCTAACCTAAACATTGCCTTGGCATTCTTGAAGACATTGCTGCAGAGCTCTTAAATTCAACACTCGGGCTTACAACCCAGTTTTTTGAGAGTGACATCATGATGACATCATAGTTGACTAATCGCGACAAAGTGGTTAGCCCGTCATGTCCTTGTCTGCAGATATTAGAGACTAAACTTTGATGACAATTAGACCTGTCATTCACAGGATAGTCTACACCTGGGAACGACCAGACGGAAAAAAAAAAATGGAAAAGTGCAGGAGAGCCTAAAAAAAGAAGGAAACCTTTAAATTCTTGAACCAAAATCAGGAGGTACTTGTTACAATTCCAGTTGGGGCACCTTAAGGCTGAACTGAAGTGCTTGCTTATGAAGGTGCATCCAGAATTCTTGCTACCCTCTCTATTATATACACTCAATGTGAGTGTACACCTGCAAGTATAAAGAATATGATGCATAATATACTACTTTACCAGCATGTTAAATACTTAAAGGGATGGTACAGTATTGGTGGAGCTTAGAATTGGGCTTTTGACTTTTTGCAAGATACCAAGAAAACACTTATGAAATAGTACAGAACATACCATTTTAAGAGGAATTCAAAGTTTATTTGATGAAAATCGGGTTTGGTATGACTGAAACATCCAAAAACAAAGTAAGACAGAGAGATCGTAATAAAACGTGGGTCCCACACTTTATTAGAATCCCTCCTTTTTGAATATCTCAGCCATTTTAAAACCAATTTTCATCAAATAAACATTGAATTCCTCATGAAAGTGCATGCTCTTTCGTATTTCATAAGAGGTTTCTCATTATCGCACCAAAAATGTTAGAAACCTGAAATTAGGTCTCAACCTAAAATATACGATCCCTTCAGCAGGTGTATCATTCTCATGAAGGACAACAGGTCAGGCTGGATTATTCCATGACTGATTTACTTTGTTATCAGATGATGTACATAGGGCCTATACCAGGCCTCGAATTAACCGACGGCCACCGACGGCCATGGCCGTCGGTGCCCCTCTCGTTGGCCGCAATGCCTTTTGTTTTTTGATCAAAGTTACGGCCAAAAAAAAATGTGCCCTTTTTCTTGGGGCCGTGGTGCCCTTTTAGAATGAAAGATATTATTTATGACGCATGATATGCCCTTTCTCAGAGTCTCTTTTTTAAGCTTGAACAACTTTCCTGATCTCAAATATCATACCTTCAGTTCACTCACGTCCCGATATATCTGATTCAAACTCAAAGTATCTTTCCGAGATACGAGACGACGTGTACGTACATGTACGCCCGACTGGCTTTTACCGTCCCGACTGCCTCCGCAGCGCAGCGGCCGCGAGTATGTACTAGCTAGGCAGCGCATATTCAGATAGAGTATGAAGAGTGAACTCCAAGTTCACCAAGAAAAAAGAAAAATCCCACGATGCCAAGGTGTGCCAAACTGGGGAATGGGGAGGGGTGGAGAGAGAGAGAGAGAGACCAATCAACAGAAGAAACCGCGCGTACTTGGCGCATTCTTGGAGGTCATGAACTGTCTGTCACAGACTAATCATAGCAATCTACACGCGCACGCAAATTCCTTTGCCTTGTGGTTTTGCCAGCCAGCTGTCGGAATGTGCTTTGAAGTTTCATGGCAGCCTGGCTGGCCTGAAAAGGTGTCGAGTTTCAATCAATACCTACTGTTGTTTTATTCCTGTTTAAAAAAATGTTGTTTCACCTGATAGAAACGCGGAGATCGGGAATGTGTTACAGCTGTAGGGAAGAGGTTTTTGTTGTGTGTTGCACTTTGTGTGTGTGTGTGTGTGTGTGTGTGTTTGTTTGTTTTTCTCGGTTTGTTTTTCTTCTTTCTTTTTTCATAAACACCAAACATGCCCTTTCCAATGTGGCCTTGGTGCCCCTCTGACTGACTTAAGTGCCCTGGCCTCTTGGAAAAAGTGCCCTTTTCTAAATGGCCGTGCCCCTCCAAAATCCTATTTCGAGGCCTGCTATACCCATAGTGAAATTTATACAACACCTCAGAATGATGTCGAATTGTGATTGGCCAAGAACATGTCACATGACATTCAATAGAAAATACCTATCAAACTCATTGAGAGTGACAGCCATACAATAGGCCCCTGGCATGGGCCTATAGCACGGCTCGAAGGTACTATAGCACGGCTTCGCGGGGGGCTACTAATGCATGGCCGCTCACAGAGTTCTGTGGCTCACACCCGTAGCAAAGCGCCAGCAAACTACATTGTACAGTGTACGTGCTGGCCGGCTGCGCTGCCGGTAAGTCTCACAGACCAGGCGCGGCGGAGTACTGCAACGTTAACGTGTACGCGCAGTTACTTTACCTAGCTAGTTGCATGTATTGCGGACTGTATACACCTAGCGGTACTGCTGTGTTTTTACTTTTGACTCTGATCTGCTACGTGGACCACAGTGATCCCAACATCAAGACTTCATTTCAAGTTGAGAAACCGTAATTTGATTATTTTTCTGTGTTTTTATACAAAATCATTTTCGGAAATAGACAAAGTCTAGACCTACTACTAGATCTACCGACATCTCAGATCGACCTAACAGTCAGGCCTAACTCGATCTAACGTTAGCGTAGAATGGGTATAGACCCTGTGGAGTTCGTGATTCCTGTGACTGTGTGGTCGAATCATGACGAGTGTTTGAAAGCAGTACACAGGGTGGTTTACAATTCTCTGCCTAATTGTTACATTTATTTTTGGGCCTTCCTGAGTTGGCGGTCACTAATTTTGTATTGTGATTGTGGACAAGGTGTTGTATAAAACGAATAATTTATGATTTTGTTCGTGCATTGGGGCACGTAATACCGCACTCGGCGCGAGATTCGCCACTGGTCTATTCAACGCGGCGCTACGCGCCTTGCTGAATAGACCAGTGGCTCATCTCGCGCCTCGTGCGATATTCGTGCCCTATGCACTCACAACTCATAAATTATTCGTATAATATAGCACTGCTCAGGGCATATCATGGTGATATGTTACCCTTTCACTTTGCCATTGATATGTCAATATGGTGATATGTCATCAAAGTTTGCAGGATCTGTCTAAAACTGATATCTGTTATCATGTGCTAAACCTTGTCACAGAGGAGTGAGACTGATAATTTAGGATAGTGCAGTGCACTGTTCAGATTGAGTCCTATATTCACCTGTTCCAAGGGTGTGATGTCAAGCACGTACTGTTGTATAAATGTGTTGTATAAATGTGTCAGGCCCAGCCTGATGTACAGTGATATGCACTTCTCTCTCTTGCAAGGGCGGACCTAGGAATTCCGTAAAGGGGAGACGCCTTTATAAAATTAAAGGGGGGGGGTGCATGCGCCCCCAATTTTTTTCATTTTATTTCTTTTGTTTTAAAAAAAAATGAAGAGGGGCGCGCACCCAATGTGCCCCCCTCAGGATCCGCCACTGCTCTTGGCTATAAAGTACCCAGCCAGTTTTCAATCAATAGTGAGATTCATACTGATGCAAATTAGCAGGATGCAAATCTCAAGATTTGTTTGGGAATCCAAATCCAAAGAAATCTTTTTTTTTTTTGAATTATCATAATTTGAGAAATGGCTCAATAATTTGCACCATGACTAGTGTGAGAAACACTGAAGTAGATAATCCTGAGATTTTTTTATTTGCCCATCATTTGAAATACACATCACAACTGTGCACAAACACAAGGGCAAGCAGTCACCAATCCGGTACATTTCAAGCATGGGCAGTTTGGTCAACAAATTAGTGCTATCGGCACTTAGATACAGTTTTTATTAAATGAATTACTTGTATATATCAGATACACATGGATGTTTCTGTCTATCTGAACAGGTACATAAAATCTTGATATATGGATTGTGATTGACACCCTGCTATTTTGTCTGTGTTGGGGTTATTCCAATACAAGTTCCAATTCAATCTTTATTTCCAATTCAATATAGATATAAAATACATGTGAATATGAGCAAATTGTACAAAAGTGTAGATATCAAAACATTGATAACATTGACAAAACAAGGAAATATTATGAAAAGGGAAAATCATGGGGAGAACAGATAGCATAGGTACATAAGGAACACAAGCTCATTAACATTGTGTGTAGTTAAGCAGAAAATGGTATGTGCGTAGAAAGGAGAACAGATAGCATAGGTACATAAAGAACACAAGCTCATTAACATTGTGTGTAGTTAAGCAGAAAATGGTATGTGCGTAGAAAGGAGAACAGATAGCATAGGTACATAAAGAACACAAGCTCATTAACATTGTGTGTAGTTAAGCAGAAAATGGTATGTGCGTAGAAAGGAGAACAGATAGCATAGGTACATAAAGAACACAAGCTCATTAACATTGTGTGTAGTTAAGCAGAAAATGGTATGTGCGTAGAAAGGAGAACAGATAGCATAGGTACATAAAGAACACAAGCTCATTAACATTGTGTGTAGTTAAGCAGAAAATGGTATGTGCGTAGAAAGGAGAACAGATAGCATAGGTACATAAAGAACACAAGCTCATTAACATTGTGTGTATAGTTAAAGGACAAGTTTACCTTCATAAACATAAGGATTGAGAGAATGTAGCAATATTAGTAGAACACATCATTGAAAGTTTGAGGAAAATTGGACAATCCATTCAAAAGTTATGAATTTTTGAAGTTTTTGTGCAGTAACCGCTGGATGAGAAGACTACTGCAGTGTGTGAATAACTTAGATATCACATGCGTACAACAATATAAGGAAAATATAAAGAGAATTTCACAAAATTTCATCTTTTGAAAAAAGTACACATTCGCCCGACTCGTTACCGACAAATGTTATGGGTAATATTATTCCCCCTGCCTTTAGAAAGAGTCAAGTCAAGTGCTCTTTTGTTATGCGAAAAAAGTGAAAATATGTTGAATTTTCTTTACATTTTCTTTATACTGTTGTACGCATATGACTCACAAGCTGTAGTAGTCTCCTCATCCAGCACAAAAATTTTAGAAATTCATAACTTTTGCATCGATTGTCCAATTTGCCTCAAACTTTCACTGATGTGTTCTACTAATATTGTTGCATTCTCTCAATCCTTATGTTTATGAAGGTGAACTTGTTCTTTAATCAGAAAATGGTATGTGTGTAGAAAGCCAGAATAGGCTTTTTATGTTGCTCATATGAATAAGACATATGACAAAATGACACTAAATGACATTAAAAATGACACTAACAGTGTCATTTTGCCATTCACAGAGACAAAATAGCAAGATGGTTATTGTAGACATCAAGCTTCCCAGAGCTTCTGTTTTGCCGTTTCTCCTACCTCCTCCCTCCCCCCCCCCCCCAACATCCTTTTCTCTCCATCTCTTCTCTAGCTGGTAGTCAGGGACCTGTCGTCCTCAATCTCAGCCAGGATGTATCTGCATCACTGACAGGAAGGAGATGGGGTGGGGGGGGGGGGGGGTGGGGGGTGGGGGTGGACACTAGTGAGGAGAGAGAGGAGAAATGCTGGACAAGATGAAGAGACGTCTATACATGCACACACACATACACACACACACATATGCACACCAAACAGATATTACACAAGCAAACATATAAGCCTATACAAACACATACATAATTATACACATTATGTAATCAGACACAAAAGGCATTAAAGTGTTTTTTCTGTTTTTTTTTCAGTTGAGAATTGTTATAAAGGAATTGTGCATTGTTGATTTTTCTCACATGCTGCTTATAGCAAGTCTCAGCCATCATTATCATAACTTTGATATGTTTCTCGCAAGTACATATTTGCCAAAGCAGGAGAATATTAATTCTGCAATCTGTGAACACAGTTAAAAGCATAATATGTAACCGTGCACCTCAAAACGAACATAAAGTCGCACACACTGATTTTGCGTGAGGACTGAAAATAAGTGAAATGGGTCAACCTAGCCGAACTTGACTTTTTCATATTTTCTGAAAGAGCGGGTCTTCTTTTACTTTAAGCTAAAATTTGGTATCATAAAACGGGCAGGAAAGTGTGTTTTTTAGCAGTTTATCTCGAACACTTTTGGTAGAATAGTGTGATTAAGTGTGTCTTTAGAATCCCTTTTTCATTTCTGGAAAACCTTGTCCACACTCTTCACTTTCAACTCTAATAACTTTTGAAAGGATAGTGCTACTGCTTTGAAAGTTGGCAGTAGTTATGAACAGAATGTGTTAATGAGGCATACTAAATTTAAGTTTAATCTGATAATCCCTTCATTGTTGTTACTCTGGTGGTTTACTTCCTGTTTTTTTGTCCCATTCATCGCACAGCCAGCACGGTTTGGTAAAGATTAAGCACTTGAATAGACACTGTACTTCAGAGCCTCTTTTCTCAGTTCACACTCTTCCTGAGTTTGTGCTTTCTTTCCAATATTTAGATAGGTTAGGAGAGTCCATTTGATTTTAGTTATACATCATTTTAAAGCTTAAAGTCTGCTCTTTCAGAATATGGTCTTAACTAAAAATTCATGTCTGGCGACTTTTTGTTTGTTTTGAGGTGCAGGGTCACATATATTACAATTTGCAGATGAAACAAAATGTCAGCTGTAGTGCTTCAGAATAGTTCTAAAATATGAGTTAGGGATAGAAACAACCAGTGTAAAAATTTGAATAAGTATAATCAATGTTAAGTATTGTTAGTTAAACAAAATGTGAACAATAGTTATACTGAAAATGTTTCTAGGCTAAACCGTCTCTGGTTATGGTTTAATGAGAAAAGTAGTGATATCTCCTTATATTTAAGGCTTTATTGCAAAATGTTTACATGTTAGGGTATTTTGTGATGCAACTGACCTATTCATATGCATCAAATGTGATATCGCAAACATTTTTTAAATCACTGCTCCCAATGGTAAACAGTATCTTTAATGTCGTTCTGCATCTTACTTTGATCTACATTAAACCAGAATACTTCAAAACAACAAAAAAGAAGGCAAAGAAGAGTATAGACACCTTTTGCAAACAGAAGGAAAATAAGTTGTAAATTCTTACTTATTTAGGTAAGGTTGTTGTTTGTTGCTCTGTTTCTTGGTTTGTTGTTTTTCTGATTGTTATTAAGGCTGTGCCTTCTGGGAAATCCCCTATAAACTTGAGGCCATTAGTCAAACCCGATGTCAGTGTCAAAATGTGTTTGGGACATCTTGGTCAGTTAAAGAGAGAAAGCGGGAGGGAGATTGAGAAGGAGAGATGGAGAGGGAGAAGGATAGAGAGAGAGAGAAACAAAGAGAGAGGGAAGAGAAAGAGACAGAAGCAGAAAAATAGAGAGAGGGAGGGAGGGGGAGAGAGAAGAGGGGGAGGGGGAGGGGGAGAGAGAAGAGGGGGAGGGGGAGGGGGAGAGAGAAGAGGGGGAAGGAGAGGCAAGAAATGGTTGACTCCCTCTACCACCACCTGTCTGTTCATGCCCCGCCCCCCTGTGTACATTCTCAATGTAAAACCATGTGTCTGTTCAGACTGTGTTATCTACATCTCACGCTGTAGTTGTGTATCATTCAGAGATATAAATCAACATATCTAAAGCGTGAGAACATTGTCTTGTTTGTGACAGAGAAAATATATATCTTTTTAATACTTGGCTCCTGTCTTCAAAAGAAGGGTCTATTTGGTGGTTGAGAAATATACTTGCTATGTTAAGAAAATTATGATTCCAAGCAAATCTTTTAAAATTCACCATTTGTGTGGAGTGGTAAGTGAAGAAATAAATATGAACAGAGGGATCATTCCACAGTTGGTGCTGTTCGTAGCAAATTGTCTGAAGTCATCAACCTCTTTGAAGTGATAAAACATCTATGAGGGGGAAGTTTTGGCTTTAGGAGGGAAATAATGTACTCTCAAAAGCAAAGTTTGTTATGAAATTTCTGTGAAAAATATCATGATTATAATGATTTGGTTTGAAGAGAGCAAAAAAAAAAAAAAAATAGAAGCATGCTAATGCAATCCTTTGCTGAATATACTATGTCTGTGTCAAAATGATATGAAAATAACTATATTCTTTGCAGTATTCTGAAGTTTTTTCTTTGCTTTTGTTTTTTGTCTTTGTTAAGAGTGTGGTACGGTACCCAGGTGATAGCAGCAGGGGAAGCCCACCATGCAGGAAATAGATTCCTCATGTTCACAAATCCGCAATAATCCAAACAGTGTTCCTTGATCCAATGCAGTATAGAATTCATGGGCTCATACTGGGCAACCTGCAAGATTATTTCAAACCAGTGGAGGAGTTTAAAGTGGGAGAATACCCTTTCATTCAAAGACCCAAGTTTTAGAAAACTAGCATTAAGAAGTACATATAATGAAACCTTTTTTTTTCCTACTGTATGAAAGAAGACTTTAAACCTTATAGTTGCCAGTAAGATGTGAGCAGGAAAACTTATTACAGTTCATTTCCATACCATGATCAATCTGCCATTAATTAACTCTTTATGTACCATGTTTGCACGCCGCCTCTGTCGACGGTGTGCCAAGTTCGCATATTCTGCTCAAACGCACAAACCCACCCAAACCAATCAATAAATTGCCAAATGCCACAGTACATTGAAAGTATTTTTTACAATAACATCCTGTCACATGTAGCTTGCATTTTATATGGTGATTGCCTTTGAAGCGATATTTTATAACAGTTATATTGAATTTGCATGTAAATTTTAAGTTTCTGTTACTGTTTTTTGTGCAGAAGTCATGGCTCTACAATATTGTAGCTAATGGTCATTTGAAAGAAAATGATCATAGATTTGTCATAAAATTTACATCAAAGCAACGCTTGACATTTTCTCTACAGCTTTGCTCATCACATGCCGAGGGTAGCAAAAATCTATGAAAGTTATATAGATTTGAAAAGAAAAAAATGTTTTCATAAAGCATAACTTCGATGCTGTCTCAGAGTATTGTGGCACAAAGGGGGTTTACACCACGACACATAAAAGAGTTAAAGAGTAGAGAGACATCACATGAATAGAATACTGAAAGTTCACTCAAAACTGGACTTTAACTATTAAAGAAGGATCGGAATATGACATTTTCCATGGTTTCATCAAAGACTGATATTGATCACAATATCATACAATGTATACTTATCAGCCAAAGTTATAATGTTATCCAGTTACAACTCTCTCATTAACTTGTGCTCAACTACCGTACATAAAAAAAAAAAAAAAAATTCACATCTTTAGTTGAATGAATATTTATATTCATTCATTCTCCACTCATTGGAAGGATTACTCTTTCAGCCATAGCTAAGGCTGATTTTCAAAGGGATTCTTGCCATACAGTAATAAGAACAACAATTATACGCTTAACATTTTGTCAGTGTGGGGACAAAGCAGAGTAAGGTGCATATAATTTTATTCACAATTGTCGACACAGAGAAAAAATGAATATGATGATGCAAATATCACTCAACACTAAAATTAAAATAGAATGTTTTCTACGATGAAAGTGTCCTGTCTGTTCCAATAAGCCAGTTCGTAGTTCCACTTTGCGCATGAGCAGAAAAAGGTCATTTGTACCAAAAGGCACGTTGGTTTTTAAATTCACTGAGATAAGCATCTGTCATATAATGATTATTCATGCAATCCTTGTAAACGTTGCTTGCCAGTACATCCACCTGACAGCAAACCTGGTATTTGGCAATGAATAAAAACATTTTTTTTTAATGCGTTAAATGCAAAACAATGAAATGGATGCTTCCCTGACGGTTGATTGATGGAACATTCAGGTCACCTGGTCTATGCAAGTTCATTCATTGTTTGAACAAGGATTCCATGAATTTTTACGTCGGGCAAGCTTACCGGTACGCATAATGTCTCTTTGAAAATGATTGAAGTGCCTAACCAACTGAGAAAAAAGAAAGGTCATTTGTACCAACGTGCCCATGAGCTAAGTACGAACTGGCTTATTACCAGTTCCTTTTCATCCAAGACTGACACTGTGTCTGAACATTGAGTGATGTTTTCCTTTAAATCCTAGTGAGTGGGATGGAATAGGTTGATGGAAAGCAGCAGCAAAAAGAATCAACACATTTTCACAGCTGGCACCCTTGTGAAATCTGTCCACTTTGTTCAGTTTTTCAAACTCTCCCCCAAGGTAGTCATGCTGTTGTGTCACATTGTGATGTAGTCTCAGCCGGTATGAAGCCGATTGCGACATTCGCAGCACGATGTTGAGGGGCTGTCGTATAGCAATCCCATCATCGCAGGGTGGTGCACGCTCCAGCTGATGGCAGCACTGCACCTGATTAAAGACTCAGTCCAGAGTGGTCAAATTCATGTTTCAAGTGTTCTGTACCTCTCTACCTCTCTCTATCAATGATTTTTTTTCAACTATTTTTATGAATCATAATTCTCATATCTGCCAATCCATACCTACTGTGAGAGCTAGGGTACAGGCAGCATTTCAAAAAATCATTTCATGTAAAAGAATATAATAAAGGATAAGATCATTTGTATTGTGCATTACTTTCCAAGCAGGTTTGATTCTCATAAATCTAATGTGCATCAGTAACTGAGGGCATCTATATATACAATATGCCTATTGACAACCCCCCCCCCAAAAAAAAAAAAAAATCACAAACAAACAAACAAACAAACAAACAAACAGACAAACAACAAGCAAAAAAGATACACATATAACATATAACTGTCTTCATGGCATTGCATGAAAGGAGTTTACACATATTTCAAAAACATGTCTGCAATACAATTTGCCAAGTAGCATGCTACTACTAAGAGTATAAAAATGAATTATGTATACTGGTGCAACCTTGTGTGGAATATCTTTATTACAATCATGATAAAATGATACATTAGTATCATTTGGCTGTGTAAATCAGTCCTTCACAATGTGTGATGAGCTGGTTTGAAGTCCCATCGATTGGGTCAAGACAATCTCACAATATCCTTGTTTGGATGCCATGATATCCTCCGCCGTTGCACCTGTTGAACACCTTCCCAGCATGCCCTGCTTCTATCCCAGAATTCCAGCTGTGAGTGTGATCCTCTGCCATGGTAATCGCTTCCACAATGTAACCCTTGTCCTATTTATGGCATCATGCAAATAGTACAGTACTTGTACCAAGTTTATTTTATATTATGCAATATAAGAAAGGGTAGTATGAGCTTTGGATTGTTAAATGTTAGGGTACAAAATTTCTGGGACTTATCAACTTCCGGTAAATTGAAAGCAGACATGAGGATGATGTTTTAAAAAAAAAGAAGACTATGAATTAATTTTGAACCCTGAGATATAAAGGCATCTCCCTGGTTTGTTCTCAGTTTCTAACGTTTAATATATCCCAGTTTTTAATCTTAGATGTTTTGTATATCATAACAATCTGTTTCTTGGAGTAAAAATGTCAATTATCTAGTGGTATTGTCCATGTCACTGTTGCCTAGCAGCATGTTGCCTAGCAACAGTAATATCATCATCATCAGCCATCCCCATTACAGAAGACTGGAGCCAGTGCCTGTGGTGGTCCAGCTCTCAGTAAATCTTGTGTATCAGCGGGAGGGACAAATTTTGTCAGCCAGGGTTCAACTTTTGAAAGAAGTTTGCCACTTTTCTTTGCCTTCCTTTCATTCACTATTGTTCCATCTTTAAACGGGGGGGGGGGGGGGGGGGGGGGGGGGGGGGGTCATTCTTTTGCCAGAATCAATGTTACAGATATTTTATCACACAGGTGAATATTGACAGGGACATGTAATGTGTGTGTGTGGGATTCAAAGAGATAGCAGGAGGGAAGTCAACCATGGTTCAAGACTTGTCTGAAGTTTGTTTTTTTTCTTTTCATTTACATTCAGTTATAGATCATGAATTTCTCTCTTGTTTTTTGTTTGTTTTGTTTTTGAGTAGAGAAAGGTGATACTTGTGCAGTTATATTCTTTCTTTTTTTCTGTGGGAATCAATGTTGTGGGATTTTTTTTTTTCTTTTGCTGCCGACAGATGAGCATTGTGGTAATGATTTGATATATGTGTGTGTCACAAATGTACACACTAGTAGTTATGTACACGTACATGTATGATGTACTGTATGCCTGGCTGTTTAATGTGTATGTACACAGGTGGACCAGATTAATGGAGAACATTCTATGTGGTATAGATATAGTACATACAGGCTGACCAGATCAGTGGAGAATTTTCTAGGTGGTATACAATGTAACTACACAGTACATGCATGTAAGAGGAAATACATTATAACTCACTCAATCTAGAATGATTTCACCCTTTCCAGAATTTTCTGGGAAGTGCTTACATATTTGGCTGAGTGAGGCACTGTCCCTGTAGCCCAATGTGATTGGTAGTTATTCTTGGTAATGATGTTTTGTACATAGTTAGGCCGTGAGTCATCCAGGTTTCCTGGAACTTGGACTGGCTAGTAGGTTGGAGAGAGTTATAGAATGTGCTAGAAGGGGGTGAATGGATAGTATATAAGCCAGAGAAATTCTGCAGTAGGCAGAGTACCCAACACCTCTGCTCTGAGAGTTACGTCACTTCTGGCTCTGAAGCGACTTGTTATAGTCAGTCCTGTGTTACCTGCTGACCTGTTATGTTTGTGGAGATAAGGCCTGGGAGACATTTTGCCTGCAGAGAATTAATGTGCCTTCATTGGACTCCATATTTTAATGTCAACGGACATTGCTACGGCAAAGCTGTGACGGGCTGGATTCCTAGCTGGACAATATAAAGTGAATCATCATTCAACGCATCGACTGGACGTGGTCGTTGGATTCTGCACATTTCGCTGGGAACATTATACGGTGGATCTATTGTGGACATATACCCTGGATTTATAACGCGGACTATTGTAACCTGTACCTCTGGAGTTACGTCAGAGGAATCATTCATCGGTGCATCGCGGATCATTCGTTTGTGCATCGAGCATCGTATTTGGACATTTCCAGGGATATTGCGTGTAATGCGTACGTAAGTGATTCCATTACTGACTTATATTTGTTTCTATTGATCATTATTGTACTGATGTGAAACCAATTACGAGTCTGTACCTACAATATCATTGTTAATAAACCGCCTGAACATCAGTTGATTGTTTCTTTTGTGCGATCATTCTCGGAGTGATTTTGGTCGTAACAAAATTGGGGGCTTGTGTCCGGGAATTGAATTTAAAGCCAAAATATAGAATTTGGAACGTTCCGGAATCCAGAACATTGGTACAGACAAAATACGAGTTGAGTTGATTGTTCAATTGTATATTGTGTGTAATACAGTGTGACAATGTCAATCAGTACAATGGATGTTCAGGCATTTGTTCAGAGGACAGATTTGTCCCTCAAAGATTTGCAAAGGTTACGCAAATGTGATTTGACCGCTGTTGCACAGCATTTAAATGTAGATGTTCCACAAGGTGCAAGAAAGGCAGAGATTCTTGACTTAGTAGCTGGTTACATGGAGCTCAAAGAAGAAATTGACACTCCAGATCGAGCTCAAATTTCCGATCAAACACGGCTTGAGCTTGCTCGATTGGAACTGGAGAAAGAGAAGATGAGATTAGAAATGAAGGAAAGGGAAAGGGCTAGAGAAATAGAAATGGAAATGCAGAAACTTGAAATGGAGCATCAAATGAAATTGCGTGAGATAGAATTGGCTCATGCACAGATTGTCGAAAATCATGAAAGGGCTCCCCCTGAATTTGATTTGGCCAAGAACATTCGATTGGTGCCAAAGTTTGAAGAAAACAGAGTTGATGCATATTTTGTGTCATTTGAGAAGGTGGCTAACAGTTTGAACTGGCCACAGGAATTTTGGCCCTTGCTCCTTCAAAGTGTGTTTGTCGGCAAAGCAGCTGATGTGTACTCATCTCTCTCTGAAGAGCAATCACGTGACTATGCTACAGTCAAGAAAGCAGTGTTGAATGCTTATGAGTTGGTGCCAGAGGCGTACAGACACAAGTTCAGAAATTTGTACCGCAGACCAGGCCAGACACATGTTGAGTTTGCTCGTGAAAAAGAAATGACGTTTGATAGGTGGTACAGATCCCTGAAGGTGGATCAGGATTTTGAAAACTTACGTGAGGTTGTTCTCTTGGAAGAATTCAAAAAGAGTGTTGCTTTCAGTGTGAGGTTGCATCTGGAAGATCACAAAGTGACAAGTTTGCATAAAGCAGCCTTTATGGCTGATGAGTATGAGCTCATCCATAGAAATGAGAACAGACCACCTGTCAGGAATTTCTCTGGAAATAAGAGAGACAAAAATCAGTCGAGCAACCAATGGAATGCTGGTTCAGGAATGTTGTCGGCACCACAGCCTCAATTTGACAAAGGGTCCAGTACAAGTGCAAATGTCATCAAATGTTTTCATTGTCACAAGAAAGGGCATGTAAAGTCACAGTGTTGGAAGTTGCAAAACAAAACAAAGAAGGACATGGGATTTGTCATGTCAAAAAGTGTCCTATCCGAAAACAGTGTCCCGTTCAGTGAAACACAGGCCATTGAAAGTCAATCTCCCAAATTCAAAGATAGGATGAAGCAGGTGGATGAGAGCTATCGTAGCTTTTTGTTTGATGGTGAGGTGACCCCATGTACTTCTGGTGAGGCAGGTAAGCCAGTGGTCATCCTGCGGGATACGGGGGCTTCTCAGTCATTGATGGTGGATGGTGGTATGACTTTTCCACCAGATAGTGCAGTGAATGCAAAAGTCTTGATTCAGACTGTTGATGGCAGTTATATGTCAGTGCCACTGTATAGAGTGGATTTGAAGTGTGACCTAGTTTCTGGTCCTGTTACTGTTGGAGTTGTTCCTGAGTTGCCCATGGCAGGCATTGACTTTTTGTTGGGGAATGACTTGGCTGGGGACAAGGTGGTTGCGTCTCCAGTTGTTTCGGAGAAACCAGTGGTGGTTGCTGAAACTGAGCAGTTGCAGGAGGAATTTCCTGGGATTTTCCCAGATTGTGTTGTGACTAGGTCTCAGGCTCGTAGAGCTGTTCAAGATGATGCGGATTCTGTTGATGTGGAGGAGAATTCCGGTGTTTGGTTGGCAGAAACCTTTTTCAAGGATTTAAATGATGGGGTTGCTGTATTAGGCTCCAAGGCTAACAGTGATGGGCTGTTTAGCAAGTCTTCCTTGGTTGAAGCACAGCAGGCAGACTCTGAGTTGAAAGGCTTGTCTCAGACGGCGTGTTCTGAGGCTGAGGCTGAAAAGGTCCCTGAGTGCTATTATGTCAAAGATGGCATTTTGATGAGGAAGTGGAGACCTCCCCATAGGCCAGCTGATGAGGATTGGACGGTGGTCCGTCAAGTTGTTGTCCCTCCTAGTTACCGCGGTGAGATCTTGAGGATTGCTCACGAGTTACCAGTTGGCGGCCATTTAGGCGTCAGAAAGACAAAGGATCGGATCATGAGGCATTTCTATTGGCCAGGGTTGAATGTGGATGTGGCTGAGTTTTGCAAGACTTGTCACACATGTCAGGTGGCTGGTAAACCACAGCATTCAGTGAAGCCGGCGCCATTGATTCCGATACCTGCGTTTGAAGAACCATTCAGTCGGATTCTAGTTGACTGTGTTGGACCTTTGCCTAGGACTAGGTCGGGTCATAAGTACCTCTTGACAATCATGGATATGTCCACACGGTTTCCAGAGGCTATCCCATTGCGAAATATCACTGCTAAGACTGTGGTAGATGCTCTAGTGCAGTTTTTCACTAGGTATGGGTTGCCCAAGGAAGTGCAGTCTGACCAAGGGTCAAATTTCATGTCAGGCATATTTCAAGAGGTGATGTATCGTTTGGGTGTGAAGCAGCTGAAGTCGTCAGCTTATCATCCCCAATCCCAAGGTGCGTTGGAGCGCTACCACCAGACCCTAAAGACAATGATTAGGGCATTTTGTGAGGAGTATCCCGAGGATTGGGATAAGGGCATCCCTTTCCTGCTGTTTGCAACGAGGGACTCCCCAAACGAGTCGACGGGTTTCAGCCCATTTGAGTTGGTGTACGGTCATGAAGTCAGGGGCCCACTGAAGCTCATCAAAGAGAGATTCATGACTGAGGATGATGAGGTCCACCTACTTGACTACGTGTCAAAGTTTCGTGAAAGGCTTTCCAAGGCTTGTGAGGTAGCTAGGGAACACTTGAAAGTGTCACAAGACTCTATGAAGAGAAAGGCAGACAAAAATGCCAAAGCCTGAATTTTCAATCCAGGTGACAAAGTTCTTGTACTGCTGCCCATACAAGGTGAACCACTGAAAGCCAAGTTCAGTGGCCCATACTGTGTCAAAAGGAAACTCAGTGATGTGAACTATGTGATCAGTACGCCAGACAGAGGCAATGATCAAAGGACGTGTCATGTCAACATGCTGAAAGAGTGCTATGACAGAAAGTCAGTTGGTGTGACATAGGTAGTGGATAGCACGGTAGAAGTTAAGGGTGAAAGGTTTTCACCTCAAATCACACATGAATAGTGTTCAGTTTATCCATTACTGATGTATGCAATTTGAGTTTGACATGATTGTATAAGCTCCGAGAATCCAAGCAATATCATTGTAAATGGTATTCATGAAAAGAGAACATGGAATTAATACAGCTATCCAAAAGGCATGTGATAGTATGTGATTATTGTAGCTTGACTTGGATTTTACCTCACATTCATTGTAAATAATAATGAGAAATTGTGAAGGTAAAAGAAACCCTTGCTACGGCAAGGCTTTCTTTTTCCCATGGGGGATGGTGTCACAAATGTACACACTAGTAGTTATGTACACGTACATGTATGATGTACTGTATGCCTGGCTGTTTAATGTGTATGTACACAGGTGGACCAGATTAATGGAGAACATTCTATGTGGTATAGATATAGTACATACAGGCTGACCAGATCAGTGGAGAATTTTCTAGGTGGTATACAATGTAACTACACAGTACATGCATGTAAGAGGAAATACATTATAACTCACTCAATCTAGAATGATTTCACCCTTTCCAGAATTTTCTGGGAAGTGCTTACATATTTGGCTGAGTGAGGCACTGTCCCTGTAGCCCAATGTGATTGGTAGTTATTCTTGGTAATGATGTTTTGTACATAGTTAGGCCGTGAGTCATCCAGGTTTCCTGGAACTTGGACTGGCTAGTAGGTTGGAGAGAGTTATAGAATGTGCTAGAAGGGGGTGAATGGATAGTATATAAGCCAGAGAAATTCTGCAGTAGGCAGAGTACCCAACACCTCTGCTCTGAGAGTTACGTCACTTCTGGCTCTGAAGCGACTTGTTATAGTCAGTCCTGTGTTACCTGCTGACCTGTTATGTTTGTGGAGATAAGGCCTGGGAGACATTTTGCCTGCAGAGAATTAATGTGCCTTCATTGGACTCCATATTTTAATGTCAACGGACATTGCTACGGCAAAGCTGTGACGGGCTGGATTCCTAGCTGGACAATATAAAGTGAATCATCATTCAACGCATCGACTGGACGTGGTCGTTGGATTCTGCACATTTCGCTGGGAACATTATACGGTGGATCTATTGTGGACATATACCCTGGATTTATAACGCGGACTATTGTAACCTGTACCTCTGGAGTTACGTCAGAGGAATCATTCATCGGTGCATCGCGGATCATTCGTTTGTGCATCGAGCATCGTATTTGGACATTTCCAGGGATATTGCGTGTAATGCGTACGTAAGTGATTCCATTACTGACTTATATTTGTTTCTATTGATCATTATTGTACTGATGTGAAACCAATTACGAGTCTGTACCTACAATATCATTGTTAATAAACCGCCTGAACATCAGTTGATTGTTTCTTTTGTGCGATCATTCTCGGAGTGATTTTGGTCGTAACAGTGTGTGTGATATTCCAAAGTGAATGTCTTCTCTGTAGAGTTGTTCAGAGAACAACAGTTTTGACATGTGTTTTTCTGCCACATGCTTTATCTGATAAGTGTATCATTTTATTTGTAATGACAACAAACTTTGTAATAAAAAAGACAACCTTCTTTCAAGGAGACATAGAGTCAGACTGTTAGTTCTAGAAACTCACCCAAGATGGAGCTCAGGGACCTTTATGCCCACAATTGTTGAAGCATGTCATGTGTACAGTCTAGGTATCTGTCTACCTCTTAGTTTATGGATGCCTTTATATCATCATATCTCTAGAAAGATGCCTTTTTATCATTTGATGCCATAGATTGTAAATATAATATTTTAAGACATGATGGATTGCCTTCTAAAGTTGTCAAGATTTTGATTTGTATGTGATGGCTATGAGAGTTAATGAGTTTCCATGATGATGACTGACCTTCAGCAAGGTGCTTGCAAGGTTGCTTTTTTTACAGAATCAATGACTGAATTTCAACCCTATGTTGCTGCTCAATTCAATTCAATTCAATTCAATTCAGTTCAATTCAATATCGGTTTATTCGCAATAAAACAAGAACATGCAGCTCAAAAGCTGAAATTGTTCATTTTACAAAACACATGTGACATTTAAAAAATACATTTGTTGAAATTAGCTGTAAAAAGGACGAAAGCACCGCACAAGTGGTGAAAAATGTTGAACAGTGTTAAATAAACGTAATTATAAACCATATAATAACCTTACAAAGCATGGACTGATTGGGTTTCTAAAACATAAAATGATTGAGTTTCAAAAAATATTTAACGTGAAATATTGTTAATATACACCACAAAAAATGTCGCTATGGCGACTGGCATACCTCCGCAAAAACGCATTACCCTCCAAAAAAGTTCAAAGCACGTCCCGACAATGCGTAACAGTAAAATGACATGTCTGTCACAACCCTGTTGAGTGCCAACCCCCTCCCCCCCAAAAAAAGAGACAAAACAAAACTAAACAAAAAACCAGGCCCAATATATATTACAAATAACCTGGTAACTTCTGTCATGTGATATTGAAGTTTGCATGCAGCAATCCCAGTCAGGTACTGTAAAATTTGTCTCTGCCTGAGGGGTTTTCAAGGCTCTACGTGGGCTTTAATGCCACACACGGGGAATTCGATGAAAATAAACCGCTGTTGAACAGTTGTACATCTGTCTTCTTTAATTTTCATCTGTCTGATGTGCAAGGCTTTTTATATCGCAGTCATCCAAGGTACAATTGTAGCAAACTCATCCATGCAATGTAGACTGAAAATTTTGTGGGTGTTGAGATAGTTGCTCCTGTAGGAAAAGTCATAAGCCCTTTTTACACTTGTGTTTCTTAACCTCGGACTTTCTCTGACCCATGACTATCGGTAGTCCCGTACCAATTTTTTCAGCTTTTTACACTGGCCAATTAGTCCCGTACTATCTCTTGTCCGGGACTAAGGAGAAAACTGACGTTTTTACACTCGTATTTCTTAGCCCCGGACTTTCCAAACCACATGAATATTCATGATTACGCTGTGCACTGTACACGTACACACGTACGTACACGCACGCACCGGCAGCACTTGATTACCTCGTTTCTGATTGGTCAGTGAGGGTCGGACTTCGTCTCCATCGCTTAGCCCAGGATTATTTTTTCGTTCTGTTTACACTCACTTGCTTGGCACCGCAATTGCGGTGCTAACCCTGCTATTTTGCAGGGCCAGATAGTAAGGTACTATCGGTGGGGCTAGCCCACTTTGGCAAAAACTAGTGTAAACAGAAAGTGGGCTAAGGATAGTCCCGTACCAAAGGTGGGGCTAAGGCCCCCCCTTAGCCCCACCGTTGGTACGGGACTAAGCAAAAATTTACAAGTGTAAAAAGCCCTTTAGTGTCAAATTCAGACTAGCTGCCTCTTGAACAGAAAGCAAGAAGCTAAAACCAACATTAAATGTGAGTTTATTTTTAGTGCAAACTCATCTGCTTTTCTTTTTGCATGTTTCTAAATTTTTTTTTTTCGTTTTGCCATTGTTGTATTGAAGTTGGTATTTTCATGAAAAGAAGAGGCATGAAATTCCAAGCTTGAACAACCAATGAATATGAAAACATCAACAAAGAGCATGTGTCTTTTTAATTCATTTTTTTTAACCCGTTGAGGATGAGTCCAGAGTATACTCAGGCAAGTGTTCATGGGAAATGCATGTTGTAGCAAAATCAGCCAGTCCTCAATGGGTTAAATACTTGGGACCTTAACTCCACATGAAGCAGTATCATTTTGTAAAATAAATGAAGAGTTTGTTTGCAAAAACCGATAAGTCCATTTTTGAAGATTTTGAAGTACGGTCTCTGTCATAAAGTACAAAATAATACCTTTCAAATGATATATTGGTCATTACATATTATAAAGGTACATTTTTGAAGTTATGGTCAAAAGAAGCAAAAATGTTCTTATTATTCTCTTTATTTTTCTTGACCTTTAATCGCAAATATCTCCATTTGGCAAATATGGACTTACCGGTTTTTGCGAACAAACTCTTCAAATATTATGTGTGATGTCAAGGCATTTATAGCCAACTGAATTATTGTCCTGTGCAGTGCAATCCAGTAAAGTCACAACTGATGTTTATTCAGACTCTAGTGGCAGACCTATTTCTTAAATCAGTATTTGAGAACCATCAGGTTACTAGCAATTATATTTATATATCTTTTTGTAAGAAGGATGAAAGTCATTTTGTAATGAGGACATACTTCTTCTTTGTTTTTGTCTATATATTTTTTTTCAAATCATACTACATTGAAGTACACAGTGGCTGAATTGCCTATCTTGCTAGATCAGAAACTAATGCTACACTACTTTTAAAGTTATTTCAATGTGAATGCACCTTCTGTATAACTTGTGATACACTAGTATTTCCCCATTGAAGAGTATACATGCAATTTTTCCAGTGACGAGAATGCCAAATTCATTTGTTTGTTTTTTTCATTCCCCCGCATGAGGCTGTGTAGTCATATGTTTTCTATCAACACTCACATGGTCTCAATAAATGGCTCAAACTAATTGCTGAGCGGCAGCATCTGAGTGAATTGGTAGCAAATTATTTTCTGACCTTAAAACAGCACTAGTGACCCCCAATTAATTTTTGAATTGTATCACTTTCTCCAGCAAACCCTGTATGTATCAGGCTTGGTTCAGGTTTAATGCAAACCAGCCTAGAATATCATGCCTAGAAATCGTGAAATGATTACATAAATTCGGTCACGGTCATATAGGCAAAACTTGGAAACTCTGTAACTCCCGACCTCTTGCTACAACGTGCATAGCCTACCTTTCAGGCTTTGCGCTACTTTCTATTCTGCTCAATCTTAACCTTTGACATGATTGACATTGGAATAGCATTTATTGACTTGACAGTTTACATTATTAGAGGCAAGCAGCCATTTTCCCAACCCTTGAAGTTGAATTCTTTATGATGTCAAATAGCAAACTTGAAACAAAAATAGTCAAACTCACTGAAGACACTGCTATTAAACTGAGCCTTTTTGTAAAAACAAACAAACAACCAAACAAACAAATACAGTGTATTAATGCATAATGAAAGGCTTCAAACTAATGATTTACTTTGTTATTAAATGTTGATTGGCCTTTTGCTGGTATGATTATATCTTTGCTAGACAAGAAGTTATAGAGATAGAGCAAATCAGAAAGAATGAAAAATGTAAAGAGTAAAGATATTGCAGTCCATGAAGATCCATTTCTGTATGCACTATCATTATTATCGTCAGATTATTATTATTTTTTTGCCTGTTTCAAATGGAATTGTGTCCATGTTAATTTGTCAAAGAGTAAATTGATTAATAAAAATCTTCCTCTTATGGTGATATGTCCAGAGACATGAGGAGGGAAGGGGAGGGAATACTCATGTACAAAATAGTCTTTCAATTCAAAACATCCTGTAAGGACTTGCAATGGACAGCAAAGGTTTTTTTTTTCTTTTTTTAATCTATTCCCCATTCTGCCCATTCTGTGAGTAAGCCATAAACATAACAAGAAACTGGATGTGTGCATTATAGAATACAACAAGTAAGAGAATTAATGCATGTGAAATAATGAGGAATCTACCTCCATAGAATCCTTGCTTGTTGGGTGTAGATTAATACCAGAAGCTAATTCTGAGGGTCTGAGCATAATGTAACATTATGGACATACGGGATTGTTTTTTGTAGAATGTAGATAGGCTGTTTAGTTGGAAATAATAGGAAGTTAGGATTGGTATAGGGTCATTTTGATGATATCATTCCACTAAGAGGCACTTCCAAATGGAATGTCGTCGACATCTTTTTAGGGTTCGTTGCAGATATTTCCCTCAGAGCTCCTTCCAGCTGGCAGCGGCAAAAAGACCCAGTATTGTGTTCAATACCATGGAATGGGAGGGCAGGCCTGATTTGGATAATTTTGGGAATTCCCGTAGCAAATTTTGCAAGGCTTTATCACTTCTCTGTGTTAGCGCACACACAGGTGAGGAATCTTCACCATTATCCATAAGCGTGTGCTCCGATGCACATTTTTGCTGCCTGGTGCGATTCATGGTTTTTGAGTGTATTCGGTGGGTAAATTGGGACCTCCAATGAATCCCCACGCCACTCGGTCTTTACAGGCATGATTTACCATTTGCAGATGAAATAAAAACCCAGCATTAGGGCTTCAAAATTGTTCTAAAATGTGACTTAGGGATAGAAACAACCAATGTAAAAATTTTAATTAGTATAATCAATGTTAAGTATTTATGTTAGATACACAAAATGTGAACAATGGTTACGATAAAAATGTTTCCAGACTAAACCATCTACAGTTTATTGAGAAAAATATTGATATCTCCTTATATTTTAGGTTTTATTGCAAAATTCTTATATGGTAGGATGTTTTGTGACACAACTGACCCTCCACATATGCATCAAATGTGATAACTCAAACATTTTTAAAATCACTGCTCCCATTGGTAAACAGGACCTTTCAGGGCTTGTTTTAGATGACTAGGCCTACCTCTAGGGCTCACTCCAGCTGACAATGTTTAGGGCTTGTTCCAGATGACTGCCGTCTTTAAACTTCCATCGCACCTGACTAACAGCGGAAGGAAGCAACACTGTGTCAAGAGCAAGTGTTTGCTTTATCTACAAGTGGGACTGTGGAAGGTTACATACGGTGCCCTAATCAATGAAGTCTGACATTACAAAGTGACGCAAAGCTTCTCGGGATAACCTTCTCTTATCCTTCTTGTGTCTTTGAAGTGAATCCATATTACTGCAATAAATGGAGTAAAATCACACAAGACAGAATATTTCATTAAAATTTTGCATAAATGAAGTCATTAAAGGGTGTGTACAGTTCTGGTTGAGGTGCGGATTTAGCTTTTAACATTTTGTGAGATATTCAGAAACCACTCTATGAGATGTCAAAGAGCATGCAATTCTAAGGGGTATCAAAAGTTTATTTGATGAAAATCGGTTTTGAAATGGCTGAGATATCCAAAAACAAGGTGAAACAAAGAGATCCTTATAAAAGGCGTGGCCTGTCGCCTTTTAGTATTATCACTTTTTTGGATATCTCAGCCATTTGAAAACCAGTTTTCATCAAATAATTGTTGAATCCTTATCAATATTACATGCTCTTTCATATTTCATAAGAGGTTTCTCATTATCTCACTTAGGAACGTTCAAAACATGAATCCCCACCTCAACCAGTACTGTACAGTCCCTATAAAATCTTGCATTCTCATAAGACTAAGAAAAAAAAAGGAATAGTACATGTGAAAATTATATGAGGTGCTTAGTTGCTAAACTATTCATATCAGCAGAATAATTTGGCAAGAAAGTTGTTTCTAATTTCATTGCAAGAGGAATGTAGTGAAGATTACTTGAGGACCATTCAGACACCTTGAAATTTAACCTGTTCAGGACTGCTTTCTTAGGCCCCTTCTGAAATTGACATAAATACGTTTGCTGACATATTCAGTACTGGGTAATTTTCAGTTTCCCTGGGCAAGTGGGCAAGTGAATTTGAAGTGTTTATTGCAAAGTGAATTAACTAAATTTCTAGTCAATCTGAGATATTTGTTATTAAACCTTCAAAAAAAAAGACCCCAGTGACAATGCCAAGAAAATATGGGATTTTTTTTCTCATAACTTTAAGAATGCTCCTAGTTATGCAACAAGTGAGGTACTGTATCATTGAGAAGGTTTCATTTTGCTCTGTCTGATGGTGCAATTACTTTAAATTGTTTAAAAAGGGCATTTAACCCATTTTGCAATCAAAATCTTCTTTTGTAACACCCAGCATCATGATGGGACTGTTCCATCTCTCAGCATGAAACACCTTTGACAACTGAGCAATTTACTTTTCTATCTTTTGTTTGCATTTGATTATTTTATTTAGTTTTTATGTCAGTACTTTTAATTCAAAGTTTACCGATGATCTAGTACATTCTTTTTATTTTGCAGACTAGCTGAAAAACATCCCTGACTGGTGACAACTGATTGACAAATTGACAAAATGATTTTTAGTGTTAGTACTGTGAATGAATAGAATGAGTTAATACAAATGAAAGAACAATAAGCTACTCTCACTGATGTTAGCTAGCTAGATGACATATCTGCAAAGATGTCAAATATTAGTGTGCTATCCAAGAAGAGTGCTGCTACCTTTAAAGGGATGGCATAGTATTGGTGGAGATGAGAATTCCACTTTTAACTTTTTGCAAGATACCAAGAAACCACTCATGAAATAGTACCGAGCATACTATTCTAAGAAGTTTATTTGATGAAAATCGGTGTTGCAATGGCTGAGGCATCCAAAACAAGGTTAAAAAAAGCGATTGTAATTAAAACTGGGTCCCACCTTTTACTAGGATCACTCTGTTTTTAATATCTCAGCCATTTCAAAACCAATTTTCATCAAATTAATGTTGAATTCCTCTTTGAATTACATGCTCTTTCATATTTCATATGAGGTTTCTGATCATCTCACAAGAAAAAAAAAAATGTTGGAAACCTGGAATTAGGTCTCAACCAAAACTATACAATCCCTTTAAACTGTGTTCATTTTCTTCTGCCCGACTAGCTGTCCCAGGAAACGTGTCCTGTATGGCCTGTAGGAAGTAGCATCCTGTCCCAGTGAATGTCTTCCTATTTCTGATAGTCTGCTGCCGTTCTTTTTTTTTTCTCTTCTCCGTCGGCTGTGAATGGGACGTCTCGTCAGGGACATTTCCTGTGTCCGAGCACGCTATTTATCTCCCGCCTCCCCACCGTAACAGAATATACTCCTCTGAACAAGGCTGACTAACGATATAGTCCAATTGATTTCGAGCTAAAACAGAGTTCTAAGAAGGGCTGAAAATGTATCTTCCAGCATTTGGAATTTGCTTGCAATACATTGAAAGGCTTTACCAAGAATCTTGTCTGGCTGATGGGATTTGCCAGTATGATGAGTTGTTCTAGAGTATTTGAAAAATAAAATTGTAGAATAATTTTGATCGTAATACACAACTATTATTCCTAAAGCACCCTCCCTTTTCAGTGATTGATAGGTAAAAGTTTTTTACGTGATGGTCAAATTGTGCCTAGCAGTAGTATTGAATCTTATTCAGCTAACAAGCTGTGTGCGATTCACTCTCATGCAGTGGATGCTGTTATGGCCCAATATATGTAATCAGTTATAAAACATCATGTAACAACACCAATCAGGTATGCTCTAAGATTGCAACACTTCTGACATTTTACTTATTCATCTATTTATTTATTTATTTATTTATTTATTCATTTTTTATTATTATCATTTTTTTTTTTTTTTTGGGGGGGGGGTTAATATTTCACATTTATGACATTAACCAACTGAAATTGTGTTAAAACAGCAGTATCTTACACATTTCTTATTCTTGTGTATGTCTCCATTTTAGAGAGTTGCCCCCCATGATTGCAGCATGGTAAAAGTTTGTTAGGTTACTCTTTTGTCCTGCTTTGAGAAGGTGAAGAGGTCACCTGGGATAGGGGTCACCAGGGAGGGCAGCAGACAGACCCCTCCCTCTCTCATGATGAGTAATGAGATGCGTCGATTGACATGTCTGGATGAAAGGAAAGAGAACTCAGCCAGATATTCCTTGGGATCTCTCTCCTCCAGTCTGTGATTGAGTGTTATCATAACCTCATCTGTTTCTTCATCACACTTTAGCGTTTCAACTGACCCTACCACTTCCTTTTCATCCCATCCCTCTCCCCTCAGTCTTTGGGTGCTTTTATCAACTCTTTTTCTCGGCAGAAACAGGTTTTCCAAATGGCTTTCAGGGAATTTTTATGAGATGATAAACGCAAAGCTGTTCTGATTATGGGGTTCAGAAGGCCTTTTTAAAAACCGCAAATTTGTGCTTTCCGAAACATGGGTCCGTTGCATAAAAGTTACCATTATGGTAACTTTGCCATCCAATGGTAACTTCCATGGAATTCTTGATTTTGATTGGCTGTTGAGTATTGCTGCCATGGTAGTTACCATTGTATGGCAAAGTTACCATAATGGTAACTTTTATGCAACAGGCCCCAGGTTTCCGAAACAGGTTTCCAGAGTTTCTAGAAGCCCTTTGAAGCAAGATAAACGCAAAGCTGTTTTGAAACGGCTTTGTACTGCGGTTGCAAACCATGCGCGTCAAAATGTGCAATGCAGCTGCGCAATGACAAGGCCAGTTTTTGTGTTCGCGATGAGTTGATAAATGCAACTATTTTGGAAGCCGTTTGTAAAGGGCTTTGGAAACAGCTTTGGAAACAGCTTTGGAAACAGCTTTTGAAAGCCGTTTCAAACTGGGGAAAGATGATAAACGCAGCCTTTGAGCATCTGTGAATAAAGATTTCTGGCAATTGAAACAATGAACTTGGAATATAAAAAAAAGAGAAACTTTTGTGAATTTTGAAAGGAGCCAAGATTCGCAAGAGTAAAATGCACTATCAAGTTTTTTTTTCCCCCTTTTTTTTCTATACAGTACATCGAATGCCAGAAGCAATTCGCAAAAGTTTCTTATCATGAAAAAGCCTTATTGTTTGAATTGGCTAAAGTTACATATGCCACAATTTTTTTTTCTGGTTTTACAGTAAGTGCTGTTTGCTCTAACTGGTGTTTTTCATTTGTGAAACTGAGATAACTATAGTCCTGTTCATAGTGAAGTAAAGTTATCATGGTAACATCTTGGTTAATAGGCGTCTTTTACATGCCAGCTCCCAAACTTTTCCCTCCACTCTTTGTTTCTTGCGTTTCGATGTGTATGTCATAAGGTAGTTTGTGTGTCATAAGTGTTTGATAGTGATTCAAGTGTGCAATTAATTATTGGATAGAGAAAGTATACAGAAGATTGGATCAATCATGAGACCAAAGATGAAGAAAAAATGATGCAGACATTTGCATTTTTTCCAATTTACGTTGTCCTTATAATGATCCACAGGTGGTAGTACCCGGACCTGGTAATATGGAAGGTTATTGGTTCAAGTCTCAGGCAGGATCTTTCTTTGCTTCTTGGTTGGTTCATTGTGGTATGAATTGAACCAGCATTCCTACTCACTGGGAGCTACAAGAAAAACCAGCTTTACAGACTTGGAACTTATCCCAGTTCATTTGAAATTAAAAGAGCCTGTTAGAGATGGTTCCATGATATTTGCTCCCGTGACTAAATTGCTGCCCTGAAGTATCTGCATGCTGAGCCAAACATAAATTTTACCCACAAATATCATAAACCCTAAACCTAATTCTGCATCAAACTAAACCAATAACCTTATCACAACCCTTACCCTAACCCTAACTCTAAACCTAATCCCAAGTCCTTGGAGAAAATAAGATCGGAAAAATTGTCACAAGAGCTATTGTCATGTCACTGTTAGAGATACCTTTTTGGTGAAAATACATATATAGTGAAGTACCCGCAACTCGTCAGGGGCCCGAATACCGTCACCCCGCTTAAATTTGTTTTGAGCGCACTAAACAAAAATTTATGCCCGGGACTGTGTTCAGTACGCTTGAAACTTGGCAGGGCTACCACAACCAAGCAAATTGTGGTGAATACCGAACAGTTTTTCATGAAAATCTGAAATTTAATCGGAATACGTGTTATAAGTATCACCACTGTCCCCGCACGCATCTTTTACGTGTATGTCTATGGGAGCATCACGGTCACCCGCACACGTCTTTTACGTGCTTTGTCTCTGGGAGCGCGGGTGACGAGTTGCGGGCCCCTTCCTTAGCGCGCAACTTTTTCGCATCGTTCGCGTTTGACGACGATAGCAGCAAATTTTCGATATCGATCAGTGAACTTGTGATTCCATTGGAATTTTCAGCATTTTTCCTGTATGTGAGTTGGATTTCATAGAATTTCAGTGGCGAAATGTGATTCAAATATGCGCAAACATTAACTATGACGAGGTGCGGGTCACCCAAGTACAGTTGTATATATATATATTTTTTTTCACCTACACGTGGACCCACTGGAATACACTCATGGATGCTAGATTAAATCATTCTCGGAAGAGATAATATCAGGTATACAGACAGGAAGACATTATTGCTTCCTCTACAGACTGTCAGTTCATAATCAGATTAGCATCCAAAAGCTGCAGCTCTCCATGTCATCCCTAGCTGGCACTCTGTGGATCTGCCTCTGGGGAGTTTGATAAAGGTGCATTCACTTTACCATGGTCTTAAAGGAGACCTCCCGATAATTTTCAGACTTTTACATTTGAACAACTATAAATTAGTTATACTAAGTACAGAGTATCAGAATATATGTGACCGTGCACCTCAAAACAAACAAAAAGTCGCCAGATAGGAATTTTTAGTTAAGACCATATTCTGAAAGAGCAGACTTTAAGCTTTAAAATGATGTATAACTCAAATCAAATGGACTCTCCTAACCTATCTAAATATTGGAAAGAAAGCACAAACTCAGGAAAAGTGTGAACTGAGAAAAGAGGCTCTGAAGTACAGTGTCTATTCAAGCGGTTAATCTTTACCAAACCGTGCTAGCTGCGTGTGCGATGAATGGGACAAAAAACAGGAAGTAAACCACGGGAGTAACAACAATGAAGGGATTATCAGATTAAACTGAAATTAAGCATGCCTCATTAACACATTTTGTCCATAATTAATGCCTACTTTCAAAGCAGTAGCAATATTTTTTCAAAAGTTATTAGAGTTGAAAGTGAGGACTGTGGACAAGGTTTTTCAGAAATGAAAAGGGGATTCTGAAGACACACCTAATCACACTATTCTACCAAAAATGTTCGACATAAACTGCTAAAAAAACACACTTTCCTGCCCGTTTTATGATACCAAATTTTAGCATGATGTAAAAGAAGACCTGCTCTTTCAGAAAATATGAAAAAGTGAAGTTGGGCTAGGTTGACCCATTTTACTTATTTTCAGTCCTCACGCAAAATCAGTGTGTGCGACTTTATGTTCGTTTTGAGGTGCATGGTCACATATAGTGATTGGGTTGAAGAATAAGAATGTTTTCAAAATTTACAACAAATTGCAATGAACAAGGATGATGACATGGCAGCCTCACCATAAAAAAATGTATAAGTTGGGGCTCAATGAAACAGACCAAAGAAGATGACATGCATACATTTTGCACAGGTGAACTTGTTAAGCAAGTGGTATTGTGATGGAATTATACCACTACATTTCTGAAACATGTGAGGCTCCTACACGTATGTCATCATCATTGTTCAGTGTAATTTGTTTAAGACTTTTCAGAGTATTATTTCTCTGCTCAAAAACCACAATAAATTCCACAAATCTATACATGGAGCTGTTGATTTGTGTAATACATGATGTGAGATTATGAAAATTGTCTGGAATGCCCCTTTAAATACTATGATATTTGGCACTGTTCTCATTGGCAAAATACTCTGATAATAATGTACCTTAATAATTTTCATGAAATACCATATTTCTTGTAAGCAGTGGGCATTTGGGATATCTCCACTAGCTATGAAAAGACAGTTAGCAAAATAAGGATTTTGATATGGTAAATGAATGATTGTATGCATGCAAACTTTTCCCCCTTTTCACCTTGTGATGGGAAAAAGTAATAGAGCTGAAAAAATATTAAAAATGCCATTAAAAAAATTGCTTTTGTGGTATAAACCCAGCAGCAGTTGATGTGTAATAATGACGATACCATTCTGAGAATGGTGTACCATGTAGGATTAGCTGAACTTTAATTTCAATGAATTTTGTAGCAGGAGAATGTGATTGTTTGATATGAATTTGAGTAGAGAAATGCCTTTTATAGTACTCTATTGTTAATGTACAGTGCAATTCATTACCCATATGTCCATGTTGTGTTTTTGCTAGGTCCATCATATACAGGCAACTGGCAGCTGGTACGACGTACGACAATCAGTGCCCCACAGTACGTATCGGGATACCAGTCCCCTACCCAGGCCAGAGGGGTAGGTGTGGTCAGTCGTGCTCAGGTGGTTGGTCAAGTGAACACAAGACCTAGGGACAGCCGGACAATAGTCCAGACCAGTGTCTTGCATCGTACTGGCTCACAGATGGTGCTGCCCAGCAGTGGCCGGACGGCGGCACTATCCGGCTCAGGGGCCTCAAGGATCCCGGGTGGACCAGCCATCTCTAGCGGAGTCCAGACAGCGGCCAGGACACAGAGAATCCAAGGCCGACAAGCAATCTCCCTACCTAACCCTTCACACACCTACAGCTGCTATGCCCTTGGCTGCCACTACAGGTGCAGAGTGTCCAGCAACGGTCAAGTCCAGTGCACCTGTCCACCAGGCTACATGCTCGGCGCTGACCAGAAAAGCTGTATTGGTATGTGACCACAATCTTCTTATTCAACAAAATTTGGAGGAGTGAGATTATGCTGACTTGGGTGGCTTAATGAAAGAAAAATTTGCTTTTAGGTGTAAAGAACTGTCGAGGTCTATTACTTTCATTTCTGATTTTTGACGTTGACTTTAATGATAGTGAGTGAATTGAAGCAGGAGGTATTTCAAGGTGAGGATAATGTTGCTAGAAGCACTTTTGGAAAAAAAAGAGGTGCTGAGGAATAGAGAGGTTTGTAGCAAAGATTAAAATTCTCTTGCAGGCTCTGTTGAGGATAGGTTGCTAATAATGAGAAAGTTAATGTGTGGAAGGGGCTTTTGTCTTGAGAAAAAAATAGTGAAGGAAAAATGCAGTAAGAAGTGAATATTGTGAAAAGGGGTTTGAGGTTTTCAGCTGGGTCTGTAGAAATGATAGTTAGGTATGATATTTGACCGTGCATCACAAATCCAACAAAAAGTCGCACACGTTGATTTTGTACGAAGACTGAAAATAGGTGAAATGGGTCAACCTAGCCATTCTTGAGTTTTTGATATTTTCTGAAAGCGCAAGTCTTTTTCTACACTCTGCTAAAGTTTGGGATCACAAAATGAACAAGAAATTGTATTTCTAGCAGTTTTTCTCGAACACTTTTTGTAGAATAGTGTGATTGGGTACATCTTTAATGAGTCCCCTTTCCATATCCTGTATAAAACACAGGATGTCAACCACCAGAGCAACAACAATGAAGGGATTATCAAATTAAGCTGAAATTGAGCATGTTCTATTAGCACATATGTGCTAATAGAACATGCTCAATTTCATGATTAATGCCAACTTTCAAAGCAGTAGCATTATCCTTTCAAAAGTTATTAGACTTGAAAGTGAAGAATGTACAAAAGATTTCAAGAAATGAAAAGGGGCCTCTAAGACATACCTGATGATTCTACTCTCCCCCTAAAAGGGGTTGTAGGAAAACTGCTGAACACACACTTTCCCATTCATGTCATGATCCCAAACTAAAGAATAATGTAGAAGAAAGATAGCTCCTTCAGTTAATGTGGAAACTCAAGATTGACTTAGTTGACCTATTTCACCTGTTTTGAGTCCTCACGTAAAATCAAGGGGTGCGACTTTTTGTTTGTTTTGTGATGCACGGCCACGTATACAAGTAGTTCCAGCTAGAGTTGATTGATTTTAAAGGCTGACCATGATTACATAGTAAATCAGATTTCTGTAAACCAGCTTTCATATGCAATTGAGTAAGGAGGCTTTCTGCTGAGACCATCTAAAGTTACGTTCAGACGGTAGGCCCTAACCTCGAGGTTAGGAAACCTCGAGGTTTAGCTCTTGCCCCCTAACTACGACGTGTGTCCACACGACGAATCGTAACCTCGAGGTTACGAAACTTCGAGGTTAAGCTTCTGCCCCCCGTAACTACGAGTGGGTCCCACTCGATGTTAAAACCACAAAACCGGAAGTTTAAGCCCACATTGCTAACAAGGCGTCTATTTATTCTTTAGTCCAACCCTGTCGGACTCGCTTACAGGTACTCTTTTTCTCTGTCATGATATGCAGAGATAGCACTGCACTGATGACTTTATCCCTTTATGAAGATATTCGTCGAAAACATTTCTTTTTTAGCGTCGGAGAAGAATATAGAATACAGTAGCGAGTTCGACATGTTCAGTTTCAGAGATCAAGCGCATGGGAAGAAAAGATGATGTTGTTGTGTCGTGCGTCATAGGTTTTTCACGTGTAGTGTATTTGTGGTGTACGTTTGGGAGGTTGACCCGGAAGCAGAGGGAAATTGTGGGGGGGCTGGAGTTTACGGCGAGGTCACTCTTAACTTCGAGTTCGTTGTTTTTTGTGTCCACACGGTGCTTAACTACGAGTGGGGACCCCCCGCGGCTCGTGGTTAGAGCGCTAACCATAAGATTTCTCGTGGCTCGAAACATCGAGCAAACCTCGAGGTTTGCTAACTACGAGTGCGTCTTCACGGTCCCTAACTACAAGCTCTAACCTCGAAGTTTCCTAACTTCGAGGTTAAGGGCTCCCGTCTGAACGTAACTTAAGTTTCTTGGTAGTGCCACTTATAGATAGTGGCTTGTGATTTGATAAAGCTTATTATAGGTAGCATCAGAAGTTCTTGAAAAATCTTATTCCTCCTCTGTAAGGTTTTTGTCTCGCTGGGCTCGAACCCATCTCTGGGCTGACTCGACCTGTCACAGTGACTTGGCCCCATTTCAAGTCATCAACTTACATCAAAACAACAACTCCCCCTCCCAATTCCTTTCCCCCTCCCCTTAATTCTCCGAGGAGAGAGAGAGAGAAAAAAAAAGCTGGTGAATAATCACAAACAAATGAAACTGATACTTGGAAGTGAGCTACTCAAGTGTGCCAAATTGTAAAGTGACTTCTGATTCTCAATGAAAATGTTTCTCAAAATAAATGTAAATTATTGAGGAGCACAAATATGTAGATGATGGAATAAAAAAAGATAGGGAGAGAAGAGTTTTATAGCATCCTCACCTTTCCTAATGTCATGACAAAACTGATTATCTATATTCAAACATTGTGTATCATTAAGGTGTGGTGAAACAATGAGCATTAGAATGGGTAACTAATCCCTATCCATTTACTGATCGCCTTAAGGAAATCTGCGCTGATCTATGGAGGAAGCAAGCCGATGGATGTGCCTACTGGCAAATGAATCACAGTGCAGTAAGAGTTAGGAGTATATGAGTGAACGCTATTTATTAAATAAATGAATGGTATGTAATGTATGTCTGTTCTGTCTGTCTGTCAGTATTTATGTGTGAATGCAGGGCTCGACATTACAGGAGGTCTGATGGTCTCAGGCCACTGAAGATTAATATAAGGCCTCCAAATTTCCAAAAAGGTTACCTTTTGATGGCCTGATTGGGCAGCTAAGAATGAAAATAGATTGGTATGCTCCCTGTATTTTGGGCCAATACACTTCTTTTTTGGGGGCCACTAAAATTTGTAATTCAAAGATTTTAGTAGCCCCAACAGAGAAAACATTTTGTGTCGAACTCTGATGTGTGTATGTGTGCGTGTGTGTGTGTTAGTATGATTCTGTATCCTTCACAGCCCACTGATATCAAGAATAATGATTGTGTTTGTCTCCTCACAGACGTCGATGAGTGTTCACGTTACCCCAGTCTGTGCCAGCAGAGGTGCCAGAATACACTTGGAGGATACCGGTGTGGCTGCCAGAGTGGCTTCCTCACTGCCAACCGGAGGACCTGCTCAGGTATGTGTTGCCATGGTAACGTGAGATGGAAGGATGACTTCCAAGTGGGATGGTCGACTGGGTGCATTGATATTCCCCATGATTTTTGTAATGCCCTTAATATGGTAGCTCTTCTTTTTCCCCTTATTTTTGCCGACTCATCTTCTTGTTCACTTTTTCAACTTCTTTTGTTCTTTTTTTCTCCTTTTTCTCTTTCTCCTTCAAGCAAAATATCTTTTGTAGAGGTGTTCATTTGTTAAGTGACGATTGTTTAGTAATCCTAAATTACCTTCAATTGCATACCATGAATCCATACTTTGTGGGGCATTTGGAATGATGCATTCCAGTACAGAACATGATGATTAGACCACAAGTTACACTATTTTCACCATATGCTGTATCCTTATTTTGTTTGATTAAAACATCTTCCCCAAGTTGTTTTGGAATATATACATTTTGATATCATTCATATTGCCCGTAATCATAGGAATTTTTAATATACAATCTCAAGAGAAATGTGATATATAAATAGAATATGATGTAAAATATATCAAGGAACTTAGAAATGAAATGAAATCATTTGTTTCAATTCAACTTACAGGGGGCTGCGCTGGCTGTTCGAATCCCCAGCCCAACCCGAGGCCCAACCCGAGGCCCAACCCGAGGCCCAACCCCCGACCCAACCCCCAACCCAACCCCCAGCCAAATCCCTACCCGTACCCCAACACAAACGGTAACGGCAACCCTCTCCCTGGTGGATCCACAAACTGCCCCCCTGGCTTCCAGCCCCAGAGGACAGCCCAGGGAGTTCGATGTGTTGGTAAGTCACTCAATGTCACCAGCCAGTCTGCAGCTTTGTATTGACAGATCTATACAAGTCTTTATGCAAATTAATTGCTGTATAATGGAAATAAGATAAATATGACATGGGGGGAGGGGGAAGGCCAAGCCCACCTTTTTTTCTGCACCATACAAAGGGATACAAAAGGTGTCACCACTTTGGGCCCCCACTTTTTTTTTTATAGATAGAAACCTTGAAGTGTGAGCAAGGTAAGGGCTTTGTTTGTTTGTTTTTGTTTTTTGCTTGTCAGCTGAAGAAACCCAGAAGTGGCAGCAGAAGTTGCGCTGAAGACCTTTTTTTTTTTTTTTTTGCTTGTTAGCCCATGAAACCCGGAAGTGAGCCCCCCACCCCCACTTTTGAAAACGTGGCACCGGCGGTGTAATATACATGAATATGAATATAATGATATATGATATAAATGTACAGACATGAGTACTTTGATTTTTTACCAATATGTGAATAAAGTGAAGAGTTTGTTCGCAAAAACCGATAAGTCCATATTTGCCAAATGGAGATATTTGCGATTAAAGGTCAAGAAAAATAAAGAGAATAATAAGAAAATGTTTGCTTCTTTTGACCATAACTTCAAAAATGTACCTTTATATGTATGTAGTGACCAATATATCATTTAAAAGGTATTATTTTGTACTTTATGACCGAGACCGTACTTCAAAAATCTTCAAAAATGGACTTATCGGTTTTTGCGAATAAACTCTTCAAATGTCTCATTCAAGGTCAATGTCAATAGTGTTCCAGGGCAAGGCTTGAACTCTAAATCTTCATTTCTGTTGCCTTCTAGACCACAACACCTTCACGTTTACCTGTGTAGCACTGTTTCAGAGAAAGTTGGACTTTGTCTATTGAAAATGAGTAGGCCTATATAACTAAAATAAGACCTGTTTGAGTTGTAACAGGAGAGACTTCTTAATGGAGAAGAAATACACTCATTCTCACAAATTCCTTACCATAGGCCTATCTATTCATCCATATGTAGGCCTATATCTGGCACAATTCAAAACAAAAATCTTGACAAAAAAGGTAACACAGGGATATGAAGAAGAGGGGGCATGGGATGGTGGGATGTAGTTGGCTTCAAAGGAATTGCCTTTATTTAGCTGGCAGACAAAATTGACAACTACTCACTTAGAGAGTATATTACTCCCACATCATTAATTGAATTTTCCTGTTGTTTCCACTCCGTGGTCCCTGCCTGCTACTCTTCCGTTGCTTTTCGTCAGTCCGTATCTTGGTTACATATATCATGCCCACCCGCCCCATTAGTTTTTCCTCCTCCTCTCCCAAACTGGGAACTAATTTTTTTTTCTACCTTGCATTCTCCCCTTTGCCTATCTCTGTGTATATACTCCGGTATCATATTCTAAGTTCCAATGTGAATCTCCCACCTCCCATGACAATGCAGAAACCTTTTTGAAGGAATTTAGTAATGTTCGATAAAACCATCATGAAATTCTAACTCTAAATCCCATGGAGATCATCATTCCCCCCCCCCCCCCCCCCCCCATTTATCAGGGTATTCATTATCAGTCTTAATATCTGTACTGGAATACTGGTTATTATACAATGAATTTTGTATTATTTATTGGAAAAGGGGAACAAGGACATCAAACTTCTACTCTGTCAGTTGGAAGTTATAGGGAGTCAAAGCAGTAGTGCTCACTTGTGCCACTGACATGGCTTTCAATTTATTCCAGGTGTGTTGCCATGGTGACAGGATGCAGTTTGGATTTAATTTGACGAAGGGTGTGCCTTTGGTTAACCTGTTCTATCCCTAGATAGCAATATTTGCTCCATTAACCTTGAATGAATGACAATAATTTCATGTCTTGTGGAGGAGAAGGTCAAGATGAGTTGAAGAAAAAGTATTTAAAGATATTTGGTGGACATAGGATGCAATGGTCTTTTTAGGGATTGACATTGTCTTAAGAATTTGATTTGTGCCAGTTTCCTTCCCATACAAATTTGAGCAATAGTGGTAGGGGAGAATAGATATGTCAATTTGTGTTGTTTACAGCCAGTGACTCAGCAGGTTTATCATTTCAAGATGTGTTATGTAGCCATGACTTCAGAGGAACTAACATCATTACAGACACCGCAACCTTCACATGCACACCCACACAGAGTCTTTCATTTATTTATTTAGTTTCTGTGAATCAATTTTGGCATCAGTGTAAAAAAAAACCAACTTCACTTTCAGGATAATATCTGTATGACTTTGACATATTCTCATGTCTTTAAAGATGTTTTAGTGTAACCATGGCAACATTTTATTTTAAAGGGATCGTACAGTTTTGGTTGAGACCTAATTTCAGGTTTCTAACATTTTTGGTGAGATAATGAGAAACCTCTTATGAAATATGAAAGAGCATGTAATTCTATGAGGAATTCAATGTTTATTTGATGAAAGTTGCTTTTGAAATGGCTGAGATATCCAAAAAAGAGTGATTCTAATAAAGTGTGGGACCCACACTTTCTTACGATCGCTTTGTTTTACTTTGTTTTTGGATGTTTCAGTCATTGCAAACCCGATTTTCATCAAATAAACTTTGAATTCCTCTTAAAATGGTATGCTCTGTACTATATCATGAGTGTTTTCTTGGTATCTCGCAAAAAGTTAAAAGCCCAATTCTCATCTCCACCAATACTATACCCATCCCTTTAATAGAAAGTTTTATTGTTGCCAGATAACTAAGCCACCAAATGAGTGATTTCACATTGCCCCCTTTCCCCAAACAGAAAATGGCAAAGTACACACATTCTTTTCTAGAAACAGTCTACCCTTTTGGCATTTGTCAACAATATGACTGAGTTGCTACAAGTGAGTGATTGCCACATGAAATGATGATCACAATATTAGATATAGAATTATGTATACGCTGTTATTTTCGTGTACAGATATTTTTGCGAATAACAAGGCCATAGACATTTTCGCGAGATGTTGTTTTCGCGAATTGACGCCGACGCTTACGTTAATGCACTATTGACAGGGCGCATGGAGACATTTTTGCGTGTTGTTAAATTCGCGATCCAACTGTGATTTGCGAAATTTGCGAAAATTAAACCCTCGCGAAAATAACAGCTTATACAGTACTATAATGATGGTGATGTTGACAATGATGGTGATGATGATGATGATGGGGATGATGACAGTAATGAAGATGATGATGACATTGATGACAATGCTGATGTCGATGATGATAATGGTGATAGCAATAGCAATAGTGATAAATGTGATACCGTTGGTAATAATGATAGTAGTAACAATAACAATGATAATGCTAATAGAAGCAGTAATAATGAAGGGACGATAATTGTGATGATGATGGTGATGATGAAAAGTTATGATTAAAGGGGATGGCTAGTAACTGATCAGTGGGAATCAGTGGGAATGCTGGCTGATGATTGTTCTAATCCTTATGGGATTCATTCAAGAGTACATTATATATCTATTGTTGTGTGAAAATTATTTGCTTCAGAATGGTCTCATATTCAAGTAATGGGCAGTTTAATGTTTCCAGGTTAGCATGCCTGGTCAGTGACAGGGCATTAAACTGCACATTACTTGAATATGAGACCGTTCTGAAGCAAATAATTTTCACACAACAATAGATATATAATGTACTCTTAAATGAATCCCACAAGAATTGGAACAATCATCCCTCAGCATTCCCACTGATTCCCACTGATCAGGTACTCGCCTTCCCCTTTAAAGGGGATGATTCCAGTGATGTTGATGGCAGTGTGATAATAACGGTGCAGAAACAGTTCAAATTTGAAGGCTAGAGTTCTTCCACTGAGTGAGAAAATAATGACGTCTGAAGAGACAGTGACCCTCAGAGTGAATTCAATCATCCTTGCTTTGTGTCAGCTCCCACAATTTGATTTGAGAGTGAATCTGTGACACATCCTTGTTGAACTCGATCGCCACCTCAATTTCCCCCAGCGATCATAAACCAGAGCACTTTGGAACATGACCTTTATTGGCAAGTTGTTGGATCCATCAAACTAGTGAAGGTGATTGGAAGTGAAAGATGTGAAATGGTACATGAAACAGACACGAACATCTTCAAAAAGTCCATGCTCTTTCTCTCTGTCTATCCGTCTGTATTTCTGTACTAAACCAGACTTTACAGGCTTTCACATTTACCAAGAATTTGTCTGTATCAAACATGTTTGTAAACACATTTCACCTCAATCAAGATTTTGTTTTATTTTTAATGTCTGAAAGCGAAATTAAAGCACACTTGTAACAAAAGGTTTCTCAAATCACATGTGGACAGTCATAGTCCTCTAGGAGCATTTTCCAATCAAGTTTTGAGTGATTGAGGATGGTCATTAGTCAACAGAATGGTTTGACCATTAATTATATGCTTGAGGATATTGAGCTGAGCTAGACCTTACATGTACTTTCATTTTGACTGGTGCAATAACATATGAATGTATGTAAGTATATCAGGAAGGATAGAATGGTGAGGAGATAGAATGGGAGCAAGAAGGGTGGTGAGGGATGGGGATCGATAGGGAAGAAAAGGGGAGAAGGGTGCAGAATATGGTCTGGTTGACTGACTATTGCTCTTGGCTTCAATGGAAAGATTTGTACATGTGCTTGGCTGCAGATAATCGAAGTTTTACAATAAATAGTCATTTTTGTGTATTCTTTAACAACTATTGAAGCCCCAAATTATTCATATTCTTGTAGTAGATCATAGATTTTGAAAACAAAAAGAAAGAAAGAGTGAATAGATGTACATGAATGAGGCGGTGCTGAGTATTGAGTGAAGACAATTCCTTTGTTGATAGCCTGCAAACATAAAACCAGAATTGAACTTAGCTGCCATCTTCAGCATTCATGAGGTCTCCACTTTCTTTGTCTGCTATGTTAGTCATGTCAGCTGCCTTTAGAATCCTGCTGGTTCTCTTGGATTTCTTTCCTTGCTTTTTTTTCAGTGGAAAGGGCAAAAAGGCATGGATACTTGGGACACACATTTTAACTAGCAAGTCAAAGTGGTAATATTGTATCAATATTGTCACATCACCCTTTCTATTGCCGACGGACAATTGAATCTACGCCCCACATTCTGTATTGTCTGCCGGCTGCTAAACTCTCTAACCCAGCACCGCTGCCTTGCAATGAGGGGATTAAGTTGGCATTATAGAGATTCTCACCATCGGTGTGAATCACAGCGTGTTACGGAGTTGCCCGGCAGGGCTTAGAAGCGGAGCGAATCGGATATTGAATTCGATTGCCGTAATCACGCATGAACATACAGTCTAGACTCCAGCTAGACAAAATTACAAACACATGTCTCTTCAGCCAATCAACCCGTGGTTGCTATACTGTTGTAAAGGAAACAGGAATTGTTGGATACAAGCTATCCATTCCTTTTATCTACTGCCCCTTGATCTGGATTGCTGTGAAGAATCGTTCAGGATATTTTCTTGACATTGAGTTGTCTCACTGTCAAAACTACTCAGCGGAAGAGAGGACTTTAATTACCACTTGACAAAACATTGATGATATTGCCTCACTTTACCTACAGGCTTACGTATCAGTAGTGATATTTTCTTTTCTTCTTTTTCAAAAAACTTTTTAAGCTATCTTGAAAGTTATTTCACTCTGTATCATTGTATCATATCTGGGACATGTTTCAAAATAATCATTAATGTCAGAATATTTTCAATCTTACATACTGCAAAAGTGGATATTTTTGCGCGACTGATTTTTAGCACTTGGCCGGATAAGAAGGGTTTCTTGTGTTTTTAATTCCATGGTATCAAGACATCAACTACAGGAACATATGGCAAGCAAAAATATTTGTGTGCTATTATTTTTGCGCTAGTTTCTGATTGTGCAGAATGGGCGAAAATTTCAACACCGTGAAAATTTGCACTTTTACAGTACACGTAACTAATGGTATACAGGGACTCCTGTTATAACGAAGTCCTTGAGACTGGCAGTTTTTTTTCGTTAGATCAAAATTTCATTATAACCAAACAAATAAACAATGAAACACATAAAGCAGATAATTTTGCGACCTGGATTTTTATTTCATTGTAACTGGAATTTTCTTGTTATAATAGTAGTGCACTGTGCCAGTACCACTCTTTTTATATGAATATCAGTCCATGAGATAATATGTCATATAAATATTACATTCACTATTTACGTCTTGGATTTCAACAAAGTTGTCAATTAGCAAGTGAAGTATACTTTAAAGCAGGATAGAGGTATGAGTCAGTTTATACCCAATAACCCAATTTGAAACCTGGACTGAAGTCAGTTGTCATTATGTTGAATCTGAGCCAAAAGAAGAGAGGCAAATTGGTGAAAAACCACCAGGTTTGATTAACGAGAATTTTCAATCTCTGCAGCAAGTGGCAATTTTTGGATTTCCGTTCTCCTCTGTAATTTGGTCCAATTTTTCCGATGAGAGATGTGTCTATTAAGAAGTCGGCAGGAATTTGATTTGTGTAATAGGGGCCTACAACTGTTTTCAGCCTTGGTGCTCTAGCATAACTGAGAAAAATTCTTGTTTTTTTTTATGATATCTAACATAAAACCATAACATTTGAAATATGTCCTCCTTGCAAGCATTTCAGAAGAAATATTTGTCAGTATTTTTACTGTAGAATATTGTTACCTGTGATTGATGTTCACACATGGTGACAGTTTGTAATCTTTTAAATAGTTTCCATATATTCGTCTAATTCAGGCTGCACAAAATGGAAACGAGATTGAGATGATTTCTTTTTTGTCTGTCCATACATCTCTGCATAATCTTTCAATTTTCTTGTTGCCATGGCAACATCAGAAATCAGAATGTAGTGATGACCTCAGATTTAAATGAAAATCAGTATTGTTGGTGGAGACATATGGCATAAAGTATGATTGTATGTATATCTTTTACGAAACCCGTACATCATTAGTAATAAAAATGTCCAATATTCATGCAGTAGTTTCATTATGACAGAAAAACAAAATGAAGAAATCTTTTACTTCATCATTATTTGTTTGTGCTCTAAAGTGGTTTTTGCGCAAACTATACACTGACCTTAACCAAGTTTTGTGGCTGAGCTAGTGACATAATGACACGTTGGTGTAACCATCAAGCCCAGACAATGCCGACACAATCTGTTTCCCCCCATCCTTGGCATCCTTGTATTACATGCCCTGCCTTGTGTAGCAATTCAGTCATTACTTCCCTTCTTAAGGGTATCATCTTATTTTAGACCAGCCCGGAAGAAAGTCAACTAAGGAAGGAAGGTCTGAACAAAAAAAAAAGCCTTGTCCGTGCGGTTGGATATTTCCCCCATCGCACACTGGACGGAGCAGAAATAGCTTGCACTACATTGCAGAGGGAGAGTGGTAGATGATCAGTTCTTGAGGTGTAAGGTTCCCAGAGACGTAACCACAACCTGTTTTTGTGACCTCACCAGTCTCGTAGAACTCCGGTCTGTATTTCGGAGATGGTGCACATTTCAGATCCTGTGTGAAGCTTAGTCATGGAAAACTTGTGGGGGGGGGGGGGGGAGCCAAACCCACAAAGGGACACCACAGCCTGTTTTACAAGGTTTCAAACAAGAAGATTGTTTGAACACCTACATGAAGCATACATGATGCACAATGACATGCAAAATTCTGTTATAAAACCTCCAAATACGTACCTTTGGTATGTCATTTAACACCTCCATCCCCTTTTATGATTGATATATATCATTCATTGTCTAGATGGATGGTACCAACATTTTCATTCCCCCCCCCCCCACACTTTTTGCAGGTCAAGTACAGCCAGATCTGGAATGTGCACTATATTCTGAGTAGAGATTGTCAGACCTGGCAATAAAGAAATGCCGGCCTGATTATGGCAATATTTCTGATGTCTTTGCTACCTCCAGTTGACTTGCTCGGGGAGAGTGAATTGACAAATTTTCAGGTGAAAGTGGACATCACTTTCTTAGTATTTCAGTGAGTCATTTTTGTTCTTTGTTGGGGGGGTGGGGGGTTGGTTCGTACTGCAATGAAGCCTAAAGCTTGTATGAGTGTAGACCTTGTATTTCTCCTACTTACAAGATTATTTTTACCAATACCACTGTAAATTTACCATTACATTTATTTTCATGTTAGGATAGATTTGTAAACCTCTATTGAATGTTTTACCTAATTTGTATTTTGCAAGTTTTGTATATGCATTTTTTCTTATTGTATGTTATTTTCCTGAGAAATATAAAGCAAATTTCAGTTAAAATTCAATGATGTAGAGAAAGAAATGATGACAACGACAATCCTAGAATCCAAGATTTACACTCCCTTTCAGGAGCTTACACTTGAAGAGTTTGTTTGCAAAAACCGATAAGTCCATTTTTGAAGATTTTGAAGTACGATCTCTGTCATAAAGTACAAAATAATACCTTTTAAATGATATATTGGTCACTACATAAAAAGGTATATTTTTGAAGTTATGGTCAAAAGAAGCAAAATTTTTCTTATTATTCTCTTTATTTTTCTTGACCTTTAATCGCAAATATCTCCATTTGGCAAATATGGACTTATCGGTTCTTGCAAACAAACTCTTCACTTCCTTGTAGGTTGAAGTTACAAGACTGTTTAGACTAAACATCAGGATGGGTGTGAACATTGATGACCGACCGACTCCGAAATTCAGTTTCTGTTCTATGGGACGAGCTAAGCTGCAGGAACCCACAGTTTGTCTTTGATGCGGTTGCCTCGATCTGCCTTGGATGCTGTAGCTGTGTCTCACAGTGGGCACACTGTTGCCATGACAACATAATTTGATGATAGACCAGGACAGGTGTCAAACTGAATGTAGCTAGTGGAGTCATCAACCCCATTCGTTGTATACCGATCACTGATCTCTGATCACCCTTGGCAGAGTCCTCCCCTCTTGAGTAGGTTTGACCTTCACCTTGACCCTGACCTTGTATGACCCCACCCTGGTCCACCCTGCCATGTCATTGATGGTTGTATGATTTGTGAGGCGTGGACATCACTTAACTCTTTATGTGCCATGGTGGAAACCCTCTGTGTGTCAAATCATTGTGATACAGCATCGTAGTCATGCCTTGAGAAAACATTCTATTTTTCAAATCTATGTAACCTCTATAGATTTCTGTTAAATTGGACATGTAGTGAACAAAGTTGTAGAGAAAGTGCCAAGCTTTTCTTTGATGAAAACTTTGTATGACAAATCGATAATTGTTTTTCTTTGAAATGACCAGTAGCTACATTACTGTAAAGGCATGACTTTTGCACACAAAACAGTGACAGAAACTTAGAATTTACACGCAAATCTATTAGGAAACACCGCTTGATAGTCAATCACCACATAACATGCAAGCCAGATGTGAGACGAACGGAAGCGCGAGAAAAGCTTTCATTGTACTGCGGCACTTGGTAATTTATCGATTGGTTTGGGCAGGTTTGTAGGTTTGAGCAGAATATGCGAAGTTGCCATGTCGTCGACTGAGTAGGACGTGTGAACGTGGCACATAAAGAGTTAAACACTCTTACAACATGGAAGCTGTTGGTACTTACTGAATTTACTGAAGCACTGCACAGCCCTCTTGGCAGTGCACCGGCCATATAGAATGTAATGCAGCAAGGGTGAGGGGGCTATTCACCCTACAGTAACCCAGAAATGATGGTAGCTCTGTTTTAAAACTGTTGATATGGTACAGGGATAGTAACCTTCAAACATAATTCTCTGCTACTTGAAGCAAAGTTGGTCTGGAGACCGTGCTTGTTATTATCATTAAAGATGTGAAACCTAACTCATACTATACCTAGAAAATAAGTTTTAAATATCTTGTCTTCAATGTAAATGGTTGAAGTAACTGGTTCTTGTGTAGCAGTGTAAGCAATAATTTGTAATGGTAGAATAGAAATTGAAGATACAAGTATGTAGGCCTACATGAAACTTGAAGCCAATAATCAGTTATTTTAGAAATTGAATATACTTCTAGTTTTAAACATCTAGAATATGTTGTTTCCTTCTTGCAGAGAGAAAGAGTGTGTGTGTGTGTGTGTGTGTGTGTAAAGGCTAATTTCACTAGTCCTAAAGAATGGGTGTATTGACCTCCACTGTTTGGCAAAGTTAAACAAAAGTATCCGTTTTTCTGAGGATGCCAAGCCAATCTTGATACAGAAATTCTGACAGGTTATAAATTGCTCCTTTACCTGAGCAGGTTGTTTTCTTCACAAGTTTTCCAACCATATATTTACTAAAAAAAATTGTTTTGCCTGGAAAATCTAATAAATGACAAAGTGAATAACTTTCTCTAATATGCAAAATGAGTGGAAGCACATGGTGATTGATTGTGTCAGCTTCTGTCAACCAAACTTACCTTGTTCTTCTTCTACCGATAAGAAACAACAACGTCAACAAAATGACCACCAGTTTGGTAACTGACCAGCCTACTTCCTACAAATTGTAGATAGCTGCTTGGTAGTCATGGTATTTATGACTCTTGTAAGACTTTGTCAAACAAATTTTGGACTTGATTTTGGTTGACATATTTCAGTAATCTCGCCCCCTGGGTATCCTTTCGCCTGCCACCTCGTATGGCGCCATCACCGGCTACAGAAGAACACAGTTGGCCAACACTTAAAGGGGGACATCATCACAAAGAATATGACTTTTTAACCCATTGAGGTTGAGTCCCAAGTGTACTCTGGCAGGTGTCTATGGGAAATGCATGTTGTAGCAAAATCAGTCCGTCCTCAATGGGTTAATAAATAGAGGTCAATGATATTTAACTTCTAGATAACTACCATGTGAGTATTTAGGTCATCAAATCCCAATTTTGCTTCTGTCTATGATAGTTCCATGGCATACCAGAACGAAACAATTCTACTTTTCAATCCATAATCAAGGCAGACTAGCTACCACCTCATTGTTGTTGCTGTTGTTATTTTTCTATATTACGAAGGATGAAAGATTTCTCAATACTGCACTTAACCTGTTGAGGACGGACTGATTTTGCTATAACACTCATTTCCCATAGACATCAGCCTGAGTATACTCGGGACTTGTCCTCAACGGGTTTAATGTCTTGGTGACGGGGTATACACAATCCTATGACTCTCCTAGGATATTATGTGCAATAGTAAGCTGAAATTCAAAGAGGCATTTTATAAAGTAAAGAAAAAAAACACACAAGATTGTTGGCATTTTTCATGTAGGCCTGCTGTTAGTTTTTCTGATATCTGTCATTCATCTCAACATCGGCTGAGGCAATTTTTTTTTTTTCAGTCTAGTCAGCAGTAATTTGGGACAGCATGGGTATGATACCCAGGCATTTTGATTGATGGTCAAAATATTTCCAGGATACAGGGGTATTTTTTTGAGGTCAAGTTCATCTTCTGTTCTGTCACGGAGTGCCGGAGACGAGAGGTTACACCCATCACATACCTCTCTCCTCTTCTACATCACTGACATCTCAAGATGTCTTCTTTCCATCTCATTTCTATTTTTCATTTCATTCTGAAACTTTTGCTGATGTATTTCTCCCATTTCTGAGGATCTCATTGCTAGTTCTGTTTGTCAAGGAAATTCTGAGAAAGTGAAGAGCTGCATGGGCCTGAGTTTGTTTGTTTGTATGTTTGTTTGTTTTTACCCTCTTCTGGGTTAATTTTTGTAGATGGGTGGATACAAATATGAATAAGAATATATCTTATTTTTTTTTCATATCTGATGAGGTCATGTACATACCTAATATACCTACATCACTCATTTTCTCTCCCTCTTGTACTCTTTCTATCCTAACTAAATCTAGCTACTTGTCAAAGCTCTCTGTGTCTCTTTATCTCTATGTTTTTCTCTCTTTTCATATTGTTATTATGCACCTTTGCTAGTTGTAGAGAGATTTACATTGAGGGATATAATTTGTTTATTGATAAAATGAAATGAAATATATAAGAAAGATTGGAGGTCATGATGTGTACTGTATAGACTTTGTTATTCTTTGAAAGGATTGAGTAACATGCATTATTATGAAAAATATAAGTTGCTGTGACTCATTGCATGATACAGCACTTCTCAAATTTGAGGTTCTTAGCTGGAGTCCATTAGCAGCAATGTTGGTGTTTTTAGACAAACTTTATTCTAATTGCTTTGTCCTCCAGAGGGAACTTTAAAGGGATGATAAAGTTTAGGTCGAGACCTGGCTTCAGGTTTCTAACATTTTTGATGTGTTAACCAATTTGTTACTGAATTCTGAAATGCCCATAGACTTAATATGCTGGCCACCAGGTTCCCATACAGAACAGGTTAATAAGAAATCTCTCATGAAATATGAAAGAACATTTCATTCCAAGAAGAGGAATTCAATGTTTCTTTAATAAAAATTGGTTGTGAAATGGCTGAGATATCCAAAACAAAGTGATCCTAATAAAAGTTGAGACCCACCTTTCGTTAAGATTGTTGTACTTTGTTTTTGGATATCTCGGCTATTTCAAAACTGATTTTCATCAAATAAACTCTGAATTCCTCTTAATTTCATACGTGCAGTTTTTAATCTCATGAAAAGTCAAAAGCTCAATCCTCATGTCCACTAAACTATACCTTCCCTTTAACCCATTGAAAGCTACAAAGTTGTCCTCTTGAGTGTACTCGGGCAGATATTTTTGAGAAATGCATGTTATATTGAAATCAGCTCATCCTCAATTGGTTAATGTTCAAGTCATCAGTCCTGTGATCCCCTTGCTTGTAGGCACTTGTGATTCCTTTCTTTGTCACGCTGTAAGATTTACCCAAACTCTATACAATCCAAACCAAGAGAGAAGGAAAGTTATGTTTGAGGTATAAGGGTCTGATTGCTGAGACCAGACACACTGTAACGCTTGAGTACCAACCCCGCTGGGTTGAATGGTATCACAATCCCTCCCAATCCACAAAATACTCTCAGGATAGGGTTATAGCTGGGAGGCATGAATGTACTTTCCATCTCACAAACGTAGAAAAACATAGCATTTTTGAAAATGTTTGAAGCCATCATAAGCAAGCTATAGAAATGATATGAAGTAATGGCTTAATCCCAGAACTCCCACAGTTCAATAACCTTACAGTGTATGTTTTTGTTGTGGCTAGTAAGAGTCATAAAGTTTCAGATTTGATTATTCTCTAAAAAGTAATGTTTTCCTTGCTTGGTCAGAATCTAGGATGCGGGATGCCTGTCTATGTTTGAGGAAGTCATTCTTATGATCATAATTGATTGAATCCACAGACAAGATATCATATTTATATCAAAGCCAGTCACTAAATTACTTCAGTCATGTTTTAACCTGTTCTGTACTGAATTCTGAAATGCCCATAAACTTGAGACGCAGGCCACCAGGTTCCTGTACGCAACGGGTTAAATCAAATTTATGTCCTTTCTAATAGTTTACTTCCTCCTAGTTTGCACAGGCTAAAAAAAAGAAGAAAGTACACATTTGTAAATAATTAGTGAAAAAAAAGAATCCCAAGAAAATGGGATTCCATCGGGATTTCGAACCCGAGACCTCCGGATTGCTAGCTCGGTGCTCTACCGACTGAGCTATAGAAAGCCCTAGTTCAGTGTTCGTCCCAAACCCTAAATTCTCAGTGATGTTAGAGTTAAAATGAATTCTTGCTATCCCTGTTTCCTATCAGATTCATCCAATTTCTCATTAATTAAGTTTCATAGTAGTAAATGCATTTTTTGAATTTGCAGTGTGTATCATTGATACCAAGCACACTCACTTCTACGCTTGTGGAGGGATGTGGAGAGATTTTGAGATCTCTTTCAATCTCTCTGGTATTGAAAGTCATAGCAAAATCTGTCTGCGCCATTTTTTATGCCCTAAACACTTTGGGTGCTACCACCTGCCAGAAAACATTTGAACAGATTCAATAAACACTAATGTCAATGGACAGAAAATAAACCCTGGTCATTTTGTATTTAGATTCTGCATACTGTGGTATAAAAATATGTGAAAAGCTAGCAAAAACAGTAAAATAATGTTGTTTCCTTCACGCATTTTATTTGATACACTTGGTGTCGTAACCTTCTCTAAACTAGATCAATATACCCCTGAAGGAGTTTTGGTTGTATACACTTTATTCTGGAGGGAGTGCATGCATTTTCTTTCAATATCTGCCCAGCCTTGGCCCAGCTCGCCCCAGAAACAGAGAAACAAGAAGCAACCCAAGAATTTTGGTCTACCCTTTTCCTGAATTCCGTCACGTTCTAACCATCAAGTCATTATTGCTATATAATTCGGGTGATCCGAGGCTCGCTGGCCGTACCAAACTTTCTACCAGACCCCAGAGGTGAAGTTTGTTTGTTTTTGTTTGTCTCTATGTAGGCCTATGCAAAAATGGAGGGGAAAAAATGGCCGCATGTTGACTCAGTATCCGGTGTCCCCCTAAAGTTTGAAAACATTTCTTTCTTTTCTTTTTTGGTAAACTACAGTTTCCTTACTTACATGCATGAAGGAATAATATCCTTTGGGCAAGTTGAGTCAACCAATACATCTGTTGTGAATTCTATTACTGTAAAACATGATATATTCGCGGCATGAAATTTTCGCGAATTGGAGCTGATAGCCTCTTTCGTGGCTTGAAAATTTCGCGAAGTGCCACTGGCGTTCAATGCAATAGTGTAAACAAGAACTTTCGCGTGCAATTTAATTTCGCGAATCTTGGCGCTCGCGAAATTCGCGAAATTAAAGTGCACGCGAAAATTCCTCGTTTTACAGTACTTGATAGGCATTAATGAATAAACTCTTCTTTTTTTTTCTCACTTACATTTGTGTATTTGTATCTTTGGTGTAGATAGTCTTTAGATCGTTTATATACATATTATTACTTGTACAAAGTCACCATATCATGCTTTTACTTATCAGTATGACTATGACTATTTCAGATGGTGCATGATTATTCGGTTACAGCTTGTTATTCCGAAGGTTCGTTATTCCGAAGGCTCTTCAGTCCGAAGATTCGTTATTCCGAAGGTTCGTTATTCCGAATTTCATTTTTGGATTAACAAATCTTCGGAACAACGAACCTTAGGAATAATGCCACCAATGTTCAGATTAATGAACCTTCTTCATTTTCGGATTAACGAACCATTAGGTATAGGGGATTTGTGTGTTTCGGATAAACGAACCTTCGGAATAACGAACCTTCGGAATAACGAACCTTCGGAATGGCAAACCTTCGGAATAACGAACAGCACCCGATTATTCTAACAAGAAGAAAGATAGCAACTTTTTTTTTTTCAGGTGCATTTCAAAGAGTATATCTTGTTCTGTGAAGACAGTGTCATTGAAGATATTATTAGAAGTATCCAAAGTGTTCTTATTATTTTCAAAGTTTTTTTTTCCAGGTTTAATCACAAATATTTCAAGTTGACAAAAACAGAGTTAACTCATTTTTCGATCGAATAATGTTTCATATAATTTATTCATGTGGCTTGACAATGCTTCAAATAAGTTTTCCCACAGTTTCAAAGTAGGATTTATTGCTCTCTCTCTCTCTCTTTCTTTTCCAGTAATTTCAAAATCATATCCAAGCGTGCTTACAATCTCTCCTGTCAGGGGTGTTGCATTCATATCTTGAAAAATTTCTTTACTTACAGAGGAAATTAGTATTTCATGTTGAACACTTTCTTAAACTCAATTACTGATCAATCGACCTGCCACTTTACAATGTGGTCAGCTCTGGTGTCACTCAGCCCTAAAATTGGCCCCCTTTTTACTTTCATCAGTGCTGTGACTGTAAAATGTATATTAGGATCTCCATCTGGCAGGGCATAGTGCTGATCAAGAGCAAAATATCCTTCAAAAGGTCACTGAGTCAAAGCCAGTTTGCCTGATGATCGTATATTTCCCCTTATTCTCCCTCAAAATCATCTGATCAGTTAAATGTCTTCATTGCAAGCTGCTGACTGACTTGGCCAATTTCCCATGTTGTATTCATTAACTCTTGAAGGTGTCTGGTGTGACTGTGCAATTTTAGCATCGTAGATTTCACAGAAGAAACCATCTAGAAATTATCAGGTTTGAGTATCAATGTTCATGGTTTTCAGCTTTTGATTTTATTCATTCATTCATTCATTCATTCATTCATTCATTCATTCATTCATTCATTCATTCATTCATTCATTCATTCATTCATTCATTCATTCATTCATTCATTCATTCATCCATTCATTCATTCATTTGTGTTTTATTTTCATATCCAAACAATATACATGGGTAATACAAACATCAAACTGATAGTATATTCTTGTAACATATAATGTTACACATGATAGTTTTAGAATTCATATTAATTGGCCATCAAATCACCTTCAAGTTTGTGGGTTAGCAGGAAAAGAGTTTTCATGACTGTGAAAATGTCCAGGGAAGTCTGACCGCCTGACTGTCTGACCATCAGCTGCATCCTTTGACTGCTTTTCTTGGAGAGACTTTGTGGTAAAACGTGGTTCCTGTGTCTGTGTCTCATAGTAGTTCTTGGAAACAGGAAGGGAAGACCTCCGTAACAAGGCTGATCAACCCTTCTTTAGAAACCTTTGTGTTTCTTCTTCATCATTTCCACAAGAATTTATTTTCTGTCCACAAAATAGGGTTTGCAATTGAAGGGTTCACATTCACTTTCAATCTACGCTGTGATAAAAAGGGATTATGATACAACGTAGAAACAGCATATTCAGGATTGGTTTATAATCATACAGTATTTCTCCTATAAAGAAAAAAAGATTTTCATATGTGTTTGTACTACTCTTTGAAACCATTCACAGAGACTCCAACTCTCCCGTTTTTGACGGGAGATCTCCCGCCGAAAACCCATTTTTGCAAAATCTCCCGTTCTCCCGCTTGAGATTTAATTTCTCCCGCCCTGGCTCTGTGCCTCCCGGTGGAAAGGATTTCTTACCTATTGCTATCGTATACAGTATGTTGAAAAAATAAGCCTTAGATAGCACCAGAGAGCATCTAGAACCCTAGGAACTTCGCGCTTGGAGTCTCCCGTTTGCTAGGGGTTTCGGGCGGGAGAATCTCCAGATCAGAAGGTGCTTGGGGTTGGGGTCTCTGCATTCATCAATGCTGCATTTTGAATTTTTTTTTAGCTAGTATGCATGTAATATTTGCTAACTGAGAGTTACTATTCCCAGTCAGATATTAATGGAAAAGTAAAAGTTTTACCCAAATTTGATAAGTTAGAAGCCATATCATTATTAATCTTTAAATTGTGACAAAGACAATAAGATGTTGGCACATGTCATAATACCAAAGACCTACCATATTCATCTTACTTTGAGTCTGATGATGTAGGAACTCCTTGTGTGCTGTGTGTATGTTAATCTAAAAATCTTCCCATTTTATTATCTTTCCAGTAGCAACTATTTTCTCCTTGTCTCTACCAAAGAATAAACTGAGGCATCATTATTCCTCTCCTTCTTCAGAGAAAGAGAAAGGCATTTTTTTGTTGTATTGCAATCAATGCTTAATTGGTTTATGCAAAAGCAAATGAGGAGTATAAGTTCTACACAGACAATGTATGTAGTCATGTGACCAGCTTGGCTGTTGGAGTGAGAAATGAGAGAGCATACACGCTGAGTACTGACTTTCATACGAGAATGTCTCATTCATCAACCCATTAGCTTCAGGGCCCAATTTCACAAAACTTGATATCAATAACAAGTTATGAAAGTTGTTATAAGCTATCTAAATTCTGACATCTGATTGGCTGAGAGCAAATTTGTCATAGAAATGTAGCAGTTGTTGCTGATGACAAGTTTTATGAAGCATGACCCAGGTTTGCGCTGAGTAGCCACTTCAAGATGGCTGCTTCATTCAAAACATCTATCTCTCTTTTTGATGTGAATTTTCCCTTTAAAGATGAAAAAGCAAGACAAATTAGGGAAAGAAATTTTGGGTTGTTTTTTTTTTTTTGACGGCAGTTGTCTACAGCTGTTTGTAAAGATACAAGAGAAGCCAATTATTGTCAAGTACTTCCTTGAGAAAAGGGAAAAATCATTTTCTTTGTGGGATGATTCACTGTAATTTGGCAGTTCCTGTCATTATGTGCTGCATGGATTCGGTTTCTAATTCTGTCCCCCCTCACTGCATTGGCACCTGCTCAAACCTCGTTGTCTGCCAGAAGTGTCTCGTCTTAAAGTGGACTTACGCCCCGAGCAGATGGCATGAATGTGGCAGGATTAGGAATGTGTGGGGAACATAGATGTTCAAGCATTCAAGTCCCTCCTCTCCTGCCTTGTACGTGTGCCATATTTGGTTGCTATTAATGTCAGCACCAGATTATGACCTGTATATGGATTGAAGAAAGTTAAAGGGGAGATACCTGAATTTTGGCAAGTACCCTGAATTGCCACAATCTTGAGGGTAAAACGATGGGATAAAATGAACATTAAAGGGAAATTTAATCCTAATAATATGTTGCTCTGCAAGGAGACAGAAAACTGAGATAATAAAGTCCGTTAAACTTTGGGGAAAAATCACTTTTTGTATGTGTTTTTTTCTCCATATTTTCAATGACCTACTTCTCTGATTTTTCTGTTTTTGTGCTATAAAGCAAATCTAGAAATCGTCTTCTCACTGTACATATCTTGTTTTCTTGAATGTTGAGGCATTTTCCATTTGCTGATTATCATGTTTAAATTTGTGCATTAATATCTATGAATATGATGAATACAATGGGAGATATGACCAGGTGTGATGATCCCATGACATCCCTCCCCCCCCCCCCTTGCAAAAAAGCAACCCCCCCAAAAAAAAAAAGATAAATAAATAAAAAAAGATTACAGCACTCGCTTTTTAAGTTTGTTTTTTTGTCGCTAGCTACTGCTATCACATTCTGCTAATGACGTTGACCCTCCATTAATTATAGAAAATCCTTTCATGATTAATTCTTCTCACAGCAAGCAAAGACTTTCATTATCAACTGAAGATCTCCGTATATAAATTTAGAATAATGAAAACATTGATCTATATAAAGCAGTAGAGGGCTTTCAGTTGTACCAAGAATGCACCAGAAGTTGTGCCCCTAATCAAGGCACTTTATCCTTACTTTGTAATCCTTTTGAGGGCACTGAAAGCCAGTGGCCTCATGGCCGCAGTTACTTGCTTCCAGGCATTTATCGTTTCCTCAGTGGCTACGTCAAACAGAATGTGATTCAATTAAATTAAATCTAATCTAATTTGATATAATTCGTTCAATTCAATTCAAATGAAAGTGACTCACATGGCTGTGTAAATGGTATGCAGAGACTTAATAATAAACTTTTGCATTTAGAGAAGTCAGTGAACTGATAGAGCCTTGGGGAAAAAAAATTCACTTTCATTGAGAACAATGTTGTATGATAGGAGGTTTAGCTTCCCCTAATTATGTCGCTTGATGTTTGGATCACACTTTTCCTTTGCTTTCTTCGTTTGTGCCACCTGTGTGTCTCATTAGCTGATGTGTCATGTTTTGAAAAAAGCAACAAGCAAAAAACGAAACAAAACAAAACATTTATTCGTTGCTTTGATCTCGATACAATATACAGCTGTGGTCTCTAGGATAGGAATTGGCAACCATACCACTTCCTTCAACTTTTCTCTGTCTTTCCAGGTTACCTACACCGGAAATATCGGATTTGCCCTTTCGATTTCGTTGTTTTTCCTTCATTCTCAATTATGAAACCTTCCTCTGCACACTTTAGAGAGAAAAAAAAGTGACTACAGTAATGTTATCTTTTGACATCTATTCCAATTTAAGAACAGATGGCTTATTGGCTGAGATAAATTTGTTAGGAATTTGACTGTCTAATGTGTGGGCTTTTGCCGGAAATTGGGTGTATAATTTCCCGTAGCAAACATTAACTGTGCAACAAAAACATGTTTTTCGTGCTTGATATATTAATGGCAAGTTCGTCAGTCATAACAATTCTGATCATTTCACAGTGTGCATTCCATACCATGTTCAAGTGAATGTTACCATATAACTAGAGTAATAATCAGACAAAGAAATTGGATGAAAATAGTATGGACATTTTAACTTCTCTTTCTTTGCCAATAGATAATATCTCTAATATACAGGTATGTAATGAAGCATTTCATTCACCTGCTTCTTCTAATGAGTTCCTCAGGCAAGAATTCACCCATTTGTTGCTGTGTAGGGCAAGCCACCAGCAAACCCTGTGGTTGTAAAGGGCAAATTTTGTGATCAAAGCATGCATACACTTTGAATACAGTACTGAAATGATCTATAAGTGATATTGGTCACAAGTACATATGCAAATTAGAAGAGATGATGTCAACACCTTATAACTCTCCCATGGTTGATAAGATTAATATGCAAATGAGGTTTCTGATCTTGAAATGATTTGAATCAGCTTAAAACGTCTCTCACATAGGTCATTATTTCTAGAGTTTGAAAAGACTATGGTGAATAAGTACATGATTGATAGCTCTCAAATTTTGTATTAACAGAGAGAACTGTTCTGGAAGTTAAGCATAATTGTGTCCTTTTCAGATAGGACCATGATTAAAAAAGTGTGTATGTATAATTGTTTGTGGGCATAAATTTTAACAAATATAAATGTGATTAAGACGCTTTCTCAAAAGAGTTGCGATGAATCTGTATTAATTTTGTTTGGGGGTTGCTTCTAATTTTCATGTGCCTTTCTTTGTATATCTGCATTGATGTATACATTGAGTCATATGTGACAATGAATGGTGCTTGTGCATCAATAAGATCTACATAATAATTATGTAGAAAAAGAATGATGGACTTTTTTTCTATGATGTAATAATGACTTTCATGTGTTTGTATTGTTCTTTCTGTGCCCTGTTCACATGGGAACGAGCACACAAGCTCTTATTGTGAACAGCAGAGCTGTGATGAATTATTTTTCATTAGATTTTTGCCCTTGATTACAATTTTTATGTGTCTGTCTCTAAATTGTATTTGCATTGATCCGTATGCATTAGGTCATATGGGATGATAAATGTTGTTTGTACCTTAGCAAAATTTAAACCATGCCGAAAAGAAAAATTATGGCTGTATGTCAATATAATAATGATGTCCGTGTGCTTATGTGTTTCTTCCTTTACCGTGTTCAGATGTGAACGAGTGTGCAAATTCTCAGTGTGAACAGCAGTGTCTGAACACAGAGGGTGGCTACAGCTGTGAGTGTGGGCGTGGCTTCACGCTATCCTCAGACAAACAAAGGTGTATAGGTAAGCCACAGAACATTGACTTCTACCAATAAACAGTCTCCATGGGGGAAAGTGTATTAACAGAAACAGGTTTAAAGGGTGAGGATTATAGATTATTTATACCTTTTCCTGCATGATTTATGTAGATATTGATGATATAGATGATGTTTTTCTGTGTTTATGTAGGCAAAAACAACATTATGTTTTCATTGTTTGTGGTTAAAAGTATATATGCATTTATACAGACCTGCCCCCTAGTATGCTTGTACAATGTTTTGTATGGTTTTTTTTAATCAAAATTAAGAAAATATATGTTTTTTATGATTTTTTTTATTAAGAAGTTTGACATACTGTAGTATGCTTTAATAGTGTGTGCAATTTTTCTGTTTGTAATCCAGAATCTGATTTTTGCCTCTGAGGTTGTGTGTCAGTTTTATTGTACATTAGTATAATATTTAATCTATAAAAGAGATATGCAACTCTCTTCATATGTATTGAGGATAAAAAGAAAAATTATACAAGTAATTCATGATATATGTACAAATGAAATATATCATACTTTTTTTTCTATTTCTGTGTACAAACATCGTGAAATTGGATTTCCTCACAACTTCCTTCTCATTGACAGAAGTAGGTCAGAGTGTCTGGGGGAGAAGAAAGGGGAGGAGGATTGAGAAGGGGGAGGGTTGGGATGGAGAAAGAGGAGGGGTGGAGAAGGGGGGAGGGGTAAATAAGGGGAAGCTAATATGAAGAAGGGAATAGAGAAGGGGTGGGGTGGGATAGAGAAGGGGGAGGGGTGGAGAAGGGGGAGGAGTAAATAAGGGAAAGCTAATATGAAGAAGGGAGTAGAGAAAGGTAGGGTAGGATAGAGAAGGGGGAGGGGTGGAGAAGGGGGAGGGGTAAATAAGGGGAGGAGAAGGGGAAAGGTGGGATAGAGAAGGAGGAGGGATAGCAAAGTGGGAGGGTGGAGAAGGTGGGGTTGAGAAGGGGAAGGGGTGGAGAAGAGGGAGGGGTATAGAAAGGGAGGAGGCGGTAGAGAAGGGGAGAGGTGGAGGTGGGGGAGGGGTTAAAAAGGAAAAGGGGTGGAGAAGAGGGAGGGGTGGAATAGGATAGGGATAGCTTCACCAGCCATCAGGCACAATGTTTGTCACAAATCCCAGGCAATACACTCTATTAAAGTTGGCAGCGCGAAGGTTGGTAGCTTTTGCAGGTTTTTGCAGTTTTCATAATTTTTCATTCCATTATGGCAATAAGGGTGAGACTGGCATATTGTGTCAAAGTTGAAAACAATGTATTTCTCACTTTTGCAAATGAAGAGAAGTTCAAATTTTCTGATCGCATTTCTCGAGTTGTTGCTTTTATCAACTCTATTGTTAGTGAATTGGGAGACCTTGTCACTGCGCAGCTCCATTGTGCAGTTTGACCCAAGGAGCAGAGATGTGTAGTTGACAGTGGTTAGCATGGACAGGTCAGAGCTATAAATGCATTTCAAAAGGACTTTTCATTTATCAACTCTACACAAGCACGTTTCTGGTGCAAACATGTTTGCCATCACACTTTTTTTTTGCTGTTTGTAGCCCCATAATCAAAACAGCTTTGTGTTTATCAACTCCCCAAAACTCCCTGAAAGTTGTTTTGAAACCATAATTCTGTGCGAGAAGTGAGTTGATAAATGCACCCTCGGTTGTCAGTATTGCCATTTTGCCTTTCATAACTGCATTTGAGTGAAATGGTGAAATGAAATATTGCGCATTCAATCTGGAATATATTTTGATCTTCCATTAAATGTGTTAAATATAACATTATAGGAGTCATTATCATAATCATTACTAACCTTAAACTTGTTTCTATTTAAGACCTCCCTAAATGATGTTGTTAGTGTTGCCATTTTGCATTTCATAACTGCATCGGAAAGAAATTGTGTAAGGTCAGAAATAAACCAGTGCACACTTAGTAATCATGCACCGGCTTGATTAGCCAATCAGGCGGTGAGTTCACAAACCAAATCTGACAGCCATCTTTGACCTTCCCATTTTATCAGAAGTGGGCCGTCAGCTGGGAGGACAAACTTGACCCTTTGAATGAGGCAGAACCTGTCACATCCATGCCTCTGAGATTTTGATAGTGGTTCCTGTGCAAGCCAAAGGCACTAGTAATCTAACTTTGGTCAACTTCGCCTGAGTTGATGTGGCAAATAATCAGCTAAGGCAATGAAAAGAAAAAGTCCCAATTTTGATTCATATCCTTACATATGTGATTCCTCTGTATGCGCAAAAGAAATATCACTTATAAGTTGATGCATTATCTTCAGTCCTGTCAAGTTGGCCTAAGCAATGTTTACTATATATGGGGAGGGGGGGGGGGGGGGAGAGAAGAGTAAAAAAATGACACTATCAGAAAAAAAAAATCTTCCTTTTTCGCCTTATATCGCTAATTAGTAGGGACTTTGTACATTTGCATCCCAAGTTAGAGCGACCTTTCCATTGTAGATTAAAAGACAGGTTTTTAGAAATTCTATGTTCTTGCATTTAAAATTATGTCCAAATTGGATACATAGCAGTAAATGCATATTTTCTATTAAAAACAATACAATACAATGTTGATGAAAGGCAATTTATCAGCCAGTTTTAATACAGTTAATTTTTTTAGCAACTCTTAGCAAACAACATGCACATTGCATACTGGGGTTTAATGAGCTCATCAGTATTTCCAAATGGACAGCTGATGTTAGTTTTGGTTTGTGGAGTAAAGGTAGTTTTCCATTTTGATCAGAAAGCATACAAGCACTTTTATAATTGTATCAAATATATCTGCTATCTTTGGTGAGTTCAAAGAGATTGATTTTGGGAAGTATATCGCAGTAGCAAATCTTTGGAAGGAAATAGGTAATTGTGGAGAGCGATAATGGCTTCCCAAATAAACATTGGATGCATATCTTGATCACTTATTTTTACTTCATGGGTTAAAAGTCGTTTGAAGCCATTCCATCAGTACTATGTCAACAGACAAATTGAGATATTTACCAAAATTGTGATGTAGTAATGTTGAAAATAACCATCATTGGTATTTAGTACATCATTAACCTGAAATCAGAAGGATGTTACTGCTATTATAAGGTTTTTTGAATACTTTACCAGCCTAGAGCACGAAGAATGTTAAAGGGACTGTACAGTACTGGTTGAGGTAGGGATTCATGTTTTGAACATTCCTAAGTGAGATAATGAAAAGCCTCTTATGAAATATGAAAGAGCATGTGATTTTAAGAAGAATTCAACGTTTATTTGATGAAAATTGGTTTTCAAATGGCTGAGATATCCAAAAAAGTGCTGATAATAAAAGGCGACATGCCCCAACTTTATTAGTATCTCCTTGTTTCACCTTGTTTTTCGATATCTCAGCCATTTCAAAACCGATTTTCATCGAATAAACTTTTGATACCCCTTTGAACTGCATGCTCTTTGACATCTCATAGAGTGGTTTCTGAATATCTCACAAAACGTTAAAAGCTAAATCTTCACCTCGACCAGAACTGTACACACCCTTTAATGCTGGTAGATTCAAAATGTTTTGAGTACATGGACAGCTTAGAGCCAGAAAAGTCCTCTTGCTATTCAGAGTTTGTTGATACAGCATCAGCTGGGGCCAGAAGAATGGTACTACCATTCAAAATCTTTTTGTTTAGTACATCAGCTGAGAGCAAAAAGGGCATTTGTGCTGTTAACTCATTTAGAACGAGTCCCGAGTATACTCGGGCAGGTTTCTATGGGAAATGCGTGTTGTAGCAAAATCAGCCCATCCTCAATGGGTTAATGATGTTTTGAGTACACCATCAGCTTATAGTAAGAAGTACATTATTGTTATTCAAAATGTTTTGAGTACATCATCAGCTAAGTGCAAGAAGTGCATGAACACTATTCATGTTTTTTTATTCATGCTTTCAGCATACAACTGTTACAAGTGTAGCTTTAGAGCCAAAATAGCATTACTGCTGTTAAAGAACATTGATTACACCATGTACATAGAGCCAGCAGGACATACTGCTATTCAAAGGTGATAGTGTTCCATCTCTTTTGGATTTCATAGTTCAGTTGTAATCATGAATGCATAGTGGGGGCGCTGTGGCATTGTGGATAAGACTCCCGGCTCCCGATCGGAGGACGGGTCCCGAGTTTGAATCCCACCCAGTGCTTACATCCTTTAATAGACAAGATGCTTTTACCCACCATGTCCCTCTGGACCCATGTGTATAAATGGGTACCTGGCAACACTAGGGTAATAATGATCGCAGGGCCCTCTGGTAGAGCGGTGGCAACACTGCTACCGTAGGTAAATAAGATGTTATTATTATTATTATTATTATTATTAATATTATTATTATTATTATTATTATTATTATTATTATTATTATTATTAATATTATTATTATTATTATTATTATTATTATTATTATTATTATTATTATTATTATTATTATTATTATTATTATTATTATTATTATTACAGTGAGTCTTTCTCTGCCATGCCAGACTTTATGGTAATTAACAATTTTTAGGGTACTTTTATTTGGAACATAAAGGCAGCATTTACTGTTTGCTGACTGTAGCATATCTCTACTTTCTTCATGAAAAAGTTTCTGTACTGAGAGATCAGAAAGATGAAAATGACATTCAATACTTATATGTATGTATTTGAAGAGTTTGTTCGCAAAAAACCGATAAGTCCATTTTTGAAGATTTTGAAGTACGGTCTCTGTCATAAAGTACAAAATAATACCTTTTAAATGATATATTGGTCACTACATATAAAGGTACATTTTTGAAGTTATGGTCAAAAGCAGCAAAAATTTTCTTATTATTCTCTTTATTTTTCTTGACCTTTAATTGCAAATATCTCCATTTGGCAAATATGGACTTATCGGTTTTTGCGAACAAACTCTTCATTTGTTCACACTGTAAAGATAAACTGTTTGAGGTAGCAGTAGAGATCCTACATTAGTGGAATCATGGTGGGTGAATGCAAGACATGTCTAAGTCTCTAGCAGAATGTGAACTGGGCCAAGTTTCTGCCCTTCTGGAGTCAGGTAGCGATGCAATCAGTGTGAGTCTTCCTGTCTTGATCGAGATCTGATTTGTGTCACTGACTTCCTGTGTCATGATTTATATACCTTAAAGGTAGAATCAGCTTTTAACAAATCCACTTCAAATATCAACATCTATGTCCCCATTTCTCATAATCGTTTACAAGAAAAGAAAGAAGGTAAATTAAAGTTAAAACCACTCAAAATCCTATAATTCTTATCCATCCTGAACCCATTCTGGATTCTTCTATAAAAAAAAAGAATGAGAAAGAAATAAAACTGATTAAGATTCCAAAAAGCAATTACTCTAAAATATTACTTTAATAATGACATCAGATATTTGAAATAATGATAAGTTTTGAATGCCACTTTAACCATTACTATAAATGATCACAAATAACGATGAAGACAAATCCCGAGAATACTCAGACAGGTGTCTATGGGAAATGTGTGTTATAGCAAAATCAGTCCATCCTCAATGGGTTATTCATAATCCAGTATGATCACTGCAATGTTGGATCAAAACTGGCTACAATCTTCCTGTGAGATCGTATGACCTTTATAGTTATGTAAACATGTGAAGAGTTTGTTCGCAAAAACCGATAAGTCCATTTTTTGAAGATTTTTAAGTACGGTCTCTGCCATAAAGTACAAAATAATACCTTTTAAATGATATATTGGTCACTACATATAAAGGTACATTTTTGAAGTTATGGTCAAAAGAAGCAAAAATTTTCTTATTATTCTCTTTATTTTTCTTGACCTTTAGTCGCAAATATCTCCATTTGGCAAATATGGACTTATCAGTTTTTGCAAACAAACTCTTCATGTACAGGTGTCTTTTTACTATTTTGTATGACTCTTGAATCCTTTTTATCATATGAGAAATTTCTTTATTAATAGAAAGCCATGCTTCCTTTGCATAGCTAAATGATGTGAATCCTTTATAGGAATGGTAGAGCCTAGGAACATGTTTATCAAAGATTTTTGCCATTGATGTATAAAGTTGCAATGGTTGTGGTTGCCATGGTACCATCCAGGAAATAACCAATCAGCTGTGGGCAGTCAAATGATTGCTATAGCAACTGCAATTACTTAAAAATTCATAGTGATTAGCATCCTTTCTAGATGCAGTAGGGCTGTTGTACAGATAGGTCCCTTTTGTCAGTAGCTGCAGTTGCCACGGAGGCAGCCAGGAAGTAGCCAATAGGCTGTAAGCACTTCAGTCATTGCCATGGCAACTGCAGTGATTGCAGTTTACTATAGCTGTGAATCTTGTAGTGACACATGTCCCAGATATGGATGTATATAGTTCTCTCTTTTTTTGTTCTGATATAAAAGAAAATGACACATAAAAAAGATATAACCAAAGTGGTAAATAAATCACTGTTTTGTTTGTCACCCTTGATGTACTGTGAAACATCATAAAGAGATTTGGAAGACAGCATCTTTGTAGACCTAGTAAAGTCAGCCACTTAACATGTTAACCGGTTGAGGACGAGTCCCGAGTATACTTGGGCAGGTGTCTATGGGAAATGCATGTTGTAGCAAGATCAGTCCATCCTCAACGGGTTAATGATGAACTTTGTGGTCTGTATATGGGGGATGACTGTTGTTTCAAAGCATAGCACTCAGGCAGAGAAAATATGAGATAAAATTTGTTTTCACTGTGACATAAAGGTGAGTCACAGTTCTGTAGGTATCATACCACAATGGCAAAAACTTACCTATCAGCTGTTGTTAGTTATCGTTCGTAGCCATGTAGTGAGTAAACTGAAGATTTTATATGACGCATCTCTGAGCCTGGTTGGGTGTATTGTATACATTGCACACACCCGTAAATGCAGAGGCTGAAACATACATCGAGAAGGTGACTTGTTGAAACTTAACATGGTGCCTTGTTTGATATTATGATGTACTTCTATTATCTACCTACAAGGTGCCTTGTTGAAGATTACAATGTGAGAAAATGCCTCATTGAAACTTGCCTATGAATGCTATGTAGGATTGGAGGGCAGAAAGTTGCCTAGTTGAAACTCACTTCATTTCTTTTACAGCCAAGAGGGCACATAGGTTCATACTTGTTAAAACTTGCCAAGGCACCTTGTTTAGTATCTGAGATGGCAAGTTGACATGTTACAACTTGCCTTGTTAATGTACACCATATTCGAGTTGAGAAAGTGACTTACTTAAACTCACCTTAGTAGCTTGTTCACGAAGAGAAGATGGGAAAGGCAATTGTTCAAACTTACCAAGGCATCTTGTCAGGATGGAAGGTCAAAAAGTTTTGAGAATTAGATAAAAGCACAAATATCTTCAGTGACTGTCATAATTTGTGTACTTTTTGCAGATATTTTTTTGCATACTTTTTGCAGATATCATAATTTTGTTAGGAGTGCAGTGCTCTGTCTACCATATCTTCATATGGGCAAAATATTTGCAATAGTACTGATAATTGTCATATCCAACCTCTTGTACAGTAATAACTATGAGGCCATGTGGTAATTCACATGATTTTACATTTTACATACGGTACTTCATGAACATATGACACTGCCCAGCTCAAAATCCACAAAAAGTCACAAGTTAGGATTCTCTGTAATCGACCAAAATATGTTATTTGAGTCGACCGACACTAATATTTTAACTTTGTTTTATGGAGGGGAGGGGGGGGGGGGAATCTTTTGTCAACCAAATGTCAAAGTTTGGCAGCTTAAAACAAAACTGAAACCAGATATTAGCATTTTTTTTTTTTTAGGGACAGGCACTTTTTTTACTTTGAAATAGAGTATATTTTCATTGATGATTCTGCAAAACATGTCTGAGTGACTCTAATCTTTAAATATTTTTTCCCATGAATATACACCATCTAACTCTCTCTTTATATTGCAGTCACCTTTTGAATGGGTTAGAATGATCCATTTTTAAGAAGTTGTGTATCATTTTGAAATTTGGTTTTGATCTTTTAAACCATGTACTAGAAGAGCTGAAATTCATTTTGTGTCTACTTTATGTGGGTTTTTAGCTGGGCAGTGTCAGAAATCATGAAAAGATGCCAAATTTGCACTTTTTTTCAGAAGGGTGGGGGGTGGAAGTTCACTCTTTCCCAAACAACTGTGGAATGAATCACATTTTCTTTTAATATAATCAAGTACAATTAAAGATCTGATGCTTTATCAGTCTCAGCAATCAGATGGGTCACTCTTTGCCAACTTCCTGTATCATTCCAATGTATTCAGTAGGCCCTACACAGGAAGAAGCTATCATGATTGCGCTTGAAATATATTTTTGAGTTAATAGTTACATTTTCTGTTCCAGTCAACAGTGAAATTTGTCCTTTTGATACACCTCAACCAGCAGTATAACAACTTAGTAACGGTTGCCATGGTGCCCATATAGATGACACTGTAAATCATGAAGGAAATGTATAATGGGTTACAATTTATAGAGATTTAACCCATTGAGGACAGACTGATTTTGCTGTAACACATATTCTCCACAGACCCTTGCCCTAGTGTACTCGGGACCGTCCTCAACGAGTTAATACTATTTTTACTTGTAGCGAAATTGAACTTCTGAAATTGAGATCTTGAAAGTTTGTGCACGACGTTATCTCTCGAGAAGTGAAAAAACAAGCATGAAGCTGTAGACATTGCCTTGAGACGTACTCACTAGGTGGCACGTAGGCGTCACAGTTGCTGCATTGCTGTTCAGTTTGTTGCCAATTTGCTGTATGATTGATGTGAACAAATACCAAAAAAGTATTGTGTATCAATTTTTGAATTTCTTCAGAGGAAAAAAAAAATCAATCAACAAAGGAAGGACATACATTTTTTGTTGACCTTTGCTAAATATGCTTTTTCAATATCATCTTGTAAACTTTCATCCATTCCACATCATCAAACCTAAAGTGATGTTTGTTCTCAGACCACAAAGACTGCAGCTCATTGTTTGACACACCTATGTCTCCCTGGGGCTGTCATCAAAAGTTTATTTCATTTCATGTATTTCACTTCCAACAATGCAAAACATTTGCATACACAAAATAACACAATATCAATACAATGTAGTAACAAAGAAAAATATGTGACATTTTCATACTACGCATCACAAAAGCAGATGAAATTGAATTAAAATTAAAGTTGCAGGAAATGCAGGAAACGTGCTTGTATTTTGCAGTCTCCTTGTGGACAAAATAACTGAATAACACCAAGGAAGTAAGTTGCTAGATATATAGTGCACACACATACAGACTTATGCAAACAAACAAACAAATAGACTGACAGACAAACACAAGTATCAAAGAGAAAGAGAGAGAGAGAGAGAAAACAGAGTGAAGGAAAAGAAGGAAATCCTATTGTGAATACTTCTCAAACTTTTTTTTTTGTAGGTGTGATATGGGGGGGGGGGTATTTGTGGGGCAAAGCTGTTGTAACAGTAGGGAAGGTGTTAATATTGACTTATGTCTCAGACAAGATGAAAAAAATAAATGACCCCCCAAAAAAAAAAAAAAAAAAAGAAAAAGAAAAGAAAAAAAGATTCCACCAACAACTCTAATTTGCTGTGTTTTTCTCATCAGCCTAGTTTACATAAAAGCAGTTTTTATAGGTCATTGCATTTGTTTCAGTTTTTAATGAGATGTGAGAGAAATCGATGGCTATGTGTTGAGCAAGACTTGATGGGAGAAAGCCAATGCTTGACATTTTCAATGTAAGATGTAAAAATTCTTAGCAGATTAGAAATTGTGAAGGGTTACTGTACTTTTGATTTTTACTCACGTTATCCATCGGAGCACCTGCCATGCAAAAATGTTGTAACATTATAATGAATCACGCAGTGTTAAAGGTAACACACCTCCATTGTTGGCCTTTCCAACTTCCTGCCAATGAAAACTGGCATCTCTGTTACTAGAACTAGTTTGAGTGATATTTTGTGAGTGTTTTCATGAAGTGGAACCATGTATGCCATAGCTTTGTCAGCCGTCACTAGTGGCTTGAAGGTGGATAAAAATTTTGGCATGTGTGCAAATAGGGTATAGATGCAAAATGTTATGATAGAATTATTAGAATTTACCTCAAACAAGCCCGACCTGTGCTTATTCTCAAAAACTTATGCATGGCTGAATACGGTCACCTTTGCACATAGTAATTGGAACATTTTGCATAGTGTGAATGCCCCCCCCCCCCTCCCGCCTTAACCTGTTAAAGATGAGCTGATGTTGCTACAACAAGCATTTCCTGTTGCAGGTTAATAGATAACTTATTTCTTACCACTTGCCCAGTTGGACAAAAGAATGTCCAAAAAATATACGAAAATGATATTGAAAATCACATGTATTTCAAGAACTTGATAAAACATAATCATTTGAATAAACAGCATACATTGATGCACACCCTCAGGCACACTGGAATGACAAACTTAGTTGGAGTGAATGTTATTGCACTAGAACTTCTTCATTTTAGTGTTGGAAAAATTTCTGAAATGAAATTAGTGTATTGCATCACTAAATAGTCACTATCTTTGGGCTTCTGTGTGGCTGAATTTGTGGGTTCAAAGCGGGAAAAATGAAATAGAGATGGCATCAAAACTTTTGCTTACCCACATTGGGCAAGCATTTTTTTTCATTGTTCCAAGTCATTTGCTCGGCTTTGCTGTTAACTTGCCCAGAGCACGTGGGCAAGTGCTTATGAAGCACCCTGCCCACAGATGCCTGCCCAAGTATACTCAGGACTAGTTTTCAATGGGTTAATGCAAGGAGAGTACACAAAGTGCCATGCACCTGGTTTTGCCTTGCTTCTGTGGGCAAATAATTGATATTTCCTGTCACTTTGAGCACGTCAGCTCTGAAGGATTCCTTGACGATCGGCAAATTGGCAGCCACTTTCTTACTGATGATACAAGCCCTAATATTGATTCCCCCCCCCCCCCCCCCCCCCCCCTTACAGCCAGTGCTCTTTACTGCAAGATACTCTGCATATGTGATAATTAGGCACAAAGTCATGTCATACTAAGATAAGCATAACACACTCCTTTCAATGTTCTTGCCATATTTTCATAGTTGGTTATAAACTCCCTGAGTGTACGGGCAAGATCATGAAAGCCAAATTGCGAAATGGGTCATCACTTAAAAGAGAAAAAAAGTTATGAAATTCCCAGATGGAAAGTGTGTATGGCATGCTGTCATCATGCAGGAAGGGAATGAGTTTGCATTTTGTCTTAAAATTATGTCTCAATGTGAGTGTGCATACGACATACAACCAGTACACATCAACCCGTTGAAGACAAGTCCCGAGTATACTCGGGCAAGTATCTATGGGAAATGCGTGTTGTAGCAAAATCAGCCCATTGTCAAAGGGTTAATGCTGTCTGATATATTGGTCTTCCAATTGTTGTGCAAGATGGGTATGCTGTGATGTACAATTTAACGTCGCTGGGGCGATAAGACCTCGTATCTACAACATGTCAAATGTTCAGGAGAGCCAAAAAACATGGTGGCCAAAGCACTGTGGCGAATGGGATGGCCTTTCCTTTGACATGCCATGGTGGCTTCATTTTTGGAGTAAGACAGTTGGGAGTTGGACAGGACATCACTTAACCCATTATTTGACCATTAATCCAAAAAATTCATTTTCACCAAAATTGCAGATACAAGGTCTTATCACCCCAGCGACGATAAACATCCTACAATTAGTAATTGTGACAATCTCCTCTTTCCTTTGTCTTTATATTCCTCCTCTTTTTTTTCTTTGTATTCCTCCTCTTTCCTTTGTCTTTATATTTCTTCTCTTCTCTTTTTCTTTGTCTTTCTTCTCTTCCCTTCTCTTTGTGTTTCCTTGTCTATTTGTCTGTCTTTCTGTCTCTCTGTTTCTATATCTCCCCACTCATCTTGGTTTGTTCTGTATTCTCATCTGTCTTCACATGTATCTTTCTAAACTTCCCCTCACCTGGCTCCTTCTCTGTACTGTCTGTTTGTCTGCCCATTTGTCTGTCTGTCTGTCTGTCTGTCTGTCTATCTTTCCCTCACACAATACTCTCTCTCTTTCCATCTCTCTATGTTTGTATCTATCTATTTCACATATCTATATTTCTCCCTTTCTGTTTTTTTGTCTGTCTGTCTGTCTCTTGCACACACTCCCCCTCTCTCTGCCCCTCTCTGTTACTGTTTGTTTGTGTGTTTCTCTCTGTCTCTCAATTACACACACTCAAACACATATACATAAATATATTCCTTGCCTCCCTATAATATTCTCTCTATGTCTGCCTGTCTGTCTGTCCATTTCTTTCTACCTCACACACACACACACACACACACACACACACCCCCACATATCTCTCTGTTTATGTCTGTCTCTGTCTCTCACACACTGTCTCATCCCTGTTCTGTCTTTCTGTCTCTCTACCTCACTCTCACACACACACACATTCTCTCCCTGTTTGTCCTTCCATCACTGTATCTTTGTCTATCTGTCTGTCTGTTTGTCTGTCTGTCTCATACTCATGTTCTCTCTCACCCTGCCCATCTCCCATCTCCCATCTTACCTCCTCCTCCTCCCCTCCTTGTATCCTCCTGGTGTCTAGATGTTGATGAGTGTAGACAGAGCCAATGGCAACCTTGCCACCACGGCTGCCAGAACACAGCAGGAAGCTACCGCTGCTCCTGTCGTCAGGGCTTCAGACTGCATAGCAACGGACGATCCTGCATTGGTAAGAGATGGGAGGGGGTGTCTCACATCTTGTGATGGTACTAGAAAATGGGGATTTTTAAACAAAACAAAACAAAAATATTGGGAGATCTTAATGATTTTACATTAGTCAGGGGTGGATCCAGGAATTCCATAGACAGGGGGCACCTTTACGAAATTAAAGGGGGGACACATGCCCCCATTTTTTCTGTTCATATCTTTTGTTTTAACAAAACATAAAGGGGTTGCGTGCCAGGTGCGCCCCCACCTGGATCCACCACTATTCGTGGCAAATTCTATAATCTATCAATTTTTCAAGAGTTTGTTTGTTTCATTTTTTCATCGGAGAAAGATGACTGGAAAGCCCATATTCAGCTGCACTACCTGGTCATCCATGGGGTCCAGTTGAATGTGAGAGTTGTATCTCTTTACATATGGATGTGTTGCATTGTTTGTAGGCCTCTAAGAAGTCCAGCATGTTTGTCCACATGCCACACAAAGTAGACAGGAAGGTGACCACTATGGACAGGTGACCATTATAGACAAGTTAGTAATTTTATTGGCTCTTTAGTGGAGATGTAGACGTTTCCCCTATGGGCTGGTTTGTGCTGAGGAAGGTGTCTTATTATTGGTGTCTGTCATATGGCTATTGTTTGGTCTGTACACATCTACCAAAGATGTGTTATGCTAGTCTATATAATAGTAATGAATCGCTACTTGTGAGTTCGTCCAATACACTTGGTGTCATGTGTTCTGTGTAGATATCGACGAGTGTAGACAGTCATCCCTGCAGAGTGTCTGCCATCACACGTGTCTTAACACCCACGGCAGCTACCAGTGTCAGTGTAGGCCTGGCTTTGAACTTCAGGAAGATGGCATGACATGTGGAGGTATGTTACACCTACATCTTCATCTACACCTACACCTTCCTTGGTGTAAAGGTTGAATTGTTGTTTTGAGTGCAACGTGTAAAGATGCAGTCTATGTGTTTCATGCACCAACAATTTTGATGGTCACTTTTCATTCAATCTTAAATGATGAGTATCAATAGTATGTATGCACTCAAATTACATTGAGTTTATCATTTGTCATTGTAGGCTGTCATATTTATGAATTGTGTCTCTTGTGTTAAAAAGTACTAACACGTATGTCATAGTGTAAAGTGAGTTGTACGAATGTGGGAAGCACCAGTGATTCACTACTAGTGTAGTGCTCAGGTACTCCAGTGCAATACACCTGCAAAGTACTGCAGTTGGTGGTACCCACATACAAAACTTAACTTAACTGTTTGTTTTTTTCTACAAGATTATCTAATCTTTACATGAATGTACAGGACCAACCAGCTTCTCACAGACATTGAGTTCAAGCTCTTTTGATATTTGAGATTGCCGACTAAAACAGAATCAGAATAGACATCTCAAGAATTTTGTCTTCTGATTATTTTCTTAATGCCTCTCTTCTCTCCCTTTAGACATTGATGAGTGCGCCAGTCGACCTCACGGCTGCACAGGAAAATGCATCAACACGATTGGCTCGTTCCACTGCAACTGTGCCAAAGGTTACTCCAGCATCAGTGGACGGTGTATCGGTAAGGGAGACAGCACCCTGGTGTTCTCCTAATATTCAGTCTCCTCCTGCATTTAGATATGCCGTAAATTATCTTCAGGGGCTCACCAGCATGTCTACAGTGATTTGAGGAGTTTTTGGATGAAGAAAATATAGCACACCATTCTAATAGCTATATTATTGGCAGAAAAGCCAGTCCTACCAACTTCATGATATTTTGTCCAGTTGTCTTATGATACAAGTACATGTATCTTCATCAAAATAAAGTTTGGATTCTCATTATTGTATCATAATAATATTGACAATGATATCCTTTTTCCTTTTAGTTGCTCAAATAATGCTAGTATACCACAAATTATCATAACTGTAGAATTTCACAGTGTAGAAATGCTTGCACTTATCATGTGAGTAGATGTCACATTTGAAACATAAATGCCAACTTATTTTGTCCACATGGATTTGTCCCAGTTGCTTAAATCATATTGATTATTAGTGAAGTTCAACTTTGAATTATGCAGTATTCCGATTTGATCAGATACAGGAAAAAATGCATTGGTTATCTGATTCCACAGTACCAGCACCTATTGATTAATGCAGTAAACCTTGGATGCATTTCTATGTACAGGGAAGTGGTTTGAATTATAGAGAGTAATCATTACTAAATGATAACACTGTTCTTACACATTAATTCAATCATAATGGATTAATTGCACCTTTCTTAAACATTGCCATGATAGATTGATTACACCTACCTTCTTACACATTTATATTTTAATAATAATAATAATAGTGAGACTCTTATAAAGTGCACGTTTCTACCTAAAAAAGATACTCAAGGCGCTATAGAACAGAGTGTGTGTGTGTGTGTGTGTGTGTGTGTGTGTGTGGATAATAATGTTGTAGTCCATGAACATATTTTTTTTCTGTAATTCTTGTTTGCTTTATTTGTACTATTTAATCTACACAAGTCATTAATGATGGCACTCTGGAGCGGTAGGAGACTACACACGGAAGATCATAGAGTGTCATCAACTCTAAATTGTTACAACGGTATCACAAAAAATAATAAGACAATAAACCAACAAACAATAGGCCTATATACGTACACATACTATACATACAGGTATACAATATTGTCAATTTAAATTGAAAATATATGTCTTGAGATTCTTTTTGAAACCATCAATGGAAGATGCTTCTCTAAGAGATTTTGGTAGGCCATTTTTGTATCTACATTTTGTAGATTTACATTTGTATCTACTCCATGACTGAATTGCTCTTTTCTATTTTTTTTCTTCCAGACGCTCAGCGCTTAGAAACATTGTAATAAGTGCTCTATAAATGATATTTATTATTATTATTTACCATTAGATGTAAATGAATGTCGGACAGCCAACGGTGGATGCCAACACCTGTGTATGAACACAGAGGGAAGCTATTTCTGTACGTGTAGGACTGGATATTCCCTCAGCCAGGATTCTAGAACTTGTTCAAGTGAGTAAAATGTGACTTGATATTACTTCTGCATCAAAGATACACAAGGAATATTATTTAGATGTCATTCAGTAATTGGACCTGATGTTCCTGTATCAAGACCTTTGTTTCCCTCACTGAGAGCTTAATCTCTGTTTGAAGTACTGTTTTTTATTTTTAGGTTCTGAGATTTGCTTTCTGTGTATTACATTTGGAGTGCACATTTGATATGTTTCAGAACATGATTTTGTATATTTAAGTTATTTCCAGAATAACTGTTGTGCAGACAATATGTTTCATTCTGCAGGATTGACCAATTCCAAATGTTACTGCTATATCATCATGATTTACTTGTTGATTGTACACTTTTTTTTTTTACTTTGAATAGAAATGTTTGTCAATATATTTTTTAAATAATTGTGTTGATTCTTATTTACCGCACAATATGCCTTTATTAAATGAAACCATTGGTTTCTGGTATCTTACTTTAAAGACCATGAACCACGATATAGCCTCTCTTTCTCTCATTCTCTCTCTCTTTGTTGTTTTTCTCTTTTTCTGTAAAAAATATGCATAAGTAATAAACAGAACTGCCACTTAATGCACAAAAAGAAAAACATGTGCTCCTGTTGTTTTGTTGAATTGTATTTATGTTACAATGAATTCTCATCTTTGGAAGAAACTTACTCAACAAATTATGACTGTCATATTTATGATAGCATCTCTCTCTCTCCCCCCTTAATATGTTTCTCTCCTTATACCACCTCTACTCACATAAAGGTATGAATGCCTGTGACCAGTATGGCAGTATCTGTGAGTTTGGCTGTGATGATGTGGATGGTTCCTTCCGGTGTCGCTGTCCACAGGGATTTGAGCTCCATGGCAACGGGCAGAACTGCATCGGTGAGTGAAAGGGTGTGGCAGAAGATGAGGTGACACACCTATTTGGACCACGCCCACTTAAAACCATGCCCATAAAGACCATTCCCATTTATACCACACCCATTCAGACCAAACACATTTTGACTACACCCAGTTAGCCTGTACCCATGTCTTCCCTTCTGCTTTTGATTGATGATACCGAGACCAATGAGCAATCATCTTCAAATAGAAGACTTGTAACCAGACACAGCATGTAGAAAAGACAGTAGAAGAATACTTTTGGTTGACTGCGGAGTTATCATGAGTCTTGTAAATTTGAACAGATGAGAATTTTTGTATACTATTTCATTAACATGAGATTTTTTTTTTACTGTGCTTTCTGCTATGCCACTGTATCATACTTTATGCTATATGATTACATGACATTTATTGTTTCTCAGTGTATACTGCATATCAATCCAGAGGATGTATAGTGTACAGTAAACATTGAACTATACAGTATGAGAGAGTAACTTACTGTTGTCCATATTCCCAGGATCTCTATTAGTACATGATTACCTGCATCCCCACTCCTTTGAGCATGTGATATGGTCTTGCATACCTTGTCATTTTGTGTTACCTGTGTTTGTGAGTGTATAATTGTCTTGATTCGATCATTTGATATCAGAGAATAGAACACACTTACAATAGAAATGTGACTCTTTAATGCGCAGAGAATTGGTATGACCATTTTGTTGTAATAATCCCTTTGTTTTTGTTTATGGTAGATATCAATGAGTGCACACTGGAGAGAGGTCTGTGCCACTATCAGTGTATCAACACCAGGGGCTCCTACCGCTGCCTCTGCCCACCGGGATACGAGCTGGGTCTAGACGGCAGGATGTGCACAGGTGAGATGGATTGTGGGAAGGCATTAGGAACGAAGGAAGAGATTAACCCCTTACATGCCCAGGCACTTAGGCTGCAACTTGGTTTATTTTGTTTCATCAGCATGCAGTTAACTCCTTAAAACTTTACCTGGTTGTATTAGAGTTCACCAGCAGACAGTGAGACAATGTGGCCTTTTCCAACAGGAAAACCAAGCAGGGATTGAGGGGGATAAGATAATCTCTATTCATTAGCAATTAGTTATGCACATATCTTTCCCAAATGGCAGAGTAAGCACTCAGCAAGATGCTTACCTCAAATGTGTTGATTTGAGATATTTGCGATTAAAGTTCCTACAGAAACAAGGAAAGTATTTAGAAAATATGGAATATCTTTAATCATAACTTCAAGAATATTCCTTTTTATGTAACAAATGGGGTATTATTGAAAAGGTTTTATTTTGATCTATCTGATGAAGGACATACTTTATTCTTTTAAAAACGGTGCTGAACTCTTTTTGTGATCAAACTCTTCAAATTCAAACTCACTCTCAGAATTTTTTTGATTAATTTCAAGGTTGTCATTGTATTGTATTGTATTGTATTGTATTTATTCAGACAAATCAAAAACAACATGTCTAGGGGTGCAAAAAAAGGTACGAATACCCATGCATGTCTGCACCCCTGGAGTACATCATCACAAAATTAAACAAATTAAAAATTATGATTGGAACATTGAAATACAAAAATCGAAATACATATAGGTACAAATATAATACAGTTATTGTAAAATGACAATGAAATCAAACTCTGGCCTTCGGAACAGCAATATATTGCACAAAAAATGGGTAACCAGGATAAAATGTAAATAAGTGATATCGCAAGAGAGGAATAATCATCTAAGACAACAAACCATATTGCAGGGTATACTAGCGGAATATTAAAACATGGACGAATACATAAAAAAAGTCTATATCATAGTATATGCACATTAATATTGCACCGGACAGAGTAAGGTTAAAATTCATCAAATGAGACTTATATGATATACATGATACATTGTAGAATGAATTCACATACATAAAAACTGTCTTAATAAATATTTAAAGCGAGAAAGAGATGTACTGGCTACAATGTTACTTGGCAATGAATTCCATTCTTGTGAAGTCTTGAGATAAAAAGAACATTTGAAATAATCAGTTCTTGCAAACGGGATATATACTTTCTTATTATGATCATTTCTACCAAATCTGTTCTCTCGTGTAATTCTTTGTTGTCCAGTATTCACTATATCATTTATCATTTTGTAAAACATTATAAGTCTGAAATACTTACGTCTTGTAATTAATTTCGAGAAATGTATCTTTTGCAACAACGTATCATAACCTGTTTCCCAGTCACGAAACAATAATCTAACAAACCTCTTCTGAACCCGCTCAAGTACGTTAATGTGAGATAATCTGTATGGATCCCATGCAGCAGCACAATATTCTAAACATGGACGTATAAGAGAATTATATAAACTGATTAAAACATGTGAGGGACAATGTAAAAAATTCCTTTTTATGACACCAATAATTTTATTACATTTAACATACGTTTCATTACAATGATCGTTCCAGTTGAGTGTTTCATTGATAATTATTCCTAGATATTTTTCTGAATGAGTTATACTTAATTTCTTTTCACATAAAACATAATCATAATCATATTTTGTCCTTTTCCGTGACATTTTCATAATCTTACATTTATTAACATTAAAGTCAAGATGCCATGTCTTAGACCATTTACACAAAGCATCAAGATCTCCTTGTAAATCGTCACAGTCTTCAAGTGAATTAATACACCTATACAAAATGCAATCGTCTGCATAAAGACGAATATTGGAAGATATATCATTAGTAATATCATTTATGAAACATAAAAACAAAATCGGACCAAGGATGGTTCCCTGCGGGACACCAGACTTAACATCAACCCAGTCGGCACATTCCCCGTTGAGCACAACCCTCTGCTCTCTATGTTCTAGAAAATTCATGATCCATTTCAAATTGGAGTTTACTACACCGTACCTTTGTAATTTAATTTCTAAAAGACTGTGCGGAACACTATCAAACGCCTTGGCGAAATCTAAAAAGACGATATCCACTTGGGAGCCTGAGTCCATCGCACTTGACCAATCGTGAATAGCTTCGATCAATTGTGTCTCACATGAGCGCTTTTCACGGAAACCGTGCTGACCGTCACACAATATGTTGTTCACTGACAGGTGATTAACAAGTCGACGACACACAATCTTTTCAAGTAATTTGCACACAATAGAAGTCATAGAAATTGGACGATAATTATTTGGGTCGTTCTTCTCACCTTTCTTAAATATAGGGCAAATGTTAGCTCTTCGCCAGTCAACGGGCAGCTTTCCCGAGGACAAAGATTCATTGAATAATTTACATAAGGAACTGGCTAATTGTTCAGACCCTTCTTTCAATATTTTTGCTGGCAAGCCGTCTGGTCCTTGGGATTTACTGACATCAATATTCTGTAATAATTTACGTACTTCAGCGACATCACAAACAATATTTTCCATGACTGGAACACAAAAAAACAAATCGTTTAGTTGGGGATGAGTAAACTGGGAATCATTGAATGTAAACTGAAACTGTGTATTTAAAATATGTGCAATCATTTTGTCATCTGTTACGTGAGTTCCGTTTACTACCAAAGATGATATCGTCTTTTGTTCAATCTTCTTTGATTTAACAAACTTCCAAAATCTTTTCGGATTTTGCTTTATATCCTCACATAAGGTATTACACATATAATTCTTATATTTTTGTTTCAACAGTTTCTTAGCTTCCCGTCTTATTTGTGAAAATTTTTCACGGTCATTCTTAGCGTTCGTTGTTTTAGCAATATCATATAACTTCTTACGTTTTTTAAGTATTTTCTTCACTTCTTTATCAATCCATGGTACGTAAGAACCAATAGTTACATTGCGTTTAGGTATGTTTTTCTCAACTGCATCTAGTAGACTACTCTTCCATATTTTCCAATCGGACTCAATGTCATTACATGATTTACCGTGCATTTGCGATTGTAACAGATCATTTCTATAAGAATCAAAGTTAGCTCTTGAGTAAAGATAAATCATCCTATGATTCTGATTCATTATCTGTGTGTTACAAAGAATCTTAAAAACAATAGCATCATGATCACTTATACCTGAAATAATTTTCACATCACTTATCATAGTTGGATCAGTTGAAAATAACAAATCTAGTGTATTACTAGATGTTATTGTAATTCTGGTTGGTTCCGAGATGTGTTGATAAAAAGAATTCATTTCTATTATATGTAACATTTGATCAGTCAACTGAGAATTGTCCAAATCAGTAACAAACCCGTCTGACCACTTTAACTGTGGGAGATTAAAATCTCCTGTCAGAATAATTTGCTTATTTCTCTTACCATTTTCGGTTATATGTGACAGAGATTTTTCTAATTCATACATATTGATCATACAACTATTTGGTGGTCTGTAGAATACACCTAAAAACAACGATTTCTTATTTGGAGAAGACATTTCACACCAGAGTATTTCACAATTTGTTTCTAAATCTTGGCGATGCGTTACACATATCTCTTGCTTATGAGCAATAAGTACACCACCACCATGTCTATTTCTATCTTTCCTTAACACGCTGTAATTTTGTGGAAAAATTTCAGCTGATATAACGTCACACCCCAAGTGCGTCTCAGTACAAAACATAACATCGGGATTTTCAATTTCTATGATTGCCTGTAATTCTTCCATCTTATTAACAACACTTCTCACATTCAGAGATATACATTTCAAGGTTTGATCAACATTATATCTACACTTATCAGAACTAAAACATTTCATACTTTTATCTGTTCTGCCTGTCTCTCTGTCTTTACCCTCATGCCGTGCATAGCATGACCCATGAACAATCTGACGGGCACTCTCTTCTTGGCCGACAATCTAGAATGGACAAAGTTTCGCTTTGTGTCCATATTGCATACATCGACTACACTGAAGTTGCATACCATGGCGACATGACTGCGACCTGTGATTGGGCTCTCCGCAATTTTGACAGCCGAGCGGGACTCCATGGTAGCTGGGATACAACTGAAGGGGTGGGGCACGGAGCACTGATGCGTACGATGGTCTGTCGAGAGCGTAACTGTAAGGGATGCGTTGGATGTCGGTATTTGTGCGCTTTTGGAGTGGCCGGGTGGGATGGTACACGCGAGACGTCGTGGGGTGGGGTGGCTGGTTGAGGTGATACATGTGATGGTTGGATGGGCCGTGGGGAGGAGGACCTTGGGGAGGCGGGTGGGAATCGAACCGTTGCTGTCGGAGGGGTAGGTTGGGTTGAGGATAGTATGGATGCGAGCTCGGTTGACTGGGAGGTCCGTTGCTGAGTGGGGGCGTGGTTGTTGCTGTGGCGAGATGGCGGCTGGGGGGTGGTTGACGATTTGGGGGCATCTGACGAGAAGTTGACGGATTTTGATGGAGACTTTGTTTATCTGTTCGTAGGGTTCCTGGAGGTGTCGGTGGTTCACTTGAGGGGGGTGCAGTTCGGGGTGCGGCTGATGCAGAAGCCTTGGGGATGTCCAACAGGGCATCAATAGCGTGCTGCACTTTACGTAACTCCATTGTTAGGTCGTCGACTCTTTGAGGCAGGCATTTGCATTTCATACAAAGAGGGCCAGAAGAGTCACGGGGAAGGGCGCACAGTTGACAAAGGCGATCTCTCGGCTGGTGAACTGAACTATTGTGAGACGACTGGTCGCTGGCAGTAGAAATGTCACTGTCCTTCTCAAGTACAATGCGGGTGCGGGTGAGGACAAAATGGCGGACTATAACCGGATTTAGCTCAGGGTATATCGCACCCAAGTCCTTTTCGATGAGGTTGTCCTCAAGGTCGGTGTCGGTCTCGATATTGAGAAGGCGTGATAGGCATATTATTTCCAGTGCCTTTCTGGTACTTTGGACAGTTACACCCTTTGGTAGTTTAAAGGAAAAGTTGCCAGATCCTGGTATCCCCTTGTACTTGTTTGATTTAGGGCCGGACACCATGGTTTCAGTTTACTGGAACGTAGAGTTTCAAGTTCGACACGGCACACACAGGTGGGACTAACGACCGACGAATGTGTGTGAACGGTATGTGGGTTAAACGAAATATGTACTTACTGTCGGTAACAGTAACATCTCACTTGGTAATCCATTTCGTGGTTGAAGCAAAATTTCAAGGTCAGTGATATTCCCGGGAGGTCCACATTTAGAGAGTTTTCTGCTGGTGAGATGACAAGTCCGCTTTTCAGAGTTTTGACGCCTAGAAACTTGTTGAACACCTTAGAAAGTGCACCTTAGAAAGTGCGTGCATCTTCAAGCTATGAATGCTTGTTTGACAACAGTCTTCTGCATTCACACTTTCAATACATGTGCTATAATTCAGTCAGATCATAATGATTCACTATATCCCGAGTGGTTCCCAATTGATGTGTTCTCTTATTCTTTTCTTTAATCTGTACACGTATATCTCAGTTATGTTCGGATGTACACACTGTATGTTCTATTGTCTTGAGAACGATAAGAAATGACTGTATTTCATTTCTAATATATATTATATGCAGAAAATTCCCAATAAATTCATTTCAATTGAATTGAATTGAATTGAATTGAAAATGACATCTTCCATTATTTTCTCAACTTTTCTCTGTGGTTTAGATGTGGATGAGTGTCAGCAGGAACACGGATGTCAGTTTGGATGTGAGAACACAGCGGGTAGCTTCAGGTGCACCTGTCCACCTGGATTTGAGGGTCTTGATGGGTACGCCGAGTGCCAAGGTAAGATTGCAAGCATTGGACTGATTATTTGTATGTCTGTTTGAAGGTTTCCATGGTGGTAGAATGTCTACTGGTAGGTGGTTTCATGGTATACCCCAGAAGTACCCTCCCAGATAGGCTTACCATGTTTTGCTGAAATTACAGCAAAAATGTGAATAGGGAGAATGGAAATGAGCAAGTTGGTCCTGGGACTTTCATTTTTGTGATTTCACTGAAATTACAGCAAATCTATTGATGTAAGTGGGGTATTGAGATTTGTTGAAAAGCAAAGGGATTGTCTTATTTTGCCGTAATTTCAGCACTTTTTTATCTCGTGGACTAACCTGTAAATATGTGGAGAACTTGTGTTATGAACGGGAATTAAAAAAAAAAAAACTTGACAATGCTTGAATTTGTCATTTTCTACCAAACACTGTCTTTTATTCTTTCTTTGATGTGAGTGTGGTTCTATAAAAGACCTACTCAATTCTTATTTTGTGGCAAGCATATTGCAGCTTCCTGAAGATGGGTGATGAAAGTTTGTGATACCCTCTTTGTATTGTCATGAATTACAACACAATTGATAACCAAATGTCTGTAACTTTCTAGCCCAACATCATATTTCCTCTCTCACTCCAGCTCCTAGTGAGTGTGCTGCAGGGCTCTGCTCACACAGGTGCATCAACACACCGGATGGTTTCCGCTGCATGTGTCCCCAGGGTTACCGTCTCCATGACAACGGACGGCACTGCGAAGGTATGACATTCCAAAATATTTTGTCTTGCTTGGTTTTGTATTCTTGCTTACGAAAATGATAGTGGACAGTGATTTTCTGAGTCAGTAGACTTGTTGCCCTAGGCAGTATTTGTGTGCATGTTATGATGATGATGACGATGTTGTTGATGAGAATGATGGTGATGATGATGATGATGACAATGACAATGACAATGAGGACAGTGATGATGATGACCATGATGATGATTATGTTGATAATGGTTTTGATGGTAGTGGTGATGATGATGATGATGATGATGATGGTAATGATGATGATGATGCCTTCACACTCCTATTGAAATAAACAATATAGAAGCTTATGTGTGTATGTTCTTCCTACCACCAGATGTTGATGAATGTGCCACGCCCACTCAAGGGGGATGCCAACACGAGTGCCGTAACACCCTTGGTAGCTTTGTCTGCTCCTGCCAGGAGGGCTACATCCTCAACGTGGACCAGAGGAGATGCGATCCTGGCCCAGACTGTACCACCTGTGACAACTGTCCCCGGGGTGAGAGGCTGAACCATGAGAGTGGAGTCTGCGAAGGTAAGAACATGAGAGTGCCAGAAGGGCACTATTGCGTTCTAAGATTTGAGCATAAATAAAAACAATACAATCAATTTTCATGAAATAAAAAGTTTATTTAATCAAAAGTGGGTAGATTTATAAGCATTTTTCCGAATAAAGGGCAGAATAGAACCATTGTGGTTTTAATTTCGGATATTTTATAGAAATTAAAGTTAATTCAAAATTTTCACCATCATACCAATAACTCAATACCCCACAAAATTGTGATAAAGCCCTTCTGGTTCTCAGCCGCCAATATGTACAAGCGTTTTTTACCCTTGTCATCATAAGAAGACATGGAATGAAACAAATTTCAAACTTTTTCCCATGATAAAATGAAATGCGCAATAACCTATACACCTGTTTTAAGAAGAATTAGATATCAAACTATATCATTTGTCCTTCCAGATCTAAATGAATGTGACCTTGCCAATGCCGGTACCACCCTCCCCTGCCGGGACCCCCGCTGTCCCAACGGACCTGAGCCCAAGTGCAGCCACATCTGCATCAACACCCAGGGAGGCTACTATTGCACCTGTCCCCGAGGGCAGACCCTCATGCCGGATGGCCACACCTGTTTCGAAGGTTGGTGGTTCAAAACCCATCATGCTTGCATGGTTTGCGGGACTGATGTGTTTTGGCCTTTTGTCCCATTTTTTGGCCCTCTTTTTTTTGCCTTCTTGGGCATGCTTATTAACAGTCATTGCTTTAACTCCTGTCCCCGTTATGTTTTGATGAAGTTGATGAAATACCACCTTCATGGAATTATTCAGAGATTGACCCCATCGTAAAAGATAAATATTCCAGGGGCGGGTCCAAGAATTCCGTAAAGGTGAGGTGCCTTTACATGATTAAAGGGGAGGTGCCATCCCCCCCCCCCCCATTTCTTCTTTATATTTCCTTTGTGTAAGCAAAAAATAAAGAGGGGGCGTACACCCTGTGCGCCCCCCTTTAGATCCGCCTCTGAATATTTCTCGTATAGATGATAGAAATTTGCAGTGTTACTACCTGTGTAAGCTATCTTTATACCATTCCTGCTGGAGAAGGGTAAAAAAGTTTGCTTTATCATCATTAATAGCTTAGACCACAGCATTTAAGTGATGTGTACAAACCTTGTCTGTTTCTTCATTTAACGTAACCCACATAACATGTGATTGCGCTCATTGCCTTAAACACTTTCATGATCTACAAATTCCATTGTGTTGGCTCTTGTTCCCTCTCATTCAAAAGATTGTGAGCAAAGGCAGAGGTAATAGCAAGGGTATTTGCATAACCCTGTATTCAAATACTTTGATAAAAGTTTTGTGAATTCCATTACTGGTCTTTGCGAGTCATACATTTGAAAGTCTGTGTGTATTCCACAGTGCAGAGGAAAGGTTTGTGCAATTATGTAATTATGTGTACATGTACTGTACCTAACAAATTTCCTTCTCTATTGTTCATTACTACACACATATATAATATTTATGAGAATGCATTTCATAGGCCACTTCATAGGCCCTTCATAGGCATTTCTTTAAGAAGTCACAAATTCTGAGACATACATCGATACATGTAGTGTCCATTTTCACACTTCTGTTTGCCTGTACAAATAGAATCACAAAGTGTGTCTATATATTTGTTTATTTAAATACTTATGACACTTTCACCATATGTTATTTAAGTTATGTTATTGTAGTCAATGTCAACAAGTCCTTGAGTTCATGCATCGATTATCATTGTATTACTGTTAATTTGTTAATGAAAAAAAAAACCTATACTTTATAGATACAGTGTACGTATATCCCACATCAGAATTTAGAATAATATATGAAAGGTGTAAGAACAGTTAGTTACCTACATTGTACATGACTTCCACAGTTCACACCTCTACCAACAGGATACAGAATAAAGGGTAAAGAAAATCGGCAAAAGGTGTTAAAAACAAACAAACAAACAAACAAACAAACACAAACAAACAAAAAATAATATGCTATTCAGCATGTAATTATTACTTTGTAACAAGCTCTCATGTTTTACCTGTTAAAAAACATGTCCCAAGTATGTACTAAATGTTGAAAAAAAGTCATTTTTTGGTTGGTACTTGGTATAAGGTTATTATGCAATTATTACTTTATTTGTAGTTTCAGGCACTAAGTAGGTTCTAGCCCACCATACATGTAATGTGTTAAATTCACAACTTTACTTGTGTAGGCAGTAGATGGGGTGAGGGTGTGGGGAAAGCAAATTATTTGCGACATCACAATAATGCAATACAAATGTCAGATTCCAGACAGAAAACTTATCTGAATTAATTGAGTGTACATCTTAAGGTCACAAATATAATGGTAGACTTCCAAATTTTGTCATCTCCTCTATCATGCACTTGCATGTTCTCCCATTGTAGGAGTTTTCTATTTCTCATACCCCCTTTCCTTTGAGGTAAAAATAGATTATATACTCAGATGTCCCTATCCTGAATTCATTATATTTAATATCTCATGCTTTTAGTCGTTAGATCCATTGTTCTACATTTTCAGTCCTCAGACATTGTTGTCATTGTCTGTCTGTGTAGAAAAGCTGCTATTAATGTCATGTCTGGTCTTGATGAGTGTCGTATGTGACTGTGCATCACAAAACGAACAAAAAGTTGCACACACTGATTTTGTGTGAGGACTGAAAATAGGTGAAATGGGTCAACCTAGCCAATCTTGACTTTTCTGTATTTTCTGAAAGAGCAAGTCTTCCTCTATATTTTGCTAAAATTTGGGATAATGAAACAAACAGGAAGGTGTGTGTTTTTTAGCAGTTTTATCTCTAACACTTTTTGTTTAAAAAGATAGTGTGATTAGGTGTGTCTTTACAGTCCTTTATTCATTTCTTAAAAACCCTGTACACACTCTTCACTTTCAACTCTAATAACTTTAGAAAGGATGATGCTACTGCTTTGAAAGTTGGCACTAATCATGGACAGAATGTGTTGATAAAACATCTTCAATTTCATCTTAATCTGATAATTCCTTCATTGTTGTTACTCCAGTGGTTTACATCCTTTTTTTTTCCCATTCATCACACAGCTGGCACGGCTTGGTAAAGATTAAGCACTTCAATAGACCCTGTGCTTCAGAGCCTCTTTTCTCAGTTCTTACTTTTCTGAGTTTGTGCTTTCATTCCAGTATGTAGATAGGTTAGGAGAGTCCATTTGATGTGAGTTAAATAAATCATTTTGTAGCTTAAATTCAGCTCTTTCAGAATATGTTTTTAACTGAAACTCCATGTCTGGTGACTTTTTGATGGTTTTGTGATGCAGGGTCACATATGAATAGAATCTTTGAATCCACTCTCATTTCATGGTGTGTTCATACTCCTTGCAGGCATTCATTGAAATGTTTCATCATATCATGGTTTATCCAAAGAGTGTGATTTGCCTCTCACTTTCCACATCTTCAGCCCAATGTTATATCATGCCCTGTTCACATTCCCCTCATAAGATCATGCAGTGTCTGTTTCAAATCATCATGCTGTGTTCATACATGTCACATCATCCATCATGTGCACAATCGTCTCTGCTGCTTTGAGCATGCTGCATGTCTTACCGTCGATGCTTGTTTGAACACACTACACACACGCAGTACCCAGAAACCCGATGTGTAGCCCAGCCTGTATGAACGGGGGTACCTGTCGCTATGCCCCACACTGCTCCGACAAGCCATCTTGCCCCACAGCATGCGCCTGCCTATGGGGCTTCTTTGGCCCGGTTTGTGAATATGGTGAGCACCCCCGTGAATTGTACACAGTCTCATTGTGAGTGTATGACAGTGCATCATGTGGTATCCATTCTCCTCTGTGATCTCTATAGTCATTTCCTGTACAAATGAAGGCTTCCGTGCACATGTTCAATGTATTCATGTATAGAGTGCAATAATGTATGTTTTGTCATGTAGAAAATGAACACAGGAACCCCACCATTTTTGTTTCTTTACAGTTTGGTAAGTATATGCCCAATTTTGTGCATATGAGATTTGTAATTGCATGATTTGCAGTTTTTTTATTCTATAGAACTGACAAGTATTTCCTAAATAATCAGAAAGTGTAGCGCATTAATGAGTATAGAAATCGTCATTGGAGAGCATTGTGAATAGGAGAGGAGAGAGATAAGAGTAACTGATGATGAATTTAAACAAATTCCACCAATTACATGATATCACATTCAACAAAAACTTTTGCACATTCGTAATGACATCTGCCATATCTAAAAAAAAAAAAAAATGTCCACCAATTTATCACCTCAAAGACCTTCATTTTCACCTGCTTTCTTGTCTGCCAGATATAAGGATTGCATCGGATTAAGTGCAGAGTAATCAATGAAATGAATGTAACAAATATCAACTAGTGAGCTCATCAAGCAAGTCTTTTTGCAACATCATTTCTCCATCAGAGCCAAAAGGACTGATGAGTTTTTTTTGATCGTATATATTGATGACTGCTTTTTGTAATTCATGACACGGTATCTCCCAGGCAGTTAAATCATGATAAACATTATGAATAGCCCTGTCATAGACTCGCATCAGCCAAGATATACTTAGGACTGAGTCTGAATGGGTTTGATAGCCAGCCAAGCCCCTCCCACAACCCGCACAGTCTACTCGTTCTGCGAGACTGCATGAATCAACGGAGGAAGTTTGTTTCCATGCCGAATGTTCAAGAAAAGGAGGACAGGCATGTGAGAGCTGGCCCCAAAAAGAAATCGGGAGAAAAAAAATAAGAAAAAGTGAGAGTTTGCTGCTCCCAGGGGGATACATTCCTTCCTCAATTAGAGAATGACACTACAGGAAGTGTGGCTTGAGTTGGAGGCATTTCTGCCCTTGTCTGATCAGGGCCGATGCCATCCCAGGTTGCCATGGCGACCACATCAAACTTAAACGTTTGGGAGAGACGGGAATTGACTGCGGAGGAAGCCGGGGGAGAATGAGAGAAGATGGGAAAATAGGGAGATATCCAGACAGAAGAAAAACACATTTAAATTGATGGATAGTGAGGAGGGATAAGGAATTTGTCACTCTTGAGATTCAAGAATGCCTTCTGAGCCATTAAAGGACATGTTCACCTTATGTTGACTGAGAGAATGCATCAATATTATTAGAACACATCAGTGAAAGTTTTAGGAAAATTGAACCATCCATTCATAAGTTATGAATTTTTGAAGTTTCAGTGCCACCATCACTGGATGAGAAGACTAACTACAGTTTGTGATGTCACATACGTAAAATAATATAAAAGAATTTATAAAGAAAATGTAACATATGTGACCCGCTACAACAAAATGATCCTAAAGTCGGGCGTGGTGGATTATTTGAAAATTGCATGACACAATTCCCTAATCTTTCTGCTTTAAATTGATATATAACACATCTTATGAAAATAATTGGCTGCGGAGATATCAATGTTTAAAAGAGAGCATGTCGAGACGTCTGGGAAATCACTGTTTCGAGAAAAGCGCCCTAAAAGTTCTCCTTGCGAAGCAATCACGATCAAGGGACACGCAAGTCAGTATTCACCTCTGGACAATAGAAGGTAAGCCCTAGCAACCCCCGAAATGCTCATTCAAACACAGCGTCGGCGGTCTCCTCACCGACCAATCAGTGACCAGGATGCATAGCGCACCCCGCTAGCATGCACCAGTCGACTGGGCAGTGTGCGAGCTTCACGCTTCGGTTAGCAGCAAGCAGCAAACTGACCAATGAGATCACTCTGGTTGTTGTTAGGGGCGGAGCCTACGTGTGGCGCTCAATCCAAATGTTCGAACCCGTTTCTGCTTCGTTGAAACGCCAAAAAAACATGGCCCAGAAAAACGCTATTTTTGGGTCTGTCCTTTAATCATTTTCCTTCAAAAATTCGACAGATGATAGAAGACATGTCAGACTCTAATAATATGTCAAATTCAGAAAATCTTAAGTTTTGACCAATTTTGATGCTCTGACTTCAAACTCTATTTTCACGGCTTCGACCGTTCGCGACTTTAGGACCATTTTGTTGTAGCGGGTCACATATTTTCACTTTTCTAGCACTTTTAAAGAGCACTTGGCTTGCCTCTTCCATAATGCGGGGGGAATGATATTTCCTTAACATACATCAGTAACAGGTTGAGGGAATGTGTACCATTTAAAAAAAAAATGAAATTTTGTGGATTTCTTTTCATATTTCCTGTATGTCATTCTACGCATGTGACATCATAACCTGTAGTAGTCTTCTCATCCAGCAGTTACTGTGAAGAAACTGTAAAAACTCAAAGCTTTTGAATGGATTATCTGATTTTCGTCAAACTTTCACTGATGTCTTCTACTAATATTGCTGCATTACTCAATCCACATGTATGTGAAGATGAACTTGTCCTTTAAGTACCATAGTTCTGAAACTGCTGGTTTGGTAGCAACATTCTAGTGTACTGTAGGCAGTGCATGCCTGTATAAACCAAAAATCTCCCTGTGGACATGGTAGGAATCACAGCTCACATAATCAAAGTTTCAATATTTAACTATTAACTACTGAGGGTCATTCACCCTTTAGTGGGCTACCTTAGTGGATTGGCTTTGATATCTGAAAAGTGATAAGTAATAAATAATAAATACAGGGGGGCATTTCATGAAGGAACTTGCCGGATAAAATGTCCGACAAGTCAATTACATCAGACAAATTCAGAGAAATCAGCCAATCAGACTAAAGAATTTCTCAAAACTTGTCGGATATAATTGACTAGTCAGATATTTTATCCGACAAGTTTCTTAATGAAATGCCCCTCAGAGCACCTAATCCCTCTATTTAAAGCTCATGTTGTGTTATCATGGCCTTCCTGTTAGACTTATGGGCAAATTTGTACACCTGAAAGGACTTGCTAAACCGACAATTGGGTCATGTTTGATGGATTACTGCACACTGATGCAGAGGTTTGGCACGTCATGTTATTTCTATGTGCTGGGCAACGTAAAGAAGTTCATGTGACATAGAAAGCAACTGGTCTTTGATGTGTGTGAACAATATGTCAGTGATGAATTTACATGTACCAAATTACAAATTTCAGAAGGGAATACATTCTACCCTAAACGATGATAGAGTCAAGTGTGCCCAATGCGGGATGGACATGACTAATTTATCGGAAATTGGGAACAAGTGCAAGCAAATCACTCCACAGAAATGCAAATCACATTTCACTCTACCTGGCTGTGTATCAGATTTGATTTCATTTCAATATATTGCTCTTATTTAGATCTTCTATTCACATTCACAGCGACTGTTGAACATAATTGATAGAATTCTAAATCAGTGCATCTGTTACATTATGTTGGCGTAATAGTAGTGATATTAAACCATATTTGTAATGCACATAATACAATATTTCTAAGTGCAAGGGGAACAGAAGAAAGGATAATAGGGGAAAACTGAGAGATACCAAAGAAATATATTAAAAATACTAAATTACACATAATTAAAGATGAACATGACATAGATCGTATGTATCAGTAAACAACCAGGTGTTATGATTAGGCCTATGCTCAAAACTCGATGAAAGTGTTGATTACTATCATGCTTTCAACAAAATGTTATGAAATGAAAAGGCTTCTCCTTTGCTTTGAACTGTGCAGACATATACTAAAAAGATATGATCATATATACAATATGCCAAAGTATGTGGTCTGTTTACCGTTTCACTGTTCACAGTGTGTGGGAGATGCATTTATATCAATTCCAAGTCGGCAGCACACGGAGGAAAAGATATATAGCCCACATGTTTGGCATATCAAACGGAGGCCACAGAAATTACCTCCAAATTGATTTCACCGTAGGAGACCAAGTGAGATGATATGTTTGATGGTACAGATGTGAGACTGCGTGCTTCCGAAAGTCAGACACAGGACGATACGTTGACTGTACATTGAAACGTAGAAATGCCATATTTCAAGAGCAGTGCTGTGCCTCTTTTTAAATCTTCAGATACCATGCCCTATGGATATCATATTCCTCCCAATAGAGTTTGTATATGATACACAAAGTTTTTTTTCAAACAGGTAGTTAATTGACCATATGAATGCCAAAGATATGCATTTAGAATGATTGAGAGATAGTTTAAACTGTAATAAGCATCTAGAGATTTTAGGGTAGTTATGATTTCATTTCTCTGTTTATCTTCATCATTCCTTTGCTTCTGGATTGACAATTACCAAAAAAAAAACAACCACACACAAGCAAATATATGACGAAAACAATCTTACAAAACAACTTACAAAACCAACAGTCATGATTATATGAATGATGATTTGCATGGTTGTTATTATTATGAAATGAATTTAATGATAATAATAATAGTAATGATGATAATAATGTTGATAATAGTAATAATAATAATAATAATAATAATAATAATAATAATAATAATAATAACAATAATAATAATAATAATAATAATAATAATAATAATAGCAATTAGAGGTAGAAGTAGTATCATCTTTTTTCATTTTCAGTATTTGTAGAGTAATTCATCTGCTATTACTATTTGCTCACGATACCCTGCATTAAAGCCCATAGCCTACGTTGTAATTACAACAATGATAAAATAAAAGATACAGAAATTAATCATACACAATGTGTTTCTTTCGTGGTAAATTACTCCTGTGTAGAAATGATTCATATTTGTAGAGACTGCATTTGTAATCTGTCCTATGTGTGCCTGTCTTTGATACACCAGGAGAAGGCCAGTCAAACTGTCAGCCCCCCTGCCTTAATGGAGGCTCCTGTGTGGAGGGGCGCTGTGTGTGCCCCTCTGGACTAACAGGGCGCACCTGTGCCACAGGTGAGTGGTGGTAAATCTTCATGGCTGTATACCTCATAGAACTGAATTCCTTAGCACAGACATATGCTTTATTTCTACCCTCTATTAAACAAGTTAAAAGGTACGTATCTGTATACTGTGGAAATCAAATGGGAGAGCAAAGAAATCATTTCTTACTCTCTTTTTGTGCAAAGTCATACAGTACATTTTGAGAACTCAGGAATCTGCTTTAAAATGTTAAAGGCAATAGTTTGGTTTGATTCTTTTTATGGATGTTGTAGCAGATATTAAACCAAGCAAACTTGTAATGTATCTGATTTATGAATTTGCAGCATAATTCTACATTAATAGAATTAGGACATGAGAGTTGGAATATCATATTACCTTCTAGGTGCAAAGGAAATTAAAACAAATGTATCTGGTTTATGAATTTGCAACATAATTCTACAATAATAGAATTAGGACATGATGAGTTGGATTATCATATAACCTTCTAGGTGCAAAGGTGATTAAAACAAAATTTGGGAAAATGTATCCCTTTGTGTTCTCTGAGTGGCAATTAGCTCAGAAAACCCCGTAACATTTTACACAGCATCCAAAGTCCCTGGCACAGAATGGATTTTAACGGCATCTCTCTAGAATGGGATCCAATCTTGCAAAACAAGTGCAGTATGCAAACTATCCTATCATCTCTATTTCAGCAGTATGATTGTTTGACGATGTAGGAAGCATTTTTTTTTTATTTCTCAAGGGAAGGACTATTGAAAGCTATTAAAAAATGATTGAGGTATACGCGTATCAGTTCATTTTTGTTATGTGGTTGTTTGTTCCAGACATCAACGAGTGCCTGGTATCGGATCAGTGCCAGTACCAGTGTCAGAATACCTTTGGGAGCCACACCTGCATCTGCCCCCCTGGCTCCACCCTCAACAGGGACGGGGTCACCTGCAATGGTGAGTGGACAGTCACTTGTTACTTGTTGCAGGAATTCCATTCACAGCTCCAAGGAAGCTATACCGGGATGCAAATTGTGTCGTGTGCCAATGGAGGTGCCAAAGTGACAAGGTTGTGCATGTCTCTCTTATGTACAATAAAAGCGAGAGTGTCTGTGCAAGTGAAAACATTGGTCCCTTTCTACCAGCATGTAGAACCCAGCAGGAGGTTGCATCTTGTTGATGAAGGGCAGTGCTACCTCTCTGAATATGGCTAGGTTTGGAGTGAGTACCACAGATCCTGGTAAATTACTCCATAGTCAATTGACCTTGGGAAAGTTGCAAATTTGAATGTGTCTGTTGTAGCTTTGGGTGTGACATATTTGGCTGGGTGGTCATGTCTTCTGAAGTAAGTTGCTTGGATGATACCCTGAGGAAAAGGCATGTCACACCCTATTCAGACTGGTGGACTCCGCAACTTGGTGTAATGCTTGCTTGAGCCATGCAGAATGAATCCAGATTAGCCATTGCCCTTCTAGATAAAGTAGTTCCATGAAAAGTGGTCTTCTTTTTCTAAAGTCAAGATGCAAAATGGAGTTTTAGATTCTTCTAATAAAATAATGGATCCGAGTTCTTGTTGAGTCATGATAAAGATGTAAGACAAATGTTGATAGCACTATCAAAAGTGATAACAAACATCATCTGATTTGAAAACTGGAACAGATATTAGGACTTTCATGCATTTTACACACTCCTGAATTTGTGCAATAGTATTGATATAGACACATATTTTCCTTGACATATTGGTATATGTACAGAACATGATACTCTCATCTTCAAATAAGAACAAGTGGAGTTAAATGAGATTAACCCAGTTTAATAGAAAAATCAGTTTGGAGAAAGTTTCCACTTTTTATTTGCCTGATCACTCTACATTGTGATATACACTGCATAGTTTATAGCAGTGCTTCAAACCCTATCTTGTGTTGTCTTATCATATCTTTCTTGAACAATAATCCACTTTTTCTCTCTCTCTCTTTGCAGATAATTCATGCTTCCCAGGTTGTATGAATGGGGGAACCTGTAACAACAGCAGATGTATTTGCCCCAAAGGTTATTTTGGACCTACATGTTCAGAAGGTCAGTGTTGATGCACCGGGATAAATGTGGATGAGAAAAACCTTTTGTCCTTGCAGGGAGGCAAAAACTCCTTCAACAAAGATAAACATGAAGTTTTGGAAACTCAATCTTGTGCTCATTTACACTGACATCATGACAAAGTCTACAAATGTATTTCATTAGCCACTGAAGTTAGTAGGCCTGAATTAAGTGGGAGTACTAAGCAATTACCACATTTGGGAAGAAAAGTGCTGCTCGTTTTAAATTCAAAACATTTTTTGAAAGAATCCTATAGCAGAGTTGCTGTTGAAATTCAATGGAGGTTATAATGTTTCTTTGTGATCAGATTCATAAAATGAAAAATGGCCCAGTTAATTCAATTGGTATGTTCTTATTGACATTTTGTTAGCCAAAGATTCTCTTTTCCAAAATATGACAGCTCATTTTTGCCTGTAGAGTGCCAAGGCCAACCTCATTTATGTAAGATTAATATCCTGCTTTGTAGAGTTGTGAAAATGTTATAGATTTTCTTGCTGTTGTCAATGATTTCTTGATGATATGATGAAAGTCTAATTTTGTAAGAATCTTTATTCCATTAGAGTTGTCTGTCTTTATAGTCTAGAAGTTAAACTAATACATCATAAATGAATCAGAACATATCACAAGATGTTAAGCATTATCCTGTTTTCGAAGCAACAGTCTTCCTTGCAATTAGTCATGGCTGTACGCCAAAAATCATTTTAGGACAAGATGAGTGGGTTGAAATAAAGAGGGGTATTCTAATGAACGTGTGTGCAGGTGAGTGTAAACAGGAAATTGCAGTTAAGAAATGATTCAAAGGAATGTTAGGAATATTATTTAAAGGATTGGGTAGAATTCCTTTCTTTCCTTATCGTCAAAGTGAATAAATTCTAGGTAGGCAGCGTATGGAGTGGGCATTATGTATGGACATTTGTGTATGTAAAGTGCTTTGAGAACCAATCCGTGAGTTGAATTGTGCTTCATTATATTATTATTATTATTAGTAGTAGTAGTAGTATTGTTGTTGTTGTTGTTGTTGTTGTTGTTGTTATCATTATTATTATTATTATTATAATCATTATTATTATTGTTATCATTATCATTATTACTGTTATCTCTATCTTCACAAGATATCTCTTGGAGATTAATATCACGTCAAGTTCCATCCTGGAACCTTAGACTTCCAGTACTTTTCTCAGGATTCGTGCCGTCCCCAGCAATGCTGCTTTTTGGAGCGTTTGCAAAAAAAATTATCATTATTACTATTATTATTGTTATTATTATTATTATTATTATTATTATCATTATTATTATCATTATTATTATTATTATTATTATTATTATTATTATTATCATTATTGTTATTATTATTATTATTATTGTTGTTATTTTTATGATGATGATGATGATGATGATGATGATACTTCATTGTGTTTTTCTCTTCCATTGTAAAGATATCAACGAGTGTCTGAATCAGAACGGAGGCTGTGAGCACATGTGTCGGAACACACTGGGAAGCTTCGTCTGTTTCTGCCCCCTAGGGTCCAGACTTAACGCAGATGGACTCACATGCACTGGTAGGGGGCGCCCTCTTCTTTTTTAATTTATAATCTTATGTTTTTAGTCTGTGCATGTTACTTCTTGTAAAGAATATCTTTTAAATGTATGGCAACTTGGGAAGGTAGGTCAGAAATGATAATCCGTTGCATTGAATAACTCTTTTCAAAAATATGGATTTGGATATTAGAAATTTGTACTTGAAAGAGTGGATTTCTATGGGTATTAATAGGCCTTTTACATGTGCATTGATAGGAGTTATATGTGGTTTTCACAAATGTTCCACCTATTTGATTTTATATGTTGTTTTGATTTTGTATGAAATTTTGGTTTGCTATTTTGTTTATTTGTTCATTTGTTTGAACAGGTATTCAGTGTATTCCACCATGCCAGAACAATGGGACATGTATCAACCAACGCTGCCAGTGTCCGGCTGGTTTCCAAGGCAGTACATGTCAGATAGGTATGAACTAGGCCAGCACATTTCCCCCCCCCCCCTCCCCCCATCATCCCCCTTTCTTGATGCACTTTCACTTTTGTCCCCATGTGCAGTTAGAGGGGAAATTCAAAGATGAAATTGGAACAAGTTCCAAATATATTCAGATTCGCTGTTTTTTCAGACGTACAAATAAGTACAAATCTCTGAGTTTTATAATTCCTACAATATTTTAGATCACACCTAAATATCACAATCTATATTAGCAATCCTACATGTACACTACAGCTAAATTTTGCACATTGAATGCATTGGAATTGTAATATTTTTTTCCCAGTGTCATATAAATGCGAGTAAAGCTTTCAGCCTCTTGTATTCCTTTTAGATTCTTGTAAAACGTTAGGTTTTAGCTGTTGCAGCTATCACCTATGGATAGCTGGTGTACAGGATATTTGTTTTTCTTTACAAGAAAAAAAAGATACAGTTAATACCATTGTTACATATGTGACATCATATTTTGATGTCCCTTCACAATTTTTATGGTTTTATCTTTGTCAATTTCTCATAAGATGTCAACGAATGTACAGTCTCGGACATGAGTCCTTGTAGCGTTGGCTGTGTCAACACCTACGGGAGTTACCGCTGTACCTGTCCGGCTGGGTACCAACTCGGTGCTGATGGCAGGTCATGTAAGTACATTATGTGGTCTCAGAATTGGAAGTATTTATATCACAGTTTACTGCTTTATTGTTTGCCCGTGCTATCCATATTGGCTTACTTGGTATTTTGATTTTTTGAAAGCCAATTTTTCATATCAGTGGGAAAATTTACCTGCCCATGTATGTCTGCACACATATATGCCAACTAGAAAGAAAAACTACAGAATAAGAATTTAGTCTACATCTACACTGTGAAAGAGCTATCGGGTAAAATAAAAATATGCAAATACTCCCTGAGATTTTATGCATTTGTGACCCGCTACAACAAAAGGATCCTAAAGTCGCTGACGGCTGAGCTGAGAAAATCGAGTTTGAAGTCACATCATCAAAATTGGTAAAAACAATTGAATTTACTGATTTTGGCAAAATTTAGTAGTCTAATGTTTTGCCTATCATCTGCTGAAATTTTGAAGCTAAATGATCAAAGGAAAAGCAAGAAATCAGCATTTTTCTTGGCTGTGATTTTCCGACTTTCAACGTAACAGAAACGTGTTCGAAGATTTGGATTTAGCGTCGCAGCTAGACTCCGCCCCTAGCAACGAGGGAGTGATCTTATTGGTCAGTGTGTGGCATCCTGATTACTGATTGGTCATGCGTAGACCGCTGGCACTGAGCTTGAATGAACATCACGGAGGTCGCTAGGAGCATACCTTCTATTGTCAAGCGGTGAAAACTATCTTGCCTCCCCATGATCATGATAGCGTCGGAAGGAAAACTTTGAAGCCGTTTTTCTTGAAACTCTGATTTCCTCAACCACTTTTCATGTGCTAATAAAATCTTCGATATCTATGCAAGCGAGTACTTTTATGAGTTGTGCTATATATGAAATTAAAGTAGAAGAGTAAGAGAATAATGTCATGCCATTTTCAGAAAATTGTCCTCCCTGACTTTCAGATCCTTTTGTTGTAGCGGGTTACATTTGTTCAAATCCATTTTACATCATGAACCAATGATATGCACACACCACATTAAGGTTAATTTGTTCCTAGTACACTGTTTTAGACTGGCTAATTCCACAGTGACAAGTGTAGGCATTTCTGAAATTGTTTTGCTTTGTCAGGCAATTCCTTGATAGATCCTGTAGTAATGAGAACAATCAATTACTCCCTAAGAGCTTTAGAGTACAGAAGAAACTTATTTAGTCATTGGTAATCAATGTCAATGATTTCTTTGCTTGATATTTGCTCTTTTCAGGTACCCTACCATGTGAAACTGACTGCCTGAATGGAGGGGTGTGCAACCGAGGGGTGTGTGACTGCGCCCCTGGATTCACTGGCAGAGATTGCAGTCTAGGTACTCCCTGTTTGTGTTGTTCTGTTTTCTTGTCAGTACAAATCTAGGAGGTCAAGATCAGATTGGTCCTACAGTTTAAAACCAGATAGAAAGATTTGAATTTAAAAAAAAAAAAATCTAGAAATTTGTCTAGTCCCAGCTACTCACTTTGATATTAGCCATATTCTCTGACTGCTAGTTTGACTTTTTTTCCATCATACCAAGTAATTATTGATATTAGAATAAGTCTGAAAAGAAGTTATGAAGCTGAATATTGATTATAGTCTGAGTAACTCTCAGGAAGGATATGTTATATTGAAACCAGTAATAAATCAAAGACGTGCTCACAAAACCTTTCATTTTAGGGTTCACACCTTAGACCAGTAGTTAGCTATTATCACAAATGTTTTAAAGATTGAATCTCTTTATGATAGCTGCTGTTACATTCATGTGTCTGTGTATAAAGGATTGATATACATATATATATATTTGTTTTTGTTACACCTGTATCAACGCCATTTACCAACTTGTAAGTTGTTTAGAAGATATTTCCATGTATACCGATGCTATCAATGTGTGTGCATTGTGTGAAGTTGGGAAGAAAAGTAAAAACAGGATGTAATGATTGCCTCTCTCAATGGTTGTGTATTCCCCTCTTCCACTATTCCCTTTTTATCTGTCTTCCCCTCCCTTTTCCACCAGATATTGATGAGTGTGTCACTGGGATTAGTAAATGTCCATCAGAGTGTCAGAACACGTTTGGTAGCTACCAGTGTTCCTGTCCAGAAGGCTTCCAACTCTCACCGGCTGGAACTGGATGCATCGGTGAGTTCTTCAAACAGAGTATGGCTCTTGAGGACAGATGCCCAATATTTTATTCTACCCATTACCATGAAAGCCTTTAAAAGTCACCAGGCTTTGAATTTATGATTTCGGTATTTTGTTGTTTTTATTTTCTGGGTTTTAAAGGTTTCTGATGGTATGTGATTAGTTTTGCATGATTTTCAAAAGCGTAGCACAGAAGTGCTTTGAAAGGTGGCCAAAAAATGTGGAAGTTCTATCAGAAAATAGACTTTGCAGTACAATGCAGTTAGCATGTAAGAGATAAGATTTTTAAATACAATAGGTCAAATTAAATCACAGACAGTAATAGACCCTATGTAACAGAATACAAAGTATAGTTATATATTTTGGATTGTTTGTGTGTTTAGTTTTGTAATAATGATAATAATAATAATAATAATAATATTAATAATAATAATAATAATAATAATAATAATAATAATAATAATAATAATAATAATAATAATAATAATAATAATAATAATAATAATAATAGTAATAATGACAATGATGATGATGATAATAATTATAATAATAATAATGATAATGATAGTAGTAGTAGTAGTAGTAGTAGTAATAATAATAATAATAATAATAATAATAATAATGATGATAACAATTATAATGATAATAATAATAATAATGATAATAATAATAATAATAATAATAATACAGGGTACTTATGATACGCCAATTCCACATAACTAACATGCTCAAGGCGCGGTAGAAGAAGTGAGTTATGAAATACAAACATCTTTACACGAACATGCACATGAAGATATTACAAACACAATGTGTATAAAAGTGTGTCAGATAATATCAATGTGCTATAAACATATCTTCAGTATTATTTAATGTTGACCTGTTGAGGATGGGCTGACTTAGCTACAACAGGCATTTCTCATAGACACTTGCCCAAATATGCTCGGGACTTGTCCTCAACGGGTTAAGTGAGAACTTTGATAATGTCATTTCAGAACAGAAACAGCCTGCTATAAATGTTCACAATGACAGCTAAAAGATGTGACCAGTTATAGATGGAGAAATGCAGTCTTGTGGACGTAATCGAAAGAGCAAACAGTGTTGGGTGGTCATTCAAATCACTTCATAGAATCTTGCCTCTACTCAGACAGGATACCAGTGTGATGAAGGAGAAAAGAAATCATACTCCTGTTCAGTATGTTTACAATCCAATCTGCACTCTGAAAGAATAAACATATGTGACCGTGCACCTCAAAACGAACATAAAGTCGCACACACTGATTTTGCGTGAGGACTGAAAATAAGTGAAATGGGTCAACCTAGCCGAACTTGACTTTTTCATATTTTCTGAAAGAGCGGGCCTTCTTTTACATTATGCTGAAATTTGGTATCATAAAACGGGCAGGAAAGTGTGTTTTTTAGCACTTTTTCTCGAACATTTTTGGTAGAATAGTGTGATTAGGTGTGTCTTTAGAATCCCTTTTTATGCCTCCGCAACGAAGTGGCCGGAGGCATTATGTTTTCGGGTCGTCCGTCCGTCCGTCCGTCCGTCCGTCCGTCCGTCCCGTTTTGTTTTTGTCAATATCTCAAGAACCGTGTGGTGGTTTTACATCAAACGTGGTATGAGGGTATATCCTTGGGGGATAATACTTTGTGTGGATTTTAGGGTCACAGGGTCAAAGGTCAAAGGTCACAGGTTATTTTGTGAAAAAAAATGGAAATTTCATGTTTTTCTCCATATCTCGCAAATGGTTCAAGGTATCTTCATGGAACTTAGTATATATGCTTGTACCGATGGGCAGTGATTATCTAGGGAAGTTGGGGGTCATGGGTCAAAGGTCATGGGGTCAAAGGTCAAGGTCAACTCCTCAAAATATCACTACTTTCCTTAAAATGCAATATGCCTGAAGGTTTTTTTTTTTTTAAACTTGATGTATGGCATGTATTACCCAATGTATATTTTTGGGGAAGTTTCTTGCCAAAAGGTCAAAGGTCAAAAGGTCAAAGGTCAAGTGAAAGTGCTAAATTGCACTTTTTCCTCCATATCTCGAAAGTAACTCGAGGTATCATCATGAAACTTACATATTCATGCATGTTCAACCTAACAGTGATTCTCTTTGGAACTGTGAGGTCAAAGGTGAAAGGCCAGGTTTAGATAATGCTATTTTCCCATTTGATACTGAAATTATACTTTTTCTCAATACCTTGAAAATTACTCAATGCATAAACTTATAAAAGGGTCAAAAGTCAAGTAAAAATCATCAGTTACCCAAATACCTGCACTCTGACATTTTAATCATTCATCCAATTGAACCTAGTTCTAGGAAAGTGAACATTCAGCACATTTGTGTCAAACCTGTCATTTTAATATTTTGCCAATTGTGTGAAACTGTCATCACACATTGTCAAGACATTGTACTATAGGCCAGAACCATGCATTATGGCAGAGGCATATCAGTAGCCGTAGCGATATATCTAGTTCATTTCTGAAACACCTTGTCCACACTCTTCACTTTGAACTCTGATAACTTTTGTAAAGATAGGGCTACTGCTTTGAAAGTTGGCATTAATTATGGACAGAATGTGTTAATGATGCATGCCTAATTTCAGTTTAATTTGATAATCCCTTCATTGTTATTACTCTGGTGGTTTACTTCCTGTTTTTTGTCCCATTCATCGCACAGCCAGCACGGTTTGGTAAAGATTAAGCGCTTGAATAGACACCGTACTTCAGAGCCTCTTTTCTCAGTTCACACTTTTCCTGAGTTTGTGCTTTCTTTCCAATATTTAGATAGGTTAGGAGAGTCCATTTGATTTGAGTTATACATCATTTTAAAGCTTAAAGTCTGCTCTTTCAGAATATGGTCTTAACTAAAAATTCATGTCTGGCGACTTTTTGTTTGTTTTGAGGTGCAGGGTCACATACTGTATCATGCGAAAAGACTCAGACTGTATGCAACATAGTGTTCAGTTCATATCACTCCAATCAGGAACTGATCACTCTCAAAATCAAATTGATCAAGACAAGTAAATCTGCAAAACCTGAAAACTCATTTTTGGGTTCATGATACCTGTAATAGTTATTTTGATGAATGATTAGTTATCAAATTGTTAGGACCAATGCAAATTACAATATGTAATTCACCATTACACTCATACATTACAGAAATGAAATTCAAATGGTAACAATAAATGCAGGCACAGACAGGTACATCCACTCGAATTGCTGCATGTTCCATGAGACATTTTGTTGAAGAAATGGTAAAAACATGTTTTTTTGCCTCAATTCCCAGATGAGAATGAATGTGAGACTATAGGTCAGACATGCTCCTTTGGGTGCACCAACCTCTTTGGTAGCTACACCTGCACCTGCCCCCAGGGCCAACAGGTCGGACCAGACAAGTTTTCCTGCATCGGTAAGACTGAGTTCCGCTCCCCTCAAAACCTATCACATGCAGTATCATTTGTTGGAACTTTATCAAGACTGAAAACATTTCTGTCACCTTTGATGTAGCTAGAAAAAGTATCCAGAGTGTAGAATTACATGGAGAAGAATACAATGAGGAGAAGTTAAGAAAGTATGAGAAAAGGCAATTGAATTTTTTTCTTTAATTTGTGAAGAGTGTTTCCATTTTGTACATATTTTTCCTCAAACGCTGCCACCCTTGTTATTAAATAAAGTGTGTTTAAGCTGTATACAGGTGTACATGATGTAGCATGCCCGTAACTGGAGGGATTCAGGGGGTTCCGCAGAACTCCCCTGGTTTCCAGCAGCCTAAAAAATAAAAGAAATAAAAGAAAGAACCCCCCCCCCCCCCAATTAAACAAATGAAAAGGGGCTTGTATAGGCATGGTTAGAAAATTGTGCTGAAGCCCTTTTTTATGCCTCCGCCAACGAAGTGGCCGGAGGCATTATGTTTTCAGGTCGTCCGTCCGTCCGTCCGTACGTACGTCCATCCTGTTTTGTTTTTGTCGATATCTCAAGAACCGTGTGGTGGTTTTACATCAAACTTGGTATGAGGGTATATCCTGGGGGGATAATACTTTGTTTGGATATTATGGTCACAGGGTCAAAGGTCAAAGGTCACAGATTATTTTGTGAAAAAAAAAGGTTGAAAATTCATGTTTTTCTCCATATCTCGCAAATGGTTCAAGGTGTTTTCATGGAACTTAGTATATATGCTTGTTCCAATGGGCAGTGATTATCTAGGGAATTTGGGGGTCATGGTTCAAAGGTCAGGGGTCAAAGGTCAAGGTCAACTCCTCAAAATATCAGTACTTTCCTTATATTTATGCAATGCCTGAAGGTTTTTTTTTTAAAAACTTGATATATACATGTATTACCCAATATATATTCTGTGGGAAGTTCCTTGCCAAAAGGCCAAAGGTTAAAAGGTCAAAGGTCAAGTGAAAGTGCTGAATTGCACTTTTTCCTCCATATCTCAAAAGTAACTCAAGATATCATCATGAAACTTACATATTTATGCATGTTCAACCTAACAGTGATTTTCTTTGGAACTGTGAGGTCAAAGGTAAAAGGTCAGGTTTAGGTAATGCTATTTTCCCATTTGATACTGAAATTATACTTTTTCTCAATACCTTGAAAATTACTCAATGCATAAACTTATAAAAGGGTCAAAAGTCAAGTAAAAATCATCAGTTCCCCAAATACCTGCACTCTGACATTTTAATCATTCATCCAATTGAACCTAGTTCTAGGAAAGTGAACATTCAGCACATTTGTGTCAAACCTGTCATTTTAATATTCTGCCAATTGTGTGAAACTGTCATCACACATTGTCAAGACATTGTACTATAGACCTATTAGGAGAACCATGCATTATGGCGGAGGCATATCAGTCGCCGTAGCGATATATCTAGTTTTTTTTTGCTTGTCAGCTGATTAAACACGAAAGTTGTCCAATTTTTTTCTGATTCTGGCCCCCCCCCCCCAAAAAAAAAAAAAAAAACAAATCCTAGTTACGAGCCTGTGTAGATAGAGAACAGAAATAAAACTTTCCTTGTTCAACCCTCTGTGGCCTGACTGACAACCACTATGCCTCCCTGTCCCATGCAGACATCCCTTGCCCCCAGCCGTGTCAGAATGGAGGTCGGTGTGTGAGGGGCGAGTGCCAGTGCCCCATCGGATTCATAGGAGTGGACTGCAGTCAAGGTGAGCTTCTCTTTGCATCACTGTTTTTTCTTTTTCCAATTTAAAGGGATCGTACAGTTTTGGTTGAGACCTAATTTCAGGTTTGTAACATTTTTTGGTGAGATAATGAGAAACCTCTTGTGAAATATGAAAGAGCATGTAATTCTATGAGGAATTCAACGTTTGTTTGATGAAAATTGGTTTTGAAATGGCTGAGATATCCAAAAAAGAGCGATTCTAATAAAGTGTGGGACCCACACTTTATTACGATCGCTTTGTTTTACTTTGTTTTTGGATGTTTCATTCCTTCCAAACCCGATTTTCATCAAATAAGCTTTGAATTCCTCTTAAAATGGTATGCTCTGTACTATATCATAAGTGTTTTCTTGGTATCTTGCAAAAAGTTAAAAGCCCAATTCTCATCTCCACCAATACTGTACTATCCCTTTAACCCATAAAATTCTTTGAGAATTCTAAGTGTAGAAATCAACCTTGCATCATTATTTTGATGCCTCTAAATCATGCTGCATATCAATCTCATATATGGAAAAGATTAAATCAAACTGAAGTTCAGTGGATCTTCTCAAAACAAAATCAGAATGAAATTTATTAGAAATTTCCAATTTGAGTAAAAAACAAGATCTTCTGTCTTCTGAAATGCATTGCCAATTTGAAAAGAATAATCAGAAAGCTTTTAAAAATGTCACAACCAAATAACAAAGAGCTGAAAAAAAGTTTTTCCTTTCCATTTGCAATACTAGCAACAATCATTTTAATTATGAAGAAAAAAAATCACTACCAAACTGATTATACAATATTGTATACATAGCAAACATGTTAGTGCATGTTAGGGATTTACAGAACAAATGTATGTAATGATTTGATATCTCCTTCTTTGTGTGTATTGCATCTCTCTCTCTCTCTCTCTCTCTCTCTCTCTCTGTGCATGTCTTTCTTTGGCTCTGTCATTATTTCTATCGTTTGTTTGTCTACGTGTCTGTCTGTGACAGAGCGTCCATGTGACCAGCCATGCCAGAACGGAGGAATCTGCTTCCAGGGGGCGTGCCGCTGTTTGTCGGCATACTCAGGGGAGTTCTGCCAGACCAGGGGTAAGTCTACTACCATCCTCAACCAGTAAAATGGTTTCATTGTAAGCTATTATGAAGTCATAATAGGTCAATTATTTATCATAAAAAGGCATTTCAGTTATGTGTAGACCCATTCACACACAGAAGAGTCTTTGGTTCTTAGATCACTTTGCAAAGATTTATTTTATTTCCCATCATTCACACATGGCCCAAAAGCATTCGGCTGCAAGCAGAGCGATTTATAGTTCCACATTGCTCATACCTAGGTAATGACTTGAGTGCGACTCCAGACACATTTCTGTGTGTGGACATAATTTGTTTTTTTGCCTCATTGGATTAAAACATTCAAGTTTTCTCATGTGCCATTCACATTTACTGTGCAAAACAAACTGTCATGAGAGATTTAAAAAGATAGATACGGAAGATTGGGTTTTACATCACAATAGTCAACCATTTTGGGGGTCCACACATAAAAGATAACTGATTTTGTATCATGTTTGAAAAATCTTCAATTTTTCATACCAGTTGTCAATTGTTTGTCTGTGTGAATGGGCCATATGTGACATAAAGTCACAAAAGAACAATCTATTATGTACTGGGGGTGAGATCAGCTACAGCTGTGTGGTCAGTTACATGGGAAAGATCAGTCAGCAACCTAGATCACATCATAACATTCCAGCAGTTGCCTTGAAAGGAATTTAGACACTAGACACTAGACACTCTGTGCTCCTTTGAATGTTTCTATGACAGATATATGGCGCCATACAAATGCTGTGGATCATCATCATCATCACTCTGTTTTGGTCTTTTTTTTATTGAATAGGTGTGAATCAAATGTGAAAACTGCAATTCTTAAACATGCATGCACAAAATAAATGTCCAGTTTTTTTTCCCTGTGATGTGTATTGCAGTATGTGATCCAGCCTGTATCAATGGAGGTATATGTGAGGATGGAATCTGTCAGTGTCCCTCCGGCTTTGATGGGCTGTTCTGCCACGAGAGAGGTAATGGAATATCCCATTTTTTATCTGTTTTCTCAGGGAAGAAAATGATACAGAAAGAGATGGGGGGGGGGAATCTTGTAGTTAGTATTGTGTGAACAGCCACAGTGGAGACCGACTGCAAGATTCTGACTAATTACTGAATTTTCTCCAGTGCTTTGAGAGCTGGATAAGCAGAAATATCAAACTACCTTTAATCATAGTTGTGAATTGGCTGCTGTGCTTGCAAGTGCTCCTCGGGTGTGAAACCACATAACCAGGGGTTGAGATTAAGCTGCCTTATAGTCTTTGGTGACAGGGAAAACTCCCTTCTTACCACTGCATTAGTCAGTTAGGCTTAAGCTGTCTCACTTGATTGATGCCTTCAATCTTGATTGATGTGTACAAGGTGAACTAACACCTTTAATGTCATGATAATCATTATTCAGAGTGCAGTGTTGTGCTCTATTTAGTCTGGCCCCTTGACTGTGAGAAAAATAATCTTTTAATGATCCTTCTATTTTTACTTGCTCTCCTATCAAAAGTTTGAATTCTCATTCATAAATCCTCTATAGCCTGTGTGCTCTAAAAGCTGCAAATATATCCATAGAGTGAAATCACTTATCTGCTCATTGATAATCGTCACGTTCTGTTATTGGTTGAAAAGTGAGCTCGTGTAGTTAATAGGTACCAAATGTAATTTACCCCCGCTTTGTGCCTAACCTGCCAACCAATGTGTGTGAAGGCTTAGCTAGAGAAAATGAAAAGATGAAAAAATACAAAAGCCATCATATCATTAAAAACTTGCAAATAATTGATAAATAAAATGATAAATGTGATGTAAAAAGTTGTTACATTCAAATGTCTTACTGCAATGTACAGTGTTAATACCCTCTGTTCTCTCCCCTTAATCCCTTATTATATTCTATATGTTTTGTTTCCTTGTTGATATCTCTGTTTATCTCCCTACTTGATATCTCTCTGTATGTTTTGTTTGGTTTTTTGTCATATTCTATTTTCAATATATCTTGTGATTGTCCCTGTTTCAATATCTCTTTTCTGTGTCTGTCTCAATCACATATGTGCAATGTGTCTTTCATGATGTTATGTGTCTGCATTTGTTTTTACCTCTTTGTCTGACTTGGCCTCTCTTTCTACATTTCTCTCTATAAATTGATCTTTCTCTTTGACACTATGTCTTTCTCTATTGTTTACATATTTCTCTCTATCTTTATCTATCTATCTATCTATCTATCTATCTATCTATCTATCTATCTATCTATCTATATATCTATCTATCTATATATCTATCTATCTATCTATCTATCTATCTATCTATCTATCTATCTATCTATCTATCTATCTACATATATACCTTTTTGATCAATCTTTCTGCATATTTCTATATCTATATATCTATCTATATGTTCATTTGTATGTTTGTGTATCTATCTTTCTCTTCATATGTTTGTTCATATGTTTTCCCTATCTTCCTATCTCTTTATGCCTGTGTTTATCTGTCCAGTGTGTGACCCTCCCTGTATGCATAATGGACGTTGTGTTGGTGGAGTGTGTCAGTGTCAGCCGGGATTCACAGGGAAAGTTTGCCAGGATCTGGGTAAGAGACAGGTGGAAGGGTTAACCCATAGCTTCCAATGACTGACAGCTTGAATGTACATTAACACTTTAATCAAAGACCTGGTAGTGTAGGGGTTCATGGGTGGTCCGATTCATTCACTCCCCACCTGGGTACATTCGATAACCAGGGCACCGTTTCATGAAAGTTGTCATCCCTGACAACTTGTCAGTCTCTGACAATCACCATACTAACAGTCAGTGACCAGAGCTTCTCAGCCTATCAAAACCAAGAATTTTGCTGAGATTGTCAGAGACTGACATCGTGTCAGGGCTGACAATGAAATGACACCAAGGAATAGCAACAATCAGTGCATATGCTCATCGGTAATGGTCCACTCCAGTCAAAATTCTTTGGCTGTATGTGTACTTACGCAGAGATCAGTTAGTTACGGGGATTCTCAAATATATCCGAGCTGGGCCAGCCTTCCCACTCTATAGCATCTCCATGCTACCAGGTCTTTTAAAGGTTTCCACATTGTAATGCACTTCATTTGCTGTTTGCAGCAAAAGGAATAAAGTGCTGTTGTTTTTCTTTTTTTAATACCCCAACTCTTTCTCCCTCTTACCATCGCTGCATGTTGCTTCCTTTTCCTTTTCTTGTCCTGTCTTTTTCCTTTTTTCATTCTATCTTCTGAAAGTTACAACATTCTGTTTATAACTAATATTTGTCCTAATTCAATATGAAAAAATGGGCATATTACCAAGACTTAAAAAAGCATCACTTTCTGTGAAATATAATACAATTGATGTAATGTTGTGCATTATCAATCCAACTTTGTGCAAGAAACTAAATCTGTTTCTGGTTTCTCCATCTCTTAGAGGAATAAGAAATCATTCTCCAATTTCTTGTGATGAGAACATTTTGAGAGGAATTGACATTTATATTATGATATTCATGAACTGATATGGCAACTGGATTCATGGATGATTAAATGACTTCTTTTTTTCTTTCCTACTATGCTGGCATTCAGTAATCTGGTACTGTTTTATTTGATTTCCATTTGAGTGTGAAAAAATTACCAGTGTGTGCATTTACATTCTTGTTTTTGTTTCTGTTGCAAACAAGTCTACTACTGTATGTCTTTCCAAGTTACATTAATAGTCCAATCACCACACAGAATGGATGGCATATCTCCTTTTAGAGTGCCAAATGAGCTTTAGATATCTTTTGGCAGTTGCTTATGTGACAGTCATTGCAGAAATAAGCATCTTTTAGAACATTCTTTAATGTAAGCAACACATAACATTTGTTACGTCACTTTGTTTAGCACTGGAAATACAAATATTGCACAGTGCTGTAAAATAAAGATTTTCAGATATAAACTTTCAAAGTACTGTCTTTTAGTTTCAAGTGAATTTTGTCAGTCAAAGTTAGATTGATGTTTGTTGATTAGCACAATTGTTTTAACTTCCTAACTGCCTCTAATGCTTGCTAGAATATTTTGCATGCCTTATGTTGACTATTAATCACAAACACAAAACTTTGTGGTGCCATTTCCCTGTTTAACTAACTTAACCATTAATACACTGTGTCTCATCTCAGGTTTCTTTATAGTTTTGTAATGTCTCTGTCACCATGTGTCACCCTGTGCGTGACAGTGTACGTCACCCCATGCGTGACCGTGTGCGTCACCCCATGTGTCTGTCTGTCTTGTCCCCACCCAGAGCTGGAGTGTGAGCGTCCTTGTGCCCATAGTGGGCGCTGTGTTAATGGCACCTGTGAGTGTTTTGTGGGCTTTACAGGGCCGTTCTGTGAGGAGCCAGGTAAAATAGCAAATGATACCACCCCACATATGACCCCACCCCACCCCATTTCTATATATATAAACATCTGGGCCCCATTTCATAAAAGATGTTAGAATAGCAAGTCTTGCTAGAATAGCAGCTTCCCGTAGCAACAACCAATCAGGAGGCTGGATTCTTGTTGCTTGCCATTCCAGGAAGAGCTGCCTTCAAAGCAACGTTTTATGAATTGGAGCCCAGATCGGGGAGGGGATGTTAAACTACACATCTTCAGTTAGTCACTTTATATATTTAGTACACTCAGGTATTACTTTTCCACACTGAGACTGCAAGAATCTTATGAAAAGATCCAAATTTATATACATCATCCACACTTTATTTGATTCAAAATCATACTAGTATTGCATCATGTACTTGTGACAAACAGTAGTTTCTTGAATCTATGATCTATAAATGTATAATCTGGTCCCATGAAATTTTGTATATACAATGCACAATATCTATGAATTTCAATATACATCATGGTTGTTTTCACAATGAATCTCTATGTACACTTGTAGAATTCATTTCATCTGGAATATATCTATCATGTTGTGTTCTCTTTGTTTTTTGTCTATATTCATGTATAAACACAACATTATATATGTTGTAGTCAAAATCCTTGATGGTATGTATTACTTCTTTACTCCTCTCTTTAATGTTCAAGTGTCAGTGCTGTTCTGTAGATATGCAATCAAAAAAACAGTGCATGCTTTCAGCAACATGTACTTTACATGTTTTGACATAAATTCATTATAAAAATTGTATTCAGTGAAGCTTTGAAATTCTACCCACAAGGTCAAAGTGGACACAGTTTTCTTGAAGGGATGGTATAGTTTTGGTTGATGTGGGGATTCAGATTTCATTTTTTGCAAGATTATTTGAAACCACTTATGTAACACTAAAGAACATACAATTATAAGAGGAATTCAAAGTTTATTTCATAAAAATTGCTTTTGAAATGGCTGAGATATCCAAAAATGTAAAACAAAGTAGTCCTATTAAAAGATAGGTCCCACCTTTTATAAGGACCTTTTTGTTTCTGGGTATATCAGCCATTCCAAAACCAATTTTCATCTCATGGACTTTTGATTCCTCTTAGCATATTGTATGCTCTTTCATATCTTATAAGGGGGGTTCTCATTATCTCACAAAAAAAGTTGGTAACCTGAATCCCCATCTTAGCCAAAACTATACTACATGTATTCCTTTATTAAGAAAGGGCAATGAAAACTATGCTGTAGGGAAACGTGTACAAATATAGTACTTACTGTACATCATAGCATTATGCTGGCAACACCACATACAATATTATTGTTTCAGAGCTTTAAGCCATCTGTGTACTTAAAGAGTTTGTTTGCAAAAACCGATAAGTCCATTTTTGCCAAATGGAGATATTTGCGATTAAAGGTCAAGAAAAATATAGAGAATAATAAGAAAATTTTTGCTTCTTTTGACCATAACTTCAAAAATATACCTTTATATGTAGTGACCAATATATCATTTAAAAGGTATTATTTTGTACTTTATGACAGAGATCATACTTCAAATCTTCAAAAATGGACTTATCAGTTTTTGCGAGCAAACCCTTCACTTGTTGCCCTTCACACACCCATGAGGCTATTACACTGACACATGCACCCATGAGGCTATTCCACTGACACATACATGAGGCTATTACACTGTCACATCCATGAGGCTATTACACTGACACTTTCATGAGGCTATTACACTGACACATACATGAGGCTATTACACTGACACTTTCATGAGGCTATTACACTGACACATACATGAGGCTATTACACTGTCACATCCATGAGGCTATTACACTGACACTTTCATGAGGCTATTACACTGTCACATCCATGAGGCTATTACACTGACACTTTCATGAGGCTATTACACTGACACATACATGAGGCTATTACACTGACACTTTCATGAGGCTGTTACACTGACACATACATGAGGCTATTCCACTGTCACATCCATGAGGCTATTACACTGACACTTTCATGAGGCTATTACACTGACACATACATGAGGCTATTACACTGACACTTTCATGAGGCTATTACACTGACACATACATGAGGCTATTACACTGTCACATCCATGAGGCTATTACACTGACACTTTCATGAGGCTATTACACTGTCACATCCATGAGGCTATTACACTGACACTTTCATGAGGCTATTACACTGACACATACATGAGGCTATTACACTGTCACATACATGAGGCTATTACACTTACACATTCATGAGGCTGTTACACTGACACATACATGAGGCTATTACACTGACACATACATGAGGCTATTACACTGACACATACATGAGGCTGTTACACTGACACTTTCATGAGGCTATTACACTGACACATACATGAGGCTGTTACACTGTCACATACATGAGGCTATTACACTGCAACATTCATGAGGCTATTACACTGACACTGTCATGAGGCTATTACACTGACACATACATGAGGCTATTACACTGACACATACATGAGGCTATTACACTGACACATTCATGAGGCTGTTACACTGACACATACATGAGGCTATTACACTGACACATACATGAGGCTATTACACTGTCACATCCATGAGGCTATTACACTGACACTTTCATGAGGCTATTACACTGACACATACATGAAGCTATTACACTGACACTTTCATGAGGCTATTGCACTGACACATTCATGAGGCTGTTACACTGACACATACATGAGGCTGTTACACTGTCACATACATGAGGCTATTACACTGCCACATTCATGAGGCTATTACACTGACACTTTCATGAGGCTATTACACTGTCACATACATGAGGCTATTACACTGACACATCCATGAGGCTATTACACTGACACATTCATGAGGCTATTACACTGACACATTCATGAGGCTATTACACTGATGCACAAACTTGCCCAGTGACACTTCCTCTCTCACTGCTGTCAGACTTACACTTTCACACACCTGTGTAGTCAATGTGTTTTGTGTTAGTGTTAGTGTTGCTTTGAAAACAATAGTGTAGGATTCATTAGTATTACATGGTTTCCAAACATGTGTCAATCCTTCACTAACTATGTATACTAATCAAAGCATGTATACTTTGCATTTGCCTGGAATATGTATGTCTCTAACATTAGTGTCTGTAGCATTCTTTCTGTGTAGAGCCCAATACATCTAATGCTTTAACTCAACAATTATATCACTTTTGACATCTTGGGTAATTCACTACACTAACTCTAATACTTAATCATTGTTGTAGTTATGTACTAATTTCTGAATTATGATATTCTACATTTTAGGAAATCAATGTTATAAAACTTATTAAAGGTGTGCTGTATTGTACCAAGAAGACATTTACATTAGATATCTCATTTTTCAAAATAGCTAAAAGAAGACTTGTATGTGGTCTAGAAAGTACATTATCACTTTGTATTTTGTTGTTGGTTTGCACTGTTTAAATAAAGTGGATATTTCTCTATCATTTATGGTGTAATGGTACACATCATAAAATAATATTAGCTGCATTTTGATATACAGTTGAACCTCTCTTATCCGACCTCCCTTTATCCGGATCTCTCTATTATACGGACGCAATCTCGCCGTGATTTTTTTTTTTTTTAATAATTACGGGAGGAAAGGGGGATTCCCAACTCAATCTAACAATGGCGACCTACAGTCGACTTTGTTGAGCCGTGATGATCGAATTTTGAAGCGTAGTTTCGTCGACTCGTACTGTTTATTTTCAAGATCTACTTGATACATTTCTTAATAATTATTTCAGTAAATCATCCCAAGAATTTATAAAAGAAAATGATTTCATTCTTGCAAACACGAACCTCTATTTTGTAACAATGGAAAGGTTGCAGTATACACATTACTACATGTGGTACTACAATGGGCTACATCAGTACATGTGTATGTATATATACATGTATAAAGCATTGAGTCTCCCATATCCGGCCAAATCCCTTATCCGGATGAGCCCCGGTCCCGACTTGTCTGGATACGAGAGGTTCAACTGTACACACTCAAGGCAGGGTTTCACCTGTTGTATGGTATCATTAATTCAGAGATTCCAACCCCGAGCACCTTCTGATCTGGAGATTCTCCTGCTCAAAACCCCTAGCAAACAAGAGACTCCAACTTGATGTGTACGAAGCGCACATCACGACTGCAAAAGTCCCTTGCAGCCAGGGTCCAGCTTTAGCCTCAGACTTTTTTTAACTTACGAGGGCACTAAGTAGATGATTCAATGATTCATATCATATATTTTGGTTTGATACAAAATCATATCATAATTATATCATATCATATGAAGACAGATGTTTTAGATCTAATGATGCTCGACCTTGAATCCCCTTGGATTCATCAAAATTTAATTCCAGGTTTTAAAAAAGGTGTTTTGGCGGGAGAAATTAAATCTCAAGCGGGAGAACGGGAGATTTCGCGAAAATGGGCTTTTGAGGGGAGATCTCCCGTCGAAAGTGGGAGAGTTGGAGTCTCTGTTAATGGTGCTCTCTGTGCTTGTTGTGTGTGTGTGATCAAGTTTATATCACTGGTATCACTGGTGTTTGCCCCTCCCTCCCTCCTCCAGACTGCATTGCGCCCTGTCAGAATGGAGGCACCTGTAACTTTGGCACCTGTGTGTGTCCACCAGGCTTCGGGGGCACAGCCTGCGAGATGGAAAGTGAGTATTAAGCCTATCACTCCTACTAGCAGAGGAGTCGTGTAGACTGGCAGTATAAAATTGAGACTATGGTTGTAAGAAGGTTAATCAATGCCATGCATTCAACACTTGTTGGTAGAAGGGGTTGGTTTCCTCAAGAATGGGTTTCTGTGGCAAGGACATTCATCACCATGTGTGGCAAGTCTATGGATCACATGTCCATGAAGAGTCTGCAACATTCAATAATCTTATACATTATTGATGCTAGGCTGATATGCACGATCTTCAGTACTTGCTCACTGTTCCCAGAAGCGATGTCTACGCTCATAATTTTATAAACAGTATCATAATTGCTGTGCCATAGAATATTGCTTGTGAATATATATTCTTTACGGATGAACGTTGTATGCAAGTATCTCATAGAGTAATTCATTAAGTGTATCAAATATTTGAAGACCTGAATATAAGAACGACCCAAGTGCAATTTTTGGCCAAATTCAGTTTGACAAGGGAAATTGTAGCTTATGCATGGACTCATCTTGTGTATAAATGATAAATCCTAAATACCCCCGAAAGTGCCTGAAATGAATGAGTTAAATCTTATATTAATGTAAGAATGAAGGACTTGGGTCATTCTTACATTCATATAATAGCGCCCTCTCTCAATCTTCTCTCATCTCTATAGCAGAATATCATGTATATGAATCAAAGAACGACCCAAGTCCATATGAATCAAAGAACGACCCAAGTCCACCACACAAAATGGCCTCTCCACAATTAATGTAAATGTTAATTGTCATAATAATATATGTTCTAATTTGTATATACAATGTTGCCTTCCCATCACAGTTAAATAGAATATTATTGGACAAATAAAAAAGATATGAAGGTTTTTTTAGTTTACTCGAAATGGTCTTCCATGGACTTGTGTCGTTCTTATATTCATATACTCATTTGTTACTGTCATAATGTCTATGAACTTTACAGTGCCCTTCTCAGCTCTTCTAGTGTTCTCCAATATGCAGACTCTTGTCTCCTGTTTTGTTTAGTTTACATTTCTCCTTTGATTTGGTCATCATCAATTTGCTTTTTTTTTACTTTCCTACTCCCATCATTTTCAAGACTAGCTCCTCATGTACATAGACATCTCTGTAAGTGTATCTCTCTCACTCACTCACTCCATCTCTCTTTTCATCACAACAATTACCATGTGTCCAGCTTGTACCCCTGAGTGTCTCAACGGAGGCTCGTGTCTGAACGGAGAATGTGTATGCCCTTCCTTCTTCTCTGGACCTCAGTGTGAAGACAGGGGTGAGGATTACATAACCTAAGCACCCCATTATCTTTCTTTGCTATTGTTTTGTTTTATTTTCTAATCACGAGTGTCAACTCGATGGAATGTAATTGTTAGATGCATACTGTATGTCTGTTTGATATTTTTTGTTAGCTATGTTCAAATATTACTGTTTTAATCCTTGAAAAAGTAGTCCCAATATGTAAAGTAGTTTACATTATAGTTATAGGTCTTTGGACAATGTGTGTGTTTGTTGGTGTTGTTATCTTTTTTGTTTCTGAGGGGAACTGCAATGTACCAGCTAAGCTCTCACGTAGTCCCCTCCATTTTCAGCAGCCAATCTATTTACCCATTGTTTTTACAACATTGATTAATTCTGTAAGACTTGGCTAATATTGTTTCTTCTAGTATCACTCCACAAGTCAAGCATTTGATTTTTTTTATACTCATATGATCATTCTATGTTTATGATTGTGTGTATTTCTTGTTGGAAATGGAAAATGATGAAATGAAATGAATAAAATTTGCATTCTTATGAAATTAACAAAAGTCTTCAGCAGGTTAGGAGGTTTATGGCAAGAAAAGATCCCAATTTGAGCACCATAATCATTAATATTGCTGTGAAAATATGATAATGGTAAAATCAAAGCTTATATAGCCATTAACACATAGTGTGTCTGTCTATAATGCACTCAAAAATGTTGCTGTACAATGGGCACTTGTCACAAGTATTTTTTGGTTGAAGCAGCTTATCCTTAGTTTTGTCAGAAAAAGATACAGTATTCTAAAAGGTATTTTCACACAAGATACGTTTGTATCCATGTTTGTATGTTTGTTTGTTTGTTTCAGAATGCAGGGCAGCCTGTATGAACGGTGGTGTCTGTCTAGATGGTGTGTGTGAATGTCCCTATGGCTACCTGGGAGAATTCTGCCAACTGAGACGTAAGAAAAAAAAAATCCATCAACTTTCCCTAGTTGCAAGAAAAGTTTTTTTTTTAGAAATTAACAGAAATGTGCATTACCAACCAGTATTTATATTATGAGATCCCTTTATATGATTACTGTTTTACTGAGTTTGGCTCACATTGCAAAACAGTTCATGAAAAGGAACAATTAATCACCGACATTCGTGTTGAACTGCACATCCAAATAAATCTGCAGCTAGAAAGCTCATGAATAATTATCTGTGACACTTAAAATTTGATCCATATTGACAGGAAAGTTATGTTTGACCAAAAAAAATATATGCATATTTATTTCATTTTATACATCTGACACATGACAAGACTCTCCATAGCTTACTATATAAATACAAGCATTAGCTGATTTATACTAGTGTGTATACTGTTGCAAAGCTATCTTGCTTGTCTTTAGAGTAAAGTATGAAGACACCATAACTCATGTGCTTTGTACTTTTGCACGGTAATAGATTTGCAAAGACGAGTTCTAGATTATGAAGCCGTTTGTGAAGAAGAGTTTGTTTGCAAAAACCAACAAGTCCATTTTTGAAGATTTTTCAGCACGGTTTCTGTCATAAAGTACAAAATAATACCTTTCAAATGATACATTGGTCACTACATATAAAGGCACATTTTTGAAGTTATGGTCAAAAGAAGCAAAAATTTTCTTTATTATTCTCTTTATTTTTCTTGACCTTTAATCGCAAATATCTCCATTTGGCAAATATGGACTTATCGGTTTTTGCGAACAAACTCTTCATATGACTACCTGTAAATAATACACTGTCACTCTCCTTGGTTCATGTTTTATTCACCACCAGTTGCTGGGTGTGACCAGAGACCTTGTCAGAATGGAGGCACCTGTGTGAATGGCACCTGTATGTGTCTACCAAGCTACTCTGGTCCATTCTGCTCTGTCTTCTCTCTGGGTAGGTCCCCCATGGAGCAACACCTTAACCCGTTCAAGTCTAGTCCCGAGTATACTTGGGCAGGTTTCTATGGGAAATGCATGTTACAGCAAAATGAGTTTGTCCTCAGTGGGTTAAGATACTTGATTGCGATGATTCCTCTTGACTGAATGATAATCAATTCAAACAGCTTCATATATAGTTATCCCGTGTTTTATGTCACTTCAACATTTTACCTGCATCATAAACTGTTAGTTTTGAACAGTAAAGTTAAGATGAGGATTTTGAGTTTAAGTTTGTTTGCAATGCTGTGATAGCTGTATGATCACCCCTGTATGTACTCCCTGCCAGTAGTATTGCAACAACCACCAACAGATTCCAACAATGATTACAAATGAGAATGGTAAATATTGTCTTTAAACAATGTCAAATACTGGTGGCATATACATATTTGTTAACAAATAATTCTTGTAAAGCAAGATATTTTCACAGTTTGAAATTTTTGTGAACTGGAGCCAACAGCCTTTTTCGTGGCAAAAAGTTTTCAGGAATTGCCACTGGCTTTCAATGCACATAGTGTAGACAAAAACTTTCACATGCCTTTTAATTTCGTGAATCATGGCTCTTGCAAAATTCATGAAATTAAAATGCATGTGAACATTTCTGCTTTTACAGTATATTTTTTTATGTATGTGCTGAATAAGAAGTGAATGATATATCAATTTCGAAATAGTATGTCCAGCTCAAAATATTTCTCAAATTAGTTATCCACATAGTGTATTCTTAAAGCCATAAAATGTTGAAGTCATGTGGATATAAATTTTGTGTACCTGTACCTTGATTTTTATCTCCCTCCATGTCAAAGTAATGATGTACTGTATTTTTTTTTAGCTGCCTGTGATCCGCCATGCTACAACGGAGGCATCTGTGTGAACGGTGTCTGTGAGTGTGCCACGGATACTGGAGGCCAGTTTTGTCAACAGACAGGCAGTAAGACATACTCACAGAAAATATTTTGCTAATGTACACTATAGTAATGACAGGTAGTGTAACTGCATGCATTGCAGATTGATGCTTTCAAAAAGAAATAAAAAAGTTGAAACATATCATTCTTTACAGTGTATGGATTTATGTTAGAGTATTTGTTAGTATTTTTCTTCTGTTGTTACTGAAGAATAGCTTTTAGAAAATTTGCATTACCAGGGCTAAAAAAAATAGCTGCACTGAACTGAAGTGATGCTGGTATTCTTTTCATGAGCATAAGTGGAATACGTGTATTGTTGTTTTTTTAGCATAATGTTGTTGAAAATGAAATCAATAAATGATCTTAATTGAACAAACTTGATGAATTCTTTATTTCTCTACATCCTAGACTTGGAAGAGTTCACAATCCACATCTACCCCAGCCCCAACAATGATCACATGGTAGGGAAGACGGTCGGCTTTCTCTGTGAGACCAACTACACCCTGACCTCTGAGAGCCCCCAGTGGTACGACGCAGATGGCATTGCCATCCGTAGCAGGGAGGAAGGTTAGTGGTTCAAATCCTTGTGTGGTTCAACACCAGTTATGTTTCTCTCCTGAAAAGAAGTTGAAATCATTCAAGTTTAAATCACAATGAAAATATTTTCAGTAAAGCCTTGATGGTGTTGTAATGATGTGTTTGCTAAAATGTTGTGATATTCCAAAATTGAAATACTCTATAAAAAGTAATGAGTAGTACATTTTCACCTTCTTCACGACCACATTTTATTGAGTAAGTATCATTCATTCTATTTTACTAGGTTACATTGTAGGCTCTGTGGAGAAAACGTACCTCATGAGTTATTTTTAGAGGGGATCACACACTTTGTAGCAACAGGGTAATTCACCTGTCTTTCTTATTTCATAAAGCTACTATTACAGATGTCCCAAACAAAGAATCTAAATGTTTTCCATTATGATGTATGTTCATGTTATTGCATTCTTCACATGCCAACTTCTGGCACAGTTTTGGTATACTTTTGGAGCACATCCGGACGTAGTCCACTTTTGGCTTGGTACAGTTCAATACTATAAACCGTAGGAGCATTCAAGTGCTCCTCTGGGGCGGGTACGATACAATTCGGTACGCTTCAGGAGCACCCGAATGCACCCATAGACAGTAACAGTTGTACTGTATACGCTATAATTTTCGCGTACATAAATTTTCGCGAATTGCCGATGTCACACATTTTCGCGAGTGGTTAAATTCGCGATTGGGAGACCAGAGAAAATATGAAGTGGCAAAGAAAGTGTGAATTTTCAACTTACTAGCATATAAGAATGATACTAGTTATACACTGCATGAAAAAGACTTGCCAAACTCTGCGAACTAGTAAGTTAGAATTCAACATTTTTGAAGTGGTTAAGTCCATCGCGCTAAATTTCTGACGAGTGGTCCCCTTGCGATAATGGATTGGCTCTCCACAGTATTCGTAAGTAGACGTGGACGTGCGTAAACAAGCTTAGCCAGTATGGTCTGTTCCGTAAGCCGTGACATGGTATTCTAGTACTGAAATGTTCGTATCATCAAGGCAAGGGATTCATTTTGGAAGGTAATATTTTCGCGTGTTGTTAATTTCGCGAATAGCTCCTGACTCGCGAAATTCACGAAAATAAAACCCCCGCGAAATATATAGCGTATACAGTATTTTGGCATATCGGTATCTGCGCTGCAGTAGGTGATATGTGATTCATTTTGATGCATCATCTCCTTTTGTTTCAGCACCAGGAAGTCGGGTCTACTACTTGCCCACTTCCCAGAATGCATCATACCTGGTGGTCAATGAGCTCAATGAGAATGACAGAGGGCGCTATGTATGTGCTGCTGGACTCAGCTTGCGTGTGGCTATGATGCTCGTGGTGTACGGTAAGCAGACACAAGTCAAAATATTGAACGAAGAGGAAACCATGTGATCATTGAGAAAAAAATATTTCTTTGTTTCCAGCGTCTTGCTATATATCATGTATTGATGCAGTCTGATAATTGTTACTGTTTATGTAACTGTCACTTTTTTGTTTGATTGATTAGCTGAGGTTTTTGCAGTCTTGTCTGACGGATGAATGATAATCTCCAACATTGTATGAGTTTGTTCTCTGTAATCAATCTCGTGCTTGTACTCTAGTTTGGCTTTTCAGGGATTGCAAGATTATATGTAATTGAGATTCCAATTTTACATGTGTAAAGGTAATATGCAAGAAATAAATGTTGTGGGAATAGAATTGAACTTCACCTTTCTGGCCATATTTTTCCCCATTCAGTTCATCCTTATGAAAATTTTGGGAGAGTCTGCATATAGTAAGAAAACAGGATCTACCATGTGATTGCTTGTATAGTTACAGTGCATGATTGCCTTCATGTAGGGATGCTCATAAACACCTGCCCAGTCTCAGTGCTGCAAACTTTTAAGAAGAAACAGTGACTCATGATTTACTTAATTTTGCTTTTTATCTCGTAGTGCCTCAGTGTATGGAACCCTGTCTTAATGGAGGAACCTGTTTCAATGACATGTGCATGTGCCGTATGGGATTTGAGGGGCCGCGGTGTGAAATTGAGCGTAAGTCATCACCGTCCGTCTACATTGGATTGGTGCATGGGTTTTTCATTACTGTGATGATGCCAGATATGTTTCAAAGAAATTATCAATGATGATGTGTTTTCTCAGAATTTAGGTCATCATAAGTGGCTATTTTGCATGTTTTTTTTTTTCATTCTGTAAAATACTTTTAGATGGACTCGAGAGAGATACACTTGTAGATCAAGTTACAGGGGCGGATCCAGGAATTCTGTAAAGGGGGGGGGGGGGCGTGACTAATATTTCTGGTGGCACTTCCAGGTTTCATTTCATTGTTTTTCTTTTTATTTCTTTTGTTTTTTTACGAAAAATAAAGGGGGGGGGGGCGTGCGCCGGTTGCGCCCCCCTCTGGATCCGCCACTGAGTTACCATAGTATGCTCACTTTGTCACACGATTCTTGAGTGCTACGCTTGCCTTTGAAAACGAAAGACTTTTATGTCTCACTTCTCATTTTATTCCATAATTCAGCAGTGTAGGCATAACTGCTGGCTCTATTTTTAGAGCAGATTGTGAGCATAATGTCATAGATATCACAGTTCTTAATAGATGCACTTGGAATTGAAAACAAATACTCAGGTCAAGGATGAGAACAGAAATTTAAAATTTAAGTGTTTCAGGGTTGCTACAGTATATTTGCAAGGGAGATAGTTGATATTACATTGAGAGTAATACGTACAAGGATGATAACATTTTTCAATGTTTTTCCTTTGTCACTTCTAATGTAATATGTTTCAAGATATTGTATATTTTGAGTTTTACATGTATATGTTGACTTGATATACCTTTGAAAAGCTGTATTGTAACCATGAAGTTATTTTTGTTGATTATTTTGTGCATATTGAAGTGGTAAAATGAAAGCTGAATTTATTTAACATTTATACTCTCTTTGTTTCCAACCTAATTTCATTTATTACAGTGGATCGGTGCCCAATGTGTCTGAATGGAGGACAGTGTGTAGACTACAAGTGTGTGTGTCCTGAAGGATTCGTTGGGACCATGTGTCAAATAGCAGGTTTGTCTCTAGTCTATGTTAGACAATAGGGAGCTTTAGATTTTGACGTGCGGTTGTTTGAGACGACGAGTGCGCTGGACGTTATCCTCTCCCCTGCGTCGTGTTGAAAAATAGCTTTAGATTATGCTGGGACGCAATGTATAAAAAATAAAACTGCGCCCCCATATGATCGGTGCATGGAGTAGTCCTCTACGTTGGAAACTGTGCCGATGTAAAAATAGCCCAGTACGCGTAGTGAAAAACTCAGAGGACGCAAGCTAAAAATAGATCGACTTGACGCGCGCTTCTGCGCACGCTCAGAACATGTTTTTTCCCTCTGAACATCCACGCGTCTATAATCTAAAGCACCCTAATTTTGGGATTGAGTACTGCAAATGTTTTCTTCCATAGCAGACCCTGTCTTTTCTCTTTTTTCTTCCATTGTTGTCTTCATACTGTATCAAAGATGAGGATGTAAAATCCTTTGCATTCATTTGCATTGAAACAATGTTTGGTGTAATGTTTGCAAGCCACGTGATATTTATACATGACTGTACACCTGTTTTAGGTATAAAAATAAATGTTGGTGAACTACTCTACATAACTTTATGACAACAACCATCCGTGATGACCTTTTTGAAATGGCTCACAATGATATCATCCCTTGTCAGCATACAAATTATGAAAAGGATGAAAGAGTTATTGAAAGTAAAATATATACATTGTAAGGGTTGTTAACAGAGTAAAGTATGAAACTGAAGTGATGGAATGATGTATTATTTCTCACTGCCCATTGTGTGAACAGACAAAGCACTTTGTACCAGTGATGTAAAGAGACATTGTTTGGCCAAATTGTCGACATTGAGATGCTTATATATTTTAGACAAATGGATGAAGTTTTCTGCACAGACACCTTGTGTCTCTATAACATCACCACAAGTGAATTTCTAAGGATTTGTGATATCTTTGTCAGGGATCGACATTACAATGTAGCTTTTTTCCGTCATGTGCCCATTGGACCAGTAGAAATTATCAATTTTCAAATGTTTACTTGCCTCAAAGAAAAACTTGTCTGCCCAAAATTGGAGCCAATGTATTAATTGACTTAAGGAGTGTCTGATTTTCAATTTTAACTTGCTCTTACTGATTAGCAGTTTAATATTTTCATTTGCCTGTCATATAATTTTACTTGCCATGGGCAAGCACGCAAGTGCATATGTCAAGCACTGCTTATGTTCCTAAGATCATTTAATTCTGATGTTGACATGCTACTGCCAAGCTGACCATAAAAAGTCACCTTCATCACCTTCTGTTTGCACAAAGTTGGAGAAGACTACTACATCCGATTGACCGTACCCTCAGACCAGTCCCCAACGGTTGGCAGCATGGTGACCGTCATCTGCGAAGTGGTCGGCTGGTCAAGCTTTGGTGGCATCCCGACCCCATCGTGGATCCAACCCAGTGGGGCTACTGTAGTAAACGGGCTGGATGGTCAGTAGGAATTATCTCATGACATAATTCTGTATTGTGTAATCATGGGAGAAACAATTTAACCATGGGCCTGTTGCCTCAAAAGGTGCAATCAAAATAAGTCAGGTATCAGTCAATGAGAATTGAATTTTCAGAGACTTTATATATGATTTTCTTACTTAAGTTTAATCTCATTTTTTATGCAACAGAGTCCTGTCAACATAAACGTAAATTACGTATCAGGCCTATACAAATCTATGATATAGTACAGTGGACTTCCATTATAAGGAAGTCCTCGGGACTGGCAGTTTTCTTTCATTACATCGAAATTTTGTTATAACCGAACAATCAGGGGTAAAGATACACAGAACAGATAATGTTGCGGCCTGAATTTTTACTTCGTTGTAACTGGAATTTCATTATAACGTGTTTGTAATAACGGGAGTGCTCTGTAATGAAGTAGTAAAAAGTATAGTAGTAGTGATGTAATAATGAAACTTCTGCTACTTATCACTTATTCTTATTTTTTTATCAGTATCGATGTAATAGTTGCCACTCTTATTCTAAGGTAGTATTATCAACTTAGATTTATCATTATAAAGAAGAACAGTACTATTTCAGCATAAATATTTCAGATTTTGTGTTTTGAATTCTGCAGTTATTTAGAAGAGTTCATCAGAATATACAATACGGATTTTCCTGACATTTAAATGAATATACATGTAGGAAGTCACAGGATTGCATGCTAGCTGCACTTACGCATGTACAATGTTCAAATAATGCATTTCAGAACATTCTATACAGTCTCTATACTTTTAGGAACTTATAAAACATTTTCTTGTACAAAGACTTTATAACTCTTACGTTATATACAAATATATAGCATCTCATCTTTCTTTCTGTTTTAGTTTTAATAGTCAGGGAACAGAATTCATCTCTCATTAAGTCTGTCTCTTTATACAATAAATAAAAGAATTCAAATAATGGATATTAAAATGTATTTTCAACTTATCAAGATTGTGTCAACTTTGATATGAGAACACATTATGAGTTTCAGAAAGTTGGCAAAGAACTATTTGCATTGACAGCAATGAGGCTCATGTGTGAAATGCGTGGAAATATCATGGTAAATCCTTTTCCAGTTTGCTGTATTTTGCCATGGAACTTTCACATTGTTCCATTTCATATTTCATTCTTGTATGTGTATCTTCAATAGTACCATTTCTTTAATATATTTATATATATTCTTAACCCTCTGCTTGCCACATTGTGTTACCTGCCAATATGTTTGTATGTGAGAGTTGTGCACCCTTGACTTATCGACACAGAAAGAGTTAACATGCTTTCTCTTTCCTTCTCTAGACAAGGATGCTCTGATGCGAGGCCCAACTGTAGAGGTCCTGTCGTCTACTGCAGCCAGACTGACCGTGGTCAACTTCCAGCCATTCCTGTCTGGAAACTACAACTGCACTGTGGGTGACCAGGTGGCATCCATTTTGCTCAGTAAGCTGCATTTGATTTTGTAACACTGCGCTCTAGTGGTTATACACCCTACAGACATAGTACTTCAAAGTTCATCATATTCCATGACCTTGAGCCTGCTCTAACAAAGATGTTTGTGATCATCTTTTGTCGCAAGTTTTGCAATAGCTACCTATCACAAATGACTCATTGGTTGTTCAGCCAGTTGCTGCTTTTATAGTATCTGCAGTTATTGCAGCGTACAATGATCGTAAACTTCTTTATGAAACTCACCCCAGGAATACACAGTGCAGCTCTAACAGAGATTGGTAATGTAATGCGAGCCAGGCTCTCAAAAGTCCTTCCCTTAAGGAGGGATGAAAAAATTCTTACTACATTATTTACCAACCACGGCTAAATTTTCATTCATTCCCCTTTTCCATTATCACAACAATTTTGAACAATTAGTTTCATAATATATGCATTTTTTTTTGTAATACATTGTATATTTTGTTTTCTTTGAACCTTTATCAACAACAAACATGTGTAATTGGAAATAAAATTTAATTTGAATTGAATTGAATTGGATGAGGGGATGGCTTGCACATTGCACTTGTTCCATCAGATTGGATCTTATTCTAGAGGGATACCATTAAAACCCTGTGTGTGACAGAGATATTGGACAATGTTGAGGCCTACACTGCTTTGGGGTCTACTGTGCCAACCAGCACAAGGGTTAAGAGATGCATGAATGATTAACCATTTGTGTTCCAGAAACTTTGGACAGTATGTAAAATGCTATGGGGGTTTCTATGCAAGTCCGGACTCAAAGCACACAGAGGGATAAATGAATGATATAGTATTGGTTGAGGTGAGGATTCACCTTGTAACTTTTTGCAAGATACTTTATAGAAAACACTCTATGAAATGTTAAAGACCATACAACTCTAAGAAGAAATAAATGTTTATTTGATAGAAATTGATTTTGAAGTGGCTGAGATATCCATAACAAAGTAAAACAGAATGAATCTAATTTATTAGGATTGTTTTGTTTTGGATATCTCAGCCATTTCAAAACCAATTTTTATCAAATAAACGTTCATTTCCTCTTAGAATTGTATGGTCTTTAACATTTTTTAGAGTGCTTTCTCACTATCTTACAAAAATAGTTGGAAACCTAATACCCTATCTTGACCAAAACTGTACCATCCCTTTAAAATGTTTGCCACACCTTGTTCCTCAGCCCTGGAGTGTTGGCCTGAGTGTCTGAATGGAGGAACATGCTTCAATGGAAAGTGTTTGTGCACCAATGAGTTCAGGGGAGAGAGATGTGAGGTGCCTCTCAGCAGTCTGACCCGTAAGTCTCTCAGTGATTTCAGTGATTTCATCTATGCATAAGATTTTGTTTGTTTTTTCTGTAGTTTGTAGGGCTTCAACATTTTTTTAATAGGGAATTTGACTGTAATGGTAGATGGAAAATTGTAAGTCAATTGCACAATTCAATTGTCAACAAAATTTTGAACCTTGTAGAAAACAAAGTTTTTTTCCAGTTTGTGTGTATTGCTCTTTTGTCAAAATATAGAATGAACAAATTTGTCAGAAACTTAAAAATATATGTTAACATTGTTATGTAATTCATACAAATTGTAGGCAGTACAGTACACATCTACATGGTTTAAAGTATCTTGTTCATATTTAGGCTGATGAGGATAATACTAGAAATGTAATTGGTATGTGGTCCTTCACAAATCTAGACCCATGACATAGAATGAGGTAATTTGCTGCTTTACCAGTCCACCATATAAACTCTGAGTGGTCTTTGGAATGATCTATTTGATCACCAGAGTGTCTGATACCATGCACCAGTGGAGGAAGCTGTGTGGGAGGACAGTGCTTCTGTCCCGAGGGATTCCGTGGAGAGTTCTGCGAGATGGGAGGTTAGTTGCCTGATGATATTGTCCACTTTTTTTTCAGCCTCAGTCAATATTAATGCTCAAAGTGATGTTACTACCGTTGTCAGTCAGAGCATCATGATTATCTTCATTATCTTTATCATAACTATCATCTCCAGGAGATTCAGTTTCAATGTCATTATTATCTCTGCCAAGGTAGAAGGTTATCTTTCCATTACTTTTTGTCTGTTTGTTTGTCTGTGTGAAAAATAACTCAAAAATTGTAAACTGATTTGGATGAAACTTGTAGGAGAGGTTGAGAATGACGCAAGTAACAGTTGGTAAGGTTTTGGTAGTGATCCGGGAATTTTTATGGATTTTATGATGGATTTTCTGTATTTTAGGAGGTAGGGTCAATGAGCTCGGGAATTCAAACAGCACGTATTTGAGGTTTGCATTGAGTTGATGACGTAACAAAAGGCTTCTATATTGTGAGAGTGAGCTATTTTCCAGCATGCATATGAGTAGAAATTACTGATCTCTATGGAAGAACAAGCTGGTGGAAAAAAAACTGCTTGGCAGAGGTCTGCGCTCTCAGACTGCTTTTCTAGTTTGTAATGTTATCATGTTATTCATAAACATCATCGTTAGTCTTGTCAATCTTCTCAGTGTGATTTCTATACAGTTTTATGCAGGTACATTTGTCGCTAAATAGATCTTGATTTGAACAGTAAATCGCAATACTTGTCAGTACTTTGATTTTAAACATTATCCTACTATTTTCATAATCGCATTGCATCTAATTCTACGGTCCTAATAATCCAGTTGTGGTCCTCACATGATTTTTTGTCATCATCACCATTATCGCCGTCATAATATTGTCCTTTTCTTGACATCATATTCATTGTTTAAGTCGCCTTAATATGTCCATCATAGCCAAGAGACTCAAAACATCAGTGTATGATATAATTCTCTCATCCCATGTTGTAGAGCCCGAGAGGTCGTGTCAGCTGCCCTGTGTTAATGGAGGAACCTGTGTGGATGGAATTTGCCAGTGCCCTGATGGCTATGTGGGATACTCCTGTGAAATTCCAGGTACACACTGTCACATATGATCATGTGATCATTCAGTAAATTACAGCTGAACATGTAGACATTTCATTTCTTACCCATACCGGCTTTTCGATAAATCTTCATAGACTTCTTGTGTCTTAACTGGGCTTCATTCTGTTGTAGTTTTCTGCTGTGGGTATCTCAGGTTCTCAGGTTGGCATCGGGGGGGGGGGGGGGGGGGGGGGGGGTGGGGGGGGGGCTATGATGTATAATGTCTAACAACTGCCTTCCATGTGACCCTGTAAGCTTTTTTCTCTTTTTTTTTAACCCAATGCTATGGGGTTTTTCTGTGTCAGTCAGCACTTGAAGCACACAAAGTATTAACCCGTTGAAAACTAGGCCCGAGTAAACTTGGATAGGTATCTATGGGAAATGCTTGTTATAGCAAAATCAGCTCGTCCTCAATGGATTAACAATGTTTGTGACTTTCTCTGTGTATTTGTGCTCCAGTGTGTTACCCAGACTGCCTGAATGAGGGGGTGTGCTACGAGGGCCGTTGTCTCTGCCAACAAGGCTTCGAAGGAGACCGATGCGAGTTTGAAAGTGAGTACCGGTGTAACAACCAATAAGATGTGAACATCAATACTGACGATATGTTTGCTGTAAGGAGTTATTTACTGTTGTATTTCTTCACAGTGTGTTTTATTCCTTTCTAATCATCACCATCATTTTCATTGTCATTTTCTTCCTATTCTTTTATTTCTCTTTTGCTCATATCTCCTTTATTGCTTCCCCTTTGGATCTTTTTTTTTATTTCTTTCTTCTCAAACTTCATTCCATTTTCACAAATGATTTTTATCATCAATTGTTGGCTTCTTCTTCCTTCTATATTGTTCTGCACGTTGTCTGTCTGCTTCTTCATTCTATTCACTGATGTTTTGTATAGCCCTCTCCTCCCTCTTCCTTTTCATTTCTTCTTTCATTTCTTATCAGCCATCCAGGTCTTAACCCTAACTTACCTGGGCAATTTAGCAAGCTTGAATTCCTGGGGGGGGGGGGGGCATTATGGCCCCCCCTTCAGATCTCGGCCGTTGATCGTGCGATCGCCGCAAAATTTTGCGTGAATATAAAGCCGGATGTAATCTACAAGTCTGTTATGTTAAATTTTCAAAAAATGTGCATGTTCTATTTTAAATTAATTAATTATGCAAATATATGCAAAAAACGTCATTTTCATCTGTAATTGGCTTATAAAAGCTTATGGAATGCTGATTTTTTTGGTGTTATTATTCCTAGTGACATTCCAAACATTTGTGCATAAAAAAAGTTCAATATCAAAATTCATTTCTTATGTTTTTTATTATTTTATCATTTTTTTATGTATTTCTTTGTTTTTTCGAACTTTTGTTTTTGTTGTTTTTTTCAGCAGAATTTGTCATACACATCTTTAGAAGCATAATTCTACTAAAATAAATTTGTTTCAGCCATTAAAACTAAAAATATGAATCTTTATATGAATTAATTGAAAAAACACAATTTGTATTGACTTTGTACACAAAATCATGTTTTTGAGCAATTTTGGGGTTGACGAAAATTTTTTGAAGGGGCGTGGCTTCGGATCGGTATGCCCGGGCGCGACAAATTTGGTCTCAAAAGTTGCGCGAGACTTGAAAGTAAAAAGTCAGCGAGCGGCGCGGTCAAAAAAATTTGCGCGGCGGAACGGTCGCGGAATTCGTCGAGGGGGGGCCATTATTATTCCTTCTTTATGTTAATGATATCATAAATACATCCTCTCTTCTCTCTTTTGTTCTATTTGCTGATGATACGAATATATTTTATTCTCATAAAGATCTTAAGATTTTAAATGACACTTTAAATATTGAAATTAGTAAAGTATCAAATTGGTTTAAGTCTAATAAACTTTCTTTGAATATAAAAAAGACTCATTTTATTCATTTCAAACTTCATTCTCATAATGAAGATACGTTGATACATATTAACATTGATGATATCCCATTAGAAAAGAAAATGAATTCAAAATTTCTAGGAGTATATATAGATGAAAGTTTGACTTGGAATGAGCATTTACATTATGTTACAACGTGTATTTCTAGAAATATAGGGATAATTTCCAAGCTGAAGTTCTTTCTTCCTCGTTCAACTTTATTTCTATTATATAATTCCTTAATTCTCCCATATATAAGTTATTGCAATGTTGTATGGGGCACTTGCGGCTCTACCAAAATAAATTCTATATTTAAATTACAAAAGAAAGTTATACGTATTTGTACAGGATCGCATTTTCTGGCTCATACTGATTCTTTATTTCATGAGCTTAAAACATTGAAGGTTTTTGATTTGAATATTATTCAAGTAGCAGTAATTATGTTCAAATATATACATCATCAACTTCCATCATCGTTTGATAACATGTTTAGGTTCAATACTTCTGTCCATTCGTACCCTACTCGTATATGTAGAAATTTCCACCTTTTGAATCCCAAATTATTAGTGACACACAAATCTATAAGACATTCGGGTCCGGATATTTGGAATAATCTCCCGGATAATATAAAGTCTTGTTCAAGTATTTATTCTTTGAAAGCTTCACTTAAACGATATTTGATACAATTATATTCTCTAAACCAATTGAGCTAACAAATATTTATAGTATAGATTGTCATCTTATTGTCAATCTCAATTTTCTTCCTACAACTGCATCTTGCACTCTCACCTGCAACTGCACTGCACTCACCTGATCACCTTCCTCCAAGAGAGTTATGTCGTTGGATAGTCATTTTATGAGGCCTCCATCCATTTCAAGCTTAATCGCTTATGATGGTGGTCTCCTGCATTCAATTATCTCTGCTGTTTACTGAAAAATACTGTATATTTTATTTTATGTTTCTGTGTATCTACATTGCTCAATGCAATCACCTATGTGAATCTATTTATGTACTGTTATCGATTTATTTCACTGCACTTGTTATTCTTTGTCTTTGTACTTTTTGAAGTTTGCATTCAAATTGCATCTGATTGAATGCAGAAATAAAAGCAAACAAACAAACAAATTTTCTTTGCAGATACTTTTGTTATCAATTCAGATAGCAGTCATATCTCTGCCAGCAAAAATCATGTGAATTTGTGTCATGTTGAACATAAGTTTGGATTCAGAATCGCTTTTGAACTTCCATTCGTTTAATGGGTTTTTTTTTTCCTATTTTCATTGCAGCATGCTACATCCCCTGTGCCAATGGTGGCACATGTGTGAACAGGATCTGTGAGTGTTTGCAAGGCTTTGGTGGACCGTCCTGTGAAACTTCATGTGAGTGGCACTTTACCTTCTTGTTAATTGATCCTAATAAACAACCTGTAGTGGAACACTGTGGTACAGTGGATAAGACCCGAGACTCATAGATAAGAGATGAAGGGTTCAAATCCTATGTAGTATATAAAGCTTGGATGAAATGTTTTACCTATTCTGCTGCTCTTGATCAAGGTGCACTACTGAGTACCTGACAATACTAGAATAATGATCATGATAAAATTGTAGAGTCCCTTTGGGGAGCATGTCTAAAACTACCTTGCTTAAACTAGACCTTTGTTATCATCCTTGCTACACATGCTCATCTGTTTACAATATTATTGATATACCAAACAGTCTGTATCACTTTCAATATTCATGTTTATCAAATTAATCTGCAGAAAGTCATTTATACTTTTCTGAATTGCATTTGCCTACTTGCCAACTCTACCGCATTTGGCGATAGACTACCGCTTTTGAATGATTTCATTAGCATTCAAGCTAGCGCTGCTCGCATAGGCATCCTGGATTCTACCGCTTTCTCAAATGAAAATGTTGGCAAGTATGCATTTGGGATAGTCTTCACAAAGTGTTTTGACACAATTACAACATTGTGCTGTAGATGCAAAAGGTGTTCTTTCCAGAAACTCCTGAAGCACTTCAAAAGTTTGCCCACACTCAAACATCAATATCAGCTGCTCGTCTCAAGCCTGTACATTTGTGACCCTGCACCTCAAAACAAACAAAAAGTCGCCAGACATGAATTTTTAGTTAAGACCATATTCTGAAAAAGCAGACTTTAAGCTTTAAAATGATGTATAACTCAAATCAAATGGACTCTCCTAACCTATCTAAATATTGGAAAGGAAGCACAAACTCAGGAAAAGTGTGAACTGAGAAAAGAGGCTCTGAAGTACAGGGTCTATTCAAGCGCTTAATCTTTACCAAACCGTGCTGGCTGTGCGATGAATGGGACAAAAAACAGGAAGTAAACCACCAGAGTAACAACAATGAAGGGATTTTCAAATTAAACTGAACTTAAGCATGCCTCATTAACACATTCTGTCCATAATTATTGCCAACTTTCAAAGCAGTAGCACTATCCTTTCAAAAGTTATTAGAGTTGAAAGTGAAGAGTGTGGACAAGGTTTTTCAGAAATGAAAAGGGATTCTAAAGACACACCTAATCACACTATTCTACCAAACATGTTCGAGATAAACTGCTTAAAAAACACACTTTCCTGCCCGTTTTATGATACCAAATTTTAGCATAATTTAAAAGAAGACCCGCTCTTTCAAAAAATATGAAAAAGTCAAGTTCGGCTAGGTTGACCTATTTCACATATTTTCAGTCCTCACGCAAAATCAGTGTGTGCGACTTTATGTTCGTTTTGAGGTGCACGGTCACATATAGAGTGAAGTAATATGCAATTTTTTTAGGAGATGCCATGGTGCCAGTATTTGAGAAGAGTATCACGGAACAGACAGCTGGTGGTGATGAAACAATTAATCTGTGTCTGTATCACCAGTTATGGTGCAATGAGAAATTTTGAGCTTATAGGAGTATGCAAAGTCCAGATATCTTGATCTCCAAGAAACCTATTGCCCACACAGAGCTCATCTTTGTTAGAGGCTGAACTCAATACAGTGATATTTAGATTTTCTTTTTCTGAGCGCTCTATAGTGTGTAGCTTGTATACCAGTGATGCCCTCTTTTATGCCATCTTCTCATCTGCGTTTCCATAGTGATCATCATCCCAGGCCAGCAGGTGGTACAGCAAGGCACCCCTGCCACTTTTACATGCATCTATGAGCAGGACGGACAGGCCACACCCGTCTGGTATGGTCCGGATGGGAATGTAGTTCCTCTCGTTCAGGCCTGTAAGTAAACCATACACAACCAAAGCCTATTTCCACCCTCAGCATTCATGTAGATACAATATATATTGCTAGATATTCATGGTTTACTACATAGCTTTGAGTGCTTGAGTGTGTCTAGTTTTTTTTTTTTTTCCTTGATGAAAACTTACTTTGTATGTTGGCTGTAGAATGGGAATATTGGAAATGGGCAGCCAGAAATCCAACAATATTGAGATAGCAAAACCCCAAAGCACAGCCTCATTTAGTAAACATGGGTTTTGAAGACCACTTCTGTACATGAGGCATGTGTGCATAAGGAATTTATGTGTAGCTTGGGAGCATACAGGTGAGAAGTTACATGCTCCCAGTTAAACTTGCAAAAGCAGGTGTGTAATGTTTTTGACATTTATTAAAAGATCTTTGAATCAAGCTAAGTAGATGGAGACTTCTAAGGTAAAACCCATTGATATTAGTCTCAACTTCAGACAAAGTCATCACTGGAAGGAGACTTCTAAAGTTAAAGACTTTATGAGACTAGTCTCAATTTCAGACAACTACAGTACATCACTGAGTTGACCCTATTGTATGTTTGTCCTTCCAGCACGTGGTGATCTGGGCGCTGGTTACAATGTCTTTGTAGAGAGGCTATTTGGCCAGGGTGTCCGACTGACCATCAGCAACATGAGGAATGACCTCCAAGGGATCTATGTGTGTGAGTACGGCGGGATCATCAACACGGTCAACGTCACATTCACCATCAACAATGGAGGTAAGAAAAGGAAATCAGTTCTCCCATATTTTGTGAGAATAAGTGAAGAGTTTGTTCGCAAAAACCGATAAGTCCATTTTTGAAGATTTTGAAGTACGGTCTCTGTCATAAAGTACAAAATAATACCTTTTAAATGATATACTGTATTGGGCACTACATATAAAGGTACATTTCTGAAGTTATGGTCAAAAGAAGCAACAATTTTCTTATTATTCTCTTTATTTTTCTTGACCTTTAATCGCAAATATCTCCATTTGGCAAATATGGACTTATCGGTTTTTGCGAACAAACTCTTCAAGTGTTTGTGACAGTGGTAGTAGTTAAAGCATTGGGCAGTGAAGGGGATAAAAACTGAGCACTGGGAATCACCTAAGAGCAAAATTTTTTTGTCTTCTCTTGACAACCCCCATTCAGATTTTAACCAATTGAGAAAGAGTCCCGAGTATACTTGGGCAAGTGTCTATGGAAATGCACATATCTGTAGGGGTAGGAAAGGCTGAGGTATGTGTATGCAGAGTGTACACTATGTAGATTGCAGAGTGTAGACACTGTGCAATTAATGTTCTGCTTTAATATACACTCTATACTATGTTTATTTGATGGAAATGAAAATAGATTTGAACTTCAACTTGAACTAGATTGCTATTAGAACCAGGGACCTTGCTACTGAGGACCGAAACATTGCAAATTTTTATCACAAAGGTACCACGTCTCACTCATTCTTCAGGAGGCTTACTGGAAAAAAAAATAGACTCATCTCTACCTGTTCTGACAAGAAAGTAGGCAAATTCTCCTGATTTGGAAAACACAAATACATGTATCTCCGTGATTTTATTTGGTATTCTCTTCTCTGACCTTGATGTGTGAAAGTGAACAGCCCTACAATGGTACCTGTAGGCTTACAGGTGAAAAGTGATATTTTGTATGGCGCTTAAGAAGTTATTAGTGACATTGTACCATCTTGGGGAGTTAGAATGAGGTTGTATCAAATTTAGATTTTGTTTTTAACCCGTTGAGGACAAGTCCCGAGTGTACTAGGGCAAGTGTCCATTGGAAATGTATATTGTAGCAAAATCAGTCCGTCCTCAATGGGTTAAGCTCAGATGGACATCAAGCCCACTGCAGCGTCTCATTTTCCCCACGAAAGTTTTGGAAGAGAGCCCTTTACTCACACTTGACTCCTCTACCACTCAGAGTCAACGGTGTCACCGATAGAGAGAAATACCACCCCCCTGATCCTCATCACCACCGCCCCACCCATTGCTGCTCCTACCACGCCCGCTCTGGAGGTAACGCCCCAGCCAACCACACCCAGCCCAGCGTCCTGCTCACTGATTGAGAATGGCATGTGTGACGTCCTACCCTACCAGTACGCCTCCTTCCCAAATGCCTTTGCCAATGATGCCGACTTGGCGGGTTTGTTCACCACCACCCTCATCCCATTCATGTCAGGTGAGTAGAATTAAAAGAATTTCTTTCCATTGCAACTGATTAACAAATTGCCCTTCATCAATGTAAAAAAGCACCAATTATTCAGTCTACTATTAGTAGACACCACACACTCTAAAGAAAAAAAATCATTGGCATACATACTTTGGTTGGAAACACTGAATAATGGGTATTTATTTACGTTGGTGAAAGGTAATTTATCAGACGCTTTACAATAAAACTTGATGCAAGAATTTATTTATTTGAATTTACACACACACACATGCAGAAGCATACCATCTTGTTAAAAATCAACTTATGACTTGATTGTCTGTATTAACCGTTTTGAGGACGAGTCCCGAGTATACTCGGACAGGTGTCTATGGGAAATGCGTGTTGTAGCTAAAATCAGCCCATCCTCAATGGGTTAATTATATGGATGCTGTCTCCTTTCAGAGTGTTCGGCCAATGCGACCTTTGCCCTCTGTTACCTGTTCTACCAGCCGTGCGACCCGTCCTACGTGATGTGCGCTGACGTCTGCAGCATCGCCCAGAGCGACTGCCCACCCTTCCTCAGCCAGGTCCTGACCGTGCTTGGTTTCCCCGTCATGGAGAAGGTTCTTAGCCTGTGTGCCAGTCTGCCGGACACCAGCTGCATACAGCCAGACCGCAAGACCCCAACCGATATCAGTAAGTCTGAAGTCAGCCTTCTGTAATGACGACACAGAAATGAGTGCATAGGTGTCTGGTGTGTATATCATCATCTCCCTAACTTTGCTGGAGAATGACTATCTTTAGTTGCTAGATTTGGGTGGTGGATTATGTATAAAGCAGCCATTTCATTTGATAAGGATGAATGGCTCTAGAGATATTACATTGTAGCTGTTCCTCTTCATCTTGTTGATGAGCATAACTTTAAACATTTCCATGAAGTCTTTCAAAAGATTATGTATCATGTAAAATGTTGATATCAAATCCCCCTTTCTCTTTTTATCTCTTTTTCATTTGTATGTGAAATGAGACCTTTAGGTACAGCCACTGCAGTCCTTTATCTGGAAAATTGATCTACTCTCTTATACTGTATAAGCTGTGATTTTTGTGAGGGTTTAATTTTTCGTGAATTTCGCGAATCCTTGTTGGACAGTGAATTTAACAACACATACGTAAAAACGTCGCCCATGTGCAGGTGTAGTAGTGCACTTATGACAGCATTGTGTCAATTGGCAAAAACAACATCATGCGAAAATGTTCACAACCTCGTAATTCGTGAAAATAATTGTATGCGAAAATAATGGCTTATGCAGTACTAGTTTAGTTGTCAAAAGCAGTAAACATGTTTTCTGTTGTGAAGGAAATTGTTGGACTTATTACTCTCATGACCTTTGACCCTTCAGATGTTGGTTGTCAGGGAGAATGCTTGAATGGGGGTCACTGTGTCGCAGGGCGGTGCCTGTGTCCCACAGAATTCACGGGAGAATTCTGTGAAACACCAGGTAAGTTGGAATTATCACCTTTTCTTTCATTTCTACTCAGTTTAAACTTGGAAAATCATGGCCCAGAAAAAAAAAAGAGCGCAAATTTCTTGTCTTTCCTCTGATCATATAGCTTCCAAAACTCGGCAGGTGATAGGGAGAACATGGGACTACAAAATTATCCCCCAGAACAGAAAGTCGATGGTTTTAATCAGTTTTGATGATCTGACTTCTAACTTGATTTTCTGGCCTCAGCCGTTATCGACTTTCGGATTTTTGACATGGCGGGTCACATATGATGATCGTTTTTCATGTGGCCAGCACATGTTGATTCCCTTTCACCTCTTCTCTCACCCTGCCCACAGCTTACCTGACAGAGTTTGAGATATTGATCCTCCCAGACTACGAGGGCATCCCGTACGAGGGCACCAACCTGACGGTCATCTGCGAGGTCACCCCGCCCAACATGCTGCAGTACCCGATCTGGACCGGAACCAATGGCCAGCAGGTCCTACCCAAGCAACCAGGTAGGGTGCAGCATGTCAGACCTGGGCCCCAATTCATAAAACTTGTTATCAGTGACAATTTGTCATTTGTTGTTGCAAGCTACTGAAATCCTTGCATCTGATTGGCCGAGAGCAAATTTGTCATAGAAATGTTGCAGTTGTCACGTATGACAAGTTTTATGAAACGGAGCCCAGGCCCTCCTTATTGCTAGTTCTTGCTGACTTTATCAACCTACATACACTCACTGTGGGCACAAGATGCCTCTGATACCCTTTATTTTACGTACACATGGTCAAATTTTGGAGACAGATTTGCTTGAAAAGAAAGCTTTTGCTTGATTCTCAAATATTCCCTCTCTATTATGATCCCTACATATCTGTGAGAAAGTGGAAAGCTTGATTACAAAACAAGTCGACTCTGTTCTTATTAAGTTGAGATACATGTATGTGCAATCAAAGCTGCAAGAAAAAAACAATGAGAAATATGTAAGGTGTATTTAGCAGTTACAAGATAAAACGGTCTATTTGTATAAATTTTGTAATAACTCTGGACTAAAATAAGCATTTAAGATGAAATTTTCTAAAACATTTCTTTTATGTATATATATTTATAATACATAACATCACAAGCCATTCTCTTTACAAACACATGAGGCAGACATACAAATATACCAAACTGTAAACCCGTTTTTCTCCGAAGTAACATTTCTCAAGATAGACCCTTTTACTGTGTATTTGATAATGACCTGAAGAATATTATCCCTAATAACAATTCATTTTTTTTCTCACCAGGAGCGTCGGAACGTATCTATGTAGACCAGGTGTCAACCACCACTGCCCGGCTGGTCATCAAGAATGTCCAGGCAACGGATGAGGGAAGCTACTTCTGTAATGTCGGGGTCCGGTCAGCTCCCTACACCCTCTTTGTACTTGGTCAGTCTTACATCTTGCATCCTCCACTGATTACACCTTTAGGGTATATCTGTATCTGTGACAATATTACTTTTTTTTCATATTAGCAAAAGTTACACCTCATCCCAAAGTTAAAGATTGAATGTACAATGTAAGTCCATTCCCCAACAGTGATTGGTTGAATGCCAAGGAATAAATGATGTTAACCCGTTGAAGACAGGTCCCGAGTATAGTAGCTTGGCCAGGTGTCTATGGGAAATATGTGTTGTAGCAAAATCAATTCATCCTCAACTGGTTAAAGACCTGGTAGTGTAAAGGGGAGAGATGGATGGTTCAATTGCATCAATATTCATTGGCTGGCCACTAGGATACATTCTTTATAGAACATATAATTGAAAGATGCTTAGTTAATTACCGATTTACATACTTAGTTGTTCCAAGGAAATGTTGCCCCAGATTTGATCAGAACTTCTTGTTTTCTCACCTTAGTTCCTGACTGTTTGCTTGATCCATGCCTCAATGGTGGAAGCTGCCTTGAGGGGACTTGTCAGTGTCCCATTGGCTACCGAGGCCCTCGTTGTCAAGAACAAGGTAAGTTTGATAGCCCTGTCCATCCTTGTCATCCTCACAATACCATGAACATTCATACTTATAAATATTCATAACTATTTTCTGGTATCACTATGTGATCAGATAGATATACTAGTTTTGTATGTTATCACTAGTTCTTGTCTTAATACAGAGTAAATATTCTTATCAATAATCAAATTTTTATGTGTGTGGGTCTTGGTTGTTGGTTTTTTTTGCTTCTACAGGAGTGTATATTCTCTTTTTCCTGCGATAGTCTCAATTTTGATATTCATGCTATAAATCTCTTAGGGTATGGTTGTCCTCTCTGCACACAGGAACTACTAAATTAGCTCCCAACCAACAAGCAGAAATAACTGAATTCCTTTGAATTGATGTAAGCTAAACTGGATTAGATTAAAGTGAATCTATTTCATTCCAAGTTTACATAATATGATTAAACTTGACTAGAGTGTAAATTCAAGTAAATTTCAGTAATTTAGATTACTTAAATTTAGTCAAGCAATTGTTTGATCAAATGAAATGCGATGGGATAAACTACACCAAACTAAAATACACCCTTCTGTTGAATCTACAGTGATCACCAACTATACCATCACCATCATGCCCAAGCCCACCAGACCCTATGCCATCGGTACAGAGGTCAGCTTCCTGTGTCAAGTTGCCGGGGGGCGTGCCACACCTGTCTGGCTCCACCCCCTTGGTTACGCCATCCAGTCCCGCCTCTCAGGTAAGATGAGTTCAGTTTTCCTTTGTTCCTTTTTAGTGAACATAATGTATGCTGTTCATTTTGTCCTTGCAGGCATCTTACAGTTTATTAGAGAATAACAATCTCAAGCAGTTAATAGTGGCTTATCTTATGAACTCTTTTCAAGTCTACTATAATGTGTAATATGTATAATAGTGTACCAGTAAGACTGTAATTTATTAGCCAGGAGAAATCATTGATTTCCGTTAAGTTCATACTGGTACATAATCTTCACATCAATTTTGACATCAGTTTCATTGTCACAATACAGATATAGATAGTGGCATATGAGGCTTGTACTGTATGTGTGTAAATATACATTGTACAATGTAACCTAGAGTTTCATAAAGTGTACACAGAATCATGAAGCTTTATTCCCAGATCCTTTATCTGTCTACTTTTTCTTCTGGTTTTGTCTGACACCTGGGCCCTGTTTATGAAGAGCTATGATTGATTATATAGTTGATTTCTAACATAAGTCTCTGGCAGCCTGTGTGTTATGGAAATTTATAATCGATCATATCATTTGATAAAACGGGGCTCTGGCCTTATACACATGAATCAATGACAAGTGCCAGAGTGTGTAAAAGTTTTGACAACACTTGTCAATTGCGGCAGATGCCAAATGTTCCTAGCCGCATTCTCCCCCCCCCCCCCCCCTCGTGAAAAGGAAGAAAAACCATATAAAGAAAATATTTATGTCCAGACTTCACATCTTCTGTCATTCAAAGTCTGAGAATGTTTCAAACCTCACAGGTTCCAACAGCAGGAGTTTCATCGAAGTGACCAGTGACTCGACCGTCCGGCTGGTGATCACTGACCTTCAGCCAGAGGACAGTGGACTTTATCTCTGTCTGGTGGACACCAGCTTTGAGGAGCTCAACATTACAGTGGAAGGTGAGTGACTGGGTAGCCAAACATCCTCTCTTCATTTCATTGACATTTTATTTTACCAATGCCCAATCAGCAAAAGCTCTTTTTCAATGGGGCTGTGAATCAATGTACATGAATCATGTTAACATGACAAGAAATGATTTAGAGAAAAACAACAAAAACATCAAAATTTGTTGCATTACATCAACAAAGTGAAAAGTTAACATAATAATTTTCATAACACAAATCTACACAATTAATTACGGAGTGTGCACAAATATAAAAGAATATAAATTGTAGATATAAACTAATATCTGAAAATAAAATTCAATTAAAAATAATATACAAACCAATAGCAAGTTTTTTTCTGTTTTTTTTTTTTTAGAACTGACCCAGAAAATATTGTCGGCCCACCCTCCCTTATCATCTACCCCCCTCCAAACATCCAAACATCCAATTTATTTATCATTTATGCCTAAAAATCCCTTGAAAAAATATAAATGTAAAATCATATTCAATGCTTCAAAAAGTATATCCATATGACTCTTGAAGAGCTTGATGGGGACAGTATCCCATAAGATTCACCCGTTAAGGATGAGTCCCAAGTATACTCGGGCAAGCTACTGTGGGAAGTGCGTGTTGTAGCAAATTCAACGGTCCTCAATGGGTTTAAAGAGAATGAAATCAAGGTGGATTGAGTAAATTTAGCAACATTAGAAGCAGTTACATGTCAGTGTAAAGACTGAGGAAAATCGGACAGTCAGTTCGAAAGTTTTGATTTGTTTTGAGTTTTAGTGCAGCCATCATAGGATAAGAAGACTACAACATTTTGTGAGGTTATGTTGTATGTACAACAATATGTGACCGTGCACCTCAAAACGAACATAATGTCGCACACACCAATTTTGCGTGAGGACTGAATATAAGTGAAATGGGTCAACCTAGCCGAACTTGATTTTTTCATATTTTCTGAAAGAGCGGGTCTTCTTTTACATTATGCTAAAATTTGGTATCATAAAACGGGCAGGAAAGTGTGTTTTTTGGCAGTTTATCTCGAACATTTTTGGTAGAATAGTGTGATTAGGTGTGTCTTTAGAATCCTTTTTTCATTTCTGAAAAACCTTGTCCACACTCTTCACCTTCAACTCTAATAACTTTTGAAAGGATAATGCTACTGCTTTGAAAGTTGGCATTAATTGTGGACAGAATGTGTTAATGAGGCATGCTCAATTTCAGTTTAATCTAATAATCCCTTCATTGTTGTTACTCTGGTGGTTTACTTCCTGTTTTTTGTCCCATTCATCGCACAGCCAGCACGGTTTGGTAAAGATTAAGCGCTTGAATAGACACTGTACCTCAGAGCCTCTTTTCTCAGTTCACTCTTTTCCTGAGTTTGTGCTTTCTTTCCAATATTTAGATAGGTTAGGAGAGTCCATTTGATTTGAGTTATACATCATTTTAAAGCTTAAAGTCTGCTCTTTCAGAATATGGTCTTAACTAAAAATTGAGTATATGAATATAAGAACGACCCAAGTCCAATTTTTGGCCAAATTCAGTTTGACATGGGAAATTGTAGCTTATGCATGGACTCATCTTGTGTGTAAATGATAAATCCTAATTACCCCCGGAAGTGCCTGAAATGAATGAGTTAAATCTTATATTAATGTAAGAATGAAGGACTTGGGTCATTCTTACATTCATATAATAGCGCCCTCTCTCATCCTTCTCCCATCTCTAAAGCAGAATATCATGTATATGAATCAAAGAACGACCAAAGTCCATATGAATCAAAGAACGACCCAAGTCCACCACACAAAATGGCCTCTCCACAATTAATGTAAATGTTAATTGTCACAATAATATATGTTCTAATTTGTATATACAATGTTGCCTTCCCATCACAGTTAAATAGAATATTATTGGACAAATAAAAAAGATATGAAGTTTTTTTTAGTTTACTCGAAATGATCTTCCATGGACTTGGGTCGTTCTTATATTTATATACTCAATTCATGTCTGGCGACTTTTTGTTTGTTTTGAGGTGCAGGGTCACATATAGAAGTGATGCAAAGAAAGAGCAACATATTTTCCCTTTTCAAGCATAATGAAAGAGCACTTGACTTTTTTAATATCTTTGTTTCTTTCTGAAAGCAGGAGGAATGATATTACTCTTAACACATAAGTTATTAGCAAGTCAAGGGAGTGCATACTTTAATCTTTTCTTTAAAAATGACATTTTGTGGAACTATCTATATGCTAATGTGTTTGATATGTGTTAGTGTGATCATTTTGAAACACTCCTGTGTGTATGAATTGCCCTATTCCCAGTCGGACCCAGCTTCAGTCTTGTCATCACTCCTGGTTTCCATGGCAACCCACAACCCGGAGCCAACCTGACATTCATCTGTGAAAAGTCTTGGCAAGATGGGGGAACATCCGTACCTCTGTGGTACAGTCCGCAGGGGAACCAGATTGCACCAAGACAAGTCGGTGAGTTACCTCTCCTTGATATAATACTAAGAAAAAAATTAATTTTCCATGGATGGAGAGAGCTGACCAGTGAAAGAGGAGAAAATTGCTAGAAGTGACTCGGGTTAGTGACCAACAGCATCAAAATATTTGGGAGAAAAATAATGCAGGGAGTTTTGACAAGCTGCAAGGAGATCTGAGTAGTCCAGACTTTGGAAACTGTTTGGTTTGCATAAATTGGTAGATAGATAGATAGATAGATAGATAGATAGATAGATAGATAGATAGATAGATAGATAGATAGATAGATAGATAGATAGATAGAGATAGACAGATGGATAGATAAATAGATCAATAGATAGATACGTAGATAGATGGTTAACTCTTTATGTGCCATGGTGGAAACCCCCTGTGTGCCACATTATTCTGAGATAGCAACATAGTCATGCTTTGGGAAAACATTCTGTTTTTCAAATATGTGTTAGTTCTATAGATTTTTGTTAGGGTGGTCATAATAGTGAGTAAAGTTGCAGAAAAAATGCCAAGCTTTGCTTTGATGAAAATTGTATGACAAATCCATGATTGGTTTTCTCTCAATTGACTTGGAAGTAAACTACTATAAAGGCATGACTTCTGCATGCAAAACAGTGACAGAAACTTGGAATTCACACGCAAATCTAGTAGGGAGTGCCGCTTGTTAGTCAATCACGACATAAAATGCAAGCTATATGTGAGAGGAACAGAAGGGTGAGAAACGCTTTCATTGTAAGGCGGTATTTGGTGATTTATCGATAGGATTGGGCGGGTTTGTGCGTTTGAGCAGAATATGCGAAGTTGGCACGCCATTGACTGAGTTGGACGTGCAAACGTGGCACATAAAGAATTAAGATGTAAGAGCTGAGGCAGAATGGAATGTGATGATTAAAGTACAGTTAGAAATTAGCCCTTTGTGTGCTGAAAAAATTGTTAATTTGCCAAACTTTTTCGTTATCATGCAATAATTTGTCCTTGACCTACATGTAGTTTTAGACTAGCAAGCCCACTCAGGTGTATCAATCAGTCAAACAGGAAGGCTATGGTGACGCAATAGGGATTAGGGGGATTAGGTAATCTCTATTCTTTGAGAAAGCACTTGTATTGTGCATGCAAATCGATGAGCAATGTGCAGTAAGGGTTTACGTCAATCAAACTTTGCTCACAATTTACCTTTTGTGATTTTTTGGGGAAATTTTGTGAAATAAATGGCCTAATAGCAATGAGAATTCCTAAAGCATAAATCTGTATTACTCCCATACATACATCTGTAGAACTGTAAAGCAAGAGTGAGTATTACCTACTGCAGGGCTGTAGCAGGTAATACTTGGTCTGACCTGTATGTCGGACTAGAAGGTACCTAGTTTTTCCAATTTTTTACTGGTTCATTCCTAAAGAAGTTACTGGTCTGAAAGTGATTTTTACTGATCAGCGACCGTCGGACCAGTGCCAGTGTGCAGCATTGCCTACTGGTTGTTCTGATGCTCCCGTGGATCTACAACTGGCCAGTGAATATCAATTATTGTTTTGATTGATGAACTTTCAGGAGGAGGAGGAGGCCGTGTCTTCACCCAGACCCTCTCCCTGTCGACTGTGATGCTCCACATCATCGACGTCGGAGAGAGCGATGAGGGGATATACACATGTCGCACCCCGCAGGCCACTGCTTCTCTGGATGTCACGCTCACTGGTGAGTCACTTACTGCTACCAAATCACAAGGCTCAAATCCTGATATATCTAACTGATCACTAATCTGAAATTATTCATCCAGGAATAACATTATGTTTCAGACTTCAATGACAGAAACATTGAATTTTCATCATTTTTTGTACACGATCAGTTGAAAGTTGTGAGAGTATGACATGGTTAGCTCACTCATTTGCATATTCATATCCACTGTAAAAGAAATATTTTCAGGAGAAACTAGCATAACGTCAAGATTTAATAATTTCCTTATTTTTCATACAATTTCAGTCAAATTTTTACTGTTAAACTCTTCAAATTTTACACTTTTTTATGAGACTAACTTATTTTTTGGACTGGAATATAAAGGTTTAAGCATTCTCTTGTTGAAAATTCTAACCTTATACAATGTTATACAATATGACTGCAGATTTATTCCTTGATTGAATTAATCTGTTCTCCCCCCTCCCCCCATTCTCAGTACCATCATGTCTGCCTGAATGTCTGAATGGCGGACACTGCCAAGCTGGTGTTTGTGTGTGTCCTTACGGCTTCCAAGGGGACTACTGCGAGAGAAGAGGTGTGAAATTATCTTTGATTATGTAACAAATATTGAACATAGTACTTAGAATTCACTGTGTGATCACATTATGCTAATCATACACTGTTTGTCTGTGATGAAATTTAATGTGTAAATGTTTGGAAAGCAGAAAAGGACAACTGCAACTGCAGAATTGAAAGTTAATGATTAACAGTTTGTATTTTGATATTTAGAAACACTTCTTCAGTATGAACAAAAGTGCGGCAAAGAATTTATTCTCAACTCATATTCATTGCCTTTCATGTTTGACACATGAGAGATTGACTGCATTTTGTGCAGAAGGATGCAGAGTTAAAGTGGCTGCAACTGTGCAGAATAAGTTTGGTCATTATTAGATGTCAGTTGGAAATGAATATCAATAGCTTTAATGTCAATACTGTGATTAAGTTGGATCAATTGTAAATTCTGTGGTTTGCTTTAGTATCAGACAATATAATCTGAAGACAAAACATGTATTACTCAGCAGTATGAAGGAGACATTAGTGTAATATATTCAAGATCAAAATTTTCCAGGCTAAGTCATGGTTTATAACCCATTGACGGCTACTCTTTAGCACACTCATGTAGGTGTCTACTCGAAATGTATGTTATAGCAAAATCAGCTTGTCCTCTATGGGTTAAGGTAACTGAAGAGTATAGATAAGGTAAGACTGCATGAAATTGAAATAATTACTCTTTGAATTCATTCTAAACCCAGATCCTGAGGCATTGTGTCTACGTGGATTCTGTCTGAATGGAGGAACATGTGACTATAACCAATGTCAGTGTCTCCCGGGTTTCTTTGGAGAAAACTGTGAAAGCAGAGGTGAGACTTAATCATCTTTCTGTCAGTAAAATAGCATGGACTGTTTTCAAGGATGTGATGAGCTTATTGCATATCATTGTAAAATATTGCTGTGACTGGCATACTAAAAGTCCTGTTTGCCTTTGGGAACAGTGATTTAAAAAATTTGTTCAAGATATCACAAATGATGAATATGTGTAGGTCTGTTGTATTACAAAACATCCTACCATATAAAATTTTCATACAAAAAAGTCTAGAATATAAGGAGATATCAGTATTTTTCTCAATAAACCATAACTGTAGATTTTTTTTCTGGAGACATTTCTGTTGTAACGATTGCTCACATTTTGTGTATTTATCGATTATGCAGATTCAAATCTTTACAGTGGTTGTTTCTATCTCTAACCCACATTTCAGAACTATTTTAAAGCACTAATGCTTTTTTTTTTTCATCTGTAAATGGTAAATTATGCCTTTAACCATGTCTGTGCTTGGGACCTTGGACAGTGTATATGATACTTTAGACTATGGAGTTTCTTGTGCCATTTGGCACTCAAAATACACACCATTTCTTTGCAATCCATGCTGTGTTCTTGTTTGAGACTGTGTTTCATTTGTATACCCATTTTGAGGGAAAATTCTTTCTAACATTTTCTTGAATGCTTATTTAGCTCTGGACAAAATTTTTACTTTGTAATTTGATTAGACACAGGGGAAAACTAGTTTATGTTCTGGTGTTCATATCACTTATTTATTCATGGAACATTAATCCTCAAACAAGTTATGTAATCCACAATTAGAAACCAAAAACATACATGACTGAGAAATATGAATGTAGGCCCTATTGTTAATATCTTCATCTATTCTGTGTTTGCTGTCCAACTTACAGTTGCAGCTGAGTACAACATTACCATCAGGCCAAACTTCATCAACCGGCCTCATCTTGGGCAGGAGGTGGTGGTGCTATGTCAGGTGCAGGCTGGTGGGCTGTCTTACCCCCAACCCGCCTGGCTCGGCCCCAACGGGAATGTCATTCCTTCTCTCAGACCAGGTATGGAGTCCTCATTTCTTACCACTTCCCTCTGATGTAGTCACTGTGCATTGTTCAATCACTGGCATTCCTACTGAGGGCACCTGCAGTATAGTAGATGTAACAGACTCTTGACTTTCATTCATTCATTCATTCATTCATTCATTCATTCATTCATTCATTCATTCATTCATTCATTTGTTCATTCGTTCATTTGTTCATTCATACATTCATTCATTCATTTATTCATTCGTTCATTCATTCATTCATTTACTTTTTCCATTTCCACCAGACACATAAAAATTTTGACCAAGTTGCATGCCTAAATTATGTTACAATGTACAAAAAAGTCCAGAATTTATGAGTTTGCAAAATATTTAAAGTATACAGAAATGCTGGATTTTCAAAAGATGGTCTCAACTTCAAAACCTGCTTACATCTTTGGATGAGTATTTTTTAGGGGTTTTTTTAATATCATTTCAAAAAGTTCCATCTTCTATCTAGAATATAAAGCAGTTTGACAGCATAATTGGTTTATTACAGTATACACTCTATGTGTAGGGTCAAATTAAGCATTATATTATAAGCCTTAACTTTAGAAATTCAATATTGATATGCACCTTACGTTTACAATTTACCTTGTAATAGTGTATGAGTGTTAACACTAAACACCCTGGTATGTCTCTCCACCTAAAGGCACAGCTAGCCGTGTCTACACCAGTATCCAGGGACCTAGCACCACTGCCCTACACTTCCAGGGCCTGCAGCCAGGGGATGTTGGTGTCTACACCTGTGAGGTGGATATGAACATGCAGACGATCTTAATCACCATAGATGGTGAGTTTTTCCCCAAGAGAAATCATGACAGGGACATTGTCTTAAAACCTCCAATTAGGATAAAGCAATGTGTTTTCATATTCTGTAGTGTATTGCTGTTTTTGTTATATTAGTTCTACTTTTCCATTGTCATGATTTCTGTTGTCAATATTCTTATATCAATGTATTGTCATGATATTATTGATATTGATACTGGTAGTACAAGTTTGGTTTGGTTTGGTTTAGTTCATTTGGTGTGTTCCTTCATATATTATTTTTCTTCAGCATACTTAAATCCTAAGTATGAGGGGAAAACACAATATAGGAAACTGCATTCATGAGTAGAGTGCTACTTGGACTGTGGCTTTAACAAATATGCTTATGTTGCTTTTACTCTGCCATACATACATTGTACTCATGAGAAAAAAAAAGGCAGAAAAAAGTCATAGCAGTGGTATCATTTCTATTTTTTTTTTCATTACAGGCATTGCTCTTTGCATTGTTTTCAGTTATGAAAAGAAGATATTAAGAACACTGGGATCTTGCAAGAAGAATTTATGAGTTGGTAAATAGAGATTTATTATTGATAAGTATTAACTTATGCAGGCACCATATGTGACATGTTCAAAATTAAATATGTTAGGCTATCCTACACAACAATGTTGATGTTGGCAGTTTTTTTGTGTGCATTTGTTTTTCTTTTTTTAATGGATATGTTACTCAGTGAATGTTGGTGCACTAAAGTGTGTCATCTCTGTTCTCAGCCTTCCCACCCAGTGAGTGTATCCCACCCTGTCTTAATGGAGGAACCTGTTTGGATGGAGTCTGTCACTGTCTGGACCAATTCCTAGGAACTCAGTGTGAGGAAGAAAGTAAGTACGCCAGGCATAAAGATGTGTGAAGAAAGTGTTAACACTTTACACAGTGTGTGGCAGGTTGTCAGTGTTTGGATCAATTCATAGGACATAGCAAGCACACCAGGCATGAAGCATTGTGTGAAGACACCAACTCTTTACAAACCTGTGTTGGTGTAGCTTGCTTTGCACGCAAGAGAAAGTAGCAGCCACATAATTTCAGATACAAAAGCAAACTGATGATGAATGTTCATGTGCTTCAGCTATACATCAGTTTTACTTCACTCTTTTGTGGGATTTTACATCAGATATTGTTAAGGTAAAGAAGAGGTTTAGTCTGCATGTTGTGCTGAAAAGCTTTCCACGGCAACTGAGTGGAGGTCAACTGCCAAGCTGATTGGGTGTGTGTGCATTGTGATGCTGATATTCTTATTCATCTTTTTTTCAGTCCCTCAGCCGTGCAACCTCCCGTGTCAGAATAATGGAATCTGCTACGATGGACGCTGCCACTGTGCGACATTCTTTACTGGACAGTACTGCCAGACCAGAGGTCAGTGTCTTTCTTCTCACAGGGGCATATTCAGGGATTCTGTAGAGGGGGGAGGGGGAGTGCAAAAAAAAAAATTCTGATGCAACTTCCGGGTTTAATCAGCTGACAAGCAAAAGAACAAAAAAAAAAGAGGTTCCTGTGCAATTTTTTTCGTTACTCATGCCACTTCTGGGTTTCATTGGCTGACCAGCAAAAAAAAGGGCTAGTTTCAAATTTTACCTATGTTTATATGCTGATTTCACTTGTATGGTAGCCATTTTGTGTTTAAAAAAGATTCTTCTCCTTGAATTGTATAACATGCTGAGTAGATAACATTTGTTGTTTATTGATATATGGTCTCCCGGGATGAGCCATGAGGGATATAGCACCCTTCCTTCTGTTGTGTGTATGTGTGGGTGTGTATGGGGAGACACTTCACTCTTCATTATATGAAGAGTGTGCAAAAAGGGGGTTGGTGGGTTGAACCTGCATTTAAGAGCAAGATATATTAACAGTTAGGTGTGCATTCACCGTTCATTCAAACCTGTCGTTTTGATTCTCTGTGCAGTGGGAGCCGACTTTGAGATCGTGATAAACCCAGTGACCTTTGACCCTCCCAGCGTCGGGGACAATGTGCGAGTGACCTGTACCTACATCGGAGGGTCAGGGAACACTCAGCCGACCTGGGTCAATCCGGAGGGAGAACTGATCAGGAGAATGGACCAAGGTGGGACAGAGACAAAGACCCAGCCATTTACAGTGGAGGGCTGGTCTCGGGTCCACCCGAGGCCCCCCTACATTATAATACTCGGCCCCGCATTTTCCTTTGTTTAATCTGCCTTGTCAAGCCGTACATGGGGAGTGAAGTTTCATTTTACATGTTCTTTTGTTCAGCATAGTGGCACTCTACATACATGTAAACATTTTAACGTTTTTAGTGATCTCTACAGTACAGCTGAGTGGGTTTGGCCACGCCTTTGGGTCTGCTTGCATTTACCTCAAGAAATTAGCTGTACATTCCCAAGCAAACTATTATCCGGCTAAAATTTGCAAATACAATAAAGCATGTATTATTCTTAGGTTCTTTTTTAGTGCTTCTTGCTATTGGCTGATTGAAGAAACCTCTCCTCCCTGCACTGTAGGTGGCAGCAGACATGTGTCTGTGGAAGAAGACTCTTCAATGTCAACCACCCTTGTCATCAATAACATCATTGAGACTGACTCGGGCATCTACACATGTTTTGTTGGGGAGGCAGAGAATGAGTTTGACATTACCATCAGGGGTAAGTGTTGTAATGCAGACTTTTCTGAAGATTTCTCACAGACCTAGAAGAGTGACAGTCTCCTGTAGGTAACCTGTTACACAATCCTTTGAACAATTATTTCTCTTGTAACTATAGATCCTCTTGAAAAATAATTTTACTTGTAATTTATCTGCAGAACAAAACCTGTTTGATGCTCAGTGGTTGTAAAACCATGAGAAGTACAAGCAATATTTTGATGCTCAGTGGTTGTAAAACCATGAGAAGTACAAGCAATATTTTTTGGCAAAATCTGTGCAAAAAGAGACATCATAATACCATGATCTGTTATTCCTAAAGTAAATCAGTACTTTATAGAGCAGCGAAGTTTTCTCCATCACTTTCTTTTTTCCTCATTTATAACATGATGGGTGATGAACCATCAGGCATAGCTTTGTAGACTATAGAGTGTGTTTTTCAAACATTCTTGTACAAATTGTACTCAAGGGAAGTATAAACAGATGGAGGAGCAGAGACTGTGAAGCTTCAAAAAGGCAAAAGCAGCTCTTAGATTGCATTATCAGTTCCTTAGTTCTGAAATAGCGCATATATTGTTGTCATTAAGACAGACTCAGAATTTGCCCATGTTTCAGTGTGCATTGCTCTGAGAGCGAAATGCTGAATGTACAAATGATTTGCCTCCTGAGGGGCAAAGGAATACATGTAGAAACATATAGACACATTATGCAGAATATATGAGAGCAGAATAAATAAGTACATAAGGATAGAACATTTAGAGACATGAAAGAAGGATCAGACAGTGTACAGTCAAACCTGTCTATAGCAGCCACCCGAGGGAAACAACAAAAGTGGCCGCTATAGACAGGTGGCCGCTATAGACAGGTTTGACTGTATGTGGAGTATAAGTGCCTTTGAACTTGTGAACATATGAATATTTGCCACTATAGGGTAGTGAATGTATGAAGAAACATTGAATGATCATCTTCAACCTTTTGTGATATAGGATTAGAGGTTTGATGTCCATAAAACTGTATGAATGTTTGATTTACAGAGGCAGAGTGTGTTCCACAGTGTCAGAACAATGGACTGTGTAGCATGGGGATGTGTATGTGTCCTGAGGCCTATGGAGGCATCGCCTGTGAATACCAGAGTAAGAACTCTTCTTTATTTCCACCTCATTATATCCACATTTATTTACATAGAATGTACTCATGTACTAACCTAGGATAGACATGTGTATTCATAGATAGTGTATATTTGTAAATTGTGAATATGAACAGAGATTCTCATTAACTTGTTTGTGCCAAAGGACTGTAAAAGTTTTATATGATCACAGCAATGCAACTTTTAAAGCATTTTCATTTGCTATCATGGGATAAGTATGTTACAATGATATTCTCACTTTGAATTCTGATCAAATATCACATTACATACTTGTATCTCAAAGATAAATATGTATTTGACATGTATGGGCTGCTGGTTTGATACACTTTGTATGTCTCAAATGCTAATAGCGAATAATGATAATATGTCAATTTATGAAGGGCAAAACCTATAGACATATATTCTTCTGCGCTGCAAGAGCTTCTGACGCACTTAATAATGATAATAGACAATTTGTAGAATAATGAATAGATGTGTTTTGAGTTGTGATTTAAAGCATTGAATGAAACTGTATCTACAAATGTATCATATACATAATGCAAGTTAGATTGTCATTGAGATGTTCACTCCCAAGAGTCATGTGTGTCAAGTATTACTATACTGTTCATGTTCCTTTTCAGTCACAGACTGTGACTACCCCTGTGCTAATGGAGGCACCTGTGACAGTGGTCGCTGCATATGTCCACCGGGCTTCCAGGGTTCTTTCTGCCAGATCAGAAGTGAGTATGTGGGTTTGCTGATGGGTGTATTATATCTATATGTTTATATGCTTATATGTTTATATATTTATATGTTCATATGTTTATATGTTTATATATTATATGTTTACATAGTTATATGTTTTTATGTTTATGTGTTTATATGTTTATATGTTTATATGTGTGTATGTTTATATGTTGTTATCAGTATTGGCATGTTGGTAGAAGTTATGGCTGGTTGTGTGCATGTTTAATTGTGTTTTAATGTACTTTTGTTCTCTTGTGCAAATGATATATTATGTGTGCATAGATGTGTAATAAGACAACTACTCAGCTCCAGATGTAGGCCAGTTTTGAGATGGGTCTACAGTACATATGTAAGATCCAAGAAGCATGTTTTGGTTTGTTTGTTATTTTGTATGTTTGTTTTTGTTTATTTATTTGTTTGGTGTGTAAAGTAGGTGTTGTAAAACATGCATGTCAGTATGGTTGAAACAGGCAGTTTATCTCAATATCCACTCTTATCGTATGCTATAACCCTTGGTCCAGGGTTTATATTATGCTCTGTTATGTTCTGTTCTTGTGTCTGTCCACAGTCTATGAGAGTGAAGGAGTACGGATCGTCATCAGACCACAGCCACCTGTTCTACCACCGGTGGGGAGAGACCTGCAGCTTGTGTGTGAGGTGGAGAACCCTGGACCTTTCCAGAGACCAATATGGCTGAGTCCAAATGGACAACCAGTGGATCAGGGTGAGAGAAACGAATGAATTCTTTTAATTTAATTCCTGTTATAGTGTTCATTGAAATTTAGAAGACAAAGAATTATAACAGCATCTTTGCAGCCTGATGTTGTCATGCTTACTTGATATACCTAATTGACCTAATATAAACCTGTTTTATATGGCTGAAGTGGAAAACATGTAACTTACAATTGTATGATATGCATTTCGTGAATTAATTGTTGTTATGCGTAGTAAATTTGACTGGATGTTTAGGGTTACCTGGGATGGCTTGGGACAGAGAAGGGTACATCTTACTTTAAAACATTAAATAGTTTAAATAGATTAGTCTTTCCATTTTTAAGTCATTTTTTAAATTAATGTTGATAGGAAATGATGATACTCATTCTAGTGCAGCTTCTGTATTGTATGAAAATACATGGTTAATGTGGTTTGTACATACATGTAATATGTCGGCCGTTGATCGCGCAGTCGCCATGAAATTTGGCACGTGCATTACCTGTGGCATAATCTACCGAGCTATACAAAAAGAAATGGAAATTTTTGTCATAATAATTAATTATGCTAATATATGCATAAAATCATACATTTTGCTCTAAATCAGAAATTAAAGCTCCTAGAATCCTAATTTTTGGTGAAAACATTCTTTGTAGCATTCTTAACAATGTACTTGAAAAAAAGATTTGGTATCACAATCAATTTCTTATGTTTTTTATTGTTTTATGAATTTCTTATGTATTTCTTTGTTTTTTCGACCTTTTGTTTTATCATTTTTTTTCCGCAAAATTTATGACAGAACCTATTTCAAGCATAATTATGCTAAAATTAATTAGTTTCAGCTTATGAAAGTGAAAATAATCATATCTTTATGAATAAGAAGAGAAAACTCCATTTGCATAGACTTTATACACAAAATCACGTTTTTGAGCCATTTTCGGTCTGACAGGCATGTATAAAACATTATGCAGCGTCGTAACGGTATGTGCAATTTTCGCGAAAATGGTGTCAAAAGATGTGCGAGACTTGGAAGTAAAAAGTCAGCCAACGGCGCGGTCAAAAAATTTCGCACGGCGGAGTAGTCGCGAAAAATGTCGAGGGGGGGGTTGATTCAACCCCCCCCGGCCTTTTTAGGGTTAAATGATATATTGGTCACTACATATAAAGGTACATTTTTGAAGTTATGGTCAAAAGAAGTTAAAATTTTTATGCCTCCGCCAACGAAGTGGCCGGAGGCATTATGTTTTCGGGTCGTCCGTCCGTCCGTCCGTACGTCCGTCCGTCCCGTTTTGTTTTTGTCGATATCTCAAGAACCGTGTGGTGGTTTTACATCAAACTTGGTATGAGGGTATATCCTTGGGGGATGATACTTTGTGTGGATTTTAGGGTCACAGGGTCAAAGGTCAAAGGTCACAGGTTATTTTGTGAAAAAAAATTGACATTTCATGTTTTTCTCCATATCTCGCAAATGGTTCAAGGTATCTTCATGGAACTTAGTATATATGCTTGTACCGATGGGCAGTGATTATCTAGGGAAGTTGGGGGTCATGGGTCAAAGGTCAGGGGGTCAAAGGTCAAGGTCAACTCCTCAAAATACAGTGCCGACCGCGGGAAACGTCACGCTTTTCCGAGATCTGGACGAGGCCACTGACGCGTATCCCCGCGGGTACCCGCGGGTATACGCGTTCAGTGGACGAGTCCATCCGCCCGCACGGATAATCCATCCTCGGGAATTTGCGTCTCGATTGACGCGGGTTGGACGAGGGTGGACGAGGGTGGACGAGGGTATTCAAGGGCACATTCCCGTTAAGCTTTATTTTGACCGCTCAATCAAAATACATTTCATGGAGTTCCGACTTTGCCCATTTTCATCAAATTCCGGTTTCAGGGGCTTCTTTTCGATTTAATCACACTCTGATGTCCACTGCCTTGATTGTTCGCTACTTTCTAAAGAAGTACACCTGCGGAAGTTGTGCACATGCGTTCATCACTCAAGTATCAATAATTATTAGAACATATCGACATCGGTTACGATCATCTCGCTATTCACGACTTTTAACGACCTGCGCCACCAAAATTTCATTGCTGAAAATTCGGTGGCCCAATCGGGCTACAAAAAAAGTCGGATGTTTGCCTTTACTTTTGAAAATGAACAGCGGTAACAGTCGGCTCCGTAAGACGCAAAAATGAATGTCGCATGTTTACTTTTGATTTTAGAAATGAATCACGGTGACATTTGACTCCGTATGATACTGGAATAAATACCGAATGTTTGCTGTGGCGTTCGGAAGTGAATGATAATATTCAACTCCGTAAGACGATAAGATAAATGCCGGATGTTTGCTCTTACGTTCGAAAGTAAATAGCAATAACATTCAGCTCCGGAAGATGCTTGAGTAGGCTATATGTCGAATGATCCCTTTGACGTTCGGAAATGAATAACAAAAATATTCAACTCCGTACGATGATAAAATAAAAGACGGATATTTGCTTTTACTTTCGAAAATAAATAGCAATAACATTCGGCTTCGGAAAATGCTAACATAAATGTCAGATGATTGCTTTTACGTTCGGAAGTGAATAGCAGTAATATTCTGCTCCATACGATGCTAAAATAACTGTTGGATGTTTGCTTTTAGATTTCGAAATGAATAACAGTAACATTCAGGTGCGTTCGGTGGTAAAATTAATGTTCAATGATTGCTTTGATGTTCGGAAATGAATAACAATGACATTCAACTCCGTATATACGTTTATAAAATATACAATGTATATCTGATGTTTGCTTTTACGTTCGGAAGTAAATAGCAATAACATTCAGCTCCCGAAGATGCTAAAGTAAATGTCGAATGATCCCTTTGACGTTCGGAAATAAATAACAAAAATATTCAACTTCTTACGATAATAAAATGAATGACGGATGATTGCCTGTACTTTCGAAAGTAAATAGCAATAGCATTCGGCTCCGGAAGATGACAAAATAGATGTCAGATGATTGCTTTTACGTTCGGAAGTGAATAGCAGTAATATTCTGCTCCATACGATGCTAAAATAACTGTCGGATGTTCGCTTTTAAATTTCGAAATGAATAACAGTAACATTCACCTGCGTTCGATGGTTCGGAAATGAACACAATAATATTCAACTCCGTATATACGATGATAACATAAATGTCTGATGTTTGCCTTTATGTTCAAGAGTAAATGGCAATAACATTCAGCTCCGGAAGATGCTAAAATAAATGTCGAATGTTTGCTGTGACGTTCGGAAATTAATAACAAAAATATTCAACTCCGTATATACGATTTTGCGTTCGGAAGTGAATAGCAGTAATGTTCTGCTCCATACGATGCTAAAATAACTGTCGGATGTTCGCTTTTAAATTTCGAAATGAATAACAGTATACATTCAGCTGCGTTCGATGGTTCGGAAATGAACACAATGATATTCAACTCCGTGTATATGATAACATAAATGTCATATGTTCAAGAGTAAATAGCAATAACATTCAGCTCCGGAAGATGCTAAAATAAATAACGCATGTTTGTTGTGACGTTCGGAAATGAATAACCAAAATAACTCCGTATATACGATGATAAAATAAATGTCTGATATTCGGTTTTACGTTCGAAATATAACAATAACAATCAGCTCCCTTCGACTTTCGGAAATGAATGATAATAATATTCAACTCCGTACGATGTTTAAATAAATGTCGGATGCTTGCTTATAATTTATATTGCTATGTACTTTCGCAAATAAATAGCAATAACATTCGGCTCCGGAAGATGCCAAAATGATTAATGTCACATGATTGCTTTTACGTTTGGAAGTGAATAGCAGTTACATTCTGTTCCGTACTATGCTAAAATAAATGTCGGATATTTGCTACATGTGTATTACATTTCGAAATGAATAGTAACATTTGGCTGCGTTTGATGGTAAAAAACAAAACAAAAACAAAACAAAACACACACACACACACAAAACTGTCTGATGTCTGCCTTGACGTTCAAAATTCGGCCCCGTACGATATGATGAAATAATTGTCAGATGACTCATTTCACTTTCGCAAGTGGACAACAGTGACATTCGGCTCCGTACGATGATAAAATAGATGTCGGATGTTTGCTTTTATATTTGGAAATGACTAACTGTTAAATTCTGCTCCGTATACGACAGAGCTGCCAACCTTTCGAAGCACAAATTAGTACTCAGCAGCTCCAAAATTCGTATTTTCCACCAGAATTCGTATTTTTTTCAATCTCCCTCTTTTTGCTATGAGGCCTACAGGCTCTAAACATAACGTTATGACACATGCCGAAGCATCCAGCTGGTCACCAGCACGATAAAGATTCTAAACTACGCAATGTTCAGCGTTGATTGATTGCTTTCTCGCAATGTGTACAAGTGCAAGTTTGTACCTCCAAAATCTTTCTGGGCTGATTATGGAAGCTTCCATTTTCTAGCAGGGGACGGGGAATGCTTGATCTTCTCAAGAGAGCTTCTGTGTGAGCGGATGCAAAACTCTGTTCTGTGTTTCCAATTATGTACTATCAAAACATAATCATGCGTTGTTTTCAGGCTTTTTTCATTTTATTGGATTTTAAACATCAGTATTTTTCGAAGTATTCCAATTCCTTTTCCCCTGACTGGAATCGGAAAGTCTGCTATAACGATGATCGCAAAATGCCGCGCTGTGTGTGGAAGCGCCGATGTGGTGCAAACACGTGGCTTCATTTTCAAGTTTAAATGAATGCGCCATGTGCTCCTGTCTATAAGAGGTTACTGCAAGTTCGATGGATCGAATGCGCCATAGCTGAGCTGAGCTGAATGGCTTGTTTACGGTAAACATGCAATTTACGTTCGATATGAAGAAATCATTACGTCTTTCACGAGGGAAAAACACACAAAACAAACAAACAAACAAACAAAATACACCCACGAACGAATGTTGATAGCCAAAACTTTGAAAAGTAATAAGCAGTTTTGATGCGCGTGAACTGAAATTAATTGTCATTACACGTTGTATTTTGCTGTCTAACCAGGTGATGACTGCATCTCATTGGACCTTCTCGTAGTGAATTTGTCTGGGCATACGAGACCTTTCATGTATTTCTGTGATTGCATTTTTAATTGACTAAATAATCAATCCTTTTGTTATTGTTCAGGGAACATTAGATATTCGATCAAGTACACTATAATCGACTCTTCGATGTTCCCTATTATGCGCCAAAAGAAAGGCTATAGACATAGAACCATGATATCTTTGGAATTTTTCCTTTAATTCAACTAATGAGCTGGTTCTTCGATCGATATTTCCAGGATACTTACACGCTGTTTATTCCAATGCGCGCATTCTTTCGTCTGGCACGCACCTGGGTGTGGCACCTGCTTTTGTGGAAATTTCCACAAGGGAGAGGGGTGGGGTGTCAAGTTTCTTCGAGCCGAAGAGACTGCATACACAATCTCTTCGCTTTTATTTATTGTCATTCGTGTTTTCGCCTTATTCTTTGCTGATATTGAACATTTAGATTTAACTTTACGAAAGTTGCTATAGCACATGGTTCGTTTTGTTGTGAGGTGTACGTAATTTCTTTTTTTTTTAATCATTCTTGAGAGGGGAAAGAAGAGTAAGGGGGAAAGAAGACTAGAGGGAAAGGGAAATAAAACAAACGTCACGTACGCTGAGCATTCACAGGAAGCCGTCTTTTTACACCAGTCACCAGCATAGTTATCATCACTATCAGACATCACTCAAGATCATTTTAGCCTTTTCCTATGATCAACATTAAGAAACACGCATAATCCCTCGAGATAAATACCTGGGAAACTCAATAATAAATACAAAGTATCAACACCTCCCAACAACACAAACATTTAGAAAAGACAGCAAATAGCACATCGAAGCGACTGGGATCAAACTCCGTCGCTTCGATTGTGCACAGCGAAGCGGAGAAATCGCCGTTACGAAAATAACAGTGCGAGACACTAAGAGAATTACGTTTAAATACTTCAAAGTATAAAGGGAACAGATAAAGTGATATAAAATGTAAGAAATCGTACTAAACGAGGTGTGAGAAACGACGGAAATAAAACGAAGTTTAGTAGACTAGTAAGCTTAGGCCCTAGCAAAAGTTTTGCAGCACCGAAAGCTACGCGAAAATAAACACACATATAAAACTCGGTATTGCGACGAGATCCTATGGGATCAAGTCAATAAACGATACAAAACAAAGGAAATTGATTCATTTTGACGGGAAAATAGTTTGTTATAAGTATTCTGTTATATGAGATCTCCTTTAATAGGCCTAGAAATAATCGAGTTTCCACGATACTCTGGAAAGAAAGTTCGAACGCTTTTCACCTGCACATATACTGCAGAGGGCAGTGCACATCAGTCATCAATACACGAACAGAAACTCACCTCTACAACTTCCTCGCAGAAAATGATGCAATAGCGTTATAAAAAAAAACAGACAACACTCTAAAAATCATTTCGTACTTGGGAGGCAAGGGACAAGAGGATGAAAAGAAGAGAAAAAGAAGCAGACATTGCACAACGGGACGCTTTCACCCCGCCTCATACGGTACTGTAGTGGCAGCTGGCTAATTGGGATACCACGGCGATCCATGTAAACATCCAGGGTCCGTGGGCGACAGGGATTCACGCGCGCGAAGTTCTGTTCGGTGTACACAGTACGCAAGCAGCGATATGCGTGTGCGCACATTTTTCTATTCAGCGCTTTCCACATACGGTGCGTACGCGTTGCATCGATATCCCAGCTGAATACAGATAACATGGCACATGCGACGTGCGTTTGCTATATTTTTACCCATTATTTTGCCCCACTGTGAATTCGTACTTTCTAAGGACGTTTTCATATTGTCGTATTCCCTTCGATTTTTCGTATACGAATTTTTCGGAACGGTTGGCAGCTCTGGTACAATGCTAACATAAATAACAGATTATTGCTTTCACATTTGAAAATGATTAATGGTATACATAGGCTCAGTATGATGCTTAAATAAATAGAGGATGTTTGCTTCACATTCGGAAATCAATAAGGGTAACATTCAGCTCCATAAGATGCTAAAATGAATGTCGGTTGTTTGCTTTTATACAGTGTATTTGAAAATGATTAACGGTAATATTCGGCTCCGTAAGGTTCTAACATACTATAGTAAATGTTGGATGATTGCTTTTACAATCAGAAATGAATAGCGGTAACTTTCGGCTCTTTACAATGCTAAAACAAACAATCTGGAAATGCTCCCACTTTCTCATCCCAAAAGTAAGCTATGACCACCTAATAGCATAGGCATCAACTTTTATAATTATCTATAAGCCTATTTGCTAAATCTTAGAATTCAGAATAATGGTGATTGAGATGATCTACTTTTGTATTCATTTATTTTAGACATGGGTACCTGTCACGTCAGTAATGCTTAATAATTGTTTTTAGTAGGACCGATTTAGTTTTTCCTATGTTTTTCTTGATTTTTTTGGCCACCAAAAAAAAAAATAGAAATCAATGATTTTGGTGGTCAAAAATAAAAATTAGTTTGGAGCCCTGCGATATCATTGGGCTCATCATTACTTAATCTTTCCCATGATACGCTAATATTTATATCATCAATCTGCCGACGTCATCCGACAATTCATGATTCAAACCTTTTTTTTTTTTCATCGTCCGTAACCCAACTTTGAACACAGACAGGGTATTCTTTCTCATTCTAGAGTAATGAAGGAGCGCACTTTCGGCTGTGATCTAAGTCCTATTATCATCATGAGTTCATGTCGCCGTTTAGTGATCTAAACTTCAGCTTTGCTGAACTGTCTTGAGCAGGAAGCGAAAACAATGGCTGGACTAAGGAACCTTCGTTTTTAAAAGGGGGAAATAAACAACACTGAAACCGAACAAGCCGGCCGAGCATTGTTTAGGTTAACCACGCGTGGTGATAATCGCGCCCATTGATCGCTCTGTCCAGCTGGCTTAACCCTATTCTAACTGGGAGGAGTTTTTACTGGGGGTGACCCCCCCCCCCCCCCCCCCCTTCAGATCTCGGCCACCGATCGCGCGATCGCTGCGAAATTTTTCCTGAAGATAGAGCTGGATGTCAACTACAAGATTACATGGTCATACAATAGAAAAATATTGCCTTTCTATTTTTAATAAATTGATTATGCAAAGTTGTGCATGAAATCATATTTTCACCTATAACTCCATAAAAAAGACTGAAGTATTGCTAAATTTTTGTGTCAAAATTCCTCAAGACATATAAACCAATTTTCATTTAAAAATAAAGCACAGTCAAAACCAATTTCTTTTGTTTTTTATTGTTTTGTTAATTTCTTATGTATTTTATTGATTGTTCGACCTTGTGTTTTCTGTTGTTTTTCAAAATTTGTTGCAGGCACTTTTTCAGGCTTATCTACACTATATAGAATTGATTAATTTCAATGGTTCAAAGATGAAATACTATAATTTATATCAATTTAACCCCAAAAACACAATTTACATTCAATTTGCACACGATATCATGAATTTGAGCTGTTTTCCGGTTGACATGCATTTGCATAACATTACGTAACTTCAGAACGGTGTACTCAGACGTCGCAAATTTGGTCTCAAAATATGCGGAAGACTTCAATGAAAAAAGTTGTGAAACGACGCGGCAAAATCTTTGCGCGTTGCAGAATCGTGACGCGAAACGTGGGGGGGGGGGTCAATTTGACCCATTTGACCCCCCCCCCACCCAGTTAGAATAGGGTTAAGAGTATGCATATTGACCAAAAATAGTCAGAGGGATGCTAATTTACTCTTACAAGCTATCGCTACTATTTAAGTTGAAAACTGGAACTTTCTGAAAGGTTAAAGATGATCGTAAAATCAGTTCTGGCTACAGGATTTTATAATAATTATAATAGCATACAACATGTACCAAGTTTTCATCGTTTACCTGTCTTATCACTCCAAAGCAGTTCAGCTTAACTGTTGGCTTATAGAAGTGATCATCAATCGGTAAGGATTAGTCAGATGAATTCATGAATTCACTTTATGCATCACGGCTAATCGAACTATTCAACATCGTTGAAGTAACCATACTTTTTTATTTTCATAGTTCAAACTATTTCTTAACATTTATATGCAAAACGAAAGTACTGTACACGTTTTTCAAAATGCTCAGATGTAATGAGTCAATTCCACAAAGATTGCATTACAGCAACCTTTACTGACCTAAACAAGTTTTCTATAGAGCTATCAGTTCTATTATAATGGCATTCTGATAACTTCGACTGCGTTTTGAACTCGTACCGAGCACAGCATTCAAAACAACGGGTTCCTCAGGTCCTCTTTAGGTACTGGTATACTTGCTAAAAGCATTCTCTTTAGCTTCCATTGACAACAACATGCCATGGGAGGAGAATGGAAGCGATCAACTTTCTCGGTAAATGAGGCTTTTCGTATATAGCACACATTGCGTGCCTCTTTCTTTTTTTCTGTTTCTGTTGTTTCAAACTACACTGCAGCCGACACACAACACAAACACACCAAAGTTTACATTCAGGCAACCGTATTTTGGTATTGGTTAGAATCGAATTATATCTGTCTTGTGATTGGCTAATTATCTGTAGCAAAAACAAAACAAAACAAAACAAAACAAAAACAAAACAAACAAACACAAAAATGCTGAAAACTGCTTATCGAATATCAGTGGCGTGCCAAAGGATTAAAATGGAGTCTATACTCTAAAGGGGCCTGAGCTTTTGATTCCAGAAGAATCTTCGTCAGAGGCAAAATGATAATCAGGCAGGGAAAGCAATCACATTATAAAGAAGTTCACACAACACGAACAGTCAGGGACAGGCTAGGGACACGGAACAAAGAAAACAAAAGGAGAGGATGGGAGGTCATGGGCAAGGAGGCCAACAGGTGAAGGGAGGGGGATTAAAGCAGGAGGGTGGATAGACAAAAGGCATAGGAGGGTCAGTGATAATCCTGAGTGCCATGGGGGTGCATCCATTTAAGAATGAATTTTCTCACACACCCAAGCTGTCGCCATTTATGTGTGTGCGATGAAGCGTTAACGCCGTCGCTAAGCAGGACTGTTGCATCATGGGGGGGGGGGGGGGAACGGGTTGTGAGCTTGAACATAACCTGAACTTTAAGGGCGATTTTCTTTTTTTTTCTTTTATGACTTCTAGGGATGCGGAAAGGGGTTGTTTTATATATTATTGTAAAGATAAAACTATACAATGTATGTAGAATTCAAGTATTTATATATACATGTGCAGACATGCCTAAAATTTCGTTTACTGCGACATACGCATTTCGACCGAGCGCATCACGACCTGTATGGACTACGCACATGTATTCTTTTATCTTGCGCTCTGCTTTTGTGGGAATTTCTTCAAGCATAGGTGTCAGGTTTTCCTACGTTACGTCTGCGGTCATTAATTCCATATTTGTTAGTTTGTCTGCTTTCTTATTCTGTGTTTTATGCATTTTACTTGAACTTAAAGGTCTAGACATTTCGTTTGCTAAATGCACGCGAGTCACGTTGCATTGTATGATGTATTTTGTTTCGTTGACCATTCATGAGAAGCGTTTCTTTGAGCAAACTCTCTTTTCACACCAAAATCACTTATAGAAGGTAGTCATCCACATTGGTTATCAAAATAATAATTCCGTCATTTTCCTTTCGTTCAGAAAGAGGAATCAGAATTCTCAACACGTCATCCACATTGGTTATCAAAACAATTCCGTCATTTTCCTTTCGTTCAGAAACAAAAATCTGTTATTCTCAACACGTTATTACAAAAATTACATCTCACAGCGATAATAGGGCCTACTAGAACCAACTCATCGCAGCAAAATGACACATTACGGTTACGAGGACATACACAATGCTTGAACAAATTACTTTGCTTCAAAATGTAGAAACAGATGAAGTGACATAACAAGAGAAAGGGCGCACCGAAAGAGGTACACTGTATCAAGATCAACTAAGATAAACTCTAACAAAACAGAAGAAGAAGGAGGAAACTATTCCCCCCCCCCACACACACACACACGTACACACATACACACAAACGAGTAGATACACAAAGGTCATATGTTTACCTTTGGGAGCAGTGATTTAAAAGATGTTTTAGATATCACATGTGATGCATAATAGGTCCGTTGTGCAAAGCATCCTACATAATTTTTTGTAATAAAGCCTAGAATATAAGGAGATATCAGTATTTCTCTTATAGATTGTAAAGAACCTTCGGAATTAGGACCTTTGTTTCATTTTCGGATTAACGAACCTTCGGCATAACGAACCTTATTTCATTTTTTGATAAATGAACCTTTGGAATAACAAGTTACAAACCTCATATTTTCGGATTAACGAACCTTCGGAATAGCAAACTGTAACCGTTCACATAGTGTACTGTATTTTCGATCATACGGATTCAATTTTTTTTTTCCAGCGGTTGTTTCTATCCCTATAACTCACATTTCAGAACTATGGGGGTTTTGTTTCATGTACGTGGTGAATTAATACGCCTTTAACGCAAGAGCAAAAACATGGGAAAGTTTGAATGCTTTTCACGTGCACATCGTCACATAAAGAGAATCAGGTGCTGACGGACCATAGAAGTGTCTCAAAATCAATACTGCCATGCAGCTTGCACCAAAATCACAATTCTGATAGGTATTATCCCGTAACAGGGGCGGATCCAGGAATTCCGTAAAGTGGGGGCGCGTTTACAAAATTAAAGGGGGGCGCACGCACCCCTCCCCCATTTTTTTTTTTTTTTTACATTTCTTTTGTTTCAACAACAAAAAAAAAAAAAATAAATAAAGGGGGGGGGGGGGGGCGGGCGCCGGTTGCGGTCCTCCCTGGATCCGCCCCTGCGTAACCAAGTAAGTTTGAGAGAGAAAAGTTTGAGCCAAAAACACAGCGTTGACAAGTACTACCACAAATTGCATTTTAAATATGGTATATAGTACACAGTACGAGAAAGTATACAGCACGAGATCTCTAGTTTGATTTTCATTTCGCTTCGAATAGTAGACGAGCAGTGACAATCCGTCAAAGTGCAAACTACAGCTAGGGCCTAGCGGCACAGTTTACAGGTCTACCTTCTGTTCACTGCATGGTACACATAAACAAGAACAAAAGCGTTTTCTTCTTTTGCATGTTAGCATGGGGACGATAGTGAATTAAGTTCACCAAGATTCAATGTTTGTAAACAAGAAAGCAGCGCGTAGCAAAGACCTCAGATCGTTGTTATAGCACACGTGCATCTATTGTGGTAACATTTTAATCAACGCACTAACACCATCTGAACATACTGAACGATCATGACACACAATCACTGTGAAGGGGAAATGTTCAGCAACAACAAGAGCACGAGTATGTAGCCTACCATATACTGTACGCGCATTCATTCCGTGAGTGCCAAATACAAGCTAGAAACACACGCAATAAAGAAACATTGCAAGTTCATGAACTGAGGGACCTTTTTTTTTTTTGTCTTATATCTTAACAAGATAAAGACGTTGTGATTTCGGGTGCTGTTCGTTATTCCGAAGGTTCGTTATTCCGAAGGTTCGTTTATCCGAAACACATAAATTCCCTAAACCATAGAGGTTCGTTAATCCAAAAATGACATAGGGTTCGTCATTCCGAAGGTTCGTTAATCCGAAAATGAAATAGGGTTCGTTATCTCGAAGGTTCGTTGATCCGAAATGATATAGGATCCGAAATGATATAGGGTCCGTAACGAACCTTCGAAGTAAGTCGAGCTTTGTTTCATTTTCGGATTAACGAACCTTCGGAATAACGAACCTTATTTCATTTTCGGATTAACAAACCTTCGGACTAAAGAACCTTACTAACGAACCTTCGGAATAACGAGCTGTAACCGTGATTTCATATCCAATTTGTTTAATTGGACCTTTTAAAAGCTATGATTGTATCGAATCATTGAAATGAAATTTAACGGCCTTCTGTCCGCCGTATCAAAAGTGTGATGATAAAGGGGATGTGCGCATTGTCATTCGAAATACATGTAACTACATGTAACTCTACATTTAAGTAATTAGTCTGATTATTATATAGCAACTAATTTTGGGATTGATAGTCACTACTGACAGTTTTTATTCTCGTAAACGGCACCTGTCAATCTCACAGGCGTCAAGTCGAAGCACTCACACGTCATGAATTGACCATAACGTAAAAACGACAGAACTCTACACACAAGAGTTCTGTGATAAAAACACGCTGGGCACACAAGATGAGTATGTTAGAACCACATGGCGCACTCACTGCTGGCAGGGCAAGCACGTGCTTTGCTCATCGAACTGATCGTTTTTATAGCGATCATAATATCGCTGCACAGCAGAGATTCGTATTCCAATGCACAGTAGGCCTACTCTCTCTCTCTCTCTCTTTCTCTAAAAAAAAAAAAATGAAAACATTCACACTTGAAGGGGTGGATACATTTAAAACGGAGTCAATTTAGAGTGAAATTGGAGTGAATTTTGAGTGAAAATGTTCATTTTCACTCGGAGTGACCTCCGGGATCACTCGAAGATTTTGGAGTGCTATTGATGTAGCGCGATTCCGCTGCTTAAATGCATTCAGTTTTGCTCATAATCATTAATTTCATCCTTCTTTTTTTTTCTTGGAAAGCAAGCACTCCTTAAAGAGGGAAAACCCCGATTGGACAAATTGCGACGTAAACATGCATTGACATAGTTATGTGATACGTATAAACAATTTATCATGAAATGAGAGAAGGGTACCTACAGTACATGTATCCAAGATAAACATTATGCATGCACGTGTAGTACCACTTCTCGGGGACTCGAGTGAAGTTAAACGCAGCTTTGTTGATTACATAATGCCACTCTGGTGGTTTCGCCATACCCTTCTCTCTCTCCTACGTTTTCTTTGTTTTCTCCCTCTCTTTGTCTTTTTTTTCCCCCTACAAATCGTGTACTTTAAGAATAGACAGACGGTGTTAAACTTCAACTCAAGTGGCTTCTTAAGATCTGCGCCTCTTTCATCCATCTTAGGGACCGTGACACTATTGTGAATGACACAATTAAAAGCATCACACAAGGACTTTCACGCCTCGTTAGACCTTTAAGACTCAGATCTTTTTCTTTCTTTTTATGTGTGTGTGTGTAGACGTGGACGCCATTGGGAAATATCAAGCTCGAGACAATAAGTGGCCACTTACAATATAATGACCGACCGATGTTGAAGGTAGATTAAATCAGTAACTAAGTCAGAAATTGGGGAACCAGTAAATAAATAGGCAGCGATCGACACTTCGACGGTTTGCCAATCTAATGTGCAGCGATCGACGTCGAAAGTGTCAATCAAATACGTTATTTACGGTCGACGTCGAAGGTTGATAAAATCAGTAAGCAGCGATCGATGTCGAAGGTTGATAATCGGATGGGTGCTGTTCGTAATATTCCGAAGGTTCGTAATTCCGAAGGGTCGTTAAATTCGAAACACACAAATTCCCTAAACCTACAGGTTCGTTAATTCGAACGTTTGTGGCGTTATTCCGAAGGTTCGTTATTCTGAAGATTCATGAATCCGAAAATGAAATTAACGGAACAATATACCTTCTGAATAACGAATCTTCGGACTAGAGAGCCTTCGGAATAACGAACATCGGAATAATAGCTACCGATGTGTAAGGTTGATGAAATTATTAAATAGCGACCAATGTCCAAAGTTGATTAGGTCATACCGTCCGACGTTAGTGATCGAGAAAACTATAAAGTAGCGGCTGATGTCGAAAGTTGATAAAATAAGGACAATTAAATCAAATAGGTATAGCGTCCATAATGTCGAGATCAAATAAAATTGAGCAGCAACGAAGTGTCGAAGGTTTATGCAATCAACTTGGTATCGCACGACGTCGAATGTTAAGCAAAATTATCTGATTTATCCGACATTTGTTTTAGCATTGTAAAGAGGCTAAAGTTACCGTTATTCATTTCTGATCGCAAAAGCAATCATCCAACATTTACTAGTATTTTGACACCTTACGGAGCCGAATGTTACCGTTAATCATTTTCAAATGTTAAAGCAAACAACCGACATTCATTTTAGCATCTTACGGAGCTGAATGTTATCCTTTTTCATTTCCAAACGTGAAAGCAAACATCCGCTATTTATTTTAGCATCTAACTGAGCCGATTGATACCGTTAATCAGTTCCAAATGTAAAAGCAACAATCTGTTATTTATTTTAGCATCGTTCGGAGCAGAACATTACCGTTATTCATTTCCAAATTTAAAAGCAAACATCCGACAATCATTTTAGCATCGTACGGAGCCGAATGTTACTGTTTTTTCATTTTGAACGTCAAGGCAGACATCAGACATTTACTTTACCATCAAACGCAGCTGAATGTTACTGTTCTTCATTTCGAAATGTAATAGCAAATATCCGACATTTATTTTATTATATGGAGCAGACTGTTACTGCTATTCACCTCCAAACGTAAAAAGCAATCATCTGCCATTTTCTGGGCATCTTCCGGAGCCAAATGTTATTGCTATTTACTTTCGAAAGTAAAAGCAAACACCCGACATCTGTTTAATCTTCATACGGAGTTGAATATTAGTGTTATTAATTTCCGAACATCAAAGGGATCATTCGACATTTATTTTAGCATCTTCCGGAGCTGAATGTTATTGTTATTTACTTTTGAACGTAAAAGCAAACATCCGGCATTTATTTTTATCATCGTACAGAGTTGAATATTATTGTTATTCATTTCCGAACGTCAAAGCAAAGATCCGACATTTATTTTAGCATCTTCCGGAGCTGAATGTTATTGTTATTTACTTTTGAACGTAAAAGCAAACATCCGGCATTTATTTTTATCATCGTACAGAGTTGAATATTATTGTTATTCATTTCCGAACGTCAAAGCAAAGATCCGACATTTATTTTAGCATCTTCCGGAGCTGAATGTTATTGTTATTTACTTTTGAACGTAAAAGCAAACATCCGGCATTTATTTTTATCATCGTACAGAGTTGAATATTATTGTTATTCATTTCCGAACGTCAAAGCAAAGATCCGACATTTATTTTAGCATCTTCCGGAGCTGAATGTTATTGTTATTTACTTTTGAACGTAAAAGCAAACATCCGGCATTTATTTTTATCATCGTACAGAGTTGAATATTATTGTTATTCATTTCCGAACGTCAAAGCAAAGATCCGACATTTATTTTAGCATCTTCCGGAGATGAATGTTATTGTTATTTACTTTTGAACGTAAAAGCAAACATCCGGCATTTATTTTTATCATCGTACAGAGTTGAATATTATTGTTATTCATTTCCGAACGTCAAAGCAAAGATCCGACATTTATTTTAGCATCTTCCGGAGATGAATGTTATTGCTATTTACTTCCGAAAGTAAAAGCAAACATCCGACATTTATTTAATCATCGTACGGAGTATTATTGTTATTCATTTCCAAACGTCAAAGGGATCATTCGACATTTGCTTTAGCATATTCGGGAGCTGAATGTTATGGTTACTATTTTACTTTCGAACGTAAAAGCAAACATCCGGCAAATTACTGATACTTTTCAAAAGGTTTTCGCGGATCGATTTCAGCTAATTTCCTTCATGTAGCCGATGGTTGACGGGAGAGTTTGATTTTCATATCATTAATTCCGCGCTGGAGCGCTCGGGCAAATGCGGGTGTTTAGACGAGCGTGAAAGTGCGGGCGACTTCCCTCGTCTGTACGCGTCCAAACGCCCGCGTATTACCTAGTACGCCCGGACGAAAGGGCTTCCCGCATTTGCCCTAGGGGTTTTCGTGACGTTTCCCGCGGTCGGCACTGTATCACTACTTTCCTTATATTTATGCAATGCCTAAAGGTTTTTTTTTTTAACTTGATGTATACATGTATTACCCAATATATATTCTGTGGGAAGTTTCTTGCCCAAAGGTCAAAAGGTCAAAAGGTCAAAGGTCAAGTGAAAGTGCTGAATTGCACTTTTTCCTCCATATCTCAAAAGTAACTCAGGTATAATCATGAAACTTACATATTTATGCATGTTCAACCTAACAGTGATTCTCTTTGGAACTGTGAGGTCAAAGGTCAAAGGCCAGGTTTAGATAATGCTATTTTCCCATTTGATACTGAAATTATATTTTTTCTCAATACCTTGAAACTAAATGCATTTAAACTTATAAAAGGGCCAAAAGTCAAGTAAAAATCATCAGTTCCCCAAATACCTGCACTCTGACATTTTAATCATTCATCCAATTGAACCTAGTTCTAGGAAAGTGAACATTCAGCACATTAAATGTGTCAAACCGGTCATTTTGATATTTTGCCAATTGTGTGAAACTGTCATCACACATTGTCAAGACATTGTACTATAGACCTATTAGGAGAATCATGAATTATTGCGGAGGCATATCAGTCGCCATAGCGATATATCTAGTCTTATTATTCTCTTTATTTTTCTTGACCTTTAATCGCAAATATCTCCATTTGGCTAATATGGACTTATCGGTTTTTGCGAACAAACTCTTCAAATATTTAAATGTCAGATGGTGGAGGTACATAGCTATTGTCTTGGTTTCTTTGTCCCTAGGAGAAGCGGCACATATCAGCAGCCAGCACCTGTCGCCCACGGCAACCCAGCTCAGCATCCGCATGGTGGAGAGAGGAGATTCAGGCATCTACACGTGTGTCATTGGTTCCTACACCAGCTCCTTCACTGTCATCATTTACAGTATGTATCAAGTCTGATTGATAGTCCCATGTACCACTTTTTTTTTTGTGAGGCTAGTAGGACATGAATGTTAGATGTACTGTAGGTACCTATGTATGATATATAGTGCTTAGACATCTTATCAGAATGAACAGTGACAAGTAGATATTTAAATAGTGCTATTGTTGTTGTTGTTTTGTTTCGTTTTGTGGTTTGTTTGTTGGTTTGTTGTTGGTTTTGGTTTTTTTTTGGTTTTTTTTTGGTTTTTTTTTTGTTTGTTTGTTTGTTTTTTTTTGGGGGGGGGGGTAATGTAAAGGTAAGGACTGGCCAGAGTGCAGTATGTTCACCTCGATGAATCAATGTTTCATGTTCTCCAGTAGGCCCTAATCGAGACTCCTTTCTCATGTACTAATACTGTATAATTTCAAATGATTTAAACAATGTATATTCACATGAATTGAATTGTACACTTAAAAGTGTGGTTTCTTTGCATTGATGCAGAGTCACACCAACATTTTTCTTAGCCGAGAAGAAATTCTAGTCAACTCAAAATCAGAGGACAACACTAACATACAATATGAGCGCTTGATGTGCATTTCTTTTTTTACCTTTCTTACTGTAACATCACAAATCATGAATTTGTATCATTTTGTGCTTTACCCTAGAAATGCCTTGTGTGCCAGACTGTCAGAATGGAGGAACGTGTTCAGATGGGATATGCCTCTGTCCACCAGGCTACTCTGGGCCCCAGTGTGAATACAGAGGTATGGTGACATGCAGTGGTGCTGTGGCAGTGTCGATTAAGCCAATCTAGTCTTGGGCGAATATCATTGGAGAAGTATGAAAGCGGTAATCTGAATTTTAATGTATCATTTAACTGGGTAGAGATTAGTTGGAAGTAGTAAAATTCAGTCAATCTGCCCAAATTAGGAAGGAATTTTACACTGATATACCATTCTGAATAGGAAACATATACTTGAGTCTTTGTCAGTATGTTACCAAATTTGAGAGCAGCGATAGAGTTAGAAATTCAGATGGTTTTGAAAAGTTTTAAACTGCAAAGATTGCTATGAACAAAAAAGTTTCAAATTGAACAAAATATTTTACCTTGTAAAACATAAATTATAGAGAGTAACAGTGTTATTTTGGTGAGGGGAAATAAAGGAATACATCTCTGAATATAAACAGAATAGGAAGCAGGCAGATGAACAAGCAGAAGGGTCTGGAGATTAAATTCATCTAATGTTATTTTTATGTCCCATGCTTCTCTCCCAAACATGACAAAACTTCAGAATGCATACCTGCTTGTATCAATGGAGGTTCCTGCCTGAATGGAGTCTGCCAGTGTGATATGGACCATGAAGGACAGTTCTGTGAAAGTAAGCATCCTGTTTTCAGGAAATCATCCATTCACTAGTATTTATGTTGCTTCCGAGATTACTAGAATTCCTATTGGTTCAAAACAGGAGCCAACCAGTTCCCGTAGACACCGGGTTGATTTCTCTTCCATTGTTTTCATTACCCATTCCTCTTTTGAGGTAAATCCTCTACCAATACATTAACCAGTAACTATTCTATTATTGGAGCCCTCTGTCAACTGGACTAAATTTTCATCTTGCTGAACATTACATGAGCTTTCTTTAACTCTGTATGTTTCAGGCACTTGCCATGCTTCCTCAACAGCATTCAGTACCATGTAATCCATTCAAACTATACCAAGCTATAAAGTTAGCAAGCCCATTAACCCGTTGACGACGGTTTGATTTTGCTACAACATGCATTTCTCGTAGATGCTTGCCCAAGTATACTCGGGACTCGTCCTTAACGGGTTAAGGTGTAGCAATGTGCCTCAGTCCAACAGGAAGGCCATGTTGAAACAATATGGATTAGAGGAATAATAGGTAATCTGAATTCATTGATATTTAGTTTGCAGACATCTGTGCCAATGTATGGCAAACAAAGCACTTTCAGGGTAAAAAAAATCATAGCATGCTTACCTGTGCCCATTCTTATGATCATGATTGGTTTGATTGTACTTAGCAATATGTTATGTTGCTTTCTCCATTCAGATGTAAAGAAACCAGTGACCATTCGGTTCACACCCAGCAACCGTGACCTCCCCCTTGTCGGTGACGACCTGACCGTTGTGTGTGAGATCATTGGAATGACCGATCTGACCATCCCTCGCTGGGTTGACCCCTTCGGGAATCCCGTGGCTGAAATCAATCAAGGTATCAACTTCAAATCAGCTTCAGTAGCACAGTGATTCAGAGTGATACGATAGCTGAAGCAATGTCTAGCTTCAGATTTTAATTTCTGTTATTACCCTGTAAACTTCCATAAAATTTATTTCATTACCATAAGCTCAATTTTAACATACGTTCATATTGTACATGTAATTCAGGTAAGAAATCCCCTTATAAAAGTTATGTACAGCACTGTACAAATCCTCATTATTTTTATTACTCATTATTACTAAGACTATATTATGTTTAATTATATTGTAAATGAAAGGAATTGTCAGTGATGCCATAAAGAAAATTAATAAATCTAATTAGATCAAATCAAATCAATCAATCTGATCAATTACTACTGAGTGCATTGAATGTCCCCTATGATTAATGCAGGCAATCAGAGAGTGGGAGTGCGGTACTTATCACCAACATCGACTGTCCTGGTTCTGAACAACATCCAGACTTTGGATACCGGTATCTACACCTGCTCCCTGGGCCCCCTCACCAGCTACTTCACCATCTCCATCTCCTCTCAAGGTGAGGTCAAGGGTCAAGGTCAGGTCAAGGGTCAAGGGTTGAGTTGATGTGGCCTGAGACTCGCAGACATTCAGTCATAAGGTCACTGGTTCAAGTCTGCTGGAAGCAGTGGATTATGCTTGTAGCCAAGGCATCTTTACCTCATTACCTGGTCCTTTAGAGGGAACTTGAAACCACTCTTCCCACGGTAGCTTGCTTTACAAATGTGGTTTCCTCAGTGGTCACATGAAATAGACACAAACACACAATCACATGCAAAACTTTATCAGGTCTCAGCCATCAATCTGATGTCTTGTTTATGATGTACCACCAAATGAGATGATATGAACCTTTGGAAAATAAAGAGATTTAATATCTAATGAAAACTTTTGCTTTAAAAAAAACATTGATTTGCTGACCTTGAACTAAAACTCAAACTTTCTCTTGTTAATAGCACAAATACCATAATATGAATGATGCAAGTGGATGAATAGTAAGAAATAAACTGGATACTTTAGGTGTTGTTTATATTTGCATGGAAATTAAAAGCTAAAATCAAACATGAAGACATGTGACCTTCCTTGATCTTATTAAAGAATTAATGACAATGTACAGTTGTACACCATCATTCTTGCATGTAAACTTTACATTGAAGGAAAACATGTCAGCACCCATTCTACATGCACCTTTCAACTAAGGAGACAAAGTCATTGCTCAGTTCCTTTACTTTGCTGGAAAAAAGAAATCATGTATTCAGTTCAGATGTGAAGGTATCGAGGTTGTTGCAATTCTAAAGTGGGATTGGTAGAGAGTTCCACAGACATGGTGCAACCAAAGAGAAGGCTCTATCCCCATGTGTTTTTATGCCTCCGCCACGAAGTGGTGCCGGAGGCATTATGTTTTCGGGTTGTCCGTCCGTCCGTCCGTCCGTCCGTCCGTCCGTCCGTCTTTCGGTCCGTCCGTAATGAATTTTGTGGACAAGGTAACTATCAAAACCTGTTGAGGTATCCTAATGAAACTTGGCATGTATGTGTATTAGGGGGTGAAGTTGTGCCTATCAACTTTTGGGTGCACGTGCTCGAGGTCAAAGGTCAAAAGGTCAAGGTCAAATACATAAAATTTCACTATTTCCACCATATCTATGCAATGCCTGAAGATATTTTCTTGAAACTTAGTGTATACATGTATTACCCAATTTAGATTCTCTGGTGAAAGTTTGGGTCATGAGGTCAAAGGTCAAAGGTCAAAAGGTCGAGTAAAAGTATTAAAACGTCTTTTTTTTTCTGTAAATTTGAAAATTGTTCAAGGTATCTTCATGGAACATAGTATATACATGTACTGACTGGCAGTGATTATCTAGAGAATGTAGGGGGTTCATGGGGGTCAAAGGTCAAGTGCAACACTTCAAAATTTTACTATTTCACTCATGTTCATGCAATGCCAGCAGGATTATTTTTTTTTTTTTAACACTTGGTGTATGCATGTGTAACCTAATAGAAATTCTCTGGAGAGTTTTTTTTTTTTCTTTTTCCTTTTCTTTTTTTGCCTCAAAGGTCAAAAGGTCAAAGATCAAGTGAAAGTGCTGAACTAACTTTTTCCTCCATATCTCGGAATTGGCTCAATTTATCGTGAAACTTACTGCATATTTATGCATGTTCTACCTGAAAGTGATTGTCTTATGAATTTTAGGGTCAAAGGCCAGATGAACATGGTAACAATTTACTATTCAGTACAGAAATTGCACTTTTTCTCCAAAGCGGTACCATGAAAATTACTCAATGTATAAATGTATGTATGGGTCAAAGTCAAGTTAAAGTCCTTAAATCCCCAAAATACATGCTCTCCTATTCATCCAATTAAACCAAGGTCAAGGAAGGTGAACATTCAACACATTTGTGACAAACCTGTCATTTCAATATTTTGCCAGTTTTGTGAAAATGTAATCACACATTGTCCACATGTACTATCTAGACCTATTAGGAGAATCATGCATTATGGCGGAGGCGTACCAGTCGCCATAGCGACATTTCTAGTTAATTTTCTTGACACGTTTATATTTCTTATGTGAAGTGGACTGCCAGTATCCTTGTAATAATGGAGGAAGCTGTGTGGGCGGCCAGTGTGTGTGTCCTGAAGGCTTCGAGGGGCTGCGATGTGAACGCAGAGGTATGTACTCTTCCTTTAACTTGGCATAATCAGGGGCTAGAATGCAAAAGTCATCTGTATTCAAATGTGCCTCTTTTGATGAAGAGCTGTGTTATATTCAGTATTTTTTGGTATACGTGTTACAATCCTCTCGTCTGTGTTTCCAGTACCCCTGTTTGCATGCAAGGTAAATATTAGCTTCATGTTCCCATCAATAGTCATGTTTAGCTACTCATATTCCCATCAAAAGTTGGTTTTTCTTTGGAGTTAGGATAGTAGTTTTTTAGTGAAATCAAGTTAATTCGATGTTTTGCAATCTGTTGATAATTGTTATCAAACATATTCTTCATCATAACCTCATGTGTATTGTCTGAGGTTTACTGCAATTGTGTGCATTTGATTTCTGACTTTTTGCAGTCGGTCCAGATTACGTCATCACTGTGATTCCCCCACCCAACCAAGTTCCTCTCATTGGTAATGACGTCAGCTACGTATGTCAGATCTCCACGTCCAGCAACTATCCTCGCCCCACCTGGACCTCCCCAGGGGGTGTGGCAGTCCTACCCATCGGACAAGGTAGGCTTTACCCCATTGCTTCCCAGAACTGGGTATGCTATGTGTTAAGGCTACCAGGATTATCACATCATAGAGACTATGGGTTAATAAAGGAGTCAGAGATTGAATGTATAATTGATGATTGGAGCTCTACCGGCATATATGTTGTTTCCCTCCCTCATGTGCAACTGAGGTGGAGTAATCCTTCTCAAACACCCTCAGTGGCTTTGAACAAAAAAAATGCAAATCTTCACTTAATTTCACAGTACAGCAACTTTAACAGTTTTATAATTATTCACTGAGCTAATTATTTATCATAACCAAAATGCAGTAGGACTGTCTATTACTAGCACCACATACTTGTATCAAATCCACATTTAATTTTTCCAAACCACATGAACCACTGCAAGTTTGGATTTGAACAATTGACCAATTGAAATGATTGAGTGATTGTTGTTATCTCTGTGTGTGAAATGTTGTATGGGATGCATTTTCAGAGAGAGAACATAGGCCTGTAACCAAGACCGACAATTATATCTGTCAGTGAAGTTAACCCATTGAAGACTAGTCCCAAGAATACTGAGGCAGATATCTGTGGGAGATGTGTGTAATAGCAAAATAAGTCCGTCCTGAAAGTGTTAATCCTCTGTGCTGAATTCATTTCATACACATAGGCGGTAATGACCACATCAATGTCCAGTACCTTAATGACCACACCAGCCGCCTCATGATCCAAGACTTGACCCCCAATGATAACGGCATCTACACTTGCTACATCGGAACTCTGACCAACTCAGTGGTCATCTCTGTGGAGGGTAAGCTCCTGCATCCCTTTGCCTATTGTTCGACTACCAGTATGATTATTGTTAACATGGTGGTTTTATTCATTATCAGCTCTGGGTCCAGGAGGAGTTGAAACTACTCAAATTTCAAGATTGCTTAGTTAAGAATTGAAGTTCAGCATATGATAGTGAAGAATTGAAGTTCTGTATATGACATATTAGTTTTGTTTGAATTACTGCATCAAATGTTAAACATCAGAAGTTAAAGGGAAACCCCCCCCCCCCCCCAAAAAAAAAAAGCTTTATCTTTTATTGGATGCATTATAATTCTCCTTCCATATCTTTTGATATACAAGCAGGAAAGTATAAAAATTGCAGTTGTTCAATGGCTTATGTTCGGAAATCAAAACATCAATCAGAACTTAAACAAACTAATTTGTTTCCATGGCAAGATTTCTACCCAAAGAAAGCTATGTTTAGTTTGTTTGTTTGAGCAACTCTGTCATATAGGAATCAGAGAAATACTTAAAATGAAACAAACAAACAAGTTGATTTAATTGTCTTCAATTGCCTGTTTGTTAACACCATTCATTGAAGAGAGGAAAATGGCAAACTGCAAACTATGATGAGAACACTAGAAAATTTTGAATGGAATAAACACATTGTATGTAGGTTTGTCCTTCCAGACTTCATGTAGTCAATGAGAATAGCAAACATGTTCTTTGATACCAGTGCCAGACTGTCCAGGCCCATGTCAGAATGGAGGAACCTGTTTGGGAGGAAGCTGTGTGTGTCCCAGCGGCTTCTCTGGACCTCTCTGTGAGAGACCAGGTCAGTGGCAATTTGTCTCTGTCTCTCTTTTTGTCTGTTTGTCTGTCTCTCTGTCTGTCTGTTTGTCCTTTTATCTCTGTGTGTCTGTGCGTGTGTGGCTTACTGTATATGCCACATACAGTACATGTACTTCAATAGCGGGTCTATTTTTTTAGCAAATCAGGACTTCCTAACACTTTCATGAGTGGTTAAATTTGCAATCGTGGGGTATACTAACGGACGGAGAAATGTACGCTTACACATCACATTCATGAAAAGATAGAAGATAATACTTTCTTGTATAATGAAATTTGCAAATAGAGCCAGACTATTTTAATGAACCACAAAAGAAGAAGCAAGCCAAATCCATTTAGATTATAGAGACAGCGTGATGTCAATGTAAAATTTTGCAGAATAAATAATGAAGAGTGGAAATGTGTCAAGCTCTACAGCAAAAGTCAACCTTGCTGCTGTTCAGTGAACACAGTTAAGTATAAAACACTGTGACTGTTTTGTTGTCTCTAATTTGCCCTTTTTTTATCCCCATCTGTCTTCCTCTGTCGTGCCTTGTTGCAGACTTCACCGTCGAGCTGCGTCCAGTCGGTCAGATTCGACCGGTGGTTGGCGGCACCATTAGGATGTCCTGTGAGATCCAGGGGGTCATTCCAGCGTACCTCCAGCCAAGATGGACGGCACCAGATTCCATGGCTGTTCCTCTTGGTAACATCATGCCATTCAGATATCAATCATTCCTTTAAGACAATAGGAAGTTCTTTAGCTTCTTGTTTCTCACAGATTTACCACAATGTGTACCAGAAAAGAAATGAAACTGCAGATTTGTTTGTTCAGGGGTAATTTTACACCCAGACCATGTGCAGTAAAGTATTAGAGAAGGTAGCATTTTTTATGTGCAAAAGGCTAGTTCTTATAGTATGGCAAGGTTCAAATGATAGCATTTTAAACAGAAAAGCTATCCTACTTTTGTTATCCTACAAACTGCTAATGATATGAAGAATTTTATTGCAAAGCGGGCTAAATCCATTCTTGTTAAATTGAGATACTTGTTATTAAAGCTGCTTAAAAGCAAAGAAAATAGTAAAAAAAATACAGCATATTTTTAATCATAACTTCTAGAATATTCCTTGTTATGTTACGAGTGAGGTATTACTGGAAAGGTTTAATTTTGCTCTATCTAATGATGGATTTGCTTTGAAATGATTAAAAATGGTGCTTAGACCATTTTGTAATAAATCTATTCTTACGTTATGCTGCCCTCATTGCTCAGATCCCACACAGCGGGTGTTCAGCATCGCTACGTCCACATTGGCCAATGAGCTGGTCATCTCACGTCTCCAGGCCACTGACCAGGGCACCTACACCTGTACAGTTGGCCCCATGGTTTCCTCATTCTCCATCGTGGTGGAAGGTATGCACTGGGACCCATGTTCATGGGTGTATGCAAGGGGGGGTCGGGAGGGTCGTACGACCCCCCCAAATTTTCAAACGTGGACAAAAGGTCCACTTTTTGTGAAAGACATCATTGTTTTTCGAGGGCTTTTTACCCTAATACAACAGGGGGAAAAATGTGATCAGGTGGTGTTCCAGCAAATTGTCAAAACCTCGTAAATTTCGTAACTTGGTTTTAATCTGCCATACCTTCTCACTGCCATGTTTATCGATTTTCCTGTCTCCCATCAGCAACCCATCCAACTTGACTAAAATACAACTGTACGTACACTCAGCTGGCCTACTACTAATACTCGCGCCTCACCCTTGGCCCTATCTATCCGCATACATCCGCCGGCGCCCGTGCGTGTCATACCGGCCGGCCGGCCAGCCTGGCGGCGCAGCAACGCACGGTTGCTTGTGCGCGCCTGCTCCATATACTTGCTTCTAGGTCACTGCCTAGTGCAAGCATAGATCGTACACTGAATAAATCTTTGGTGCTCGCTCGCGCTACGTGACGTGACCACTAACTGTGCCACGCACTGCAATGAATTTACAGCAGCTAGCAGCAACGCGCAGGCTGTATGCGTGCGCTAGCTAGGTAGGTCTACTGTAGCGTGTACAGTAGCCATAGAGTTGAGCTCTATGACAGCACTCACACGAGCAGCCATCGGTACATTCGTCGTGTGAGGGCTCACTTCAACCGTCAAAAAATACTTCGATCATGTTGCTACGTTCGTATCTACCGACGCTAACTGAGCAGTTGTAGTTGGGAAATCCCAGACTGGTTACCAAACATATCTTAACGAAAGATACCAGTTACACAAACATACAAACACTCAAAAAATATTAGAACATTCATAACAAGACATTCAAATCATAACGCGCTATGCATTAATTATATCATCACGAACAGATTACCTGCACACTGTTCCAGCCATCAACAGCTGCCAGTCAATTAAATACAATTTATTGTACTCGCATTTGAACATAAGGTAGGCTATCGTGACCCTACAGCTCGATTATAGGTCTCAGTGATTTACAAACTTGTAAAAAAAACCACAACAAATCGTGAAATAGGCCCCACCACTGTCTGCCTTCTCGTCTACTCGTGAGTTCGGCGTTCAACGGTACATTATGTAGGCTATAGACCTATTGGTTAGACCCTAAATTAAGCGCAGGACCCTACTACTACTAGTATGAGTAGTAAAATACTCGTGAATTTCAGCGGCCCCACCAAATGACGTTTGAAACTCTTCCGCATTGCGGCAGCACAGGTTTTATACCACGCATGTAGGTACTCTTTATAGACACCTATTCTATAGCTGACTATGGTCTATAGCATCTTTTGTCCTACATTCGTCCTTCTTTTTCTTTTCTTTCCTTTCCTTTACCGTCAGAAAGACTTCCTGTTGTCCCTCGACTTATCTAATCATAGCTAGGGCCACAAGGAATCTTATCCTTACTTATTGCTCGCTAACGCACGGATGCACCCCCTGCGTTGGGGCCTATTTCACGATTTTTGCCACGAACTTTATTACTGACTTCAAAGATCGAGTTACAGAAATAATCTAATGCTTTTATCACATGGTTTACGTCCAAAATTAGTGAGTCAAATGACTAAAATACTCTTACTTTTTATGCATATTATGTACAGGATAAACCCAACCTACACTGTAGCCTACGCTTTCAGGGGCGCTGTAACAATTAACGTTGGGGTCGCAGGTCACAGTAGGTTGACCTTCCAAAAAACTGACCTATCGACAACATTATGTACTTTGTACAAAGGCCTTACCTTTATAAAAATGATAAGCATGTTACCATGTTCTCTGATCGACTACTTGGGGTTATAAAAATGTTACATAATCATCCTCATGCTCGATGAACATAGAGATCTTGTGTTGTAGCCGGGCAACGATGGGTAATCCACTTTGTCTTTGATGACACCAACAGACCCGGGGTATACCAGTACAATTAATTGTTGCAACGTAGCGCCCCAGGTTAAGGGTGAACTAAGCGGGGATGTGGGACTCTTTTCATTATTATTTGGGTCATTGATTCTCGTTAAGAAAGTGTCAATTTGGCATAATTTTGTGTCCCGCGACCCCTGACGCTTTATGACACTGACAATAATTTCATAAATATTTTTTTTTTTTTTTGGGGGGGGGGGAGATAGAAAATCATGAATATAACCCTTCCCCTTCATGTTATCTGGAAAAAAAAAACAAATACGAGAGTGCACCCCCGTTACAACGAGCACTGCTATAAAGAAATTTCGTAGGTTTGTTAACCCCAACCTCCCTTGAAACAAAACAAGACAAAACAAAAGAAAACTCACCAAAAAGAAAAGGTGAGTCCACAAACCTTATAATCGTCTTGAGATGTGAAGGAACATTCGAGATAAAGAACCTTTGTATTATTTTTGATTAACAAGCTTTCGGGAAAAAAAGAACTCGCTTACTTCGTTTTCGGATCAACGAACCTTCGGAACAACGTTCGGAGGAATAGCGAGTCTTTCTTATTTTTAATTAACAAATCTTCGGATAAATGAACCTTTATTTTCAAATCAACGAGCCTTTGGAAAACGAACTTGATCGCTTCCAAATTTAAGAATTTTCATAATAACGAATCTTAGGGAGATTGAAGCTTAAGAACAATACATTTATTTCATTTTAGGATAAACAAACTTTCGGGATCCCGAGATTTGCGAACCTTCGGAATAAGAAGGTCCCGGAATAACGAACTTAAGTAAATAATGACCTGCGAATAACGAATTGTAACCAGATCTTAAACCATCATTCTCTTTGCAAGTGTTTTACAACTTGGCATAATAAAAGTACAAAAAAGTTTATGCACGCTCTCTTAGATGCAATTTATCAATGAAATTAATAAGATACACGTAGCATCTCATTTGAAATAGATTTCGAGTGTATGATCAGTGTTGTCATCATATATTTACTGTTGTTTAGTTATACCGAGATTTCGTTATAACAAAAGAGAACTAATTTGTTTCGAGAAATTCGTTATGACGGGAGTGCACTGAATCACAAGAAAATTACATTTATGGGAAAATATATTGCCACCGAATATAAGACTAGCATGTAATCAATGGCTTATGGAAAAAAAATACACGTATCTTCAGCTTGTTCTTCGGATCGGTCGGATGCCTTTCTTAAGAGATATTTCGATAATTCCTTTGTTAAATACGCTTTGCGTAATTAGTCCGTCTTCGTTTTCTGATGAGACATGATTTCATTTAACGTAAGCATTCAGTAATAATCGGGTCAGTGATAATAAAGGTCAGAATATAACTGCTAGCTTATCCCACTTTCAGCATGCCAGGCCGAAGAAATGAGGAGAAAAGAAAGAATAAGCGAGCTGCGGAAACCTGCCAAAGTATCACTAAATTTTTCAAATCTTCGGCATCATCTACAACAAGCAGCAGCAGCGGGACAGATGGAAGTGGTGCTGTCATCCAGAGTGACCTGTCATCTACAACAGGCAGCAGCACTAGCAGCGGGACAGATGGAAGTGGTGCTGTCATCCAAAGTGACCTGTCATCTCCAACAGACAGCAGCAGCGGGACAGATGGAAGTGGTGCTGTCATCCAGAGTGACCAGTCAGACGAAAGAAATGTAATGGAAACGGGCGTCCAAGTCCAGTTAGCTGCTGCCGAGTCTCGAACAAAATCTGTGGGAGAGAATCTCAAACATGACCTTGGGGAAATCTTGTCAGCAACAATGTCTGTATCAGACATCAAGACTAAGCTGAGTGCCATGTCAGATGATCAAAAGTACACTCTGTTAAAGCATCATTCAAAGCCATGTGATGGATTCATCTTCCCATCTCAGTACGAAGGTGGATGTAATCGCTCTTTCCAAAGAAGCTGGCTTGACAGCTACCCTTGGTTGATCTACAGCAAGTGTCTAGATGGTGCATTCTGTATATACTGTGCGTTGTTCGCCTCGCCAAGGGACAACCTTGGGATCTTGGTCAACAAGCCATTCACGAAGTGGCGAAAGAAGTCGGAGTACATTGGGCCGCATGCCATGAAAGGTCACCATATAGAAGCACAGAATGCTGCTATGGATTTCATCGCAAAGATTGACCATCCCGAGAAGACGGTAGAGGCCTACTCAAAGTCACTTTCTGGTCAAAACTATCAGAACAACCTTCACATTCTACGATATTGTGTAGAAGCTGTGCTCTTCTGTGGTCGGCAATGTATAGCCCTTAGAACAAGAAACGAATCTGGTTCATGTAGCGATGGCAGCAACCCTGGCAATTTCATTGCCCTGTTGAGAGGCTTTGCGCAGCATGATGATGCTCTTCTGAAGCATTTAACTGAGCCTGCACAGAAAAATGCTACCTACACATCTTCTGTCACACAAAACCAGATAATCGAGATTATCGGAAAGGATATTATCCAGAGAAGAGTCGTAGAGGAAATAGAGAAGGCCAAGTTCTTCTCGATTCTCGCAGATGAAGTAGACAGCCATAATAGGGAAGTTTGCTCGCTTTGTATCAGGTTTGTTGATGCTGAGCGGAATATCAGAGAGGAGTTCGTGGACTTTGTAGGACTTGTGAGAACAACGGGAGAGCACATTGCATCAGCGATCAAGAAAACCATCGAAAACGTGGGACTGGATATTCAACATGTCAGAGGGCAAGGGTATGATGGATGCAGTGCTATGTCTAGTGAGGCAGTTGGTGTTCAGGCAATTATAAAGAGATCCTCACCCAAAGCGCAGTATGTGCACTGCTACGGTCACTGCCTGAACTTAGTGATCGCTCATAGTTGCAGACTTACTAATGTAAGAAACGTGCTTGACATTCTGAAGGAAACCTGCTTGTTTTTCCTTCATAGCCCCAAGAGAACGGCTCTTTTGGAGAGCATAGTTCAGAATGAAGTTGCGCAAACGTCGAAAAGAAAAGCCATCCTGAACTTATGCAAAACTCGCTGGGCAATGCGCCACATCGCATATAGTCACTTTTACTCAAGCTTCGTATTCATTGTGAAGACTCTGGAAGTGATTGCCTACTCCCTCCATCAGGACAGCATCCCTACCGAATTCACCTCAGGCTGGGACACTGATTCCAGGGCAAAGGCATCCTCACTGCTACGTGCTCTTTGTTCCTTCGACTTCATTGTAACATTTCTTGTTGTGTACAAGATGTTGTCTCATCTGAGCGGCATTACTGTGAAGCTCCAAGGCAAGTCTAGGGACATACTGCAGGCATTTTCGGACGTTGAAGAGATTAAGCACGTCTATTCCGAACTGAGAGCGAATGTTGACCAAGAATTCCAGCAGATCTATGACCATGCCAAGAGAATGGCCTCAGCTGTGGAGGTAGAACCATCTCGACCACGGATCACAGGACGTCAAACACACAGAAGCAACATTCCAATTGATGCAGCGAAGGATGACGTAGAAAGTTACTACTTGAGAAATCTTGTCATTCCCTTCCTCGATAACATTGTAATGCAGCTTTCAGAGAGATTTTCTGATGTTGCCCGTCAATGCGCTGGCCTGCTTGCTCTAGTGCCAACAAATAGGGAATCCTCTACAGCAGATGCAACAAAGTCTCTCAAAGAGGCTGTGACAACTTTCCAGGATGACCTACCAAACCCTGAACTTGTCGATGGAGAGCTACTCCACTGGAAAGTGCACTGGGAGAAAGTGCCGGATGACAAATTGCCGAAGTCAGCTGCTCAGTGCTTAAAGAAATGTGACGCTACCTTGTTTCCAAACATATTCACTGTCTTGAAACTTCTGTGCACACTTCCTACAACGTCGTGTGAGTGTGAGCGAACCTTCAGTGCTCTACGCCGACTCAATACCTACAACCGCTGTTCCATGACGCAGGAAAGAATGTCTAGTTTAGCCCTCATTCATATTCACTATGACAAGAAAGTTGACGTAGAAGAAGTGGTTCGTGCTTTCTGTCAAAAGCAACCCCGACGAATGCACTTCGGACATATCCTAAAGGACTCTGATTAGGAGAAAACTGAATGATTGATTTTGTGTGACAGAGCAAGCGCACATGGTTTACGTGGCGTCCCTCAGGTGTTGCGGTCTCTGGTGAGTAGGCAGAAATATACATATATATATCTCTCTCTCTCTCTCTCGCTTTTCAATAAGATTTAATTCGTTGACATTTTAATCTCATCTTGATGCGACTTCATTGTAGAAAGGCACAGTGCTGTCAACTCTCACGGAATGACCGTGAGACTAACGCATTTTGACCAAATCTCACGTTCTCACGCTGATCTAGGAGATCTCTCGCACATGTCATGCAAAAAAAGATAATAATAATACATACAAAAATAACGGACCTTGATACATCCGTATGTACAAAACCCCACCTCTGCATCGATCTTCTCCGTTGTTGAATGTCGTCTGCTGAACCGATCTCCGCCGTTTGTGTTGGCGATTAACGTGCTTTTCCCTCATTGGCTAACACTAGCTCCTATAGGGGATTATCGTTTTCGTCACTTCAAGTTCGGTGCTGGTGTTAGCGTTGCCGTGCGAGACTCATCATAATTATATTCACGTCCATAATAGATGCACGTTCTACGTGCAAATTAAGTCTATGCCAATGCAGTGGTCGCCCACGTAACGAACACGAACACTCACGACACGGGCTTCATAAATCTGAGCCTAAGAGTAAAAATTAGGATTTTTACAGTGTAATTGTGTTTTAAGGAAGGTTTCATGTATTGCTGCATTTTAATCAGTCTCCCTCGTTGTGTCTAATACAAAGCAGTCATGGCTACATCTTTTTATATATGACTTTAACTATACTTTTTTTTTCGCGGAGGTGCGATTCCAACACCTAGTGGGGATCGATAATTTCGATCGGTATCGCTTCGTTCGCGTGCAACTCTCCCCAATAGAATATTATAGGACTCAACAAAATGTACATGAGAAATTCCCTAAATCTTGATAGAAGTAATGAATAATCTGCTGCTGTTATTCATCAACATACTTGCCAATAAAGTCTTGAATTGCCGTATGAGTAACTGAGTCATGAGTTATCGGTAATGAATTGTTCGAATTAGGGCCTAACTATTGTCCTGTTGATGGTGGAATGTTAAATGCTCTCTTTTTTTTTTCAACTCCTGTCCTTTTGGATTGAGATTGAAGTGCACATTCTACTTTCTTACTACATTCGGAGGCAACGTTAGGCAGGATTGACTAGCCCTGGAAGTATCGTCAACTCTGAAATACTTGTATTTAAAGGTCCGCAAAACTTGTTACTATGTAGGGCCTACTTTTAGGAAGGTGTAACCAGTCAGCAACTGTTTTTATAATGCAGTTTTCAACTTACCGATTCACGAACTTGTAAGTGACCAACACAGATTTTATCACCAATTTCAACATAATAAAAGTCCCCTTTGAATGCACCAAATGGCCCCAATTTAAGACATAAAATTAAAAAACTCCCTACCGCGGGAGGGGGGACACCCCCCTCCCACACCCTCCCCCCGCTCGGTCGCTCCGCTCCCTCGCAAAGGTAGTACTAAAGGTCCAAAAATTGTGATCACGACCCCCCCAGAAAAAATCCTGGATACACCCCTGATGTTACGGAGACATGTATGATTCTAGTATCTATTATTTTCTCCATGTTTCTAATAAATTTTCAATAACTTTTATCATCTGGTATTTTAATGTATGCATTGCAATACACTTATGAATGATTCATTTCTAGTTATTGAACTTGGTACATTCTAGCTTTAAAACCAGGCCACTGGCTTTCGTGTAATTGTACCCGTTCAAATTTGTAATCATTTTGGACTGTGTTTTCAAATTATTATCAGTGAGTTAATGTATGGAATCAGTTAAATTAAAATGTACAATATTTTTGTAAGTTGAAACATGGGTGTATGCTCGTTTGTCGTCAAGAGATCTAAGCTGATTGACTGGTAGTATTGAAAAAAAAAAGGATCAATAAGAAAAAGAATATGCCAGAAATGGAAGTTGCAATTGTTGTAAATTGCTCTTTGGACATGGGCCAAGTCTTATCTATAGTGTTGATGCTTTGCTGCTCTAATAAGTACATAAGTGCGTATGCTGAATTTTCTTTTCATTGAGGATGAGTCCCGAGTATACTCGAGCAGGTGTCAATGGGAAATGCGTGTTGTAGCAAAACCAGTCCGTCCTCAACGGGTTAAATTGATAGAAACCAGTGAGCATTCAGCATCTAGTGGACCAGAGTGATTCAAAATAATTGCTCTAAAGTACACTATGCTTTCTTGTATGTTTTATAGTTGCTCCATTCACAATATGATGATGTTTTATGCGTCATCTGTTTGGAATCTCAACTAGGATGCATTGTATATCACATCAATTTATTACTCCAACCAAAGTTAGTGCTCTTTTTCTGTCTTCCATGTTCACTGATTATTCTAGTAGTGTAATGGAGTGGTGTGTGTACTGTATTTTTGATAATGAATCAAGTGCATCTCATTTCTGCTTGACCCTCTTAGAGCCGAGCTGCCCCCGCCCGTGTATGAATGGAGGGTCCTGTGTGAGGGGTGTCTGTAATTGCCCTCCAGGGTTCAGTGGCTCTGCTTGTGAGAACAGAGGTAAGTTATTATCTACACTTCACAGGCAATCATTCTGTATGCTCTTGGAATGAGGTTGCACTTCTTCACAGGGTACATGAGGTGCACATTTAACAGTTTTTGTCAGAATCTGCAGAAAAGTTTTGTCATTTATAACTGTGACAGCATCTTCTCTCCTTTCTGTATAAAATGACACATTAAATGAATATTGATAAATCATGGATACTTAATAGAATATTGGAAAGATGCATTTTGCTCACACATATTGGACCAGGTCCTACTATCAGATTTTCATCAAAAATATTTGTATGGTCAACTTCCACCTATTGTTTAACCTGTTGAAGACTAGTCCAGAGAACACTTGGGCAGGTGTCTATGGGAAATGCATGCCATAGCAAAATCAGTCTGTCCTCAACTTGTTTAGTGAGCACTTCATTTGCATCTTTTTAGAACCACTACACTGTAAAAACATCGGTGTTAGATTTAACACCATGGGTGTTAAATCTAACACCGATCAAACTTCAATAGAGGACCACACCCACAGGTGTTGAAAATGTATTGTGACGGTGTTAAAAAGTGTTCGCCTGGCACTTTGTGGTGTTAATTTGACACTGTGGCTAGTGATATTTTTGACACTGTGCTAGAGTTAATTCAATAATGACACCGCATAGTGTTGATTTGATATTGGTGGTGTTAATTTCAATGGTATAACACCCGTCCAGCTTCAAAAGGGGACCACACCAACTGGTGTTACTGTGGTGTAAATGTGTTTACACATTTTTTCAAAAATCAAGTACTTTATCGGAAAATTCTTTATTGTCTTGTTGAAGTTCAAAATTAACAAGAAGTGTAGTAACTAAGAAACTATTCAAAAAAACAATTTTACATTTTGAAATGACACCCAAAGGTGTTAATCTAACACCATGAATGAGCACCGGAAATTTAACACCAGCTCGGTGTTTCATATTTAACACCGGACTTTTTGCAGTGTAGGCATCTATGATAGGATTATACTTCCGACAATTGGGGACAAATCGAGACAGATGTTTCTCTCTCTCAAGTGACAAGATGAGATAACATTTTGATGTTGATGTAGAACACCTTACCTGATGCCACAGCTGTTGTGGCTGAAATTTGATGAAATCTGAGAATGCTTACACAGATGGTATGAACCCTTTTTGTACCAGGGGCTTTGGACAGTGTGTACAATGCTATGTGATTTGTGTGCCAGTTGGCACTCAAAGCATACGAAGGGTGAACTACCGGTGATAGGAAAGAAAGAGATAGTAATTCTTTGTATTGTTTGCAACCAACTCTGATCCAGATCCCCAGGATGTTCAGATCCGCATCACCCCCAGCCGGACGGGCGTGCCCCAAGTGGGCCAGGACCTGGAGATACTTTGTGAGATCCTCGGGACCACCATCTACCGGAACCCCATGTGGAAGGGACCCAGTGGGCAGCTGGTCCCTGGAGCTACCGGTAGGCAACCACCATTCTATGCTATTCCCAATGTTGTGATTCTATGCTATTCCCAATGTTGTGATTCTATGCTATTCCCAATGTTGTGATTCTATGCTATTCCCAATGTTGTGATTCTATGCTATTCCCAATGTTGTGATATGCTATTCCCAATGTTGTGATTCTATGCTATTCCCAATGTTGCGATTCTATGGTATTCCCATGTTGTGATCCTCTGTGGAGGAAGATTTGGGATATTAAACTGCAGCATTGCAGTCTGCTTCTTTGTGGAAGTAGATATCAGTGGTGGTGGATCTGTGAGGCAGCTGGTCAAATGATTTGGAAAACGACAGTATGATAGATATATACCCAAAATATGCACAATAATTTCACTATTTAAGAGGTGATATATCAAATCTATGTAGGGCCTACTTGTCAAATGGGTGTAAATGTGTGTTTTAAAATTTTAATTTATATCTATTTTTATTGATTGATCTGTATTCATCTGTTTTTAGATTCGTAGTCTGTTCATTCATATCTGATATGAAAGATACAATTTGTAATGGTAGTTGCAGTATAGAAATATGCAGTAATAGAACTTATTGTGCCTCATGTCATTTTTTCTTTACTGTTCATCATCTATTGGAAACAATACATCATTTAAACTGAATATCTAATTTCATTACTGTTCATGGCTGTGAAAGCAATTTTGACTTCCGTAGGAGGGGATAAAACAATGTAGCTTGATTTGACTTTGCTTGTATCTACAGACTTAAAGTGCAAAGCTTTAAGGATTGTCAAACAATCAATTTAATCACTCTTTCTTTAATATCAATGAATACTTTCATATGATTATCTAAACAGTCTTGTATGCGATTAATCGGCAATGTCTTTAATAGCATTTAGACAGACTTTCACTCTTCAGTTGAGGATATCCTGTCAAAAATAATAGTGGTGACAACTCGGCCGTAATCTGGCAGAACTGCGTATCTCCTTTAACACATTACGCCAGAAATCGGGTTTAAAGATTCAATGTTACACCTTTCTAAACTGAGATACGATGAGTTGCATTTTTCCTCTTTTCTCGGTCATAATTGGTCTAAAGAATTTATTTCCAGCAAAAAAATGACAATTTGACCTTTTTAAGTAGTAAAAATTACCAATTTTAAAAACTTACGCAGTTCTGCCAGATTAATCGTCGCCAAATTTTTGCGATCGTAATCTGGCATAACTGCGTATCTCTGGTCACGTGCCCGGGTTGATCAGCCAGAACTGCGTAAGTTTTTGGCCATGCGGGGGGTTTTTCAGGCAGAACTGCGTATCTCTAGGAGATACGCAGTTCTGCCTGATAAGCACGTGTTTCATCAGGCAGAACTACGTATCTCTTTTTGTCGTCAACCACGTGCTTATCAGCCAGAACTGCGTATCTCCTAGAGATACGCAGTTCTGGCTGATAAACACGTGGTTTATCAACCAGAACTACGTATCTCGGTCTATTTTCTGCGGGTTGTCTATCGTATTTTACCATCCACCCTCTTACTATTCAGCGGATGCAGTGTCAAAACAATGAATATTTTAAATCGAGTACAATTTTTTTGAAATATTTGTATTGTATAAAGTCATCATTATTGATTCACATTTAATTTCATTTTATCCATTCATTTGTATATGGAAAATAACTTGCTTTCCCCAAATGTTGTCAGTCTGTGTTCATGTTTCAGTATTATTTAGCGGCACAAGAAGTACTGCTACATCAAAAGCCTGGCTGCTGCTTGGGTTATTGTCGATCTCATGAAGCATTACATTTGGACTAAGAATAATATTAGACTAGGTTCTAGATGTTAAGCTATATTGTTCATCAAGACTACAGGTATATACTACACTGTAGACCGTCTAGACCGTAGTCTATTCAGGCCTAACGATACACTAGACATCTAGAGACTAGTGCGGTACGTAGGAATCTGCATACGATAGGCCTACTGATCTCATCATTATCCTAGTATTCCTACTCTATGCCCAAAGTAAGAGTAAGCCTAGACCCTTTTGGCTGAAGGCCTAAACTCTATTTAAACTAAAGAATACGAGGAGCTAGGCCTGACTAAAAGTTTATTCACAGCTTTATTAGAAAATAAAAAAATAGACCCTAGTTCTCGTTTGTGTCGACTCCTAGTCCTACTGTAGGCCTTATTGTCACTAACTACTTACAGTACTAACGTTAGGGTAGTAGTGTTCTAACCGTTACTATCTATTTCTACGCAGGCCTATTAAAAACGTACGAGAACTCTCGAACTCTGTCTACTCGATTGTCTAGGTCTATGTAACATCCAGACGTCTATTTTGGGGCGTCATTATAACAGACTAGTAGATCAATGAAAATTAGTTTCTAGATTTTCTAGTCTAGACTCTAGATCTAACGCTAGACTCTAGATATCCAGGTAGGGGCTAAATCTAGCGTTACAGCTAGACTGTTTATTGGGGATCTAGGCCTAGAAGGTACTAATGTTGTAGATCTAAGAACAACATAAAGCCTAACATGCCTATCTACAATGACTAACGGTAAGTCTATAAAGTCTATAGCCTATAATGTCTAGTAGTAGGCCCCTAGTACTAGTAGTAATGTATAGAACACAGATCTAAATCTAAGTTTCAGATCTATTTCTAGGGCTAAATGTTTATAATTTAGCGTTTAACCTGTAGATTCTAGATTCTTCATATTACAGACTTCAAGAATGTCTGGCCGAATCAAATCTAGAAAAATAGAAAACTGAGTAAAGACAGAATAACCGGCGATTCAGCCTAAGTTAAGTAACGGTAGGCCCCAGTAGTCTACTAGTAGTAGGCCCCTACTGCACAATTTACTGGGAGTACCGGTACGGTACCGGTATTAAAAAGTAAACTGTAAAAGTGTTAGTATTGGTCAATTTCTGACGTCTGTAGGATTGGATCGAAAATGCCATCGTTATAGACGGTATCCTAGATATTCATTAAACTTCTCGAGATCAATCCCATAGATCCAAGCCCACTAACCGCTTATTACAATGAAAAATAAAATAAGAAGCTATGGTCAATGGATTACAGATATTGTTGTTCGCGTGACCTACGCTACCGCACAGTACATTGATTTCACGTACACTAACAATGGACAAGTGCTGCAGCAGTACCAAGTAGGCCTAAAGTTGACTGGAGCGTGATGTCAGACAAGATGCAAACTATAACGTTTGTTAGATCTAGAAATGCTCTAGGCTTAAAAAACACTAGATTGTAGCAAAACTTAATAGTAAGGCATACCGCATATTGACCTGTTTTGAAGCCTGCCAGTCTATGAAGGGAAAGAAAGTGGCAATTTCCCCCAAGAGCAACGAGGGTTATTGCTTTAGCGTGACTGTCGTCGTGTACAATACACGTAGCCGCACGACGTGTCTAGCTAGCTAGCTAGCTAGCTAGGCACTGCTAACCTGAACGCGCAGCGCGTTCGTCACTACCAAGGTCGCGCACGCGCGTGTTAAGATATACCATGTCCGTGCGGGATGCAGGAACACCTTGGTCCAAGCGTTGTCGTAAGTCGACTTACGCAGTTCTGCCTGATTAACATCGGAAAATTCATTTCGAATCTCGACTTACGCAGTTCTGCCAGATTAATCGCCCTCTCTCCTCAGGAATTTTGCCAAAATCACTTTCTAAAAATAACTTTCTGTACCGATTCACAACTTATTTTTTGGCCCACTTGAAAGAGCATGAGAAAAAACACACAAAACACTCAAAACCTGAAAATCGACCAAAATCGACTTAGGGAGTTCTGCCAGATTACGGCCGAACTCTCTGTATTCCCATACTTTCCATAATCATTTCATTTAAAATGGAGCGATATAACTGTGAATCTCAACCATGAATAATGATAAAGTGTGATCATGTCAACTGGCAGTGATGTAGCATTTTCAATGAATACCAAATATTAAAGAAAAATGTATGGCCAGATAAATTTCTGTAACTGAATATTCCTACCATTCCATTGTTATCATCTTTCAAATTAGACATGAATGAATAGAAAACAGATGGAAAAATATAGATGAGCATTGAAAATTAAGGGTTTCTGGGATGAACACTCTACTAGGGCTATCTATAGCTCAGTTGGTAGAGCACCTGGCTAGCAATGTGGAGGTCTTGAGTTTGAATCCTGATGGAATCCAATTTTCTTTGCTCAGTTTTTCACTGAAGAAATAACACAATGTAAACGTTTTTCCTCTTTTCTTTGTAATGTTCAGCACAACGCAACCTGAGAGTGCAGGAGGTGTACGAGAGTCCCATGGCCACAAGACTTTACATCAACGGCCTGACGGCAGCAGACAAGGGCCAGTACATCTGCATGGTTGGACCGGTCATGGCCCGCTTTACCCTCATGGTAACTGGTAAGCTGAAAGAGGACCTGTGGGGATGCTTGAGTTGATTTTGATGATGATGGTGATAAAAGATTGTGATTACTGTGGCAACAAAGGAGCAATAGTGATGGAAATGACAGTTGTGCTAATAGTAATGATAATTAATACATTGTATGTGATAAGATTTCTATTCATGAGTGATGAAGACAAAATGAAAAACAATATAATATGTCTGCATTTGATATGCATATATTTTTTATTTGATTTCCACTATGTAGATATACATATGTATTATGTTTGAAAAATGAGCAAGATTTATAAACACGCATTTTATATACCTGCCAACTGTTCAGTTTTAATCTGAAAATTCATATTTTTTACTGAAAGAACATGCATTAATTTCAGTGTGTTCTGATTTGTTGGATATATTTGTTAATAGTAAAGTATATGAAATTGGTGAAAGTTCAGATTTTTAAATAAATTTTCTTTGTTTGTTGAGATTTATTAAGTCTCAAGGTTGACAGGTATGATTATATTATGTTAATATTTTTATATCTGGTTTGTTTTTTTCAATATCTTACACATCTACATAAGCCTTGTTGGTGCTGAATGAAATAGATGTACATGGTGAACAATTTATCATGGAATTAAAAAGTACTGTTTTGCTTTGCAGCCCCTCAGTGCAACCCCCCGTGCCAGAATGGAGGAGTCTGCAGCAATGGTCTCTGCTTCTGTCTGCAGGGATTCTCAGGCAGTCAATGTCAAAACCAGGGTGAGTCAAGTCTTTTGCTCTCAGTCTGTACAACATCACAGTTTGTCTTTTATCACTTTACATCCAGACACACTTGACAATGTGTAGGAATGTGTAGGACTTGGTTTTGATTGTTGAGTCTCACTGAGCAATGTTGTGTGTAAACATACTGTCCCCTCTAGCAAGAGGCAAAACACTCTGTCCCTCGGATAGGACATAAAATGGAGGTCCCATGTGTGAGAGAGTCACAGCTCATCCACGTAAAAGATCCCACTTCATTCATTCATTGCAAAGAGCAGGATGTTTAACCCAGTGAAGTGGTCCTGCCTCACTTTTAACTGGACCCCATGGAAGACCAGCTTAGTGTAGCTGAATATGGGCTATGCAGCTATCTTCTTACCACAGATTGATATAATTCTTAGATTTGACTGTATATGAAAGGTCGATATGCCATACCTAATTTGTATGTGCATTGTTTATATTGATTTTTCTTCTTTCTTGTTTGTTGTGATATTATTGCCTCTTTTCTTTCTCTGTGCTAGTTCCTAATGGAGGTGTGCTGCAGGTGCGCCAGGTTGGCAGCACACAGCTGACAGAGGGCGCTAATGTCCGCTTCACCTGCCAGACGTCTGGTAGTGGCAGCCTGCAGCAGAACCCTGTCTGGCAGAACCCACTGGGGCAGAGGGTTCCACCCTACACCCAAGGTAAGGGAGTGACCAGTGACTGGGTGTGGCCTGTGACTGGGTGTGGTGTGTGGCTGGGTGTGGTGTGTGGCTGGGTGTGGCCTGTTGCTGGGTGTGGCCTGTTGCTGGGTGTGACCTGTGGGTGGGTGTGGCCCATGGCTGGATGTGGCCAGTGACTGGATGTGGCCTGTGGCTTGGTGTAGCCCGTGGTCAGGTGTGGTCTGTGGCTGAGTGAGGACTTCAGTAGGGTGAGGCCTGTGATTGGTTGTGGCCTTTTGCTGGGCATGGTCCATGGCTGAGTGTGGCCTTTGGTTGTGTGTGACCTGTGGGTGGGTGTGGTCCAAGTCTGAGTGTGGCTTCCAGTTGGGTGTGACCTATGGGTGGGTGTGGTCCATGGCTGAGTGTGGCCTTTGATGGGTGTAGTCCAAGTCTGAGTGTGGCCTTTAGTTTGGTGTGGCCTGTGGTGGGTGTGGTCCAAGTCTGAGTGTGGCCTTTGGTTGGGTGTGGCTTATGGCTGGGTGTGGTCCATGGCTGAGTGTGGCCTTTGGTTGGATGTGACATGTGGGTGGGTGTGGTCCAAGTCTGAGTGTGGCTTTTAGTTGGGTGTGGCCTGTGGCTGGGTGTGGCCCATGGCCGAGTGTGGCCTTTAGTTGTGTGACCTGTGGTGGGTGTGGTCCAAGTCTGAGTGTGGCCTTCAGTTGGGTGTGGCCTGTGGGTGGGTGTGGACCATGTCTGAGTGTAGCCTTTAGTTGGGTACAGTGGCTTGTAGGTGGGTGTGGTCCATGGCTGAGTGTGGCCTGTGGGTGGGTGTGGGCCATGGCTGAATGTGACATTTGTTAGTTGGAAGTGGCCATTGGTTGAGCGTGGCTAGCCCTCACAAATGCCGTGCTGACAATCAGCCCCACACCAACTCTTTTTATGCCTCCGCCACGAAGTGGTGCCGGAGGCATTATGTTTTCGGGTTGTCCGTCCGTCCGTCCGTCCGTCCGTCCGTCCGTCCGTCCGTCCTTCCGTCCGTCCGTCCGTCCTTCCGTCCGTCCGTAATGAATTTTGTGGACAGGGTAACTACCAAATCCTTTTGAGGTATCCTAATGAAACTTGGCATGTATGTGTATTAGGGGGTGAAGTTGTGCCTATCAACTTTTGGGTGCACATGCTCAAGGTCAAAGGTCAAAAGGTCAAGGTCAAATGCTTAAAATTTTACTATTTCCCCCATATCTATGCAATGCCTGAAGATATTTTCTTGAAACTTAGTGTATACATGTACTACCCAATTAAGATTCTCTGGTGAAAGTTTGGGGTCATGAGGTCAAAAGGTCAAAGGTCAAAAGGTCAAGTAAAATGTTAAAATTTTACTTTTTTCTCTGTATCTTGGAAATTGTTCAAGGTGTCTTCATGGAACATAGTATATATGCATCTACTGACTGGCAGTGGTTATCTAGGGAAATTAGGGTTCATGGGGTCAAAGGTCAGGGGTCAAAGGTCAAGGGTAATACTTCAAAATTTTATTATTTTCCTTATATTTATGCAATGCCAGCAGGATTTTTTGTTTTAAAACTTGATGTATCCATGTATAACCCAATAGAGATTCTCTGGGATTTTTTTTTGCCAAGAAGGTCAAAGGTCAAAAGGTCAAAGATCAAGTGAAAGTGCTGAACTTACTTCTTTCTCCATATCTCGGAAGTGGCTCAAGTTATCTTGAAACTTAGTACATGCTGAATTTATGTATGTTCTGCCTGACAGTGATTCTCTTATGAATCAAAGGCCAGATGAAAATGATAACAATTTACTGTTCAATACAGAAATTGCGCTTTTTCTCCATACCTTGAAAATTACTCAGTGCATAAACTTATGAAATGGTCAAAGTCAAGTTAAAGTTCTTAAATCCCCAAATACATGCTCTCTTATTCATCCAATTAAACATAGGTCAAGGAAGGTAAACATTCAATACATTTGTGACAAACATGTCATTTTAATATTTTGCCAATTTTGTGGAAATGTAATCACACATTGTCCACATGTACTATAGACCTATTAGGAGAACCATGCATTATGGCGGAGGCATACCAGTCGCCATAGCGACATTTCTAGTTTAGACTACAGTTGAACCTCTATTATCCGGCCTCCCTTTATCCGGATCTCTCTATTATCTGGACGCAATCTCGCCGTGATTTTTTTTAAAATACATAATTACAGGAAGAAAGGGGGATTCCCAACTCCTTGAGAACTCCTACCCAAACACACATGAATTACATATTACTTCCAATATGATTAACATACATTGCATCAAATTTCCTTCCAAATTGCTTACCTTCAGACATTTCAACATCCCGAAACATCCCCAAATGTAACAATGAAAAGGGTGCAGTATACACATTACTACATGTGGTACTACAATGGGCTACATCAGTACATGTGTATGTATATGTACATGTATAAAGCATTGAGTCTCCCGTATCCGGCCAAATCCCTTATCCGGATGAGCCCCGGTCCCGACTTGTCCGGATACGAGAGGTTCAACTGTATATGGAAATAAATAACAACAACTTGAGGCACAAAAAAGTAAGGTGTGGAAGTCCTTCAACCTAGTGCCTAGTTATTTTGCATTTACACTGTATAGATAACTATATCTATATGTTCTCTTCCTTGATTTCTGCAGGAGCCTCAAATCACATGTACGTGGAGAGAATCTCGCCATCGACGACCACGCTGGTGATCAACGGTCTCTCCGCCGCCGACGCTGGAAGCTACACCTGTGTGCTTGGGACTCTGCGCTCTGTGCTCTCCATCAATGTTGCATGTATGTCTTTATGAAAGTCTCCATTTATGTCTCTTGATTAACCCTTTCTGTGCTAGAGACTTCAGATAGTGTGTTCTATGCTGTGAGATTTTCTAAGCCAATCAGCACTCAGTGCACACAAAGGATTAAGGAATTTACCAGTCCTGGTATTATCTCAACACCAAGCTTTGGAAATGATCCCAAATTGGAAGGTTAATGTTAGCAGGTTGACCTCAAAATTTGGCATTATTACAATATAGCTTCTGTCATGTCTTGTTTTGAATGTTGATGCTGAACAAAGCTCTACTTTAGAGTATTTAGTGTTGATGATTTGTGTACTTCCAATGACAATTGGCTAACATCAGTTCTGAGAGATGGTGTAATTTGTCATTTCAATTTTGCTGTGCTATTTTTTGAGACCCACATCAAGTGCAAGCATAGCCAGCATTATGCAATATTATGGCTGCATGCAGTAAATCTGGGCAAAATCAAGATCATTTGCTGAGGAGAGTTTCAAAAATTAGAGCCATTTCAACCCTTCTTCTTATTCTTTATTCTAAATCAAAGTATTCATTGTTGCAGCTTATTTTAATTTGACATAAACCAAATCTAGTCATTTTCTTGTTGTGCAATTCCAGTGCAATTTGGCAATTTTTGCAGCAGTCATGTGAAGATTTTGCACATAGATACTTAGAGTTCTACTGTCGAGATTTAAGGGGACTATATTTCTTTTCCATTTGTCCCTCAGCTGTGAATCGTTGCAACCCCCCTTGCCAGAATGGAGGCACCTGTGTGGGAGGTATCTGTGTCTGTCATCCTGGATTCTCGGGTGTGGCCTGCGAGAGGTCAGGTGAGTCCCACACTCCAGTCACTATCTGAATAGTCCTCAACTCTAGAGCTGTTGTGTTGTTGTTTTTTCATGGAAAAGTCTGTCCTTCAGAGACTACCTAAAGAGGGTCCTCTGTGTGAAAAACACAACTCACATTTGTAAAAGATACTAGTTTTCTCCTCAAAAGGTGCATTGAGTTGAACAACCTGGTGAGTGCATACATGTAATAATGATATACATAACCCCATGGAAATGTTTCACAAAGAATTTAAGTTGATCTTGAAATTTAAGATTGACTGAAAATTATGGTATGGCCACCTGTGCCCTGTTCAGGTTTTTTTTGTAATATTTTCAGAATCCACTTCAAATTGTTATCAGAAGTTATAGACAAATTCATTTGTCACTTGTTATATGTTGTCTATTGTTGGCTGCATGAAAAAGTTTCCAAAGTGTTCATTGTCTTTTAGGAAGTTAACCCGTTGAGGACGGTTTGATTTTGCTACAACACGCATTCCCCATAGACACCTGCCCGAGTATACTCGGGACTAGTCCTCAACGGGTTAAAATATCATTAACCCATTGAGGACAAATCCAGAGTACAATCGGGCAAGTGTCTGCAGGAAATGTGTGTTGTAGGAAAATCAGCAGATCCTCAATGGGTTATAGACACACACAAAGACACACATAATGCACCATAATTCTAAGTTGATCTTAACTCTAAAGATAGGCTCTTTGTGAAACACTGGCTCTGAAACTAGACAAATTATGCTTCCCCATTTTGGTACACCCCCGTCAGCAAGCAGTGTGAACCCTCTTGCCATAAGAATCAATTAATGTTACCTTTCAAAGCCAATATCTCCAACTTGAGTATACAAAATAGGTATGTTACCCGTTCCGCATTGAATTCTGAAATGCCCATAGACTTAATACGCAGGCCACCAAGTTCTTGTACGCAACGGGTTAAATATATACATTGATGGTCACTCTTCTCTTTTGCTCCTTTTGTCACATGATCTGTGGTCAGTCTTGACCCCTACCAACCCGACGCTTCAGATCATTCCATCCAGAGAGCGTCCTCCTACGATCGGAGACAACCTCAACTTCCTCTGCCAAGTGGCTGGTAACAGCCCCAGCGAGCAGCCTGTATGGTACAACCCCAATGGTCAACAGATTCTCAGCCAGATCCCAGGTTTGTTGTAGAGTGGTATCCTTGTAAACTTGTACATTTTTTATTTGAATCTTTGTAATTGTTTTTGTGTGTGGTTTTTTTTTTGCATTATATACTTTCACTGCTTTTCAATAAATGATTTTGTTCAGTGATTGGTTACTATTTTGTGAAGCCTTGTTTTCTGTTCCGACAGTATATACCTCTCATGTATTCAATAAGATTTGATTATGTTTTTTTTTTTTTCAGTAGATGGAAGTAGATGGAAGGTCATGGCAAATGCAACTGAAGTGCCTTTATTTTCTTTAACTATATTACACTACTTTACGTAGTTTTACATGAGAATATGTTGTCACTCAGGATATCTTGCACTTTTTTGTGAATGTAGCTCTAAAAAAGTGGTGGTAGATATCATAATACTTTGTTTCTTGTTCTGCTTATTTTTAGTTTATACAATGTATGTCCATGTATTCCCTATGCACAGGGCTTCCTTTAGAAACAGGTGTGCTGCATGGATATGTGCAGAAGTGAATTGAATGTTCCTGTTCTGTGAATAAATATATGAATAAACAAACAAATAAATAGATAGATAGATAGATAGATAGATAGATAGATAGATAGATAGATAGATAGATAGATATTAGATAGATAGATAGATAGATAGATAAATAAATAAATAAATAGATGCATGAGTGAATGAATGAATGTGTGAATGAATCAGTAAATGAATGAATAAAGAAATGCATACACACAAAAAATAGTTAATCCAAGCAGTTGATCAAGTGACCAGTCAATCAATCAATTAAGAATGCATGCTAGTGAGGCAATCAACTGCTATTTAAGCTACTTAGTCATGTAAAGTGGAACCAGGAAGGATCATCTCTGATGTTTTCTTCATCCCGTGCACAGGTGGCCAGGATCGAGTCTACGTGGAGCAGAGGGGTGGCGGAGGGTCCAACCTGGTGATCAGAAACATCCAGGCTGCGGATACTGGCCGGTATGTGTGCCAGGTGGGCACCTACCAGGCTCATGTGACCATCACCATCTCGGGTAAGCAGGGACGGATCCAGGAATTCTGTTAAGAGGGGCGCAACTAATATTTCTGGTGTCACTTCCACATTTCATTTCATTTCCTTTGTTTTTAACGAATAATAAAGGGGGCGTGTGCCAGTTGCACCGGTTGCGCCCCCCTCTGGATCCGCCACTGGTAAGTGACAAATGTTAGCTGATCTGTAGGCTGCAGGCATTCTTTGGAATATATTTGCCTTTGTCAGTTCGTAATTATTTCTGATCTACGCTGTAGATACTGATGCTGAGAACTTAATTTCTGTAGAAACATATATAATTCTTAAAGATTCTAGCTCTTCATAGCTTTCATTCACTTCTCTCTCTTTCTCTTCTCTTATGTCAACATTAAATTTGAATTTGATTGTTTGCAACATTTATTGCATATTTCTGTTGTGAGTTTTGGTAATTTTGCCTTTTTGAGCATATGAAAATAAAAATATATGTATTTTGTATTAGCACAAAGTTTTGCTTGTTGTTGAGAAATGTGGAAATAAACTGAACGGATAATGCCCAAAAGACATATATGATAAACAGTAATATTATCTCCCTCTGTTCTCTACATCCTATCCAGCACCATCTTGCCGCAGACCCTGCCTTAATGGAGGATCCTGTGTGAATGGAATCTGTGAGTGCCCCCCGGGCTTCTCTGGAGCCTCGTGCGAAAGAGCAGGTAAGGAGTGATTGGGAGCTTGCAGCTGCTGTCCCCTCAGGGGTGGGGATCAGGAGTTGAGTGATAATTTTTTATTTTAATGATTGTTAAATTCTATTAGGGGCAACATGTGTGGGTTCACATGCCTACTGGCAATAGTAAATGTCTTTTGTGTGCCCTGACCCTCATGTTGTCTCCATTTATTTCATTTTCATTTTGTATAACGTGTACCGTACAGTGTATTCCTTTGTAATGTTCATTCAGGTTTTTGTTTCATGTTTGTAATGTTTATGATATGTATCCTATTTTCTTTACCTGGTCGAATAAGTCATAATGATGATGATGATAATAATAATAATAATAATAGTAATAATAATAATATAGCTATTTTCTTGAAAAAAAATGACAAACCACAGCAGGTCTACATTTAAGTGCCTCTCTAAATCTATTGATATTGTACATGCACATCTTGAAGTCTGCCTTCAGATCTTCAAAATGTATACATCTCAGGATCATGTGATCTGTCTGTCTCAACTCTAGCACACTCTGTCAAGAAAATAATAATAACAATAATGATGATGATTATGATAATAATAATAATAATAATAATAATAATAATAATAATTATTATTATTATTATTATTATTATTATTATTATTATTATTATTATTATTATTATTATTATTATTATTATTATTATTATTATTATTATTATTATTATTATTATTATTATTATTATTATAATGATAATGATAATAACAATAATTATTATTATTATAATAATAATAATAATAACATAGCTATTTTCTTGACATGTAATTTCCATGTCAGAGAGACAGAGACACAGAGTGTGCCAGAGTTGAGACAGAGAGATCACAAGATCCTGAGATGTATACATTTTATAATTCTGAAGGCAGACTTCAAGATGTGCTTTGTACAATACCAATAGATTTAGAGAGGCACTAAAATGACCGATGTAGACTTGCTGTGGTTTGTCATTATTTTTCCCTGTAACATTTCATCCTTCTTACTCTCTCATGGCAAAAGTAGAAATATGATATACATGTATAAACTTTTTATTGCAGTGTGAGGTTTATCAAAAAACAAATTTGAAATATTAAACTGGGTGTGGTTTATATTCGAGTATACTCGGGCAAGCGTCTATGGGAAATGCGTGTTGTAGCAAAATCAAACTGTCCTCAACAGTCAGTCCGCAGCGTGAGCGAAAACGCACGTATTTATTCAAGTCGTATGCACGGCTGAGTGGTGCTTGCATACGTAATGAGCAGATGCATGGTCATGAATAAATCCGTGTAGAACGAGTATTTCTTGTCAGTTTTTGACATTTGTAGTATCGACTGAAAGAGAAAGCATTAGCAAATATGCTCATGATCAAAATAAAACGGAAAAGAAGAATATAGAATATCAAAATCTCTCTCGAAGTTCAGTATTGTATCAAAAAATATTCCTTCACGTTTGACGCCAAAAAACTAACCTGAAATCTTTCATGCCCCTCTAAAATATGGTGAAGACTATGTCCGCGAAAGTATATAGTATCACAATAAGGGCACGTTTTCTCATCTTTATTTCAATACGGGTCAGGAACTAGCAAAATTCAGAGACATGTCTAGCGTCGAGTTTAAAAAGATTATCCTCGCGTTCGCACCGGAATTCCGGGTCTGTGATTGGTCGAAATCTGTCGCAAGACGCGGCGTGTCGCATTGCGTAGTATCCATTGGCTGCTGACTCAATGCTGTGAGTTCAAAAACTATGTATCAGATAAAAGTGTCATTGATATGAGTAATAGCTGAATACTGTACAATTGAGTTGGAGGTAATTTGAAAATGAAAGCCTATATTAGTTTCATGAAATCCATGATTTTTTTAAATGTTAGGTTCCAGATTGTGATCGAATTTTCACTCTCTATACAAAACTTGAACTTTACACAGGAACCAATGATGTGTATGTGAGTGTGCACTTACAATGACCCTGAACAATGGACCTGGCTACCACCTGTCCCAAGCTCTGCTGCAAGGCACATGAATGCTTTATCAATTATTCATGTGGATTGCCCTGAGCACCGCTAGTCTGAATTCTTGACATAGGGTGAAATGCATGCACATGAAAGAAGTAAGCACATGTTTCCATGTGCTTGCACACACCACATTTCAGAATGAACAAAGACTAGCTGCGATAGTGGAATTCCTCATGAAGCATTCCAATCCTGGTCATTGTCCACGACCATTGTCTGGGTATCAACAACACACTCCACGCGTGTTCATTCACTACCCCACTTCGGGTAAGAAAACATAATTTGCCTTGTTTTCAACAGGAAAATTCACAACCTTAAAAATGGTGCCCCTCTTCGTTTTTTAATTGATCATACTCGCTCAAGTTTCACGATTGTGAAATCGAAGAAATTACGGAGATCTATTTTCAATACCAGTCAGGAACTAGCAAAACATCAAACTATGATCTAAAAGCTTCTTGAACACTGGCAAAATAATCATTTACTTTGATGCTAAAATGGATTACTATATTGAGATCAAAAATAGGGAAATTAGGTATCAAATTAATGAGCCTAATCAGCTCTATAACTTACCCAACCATCCTGGGTCAAACAATGCACTGCGAAAGCTATGAAAGCTGTTGTTGCGACCTCTGCAAAAACTCTCGCAAAGTATCGCGAAATCTCGTCAGTCTGAAGGGCACAAACTGCGCAAACGTGATTCTGAATAAAATTGTCGTTCGTGCCTCATTATCGCACGCACTGCGGACTGACTGTCAACGGGTTAATGATCCATGTGTTGTCAACCATCACCTTCAGGAAGCTGGTGAATTCTTGTAGAAAGTCTATGTGAATTTTGAAATCGCAGTTATATTTATGTTTTGGACACATGGCAGAGATAATTATGCTTTGAAGAAATTCCAGTCATTTATCATTGCTTATCTGTAATTGGCACATATATTTTACTTTCGTTTCAGATATCAGGATTATTGCTCCATCTCCAACCGTGACCCTTGGACAGAACGTCACCTATGTGTGTGAGATTTCTGACCAGCTGGGATACCTTAACCCACTCTGGCTCAATCCCAGTGGCACTCTCATCAATGTTGACTCAGGTAATATGTACTCCAGGGGCCCATTGCATAAAAGTTACAATTATGGTAACTATGCCATCCAATGGTAACTACCATGGCAACCATACTCAACAGCCAATCAGAATCAAGAATTCCATGGAAGTTACCATTGGATGGCAAAGTTACCATAATTGTAATTTCTATGCAACGGGCCCCAGATTGGCAGGGACATTACAGGTTCATATTTACTGCTTTGTATGTGCTCACTCAGATGTGCAGGTCAAGGTGTGCATGAAGGTAGTACACAAGTCGTAATGGTTTAACCCTAACTGCACTGGGGGGGGGGGGGGGGGGGGCCTGGGAGGCCCCCCTCCATACTTTTGGCAATTGCATCGCGACCGCTGGGAATTTTGGATTCTAGCATCATGGCTTTTTCCCCTGAAGTCTTGCGCACATTTTGATACCACATTTGTCCATATCGGACCTACCTAGGGGATGTTATGGGCCAATTAGTATGCGCATGTCATTAAAATGGCTAATCGCTGCATATATTTGTGTACAGTTACATACTGTCAATAGACCATCGCTTGCATTACTTTATAAATTTTGCTCAGGAATTGGTTTTCCACTTGGTTCATGCTTCTATATTGTTCTGAAATAAATTGGGCAAAGTTTAGAAGCAATGATATACATAAGGAATAGAAAACAATAGAAAACATAAGAAAAAAGTTGTTTTTTTCTGTTTTTTTCTCTCTCTGATTTATTTCACATTTGGGAAACATTATTCTTCATTATTACAGTTTTCATGTAATTTTGTACTTGTTTAGGCTGAAATTATGAAAATATCCCTCAAATGCATAAAATACGCATTATGAATAATTAATTAGCTAATTATGGTTTCAGGTTCAGCACGTGAAGATCTATCAGCATGCAAATTTTCAAGTTCATCGGACATTGCGTTTCCGAGAGCCCCCCTCCCCCAGTATTTTCATGGAGCCAAATAGCCCAGTACAGTAAGGGTTAATAGACAATTGATGTCACATGCCAAGTAGCCTTATGTCCTTCCTTTGTGTTTTGCCATCGGGAATCTTGGCTTCTCACAAATTCTCAAGTCTTGTGCACTTGAAATGTTCAGGTTTTAGAGTATCCGTAGACTTACGTGATAATTCTTGTCATTTCAGATGGACGGTTTGTGGTGGAGCCCATGTCTGACCATGCATCACGTCTCCACGTGCTCCGTGTGCAACAGGTTGATGAAGGAGTGTACGTCTGTACTGTTGGAATGCTACGAACAACTTTTACTCTAACTGTTGAAAGTAAGCTACTGTCTGTTAATAGCTAATGATATGTAGATCTTTTGTATACCATTTTATGTGAGTGTGTGTGTTTGAGTGTGTGTATTGTTAATGTATATATCATGAACTGCTGATATTTTCGATATGACTTTGAAGAGCCACATCTTGCCTCAATATTATATAAGTGTTTAGAGGATATTTCCACTTCAAACCCATGCAAATGGTGGAAACATCAGGAAAAAAAATTATCTTTCAACTCTACAACAAAGTTGAAATGCAGCCACTTCAATAACAATAGAAAACTACTAGCCAGAGATTTTACTTTTACATGCAACTGCGGCTGAAAATTATGTGTGTTTTTGTCTCATTTTGAGAGAATATTTGTGAGTCATCCTATGTTTTATTGTAGTAATGTGGATAATTAAGTGAAGTGGGGTTGAAGATTCTTTCAGTTTCAAACAAAGTTGAAAATACTTTATTTTCCTTTGGTTTTGTTTGTTATGGTATTAAAAAATGCATACAAGGAAATTATATGTCATAAATTCATCGGTTTTAGATTTACCAGATGATATGTATTCATTAGTTAGCTCACTTCCTACTATATTCTGAAATCTCTCTAGTCTTTGTACAATAAGCCCAAGTTTCTTTAAGAAGTGGGGCAACTGTTGCCTCATAATTCATTCAGGATGTGCATTCATCTATTTTGTTTTGTCTTCTTCCCTGCTCATTGCAGGACCAGAATGTCCCCTACCCTGCCTTAATGGAGGAACCTGTAACAGTGGTCAGTGTCAGTGTCATGCTGGCTACACTGGCATACAGTGTCAGAATAGAGGTGAGTGTGACAATTATAAGTAATATCTTGCCTAGCTGGTGATACAAGTTTACCTTGCACTTTCCAAAGGAGTACCTTGTGTAAAATCCACACATTGTTAGCAGATGCAGATAACATCTGTTTAATTGACCCATATTTACTTGTAAATAAAAAAATGTGTCTGTTGTAACATGAATAAATTCAATGTTTTTAGTGTGTGTGTAAATGTGACGATTAACTTTTAATAGAAAAGTTGCTCCGCTTGCTTAAATGGTGAATATTCATTATGGATGATTCTGGTCTGATAGTCAAGCTTTTTTAGTGTTTGGTATCATATATTACATTTTGATATGATATGATAAGATATGATACAATGTAATATGATACAATGTAGGGCCTATGATTTGAAATAGGATGCACACTGGCTGAAGTGATATAGTCTGTTGCCTGAAATACAGAAATAGAAAATAGAAACATAGAAATACAGGTGGTGAACATGACCAAAAGGCTATTACATCTGCAATATGTACTCAATCTATACATTGATCATCAAACATTTCTCCCTGACTATTGTGCAGTGTTTTAAATTCATCTCTCTTCTACTCTCCGTAGGGCCACCATTCCAAGTTAGGATCCTTCCCCCAGATTCCAACCAATTCCTGGTGGGCCAAGACCTGACGTTCCTGTGTGAAGTGCCCCTGGGTAGCCCCACTGGCCGACCCCAGTGGAGGGGACCTGATGGTATGCCCATATTTGGTATCACCCAAGGTAAGATTTAGGTCCCAGAAGTGAATAATGTAAAGCAAGAAATTTTCGCGGCATGAAATTTCCACAAATTGCGATTGGCATTCAATGAATATAACGTAGACAAGAACTTTCATGCGCATTTTAATTTCGTGAATTTTGGCTGTTGTGAAATTTGCAAAATCATAATTTACACACAACAATTTCTGGTTTTACAGTAGTTATGACTCTATTATGATATGCTGTCATTGTCCTATACTTGGTGATTTTTTTTGACAATAGTTGAAATATACACTATCTAGTATCTAGTATATTGTGTATACTGAAAAAAATGCAGCATGAGTGATTTTATTTTCAACAATTCTCTTCACCAAATACATTCTCTTGAGTCATAATGTGCAAATATGGCTAAGCTTGGGTGAATATTGGAAATTATATAAATATAGTAACAACACCAATAAAAACACAAATTGATAAGTCTTGAAGTCATTATTCTGTATCAACACAAGTTTTGTACCACTGGAAAGCCAAAATGATCTTTAAAAGTTATATCTTACAATGTATGTTTTAGAAGACATCCTTGAGTATGTCAGTGCAAAAAACACATTGCATTGGTCATTGTATTCAGATACCCTACCCTTAACATATTTTTAAACTTTTAATGTGTTGCTCGGCTACTTTTTGTCTCTTTCAATGCTTCTCTTACTTGCTGGAAATCTCTCTGCACCTTAACCTGTTGAGGAGGAGTCTGGAGTATACTCAGGCAGGGGTCTATGGGAAATGCATGCTGTAGCAAAATCAGCCAGTCCTCAACGGGTAAATCTCTCATTGTTCTTCCTTGCAGGAGCCCTGCCTCACATGAGTACCCAGGAGGTGGGATCCTACATGACTCGCCTCGTCATCAGGGGCCTGAGGAGAGAGGACGCAGGGACCTACACATGTTACACTGGGCCCCACACGGCCACCTTCACCATCACTCTACAAGGTATCATGATGCAGAAATCACTGTTTATAGAGTCATCGTATCAGTGCACGTCAAGATGACTATTCATTCATTTTTGTTATTGTGGTGGTAGTGATTACATATAAACAAAAATTGCCATATTTTTACTGATAGTCAATCATACAACCTAGTGGATTATTGTTCATCAGCATGTTTCATTTGAAGACCAGCAAAGATTGCCGGTCATCTCCTTCAACTCAAAATATGTGACATGACACTAAATCTCAGAATAGCATGAGAAAGTATTAAACATTCAGCAAAGTATGATTGTTTGAATGATTTTACCATCGAAGATGATGAATAAAAAAAATCTTATGATCTTGGGCTAGGCACAATTGTGAAATTGTATTCAATGTGTACTTCTTGATTAGGGAAGTACGTAGGCCAATGTTATTCATACCCAATACCTTGAAGATTTTTTCAAAAAGGTCTGCATGATGTTAGTCTATAGTAACATATGGACAAGTTGTGCGCATCTGCTCCGCATGCCCCACGCGAACTCGTTTAACACGGGAAGTGAACATCAAAATTAGCGCTTTTTGATGAATTGACTGTAATTATGCGAAGCAAGTCACTTTTTTCGAAAACCTTCAGGCGCATTTTGAAACTTTAAAATGTTTTGCGTACAATGATGCTAGATTTGCAGTTATTCTATGAGAGGAAAGGGTAGACTTTTTGGCATTTAAATATCCATGTTTTCATCTTCCCTATGGAGATTTCGCTAAATTTCCCGATTTTGAGGGCTCGATCGGTGTACAATCAAAGGCTTGTCAAATTTTACTGGAGTATGGTATAAATTTTCTTCGGGCGGATTCTGAAACTAGAAGACTTTAGCTTGAGATTCATGTTATGATGGTTCCTACTCGTCAATAGGAAACGGTAGACTTTTTTGATCTTTCCAGATATAGTTTTATCAAAAGTTGCGGTTTGCTAAGATATTACAGCGCTGGGTCTGTACGTACTCTGCACAAAGTGCATATCTTCCTATCCCTGTTAACACCGCAGAGCGCCAGTGCTCGCAGTGCGCTGCATGGTTGCGTGCTGAGCTACAATCCACCGATTCCGCGAGAGGGAATTCAACGACAGGCCAACTGGAGGGAGCTCATCAAATTAGATAGCTTGAATGTGTATTTGTTTCATCAGTATGAATAAGATAGATGTATGAATAACGAAATGCATATAGTATCAAAACGTTCAGTGTTAGAGTACCTACTAATTATCAACAAAGCCTGTTTTTCCAAGCAGTCATCACGTAGCCGTCTGGGCGTCTGCTGCGTTGCTACCATACATACTGTGTACTAGCTATGTAGGCACATACAGCCGGCCGTAGCCTAGCCCAGCCTAGTCGCTGTCGCACGGCGTCTGGTCGGGCTAGTGGTACTGTAGACGTGACGTACCCTAGGTGCAACGCTGCCTGTGTGTGTAGCGTATGGATGGATCGCGGAAAATGTATCATTTTGATCTGTGCGCGCACGAATGCACTTAGCCCACGCGTAAAATTTTCTGCACGTTTTAGGGTGAAACTTTTTCATACGTATGCATAAATCATTGTGTTGCTAGGTGGGGGTGGAGGTGGAAGTGCTACATGTCCCATCCCCTGTCTTAACGGAGGAACCTGTATGGATGGCACCTGTGTCTGTCCACAGGAATTCACTGGCCAGATCTGTGAGAGAATGGGTAAGAATCATGGCCTTAATTTAATTCTTTGAAAAACAACAACAACAACATATATACATAGCATAGGAACATATAATTGATTGCAATGTTTGTTTGTCTAAGGGTGTGTTTTGTATGTGTGTCTGTGTGTGTCTGTATTGTAGTGTTTGGTTGATTGTTATATTATGTTTCTGTGAATGTTTTCTCTCATGGACTAGTTACAACAAGGTATGCCAATTGTACATTTATATCAGTGATATTATACAACCAGCGAGAGATGTTTTCTGTGCTGTGTAACCTTGAAAATCAGGTGAAGTCTGTTAGAATCATATGTATTGAAAGACGAATAATATGATCATGGCATTTGTGGATTGTAATGGAAAGCATATGTAGTACTTAAGTGAATATGAAATGATGCTGTCCATATATGGTAGTAAAACCATGTTCCTCCAAATCTTGTCAACTGTATCTTTGACTAAAATACTGTACAAAAATTAGCATATGTTTTTTGATGGCATAAACAAGATCAGTGTTTAACTAATTCAACATGTGCATGTATGGGAATATATTTGTATCTCTACGGGTATACACACACATGCATACCGTTGGTGGGGTGACAAAACCTCGTATCTCACTATTTGGTGAAAATGAGTTTTCTTCATTATATTGAAGCTAGGAACCATTACTATGTAATTCCCAATCCTTATATGCCCATCTGCAAAAATAAGGTCACAAATGATAACTAAAAGTTGGCTGTTTCCATTGAGTCTACTTATATGTTATGGCAGCCATGTTTTTTAGCTCTCCTGAACATTTGACATTTTTGAGATAGGAGGTTTTGTCACCCCACCAACGATACATTGTATGTTACCATTTGAGGTCATTTAGGATACCATTGCTGATCTCTAGTATGAAGCATTTTGTCTTCCCTTCATTTTTTTTCTTGATGTAGTCACACCATTCGCCATCCGCATCGTTCCACCATCGGACACCACACCCACCCTCGGCCAGATGGTCAGCTTCAACTGTGAGCTTCGGACCGGTGGTCAGTACACCAGTCCAGTCTGGCGATCTCCCAACGGTCTTCCCATCAGCCCCAGGGGTGTGGGTGAGTTTGACCGGTTGGTGGTAGTAACCACTTTCCCTTTTCTTACATCAAGTGTAGGCAAGACATAATGCATCAAATTCATTTACAACAATTGTCACAATTGTCATTAGTCATTATGGGAGATCTTAACCCGTTGAGGACGAGTCCCCAGTATATTCGGGCAAGGGTTTATGGGAAATGCCTTTTGTTACAAAATTAGCCTGTCCCCAATGGGTTAAAATGAGAGAGCTGAATAACACAGACCCTTTGTGTAACTCGAACTCTGCTTCGTTAGGAGTTATATTCATTCCGAATATTATTGCTTTTCACCTCTGTAGAAAAAAAAAAATAGAGAATTTAAATAAAATATTTACGTGTTAATATGACAGCCATCTTCCATCTTCTGACTGATTGTCACTCAAAATAGTTCTTTTGACCAATATGCAGTCCAACCTGCCTATAGTGGCCAACTGTCTGCAGTGGCCATGGTTTTGCTCTCCCTTGGGTGGCCTGTAGGGACAGGTTTGACTGCACATGCAGTTAGAAGTTAGTAAGAAGCAGAGGAAGCAGTGGAAGATATCATAGGTGTATAAACAGTTTGTTAACCCGTTGAGGATGAGTACCAAGTATACTCGAGCAGTTGCCTATGGGAAATGTTGTAGCAAAATCAGTCCATCCTCAGTGGGTTAATGGATGACTTGAGTGTTAAACCTATCCTGTCTTCCCCATTGCTAGGCAACCAACGGATGTTCACCCAGGCCACATCACCTTACAACACGGCTCTGGTTATTGAGAATCTCCAAGTCTCAGATTCAGGAACATACACCTGCTCAGCTGGACCTCTGACCACCTCTTTCACCATCAGTATACCAGGTATATTTCCTGTACTATTCTGTATTCTTTATAGGTTTTAGGAGCATCATGTTTGTTGTTCAAATGGTAGCCATGTTTCTTCACCAAGGTTAGCACCACAGGAAAGAAGAAGTGACTCATGTGATTTGTACCATGCAGTGTGTAAGCATGAATCAAAGACTGGGTTTTAGACAGTCAGCATGTATAGTGCACATGTTTTTATAGATTGAAGTACTTTTCACTCATTAGGCTGCGAAATAATGTCTCTTAAACTATGAAGTGTCATTCTTTTTGAAAGGGAAATAGATATTTGTGTTTCAGTCTCGTATATGCTATATTTTGGTTCTTTTAGGCATTAATTTCCTGTTAGAAAGGATATCTTATGCATGTACATCATTTTGATATATTCCTAGATTGCATTAAAGGGGCATTCCAGACAATTTTCATAATTCCACATAATGTAGTACATAAATCGACAACTGATGAAATAGGAGGTTCACATATTTCAGAAATGTAATTCCATTACAATACCGGTTGCTTTTGAGTTCACCTGTGTATAATATATGCATGCCTGAGCCCCAACTCATGCATTTTTATGGTGACTCTGCCATGTCATCATCTTTGTTCATTCCAGTTTGTTCTAAATTTTGAAAATATTCTTATTCTTCATCCCAGTTATCATATATTTTGAAACTATCCTCAGTATAGCTAATTTATAGTTGTTCAAATGTAAAAATCTGAAAATCATCCAGAGGTCTCCTTTAATCAAGTTGTATTACTACTGAATCACATATATTCAGATGAAACTATTTCTTCTCGAGACACTCTTTACTGCTGAACACCAGACCCACTGGAGGAATTGTAGGTTCTTTGACAAAGTAGTTATTTGTGATTCTTACACCCTACTCTAGATGCCAGGCCCTGCCTGAGACCTTGTCAGAATGGAGGTTCATGTGTCAATGGCAACTGTGCGTGTCCTCCCAACTATGCAGGCGATCAGTGCCAGATTCCAAGTAAGTCCTGGATCCAAGTGTGATTGTAGATGCCTTGTGTTTTTCATCCTGTGCATATCATGGTTTATGCTGTCAGATGTTATGTAATATGTTACTTTTCTGGTATAGATATGTAACAAATCACAGAATGATACTAGAACCAAGTTTTGTGTTCAGATACTGTACATGTACAGCTGTGTATGCACAAGCAGCAGTTGATGACACATTTCCATAAGTTGTTCATTTCAAGCTTTGTGTTCTTTTCACCATTTTAATGGTAATTGGGAAAGAAATAGTTCGGAAGAGCGTGACTTCTCAAACAAACCTTTTTATATAAACATTGCACGAAATGAGATGAAATTGCTTGTAAAAAAAGTACATGTACCTGGTATTCCAAGGATTTGAGCAAGAGGACAAATGACAGCTAGTATTCACTTGATGTTGCAACACTTGTGTGCCGGCCTGGGACAGTGCCTGCAGGGCAAACTTTTGTTTTCATTTTTATAGATATTATTTTCATGCAGCCAGTGGGTTAAGTGAAAGGGGTGGGTTAGACAGAACAGGTTGGAGGAGGATCCAGGCAAACTGCACAGATGAACAATCACATAGCAGTTGCAGAAGCTGTGAGGTTAAGACTGACATATGCCAAAAAGTTGAGCTCTCATCATCAATATTTTTTATTGTCCAACAGCCATTGGTCCTGGTGGTACCTACCGCATCACCATCACTCCATCCTCTAACCAGGTTCCCAGGATTGGGGGCAACATTGACTTTGACTGCCGAGTGTCAGACAACAGCGTCTACCTCAACCCAGTGTGGAGGGATGCTAACAACCAGATCATACCATCTTTCTCCCAGGGTAACTTTTAGTGATATCTATCACATATTTTGTACAATGAATGTGAATCAGTGATTGTGATTTGTGAATTCTCATGTGTTTAACGCAATATGATTTTGACATGAAAATAAACATTTTAAGCTGTGATTATCATGTATGCCTGCATGAATTCATGCTGCAACAGTTAAGTCAATGCTGTAAAGACATGTGAAAATTCATAAACATACCCAAGTCGAAGTATTTTAGCCTTTTTTAAAGCGTGCTGGTGTTGATTTCATCAGTGTAATGCTCATGGTCCCATTAAAGTAGAATTCTATGTGCATGATATAACTGTTGTTTGTAAAGCAGATTGTGAGAGGAAATAAAGTGTAAATGAAGAGAAAGAGATATTGGTGTTTACGTGCCCCCAAACAGTGTCAAGTCATTCATATTTATCTCAATCTCAGGTGTAAATGGGCGGTTGTTCACCATTCCGACAAGCAGCCGGTCATCCACACTGTACATCAACAACCTGATGACCAGCGATGCTGGACGATACACCTGTACCACAGGACCACTGACGGCTAGAGTGGACATCCAGACCAGTGGAGGGACAGGTAAAAATGTGATTTAATGCTGTCTTTCACTAAAGAGGTAGTATTATGACACATGTTGGATCAGAGTCAAGTTATTTGAAAGTATCTTGTCATTTCCTTTGTGTGAAATACATGCTTACCAAATTCTGAACCATATTCTCTTGCATTATAGAAAAAAATGATTGCAAAGGGTAAGATGATATTTTGAATTAACTTTTTTGTTCATGACCATACTTGAGACATGTCACATACAGGGGCGTCACCAGCTTTTTTTCAAGGAGGGTGCGTTTTGACAGTAAATGTAAACTGTGAGATTTTTTTTAATTTGATTTATTGGCTCCTGTGTCATCATGTACATTTACACACACTCTATTATATTGTACATGTTATACTTGTGATTGTATACATACACGAATCTTTATGAAGGACTATACGGGGGTACATTATGTGACGGTGTGAGATCCTCGGCGATGATCCGTTCCGCTCCTTCAATGCGGAGGGTGTGGGAGGGGGATACCCCCTCCCACGGTAAGAACTTTTTGTAAAAACAAGAGTGTAAAAGTCGCGTTTACAGAGCATAGTGAAAATAAACATTCCATGACTATTACGGGGGTACATTATGTAACGGTGTGAGATCCTCGGCGAGGGAGCGAAGCAACCGAGCGGGAGAGGGTGTAGGAGGGGGATATACCCCTTCCACGGAGGGACTTTTTGTAAAAAGAAAAAAAAGAGGAGAATTGTATAACAATTAAATGCAAGCGAGCGGAGCGAGCGAGCTTGAAAATTTTTATATTTTACAATCCCAAACTGCGGTTTGTACCGGTAGCTATAATTTTTCGCTTTGAAGGGGGGCGCACCGGGCGCAACTGCTGGCAATTACTGGCAGCAACATGAGGATGGCATAACGATTAAATGCGAGCGAGCGGAGCGAGCGAGCTTGAAAATTTTGACATTTTACAGTCCAAAAACTGCCGTTTTTAGCTCTATCTTTTCGCTTTAGAGATTAAAGGGGGGGGGGTGGCGCACCGGGCGCAACTGCTGGCAATTACTGGCAGCAACGTCAGGAGAATGGCACAGCGATTAAATGCGAGCGAGCGAAGCGAGCGAGTTCGAAAATTTTGGCATTTCACATATTAAAAAATGCAGTTTTTAGCTACATCTTTTCGCTTTGAAAATTAAGGGAGGGGGGGGGCGCACCGGGTGCAACTGTGGCAATTACTGGCAGTAACATCAGGAGAATGGCAAAGCGATTAAATGCGAGCGAGCTTGAAAATGTTGACATTTTACAGTCAAAATATTACCGTTTGTAGCTATATTTTTTCGCTTTGGAAATTAAGCAGGGTGCACCGGGAGCAACTGCTGGCAATTACTGCCAATAGCATCAGGAGGATGGGATAACAATTATATCATCTGTATCACTTCAGTCAATCAATTTTCCTTCCAACGTTTTTGTTACCCCATGGTTCCACAATTATGTTTTCTCAATTTACTTTGTTTTGATTATGCAACCTTATTCTATATGTTACCAAAGAAAGTGAAATGTTTATGTTCTTTTCGAAAATTGAAATAAAGTTTTAATTGAATTGATTTCAATTGATTAAAATGCGAGCGAGCTTGAAAATTTCGACATTTTACAGTCTAAAAACTGCCGTTTGTAGCTATTCCTTTTCGCTTTGGAAATTAAGGAGGGGGCACACCGGGTGCAACGGCGGCTGGCAATTTCATACTGGCAGCAACATCAGGAGAATGGCATAGCGATTAAATACGAGCGAGCGGAGCGAGCGAGAGTGAAAATTTTGACATTAAAATTTTACAGTCCCAAAACTGACGTTTGTAGCTATGTTTTTTTTTTCGCTTTGGAAATTAAGGGGGGCGGTGCGCCACTGGTAGTCAAGGATGTCGGTTTATGTTCATGATTGGGGGAGGTATGACCAGCGAGGGGGCGTCGAAGTGACCAAGCGGGGGAAGGATGTCCAAAATCTGCACTTTAGAGCATCCCCTAATTGTTTATGTTTGTGTGTGTGTGTTTTATACATAGAAAAGTTGGGAAGTAGCCCAGGTCAAGGCTTATCATAGGCAATGCAAGGCATTTTGATATAGACTATAGTATGTAAAGCAACACTCTGATCTAGCTTTGATATAACGAAGTGTAAGGTACAGAGGTGTACATTCTACATCACATTGCGCAACATTGCAGCGACTCTTTGCCGTTCGGATGTTAATAATAATAATAATAATAAGGTCTTATTTACCCAGGGGTAGCCTCTTCAGTGTTGCCACTGCTCTACCAGAGGGCCCTGCTATTATTATTACCCTAGCGTTGCCAGGTACCCATTTATACACCTGGGTTGAGAGGAACAAAGTGGGTAAAAACATCTTGTCCAAGGATGTAAGCACTGGGCGGGATTCGAACTCGCGGTCCTCCGTTCGGGAGTCGGGAGTCTTATCCACTATGCCACAGCGCATAGTACACTGCTCCATCCTGCTTATCATTCAGAATGCCAACCAGGAATCACACTGAATCACAATCTTTTGTCGGCTCCGGGCTTTTTTAGCAATGTTTCACACTCTTGATGCCTCTTTAATTATGGTTAAAAGAAATCGTAGAGAAAAAAAAAATAATTTCTTCCTCACCCTTTCATGTCAATTTCAAAAGCAGTTTACCAACCCTTGAATTACTATTTTGATTTTTTTTTTCAACCAGCGGATTGAGGGGGGGGAGGTGCCCCCCCCCCCAGTTACGCCACTGATTGGAGACCTATAACGGGGGAGGGTGTGGGAGGGGTATCTCCCTCCCATGCGACGGAGCTTTTGCATTTTCTCAATTGATAATCCGTTGCACAATGAATGAAATATACGGGCGATAGATAGTAAACACGTGATGTATATATAGCATCAGTGCTGCCAGAGCCGGGGTGCGATTGTTTTTGTTTTTTGTTTTTGTTTTTGTTTTGTTTTTGTTTTGTTTTGTTTTTTTGTTTTTTTTTCCTCCTGGTGCAAAATTTAAAAAAAAAATAAGAAGAAAAATAAAAAAAAGAACAATTATTTAGCGTCCGGCGTTGAGGTCGCTCGCAGACTGAAGCGTTTTTCCTTTTCTTTTTTTTTTTTAGGTTCTGAAGGGGGGGGGTGCGTTCGCACCCAGCGCACCCCCTCTGGTGACGCCCATGCACATAGTATTCAAACAGTAGTGCCATACATTTTTGTAATGGAATGGGATTTTTCTGTCCCTCAGTGCCAACAGACCGCTGCTTCCCCCCATGCTCAAATGGAGGATCTTGTGTCTTGGGCAGATGTGTATGTCTACCAGGCTTCAGTGGAAATGCATGTGAGAGTCCAGGTAAGTCCAGCATGCACTTAATAGAGGGACCACTATCATGTAAATGTATTCAGTGTTTCTACAGAGTGCATTTAGTATGAAATATTCAGTGCTAGTGTTGGTCATACAAATTCCCCTCTTAAGGGCAGATGTTGTGTGATTGTATTATTTCACTGATCATTCAATTTAGTTTGTCTCCAAAATTCCAGTCAAAAGTCATAATGTGAGAGCTAAATTCGAGCTTGTGCTGCAGAATGGGAGAGAATGTTAAAATGATTTTTATTTACCAGTTCGAACTATGGTGTCAAATTCAAAATTTTGCCTTTACCCTAATGATCAAAATATGTTCAATGGAGCTCAATTAACTTTATTTTTTACCAGTGACTACACTCAAGTATCCATGGTGTATATGATGCATAATAATATGTTTGTATACTTTTAGTGTTGTATTTATATGATTCTTATTTATATCTTCTGAGATGCCTCCAACTTCTTGGTTTTATCTCATCAGTATTTGCTGATCAGAGGTTTGTGGTTTTTTTTTACTAGTGGTACATGTACTTGATAAAGACTGAATAGCATTGAAAAGAAGAAATTCATTGTTTTTGCCTCGTCTCAACCAGAAACCACCCATGTGCTGACTGTGATGCCTGTCACCTCGGAGCAGCCTCGACTTGGAGACACCCTCATCCTGCTGTGCCAGTCACCTGGCAACAATCCCTATGGCAACCCAGTCTGGCTGGATTCTCAACAGCAGCCAATCCTGCCTCGTCTGTCAGGTGTGTTTACATCCATGGTAATATCTCCAAATCCTTCCAGTTGATCTGTGTTTTAGTTTGCTATGTCTAAACTTTCTGTCATACACAGCAGTCATTGATATTCTTTTTTTCATAATTCTGTAATGTCTTTTTCTGCCTTGATTTTCATTTTTGGGGGGATCAAATTTCATGGATCATTACTGTATGCCCATTGGAAAGATTAAAGGGATAGTACAGTTTTGGTTGAGACCTAATTTCAGGTTTCTAATGTTTTTTGGTGAGATAATGATAAACTTCTAATGAAATATGAAAGAGGATGTAATTCCATGAGGAATTCACATTTGATGAAATTTGGTTTTGAAATGGCTGAGATATCCAAAACAGAGTTATTTTAATAAAGTGTGGGACCCACAATTTTTTTAGGATCGCTTTGTTTTACTTTAATTGTTTTTGGATGTTTCAGTCATTCCAAATCTGATTTTCATCAAATAAACTTTGAATTCCTCTTAAAATGGTATGCTCTGTACTATTTCATAAGTGTTTTTTGGTATCTCGCAAGAAGTTAAAAGCCCAATTCTCATCTCCACCAATGCTATATCATCCCTTTAAGCCTCGGAAAGTGGTTGGGAAGTCCAGCTCCCCCAAAAATTAGACTTGCTAAATATAAATATGCCATATACATTACTCTGTATAGCAGATTAATGAAAATCTTCCTTTTCTTGCTCCCGTATGAAGGTACTCAGAGAGTGTACGTGGACACACCCATCCCTGGTACCACCAGACTGAACATCAACGCCCTGAGCCCACAGGATGCGGGTACCTACACCTGTCAGGCTGGTCCACTGAGGACAATCTATGACATCGCAATGGAAGGTGAGTTTTGTATCTTCTTCCTTTCACCTTTTTAACCCATTGAGGATGGGCTAATTTTGCTACAACACGCATTTCCCTTAGACATCTGCCCGAGTATACTCAGGACTCGTCCTCAATGGGTTAAGATTAGTCCTGACTATACTCAGACAGTTGCCTATGGGAAATGCAAGTTGTAACAAAATCAGCTTGTTCTCAACGGGTTAACACAGGTATGCAACTACAGGATTACATTTTTAAGTATTTTGTACTGTTTATTTCTTTGTTCTCGTTTTTTTCTTTTCCATAGACACTGCAAGTTTCATAAAAAAATGCTGTTTTTTCTAATATCGTATTGCTGCACTTGTCTGTTGCAGGAAAGATATCCTGGTTTTGTTTTTTCCAAAAAAAAAAATGCCTTTCCAACCTCAGGATACTGCAGTGCTGTCTCTGCTTGTGTCTTGCCTGTTTTCATGTCAAACAACGCAGACAGATGCCTTGGGTTAGGTGATACCCAACAATTCCACAGGTGTCTTCAGTATTTTTCAGAATGTGAGAAAGATAAAGCTGTTGACATATCATTTAATTCCAGATAGGAAAGATGGAACAAATTTCCATCAACATTGGAATGACAAATTCTGCCTGAGTTATTGCACCTTTTAGATCTGCCAAAAGGTGCCTCTTTTTAGTGCCCATACTTATTCTTATCCTCAAGTTTCAAAATGTTTACTGTATTTTCTAATACTTGTGCAAGCTAAGGATATACTGTGCCAGAGAAAACAAGACTGATAATGTCTTTTTGTGGTAGTGAATACAAAACCTTGTACACCAATGGTGTAAAACTAGTGCAAAGCCCATTTCATAAAACTTGTTATCAATGACAAGTTGTCATAGTTGTTACAAGCTACTGAAATCCTTTTTCAATTCAATTCAATTGTGACCCGCTGCAACAAAAGCATCCGAAAGTCGGGGTGGACAATTTCCTGAAAATGACATGACATTATTCCCTTACTCTTCCACTTTAATGTCATATATAACATGATTCATATAAGTACTCGGTTGCAGAGATATGGATGATTTTATTAGCGCATGTCGAGTGGTTTAAGAAATCAGCGTTTCGAGAAAACCGCCTTCAAAGTTTTCCTTCCGACGCTATCATGATCAAGGGGAAGCAAGGCAGTTTTCACCGTTTAACAATAGAGGGTACGCTCCTAGCAACCTCCGCGATGTTCATTCAAGCTTAGCGCCAGTGGTCTACGCAGGACCAATCAGTATCCCGGATGCCACGTACTGACCAATGAGATCACTCCCTCGTTGCTAGGGGCGGAGTCTAGCTGTGGCGCTAAATCCAAATCTTCGGACACGTTTCTGTTCCGTTGAAAGTCGGAAAATCATGGCCCAGAAAAATGCTATTTTCTTGCCTTACCTTTGATCATTTAGCTTCAAAATTTCTGCAGATGATAGAAGATATATTAGACTACAAAATTATGTCAAAAACAGAAATCCGAATGTTTTGACGGATTTTGATGATCTGACTTCAAACTCGATTTTCTCGGCTCACCCATCAGCGACTTTAGGATCCTTTTGTTGTAGCGGGTCACAATTCAATTCAAAATCCTTGCATTTGATTGGCTAAGAGCAAATTTGTCATAGAAATGTGGCAGTTGTCACAGATAACAAGTTTTATTAAATGGGCCCCAGGGCTTATAGGCACATCATAAATCTTTTTTTTTTAATGTCAGTGCGAGACTGTGTGGAACCCTGTCAGAATGGAGGCTCCTGTACCAGCGGTCAGTGCCTCTGTCCAAATGGCTTTAGAGGACCACAGTGCCAGTTTCCTGGTAAGAAATAGCTTTGTTGTTGAGTGGGGTTTTTTTCAGTTTTCACAGATGTATGCTCTGCTATGAAGTAAAAGCATTATTTAATAATTTCTGTTAACAGTGTGAGTAGAGTGCGTGCATTTATTGCTATGTTTTGAAAGTGATTACCTTAAATACTGTTGTATTTATTTTGTGTTGTTCTGTTACTTCTTGCAGTATTTCATATTGTTTTGTGATCAAGATTCTTCAGGTTTCATAGAAAATACTGTTTTCTTAAATAATATTACTGCACATGTCTATTTCAGGAAAGGTAAAAATACTGTTTTTCTCTAAAAATGTGCCTTCTCAGCCCTTAGAATACTGCAATGCTGTTTACAAGGTTGGAAATCCTTGGTCTGGTATATTACCTTTCATCCATTAGCAACTTACATTCATTCCTTTCTTCCCCTGTCTCCCTCCCTCCCCCCCCCCCCCAACACACACACACACAGATCCCACAGCCTATGTGATTCGTGTCGTCCCCCACAACAACTCCATCCCCGCCCTAGGGGAGGAGTTGAGGGTGGTATGTGAGGTGGCATCCAACACCCCCTACGGTCCCCCCAAGTGGATGGACCCCCAGGGAGAGGAGGTGCTCAGCTTCGTGCCAGGTTTGTCACAATCTTCTCCTTTTTTATTTCTTAGCTTGAAGAAGAAATGTTTAGAGTCAGTGAGATGCTGCTGATTATTTGAATGAATATTGAAATAATCCAATACTGGTGTATGATATATATGTATCACAAAATCCCATATTACAAGTTTTGATAGAACATCCAGATGTACTTTACGCATAGGGAAGGTTTCATTCTACTTCATGAATATGTTTAAGCAAGCAAGCAAGCACATGCTACAGGTATATTCTTTCTTTTCTGCATAACTGTAGTCAGGGCATATATACTTCATGTCGTAATTTTGCAAAATCTAATCTTTGAGATATGTCTTCCATATCACCTGTAGCTCACAAGAGAAATTAGTGGAAACATAAGAAGCTCTGGCTATTCATTATGTCAAGTTCCATTCAAGAGTTGAAAAATAAGAAGATTTGTAATATATGAATTGTGTGTACCCTTGCAATTCAATGTATGCATACCTAACAACCTGTGGAGTTATTTGAAGAGTAAAAACCATATTTCACCAGGTCCCCTAGGCACAGTGTACACTGAGACACCCACCTCATTGTCCAGAGAACTGGTCTTTACCAGTCTGACTGAGACAGATGAAGGGAACTATACATGTGTGGCTGGACCCCTGCAGTACACCTACAACATGGTTGTCCATGGTAAGTGAATATCACACAGGTTTGATTATGCTTGTGTTTGCAAATGGTGAGCATTGATGATGCTTTTGTCAAGTGAACATAAAATGCTTGCAGCTTGTAAATGGGTATTACAATCTTGGCACAAATGTGTATTTCAGAAAATGGGTGCTAATTCTTGATTCACAGAGTTCGACTTCCCTATTACACCAAAATCAATTCTATATTCTTACTGTGATAAATGGTGCAGCAAGGCTTGGGACTTAACCTGTTGAGGACATGTCCCAAATATACTTCCCATTGGCAGGCGTCTATGGGAAATGTGTGTTGTAGCAAAATCAAACCATCCTCAACAAGTTAAGTTCAAGCTTGTACACCCGCTATTGGGGGGGGGGGGGGGGGGGGGGGGTGTTCGACTTCTTGTACTTTTTGCTTCAAAACTCAGGCCTGCATTGTCACTCATAAGTTTTGGGAAATCCACTTGTTTCGAATGCTTTGCTTTTGATTTCTTAGCTTTGTCTTTATGCTTTAGAATGCTTTGGAGTGGTTCAAGGCTTCTATTTTGTTTCTCATTGCTGCTTGTAAGATAGCTGTGTTTGTGTTAAAAAAAGGTCTACACATACATTTATCGCTCCATACGTCCTGACAGCTCATCTAAGTTGCAGACCGTAAGAGACAAAAAGTAGTATTAATCATCAAGTGACTGAGATGATATTTCAAGAACTCAGGATGGAGAGACATCATTGTTTCAAGTGGAATTTGTAAATGAAAAAGTGATCATATACCACTCTTTCCCCAGGTCCTCACATGATTGACATCCAGCAACCCGAGGACCCTGTCTACCACGTTGGGAGGAACCTCAGCTTCATCTGTCAGATCGCATCCAACAGTCGCTATAGCAACCCCATCTGGATCAACCCCAGAGGAGAGAGGGTCCGCTCTTTACAGGAAGGTCTGTATCGAGAAGAGAAATTTTTTATGTTGCTCCCATCCTCCGGGTTCTCATGTTTGTGGTAGAAAATATGTGGCACATAGTGTCATGTGACACAGTTTGTATGTATGTGTGTTAGTGTGTATGTGTGTGTGTGTTTGACCTGTTCCTAGAGATTCTGTAAATGTTGCAATTTTTGTCTCGCCCACCGGAGGTGAAGGCGAGACTAAGGGATCCAAATGGCGTCCATCCGTCGTCCGTCCGTCGTCCGTCCATCGTCCGTCGTCCGTCCGTCGTCCGTCCGTCGTCCGTCGTCCGTCCGTCGTCCGTCCGTCGTCCGTCGTCCGTCACAAATGTTAAAGTTTACCTGCAAGACTCTCTTATGATGCATAACTTGGCAACTGTTACAGCAATGGCAGCCACACTTGGGTGATAGAAGCACTAGGGGTATCTTCATGTTATGGTGTTGTCAGAGGTCATGTGATGAGGTCAAAGGTCATTTGAGGTCATATATTAAAGGGTATGTGCAAGACCCTCTTTTCTATGTTAAAGTTTACCTGCAAGACTCTCTTTTGACAAATAACTTCACATAAGTTGCTTGGATTACAACCTAACTTGGGTCATAGATGCACTGGGGGCACCTTCATGTTATGTTGCCGTTGGAGGTCACATGATAAGGTCAAAGGTCATTTGAGGTCATACATTAAAGTTTACATGCAAGACTCTCTTATCACTCGTAACTCGACACATGTTGCTACAATAGCAATCAAACTTGGGTGATGGATGCACTGGGGGTACCTTCATGTTATGGTGCCGTAAGAGATCACATGATAAGGTCAAAGGTCATTTGAGGTCATATGTTAAAGTTTACTTGCAAGACTCTTATCACACATAACTCAGCACATGTTGCTACAATGGCAATGAAACTTGGGTGATGGTAGATGTCTCTTGGAAAGTTGAAGGTAACCACAAGGTCAAAGGTTACAGACAGGGGTCAACGAACTTTTAGGGCCCAATGTTAAGTTTTTAGGGTGCATTTCATTTATGGCTCATAACTTTTGACCCCTTTGTCCGTTTGTGACCAAACTTGGATGGAACATGTCCCTTGGGGAGGTGAAGGTCGTCACAAGGTCAAAGGTCACAGACAGGGGTCAACAAACTTTTAGGGCCCAATGTTATGTTTTAGGGCGCGTTTTGATTGTGGCTCATAACTTTTGATCCCTATGTCCGTTTGTGACCAAACTTGGACGGTGGATGTCCCTTGGGGAATTAAAGGTCATCACAAGGTCAAAGGTCACAAAGGGGTCAACAAATTTTTAGGGCCCAATGTTAATTTTTTATGGCGCGTTTCGATTATGGCTCATTACTTTTGATCCCTTTGTCCGTTTGTGACCAAACTTGGATGGTAAATGTCCCTTAGGTATTGAAGGTCACCACAAGGTCAAAGGTCATAAGCAGGTCAATTAACTTCTGGGAGTTATAAAAGATATTAATTCCTTGTACGCGAATGGGCGAGACACAATTTGGCGATTGCCTTGTCTTTATGTTCCACCATGATTTCAATAAAATATGGTGGATGGTTAATACTAAAGGAGAAAACAACTTCAAATTTGTCTAAAAAATTAGGAAAATCATCACTTTTTTGGTTCCTGTCCTTTTTTCAACATAGGTGGCAGCACTCGCGTACACACTGTTGACCAATCGCCATCCTCCTCTGAGCTGCTTATCACTGGCCTGAGAACGTCTGATGCTGGCACATACAAGTGTGTCGTGGGTGACTTCCAGTCAACCGTTCCCATCATTGTCAATGGTCAGTTTTCACCCAGGCCACACCTTGTCAAATAGTTTCAAGATTCAAGATAATTTGTTGTTATGTAAAGATATACATAGAATTCCTTTTCCTACATTGAACAATTTAAAAGTGCATAAAAGCTCCCACTAGTAGCCTACAGCGAAATGTAACATACATGTGTAACATCTTTCACTACTATCTAGGGCTTGAAGTACACTGTACACCAGGCACCTGCTAGTTTAGATCGTTTCCTGGTTTGGATGTTGCTGCATTGAAAACATAGTTCAAAATTTAGAATAACTTCAAATTTTAGGAGCCTATATATGGTGTAGAATATGTAGGCCTACAAGACATTGTATTGATTACTCTACTACTTTTTTGTAGGCCCTTATGATATGTGATTGATAAGTGTAAATCTAAATTGCTATCATATGAAATATATTGCTCGTTTGAGAAGTATTTGCAATGGCTTTTGATTCAAACTGCAGGACTCATGCATATTGTGAATATCAGTTTTGTTTGGTACAATTGAGAGTCCTGAATTATATACTGTACTCTGTAGATGTACATATCCCTTCATATTTATTCCTGTGATTAAAAATGTACATTTGCGTTTTGATTATATTCTATGTCTCATAACACAATTAGTGGAGGAGTGTGAGCCACCGTGTCTCAATGGAGGGGAGTGTGTAAACCAGGAGTGTGACTGCCCCTTGCCATTCACTGGTCCCATGTGTGCACAGCTCAGTAAGTTTCAGTGGTTTTCACTCATTTTTTGTTAACCCATTGAAGACTAGCTCTGAGTATACTTGGGCAGGTGTCTATGGGAAATGTGTGTTATAGCAAAATCAGCTCGTCCTCAATGGGTTAAGGTAACTTTTGTATGGCATAAATGGTTACCAGATGCAGATGAAATGAATATTCTGATTTTATTATTTTGGGGGTAGTTTTGTTTTAGTTTTTCCATTCAAGAATGATGCAGTTGTAGGATAATGAAATTGCTTTTAACCCGTTGAGGATGAGTCTTGAGTATACTGGGGCAGGTATCTATGGGAAATTGTGTTGTAGCAAAATCAAACCGTCCTCAACGGGTTAAGATTGCCGTACATGATTTGATTTTATCTTCGTAATAAGTAAAGAAGAGTGAGTGACTACATTGTATATTCCAAGAGTCATTCCATTGTATAAATTCAAGCTGATTTTTTTGTTAGCTTATTTGCTGGTCCCATATTAATTTTATCTTCGAAATACAATGTGTGTATGGAAGAGAGAGTAACTGTATTCCAAGTCACTCCTTGTACTTTATGGAAGAGATACTGTGTGTCTAATAGTCCGTGCAGATTTCCAGCATTAAAACTGCAGGTGAACTTGAAAGTTGATCTCTCACAATGTTTCTCTCTGCTGTACAGTGACTATGAAGAGATGTCTGGCACCGTGCTTGAATGGAGCTGAATGTGTGGAAGGGGTGTGTGTGTGCCCCTATGGTTTCACTGGTCCTCAGTGTGGAGATGTCGGTAAGTGATATTGTTCTCTCTTAGCTGCAGTCTTCCTCTTTTTTGAAAATTGAATCCACCGAAAAGATAAATTAACTCTAAACAAAAGTGAAAAAAATTCCCTACAGAACATTCCAAAAATGACAAAAATCAGGTAAGAAACAGAAAAGATATGACATTGTGAAATTTAACACCTTTTTCAGAAACATTTCTTGACCAGTCCTTTTATAAATATTCAAATGAGCAAGTTGATTGTGTCATTCCCTGACATTTTTTTGTGTATGTTATATATGAAATATGAAAAGAAAATGTTACTTTCAGCTAATTCCAATAAAAGCATATTCCCTATACCAATGAAAATGTTTCTAGACTAGATTGTCTACAGTAATGGTTTATTGAAGAAAAAAAATCCTTATGTTTTAGTCTTTATTGCAAAATTTTTAAATGTTAGGATGTCATTTGATAAAACTGACCTACACATATGCATCAAATGTGATATCTTAAACATTTCATAAATCACTGCTCCCAATGGTAAACAGTACCTCTAAACTGAAGCTAAGACATAGAATCATAATGAAGTAGAGAAAATCTTGCTTTCATGTATAAAATTATAATCCTTAATATTGTTGTTAATGTCATAAGTTATGGTTTAATACTCACCGAGTACAGGAGAAGTTGTGGGTATCATATTCACTAAATTTGTAAGAAGACTTTCATTTCATCTCTTGATGTTATGCCATGAAATGTGCTCACTTCATGACTTCATCAATTGACTTTGTGCTGCACATGTAGATGATGCAATTGTACGTGTGAGAATACCGGATCAAGCTAATCCCACCATTGGTGCTGATGTGAGCTACATCTGTGAGGTGCCCAGAGATAATCCCTACGGATCACCGATTTGGATCAACCCACAAGGGGAGCAGATACAACCAGTAGGATCAGGTAAAGATGGATTGAATTATCCTTTGGATTCCCTTGGTGATATAGCAGTGTTATATATCATACTGAATTATGTAAGCATTGGCAACAACACAGTCATATGATTATACACATTTTTTCCTGTATTTAAGAGGAAATGTTTTGTGAAAACTGAATGATATTCAAACATGAAATGGAATAAAACTTTGAAACTCTTCAAATTGAAGGGTTTCTGATGACAGACAATTATATCTACCTGCATGGTATATATTGTCAGAAGTAACAATGATTATCAATGATTGCATTCAGTATTCTTGATTTCATTTGAACAGAAGAGAAGTTTCAATTGTTGCTAGACACTTGACTCCATGGTCTACATTATTTCTCATTGTATGCAACATTTGAAAAAGTGGTTGTATTTTTCATGTGCACATAGAGAATGCACAGCTGCAAATACATGTAGGATGCTTTTTCAAATAAGTACTTATCGTCAGGTGCCCGTGCATTGGCCGCTAACGCAATACAATTTGTATTGCGTTAGCGGCCAATGCACGGGCACCCGACGTTATGAAAGAGAATGCATTGATCTGAAATGTGTGTGTTTTTTTTTCATGCTGCATATTTTGTCATACCATTTTTTCCATTGTCTTTTTAGCAAAACATGATATTTGCCTTCAGAATATGTTTTCATGGGGCATCAGTATGTTTCATGTCTCAAGGGATTGGCAGGTCTGCATATCATGCTAGACACTTATAAGCCAGTTCACAGTTAGTGCATGGGCACATTGGTACAAATGACCTTTCTTTTTTTCTTAGTTGGTTAGGCACTTCACTCGTTTGTAAAGCAGCATGATACATAATAAGCATGCCCACAATTTATGGAATTAACGTTCAAACAAGTAATGAACTTACGCAGAGCAGGTGACAAGAATGGTCTGTCAAGTGACACTTCAGCAGGCATTCATTTCATTGTTTGTGTTAAATGCATTTTCTACCAACATTGCTAAATACCAGGCTTGCTGTCAGGTGGATGTGCTGGTAAGCACTATTTATAAGGGTTGCATGAATAATCATTACATCAGGGATGCTTATTTCAGTGAATTAGAAAAACCAACATGCTGATTGTACAAATGACGTTTTTTCTGTTTATGTGCAAAGTGGAACTGTAAACTGGCTTATTCCTTGCTTTCCACACTTAAACTTACATTTACACCAACATGAATAATCTTTATTGATATAGTACACATATCACTTACGCTATTGGATTCACTGTTGCCATGGAGACAGGAATGCATCACTTTCACAGTCTCACTCTTATACCCCCATCTTCTCCCAAGCTGGTGCCACACATGTTAAGGTAGAGCAGCTGTCACCCTACGCCACCAGACTCTTCATCATGGGGATCCAGCGGGAGGACGAGGGGCTCTACACGTGTGCCGTCGGTCCTCTCAGAAGACTCTTTGACATCATGGTGGAAGGTGAGGTGTCCTCGAGATCGCATCCCGGCTTCGCTTCATGAAGAAGAGAGAGAGAGAAATGTGGCCCTATACAAATAATTTGCCCCAGACAGCACTTATAACATAAAATAAACATTATAGATCTTAAAGAGATATAAACAAGAATATTAAATGTATACCAAGTCTCCTCGAGGGAGCTCATAATTATCGTCTCCACGAGGGAGCTCATATTGTCTCCACAAAGGAGCTCATAAAGTCTCCACGAGGGAGCTCATATTGTCTCCATAAAGGAGCTCATTACGCTTCATGAGTAGATGGGCAAATGATTCACAATCTGTGCTCTCAACTTACTAAGAGATGAAGTGCTAGGGGCCGATTGCTTGTTGCTCTAGCTGCTACCCTAACAATTACAACCATTTTATGGTCCAGTCGTTTTAGCATAAATGGTATAAATGTAGGAGAACTCATAGGAATGTTAGGATAGCAGGTTGCAAGGGGATAGGCTGAAGGATTGTGGGAATGTTATGTGTATATTCTGTAATCTGTTGTAATCTGGATGTCAATTGTGTGTTATACTTGTGAAAGGCATGCATAAGCTTCATACTGTTTGCTATATATTTCTCTCCAAAGATGTGGACTGCATACCAATGTGTCTGAATGGTGGTACCTGTTTAATGGGGGTATGCTACTGTCAAGATGGATTCCGTGGTCCAGCGTGTCTGCAGAGAGGTAATAGTGTTACCATTATGTAAAACTTGTAGGCCTACTGCTATTAGTCAAATTGACTTTGAAGTCAGCCCTTTGCTTTAATTAAGGAACTTTCATAACTAAAAGAGATCAGAAATATGGTCATCTGTGCACTGCCTAAACTGAAAGGCATGAGCTAAGTACACCGTAATTTGCACTCATTCGAATATTATCAACGTATGATTACTGTGAATTTTACCCTTTTCACAGTTTGTTTCAGATTTACATACAAACAATAATACATATCTCCTTGAAGGGTTTGTGTGATATATGAATGTTTTCTGAAATTGAATTGAATTGAATCGAATCGAACCGAACCGAATCGAATCGAACTGAATTGAATTGACATGATGTGATGTGTGTATAGCCTACATGTTGGACTACATTATCACATAGTACTACCCGACATGTAAATGATGTACTACATTCTGTCATTGAGATTCATATCACCAAATCTGATTTCTCTTGTTATACTTGAAGAAGTGCTACCACTGCAGTGTGAACCAGAGTGTATGAATGGAGGTCAGTGTGTGCTGGGAGTCTGCACCTGTCCAGAGGGATTCAGTGGAGATATCTGCCAAGTTTCTGGTAAGGATCGAAGGTCAAAGGTTAACCAATCGTATCCCATATTCTTTTTATGTTTAATCTATTTATTGCTCTATTTTCATCAATCAGTGCTAGTATTGCTTAAGGGTATATGTGACCATGCATCACAAAACAAACAGAAAGTCGCCAGACATGAAATTTTAGTTAAGAGCATATTCTGAAAGAGCAGACTCTAAGCTTTAAAATGATATATAACTCAATTCAAATGGACTTCCCTAACCAATCTAAGTACTGAAAAGAAAGCACACACTCTGGAAAAGTGTGAACTGAGAAAAGAGTCTCTGAAGTACAGTGTCTATTCAAGTGCTTTAATCTTCACCAAGCCGTGCTGGTTGTGCGATGAATGGGACAAAAAACAGAATGTAAACCATCGGAGTAGAAACAATGAAGGGATTATCAGATTGAACTGAAATTGAGCTTATCAACACATTCTGTCCATAATCAATGCCAACTTTCAAAGCAGTAGCACCATCCTTTCAAAAGTTATTAAAGTTGAAAGTGAATAATGTGCAAAAGATTTTCCAGAGATTAAGGGGCCTCGAAGACATACATGATTTCACTACTGTACAAAAAAGAGGTTGTAGAAAAATTGCTCAAAACACACTTTCCCATTCATTTTATGATCCCCAAGTCGGGTATAATGTAGAAGAAGAATAGCTCTTTCAGAATAAATGAAAAACCCAAAATTGACTCGGTTGACCCATTTCACCTTTTTTGAATCGACATGTAAAATTAAGGGGTGCGACTTTTTGTTCGTTTTGTGATGCACGGTTACATATACATGTATTAAAGAACTCTTATTTGAATTACACATTTTTATTTGAGTCAAAGAGGTATCAGAAGCTATCCTATTTCTGTTGTTGTACTTGAAGAAGCGCTACCACTGCAGTGTGAACCAGAGTGTATGAATGGAGGTCAGTGTGTGCTTGGAGTCTGCACCTGTCCAGAGGGATTCAGTGGAGATATCTGCCAAATTCCTGGTAAGGATCAAAGGTCAAAGGTTAACCAATCGCATCCCATATTCTCGTTATGTTTAATCTGTTTATTGTCATTTTTACCAATCAGTGATAGTATTTCTTAAGGATATAGCATAAGAACTCCTCTTTCATATGAATTACACACTTTCTTTTGTTGAAGAATTATCAAAAAGGCCCTAAATGGGTCAATTCAGTATTGATCCTTAAATTGGCAATGCATTACAAAAAATCTAGATTAATATTGTGTATCAGATTGGTATTATTTTGTAAGGGCCCCGTTGTATCAAAAGATAAAATTGATTTTAAATTTCCTTGCCACAAAGGCTGCCATAGACTTACAGTTGAAATCAACTTTATAATCAATTTTAACTCTTCATAAAAGAGGGCCCTGATGTATTTATCAAGTTCCATGTAATCTTTTTCAACATGAGATACCTGTAGCAGTGCAATGGAGGGTTGCCATTTAGATGATGATGAGACAACAATTTTCACAGCTAAATTCCTTCAAGACTTGGTGTGTCAAGTGAAGAGTTTGTTTGCAAAAACCGATAAGTCCATTTTTGAAGATTTTGAAATACGGTCTCTGTCATAAAGCACAAAATAATACCTTTTAAATGATATGTGACCCTGCACCTCAAAACAAACAAAAAGTCGCCAGACATGAATTTTGGGTTAAGACCATATTCTAAAAGAGCAGACTTTAAGCTTTAAAATGATGTATAACTCAAGTCAAATGGACTCTCCTAACCTATCTAAATATTGGAAAGAAAGCACAAACTCAGGAAAAGTGTGAACTGAGAAAAGAGGCTCTGAAGTACAGTGTCTATTCAAGCGCTTAATCTTTACAAAACCGTGCTGGCTGTGCGATGAATGGGACAAAAAACAGGAAGTAAACAACCAGGGTAACAACAATGAAGGGATTATCAGATTAAACTGAAATTAAGCGTGCCTCATTAACACATTCTGTCCATAATTAATGCCAACTCTCAAAGCAGTAGCACTATCCTTCCAAAAGTTATTAGAGTTGAAAGTGAAGAGTGTGGACAAGGTTTTTCAGAAATGAAAAGGGGATTCTAAAGGCACATCTAATCACACTATTCTACCAAAAAAGTTGAGATAAACTGCTAAAAAAAAATACTTTCCTGCCCGTTTTATGATACCAAATTTTAGTATAATGTAAAAGAAGACCCGCTCTTTCAGAAAATATGAAAAAGTCAAGTTCGGCTAGGTTGACCCATTTCACTTATTTTCAGTCCTCACGCAAAATCAGTGCGTGCGACTTTATGTTCGTTTTGAGGTGCACTGTCACATATATTGGTCACTTCATATAAAGGTACATTTTTTAAGTTACACTGTATGGTCACAGGAAGCTAAAATTTTCTTATTATTCTCTTTGTTTTTCTTGACCTTTAATCGCAAATATCTCCATTTGGCAAATATGGACTTATCGGTTTTTGCGAACAAACTCTTCAAGTGTATGTACTGTATAAGATGTTATTTTTGCAAATTTCGTGAATCACTGTTGGACCACAAATTTAACAACATGCGAAAATGTCGCCATATGCTGGACTAATAGTGCATGCTCTTTACGATAAGGCTCAGAATCAAATCGCTAAAACAGAGTCTCACAAAAAAGTCCATGACCTCCCCATTTGCGAAAATATCTGTACGCGAAATAACAGCTGCTGCTGTTTATACAGTAGTTCTTGTATATTAAGGTTTATATGGTAGACATAAAAAAATGCAAGATATGCAACGAAATCCCCGCCCCCTCGGACTATCTGTATGTGCATGTAGAAATAAAATCTAACATAACACAAAGGAAATATTCATAAAAAACATCATGCATTCAAAGAAATGGGAACCTCAAACCATTTTCCTTTAATCCCTGTGTGTTCTCTCCTCTAGCGGTCAGTCTGACCATCGGTGGTCCGGACAGCGTCATCCTAATGGCCGGCGATGACCTTCACTTGACCTGCAATGCCAGTGATGAAACATACGGGATCCCAGTCTGGATGGATAATACTGGGAATAGAGTCTCACTGGGTATGAAAGTCACTTGTCATTATATTGTTTTTCCCTTTGATCATAATTTTGCCACAATTTTGTGATATGTTTTATGGAAAACAAAGGAAAGTATCTTGTCAGTTATGTACACCACATGATGTGTGCAAAATGGTTATGTTATATAATCATTTGATTTTTTTTTTCTCTCTGAGTATCTGCTGATATGTCTTTCCTGAATGTCTTAAGAGTAAATGTCTGTCTATTATATATCCTTTTCTCTCTTTTAAAAGTTTTCTTGCTGTACACTTATGTGTGAGTAAATTTCTGTCTATTATTTGTCTCTCTATTTCTGTGCAATGTTTTGTTTTGTTTTTTTGTATACATACATCTTTGTACAAGAACATTTCTGTCTAAGGTTTCTCACAATCTCTGTTCACCAGTTCTTTCCACTGTATGTATGAGAACATTTCTGTCTATTATATAGTTATCTCTCACTTTCTGTTGATGAGGGCACTGTTTCATGAAAGTTGTCAGCCCTGACAAGTTGTCAGTCTCTGAAAATTTCAGGAAAATCCTTGGTTTTGATTGGCTGAGAAGCTTTGGTCACTGACTGTTAATATGGTGATTGTCAGAGACAGACAACTTGTCGGGGCTGACAACTTTCATGACATGGTGCCCAGGTCTTTCCTTCGTTTGTACCAGAAGGTATCTGTCTATTATTTATCTCTTGTTGTCTGTTTGAAACCTCATCCTCTCTATCTCCATAGGAACCTTGGATGAAGCAGTGGGCACCAGACGCCCCTCCCTGCTGACCACCGAACTGGTCATGTTCAATGTCCAGCCATATAACTCTGGAATGTTCACCTGTATGGTTGGGCCTGTCCAGACCACTGTCATGGTGCTTGTTGCAGGAGAAGGTAAAATTAGATTAAAACCAAACATACATGGCCATCATTTCCGATATCAGACCTACTCTTCGAATATCGTTAGAAATAGGGTAGGGCAGGGGGAGGGGTGTTTACACAGTCATGCTTTTGTCTGCATTGTACATAATGATATTATAGTATATGGATAATTAGATTTTTATATTGCAGATACTACAATAGTAATATACTCTACTCCACATTAAAAAATATTTCATTTCATTTCATTAATTTTCACAGTAAAAAGGTAACCCCTTTCAACTTGACAAGCATGCAGGAAAGTTATTCATTGTGAAGGACCAATAAGTACTTGGTAGGCTTAATGGAAAAAGGCCAAAAATCTGGTTTTATTTTGATATTAGAAAGAGATGTAAACATACCCATACAGCTGCAGAGTGCTGCATTGATTCATGGAGCATAATACATGTTATTGCCGTATGCTGTAATGGCAAGCATTGATCCAGACTGAAATATTTTTGATGTCTGTATGGTAATCATAATTATGCAGAAGTTTTTTCATTGAAAGGACATTTATATCCAGAAAAGAGATCAATTTTCCCCTTTTTTCCATGCCTATCTATTCCACACAGAACCAGACTGTGTACCAGTTTGTCGAAACAATGGAACCTGTGTGAACGGAGAGTGCCAGTGTACGGCGGACTGGGTCGGGTCAGAGTGCAAAGTTCCAGGTCAGATTTCTTGTGGATCCGCAACTACTGATTAATTACAATGGCAACAACGTATTATCTTCATTCAGAACTAACTGTCTATGGCAATGATTAGATGAAATCAATATCATGTCTGCTATGCTATCGGATAGTCTCAGATTCTAGACCCATTGAAAGGAGCTGGGCAATAAAGTTATTATACCATCCCCTCTGTAATAGGCAAAATGTGTAGATAGGATATATGTCACTTTTTCTGTGTAGACATCACTTTTTCTTTGCTATCTGTGGTTATCTATCCTATAGAAATGAGCTCCTGTCCCATTCCATCTGTGAGAGAAACATAACTTATTAATTCCTATGTCATTAGAGACTCAACCTCAGGAAAAGCTGAGTGCAAGCCTGATGAGTTGGTGCATTGTGGCTTGCTGCAGCCGACTAGAAGTACTAGACTAGCTGACTGTCTGTTGCTTATAGCTGTGGCTAAAGTTTCTTGAAATGATTGCAAGTAACAATTGTTATAGAGTAAAGGAACCTAGAAGACCTAGGACCTTGAAGATTTTTATCGCAAAATGGTCTAAGCGCCATTTTTAAACATTTCAAAGTAAGTCCATCATCAGATAGCGCAAAATTTTACCTTTCCAGTAATACCTCACTTGTAACATAACAAGGAATGTTCTTGAAGTTATTATTAGATATATCTTGTATTTTCTTATTGTTTTCCTTGTTTTTTTGCAGCTTTAATCACAAATATCTCAACTTAAGAAGAATTCATTTAGCTCAGTTTGCGATAAAACTTTATTTATGACATCACTTTTTCTGTGTTATCTGTATTCCAGCTGATGGCTATGTGTCAATTAGTACCGACTTGGGCCAGCTTCCCAACCCTGGGACCACGGTCAGGTATCGCTGCAACGTCAAGCAAGGAGACCACTTTGTGCAGCGCCCTCAATGGTTCCGCAATGGCCAGCTCATCGATCCTGCCCAACAAGGAGGTATGTATATCAGACTTTGAATTTTCGAAGTTAACAGTACTTTCATTAGGGATTGTCTGCAAAAGATGGAACATAGTGCTACACTTTGTAATTTGTATGAACATAGTGCATGATGTTGGTATACGTGGTAATCTGGCATCAGGAACCACTTTTGTTGAAATAGATTTTATTTTTGAATTTACATTGTGTATTCCTTTCCTTTTTTCCCAGTGTCATTCTTTAGTTGGTACGTAATCTCATTGTTGTTGTACTTATTATTTCTGTTATTATTTCTGTTATTATGACATTATGATAACAATTTATTATCATCATTGAGCTCTTAGCTAAAGTGACAAGTACTCCATTTTGAATCATGATATAACTACAATGTATGATTATTATCAACAGTCAATGTTAAACCATGATCACCACAACATAGGGCATAATACAGTGCAGATGTGACTCAAAAAGTTGATACTCTCTTGTGGAGTTATGGCTGGTGGGCAAAATGTTTTACCCCCCATATTCTCTTTGATCCTGGTATAAATTGGTAGAGTTGCAGTACAGCTGTCATACCAATGGCTCTAGAATGGTAGTGCTGCCAGGGGAAAAGTTACAGTTAAAAAGAAAGATGTTATTGTCATTACTAATGATAATAACTCCCCATTCATAATCCATTTTTAATCTCCCAAGGCATGTACGTCGATGTAGTGAATGACATGAGCTCCGAGCTGGTGATCACCGATCTGCAGAGCGACGACCTCGGAATCTACTACTGCACCGGAGGTCCCGACGTGGAGTACATCAATGTTGAGTTCGCAGGTAAGAAACATATTAACCATTCTCCCGCCCTTTGCTCACTGCCACAGATATGGAAGTAAAACACATACAAAAATATGTTTTATTTAGTGCTATGAGGTATTCTATTCATGTTGAATAATACAGGAGACTCCCACTAGCAAAGTCTTTGGGACTGGTAGTTTTCTTTCGCCATATTGAAACTTTATTGTAACCAAAGGGAATGATGCACCATCGATTTAAATAACAGTATTTCGAGACATGAATTTTTACTGTTGTAGAAACAAAATTTCTCTGTAATCTTTTATCCCTTATGAGTCAGAGTGTGCTACAGATGGCGAGCACATTCTGTTGTTGTACATTGAAAGAAGTACATGTACAAAATGTACAGTTTAAGCATGGCTGTAAAGTGTGTTTGGAAGAGAATCAACAAGTTAGTATAATGAGCTAGTTTAACATCTGTGCCTGTCCCTCCTTCAGAGTTGGAGTGCACCCCCGCCTGTGAGAATGGAGGAACCTGCATTGAGGGAGAATGTCTGTGCAATGAAGGCTACACAGGAGAGACATGCTCAGAACAAGGTAATCTTTATTATGACAAATGTGCAAGATATTTGCCGTGCGTGATACAATATTGGAAATATGAGCATATGATTAAAAAACAAATACTGCAATGACTTTGTAACATTCTACATCTTGTACTTCAACCCAGAGTGTGTGGATACATGCTGCTATACAGTGGTAATTCATGCTATTCTTGCAAAAACTTTGCACTGTAACTTGATGTCGAAGAGGTACAGATACAATAATTTTCTAGTAATCGGGATTTCATTAAATTGCTTTGTCTTTTCTATCCTCTGTGATATTATTTAAAGGATCATCTGTCTCTTCATGGTGTAGCAATTACATGAGTTCGTTGTGGCTTCAGATTCATGTTTTACACCATTTCCTGTAGACAAACCATCACACTTTTACATGACGTTCTCTATTGCTTTGCTCTCACAGCGTCAGATTTCATTGTCATCGGAGAGCCGATTGGACAAGTCCCTGAAGTCATGGGTAATGCCACCTTCCTGTGTGAGGTCCCAGAGAGCAGCTCCTATGGGTCACCCCGCTGGCTGGACCCTGCTGGACAGGAGATCTCAGCTGTCAATCTAGGTGGGGACATATACTGTATACGCCAAATATATCGCGAGGTTTTTATTTTCGCGAATTTCGAGAGTCAGGTGCTGTTCGCGAAATTAAAGACACGCCAAAATAATGACTCTGATCCCGATATGAATGTGACGCACATGTACATTTCTCTGTTCAGTACAGTACTCCACGATCGCAAATTTTACCACTCGCGAAATCGTCGAGAAGTCCCTATTCGCTAAATATATGGCGTTTACAGTAGTTTAGAGTAGTACATTGTAGCTTTATTGAAGTTTTTGCAAACAACAGAGGAAAACATTGAAGAACAGAACAACACTATGAAAGTAACAATATTAGTGCAGCCTTACATTGCCAAGAACAAGACCTTTGAATTAATCTACCTGTGCCTACAAGTATACTTTGTGATATAAAGTTGTATTTGGATACAAACTTACAATAGCAAAAGAAGAAAGATAGCATGAATGCCAGCTCTAAATTAAAATGTAATATCACAGTCTCATCATGAAAGTTGTTAAATTGTTAATGAATAAACCAAGTATTTATTATAAGCATAATGCATTAATTAAAGGAGAAATGAACAAAAAAACTTGGATTAAACAGGAGTGGGTGTACAAATTGTACTACATTTGTATGTATGTTGAATACAACTCTTACTAGTGAAATTCATTACAGTATTCTTGGGATGAAAAAGAATATTCCTCTCTCTGTCGATCCGTCTTTATATTTCTCTATGTCTATATGTGAATATATGTTTATCTTTTCTTCTGGATTTGATATTCATGTTGCCTGCATAATTAAATGGAAAAAATCTATGTAGCATGTATTTACATTGCTAGGTATAAAGATATCTTTATTTCTCTGTGTCTCTTTCTCTCTCCTACTCAATTTATCTCTCTTTCCATCTCTATCTCTCTCCTACTTCCTCCATCTCTCCCATTCCCAACCCAGGAAGAAGAAGTAGTCCCTTCACTGAGGACATCACACCCTTTGCTACCCAGCTCCACTTTGTTGATGCCCATTTCCATGACACCGGCACCTACACCTGCAGAGTGGGACCGTTCTCCAAGCTCTTCAACATCACCTTTGCAGGTCTGTCAAACTCCCATGTTTGTATCAAACTTAGGATTTTGAGAAGTTTAAATGTCCTTCTGGCTATGTGTTGGCTCAGTGAGTAGAGCGGCTGCCCTCACAATCGGGAGGTTGTGGGTTCAAACCCCGGCCGCGTCATACCAAAAGACGTTAAAAGATGGGAGTTGCTGCTACCTTGTTTGCCGTTCAACAGTTGAAAAGGTTAGAGCAACGTCGATCTGGCGCTGCTCAGTGGCTGCTGGGCCCACGATCAATTGGGCAAAAAGAATTTCCATTCTTGGACAATAAAATTTGGAGTTTATATCCAAAACAATTATTATTATTATCAGCCTATGATGCATTTCTTGGTCTGTTTACTTTTTCCTTCATCCCTAGTTCCATAGAACACATCTTTTAATGTCTGTAAAGGGATTTTCTTATTTGCAAATTCACATATTCCTTTATTTCTACTTCTTTGCCAAGCCCTTTCTTGTGTTTTTTCTTTTGCAGGGAATTTACTTTGCTTCTCCATGTCATTCATTCCTTTCTTTGGCTTTACCTGTTTCTCCAATTCATTTGGTCATAAGTGAAGAGGTTGTTTGCAAAAACCGATAAGTCCATATTTGCCAAATGGAGATACTTGCGATTAAAGGTCAAGAAAAATAAAGAGAATAATAAGATTTTTTTTTTCGCTTCTTTAGACCATAACTTCAAAAATGTACCTCTATATGTAGTGACCAAAATATCATTTTAAAGGTATTATTTTGTACTTTATGACAGAGATCTTACTTCAAAATCTTCAAAAATGGACTTATCGGTTTTTGCAAACCAGCTCTTCAAGTGATTAAGAGATGCATTTGGTTATTTCTAATAGGTTTCCAAAATATTTATTTTTTGGATTATGCAGTTTTTAACTTGAGGACAAACTGATTTTGCTGTAACACACATTTCCCATAGACAACTGTCCAAGTATTCTCAGGACTTGTCTTCAATGTGTTAAAGTAGAAACCATTCAAACGTTTGGTGAAGCCATGTGTGCTTGCTCTGTTTTATGCAAGAATTGTTGTCTTCTGATATGATACAAATGCACATTAGACTAATATCAATTTTTCTTTCTGTCGTCCTGTCTTTATGTCCATCTCTCTTTCTCTCAGCTCCAGCATGTTATCCACCATGCATCAATGGAGTGTGTACTGACGGTCGGTGTGAGTGTCCTGTAGGTCTGACAGGGATCCAGTGCAACATGCCAGGTATCATACTCTATTCTTACTTTTAACCAATTTCATCACGATATAATTGATGAACATTTATCAATTTCTGTTAATCAGGATATCTGTAAGTCTAGTTGCTGAACAGGCTTTGATGAGAAGCACTGTAGAAGTAGAAGTAGATGTAGACGTAGACGTAGACGTAGACGTAGACGTAGACGTAGACGTAGAAGTAGAAGTAAACTGCAATAAAGATAAATGTTTTTAAACCATCTATTTTCCGAGTTCTAGTGAAGTAGATAGATATATATTCCAGGTATTCATTCATTAATGACCACATAATTTGTACCAGTGGAGCGCTCTCAGTGCCAAAAATTCAACAAAGTTGCTTTGACCGAAGACAACACTGAGTCTGAAAAGGAAATCAAAGTTCGCTTTCAGAGGTATGCCATTTATAAGATTTTTATATTGTATGTTGCTCAGTGGGAGAGATCTAACCCTTCACTCCCATTTCTTGATGCTTTGAAACCAGCATTAGTTGCCATGGTTTCTGATTTTAACGTGTATGAATTTCATTTTCTAATAAAACTATCGAAGACCTTCAGGCAAAGAGAGATACTGAAACTCATTAAAGATTCACAAGATCCATACGCATCAAAAGTGAAATTCAGTACAAATTCAGATATCAGATTTAAGAAGCTTTGTAATTCCCAGGAGAAAATCAGTCAATAAAAAAACATCAAAATACAAATCACACATTCAACACAATTCTATTCATTTGAATTGAATTGGATGTGTGATTTGCATTTTGAGTTTTTGATGCCTCCTAAAACATGTGTCACCAAATACATTATATGTGGGGTTGTTTATTTTATTTTTTGTCCTCATTTTGCAGACAACAGTTTCATCTTGGTGACAGAGCCAGAGGGCCAGGTTCCCATTGTTGGTCAGAACCAGTCCTTTGTCTGTGAGGTGTCCCGTGAGAATCCCTATGGCATCCCAGTCTGGCTCGACAGAGAGGGCGCTATCATAGAGTCACTAAATGAAGGTGGGTAGCAGAGCCATTTTTCTTCCTCTTGTTCAGAATAGATCTCTTTTGTACAGATTCCTGCTTATCTCATGGTAATCAAGTCTTTGGATCATTTCTTTTGTTCTATCACCTCTATGAATCTCAACGTGAATATAAAATGCATCTGTGTTGAAAATTATTTGCTATTGTAACCCTTCTATATCATTGTACAGTTACATTTCATATGGATAAAATACTCTATCATCTATAATGATTATCATCATTTTTTTTTCAGTGAACATATCGGGTGCATACACTCACCACAGCTTACAGAAATGAAAAGACAGTAGTAACTTTTTTTTTTGTCAAACAAAAACATCAAGAGTTAAGTCATTTCCATTATGTTTTCCGATAAACCATGGAGTAAAATAGTAGCATTTCCACACTATAGTAACGAGAATCAGATATCAAATCACGATCAAAATTTTTCATAGACATTTACCTTTGATGGCATTTGTCGTTTGTGTTTCCATGACAACCACCAGGAGGTAACTCCCACGTGCACATGGAACCTCTCACTCCATACGCCACCCGTCTCTTTATCAATGATCTGAGGCTCACTGACGCTGGGATGTACGTCTGTAAGGTTGGTCCTGTGGAGAAGAGATTCACGGTCCTGGCTGAACGTGAGTGAAAAGACTTCTAAGAATATCCTGGTTTGATCTTTTCTTTTTTTTTAACCCGATAACCCATTGAGGACGGTTTGATTTTGCTACAATGCGCATTTCCCATAGACGCTTGCCCGAGTATACTCGGGACTCATCCTCAACTGGTTAAAGTCCAGTCCCGAGTATGGGAAACGCATGTTATAGCAAAATCAGCTCATCCTCAATGGGTTAACTTCTTGGTACCAGTGATATTTTGTTGAGAATAGGGTAGTATTCCCTTGTTTCTTTCTATGTTCTTTGTATCCGTAGTTGTAGTATATTTTAATCTATATGTACCCCCGTGATTTTTGTCATGGCCATTCCTAAGAAATACTGAATAATCAAATGTACTTACATCAATGAATGATTTGTCTTGTATCTGCTAAACATGTAAAATGATTTCCAAAAAGAAGAACTTGGAAGTATTTTTGTTTCTACTCATCTTCCAGCCATCCCATGCGAGAGGCCGTGTTTCTATGGCGGCCGCTGTGTGAACGGTGCCTGTGAATGTCAGGAGGGTTTCGTAGGTGAACAGTGTGAAACGCCAAGTGAGTAGCGTCCTCTTCATTCCTTCAGCTTTGTGTTCAGATGACGTAAATTCAAGTTCGATATCATACATGATCCCCACATGCTGTCTGTGAATGTGTGAGTGTGGATTTACCAGCATTAACAACAGTCAACATGTGAGGTCCCAATATGCTGTTTCTGTTGCATATAATGACTTCAAAATTTGAAAGCTACACATGTTGAATTCTACTCTGCTGCTATACTGCTCATATGTTTTGAATAGTCAATCTGATGCAGCAATTGTAAGTTTGTAGTGTTTTTATCTTTTTTCCCAAAATATCCTTGTTCCACATTTATGACAGGCTGACAATATTTTTCTTGAAAAGACTGTACTGTTATCACTTATACACATTTCAGAAAGTGATTGTCAAATCAAGACAAAACAGATATGATAGGGTATTATCACAAAAAAAGTGTGCATGCAAATATATGTTCTCTGTGTGATTAGTTAATATACTTTTAGCACAATCGGTAGTGCATCTGCCCCACAATCCAAAGGACCCCGGTTCAATTCTCAGGTCCCGCTAAGATATGTTGTGTGTAATCATACCGTCCCCTCTGTTAAGAGGCAAAACGCTCTGTCCCTAGGATAGGACATTAACTGGAGGTCCTGTGTGTGAGAGAGCCACAACTCATGCACATAAAAGATCCTGCTTCATTCATTCATTGCAAAGAGCAGTGTTTAACCCAGTGAAGCGGTCCCGCCTCATACCCACCTGGATCCCATGGAAGACGTAGCCATTGCAACTGAATATGGGCTATCCAGATCTTCTCAGATGGAAATGAAACAAAATGTATACAGTGATATGATTCTACGTATGTGATGAAGCAATTATCTTTTCTTGTCTGCAGACTTTGTGGTGTCCATCAACCAGACCTTGCCATCGTTGCCAAGGACCGGTGACAGTGTGAGCTTCATCTGTGAGGTGGATCCGTCCTCTCCATACGACAATCCCATCTGGTACGACCCCTACGGTGTCCCCGTCTCCCAAAGTAAGATTCAACTCTTCTTTTTATCTGTTCATCACATTTGTGCTACTGTACAGTATGTCCCCAAAATAATTACAACCAGATTTCTGCACTGACAACTTCCAATATGATTAAACTGTCTAAATGCTACTTCAGGGTCTTAAAATATAACATCTTAGCTCTATTTTGCAGAAAACCCCATTCAATTTGGTTAAGTATTCACAGAGAAATGTGGATCGTTGTAAAGCCTTAGTGTGTAAACCATGTGTGAAGATGTGAGTAATCTCTGCAGTATTACTTCAAGTTTTGTAATTTGAGGATTGTAAATACCACATTCATTGTACATTCCTGGAGTTCTTTAAAGAGGTTGCTAAGGAAGAAAGTGAAAAGGAATAGAGTTCACATTCTTTATCCGCTAATCTAAGGGCAATGGTCTTGTGTTGCATTCTACGCCAGGACATTGGAAACATTAATCTTGTGCAGCAGCCATATTCAACCACAAGATCATAAATAGTTTATAAAGTTTAGAGATGAGCATTTATGTTTGTATGTTCTATGACCACTTATCACATTTTAGTTGGCACAAGTCACTTCACATCGGAGGTCATTGACCGCAAGGCGACCCGGCTGGTCATTAATGACCTTCAGGTCATGGACTCAGGCCCCTATGTCTGCAACGTGGGCCCTGTCACAACCCAGTTTGACATCCAGGTCCAACGTAAGTAATTGAGCTCACAATGTACACACGCAAAGATAGTGTAAAAGATATGTACATGCATGTGATGTAGGGCTGGTATGTGTATTGTAGAAACTCAAGAGCAAGTTCTTTAGGAGATTAAGCAGAGATCTCTCACAGATTCAGCCACTACGTCCCTATCAACACTTGAATTGTGCTGCTATACATTGTAGTGTAGTAGATGCTGATTGGGATATTTTGTTTGACTACATTTCCATACACTTGTCCACCATTTACACCAAGCAAATGTATGGTTATAAATCTGATCCACAAAGTTTTTTTTTTTCCATGTCTAGTTTTTCTTTCAAACCCTGAAATAATCAATATTTTCTTTTCACTCTGAAATGAATGTTTGTTGTAGGATATACTCACATTCAGCATAAGAGATATCTATTTTGATAGTATTGAAAAAAAAATGCACCTTTTGCTCCTAAAGCTAGGTCAACATTATCAACATATTTGTATTTCATTTCGTAATATCATTTTATACTACAAACATTGATGACCTGTGGTGCTCCATTAACACACTGCTTACTGAATCATTGTCAGCTCTGTGCAAAGTCTATAAAGATATCAAACTCTTGTATGGAAGGGGTTAGTAGATGGGTAAAAGGTGAAGTAAAGTCTGATCGGATTTGATTTTTGAAATGAATATTTATGTGCCAAAGGAACTTCCCAAAGTATCAAACATTTCTTACCCTCCCTTTTTACCCCCCACTGGAATCCCTAGCGGCCCAGTGCAGTCAACCCTGTATTAATGGAGGCACCTGTGTGAGGGGGATGTGTGAGTGTCCAGAGGGCTACATGGGCAGCTTCTGCCAGGTTGGAGGTAAGTATAGTGGTCAGCCAGCTTACAACCAAATCGGATATCCATTCCAGTGACTTAATTAGTGAATATTCATCAGGACAAGTACCAGTGGTACCACCAGAATGTTACAGCTCCTTTGCAAAGAGAAGAGAGTCAAAACAAAGTATAGCTTATTGTAAAGATTGTTTAACTCTTAACGTGCCATGGTCGCCAAACGGCGACCTTAGTCCTGACGTGCCATGGTCGCCGATCGGCGACTAAAAACAGCGTGAAAAGCATTGATCATTTAAGTTCTTGTGGTACCGTAATGTGTTACACCAAGCAACTGCCAATGATATGTACTGGTAGCTGATTAGCATAGCCATCGTTTCCACTAAAAATATGAGCATGCTTACATAGGAAAATTTTGAGTAAATACACGATTTTTCAGCTAGATGTATTTTTTTCACATCGGGAAAATCCGCAGCGGGCGCACCCTCTGCGAGATGTGTATGGATCAAATGTCTCATAGGTAAACCACGCGTGTGTATGCTACTGACTCTGCGTGTATTGTCTATGCGGTTCCACTCGCATTGTTCTGCTTGGACGCTGTCCTGCGGGAAGCTGCTTTGATTTTGTCCTTCAAAGAGGGTCAGCTTTCGTTCGTCGGTCAAGTCTTTCATCCTTTTGTTTTGGTGAACGTCACTAATCGTCCCCACGCTAGCATAGGAATTGCGCGTGGACAAAGGCCTGCCGATTTCAATAGAGTACGCCCGCCCGCAGTCCGCGTAGACAAAAGGAGGATTAGCAGGTTCTTCCTTCTCAGGTGGACAAAAGACACTATTCCAGGGCCCGGGACAATTACTTTAGTTTCAAATACAGGATCTGGGAGTAAAGGACTCAGATTTGGGAATGAATTACTGAGGCAGAAAGAGAAATTGCTAAGACAAAATAAACTGCTAGTATCTTTGGAATCATACAATTCTAGAAGGCAATTTTGTTATCATTTGAAAGAGGAAATGTTGCTCTAAAACTTTCTCACAGAGTCAAGGGAGCGTTCCATTGAAGAAAAAACAAGACTGACTCTTTTTTTTCCATACTACACACAAATTTCTAATAATTTTTTTGATGTATCAAATATTTTTGCAGTATTTCAGATTCAGATAGATATTGTGGCAAACTGACTGCATGACACGAAAGAGCAAACATTTCTTGATATATGTTGTGTAGAACTCAATTCAAAACAGTCAATAGTTTCAGAAATATGGCGGTTTTAAATTTCATTGTCAGTCCAGTTTCGAAACGTTCTGGCGTTAGGTAAAAACCTCTGGCACGTTAGGGGTTTTGGGCCTGGCACATTAAGAGTTAAGTTGTAGATCCTGTCTAGATTATACCTTCTTACTCTCATGTGTCTATTGTATCTATAATTTCACTCTATTCTCATGTACTGTCATGAGAGATTGTAACAGATAAAGAAAATTTGAAAGTTAATGATTGAATCATCATAATTGGACTGGTATTAGAGTGGAACTTGTAGTGTAAAAAGGCAGAACCTGTTCTCTATATGAGTACATTCCCTCAAGAACTAAGTGCTACTGGTGTGACTGTTGTTTGTTTTATAAACATACACATTCTATTGTCTAAGATCAATCAATGTAAACTCACCAGGGGACTGTGCATTGTACTTGGTAAACAGATGAGATATGTGTAATCTTTACACAGTTACCTGGTATTCACGAATAGGTGCAGCATTCACCTGTTTTCTGGTTTCATATCCGGGCTTTCTTGACACTAGTTAGCCAAGTGTACAGAAGTACAAACATCAAGTTGATAGCATGAAATGGCAGAGTTGCCCTCCTCATGTTTGCTTTTGTCTTTTGTAAAAACAATATATATAAACTGTTTTTGTACAGCACATATCACAAGAATATATTTCCTTCTATGCACACTAAAAGAGGGAAAATATGGAGATAAAAAAGAATTAGACATAGGGAAAAGAAAGAGACACAGGGCAAAGAAGGACGGAAATTGACAAAACTTAGACAAACAGCATAAAATCTTGTGCTTGAAATGATTTTTTCCCCACTAAAGTTGCAATTGTTATCATTTGTAGCATTTCTTCCATTTTATGGTGCGCCCTCTAGTGAGGAGGCCATTCTCCATAGAGATCCAGGGCCCACCGAGAGAGACTCCTGAAATTGGCGACGATCTGACCCTCATCTGCCGAGTGTCAAGGAGCGGGGAGGGCATCCCAACTTGGCTTGGTCCTGACAATCAACCCATTGCTGGTATTCAGAGTAAGTGGGATACAGACAGTGTTGATATGAGATATGAAACACTAGGTGTAATATGCATACTGAGTAAATATTTGAGGTACGATACATGATACTCATATAAAGTTGGAGATCATAAATGAAAGAAAAATGCTGATATATGCATCCATAACAGTAAACTTTTAATTGTTTTTTATGTACATATATTTTTTGTAGTCTTGAAGGGCAAATCATAAATCATTTTATTGCTTAGTGTCTAATGAATTCAGATCTGCTAAAGATTCTTTTTTCTTGGCATGATATGGCTTTCATGATAAGATATAATATGTATTCTTTATTTCAAGGATATGTATCTTAAAATAGCAATGGTAGAGTTTGTGCATCTAATGAAATGTCTTTGTCACATTCTCATAATATTCCCCTGTGTTTTTGTGTATTTTTGATTTTTGAAAGACTCATGAATAGTAATTGCATGCATGCTGTCAATTATATTTGAGGTCACATACCATGTACCGTTTGTGCAGGTATTATATCATTCCTTTCCTTCTACTAGTGGCATGTAGATGATATATTCTAATTGTTTAAAATGTTGCTGTACAGCTGACTGAGACTACTCAAAACATTTTGTTCTTATTTTCAAATCTGTCTGCATTCATGATTTTCAATTTCTTTTGATGGCTGAGCCTATTGGGGTAAAACACACACCTATATGGATTTGTGATCACTCTGCTTAACCCTTTTAGGACGAGTCCCGAGTATACTCGGGCAAGTGTCTATGGGAAATGCGTGTAGTAGCAAAATTAGTCCATCCTCAATGGGTTAATGCATGCCTATGTAGCCCATTATCATCTCATTTAGGGCTCAACTTCTGTTTACTTTCCAGCTGGTCAGCGTATCTTCTCTGATGTCCAGTCCAACACCGAGACTGCACTGACCATCACCTCGGCCGAGTCGGGCGATGCTGGCCGCTACAGCTGTGTGGTTGGCATGAACAGGGCAGACTATCTCCTGTCAGTCTCAGGTATGAGGGAAAGAAGAAGCAGTCCAACTTTGAATCCTCTGATTATTCCTCTCTCTCTCTTCAGCTTTCTCTCAGCGGCCTGATCGGGACACCAAAACGTATCTTTTCGTAAAAGTGGTGGCCCAACATTTATTTCTGGTTGCCTCAGGCTATCGTGCCTCTGCTTATGTTAAGCCTTGCATGTAAGCATAGTCTGGTTAGCAACTTTCTGCCTATTCTTCATTGTCATATAGCAGTCCTTTTTACTTGCTACTTCTATGTGCAATTGACATATGCATAGAATGGAATGGGATGTATCATGACACCTTTTCTTTAGTTTCTCTCTAAAGGACAATATGTTACTTTGTATGAGAATTACTGTCATTCATTTGTGTGACCATGCAGTGTAATGATTAGCCTTATAGGCCCACATGATCCCTTACAATGCGGAACAGAATTGTATAAGTCTGTTCCAAAAATTACTGCAAGTTTGATATATTTGCCTGTGCTCTGTTAGCAATTGTAATAGAAAGAAATTATATTTCATATTTTGCCTTGGACCTTCAGGGCAAGAGTGCACGGTACCCTGTGCTAATGGAGGCACCTGTGTGGAGGGAACCTGCCAGTGTGTTGGAGACTTCGTGGGAGGATTCTGTCAAAACATCCGTAAGACAAACTACAAAAGTGGACCAAGATGTAATGTTTGATGGTTTCGAGTGAGCTTTTCATCCATGTGCTCGCTGAATCTCCATGCTTCAGCAGTACAGATGTCCATGTAGAGTATGGAATGCCACATATGTTACAATATGAAAGACAAGGAAATTCTGATGGCTTCTAGCAGTGGTGTAAAGTGACAATGAATGCCCCACAGGCATACAACATGAATTCATGGATGTTTTACACATTTGTATGCATACAGAAAGTTGACATTCCTGACAGAAACATTAGTATTTTTTCTGTCCCCCACTTTGTGTAAAGTTTGTTTGTTTGTTTGTTTATACAAAAAGTCAGTGAAAAATGGTACAAATTATCCACCCTCACACAATCCTTTACATCTGACCACTGTCTGGTGCTTGGCTAAGCCATATTATGATGGTACATTACCTGTACACATCTTGGAATACCTTCAATCCAATTTAACTTTCACATTTTGTGTGTATGACCTCTCAGTCACTGAAAACTACCAGCTGCGCATCAGAGTTCAGCGGAATCCAGAGTTCCTGCTGGACGAGGTCACAAAGATTCTCTGCGAGATCCGTGGCAATAATAATCAGGAGAACCCAGTATGGCGTGGACCAAATGGACAGGTCATCCGACCAGCTGGACGGGGTCAGTTTTATAACCATCACTCAAAGCTACTATTTGATATTCATATAATTTTTTTTTAATTCTATGTTACATATTTATTTTTGTTTAACACGTCCCTGATCTGAATACAAGTTGTATTTTGTTTTTGATATGTTGAGAAATAGCTATTGATATAAACAACACTTCTGCTACAGTGTAACTGAGATAGCTATCTACACTATGTCAACCACAGTACACACGCAAAGTACCATGATAAATTATAAGGAACTACCGAAAACAGCAAATTACACTTTGTTATTTTTTACAATAGGTGCCATCATACTGGTGCATTGTAGAAATGTCAGTTCAAAAGAACATGAGTGTTTGTGACATTCAAAGGATAGTGATAATAATACAGACATTCATAACATGGACTGTATCCACTCATAGGTGGTCAAGGTGGTCACAATTAATGTTTATAACCCAATACACAATCTAACGGTATATTACATAAGTTCCTACAGCTGCAGCATGTTCATTCTCTAAGAAAGCTAGTAATCCAAATGTGCATTTTTCATTTTCCTCTTGAAGTCATCAACAGTGTCACAATACTTATCACAAGTGTAGTATTATTTTTTCTGTAAAGAATAAGAGTTATCTGCCTAATCAACTCTTCAAGAAATAATTTTTGGTAGTATAGCCCACTTTCGTCATAACAAACTCCTTGTGACCTGCAATTGTCTTTTTTTTAAAGCTGAACAAATAAGGGAACATAAAGATATACAGAAAATGATTTGGAGACCTGAAGTTTTCCTTTTTTGTGGAAAAATTTTGTTATGATTCTGTATGTTATGACAATCAATGCATATAGTAGACAAGAACTTCCACATGCATTTTAATTTCTCAAATCTTAGCTCTCACAAAATTCGCAAAATTAAAATGTACTCAAAATTTGTGGTTTTACAGTAGATTAGGGATAAAAAGTCTTGATCTTCATGTGACAATAACATGCAGTTACCTTTTGTATTTCCGCAAAATATGTGAATGTTCATGTAATTTGGAAACTCAAACAGATATTTGAGCAGAGGTTTGAACAAATCATGGACATTTCCTTTCTATCTCTCAATATCCTTTACCCTTCCAAGGTGGTACAAGACACCTGAACACTCGGGTCACTCGCCGGACCAACCGACTGACCATCTCCAAACTGACCGTGGAAGATGCTGGACAGTACACCTGCCAGGTCGGACCCATCATCTCCTCCTTCGACATCATCCCAAGGAGTGAGTGGATTGCCATCTTTTATCCCTTAACAGATTGCTTGTAGGAATTTGGTTTACCATACATTAAGTCAGAAGGAAATCTGATACGTCAATCAGAATCTATGGGTTAATTGACCTTCAAGATAGGAACTGTGGGAAAGATGGAGATGAGATACAAATTATGCTTTCTACTTTTTAAGGCAGAGTATTGTTGTGTCTGTGAACTTTACATTGTGCTGTAAGGGTGTGAATCAAGACTATGTTACACATGTGGCAAGCAAGGCAGCTCGGATGTGATGATTGAGCTGGAACGTGTGACACTGGATAAAAAATTACACCATGGTACTGTACTTCGGTCTCAGTATATTCTTCATTGTGTCTGCGTTCGGGAGTAGGTACAACTTTCATCTTCATTGTATTTTCAGGAGGTTTTTGGCTCATAGATATCGTACAACTTGTCCAGAAGTTTATTTTTGTAAATGTATAAATTGCCGACCTTACCATTGTGATTCTTGTGTCATAAAATGCTGTGTTATACACCATCTATTTCAAGCGTGGTTTTCAATAACTATGACATTGTAGCAGCTTGATGATCGGAAGAGAGTTTTTCTTAACCCGTTGACGACGAGTCCCGATTATACTTGGGCAGGTGTCTCTGGGAAATGCTTGTTGTAGTAAAATCAGCCCATCCTCAGCGGGTTAAACATCTGATCTATGGGGATTCAATTCCGGCAGGGTAGACCCAGTTCTGAAGACATTCATACAGGCATGATTTATATCATCTATCCATAACTATCTAGAATTTTTTTTTTTGCCTATTCCTACACATCTGTTTTTTTGTTACCCATGCACTGTAAGGTGGAGAATGTGAGAACCCCTGCACTAATGGAGGAACCTGTGATAACGGAGCCTGCCTTTGTCCGCTTGGCTTTGCCGGCCGCACTTGCGAGGTGCCCGTCGGTCCGGACGGTATCCTGGTCAACATCACCATCACGTCGTCGCTTGACCACGACCCGCAGATTGGGGAGGGGGTCAGTTTCCTGTGTGAGCTCAGTCCCAACCCGCTGTACACCAACCCACAATGGCACGGCCCCACTGGACAGGTCGTACCCGTCGTCGATGCTCTAGGTGAGATTGGAAACCGATTGCATGTTATCCTCATTCACCTGGGCCCCATTTCATAAAAGATGTTACAATTGTAGGATAGCAACTCTTTGTGGAATGGCAACTTCCCACAGCAGCAGCCAATCAGGAAGCCGGATTCTTCTCATTACCATGAAAATTGCCATTCCAGCAAGAGTTGCTATCATATCAACTTTTTATGAAATGGATCCCTGATCAGATGATGAAACCATCTACTTCCATCTTCAACAAGTTAGCTTGAGAGCTTTTTTGTTCCAACATGTACGTGCAAAATTTTGGAATAATTGATGCTCTAGGTGAGATTGGAAACAGAATGCATGTTATCCTCGTGAATCTGATCAGATGATTAAACTGTCTACTTCCATCTTCAACAAGTTTGTAGTTTAAGAGCTTTTTTGTTCCAAAATATACTTGCAAAACTTTGGAATGCTAGAATTTAAAAAATTCTGTATGCATGTATGACTCAGTTTAGCTTATAGGATATGTTATGCTAGCTCATTTTACCAACAGAATCATTTCAAAAAGAAGATACTGTGGTTAGTATCCGTGATTCTTGATCTATGCACTGCCATGATTTCATCTCAACTTATCTCCTCTCCCTCCCCTTCAGATCCGTCCCCACCCCCAGTACATGCTGTCAGTGTCTCACCCCTGGTCACCCGGCTGGTCATTGACAGTGTGAGCCAAGATCTGGCCGGAGACCTGGCCTGCACGGCTGGCCCACTGACCAGTCTCTACACACTCAACATCCCACGTAAGTCTTGGACAATGGATGTTTGGTCACTTTCTAAATGGTGGTCACTTGCAAATTCAGTCTTGTTTTGTTGTTGATATTCATCACCAATGAATGACATTTGTGCTGAACCATTGTGATTGACACAAGGTAGTAAATGGTAAGACTTGAATTGTAGAGCTTCCCCCATTGTACAGTGTGTAGAAGAAGATTTCCAAAATTTCTTGGCATATTCAAACTTATCAAACTCATCATCATAAGAATTGTTTATAAGTGTAGATTGACTGAAGAATTTTAAATTGTGAAAGATAGTCTTTCTTGAAGTGATTCCATAATTCCCTGCAATATTGTTGCAATGATGGACATAAAACTTGTTCTTTTTGAATGAACTTGAAATGTGGTCATGTAGGTAATGACATTTAGCTCAATATCTTTGTCCAAAAAATTAAAAGAGTATGTTGTGTTTCCTGTTGTTTGTATAACCATGAAAAATAACAGTTAACAATACAGATGTTTCTTCCAAAAGGCTTGTTGTGTTTGTAATTTTCAAGCAGAAGGGACGTAATGTGTTGAGCAGCTTACTGTTCAATATTTGAAGAGTTTGTTTGCAAAAACCGATAAGTCCATTTTTAAAGATTTTGAAGTGCTGTCTCTGTCAAAAAGTACAAAATAATACCTTTTAGATGATATATTGGTCACTACATATAAAGATACATTTTTGAAGTTATGGTCAAAATAAGCAAAATTTTTCTTATTGTTCTCCTTATTTTTCTTGACCTTTGATCGCAAATATCTCCATTTGCCGAATATGGACTTATCGGTTTTTGCGAACAAACTCTTCATTTATTCATTCAAAAGAGATTATGCCAAATCTCAATTGGCATTGTGCAGTGCAGACACACATTTCAGATTATTCTATTCTTCAGGATATTGTGTAGTTACGTGTACATTTGAATATTTGCTTTTCATTAACCATACAAACTTGATAAACTCACTTTCCATGTCTACAGCACCAACTTGTGCACAGCCTTGTCAAAATGGCGGTAACTGTGTCCGCAGCCAGTGTGTGTGCACAAAGGGCTTCCAGGGAGATTTCTGTGAAGTAGAAGGTGAGACATGAATTTCTGTTCATCCTTCATTCTGTAACCTTACCAGTGTGGGGAAAAGAAGACATTAGTAGGGGTTTATATACCCAAGTCTAGTTTTATTGGTGTATTCTGTTGTAGATTAGAATTTATTTTTTTATCACAGCTATGAAACAGTCACCACTCTTATCTCTTTGCACGTCCGGCTCAGTCGACGGCGTGCCAACTTCGCATATTCTGCTCAGCAAACAAAGCCGCCATAACCGATCGATAAATCGCTAATCCCGCGGTACAATCAAAGCGTTTCTCGCGCTTTTGTTCCTCTCACATACGGCTTGCATTCTATGTGGTGATTGACTATCAAGCGGTGTTCCCAACTAGATATGCGTGTACATTCTAAATTTCTGTCACTCTTCTATGTGCAAATGTCATGCCTTTATAGTAATATAGCAACTGGTAAATCAAAAGAAAAATTGGAAATAGAATAGTTATACATTGTATATGGAAGCAAAGTTTGGCATTCCTCTAACTTTGCTCATTATTATGTCCAGCTTAACAGAAATTTGTAGAAGTTATACAAATTGGAAAAACAGAATTCTTTCTCAAAGCATGACTACCTTCGTGTCTCAGAATAACGTGGCACACAGGGGGTTTCCACCATGGCACATAAAGAGTTATGGGTGGAATTGATTTGATAGCCGGACTATTATTCACTAAAGATAGAAGCAAGCACCACAATTGATATCTCTAGTAACCCATTGTTAATGTGAATTCACATTAAAGTTTCTTGTCAGAATGTTGAGGTGGAGTTCATGATATAACGAAGTATGTTTCTCCTTGAGTGAAGTTAGCAATGTGAATATATGGAATTACTAACAAGTGGCAATTTGTTTCATTAATACTGATCATACCAATAAAGTGAAACACACGGGACCATAAACAGTATGTGGTCTTGTCATGCTAAATATTTTATAATGTGATTGATGCAGAATTTATTGCATCTGTTTGAAGAGTAATTTGTCAATCAGACACAGTAAAAACAACTCGATGCAAGAATCTTTCATTTGATTGTTGTAGATTTCTTGATGATTATTCAAGGCTTTAACATTTGCTTGTTAACCCGTTGAGGACGGGCTGATTTTGCTACAACACACATTTCCCATAAACACTTGCTTGAGTTTACTAGGGACCCGTCCTCAATGGGTTAACATGCAACTTTTTGGAAAGCTGAAATGCATTTGATTTTCTCATGATTTTCTTCAGAGTTCATCCCATACAACGTCACCATCACACCTGACCAAGAGCTGACGCCCTCTGTTGGTGACAGCGTGAGTTTCCTATGTGAGAGCACCGGCCCAGAGGCACCGACTCCAGTCTGGTACGACCCCAACGGGCGGGTCATCTCCCCCAGTCGAGCTGGTGAGTGGTGAAAACATTCCAACCCAGCATTCATTCCATCTTATTTCCTTTTTGTCTGAATTTGATTGAAGATATGTGACTTATAACTATCTGAAATCATTTTACAATCACAATGTTTTCCATTTCTCCACAGTAGGCCTACCATCTTTGACTATTAAAGATCCTTCCAAAAAATTCAAGATATCCATTGTTTTCACACCCAAGCCACACTCTTTTGCTCAATCCATGCACATATTCACTTTTTGTATTATTATTTCCTTGCTGTGATGTAGCCAGTAGAAACCATTCAGTTTCCCTTCTGCGTGTATTTCTATGATTTTGCTAACTTTCTTCCTTTTGCAGTAGTGTCTCTGGTCAAATTTTTGAATTACATCAGCTTTCCTTATGGGCTAAACACTTTTTTTTACCTTTCCCAAAGAGGAAAAGTGGTTCTTCTTTTTGTGTTACTGCACAAAGAGGAATGTACAGGGTACCTCTTTAGCTGACATGTAGATAATCAATTTCTCACAAATTGCAATCAGTACTATGTTCTTGTTTCTCGAGATTTCCTGCAAACAAGAAGTGAACATCCCAAGCAAATGAGAAACTCAGCAAAGTGCATCATCATAAAATGCTGTTCTACCCTGAAATTAAACCCTGCAGCTTTTCCCAATTTCTGCCCACGTATTCATCTTCCAAACTGGGCAGTATTCATGAGCTATCAGTCTCCCTTCCAGAAAGCATTTACACACCTGTAGCCACCCTCAAAATAAATGAAAGCATTCTTATTTCTAATCATTTTGCCATTATTCTTTTCTGTTTCATATGTATATGTATTCTTTTATTTCCTTTTTGTTTCCTTTCCAATTTGTTTTGCATAATATCTATTTATCATTCGGTGTGCTTGGGATGACTGTTGGCATGCAATGTTCAGATTATTTTGGATTAAATTTTGCTGTCAACTGAAAAATTTTTAAACAACTTTTAAACTCCAAAAGTGTCCCTAGAAATTGTCATACATACCAATCAAATGACAAACCAAAAAAGCGTCCTGAGTCAAAGGACAATGTCCCTAAACCTTGTGATTGCCAATTTTCTGTCCGTCCTTTAATATCAATATTGTTATCCTTGCAGTTGACATGCATGTTTTGAAAGTGCAGCAAAGCCAATGGCTTTTTTCCTGTAGAATATTTTGATATTTAAGCAGGTTTTTGTATCAATAAAAAGAAGAAAGATTTGAACATCATTGACAAAGCCAACATCCCTCAGACACAAGCTACTGTTTGCATATTACATTGTCTATAATTTCTTGGTTATTATTTTACTCTTTGTGTCTTATCTTGTGTGCAGAAGCTGCTGTTTTCTCTAAAATAAGAATTTTGCAAACACTTTGATGTTGAAAGAAAGAAAAAAAGATGATTTACAGATCAGCAGTTGCGATCTTAACAAATTTAATTTGTAGAGGGAGACAAAGTGAAGAAACTCGCATCTCTCACTTTGATGTTCATGAAAGTTTGGTTTGTAAAGTTTTGGCAGACAAGTTCCAAAGATCATGAGAAAACAAAGGCTTAACAAAAAGCACACTCCCATACCGTACTGCTCACGGTATGATGCATGAGTTTTCTTCAGTTAAAGTTAATATTGTTTTCTATCATTAATTTTATTATGTTTTTACCCTTTTACCTTCTATTGATTTATTTTCACATATATCGTGTATCTTACCCTTTTAAATGCACTTTTATTTCTTTACTCTGTTTTTATATCTATGATTTTTTTTGGCAAACTTCTGTTCATCATTTGGCTCCATACTACTCCCTTCACTTCCCCCTTTGACCTTCTACATTGACCTTTGACCCACCATGTGTGACCCTTGATCTGATCCCTGCGCATCATCAATCCATTATCATAGACTCAGAGCTGGCGAATTCATTTAGCTCCTCAGGTAATTACAAATCGTCGCTGGGGCGACAAGACCTCGTATCTACAAAATGTCAAATGTTCAGGAGAGCACAAAAACATGGCAGCCAAAGCACTATATCAAGTGGGATAGCCTTTCCTTTGACGTGCTGTGGTGGCTTCATTTTGGGGGTATTACAGCTAGGATTTGGACAGGACATCACTTAACTGATTATCTGACCATTAATCCAAAAAAGTCACTTTCACCAAAATTTCAGATACGAGGTCTTGTCACCCCAGCTACTAAATGTACATCAGTCTTTAGCCCTATTGCTTTTCACTGGTGAATGAAAGTTTGATCTTTCAAACCCAATGCCTCGTAAAGTGCCACTGTATTACCATATTGTGCCATCTTCATGTCTGCTGTTTCCAATTTTTTAAAGATGCTCAGTTAGGTATCAAGGTGTATTTGTGGATCTTACTCATTTTTAGAGACAATACTATACAATCACACAGATTTTAGTTTTACACTTGATAATATGAAATGCTCTATGAGCAGTGTGTGTGTGATTGTAAAATAACTTCAAACATACATTTCATACAACCAAGACCCTGAAAGATAAATTTGACAGTCTGTATGTCATTTAGTATTTTGTTTTGAATCAGTTTAGCCTTCAATCAAATTGCTAAATTACTCTTTGTACAATTGCATATCATTTAGATAGATTTTCCATTGCAAATGTAAAATGCAGATATAAGGCTAACATTGGCATATCAGAAATTATTCATCAAACTGCTTCATGCATATTCATGATTATCAAAGATGACATGTAGACAGTGAAGCTCATTACATGTGCAAACCTTTCATGTTCTCCTGCCATTTTGTAGTCCAGATTTCCTTAGTCCCACCCATGCCTTTTTCATGATGTTTTTACCATCTCTCTGCTCCATCTTATTTCTCCTTCCATCATACAATCCTGTAGAAGACCCCTTTGTGGAAGAATTCTCATTCTCAGGTAACAAGAACAATTGTTCTTTGCAACAGAGTCAAGTGAAATTATTTAACATGTGTAACTGGTACATTTTCTTTCCAATGTATATTTCATACTTGTGCACAAGCTTGCATTGAAAATGCGCTTTGCAATATTCCCGGGCCCTGTTTCATAAAGCTGTTCGTAAAGTTACGAACGACTTACGAGCGACTGGTGATCAGTTCTGTTGTGCTATACTTATCAGAATTTCCATAATTCAGCACAAGAACTGATCACCAGTCGCTCGTAAGTTGTTCGTAACTTTACGAACAGCTTTATGAAACACCCCCCAGGTTGAGATGGTGTTCGTCCATTTCGTATTTGTTTGTTTGTATATATTTGTTGTGTTTTGTTTCTTAATCCCAGCTAATAGTTCAGTTTTTATTTCTGTTAACATATTGTGGCATGTGATGCGAAGCTATTAATGCTGTTGACTACTGACTGTTACAGACATCCTTGTCAGGTTCATGTGCATACAGGGTTTATATTATTGTGTTTACGTGTTTGTGTGTTAATTTTGACAATGTGGTATTAAATTGATATAATTATGGCACATATTATTTGTACATATACATGTATGGATAGAAATAACTTTCTTGCACACTATAAAGAGCATGCTGTTTTGCCCCTCCAGCAGTGTATGTACTTTTACTTCATTTCTTTTGGCATATTCTGTGAAATTCTACATGTCGCACAAGTAGATGTATATGTACCTCTGAGATACATATACTTGTGCAAAGTTCTTTAATTCCATCCAAAGTAATGTGTGCATTTCCTTGGATTTTTTTAATTAATTTCTATGTTATATTTAAGGACTTGTGTAAGAGGCTTGCATTGCCAAAGGGTGCATGTTTGAAATCACATCGCAATGTTGAATAGGATCTTGCTGGTTCTGTGTTGCACACCATGCTTGTGCTGCAAAATTTCTTGTGAAATATCTTTAAACTTTGGAAATAAACTCTACCCGAGCTGGAATTTCATATCAAAACTGGCAAGGTTTCACAAAAGTTGTGATTGTCATTGACACTTTATCAGTCATTGGATCTCATACATGTTTATTTTTAAAGGCAATTGTTTGTCACATTCTTAAGACCCCATAAAGCCCTCAGAATAATTCAATGATTCTTGTGCACTTCAACATGGATAATTTTTTTAGAAAAGCAGTTGAAAGATATACCTTTGAGATAAACTTCCAACCAGTATTTCTCTACATAAGGCTGTATCTTCTTTTTCTCAAAGGTTGTGTGTACTAATAGTGTGTTGAAGTCAATTTTACTTTGAAAGACAGACTCGTTTGATTCATAGCAAGAGGCAGGCTGATTTTTCCATGTCAGGTTCAGAATTCACAAAACCTTTTTTTTTTTTGATTGACCAGAGTGATATTATTGTCCGCATTAATAGGGTATATATCTACTTCCACTGCACATGCACTTTTTGTTGCTTTGAGCTTCTTAATATACACTTGTACATGATTTGCATGTATGCTTAATTTTAAGAATTCTTATAATTTTATTTTAGATGACTCCAAATAGCTTCAATAAACAATTGTTGTTCTTTTGTGTGAGTGAACATACAAAAGCCGATTCGGAATTATTATCCAGAAAATAATCAAAAGCTTTCAGATATTGCATGTACGATATGTGACCGTGCACCTCAAAACGAACATAAAGTCGCACACACTGATTTCGCATGAGGACTGAAAATAAGTGAAATGGGTCAACCTAGCCGAACTTGACTTTTCATATTTTCTGAAAGAACGGGTCTTCTTTTACATTATGCTAAAATTTGGTATCATAAATCGGGCAGGAAAGTGTGTTTTTTTTAGCAGTTTATCTCAAACATTTTTGGTAGAATAGTGTGATTAGGCGTGTCTTTAGAATCCCTTTTTCATTTCTGAAAAACCTTGTCCTCACTCTTCACTTTCAACTCTGATAACTTTTGACAAGATAGTGCTATTGCTTTGAAAGTTGGCATTAATTATGGACAGAATGTGTTAATGAGGCATGCTTAATTTCAGTTTAATCTGATAATCCCTTTATTGTTGTTACTCTGGTGGTTAACTTCCTGTTTTTTGTCCCATTCATCGCACAGCCAGCACGGTTTGGTAAAGATTGAGCGCTTGAATAGACACTGTACTTCAGAGCCTCTTTTCTCAGTTCACACTTTTCCTGAGTTTGTGCTTTCTTTCCAATATTTAGATAGGTTAGGAGAGTCCATTTGATTTGAGTTATACATCATTTTAAAGCTCAAAGTCTGCTCTTCCAGAATATGGCCTTAACTAGAAATTCATGTCTGGCGACTTTTTGTTTGTTTTGAGGTGCAGGGTCACATATGTACAATTATGCATGAGCATGCAGATATTGTCAATTCAGTGAGTTGATCCTAAGGTCTACAGTTATTTGTTCTATTGAATCTTAGAAGTCTATTGAGAATTTAATTGGAAGGATTTTTTTTTTAGACAAAGTAGCAGAGACACGTGTTTCACAGTGTCATGTACATATTGATGTGAACTCAATTAGGATACAATTTTGCATAACTTGAGATATTTTATGGGGTATGCTATAAAAATCCAGATAGAAATCATGCTCAATTTATTCGTTAATCTGTCAATAATCAATCAGTAGGGCCTATCCAACCTCGACAATTTTTTTTCATTAATTTCGTGAGATGCAAGGTAAATTTGAGATCAGGTTTGAGCTCAAAAGATATGTATTTGTTTCAATATTTAATCAACATCAAATCAAACACCATTAATTTACTTGGGTTACAGAACATTAGTTGATAGTTAACCATTTACAAATTGAAGCCAATCCTAATCTGTACTTCATGGATAAATTTCCAGGTGTTTATCCTTTCCTAAGTGTCAACAAAGAAATATTTAGGTCCCACATGTTAAGCATGAGTGTTTAAATGTTCATCATAAAAGTCTCAAACTAGTGAAGGATTTGTGTGGGGTTTCTTTTTTTTTTTCAGTATTATTTTGTTGGTGTTATTAACAGAATTCCACGTCAACTAATTACCTGTACTTTATGTGAAACTGGAGAACACTTACAAAACACATTTTTGTCTTATGTAACTGTAACGTAACATTAATATTTAACCAGTCATATATCATCTAAGTATTTACTTCACACTCTCTTGTGGTGTTAATCATGACGGTTTTGATGACTTAAGTTGCGATGAGTACAACTTTTATACTTTATTAACATTTGGTTTGCAAGTTTTATTGTCGCATTTGTTGACATTTCTGTGATTGTGAGGTGGTATATAATTAAACAATAATTTGCGGTGACCCATGCTTGTTATTCAGGATCTACGTTTGCAGTTTCTGGAATACCCGTCTATACCTGATATTCAGTGCTTGCCACTTATTTGCATATTGTACCAGTGAATTAACATTGCCATTTATATGCATCTCACTTTGGTAACCATCTTCTGTCCAAACTTAAATACCCCTAGGTGTTTAAAGAATGGCACACTTTTAATCTTGAATAATTCAGAAAGTACACATCAGGTCATATTGAGATTGATGTTATGGTTTATTGCTAAAAGATACAAGTTTGTTTGCGGTGGTTTGCAAACAATATCATAAATCAGTTTTATGAAGTTCATGTTTATTTTTGCAAGTTTTGGCTATCAAATCTTGAGCCAAATTGTTGTGTGTCCATTACAAATGAGTTTGCAGTGAGCATCAACAGTGATGTATAGTGTTCTGTCTCTGTGTATTCTTGTGTATTAATCGGTGTCATTATGTTATGTATAGTGTTCTGTCTCTGTGTATTCTTGTGTATTAATCGGTGTCATTATGTTATGTATAGTGTTCTGTCTCTGTGTATTCTTGTGTATTAATCGGTGTCATTATGTCATGTATAGTGTTCTGTCTCTGTGTATTCTTGTGTATTAATCGGTGTCATTATGTTACCCCGTTGTATCTGGTGTAGATGTGAACATAGCCGGTCTGCTGGTCCAGCGGGTCTCGCTGACCAAGTCCAGACTGGTCATCCAAGATATCACGGAGGACGACACAGGAATCTACACCTGTGCTGCTGAACCAAAGAGGGAGACTATCATTCTCAACATCTACAGTGAGTGTTTGGTGTTCGGTGTTGGGTGTTCAGTGTTTGTCCTGGTTTGTCTGTTCCTTGACGAATACTTTTGCTACTGTGTTCCATTCATGATATTCAATGAATAAACAAGGATTTGAAATGACAGGTATGAATTTATTCCGGTGCGGTGTATGTTGGTTAACTGGTCACATAATTTTAATAAAGAAGTGTATGTGACTATGGCTTGCAAATTAGCAACTTGATTGTTCGCAGAAGAGATCCTCTTGTAATATGAGCAGTAGATCACTCAAACCAAGAAAACTAAAGATTTGATTCCCCTATCTGTTTTAATACATTTAAGATTATTCCATCTTCACAGAGCATAAACTAGAAGGAATGTTATGTAAATCCTTTGTCAGTAAAATGTTTAATAATTGAATTCTTTATAAATTGCAACATAATATTCACAAATTGCACAGTGTATGTGTAGTAAGAGGCATAATTCTTAACATAAACCTGCAAAAGGATAAAAATATCATTAAAGACAATTCTTGTGTCGTGTGAATCTCCTTGAAGAAAAGAAAATCTGTTACACTTAATCTGCAAATGGAACAAAGAAGAAAAAAATAATAGTTTTAGTGTTTGTTTGCTCATCACATTTTGACCGGACTTGTTCTTTAACTATGTGCTTTTTACTTCCACCATAGTTCCGAGATGCCTTCCCACCTGTCAGAACGGAGGAGACTGTGTGGAAGGGGTGTGTCAGTGCTCCCCAGAGTACACCGGATCCCACTGCCAATACTCATGTAAGAATCTCTCACAGGGGAGGGGAGGGATTGTAGGATATGAAATTAGTTTCCAGACATCTGTGCCAGTCAGCAAAGAAAGCATTCCAGTGGACGTGCCAATCAGTAAATACAGTGCACTAGGTGTTAATGATACTCGGTATTGTGATCAGTGGTTGCCATAGTGATCAGTGATGCTGAGGAAATCTGATGAAGGCAGTCCCTCATGCTATGGTAATGAAGATGATGGTGATGATTTCAGAGCAGCCAAACCTCTCCGATCCTGCAAGGGGATTCTTGAAACGAACGAATAGAAATATTTCTTTATCTAGATAAGAGTCTCTGATCTTGCAAGAGACTTCTTGAAACAATTAAACAAATAGAATGATTAATTTCTTTAGATAAGAGTCTCTGATCTTGCAATAGGCTTCTAAAGCAAACAAAAATAGATTTTTCTTTATCTTGATAAGAGTCTCATTTCTTGCAATAGGCTTCTTGAAACAAACAAATAGAAATTCTCTTTATCATGATAAGAGTCTTGTATCTTGAAATAGACTTCTTGAAAGAAACAAGTAGAAATATTTCTTTATCTTGATAAGAGTCTCTGATCTTGAAATAGGCTTCTTGAATCAAACAAATAGAATATTTCTTTATCTAGATAAGAGTCTCCGGACTTGCAATACACTTCTTGAAACAAGCTAATAGAAATATTTCTTTATCTTGATAAGAGAACACCTGACCTGATTTCTCTCTAACGTATCATGTCTCACAGATGAAGATGACTTTGAAGTGGTCTTCACTCCCAGCTCGGATGTGAGACCATCACCTGGAGAAGGATTCAACATCCGCTGTGAGGTCCAAGGCCCCATCCTGTTGGAACGGCCCATGTGGACCGGGCCTCTGGGACAAGAGATTGCCCCAGCTGGGCGAGGTAAGTGCAGTCAATATTCTTTTGTCCTAGCATGGGTCTTAGTCATTACTTGTCCCAGCCTGGTCTTCGGCATTACTTAGTCTTAGCATGGGTCTTAGTCATTACTTAGTTCCAACCTAGTCTCAGTCAATGTTTAGTCTTAGTATAATCCTAATCTTTACTTAGTCCCAGCCTAGTCTTTGTCATTACTTAGTCCCAGTGTAGTCTTAGACATTACTCAGCCCTAGCATAGTCTTAGTCATTACTTAATCCCTGAATAGTCTTGTCCGGCTGGCAAATCGAGTTTGTATGTGATAAAAGGAAAAGGATATATACATAACAATTATAAAAAATCATAACAATGACACTGTCTTATTTGCCCAGGATAGCCTCATCAGTGTTCACAATGCTTCTCCAAAGTGCCCTACTATTGTCATTACCTCCATCTTTGCTCGTGATTTTTTATACACCTGGTTGAACAGGATAAATATCTTGTCTGAAGATAAACATGTAAATGTTAAGCTTGATTTGAACTTAAAATCTGCCGTTAGAAATTTAGTTCCTTGTCCAGAGTACCACAGTGTAAACTCATAACAAGGTACAGATGTTGCATTGATTAGACCTCTCTGTAGTATTAATAGAATTGCCAAAATATGCCATGTAATTTTTTATGACTCTGCTTCTTAGCTGGTAGTGAAAAGATACCTTATCATCATGAGTGTTTCAGTGGCGGATCCAGAGGGGGGCGCACCTGGCGCAAGCCCCCTCTTTATTTTTGGTTAGAACAAAAGAAAAAAAAAGAAAAAAATGGGGGTGCATATGTGTGCCCCCCCCCTTTAATTTTGCAAAGGCACCTCCCCCTTACGGAATTCCTGGATCCGCCCTTGTGTTGTGTTACTGGTGTTAATCAGAATTCAAAACCTGGTAATAGAAACCATATCATTTTGTACATGATATGAAAACATGATAATTTGCAATGTAATTTAACATGATATGGATCATGTCAATTTGTAAGAAGCTGGTATTAATGGGACTTACTGAAGTATTTTGTCAAGGTTATGGAAGTTATATACTGCAAAACACGATATTTTCGTGGTGTGAAATTTTCGCGAGCTGCTTCTAACATTCAATGCATATAGTGGAGATGAGAACTTTCATGTGCATTTTGATTTTGCGAATCTTGGCTCTCGCGAAATTAAAATGCCCTTGAACATTCCTCGTTTTACAGTAAGTTGTGGGAATGCATTCAAGTGAGTACGATTCTCTTGACCCTATTGATCTGCTCCTAGGAGGATCTGACAGTGTCCATGTGGAGTTTGAGATGCAGAACTCCACCCGTCTCCACCTGGACAGCATCACTCCAAATCAGGCAGGAATCTACATCTGTAACGCTGGACCTGTGGCCGCTGTCTATAACGTCTCCCTGGGTGAGATTTGAACCCCCGCCCTCTTGCCTTCTTTCATTTTTTTTTTTCTCTGTCTCTCTTATCTTTATAATGTGATTTGTTACTTTTTCATCATTCTTATAACTTATTTCTTTTTCCTTGCTATATTTTCATCTTTTGTTTTATTTGTTTCATGTTTTTTATTCCCTTTTCTTCCATTTCCTGTGCCTATTTCGGACAAGGTTAACAGGACTTTGTCATTGCTTTCATTTGATATGTAGTGCACAAAAGTTATTTAATCCAGGTTCAGCTCAATTAGCACGAAGAATTCATAATATCACATGATAAGATAGTTAGCAGCAAAAGGTTGTAGATCGTATGCGATATACTGTCCTTATCACTCAATGTGGGTGTAACATACACAGGAGCATGTCTTGTTTGGAGCATCTGTTTTAGCATCAATTTTGTGGAAATGTCATTCTTTCTTTTGTTGGTGATGCTTGGAGTATGTGAAGCTTATACAGACACTACAGGATTTACAAAGTGCCTTATGAGTGACTCAACTTTATGCATAGACTGTAGGAGCAAATCTATTGCTGGTAATGGAATGCATAAGGGGGACGGGAGTAGCAGAAATGGAAAAAGATTGTATCTTGTTTGCTTGTAGTTAAGGCAAACTTTCATTACACACCATCCTCCTGGGAATAGGGATGTCAACATTCTGATCCCATTATCTTTTGACATGATGACACTTTGTTAAGTCACGTACATTCAAACAACCAGTATTTGTCTCTGTGTGTGTTACTCTTCTAAAGGCCAAGATTCTGAAGGTAATAATATATTCAATTTCAGATTCATATTCAAATATAGCTAGCTTCATTTACAGTAAGATATACAACTCTGTTTCTTACTTGAAATAACTTGTTTTACTAAATGCTTTGTATTACAAATTTGATACCATTTGTTCTTATCTGTTGCTGATAACATAATTCCGTTTGCTGATTTCAAATGGTGCTTTTCATGTATCAGTAACATTCCAAATTTTATTGTGTTGTGTCTACTAGCTTTTTTTATAAGCTTTTAGATTTTCCTTAATGATACTACACTTCTTTGTCTTCAAAGTGGGGCTTTCTTTTCACAATTTGTTTTGGATGTGTAAGTCCTCTTTTGTCTTGTGTTGCAATTTCTCTGAGGATGATGTAGGATGTTCTTGCATAATCCTCTGGTTCATTAATCATAACATGTATGTGCTTGGTTTTTCATTAACATCTGCCCATTCAAATGTCCCTGCATTGGGGAATCTAATCTGAAGCATCACGCCAATAGAACCCAAGAAGGAATGTTAAACTATCCTTTCACAAGATGCACTCCATGAGCAAAAGCTGCACCAAATTCACATGAAGAACACTCCTTCATGTTTGATTTGCTGCAATAAGAGTAAAATTAACAAACACTGGTAAAGGTTTGATCAAAATTGTCTGCAAAATAAGAAAGTCATTCACCTTAATGTTTTTGAAGCAGCATAATTGATCCCATTCATATACACAGATTGCTTCATGTCTTTATATTTATTCCATTGACCTGAAGCCAAAATTTCCTTACTAAGATGAAATTAGTAAATGACAAATTATGTTTCCCTCATGAGAGACACAAAGAGTTTAGATATCTCACAAATTGATACATTTTTTTTCCAGGAGTTAGAGTTGCTTAAAGTTGTTAAATTGTGAACGAAAATGTGATTGTACTTTTATAAGATTCCTAAGTCTAGGACTAAATACAATTTGAATGGGCAGTGACTTGCTTTGATTCCTAGGTAAATAATGATTTGATTTGTGTTCGTTGAGTTGATTAACTTTCAGTGTCTAATGATTCTACATTTCGAAGAAAACTCTCCTAACCCATGTTTGCTTTTTCTGATATTTTTGTCTGTTTCTTCTATTTGTCTGTTTGCTATACATGTACGCTTTCTACTCTTCTCTTTCTACTGGGCATGTTCTGTCCCTCTAACAGCCTCGCGTTGCACACCCCCATGCTTGAATGGAGGTGTCTGCCGTGGGGGTCAGTGCGAGTGTCCAGAAACTCATATGGGTCGAGATTGCAGTCAGCAAGGTATAATTGTCTCCCTTAGCTGTATTCATCCAAGTGGGAGTAGATGCCACGAACCTGTAGCTGCATAGCCTCCCTATAGATCATGATGTGTTCCAAACTTCCACTGCACCCCAGCAACATGTTTTAAACCATATACATAATAGTTCATGTCATGCACAATCACTGCTACCATTCACCAGTAGTAATTTCACACTTACAGTGTATGCCTGTCAATCGTATCTCTCCTTGTATTGAAAAGCCAACATGTTATATTTTAGACATTTTTCATGTGCACTTGCATATTTAGCAGTTTGAAGAGACAAAAAAAAATGAATTGCCTCAGAGCAGAAGTATATGTCAAATTCAATTTCATTATATTGAATTTGAGCCAGCATTTAGTGATTATACATGTATATTAAATGGGTTAGTCAAATACCGGTTAGTGATTGGCTGAACACAGTCACGTGATGGAGGTACATTCGTTATGTTCGCCCAAGGGCGAACATTCTTGTGAATTTTCTCCCATGGGAAAACATTTTCACGTAACAAATGACAGAAGGCCTAGGACCGCGCGCACACAGTGAATTTGGCTCTGCGCGATCAAGTGCAGCGATGCGAGCGATCGAGTGCATGGTGCTGGTGGTTGACGTTGACGTATTTGACTTACCCATATGATATAACAGATGATGACTTTTGTTGTCAGGAACATGTACCAAACGTTCCACCCTCAGGGTTTGAAATGCTATTTCGGGAGGCTACAAGTCCCTCGACTTCGTCTCGGGACTTATAACCTCCCTCAACAGCATTTCAAACCCTTCGGGTGGAACATTTGGTATGTTCCCTCCCCCGCCAGTCATCATCTATATAATGTATAGCTTGATAGTAAGTAATTTCCGTGATTGCTAAAAACAGAGTAAAAAAATTGTTACAATCAACAGTTGAAGAAAAGAAAAATATTTTCTTGCATTAATGGTTGGAAGTACTGGGCTTCTAATGATGCGTGTTACAAATCTATAACTTCTAGCTGTATGTTTCTCATTGCTTTGCTCAATTTACAGTGCAAATCATTTAAGATGTATAAGTATGTATACATAAGTCTGAAGTATCTTATTCCTTAAAATTGAAATTGTTAGACTAAAAAGTTCAAAGAATTTTCTGTTTCATCCCACTACCTGTATAATGCACGGTATCACAGAGATAAGTATGTAATAAGACCCACATACACAATATATTCACATCAAGATTTAGTGTACAATAGCGTGCATGTCCATGTATCTTCAGACTTCTACATTATCTCTTCCTTTTGTTTCTGGAGTTTGTTTCTTCATCCTGATTAGTATATTTGGCTCTATTTTCATTGCGTTTAGTTCACAATTAACATACAAATGTAACACAATAATTTCCACCCTGCCCACTTGCCGTTTGGCATTCTTCTCTGAAAGTTAGCCTGTTTTCCAGACCACTTTGTAGATTCTTTCTTGGATAAGGACACTGTATGATCCTTAGACAACCCGACAAAGATTACACTATACTGATCAAAAACCTCAAAGGAGTATGCATCTAGATCCATTTCAGGATGATATAAAATCCAAGAAAGAAATCTCCTTGGTTCCAGACCTAGAAATGGAGCAGTGCTTCGACATATTTTTTATTCATGTGTGTTGACAGAAGTTGGTAAGAAGTTAACAATACGATCAACGATTTTTGGATCACAGAGAAGAATGAATTACTGTATACGCCATATACTGTAAACGTCAATATTTTCGCGCGATTAATTTTTCGCGCTGAGCGGCTCGAAAACGTATTCACGGGTTCTTAAATTCGCGCTCCGCAGCAGGTTACTTTACTGTAGTACACATTAACTGCTTTCATCCAAAGCCTCTGCTACATAGCTTGCTATGCCAGCGTACGACAAGCGACGTAGCGAGCGGCTCGAATGCGAGTACAAGCACTCAAATACGTAGTACAGCTGTGACTCTAGTACCGTAGTCACGGGGGACTGTAGCATCGATGCGTGCGGTGCACACATGCATGCTACAGTACACAGCAATCTAGGGTATCGTCTCCTCGCACAGTACTAGTAGCGTAAACATGCCTGTACATTGTACTACGTAGCAGTATCATCGATGAAGCGCACACAATTCATCCCATTCAAAATGTGCGTAGAAAATTGTGAAGATATATTCGCGCGTTTTTGAATTCGCGCTAGCCGAGCGTAGCGCGAAATCCGCGAAAATTAATGTACCGCGAAAATTTCCACGTTTACAGTATATCGCGAGTCTAAATTTTTGCAAATCGAGACGTCCCAACAATTTTGCGAGTGGTTAAATTTGCACTCGTGGAGTCCTGTACTGAATGGAGAAATGTGTACACATACGTCACATTCATATCAGGATTAGAGTCAATATTTTTGTGTGCTTTTAATTTCGCGAAGAGCAGCTGACTCGCAAAATTCGCGAAAATAAAAGGCTTGCGAAATATTCAGCGTATAGAGTATCCTAGCCATTATTTTTTTATCATGCCTGCATGGTCAATATGTTGTCTTTCTCCTATTATATTCACCTTGTTTGTGAGTACTTGCTGGTCTATGTGTCTGTCTGTTCATGTTTGTGTGTCACTATGTGTGTATTCTTATATATCACATAAATCAAATATTTACATATGTCTCTTTGTTCTTCCATGCATGTCATGCTCATCCAAAAGTCAATGCCTAGTACCTTTAATAGCAAGCAGTATTTTGTCTGTCTTTGTTTTGGTGACGTAATCATTGAAGAGTGTGGGTCCACAAGTCATTGGGAAGAAAGGGAGAGAAGAATCCAGTGGAGGAGGAGAATGAAGAAGTAGTGTAAAACCAGAAATATTCGCAGCATGAAATTTTTGCAAATTGGAGCCAACAGCCTTTTTCCCGGCATTAGATTTTCACAAATTGCTGCTAGCATACAATTTTGTGCATCTTGGCTCCTTGCCAAGGGAGATATGGAGAAATGGAAACAAAGGAAAGAGAGAGAGAGAGAGAGAGAGAGAGAGAGAGAGAGAGAGAGCATACAAAGCCATTCTATCTGTTTGAAATTTATCATATACTGTTTTCCATAATTTTCTCTTTGCTATTCAAAAAAAAAAAAATGTGTGTTTGACAGGGATTGGGAGGAGAAAATTAATGTTGCAGGATAAGGTGTCCTTTCAAAGTTAAATCTGATTCTTGAAATAAAGAAAAATAACAAATTATACTTTTAATGTGTCATTTTTTATTAATCTATAGTGATTGATTCAGGGGCTGCGGAACAGTAGGGCTACAACCCACTACCTCCCCCCCCCCCCACACCCTCCTAACACACATACACACACACATTTTTGGCTCTACCAATAAAATGGTGAAAAAAAATGTTTTTCTGTGATGTTCAGAGGGCTTCTGCCCAGAGATTCCTTCTTGGGGTGGAGGGGGTACCTTTGACCTAACCAGCAGCACTGCCCTGGAACCCACCCCCTCTGAAAAAAAATAAAAAAATAAAAAAATTGGCTCCTATAATTTGTGGTGGATGGGCAATTCATCCAGGCTGTGCAAACATCAAATATTTGGTTAAAAGTGTTCTTAATGTGGTTGCCTTATGTTGAGCAAAGTTTTTCAACATGTCCATGCAACAGAACTTTTGCATAAGTTGTGGCAAGACAACTGGCTAATTTTGTTTGACCATGTTTGTCTCCCTCTATAGTTCCAGGATGTCACAGCCAGCGACCCTGCTATAATGGTGGCACCTGTATGGGTGGACGGTGTTTCTGTCAAGTGGATTTCACGGGAGACCTGTGCCAGTTTACATGTGAGTCAGAATGGTGGATAGCATCTACAGGATACGATGTGCAACATACAAAAAGGGTTCCTTTAAAATTACTAGATTCTATAAACATATCCGTACCTAGAAAGTAGTGTATTAACCTGTTGACAACAAGTCCCGAGTATACTCTATATAAATATATATAAATGCATGTAATATGAATAAATATTAATAATATTTATAAAAATATGTAAATAAAATAAATATGTATGTATGTAAATAATAATGATATGCATAAATGCATTTTGTAGCAAAATCAGCCTCTCCTCATCGAGTTACTTGTACAGTATATATTTTTTGTAATACGTGCTTATGTGCACTTATATTTCTTTCCCCTTTTGTTGTTGCTTTTTGACAATTTGTCACAAATAATACAAGGATATGATTGTAGAGTATGGTATATTTTTAGTAATTCAATAACGCAAATGATAATTTATTGAATAGTGAAGTAAATATGAAATGGTATGTATGATATGCCATGGAATGTTGGAAATGAAGTATTTAGAACAGGAATAGCTCACTAGCAAAATTTTAACTACTATTGACAACTGTCCATATGAAGATTATGTATTATATATTATTCAATATATATTTACTATATATATTATATTTATTATATATGTTATATATATCATATATATGATATATATGATATATATCATATATATTATATGTGTCATATATATTATGTATATCATATATATTATATATATTATGTATATTATATATTAGGCCCCTATATACCAGCGTATTATATTTCCTGTTACAGTGAGCATTGATGCCAACCTGCGCATTGAGCTGGATCCGGACAATGAGTACACGGAGGGGGGCAATGTGACCTTCCGCTGCATCACCAGTGGTCCCGACGCCCCCATGAACCCTCGCTGGAGGAAGGGAGATTTCCAGTATATCAACTCTGCTGTCTTTGGTAAGGCTTGGTGTTGAATATATCCCATAGTGCTGTGCCTGTATGCTAGGGACAGATTCTAGCATGGAGGGGGTTAATTATGGTGGAAGATCAACTAGGACACCATTCTCTGAAACTATTCAAATAGTTTTCCTTTCACAAGGGACTCTCTCTTGTGTTTCTGGAGCATTCATAGCAACCATATAATTATGGATGTTCTGTTGTTGTCCAGATTTACACCACTTTCATTTTATGTGGAAGACATTCCCCATTCGCAGTAGGTAATATATATGCCAAGTTGATAAAAGTTTAGGAAAAATTGTGTAACAAATCGTCCCATTTATCGAGAGGGGAAAATCAAATATTGCTCTAAAGATGCTGCCCTTTGTGAAAATCCATGCATTCGTACATTATCTGACATACAATGACTGCACATCTGATTTTCACTGTTGATGCATCCAAAAGTATTGAAGTTTAAAACTGGTAATTCTTACTGTGCTGTGTTTACAAGGTTTAGCCCATAATCTTCATCCTTTGCAGACACTCATGTCAGAAATGATACATTTTATGCTACAAAACGTACCCTTGTATCTTCCAGGAGAATCCAACCACATCTTCACGACGCGTAAATCTGGTTTCACCACGGAGCTCCAGATAACTAACGTGTCCTTTGCCGACAGCGGGACATATGCCTGCAACGCTGGTCCATTACAGCAATCCATCTCTGTTACTATCCATAATACTAGTAAGTATTTCTTTCTTTTTCAAAATGGTACAGTGTACAAAAACTACAACCAAGTTGAACTAAAATTTCTGCTACTTGGAAAAATTCTATAAATAAATACATGTACAGCTGTCAACAAGCATGAAATATAAGGTTAATGTGTCTTTGAGATGAAATATGTGGATTTTGAAAGAAATGCATGTGTTTAAGATTAAAAAGTTTATAATTTTGCCCTTCAAAATATTATTTTTATTGGGCATTAATAGGCCTATTATTTCTGTGTACACTGTGTATAGTGTACATCTGGGTATAATGTACACGTGCTGTTTGTATAAGATGAAAAAATATTCTGTTTACCTTGAATGTATTTTTTGTTGTCTGCCTATCTCCCAGCTGCATACTCCTGCATCCCTCGCTGTGTGAATGGAGGACAATGCATCGAGGGAATCTGTGTGTGTTCAGAAGGTTTCTTGGGCGAGGCTTGTGACAGGATTGGTGAGTCTAGCTTGTGGTAAAGCTCCTCCTTAAACTCCAAATAAAGAGTCAAGTTTATAAAGCTCCTCCCTACTGTATATGCCTAATAAGGAGTCCAGCTGTTGTTAGAACTCCTGCCTACTTGCTTGATATGGAAAATTGAGATGTTGTGAATACTAGTATGCATGAAATCTCCTTTTCATAACAGAGACATCTTCTGTGCTTTGAGGTTAAAAGGTCCTGTTTACCTTTTGCGAGCAGTGATTTTAAAAAGGCTAAAGATATCGCTTTTGATGCATATGTGTAGGTCAGTTGTATCACAAAACATCCTAAAATTTTTGCATTAAAGCCTCAGATACAAGGAGATATCATTATTTTTCTGATTAAACTATAACTGTAGACAGTTTAGTCTGGAGTCATTTTTATTATAAATATTGTTCACATTTTATACATTTAACAATACTTAACATAGATTATACTGGTTCAAATTTTTACTTTGGTTGTTTCTATCCCTAACTCACATTTTAGAACTATTTTCAAGCATTAATGCTGTTTTTGTTTTTTTTTAATCTGCAAAATGGTAAGTTATGCTTTTAAGGAGAAAAAAAAACCTAGAAAGTTGTATTAACCCGTTCCTTACGGGAACCTGGTTTACCAGGTTCCCAAAGTGAAGACAAGGGTGCCTGCTTCAGTGGCCTAAATTCGTGTTTCTTTGTGTTAAAATGCTCAGAAAAGTGGGTTTGATAAAAAGATCAGAGTTTATTCTACCAGGATTTGTTCTCCTGCTGTTAAAAAAAAGGGGGTTTACAGTATTATGTACCTTTTCCTGATTTAGTTTTTTGCTTGTTCTGCTGTAAACTCGTACGAACATGTACATAATGATCAAGGCTGAGATCAGTTAGAAATGCGGGTTCGCTGACCCCAGTCACCTCATTCAGGTACCTGGTTTTGTGTAGAACAAAAGATTCTGAGAGCTCATCAGCGCACGCTCTATTCATACCTCGCACCCGATATTTCCATTGTTCACGGGCACATGTAGTTGACCGTAGAAAGGGGGACACAATGAACCGCTTGACTGCCTTCACACAGCTGGATTACCAACCTGTGTGCCTCTCTGTCGACGGGCGAAAAGAATCTCGTTTGGGGGCATTAAAGGCACTCAGAGAATTGAGGAAGGAACGGGTTAATATGAAGCATCCCGAAATAGCATCAATATGAGCTGCATGATTTTTAATAGATTAAAAATCTCGTAAAGACCATTCATTCTTGACTAGTATTTATTCATATGTGATTCACTCAACTGTTCGTCTCTCTGTTTCAACAGCGCCCTCATGCATTCCGGAATGTGAGAACGGAGGAGAGTGTGTCGGAGGAGAATGTCGATGTCCAACGGGCTTCAATGGGTCGGCGTGTGAGCTACAGAGTAAGTCTACGTCAATTCCAAATTCAACTGTAGGGCCTACTCATAGTGGTGCACTCATAGCTGTGATTGGATTCAGTAATAGTGTTCTATACTTCACTACACTGTGTATTAAGCCTATTTGATACTTGATTTTGGTAGATTTTTACCAGTATATCACCCACTGTTGTCCACAGGCATCCATCGTGTATTATTCCTTTTCTCGATTTCAAGCTGTGCTGTAATACCATAGACCTTTTAAATCCTTACATACAAGTATAGATATGATGAGGCTGTGTTTAACCTTTTTTGTGCTAGAGACTGAACAGTGTGAACAAGGCTATGGGTTTTGGTACTGTAAAAGTGGATATCATTTGCACAAGTAATTTTTCGCGCTCGGCCGGATAAGATAGATTTCGCATGTTTTTAGTTCCGCGGAATCAGGACATTAACTACTGGAATATATGGCATGCAAAAATATTTCCGTGCTTTTATTTTCGTGCCAGCTTCTGGTTGCGCAAAATGCACAAAAATTTCCACTGTAAAGACCATTACAGTATGCCAATAGACCCTCAAAGCATGCAAAAGGTTAATTATTGCTTGTTAAAATAATTCTATTTATTTGTCGCCCTCTGTTGTTTACAGTCATCCAGCCCATGTCCATCTCAATCCTGCCGGAGGAGGGTCAAGTTTTCTACACAGGAGAGAACATTGCCTTCCTCTGTCTCACCCAGGGGACCTTTGCCCCACAGAATCCCAAGTGGAGGGAGCCTAGCGGCCGCATCGTGGGCAACCGCCAGACCAGTGAGTCTTGGGATGATACCTGGGCACCGTTTCATCAAAGTTGTCAGCCCTGACAAGTTGTTAGTCTCTGACAACTACCATAGTAACAGTCAGTGACCAGCGCATCTCAGCCGATCAAAACCAAGGATTTTACTGACGGTGACTGACAACTTGTCAGGGCTGACAACTTTCATGAAACAGTGCCCAGTTCTTGGTATCTTGGGACCGCACACATGTCTGTACACTTTCATCATCATCCCCAAAGATTGAAATGAAATTGCTCACATGGGTGATAACATAAGAAACACCTACTCTTTGCCTCTTTTGCTATTATTGTGTCATCAATTTGACATGATTATCATGATAGCGAGAAAAATAAATGCATGAGAAATGCATATTTTTTTGTTTGTCATGGATTATTAAGCGTGACACTTTCAAAAAAGCAATAAGATCAGAATATTTTATCATTGATATGGTTCAGGGGTTGTGGTGGCAAGAATGGCAAAGAATTGTCATTTTCACAGTTCAGTATCCATGGACAATTTCATCCTTTGCAAAGATTGAAATGAAATTGTTGACGTGGGTGATGACAAAAGCAAAATTGAAATCAATTTGATTTCACCTCATTAAGAGATTTTTTTTCTTTTTTTTTCTTTTTTTTTTTTTGGGGGGGGGAAACTGATATATTTTGAAGTAATAAGTTTATGTCGCTTAATCATAAACTGTAATACATGCATCTTCTTGTGTTGTACTTGCATGTCACAAAAATCATATTGATAAAACTTCAAGTGAGTCACATACAGTATTTTTGGAAGTTATATGTTTTGAAGTAATAAATTTTTTATGTCACTTAAGCATAAACTTTGTGATGCATGCATCTTATTGTGCTATATTTGCATGTCACAAAAATCATAAAACATCAAGTGAGTCATATACACTATTTTGTAAAATAATATCAATGGTTATATTGCTTTAGTGTCATCCATCCATGTCATGCCTTTCCCCCTCTTCCTCCAGGTGAAGACCGAGTCTTTACTTTTGATGTGAACGCCACGGCAACCAGACTCTACATCCGCCCCTTGGCTGAGGGCGACACAGGGCTGTACACGTGTGCCACCGGTCCACTCAACAGTACAGTCTTCATCACCATAGAAGGTAACAATACTGGATGTTGTTGTATACATCCTACACGTGACATATTTTCCTTGATGCCTGAGAATAGGAAGATGAATGTTAATGGTAGATATTTTCAACAGAGTTGTTTTTAAAACTGCAAGGACTTGTCTTCCGGCTGATGCTAGTCTGATACCAGTTTTCACAAATGAAGAGTTTTAATTGCAAAATGAGCTAAGCGCTATTTTTAAACATTTCAAAGTAAGTCCATCATCAAATCAAGTAAAATTAAACCTTTTCAGCAATACCTCACTTGTGACATAACAAAAAATATTCTCGAAGTTAGGAATAAAAATATCCTGTATTTTCCTGTTATTTTCTTATTTTTGTAGCATCTTTAATTACAAATATCTCAACTTAACAAGAATGGAGTTAGCTTGTTTTGCAATAAACTCTTCAAATGCAGAAGAGTGAGAGCTTTACTGATGAGATATACATGTATTGTTCCTCAAAACCATGGTGCAGTTTTACAATGCGTGTCCAAGGACAGGGACTCTTATTGTGGCACAGGGAAAATATTATCATCCTTGTTCCTAAATGGTGGTTGCCATATCGATTGATTTTGCCGTCATCGCCGTAGGCCCTATGTATTGTAGGCTTTTTTTGTGTCCATCATAAATATGTATCATTTGTATTATTTTGTTCAGATTTTTATTGGTCAAACAGTAAGTTTTGTTTTTAGTTTTTAAAGATGTGTATCATCATTATCACCACTACCATTACTTTCTTTTTGTAATTATCTTGACCATTACCACAATCAGTATCTTAAGGATTTGTATGATTACATTTATCACACTTTACATCATGATAGACAAAGTTTCCAAAATGACTTTTACTTTGCCTTTTCCCACAGAGCGGCCATGTCCTTTGAACTGTGCTAACGGGGGAACATGTGAGGACGGCGTGTGCCTGTGTCCCACCGGCTACCAGGGGTCATTCTGCCAAATCGGACGTAAGACTATCACATTATATCCTTCGTAGTTTTTTTACATTGCCACATGAAAATGTTTGATACAGGTGGTACGAGCGTCAGAAACAGACCACTGATGCTTTCCAATCCAAAAGAAGTTGACAGTTCAGATCTTTATGCCCATTACAGGGGATTGCATGGCTGTAATCCAATAAAATTGTTCAATTAAGAGTTTGGTTCCTTTTCTGATTATTCTCCTGTACGACATATTATTTTTTATATCTATACAGTACTGACCTGGTAAAGATGGGAAACTAAGAAAAAGATCTGATTCAATATCATCCAGAATTGATATAGTTTGCATATCAGTTAAAACGGGAAAAAAAAAGTTTTCTTATTATGGAGGCTTCTAAGAAAGATTTCTGTATTGATAATCAAAGCTTGAATAAAGACATCAAAATGTGAAGAAGTTGTAGATGTTTATGGAATATAGTGTTTTTAAAGGCAGAACTGATTTTTGATATAATTATGTGTACATATCTTTGGTATTTGTGTAGATGAGTTTGCTCATTTGCACGTATGCCGATATCTTTCTCTATTTTGTCAAGTACAGTGATTGCAATTTTTAAAGGGACTGTACAGTACTGGTTGAGGTGGGGATTCATGTTTTGAACATTCCTAAGTGATATAATGAGAAACCTCTTATGAAATATGAAAGAGCATGCAATTTTAAGAAAGTTTCAACGTTTATTTGATGAAAATTGGTTTCTAAATGGCTGAGATATCCAAAAAAGTGATAATAATAAAAGGCGACAGGCCACGCCTTTTATTAGGATCTCTTTGTTTCACCTTGTTTTTGGATATCTCAGCCATTTCAAAACCGATTTTCATCAAATAAACTTTTGATACCCCTTAGAATTGCATGCTCTTTGACATCTCATAGAATGGTTTCTGAATATCTCTCAAAACGTTAAAAGCTAAATCCTCACCTCGACCAGAATTGTACACACCCTTTAATTATTTGTTTTTTTATTAGTTGGGATCCGGTCTTCCATCGTCATCATACCAAGTATCGAGAAGAGTCCAATGGTTGGTGAGGACATCGAGTTCCTCTGCCGAACCAGTGGACCTAACGCCCCTCGCTACCCCTTCTGGAGAAATCCATCCGGCAGAATCATTTCTTCCAATCCCGCTTGTGAGTTTCTGGATTTTGATTCTTTATTTTTAGCTTTTTTTATATGCTGCACTACATTTTCTTTATTTTATCTGTCTGTCATACTGTAATTTTTCTTTGTTTTATCAAGATGTGTTTATAGTTCACTTTTATAAATGAAGGATTAATTTCACTCATTGATCTCTTGCTGCAGTTCAGACATATTTGAGAGTTATTCAAATTCATGAATTTCTTCCGTCGAGATGTTTTCATTGCAACTGATTGACAAATTGCCCTACATCGACGTAAATAAGCACTGAATTGATCAGTGTTTTAGTAGTAGCCATGATAAAAAATCATGGGCGTACATACTCGAGCAGGATTCGAACCTACGACCTCCTGATCACCGGACAGGCGTCATCTCCACTAGACCACCGAGCTTTCGCCTGAAAGGAAGCGTTGGTTTTAATCCTTATAGTGGAGATAACGCTTGTCCGGTGATCAGGAGGTCGTAGGTTCGAATCCTGCTCGAGTATGTACGCCCATGATTTTTTATCATGGCTACTACTAAAACACTGATCAATTCAGTGCTTATTTACGTCGATGTAGGGCAATTTGTCAATCAGTTGCAATATTTGAGAGTGTTCTTTTTATTTTGCATAAAAAATGCACATACACTAGGTATAGACTCATACACAAGAATAGCTGTTTTCCATTTTCTGCATCATCCAACATGATGATAGGTTGCATTTGATGCACAAAAGTGCAGTGATTATGAGAACATTGTTGACATGAGTTTGATATTACCATTCTTATTTTCGACGTGACAAATTATCTGTGTACAAAATGTAGTTGAAGTCAGTCCATTATTTCTTCTTCTTTTTTTTTTGTCAGACCGAGATGACCGCATCTACACCCAGAGACTGACCAGCCATGAAACCAAGCTCATCATTCACAACTTTACATCAGAGGACATAGGTGTCTACCGCTGCAACGGTGGACCCCTGACCACCACCTTCACTATTGTACTTGCAGGTGTGTGGCATGAGAACCAAAGACTTTCTTAGTATTAAATTCATCTGAATTCACCCTCTCTTTTTTAGCATGCTATAAAAGTGGATATTTTCGCACGACTAATTTTTCGCGCTCGGCCAGGTAAGAAGAGTTTCACATGTTTTTAATTCTGCGGAATCAAGACATCCACTTCTGGAACATATGGCAAGCAAACATATTCATGTGCTTTTATTTTCGCACTAGATTCTGGTTTCACAAAAGGCACGAAAATTTCCACACTGCAAAAATTTCCTCTTTTACAGTAGGTGTTGTGATTTTGTTGTCCTACCAATAAAATCAATGTAGTGATATCATTGGGAAAAGAGATGTACAATAATGCAAATCAACAATACAGAGAAATAAGGACACAGTGCCGTGTATGCTACCTTTATCATTTTGATGTTGATTTTTATTTCTGCTTTTCTTTCTTGGAAGAGTCATTTCCTTCAAGGAAAACAAAATCTTCCTGTCCTCTTGAGGAAAAATCTTTTAGCCTTTTAGTCTCGGTTGTCAACAAAGTCAAGAGGCAAAGTGGTAGATTAGGAGGTCAATATAACATAATTATATGTTGAACAATACAGATCTTAACAATGTATTGATTGATTTAGAGGTCAATATAACATATGATGCAGTAAATCTCTTAACAAGGTACAAACATTGTACATATCACGATGCAAAGGGATTGATTAGGAGGTCAATATAATATGTATGTTGCACAGTATTTACAGCGTACACTATAACATGCATATAACATGCATTGTTTTAACTCAGAACGTTCCTGTGAGCCACCCTGTGCTAATGGAGGGACCTGTAACAACGGTGTGTGTGAGTGTGTGGATGGATTCATTGGGGGACACTGTGAACTCAGAGGTAAGAGATGCACCAATTCCAGGCCTTATTTTTATTATTATTATTATTATTATTATTACCGTTCTTATATAGCGCGTAATACCTTTGGAAAGGTCTCTATGCGCTTTAGAGGGGAAACAAAGAGATAACCAGGAAAAGGTAATTACAGAAACAATAAAATGCTGCATAAATCATCATCTACAATCACTATGTTGCTTTCTGAACAGATACGTTTTTAAAAACGTTTTTAACTTATTGATGGAACTCGCATGTTTTATATCACTTGGGATGCTGTTCCACAGTTCTGGGGCGGCATGCCTGAAACTACGTTTGCCATAGTAGCTTGTTGAAATGGAGGGTATCACATATAGATCCTCCCTTGATGACCTAAGAACTCTCATAGGCTCATATTTTACAAGGAGCTCTGAAAAGTAAGAAGGAGCAATTTTGTGGAAACATTGATAAACAAGCAATAAGATGTTATGTCTGTAGAACAACTTTTTCTATGTTCAGACTGTTGGCAAAGTCAGTCATTTTGTCATCCCTAAGAAGGCTTTACACCATCATTGCTTGCACATATTTTTGAAGTCACCTGATTTCCCAAATCATTTATAAAATGAAAAGTTTATATAGTGGAGTTTGAAAAAAGCAACTAGTAGGGATAAGATGTATGTAGTTCTCATAGACACCTGCCCAAGTATTCTCGGGATTTGCCTTCAGTGGGTTAAATTATGTTGTATCTTGTCAAGAAATTGACGTAATATGCAGTTTATATTCTGTCTTTATGATATAATATTTTCATGTCTACTTCTATAAAGGACTTTATCAAAGAAAAAAGTAAGCGAGCATTTATCAAAAATAAGTATGTAAAATCAATCTGATGATTGGTATATTTTGCATGGCACAGCCAGTTCAAAGTTTGAATCAAATTTGAAGTTGTTTTGTATCACTTTTTTTTTCTCTAAAAATTACAAATAGTAGTTGAAATATGGGTATGGCTTTCAACTCTACATATTCAGTGTGCTTTCTCAAGAGTCAGTGCCTTATTACAAACCTAAGAATGCAGAGCTGCCAACTAGTACTGATTTTCAGTAATTTCTACTGAAATTGGACAAGAATACTGAAGGTTACAAGCAAATTACTGATTTTAGAAATCATTGTCTGTGATAAATTCTATTATACTGTTAAGGATTACTGATTTTCACTCAAAAAAGGTGCAAATTACTGATTTTCAGCCATCAAAGTACTGAAAGGCTTTTACAAAAGTTGGCAGCTCTGAGAATGTTTTTCCAAATCTGTATATCTGCATATGAGCATCGATATGATGCAGTGATGAGTTAATACCATCTATTGTTTTCCCCTTCATTTTTCTTCAAACCAAACTACTGTGATGAAGGTTGCTTTCCCATGTGCATCAACGGAGGAATCTGTATGGAGGGCGAGTGTCGCTGCCCGGCGGGTTATACGGGCAGTCATTGCGAGGGCGTCCTTCCGGTCAGTATTAACATCGTGCCCAGCCACGACTCTGAGCCGCGGATCGGAGGCACCATCAGCTACCTGTGCTCTGTGAACGACACCAACCTTGTGGAACCACCGATCTGGAGGAATGCTGCTGGGGAGAACATCTCGTATGGTAAGGACAAGAAATGAAAGAGGATACCATTAAGAATTTCTTGCTGCATCTATTCTACCACTGCTATTTGAGTTTGTGACCCGCTACAACAAAAGGATCCTAAAGTCGCTGACGGGTGAGCCGAGAAAATCGAGTTTGAAGTCATATCACCAAAATCTGTCAAAACATTTGGATTTCTATTTTTAACATAATTTTGTAGTCTAATGCATCTTCTATCATATGCCGAAATTTCGAAGCTAAATGATCAAAGGAAAGGCCTGAAAATAGCGTTTTTCTTGGCCATGATTGGCTCGCCTGTCAGCGACTTTAGGATCCTTTTGTTGTAGCGGGTCACATTTGTGTTCATTGTTGAAGGTTGACCACCCTTGCAAACTGTTGTTATGGATTCTCATGTTTTACAAGCTGTTGTGCAGTTTCAGTATGGCATGGTGTTTGACCAACTTTTGTTTAGTAGGCTACCATGGATCAAAAGACAGAGATAAATTGATAATTATTAGATTGTTGGTTTCGTTTCTTCTTCTTCTTCTTCTTCTTCTTCTTCTTCTTCTTCTTCTTCTTCTTCTTCTTCTTCTTCTTCTTCTTCTTCTTCTTCTTCTTGCCAAAGGGTAAAAATTTATGTAGCATCCTTTTCTGTGTCGTATACAAATGTAGCTATGCATGTAATTCAATTCTTCAGGATACTGCTGTTCCTTATGAGAAAGATCTCAATATATTTTTTTGAAGGTTTCATATGCACTGAATGTAGAGAAACTGTCTATTTGTGTTTTCACAGTTTGGCCCACACTAGGTTGGTTTACCGATTTGTGTTGTGTCTTCATTTTACAAGATATGCTATCCTGTTTAATGCTTGTTCTGCATTGTTACATTTCATTTATGAGATGGATTTCTGAATTAAAGGCACTCAATCGTGGCGAGTGGTTTGTGCGGCACGGAGACGAACGCAACACGCTGCCTCCCCCATTCTGTATCAAATGTAGTGACCCCCGAATGAGAATAGCGCTGGCTCAATGGGTCAGCGAACAACACTCTAGACTACAAGAGCTCTGTGCTACAAATCTTCTAACCCAAAATGGCTGTCCGAGCGAGCCACGAGAGCTTCCAAATGGACGCACACTCTCAATGCGCATGCGCATGAAGAGAGGCCAAAAGAGCCACGCGTCTCCTGGCTTCTCTCCTCCAATCACCGCAGCTCGCGATGACAATGTTTGTGTATGATGCGTACACACACACGCACACACACACACGTGTCTCAGTGGTAGCATTGTCCCACACGTTTATGGATATAGCACCGAGTCTGGCATTGCGCAATTGCATGCACAAACTTCGGTCGTTCAGAGTTTACGTACCATAAGGGATGACGATCGGCTGCCTTTAAAATAATCCATACAAATGATAAGAAAAGGATGTGACATTACAGCATTTGTAAGCTTTTGATGCCCAGCTTGTGTGCTTCGGAGTCTATGTATGTGTATTTGTTTGGTTGTAACTGGTTGATTTGTTTGCATTCCAGACTTTGGTAGGATTCGGGTGGAGAGTCCGTCCCTGGGTGAGACACGTCTTGTGATCAGCAACCTGCAGGAAACGGACACAGGAGCCTACATGTGTGTGGCCGGACCTGTAGAGGGCAGCATTTATGTCACAGTCCAACGTGAGTAAATCTTGTCCACATATCACCTCATAACATGTCACTCACTGATGAAGGAGTATGTCTGCCATGAATGTACTTCACAATGTTAGTCATCACTTTACATTGTCAATTTCTTGTGAAACTAACACTTTCTGATTCAAGATGTGTGGATCGGTGTGGTTATCTTTGCTCGTATAGAATGACAAACAGTTGAACATTAATGTTAACATGAGCAATTTATTTTTTGTTGCAACCTTAATTCTGATAGATTGTGGATCTTCATGGATTTGTGTGTGTGTGTTTAGAGCACATTGCAAATGGAATCACAGTATTATATGCATGAAGATAACACAAGAGGAGAGTTTGTCACAAGTACAACTATAATAGATACATTTGATTGTGAAACAAAATTGCCACCAGAAAACAATTGTTTGTTTTGTGAAAGCATGCTTACAAGTTCATATGATGTGCTACATTTTCTTTTCTATGGCAGGTTCCCCCTTATTTTATTCTGTCTTTATCTAATACTTTTAATATGTTTCTATACCTTGTGTAACTCTCAACTATTTTAATGATACATGGTGTGAACAGTGATGTCAATGAATGACAGATTGTTTATAAATGCATGGAGTGTTTGGAGGATTTTCTCTTTTTTTTTTCTTGATGGATCTATAACATTTTGAATACTGCATGAGCTGAAATTTTTGTGGTGGTTTTATTTTCGCGAATTTCGCGAATCGTCTTTGAACCGCGAAAATAACAACACATGAAAATAATAACGCGCGAATAACTAAGTTCAGATAGACCCTTGCAACCGCGAAATTAACAACAAGCGAAGATGTCCTCCAAGTGGCAATTCGCGAAAATATCTGTACGTGAAAATTTCAGCTCGTACAGTATAAGAAGGACCAATGTTGAGTGAAATGTATGTCAATTGATAAAATTTTTGTTTTTTGCAATATTTGATGAATTTTTGTCTCTTTGTCTCCTGATTCACTGTTTCTGCACAGTGTTTGGATGAAGTATGTTTGTCTGTTTTTTTAACTTTTTTAATAACAAACTGACAAATGTAAACAAGACATGATACAGTGTACAAAGAACTACAGAGAGGCGTTTGATATAACGAGCCTGTATTCTGCATGGATTATTTATCTGTGATGTGATGTGATGTGAAGTCAAGATTGAGGAGATGCAAGGTATTTAAATCTTGGAATATAACATGACTTGTGCATGTGCTTGCAATGTATACTTCAAACTCATAAATGCTGATGATTTGTGTATCACACATTTGTACTTGTCTTTTTGATAATGGCAATGTGTTCTGCATAGTGGAAAATTTAGCAATTTTAAGTATCTAGGTAAAGAAAATTTTCCCTGGAAGGAGTTAGTTATCAAATCAATTTCTAGAACAGCTGCAAAGAGTAATTTTGCATTGAGTATTCTTGTTGTCATTTTCCATGTAGCCAACTATCAAATCCATTAAATTGAATCTGTACATTTGCTTCATTGACTGTTAGAAATGGATTTTTTTTTTGTACCTTCTCCACTAAATTATTGTATCACTTTGTAATAAACAAAATGACCATCATTGATAAGAATGCAATGAATTGTACAGTGAACAGTAAACACGATTGACGGTTTTATTGTTGTAAGTAACAGAAGCATGCACTAAACACTATTACTTTTTTGTCCTACATTATTCGATTTGTTTTACTGTAATGAATTGTTAAGGTTAGTGTAGAATTTGCCTATGCTGTGCTTGATTCTGTGACATTCACCAGAATCTACTAATCTTATGAGAATGTTTTAATTGTGATAAACAACTGTATATTATGTATCATTCTTAGACAAATGTGGATTTCAAAAGTCATATTTTTTATATTAGTTTACTTGCTGTAATTAAAATAAAATGTGTTTTTATACCAGTTCCCAGTTTCTGCCTGTATGAATATTCCTGTATTTTCTTTGATTCCAGCTGTAAGTAACATTTACATTCTCCACAAGAAGATGATGAAATTGCAATCAATCATTGACTTTAATGTGTGTAAGAAAAGTAAAACCCACAGCGAGCTGCAATAATACTGGGCAGTGGCATCCCAGTCATTGCCATGGCAATATTTGGATGCAGAAGCCTTTTTTTTTCTTTGTGATAGAAAAGAATTCTAGATGATCATGTAGCAGGTTCATGTTAGTCTTTATCTCAATGGATGTTTCCCATCAGATCAGAAAAGGACTCTCTGAGGACTATCTGTTTTTTATAATTCTCATCCCAAGTTTATTTCTAGAGGTATTGTGAGTGCTGTAGATACAGAATAATGTGATGCAGTAGTTGTGGATAGGGCATCAGCTGTACATAAGAGATGGGTGTCGGCTTGAACAGAAATGCAGTCATCAAAGCGTGGAACATCAGTTCATGTGGTGGAACATTTATCACATAATGATGTGCCAATGTCAGATGAAAATATAAGAAAAAAAATACATCCTCATATTAGGTGCTCAGTAGAAAATTCCTAGATGTAGACAAGAAAAAAGAAGAAAATAATTTGTAATTAATGAATGAATTTATAGAAGGGTTTTAAGTGCATCTAAGAGATGCTTGTAACCAAGATTTGTTACACTGCAATTTCTTTATGACAGTGGGAGAAATTCAATTTTTGCACAATTCTGATATTATGGAGGTTCATGAAGTAATTGATGAACTTTACTTGTAGAAATATATGAAGAGTTTCATAGCAAAACGAGTTTACTCCATTTTGGTCAGATTGAGATAATTGTGTTTAAACCTTTGCCAAAAAGCAAATAAAATGACAAGAAAATATGAGATTTTTTCATCTTAACTGCAGGAATATTGTTTGTTATGCAACAAAGAGGTATCATTTGAAAGGTTTGATGTTGCCCTATCTGATGGCGGACCTAGTTAAAAATATTCAAAAATAGTGCTTAACCCATTTTGCTATCAAACTCTTCATGTGTAGATATTAGTTGTCCACCAAAGATTGACATTAACCTGCACACTATGAGGTTCTTAAAGCCCCATATACTTTATACAGGGCCCAGAAGGGTGCAGAAGGTGATGGGTTAAGTAAAAGAACACAAAACATAGAGAGGAAGGTCATAAAATTTGCCATCTTACATATGGCTGTTTCATTTCACCAGTCAGTTATTTTTGGCTTAACTAAACACCATGCTCATAGCCTACAGAGTACATTTTTATCAGTGAGCATTCATCCGTTACTTCAAATAGTGTTCATAAGAATATTAGCATATATTATTTTACTATATTACGTGGTAATTGGAGTAATTTGTCTTTATTTTATAGAAATGTTTGCACATGGGAATGATTTATTGGAGTGCCTTCAAGATATCATACCTGAAAGTATCTTTCTGTGAAGAAATGAACTAACAGTGTTCCAGCAAAAAATAAATGCCAAGTATCATTTACATACTGTAGACTATAAATCTAACTTTCCTCATCTTTTGTCTAAAACTTTCATCGATCATGAAAATTATTTTTTCTTCATTCTCCGTACCAAGTCTAATGAAATCGGTAGAAAGTGTAGTGATCCAAAAGACCTGTCTGCAGGTATCGCATTATTTCATTAAACAAGAATAAAAATACACAGTTATGAATAGAAAGCCATAGTTGCAACCCTTTGAGATTTTCAATGCCATTCACCTCAACAGGGAAATAAGAGGAAATTACTTTAATGCATTGCTGTAGCAACACAGGTACTTCTGGGAGGTCTCTCCTCCATTTCATTTATTTCCAAATGAGTACGTTCCTGTGAAAATGCTTATTAAAGATTCAATTACCCCTGCACGAAACCTGTGATAAGTACCTGATTTCCCTTCATAGAGCTGGACAGTCAACCGCTCCTCTGTGAAATAATTTTTATTACTCTCGGAGGAAATTAATAGGAAAGTTTGAGGTTCTCCCCACGGGCATTCAGTCATACAGTTTTAGACTTTGGGAAGGAATAGCCTCTTCTTTTTTTTAGGGGGGGGGGGGGGAGCAGGTGGATGTTAATGAATATGGCAAGCACAGAAGAAAGGACTGATTCCAAAGATTAGTAACCTGCTTTGAAATTCAACTTGTGCTTGGACAGTTGTATCGCAGGTGCAGTTCAAAGATTTCATAGTTTTAGTGAAAAAAAAGAAACTCTTTCTGTTTGAAAGAGTGTGTAGTGAAATCACAAGCATACAACTATAATATCCTATGAATGAAGACTTGTAAAAACAAGTTTAGGAATGGTTCCTTCCATGAGAGAAAAAATATAGTAATGGGTGTAGATATAAGTGTTGTCACTGATCAAAAGACGACAAAGATGATTTGTCTCTTTTCACCTAGGAGACAATATCACAGCACTTTTCTCAGTTTTATGCATGTTAGTAGTTCGGGAATATCAGTAAACTTCTGAATTTATGAAATAAAACCATCGCAAAAAGCAAAGAATATGTCGAGTGATATGCAACCTATACCAATAATCCTTCATGATCGACACTGAAGCTTTTTTTTTTCACCAAATGTCATTCTCTGAAATACATTAGATGAGGACTTTTTGTTGCTGCTCTTGTTCTTGCCATGTATTTTGTATATTGAAGCAGTTTTCCCATTATACATATATGTATTACTTAATGTTTAATTGTCCCAAAACTCTATCACAGGGCAAATGACTTGGGTCCCATTTCTTTAAAGATGTTAGGATAGCAACTCTTGCTGGAATGACAACTTCTCTTCGCAACAGCCAATCAGGAAGCTGAATTCTTGTCATTTCCACGACACTTGCCATTACACTTGCCATGTCACGAGAGTTGCTATCACAGCAAGTTGTTATGAAATGGGGCCCTGTATATTAGTCATGTGTAGCAGCTTCCTGGGAAAACTTTCCAAGTTCATGTGATTCAAATTCCGCAAGGAAAGGAAGACAACAATACTATTATCCATACTCTCTGGAAAATTGATGTCCTTTTGTCGACCCCAATAACTCTCGGAAAAACATCTCTTGAGTTGATTTCCTCGGGAGATAGGAACAAGACTGAGTAATCTGATGACCAATAGGATTTGAGATGATAGAAGAAAAATATAACCCAGAAATACATGATACCTTCTGGTGACTTAAGTTCCTGCCAATTACATTTGAGAAGGCATAAGTCTCCTCTGTGTAGCTAATATAGTCCTTGATGCCAAAGACTGGTGATATCATTTCCCCTTCCAGCCATCACAGGGTCCCTTACAGTGACGGAGACTTGAGAAGGGTTACCATGTCACAGTTAATTTAGGGGTCATCTTGATAATGTAATCTTTGGAGATTCTTTGTGATGACATATGACCCCTGGATGTCTTTATAAAAATCCTTGAACCGGATTTATTCCACCTTGATTTCATTCATTATTGGGGAAAGAGAGAAATATAGACAAACGGTGTATATTGTTAAAATTTGGAACCGGTTTCAGGGCTGTACTTTTTTTGATCTTTTGAATTATAGAAGAGATAGGCCTCTTTCCTGGATGTAAAGTCAATCCCATAGGAACTTAGTCAGAAACACTTAAAGACTTTTATCGCAAAATGAGCTAACTCCATTCTTGTTGAGTTGACGTATTTGTGATGAAAGCTTCTAAAAACAAAGAAAATGATAAGAAAATACAGGATATTTTTAATCGTAGCTTATAGAATATTCCTTGTTATGTTACAAGTGAGGTATTACTGGAAAGGTTTCATTTTGCTCTATCTGATGATGAACTTACTTTGAAATGTTTGAAAAAGGCGCTTAACTCATTTTGCAATGAAACTCTTTACTTATAGATTACAAAAAAGATCCACACTGTAAGATTGCAGCAAGATTGTATTTCACTTCCAAGCATTCTGTCACATATTCTCTTCTCTCCCTCTCTCTCTCTCTCTCTCTCTCTCTCTCTCTCTCTCTTTTCTTCTTCTTCTTCTTCTTGCCGTACTTCATTTGAGTTTTTGTCATACAAGATTTCAGCAGTGTTTCTCTTTGATTATTATACCATATTGTCCGTCTCACTTGACATTCTTAGGCATGATATTCTGTAGATTTGAATCTGATTTCAGATTTTTTTCCCCTTAAATCAGTACACATTTTGCTATTTTCATATATCAAAATCACCTGAAATTTCTGATTTCTGATTTTTTCAAAAAAACCTCAATATCATCACTGCATTCTCAACTCTAACTTAAGATACCTAGTTTTTGGTTTCATATAGGTGTTAATTCAATATTCCCCAAATTTTTCTACCTGTGTATATATTCCTTTTTGCTTTTTGGCTAATGCAGTCTACCGATCTCAATTGATGTGTTAGTAGCATTTTCAGCCACCGTTAAATGTGGTCTTTATACTAACATGACTTTTCATAGTTTCAATATATCATCATAAAGAGGTAATATAACTAGGAAGAGATAAGTTTTATTTCTTTTTCCTTTTACATATTTTTACTTTCTTTCACACTTCTTTTTCTCACATGCATAACTTTACCTTTAAAAAATGTTGAACATTTTTTTTTTCTCTCTTTCTTTCAACATCTCTCGGCCTGACTTTCTACACTCTTACTTTTTGGCAAATCTACTTTCAGCTTTCACCCTTACAATTTCTTACAATTTGTATTTATTATGTGCTTTTCTATTTGTGCATATTCATTTACACCAATATGTGCTGTTCTATTTGGGTTAATTTACATCTATTTCTGTTTATACTTCTGTTGATAGGTCTGATAGATAAATGAAGTTATTGATTAATTGTATGCTAAATTAAATAGGTATGTTTTTTGTTACCCAACTGAAGGGAGAGTTAAATAATCAAATGGCAAAAGAAGAGATTCTCTGCTTCTTCAAATGATAGAACTTTACATCAAAACTGGATGTTCCTCATCCAATCAACTAATAAATGCAAAATCCTACTGCTGTTAAAGTTACTTCTGCAGAAAACCAGGCTTTGAAGTATGGGTCTATTCATAGAGAACTGACTCATTCTTTATTGCTTGTGAGACAAAGAGTGATTTAGAAACTACAGCCACTGCTATGGAGGGATTATCAGATTATCTTGGAACTTGGATCACCCTATCAAAGCGTATTTGAGTCATGACCAATTCACTGTTAGAATACTGCTGTTCCTGACTGCCTAAGTTTTGTAGAATATACATATTGTACATTGGTACTTTACTTCTGCACCCTCTTCAGCTATGGGATGGGGAGATTAAAACACCAAAATGTGAGTATACAAGGACTATACAAAAAATACCACATGTATGTGATATAGTTTATTTACAGATATATAAAAGAAGAGCGATTACTCGTTCAAGAAATAACAGAAACTAATAAAAAAACAAGCCATCTCGGACTAAAACATGTCTTCAGGGGCAAATGGGAATCAAAGTGTGTGACCTTCTATGAGTCTCGTGATGTGTGGCCACAAAAAACACCAACTATCAGGTGCCTCATCGTGTTTCATTTTTTCTCGTGACATTTCATCATCTTGTAGTAGATATTTTCATCTCTTGACACTGTTGTTATCCACCTCCCTAGTGAATTCTCTCTCTCTCTCAATACCCTCCCACTCTCTCTTGGCACACAGGAAAATCACCAGACACATAGACAGGCTGACAGACAGACAAATTAAAGAAACAGACAAACCAGACAAACACTTCATTGTGCCAACAAATGTTTGCGTCGTTAGAAAGAAGGGAGTTTTAAAAGCTTGTGTATGTGTAGAGACATCAAATTCTTGTTCATTCATGTAGAAATGTGATAGTGCTATACAATGATGGTTTGTCTTATGGAATTAGGTGTAAAGTAGTTTTGAATATGCAAGGTGTTTCACGTAACTGGATGCAATAAGAAAGCTTCTATTTGTTTTTGTGTTTACTTCCCGTATTTTCTCATCTATTTTTGTCATGCATTTTGTATACATATATATATATATATATATATGTATATATATATAGATAGATGGATAATACATATATATTTGTTAATGGAAATTGGTTTCTGCTGATTTTTTTTTTTTTTTTGCTATAGTGATGAACTATCAATTTGTCTTTCAGTTTTTCTATTGCTTTGAAAAGGTCTTAAAGGAAAATGAATTTTTCATCTTGGGAAGGTAGACATAAAAATGGCATTTTATTACGTAAGTCTCCGATCGAGACTACATGTCTCATCGGGTGTAATATGAGATCCCGCTGGTCACGTGTGTGGCAATTCGTTGGCGCGTTTTGTGTGTGTGAAAAGGATTTTTCACAACCCTCGAATATTCAAGAATTTCGCGGAAATTCTTCCTTTCGGACTTATCAGAATAATGAAAGAACAGAAGGATAGAAGATCCGCTGGCGTGGCCGCGGAAAAAGAAAACAAAGAGAAGAAAACTGACCGCGCAGCGGCAGAATCTTCGGGCGAAAACAGAGCAGCAATGGAGTCACAACAGGCGGTGAGTGCTAGCCAAGCTGACCGCGCAGCGGCAGCGAAAGGTACGGCTGCTAACACGGGCCGTGGACGGGGAGTACCGGCGGTGATGGAGGCTGGCGACCGCGCGGCGGTAGCGGCGACTCGGCCTCGGATTGCTACGAAATCTAACTCGTCAAAGTTGACAAATGATAACTTTGGGACCGTAAACAGTCGTCTTGATAGACTCGAAGGCTTGCTCTGTCAGTTCATGGAGGCTCTTCCCAGTAAAAGGGAAGGGGTGGCAGGCATGGGACATGCACAGCCAGACCGACATCTTGATCGCAGTGGAAGTGATTCAGCCTCTGCTTCTAGCGTTAGTGCAGATTATGACTTGGCACATACAGAAGAAATGGATATTGAGGATGATGACATGGTGCATGCCTTGAGTGCAGGGCATAGCTCAGAGCTGGAGTCGTGCGTGGATAGGGCAGAAGCACAGACAGTACCAGCTTTTGCTGCTAAATTTGCGGTGGCATCAGATATTGGACAGCCTCTTGATGAGGAGCTAGCAAGCTCTGTCAACTACTTGATGAGCCATCATCTGGAAGAGAAAGTGCTCGATGAGACAAGTAGCAAATACCCAGTGCCGTCGAACTGTCGAGGGATCGACACCCCGAAAGTGAATCAGACGATCTGGGACAACCTCTCTGCCCCTGTTCGTACGAAGGATGTGAAACTTCAGAGGGTCCAAAAATCCCTAACAAGAGGTATCTCGGCTTATGTCAGCCTGCTCGATCCAAGCAACATATCTCCCGAACAGCAAGACGTTCTAGCTTTGTTGTGCAACGCAAACTTTGAGATGAATGCTCTTCGTAAAGAATTGATCAAGCCGGATCTGAACACGAAATTTACTCATCTCTGCAAACCAACAAACCCAGTAACCAAGTATCTCTTTGGGGATGACTTGGGCAAGCAAGTAAAGGACTTGCAAGACCAGCACAAAGCGGCGGCCGGAGTGATGAGAGGCGGGTTTAAAAGACCCAAGCCGGCCTATCACCCCTACCCAAGCCAAGGGTCTCAACGCAGATACAAGGAAGCTGGTTGGGTGTCGCGGACATCCTACGCGGATTCGTCAGGGAGCACATCTAGGCCTTTTTTAGGCCAACGAAACCAGTGGAGGAAGAGGACCCCACAAGCTCCCCATACGTTTACCCCGACAGCGTCTCGAGAGGGACGCCAAGCCCCACAGTACCGGAAGCTCGGCCAAGGGCAGGGCAGGATGAAATAGAGCAACTCCCAAACAGTGATGAGGTAAGGGAGACAATAACATCTAATGTCAATGATATTGCAGTCGGAGGTCGACTGAAGCTACATATGCACAACTGGGGAGAGCTTACATCTGATACATATATTTTGCAAGCTGTACAGGGCTACAAGCTTGAATTTGACCCAGCTAAATATCCCCCTTGTAGGGAAAAACCCCTTCATGAATTCAAAAGAAATTCTGAGGAAATGGCCTCGATTCAGGAAGAAATCAACAAGCTGGTTGAGAAAAATGTCATAGAAGCATGTGAACATGTAGAAGGGGAATTCATATCAAATATTTTCACAAGGCCAAAGAAGAATGGCGGCCTCAGGGTCATCTTGGATTTGACAGAATTAAACAAGAGTATTTTGTATCAGCATTTTAAGATGGATAATATCAAGACAGCTCTCTATACCGCTTATTTCTCCGGGAGATTATTTAGCTTCAGTCGATCTCCGAGACGCATACTTCACGGTTCCTATCCACCCAGATTCTCGAAAATTCCTGAGATTTACATGGCAGGGAAGGTTATGGCAATTTCAAGCACTTCCCAATGGGCTTAGTTCAGCACCAAGGCTCTTTACAAAACTGCTAAAGCCTGTTTTGGCAACGCTCAGGGAGCAGGGCCACATTGTAATTGCATATCTAGATGATACACTTATCATTGCAAAAACTGCCGAGGAAATGCAGGCAGCAGTGAGCGCAACTACTAAGTTGCTATCAAATTTGGGGTTTATTGTTCACCCTGAAAAATCAGTTTTAGAGCCTACTCATGAGATTACCTTTCTGGGTTTCAATCTGAACACTCTGGATATGAGTGTTAGTCTTCCAAAAGAAAAACAGGAGAACATAAAGCAGTCTTGTAAAGAACTGTTGGCTACTGAGAAACCTGTTATCAGAACAGTTGCAAAGGTTATTGGACAACTAGTGGCATCATTCCCAGCAGTACAATATGGCCCTCTCTATTATAGAGCCTTAGAGAAAGACAAGATTCTTGCCCTTGCAAGGAACAAGGGACATTTCGATAGGCATATGACCTTATCAAGAGAAAGCATCCATGAAATTCAGTGGTGGATATGGAACCTTGAGTCACAGTTTAGCCCAATGCAGAGGGCAAAACCAGATGTGGAAATCCACACAGATGCCAGTGGTAAAGGCTGGGGGGCAACAAATCTGTGCACTTCAACAGGTGGCAGATGGAATAGTGATGAGTTGAAAGAGGCAAATCAGAATAAAATTAACCTGCTAGAAATGGTAGCAGTTAGTCATGGGCTAAAAGCCTTTTGCTCAGAGAAAAGGAGCAATCATGTACTTGTTAGAGCAGATAACATAACGGCTGTCGCATATCTGAACAATATGGGTGGCACAAAATCTCCTGAATGTAATCAAATGGCCATTGATATTTGGGAATGGTGTATTAGTAAGGACATCTGGCTTACAGCTGCTCACCTACCTGGGCGATTGAATATTGAAGCAGATCGCATGTCTCGAAAATTCTCGGACAGCACAGAATGGATGTTGAATAAGAGCATATTTCAACGAATAATCAGGAGATTTGGTGTGCCTGAAATTGACATGTTTGCCTCCCGCCTAAATAAACAGGTAGACCGATATATTTCTTGGAGGCCTGAACCAGAGGCCTGGGCAGTAGATGCCTTCACAGTTGATTGGAGTCAGTGGGAGTTTTATGCCTTTCCCCCATTCAATCTAGTGCCAATGTGCTTGCAGAAAATTCAGAAGGATAAGGCATGTGGGATTTTAGTGGTGCCCAATTGGCCAACACAGGTTTGGTACCCTATCCTTAAGAGTATGCTGGTTGAGGAACCCATGTTGATTCGAAAGAGTAAGACATTATTATGTCAACCAGTTTCAGGCACCCCACATCCTTTGAATAATCACTTGTCTCTATTATGTTGCAGGCTTGGAAGGGACTTTACGCAGAGCAGGGCCTCACACAAAGGACAATAGACATCATAGCTGCGTCGTGGAAAGGATCCACTAAAGCGCAGTACCAGGTGTACATCAGAAAATGGAAAAGATTTTGTGCAGAGAGACACATTAATTATTTGAATGTCCAAGTTTGTGATGTCCTTGCATTTCTTACAAATATGTTAGACAAAGAAAAAGTTGGATACAGTAGCCTGAATACAGCCAGGAGTGCCCTTTCCACGTTTCTCATAGTTGATGGTGGACGACAGCCTCTTGGGTCGCACCCACTTGTAAATAGGTTTATGAAAGGAGTTTTTCATTTAAAGCCGCCTGCTCCTCGCTACTCTTCTATCTGGGATGTTAAAGTCGTCTTGGACTACCTCAGAAAGCTGTCTCCATCCAAGGCACTTAATCTGAAGCAACTTACTCAGAAATTGACTATGCTGATAGCACTTGTTTCTGCACAAAGGGTGCAGTCTCTTCATGTTATCCACCTGGACAGGATGAGGTGGAAAAAATCATCTGTTGAGATTTCTTTTGAGAACACACTGAAACAAAACAAGCCTGGAAATACGGGATTCAGTGTCACACTAAATGCGTACCCTCCAGATAGGAGATTGTGCATAGTGAATTATATGAAAGAGTATGTGCAGCGGACACAGAATCTAAGAGGGATGGAGAGACATTTGTTAGTAGCTTATAAGAAGCCTCACCGTCGTGCATCAAAGCAAACAATTGCACGTTGGATTAAGACTGTCCTACATGACGCTGGTGTCGATACACAGATCTTCAGTGCTCACTCCACAAGGGCGGCCTCTACGTCAGCAGCACAAAGGAGTGAGGTGCCAGTGTCAGAAATCCTCTCAAGGGCTGGATGGGTAGCTGAGAAGACATTCCGCAAGTTTTATTGCAAGCCCTTACAAGATACTAACCAATTTGCCCAGGCTTTACTGAAAATGTGACTTGGCAACTTCAGTCTGCATATGGAATGGCAGTCTGCACAGAGTGCACAGGTATGTCTGTCTGTAGTGATGCCGTTGATGGCTTACAGATGTATTGTTCTGTACGTGACTACAGGGCTTTGAAATCTCATATTACACCCGATGAGACATGTAGTCTCGATCGGAGACTTACGTAATAAAATAGGAAGATTAAATGAGAACTTACCTGTTTGAAATTTAATCTTGATTTTATAAGTAAGTCGTAGAGAAGAGACTACATCCCTCCTCTTCCCACCCTGCGACTTACATAGCCTTATGCAGGTAAAGTTCTCAACATCTTCATCTTCCTATCAATATATCCTGTAGTCTCGTACAGCTTTAAAAAATTGCCACACACGTGACCAGCGGGATCTCATATTACACCCGATGAGACATGTAGTCTCTTCTCTACGACTTACTTATAAAATCAAGATTAAATTTCAAACAGGTAAGTTCTCATTTAATCTTCCTATTATGGGATATTCTTCCCCATCAGTTGGCAGCAATGTGTAGATGATTTTTTACCTCAATGTATTTTAAACAAGTGTAATAGCTGTTGAGCCACAACCCATTTTCCATAAACTTTAACTTGAACATTTCTTAAGAATTAACTTAACAAGGTTGCAGTAATGGTTAATGCATAAAATTATTATAAGTACTTTGAATCTTTGGGGAGTCAGTAACTTTTAAATGCCAGAGAAGCATACGAAGAGTTTGTTTGCAAAAACCGATAAGTCCATGTTTGCCAAATGGAGATATTTGCGATTAAAGGTCAAGAAAATAAAGAGAATAATAAGAAAAGTTTTGCTTCTTTTGACCACAACTTCAAAAATGTACCTTTATATGTAGTGACTAATTTACCATTTAAAAGGTATTATTTTGTACTTAATGACAGAGACCGTATTTCAAAATCTTCAAAAATGGACTTATCGGTTTTTGCGAACAAACTCTTCATATATACACCAAAGAAGGCAAACCTTACTTTGAATTTTCAAGAGCAGTAGTGTGCTTGATACCAGGAGGGTTAATGTTTCATGTGCCACACCCAGATAGTGTTTCTCATCACTTGATAAGTAGACAGCAATTAACCCGCTGAGTCCCACATTTGCATTTACTCACCCTTTGGGGAAATGCCAAGTTCAAGTGTTCTAGCCTGCCTGTAGAGTTCAGTGTCACTTTACCTAGTCACAACCTAGCTTATGCTTCAAAGCTATCCTCTTCCACCATCCTGGTTTGGTATAGATCATCTTTGATCCATAGGATTACTGTACCCCAGCTCAAGGATTAACCTATCCCCTTAGCAAGGCTAGCTCTCTTTTCCCACACTTTCCTTTACTGTGCCGTGAGACCAGTCTATCTAGTCATGTTTTTCTCATTTCCTGTTATCTTTATAAGGATAAACTTGGGAACATCACCTCTTCAGCTTTTCAGTAATTGCTTCGTATCATTGTTCATGGGATGGAAAATAGATTTTAGGGTTTTTTCTCTCTCCTTCTTCAACCCCTTTCCGTCATCCACACACAGAGGACAAACCTGCACATTTTCCTGTAGTGTGTTACTCATTTCCAAATCTGAATCTAGTAGAGTGTGAAATGTAACACCAAGGACAATCTTTTATCAGATTTTTAGTTTCATGATTAACCTCTCAACTTTATAAGGTGGGGCAGAAATTGACTGATTTTAGCTGAAAGCCACAATATGTTATTTTATTTTGTTTGAAATTTGACATATTTATTTTGTAATGTATTGCAAAAGCATAGTCTGTGTGGTTTATCATGTGTATTCACAACGGAAAGGTATTGAAAAATGTCGTTGACTTTTAACCCATTAAAGACTAGTCTTGAGTATACTCAAGCAGGTGTCTATGGGAAATGCATGTTGTAGCAAAATCAGTCCGTCCCCAATTTGGTAACAGCTACTTGATTATTATACTTCAACCTCATTTAATCTTTGGTGGTGACTGTGAGACATTCTCATCTCTCAAAAAAAAATAATTGCCTCTAAAATGATAAAAGATTGCTTAATACTAATTCATTTTGGTTTGTTATTAATGACAGTGAATAAGCATGAATATTGTGGGATAATAAGTTATTGATACTGTATATCAATATGTATTGGGAAATTCATGTTTTAATTTGTAATTTTATGTCACTTATCGAATTCAATAGATTTTTGGAAATTAGGAAACCACCCGAGGAAAATATCTTCTATTATATCATATCATGTCATCAATAATGATAATGATAATAATCATGATGATTAAAGTAGTAGAAGTGGTCATGATTAAAATAATGACAGTAATTAAGACTGTTTCAAGTGCTTCTATTTAGCAGTTATTGGAGTACAATTTTGCGTCAGTAATTTCTCACTTTAATCTATTTGTAAAGAGTTTGCGTTCAAACATCAGATGCTGGTACCCAGTGTTATGAGGCCGTGTGAGGAAAGACAAGAATTTATTGATGGAAGCATTTGATTTCTCCTTCGCTTGGGGAACCATCCGATCATGTCTGACCCATGGGGGCGCCGTCCCTGGTTCATAGGACACGCCCCCCTGACTCTTGGTGGGGCTCTAACATCCTGCCATTCCTCATTTCCTACTTTTGGTGTGTAAAAACAGCAGGAGAGAGGCACTTTTCTCTTAACACTCCACAGTGTTTGATAATACACTGAGAAGATTTTTGTTATTCCAAAGGTTTGTCAGTCCAGAAATGAAATAGGGTTCATAATTCCAAAGATTTGTTTATTCAAAAAGGGGTAAAAATATTTGTTATTCTGAAGGTTCGTTAGTCCAGACAAAAATGCCAAACCTATAGATTTATCAACCTTGGTTGTATTTCTTTTTCGGATTAACAAATCTTTGGAATAACAAATTTCATTTCATTTCCATTACAATTACAAACCTTTAGAATAACACACTTTTGGAATAACAAACTTTTGGATTAATTAAACATTACCTTTACATTTTTGGCCCTCAGAATGAAGATGTTGGATGTGAAACATTATTGGTTATGGTTTATAGCTCTCTGATGAAAATCCTTCAAATCCACGTATGCTTTAATTTTCTGTCACATTTTGGCAGGAAATTATATTGTATGAACCACATTTCTAATTAAATTGTTTCTGAGTATGGAAAGGTGATGCTGATAAAAACATTTCATGACTATCACATAGTTTACATTCTTTTAAATGTCCCCCCCCCCCTGCTTTTGAAATGTTAGATCTTTATATTGATATCAATATGGAATAATTATCATAATATTTCAAGTCTTATTGTCAAGTGATTCATATGTATGTTATCTTCAATGCTTGTAATTTTTTTCTTTCAAAAATATCTACAAAACTATGATTTTGAAGTTAATGTCATCAAAGTGACCCTTTCAAAAAAAAGGATATGTTGATCAGGACTTTGATAAATAATCTATTCAACCTTACAAACCATTTGGTAATATTGATAAGTAACTTTCTCAATTATATCAATGAGTGTGAGCATTAACAGCAAATAGAAACCTGAGTATTACTGTCAGTATCACCATATTGACCCTCTTTTATGCAATGTCATTCCATAGGAATACAATGGTTTACATTTATTCTTGTTATCAAAAGACTGCCACATCGTCCTTGATTAGAATTTGTCATGACTATTATTTTGACAGCTTTCACAGATATCTCCGTCACTCTATTCTCATTACCTACCTTTGAGCGGCTGGCCTGGGGACGAGAGAGAGAAGTTAGGGAGGGTTTGGGGAGAAAGGAAGGTGGGGGAGGGGGTAATCTTCCTGCTCACTAAATAGTGCTAGGTTCCTCTCAAGGTGATCAATTATCACCAGGTACAGGGTGTGGCAGGGGGGTTCAATCCTGTCCTCGGAAATTTGGCACATTGTCACTTTTAATCATATCCCCAAAGCATGACTTGATTTAGCTTGTTTGAGAATCTACCCCAGCATACACATACATTCTTCACTTTCATGAATAGCTGTACTCTTGTGACATTAACCTGACATGGAAATGTGTAGGAGAGATTATAGTGCAGAGTTGCAGAGTTTCAATGATTTTACAGATGGCTGTGTGAAATTTATACTATTTCTTAATGTTGCAACAATAAAATATGAAAGAGGCCTAGTTTTGGGAGTCATAATCACCTATGAAGGTACATGTAAGATAAAAGTATCTCTCCGACTACTCTTTATAATCTTCCAGAGTTTGAAGTATGAGTGTTAGCAGCCATGCTGATAACTCCACTTTAAGATTTTTGCGAGGGTATCCCAAGAAAAATTTTTGTGGGGAGGGGGGAATTTGGTTTGAGCTAATGAACGATTCAAACAATATTTGTGAGTTAGATTATGCTGTCAAATAAAAACTATGCATTTTTTTTTTGTCTGATGCAGAACAGAGGCAGTACTAGAAAGAAAAAAAAAAGAAAACTCTTGTCCCACAATGTTAACCAATAAACTCAACTGTAAAATAACCAGCGAAATTCCCTGCAACATGAATTCCACAATGGTTTGTCAAACCGCAGTGCATTTTGGAAAAAAGAATTCTTCAGAAAATCATGTATCTTAACATTTAATCTGTTAGAATAGTGTGACAGCCATTCAACAAATGTGTGCAATTTTTTTTTTTTTTCAAATCATTTTGGGCAGTGATACTAATATAAAAGTGTCAAACTATGAGGGAAGAAAAACAAAATCATCTTGCGACAGGTTGTTCATTTTATGTCACATCTGCAAAGCTGACAATCTGTGCCCACAAGTGAAATCTAATTAGGCTGAGACTGGCTTTTTGCCAGACCATTGTTTCTTCATTTCAAAACTCTTGTCCATGGATGCACAATAAGATTTATGGTGTGATATAGATCTTTGCAAAGTACATCTACTCTGCAGTTTTTCGGGTTTTTTGCTTTGATAATTGAAGAAGTGCCATTAGCACTTCATATCTTAATAGTAATACTCTTTTTATTTTTCTCATGTAAAAGTGTTTATCAGAGAATTTTCAATGAGATTTACGTCATTTCATAACTGGTTTGATTTTCTTTTTCACAAAATCTTCAAATTGTGAGGCATCAATCTGTCTATTTCAAAATGTCAAATTATTTTGTACAAGAAAAGTATGCATGATACTCACCAAACTTACCTCATTGTTTTTATTTCCAGGCATTGCTGTGTCAGTTTGAAAGCCAAACAGGCTCTGTAACGAACAAAACACTTCAGAGAAGAAAGATTAGATTTAAAGCTTTACCTGAAAGAGAACTCTTGCACTGATCAAGAAATATTTTTGAATCGTTCAAGACAGTTGCATTAAAAAATTGTTACATTTGTTTGAAGCATCCCTCCTGTAAGGGAGAAAGCAGGCAATGTTAAAGAATCACATAACCCTAGGATTAGGAATACCAGGTAAATAATGATGTTTTTGTAGGAGACATTTTACAAAGTTATTAATTGATTTTACAATATAAACAATGTAAAAATATGAAATACAATACTTCAGAAAATAGGACAAACTAAACACACTTTTCCCATGAACATTGACATGGGCCAGAGATTACAAATAGATATAAAATATACTGGTAATAACATTATTGTTACACAAACAGTTCTCTTTACACAAAAGATATCATTTTCAGTGGTTTCAGCTGCAATGTTCCATAAGAAATGTATGTTGGAATACTTTTATTATAGCAGCTGCCACCCACACACAAATTTTCATGTATCACACAAAAATGCATATGGTTTACATTCACTGCAAAGTAATCTACTTTAAGCAGGAGTGAAGATGCACAAGAAGCTTGCATTTTAACTATCTGTATAGTAACCTCTTCCATTACATGTTTGGAGGATATATAGAGAGATGAATTACATGTAAACATATTAAAGCATTCTTTCTGACATATGTATGAAAAACAATCATAAATACATTACTTTTTCTTTCTTTTAGGCTTCATTCTTACATATACACCCTTGGTGTACATGGATAGGATGAGATATAGAATTGATATAATACTGAATTCATGTACAAAAATAATGTAACTAACTTGCTTTGTAACACTACTTCACATCAAGAAATGGTGTATCCCATCTTTCGATAGTTTAGTACTCTCTGACTTGGCACCCAGTTCTATTTCTTAACCCGTTTAGGACAAGTCCCAAGTATACTCGGGCAGGTGTCTATGGGAAATACGTGTTGTAGCAAATTCAGTCCATACTCAATGGGTTAAAGCATCATTCATCAGTCTATGTCTGCTCACTGCATCCTCTGTGACAAGAGTCCCAAAATATCTCCCATTCTAGCAAATATTGTCACTTTGCCTTTTTTCCAGTTGTTCTTTCCATTTCCCCTCCTCAAACTTGTCTCCTTGCCATCTGGGCTGTCCAATCTCCTTTCCTTGACTGTTGGCTTTGATTCGGACATATCCTCTCTCCCAGCCTTGCGATATAAAACATCTTATTCTCCACGCAGGTTGACATCAAATACTCTTAGAGTCTGTCTCATGTTTTCTGCGAAAGCACTGAGATTTATATTTGTTTTACAGTGGTGAATGCACAAGTCAAAGTTGATTTGAATAATCAAGTCTTTGAATAATTAAATCTTCCTTCTGCCATGGTATACACCCCCTGTGTGCCGCATTGTCACAAGACCACAATACGTAATCACTTTTAAAAGATATTCCGTTTTTAAAGGCCATGTATTTATTTTTACTTAAGTGTTCACGCTAGAAATACATTACAGCAAAGTTGGAGAAGAAATTACAAGCTTTGCTGTCACATCTTTTTTTTTTTATCTGTGATAAATGGAATAGCACATCATGCTTTCAATGTACTGTTGCATATCTTTTTTATTGTGATTTATGGATCAGTTTTGAATGCATGGTTGTACAATTGAGCAAAATAAAGTATGAGAAGTTGACAAGCCATCAGAGTCATGAGTGCTAATTATGTGGCACATAAAGAGTTAACAGTGACCACACTGGGCACCTGCATTTTGTGCTCATATCTGCACCTGGTTCATTTATAACACAGTTGTCATGAAGCCCTATCTAGGTTTTGAATGCCTCAGTAGCAAATCCATTTCAAGAGAAGGTCTACAATGACCTTTATCTGCACATGCCCAGATTGGAACTGTGAACTGGCTCAGTACATTTCACATATCATTGAATATATTGACACAATAGTCACAATTGACAAATAGAAAAATTGCCTTTGTGCACTATCTGATACTAAGTCATTATTACTTCAGATGGTATTTACTTTTAATAGTATGCATTGTAGTTGGAAGACGTCCCAACATCTTAAATCTCAGTGCTTCCAAAATTCTTGTCTTTTAGATCCTTTCACAAAAATGGATGACAGAGTGGTTGACTGATGAATTTGTTGTGTCATCTACTTGAATCAGAGACATCAGGCATCACTTTCACAATTACTGGTCATCTTTCTCCTCCTTCTTTCATCCTGCAGCGATGTACGAATGTCTTCCGGAATGCATCAATGGAGGTCACTGTGTAGATGGCGTCTGCCTCTGCCAGCAGGGCTACATGGGAGAATTCTGTGAAATTGAAGGTAAAGGATGAAAACAAACAGAGAAAAGTCTTGAACAAGGCTAAATATGCTATGTGGTGTGCTAATAAAAGTTACGAAAAGACCAGTGATACAAATGAATTCCATTGTAGTATTATGAGTAAAACATGTCATAATGAGTATGTGTACTCAATAATTTACTTCATACTGCATGAATTCCTAGGTGCTAATGGTTGTTCTTAACTGTTAGTGTTTGAAATGTTCATTGGGATATATATGAAAATTAAAGCCTGTTTGTCAAGAGATGATGGTCTCTGAAATTCAGAAAATGACAGTGAATACTTTTTGAGACAAAGAATTCACTGCCATGAATCGTTATTTTTTATTTCATTAATATTCATTTTTGCTCTCTTTGTATTTATATCAGCTTTTCTCTTTCTCATGTTAATGATACATTGCATTTGCTAGATGAGAGGAACACTCAGGTGATAGGTGGGAAAAGAACGCTATTTCTTTCAAAGGCAAATGTACCTCTATAGACAGATATTTGTACCTCTATCCTTTAAATGTGTATCAATATGAATGCACACTGGAAACCTGTATCCCCACTGTATTATTCATCGTTGTATTGCTGATACATTTTGCTGTACATTGTTTAATGGCAATGAAGAAAAAATAGTTTGTTAACAACGTATATTTATGTATATATATATGGTACGAACAATATATATACATGTACAAGTACAATGATAATACAGGAACCAATTAATCAAATCAAATCAAATCAAATCAAATCAAATCAAAAAGAATCTGACCTTAAGAAAATATGCTGATATCAAGGATTTAGAAGAGGGAACTATCTTCATAGATCTCGCAGTAGTCTTAGTACCTTTCTGGCATTGAGCTGACCAATTAAGTTCTGTGGGTGTGATTGAACTCATTTATGCCGTGAAGGATCAAGGTTGGGGAGGTAATTAGATAACTGAGACCTCCTCGGGGGGGGGGGGGGGGGGGGGGGGGGGGGGGGGGGGGGGGAGAGATCTGTTTTATACCGAATCCAGTCTGGATGAAGGCAACCAGTTCCCTAGGGGGATTTTCCTATTTTCATTTTGATCAAGGCTGACGAAATCTTGTCATCCTTCTCATTACAAAATTGGCAACAGTTGATGGTCAAGTGACCTGGCTTAAGATTATTATCATTAATTTTGCAAAAGAAAAAGTAGGATAGATTTTGATATCACTGAGGGAATAGTGTAGAAGGTGTCACTCCAATTCACTTTATTTTAGTTGTCAGTTTACATGTCATTGTTGCCAATTTGATCATCTTGTAAATTTCTCATGAAAGCAAAACCTGAATACAAGGAAGCATCAATAAATATAATGGTTCTTATATATTCACACACATACTCAGAAACACACTAAGCCAAACTGTCTTCTTCCGTCTTTACCAGACAGTGATTGCTGTGTAGCACATTCCACAAGAGAAAAAGAGCAATAGGGATGGTGGTTTTCAATCAAGTATATGATTCATATGTTTTTAAGGATGATAATGAACTGCTTTGTAATCTGTACAGTCTGTCAGCAAATTTGGATAATGTGCGTCATTGCCCCCACTTTGTTTGTTGTTTGTATGAATATTAAATATATTATATATATTTTACAAAAAGAAAGCTATTTTACCATGCATTCACTGTGTAGTGGCAAGTAGCCATTTATCAAAGACATTGTGGGCCCATATCATAGTCATATGAATGCCAGATTTACTTGCAGATTATTCAAACATGTATACAATTTAGACGATAATGATTTAACCTGATCATTTTAATTTGTAATCAATGATGTCTTTATTCTAAAGTGAATTCAGAGCAATGCTTATGTCAAACAAATTTTGATATTCCAAGGCACTGCTTGCAGGTCCTGTTTACCTTCAGGAGCAATGATTTTAAACAATTTTCAAGATATCGCTTTTGATGCTTATGTGTAGGTCAGTTGTATCACAAAACATATCCTACCATATAAATTTTGTGCAATAAAACATAAAATATTTATAAGGAAATACCACTATTTTTCTCAGTAAACCATAACTGTAGACGGTTCAGTCTGGGAACATTTTTGTTTTAGTATTGTTTACTTTATATACATTTAGCAATACTTAACATCGATTATACTGGTTCAAATTGTCACATTGGTTGTTTCTATCCCTAACTCACATTTTAGAACTATTTTGAAACACTAATGCTGGGTTTTTGTTTCATCTACAAATGGTAAAATATGCCTTTAATCTATAGAACAATGCAAGAAAGCATTCCAAGCTTTATAGAGAACTTTCTGTATAAACAACTTCACTGGACACAGAGTGTGAATCATTGTAGGGGGTCAAGTAAACTCCAGGCAAAGAAGGGGGAGAGTGTGGGATGGAGAAGAGATGCCCACTTTTGAAATCTAATCTGAGTGACCTCTATGACAGCTATGAAGCCCGAAGCTGACCATTAAACTCCATCCTTCCTGTATTTGGATAGGGAAGTTTTCTCTTTTACCATTCTGCCCTTGGAGGGAATTTTGGAAGGTAGAAGTCAGTGACCCTAAAAAATGCTGAACATTTGACAGTGATTTATGAAGTGTTGCTGAACTTCCATCAGTTTTTTTTTCCCCTTGTGAGGAAAATTTGCAAGGTATATAAATTGCTTTATGAATCATTTTTCATGTACATCTTTTTATGCCCATGTTCTTGACAGAACAGTTTACACATTTCATATCATTAATTCCAGTTTACTATCCTGTTTATATCGTACTTTGCACTTAAATTTGATTATTTTGTATGATTCTTCATACGTGTAAGATGGCCAATGAGGCCTATGCATATTCTCAATAAATATATCATTTGTTTCAGTTGTCAAAAGCATTATGAGATGTTTTCTACACAAGACTGAATTTTTTCTCATATATTTGAAAACCATAAGATATTATGAAATGACTGAAAGAGATTTCAGTCTTAAGCATTATATCAATGGTGTGAGATGACGAAACAGAATTCGGAAAAAATCAAATACCAATAAGAGCAATGGTTTGTGTTTGCCTTATATGACTAAATGCAAATCATTCTGCAAAAGTGAGGCTGCCTAGTATTTGTAAAGGGCAGTGTAATGGTTCCTAAATCACTTATTACAAGAAATGACTAATAGACATCCAAAATATCAAATGGAAAACTATTATGTAATCAGACAGGAAAGCAGTAAAATTTAGAGTGCCGAATAATGATTCCTGTATATAACAGAAACACAAAATGCAAAATTGTGGTGGGGAGGCAGCATAATGACCACAGATGCATGTACAACCTTTTTCTTTTTGTATACCCTGCCAATATCCACAAAATTTGGCCCGGAAATATCCATTTGTCCAAAGCCTGCTGTTCAGTTATAGATCAGATTGCCTTCTTTTTGTGATTAAAGTTGATGACATCTGGAAGACAAAAGCTGGACTTTTAAAATATTCTCTTTACTATGTTTTCAAATAAAATATGAATTTAACTTTTTAAATATTGAGTATCGAATGACCCAACTGTAAGTGGTGGGTCATAAACAAGGAACTTGTCAAACAAAAGCACATTGTGCTTTTGTTTGACAAGTTCTTTTTTTTTTCATTTCTTCCACCCACCTTTCCGAAAGAAGCAATGACTTGCTCGTAGGCAATGCAGGTTAATCAAAAGAGTTGTGTGTTCAGGTTGTATTGTGTACCATTATTATCAGTAGTAGTAGAGTCATGAATCGGCATGATTGTTACTATCATAATAATGATCAGTATCATAATTTCTCGATGTCATCATCATCATCTCTATGGCTGCTGATATTATTATTTTTTTTTTTGCCTCAGAGTTGCAGCAGGAATTAAGGAGTATTAGAGATTATAAATCTACCAGAACTCTGACAAGACCGGGCAGGGCCCTGTTTCATAAAACTGTTTGTAAAGTTACGCATGACTTTATGAACAACTGGAATATGAGGTGCCAATATGTGTGCCCATTTCTTTTTACCTTATGTTTTAACAAAGTATGTCTGTACTTATATGTCATTTTAAGCTACATTGGGATGAAAATACATTTTCAACTAAAAACGTGCATTAACATGTAAGAATAATCATTATCATCTGCAAATTTCAACTTTGGCTATTGAAATTAACCCATTGAGGATGAGGTTAACAGTGATTAGGAAACCCACTTGGCTTACCAGATATAAGTCTTTCGTAAAGTCATTCATAACTTTACAAACAGCTTTATAAAACAGGGCCCTGCATGAATATGTTTTGTATGCAGTAACAGATTGAACCAGCTGCTTGAGTGACTCACAGCTGGACACAACAAGCTATAACTGACCACTGGTGGGCCCCCTTCATAATTACCCATCCTTGTTAGTACCTGGTTTTTTGCAGGCTTGTTCAATTTTTGTCTATTCCATACACATTCAGCTGGAGAAAAGAAACACAATTAGTTTCTCTCTTTTTTGGGGGGAGGGGGAGTTTGGAGAAAGACGGGATGTGATTTTATTGATAGACTCGATCCCCAGGAAAACTGTGTGAAATGAAGGACACAATTGTGTTATGCTTGAAGGTATGGGGGGGGGGCTCATTTCATTCTCAACTTGTAGTGAGGTAAGTGAAACAAATGGCACAGATGTCTCCCAACTAATTCATAATTAGTAGAGATTTCTTAATCCCCTAAATCCCAATTGTGTCACCATTGCCTTCCTGTTTGATAGATGCATTGATATTGCATAGCTGTGCAGTCTAAACGTAAAATACGGTCAAGTTTGGAGGAATAAGTTGAATTTTGGCAAGATATAGCCAAGTGCCCAGGCATCCCAAGGGTTCACCCTTCATGTGCTTGGACACTTAGCTTGAGGTAGTCATAGGCCTACATGAAGAAGCTGAAATTGGTATTGTATAGATATGTACAGTTAATTCAGGAAAAACAATTACATGCTTTTTGTTAATCTCTGATGAGTACAAAAGTGTTCTCATATATCAAAGCTTTATCATATCTATTATATTTCTGAATATTCAAGATTCTTTTGTTTGTAACTGAAATGATGATAGTCAACATTTGATAAAACATAGACCTGTCATTCCAAGGAAAATGAAAGCATGTACGTACCAGACAAGGAGACACATCAGCTGGCATGGTCCATGATCCTCAGCTGATTATTAGTTGGTCTTCACTCTTTTAACCCTTAGCATGCTGTGAGTGTTGATGGCACAGAAAACTTCATAGTGCTGTACACACTATCAAAAGTCTTTGGCTCAAAAAGGATTAAATTGCTGAATCAGTATCCCTTGCATCAAAAGTGGTCAATATCATCTTGAAGCATAGACTGTCAGGATACGATTGCAAGAGTTTGTAGCATAGCACAGATCAGGCTGTAATCTATTGTTAACTGTTGTGGCCGTGCCTAGATGTAGATTCCCCTTTGGTTCGTCTGCTGCCATCAAAAAAATCTCTGTCCGGCTAGGATCATGTTCAGAAGATAAGGTTCAGGGTTAACTCACCAAACTCATGCCATTTTCCACCATCATGATGAGGATGATATTTCTCCATCAACATGTCATCTCATCCAGAACAGAATCCTTTCCAATTGTCTCATTTTGTTTTAAACACACTGTATCATCGAATTGAAGCACAATATGAAGGCTTTCCAATGAAGCTGAAGCTATTTCAGAATGACCAGCATTTTGTCTGAATTCTTGGTAGAAAAACAACCAGCTAAGACTTGGAGGAGATATTCACGAGTGAAATCTAGATGTGTTGAGAGAATTGTGCACTTGCTGATTCAAAAGATGCAAGCAAAGAAAAAGTTTTCTGAAGACGAACAAACATCGGTGTCTGCATTTACCAAAAGTCAATCGAAGTATGGCAATCCTTTTTGGATGATGTCATGTATGAACCACACATAGCATTAAATTAGGTCAATCATGGTAATTATATGTAATTCTATCTGTCCACTGCTACATATCCCAAGAGAGTTATGACTGGTATGAGGTCTTTAGGGTTGACCACAAGTCCGGTATAGGCGCAGCCGCTAATAACCAACGTCTGCTCCTTTTCCTCTCTCCTGGTCGATGTGAAGCTCCCCCAGATCAGCTTGCTCAAATTGGTTAAGACACAGGATATGGCCATGGCAATTTTTCATGGCTAACGCATCAAAACGTGCTAATATGATCACTTCCCCTAACCATTCCTTCCTCTACCATAAGGCAAGATCTTAGACACTGCTTTTTGCAGAAGAACCATGTTAATGGGTCCGTATACACAGCAAACTGGTTAGGAGATTAGCAGTGCTGGGATTTTGTTATTTCCTCGTCTGGATGTTCGGAGGCACTCCCGTGTCATGATCGAGAAGTCAGAGTCTCTAATGAGATGACGTCTGTTGCATTGTGCAGAAATGAAATATGTCATCCCTTCTGCTAATGTGGTTCTAAACTCTTATGGAGAAGAGTTTGAGATAAATGTTGTTGGCTCAAGATATATGAAGAAGAAATGCACTCTCACCACGCTCACTTTCCTTGACACCATACATCAGTCCATGGTGTGCCTTTATACAGTGTATATGCTTCAATCAGAGAAAGTTGTATGATGACGCTGTCTTTGGACTAAAAAGTCAACCACTGTGAAGTCCTCTGTACTTGGCAGACAGAATGTGAACATCTCTTTGGCAAGGTTCAGTCGCCTCAGGACTGGCTAAATTTAAAAACCGCCGACCAAGGATTTCAGATCCAATATTCTCTCCCCCGAGTCCAAACATGACAGAAAGGTCAATTGGCTATTATTACATAATGCGTGGTAATGGTCCAGACTTTTCACAATGACAAAACAATCCCGTCACCTCAAATTCTCCTTCTTCTAGACAAATGCCCTTTCCAACTCTGCTCTCAGCAATCATAACAAGTTCTTGAATGTCTTTACAGTCACTCCGCTAGTCTTCCCAAAAGGGGAGCACGTCTTGTTTTCTTACCCTCCTCCGTACCGGCAGCTAGTAGACTGATCGTCTTGGCCCAATGCAATCAGGATGTGATCCAGCGGAGGAGTCAGTAATGAGGTTAGGTCGGCTGATTCAATCTAATACAATCTGATTTGATTCGATATGACACTCTTTTCTTCCCCCTCCCCCTCCTCCTCTTCTCCCTGCCATGTAGATATGTGTGAACCGGGCTGTCTGAACGGAGGGACGTGTGAGCGGGGTCTCTGCATCTGCCCCGCCAACATTGGGGGCGTCTTCTGTCAGCTGCGGCTGGGTGAGTCTATGAATGATGGATACATGTTTACACACAAACATGCACACACACAAACACACACACACACACACACCAGGCACACATTTCTTCCTCACACTTGTACACATACCAGGTATGATATACTATAGATTTTTAATCTGATTTCAGATTTTTTTTTTCTCAAGTCTTTGCACATTTTGCTTTTTCCATGTATCAAAATCACCTGAAAATTTTGATTTCTGATTTTTTTCAACAAACCTCAAAAATATTATCCCTGACATACATGCAGAGATACACATGAATACACACTAGCAGCTTTCTTTATGCAATTAAATTCAGTTTACTTTATTCCTTCTTTTTTTTTTTTACTTGAGAAATATTCTACAAGATCTGTGGATTATTGTCATTATCATCAGAATGAATGATTAATGTCTATGTGTTCTTTTGAAAAAGCTGCAATTCTTCTTTCTATATATTTATTCTTTCCAGCATCTTCAATGCAACTGATCCCAATGAAGCTAGGAATAGCAGTCCATTTAGATTCAGACCTTTATGGTTAAGATATAACATTTGCCTGGTAATAGAGACCATGATTGTTTCGATGAGAAATTATCTAATATATTGTTACATTGTAAAATATTGAGCAATGATTCTGTTTTCTAGTATAGAGTCCCATACTTTGACTTGTTTCAGTTTGGATTGCACGTGATCTGATAAATGGTAAAATCCCTAGATTTAATTATATGAAAGATTGTGAGGGGAAGTGGCTGTCTCCATGTATCTTCAGACAAGAATACAGTTGCATGCAGATCATAGTACAGTAGTTGATCTAGGCAGAGTTAGGCACAGTAACAGAGAAAAAAAAAAGGTGGGGAGGGAGAAATGGGAGGGGGATCCCAAATGTCCATGTCTCTGATTGGTCAAGTAAGTTGTCAATGTTTTTCCATGCTACACAGACACACACAAACACACACACACACTGAGAGCATTAACACAGAGCATCTGTTCACAGACAATGCCACGCACTGCAGTGGGTGTCCTATGCAGTGTGTTGGCACACTCCTTGTGTGCATAGGAAATGTGTGTGTGTGTGTGAGGCCAGCCCCTAATTGGCCAGTGACTTACAAGAAGTTTTGGGACTTGGTGCTCACTGATTGGCTAACTCTGTAGTGTGTGCAGTGGAGGCTGCTGATTGGTTGATGCACCACCAGCACCCCTTATGTATTTTTGTATGTGTATGTGTATCTCATCAGTGTGTGTAAAAGGAGTCATGCACAGTGCCATTGAGAACTGGTCTATGCACAGAACACAGCATTGTCAGTGTGGTGTTGATTGTCATGATGGCATGTGTGTGTACATGTATTCTGTATTGCTCTTGTCCATATTATAAATGTTAAAACTGGTTAAATGGACAGGTCAATGAAACCCTAAGGAAGACTAGCAAATAGTGTGGGGGATGAAAGAGGGTCTGGTTGGACATGGGGGAGCTTTTTTTTCTGGCACTAGGAAGCAGAAGTTGCTTTCAATTTCCCCTTAATTTTTGAGATGCAAGGATATCCCATTTGGATACTTGATATGATGTTGGAGATATCTGCACCAGGGAGATATCTAGTCTAAGAGAAAAAAAGATCACAACATTCAGGCTATTATGTATAAGCCTACCTGCAGGTGATAGATTTTTTTTCTTTGATTAAAGCAGGAGGACATTGTTATGTGGACATTAAAACAAACTAGTAAAACATTTGAAGGAAGACATTAATCTTCCACTCTTGATTTTGCTACAGCTTTGATGGTGGTTTGACATGCACTATTCAATGAGCAAGTGTACAAGTTGAGGTTTTTTTTTTTTTAGTAAGGAACATTAAATGAAGAAAAAGTTCACAGGACCTTCTAAAAACTATATCACTCTACCAAAGATTGTGCTTCCTTTTAAGAATATTTGTGAAAAAAAAAGTTTGCACTTTTACGTAGATGCTGGTTGCTAATGTTAGTGAGGATAATTTTTGTTAGTGTGAAGTTTTTACTCAAGTTACTCCCACCTCTTCCTTGTAATGATGCTACCCTCAACACATTTACCTTCAGTTTTATTCATCAGCTAGGATAGTCTCTCCTTTTTTCCTAGCAAAATTTTTTTCTTGTTTTGGGGGTATACAATCCTCCTCTAATTAATCATAAAATGGGATGAAAAATCAAAGGCACCACCTCACAGCCTCCATCCGGATCACATTGACACAAGATTAACCTAGGGTAGGCCCTCCTTGACTCTCTCATAAACTTGCTGCAGATGATAGAAAACTCACTCTGAAGTTGACTTAGTCTTGCTACCAGGCATTATGATTTTTTATTTCTATTGTTCCCTGTACAAGTAACCGATAGATACCTTTATTCTGCATTCCCTATCTCGTATAAAGTATTCCATTTAGGAATACTAGAAGATTGAACAGATGCCTTCATTGTGCCATGACATGTTTTATCAAAACTTGGCAACTTCCATATTGTATTCAGATTGTTTGCAAATGTCATCGACAGCTGTACTGCTGATAAATTCACAGGTTGTCTGAGGTTTTGACAGTTTTACAACAGCTGCGACGGTATAACAATACAATTGATCTACATACATTACTTCCCACACACATACAAACATGCATCCACATAAAGAAAAAAAATAACAAATGTTTATTTAATGTGCAACAGGTAACACTGGCAGGATGTTAAAGTTTATATATTAAACCACAAACTCATAAGCACAGCAGTTAGTTCATTTTATTGAGGATTTTTTTTTTTTTGTAAGTGCAGTGTCTGCTGCCGAAATCATAGCTAAATAGATTTCACTGTAACTCAGTTCTTTGATTGTGAATTGAGAAAAAAAAACAAGTTGTGTCTTGAAGATTACCATTACCAGAAAATAGGTTTGACAAAGGAAAAAAAAAACAATTTTGATCACAAATGGCATGAAAACTTGTCAGCTGGAAGGAAAATTCATCACAGACTGCAAGGGATGGGCTTAGAGGAAAGCATGGATATGGACGGAGAAGGGAGAGAGGAATAGTGATATCACTAATTAAGTCATCACCTTTAGATGACCCAAATTGATGTCACAAAGAAAAAAAAATAGAAATATGAGTATGAAAAGTTTGCTTAAGCTTATTCTTAAGAGTATAGGTCACATGACAAATATTTTGTTTGTGCAATGCACAAAGAGAAGCTGTATTTCCTGAGACATTCGATGAAGAACACAAAGAAAGAAGAAGAACTTATAGAAATGGAAATAATGATTGCAGGATTGAGGATTGAAGAGTAATGTGAATACATCTAATGCTGGTAATATCCATCACAATAACCACAGTCACTTACAACTATCACAATTTTTTAGAAGAGAAATACTTGAAACGAAAACATAAATTTAACCCTTTGAGGATGAGTCCAAAGTATATTCAGGAAGGTGTCTATAGAAAATGTGTGTTGTAGCAAAATCAAACCATCCTCAACAGGTTAAAATATTATGTGAAACCATTGGTGTTTGTTTTGTTTGGAGAGGTTGATACCACCAGTGGAAGAAGACAAGGTGAAGAAAAAAATGATGAGTTTGTTCGCAAAAACCGATAAGTCCATATTTCCCAAATGGAGATATTTGCGATTAAAGGTCAAGAAAAATAAAGAGAATAATAAGAAAATTTTTGCTTCTTTTGACCATAACTTCAAAAATGTACCTTTATATGTAGTGACCAATATATCATTTAAAAGGTATTATTTTGTACTTTATGAAAGGGGACCGTACTTCAAAATCTTTAGAAATGTACTTATTGGTTTTTGCGAACAAACTCTTTAAATACAGCCTCAAGAAGAGTAGAGTAATAAACAAAAAATGAAGGCGAAGAGAAGTGGAGGAATATTACAGGTGGATCCAGGACTTCCATAAAGGGGGGTGCCTTAACCAAATTCAAGAGGGGTGCATGCACACCCCCCCTTTTTTTTTCTTTTTATTTCTTTTGTTTAAAAAAAGAATAAGGGGGTGTGAGCCCAGTACATCCCAGCCTGGATCTGCCACTGGATGTGGGAGGATCATGGAAGCAGATCTATAAGATGGCATCTTGTCTTCTCATCATGTTGTCTGCTTTCATGTTGTCAAGCTCTTATATCTATCAGACTGTATCTCAAATTGGATTTTCGAGATGGTCTGTCTGGTGTGTTGTATCCAATGGAGTAGGAAACATTGACTCAGTGGATGGAATGTAAATATTCATCCTAAGTATTCCCTTCCTATGACACTGCTCAGTGTCTCACCCACTCACACACACTGCAGTCTCTCACATGAAAACAGGTGTTATTTTGTAGCTGTCTTCTCTTTCTATTTAGATCTGTTATAAGATAGCCACTGACTTCTCAATTTATTTATCGCACGCAATTTCACCATCTCTCTTCCTCTCTCTCTCTCCCTCTCTCTTACAAATATGTCACATCCTATCCCTCACTTCACAAATTTCTCAATTTGAATGTCATCCAGTTTTAAAGTGATGCCTTTTCTGACTTACCAGAAATTTATCCTGTAACAATCACTCTAATTCCTTTTCTCCTCTCTCTCCTCTTCTCTCTTCTATTTCTCCCTCTTTTTCTGTTTTTCACAAGTGTGTCACATTCTATGTACAATGCAACACTTCAAAATTTCCTAAAGTTGAATGTCTCAAAGTCTCAAACTGAGGCCTATCCAGACTTTTCAGCAATTCTACAGTCTAAGAATCACTTTCAAAGGCATATCTTCATCAGACTAAAGTTCAGACTAGCGGGCTATTTTGTGGTATAGGAATATAGTTCACAAATTAGTTTGCTATTTCACAAACTAGACCTATATTTTGGGAGAAATTTTCCTGATCAAATAGCGCACTATTTGCGTTTTCATTACACAAATAGCAGGTTAACTTGACATCAGGCTAACTTCCTAACCACATGATAGCTTGCTATTTTGAAACTTCAGTCTGATGAGGACAGGCCTAATTTCTCCCCTTCTTCCCCCCTCCTCTCTCTCTCTCTCTCTCTCTCTCTCTCTCTCTCTCTCTCTGTCTATCATCTTTACCCACTCTCCTGTAAATCTGTATCAAGACATTGCAATCTTTATTGACAATGTTTTCTCCACATTTCATTTCCTTACAGTTGATAATAATATCTCCACACAAGACAATGCTGACATCATTTGTTTTTAGTAACTACACAGCTGTATATCCAAGAATACATTGTCATTCGTTGAAGCCAAAGGAACACTTAGAATATTATTAAAAAGTGGACTTCCCTACTACATGGACTTATCTCAGCTGGATGGGGCTAGAACATTGGAGAATGGACAGGACAAGTGCTCAGAGAAATTTATAGCATATTATCCAATTTCTTCTTGGAAGCTTGTACATTGTGTACAAAGTCTGTGAAAGTTTCTGAATGACCTTGGGATGAAGTTAATTCTGCACTGACCTTATCTTGCTATATCTTTTCCATCTTACACAATGGCAAATTTACTTGAGGTAGAGCAGTGCAGAAATTGTTATATTTTGAGCTGAACAGGTGCCAAAGTAAATAATGTAATACTTTCAACATTTTTATTAGAGTAAATGGCTAATTCAAGATGATGGTAAATATCATGTTCAAGAGATTGGTACATATTAACAAGCGCTGCAAGAAGGAAAATTCATTCATGTTGTTTTATGTATGCTCATGTTTTCTCCCTCTCTCCCATGCAGAACGACAGTGCCGAGTTCCTTGCCAGAACAATGCTCGCTGCATGAATGGAATCTGTCTGTGTAGACCAGGGTTTGAGGGATTGGCTTGCCAATTTAGGAGTAAGTATTCTTTTTAATTTAACCCTAACTAGGCCGGGCTATTTAGGTAGTTGATAGAGCCGGGGGGGGGGGGGCCTCCCAGGCCCCCCCTCCAGATCTCGGCCGTCGACCGCGCGATCGCGACGAAAATTGGCACACACATTGCCTATGATGCAATCTAAAATACCATGAAGTTATTTTTTCAAAAAAAATCATTTATGCTAAATTATGCTAATTTATTCATGATGATGTATAAAATCAGACTATTTGGTATAAATCACAAAATAAAGCTCAAAACAGGCACATTTTTTGTGTAAATATTCTTTTTAGTGTCCTTAGCAAATGTAATGAAAAAAAATTGTGATATCAGAAAAAATTCTTAAGTATTTTATTGTTTTTTGGAATTTCTTATGTATTTCTTTGTTTTTTCGACTTTATGTTTTTCATTGTTTTTTCGATGAAATTTGTCCGCGACATCGCTCCGAACAAGAAAATATGTTATTCATTGATTTTAATCAATAAAACACCAAAATAATCATGCTTTTATGAAATTTGCCTGTAAGCACAGTTTGCATTGAAATTGTACACGAATTAACGTTTTTGAGCAATTTTTGGTCTGACATGCATGTACATATTTATGCGTAACTTCGGAACTGTGCGCCCGGGCATCGCAAATTTGGTGTCAAAAGATGCGGGAGACTCGAAAGAAAAAAGTCATGAAACGTCGCGGCGATAGCTTTTTGCAATTGCGATACATCGCGCGGAACGTCGAGGGGGGGGCCTCCGAGGCCCTCCCCCCCCCCCCGGCCTAGTTAGGGTTCAATGTTTCATCAATCAGGTCTTGCTATTTATCTACTTTATAGTTCCAGAAATAGAAAAACAAATGCAAACATTTTTTTTTTGCAAGAAGAATTAATTAAACCAGCAGCAGTACCTGAGACTTGCATAAAAGAAATATCATTTTCTATCGTCTTGTCAAACTTTTCAGATCATTTTTTTCTGATGTCAACACTTCTTCATCATCCATTGTGATAGTCATTGTGGTCAGAAAGCATCACATGAAAATTGTGGTCTTAGTCCTTATGATACTTGACATGTGATAATGCAAATGATATAATTTGCTCCCAGCTTGTTCAGATTGTTTACAATGCTGTAAGCATACCATTGATAGTGTTATGATGACAAGGATATGTGATTGCACCAATCCGTTGTACAAGATACACTCAAAATTGTCCTGGCCATCAAGTAGAAGTACTCAAACATTTAAAGATCCGGTAGGATGGGGATACTATGGAATGGGAACACTAGCCCAGCATAGATGTATTCAAGAATCCCCTTAACAAACTGTCTACAGCTTTGTCAATGATCTCTGTGTAAATACACACAGAGCAGAATGATTTTGACTGGAGTCGACCATGAGCATTACTATTATTATTGTAATGAGCATAATACCTTTGATGAAAATATTTGCTAACTGGTGCTATTCAGGGATTTTTAATATACAATGTACTCTGGTGGGCAGGAAATGAATTGGGTCACATATGAATACCCACACTGCCAAGTTTTTAATATTCAAAAAAGGGTACAGATTGTCTCAGTCGATGTTATGCTATTAAGATTTGAGCTAAATTTGTGAGTTTGTCTGTCTGTTAATCAAGAACGCGACTGTCCAGAGGCTTGCCAGCATGGAGGAACCTGCATCAACGGGAGCTGCATCTGTCTACCAAACTATCTGGGAGAGTTCTGTGAGATCAGACGTGAGTATACTGCATCGGGGGTGTGGCTGTTTGTTGCCATGGCAATGTGCAGATGCATCCAATAGAGTAATGTGATGGTGATGGTTGCCATCACAGCAAAAGAGGATGACCATGATGATGATTATGATGATGATGATGATGATGGTGATGATGGTGATGATGGTGATGATATCAAAAATGTTGATCAAAATGATATAGTGATGAGTTTGATAAAGATAATGATGATAATGATAGTATGATAATGATGATGGTAATGATGGTGAACATGATGAAGATGATGATGATGATAGTGATGATGTTGATAATGAATGATGATGACGCAATCAAAAGTTTATATTGGTTTCCCAGTGTAGAAGTTGACCACTAGGTGAGAAAATTTTTCTTAAATGCAAATGATTTTAATAATGCTGAATGATAAAGACAGAGATTATGGAATGTATGACTTGGTGAAAATGTAAGTGATAGTTTCAAGTACAAGAAGATATTGTTTACAGTTAAGGGGATCATAATACCTCACCAAAAGGACAGGTGATAGTAATGTTAAGATGTTTAAGTAGGGTGCGTCATGATTTTAGATGAGTCATATGTCTTTCAAAACTTCCCAAAACTTTCTTGTCTCTGCTCAGATGAGGAGTAAAACTTTCATCTCTCCTAAATCTCTTCCTCTCAAATTCCCCCTTAGCTGTGGAATGCATCCCAAGCTGCATCAATGGTGGCTTCTGTAACCGAGGCATCTGTGTTTGCCCCGATGGGTACACCGGAGAATCCTGTGAAATGTCAGGTGGGTGGATTTATTTTCAGTCTTCCTGGCACACACCTTAGGAACTTGTAATATCAAAGGTTAAGTGTGTCACATCTACTTTAAAAACTTTTCCTTTGTTTCTGTTTCATTGTTTTGTTCTTTGTTATGTTAAATGAAAATTCCTTTTTAACTTTGTATGTTAAAATGTTGTCTGAATTGCTGAATAAGTGGTAATGATAGAAATAACAATAATTAGAAATATGTTGCACATCTGTGACTTGGGATGTAATTTGGTTAAATTCAAAATGACCTTTTAACCTTTGAGTTATGACATACAAGCTATGAGTGCATGAAGTGCCTGTGTTAGATTCCTGTCAATATCTTTTTGATATAACATGAACTGGCCTTGAGGGGGATACAAACATTTATTGCCTGAGTTAGAATCATATTTCCCAAGTTAAAGATGAGGGCAATACAATTTTAGTGAGGACAATTAATGTTGTATCCCCTAAAAGTAACCAGTCCATAGTATTATCTTGAAAAAATCAGACTTTTAGAAAGAACTTGGCGATAATGACAGATGATATGCAATCACAAGTTAAATTGTATTTCAAAGGCAGAAAAACAAATACTGTATACACCGAATATTTCGTGAGGTTTTTATTTTCGTGAATTTCGCGAGTCAGGCACTATTTTTCTAAATTAAGGACATACAAAAATGACTCTGATCCCAATATGAATGTGATGCACATGTTTACATTTCTCTGTTCAGTTCAGTACTCCAAGATTGCGAATTTAACCCCTCGCAAAATCGTCGAGAAGTCCCGATTCGCAAAAATTTAGACTCGCAAAATATATGGCGTATACAGTAGACTGTAGGACAACTTGTTATTACTGGATTTAAGGTTAGACATCTCTTACTAAGTGTGCAATTGTTAGCTAAGTGTACAATATCTTTTGCTACATAGTGTGCAATAGCATTTTTACAGCATCTATCAAAGTGATAGCTCGCTGTTTTACATGCAGAATCCCATGTACTTTCATCAGAGGGCAATCAGCAATTTTTTGCCACTTCGCCAATTTTCGCTTGTCAAAGTGGGGCTTTAAGACATAAAAATTAGGTTGCTCAGATATCTGATGTGGTTAATAATAACTTTGAACATGACATCCAATAAACAAGATTATATTGTCAAAATGCGTGCCAAACTCCCATTTTGTTCCTGTTAGGAAAAGTTCACTAAAAGTTTGAACTTTAGAAGGAACTGATAGAGCTAAGACTCTAGTTCGTGGGCCAGTGAGTTGTTGAGGAAAATATTTGATCAAATTTCCCACACGAGAGTAAGAGGTGTAAGCACAACTGGTGGCGCTATGGTGTGAATGAAGTCTATTGTTGTGACAGCTTGTCGGGGCTGGCGTTGTCAAGCAGGAAATTGAATTATGGGAATGATCCTTCCATGAACACGGCAGAACCATGTCTCAAAAAAAAGGCACCTTCAAATGCTTCAAACATGCACTAGAGGCAAGGAAGAAAATGTCTCTCGGTGTCCAATACATGACAATCATTTGCTGTACTCTTTTAAATCTTTTTTTTTTTGGGGGGGGGGGATTTGTGTCGAAAGAGAGTTTTTGTTGTTGAGTTGTGATTGATGTTGATCTTATAAACACATGCTATATACTTCTCATGATTTGGGGTTAGGATGCCAATGTTGCTTGAAGTCATTATCTCTTCCCTGCTTCTCATACAGGTGTCTGAAGAGTAGATATAAAGTTCTTTCTCTCTTCTCTCTCCCTTTTTCTTTCTCATCTTTTCTCTCTTCTTGCCTCTCTCTCTCTCTCTTTCTCTCATTTCCTTTCTCTTTCTTCTCCTTTTTTTCCTCTCTATCTCTCCCTCTCTATTTATTCCTATTTCTCTCAGGGAGGGGGAGGGGAGATGGCTAGACAGCCAAGCTACACTTAGACTTGTCTCGAGAACATTTTAATTCTTCATGCTTTGTTATCACTCCCATCCCTTCTACCTCTCTCTCTATTTCTATTTCTATTACTTTCTCTTTTAGCTCTAGGCTTGAAAGCTTCAGTGTTTGCATAAGAATATCACTTTAAGCTTATCAAGCATGTGGAAGTGAAAGTTGGTTCAAACTGTGAAGACATTTCATGGATTACTTCTCTTGATTGATACGTACATATAGGTACATTTTAATGAGTGGTGTATACCTGATGTCATGGCTGCTCAGATGCTATGGATGATCTTTCAATTCTATTGTCTGCTCTCAGTGGGAGCCCAGCCCCAGATCATCGTGAGTCCGTTCCAGGGCCAGGTCCTGGCTCTCGGAGAGGACACGGCCATTCTCTGTGAGGTCAAGAGTCGTGACGTGGACGAGTCGCCGAGATGGTACAGCCAGAACAACACCCTCATCAACACTGTGGAGGATGGTAAGAGATGATACACCAAGTCCATCACAGTGTCTGCATTTTTATCAACCCATTGAGGACGGACTGATTTTGCTATAACACGCATTTCCCATAGACACCTGCCCGAGTATTCTTGGGACTCGTCTTCAGTGGGTTAATGTATATAAGGAGATGCAACATTTTTTCCAAGACTGGCCACAATTTTTGGTGACTGCTGCTTGGAAAATTTTGAAATAACTTGAAAGTGCTACCCCAATGCTTCACTACATTCAATACTGATGATACTAAGTCTGCAAACCCAGCCTTTCCCCCTGATCTGAGCTCAAAGATACTAATCTCTGGACAGTGAAAATTCAAAGGGTAGACTCAATGAGGTCAGAACAAAATAATGATTAATGCAAGAGAATCAAGTAGAGGGGTGAAGGTTGAGGTTGGAGTATTCGTCAATTTGTCTCCTCAACCAGTCCCTTTTTACCAACTTGTTTTTTAACTTACAGATCAGCAGTTGCGATCTCACAAATTTTATTTGTTAGAGGGAGACAAATTGAAGAATATTCAATCTCAAAATATTGATTACAGCTATTTAATGCAGAAGGGACTGATGCAAATAATTTTTTGTTCTGGTCCTGCTAAAAATCTCGCAAACATGTACTTATACTAGTATATGAAAAAAAAAATTGCTCATGGCATACAATGTATGATATAATATCAGTTTTGACTACAAGAAGAAGTTTCTCTTTTCATGTTCCAGGTGGTACGTCCCACAGGCATGTAGAGGTCATAGACACCCAGACCATTGAGTTGGTGATCAACGACTTCCAGGTTCAAGACATCGGCAACTACACCTGCGTGGCTGGACCGCTCTCCAAGACCGTGGCGCTCTTCATCCTTCGTAAGTCTGCGACAGATGCACAAAAGTTTGGCAACATTTACCTGGCTCCCGTGTAAAATCGTTAACATTATTGTATAAGATGACAATGTAACATATTCTATCTATAAGTGTGCTTGATAAGACCGCAGAGACACCAACAATGCAATTTTGGTTACCTTTTTACAACTAACAATAATGATTGCACCTGGATTTTATGTCTGTTTTACTTTAACAGAGAGATGTAAGGATTTTCATGTTTTGTGTGAATTCTTTTTCCTGTCAATGTTTTGACTCTCTGATTTACTGTCTGCGTAGCATTTCAATTGCAATTTCAATTTCAATTAATTTTCATATTTCTTGATGAAAATAGATATCAATCATACCAAAAATCAAATAATATATGATATCCAGCTAGGAGACATGATATTACAAAATGAAATAATACATGATATCATATCATGCTTAGCTTTTCATTTCATCCATAATTTCTGTCCTACTCATTTGATTTCAAGCATGGATCAATGTTTGGTATCCAGTGCTAAGTTTGGTTTTGAAGAAATATGTTACAGAATGCACTCTCTTTCATACTTGCCCTTTTTACCCATTTAGCTATTGCCTGCTTGCACCCCTGTCTCAATGGAGGGCATTGCCAGAACGGAGTCTGTGTCTGTGCCGAGGACTTCTTTGGAGAGTTCTGTGAACATTCCAGTAAGATTTGCTGCAATATGATATTTTTTTTTGAGCCAACAAGTGAAAGGGAGATGAGGTACTGATGGCAATGTGGGAGTGAACAAATGCAATTCTATTTTCTGAAGTGAGATTGTTCCCTTCCGAGGATTTATGTTGTTTTGGGGGGTTGAAAGGTGCCAAAGTAGACATGATATATGGTTAGAACCTACAGTTTTGGGTGTCACATAAATAAAAACTTGCAGGAGTTAATGTTACACATGACATTGCTCAGTTAGACTAAGGAATCGAGCCCAGGTCCCTTCGATCTGGAGATGCTGTACCGATGAGTCTGCCTTCAGATGATGATGATGAAGATTTAGATGTGGATGAAATGATGATCATGATCATGATCATGATAATGATCGTGATGATGATGATGATGATGATGATGATGATGATGATGATGATGATGATAAGAATTAAGATGCAGTTGCAATAATGATAATGATGATGATAATGATGCTTTTCTAATGCAGTGTATATGTTCTCATTCTCTGTTTTCTTGCTGATGAGCATGATCATGACATGTGTGCTCCGATACAATCTTCCCTCTGCCGTCAGATTTCACCCTCCAGTTTGACTCCTGCGACCCAGAATGTCAGAATGGAGCCACCTGTATCTCAGGGATCTGTCTCTGTCCTCTGGGCTACAGGGGACCAACCTGTGCTGAAGGTAGGGTAGAGGGACATGCTCTTATCTTTATTAAACTCTTCTGGTTTCATTGACATCCTGTTTCCATAGAAACATGGATGGCATCATGATATGCTGGTCCATAGAGGGAGAATTGCACACAACATTTAAGACACCCTCTGTTGCTATAGCAACATGATTTTGACTTTTACAACATTTTACTGTGTCCACAGATACATATTTAAATACATTCGCTTTTCTACAGTTTGGAGCAATTTTATGAATTCTGCCATCTGTGTAATGCCTTTTTGTGACACAGTTGACTGGGCTCGCAGAGAATTAAGACAAAAGAGACCAGTTCATGTTATTTGATGATACAGTCATGCATATGGTGTAAAGTTTCAGTAGATCAGAAATAACTTTTATTCAGAAGTACACTGTATGTCATCATGTTGTTATCATGGGAAGGAAGTTTTAGTTTATTGCATACAGTAGAAACATTACACCTACAGAAACATTTCTAAAGCTTTGTTGATTTGCAAAAGTGTTTGGAATATCATTATTTCTAACTACGTTGTGCTTCATGAAAAAGGTGATGTTTATCTTTGGGACCAGTGATTTAAAAAATGTTCAAGATATCACATTTGATGCATATGTGTAGGTCAGCTGTATCACAAAACATCCTACCATATGAATTTTTCGCAGTAAAGCGTTAATATAGGAAGATGTCACTATTTTTCTCACTAAACCATCATAAATGCAGACGGTTTATTCTGGACACATTTTTATTATAACTATTGTTCCCATTTTGTATATTTAACAATACTTAACATGGATTATCTGGTTCAGATTTTTACATTGGTTCTTTCCATCCCTGACTCACATTTTAGAACTATTTTGAAGCACTAATGCTGGGTTTTTGTTTCATCTGCAAATGGTGAATTATGCCTTTAAGGGCTTTCGGCTTATGAAGTGGTGAGTTCTGAAATCCTTTGAATATGCACTTTGATATGATGTGACCTCTTGACCCTGTCCAGAAATGACCTGTGACCCTGTGTGTGAGAACAACGCTGTCTGTGTCCTTGGCTACTGCCGCTGCCCCGTCGGCTACACCGGCAAAGCCTGCAACGAGGGTTCGTAGAATCATGCATTTATCCCACATCTTTGAAATAAATATTTTAAACAAACAGTTCATATGGCTCCGACACCTTTCCTTTTCCAGTGTTGTGTAACCATTTCATACACCAGTGAAATCTTTTGAGTTACTACAGACAATAGTTGTGATGGTAGGACATTTCTATATAAATAAATAAAGTAGTAGCAATGGGCATGACTGCAATGTTTGTCTACAAGCGTGACTTGTTCTGTTTTACTTACATGGGACTCTATAGATTCCTACCAGAGTGAACATTAGATTGTATTTCAACTAGAGTTCAGAAAGAATGACGATCACATAACGAAATCTGTGGTTTCATGTTTAAATCTTAACAAAAAAAAAGGCTTGTATACGTTGAAAGTGGATATTTTCGCACAACCAATTTTTTGCGCTCGGGTGGATAAGAAGAGTTCCGCGTGTTTTTAATTCCATGGAATCAAAATTGCAACTACTGGGACATATGGCAAGCAAACAACATTTGTATGCTTTATTTTGGTGCTAGCTTCTGGTTGCATGAAATGCACAAAAATTGCAACTCTGCGAAAATTTCCACTTTTACAGTATATGGCGTGGATTTGGGAATTTCTAGACATTGGTTTTGCATTTGTCAAAGTGGAAGATGCGGACTCCTAGGGGTTCACGCCAGGTGACTAACAATAGCAAATGGTATCAGCCAGGCACACAGTGTCATATGCATTAATAAAAGTGAAAGTTGTGTTCACACGACAAACATTTTGTAATTCACTTCCTATTGCAGATATCAACGAGTGTGAAGTGAATGAAAACATCTGCAAGCATGACTGTTTCAACACAGAAGGCAGCTTCTACTGCTCCTGTGCTCCTGGCTATGTGCTCAGTCCAGAGAGGAAGTGTATAGGTGAGACATCTTGATAACATCTTTTGTTAGCCTCTACCACTGTCAGTCCTTCTCTTCCTCTTCTTTTTTCTCTTAGTCTTCCTCCTAGCTCTTCCCTCTCTTCCTCGTTCTCTTGTTCCTCCTCCTCCTCTTCCTCATCCTCAACCTCCTTGTCCTCCTCTTCCTCCTCCTCCTTCCTCTTCCTCCTCCTCCTGCTCCTCCTCCACCTCCTCCTCCTCCTTCTCCTCCTCCTCCTCCTCCTCCTCCTCCTCCTTCTCCTTCTCCTCCTTCTCCTCTTCCTCCTCCTCCTCCTCTTCCTCCTCCTCCTTCCTCTTCCTCCACCTCTTCCTCTTCCTTCTCTTCCTCCTCCGCCATCTCCTTTTCCTCTTCCTCCTTCTCCTCTTTTTTCTCCTCCTCCTCCTCCTCATTCTTCTTTTCCTCCCCTTCTCTTCCTCCTCCTCCTCTTCATCTTTCAATCTCTGGATAATGCTTCACATCACTACTAGTAGTAGGAGAAGTTGTACTGGTATTCGAGGCCCTTGGGATGGGGGGGGGGGAGAGAGCTCACACACTCTTATTTATTTTTTCTTTCTTTCTTCTTTAAAACAACAACAACTCTTATTTCTTTTTCTTTTCTCCTTTTCTTTACTCTTCTTTACATTCTTCCTCTTCTTTTCAGTTATACTAGTGTTAGAACCATTACTAATACTTCTTTGATGAATGTCAATATTCTAATGATCACGATTCCTATCCTCAAATCACAGATGACAATGAATGTAATGGTGAACACAACTGTGAGCAAAGATGTCTGAACACCATTGGTTCCTATCTCTGTGCCTGCTTCGAGGGATTCATTCTGGAGGCCGATGGTAACACCTGTGTTGGACCATCTGGTGAGTGACTACCGTAAAAGCAAAAATATTTGTGTTAGTGCTCGGCGGGGAGAGATGAATTTTGCCTGTTTTTAATTTCATGGATAGTCATGATTGAAGGGTCACTTCAAACAGCTTACTGCTGCCAAGACTGTTAAGGCTTTGGCAGCAAATACTCACACTGTAGGAGCAGAGAACATGAAGAATAGAAAAGAACAAAAAAAAAATGCAGTGCACTCCCGTTATAACGAACACGGTTATAACGAAGTTAAGGTTACAGCGAAGCAGAAATTCAGGCCGCAAAATTATCCGCTTTTGTTCTTTATCGTTTGTTTATTTTGTTTTAATGAAATTTTGATAAAACAAAAGAAAATTGCCTGTCTCGAGGACTTCGTTATAACAGGAGTCCACTGTAAAGCAGTTAGCAAAGAAATGATACTTTGTTACTTTTGTGAGAGTTTCATGTTGCAAAAATACACAAAAATGCCCACACCATGAAAATTTCCACTTTCAAATTATAACATTGTGACTTGTTGGCATGAAATTCTTGCTGTTCCATGGTGTCATCATGCACATGATCTATTATTTCATTTTTTTTTCATATAATTGATAGCTCAAATTGAACCTTGAGGTACAGGGATAGAGCAGTGCTTTCTTGTTATAGCAATAAAATATAGTCAAAAAGAAGATAGAGAAAAATGGGTAAAGATTATGTATAGAGAACAGGCAGATAAAGTAAAAGGTGTCTTGATCTCCCATACTCACATGGCAGATCACCTGACTGTAAGGTTGTGCGTCACATGATTCTAAAGTTCTAAATCCTGATGATGTGTGTGTGTTTTTTTCACCTATACCAGGCTGTGTGTATGAGAACCACCTGTACCCATCAGGCACCACCTGGACAGTGGACGGCTGCACAGAGTGCTCCTGTGACCTTGGTGTCACAACCTGTACTGACTGCCCACAGCCAGGTGAGTTCAGAGCAAACATTAAGCCATTCCATCTCAGATATTGAATATGACAAGAGGTAATATATGGCACACTTAGGTTCAGTAGTTTAAGGGTTCATGATTTTATCTGAACTCGTCTTGACACAAAATTTCACCCAAAAATTATTTGATTTTTAATCATCTCGTGGCCCTGCTCTTTTAGAGGAAAAAACAAGAAAGAAAATAAGTGTCAAATGTACCTTCAAATTGGTCTGCAAGTTTTCTTGATTAACTTAGTGTACAGTTACTCTTTGCTCTCCTAAGTTACCAGCAACTTGTACCCTTGGATGCATAAGGATCTTCTGGTCAAATTGTTGGCAGCTCCCAAGATTACAAGTAGTACAAACGTTAAAAAAGACTTAGTACATTACTCCTTCTAGTAGACAACTGATGACCAACCAGAGGTAGCCTCTTCAGCATAATACCTATTCTCCTAAAGGACCATGTCAATATTAGTACCCCGCATCATAGAGTGTATATTTGTACGCCTGGGTAAAGAGTTACAAAGTGGTTGTCAAGTGATGTATATGCCAGGCAGGATTTGAACCCCATACCTCCTGTGTAAGAGTCAGAGCCTTGACCACTGTACCACAGTTGGCCCAACATTTTAGAGATGAATCAAGTGGATATCTCATTATCTTGCAGGCTAGGTAGTGACATGTGGGTGTTTGGGGTCTCGTTAGTCACAAAGGCATCTCCTCCAGTGGATGGACCCTTCATATTCACAGTTTGTTTGTTATGTAGACTGACCATATCATCGGTATGTGTTTTTTTCTTTCCAGAGTTCCAGCAGTGTACCTACCAAGGCATCGAGTTTGACCATGCCACCAACTGGACGTCACCCTTTGACCCCTGTGACCACTGCAACTGTACTGATGGAGTGGTCAAGTGCATGACAGAGATCTGTAACGAGGAGTGTGACCATCCCGTCCCTCATCAGACTGAATGCTGTCATGAGTGCACTGGTCAGTGTTTGATGAGATTCTTTTTAAATACAGTTGAACCTCTCTTATCCGGCCTCCCTTTATCCGGATCTCTCTATTATACAGACGCAATCTCGCCGTGATTTTTTTAAAAAATAATTACGGGAGGAAAGGGGGATTCCCAACTCCTTGAGAACTCCTACACAAACACACATGAATTACATATACTTGATACATTTCTTAATAATTATTTAGGTAAATCATCCCAAGAATTTACAAAAGAAAATGATTGCATTCTTGCAAACACGAACCTCTATTTTGAGGTCTGTTACTGAGTGTAACAATGAAAAGGTTGCAGTGTATGTATCTGTACATGTATAAAGCATTGAGTCTCCCGTATCCGGCCAAATCCCTTATCCGGATGAGCCCCGGTCCCGACTTGTCCGGATACGAGAGGTTCAACTGTACATGTATTTCAATTTGTCTCTACACTCTGTAATTAGTGCTTCCTTGTACTGAAAGTACAATTGTATGACATCCAGATGTGGCATAATGATTTCACTCATCATGACAGATAGAAGATGATGAAAGAATATATTTAACAGATAATATACCTACATGGATTTTATTTGATTCTATTATGTTTGCAGTAGCGTGAGCTCAGCATCAAGTAAGATACAATGCTTGATATACATTGTAGTTTTCTGATTTCATGTTATCTCGATGATGGGATCTTGAAGAGGATGAAGAAATGCTGGAAAGTAACAGTACTATTTTGCTGAAAGATATGCAGTAAAATTACCGTTACCAGTTTCTCCATGTTCTAAAGTAATATGGATTGCATTCTCATTAATCATGAAAACCATTGTACAGACAAAACATAATTGTTCTTTATTACTGCGTCTTTAGAAACATGTGTCTTTATTTCAACCAAAATTATTTTTCTTAGCCTGTCAGTTAATTTTCAAGGATAAAATGTGTAAAGTTTTAATTTTCATGCAGCATGTTGTTGACACAAGTTTTTAAATCTTTCTGCAGACTGTTTGTATGATGGCAATGTGATCAGAAATCGTCTATTCTTCTCACCAAGTGACATGAACTGTACCACCTGTATGTGTGAGGTGAGTTATTCCATACCGATCCCTAGAACACTGAAACAATGGTTTAATTGTGTCACACACAAATCTAGTTTGTATCAGATCCTTGTCTGTAAGCTCTTGCTTTTTAGAGCTCCTAAATAGGGAGTGTCATCCTTCACACTTTTGCACATTCATTTTGTATGCTGTGGTTTTCTGATTAGAAATTTACAGAGATGGGCAGTCATACATTGTATGCTAAAGTATAAAGTTTCTAACTATTTTTAGATGGAACTGATGGAGAATTCATAGTACATTTTATCAATATTTTGTGTTTTACATAAAAAAAGTCAAGGATACACATACTTGGTCCAGTTTCAGTTTGAATGTATGGTGCATTTTATGATTCATCAACTTTTATGGTATTATGGGGGATGAATTTTCTGCAGGATGGCAACGTGAAATGTAGCAACATCAGCTGTCCCAACATCACCTGTTCCAGACCGGTGCAGAGGGAATGTTGCTTGACCTGTGAAGGTGAGACCAGATGGGATTGGTATCTGGAAGATGCAGACTGGTGCTGATTAGATAAGGAATTGATGGAGCTGAGATGATGATGAGGATGGTGATGGTGTTTATGGTTATAGTGGTGGTAATGATGATGGTGGTTGTGGTGGTGATGGTGATGATTATGGCGATGGTGGTGATGATGTTGGTGGTGGTGGTGATGGTGACGGTGGTGATAGTGGATGTGGTGTTGGTGATGATGGTGGTGATGGTGATGATGATGATGATGATGATGATGGTGTGGTGATGGTGATGGTGGGGATAGTGATGATGGTGATGGTGATGGTGATGATATTGATGGTGGTGATGATGATGGTAACAGTGATGAGGTGGTGATGATGGTGATCATGGTGATCATGGTGATGGGGGTGGTGATGGTGGTGATAATTATGATAACGATAATCATAATGATGGTGATGATAGTGATGATGATGATGATGATGATGATGATGATTGTGATGATGATAATGATGGTGATGATGGTGGCTGTTGATAGCTTTTATTCCATCAAGTCTGGTCTAATTTTGTCTCGCTTTTTGACAGATAACTGTGAGTTCCAGGGAGAGGAATACCAAGATGGCGAAACGTTCACTGCTGAGACTCTGGACTGCAGCGTGTGCTCCTGTACTGTGAGTTAATCTTTGTTTACAATGTCTATAAGGATGATCAATGCTACATTGTGTATTCAAGCCAGCCTGAGTCCAATCCACGCATGTATGTTCGGGTGATAGACACTTGCTCAATCCAGGAGTTAATTTCATATGTTGCAATTAGTATGCACTCCCTTTTTTATGATATCCCATGTTCAAAATGTGAGGATTGTTGTTGGATTTTCCCAACCTGCAATGATAACTGTAGATACAGTCATGAGTGTGCTGGAATCAGATTTTATCAATTATATTTGCTACAAATGTGAGTTCAAATTATCAAGCCGTAATTAGTTAGTCCAAATAGGCACTCACTTTGAGAATTTCCACTGAAATATATAGCTGTCCATCATGTTATTTTAATTCTAAAAATGAATATATTTAGCTGAGATAAGAAAAAAAAAAGGCATTTTTTCGTCCTTTTCTTTTGTGGCCTTGATTTGCACAGAGGGGGGTAGTGGAGTGCCGCCCCTTCGATTGCCCTGCCCTCCCCTGCTCTCGCAATGAGCGAGTCCAGTTGCCAGGCGACTGCTGTCCCAAGTGCATCAGTACCGTCCCGGGCTGTGTGGACAAGTACGGCCTGCTTCACCAGTATGAGACGACCTGGAGAGATAACAGGGATAACTGTCTGACCTGTACCTGTCTGGTAAGTGGTCAAACCATTGCTTCAGGGATTATTGTCCACCTTGTCACTTGTTATTTTCTCTTCTAATCTCTTCAGGGGTGTATCCAGGATTTTTTCTGGGGGGGGTTGTAATCAAAGTTTTTGGACCTTTACCTTTGCGAGGGAGCGGAGCGACCGAGCGGGGGGAGGGTGTGGGAGGGGTGTCCCCCCTCCCACAGTAGGGAGTTTTTGAATTTTATATCTTAAAATGGGGCCATTTGGTGCATACAAAAGTGACTTTTTCAGCATACTTAAAAAAAAAAAACACCCATTCATCATGTTAAAATTGGTGATAAAACCTGTGTTGGTCACTTGTAAGTTCGTTAATCGGTAAGTTGAAAACTACATAAGTGCATTTAAAAAAAGTTGCTAACTAGCTAACCTTACACCTTCCTAATACATAGACCCCAGGGTAAAAAGCCCTCGAAAAACAGAAATTGTCTTTTACAAAAAGTGGACCTTTTGAAAATTTGGGGGGGTCGTACGACCCTCCCGACCCCCCCTTGCATACACCCATGCTCTTCATGGAGAGACAACAGGGATAACTGTCTGACCTGTACCTGTCTGGTAAGTGGTCAAACCATTGCTTCAGGGATTATTGTCCACCTTGTCACTTGTTATTTTCTCTTCTAATCTCTTCATGGAGAGACAACAGGGATAACTGTCTGACCTGTACCTGTCTGGTTAGTGATCAAACCATTGCTTCAGGGATTATTGTCCACCATATTTCTTGTCATTTTCTCTTCCAATCTTTGTTAACCATGTTGTCTTTTGCTCTCAGGATTGATTTTTTTTCTTTCCTCTGATGTTTTATAAACAATGAACTTTTAAGTGAAGTGTGTGACAATTGTTGGTGAATGTGTATGCCTTTGTAATCCTCAAATCAAGACATACAACGTGAACTGTATTGAAAGTTTACAATTGCATGAGATCTGCACTTTGGGAAATGTTAAAGGACTGGTATAGTATTGGGTGAGGTGAGGATTCAGCATTCAACTTTTTGTGAGATGCATGTACTTAGAAACCACTTTATGAAACGTTAAAAAGCATTATATTACCATTCTAAGAGGAATTCAAAGTTTATAAGATGAAAATCATTTTTGCAATGGCTGAGATAACAAAGTAAAACAAATCCTAGTAAAAGTTAGGTCCCACCTTTAATTACGATTGCTTTGTTTTGGATATCCCAGCCATTTCAAAAACCAATCTTTATCAAATAAATTTTGAATTCCTCTAAGAATTACATGCTCTTTCATATTTCATAAGAGGTTTCTCATCTCCAAAAAGTCATCATCAAAAAAAAGTTGAAAACCTGAAGCCCATCTCAACCGAAACTGTACTATCCCTTAAAGAATCAGATCTAGATGCATTATATTCTTCCTGCCACACATAGAATGTTAACACTCCTCTGTCTTTCCTTCATATCTTTTTGTGTCTCAGACAACAGGTCAGGTTCAGTGTTCTAGGGAGCAGTGTGAGTTCAACTGTAACAACCCTGTCCATGTCAAAGGACAATGTTGCCCAGACTGCAGGGGTAAGTCTTTGAACCTTTACCTCTTTTTGTCTCGATCATGCCATATTTTTCAGTGAAAAAGCCCGTAATTCTGCCTACAAATAATTCAGTGCATTTTTTTAGTGTAGAGCTATGACCTGTTCACCAATGAAGTTCAAGAAATATGCAGCGAAGTGATGTAGAGCAAACTAATACACTATTTACGCAGTTTATGCTATGACAAAATGTGAAAGGGTTATAACTTTGTTTTCTCCTTTTCAAAGAACTGCCACAGTGTTTGGTCATAGTGTAGCTGGATGCAAAACTTAAATTGGAACTAAGTGAACACAGCTCATACGAATGTACAGCTTCCCCTGATCACATGACAGTAAGAGTTGGTAACCAGGTCAGATTTTCTTGGAGATTTGTAAGATGAGCAGTAGATATCTTGACAGTCAAACAAGTAAAAGTGGGATGCTTGGCAATCACTTGAACCACCGAAGTGATCATAGCTGTAATACAGTTTGCCATTATCACATCAAATAATCAGATTACTATTGTACACTGAGTGCTAGTATACATGGGTGTGGTGCATTAACCCGTTACCCTGATTTTGCTACAACACACATTTTCCATAGACACTAACCTGCCCAAGTACATCTGTACTGTGGACTCGTCCCGTTAACATATAGTGTTAATCCTTATTAAAACATTCCATTCCACCAGGTTGCTACTACAATGGCATTGGCTACTCCTACGCTGCCACATTCCCATCGGCCTTTGACAAGTGCGACTCTTGCATCTGTCTCAACGGCGACGTCATCTGTGAGCCGACCAGCTGCGACGTTCAGTGCAGCGCCCCCTATCATCCACCCGGAGAGTGCTGCCCGCTGTGCGAAGGTAAAGTGATAAATATTGAGTAGTTTTTCAGAATATTCAAATATGTGAAAGTTTCTCATTGCTTACTATTCTGATACCATCATTACCCTTATTAATTTAGTTCATGTATCAATTAAACTCTATGTAGGCATAAATGAGTTTATAGTACCATTGAACTGATACATGCACATCCAATTGCTTTGGTAATATACACGTGTGACCTACGTGTAAAGTATATATTCCTGAACATGATTTTTATGATTTTCATTCAGATTTATAATTATGATGATTTACTGTTGATTGATTCAGTGATTTTCATCATCATGGATACATGAATACTCTTATGTGAACTGAATTTAAATAATCCGAGAAGGTAATCGGATCACCTAATGGGCCAAAGATTATGACATAACCAAAGTGCTGTAAAGCTCTGTAACACTAAGATTGCACATATAACACAGATTTTAAGTATTTCTGTTATTATCATTCTTAACCCTTCTACTCCCACAGACTGCTACTTCCTTGGTCAGATCATCCCAGATGGAGAATACTTTAACCCTGCCCTGGATTCCTGCAAGACCTGCTTCTGTGACGTGAGTTTGCTGAAAACTGACCCCTCTATGAAACGTGTCCTTGGCCCTGATACATAAACAGATACACTCAAACATCCACAATCAGAAAATTAAACATGATTCAGGTGTCAGCCAAGCAGAATTGAGCATTCAGAGACCTGTGTTTGATTTTCTAACTCAAGTTTGACCTCAACCTTTATGCAACAGGGCCCAGGTCATGTTTGTTGGGGGGGGGGGGGGGGGGGGAGGGGTTGTGTGTGTGTGTGTTTTTTTGTGTGTTTTTTTTTGTTTTTTTTTTTTTGTTTTCTTTGGGGGGGGTTCACAGAAAATTATCACACAACATTTGTGGAAATATCTCTCAACATCTTTACTGGCTCACATGTGTAATATGAAGAGTATATGTGGTATAAAAATGCTATCTTGTTGCTGTCATTGTTATCATTATTGCGACAATGATGATGTTGGTGATAATGATTGTTCTCTATGTCAAGCTCTTATTGATGAATGAAATTACAAATATGTATTGCATACAATTTTATCGTGTTAATACAAATGTTGAGTTGAACTTTTAGAGACTTGAGTCCCAGAGTTATTGAATTGGTAATATGCAACTGCTAACTAGCCTCCATTCAGCCTCAATGTTTGAGCAAGAAAAATATTGAGATGTGTGAAATATTTGAAGAGTTTGTTCGCAAAAACCGATAAGTCCATATTTGCCAAATGGAGATATTTGCGACCAAAGTTCAACAAAAATAAAGAGAATGATAAGAAAGTTTTTGCTTCTTTTGACCATAACTTCAAAAAGTACCGTTATATGTAGTGACCAATATATCATTTAAAAGGTATTATTTTGTACTTTATGACAGAGACCGTACTTGAAAATCTTCAAAAATTGACTTATCGGTTTTTGCAAACAAACTCTTCATTTTATGATGCTTAATTGACTCTAAAGTGATCACCTATCAAAAGGGAGAAATAAAGATTGGATAGGATAATGCTCCTTTGATATCTCTAGGAAATGTTCACATGTTTCCATATGTTCACTTTAATATGTTTTCATATATTTACGTATATTTGCATATGTTTACCTGTGTTTCCCTATGTTTGTGTAGTTGCTTTTTTCACCACATGATCGATCTTGTGTAACCTTCACAGAAAGGGTCAGTGACGTGTGCAGAGAGGGAACAGTGTCCAATGCTGAACTGCCCAGTGACCACCACGGTGGCTGGAGAGTGCTGCCCATCTTGTGCAGGTGAGACTATAAACTTACATAGATCACTATCACCTCCCTATTAAAATTGGTACCTTTTCAGAACAGTTAGAATGAAACTCACTGATAATTGTCATAATGATGACAATTTGGACACTGTTGCAGTAAGATGATGATGATGATGTTGATGATGATGATGATGAGGAGGAGGAGGAGGAGGAGGAGGAGGAGGAGGCTGGTGCTGATAGTGGTAATTGGGATGAATTTGATAACTTTCAACTCTGATGATGATGATGTATGATGATGATGATGATGATGATGATGATGATGATGAAAAAAAATGATTTAAAGATACAGGTGTAAATTCAATGATAATGACGATTAAAAAACAATTGTTATATTAATGATGATGATAATGGAAGATAATGTTTGTGGCGATGATGATGATGGTAATGATGATAATGATGATGGTGATAAGGGTTCTTGATATCTCGCATCACACAGTGGCTTTACAAACATTCTTTGTAAAACTTGCTTTTCCTTGCAGATGCATTTTGCCGAGCTCCAGACGGAACGGAGTACAGGAGCGGAGAGTCTTGGATTTAATCAAGGGATCGATGCCAGGAGTGCACCTGTCTGGTAAGTTGTACTCACCGCTTCATTGTCTCATGCATTGATGTGAAGAAATATGATTCAATGCCATTGATGTATTGACCCGATTCGGGTTCGTTGAGGGGCAGCAGACATTTCATGGCACTGGGCGCAGCCATAGTGGGTGTCTGAGCCGACCCCCCCTGCTCTCCCCCACCCCAGGCAACATGTTTATCACGCACTTGTAACAAAGGTTCGCGCACTAAGCAAGCATTCGCGTACTCAGTACGAGACGCCCATTGGCTAAAGCAGTTTTCATTCTGCGCGCTAGGGAGAGGGGTGGGGAGTGGGAAGGGTGGGGGGTCGGCTAAGACACCCACTATGGCTGCGCCCATGCCAAAAATACACATAGCGCGTCACAGAATCGGTCAATAGATGCTAAAACCTCATACATGTATGTCTCATAGAGTTTGCTATCTGCTTTTTTGGTCTATTACAGTGACAAAGAAAGTGTGCATCTTTGTTAACCTGTTGAAGATGGGCTGATTTTGCTACAACAGGCATTTCCCATAGACACTTGCCCAAGTATACTCAGGACTTGCCTCAATGGGTTTAATAAGTGCCAAATATGAGTGCTAGTAATGAGAGAAATATTAATGACATGAGAAATTGTGCAAATATTGATAATGATGATGATGAGAAAAGTATGTTTAGAGTAAAAATATTAAAATTTAGTTAATGCATGCATTGAAAATTGACAAGTACCAGAATGTGAAAAAAAAAGGATTCCAAACTGAATAGATCTGTGATATAATTGTAAAGTGCATGAGTGGTTTCTACTGAAGATGCATGAAAGTGTGCAATGCTGTGCAGAATTGGTATGAAATGGTGGTTAAATCCTATGACATTTTATCCTCTGTTGCTAGGATACCATCATCAACTGTGTGCGGCTGCCCTGCCTGGAAGGCTCAAACTGCACCCACGGCCTTCAGGCGGAGGGAGCATGCTGTCCAGACTGCAGTGTTTGTGAATATAACGGAAACCTCTACCGCAACGGCACCAAGTTTAATCCAGGCAACGATGTCTGCTACACCTGTGAATGTCGGGTAAGTTGTTTCCCACTTTCTTCATATCATCCGCTGAGACTGAGAAGGGCGTTAAGTTGCCTCGAGCATTATGGGTTTAGTGGCAACTTAATACCCTTATCATTCTCACCCGATGATATATTTTCCTTTCCTTTGGACTGTGGAAATGTTATGCCAAAATGTGATGATATAATGGAAGCTCAAGTCTTGAGATGTATAGAAAGCCTATGGCCAAAGCTTAGCAAGTGAATGCTGAAAGTCCCTGCACTCAAAAGGTTAAATATAAATAAAATGTTTAATTGATATGATAATGATTAGATGTAAATTTAGATTGATTGTGGATCTTGTTTCCCAGGATGGTAACGTGGTGTGTGAGGATGAGGTCTGTCCTCCAATCTACTGTAGCGAGACGGTCCAACCATTCAACAAGTGCTGCCCGCAATGCGCCGTCTGCACAGCACCGGACGGCTCCATCTACAGCCACGGTCAGACCTGGCAGGACGGAGATGACCCCTGCACTACCTGCCGCTGTGTGGTGAGTCCCACTTAGGGTCAGGGGTCAAGGGTCAGGGGTCAAGGGTCATTCAAACGGCACCTAATGTTTCATCAAACTTTCATGGTTTATATGAGTTGTTTTGATTTTGATTTTGATTGATTGTTTTGTATTAAAGTTGTTGGGTAACCTGTCTCAAGCAAACTTGGGAAATGGATGCAGATGTTGATTCTGCCAGTCAGACAAGGTAAACCAGATGAGAGATAATGTGATCAGAAAGAATAGAAGACCTGAATATAAGAACGACCCAAGTCCAATTTTTGGCCAAATTCAGTTTGACATGGGAAATTGCAGCTTATGCATGGACTCATCTTGTGTATACATGATAAATCCTAATTACCCCCGGAAGTGCCTGAAATGAATGACTTAAATCTTATATGAATGTAAGAATGAAGCACTTGGGTCATTCTTACATTCATATCATAGCGCCCTCTCTCATCCTCTCATCTCTATAGCAGAACATCATGTATATGATTCAAAGAACGACCCAAGTCCATCACACAAAATGGCCTCTCCACAATTGATGTAAATGTTAATTGTCATAATAACATATGTTCTAATGTGTATATACAATGTTGCCTTACCCATCACAGTTAAATAGAATATTACTGGATAAATAAAAAAGATATGAAGTTTTTTTTAAGTTTACTCGAAATGGTCTTCCATGGACTTGGGTCGTTCTTATATTCAGATACTCATATAGAAAGAATAGATATACTGTACATATCTTCAAAATTTCTCTGTTTATGTTACTTTCAATATTTTGTAAATGCTTCACCATAAGGAACAATTTTCTGTGTAATCCTGCAATTAAAGATTTATTCTAATTCAATGATGCCAGTGTACAATTTTCACACAAATGGCTTGCATTACAGTTTAAAGTTTTGCCTGATCTTTTTAATACACTACTGGGTAGTAAATTAAAATATCAAATGACTTTTTGAGTTGTACAAGTTCCCCACATTGTCACTAGTTTGTTGTCTGACTTCTGTGGCGAATCCAGGCTGGAGTACACTGGGCGCCCCCCCCCCCCCTTTTTTTTTGTCAAAACAAAGGAAATAAAAAGAAAAAATGGGGGGGGCATGTGTCCCCCTTTAATTTTGTAAAAATGCCCCCTCTTTATGGAATTGCTGGATCCACCCCTGGACTTTTTCACATTGCTTCAAACCAGCTTTGGGCTTTGTTTTGATTTTACGGTGAAATTTCTTGCTCAACTTTTCCCCTTCTTTTCCCCATAGAACACAAGGATAGAGTGTACTACACCAGTCTGTCCAATCACTGACTGTGAGGATCCACAGTTTGAGCCTGATGAATGCTGTGCCTCTTGCCTAGGTAGGCACCCATTAGGGGATGATTCATCCATTTCAAATCTAATTTGATATAGTTCAACATTGCTGAATTATAATCATTTAAACTCCACTTCAATGAACTCATTATCATTTTATTCATTGTTACTTGTATCACGTCAGTTCAGTTCAACCTCTTTAAAGTTTACTCACTTGGTAAACCAAGTTTGACTCCCTAAATCCATTTACTTACTTCATTCAGTAAAGTTGCATTTGAAATATTTAAGTCAGATTAGCTCAAGTTTATTCCATATGCATTGATTCAATTTGACTTGATTTGATTTAATTCAAATCAGTTTTGTTCATCGTGTATCACATGGATTGTAAGATCAACAGTTACAGGCAAAGACTATATTTGATATATTGCTCTATATTTAATAAACATGCTATAGTTCACAAATAATGTTTATGAGTGCAATGTCCATTGCACGAATGAAAAACATTTATTATTTGTTTTACATAACGCCTAAAATGTAATATAGACCCTTGTCATGTGATGTTTTAGTAATTTAGAAACAAAAGAGAAATTTAGAAACAAAAGAGAATCTGAGATCGCGAGAGTGCTCGGTGCTCACTGAGCGCTTTACGCTAGTGCGCTGTCGCATACTTAGTACACACACTGCAAATGCAAGCGTTTTGCACGCGTAGTGTGTCGGGCTCTCAGCGAGCGTGCAATGGAGCAAATCGTATGGATCCAAAATTGAACGGTAAATGGAGCCACAATTGCACGGATGATGACCTCATAGTGAAATGGGCCGAATGATCAATGTCAAACAACCAATCAAATGACAAGGATATCTTCAGGCGTTATATAATATTCATATATGTATTTGCATGGAGTATATTTAGTCCTTACTATGCTCTTTGTTGTTTATTCTACACACAAGAAAAATAGGAAATTATATTGTAGTACATGTAACTTCCAAACTATTTTGAACAATCTTAAGGATAAGATATGGCATGTATTTCTGAGTTCCAGTGTTATTTTCTTAATTCAGAGTAAAAATTCCTTCCAAGTACTTTGTCCATTCAATGTCTATCATGCATCCAGCCTTAATTTTTTTAATGTTTTTAAAAATGATTTGTTATTGACATGATAAACAGGAGCCCCTTTCTAAAACAGGAAACAGACAAGGTCAATTAAAAGTTTATGATTTTTTTTGGTGTTCTTCCTAACAGGTTGCATGTTTAACAACGTAAACTATGCCAACGGTCAGGTGTTCAGCCCACCAACCCATGACTGCATGGAGTGTGTGTGCCAGGGCAACCGACTGAACTGCCAACCGATCACTTGCCCCATACCGGATTGCCCTGCTGAGTCCGTCGTCTATAGCGACGGGGCTTGTTGCCCGGTGTGTGTAGGTGGGTATACTCTGCTCAACTTTGTATAGAGTGTGTATGTGTGTGTGGTTATGAGATGTAAATGTCTTTAAAATCAACCTCAAGTGAATTTAACAACTATTGTTTCCTTTAAGTTTAAAGATGCAATTCTTTTCTTGTTTTGTAGAGCAACTTGCATTTCAAGCTTTATCAAAGGTTTCATCTTTTTCTTTGTCTGACTTATTACTATGCAAATACAATGGTGTACTTATATTACCTGCTCTTTTCATAAAAGCAAAAAAAAGCACACATTAATTTTTACTTTGAGGGATACAATGTATGATGCTCATACACAAACCAGTTGAATTGAATCCAAGTAATTTGTTGTTGTTGCGTTTTTTTATTTCCAGGGTTTTTTATATGTTGTAGTTTATGTGAATCTGTTTTTTCTCATCAGACTTTGTTTTTATGTTCTGTTTTGTTCTGGTATGTTTAGCTCTTTTCCATTCCATTCCAATTGGATCATTTGGAGGGTTTGGGGGAACAATTCAAATTGCGGTTTGCTCGCTTTTTTAACAACCTCATAAATACCCTGATGTAAAACATCCCTTTAGCTATTGCTCACAAACTGTATCTTCATATTCCTATCAGTGATTTTTTTTTTCTTTCCATCTCACAGACTATAAAGATGAGCGAACAATGTGTCAGATAAACGATGTGGTCCTACAGAGTGGTTCTCAGTACTCACCTGATGAATGTTCATCTTGTCTGTGTATGGTAAGCCATCTGTGAACATGTTTGCTCAGAGGCCCCCCCCCCCGGCCTAGTTAGGCTTAAAGCTTAATTCATATAGCCCTGATGTACTGTTTCTTGTTCATACTCTCGACATACATATACGCTGATTACAGTGAACTATGTCTACCATCAATTTGCCTTTCACACCTATTATGAATTTCTAATTATGCTGAGAAATGATATGCATCCATAATGGAAATCTACAATTTGTAACTGAAAACTAACAAAAATGTGATGTCAAACAGATGATGTATATACATATCTCGCCCAGAGTTCACTGCCAAGATTACATTTCATTTTGTTGAGGCTGTAAACATGCATCCTGGAGTCAGCAGACTCTGATCCATGGGATGGACTGACTGATCTTCCATGTTTCCTAAACCCCACCAAGGGTCTGGAATCCTGGCTAACTTTATGCTTTTTGTTCTCTGGTGTTTAGATCAAGAGCAGAGAACATTTTTGGAACTACACGGAGAATGTCTTCATCCCTTCCTTGTTCTCAGAGACGTGGTATAATGGAGAGACGGACGTCTGGAGCATCAAGCAGAACCTCCTGGCGGGAAAACAAATGACCCTGGTGGGCCAAGCCCGCCTGAGACAGGTCAGGGTGACTGAAGGTAGGACGGCCATGCAGAGATACCATGATTGCTGTGACATCTCCTCCTTCTTCTTCGTCTTCTTCATCTTCACTAATGTTATCTTCTCCTTTATTCCCTTCTCCATCTTTTCTTTTTCTCCTCTTCCTCTTCCTTCATCCAGCCTTTTCATCATCTCTTTCTTTTTCTTAAATTCTTCTCCATCAATTGGTTTTGCTTTTCCTTGTTCTTTTTCTTCCTTTTCTTTATTCTCTTTTCTGTCACCTGCATGTTCTTGTGCATGGGTGTCACCGGGGGGTGCGTTGGGTGCGAACGCACCCCTAAAAAAAAAAAAAATAAAAAAAATAAACAAACAAAACAAAACAAAAAACTTCAGTCTGCGAGCGACCTCAACGCCGGACGCTAAATAATTATTCTTTTCTATTTTTTTTTAATATTTTGCACCAGGGAAAAAAAAAGAAGAAAAAATCGTGGGCAAAAACAATTCGCACCCTGGTTCTGGCAGCAATGATTTTTTTTATACATATCTACTAGTATTCTATCCAGTGTTTACTATTTATCAACCGTACTGTACATCTGTACGATACGGAGCACGTACGTGTACGTATGCTACTTACAAGTATGTAGGGTCTATACGTTACTTCTGACCAATCCATATTGCCAGCCCAAGAGTGCGCCTTAGCCTCCATAATTCCAGAGACGAGAAGATTTTCTTACCTTTTTTTTGACAGAAAAACAAAAAGTTACCCCCATGAAAATATTGGAGGGGCAAGCATATTTTAATTTTGCCCCCCCCCCCTTGTTAATGATTCCCGAAATGAGAAGATTTTCTTGCTTTTGAAAGAAAACAAAATGTTGTCCCCATAAAAATATTGGAAGGCAAGCGCACCATTTGCCCCACCCCACATAATCATAATTAACGCGATGAAAAGATTTTCTTGCTTTTTTTGTTAGAAATCTGTCCAATTATTTCACCCAAAAGCAGTGGCATAACTACGGAGGGTGCGTCACCCCCCCCCCCCCCCCCCATCCTCTGGTTAAAAAAAAGACTTACCAAAATAGTAATTCAAGGGTTAGTAAACTGCTTTAGGATGAAAGGGTCATCAAGAAATAAGATATTTTTCTATGATTTCTTTTAACCATAATAAAATAGGTATATAGTGTTGAAACATTGTTCAAAAAGCCCGGACCCGACAAAAGATTGTGAATCAGCGTGATTCCTGGTTGGCATTCTGCATATAAGCAGGATGTGCGCAGTGTACTCAGAACATCCGAACGGCAAAAAGAGTCGCTACAATGTTGCAAAGAGTCGCTACAATGTTACGCAATGTGATGTATGTACACCTTTGTACCTTACGCTTCGTTATATCAAAGCTAGATCATTGATTTTGCAGTGTTGCTTTACATAGTAGTCTGTATAAAAATGTCTTGCATTGCCAATAAAAAGACTTGACCTGGGCTGATTCCTAACTTTTCCATGTATATAATACATACACACAAACAAACACGCACCGATGGGATGCTCTAAAGTGCAGATCTTGGACATCCTTCCCCCGCTTGGTCACTTCGACGCCACCTCGCTGGTCATACCTCCCCCAGTCATGAACATAAACCGACACCCTTGACTACCAGTGGCGGATCCAGGGGGAGGGGCGCACCAGGCTTCCCCACCCCCCCCCTCTTAATTTCCAAAGCGAAAAAATATAGCTTCAAACGGCAGTTTTTGCAGACCATAAAAGTCAAAATTTTCAAGCTCGCTCGCTCCGCTCGCTCGCATTTAGTCGTAAAGTTGCTGCCAGTAATTGCCGCCAGGTGCGCCCGGTGCGCCCCCCCCTTAATTTCCAAAGCGAAAAAATATAGCTACAAACGGCAGTTTGGGGACTGTAAAATGTCACAATTTTCAAGCTCGCTTGCTAAGCTCGCTCGCATTTAAATTCTCCTGATATTGCTGCCAGTAATTGCCAACAGTTGCGCCCGATGCGCCCCCCTTAATTTCGAAAGCAAAAAAAGAAAAAGATCTTTCTATAGCTTCAAACGGCAGTTTTTGGACTGTAACATGTCAAAATTTTCAAGCTCTCTCGCATTTAATCTTTATGCAATTCTTCTGATGTTACTGCCAGTAATTGTCAGCAGTTGCGCCCCGGGTGCGCCCCCCTCCCCCCCTTAATTTCCAAAGTGAAAAAATATAGCTACAAACGGCAGGTTTTTTTACTGTAAAATGTCAAATTTTTCAAGCTCGCTCTCTTCGCTCGCTCGCATTTAATCGCTATGCAATTCACCTGATGTTGCTGCCAGTAATTGCCAGCAGTTGCGCCCGGTGTCCCCCCCCCTAATTTCCAAAGCGAAAAAATATAGCTACAAACGGCAGTTTGGGAACTGTAAAATGTCACAATTTTTAAGCTCGCTTGCTAAGCTCGCTCGCATTTAAATTCTCCTGATATTGCTGCCAGTAATTGCCAACAGTTGCGCACGGTGCGCCCCCCCTTAATTTCGAAAGCAAAAAAAAAAAAAAGATCTTTCTATAGCTTCAAACGGCAGTTTTGGGACTGTAAAATGTCAAAATTTTCAAACTCTCTCGCATTTAATCTTTATGCAATTCTTCTGATGTTACTCACGTATGCTCGACGCGCATAGGCTGCGTGATCACTTAGATTGTTCCAGACTAACCGCATTCACATATTTATCAACATTTTACAAGCATTTCTCAGAAACATCATAACCACAAAACCAAAGTTTTCAGCGGTAGGTGGGGTTTTGTTTTGAGTTGTGCTAGTGTTTTTCTAAATAATTTGTTCAGTCTCTGTTCATCCTACTTTTTTCTTTTGCCGTCAGTGTTGCTCGAATCTCGTTTGTTTCCTGTTTATGTCACGCGTACGTTTCTCGTCGTCTTGGTCCCATATGTAGTGTATCATGTTACGTAAGGGGCAGGGGCGTGGTCTTGGTGACGTCGGCGCTGGTGTGGGTGGGGGGGATGCTGCTGGTCTGGGAAGGGGGGACACTGGTCTGGGTGGGGGGCAGACAGGTCTGGATGAACATATTCGTAATTTAGGCAAACTGTGTAGGTTTTGTGGCCAGACACTGTCAAAGAGGCCTCTGACATTCAAAGTTCGTGATTATCTCCCATTGGTTGAAAAATATGTTTCTGTCTGTAACGATGATGATGATGATGTGTATCCCACACGGTTTTGCAAGACCTGTTACACGGGCATGAAATCCCCCAGAAACAAATGGGCCCCGTCAATGTCATGGGTGCCACACAGACGCAACAAAGTATGTGAAGTGTGCTGTAGCGCAAAAAAGTTGTCAAGTGGGGGCAGACCAGTTAGGAAAAAAAGCCCAGGCCGACCCAAGCAGGACCACTCCCTGCAGGCAACCCTCAATGCTCTCAGAGAGAAGTCGATGGTAGGAGCCAAAACTGATGAGGAGTCATTTAAAGACAAGTTCCGGGTAGCTGAGAACAGCCAAATTCGTTGTGGATTGTGTGAGCGTGTACTTGTTTGTCCTGTCTCCACCCCATGTGACCATTTGTTTTGTTTGTCATGTGTCGAAGCCCTCTTCTTGTCTAAATGTCTTGTTCATTCTTCATGCCCCACCTGCCAGACACACTTCCACTGTCAGACACTCCATCCTGCACCTACATACTTTCAACACATACTACAAAAGTCAACAGTATCATGCAAACAATGCAACACACAAATCATATATGAAAACGCACACCAACATGCCCAATCATGCACAATGACAGCAATCTCGCATCATCAAACTACGAATAGTACGATAGTGGAGCTTAACCAGCTCACGCCAATGCAAAGGGAGAGTCTTGGCACTGACATTCTGAGAGAAAAATTAAAATCTTCCAGTGATGGTGCAACGGCTGTATTCCGAACAAAGGGACAAGTGAGTCTTCATAATTCCTGCATGTTCTAAGTATTAAATAAATGTGCATAAAAAAAAAAAATGTGACAAAACATATTCCCCGAGTATAGATGAACACAAGAGAATCAGTCTGCTTTGTACTTGCTTATAAAGTATATATAATGTAAACACTTTTGTATGAGAAAACCAGGTTCAGAAAAATAACTTAATTAGAACAAGGGTACAAACATATGGAATACAAATTGTGCACAAACAATAATGGGGTAGAGAAGGAAAAGGGGGAAGTACTGGGAGAAATTGCATACCTTCTTACCAATAGGGCCTACATTACCTAACTAGAATATAGGTGACATAAAACCAACTCATTTAAAGTAGTTTGATGTCATTATTAAAGGAACATATCATGGTGAGCATATCTTGTTATAGCATGTTATATCAAAGTTCTTGATACCAAATTTCTTTATCATAAATTAATAAAAAAAAATGGCTTGTCATTTTAATCTATATATTATAATTATAGATATTATATAGATATTGTATACATATATAGATATCATATAGATATATAGATATAATATAGATATTATATATAGGTATATAGTATATAGCCCTTAAGACAGTCACAGAAAGTTGCAATCATGAAAATACAATATCTCTTGGCTATGTCTAGTCCCCCCCCCCCCCCTTCCCAATTAGAATCAAATTTACATTTCTTTAAAATTTGTGTGTCCCTTTTGGAATCCCGAAAATCAAATTCCTTTCCTTAGCTGGTAGACCTATATTGTAGAGATAGGTAATTCAGACTGTCCTCAGAGTAATTTAATAAAACTGGAAACTTCTGTTGATGGAGGGGGACACAATACTATAGAATTTCAGTGAATTTATTCGGACCCCAAAAAGCTTTTTTTATTTTTATTCTCGTCCTTTTCAAATTTCACAGCCTCTGGTCACGAAACTCATGGTTAAACCACGGGTGTCCTCACAAGACAGTGCTCCATCAACGAAGAGGAAGAGAACAACCGCTCTTGCAAGCATAAGGGAAGAGCTATCAGATGGGTCTGGCACAATCCAGCTCCAGCATGAAGTCGATAGTGCACGGAGGTCGGGGACGCTGGATGCTGGCACGTCTATCAACATCACTGATGTCGACCTCCTCGCTGCACGAGCTATGTTGCGTCTCAGCTGGAGGAGTACAAGGAAACTGAAGTCGTAAGGAATTAGTAGTTGTTGTTTTTTACTGTTAATTCCTGGCTTAATGATCTTAAAACTTTAAAAAAAGCTGGCTATGATGAAAATATAAAGGGAGCTAAATGAAGGAAATTAACAGGTATGATGATCTTTGAGATTATATGGATTGTAGGTCAATTTTAATCATCTATCAATACCAAAGTCCATCACACTTTTTTTTTACATAAATGCCCTTATGAATACAGAAAAATCCTAATATCTAATGGACCAAAGTCCATCACAGTTTTAAAAATATATGCTCTTATGAATACAGAAAAATTCTAATCAAGTTTTGATACGTCATTGCTTTGTTTTTCATCTCCATTTTTAATGTCACACTTTGATTCAGGTGGCTAAAATCGCACAGCATACCAAGCCACTGTGAACAACGGGTTCGCCAGAGAGAAAAAGAGATCGTTGGTGACAACTTGGAGGGAGACCATGTGCCACTCCAATTCCATGACGAGGACACCAAGCAAACCACCATCTCACAGACTCCCCTTGTGAAGGTGTCTTCATTAGAAGAGAAGGTCATGTCACAATTGGACCAATATGACACGTGAGTCGTACCCTTTCAATTGGAAAAACAAAATGTCACAGAAATTCTCATTTCAATACAAATGATTTTTAAACTCCCTATTCTTCCTCTCTCTCTCTCTCTCTCTCTCTCTCTCTATATATATATATATATATATATATATATATAAACAGAAGTACTGCTCATTGTCTGTTTAAATAAATCAAGAAAATTTCTGAAAGTTTTGGCCACACCATACAAAAGAAGGCAACTAAGCTTTCAAATAAACTGGAGCATAGCTCTCAACAAAATTAAACTGGAAGGCAGTAGTCACACTCTTCATCAGTGCCCATGGTGTGACAAAAGATCAAAAATAAAATCCGTTTCTGAATCAAACATGAAATACTTGTCTGATCATGGGCAGACGGATTTTGCAACTCACCTTTCAGAGAAGTAAATGCACAGAGAAGATGGAGGCCATGTGTAAAGTATCCAAGTTGATGCAAACTGCTAATGCATAACCATAACAGCAAAATAACAAGGTCAAAGCACACCTCAAATCAAATACGAATGTTTTCACTTTCTTCTTCACAGAATGGATCTTTTATCTTTTGAGGACACAGGTGGAGAAATCTGGGTCAAAATAGGAGGGGACAAGGGGGGATCCTCATTCAAACTCATGCTACAGATCTGTAACGTAGCCAAGCCGAACAGCATACTTAACACCAACATCATCATGATGTTCGATGCAGTTGACAGCATTTTCAACCTGGAGCTCGCTTTGAAGGGATTTTCAGCTGAAGTGGACAAGCTGGCAACCAAAACATGGAGGTATAGTAGTGTTCTTCAGAAATAATAGTGACCATCAGCACATAATACTGGTAGCCTGCAGTAAAATGTTTCCCACAATCATTGAAGACATACTGAACACTAAAAAAAAAAAAAAAAAAAAAAAAAAAAAATATTGCAAAATGCACTGTAATGAGTAGAGTAACATGTAATTCCAAGAACAACATACCCAGTGCATTGAAGACAAAGATACTTTAATGCCACCCCTAAAACTTTTACATTTTTCAGAAAAAGTTTTTAAGCTGTGTTACATGAAACTATTCATTCTCATTTCTGTTTACAGGGGAAGACGACTGCGAGTGTTCCACTTTGGCGACTATGAATATCTTACCAAGATCTATGGCTTGACAGGACCCAATGGTAAGTAATGCACTTATATCATTTAATAAGGGAGGAAAGTGACAAAAGATTACTGGATGAAATGCTTAAACATCAAAAGTGTCTTTTCATTCATTCTTTTTCCATTTTCAATTCCTTAAAAGGTCGTCACTGTTGTCTGTACTGTCTTGCCAGCAAGCAAGACATGGTCAAGCCTGCCTCAGAAAGACAGTGCCAGAGCAGGACACTGGAGAGCCTGAAGCAACACCTTGAGCAGTTCAACTGTTCCCGATCGAGAAGCGCCAAGGATCACTTCAATGTAGTGCGTCAGCCCCTTCTCCCAATACCCATCGAACAGGTACTTCTACTAAAACGAAGACAAGAAACAAATAATATCAGAGAAGACTTTCCTCAAACTTTCGATGCAAGTGCACTTAGTTCAGTTTTCATTTATTATTCCTCCTTTCCTTTTCTTTTTTCTTTTTTTTTTTGGTTTCGTTCAATTGTAGGTATGTCCTCCTGGCCTACACATCAGCCTGGGGCTGTTCCTGAAACATTTCAACAGCTTAGAAAAAGCATGCCACCAGCTCGACCTGAAGGCCATAGCTTACCTGGCACCAAAGGGCAATCCAGATACCAGTAACCTGTCTCAGAGCATGGTCAGCATGCTGGAACAGCACCGCCTGAAGGCTTCCTTAGCTGAAAAGGAGGAGGAGCGAAGGGATCTTATGGAGCAGCTGTCCTGCTTCGTGCTCCTTTTCCCCGACGAGGCAGCATCCCAGCCTGTCCAGCTCCTGCAGGAATCTGTGAAAGAAAAGGATTTGGAGATCAATGATGTGGTGTGTAACTAATACTTTAAGTTTTTAACATCTTCTGTAATCAATAACATCTTACCATTTTATCAGCTTGTACGTTTGTTTACAAAAAATCTCAATTGTTGGCAATACATTCTTACCATTACATGCGTATATTCATACTTTCTTATCCTTACAGAAAACTGCACTCAACAAGACGACAAAGGTACCGGAGGGCAGGGGCACCATCACATCAAGCTTGGATCAAGCCCTGCAAGAAATCCACGTTCAGAGACAAGCATATCATGGAAAATCGTTTGTGGGCAACCATGTCCACAAGTGCTTACAAGTAAGTGTAGCACTTAATCAATCCTGTAATCAATCTGACTTTGCATATTTTTCTTTGGTGCCCATCATATTAATTAGACCCTGGTCTGAACTAATTATGTTCTATAATTTTCAATCTACATTTGCAGTCTGAGAACATCAAGAAATTGACGCAAACAGTTGCTGACACAACAAGAAAGCTGTGCCCAGATGACGACGACTTAATCAGAGAGGCAGATAAGGTAGCACGCACATACTACAACCTCTTCAGCCACTTTGGACGCTGCCACGTCGGCATGAACACAGCTGGTTTCCTGCAGAATGAGGAGATAGATGACCTAGGTAAGAGCAATGTCTAAAAACAAAACAAATTCATTAGTATATCTCTTTACTTACTTACAAATAATGCTTCATCAATCTTCACTTAAAAACATTAAAAATTGGCATTACAGAAAAGAAAATATAGATGAAATTAAAAGTTTTATCCTCAATTTTTTTTCTTGATTTTGGTGTTGTTCTTTTATATTTTCCATTCTAGAGAGAAGCATCAAGGAATATCTCCACTTCTTCAGGACACATTTCCCAGACGAAACAGTCCCCCCAAAAATGCACCTGCTTGAGGACCACATCATACCTTGGTTGCGGAAGTGGGGAGCTACAATGGGAACAATGGGGGAGCAGGGAGGGGAATCACTCCATGCTCAAATCAATAACATAAAGAGAGACCTACGTGGATACAGTAATGATCTGGAACTGCTCATGAGGAGTGTTAAGGGCCAGTGGTTGGCAAGCAACCCGCAGACATACCGTCTTTTCACATAAGCCAATGTACATATGATACCACTTGCACAAGGATTTGGTCAGATTTTCACAATCTTGCTGGCCATGGGTTTCTCATTTTAATTTTCAAGTTTTGATTGTGTCTTTTTCAACGACATCACATCCTTCAGCACTCCTACTGTAATTGAACAGCCAGACAGATGAACAATGAATTTCTTATGCTCAGCAGAAAGTAGCAAACCCCACTGAATAACAATAAAAATTAAACAATGTATCGATAGTAAATGAGCAGAAAGGACAAACTTGATGGACTGAATCTGATGATAATAAACTCAACATTCTTTTATACATTTATATCAAATGAAGCGAGTAAATGAAGACATGCTTTTGGCTTCATTAGTGAGATATGCTGCAATTCAAGTCGGTCCAGGATTATCAAGAACATCAATCAAATTTACATGTATGTGACAGCTGAATTTCCAGACCTTACATGTATGTATAAGCTGGATGAACAGGAGCGTACTACTATTACATATCAGAGCAAGATCTGAATTATCACTACATGTATCTTTTGTACTGCAAGTACATGTACTGCAAGTCTTCCCAGTGGCGATCAAGCCTAGACTTAAAAGCATCGATAGATGGAGCTTCCACTACTTCTTCCGGCAGGGAATTCCAGTCCTCTATTACTCGATGTGTGAATGTATCCCTCCTTACATTTGTTCTGCATCTCATAATGTTATGTAATTGTTATGTAGAAAGTGTCTGCCAAACAATGTCAGTGTAATTTTAGCCATTAACACATATAGCCACTGTCTGTCACAGCCAACACTCAAAGTCGATTTAATTCAAACCTGTCCATTTGGTTGTATATCAATTTTATTTGGGTGTATATTGATGTGTTATTTTTTTTTCTTATGAAGCACTGTTATGCTGAAAGTACAGCTCCATTTGATACAAATATTCTTTTTTTAATGAATGTACTGTACTGTCATGCTAGTATAAGGACAGCTCCATTTGATTTTAATGAAAGTAAGCAAGCAGAGTATGTTTTTTTTTTCTTTTTTTCGGTGCATTGAATCCGATTCTTTACGAATGCACTATTTCTGCTGAAAGTACAGCTAAGTTCTGATTTCATTATAATTTGTGTTTTGTTGAATCGCGGATTCTGTGATACATGTGATTCGATTTATTATGAAATTGTATTGATTATGCCATATGGAATCAATAAAAGATTATGGAATAACAATAAAAAAAAACTATCACTGGCTCACACCAGTAACACGTATAGAGTCGAGTCTAAACCTATTCTATCTGACTACCTAGACGCTAGTATTGTGTAAAATTTTATAGACACTGATAGATACAGCAGTTAATAGCGCCGAATCCTTCCACAGCCCAGGCCATTCCATTATCCACGCATAAAGCAAAATATTAGGCTTTTACATAAATTTAGACACGACAAATCACAGTTCACACCGGCACATCTAACTATATAACTATGTTAGGTAAATTTTACACCTGCAGCTGCTAGTAGCTGCTATAAGTCAAAACAATTTTCATGTCCACTAACTACATACAGTCAGACCATTATGTTATGTTACTCCCGCACGCAGTGCGCACGGGGCTGCTTCGTGCGGTTTCGCACGGGTGCGTGCGGCTCCGTGCCATTTCGTACGGCCTCGTGCGGGTGCGTGCGCTTCTGTACGCCCCCGTGCGACCCCGTGCGACCTCGTGCGCCTTCGTGCGCCCTCGTGCGCCTCCGTGCGGCTGCGTGCCAGTCAGTGCGCCTCCGTGCAGCTGCGTGCCACCGTCGAGTGCGTGGCACGGTACCGTGCGAGGTGTTGGCACGGTACCGTGCGTGGTGTTGGCACGCTACCGTGCGAATCCGTGCGAATCCAGCATCCTGCTAGTCCCGATGCGGGACTCTTTTCTTTTTTCTCATTCTCTCATACGCCATCATTGGCGGTAGCGCGAGGTCTTCTCGATCGCGACAGTCCTCGCATCGCGCGAGTCCACTAAGGCCCCCCCCCCCCCCCCCCAAAAAAAAAAGAGAGAGAGAGAGAGAGAGAGAGAGAGAAAAGTTGTATTGGCGTAACATGAGATTTTCAAATAGGGTCGGGCGGGCTGATTTTTTTTTTACGTGCATTTTACGTGTACAACTCGTGCTCAGTAAACAGTCACAACTGCCGCACCGAATGTGCTGCGTTCCTCTATTCTACAAATCATTTATGGGGCCGATTTTACTGGAATTATACCCCTTCACAGAATTAAAAGATGTTGAAATCCCTATCCTGAATGTTATCACTTCATATTTTACTATTTTGAATGAGATAAGATAGGTGCAAATTGACCTCATGTGTACGATCTTTTCATCGCACACGGCGATCTCTATACAGTCCCACATATAGAGATGCGCGTAAGTTCTCCACAGAAGAACCTATGGCGAAACGCTGCACAATACTAGTACATTGCAGTCTGAATGCAAAGTATACACTGTATAAATCTTGATAGAACTAGCAGCACCCGTGGAAAACCACGGGTCTTAGGGGTTTTATTATTTTTTCCCCTCATAATAAGGATTATATACGATTTTGGACATTTCTATTGATGAAATAAAAGAAAAGTTTTCTCATCCTTTCGTTGGTAAAGTGTGCTCTCTTCTACCCATGACCACCACCCCCACACACACATTTCCACCCCCCCCCCCCGAACAAAATACAAAAACAAATATTCAGAGAAAAATAACCAAAACGACAAAAGCAAAACGGTATAGCTGAGCTGAGCAGGACCTCATATATAGACCCCTAGTGTTTTTGTTGCTATTGTACTGAGAGAAATAAAATATATTCGTCTTCATTTGCTCTCTTCTTTTTGTTTTTATCACCAAACCTTGGTTTAATAGATCATAGAACACCCCCCTTTTTTCCCCACGTCCGCACATGTCTTATGAATATGTATGTCTACATATTCTAACCCGTTTATCTCCTTCACCCTGTACATTATCATTACTGTAATTATTATTATTATTGTTACGATTTATATTATTATTATTGTTGTTATTATTATCATTATTGTTATTATTATTATTATTGTTATTATTATTATTATTATTATTATTATTATTATAGCAGCACCCGTGGAAATCCTCGGGTCTGAGTGGTTTTATTCTTTTTTCTCATGATACGATTTTGTACATTTTTATTGAAGAAATTGAAAAAGGAAAGTTTTCTCATTTCGTTAATTGTGACGCGCTGTCCTCTAAATGACCACCCTTCCCAAAAATTTAATATTACATTTGTAGTACGTGCCCTGCGATCCAGTCCATTGGTTGGGATCGTTCCCGCCATCATTATCATAGTTATCATTATTATTATTATTGTTCTTGTTATTGCTATTGTTATTTTGTGGGAGGGGAGATCATAGTCATTCGGTTTTATCATTTTATATTATTCATTGACATGGGGATGAATCAAGGGAATTAAGGAAAAAAGTTTATCGGTCAAGGATAGTGAATATCTTTTTTTCCGTCATGTCAAGGTTACTCTACGACTGATATACATTTCAAATAGCTTCATTATCATTGCAAATTCATTTTAAACATCAAAACAATCCTGTACCTGTTTGTGTCTCTTCCGCCCACTCTTAAGTTATAGATCATAGCATCCCCTCCCCATTCATTTGCATTGGCCTATTGTTTTATCATCATTATTTCAGTGTATTATTGTCATTGTTATTATCATTATTATTACTAAAATTATTAATATTATTTAGGGGAGAGGAGAGAGTAGACAGATGGTAGAGTCATAACATAGGAATGATCAACCAAAGGAGGCGGAAATGTTAATTTGTTAAGAATTGTAAAAATCTGTATCCCCCATTTTTCTGCTCTTGATAAAAAGCTTTTCTGAAGACAGTCCTGCGCAAACTGTCCAAAACTGCTCACTGCACTAACATACGTAATCTTGTGCTGAGGACTACTTCATATATAGACCCCTAGTGTTTTTGTTACTATTGTGCTGAGAGAAATGAAATATTTTCGTCTTCGTTTGCTCTCTTCTTTTTGTTTTTATCACCAAACCTTTGTTTGATGGATCATAGAACCACCCGCGTATCTGCTTCAGACTGTACATTTTTGTTATCATTATTATCATAATCATGAATGTCCTTCTTCTTCTGCTTCAGACTGTACATTATCATCATTATTATCATCATTATTGTTATTATTAGTATTATAACTATCACTATTATCATTTTTTTTTATTATTATGATAATTATCATCATTATAATCATCATTGTTATATTTGAGGAGGGAGAGATCATTGTCATTGGAATCCGTGGGTCTCAGGGCCTCATATTTTTTCTTTAATATTTCTTTTCCCACGTTATGGGAGAAAGAAGAATATTTTTGTCGTCATTTGCTCCCTCTTTTTTATTTTTGTCACCAAAACTTGGTTTGATGCACCATAGAACCACACATTTGATGTCCACTTGTAACTTCAAAAATTGGCGGTCAGCAAAGCGAGGGTTTCCCCCGCGTCCGCTTGTCTCATGAATATTCATGTTTACAGCAGCCATGCATGCATGCAGTAAACGAAAGAACAGCGGCGCGTGTACTCTGATATGGAAGGGTACGATCGGCAAGGACAAAATTTAAGTGGATATTTAGCCGTCCTGAACAGTCTGAGTACAATGATACCCGACTTGAGAGTGAACAAAATGACATACCTGAGCTGCATAGTATCCTGCAGTTGTGCAAAATACAATAAAATAACAGCGTTCGTTGTTTTCATTTGGGCACGCCAATAATGGCGAACGTCGCTGTACGTAAATGCCCTTGTACTTGTATGACCGCGCCGTGTATTATACCATAATGAGTGTACATATCACGCGCACCCAGATAGTGTTTCGTGTGACCATCGTCAATACATACACAGGCGCAGGCCACACACTGGCATACCGTACCCACCCGAGAGTACATTGTGTGCATGCCTGCGTGTCCGCCGGAAGATGTCAGAAATTTCGCTGCACCCATTATCTTTAGTATCCCACTGTCTCTGCAAGCTAAAAGATGCACTACTGTGTATCGAGAAAGTAGGAGTCCAGCGCAGGATTGGTGAATATTAAAACATTCGGCTCTTTCGTCACGCACAAAAATGCATTATGCATCTATCTGATTAATTTTTCTTTTTCATCCTCGACGTCGACACGGAGGCTGAGAGGGGACGAAACCCGCGCCATTCGATGCAGGATACTCTCCTGCGGCCGACGGCACCGGTCGCAGCTGCCCGGAGCCGACGGCTCGGGAGGAGATAGACAAACCAGCAACGCCGGAATAAAACAGGAAATACAATGTACATAAGGTCGCGACAACAACAACAACTTCGCGTATTATATATATAGATACGCGTCCGTGTGGGAAACAGATGACATACTAGTACTTAGTACTGATCAAGCGAGGCTATGCGAGTCGAGTCGCAAGCTAGATCTCTTCCTCGTACATCCGATGTCCCCAGAGCCTTTTCCACTTCCGGGTTTTTGCGATCGTGATCGCAATCAACAAGATACTTGATATCGATAGCAAAAAAAAATAATAATAAAGAAAGTAGGGTCGGGTGTGTTACGCCAATACAACAATTTTTTTTTTTTTTTTTTTTTTTTTTGGGGGGGGGGGGTGGGCCTAATTGCTGCCCTCGAAAAAAAAAAGATCTGCACGGGGTCTCTCCTTATACTACACGCCCTCAACGACGGTATTTCCGTGTGCGATATTGCTCATACCATACACACCATACTAGTACACACCGTATACGAAGGCAGTCCAGGTACTGGTAGTGGACTAGCATCCTGCGTGCGAATCCATTGGGGGCCGTGCGTGCATGCATTGTACATAAATATCCCCTTTGTAAGTGTGTGCTCATGATCATGACTACTACTACTAATAATAATAATAATAGTGGCTACTTGTATAGCGCACAGGTCCACTTTTCAGTGCTCATGGCGCTTCAAAAATGAAAAGATATCATATATTTACATGCATATACATATTCAAACATTTCAACAAATAAGAAAATGGTAAACAAAAACAATCCCATATATACCAAATAAAGAATACAACATATACCAATTAAAAATACAATATTGATCCAATATTAATGACATACAGCAATTACAGTCCTCAGTATGAAAGGAACAGATAAGTTTTAAGTTTGGATTTGAATGACTCTGTCGATGACAGTTCCCTTAACTGAAGAGGTAACTGATTCCACAATTTTGGTCCCATAACGGAAAAAGCACGATCACCATACCCATGTTTTACTCTGGGTGTTTGGAGTAAGAATGCATCTGCATCTGCATCTGCATTACTAGTATGTGTGCGCCTGCGTGTGGCTCCGTGCCCATGCCTGTTTGCCTGCAAGCGATCGCGAGAAGACGATACTGCAAATATATATATATATATATATATATATATAGATGTGTGTATATATATATATATATATATATATATATATACGTATGCAACAATATGTGTACATGTATGCATATATGTATATATATGTATACATACATATCGCTGGTGTTTTCACGAACCGGCACAGCCGGCCCCGGAGCCGCGAAAGTAAGTTTCGAGATAATCGCGTTTGAAGTTTTTGCCTTTGCAAAATCCATGATTGCGCCTATATTTCACGTCCAGTTACCTAAATATCACACTGCACGACAGATTAGGAGTTGTTCGTGTGTTTCATGTTCTTGGTTCATCGTGAAAAACAAAAGTTTCGTTGAAATATCGGGCAAAGTCCGTCGTGCCGGTTCGTGAAAACACAAAAACACGTAAACAACGCTTCCAATATTTTCACGAACCGGCACCGTCGGCCGTGCCGCTTCGATTCTTCGCGCATGGTGCGGATTTCATTTTTCACGAAGTGACACCATCGGCGCGCACGCGCTGCGCGTTAGGTTATCTTCATCATTTCTCATAGCCGCGCGCGCACATAATCGAACGCGCGCATTAGCGATGCTCCTTTGTATACTAGTGATATGAATTGGGTATCAAGATTTTGTTTGATACTTTTTTTTTCTTTCCCCCTTCTAAATCTCTCATCCATTCGCAGAAAGGCATTATTATTGAGTTGTTCTTCATTATAGTACACATTGATCATTGCTCTCAGCTCATTGCATCGGTCTTTCTGCACATTATTTCGAATCATAATTTTCAAGATTCACTCTCTTCCTCGGAGCATTACTGTATCTCGTGCTATGTTGTTTTCGAATATGAAATGTAATCAGTTTGCTCTATTGCTTTGTGAATGTGTCATTCTTGTAAAGAAAATAATTCTGTGCTGGTAATACTCTCTTTCACTCTCTTTTCCACCCTTTCTTTCGCTTTCTTTCTCTCTCTCCCTCACACACACGCAAACACACACATACACACAAACAAACACACAATCCCTCTCTCTATTTATTTCCTACACGTGACACCTTACAAAACTTTTTAAATTACATAAAAACTAAATGAGCTTTACTTGGGTATCTTTTCTCATTCATAGATTTATTACCACGTGTGTACACGAGTTTTAAATATGGCTTTTCAATAAACTATACGTGGATCATACTACTCATATAACGCAGATTCCAACTTGAATGAAGTTAGGTACAGTACATTACCTTTCATTTATTTTTCAGATGTAACGAAGGTTTCTGTTATGTTCTAACATTTATACCAAGCTCTGTATGTGTCATCCACCTTGATGATATCTTTATTTCATGGCATTCGGGGTACTACAATATTTCATTTTTTTTTTTTGTAGATTCAAAAATGTTATTCAGACGTATGAGACTAGACTGACTCTTGCCTTTAAAGCCCCAAAATCTTACAAAATAATGACCAAAATGTTCCACCTCCTTCCATATCCCATCACCTAACTTCAACCTGGTCAAATGCTGTTTACCAAACATTGACTTTATAATCAAACTAGAATTTGATGATATGAATACAAGTACATAATTACAAAGACACTAGCTGATTTGGTATGGATAACCTTCATCATATTAAAGGCAATACAATCTCGTAGACAGTGACTGATCTAATTGATGTTTAAATTGCTGTGACAGTTCACAAAGTGTATTATAAATCTTCTGCAAACAGTCTTGATCTTCCCTCATTTTGTAAAAGTTTGTAAGCACTCATATTATGCACAGTATGTGCCTGAAATTTTATTCATTACCATACCATGTTATTTTGCAAGATATAAAAATCCTCATGTTTCCCTTTCTTTTCTCTCACTGCTAGAGGATACCATATACAAAGTTCCTTATCTAAGCTCAGTAAGAAGTGGCTATCAGATCTGCATTTACTTATTATTGTTTCAAAAGTAAAACCCACAAAAATATACAATATAAGAAGACATAGATAATGATGTCTAGGCCATAATTTCTGATGTGGACACAGACTGCAATAATATGGCTATGTATTGCAGTACATCTATCATCCAAGAAATCATTTTCTGTCAAAGTTTATTAGGCATTTTTCAGTTGCAGAGAGAGAGCAAGCAGAGGAAATGTAAGCATCCGATTTTTTATATCCCTCTTGCAGTCTACTAATACCTTTCTAACTTGCACAACTTGACTTGACTTGGTCCTGACTTTAGTTTATGTCTGCTGTGGGTGTCACAGGTGCTTGGGTAGGCATAATTCAAAAATACTGAAAATTGTTTATGGGTTTGGCCTAATGGTGGCTGGGCTAAGGGAGACAAAACGAATAGTTTGACGGGAGAGCTGGTTCATAAACAAAGTAAAAGAAGAGACATCAATATGGTATTTGACATTGCTATGGTTTTGTTGTGAAAAGCACTGTTTAAAGTCAGAGAGGGGAAGCATAATACAGTGGAAATTGAGGATGGCATCATTGTGACAAAGCAGTATAGAGAGACCCGTGGATTGATGGTTATCAAGAGTAATGTCAGTGAATAAGGTGACAGTGAGAGATACAGTATGTAGGATTAATGTCCCTTAATATCTCCTCGATTCTTCCACATACAATATTTTGAAAATTTGAGACTTTACTGATAAACGCACAACAGTACTTCATGGTTTCTTAATGTGACATGTTGATCTTGTCATTAATTACTTTGTGGATTGTCAGTCAAACAGATACAGAGATTACAAGCTATTCCAAACTCTGCTGCAAAAGTAGTGTCCAAATTAAAAAAAAATGAACAAAAATTTCACCAGTGCTAAGAAGCTTGCACTAGCTTCCAGTCAAAATTCATACACAGATCAAAATGTTGATATTAACTTTTGAATCCACACTATTTGAAAGAACTACTTTAAATAGAAAATACACCAGAGAGAAACCTTCGTTCAAAAGGTAGTGACTTACTTGTTATCCTGAATAAAAAAACAATGGCATACATTTGCTTGTAATGTCTCTACCATTACAGTCTAAACGTGAAAAAAGGTATCACTGTAATTGCAATTGTATGTTTTTGTTCAATCATTTCTATCCTTGAGCACAAATGGCATAATACAGAATGTTTCCATATGCTATATATTAAAGCACTGTTGATTATTATAATTATTACTATTTTTATTGTTATGATTATGATTATGATGATGATTATTATCATTATTATTATTATTATTATTATTATTATCATTATTATTATTATTATTATTATTATCATTATTAAAAATGATGTCCTACTTTATGACACCACTACCCCCCCCCCCCCCCCCCATTTCTGCACACATACAAACCCAAAGTCATTAAATAGAAAATCAAAAAGAACATCGAAATAATGTTCTGCTAGAACCTGCCTGTCCATTCATAGAGCACACACTCTTGTGAAAAGTTTGATGCTGCTGTGTGGAGCAACTCTGTGATTGTGGTGAAATATTGCTATGATCTCCTTCCACAATGATCCCATGGCTTGGATTTTAGTGCAGATGTTCAGCTCAGCCACCCTAGTCATTTGTAGCTGTTTCGGGTTTCTCTTGGCTTTCTCCAGTAGACAGTTGTTATCTGCTTCTCTCCCTATGCAAAGAGGAACAATTGTTTTTCACAGACAATGTTACTTCTCCATTGCAGAGGAGAATGATGACATTTGATACAACAGTCATAATATACTTCTTAATTAATTTCACACATTTCTAAAACTACACCGATTTCCCTAAGAAAATAATTGTATGATAATGTTCCTTTCATATCAACACTTTGGTAATGTTTTACTCAAAAGTGCTAATACATCTTTTTTTTTATCATAAAGTTTAAATCAATGTGATAATGTGCATAACAAGACTGTAGTAGGATTACACCTAATTGTCCATTGACACTGGATTTTCTTAGTAATTGTCTATGACAAAATAAAACCAAATACTACATGAAAAGGTGTTATGCTGTTTATTGATCTGGCTCACCTTTAGCATGGTGCACAATGTAACCTTTGAGTGCAGTAAAAAGAGGATGCTACGCCAGACGAAATGGTGAATGAACATATTGTTGACTAGAATCAGGAGCAGAACTAAAGTAAAGAATAAAGAAAGCAGGACATCACAAGTGAAAATCAGTGACACAGTCAATTCCATGTAAGTAATGTCTCAGACATTTGACTTCTGAGTGAACAAAGAAAAAAACACATTGACATGAGTAAAACTATAAATGTATATTGAGACAGTTCATTTTCATCTTCTCTGCCAAGAATTTGTCATACAGTATGTGCCATTGACTTTTGCAAAGTTGATGGTATCTCATATCAGTACAGAGTGTGTAACTGTTCTTCCTCATCTCCCTTGCCCCCCCCCCAATAAAAAAATAAAAACACAACAATAATCAAACTAACAATAAAAAACTACAGTTACAACAGTCCTGAAAGATACATGACACTGAAGAAATGCACACTGCTACCACATCAAAATCAGACTGAGGGACAACATTGCCTTTATACCAAAATGCAACATGACTACAGATAATTAGATGTCAAAATGTTGGATTCCATGTTATGTCAGTGCTTCACATTCATAAAACTACAAATACAGTTGTAATTAAAGAAAGAGTAAGACAAAACAATTATTTCAGTATGTGGCAAATCATATTAGGAATATTATTATTATTAGTAGTGTGCCTGCACTGTCTATTACACACTGGTCTGTCTAATTTACTCTAAGTCCTTGACAGATAGCAATGTAACTTACGGTTCTTGTTCAAGCTTGAGATGATAGGAGAAATCTGCAGGAATGTGGTATGGAGTACAATACTGTAAAGTAGCCCATCATCGAAGGACAGCACTCATTTCATTCCAGTCTGCAAGTTGTTGGGTTGTCCACACAAATGCCTCAATATCTGTTTGTAATGGAAGATGAATAAAAGATGTCAGTCACATGAAACTCCATCACTACCAGTTCTGTAAGATCATAACATTGATGCACAGATTTGCAAAACATCACACTGCCCCCCCCCCCCCCCAATCCCTTTCAGGTCTATATTCTCCGGCTTACCAGAATCTGAAGTTTATGAACAATGAACATCTCTTTGGTTTAATTTTACAATTTGCCTAGCTCTGAATCCCTAGCCTCCATCCCCCCCCCCCCCCAAAAAAAAACCCCTCTGTGTTTCAAAGAACCATAGATTGTAGAAAATCAAAACAAACAAAATGAAAAATCGCAACCTAAGGCAAAAGTACTTGCCACGTATAGGCCAATTACGTCTACATTGAGGCTTTTAGGCTCATAATATAGCATGATAGAACAATTTATGAATTCATGTGCTGAGCATAAACGTTGCACAGGAGTTTTTTTTTTTTTTTTTCTTGTTGTCTATCCATTATTCCAAATCAAATTTGCTGGTACGGTATTCTTGACAACATTATCAAACTCTTCATTGCTGTTGGTAACGCCTCAATTAGACAGGGAGGTGGGAAGAGGACCTCCCTGATTTAACGTTAGACTTTTAGCAGAAGTAACTCTAAAATCTTTTTTTTTTTTCATGGAGTATTCAAAGGTAATCAAAACAATTATTTTAGTATGTGGCAAATCATATTAGTGTGGCAAATCATATTAGGAATATTATTATTACCAGTAGTGTGCCTGCACTGTCTATTACATACTGGTCTGTCTAATTTACTCTAAATCCTTGACAGATAGCAATGTAACTTACGGGTCTTGTTCAAGCTTGAGATGATAGGAGAAATCTGCAGGAATGCGGTATGGAGTACAATACTGTAAAGTAGCCCATCATCGAAGGACAGCACTCATTTCATTCCAGTCTGCAAGTTGTTGGGTTGTCCACACAAAGGCCTCAATATCTGTTTGTAAAGGAAGATGAATGAAAGATGTCAGTCACATGAAACTCCATCACTACCAGTTCTGTAAGATCATAAAATTGATGCACAGATTTGCAAAACATCACACTGCCCCCCCCCCCCCCCCCCCCCATCCCTTTCAGGTCTATATTCTCCGGCTTACCAGAATCTGAAGTTTATGAACAATGAACATCTCTTTGGTTTAATTTTACAATTTGCCCAGCTCCGAATCCCCAGCCTCCACCCCCCCCCCCCCCCCGAAAAAAACCCCTAGTGTTTCAAAGAACCATAGATTGTAGAAAATCAAAACAAACAAAACGAAAAATTGCAAACTAAGGCAAAAGTACTTGCCACGTATAGGCCAATTACGACCACATTGAGGCTTTTAGGCTCATGATATAGCATGATAGAACAATTTATGAATTCAGGTGCTGAGCATAAACGTTGCATTTTGCTTGTTGTCTATCCAAATCAAATTTGCTGTTACCGTATTCTCGACAACATTATCAAAGTCTCCATTGTTGTTGGTAACGCCTGAATTTAGACAGGGAGATGGGAAGAGGACCTCCCTGATTTAACATTAGACTTTTAGCAGAAGTAACTCTAAAATCATTTTTTTTTTTCATTGAGAATTCAAAGGTAGTCAGTGAAATAACATCACTTTTAGAGTAACCTAGACAGGTAACCTCGACAGGTCAGGAACACTATTAACATTGTAACACTGTTAACTATCTTAATTAGATGTTGAAGTTGTAGGCCTAGATATAGACTCCCTTAAATGGATCTAAATTCCTGGAAGATTCAGACATAATCAAGTAAGATAAGAGAGTTAAATCAGTCTACCTGCCACCTGGGAAGTAGGTCGTTGCATTACGTATTTGAGCTCGTAATACAGGAAACAATAAAACTTCACAATATATCACCAGTTAGTGCGTTTAAGATTCGATGCAAATGTGAGACGTGTTCATTTGACTTTAGTTCGAATCACTTTCCCTGCCTATTCTCCACTTACACCGAATAATAGATGTGGGACTGCACACGTAGATAACGAACCTAGGACAGCGCCAAACGAAGTCAATGTGATCCGCAAGAATACATATTTACGCTGTTTTGATATTCTAATTCCTCATTCATAAATCTACATTCAAGAATGTGAAAAATGAACAATTAAAGTGTCAATACAGAGCGAAATGTAACTTTACCGATTTCATCTGTCTAGCTTCCGTTGCTCTGGGCGCAGCCATTTTAGACGCGCGCGTACGAGGACGTTTGGCAGATGAATGATTTATGATGACGTCCGGCGTATACGCACCGTCAACCCGCGATCGTGCCACTTCGTGAAAATCGTAGACCGACCAGTCGAAGTTTTCACGAAGTGACACGGTCGTTATTATTACGTAATTATTTGAGATTGAGGTTCAAAAATTTGTCAGGTTGTAGATCTCGGTATTTACTATCATAATATGCAAAAATCTTAAAATCGAAAATTTACTCGATTTTGGCCGGTCGTGCCACTTCGTGAAAACACCGACGATATATATATACAATATATATATATATATATATATATATATATATACTATATATACTCCACGTGTTGGCAAAATTTTTAAATTTGTTTATATGAAATTGTCATATAATATGCTTTGGCCGGAAATGAAATAAAAATGAAATGAAATGAAATGAAGATGAAAAGATAATTAATAAAATTGCAACAGAGTTCATGCTGTATTCACCGATGGTTTATTTTTTGACACAAATTTTGACCTTTCTAGCACTCAAGTATCAACACTTGAGAAAGGGCGGCGAGACGCTCGAAAATTTGTGTCAAGAAATAAACCGTAGGGGAATATAGCATGAACTTTGTTGCAATTTTGTTACTCATCTTTATATATATATATATATATATATATATATATATATTTGGGTGAGAATTTTGTATGTAAATACCTATAGTGTATTCATATATGACTGTGTATGCGTATACTCTGCTTTATATATATATATGTATCGATATATATATGTATATATATATATATATTCATATATATATATATATATATATATATATATATATATATAACGTTCAGCGGTATGTTAACCTTCATTGTTAACCATAGATGAAGCATTCCCCCATCTTGCCTCAACACACACACACACACACACACACACACACACACATCAGACATTCAGTGCATGCGACCTTACACCCAACAGACTCAGAGATGTATACTCGTAATTATTAAACCTTCTTCTTGGCTCCACCAATTTAGTTGATTGGTATTTATTTTTCTCATATCATTTCATAATGAATTCGAAATGTGCCTGAAATCTCAAATGCACATATTATCATTTCGACTTGTACATGTAGGCTACATACATGTATGTACTTGCATGTTAATTTTCTGTTCATGTTTTCTTCATAAAACGTCCATTAAACAACTACAGTGTAATAAAGAAAAGTATATAGAACATGTTTTCAAAGGACTTCTGTCTAAGTCACCCACTAGTAAGAATTGTGAGTATCTACATGTACACAAACATTAACTCAGGAACAACCATTGCGATTCACAGGTTACTTTATACGAAAGAGGTTTCGAATTATATCTCAAATTTATATCGATATTGTTAAAGAAAGGTTTGCTTCATTTTCAAAGTGAGGATACATAATTATATACAATATGCAGCACAGGTCTCTCATCCAAAGTAAGAAAAAGTTTCGTAATGAAGGATATGATTTAAGTGACATAGGCAATTCCAATACTTATCACAAGTAAATACAAGTACGGGCAACATCCCAACCTCGTCTCTCAAACCCGCACGTGCTACTTTATCTAATAATACATGTGAATTTCAGTGTCATAGCGAACAGATATCCACGATAAATGTACAGTAGTTTTGTTATATACATGTCATGTGTAGCCTCAGTGCTCGTGCGCAGATGAACAGTGTACAATGTAGAAACACACAAGACTAATGCTAAATAACTTGATTTCGTGAAAGCAATTTCGTTGGCTTTTCCATGTACACAAAGGTACTTCTTCTTAACTCATGTGCACCTTTACTATTGTGAATGTACTTGTGTATAATGCGATGAGTCTTTGCAGTAGTTTGTGCATTGATGTTTACCTTAGCAATTTCTTGTCATTCATTGCATGTATACGTAAACATAACAGTTTGCAGTTGTGAAACTTCTACATGTACAGTACTTCCGCCTGTCAATGGCTAAAGTCTTGTAACATGCCGACAGAAATGTTCTGTATTTTGATGGACTAAACGTTGGGTACTCATGCAAACACAGCTACCCTGGTCAGCCTGATACTGAGTTTCCCGGGCATGAACGTACAGAAATGTAAACAATCCACACATTCATCAATCGCATGCGAAATAAATTGTATCAAAGTTTCATTATGTTTCACTGAAAATTACGTTCATAACAGATTCGAAAGTGCAAAAGCAGCATTGTAAAATTCAACAGACAATTATGCCAAATTTTCGAGGAGTGATGGAAGAATGCTACATAAATGATAACACGTTCATGTACACAGTATACTACATTTTACTCATCGTAAGCTGTATAAAGTCAACAATCCACAATGAACATCTTATTGTACACTATAGTACAGGCTTACACTGCACGTCATACGTCGTAGTTTAGTTTACAACTCAACAAAACGCTTTTCCTGGTCAGTCAACAGGTTCGAAAGCAGAAGTATATCGTAGGCCTACATGTACATTGTAAAGTACACTTGAAATTCATATTGCACTACACGTGTACATGAATTTCCTAATCAGGTTCAAGACATACAGCTACATGTGTATCTGTCTATACATTATGTCTTTCTATCTATCCATCTATGGAGCCACCTCCCTACAACAACAAATATGTTTCATTACACTGTATAACAATATACGTCTACAAACACTGTTGGACGCACCCTTCGTTGCTGGTATCGTACATGTAATGCATACTGCGAATGAAGTTTGAATCACGTCATAAAAGTATATTACAGTTCATTAAAAGTACAGGAGAACAGTAATGAAAACTCGTAAGATACACATCGTCTTTCAATGGCAATAATAAGAATAATAAAGATTAGAATCAAAATTACCATAAACGTGATAAGAATACTAATAATTTGATGATAAAAATTGCATAAAATCACAATGTCATAACTACTGACATCAATTTCAACAATAACAATTATAATAAAGAAAAAAACTAGAAGATTCCTTGCAACTCGACGGAGTTTTCTCACATCAGCCTTTTGACTGCGTACAAAGTTACAATGCGGTAACACGTCATGACAAAGTGTATGCAAAAAATCATACATTCCACAAGAAAAATTCACGAAAAGTATAAATGATTCACGTCAGTTAATGTGTGCAAAGTATAATTGTGTAGATGCGTTTAACTACGCGAATTGTCCCTTAGAATTGAAAATGAGGACACCCCCTCCCCCGTCAATATTCTCAAGGAACAATGAAGGAAAAAACACTCCTAGTAGTGGGTGGAATCCCCACCACATCGTATTACCTCGGGAATTACATGACGTAAATTCCCGATCTGCCGATCGATGAGTTCTTGGGTGAGTACCTGCTGCCAGTACCTCTCCAGGCCAACTTTCAGTTCCTCCTCTGTTGTCGCCTTGACGTGTCTCCGCACAAACCACTTCATGTGGGCCCAAACATGCTCAATTGGATTGAGGTCAGGAGATTCGGGTGGGGTAGGGAACCATGAAATGTGGTTTGTGCGGAGAAATTCGACGGACTTTTTGCTCCGATGTTTCGGATCGTTGTCCTGGACGAGACGGAAATTCCCGTCAGGGAATGTTGCCTCGGTGAATGGCAGCAGGTACTCACTATATAACTTCTCGATGAGAAATTCCTTCCTCATTATCCCTGTGAAGATTGCCAGTCGCGTCGCCCCATGGTACGATATTCCTGCCCATATGTTCACCTTGCCCATGTGCTTTGGACGATCAAATTTCCTTGGGGCCTCTGTACCCCTGCGCCAGTAAAATCCCGACCCGGGGCGATTCCTCTCAATGTACACAGTACATTCGTCTGTAAACACAACGTTGCTGAAAGTTTCCTGCGTCTCCACCATTCTCAGGCAGTATGACAATCTCGCAGCCTTGTTCTTCTGGCGGATCAATTGACCATAACATGGGCGGGTCCTCTTCCAGCCAAGTTTCTTTCTGGCCTCGTTAATTGTCTGTTCAGCGACACGAACCCCGAAATCAACTTCCAACTTACGCTGAATTTCCTTAGCGGAAGTTTCGTGATCTTTTCCCATCATTTCGTCGATGAGCATCCTGTGCACCTCCGTCAACTTTGAGGGTGCACCGGATTTTGGACGGTCACCAGTTGACCCGGTCGCGAGGTACCTCTTGATGGTTCTCCGCACTGTCATTGAGCTCACTTCGACCAGGGATTCTCTTAGTTTTTGAAAAATCTCTTTGGCCGTCAATCCTTCGTGCCACCAGTGTATGACCTTCTCACGGTCGGCATTGTTCAGACGTGGCATGGCGGTGCCACGTATAAAAGTAGAGTATGTTTATAACATAGAAACGACAGAGTACACGTCACTCGCCCTGCGTTTTTCGATGAGCAAGGAAAAATAATCCACGAGGCACGCTGACTTCCAGATAATAAAAAAGAGTCACGCCGGCTTTTTCTTTACAAGTTGAGAAAATTATACACGAGTCGCGTTAGCTTTTACAAGCTGAGAAAATGAAACACGTGTCACGCTGGCTGAAACAAGCTGAGAAAATGATACACGAGTCACGTTGGCTTAAACAAGCTGAGAAAATAATACACGAGTCACGCTGGCTTAAACAAGCTGAGCCAATAATAAAAGAGTCACGATGGTTTTTACAAGCTGAGCAAATGATACACGTGTTACGCTGGCTTAAACAAGATACACGAGTCACTTTGGGCGACAAGCTGAGAAAATGATACACGAGTCACTTTGGGCGACAAGCTGAGAAAATGATACACGAGTCACTCTGGCTTAAGCAAGCTGAGTAAATAATAAACGAGTCACGATGGCTTTTACAAGCTGAGCAAAATCCCGGTAATTATACACTTGTCACGCTGGCTTAAACAAGCTGAGAAAATGACACATATTATAGTCACACTGGCTTTTACAAGCTGGCCAATTAGCGCTGTCCCTCGAATACAGTAAAAGGGCAATTGACTTTGAAAACGCTGTTTATAAGGTGTGCGAGATCACGAGAAAAATCCATTGTTAAAAGGTGGATAAAGCAGAGATGAAGAATCAATAGCGTCTTACGTGTAAGACGGCCAACAATTAGCTGGACAATGAGCGCTTTGAAGCTCCACTTTTTATACTCCGTCATACTAATACACTGAATGGGCCATTGATTTTGAATACGCTCTTAGGTGTCCGACATCACTATAAAAGTTCATTGGTGAGTGGTTGGTGAAACAAAGCAAAAAAAAAAAAGTCAAAAGCGTCTTAGTTTAAGTCGGTCCCAAAGCTGGTCAATTAGCGCTGTACTTAAGATGCTGCACCTTTATTTCTCCCTTTAATACACTGAAATGGTAAGTGATTCGGAATACGTTCTTCGGTGTCCGACATCAGTATAAGAGCCTAAGCGAGTAAAACAAAAATAAATCAATTATCGCGTCTTACGTGTACTCGCGAGAAGGTAGCACGCTTTACCGTCCTCACAATGGAGGTGAACGTACACGTGTATCTACAGCGTCCGGCAATTCAACTGCTTATTTATATAATCGGTACTTATGTCCGGACGCCAAAAGCAAAAGAAAAACAAACAAACGAACAAACAAAATAGAACAAAACAAACAAACAAACATAGAGGACTGAATCTTGGGAACATGTACCATTTAATAATTGAATGATTCGAACTACAAATTTTGTTCGCTAATGTACGTTCATACTGCCTAATGAACACTTTTGATATACTATTATAAAGAGAAACAAAATGTTCGTTAACGTTTATCAAAGTCATGAATGGATAAGTGTTAAAGTTACACGTGATGAGAATTTCCACTCGAAATACTAATTCTATTCAGGGGCGGATCCAGGAATTTCATACAGGGGATCACGCCTTTGCAAAATTAAAGGGGCGCGGTCGCATCGGTCCTTCGTGTTTATTTCTTTTGTTTAAACCAAAAATAAGAGGAGTGTCCGCCCGGTGCACCCACAGCACTGAGTTCTGTGTGCGCACTTACTCTAGATCCACCACTGCTATGAGTAATGGAACAATAACACTGGACTACTCAGCCCGTCTGTCTTTTTCTTCTCATTTGTCCTTTTTTTATATTTGTGTATGCCTGTTCTTTGTTCTTCATTTTTTCTCCTTGATGTTCCCAATCTTCTTGTGGGTTGCTTATCCACTTATCCAACTTACCTGCCGGCGATGTATGCACTGCAGTCATGATTAGGGTGACTACAGGCTATCCGCAAAAATAAAATTCTTTCATGATTGAATGATATCAATAGCCACTATAACCCACTCGGCTGGGCTCGCTACACCATACAGCGAGAGGGCCTTGACAAAAGGCTACCGTGCGTGGTGCTGGCTAGCCTTTTGGCAAGGCCTCGTGGCTGTGAAAGAGACTAGTTGCGAGAGAACCGGTGAATGCGAGACTTTTTGGCAAGGCCTTGTGGCTGTGAATAACAGCGAGACAACGGATGAACGTGAGACCAGGGAGGTGGAACCCACCTCCCTGGTGAGACCGAGCGCTACTCTCTCTTGCGTTCATCCGTTTTCTCGCAGTTCTCGGTGTGCCGAATTAGACTCGATCTTCAGCCACGAGACCTTGTCAACACGCTAGGTGCTGGCCAAAGAGGTTCTAGCTGGCACGCTACTGTGCGGGTCGCGATTTTTGTTTTCCCCAGTATGGGAAAAGAATTTATTAGTCTTGGTGACTTGGATAGAGAATAACTATCAAGTCTTTGACTTTATTACTCTCTCTAAGCCTGACGGAATACAGCGTTACAAACTTAGCAAAAACGAAAACAAGATGTTGTGCAAAACCCAAACTGGGGTTCGAACCACCGTCCATCTTTTATTCAGTGGTAACTCCATGATCAGAGCCCTAACACAGGGCTCCACACTAACTTTTTTTTTATTTGGTGGCCCGATGGGGCCACCAAAATCATCAATGTCAAATTTTTGGTGGACAGAGAGAAAATTTGGTAGCCCCCAAAAAACAATGAAAAACATTAAAATTCCTGCCCCCTCCCCCTTTTTTTTTTTTTTTTTTGATGTGTAGAATATTGAGTTTTATCATAGTAAGAATTGGAAGCTGGACATATCTACTCATAAATAAACCTTAACAAACTCGCAACACTCACTCTCACCTCCCTGCTCTCAGGCACTCATTCAGTCCTTTTCATCCATCCTTCTGCTGAATGAATCTAGTATACGTAACTTTTTTTTTTTTCCTCGGGCAGGTCATCTTTTCAGGGAAGAATAACTGGAACCTGGTAAGGCAGGTTCCCGAGGGAGCAACTGATACCAGGTTCCCAAAATGAAGACAAGGGTGCCTGCTTTAGTGGCCTAAAGTCATGTTTCTTTGTGTTTTAATGCTCAGAAAAGTGGGTTTAATAAAAAAAATTAGAGTTAATTCTATTAGCATTTGTTCTCTTTCTGTTTGAAAATTGCGTGTTTCACAGTATTATGTGCCTTTTCCTGATTTAGTTTTTTGCTTGTTCTGATGTGAACTCGTACGAACATGCACATAGCGATCAAGGCTGAGATCAGTTAGATATGTGGGTTCGCTTTTAGTTCCCCAGTCACCTCTTTCAGGTACCTGGTTTTGTGTAGAACAAAAGATTCTGTGGGCTCATCAGCGCACGCTCTATTCATACCTCGCACCCGGTCGATATTTCCATCGTTCATTGGCACATGTTATAGTTGACCGTGGATAGGGGGATGCCATGTACCGCTTGACTACCTTCACAGCTGGATTACCAACCTGTCTGCCTCTTATCGACGGGCAAAAAGGTCTCGTTTCATGCAGGGAGGTGAGAGGAAATCGCCTCCCTGTTTCATGTAAGCACCCAGAGAATTGCGGAAGGAATGACGGCCCTCTGCATAACCGCTTCCTAGCTACATTGTTATTGTAATCACCGCTACATAGGATTGCATACTGTATAGTAAATCAAATCATTAATTTTCTTTTATTACCATTGTTTATGCAAGTCAAACGACTCTGTATTAAATTTACTTTGTATAATCATTTATTTCCAATATGTTACTGCTTATGTAAGTTAGGTATGCTGATTTGCAGAAAATAAATAGTATTATATCAAACAATCAAACAAAGATCACCTTACAAGCCTACATCCTTATCCTACAGACGTACGTATGTAAGTTATTAGCACTTTCATCATTATACAGATTGATTCAAACTTGAAGTTTTTAAAATGTCAGCAAAATACTTGCAAATGGGCCCATCAAGGAGCTTAGACACATGATCAACTATAACCTGCAAGGGTCGATGAATTCAATTAAAAATTAGCTTACGCAAGATTTAGATTTCAGTCGTTCTGGAAAATGTGCACTTTTATTCAAAATGTTTAATAGCTCAATGAATCAATAAACATTCATGCCTATTATCATGTTTACCGTGCATTGTATCTTATCTCTTTCTTGTTGGGAGCGGCTGCAGTGCAGTGGAGCGTGTAATAGTCTTGGCGCACACAGACTTTACTACACACAAGGGTTTCTGCCTAGTGCGCCTGTCGTGCCTGTAATACATTGGAAACTTGTACTAGGTGTTTCAGAAAACATCTTCCACTCGTGATTCTTAATAATTCATAAACTATATATCAGATAACACTAGGCGTTTTCACATCAGCCCGATGTTTCGAGATAGCGCGCTATTTTCTGACTTGGGAAATTTTCCCGCTAGCGGTATAGCGCACCAGTTGATACTGTTTAGCGTTCTAAAATCATTGAGAATGATTTTCAAGCTTTTAAAGTATGACGAATAATTGTGTAGGACCTGTATTTCCAGTCGAAAAAACACACATACACACACACACACATACACATACACACACACACACACACACATACACACACACACACACACAAGCACATTCACAAATTTTAAAATGAAAGAGCAAGCTTTATGGCACACTACAAAACGATGTAATCCTGTACAGTGGAACGCGGAACGGCAAACCCAAAAGTGTCAAAATTGGTAAAACAAGAATAAGAAAACACCAACACAACAACAACGCAACACATGCATTTGCCATTATATGCGGAGATGACGCTGTTCACGTCTGTCAGTGTTCCACACTCTTTCATAAGCTCATTCAATAAGGTAATGGCATACAAATATTAACTGCAGTTTTAGTTTTTAGTTTTGGATACATGACACTTCAGCTAGGAACCGAGTTTTTCAGTTTCTTATGCATATCATAATCACACACAGAACAAGCGTTCTCATTTCGGAATTGCGCGTAGACATCCCTATCTGCCTATAGTCTATACGTCACCCACATTGTTCATTGTAATTTGTTAGGGTTTGTTTTGTTTTTGTTTTTCCAAGTATAGGCTCATCTGCTCAAGGATCACATTGATCTGTTCATTTATGTACATACATGATGTGAAATTGAAAAAATTGTCAGGATTGCCCCTCTAAAAAATGAGAGGAAACAAGAATCTCTCTTATACACTCCGTTCCGTCGAGAAGTTACATGTACAGTCCAATGTATACGTGCGCTTTGTCCAAGACAATACTTCCATTTGAACATGAATCCTTCTTGAAATACAATATGCCTAGCCAGCACAAGTATTCATCAATGATTTCGACAGATATGACAATGTTCAGTGTGCACAAATGAAAAAAAGGGGGGCATACATTATATACGCAAATTATTTTTCTTTGAAACCTTCTTTACTTTGTTCGCTTTTCGTGAGACTGGATCTCATCTTATTCTCTTGACTTGACTCTGCCACTAATCTTGATATTTTTATACCTTTTTTGCCAATTACATATACCCAAACTTAATCATGAATATGAATAAAGAAATGTTCTATCACGTGCTGCAAGTAACAATTATTCAATGAGTTACCCATTTGTATTCAAAAAGCCTCCTCATTGCAAACATTTATGAATCGTGTACGCCAACATCAATCTCTCAAGTCTCATTTGATATGAACCCTTTGCACTAGCAAAGTGTATGAACTTTGAATACATCTTTTTCCTCTGCTCGTTTTATGTTCTTTCCTATGTGTTTTATGTTCTTACAAACCGATTGCTATTTAGCCGTATCCCATTTACTATAGTGTGTTCGTTTTGTTAAATTTACCCACGTGTGTGCACATGTAATGTTGCGATGTACAGCGACACAGGACTCCCTTGTAAAGCAGGCCTTTGTGGCACTGAATGGGACTACTTGACCTGCTTTTAAAGAAGACTTAATAAATGAATAAATAAATAAATGTAACGCCCGTGTTTCGTTGCAAGCGCGACAGCTAACAGCGCACTTGCTTTCCTATGTGTATAGTCGTAGCCTGCTTGTGGGTAAGGGGATGCAGGGGGCGTTCACTCAACAAAAAGAAGAAGAAGGGGGGGGGGGGTGACGATGCAAGAACGGGTCCCTAACCTTGCGAGATATGACACCTGTATAGAGAGCAGGGGGAGAACACATCTGGCTTGATCAACACAGTTCTGCAAAGTCTTTATTCACATTCAACATGATACATAATACTTTCAATTTACAAAAACGCAACAATCACAGTTTTCACATATACTACGTACACTGACATATTACATACAACATAATATCCAAACTACCCCTTAGTACTATTAACTACATATTACTCTATCACCAGATATCCTATTACACTTACTATTTTCCATTAACTCAAACTTCATTTATATACACATTGACTTAACTTATCTCTCTATATATACATTGTATACACGCTCTCAAATACACTCAACAAAATGCATGGAAAAGACCCCAAGCAGAACCCTGGGATGGATTAAGCACTTTGTAAACTCACAAACTAAAATAAAAGCTAAGGCGAGGACACGCTGGGCTCCGCAGCGTGTAAAAAGCCAACGAAATATACAAAGGAAGTTTTAACCAGCATGTGCGCTGAACATATACTATACAAAAAGTTATCACCTCTTTGCGCCCCATTCCAGGCCTAGAGAAAAGGAGATGGGGAGAGACTCCCCCCATTAAGACTTTGAAACAAAAGAGCTACCAGCACATCTTTCCGGCCTCCACAGAGGTAAAGAAACTTGACAATGGCCCTCCGCCGTAGTGCGGTCTTAAAAAGCCGTGGTCAGCCGGCACAGTCTACTCGCGCAGACCCCATTCACTTATCGTACTATAACATACAAATGCACACCCTGTCCACTGCCTTATATACAAAACTTACTTTAACAATATGAACGGGCCTGAGCAGGAAAACTAGCGTCCTACTCTACGTCAAGTCAACTACCTCTTCTATATGTTAGTGACTAACCGGGGCACAGATAACACATACACGCACACACATACACACACATCCACAACACACCAGTAATCACGCACAATCACACACACAAGCACACACACACACAGATGCTACCCTCTACATAACATGATATTGTATGGCATGCTATGAAAAGCCACGAGTTCCTTCACATGCAATGTAAGTTCAGGATTAAACGAAAAGCTATCCATTATATACAGCATGTACTTTGATTTTGACACTCTATATACATTGAATATTGCGACGGACTTATCTCATAAAATATTCATCGACATATAAATGAGTTAAGCTGTCGATAATATGACAGCGTTATCATAATCGCTAACGCTTAACTTACCAATATATGATTACCGCCACAGTATCTCGCAACTGAGCCAGTTACCAAATGCAAATTTGTTAAAGATAACTACAGGTCAATCCCTAACTCCTTGAATATATCAAGGCCATAGAAAAGTGAGAATAATGTATATATATCTCATCGGTTGTTTTCAACAACTGGAATAAACTACTATTGCAGGACAGCGACCAGAAGTTAACTGCAATTGGTAAAATCATAACTTCATATATTATAACTTGATATAACGAATTCTCAACCATATCTATAATTTGGTAATCCTGTGATTATCAAAACACAACATACTTATTAATGACGAGTCAATGTGTGAAACATACAGAGATAGCAAGAGAGTATATGAAGTAGAATAATTCTTACCTGTATAGAGAGCAGGGGGAGAACACATCTGGCTTGATCAACACAGTTCTGCAAAGTGAAGAACTTGTGCTGACCCACGCCAGATGATGTTCATTCAGCTCTCAGGTAAGAAAGGGATTTGTTTACAAAACAAACGCCGGGTGCTAAGGTGGTCGCCTGGTGGCCTTTTCATCAGGAAACAAAAGAGTTTACCAAGGATGGAACTTGAACTGAGACTAGAGCAACAGTATGTTCTCCAACATACCCGTGTTACATCCTCCCCATCATTATTGAATGACGTCCTCGTCATTAACAAATTAAAAATTAAAATCATATCAAATGCAATACGTAAAACCGATAATTCTACTGATCACATCCGCAGGTACAGCAAGGTGATCGTCTTTGAACACCACTGCCAATACATGCTTTTGTATCGAGCACTTAACATAATATCCAATGAATACTGACAAAGATTGTAATTGCAAAAAGAGGAATATTTCGAAACCAAATATGATGAAAATTTTTTTTGTATACCCCTGATTTTGCTCCCAAAACGTTAACCTATTTCACCCTTCTTATGCCAATCTATCTTCCCTTCTTCCATCCCCCTCCCCTCTACTGAAAAAGTCGCCGTCCCTGGAGACTTAACCATTAAATATGAACATCATTATTATGTATATTTGGATTAGTCAAACTTCTAACGAGGCTGCAAGCAGCACGAAAAGCGTCCTGCATTGCTGTGAGTTGGTTTATATTGCCTAGGCTCGTGTATTGCAGACGCTCCACAGGCTGTCTTTGCCTGCGGCTGCGTACCCTCAGTTGACTGTCCTCTTCTACCTGGTCTGCTCTGAAAACAGTCGTGTTGCCGTGCTGTGACGTCTCGCTCGCTGCCTCGGCGGTTGGCTGGCTAGTGACGACCCCCGGAGTGTGCTGATCGTCATTTTCGGTCGGCATGTCGATCACCACGTCCTGCCCGCCATCCATCGGAGCATGTGGTCCCTCGCCGTCGTCAGCGGGAATGGTGGACTGGCCGTCACTTGTCTCCTGGTCCCTCTGGCCTTCCTCCGTCACTGGGTTGGGCTGAGTGGTTTGGGTGGTAGGCGGCAGTCCATCTGGTAGAACTGGGATGTCAGGGACATTTTGCTGTTCTATGGGTTGAGTGTTGCGTACACCACCATAGACGAAGGTCTGGCCCACCTCCTCCACGTTAGTCTCCGGCGTTTCCATCCCACGGATGTCGTCGGATGATGTCGGAATATCGTCTGGTAGAGGAAGCTCTGCAGCATCATGGCACTCAGTCGGGAGGAAGTTGCATCGAGTCAGGAGGTTGCGGTGTAGAGTACGTTCAGTCTCAGCACCCTCTCGCTGAACAACATAGACAAGTTCACTCACTTTCTTGGTGACCACGTACGGATGAGGCTCCCACTTGTCCGACAGCTTGTGCTTTCCTTGAAATGCGACCCGTTTCACCAGCACTCGGTCGCCTGGATGCAGAGGGTCGTCACGGGATCGTCGGTCGTAGAATGCCTTTTGTCGGTCGCTGGCTTTCTTCGCCAATGCACTGGTGCGTGCATAGGCAGAGACTAAGTTATCACGAAGATTCTGCACGAATCCGTCGTGGTCAAGGTCGTCGTCGATTGTAGTCCGGTCTAGTAGTAGGTCGATTGGTAGTCGTGGATGTCGTCCAAACATGAGGAAGAATGGGGCATACCCCGTCGACTCATGCTTGGTACAATTGTAGGCATGGGTCAGGGTCTCGACGTGGCTCTTCCAGTCTCTCTTCTCCTCGGGATCAAGGGAGCGTAGGAGGTGGATGAGGGTCCTATTAAAGCGTTCAGTCATCCCATTTCCCTGTGGATGATAGGAAGTGGTTCGGGACTTGGTAATACCGGCCAGCTTACATAGCTCCCTCACGACGCCACTTTCGAAGCTTCTCCCCTGGTCAGACAGCAGCCTCTCTGGAAATCCAAAGTTACATATATACTTCGACCACAGTACCTGAGCAACCGTTGATGCCTTCTGGTCGCGTGTCGGGTAGGCCTTAGAGAAGCGTGTAAAATGGTCGGTTAGAACCAACACATTCTCAATCCCACCCTTTGACTTCTCGAGAGTCAGGAAGTCCATTGACACCAGTTCCAGTGGCCGACTCGTCTGGATGGTGGTGAGGGGAGCCCTGTGGCTTGCCTTCGCAGATCGTCTGAGACTGCAACGTTCACAAGAACTGCACCACTCCCTCACAGTCCCCTCCATCTTAGGCCAGTAGAATCGCTCCCTCAGGAGGTCCAGCGTGCGCTCTGGTCCCACGTGACCCATCCTGTCATGGAGTTCCTGCATCGCCATTGGTCGGAGCGTTGTAGGCAGCACCAGCTGAGTGACATCTCTCCCTTCCTTCGCTATCGTCCTGACAAGGAGGCCATCGTGTAGGGATAGACGCTCCCACTGCCATAACAAGTTCTTGACTTGGCTGGGAAGTTGAGCCCGTCGACGCCTAGGTGGCTTGGTAGACTCCTTAATGTATCCGATCACAGCCGCCACGCCGTCATCATCTGATTGCGCCCTCTGGAGTTCCTTTACGCTCATTGATGGCAGGGCCTCGAAGTGCAGTTGAGGAACTTTGACCTGTTGGGCAATTTGGGCAGTGGGGACAGTAGGTTCAACGTTACCATCATCACCTGGGCGGGATGGGGGGAGGTCCTTCTTGTCGGGGGCTGGCAACCGAGAGAGCGCGTCTGCGTTGGCGTTAGCCTTCCCAGACCGGTAGACCACCTGGAAGTCATAGTTGGCCAATTCAGCTGCCCAGCGTTGACCTGTCGCGTCTAGTTTGGCAGAGGAGGTGGCATACTTCAGCGGGTTGTTGTCTGTGAATACAACGAACTTGTTACCGTACAAGAAGTCCTTGAACTTGTCTGTGACCGCCCACTTCAGTGCCAGGTACTCGAGCTTGTGGGCTGGATACCTCGTCTCTGCTGGGCTGAGGCCTCTGCTGCCATATGCGATGACCCTCTGTACGCCATCTTGTTTCTGGGAGAGAACGGCTCCGAGTCCCAGTCCAGATGCATCTGTCTCTAGGGTGAATGGCAACGAGTAGTCTGCGTACCCGAGGATCGGCGCAGAAGTGAGCCTCTTCTTCAACTCAGCGAACGCAGCTTCACACTCATCAGACCATTCATAGGGAACCAGCGCAGCTGTCTTCTTCCCTCTCTTCTTCCTTGGGTCGCCGCTTGTCAGACGGTACAGCGGGGCCGCGATCTCAGAGTACGACTTGACATACCTGCGGTAGTACCCGCAGAATCCAAGGAACTGCTGCACTTCCTTCTTGTTAGATGGTCGTGGCCAATCAGCGACCTTCTCCAGCTTCTCCGGGTCAGTCGCTACTCCCTTTGCGGAGACAATGTGCCCAAGGTAGCCAACCTCTCTCTGCAGTATACGGCACTTGGAAGGTTTGAGTTTCAGGCCGTGCTGCCTCAGTCTGTCAAACACTGTCTGCAAACGTTCCAGGTGCTCGTCGAGTGTCGTGGAGAAGACGATGACGTCATCGAGGTAGATGAGGACGGAATTCATGTTCAGGTCCCCCAGGCAGGTCATCATTAACCTCTGAAATGTGGCAGGGGCATTCTGAAGCCCAAATGGCATCCGGTTGCACTCGAAGAGGCCCATCGGAGTCGTGAATGCCGTCTTTGCCTTGTCGTGCTCGTCGACCTCCACCTGCCAGTAGCCAGAAGTAAGGTCCAGCGTGCTGAAGTATTTGGCCTTACCAAGCGAGTCCAAGGCTTCCTCGATCCTGGGGAGTGGGTATGCATCTCTCACCGTCTTGCCATTCAGTTTTCGGTAGTCTATGCAGAAGCGTAGACTTCCATCCTTCTTCTTGGCGATGACAATGGGGGAGGCATATGGGCTGCTGCTAGGTCGTATAACACCGGCATCATTCATCTCCTTCAACATGTCTTTCACGTCCTGGTAGAGGGCTGGCGGGATCCTCCGGTAGGGGAGGCGGAAAGGGACGGGGTCGACGAGGGGAATCTGGTGGGTAATGGACGTCGTATGGCCGTAGTCTGTCGAATGGTGGGAAAAAACATCGCCATTTCTTTCGAGGAATTGCTGGAGCTTGCTGTGCTCGTCATCCTTCAGGTGCGATAGGTCAATGTCTTTTAGATGTGTCGCGGTCTGTGTGTGGCACCGGGCTTGATGTCTGCTGGTTTGCTGCTGCTCTTTTGGCGACTCCATGCTGTGGATCTCCTTCACAGCCCTGAGTATGGCCAGTGAGGTAGCTGAAGTAAGGGTGATGGGCACGCCGCCAATATTTCTGACTGTCACAAAAACGACACCTCCACTTACCGGCGACAGTGTGTGAAGACAGGTCAGGTTTCCATTAGCAGAGGTTGGTTCTACCAGAGCGCAGCAGTCTGGAACCGGAGTCCTTCCGCGCACGCGGCCCTTCACAGTTCTCTGCTCTCCTGGTACCAGCTGGAGAGGTCGCCCATACAGAGTCACACGTCCAATGAAGTCTCCCTTCCCACTTACATCTGCCATCCCCAGACGCATGAGGGCTGCCTTCCAGATGGAGTCCCTCTCCCCTACAGCATGTAGGAAAGACTCTCTTCCGTGCATCCTCACGCAGTCCTCCTCCAACGCTCTGATAACATTGGTTCCGACCAGTAAAGGGACGTCACGCTTGTACTTCGTCGTGGCTGTCACCAGTGTCGGTACCTTTGTGTACTCGAAGCCTAAGATGGATAAGCTGGAGTCGATTACCCCTAGTACACGCACCTCGTGGTCGTCGGCACCGATGACGGATAAATCAGCAGCCCTGAGAGGTTGTCTGCACAGGCCAGGGTGAGTACGCCACAGCTCCTCAGATACGGTTGTGACCTGCGAACCCGAGTCGATGAGTGCGTTGACCTCTTTGCCGTTAAGTGTCACCAGAGTTTCGTTGGCTGGTCCCACGACACCCAGGTCATTTGTCCTTGTCGTAGGGGTATGAGTGGTTGAGGTCGTGCTATTTGAGTGGGTTGTGGTTTTGTCAGTCTTTCTCAAGTCAGGGGGGTCAAGGTCAGTCTTATTAACGCCCACAGCCACCGCTGTGGGCCTTACCCGTTTAAAGGATGGGCAGGCACGTGAGAAGGGCAACTCCTAGCGAAATGTCCCTCCAGTCCGCAGATGTAGCAGGCTGTCGACCTCTGCGGGGGAGGGGGAGGGGGGCGTGGCATGGACTGCGGAGAAGGTTGTTGCGGCGCTCTAGTTTCCAGCGCCGTCATCCGTCTCTCCAGGTCCGCCATTCTAGACAGGTGGGCCTGCTGGTCCTTCCGCACGTCTTTCAGCACCGCTAGAATCTCACTCATCGCCGGATCACCGCTCTGCCTGTTGCTCTCTGCCACCTTCCCTTGCTGGATGTTGACACCCCGGCGAGCCTGGCCAAGATGTCGCCTTGTTGCCCTCTCCCTAGCGAGGTGACGCAGCTCGTCTTTCAGGGCTCGGAATGTCATCAGTCGAGGCCGCATTGGCGACAGTCTAGCCCGGACCTCCTCATCACGCAGGCCCCTCATAAACTGCGTGGTCAGTTTCGCGTCTCTGTCCTCCATTGGTAGGCCGTCGTACAGTGCCTCTTCTATGTTGCACAAGATGCCCTCTAGTGCGATAGCAAAAGAACCAGCTTCCTCGTGTTGTCGCTGAGTCCTCTCATAAAACTGCGCCATCGGGTCGCCATGGCAACTCCCATCTGCGTACTCAAGTCTCAGTTCATGAAAAGCGGCTTCTGGAGTACGCTCACTCGGGGGAATGTTCAGAACAAGACGCCGCGCTTCCCCGCTTAGATTCCGTACGATGGTGGCGAATGCAAAACTCGTGGGCTGGGGTGCAGCAGCCAGCAAATAGTCCATGTCCCGAATCCAATCGTCCACGCTGATTTTTCCATCACGCTGGCCGGAGAAAATGGGGACGTTCCTCACCTGCTGGGCCGCCATGAATGTCGGGGGGTTCGCCACCTGCCTAGCCGCAGCCATGCCGTCGATGTTGGCGTCTTCTCGGGGGCTAGCAGGCACTCGTCCGTATCCACTCATATCAACTGCCATTTCTGGTACCACGATCTCGATGTACTGTAGATAAACAAAAAGGATCCTGCCGACTACGCCAGTTTCGTGTAACGCCCGTGTTTCGTTGCAAGCGCGACAGCTAACAGCGCACTTGCTTTCCTATGTGTATAGTCGTAGCCTGCTTGTGGGTAAGGGGATGCAGGGGGCGTTCACTCAACAAAAAGAAGAAGAAGGGGGGGGGGGTGACGATGCAAGAACGGGTCCCTAACCTTGCGAGATATGACACCTGTATAGAGAGCAGGGGGAGAACACATCTGGCTTGATCAACACAGTTCTGCAAAGTCTTTATTCACATTCAACATGATACATAATACTTTCAATTTACAAAAACGCAACAATCACAGTTTTCACATATACTACGTACACTGACATATTACATACAACATAATATCCAAACTACCCCTTAGTACTATTAACTACATATTACTCTATCACCAGATATCCTATTACACTTACTATTTTCCATTAACTCAAACTTCATTTATATACACATTGACTTAACTTATCTCTCTATATATACATTGTATACACGCTCTCAAATACACTCAACAAAATGCATGGAAAAGACCCCAAGCAGAACCCTGGGATGGATTAAGCACTTTGTAAACTCACAAACTAAAATAAAAGCTAAGGCGAGGACACGCTGGGCTCCGCAGCGTGTAAAAAGCCAACGAAATATACAAAGGAAGTTTTAACCAGCATGTGCGCTGAACATATACTATACAAAAAGTTATCACCTCTTTGCGCCCCATTCCAGGCCTAGAGAAAAGGAGATGGGGAGAGACTCCCCCCATTAAGACTTTGAAACAAAAGAGCTACCAGCACATCTTTCCGGCCTCCACAGAGGTAAAGAAACTTGACAATGGCCCTCCGCCGTAGTGCGGTCTTAAAAAGCCGTGGTCAGCCGGCACAGTCTACTCGCGCAGACCCCATTCACTTATCGTACTATAACATACAAATGCACACCCTGTCCACTGCCTTATATACAAAACTTACTTTAACAATATGAACGGGCCTGAGCAGGAAAACTAGCGTCCTACTCTACGTCAAGTCAACTACCTCTTCTATATGTTAGTGACTAACCGGGGCACAGATAACACATACACGCACACACATACACACACATCCACAACACACCAGTAATCACGCACAATCACACACACAAGCACACACACACACAGATGCTACCCTCTACATAACATGATATTGTATGGCATGCTATGAAAAGCCACGAGTTCCTTCACATGCAATGTAAGTTCAGGATTAAACGAAAAGCTATCCATTATATACAGCATGTACTTTGATTTTGACACTCTATATACATTGAATATTGCGACGGACTTATCTCATAAAATATTCATCGACATATAAATGAGTTAAGCTGTCGATAATATGACAGCGTTATCATAATCGCTAACGCTTAACTTACCAATATATGATTACCGCCACAGTATCTCGCAACTGAGCCAGTTACCAAATGCAAATTTGTTAAAGATAACTACAGGTCAATCCCTAACTCCTTGAATATATCAAGGCCATAGAAAAGTGAGAATAATGTATATATATCTCATCGGTTGTTTTCAACAACTGGAATAAACTACTATTGCAGGACAGCGACCAGAAGTTAACTGCAATTGGTAAAATCATAACTTCATATATTATAACTTGATATAACGAATTCTCAACCATATCTATAATTTGGTAATCCTGTGATTATCAAAACACAACATACTTATTAATGACGAGTCAATGTGTGAAACATACAGAGATAGCAAGAGAGTATATGAAGTAGAATAATTCTTACCTGTATAGAGAGCAGGGGGAGAACACATCTGGCTTGATCAACACAGTTCTGCAAAGTGAAGAACTTGTGCTGACCCACGCCAGATGATGTTCATTCAGCTCTCAGGTAAGAAAGGGATTTGTTTACAAAACAAACGCCGGGTGCTAAGGTGGTCGCCTGGTGGCCTTTTCATCAGGAAACAAAAGAGTTTACCAAGGATGGAACTTGAACTGAGACTAGAGCAACAGTATGTTCTCCAACATACCCGTGTTACATCCTCCCCATCATTATTGAATGACGTCCTCGTCATTAACAAATTAAAAATTAAAATCATATCAAATGCAATACGTAAAACCGATAATTCTACTGATCACATCCGCAGGTACAGCAAGGTGATCGTCTTTGAACACCACTGCCAATACATGCTTTTGTATCGAGCACTTAACATAATATCCAATGAATACTGACAAAGATTGTAATTGCAAAAAGAGGAATATTTCGAAACCAAATATGATGAAAATTTTTTTTGTATACCCCTGATTTTGCTCCCAAAACGTTAACCTATTTCACCCTTCTTATGCCAATCTATCTTCCCTTCTTCCATCCCCCTCCCCTCTACTGAAAAAGTCGCCGTCCCTGGAGACTTAACCATTAAATATGAACATCATTATTATGTATATTTGGATTAGTCAAACTTCTAACGAGGCTGCAAGCAGCACGAAAAGCGTCCTGCATTGCTGTGAGTTGGTTTATATTGCCTAGGCTCGTGTATTGCAGACGCTCCACAGGCTGTCTTTGCCTGCGGCTGCGTACCCTCAGTTGACTGTCCTCTTCTACCTGGTCTGCTCTGAAAACAGTCGTGTTGCCGTGCTGTGACGTCTCGCTCGCTGCCTCGGCGGTTGGCTGGCTAGTGACGACCCCCGGAGTGTGCTGATCGTCATTTTCGGTCGGCATGTCGATCACCACGTCCTGCCCGCCATCCATCGGAGCATGTGGTCCCTCGCCGTCGTCAGCGGGAATGGTGGACTGGCCGTCACTTGTCTCCTGGTCCCTCTGGCCTTCCTCCGTCACTGGGTTGGGCTGAGTGGTTTGGGTGGTAGGCGGCAGTCCATCTGGTAGAACTGGGATGTCAGGGACATTTTGCTGTTCTATGGGTTGAGTGTTGCGTACACCACCATAGACGAAGGTCTGGCCCACCTCCTCCACGTTAGTCTCCGGCGTTTCCATCCCACGGATGTCGTCGGATGATGTCGGAATATCGTCTGGTAGAGGAAGCTCTGCAGCATCATGGCACTCAGTCGGGAGGAAGTTGCATCGAGTCAGGAGGTTGCGGTGTAGAGTACGTTCAGTCTCAGCACCCTCTCGCTGAACAACATAGACAAGTTCACTCACTTTCTTGGTGACCACGTACGGATGAGGCTCCCACTTGTCCGACAGCTTGTGCTTTCCTTGAAATGCGACCCGTTTCACCAGCACTCGGTCGCCTGGATGCAGAGGGTCGTCACGGGATCGTCGGTCGTAGAATGCCTTTTGTCGGTCGCTGGCTTTCTTCGCCAATGCACTGGTGCGTGCATAGGCAGAGACTAAGTTATCACGAAGATTCTGCACGAATCCGTCGTGGTCAAGGTCGTCGTCGATTGTAGTCCGGTCTAGTAGTAGGTCGATTGGTAGTCGTGGATGTCGTCCAAACATGAGGAAGAATGGGGCATACCCCGTCGACTCATGCTTGGTACAATTGTAGGCATGGGTCAGGGTCTCGACGTGGCTCTTCCAGTCTCTCTTCTCCTCGGGATCAAGGGAGCGTAGGAGGTGGATGAGGGTCCTATTAAAGCGTTCAGTCATCCCATTTCCCTGTGGATGATAGGAAGTGGTTCGGGACTTGGTAATACCGGCCAGCTTACATAGCTCCCTCACGACGCCACTTTCGAAGCTTCTCCCCTGGTCAGACAGCAGCCTCTCTGGAAATCCAAAGTTACATATATACTTCGACCACAGTACCTGAGCAACCGTTGATGCCTTCTGGTCGCGTGTCGGGTAGGCCTTAGAGAAGCGTGTAAAATGGTCGGTTAGAACCAACACATTCTCAATCCCACCCTTTGACTTCTCGAGAGTCAGGAAGTCCATTGACACCAGTTCCAGTGGCCGACTCGTCTGGATGGTGGTGAGGGGAGCCCTGTGGCTTGCCTTCGCAGATCGTCTGAGACTGCAACGTTCACAAGAACTGCACCACTCCCTCACAGTCCCCTCCATCTTAGGCCAGTAGAATCGCTCCCTCAGGAGGTCCAGCGTGCGCTCTGGTCCCACGTGACCCATCCTGTCATGGAGTTCCTGCATCGCCATTGGTCGGAGCGTTGTAGGCAGCACCAGCTGAGTGACATCTCTCCCTTCCTTCGCTATCGTCCTGACAAGGAGGCCATCGTGTAGGGATAGACGCTCCCACTGCCATAACAAGTTCTTGACTTGGCTGGGAAGTTGAGCCCGTCGACGCCTAGGTGGCTTGGTAGACTCCTTAATGTATCCGATCACAGCCGCCACGCCGTCATCATCTGATTGCGCCCTCTGGAGTTCCTTTACGCTCATTGATGGCAGGGCCTCGAAGTGCAGTTGAGGAACTTTGACCTGTTGGGCAATTTGGGCAGTGGGGACAGTAGGTTCAACGTTACCATCATCACCTGGGCGGGATGGGGGGAGGTCCTTCTTGTCGGGGGCTGGCAACCGAGAGAGCGCGTCTGCGTTGGCGTTAGCCTTCCCAGACCGGTAGACCACCTGGAAGTCATAGTTGGCCAATTCAGCTGCCCAGCGTTGACCTGTCGCGTCTAGTTTGGCAGAGGAGGTGGCATACTTCAGCGGGTTGTTGTCTGTGAATACAACGAACTTGTTACCGTACAAGAAGTCCTTGAACTTGTCTGTGACCGCCCACTTCAGTGCCAGGTACTCGAGCTTGTGGGCTGGATACCTCGTCTCTGCTGGGCTGAGGCCTCTGCTGCCATATGCGATGACCCTCTGTACGCCATCTTGTTTCTGGGAGAGAACGGCTCCGAGTCCCAGTCCAGATGCATCTGTCTCTAGGGTGAATGGCAACGAGTAGTCTGCGTACCCGAGGATCGGCGCAGAAGTGAGCCTCTTCTTCAACTCAGCGAACGCAGCTTCACACTCATCAGACCATTCATAGGGAACCAGCGCAGCTGTCTTCTTCCCTCTCTTCTTCCTTGGGTCGCCGCTTGTCAGACGGTACAGCGGGGCCGCGATCTCAGAGTACGACTTGACATACCTGCGGTAGTACCCGCAGAATCCAAGGAACTGCTGCACTTCCTTCTTGTTAGATGGTCGTGGCCAATCAGCGACCTTCTCCAGCTTCTCCGGGTCAGTCGCTACTCCCTTTGCGGAGACAATGTGCCCAAGGTAGCCAACCTCTCTCTGCAGTATACGGCACTTGGAAGGTTTGAGTTTCAGGCCGTGCTGCCTCAGTCTGTCAAACACTGTCTGCAAACGTTCCAGGTGCTCGTCGAGTGTCGTGGAGAAGACGATGACGTCATCGAGGTAGATGAGGACGGAATTCATGTTCAGGTCCCCCAGGCAGGTCATCATTAACCTCTGAAATGTGGCAGGGGCATTCTGAAGCCCAAATGGCATCCGGTTGCACTCGAAGAGGCCCATCGGAGTCGTGAATGCCGTCTTTGCCTTGTCGTGCTCGTCGACCTCCACCTGCCAGTAGCCAGAAGTAAGGTCCAGCGTGCTGAAGTATTTGGCCTTACCAAGCGAGTCCAAGGCTTCCTCGATCCTGGGGAGTGGGTATGCATCTCTCACCGTCTTGCCATTCAGTTTTCGGTAGTCTATGCAGAAGCGTAGACTTCCATCCTTCTTCTTGGCGATGACAATGGGGGAGGCATATGGGCTGCTGCTAGGTCGTATAACACCGGCATCATTCATCTCCTTCAACATGTCTTTCACGTCCTGGTAGAGGGCTGGCGGGATCCTCCGGTAGGGGAGGCGGAAAGGGACGGGGTCGACGAGGGGAATCTGGTGGGTAATGGACGTCGTATGGCCGTAGTCTGTCGAATGGTGGGAAAAAACATCGCCATTTCTTTCGAGGAATTGCTGGAGCTTGCTGTGCTCGTCATCCTTCAGGTGCGATAGGTCAATGTCTTTTAGATGTGTCGCGGTCTGTGTGTGGCACCGGGCTTGATGTCTGCTGGTTTGCTGCTGCTCTTTTGGCGACTCCATGCTGTGGATCTCCTTCACAGCCCTGAGTATGGCCAGTGAGGTAGCTGAAGTAAGGGTGATGGGCACGCCGCCAATATTTCTGACTGTCACAAAAACGACACCTCCACTTACCGGCGACAGTGTGTGAAGACAGGTCAGGTTTCCATTAGCAGAGGTTGGTTCTACCAGAGCGCAGCAGTCTGGAACCGGAGTCCTTCCGCGCACGCGGCCCTTCACAGTTCTCTGCTCTCCTGGTACCAGCTGGAGAGGTCGCCCATACAGAGTCACACGTCCAATGAAGTCTCCCTTCCCACTTACATCTGCCATCCCCAGACGCATGAGGGCTGCCTTCCAGATGGAGTCCCTCTCCCCTACAGCATGTAGGAAAGACTCTCTTCCGTGCATCCTCACGCAGTCCTCCTCCAACGCTCTGATAACATTGGTTCCGACCAGTAAAGGGACGTCACGCTTGTACTTCGTCGTGGCTGTCACCAGTGTCGGTACCTTTGTGTACTCGAAGCCTAAGATGGATAAGCTGGAGTCGATTACCCCTAGTACACGCACCTCGTGGTCGTCGGCACCGATGACGGATAAATCAGCAGCCCTGAGAGGTTGTCTGCACAGGCCAGGGTGAGTACGCCACAGCTCCTCAGATACGGTTGTGACCTGCGAACCCGAGTCGATGAGTGCGTTGACCTCTTTGCCGTTAAGTGTCACCAGAGTTTCGTTGGCTGGTCCCACGACACCCAGGTCATTTGTCCTTGTCGTAGGGGTATGAGTGGTTGAGGTCGTGCTATTTGAGTGGGTTGTGGTTTTGTCAGTCTTTCTCAAGTCAGGGGGGTCAAGGTCAGTCTTATTAACGCCCACAGCCACCGCTGTGGGCCTTACCCGTTTAAAGGATGGGCAGGCACGTGAGAAGGGCAACTCCTAGCGAAATGTCCCTCCAGTCCGCAGATGTAGCAGGCTGTCGACCTCTGCGGGGGAGGGGGAGGGGGGCGTGGCATGGACTGCGGAGAAGGTTGTTGCGGCGCTCTAGTTTCCAGCGCCGTCATCCGTCTCTCCAGGTCCGCCATTCTAGACAGGTGGGCCTGCTGGTCCTTCCGCACGTCTTTCAGCACCGCTAGAATCTCACTCATCGCCGGATCACCGCTCTGCCTGTTGCTCTCTGCCACCTTCCCTTGCTGGATGTTGACACCCCGGCGAGCCTGGCCAAGATGTCGCCTTGTTGCCCTCTCCCTAGCGAGGTGACGCAGCTCGTCTTTCAGGGCTCGGAATGTCATCAGTCGAGGCCGCATTGGCGACAGTCTAGCCCGGACCTCCTCATCACGCAGGCCCCTCATAAACTGCGTGGTCAGTTTCGCGTCTCTGTCCTCCATTGGTAGGCCGTCGTACAGTGCCTCTTCTATGTTGCACAAGATGCCCTCTAGTGCGATAGCAAAAGAACCAGCTTCCTCGTGTTGTCGCTGAGTCCTCTCATAAAACTGCGCCATCGGGTCGCCATGGCAACTCCCATCTGCGTACTCAAGTCTCAGTTCATGAAAAGCGGCTTCTGGAGTACGCTCACTCGGGGGAATGTTCAGAACAAGACGCCGCGCTTCCCCGCTTAGATTCCGTACGATGGTGGCGAATGCAAAACTCGTGGGCTGGGGTGCAGCAGCCAGCAAATAGTCCATGTCCCGAATCCAATCGTCCACGCTGATTTTTCCATCACGCTGGCCGGAGAAAATGGGGACGTTCCTCACCTGCTGGGCCGCCATGAATGTCGGGGGGTTCGCCACCTGCCTAGCCGCAGCCATGCCGTCGATGTTGGCGTCTTCTCGGGGGCTAGCAGGCACTCGTCCGTATCCACTCATATCAACTGCCATTTCTGGTACCACGATCTCGATGTACTGTAGATAAACAAAAAGGATCCTGCCGACTACGCCAGTTTCGTGTAACGCCCGTGTTTCGTTGCAAGCGCGACAGCTAACAGCGCACTTGCTTTCCTATGTGTATAGTCGTAGCCTGCTTGTGGGTAAGGGGATGCAGGGGGCGTTCACTCAACAAAAAGAAGAAGAAGGGGGGGGGGGTGACGATGCAAGAACGGGTCCCTAACCTTGCGAGATATGACACCTGTATAGAGAGCAGGGGGAGAACACATCTGGCTTGATCAACACAGTTCTGCAAAGTCTTTATTCACATTCAACATGATACATAATACTTTCAATTTACAAAAACGCAACAATCACAGTTTTCACATATACTACGTACACTGACATATTACATACAACATAATATCCAAACTACCCCTTAGTACTATTAACTACATATTACTCTATCACCAGATATCCTATTACACTTACTATTTTCCATTAACTCAAACTTCATTTATATACACATTGACTTAACTTATCTCTCTATATATACATTGTATACACGCTCTCAAATACACTCAACAAAATGCATGGAAAAGACCCCAAGCAGAACCCTGGGATGGATTAAGCACTTTGTAAACTCACAAACTAAAATAAAAGCTAAGGCGAGGACACGCTGGGCTCCGCAGCGTGTAAAAAGCCAACGAAATATACAAAGGAAGTTTTAACCAGCATGTGCGCTGAACATATACTATACAAAAAGTTATCACCTCTTTGCGCCCCATTCCAGGCCTAGAGAAAAGGAGATGGGGAGAGACTCCCCCCATTAAGACTTTGAAACAAAAGAGCTACCAGCACATCTTTCCGGCCTCCACAGAGGTAAAGAAACTTGACAATGGCCCTCCGCCGTAGTGCGGTCTTAAAAAGCCGTGGTCAGCCGGCACAGTCTACTCGCGCAGACCCCATTCACTTATCGTACTATAACATACAAATGCACACCCTGTCCACTGCCTTATATACAAAACTTACTTTAACAATATGAACGGGCCTGAGCAGGAAAACTAGCGTCCTACTCTACGTCAAGTCAACTACCTCTTCTATATGTTAGTGACTAACCGGGGCACAGATAACACATACACGCACACACATACACACACATCCACAACACACCAGTAATCACGCACAATCACACACACAAGCACACACACACACAGATGCTACCCTCTACATAACATGATATTGTATGGCATGCTATGAAAAGCCACGAGTTCCTTCACATGCAATGTAAGTTCAGGATTAAACGAAAAGCTATCCATTATATACAGCATGTACTTTGATTTTGACACTCTATATACATTGAATATTGCGACGGACTTATCTCATAAAATATTCATCGACATATAAATGAGTTAAGCTGTCGATAATATGACAGCGTTATCATAATCGCTAACGCTTAACTTACCAATATATGATTACCGCCACAGTATCTCGCAACTGAGCCAGTTACCAAATGCAAATTTGTTAAAGATAACTACAGGTCAATCCCTAACTCCTTGAATATATCAAGGCCATAGAAAAGTGAGAATAATGTATATATATCTCATCGGTTGTTTTCAACAACTGGAATAAACTACTATTGCAGGACAGCGACCAGAAGTTAACTGCAATTGGTAAAATCATAACTTCATATATTATAACTTGATATAACGAATTCTCAACCATATCTATAATTTGGTAATCCTGTGATTATCAAAACACAACATACTTATTAATGACGAGTCAATGTGTGAAACATACAGAGATAGCAAGAGAGTATATGAAGTAGAATAATTCTTACCTGTATAGAGAGCAGGGGGAGAACACATCTGGCTTGATCAACACAGTTCTGCAAAGTGAAGAACTTGTGCTGACCCACGCCAGATGATGTTCATTCAGCTCTCAGGTAAGAAAGGGATTTGTTTACAAAACAAACGCCGGGTGCTAAGGTGGTCGCCTGGTGGCCTTTTCATCAGGAAACAAAAGAGTTTACCAAGGATGGAACTTGAACTGAGACTAGAGCAACAGTATGTTCTCCAACATACCCGTGTTACATAAATAAATGACACAATCTTAATGATATTACCTGGCCCTCACTAAAAGAACGCCCTGTGCGATACATTGTATGAAGGCGGGTTTACGCCTCTGAAAGCCGTCATTCGCGTCCAGCCTTCTAGAAAGTTTTGTTATTGGAAACTTTTCTGGAACTACAAAATTAATGCCTTACTCGAGATTTCCTCTTCTTATAAAGCTATTCCAAGTCCAACACAATGGACGATGTACACATACATGTATAGTAATACATATGCATATACGAGTACATACACATACATTATTTCAAGTGCTTTATAGTAAGTGTGAGCCAAATCGGCTTTGGGTGAAAACCAGCGTTGATTTTTAATAGTGCATACACTTATTGCTGGTGCGAACACTGCCTATGGCCTTATTCTGATACTTAGCCTCGAGCGAAATAACTAGGCCTACAATCTTCAACTCTCTATACTAATGCCATAATATTATGTTACCCTGATCGATTACATGTCTAAATGACTTCAGTTATTCTTCGAACTTAGGAGACGAACACTGACGACAACAACACACGAACACACAGCTGGGGAATATACATTGTGCGTGTGGTACCACCTCACTGGCGGCATAGTTCAAGGGTCCTTTTCTGCTCTGTTCAATGTACGCGTGGCACGCATATAGACAAGAACAAAACGTTTTCTTCTTTTGTGTTATAGCATCGGGGACGATTAGTGAAATTCATCAAGATGAAAAAGCATAAAAGACTTGACCACCAGAAGAAAGCTGACCCTCTCGCTTCGAGGAACAAAAGCAGCTCCCATTATAGCAGGTACAAAAGTTAAAGGACAAGTTCACCTTCATAGGCATGTGGATTGAGTGAACAATGCAGCAATAATAGTAGAACACATCAGTGAGAGTTTGAGCAAAATCAGATAATCCGTTCAAAAGTTATGCATTTTTTAAGTTTCTGCTCAGTCACGGCTGGATGAAAAGACAACTATAGCTTGTGATGTCACATGAGCACAACGATACAAAGATGATCCGTTCAAAAGTTATGAATTTTTGAAGTTTCTGCTCAGTCACAGCTGCATGAAAAGACAACTATAGCTTGTGATGTCACATGAGTACAACGATACAAAGATAATCCGTTCAAAAGTTATGAATTTTTGAAGTTTCTGCTCAGTCACGGCTGGATGAAAAGACAACTATAGCTTGCGATGTCACATGAGTGCAACAATATAAAGAAAGAATAAAGAAAATTCAACATATTTCCATTTTTCTCGCATAACAAAACAACACTCAACTTCTCTCTTTCAGAAGGCAGGGGGAATAAGCCATTTCGGAGTTAGCTTATGGGCACATTGGTCCGAATGACCTTTCTTTTTTCTCAGTCGGTTAAGGGGCTCTTCACTCGTTTTCAGAGCGACATAATGCATAAGCTTTACGCAACGATTTATGGTATTCATCAATCCTGTTTAAACAGAGAATGAACTCGCATAGACCAGATGGCCAGAATGATCCGTCATTTAACACTTGGGAAAGCATCCGTTTCATTATCTTACATTGAATGTAAGAACAACCTCTTTCTATCGATATTGCCAAATACCACTTTTGCTGTCAGGTGGATGTGCTGGCAAGCAGCATTTATGGGGATTACATGAATAATCATTATACATAATAATACATCACAGACGCTTATCCCAGTGACTTTAAAAACCAACGTGCCTGTTGGTCCGAATGACCTTTTTTTTCTGCTCATGCGCAGAGTGGAATTCCGAACTAGCTTGTAATATTACCCTTAACATACGTCAGTAGCATGTTGAAGAAATGTGAACTTTACTCAAAAAGTTTTGTGAAATTTTCTTTTTATTTTCCTCATGGATAGTTAATACGCATGTCACATCATACACTGTAGTAGTCTCCTAGCTCTTTCAGCAGTGACTGCGCAAATGCTTTAAAACCTTCATAACTTTTGAACAGATTGTCCAATTTTCCTCAAACTTCCACTGATGTGTTCTACTAATATTGCTGCATTCTCTCAATCCTTATGAATATGAAGGTGGACTTGTCTGTTAATAATAGCGAAAACTCGCAGAAAACTCTGGCACATTCAGTAGCAAATATATACCCGAGTGGTTTCGCTGTTATTGTGTGTATTGACGATTGTATGTGCATGTGTATTTCTGTCAACACCTACATGTATTAGATAATTGTTGTTATTAATGAAAAAAGAAGGTAACGGTATGGAAGTTACTAATTTATGAGAATATGGCATGTGTAGTAATGTATCTAGAGTTCTTGCCTGTAGTAGAAAAGAGAAAGTGTACAATGGCCTCCCATTGTAAAGGGGTGCTGTTCGTTATTCCGAAGGTTCGTTATTCTGAAGATTAGTTAATCCGAAAATGAAATTCGGAACAATGAACCTTTGGAATAACGAATTTTAGGAATAAAGAGCCTTTGGAATAACAAGCTGTAACCTTGTAAAGGAGTCCTTCGGATCATGGACCTGTAGGTCCATGTTGGGATCAACAGTTTTCTGTTCTTACATCAACTGCTCTAAGCCGAGTGAGGGCGCATAGCTAGCCAGTGATTGCGACAAGGACAAAAAAAAAAAGAGAAAAAAAAAAAGAAAAAAACGGTTCACTGGGTACCACTGTTGTGTGTACAGTAGTAGTCTTATAATGCGCAGACCTTTTTTTCGAACAATAAGATCTTGATCTTGTCGCTTCTAAGTGGACTGTAAAATTTCATGAACACCATAATTTGGAATCACATACTGCCTACGGGTGTTCCAGAGGGTCCAACCGACCACCCCATGCAGTCAAACCATTTCTGCGGGTACCGGGTTGGATCGAACGAAGGCATTTTTTCTGTGTCCCGCCTGCTTTTTTTTTTTTTTTTTTTTTTTCCCCTAGACGGCACAGATTGGGGCATGGCGCATATTAGACCTATGGGAAATACGTTGGGTTATGGTTAGCGTTTAGGGTTAAGGGTTAGGGCCTAAGAGTCTGAGTGTTAGGGTTAGGGTTATGGCCAGGGTTAGGATAAGGGTTAGGGTTAGGGTTTGATGGTTAGGGTTAGGTTTAGAGTTAGGGTCCCCAATCTGTACCGTCTAAAACAAAAGGCGGGTCGACTTTAGGACTGACCGCAAATGCACCGTTAGCAAACCATACGGGACTCTGGATCAGATCTGCCCTTTGCTATGATACATCAATGCCATCCACAGATAAATTCAAAGCCGCTTAAAATAAGTTGTAAGTCAAATCTCCACCTGACCACAGCGTAATGGAACTTTCGTTCTGTTGCTGTGTATTGTAGTTATCCGTGCTGCTGCTGATGATGACGATTTGTGCGGAGGTAGTCCCATACATTGAAATTAGCGTTGCTAATTCGTCAAATGAAACTCCGTGGCCGGCGATGGCCGTGGCCCGTGGTGCCATGCCCGTGATCATTTACCTACTAAACCTTTACCGAAGATACTGGAAGATTGCTGTATAGCAGCAGTCGAGCTTCCAGGTCTATCCTCATCTACACTGTATCGTCAGTTCAAAAAAAAAAAAAAAAAAAGGCAAGGCAGACAGGCTGGTACGCCTAATTACTGCTCATCCCACATCCAGACATCAGAATTGACTATTGCCAGTATTGGGAATAGGGGGAGAGGATGTGGGAATAGGGGGACAGGGGACATCATGTGTGATATTTGCATACATGTGTAATCTATGTGGCGATGGCATGACCGAACATCTAATTTACAATTACTTTAGCGCTGCTCATTAGCCGTACAGTGTGCAAAGATGTACTAGAATCTAGTACTAGTAGTAGTAGGTTAGATTTCATGCCAACTGCAACTCTCACTCACATTGAGAGTGAGACTCGCTCAACTCTGCTCATTTTGGTCCTTTCTCACAGCTCACTCACCTCATCATCCTCAGACTGACTGCTCAGTTTACACGTCTAAAGCTTCATTTCATTTGCATGCATTTCTATTGATCTCACTCATTTTGACACCCAAATTATAGCATGGGAGTCTAACACTGAACTACAACTAGATCTACTACTAGTTTCCAATGTTGGCGGCCCTGAGATTATGGATTGGATTTTACGGCTCATCGGGATCACCTATACTAAGAAAGAATGATCAGAATTACGCTGCCGCTGTATACTAGTATACAGCTAGGGTGCCAGTTTTCGTAACTGCAACCGGCAGCCCATTCTATCATGCACAGCGTAGATGCGTATGGGGCTGCTTGTCGTAGTTAGTTTTCGACACTTTAGCACATTTCCTTGTTTACCATCAAAACTGCACCGTTTTACCTGAGAATTTCGATATGAAATTGAGCTATTTAAAAGGCCAATAATGATATGCCTTAAACAAATTCCCATTTGAATGCGCTCCTGTTCAATTTTAAGCGATTTTTCGCACAATCATGCAGCACGCATCACACATAAAACACATGGTGCATACAGTACGCATACACTACATTGTAAACGCAAACCAGCAATCACACCAGCGCAAGAACTTGTTGTTTCATTGTCGAAATCTGGTGCCACATTCTCAAAGCCAACGCCTTCTACAAGTTTGCTCATTAATTACGAATTTCAGTCATGCAATTGCTTAAGGCGATTACAGAAATCAAACATCAGGATATGGCAAACAAATTGATACTAAAGTAAAATAATGGTCATGAGTGAATTTCATTTTACGGCGTTGTCATACAAAATGCATCATATTGTTTTGAACCCCTAAAAATGGCTGATATCAGCATTTCTGCTGACACTGTGTTGCTTTTCCCCTAAATATTCCACCATCAGATTAGGATGACAAGTGACAAACAGGGTTTATAAAAACTAGAAATGTGATTGATAACTTTGTTGATTGTTGAAGTCAGACGTTTGTATTGAGTATAAAATTTAATAAGAATTATCTGCTGGGCGTCGAAACCTGGGTCCTACCTGTAGATGTGGCAAGCTGGTGCCCTGACTAACGGTATAGATAATTTTCAGGAAATCATCGAGTGCTGTCCCTGTTGCAATGGACGTATAGTGACTGAGAACTGGGTGGGCTTTTTTAATTTTTCATATTTTAATTTTTAAGTACCCGGTATATTTGCAGTAAATCATAGAGATGTAGAGTCTTCCACACTTGTGACAATTAGGTTTAAGAGAGTGTAGTCTGAATTATTCTGGTAGAGGTTTCAATTACAAGGCGTGTGAGCTGAGTTATCAATTATTACTTTTGTTTGTTTGATTGTTTTTTTGCTGTCAATGACACTGAGATAAAAAAAAAAAAATATGTTATGATTGATAATTCTCAGATCACACTCCTTGTAGGTAAATGTGTGTATAGTACGTGTACATGTTTAGTACATGTACATTGTACAATGTCTGTCTGTAGTTGCCTCTGCTTGAATTGGGGTTTACTCCAACATAATGTTAGGGACATGTTATTATGAATAATGATTTAGAATATCATCTAATTATGATTAATTTTGAGTAATGGTTGGAAAAATTGTTATGCATTTTCTAATCCTTTCTCTATTTGTGTCGCATTGTACACTTGCATGTAGGTATCCCCAGTACTAACCCCGGCGCGGGGCGTCGTAACCAGTAGCGTTGGGGTCGCTGCTGCGGTTACCACAGTACAGTACCGGTACCTGACCGTGCATATTTATGATGATTCTCCTCTTTATGGCCTCCAGGATAACCTGCAGGACATAAACGAGAAGATCTACTTATCATATTGCACACTGCTATATTTTGTTTCCCTGGATGAACACCATTCAATCTCTGACAGATTTTATCAAGTACCGTAGAGCACTGTTGTTGCAAGCGCTTAATGACTTTCTAACAAGAACAGAAACATTGATTAAGAGACTTTGTCAGTTCATTGAAAAACCTAGAACAGCATGGCCGGCACAGCATTTTCAAAAAAGTGTGGGGGCCCACTTCCGGGTTTCATGAGCTAGCAAGCAGGAAAAAAAAAAAAACAACCAACAACAAGATGACAAAAAAAACACACAATATCTTTTCTTACCATCCACTTCCGGTTTTTTCGGCTGACAAGCGAAAAAAAAAAAAAAAGGTCCTCGGCTCACCTCTACCAGTCCACTTCCAGGTGTTTTCGCCTGACAAGCAAGAAAAAGCTATTCAGAGAAAGAACATAACCTTACCACCACCATACTTCAAGGTGTATCTATATTTTTCTTAGTGCCACTTACCGGTACCTATTTCCGGGTTGAAAAAAGTGTGGGGCCCAAAGTGCTGACACCTTCTGTATGGTGCACAAAAACTGAGCCCCCACGGCCCCCATGGCTGCACCGGCCATGAACAGTATGTGATCACGATAATCTACCTCACAAAGGTGCTAAATATGTGGTATGATACAACAAGAAGAATGAAATTGATAAAACATATATGTTCTATCAACTTAATTCTTCATTCATCTTTACAAGAACATTTATTTTACTTTTTTTTCAAATTTTTAGTAAAGACGATGGTACATTTATGTCCTTTGAAAAGCAAAAGGGTGTTGTAGTAAATGTGAAGTTCGACCATTACAGATATTCAATGCATGGAACTATGATATCCTTGATAAACGTTATGAAAGCGAGTACATTACTGTATATGAAGTAGTAGCTGCACTTCCAGCCAATACTCAACAGGGGGCATGTCTTAATTGCCGCTGAAGGTATGTTTGTACATCACCAATGAAGCACTATAAGAGGTTTAGTGAGTATTCATCTTGTATTGTTGATATCTGGGTTCTGACCCATTTCAGAAGAGGTTTCAAAGATGTAAGAATTCTGTTTTTTAACAGGTAAATACACAAGGTCTGTCACCAAAAGGAATTGAACGGTCAAGAAGGGATAAGGAAAATGAAGATTCTGACACAGCAGTTAGACAGATGATAATACATTACATGTGCAAATGTGTACAAAAAGTTTCCACCAAATCTGCCTGTATGTTCGCATGAACGAACTTGTTCTTATCAGTTATGTAGGCCAATTAATACTCCACAAGTCGAGTGTTGTTACTGGTAACGGGGTCAAATATCATTCACTTATTCATAAGGTCCATGAAAAAATGACACACATTCATTGTGTACATGTATACATGTATTTTAAATGTGTCTGATACTGCTTGTCCACATGTACTGATACTGTAAAAGTGGATATATATTTTTTAGCGACATATTGTTCGCATTTGGCCGGATAAGAAGAGCTTCACGTGTTTTTAAATCTGTGGAATCAGGACATCAGGCACAGAAACATATGGCAAGCAAAAATATTTGCATGCTTTTATTTTCGCGCTAGTTTCTGGTTGCGCGGAAAGCGTGTACATTTCGAACCACAAAATTTTCACTTTAACAGTACATGTGTATTCAGTTAATACAGATGTTTGGACGATTAGATTGCCTATGGACATTTCAGATAAGATTGTGTACAGTATAATGGTAAAGTTGGGATGAAAGATCTCTTCACATAAATATTTTGCCAGGTGCTACACGTATAAGGGTCACTTGTACTGAAATTTTTCTCCTTTGATTTCTAGTAATTATCGATGTTTTGAAGTGTATTCAAAGTTATATCCGTTTTGTTTCCAATAAGCATGCTTCATATTACAGACAACACCTTCAAAAATTCTTTGCTGTTTGGACTGTTGATGAAGTTCATATTTTTTGAACATGTTTTATTTTTTTTACAGTAAATACACTTCATATGTAGTCATGCACATCTTCAAATTTCTTTTGCAGCTGTTGGTTTATGTGACCCTCTATTTGATGTATATGTGTAACCTTGGGGGTGTGAATACACTGTACTAGTAGATACACATACCTGCCTTCAGAGTACTCAAGGGCATTTTTACCCCCTCAAACCTTTATGCAGTTTGGACTGTTATTGAAGTTATCTCTGTCTCAATTAAGTAAAACCTTGCCAAAAGTGCAGATGGCATGTACAATGTTGTAATTTACATGGTATTGGCTCAAAAGCATTTGTGATATTCTAGCTTTATTTTTCACTTACAAATATTCAAGCAATATTCAGAATCCTGTTTGTGTAACATGATATAGTGTAGTTTATTGCCAGTGTGAAAACTTGATGGCAAATTATTTGCATAGATCTGCTTGACACAGTGTAGCTCTGCAATTGTTCAAACTAGCTGGTACATGCCTTTGCCTTTTACATGAGCTGCACCAGACGAATATATACACGGTGTATATATATATATATATATATATATATATATATATTTTTTTTTTTTTTTTTTTTATGTTCACTGTACATCACTGTCGTAGTCGAGACAGACTGTTCCTACTCGCATTCCTACTCACAAGATCGCCGACAGTTGTACCTTAATTGCATAAGGGTCTTACATGTGACTTAGCTGGAGACTGAGACCAAGGCCACCACCAAAAAATTAATCAACAAAAATAAATGAATGAATAAATACATAGATGAGTAAATCAATTAATGAATAAAATAGTATAAACCACATTTGACTATGCTGCTAAAGAGTAAGAAAAACTGCTTATACAGCTCTTACTTTTGGTAACATACTATACATATTTTTGTTATGTGTACTGGTATGATACATTGCCATGAAGATTGATGGATACCTTGAAACTTTACTACAATGTAGTTCTTTCAACACCTACATGTAATAAATATATGGATACACGTGTATGTATATACATTTATAAAGGAAAACAACTCGTCGATTGTGCTCCTTTCTCTGTTATTAATAATAATAATGAAAAAGAATGTACTGGTATTTTACCAAATAATGATAAAGGTATGTGTAATGATGTATCAAAGGTTCTTTGCCTAGTTTCATATGTAGGCCTACTAATGTAGTGAGAATAGATACAATGGCCTCCCATAGTACCAGCCCTTGGGATCAGCAGTTTTCTTTTGCTACGTCAAAATGTTGTTTTCACCGAGAAAAAACAAACAAAACAAAAAACAATAACAGAGTGGATAATGTAAGCGGAATTTCGATATACGGGTAATGTAACTGTGTTCACGGAAGTGAACGGTATAACTAGTAGTTATAGTATACTGGTAATTGAGTGTATGCCTAGGATGCTTTGAATTGAGAGAGGGTGGACTGAATGATTGGTGGCATTATTTTCAGTGGGAATTCAATTGGATTTTCACCGTGGAGAAAGAAACTGAGAATCAGACAGCACTTCCAGTCGAAGAAATCATCAGGATTGACAAAAACAAACCAAATAAACATACAATGTATTATGAATTACAAGATCAAGGGAAGACAAACAATCGAAGAAAGAGAGAGAGAGAGAAAGAGAGAGAGAGAGGCCAAGAAAGAGGCAGTAGGCTACTTGTACATAATGCCCAACCACAGACACAAGTACAGTATATCACAGCTAGTAGACGCTTATAACTGACCATGTCAGTTACGCTGGGGTCGCTCATAACACACAAACAAGGGCATCCAGAAAACGTCAATTTCTATATGTGGGACAGTACGATATTTTCGCGATTTCGTGCAGAGTAAAGGCATGATATCCCGATATCCCTATGATTTCAGCTGGCTGTTGACCCATCTAATCATCACGCACGTCACACCTTGTAGGTATCATCTTACATAATCTTCCGTTTACATGTTACTATATACGTTCGTTGGTGCCCTACGATGAAAAAGAAGACTTGTGGGAGAATTTTAGACGAGTACGAGAACCCATAATTTCCGGTGCCGTACATCGGTAATGAATACAATGTAATTGCCATGCTCGAAGTTGATGGTCTTTCATGTCGTTCGTGGAAAATTTGAACAGTATTGCATTCAGGTTCTAACCGTAACCTGTCAAATCAAAAAAAAAAAAAAAAAAATCATGTGAAAACGTAATTCACTGATCATCTTCTGCGGGGTCAACTCGTGGTCACGCGTGCGAGAACTTGGATATTTTAGACGGGGTTTTCGGCTTGCCAACTGACTGGCAATGCGCAAATAACAACCCTTGTACGCACATATTGTCGGGAATCGTCTCATTTCATAATTATGCCGACCGAGGGGAATGGCGCATGGACTCGCACGCGGTACACGCCTGATAACACACACGTACTGTACATGTACCATGTAAGCACTGCGCGGGAACCAGGGAGGTTGGGATGGGATCATGCGGGAACCAAGCACTGGCGGCACGGGGCCGTGCGAAATCGCACCCCAAAGCCGCACGGGTCCGTGCGGCAGAGCTGCACGGGTCCGTGCGCCACACTCGCACGGGCCCGTGCGAGGGAGTATGGATCCGCACGCGGGCGTACAGATTCGCACGCAGGCGTGCGGATCTGCACGGGGGCGTGCAGATCCGCACGGAGGTGCACGACTACGCACGGGCGCGTACAGGGGCGCACGGAGCCATACGCTCCCGTGCGAGATCGCACGAACCTGCACGCAGCCGCACGAAGCAGCCCCGTGCGCACTGCGTGCGGGAGTAACATAACATAATGGTCTGACTGTATAAGACGAGGGTAACCACCTCGTTATAGACAGACGTGAAATTTCATCAAAGTAGGTCTACCTTCCAAAAATGTGATAAAAGTGTTGTAGAGATAAGATAAGATAAAGAATGTTCATTGAAGGATACCATAGATATAGAGAACCAAGATTAAGTGAATACACAGGTTGTACGGTACTTCGGTCACGGAAACATGGCAGTACGGAGAGGGCCCAGCCCCCATGATAGAGAAACTTTTGTTTTACCTACAATGCTACCAATGCCACTAATGATGTACCTTGCATTGTTGAGTGTTAATAAACGAAAGTACCCAGCCAGCCCGAAGTCTGCAATGAATTATAATGTGCCTCCACATTTCGTAAAACAAAAAGTACGTCCCATCACGACGGATCAAGGATCGCCATCATCGGCTTGGCGTAGTCAGAATACAGCGGCACTGCGTTGATTTATGGTACATGGACATGACATTGCATGCACGGAACCACGGCTACAGTACAGTGCTAGTGTAGCGGTATTCACCACCGCGCCGCTGCCCACATGTTACATGCGATGTAATGTACGACGCAGTGAGTAACGTAACGTAAATATTGATATTGTGATCGAACTGAATTTGCCGTTTCTATAGAAAAGTACACAAAGAAAAAAATCATGGATAAAGAAGATAAAGCAATGCCCCGCTTGATGAAGGAAGGGGGTACAACCATGGAATCAAACAATTAAAATGAAAGTTCTGAAAGTAAGAATGGTGGAAAGAAGAGCCAGGGCATATTCTCAGAAGGGCCAATAGAGATGCCTAGTACTAGTAGAGTTCATGCAGAAACAAGAGATGAAAGGGGCAGAACCAGAAGTAGTGAGGCCCAGCATGAAAAATTAGACGTAACAGGAATGAATAGAGATCCAAATATGAAGAGAATGGATCATGAGGAGTATGAGCATGATGAGAATTAATCCAATGTATCATGTGGATCATCGGCATCTTCTATGGCGAGGAAGAAAGAAAGACAAAGATACAGAGAGAGGGAGTTAAAGGCAAAGTTGATAGCACTACAAGAGACAACTGAACTTGAAAAGAAGCTAAGATCATTGAAAATAGAACAGGAAATCCAACAATTAAGAATGAGTCAGCGTATCAAAGAAGAAGAAGCAGAGCTTGAAAGACAGAAGACAGCCATAGCGTTGAAAACGGAATTGAAGCTTCTGCGGGATGAAGAACTACAAGAGAATGGTGAAGAAAAACCTTTTCATCATGCATGACCATGAACAGGGGAAGAATACTACACAAGGTGCACAACAAACCCAAGAGTCACGAAGTGCAATTAAGGATCCTCTGTCTCATGCACAAACTGAACATCATCATATCAGAATGGAACAGTCGCAACCTGATGAAGGTGGACAGAATCCTGTCTCTCATATGAGGAGTATGAAGAATGAAGCTTTGGAACAACCAAGGTCAAATCGAGGTCAAGCAGAGGAAGTTCCTACGCTACAACAAGAGAGGGTTGAGTTGAAAACCGAAGAAGGAATGCGCTTCCAATCGTGCTCAGGGAGAGGATGAAATTCACCGCACAAAATAGCCTGCCAGTGCCGGAGATGGAAACATTCAGTGCAGACCCGCTTGAATACCTGACCTTCACAAGGAACTTCGAGTACGTTGTAGAATCCAAAACAGACGATCCTGCGAGGAAGCTAGAATTACTGCTAAAGTATACCAGGGGTGAAACATACGATCTAATCCGGGAATGTCCACATATCCAGCCAAAAGAGAGAGCCTTTGAAACAGCAAAACACGTGCTACAACAAGACTACGCAGGCAACGAAGTAGCATTATTAATGCTTATATGGAAAAGGCCAAGGCATGGGAACCCATCAAGACAGGAGATGGACAGGGATTGAGGAAATACTCCATTTTCCTCAACAATTGTTCCTATGTACGGGATGCTGGAGACATAGGAGAGATGGATGCCCCTGGTTTCTTGCGAATCGTTGCCAGCAAACTCCCTATCTACATCCAACAAAAGTGGATATCAATAGTTGGATTCACAAGAGATGTGAGTAACAGAAGTCCAACCCTGGAAGACTTGGTACATCTTGTTACACAGACGGCGAGGAACCAGAACGACCCGATGGTAGAAGGTCTGGGGTACAAGAAGAACGCCATCTATCAGAGGGACAAACCTGCAAGAACGAAAAGTACTGCAAAGGCTTTCGGAACCAGAACTGCAAACCAGAGTGGGGATGAAAACAGCACAAAACCACCAACTTGCTCTTTCTGTGGCACAAATACACGGCATAATATAAACGATTGCAGGAAGTTCAAAGCACTGACAGTCAAAGAAAGATCGGAGCAAGTGAGAAAGAAGGGACTGTGTTTCAGGTGTCTAAAACCAAGACACATGAAGCGGGAGTGCAAAAGCCAAGTGGTCTGCGAGCTGTGTAAAAAGAAGCACAACACGCTGATGCACGACCCTAGAAGAATCAAAGACAGAGATGGAGCTGAGCCAGATGAAAGAAAAATTAAAATGATGCTTCAACTTCAACGGAGCTGCATAGTGAAGCTACCAAGGGTCTCATCAGGATCCACCAATGTCAAAAAAGGGGTTGGAGAAAAAACTCAACCAACATCGACATGCATGACAATAATTCCAGTTGTCATATAACGCAGGGGAAGTGAGAAATGCATATCAACTTATGCATTCATAGATAGTGGATGCGGAACAGTATTCTGTGATACTGAACTGGTAGAGAGACTGCAAGCAAGAACCAGAAAGACTAAATTAGTCATCAAGACATTGAACTTGGAGGAAGTAATCGACACAGAAGTCACGGTAGATGAAATGCAGATAGGTGGAATACAAGAGGAAGAATACATCAGCCTTCCACCAATGTATGTAAGAGATGGCATACCACTGACCGTGAAAGATGCTCCAATGCAAAGAGATTTGGAAAAATGGAGACATCTAAAGAACATAGAGCTACCAGAACTAAGTGGCAAGAACACTCTCCCGAGGGTGTCACTCATGATTGGAGCCAATGTTCCTTCAGCAACAATGCCACTAGAAATCAAAGCTGGTGATGTTGGAGAACCTTACGCCATCAGATCAAAGCTGGGATGGCTGATATATGGCTTACACACACAGGTTCAAGCAGACAAGTTCAAAGTGTGTTTCTGTAAGGAGCAGGAGGTGACCATCATTCCACGACAAGATGACTTGGAACAGAAATTCAAGGAGTTCTGTAACATGGAGTTCACCGAGAGACTCAGTGAAACAAGAGCTGATTGATTGATTGATTGATTTTCCGTATAAAAACAACAACGGCTGGATGGCCCATATTCAGTGATATCAACATGGCATCGCTGGTCTTCCATGGGGTCCAGAACATGGAAGTTATACAAATACAATGTGAAATTATGAAATACATACTCTTTTAAAAATGTAGATGTTTGAAATACATGAGTTGAGAGAAAGAAAAACAACAACATCGAATAGCGAATAGCAAAAGAAAAGGATACAAAGGAAAGGGAGGGGAAAAATAATAAATCATAACTTTCAATAACCTGTACTAATTCAAATAATTAGCTGGTCCGTCAGTTGATGACAAACATTTCCTAGATATAATGGAGAAGTCCACGACAAAGAAAGGCAATCATTATCAGATGGACTTACCTCTGAGACAGAGAGATGTGACGATGCCCAACAACAGGAACCAAGCTGAAGGGTTCATCGAAAGACTTGGACGGAAGCTGCTAAAGAATGAGGAAATGCATCAACAGTACACCACATTCATGAATGATCTGGGCCCTGTTTCATAAAGCTGTTCGTTACGAACAACTTACGAACGACTGGTGATCAGTTCTTGTGCTGAATTATGGAAATTCTGATAAGTATAGCACATCAGAACTGATCACCAGTCGCTCGTAAGCTGTTCGTAACTTTACGAACAGCTTTATGAAACACCACCCTGGAAAAACAAGGATATTCAGAGAGAGTACCAGAGACAGAGTTGAACAGAAGTGATGGGAAGATTTGGTACATACCGCATCATGGGGTTTACTATCCACAGAAACCTGGGAAGATCAGAGTAGTCTTCAATTGTCCTATCAGCTACGAAGGGGAATCTCTGAACCAAGAACTCATTCAAGGACCAGATCTTACCAATGGATTGATAGGTGTTCTCTTCAGATGGAGAAAGGATGAAGTTGCTGTAATGGCTGACATTCAATCCATGTTTTATCAAGTCAGAGTCACGCCAGACCAATGCGACATGCTCCGCTACCTGTAGTGGCCAGATGGGGGCATAGCCAAGAAACCTGTGGAATACAGGATGTTGGTGCATCTTTTTGGAGCAACGTCATCCCCTAGTTGCTCTTATTATGCACTGAAGAGAATAGCAAAGGACAACCAAGGATGCGCAAGAGAAGCAGTGCTAAATGCGATAGAGAATGACTTCTATGTAGACGATTTCCTCAAATCGGTACCAACACAGGAAGAAGGAATCACTTTAGCGAAAGAGATGAGACAAGTCTAAGCAGAAGGAGGTTTCAAGTTAACCAAATGGTCAAGCAACAACAGGGAAGTGTTGAATTCCATTCCGAAAGAGGATCATGCTGTCGAGATAAAGGACCTGGACCTGAAGAGGGAAATTCTTCCTACTGAGCGAGCTCTTGGTGTACAATGGGACCCAGAAAAAGATCGGCTTGGCTTCAAACTGAAAGAAAAGTCCAGAAAGGCTACTCGACGAAATATTTTGTCTGTGATGAGCTCAGTTTATGATCCGTTTGGAATTGCATCACCATACGTTCTGAAGGCAAAAATGATTCTCCAAGAATTATGTCAAGCCAAATTGGACTGGGATCAGTTTATTCCCGAGAAACAGAGAAAGGAATGGGAACATTGGATGGATGAGCTGCATAACCTGGAGCAGGTTAAGATCGACAGGTGCCTCAAACCAAAGAATTTCGGAAAGTTTCATTTTGCAGATGCGAGCAAGAACGGATATGGTGTGACCTACTTAAGGCTGCGTTTATCAACTTTCCCCTGTTTAAACGGCTTTCGATAGCCCTTTCGATAGCCCTTTCGATAGCCCTTTCGAAAGCCCTTTCCATAGCCCTTTCGAGAGCCCTTTCCAAAGCCCTGACTGCCCGTACTTTTAATGTGCCACTTGTTTTCTAAGAAGGGACGGCGAAAAGCAATTACCATCATAAAGACATATCTTCCTTTGAGAGTGACGAGTCATGATGCAATGCCACATGAATCAATTGTCTTCCTATCTGTGAGGCAGCTCCAGTTTAGCACATACTTCAAATATTTCTGAGTGGCGGCATGAGACTTTGGCTGCGTTTATCAACTTTCCCCTGTTTAAACGGCTTTCGATAGCCCTTTCCAAAGCCCTTTAGAAACGGCTTTCAAAATAGTTGCGTTTATCAACTCTCTTCGCGAACACGATTTTTTAACTGGCCTGTCACTGCACAGCTGCATTGCGCTATTCGACCCGAGGAGAAGTACAAGTACTGAAGTACAAGACTACAAAGCCGTTTGAAAACAGCTTTGCGTTTATCAACTTCCAAAAGGCTTTTACAAACGGGTTTCTGAAAACCTGTTTAGGAAACCTGTTTGGATAGCCACAAATTTGGGGCTTTCGAAAAGGCTTTCCTAAAGGGCTTTCAAAACAGCTTTGCGTTTATCAACTCGTAAAAATTCCTTGAAAGCTGTTTGGATAACCTGTTTCTGCCGAGAAAGGAGAGTTGATAAACGCACCCTTTCGTAAAGGCTTTCCTAAAGGTCTTTCAAAACAGCTTTGCGTTTATCAACTCGTAAAAATTCCTTGAAAGCTGTTTGGATAACCTGTTTCTGCCGAGAAAAGGAGTTGATAAACGCACCCTAAGACAGACAAATGAAAACGAAGTTTATGTGGCATTCGTAGCCGGAAAGGCGAGACCTAAAACCTCATACACCTCTAAAACCTCATACCATTGTCAAGATGGAACTGACTGCTGCTACATTAGTAGTGAAACAGGACACTATGATAAGGAGAGAAATGAAAATGGATCTGGACCAGTCAGCGTTCTGGACGGACAGCCAAACGGTACTGAAATACATTTCAAATGAAACGGCCAGGTATCCCGTTTTTGTGACGAACCGGCTGAGTATCATCAGGGATGGATCAGAGGTAATCCAGTGGAAGTACATTCCTACAAAGTTAAATCCGGCTGACCATGCGTCCAGGGGACTTGATGCCAGTGAGCTGACCAAGAAAAAAGATTTGCTTGGAGGACCAGAATTTCTGAAGGAATCTGAAGAAATGTGGCCATCCGATGTGAAAGCTACTATAGATGAGAAAGATGGTGATGAGCCACAGGGAGAAGTGAATGAGATACACATTCACACCACAAGGACAAATGAGGAAAATCCTGTAAATGCACTCCTGTCACATTATTCTGACTGGAACAAATTGAAAAGAGGAGTTGCCTGGATACTGAAGCTCAAGAAAAGGCTACAAGACAAGATGAGGGGAAAAGTTGGCAATTCAGAGGAAAGATTCAATTTGACATGCAAAGACGTTGAAGATGCTGAACTGGCAATAATTCAACATGTGCAGCTTGAATCATACCCAGATGAGATGAAACGTCTTGCTCATGGGAAGGGATTGCCAAAGAATTCTACTATCAGCAACCTGGATCCGATGCTAAGTGATGGGCTACTTAAAGTCGGTGGAAGGTTGCAACATGCTCAGATGCCAAGCAGTGCAAAACATCAGTACATTCTACCAAGAAAGCACCATGTAACCACTCTTGTGATACAACATGTACATAGGAGAGTTGGTCATCAGGGACAAAACCACATGGTAGCAGAAATAAGACAGAAGTACTGGATAGTAGGAGTTGGAGTACTAGCCCGAAACATAGCAAATTTGCAGAAAGGCTCAAGGAAAAGCTGGTTATCAGAAGATGGCTGAGCTTCCAAGCGGCAGAGTCCAGGGTGACGAGCCGGTATTCACCAAAGTTGGCATGGACTATTTCGGTCCTTTTGAGATAAAGTGTGGAAGAAGCATGCGGAAAAGGTACGGTGTAATCTTCACATGCATGACCAGTACTATAGAGCGGTGCATATTGAAGTTGCATCAAGCCTAGACACCAGCTCCTGTATTGATGCAATTCGTCGTTTCATCAGCCGAAGAGGACCTGTGAAGGAGATGTTCTCAGATAATGGGACAAATCTGGTAGGAGATGAAAAGGAACTGAACAGAATCATTAAAGGGCCTGAATCAAGAAAATATGACAAATTGCCATGCAAGCCATGGCATGAAGTGGCACTTCAACCCCCCCCCCCCCCAGCTGCTTCCCATCAAGGAGGTGTATGGGAACGTCAAATAAGAACAGTCAGAAAGATACTAAAGGCAATTCTGGCAGAACAGTATCTAAAGACGTCACAGAACGAGGAACAGCTCGATACACTCCTATGTGAAGTGGAGGCCATCATTAACAGTAGGCCTCTCACGAGATGTTCTGACGACCCCAATGATCTGGATGTAATCTCACCAAACAGCCTACTGACGCTGAAGACTTCAACGATGCTGCCCCCCGGGACCTTCGATGCCAAGGATGTCTACGCGAAGAGGCGCTGGAAGCAGATGCAGTACCTGGCAGACCTGTTCTGGAGGAGGTGGATAAAGGAATATCTACCTTCGCTACAACGACAGAAACGGTTACAACCCGGTCGTAACCTCCAAGTTGGTGACATAGTACTCATCGCAGATGAAACAGCACCTAGATGTTCTTGGTCTATGGCGCGTGTCCAAGAGGTTATGCCAGACAAGAACGGATTCGTCCGCAGAGCGAAGGTGAAAACCGCGACGACAGTGCTGACTAGGCCGGTGACCAAATTGTGCCTTCTTTTGGAGCACGAAGCGTGAATGGAAATACCCGCGATTGATATGTTGGAAATGTGAATAAACCAATCTGGTGTTTTCGAAAAGAGCTATTTGTAAAGAAGCTATAGTAATGTTAAGGTGCACATTTGCAATGAATGCGCGATGTGCATTTTGATAGCAAAGCTAATGTGAATATGGTTATATGCGTTTGGATCAGCACTCAGGAAAACGTGTGTTCGCGATACAAATTATCCACGGATCAAGCGATATTTGACGCGTTTTAGGATTCGTACGTTCGTTAAAGCGATAAAAGAGTAATATTGAGCTACTTATTGTTGTGTAAAATCGTGCATTTTATGGAGCCAGTGATAATGGAAGACTCAAAGTGCTCAGATACACCATTAGCAGCACGTCCAGGAATGCCAGCAATTCGCGAGATAGAGTGCAACCCGCAATTATTTTACAGCGAGTTGTAAGGTACGCGATTCACGATTTCAAAATGAAAGCCAAGGAGAGAAGCAACAGAATTATTTGAAGAGTGAGAAGACTATTAAAATAGCCACAAACGAACTTGAAAGGACATGTGAACTCAAAAACTGTTTTCAAATTCAATTTTGTTTAATGTTATTCACAACATGAAAGTGTAGCAGGTATTTGATTATGTTTTGCTTGTGAAACATGAAACAATGTGTAGTAAGAATCGTATGATGCATACAAGTTTTTCATGTGCATGATTTTTATTTAGATCAAAGTTGACAAAATTCCATATTTAAAGGGGTTCTGAAAAAAAGGAGTTTTTGATTTGAATAATTTACTGAATTATATGTTTTGTGGTAAAAAAAAAGGGACGAAATTATACACTGCACAGTTTATTTCCAAAAAAAAAGGGGGAAGAAAATGTATATAACTTTTTTTTGTAAGTTTTTTGAGAATAAGTAGAGTGTTTCAATTGTAAACAGATTGAATATGTAATAAGGTGGTTACGTTATTAAACATATTGACATGTGCAGTATACAGACACAAGTTGTATCGTGCAGTACAATACACTATAAACAATATTGAAGATTAGTTGTTACCATATTCGCCACTTGTTCGCCAGTATATTTGTTGTTTGTATTTTTGCAGACCATGACAAATGCATGGATTTTACACTCAAGTTGGTTGATTTTTATGCTTGCATTTGAAATTTATGTTAGGTGTTTAAAAGATGATATTAATGTAAAAAGGTTTTACACAAAGGAGGGTGATTTACTGGTTATGAATTCAGTCATGATATGTGTATGTAACATTTGTTTGGTTAGTTAAGTACAAGAATTGCAGAGATTTATGTGAATAAGTGTTATGATAAACAGGTGTTATGATAAAAAGGAGGTTACAGTAAATAAGTTTGATTTGGATAAATAGGTTAGTAGAAATAGAAACGAAGAAATAGATTCTGAGTTTGAAACAAAACTGTAAATTATTTCTGTGTAAGTATTAGTGTGTTGATTATAGGTATATGATTAAAATGCCAAATTTGTTCTGTGTGTAATACAGCAGTCTGGAGGAAGGTAGATCTGTTGTATTTTTTACAACTGAACGATTTAAGAGTCATATTTCATGTCTATAATTTGTATTTTTTGTGTAACTATACTGCTTCAATTTCTCAGTGCAGTACCACATGCCTTTGAGAAGTTAATCAAAACTCAAACACCATTACTTCAGAGTTCTGATGCATTTAATAATGTCACATAGAGTTACAAAATGTATATATGTATAATTAGTAACTTATTGGTTAAAAGGTTGTTTATTATGTTGATAAACTGATATATAAAGTAGTTGTAATGGTAAATGATATAAGTTTTATCGTTGCATCCTCTTAAAGGCTGCAACTGGGGGGAGGAATGTAGAGATAAGATGAGATAAAGAATGTTCATTGAAGGATACCATAGATAAAGAGAACCAAGATTAAGTGAATACACAGGTTGTACGGTACGTCGGTCACGGAAACATGGCAGTACGGAGAGGGCCCAGCCCCCAGGATTAGTCTGGGTGCCAAAGCCACTTTTTGGGTCTAACCTTGTTTTACCGTCCACCCAATGTTTTTTTATGGTTTTGCCCGATTTCGGAGGTGCTGAATCTGAATCTGGATGATGCAACTCTTCCATCCTTGAGGGTTTTTCAGATATTCAAGATGGCCGCCAAAATGGCCGCCCAAACCGGAAATTCCCCTGTATTTCCTTCTAAATGGTGAAAATTGAAAACAATTGATGGTTTTACCCTATTTCGAGGGTGCTGAATCCGAATCTGGATGATGCAACTCTTGCATCCCTGAGGATTATGAGATATTCAAGATGGCCGCCAAAATGGCCGCCAAAACCGGAAATTCCCACGTATTTCCTTTTAAATGGTGAGAAATTGAAAACAATTGATGGTCTTACCCTATTTCGGGGTTGCTGAATCCGAATCTGGATGATGCAACTCTTGCATCCCTGAGGGTTTTGAGATATTCAAGATGGCCGCCAAAATGGCCGCCAATTAAAACTGGAAATCCTCCCGTATTTCCTTCTAAATGGTGATAAATTGAAAACAATTGATGGTTCTACCCTATTCTGAGGGTGCTGAATTCGAATTTGGATGATGCAACTCCTGCATCTTTGAAGATTTTGAGATATTCAAGATGGCCGCTAAAATGGCCGCCAAAATGGCCGCCATAAACGGAAATTCCAATGTATTTCCTTCTAAATGGTAAAAATTGAAAACAATTGATGGTTCTACCCTATTTCAAGAGTGCTGAATCCGAATCTGGATGATGCAACTCTTGCATCCTTGAATGTTTTTTAGATATTCAAGATGGCCGCCAAAACGACCGCCAATAACGGAAATTCACATGTAGACCCCCTATTTCTGGGGTTAACCTCGATAAGCAACTTTGCTTTTGTTATCCCCATCCACTTTCTTGTATTTATACAGCCCTTTGTGATTATTATACGCATGTACATATTGTCATGTAAATGCAGTGTTGCATTGTTTGTTGCTATTTTTAATCACAGTTATATTTTGTTTATATTCTAACTGATTGTGGAAAATTGAATAAACTGAATTTAATTGAAATATTTCCTTCTAAATGGTGTAAAATCAGAAACAGTTGGCGGTTTTACTCTATTTTGAGTTTGCTTAATTTGAAGCTGCAGGATACAGTTCTTGCATCCTTAAGGGTTTTGAGATGATAAATGTGGCCGCCAGAATGCCCCCCAAAATGGCTGATAAAAACGGAAACGTCCATGTAAGCCCATATTTCCTTCAAATGGTGTAAACTTGAAGACAATATATGGTTTTACTCTATTTCGAGGATGCTGAATCCGAACCTGGTTGATGCAGCTGTTGTTTTAATTAGGGTTTTGAGATGGCCAAGATGACCGCCAAAGAAAATTGAAAATTTTTACACCCTATTCAGCACCCTCGATCTCGGTTGTTGCAAATTTGTGCATTCTTTAAGGGTTTTGAGATGTCCAAGATGACCGCCAAAGTAACTGGCAGAAACTGAAATTCTGTTAATATTTTTTTTCTTAATGGTGAAAATTGTAAAATAGATTGATGGTCTTACCCCATTTCGAGGTTGCTGAAGGTCTTTGAAGGTTTTGGGACATTTATAAATGTCCTGTATAAACGGAAATTCCTTAATATTTTCTTATATCTTTCTTAATATCTTCTTATTTGATATTATTTTGTCTATAATCTATAGGGGACTACATTTAACAAGCAGTGCTTCTAAGTAGTCCCCTCCACATTTGTACATGGTGTGATTTTATCTCAGAATATCACGATACTTTGTATATACATGTGATATACTCTGTATAGTTTTGATATAATGTCTACTATGTGTTATACCCTGCATATTTTATCATTATAATGTCCACTATGTGGAATGTGAATAAATTTCATTTCATTTCATTCCATTTCATTTCATTTCATTTCATTTCATTTCATATAAATGATGAAATACTGTGCACAGTATTTCATCATTTCATTATTAAGTCTTAATAATCATTGTGAATATTCGCACTGTCATCCCTGAAGAAGAGGAAGGATCCTCGAAAATTCGGATTATTCATTAAATCAAGATTGGCTATTAATGCATTCCCTGCATTCCTCTGTTGTGACTTTATTATTGCTATATATACACACATATATATATATATATATATACATACATATATATATGTATATACATATATAGATATATATATATATATTATATATATATAATGTTACATCATATTGCCGAAAAAATTGAAGCATAACTAAAAATGTCCAACTCGTGTATTCAACAATGTCATCAAGACCACCAATGTAAACCAATTAACCAATATGAGTGTTCATGGATGAAGAGATTAAAACTGCTCATGGATAATCTCAGTAAACTTCTCTACATCACTATCACAATATGATTTGGATGGGCATGTCTTGTCCATTGATTGTTAGTGTTCAAAACTTATCCATGATATGTGGAGTAAACAGTGTTATCATGCAATTATTCAACAGCATCTGTAGTCTTGCAGGGGTCATTGCTGGCACACCTGTATCGTACCAACTCCAAGATATCCGGTAGAGCTGGTTTCACTGTACAGCAAGTTGAAAGTGGGATAAATGAACTATAATATACGTTCGTTTATCGACAGAGTAGAGTTGGGTTTAGATTTGCGATTGTCGAAAACCTGAAATCTTTCAGCACAAAAAATGGGGTAAAACCATCAATTGTTATCAATGTCTCCCCATTTATTAGAAGGAAATGCATAAGAATTTCCGTTTTTGTCGGCCATTTTGGCTGTCATCTTGAATGTCTCCAAACTGTCAACGAGATCCATCATCTAGATTAGGATTCAGCACCCACGAAGTAGGGTGGAACCAACAACTGTTCTCAATTTTGAACCACTGAAAAAGAAATACGTGGGAATTTCCGGTTTTGGCGGCGATCTTGGCGACCATCTTGGCGGCCATCTTGAATATCTCCAAATCCTCAAGGATGCAAAAGTTGCGTCATCCAGATACGGATTCGGCACCCTCGAAATAGGGTAAAACCATCAATTGTTTTCAATTTTCACCATTTAGAAGGAAATACATCGGAAATTCCGGTTTTAATTGGCGGCCATCTTGAATATCTCAAAATCTTCAAGGATGCAGGAGTTGCATCTTCCAGATTCGGATTCAGCACCCTCAAAAGAAGGAAAAAACCTTCAATTGTTTTCAATTTATCACCATTTAGAAGAAATACATGGGAATTTCTGGTTTTAGCGGCCATTTTGGCGGCCATCTTGAATATATCAAAATCCTCGAGGATGCAAGAGTTGCATCATCCAGATTCGGATTCAGTACCCTCGAAATAGGGTAAAGTCATCAATTGTTTTCAAGTTATCACCACTTAGAAGGAAATACAGGGGAATTTCCGGTTTTGGCGGCCATTTTGGCGGTCATCTTGAATATCTCAAAATCTTCAAGGATGCAGGAGTTGCATCTTCCAGATTCGGATTCAGTACCCTCAAAAAAAAGGGAAAAACCTTCAATTGTTTCAATTTATCACCATTTAGAAGGAAATACATGGGAATTTCCGGTTTTAGCGGCCATCTTGGCGGCCATCTTGAATAATATATCAAAATCCTTGAGGATGCAAGAGTTGCATCATCCAGATTCGGATTCAGCACCCTCGAAATAGGGTAAAGCCATCAATTGTTTTCAATTTATCACCATTTAGAAGGAAATACAGGGGAATTTCCAGTTTTGGCGGCCATTTTGGGGCCATCTTGAATTTCTCAAAACCCTCAAGGATGCAAGAGTTGCATCATCCAGATTCGGATTCAGCACCCCCGAAATAGGGTAAAACCATCAAAAAACATTGGGTGGACGGTAAAACAAGGTTCAGCCTCTGGCACCCAGACTAGAGAAACTTTTGTTTTACCTACAATGCTACCAATGCCACTAATGATATGTACCTTGCATGGTTGAGTGTTAAAAAACGAAAGTATCCAGCCTGCCCGAAGTCGGCAATGAATTATAATGTGCCTCCACAAGTGTGTTCTATAACTCTTAGTTGTACAGAAAAATTCTTCAAATATATTCTTTTTGTAATGCGTAGGCTTTTAAAGAAATACCTGAAATTCTGAATTCCACCCGAACGACCCCACCGCCTCGTCTCGGCCCCTTTCGAGGGGCTGAAATGGGAAAGGGGGGGGGGGGGAGCTCCACCTCCTCTCACCTTTGAGGTTGGGGCGGTGCTCATTAAACAAATTGAGGTCATATCACCCAATAAATACGCTATACGTGCCAAGCTTGGCGAATATATACTGTTTACAGGTTTCAAGAAGAAGCTGAATATGTGAAAATTCCGCCTCCCCCGCCCTTAGAATAACATTCGTGACTTACAACAGAACTCTATTAGCTCCATCACATTTTGTATAGATTTTTATCTAGTCAAAAAGGGGCCTGAGCTTTCGATCCTAGAGCAGAATCTTCGTCAGAGGCAAAATGACAAACAAGCAGGGAAAGCAATCACATATAAGGACTTCACACAACAAGAACAGTCAGGGACAGGCTGGGTACACAGATAACACACAAAGAAAACAAAGGAGAGGGTAGGAGGTCACGGGCAAGGAGCCTATAGGACAGGTAAAGGGAGGGGGATTAGAGCAGGAGGGTGGACAGACAAAAGGCAGAGGAGGGCGGACAGACAAAAGGCAGAGGAGGGTCAGTAATGATCATGAGGATGATGGGGGCAACCAATGAAGGAAGGGGATGAATAGGGAGGCAACATCAAAGAAGCTAAGGAACACCAGAGGGATAAAAAAGGGAAAGAGTGAAAAAAGCAACAGCAAGGGGAAGGGGGGGGGGGGGGGGCTGAGCAAATAGTGAGCCCTGAATGGATGATCTCAGCCAAGTGCTGCATGCCGGAACGCGCGGAACGGTGGTCTCAAATCTCACTTTTAGACTGTTTTTTGGAAGAACCTGTACATCTACCAAGAATGAACATGACAGACTGATTTTGTAAGTTAAATGCCTGGAGATCGAAAATTGGAAATCTTGAGTGAACTTTGACCATGTTACTGTGTTTTTGCTGCACATTCTGAACTTGCACTCTGTACAGCCCCACATGCTTACAACTGTGTGGTTATCAGAACAAGTTCAAATCGGTAACTACAGTGCATGCATACTAGATCTACATAGACTATAGCCAACACAGCTAAACTTTGTGAACAGTGACCCGTTCGTGGACTGATGTCTCACTGTGCTCATTTGTACCCTGTATTGAGGATCAAATATCTGAAATCCTGAGTGCACCTCATTTATCTTTTAACTGTACTTTGACAAATTGATTCTGTGCAGTCCCACCTGCGTATTTCTCTGTTGTTCGTGTTGGACTCGTCAGGACCTCTCTGTGAGTTATTTGAACATCCTCAATCAGTATTTGGCAGAACTCAGGATCATCAACAGCACCCACAGACAGGCTTACTAATACTAGACTGTCAACGCAACTCAAATTTCTATGAGACTGGTCTCTGCATTTTCATTGTACTTTTACCGTGCAGTGTATTCACTTGTTTCTGCATCCTAACAATGACCCGACAAACAGCTGCACTGCTGAAGGAGATACTCCAGGACAATGAATTCCTGAATGCTATCAGAAGAACAGTGGAGGATGCAGTTGCAACAAAAGTCAGTGAATACCTCATGCGCGTGGAACAAACGGAAGGGAAGGTTCTGGAACTTCAGTGCAAACTCGACAACTGTGAGAAGGAACTCTGTGAAGTGAAAAAGGTAAACGAGAAATCATTTCATGAAATCAACAAGCTGAAAACAAAGCTCAATGACCAGGAGCAGTATTCGAGGCGGAACTGTGTCCGTTTCTTTGGTGTCCCTGAAACAGAAAAAGAAGATACAACTGAAACAATACATCGCATATCGAAGGAAATGCTGGATGTAGATCTCCCTTCAAGTGCCATCGACAGGAGCCATCGAGTTCGAAGAAGGAACCCTCCTCCTGAGGGTACTCGTCCCAAGCCAAGAGCCATCATTGTCAAGTTGACATCCTACCAGTATCGTCAGGCCCTGCTAAAGAACAAGAAGAAACTGAAGGAAAAGAAAAGTGGAATATCCATACATGAGGACCTAACTGACAGCAATCGAGCACTGTTGTGGGATGCTTTCACTATGATCCGCAAGCCAAACAGCAAGCTCACTCATGCATGGAGTATGGACGGCAGGATCTTCGTCTCAGTCAACACTCACAATGGTACCCCAATCAAAAAGATAGTTCACTCAAGAAGAGATTTAGATCATTTGTAGAAAAGAAGCCACATGTGCGAGATTGATGATATGAAATGTAAACTGGTTTACATGATGTGAGTGCCACATCCACTCTGTATAGCACTATGACTTACAGCCATTGGCTAACTGATCTCCAGATGCAATGTATTCTGGTCCTTTTTCTGTATACATATCCTAGCAAGTGTTTTGGGATGTTATTCTTTATATTGTGAGATAATTTTGTTGTGTTTTGTGTCATTGTTTTTTTTTTTCTATATGTTTCCAGATTCTAAGCTATGTAGTGTATGTCGTAGGCAAGTATTAAAGGCTTCTGATTTAATTTGTAATTCATGTTTCCAAGCAGATAATAGTTTCTCTTTTGATGAGGTGAATATTGGTAATGTTGATTATATCTTACCAGAGGACTTCAGTGATGTAATGAATTGTAGTAATTATGAAAATAAAAACATTTTTTCTGTGGTTCACTTTAATTGTAGGAGTATTAAGAAAAATTTTGACAGTTTTCGCAGTGTGATTGCCGATATTTCTTGCCAACTTCCATGTATAGCTCTGACAGAAACCTGGCTTTCTACACATGAATCAATCAATATGCCAGGGTATGCTTTTGTTGGATGTGGTAGGACAAGTAAACGTGGAGGAGGTGTTGGTTGTTTGATCAAAAATGGTATGAGATATAAGCGAAGGAATGATTTAGATGTTTTTAATTCTTTCATAGAATCAATTTTCATTGAAATATATTCCAAATCAAATAATATAATTCTTGCCATTGTGTACAGGCCTCCCGGTCAAACTATGAATGAGTTTTTGCCTGTTTTAGAAAAATCACTCAGTGCAATATCTAGAGAAAATAAACAATGTTTTCTCATTGGGGATTTTAATATTGATCTTTTAGCAACGATTTCTAATCCATATGTTAATAGTTTTATTGATTTGGTAACATCATTCTCTTTTACACCACTTATTCTAAATCCCACCAGGATAACACAAAATTCTGCATCTCTTATTGATAACATCTTCACAAATGATATTGTTAATGTATTGAAATCTGGAGTTTTGGTAAATGATGTTAGTGATCATTTAAGTGTATTTACAGTTGTCAGGTTTGAAAAGTATAATTGTTCTCAATCCAGATGTTATAAGAGATTTATAAATGATGAGAGTATTCGTGAATTTCAAAGATTACTTAGGTCCTTTGACTGGAATGATGTTTATAGGAGCATTGATGTTGATGATAGATTTCAGATTTTTATTGACAAGGTGACAACCGCATATAATCAATGTTTTCCTCTGAAAGAAGTGCGATGTAAAAAAGCTGATATTAATCCATGGTTTACGAAGGAATTAAGAAAGATGTGTAAGAAAAAATATATTTTATATCGAAAGTATATAAAGAACCCTACTGATTATAGAAAATGTGTTTATACGCAATATAGAAATATAGTATCTAGTGCAATACGTCGTGAAAAGCAACATTATTACCAAAGTCGTTTTCTGAAAGTACGAAACAACATCAAAGGAACATGGCATGTTATAAATGATATTCTGAATAAAACCAAGGATAAAGTGCAATATTTTGATCTCAAACACAATAATGTTGATATAACAGACCCACTGGAAGTTGTTAATTTTTGTAATGATTATTTCAGGTCAATTGGCTCTGACATTGTAGATAACTTGCCTCCTGCTGCAAATTCTTTTCATGATTTCTTACCCAAGAGAACTTGCTTAGATTCTTTTTTCCTAAGACCCGTACAACCAAGTGAAATTCTTAAGACAGCTATTGAGTTCAAACCAAACAAAAGTCCTGGTTATGATGGTATTGATTCTGAAGTTATAAAGAAATCTATCCATTATCTTGCCACTCCTCTGTGTAGTATTTTTAATCTTTCATTCGAACAAGGTGTCTTCCCACGTTCGTTAAAGATTGCCAAAGTTGTTCCTGTCCATAAAAGAGGTGACACTTCTATCCCATCAAACTATAGGCCTATTTCTATCTTATCTGTGTTTTCTAAGTTATTTGAAAAGCTTGTTCACAAGCGATTGATGTCATACCTATGTTATAAAAATGTATTATATGCAAAACAATTTGGATTCAGACCAGGGTATTCAACATATATGGCATTACTTGACTTTTGTGACAAAGTTGCTCATGCATTTGAGAGAAAGGAATATGTAATAGGTATGTTTTTAGACCTATCAAAGGCTTTTGATTGTATCAGTCACAACATTCTTTTAGATAAATTACAGTACTATGGCATCAGAGGGATAACCTTAGACTGGTTTAAGAGCTATCTTCAGAATCGTATGCAGTATGTTTGTGTAAATGGACATTCCTCTCCCATACAGTCTATCAATGTTGGTGTACCTCAGGGATCTGTTTTAGGCCCTTTGCTTTTTATATTGTACATTAATGATTTGCAATATGCTAGTAACATTTTAGAAGCCATTTTATATGCTGATGATAGCAACTTATTTATTTCTGGGAAAAATTTCAGGGACACATGTGCAATATTAAACACTGAATTGAATAAAGTAAACTAATGGTTTTTAGCTAACAAGCTGAAATTGAATGTTGATAAGACTGTATGTATGATTTTTAGAACCAAAAATAGAATAATTGATACGAAAAATGTAAATATATGTATCGCAAGCACTACTATTCCCATTGTACATTCAGCTAGATTCTTAGGAGTAATACTTGATGATCATTTGACTTGGAAGAATCACGTAGATGACGTCTGCTGTAAGATATCTAGAGCTGTCGGTGCAATCAACAGAATAAGTGGAATAGTACCTTCAAATGTTCTTTTAAATTTGTATTATACTATGATTTTACCTCATATTTTGTATTGCAACATTATCTGGGGAAATTGTGCCAATTATCTACTTAAACGTATTCATGTTCTTCAAAAACGTGCAATCAGAATTATTACAAAATCTCAACCCTTAACTCATACACAGCCCATTTTTAAAAAGCTTAGGTTATTAACAGTGTATGATATTAATACATTTGCTGTTTGTATTTTTATGTATTCTTATCTTAATAATATCTTGCCCAAGTTTCTCGGAAATTATTTTACTTTTACTCAGGTTAGAAATACATATATTACTCGGCAACTTTATAATTTGTATATCCCAAATTATAGATATAATCACTCCAGACGAACAGTATGTTATGCTGGTCCTTCTTTATGGAATGCCTTGCCAAATGATTTAAAGTGTGTTAACAGTTTGAATTTGTTTAAGAAAAGATATAAAATACATTTATTAAGTCAATAATTTTTCTGCTTTTGTATGATTTTTAATCAAATTATTATGTATAAGGATTAACATAATGCTCACTTGCCTTGTTGTTTTGTCTCTTGTATAGGTTTTGTACTTTGTAATGTCTTCTGTTTAAGTTTTTTATGATGTGTGTTTTGTCTTGTTGATGTAATGTATATTTCTTGGGGATTGACCTTGAAAGGCTGGTTTAAGCCTATGTTGATTCCTCCACTTCTCTTGATATAACGCCTATGTTTTGTATATTTTTATTTTGCCTTTATGATGTCCTTTGTATGCTGTCATGTACGATGTAATTACCCCTTTTATCAGATTTGTGGAAATAAATTGAATTGAAAAATTGAATTGAAAGGTGTACCAGGAGGAGGCGACAGAATGAAAGTAATCAAACATATCAAAGTATATATACACACACACACACAGTAATGATAATTTTATTCGCTATGATGCCAGTCATTAACTTCCATATTCATATCATGTTTAAGCAAGTTATGGGTCTGTATTATAGTTGGAGGCAACATTACCTTCGGATATGTCCCTCATGATGAGGATTGTCCTGCCTGTGGTCATCCAGTTGGGAACCTCCCCGCTCTCTAGGGCAAGCTGTAGTTGTTTTGCTATTCTCTCATGGACTGCCGTGAAATGTTTGATCCAAAATCCATGCACTGCGTCTGGCCCTGTTACTTTCCAGTTCGGCATTTTGCTCAGTTGTTTCTTCTCTTTTTGTGTGTCAATGAAGATGTTTTATTGTTTCTCGACATGTTTGAGCTGTCTCCTGACATCTGTTAGCCATTGTGCATCCTTGTTGTGTTCAACTGGATTACCCCCAAATCTTACCCCAGAATTGCTGATATTCGACTGGGTCTGGATATTCCTCCTGGTGATTTCTAGTGCCACGCAATTCCTCATATAAACTCTTCTGGTTCGTCTTGAAGAGCTTGTTCTGTCTCAATAATTGTGTTACACGTTGCTGGTATCTTTTTACCTTTGCAGCCTTCGCCGTCACACGCTGTTTGAGCTCTTCAATGACGACAGTCCTCCCTTTTTCTTTTACGTTGTACCTTTTCTCAATATATGAGATAGTCCTCTGATTTTCTTACCGCTCCTCTTTTCGCTCTCAGTTAGTTTACGTATGGCAGCCCTAATCTCCGTTATTTGCCCCTCCAGTCGTCTTTTCCACCATGGCTCAGATTTATTAACCTCCTGCTTAGAATGCACTTTAAATCCAAGATCTTCAGCTACAACTTTGGCTGCAGCATAAAGTAGAGCGTTTGTGTCTGTTATGCATGTGGTATCGATGGTGTCCAATACTTCGTTAACGTCCCTAACATGTCCCATCAGCTTGCGTTTGTCCACTGAATTGAGGGCTGGCAGCTTTCCTCTTTGGGAATCAGTCATATATTCCAATATTCTCGACCTTATTGTTGTTTTTTCTTCAGAGAGTTCGAATTCAATTCGTGATGCTTCCGTATCTTCCCCCATCTGTTCATATATATAATAAGAATAAAGATAAAGACATTGATAAAAGAAATTGAATAAAGCACATATGAAAAACAGGGGGGCGGGACTACATCTGAAGGAGAGAAAATTGTATACATTGTATGTTGATAAGCAGGCATAGGCATAATAAGCACAAATATGTATAAACAAACAAAACCAAGTGTGTGTATGTGTAGGTGGAAAAAGGCTGTATAAAAGTGATTCGGACTAGAGGAAGAAATCAATTGGGAATAAAAGGGTCTGCAATTGGAAAAGGCGCAAAGAAAGAACAAAATGATGTTAAAAATGGAAAAGATAATAATAATAGTAATAGTAATAACAAAGTGTAACATATAATAAATAAAGGTGGTTAGTCATTTCCCTCCTGGATGTTGAGGCCATGGGGTTGGATGGTGTGAAGTCGTTTCATCCAGAGCTTCTCTCTGCTGGTTCTGACTGTGTCTGGACGAGTTCCTCGTCAATGCCCTGTAGAGTCGTATCAGTGATGGAATGATCGGGAAGATTGAAATGGTGGCCCACTGGAGTGTCGAGCTTGGCTGTGTTGACAGTAGATCTGTGTCCATAGAAGCGTCTTTTGAGTGTTGTCTTGGTTTCCCCAACATACTGGATCCTACAAACTTTGCAAGTGATGAGATACACGACATTAGTGGTAGTACAAGTGATGTTGCCCTTTGTGTGGTGAGAGAGGCCGGTAGAGTTGCTGGTGAAAGAGTCACTCTCATGGATGCGTATACTACAAATTAATGATGCACCTACTGGCTGAACATTTGAATGTGCCATGCTGTAAAGGAGAAAAATTGTCAGTGAGGGAGGGTACTTCAGCACGGACGATGAGATCCTCGACAAAAAAAAACCAACTTCACATTCATGGAAAAGCACTACCTACAGGTATCTGGCACAGCTATGGGTACCAGGATGGCTCCCTCCTTCGCCTGTCTCTTCATGACCAAGCTAGAGCAGCAGGTGTTAGATTCAGCCCCCTGTCGTCCATGGATTTGGTGGCGCTACATCGATGACATCTTCTTCATCTGGACCAGGGAGGAAGAAAGCCTCCATACTTTCATTGACCACATTAATTCTTTCCACAGAACCATCAAATTCACTTCTGATTTCTCCCAAGAAGAGACCAACTTCCTTGATGTCACCGTTAGAAAGGAGTCCAACCATGTCACCACCACTCGCTACACTAAACCTATCAGTACCTTCACTCAGCCAGCTGCCACCCCCGCCACTGCAAAACCAGTATCCCTTACAGTCAAGCCCTCAGACTTCGCCGAATCTGCTCTGAGGATTCTGAATTTTCTTTCCATGCCAGGAACCTGAAGACACATCTCGCAGCCAAGGGCTACGGTACCAGGAGAGTTCAACAAGCCATCAACAAAGTTCGTTCTCTCCCCAGATCTGAAGTTCTCAAACCGAAAACCAACAAGCAGAACACCACTGACAAATACCCCTCGTGACCACTTTCCATCCCAATCTACCCTCTCTCCACAATATCCTTCGTGATAATCACCATATCCTTCACACCTCTGATCGTCTCCTACAGGCCGTCTCAGATACTCCCATCCTGGCATACCGACGCCCCCACAACCTCGAGGATCTCATCGTCCGTGCTGAAGTACCCTCCCTCACTGACAATTCTTCTCCTTTACAGCATGGCACATTCAAATGTTCAGCCAGTTGGTGCATCATTAATTTGTAGTATACACATCCATGAGAGTGACTCTTTCACCAGCAATTCTACCGGCCTCTCTCACCACACAAAGGGCAACATCACTTGTACTACCACTAATGTCGTGTATGTCATCACTTGCAGAGTTTGTAGGATCCAGTATGTTGGGGAAACCAAGACAACACTCAAAAGACGCTTCTATGGACACAGATCTACTGTCAACACAGCCAAGCTCGACACTCCAGTGGGCCACCATTTCAATCTTCCCGATCATTCCATCACTGATACGACTCTACAGGGCATTGAATCTTTAGGAACTCGTCCAGACACAGTCAGAACCAGCAGAGAGAAGCTCTGGATGAAACGACCTCACACCATCCAACCCCATGGCCTCAACATCCAGGAGGGAAATGACTAACCACCTTTATTTATTAATGTTACACTTTGTTATTACTGTTACTATTATTATTATCTTTTCCATTTTTAACTTCATTTTGTGCTTTCTTTGCGCTTTTTTCCAATTGCAGACTCTTTTATTCCCAATTGATTTCTTCCTCTAGTCCGTATCACTTTTATACAGCCTTTTTCCACCTACACATACACACACTTGGTTTTGTTTGTTTATACATATTTGTGCTTATAATGCCTATGGATGCTTATCAACATACAAATTTTCTCTCCTTCAGATGTTGTCCCCCCCCCCCTGTTTTTCATATGTGCTTTATTTTATTTCTTTTATCAACGTCTTTATCTTTATTCTTATTATATTTATCATTATTATCATTACTGTGTGTGTGTGTATATATACTTTGATATGTTTGATTACTTTCATTTTGTTGCCTCCTCCTGGTACACCTTTCAGGGCTCACTATTTGCTCAGCCCCCCCCCCCTTCCCCTTGCTGTTGCTTTTTCACTCTTTCCCTTTTTTATCCCTCTGGTGTTCCTTATCTTCTTTGATGTTGCCTCCCTATTCATCCCCTTCCTTCAATGGTTGCCCCCATCATCCTCATGATCATTACTGACCTTCCTCTGCCTTTTGTCTGTCCGCCCTCCTCTGCCTTTTGTCTGTCCACCCTCCTGCTCTAATCCCCCTCCCTTTACCTGTCAGGCTCCTTGCCCGTGACCTCCTACCCTCTCCTTTGTTTTCTTTGTTCTGTGTATACCCAGCCTGTCCCTGACTGTTCTTGTTGAGTGAAGTCTATGGCAAGCCGTTTGTGTAAAAAGTCGATAAACTCTGTTTTTCACTGATAAACTCTTTTTATCACTTGATATACTGAGTTTATCAAGTGATAAACACAGTTTATCAGAAAAACTGTGTTTATCAACTGATAAAAATTGTTTTTCAAGAAAAACTCTGTTTATCAGAGAAAAACAGAGTTTATCAGAAAAACTCTGTTTATCAGAGAAAAACAGAGTTTATCGGAAAAACTCTGTTTATCAACTGATAAACACAGTTTTTCCGATAAACTCTGTTTATCAACTGATAAACACAGTTTTTCTGATAAACTCTGTTTATCACTTGATAAACTCAGTTTATCAAGTGATAAACACAGTTTTTCTGATAAACTCTGTTTATCACTTGATAAACTCAGTTTATCAGAGAAAAGCAGAGTTATTCAAACCTTCTCGGTAGTGGGCGCTAGCAGCATTTGATACGCAGAGCCGTCTGCGCTGTTAATACGTACATGTAGATCTACAGCTAGTGATATATATACACGGCACTGTATATGTACGCGGGGCCAGCCGGGAAACGAGCAGCTGCCGGGAAGTGGACAGGTACAGTATATGACGCGAGTGTGATGCGTGATGGCCTTACGTCGCAGGCCAACTTATCGCACATGTATGTTCTTGCTCTTGTGTTTCCTACCCCCTCAGATGAGGTGCTTGCGGAGATTTTGGCTAGCTAACTAGCGCAGCGATACATTGCAAGCGCTAGCGCTGCGATTATTATCAGTGAGCAGAACATATCAAACAGTGAAAACGCCCTCTCTTGTGGACAGATAAATAACTCTGCTTATCAAAAGTGAAAAACTCTGTTTATCAGAAACATTGTGTTTATCAACTGATAAACTCTGTTTTTCACTGAGAAACTCTGTTTATCAGTGAAGAACAGAGTTTATCAACTGATAAACACTGTTTTTCTGATATACTCAGTTTATCAAGTGATAAACTCAGTTAATTAGATTGATAAACGCTGTTTATCAATTGATAAATAGAGTTTATCGCTGATAAACACAGTTTATCAGAAAAACTGTGTTTATCAGTTGATAAACTCAGTTTATCAAAGAAAAACTCTGTTTATCAGTTGATAAAAACTGTTTTTCACTGATAAACAGAGTTTATCAGTGAAAAACAGAGTTTATCAGTGAAAAACAGAGTTTATCGACTTTTTACACAAACGGCTTGCCATAGAAGTCCTTATATGTGATTGCTTTCCCTGCTTGTTTGTCATTTTGCCTCTGACGAAGATTCTGCTAGGATCGAAAGCTCAGGCCCCTTTTTGACTCCATTTTACTCCATTGGCAATTTGAGGTAATGTCTTCACAACACACTTAGCTCTGTCTTTTTTTTTCCCGATTCGACAGATCTAAGATCTACGTTGACGTAGGGCAATTTGTCAATCAGATCTAAGAAGATTTAAGAAAAAGAAAAATCCAGTTTAGCGACTGGGAGACTTCAATCCCCCCCCCCCCTCATTTGATTGTATCACCATAAAGATGCTATCTGTCAATTAAGGTGAAAATTCGTCATAGATTTTTCAAGATGGAGAAAACGGCGGGGGGGGGGGAGGGCTCATTTTAACAAAACAAGATCAAATTAGGTGAAAATTAGAGATTTTTCAAGATTTTTCTTGTTTGGTTATAGATGTAACATTGTGGTTTTTGATAAAACAAAAGGAAAGAAAGATTTCTGAGAATCAAAATTGAAACAAAAAGTAACAAAGAAATATGTTTTTTGGAAAATGAGTCATCCTGCGTCATTCAGGAAGTCCAATCCTTCCAGTCACATTCTCCACTTTTACTTGCCAAATTTGGGCATAATGTCCACTCTCTGCCCTCCTTGGGTCAAGCTATGACCTCATAGCCCTCCACCCAAACAGAGTGGCAGTAAAAGTGACGTAGAAATGTGCGTCGGTGGATTGGAATTTAAAGTTAGAATGTATCTTTGGGAAGGGTCCTAAACCCAATAAATATCGGCAACTTTGACAACAGGAAAGCATCGAGATATTGTGCAGCAGAATTCGTGAGAGTCAACTATCTTCGTCTCCGGCAGGGGTAAGTTATCTTCTTTGTCAAACTTTAATCTGTGAAGTCTAGTTCAAGTCTAGGTCTGGTTGTTGTCCAGATATTGTTAGGTTTATCTATGAGCTGCTACTTGCGCTATAGATCAGTGATAACATTGTTGCTATTTCAAATTGAGTTGAAATATGTGTTCTCTGATATGTTGGACAGAGTGATGAGAATGTGCGTGGACACGTTAGAGATTTCAGTGTCGTTCATATATATCTGATATCTGAAACGTATAGCTCAAACCTGCCTCAGAATTGGATTGGTTAATACGACATTGTTTATCGGTTATCGAGCTCCTACATTACTTAAGTTGAGTTGACTAATGAAAAGAACTTGTTGGAAAAAGCTAGTTAAAAGATAAACTTGACAATTTGGAGATAATGTTCATTGCTGCTTTCACAACATCTTGATTGGTGACATTGTGCGTGGCGTGATTGTATTGTGGAGTAAACACTCGTGAATTGAATATTCTAGTCATATTGGAGTATGCACTGGCTAGGAACACCCCCCCCCCCCCCCTCTCTCTCTCTCTCTCTCTCTCTCTCTCTCTCTTTTCTCTCTCTCTCTTCCTTTCCTTATTTCCATACCTTGTTTATTGAAGATAATATGAGAGTTTAACGGTATAATTTAAGGCCCAGTATTGAATGTGTACTGTTGGTACTTTGAGCAAATGGAATCTTGCTTTATTATGTTGCAAAAAGGAGTATTTGGATATCAAGATCGATACCTTGATTCATGTTAATTCCTTATATGCTTTTGCTAATCATTCTGCTTTAGATGCATTACTCTGATTTAGCATGTGATTACTTGCTCAAGTTAGTTAGCAAGACGTTTATGAATTCGAGAGCAGTGTAGAACAATTCATTCGAGCAAGAAACACTGTGACGTCGTTTTTTAGAAGACAGAGCAAATTCACTTTAACCTATTCTAGTGAGCGGACTTTGGACCTAAGGTCATTCAATCCTCTCTGGTCAGTTAGAGAGCATTCTTGACACATTTACGACCTAGGAGCTTTCACACAGAACACCTGTTACAGAACATAAGAGTTACAGTTAAGCCAATATAAACGCTTTCACATTGGAGTTTGTACCAGAACCTGACATAAACTCTTTTAGAGAGAAACTAATGCGAATTAGAGATTTGCTAAATTGTAAATATGTATCTGTAATGGAATACCTATAATCATGCAGTTGAAACAAATACTCGATGAGCATATAGCATGAATTATCAGAATTTAGCCATTCACTGTTGGAATGTCAATCAACGATTATGTGTCAATTACAAATGCAGTAATTAGGCCTATACTAACAAATTTTGATATGTCAACCGGCAATAATTTTTAGGTTTTTTTTTCAATTTTATATCAAAATTTCGTCGCCTTTTTTCCACTATTTGAATATATTTCCCTTTTCTATCCTTTTTTGAAAATAATTTACGGATTTTGTATGATAACTAATATGTATTTCCGCTTGATGTTTTGTCGATATCACAATCTTTATTTGTAGTTCTCATGCTTCGGTGCATTGAAATTTTTCACCCATTTCAACATTTTACTTCCTTGCCCGCTCGTCTCCATCTTGCCATATTTGTTATTCTCTATACAAGTACACTACATACTGTATCTCTTTACCTGTTGTGCAATATATATACCCTCACCTATCCCATTTTCTGATGCCCCGGTCTGATGTGTATTATGTCTTCTTCTTTTTTTTTTACATATTTCACGCATGCTTATCCTATCAATGTCATTTCATTTTTTTTTTAATGATTCTAATGTAAAGCAACCGTATCAGCCTTCGAGCTGCTGGATTGCTATTTACTTTTTTTTAATACTTGCACAATAAACCATATTGAATTGAATTGAATTGAATTGAAATGTCGATATACATGTAAATGCACCATTTGTAGAAGCATAACGATTAAGAATGAACACAACTGAATTGCGACTGTGTATACTATAGTAATGAACCTCATTCATTCATGTATTCAATGACGATACAAATGTACTCATTATCCGTTGTACGTAATGTTTATACATTTCAGGGCTTGTTTGGGTTCAGTTACGATCAGAACCTGCGAATAATAAAGAACATCAGTAACCAACATTGCGAGTCCCGGCTCCATTTGTTGCTCGATCGTTACAAAGAATAGGCCCTATAAGAAGAATTTAGATAAAAGGGGGGGGTGGGTGGGTTATGATTAATTTAAATAAATTGAGATTCCATTGCCACAATGGTGCTACCTGTCGATTTTGTTGAAATTCTGCCAAGGATCTTATAGGTTTTCCCGCCCAATTTCATCATTGCATTCGAATTAGTGACAAGGCGTCCAAATTCAAGGGATTTTTGTCACTGCTCTACTCTCACGGTTCATTTTAATTCTTTGAGAATTCAATTTCATTTCATGTCATTCCTTGTAGATTTTATTTCATTCAATTTTTAGAGAAAGTCATTCAATTTAACGGCTCAAAGTTGGCATTCAATATTTCGCGCCAGCTGGATAGACGTTCAAATTCTCACCAAATGCCAATTTCAATTTCATTTATAGGCACACAACTTCGACCTTTGAACGTTCAAATTCAATTAGCATAACCAAGTCCTATAATTCTTGCAATTCTTACGAATATTCTTACGTTGATGAATGGCAAATTCATCAAAGTTCAGTGTTATCATATCAATTTCAACATCTCTTCTTCACGTTTTTTTTTTCGGCTATATAGTTTCACTCTATTTCCCCATCAAAATGGATAGCACATTATTTTACAGAATGGTTAAACTCCGACTTTGCTAACATAATGAGAGATCACATGAGAACATCGATATGTCAAATGTGACTATAGATAGTCAGCATAGGCGCCGGAAGTATGTGTGGGGGGGGGGGGGGCAGGGGGCGGCCGCCCCCCCCCCCCCATCCCCAAAAGGGGGGCGCAAAACGCATTTTTGCCCCCCCCCCCCCCATAAAAAAAGCCCCCCCCCCAAAAAAAAAATAGATAAAAATAAATGAAATAAAATAAAGATATATAGGCCCCTATATAAATAAAATACAAATGGGGAAATTTATTAGCTAAGACTAGTGATTCTAACTCTCATAAATGTTTAGACATTCATTTTTTCGTTGCGCGTGAGCAGATTATCTCAACCGCATTCAACGGTAACCGTTGCAGTTTTAAGAGGCCTTTGGCTATGGAAAATCGTGTAAATATCAAAATGTTAGCTTTAAGCACTGGCGGATTTAGAGGCGGGCACAACTGGCCTACGCCAACCCTCCTTTTGAAGCAACTTTTTAAAAATTCTTCTTTGTTTTGTGATTTTTATACGTGTGCCCCCCCCCCCCCCCCTTGAGAAAAAAAAATCTTCCATACGTCCCGCTTCCACCGCTAGTTGTTACTAATGTGACACCTGACGTAGGTAGCGCTCCCGGTAGATAGTTTTAACCCCCCCCCCCCCCCCCCCATCCCCGCTTATCTGTTTTTTCGGCGAGTTTCGACTTGGGGTAAATTCAGAGGCTGGGAAAGTACACAAAACTGCGCCACCACCCCCCTTCTAAAATCCATATCACTACACTCGTCAGTCGTCATTCTCCGGCTTATAAAACACAAAACAAATGGGGTGCCTCCTCCCTTTACGCAAAAGGTAGGGTCAAAACGCAGCCCCCCCCCCCCCCCCCCCAAAAAAAAAAAAAAAAAGAAGAAGAAGAAGAAGAGAATGAGTGAATGAAAGCAAAAGAAAACGAAATAAGAGAGAAAGAAAAGATAGATAGAAAGAAAGAATGAATGAATTTCAATGAAAGAACGAAAGAAAAAAATAATAAAAAAGAACGAACATTATAAAGAAAGTAAGAAAGAAAGGAAGGAAGGAAGGATAATTGTGCCTTAACCTATGAAACAGAAGCTACAAAATTAATATAAGTCAGACACTCATGATGAAACTACGAGTCTATTTGTCAGATGTTGCAGACAGGGATCCCGTGGGTGTCCACTGAATTCATTTGAATTTATTGTAATCAGGAAAAATCGACATGAACCTCGGCTACAAGTCATGTAGATGCTACTCTGTAGGTTTAGGCTATAGATTTGGTTTGGATTATGGTTGGTCTGCTATTGTCCTAATTATAAAAATGTGTAAAGTTGTATGTTTACACTTGTTGACTGGTCATCATTTATTTCTCACACCTAGACCACCACCACATCCGTCACAATCACTCCAGCACGCGTTATAACTCTTTACACTGAATGAAGACGACTGACATTGGATTTAAGTGGATGCCACATTATATTATGACCTTACAAATCTGACAGGTTGAAACCATCATTTTGATGTATATCTTAATTATTCTCTTAGTACTCATACAAGTTATAGATACCTAATATGGAGGTGAATTAATACTAAACTTCATTTTGTGTTACTCACCGTACCGTGCGCGGAGTCCATTGTCCGTATTTACAATTCAAAGGATGCGCAAGTCATCAAAATAAAACAATTCCAGCGAAACGCGAAATGGGGGGTAGGGGCGTCTCCATGGTTCAGATCCTCAAACGTTAAACGGCGGCGGCGCTCCAGGCTTGGCTCCAAAAGGTCCAGAGTGTTCGTCGGGGCGTCCAAACTCCATACCATTGTTCGGGTCTCGGCTTTGAATAGGCAACAGGAACATTATCGAGATACGATGTAAATCAACGTCTTTTGTTGAAGTCCAAAAGCATCAATATAGCTGCTGATGCAACATAATCCGCTCCCGGGATCAGGAAATCAGAAAAGCATCTCCAGTGTACATATGATAAATATAGGAGCTGCAGTAAGTTGGTACAAAGTCTCAGAAAAGTACCATATTGAAGTTTCACGATGCAAGACTGATCCCTTTGAAATTTTGTAGAGAATTATGAAACTTTTAAGACGTTTTGGAACATTTCTGCTCCTCTGGAGTCCCGAGAAGAAGTCTCAGAAAGGCATCATTTGAAGTTAGCAGGATTTGGGAAACATAATTGCTCCCTTCAAAGTCTAAAGAGAAAGTTGCTCTGGATTATAATGATTTGGGAGGCATGACTGCTCCCTTCGGAGTCCAAAGGAGAGATCGCATTGAGTTATAATTTTCTCTCACCTCCACATCTCATTCACCTCAACCCTAAACAATCTACATTAATATTAAAACCCTCTCTTTACAACTCATACGCTAATTGGTTAACTTTACATGTCAGTCACTGATGGTTGTCAAGTACCATTGGTTGATTACATCTTAGGGTGGGCAGAAAGTATAAAATAAATTCTGATTGGTCAAATGTTCTTTGGCTCCGCCTACCTTCCTTCCAAAAATGATTACTAAGCACTTGCCAAGAACTGTCCATTGATGCATCTGGTTTATTTACAAACCCTTCTAAGTGATTGATATTGTGGTTGGGGTAGAGGTCTGCGTAATCTCCCGTGATTTTGACCTTCTAAGACGTTAGTGATTGATATTCCCATTTCTTTACTTTCTCTTTCTTTGGGTTTATCTATACTCTGACCTCAGTCATTAACAATTCCCAGTTTCAGGACAAAGGTCCCTATGTACTCTGGGCTTGGCCGGTCAGTGGCCTATATAGACTACATTATTTACACAAGGAAGATTAACTTTGTTTTAGATTTTGCTAACTGTGTAAATGGGACAACCTGTGGGAGTAAGATGGGGGAATTCACATTGAAATATGGTCTTTAGGTGAAGTAACCGACTGAGCTTATAAACACTGTGTGAGTGGGCCGTGCCTATATGATTCATAAATAAGGGATAGTTTAGTGTCTGACCCCAGTATAAGAAAGACCGCATGACCTCTGGTGAATGACCTCTGGTAAGAGATAGATGGGACAATGAAATAGCTCAAGTCAAATAAATCAAAGAGTGCTTCCAATTTGTAAATGGGCACAAAGAATGGAATAAAATCAAAGGACTACATAAACTGGTATTTGGTGAAACTTAATCCTTAGCCAACTGGCTGGACTACATAGAGAATTATCAAGTTTTGTCATGTTCAATGTTACTCGAACTTGCAAGAAAATACAGCAAGATTGGTGTGAGTTACACTACAGTAATACATTTGTTGTTAACATAATATTTAGTGCATTTGATAAATGTTACAAACAAATATTTCACTGTATTTCTTTCGTAGGTACAGAATTATAGTATTTTACTGACTTACTGTCATACGAAACGAAAGCTAACTCTAAAGTTTTGTGTGGTGACTTGTGAAATAACACCATCCTGTCAAGTTGACTTGAACATTGACGTTTATAGTACAAAAGTGCACTTTATATTTATCTTTTAAACTCTTCATTTGTTGATATATTTTGTCAAGACTTATTTCGTTGTAAAACTTATCCTTCTTGTCAACATTTTTCTTCTCTATAAACAGCTTAAAACAGGAATATGTAATACACAACAAAAATGTTATTTTGTTTTACTGACAGGTGTCCGTCACAAAGACTGGTCGTCTTCATGTTTGGTTTCATCTTTGTTAATGATTTATTGTTTCGCTGCGCTCGCTCGCCAAAATTTATCACAAAAAAAGATAAGTACAAAACGTGATGATGACGCGGAAATATACAAATTTCGGCTCATTCGCGCGTACTAATTTAGAGTATTCTTTCAAGTCCTCACAGTTTGTTGGTATAAATCGTTATCTATAAGGCCGTCACTATATCTTGATTAGAATTGTAAGATTTAATAAGATTTAATAATAAAATTTATTACATTTAAATCACCCTCAAAAGACCCCTTTTATGTGCTTGAAAAAGCATATCATGTGGACTTTTTAAAAGTTCCTACCGGGATGGGGTTGGGGTTGAACAGTTTTTCAGAAATTCTAGGGGCGCAATTTTCGCGCTTGCCCCGCGGGTGCCGTTTTCCCTAGATACGCCATTGACTAATTTAAAGTATTTTTTCAACTCCTCAGTTTGTTTGAGTAAATCGTTATCTATAAGGCCGTCCACTATATCTCGATTAGAATTGTAAGATTTAATAAGCAAAAAAAATGACAAGAATTCCATGTTTTATAAGCTGAAAAACAAAAATGTTCGGCTCGCTCGCTGCGCTCGCTCGCCAAAATTTATCAAAATTTATTACATTTGAATTACCCTCAAAAGTGTTATTTCCTTCATTTGATATAAACAAACATAGTGTGTTTAATTCTAATAAATATATAGATATTAGATATATATATATATATATATATATGTATGTATATAATATATATGTGTCTGTGTATGTGTGTGTATGTGTATATTGTGTAACATGTATGGTCTATCGTGAGCCCCCTCCAATATTTGCCCCCCCCCCCCCCCAATCCAAAACTGCTTCCGGCGCGCCCGACTATAGTCGTATTACAGATTTTGTTTTCAGTCACGTTCGAGGTTTGAAATGTGAGTGAGATACTAAGTACATTGCATTGGGATATTCCTTGTTTTACAAAATTATTCATAATTTCGATGTTCAGTCTCTCAGTCTCTTCAGCCGACGATCTGTTGACGCGCCCGGCACCTTGGCATGTACGTCTGAGAGTGGTTGTACCATTATTCAAACAGATGGAGAATATTCAAAGAACATGAGCAGCAACGAAAAACACTGCCCAGATGCTGTAAATGTTTGCCTATTCGTTAATTTGAATTCCTTAATGTTCATCGCAGCTGTGCTGGTGCGAATTTGGTTGCGTTTCACGTGTATTTTTAATTTGAAAGCGCTGTTCACAAGTTTATATGACAAAATCAGGAATTCGAATGCTGATGAAATTAAATTCAATAAACTATACTTAGCTTTTTAGCTCACCTGAGCCGAAGGCTCAAGTGAGCTATTGCGATCGCTCTTCGTCCGGCGTCCGTCGTGCGTCGTGCGTCGTGCGTCGTGCGTCGTGCGTAAACTTTTTACATATTCATCTTCTTCTTGAGAACCCCTTGACCGATTTTCACCAAACTTGGCAGGTAGCATCCCTCGGGGGATAGGATCTCAATTTCTTCAAGTGGGCACCATACCCCACCTGGGGGCCCCCAGAGGGGCGCACCCCCCCCCCCCAAAAAAAGGAATCTTAAAAAATTTTCTTCTCTAGAACAAGAAGTGATAGAGCCTAAGTTGATACTATGAATTAGTACATTGATGACTGTAGTTTCAAGTTTGTTCATGGCGGAATCAGGGGTGCCCCCCCCCCCCCCCTTGGGACCCAGGGGATGGGGTGGGGAGGGGTCCTAATGGGGCCCAAATTGTACATTTTCATCTTTTTCTTGAAAATGCCATTATGAATTTTCACCAAAGTTGGCAGGTAGCATCCCTGGGGGAAAAGAATCTCATTCCCATCAAATGGGCACCATGCCCAACCTGGGGGACCCCAGGGAGCCTAAAATTGGACCGAAATTGTAAATTTTCATCTTTTTCTTGAAACCCTATCATAAACTTTCACTAAACTTGGCAGGTAGCATCCCTAGGGGAATAGAATCTCAATTCCATCAGATGGGCACCATGCCCCACCTGGGGCCCCAGGGGTCCCAGGGGTCCCAGGGGTCCCAACCCCCCCCCCCCCCCCTCCTGTAAGGAATCTTTACAGATTTTCTCTGGAACCAGAAGTGATTGAACTAAGTTGATACAATGAGTCAGTATATTGATGACTGTTGTTTCAAGTTTGTTCATGGGAAAATCAGGGGTGCCCTAACCCCCCCCCCCCCCTCCACCCCCTTGGGACCAAAGGAAGCTTGATAGGATGGGGGGGGGTCCAAATGCGGGCCTAAATTTTTATCTTGCTGAAAACAACAATGGATTTTCACCAAACTTGTCAAGTAGCATTCCCATGGGGATAAGATTTCAAAGTGTTTGAATGGGCACCATGCTTTCCCTGGGGGCCCCAGGGGGTCCAAACCTCCTACATTAATGAATATTCAATAATATTTTTCTCTAATTCTAATCAAAAGTGATAGGGCTTTAAGTCTTTTTTCCCCCAAGCTGCATAATCCAACATTCTATAAAGTACAGTGTACTTGGTAGGTATTTTTCACCAGTGTGATGGAATATGTAAATGGACACCATGCCCCCACTCTCAAAGCTACCCCCACCATAAGTTTCCAATGTTCTCAGGTAAGAGTCTGCAAGAATGCATGGAAGGTGAACTTGCGATACTCAGGTGAGCGCGTGACCCCCGGGTCTCTTGTTGAATGTTGACCTCGGTGATCATTCAAATTCGCTCGAAAATGAATGCTCGCGTCATTAAATTGAATGCAAATCTGATGAAATTGGGCGGGAAAACCTATATTAAGAAAATATTAATGGTGGAGGTTCATGCGCGCAGTTTTGCGCAGTTTATTTACCATCTTATACACAGTATCGCTAAAGCAAATGATTTGCACAAATCCCGGCGACGTTTGCACATTCCCGGCAAAATTGAACTTTTGCACAATTTAACGGCGTCATGTTTGCACATTTTCCGGCGTTTCACATTTCCCGGCGAGACGTTTGCACATTTCCCGGCGTTTGCACATTTGCTTCCTGGCTCCACAGCCATGTCATCAGTTCGTACATGTGTAATGTTGTTGTTGTTGTTGTTGTTGTTGTTGTTGTTGTTGTTGTTGTTGTTGTTGTTGTTGTTGTTGAGTGACTCACTCAATGCCCTTCAAGCCATACGATCTCAAAGAGAAGAAAGCTCTGTTACAGAAATATTAAGATTCTGCACTAATCTATATTTTAAGGGAATATTAAGTAAGTTTGGAATGGATTCCTGGACAGTGTGGAATAACAGGGAATGTAGTGGTAGATTAAGCAGCAAAAAAGGCTCTACAAAATGTTTTTTATACAAGTGAATAACAAGTTGAATACATATGAATTTAATAAACTGTTGAAAATGTATATTGAAAATATATCATATTACAAAATGGCAAACTAAATGGGAGGAGACAAACTCCCCCCTCAAATGTGTTCAACGAAAGGTTTCTCAGACCTATTTATGCACTTTGAATGATAGAAGGGCTGAGAAAATTACCTCAGTATGGGGAACTTAGGTTTAAATGACAATTTTGTTTAAAATAAACCAACATGTGAATATTGTATAAACGTCTCAGAAACAGCTGATCATTTTCTTATGTTCTGCCCCAGATAATACCCAGATCTATGATGTTGGCTGAAACAAAAAATTCATGAGAACAGCATTCAAAGCTTATTAATTTCATCTAACTCAGTATACCAAAGAGCTCTTGTGTTAATGTTAAAAGATCACAAAGATTTTAGATAAACTTTCGTGCATGTTATGAGTGTACACAGTTGTACTACCTCTGCCTCGAGGTATTCTGAAGAGGCAATTCATGCGCACCACAGCCCAGAGATTGCTTACTTTACTCAAGAATTTGCATGAGATTATTATGTATATATTTGTATCTTATTAATATTGTTTGTTTGTTCTGTTTGGCTTTGAATCGGACCAATTGAGGTTCCTGTGTTGGTAAGCATCGGACTCTACAGCCTGTATATCGGAGGGGCTTAGGCCGTTAATAACGGCTGAGAATTCTGCTCGAGACAATGAGCCGGATGGCCTGAAGATATAATACTTTAAGCAGGCAAATAGACGTACCGACAGCTGACCAAGGATTCTCATTCCAATATTTTCTTTTTTGTGAAAGAAAAAAAAATGATCAAAAGAAAAAGAAATACATTGAGCAGTATTTGGCGTATTCTAAAGAGAATGGAAAACGCCACTAAACACTAAACACAAAACAACGACAACAACAACAACAACAACAACAACAACAACAACAGTGATCGCTGGACCGAGACGCGTCGCCTGCGGCCCCTCCGGCCGTGTTCGTTAACGTTGTTGTTGTTGTTTTTTGGTTTTAATGGCGTGTATTACTCACATTGAGTATTTACGCCAAGATTGAGTACATGTATTTAAGGTGTTGTTGTTGTTGTTTTTATATTTTGAGGCGCGTCATTCAAATATGAATATTTACGCCTTTATCTTTATAATATGATTATTTTACATATAATTAATTTTAAAAATAATAAAAGCTTTTTACAATTATTTTTATGCGCGCTATATGTCTGCTGTTATACGGTTGGGGCAAATAAGTTCTGGTGCATGCTGATAGCAAACTCTGATCAGCCCGGCTCGTTACATTGAGCAGGCTTCTCGGTCTTGCTGTCGCGCAATTAGTCTCGATTCAGACACACATAGGATATAAGCCCAGACGGCATTGGCTATAACAAGATCGTAGGGGTGCAATAACGGACCATGATGGGTGATGACAGTCTGTTTTAGAATCTCCAAAATTGCGGCAATAATGCAGCGAAATTAATTTGAATTTGTGTTCCTTGTAAAAGAAAAAAAAATAGTATAGATTTTAGTAGGTATTAGGCGTAAATATTCATAACTGAATGACACACGCCTTTAAACTAAAATGACAACAACAACAACAGTACGACATTAAAGGACAAGTTCACCTTCATAAACATAAGGATTGAGAGAATCTAATAGCAATATTAGTAGAACACATCATTGAAAGTTTGAGGAAAATCAAACAATCCGTTCAAAAATTATGAATTTTTGAAGTTTTTATGCAGTCACCGCTGGATGAGAAGACTTCTGCAGCGTATGATGTCACATGAGTACAACAATGTAAAGAAAATATAAAGAGAATTTCACAAAATTTCATCTTTTGAAAAAAGTACACATTCCCCTGACTTGTTACTGACATATGTTATGGGTAATATTATTTCCCCTGCCTTTAGAAAGAGGCAAGTCAAGTGCTCTTTTATTATACGAAAAAAGTGAAAATATGTTGAATTTTCTTTACATTTTCTTTATACTGTTGTACGCATATGACATCACAAGCTGTAGTAGTCTCCTCATCCAGCAGTTCCAACACAAAAATTTTAAAAATTCATAACTTTTGCATCTATTGTCTAATTTTCCTCAAACTTTCACTGATGTGTTCTACTAATATTGCTGCATTCTCTCAATCCTTATGTTTGTGAAGGTTAACTTGTCCTTTAACGATCTTTGCTGTTTAGTGCAAGTGCGCTTCTATTTTTGATAGTATAACCAAAGAGGTTAACCTCTTTGGATAGTACTCTATGCTCTTTGGTACACATCACGGTGCGCGAGAAGCAGTTGAACGAGAGGTCCAGATATCTACAACTGTAACTGTTAGTACTGTCTCTTGTAAAGGTTCAACGCAGATTTGTCTCGTAGTTGAAACACTCAGATGTACTTCATCTCATTGAATATAATTTCTCTTCATGTTCTAACGTTACCAATACTGTAAACTGACCCATACCAACCTAAGGAGCTAGTACCTCCTAGACAGAAAGATCCGTCTGTCCGAAGGAGTCTTTTATTTTTTTGACGTTATCACTCTCCTCAAGCCAGACCCAGTCTCCGCAGAACATTTCCCCGACGACCAGATACAGACCGATCTTTCGGTCAAGTACCTCCTTGCCCATGCATATACTAGACAGAAGGTTGTCTCCCGTCCTACTACAGAGCGCTCGGGTTCTCCTTTGGATGGATCTACGGTTATAAGTTTCAAGTTTAATACTTAAACAAGTTTCAAGTTTCTTTATTTCACCAAAGCAAAGAAGATATTAAAAAACAAACAAACACATACAACAACATTAGAAAACAATTACAAACATATCAGTTAAACAGTGTAAAAAGAAATGCTATAGTAGGCAGCAGCCAGATAGGAAATGTCCCTTGATTTCGGCTGACCTAAAAACCTTCGTTAAATGTCTGTTACCAATGTGTTCGAAGCAAGTAAAACATAAGAACAGGACAAGACTAAGACATGACAATCAACATACAATGACAAATAACAAATACCTTATGTCTCATAACATAAAGGATTAAAAACTGATGCTCTTAACTTAAATGAGTTTGGTTGTAATTATTGAGGAGAATTTTTTTATAACTAGATTTAAATATATTCAAAGAGTTAGCATTGCGTATACAAAGGGGAGAGAATTCCACAGAATAGGACTCCTGTAAAGAATAGATCGTTGATAGAAAGATGTACGAGATAAAGGTATAATAGGTGAAAATCACTCGCGGTTCGCGTATTGTAATTATGAATTTGATTATTGTATGTGAAAAAATCCAAGAGAGTTTTTGGTAATAAAAGATTCTTACATAAATACATAAAAATCCCCACTTGATATTTATACATATCATTCAATTGCAATATTTTCAGGGATAAAAAAAGTGGTGGGGTATGGGCAAGATAAGAGGCATGGGAAATGATTCGTATTGCACGTTTTTGAAGCACTAAAAGTCTTTGAATATGACATTCATGAGCATTACCCCAAACAGTTGTTTTATTCCATAATACAAATAAGGTAAAAGTATAAATTGATTTTAAAACAGACTTCGGGAGAAAACTAAGTTTATATATTACACCAATATTTTTTGATAATTTATTACAAACATAATTAATATGATTAGACCAATTCAACTTATTGTCTACAAAAACTCCAAGAAATTTCAGTGAAGAAGCCTGCGTGATTTGAGAACCACGCATGTTAATAGATAGTGTCAATGCTACATTTTTTCTTTGTAAATGTCATAAAATTAGTTTTTTATATATTAATTAGTAATTTATTTATTCGTAGCCAACTTGTAACATATTGCAATTCCTTATTAAAAACCTCTTGTAAAGAATCCATATCATCATGAGACAAAAATATGCTTGTGTCATCGGCAAATAAAATACATTGTAATAATTATATTAGAAACATTTGGCAAATCATTTATATACAAAAGAAATAAAATAGGCCCAAGGATCGATCTCTGGGGCACTCCACATTTTATGTTTTTATATTCAGAAACATTCTTATAAATTGATACAAACTGCCTACGATTACTCAAATAACTTTTAAACAAATTTAAAATAAATTACCTGTGGTTATCGTACCGCACGTCGGACAAATTTTCAGAACGATAGGGAGTCAATGTTTATGTCTAATAATGCAATGCGATGTTTACATTTACACCAAGGACGCTTAAAGGGGCATAGTCCCGGTAGTGTAGAGGGCGCTGTTGATGATACTGCCGATCACCGTTAGCATTAATACGAAGATTACCGAAGTTGAGCTGTCATCAAGAGTAAAGTGCGTAGGTGTTGCTAAGTAACGTTGCCTTCGTTGTCTTCTCTGCGCATCGCGCAGTCTCTAGTAATGCCAGGGTGCGTGCATATGTGCTTGTTATTATGACATCACAAAAGAAGTTTGCTAAAGCTGTCATCCCCGAATCATGAGCCGAACTGTGATCGGACCACTGACTACAGTGGATCGGACTTCTTCGCCCGACTTCGGACTCGGAGAAGTGGGCCAAAGCGTAAGCGCTAAAGAGGAGTCGATAGCGTAGGTCTCTGTAGGAAACTTGCGCCGTGCGCCCGCGTACGCATTTGACTAAAACACCGGGACCATGCACCTTTAACTAATAAGACACGAAAGTGCGCGCTAATCCTGTACAAAACAAATGGACAGTGCGCGGTCCTCATGCGTATTATGCGCATCACCTGAGACCACTCAGTTAAAGGGGCATAATCCCGATAGTGTAGAGGGTGCTGTTGATGATACCACGGTACTGCCGATCACCGTTAGCATTGATACGAAGATTACCGAAGTTGAACTGTCATCAAGAGTAAAGTGCGTAGCTGTTGCTAAGTAACGTTGCCTGCGTTGTCTTCTCTGCGCATCGCGCAGTCTGTAGTAATGCCAGGGTGGGTGCATATGTGCTTGTTATTATGACATCACAAAAGAAGTTTGCTAAAGCTCTCATCCCCGTCAGCCGAATCATGAGCCGAACTGTGATCCGACCATTGACTACCGTGAATCGGAATTCTTTGGACTCGGGAAAGTGGGCCAAAGCGTAAGCGCCAAAGAGGAGTCGATAGCGTAGGTCTCTATAGGAAACTTGCGCCGTGCGCCCGCATACGCGTTTGACTAAAACACCGGGACCATGCCCCTTTTACTTCAAAGACAGCGCGTCTCAGGCGATGTGCGTCTTTGCCTGAGACGCGCTGTCTTCGAAGATGTTGTTGTTTGTTTGCAAGCGTCTTTGATTGGGAGATCATGTTGTTGCCAAATTTTTACCTCCACGAAATAATTCTTATTAGTGGAGCGGCATAGCCGAACAATTGTGCATTTTGTGATAAAAGCACCAAATTTCGTACACAGGTTGACAATCACGTTCAGATTAAATTTAGATATTGGGCCATCGCAGAGCGGGTTGATAGCGCCCTCAACGTCCATGGCAGCCATTTTTCAAAATGGCTGCCATAAATGCCATGTTTTTGCAAAATTTGCTAATTTTAGGAGAGAAAAGTCACTAAGATTTGGGTTACAAATGGGAAATTACATTCCAAATAAATCTAGATATTGGGCCATCGGAAATAGCGCCCTCAACGGCCATGGCAGCAATTTTTCAAAATGGCCACCATAAATGCCATTTTTTCAAAATATTTGCTAACTTCAAAAGGGAAAGCCAGTACAATTTTGCAAACAAGTGGGAAATTACATTCAAAATGAATTTAAATATTTGGCCAGTGTTAATTGCGCCCTCAACGTCCATGACAGTCATTTTTCAAAATGGTTGTCTAATGTGCCACTTCTTCAATGATTTTTCAAATTTCAGAAGGGAAAAGTTAATAAGATTTTGCCCATAAATGTTAATTACATTAAAAATAAATCTAGATATTGGGCCATCAGAAATTGCGCCCTCAACGGCCATCGTAGCCATTTTTTCAAAATGGCTACCATAAATGCCATTTTTTGTTAAAAAATGCAAATTTCAGAAGGGAAAGCCATTTTTTTTTCTTTTTTGCAAACAAGCGGGAAATTACAACCAAAATAAATCCAGATATTGGGCAATTGAAAATTGCGCTCTCAATGGCTATGGCAGCCATTCATTTTTTTAAATGGGCACCATAAGTGCCACTTTTTCATTTTAAAAAAAATGCTAATTTCAAAACAAAAATTCAATGACATTTTGGTTATAAATGGGAAATGACATTTAAGATAAATCTCGATATTGGGCCATCGGAAATTGAGCCCTCAATGGTCATGACAGCCATTTTTCAAAATAGCCGCCATAAATGCTATATTTTCGAAAAGATTTACTAAAATCAGAAGGGAAGGGAAAGCCAACGAGATTTTGCAAACAGGTGGGAAATAACATTCAAAAGTAAACTCAAAATTAGGCCATCGCAAATTGCCCCCTCAATGGCCATTCCAGCCATTTTTCAAAATGGCCACCATGAATGTCTTTTTTTCGTAAAGTGTTGCAGACGTCAATCAGAATTTCCACAAAGGTGGAAAATTACATTCAAACTGAATTTGATAATAGGCCATCCAAAAGTGCACCCTCAACAGCCATAGCAGCCAAGTTTCAAAACAGCTGCCATGGATACCCCCCCCCCCCTTTTTTTGGCAAAAATTTCCTGATGTCAGAGGGAAAAGTCAATAAGACTTTGCAAACAAGTTCAAAATTGTGCTAAAAAACACATTTAAGTATAAGGTCTTCTTAGAAGGCGCCCTGAAGGGTCATGGTGACCGCCTTTTTTGTGTGGAAAGATTTGCTAATTTCAGAGAGAAAATCAATGAAATTTGTACACATGTTGAAAATCACATTCAACAGAAAATAATTATGACCAATTATGACCATGGCAGCCATTTTCCAAATGGCCGCTATAGATGCTATTTGTTTCTTGAAAATATGATAATGCCAGAAGAAGACAATTCAATTTCTTGTGCAAATTAACAAAAGACATTCAAATAAATTCAAGTTTGAATTTCAATTTGAATTTGAAATGAAGATATCAAGCCACCATATAAACATCGTCCCCAACGGCTATGGCAGCTCTTTGTCAAAATGGCTTCCACACACTCCTTTTGTTTTATTTGCTTATTCCAGAAGGAGAAAGCAATGTAATCCTGCTAAACAGCCATTATATCTAATGCAATCTGGTATTCAAAGAAATCTAAATTTACAAAAAGGTTTCATTGATGGGTTCTAAATTCGTTTTCAGTTTAGTTCTAATTGCAGTATTTCGCTTGTGACGGCTAACAGTATGGATATCAAAGGTATGTGCTTTTATGGAAGCATAGCAAGTAAATAAACTTTTTTCGTAAAATGACAGGCCATTTTCTCGTATCTGTCTTAAGAATATTTAGGAAATTACATTTTAGAACAGATGCACGTCATATAGTGCCATATATGATATGGCGTTACTGTCAAAGTTAATACATGGCGCCATTATCCCTGGATATTCATATTACTCTTTTTCGGAAATTGTTCATGTTTGCCACCTAAAATATGCGTTCATCATTGGTGAGATATAATCGCTAAGCATTTGCCTTGTTTATTTTAGTTGTTCCTCAAACGATTTCTTTAACACCATATTTCAAATTATATAATGTCTCTGTGAGTATTGTACTGTCTTCTCCTTCTGAAGTTAAGCAAATTTTCAAGACAAAAAAGAAAAAGAGTGTATTGTAGCCATTTTGACAAATAGCTGAAATAGTCACTGAGAACACAGCTTATGATGGCTCAATGTCTAAACTTCTTTGTATGTAATTGTCACCTTGCGCAAAAAAAAAAAAGTTTATTGTCTTCTTCCGGCATTAGGACATCTTCATAAAAGAAAAATGGCATCTATGACAGCCATTTTGGTAAATGGCTGCAATTACCGTTATTAGCAATTTTTTCTTCTTGAAAATTTGCGAAGGAACAATTTCTAGACTTAATGCAATCTAGATATATATTTTTGATTTTAAACATGATTTTCAATTTATGTACACATTTGTTGATTTTTCTTTCTGAAATTACCATTTTCTAAAACAAAACGATCATGACAATGGCAGCCATTTTGGAATATGGCGGCCATGGCCGTTGAGGCCAGTATCATAATAATCTAATACAAATACTTATTTCAAACATAATTTTCAAATTGTGTGCAAAATCTTATCGACTTTTCCTTTTGTGAAATCAGGAAATAAAAAATAATGGAATCCATAGTGGCCATTTTGAAAAATGGCTGAATGGCCATTAAGGGCACTATTAACAATGGTGTAATACATAGGATCAACATATATTTCAAACGAAATTTTCAAATTGAGTGCAAGATCTTATTGACTTTTCCTTCTGGAATTAGTAAATTCAGAGAAAAAGGTGGTATTTATGGCAGCCAATTTTAAACATGGTCGCCATTGGCGTTGAGGGCACAATTTGCGATGGCCCAACATCTAAATTTATTTTGAATTTTATTTCCCACTCGTTTGCAAAATCTTATTGATTTTCCCTTCTAGAATTTTTTAATTTTTTTGCAAAATATTGCATTTATGGCGACCATTTTGAAGAAATGGCTGCCATGACCGTTAGGGGGCGCAATTTGCGATGGCCCAATATCTACATTTATTTCAACTGTTATATCCCACTCGTTTGCAAAATCTTATTGATTTTCCTTTCTGAAATTTGTAACATTTTACGAAAACTGGCATCTATGGCGGCCATTTTCAAAAAATGGCTGCCATGGCCGTTGAGGGCGCAATTTGCGATGGCCCAATATCTAAATTTAATTTTGAATGTTATTTCCCACTCGTTTGCAAAATATTATTGATTTTCCCTTGTGAAATTTGTAAAATTTTATGAAAATTGGCATTTGTGGCAGCCATTTTGAAAAATCCTTGCTATGGCCGTTGAGGGGGCAATTTGCGATGGCCCAATATCTGAATATATTTTGAATCTTATTTCCCACTCGTTTGCAAAATCTTATTGATTTTCCCTTCTGAAATTTTTAATTTTTTGCGAAAAATGGCATTTATGGTGGCCATTTTGAAAAAAGGCTGCAATGGCCGTTGAGGGTGCAATTTACGGTGGCCCAATATCTAAATTTCTTTTGAATGTTATTTCCCGCTCGTTTGCAAAATCTTATTGATTTTCCCTTCTGAAATTTGTAAATTTTTACGAAAAATGGAATTCATGGCGGCCATTTTGACAAATGGCTGCCATGGCCGTTGAGGGCGCAATTTGCGGTGGCCCAATATCTAAATTTCTTTTGAATGTTATTTCCCGCTCGTTTGCAAAATCTGATTGATTTTCCCTTCTGAAATTTTTAATTTTTTGCGAAAAATGGCATTTATGGTGGCCATTTTGAAAAAAGGCTGCAATGGCCGTTGAGGGTGCAATTTGCGGTGGCCCAATATCTAAATTTCTTTTGAATGTTATTTCCCGCTCGTTTGCAAAATCTTATTGATTTTCCCTTCTGAAATTTGTAAATTTTTACGAAAAATGGAATTCATGGCGGCCATTTTGAAAAATGGCTGCCATGGCCGTTGAGGGTGCAATTTGCGGTGGCCCAATATCTAAATTTCTTTTGAATGTTATTTCCCGCTCGTTTGCAAAATCTTATTGATTTTCCCTTCTGAAATTTGTAACTTTTTACGAAAAATGGAATTCATGGTGGCCATTTTGAAAAAAGGCTGCAATGGCCGTTGAGGGTGCAATTTGCGGTGGCCCAATATCTAAATTTCTTTTGAATGTTATTTCCCGCTCGTTTGCAAAATCTTATTGATTTTCCCTTCTGAAATTTGTAAATTTTTACGAAAAATGGAATTCATGGTGGCCATTTTGAAAAATGGCTGCCATGGCCGTTGAGGGCGCTATTTACGATGGCCCAATATCTGAAATTATTTCAAATGTAATTGTCAACATGTGTGTGTAATTTGGTGCTTTTGTCATAAAATGCAAGCGGCATAGCTTGAAAAATTAGAGGAATTGTGCATTTTATGATAAAAGCACCAAATTTCACACACATGTTGACAATTACATTTGAAATAAATTCAGATATTGGGCCATCGTAAATAGCGCCCTCAACGGCCATGGCAGCCATCTTTCAAAATGGCCGCCATGAATTCCATTTTTCGTAAAAATTTACAAATTTCAGAAGGGAAAATCAATCAGATTTTGCAAACGAGCGGGAAATAACATTCAAAAGAAATTTAGATATTGGGCCACCGCAAATTGCGCCCTCAACGGCCATGGCAACCATTTTTCAAAATGGCCGCCATAAATTCCATTTTTCGTAAAAATTTACAAATTTCAGAAGGGAAAATGAATAAGATTTTGCAAACGAGCGGGAAATAAGATTCAAAATATATTCAGATATTGGGCCATCGCAAATTGCCCCGTCAACGGCCATAGCAAGGATTTTTCAAAATGGCTGCCACAAATGCCAATTTTCATAAAATTTTACAAATTTCACAAGGGAAAATCAATAATATTTTGATATTTTGCAAACGAGTGGGAAATAACATCAAAATAAATCTAAATATTGGGCCATCGCAAATTGCGCCCTCAACGGCCATGGCAGCCATTTTTTGAAAATGGCCGCCATAGATGCCAGTTTTCGTAAAATGTTACAAATTTCAGAAAGGAAAATCAATAAGATTTTGCAAACGAGTGGGATATAACAGTTGAAATAAATGTAGATATTGGGCCATCGCAAATTGCGCCCCCTAACGGTCATGGCAGCCATTACTTCAAAAATGGTCGCCATAAATGCAATAATTTGCAAAAAAAATTAAAAATTTCAGAAGGGAAAATCAACAAGATTTTGCAAACGACTGGGAAATAAAATTCAAAATAAATTTAGATGTTGGGCCATCGCAAATTGTGCCCTCAACGCCAATGGCGACCATGTCTAAAATTGGCTGCCATAAATATCACCTTTTTCTCTGAATTTACTAATTCCAGAAGGAAAAGTCAATAAGATCTTACACTCAATTTGAAAATTTCGTTTGAAATATATCTTGAATCTATGTATTACATCATTGTTAATAGTGCCCTTAATGGCCATTGCAGCCATTTTTGAAAATGGCCACTATGGATTCCATTGTTTTTTATTTCCTGATTTCACAAAAGGAAAAGTCAATAAGATTTTGCACACAATTTGAAAATTATGTTTGAAATAAGTATTTGTATTAGATTATTATGATACTGGCCTCAACGGCCATGGCCGCCATATTCCAAAATGGCTGCCATTGTCGTGATCGTTTTGTTTTAAAAAATGGTAATTTCAGAAAGAAAAATCAACAAATGTGTACATAAATTGAAAATCATGTTTAAAATCAAAAATATATATCTAGATTGCATTAAGTCTAGAAATTGTTCCTTCGCAAATTTTCAAGAAGAAAAAATTGCTAATAATGGTAATTGCAGCCATTTGCCAAAATGGCTGTCATAGATGCCATTTTTCTTTTATGAAGATGTCCTAATGCCGGAAGAAGACAATAAACTTTTTTTTTTTGCGCAAGGTGACAATTACATACAAAGAAGTTTAGACATTGAGCCATCATAAGCTGTGTTCTCAGTGGCTATTTCAGCTATTTGTCAAAATGGCTACAATACACTCTTTTTCTTTTTTGTCTTGAAAATTTGCTTAACTTCAGAAGGAGAAGACAGTACAATACTCACAGAGACATTATATAATTTGAAATATAGTGTTAAAGAAATCGTTTGAGGAACAACTAAAATAAACAAGGCAAATGCTTAGCGATTATATCTCACCATTGATGAATGCGTATTTTAGGTGGCAAACATGAACAATTTCCGAAAGAGAGTAATATGAATATCCAGGGATAATGGCGCCATGTATTAACTTTGACAGTAATGCCATATCATATATGGCACTATATGACGTGCATCTATTCTAAAATGTAATTTCCTAAATATTCTTAAGACAGATACGAGAAAATGGCCTGTCATTTTACGAAAAAAGTTAATTTACTTGCTATGCTTCCATAAAAACACATACCTTTGATATCCATACTGTTAGCCGTCACAAGTGAAATACTGCAATTAGAACTAAACTGAAAACGAATTTAGAACTAACCCATCAATGAAACCTTTTTGTAAATTTAGATTTCTTTGAATACCAGATTGCATTAGATATAATGGCTGTTTAGCAGAATTATATTGCTTTCTCCTTCTGGAATAAGCAAATAAAACAAAAGGAGTGTGTGGAAGCCATTTTGACAAAGAGCTGCCATAGCCGTTGGGGACGATGTTTAGATGGTGGCTTGATATCTTCATTTCAAATTCAAATTGAAATTCAAACTTGAATTTATTTGAATGTCTTTTGTTAATTTGCACAAGAAATTGAATTGTCTTCTTCTGGCATTATCATATTTTCAAGAAATAAATAGCATCTATAGCGGCCATTTGGAAAATGGCTGCCATGGTCATTGATGGTGCCGGTTGTAATGACCTCATAATTATTATCTTTTGAATATGATTTTCAACATATGTACAAATTTCATTGATTTTCTCTCTGAAATTAGCAAATCTTTCCACACAAAAAAAGGCGGTCACCATGACCCTTCAGGGCGCCTTCTAAGAAGACCTTATACTTAAATGTATTTTTTAGCACAATTTTGAACTTGTTTGCAAAGTCTTATTGACTTTTCCCTCTGACATCAGAAAATTTTTGCCAAAAATGGCGGGGGGGGGCATCCATGGCAGCTGTTTTGAAACTTGGTTGCTATGGCTGTTGAGGGTGCACTTTTGGATGGCCTATTATCAAATTCAGTTTGAATGTAATTTTCCACCTTTGTGGAAATTCTGATTGACGTCTGCAACACTTTACGAAAAAAAGACATTCTGGTGGCCATTTTGAAAAATGGCTGGAATGGCCATTGAGGGGGCAATTTGCGATGGCCTAATTTTGAGTTTACTTTTGAATGTTATTTCCCACCTGTTTGCAAAATCTTGTTGGCTTTCCCTTCCCTTCTGATTTTAGTAAATCTTTTCGAAAATATAGCATTTATGGCGGCTATTTTGAAAAATGGCTGTCATGACCGTTGAGGGCTCAATTTCCGATGGCCCAATATCGAGATTTATCTTAAATGTCATTTCCCATTTATAACCAAAATTTCATTGACTTTTTGTTTTGAAATTAGCATTTTTTTAAATGAAAAAGTGGCACTTATGGTGCCCATTTAAAAAAATGAATGGCTGCCATAGCCATTGAGAGCGCAATTTTCAATTGCCCAATATCTGGATTTATTTTGGTTGTAATTTCCCGCTTGTTTGCAAAAAAGAAAAAAAAATGGCTTTCCCTTCTGAAATTTGCATTTTTTAACAAAAAATGGCATTTATGGTGGCCATTTTGAAAAAAATGGCTACCATGGCCGTTGAGGGCGCAATTTCTGATGGCCCAATATCTAGATTTATTTTAATGTAATCAACATTTATGGGCAAAATCTTATTAACTTTCCCTTCTGAAATTTGAAAAATCATTGAAGAAGTGGCACATTAGACAACCATTTTGAAAAATGGCTGTCATGGACGTTGAGGGCGCAATTAACACTGGCCAAATATTTAAATTTATTTTGAATGTAATTTCCCCCTTGTTTGCAAAATAGTACTAGCTTTCCCTTCTGAAGTTAGCAAATATTTTGAAAAAATGGCATTTATGGCGGCCATTTTGAAAAATTGCTGCCATGGCCGTTGAGGGCGCTATTTCCGATGGCCCAATATCTAGATTTATTTTGAATGTAATTTCCCATTTGTAACCAAAATCTTAGTGACTTTTCTCTCCTAAAATTAGCAAATTTTGCAAAAACATGGCATTTATGGCAGCCATTTTGAAAAATGGCTGCCATGGACGTTGAGAGCGCTAACAACCCGCTCTGCGATGGCCCAATATCTAAATTTAATCTGAACGTGATTGTCAACCTGTGTACGAAATTTGGTGCTTTTATCACAAAATGCACAATTGTTCGGCTATGCCGCTCCACTATTTACACCGAAGAGTATAGAAGCGCACTGCGTGCGCTCTATACAGTACTCTTTTGTTTACACCCGAAAATCGCCACCCGGCATACACGCACGTACGTCGCGTCGTCCATTTGCGTTCAGCAGGCAGGGGGGACCGGGAACAAATCCAGGACCGAGTACGAGAGCTCGAGAGTCGGAGCGGAGTAGAAGCTTTTTTGTGTTGTGCATTCTGAGAGTAGCAACGGTCGTTCTTTCTTTTTATCGAAGTTTATCGAAGTTTTCGTAAGTATCAATGACTTAAATGTCTGTTATTATTGATATCATCTGTGCCCAAAACCCAATTTACGAATAGAGTGTAGTCTCCACTCTTGACCGAAAGATAGAGTCTGCATCATCGCGGATATGTTCGGCGGAGACTACGTTTGGCGTCTCGCTGAATCCCGTGGCCACCGCGCCGGAGCTAGGGGGATCGTAAACAGTGAAAGTCAGACTCTAACGTTAAGGGTGGTATTCTGAAATTTCTTCCTAAGTCAAGATTTTTTCCAAAGCGGTATTCTGAAAATCTTCCTAAGTTTCTTCCTAAGTGTTTCCTAACTTTTTTCCTAAACTTAGGAAAAAACTTAGGAAGAAATGCAATGAATGAGGATATTAAGATATAAATGCAAAATTCTAACTTAAAGGCCCTAACGTTAGGCTTTAGGGAGAAGTTGGTATTCTAACAGATGTTAGAATGCACTGTCACAGAGACTCCAACCCCAAGCATCCTGATCTGGAGATTCTCCCGCCTGAACCCCTCGCAAACAGGAGACTCCAACTTGATGTGAAGTGGGAAGTCCCCTGGGTCATTATAGGGTTCTATAGATGCTCTCTCGCGCTATCTCAGGCTTATTTTCAACATACGATGGCACTATAAAGTAAGTAATAATTCAATTAATCAAATCATATATTTTAGCGTAATAAAACTTCATTTCATATATCATGTGCAGATGCTAGACATATGCATGTGCATTATGAAATTGACTGGCATCTACATAGCCATACAAGCGGGAGACACAGAGCCAGGGCAGGAGAAATTTAATCTCCCCTTATAAGTAACCCCGGGGGCACCCCTTATAAGGAGTCTCCACGCTTTTTTGCAATGCAACGCGAAAATGAAAGGACTGCGGCAATTCGCTTGATTATGTCCATAAAGCTTCACAAGTTTCCTAGTTACTCACGAAATTTGAGCAAAATCGGTTTGAGGCATCATATCTAAAATCATGGATTTAAATGCGATGTCAAACGACCCATGCGAATGCTGAAATGCGAGCGATTACTGGCGTGAGTGTCGCCAGTCGCGGCGGGGCGGCAATGCTTGAGTGCAGACGTGGCGACTGAGTACGTTACTCAGTCGCCACGTCTGCACTCAAGCATTGCCGCGCCGCCGCGCCTGGCGACACTCACGCCAGTAATCGCTCGCATTTCAGCATTCGCATGGGTCGTTTGACATCGCATTTAAATCCATGATTTTAGATATGATGCCTTAAACCGATTTTGCTCAAATTTTGTGAGTAACTAGGAAACTTGTGAAGCTTTATGGACATAATTAATCAAGCGAATTGCCACAGTCCTTTCATTTTCGCGTTGCATTGCAAAAAAGCGTGGAGACTCCTTATAAGGGGTGCCCCGGGGGTTACTTATAAGGGGGACGGGGTTACTTATAAGGGGGACAGGTTACTTATAAGGAGGGGCCCCCCTTGTGAGTGGGTTTCCCGAACTGATGTACTTTATAGATCTATGCGCAAAAGAAATGGGCATGAGAAAGGAACATGCTGCGCACACATGTAGGGGCCTATTGGCTAGACTTCCATATGTACCCTCCCCGCCCCCCCCCCCCCCGCTAAAATTATTTTAAAAAAGTAAGAAGAAAATATATATTTAGTCATAAAATACATTTATATCTTTGTATAAAGGTAGAAATAGTGGCAGAAATTAATAAAAACCTATAAAAATGTAATAGGCCCTATATCACGATTATGCCTGAAAAAGATGAATTCTGATGGTATGGTACCGGATTCTAATTGCTAGCGAATTAAATGTAACTTACAGTTCAAAGACTGATGCGATGGATGGACACCGTACTTTGCTGTGTGTATGCGTTTGCATGTACGTCACTCGGTTGAAGGTAACTACATGTGTAGCCCTTAATTTAACTCACTACAATTATTAGACAACTCGGCCGTGACCATGTACAGGTTTACGGTCAGGGTAAGGGTAACGTTGATCCCGCAGTCTTATAGGGTGACGCTGACCCCGGTATCCTAGGGAGACGCGGACCCCGGTGTCCAAGGGTTACACGGACCCCGGTGTCCTAGAGTTAGGGTTAGTGTTAGGGTAATGTTGATCCTGTAGTCCCTAGGGTTAGGCGGACCCCAGTGTCCTAGGGTGACGCGGACCCCTGAGTTATGTGATTCCCTGTGACATAGACTCTTATCCACCTATAAACCCTCTATGGTTTTCAAACAGTCAAAACTAGAAGAAGTCTGAGATCGGTCTGTTATGGGGTGAAACTTCATTTGCCGAGACTGCACCTATTATGCAAAACAATACAAGGCAGACAACTTGGAAGAAAGTATGTAAATAGAGCCATCTACGGCGAGCATAGAGCAGTTGATGCATTGTATATTTCTCAGGAATTACCTCTGTATCACAACTCATCGTGCAGCACGATCGTAAGCGCACTGGGCTCAGATACTCATGATAGTGAGTTCGAGACCCAGACCCGTCAGTAGTTTCGGCAAAATGTGTTCTCTGTCTATTATGTCATGTTTGTCATTTCAGATTCATTGCAAGAATTCCACTTGGAGATGGTGATCGTGAAAAGGAGAGACAGAAAGAAGGAGAAAGAGAGGGAGAGAAGGAAGAAGGGGACGTGTGAGAGGAGAGAAAAAATTTTTTTTGCCTTTTTTTCTCTTTTAGTAATAACCCCCCCCCCCCCCAAAAAAAAAGATACCACGCCCCATTTTTTACTCAACCCCCATCAAACTTTTCGCCCTCTTTTAGAATGTCGACGTAGAGCTGTTTTCACACAATTTTAGCTGGGGGTACATACAGTGTATGGAAGTCTTAAAGGAGAAAGAGAGGGAGAGGGAAGAGAGAGAAGGAAGAAGGGGACGTGTGAGAGGAGAGAAAACATTTTTTTCACTGTTTTCTTCTTTTAGGGCCTGGCCACACTGCCCAAAAGTCGCGTAAACGCATGAATCATGCAAGAAATTTGGTTGTGTGTGCTTGTCCATCGAGAATATTTGCTGATTTACGCGATGAAAATCACTGATGAATTGCGCAAGAACTACGGAAAGATCACGCAAAAATCACTTCCAAACTACGCACTTTCAGTGCATAGGCACGCAAAGGCCCCAAATAGGGCAAATTCGTGTGTGTGCGCGACGACTGAGGTCCACGGAAAACCACGCATAGTCTGCGCTTTATCACTAATGAACTGCGTATGAATCGCGCATGATTCGCACATGAATGCGATAGCGGCAACATTTTCACGAACGATCACTGATATTACACGCATATTTTGCGCATTGTTCGCGTAAGAACTATACAAACTACGCAAAAATTAGTAAAACAGGGCAATACTGCGTAAACTTTTATGCAAAGCCGAGTTTTGAGCTGCTCAAAACCTGGCCAAGGCCTGGTCACACTGCCCCAAAATCGCGTAAACACATGAATCACGTAACAAATTCGAGCCTTACGCTATACATGCGCGATTTGCGCATTTCATGAGTTTGTCTGACGTGAAACCTTCGTAGTTGTCAGCCGATGTGCGCCGGATCGGCGTTTTACGCGATTCCGGGTTTTGAGCAGCTCAAAACTCGGCTTCGCGTAAAAGTTTACGCATTATTACGCTGTTTTACGTAATTTTTGCGTAGTTTGTGTAGTTCTTACGCGAACAATGCATGAAATATGCGTGGAATATCAGTGATTGTTCGCAAAAATGTTGCCGCTATCGCATTCACCGACAACTTTCCACTGATGTTTAGCAGACATATGCATGTGCGCTTGTAACATACTACGTATCACTGAAAATCGGTAAAAAACAATTATTGGCGTATGTATCTCTAACAGAACACGTGAATAGAAAGCGCATGTAATATTTATGAAATACTGATGAATCCCTGATGTAACGACTCACGTATGATTGGCGCTATTTTAGTGATTTTTGCATGAAGAATGTGGGCGGGGATAAGGATGGCCTTATTTGCATTAAGTTCCTTGGAAGAAATTTCAGAATACCCATTCTGTCTTTCCTAGGCACTTCCTAACTTTCAAACTTAGGAAGAAAATTCGTAAGATTTTCAGAATACGGTACCATGAGTTTGTCTGACGTGGAACCTTCATAGTTGTCAGCCGATGTGCACCGGATCGGCGCTTTACGCGCCAGAATTCCTGTAGCTCAGATTAATATATGTGAAAATCTTTTTTTGTCTCTCGGCTTGTCGTCTCTGTAATAAAATCTTCAAAATGATGAATTTTCACGTCAAAATCAACATAACATGTTCTCACGGCAGCGCGCATGCAGCAGGACAGGCAATCATTGGATCTGAATGTAGCGATCCCATAGCGATCACAGCTACAGTAGTTTTTCCTATGGTATCTTTAAAAAGACATACTTTTTTTCCCTGTCCCTCAATTAGCTTGTCCCAAGTCTTGCGCAAGTAGTGGTATTGGTTGTTTATAAAGCAGTTAAAGAGAGTCCTGTTTACCTTTGGCAGCAGTGATTTTAAAAATGTTTAAGATATCATTTTTGAAGCATGTGTGTAGGTCAGCTGTATCACAAAACATTTTACCATATAAAATTTTAGCAATAAAGCCTAAAATATTAGGAGATATCACTGTTTTTCTCATTAAACCATAATTGTAGACGGTTTAGTCTGGAAACATTTTTATCATAACTATTGTTCACATTTTGTATATTTAACAATACTTAACATCCATTATACTGGTTCAAATTTTTACATTGGTTGTTTCTATCCCTAACTCACATTATAGAACTATTTTGAAGCACTCATGCTTGGTTTTTGTTTCATCTGCAAATGGTTAATTATACCTTTAATTGAGGTGTTGAGTGTTTCGTGTTGCATGTGTGGTGTGTGTTTGAATGATATATAAGAATAAAAGATTTGACTTTATGTCGATCTCAGAAAATAGCAAAATATGGAATTTGGTTGATTAGGTTTATTTAAGAGAAAAAGACAGGAGATAGGAGATACAGACAGAGAGAACAGAGCATATGGGGGGAGGGAAAAAGAGAAAGGACGGGAAAAGGAGGAATAGAAACTACAACGATACAGCACTGAAAGGCCAGAATAAAAATTATGAAAAAATACATTTATAGGATAGAAATAGCCTTAAAATGAAAAGGAAAAGAAAATAGGAAGGGAAGAAATAAGAGACAGATGGGTTCCAAAAAAAAAAAAGGAGGAAAGGATGCATTGAAAGTAAAAGGAGAGAAAGATTGAAAACTAAAGAAAAAAATGAATAGAGAAGGAAACAAATTTTATTGTACTAAAACAAAGGTAAGATAAACTTATTGATGAAGAACTTGGTGAAAAAATATTTGTTTGTTGGAGAGAAAAAAAAATGAATGTAGAGGAAGAGAAAGGTATAGACAAGTACTTAAAAAATGAAAGAAGAAAGATACAAGAATGCACAGCAGTTTTTTAATCATGTTCTTTATTTGAATTTCATTTAAATGCAACCAAAACCCCTAAAGAAATGTGGATTGAGTGAAAGCAACAACATTAGTAGAACACATCAGTGAAAGTTTGAGGAAAATCGGACAATCGATGCGAAGGTTATGAATTTTTAAAGTTTTGGTGTTGGAACCGCTGGATGAGGAGACTACTAGAGGTTATGACGTCATGTGTGGACAACAATATAAAGGAAATATAAAGGGAATTCCACAGAAATTCATTTTTCATGAAAATTACACACTCCACCAACTTGATACTGACATATTGTTAAAGGTACAGTTTACCATTGGGAGCAGTGATGTTTGAGTTATCACATTTGATGCATATGTGTAGGTCAGTTGTATCACAAAACATCCTACAAATACAAATTTTGCAGTAAAACCAAAGACATAAGGAAATATCGCTATTTTTATGCCCGCCGTCACGAAGTGGTGCCGGAGGCATTATGTTTTCGGGTTGTCCGTCCGTCCGTCCTTCCGTCCGTCCGTAATGAATTTTGTGGACAGGGTAACTATCAAAACCTTTTGAGGCATCCTAATGAAACTTGGCATGTATGTGTATTAGGGGGTGAAGTTGTGCCTATCAACTATTGGGTGCACATGCTCAAGGTCAAAGGTCAAAAGGTTGAGGTCAAATACATAAAATTTTACTATTTCCACCATATCTATGCAATGCCTGAAGACATTTTCTTGAAACTTATTGTAAACATGTATTACCCAATTAAGATTCTCTGGTGAAAGTTTGGGGTCATGAGGTCAAAGGTCAAAGGTCAAAAAGTCAAGTAAAAATATTAAAACTACCTTTTTTCTCTGAACCTTGGAAATTGTTCAAGGTATCTTCATGGAACATAGTATACATACATGTACTGACTGGCAGTGATTATCTAGAGAATTTTGGGGTCAAAGTCCAGATGAAAATGGTAACAATTTACTATTCAATACAGAAATTGCACTTTTTCTCCATACCTTGAAAATTACTCAATGCATAAACGTATGAATGGGTCAAAGTCAAGTTCAAGTCCTTAAATCCCAAATACATGCTCTCCTATTCATCCAATTAAACCTAGGTCATGGAAGGTGAATATTCAACACATTTGTGACAAACTTGTCATTCTAATATTTTGCCAATTTTGTGAAAATGTAATCACACATTGTCCACATATACTATTTAGACCTATTAGGAGAATCATGCATTATGGCGGAGGCATACCAGTCGCCATAGCGATATTTCTAGTTCTCTTTAAACCGCAACTGTAGACCGCTAGGTCTAGAAACACTTTTATTATACCCCCACCCACACTTGGACCCCGTTTACAGTGAGTGAAAGAGCCAGGCTCGGCCTTCATTTCACTGTAAACCCGCAAAAGGCCATATGCAGTACCAAAATCGGCCGCGCATTTGGCCAAGCTCTGGAGGTAGTCTCGTCTGCGGCCGATCCCGGCCTTTTCTCACTTTAAACGCAAACTGGGCCAAATGCGGTACCAAATTGCAACCGGCACACTCCCAACAATAGTCGTTTGTTTACGAGCAGAGCGGCACTACGACAAAATATTGGAAGGTTTGAATTAAAAGCCCAGGCAAAGTCCGCACAAAATTGCTGGGCTAAGTATTTTCAATTGAGGCCGGGCTCGGCCGCGACTCGGCCCAGGCTCGGCCCAGCCCTGCACTGAAACGGGGTCATAGTGTGAATGGGGGTACTGAGTACATAGGAATCACTCTGAGGTCGGGTGGCCGGGCTGTCGGTCGGTCCCTGTTGCAAATTCTTGTGGATCGAACTACTCTCTCATTTTTTGAGCAATCGAACCCAAATTTGACATGTGTGACCACTATCAAAAGAAGATGTGCAAGACCCCTTTCTTGTTAGTATCGCATAATGCGTTGCCTTGGTAATGGCATATTTTCATAAAAACTTGTGGATCTAACTACTCTCATTTTTTGAGCAATTAACCCCAAATTTGACATGTTTGACTGCTATCACAGAAAGATGAGCAAGACACCTTTTTTGTTACTATTGCCTAATGCATTGCCATGGCAATGGCAAATTTTTAAAAAAATGTTGCAAAATGTTGTGGATCAAACTGCTCTCTCATTTTCAAGCAATTGACCCCAAATTTGGCATGTATGCCTGCTATCAAAGGTGGATGTGCAAGACACATTCATTAGTATTGCATAATGCATTGCCATGGCAACGGCAAATTAAAAAAAATGCAAAGTGTGGATTGAACTCCTCTCATTTTTTGAGCAAGTAACCCCAAATTTGGCATGTTTAACCTCTATCAAAGGTAGATGTGCAAGACATCTTTTTTGTTAGTGTCTCATAATGCATTGCCATGACAACTGCATACCGTCTCAAAAACTTGTGGATCGAACTACTCTCTCATCTTTTTTCAGCAATTAACTCCAAATTTGGCATGCGTGACCACTATCAAAGGAAGATGTGCGCAACACCATTTTCGTTAGTATTGCATGATGCATTACAATGGCAACAGCACATTTTAAAGAAATCTAACAAAATGTTGTGGATTGAGCTACTCTCAGTTTTATCCCAATTCAGTTGAAATTTTGGATATATGATCAATGTAATGTGTAGTTGTGCAAAAATATTGTGGATTTAGCTAACTCCCTCAGTCTTTGAGCATATGGCTTAAAATTTGGCACACGTGACAGCAATGGTGCATAGATGTGCAAACTTAATCTTTCGTCATTGTTGAAAAATGTGTTGCCATGGTAACAGTGTATCCAGAATGAAAAATGTACAAAAATACTGTGGATTCAGGTATCTCACTCAGTCTTTGAGCACTTGGCTTGAAATTTGGTACATGTGACCGCTATAGTAGGTAGATATGCAAACTTTATCTTTCGTCATTGTTAAACAACGCATTGCCATGGTTAGCGGTTTTTTTCACTAAAAAGCATACAAAAATATTTTGGATTCAGCTTACTCCCTCAGTCTTGGCACATGTGACCACTATGGAACATAGATGTGCAAACTTAATCTTTTGTCATTGTTGAATGATGCGTTGCAATGGTAACAGCATATTTTGAATGAAAATCATTCAAAAATAGTGTGGATTCAGTTTACTCCTTCAGTCTTTGAGCATTTGGCTTGAAATTTGGCACATGTGACCATTATAGTATAAAGATGTGCAAACTTCACCTTTTGTCTTTGTTGAACAATGTGTTGCCGTGGAAATAGCATGTCTTGAATGAAAATCACACAAAAATGTTGGTTCAGCTAACTTTCAGTTTTTAAGCATTTGGCTTCAAATTTTGCACATGTAACCACTGTATTACCTAGATGTGCAAATATATATCTTTCATCATTGTACAAAAATGTGTTGCCATGGTAACATTTTGAATGAAATTATGCTCTGATATGAATTCCGCTAACTCTCACCTTTTGAGCATTTGACTTGAAATATGGCACATGCGACTGCTGTGATATAGTTATGCAAACTTCATTTTTTGTTAATGTCAAATATTGTGTTGCTATAGTAAAAACATTTTTAAATTAAAATCATAGAAATTACCGATTTGCTTATCTTACTCCCTCAGGTTTCGAACCCTTGACTTGAGATATGGTACATGTGACTATCAGTGAGCAAAATATACATTCATTCAATGTTGAACAATACATTGCCATGGTTTCTAGTTGGTTTTTTTTCGATAAAAAAGCATACAAAGTAATAACTAGTTGAGCTAACTCCCTCACTGTTACATGTAGGTAGGGGTATTAGTCACATTGAGTGATAGTTCTAGTAATAACTATTGTTCATATTTTGTATATTTAGCAATACTTAACATTGTCTACACTGATTCATATTTTTACGTTGGTTGTTTCCCTAACTCACATTTTAGAACTATTTGAAGCACTAAAGCTGGGTTTTTGTTTAATCTGCAAATGGTGAATAATGTCTTTGAGGGTAGTAAGTTTTCCTCCTGCTTTCTGAAAGGGGTAAGTCAAGTGCTCGCTTCATTACGCTCAGAAATGATTTTGTTTGTGTGTGTGTGTGTGTGTGTATGTGTGTGGAATTCCCTTTACATTTTCTTTATTGTTGTCCACACATGATATCATAACCTCTAGTAGTCTCCTCATCCAGCGTTTCCAACACCAAAACTTTAAAAATTCATAACTTTTGCATCGATTGTCCGAATTTTCCTCAAACTTTCACTGATGTGTTCTACCAAGGAGGTTGAAGAGATGGAGTAACAACAGAGTTATTCCCTTTTATCCATGTTCGAAGCCGCCGCTCAAAAATATTTGAAGCATGTGCCAAACAGGATCTGCCGAGCCGATGCGAAGACAATTGACTCGTGTCTCATTGCATAATCACCAGCCACTTTCAAAGGAAGATATGTCTTTGTGATGGTAATTACTTTTTGCCATCCCTTCTTATAAAAGCTAGGTGGTACAGACACAAGGATGCGTGAACAGAAATTGAGGAAAAAATGCTGAAATGAAGATGAAGATTACTCGACTGGGCATACGCGGGCACTAATCTGATGGTATCAATAAAGAATTATACTTGAAGATTATTACATGCTAGTTTCATTTGGGGAAATAAAGTCAAAAAGTGATAAAACCAGCTTTCCGGGATGGTACAGTTTTAAACGTTTTCACATAATACAGCTCTGATTTACACTTTTGCGCAAATTTCTGAATAGAATTGACTTTTGTTTTACATGCTGTATTATTAAGTGAAATTCAATTTCTTTTAATAAATAAGCAAAATATGGCCAACATTATGATAACGTTCAAAATTAATCTTCAGATTGCTCAGCAAGACGGCGGCTTGGAACATCGATCATCAAAGGCACAAGTGCACCTGTGGAATTCTTTTGTACATCAATAGAAATCTGACAACTGCTTCAATAATTACAGCCAGTTGGAACTCCATGTATAAAACCTCCTTGGTTCTACTAATGTTGTTACTTTCGCTCAATCCACATTTCTTTTTGGGTTTTGGTTGCATTTAAATGAAATTCAAATAAAGAACATGATTAAGAAGTGCTGTGCACTTTTGTATCTTTATTCTTTCATTTTCAAGTACTTGTATTAAATACATATCTTCTCTTCCTTCCTATTTATACTCTTTTATTCCTCCAACTTTGTTTTTTTCAATGTTTTTTCCTCTTATCCGTTCTGTTTCCTTGCTTACACCTTTCCCTTCCTCTACATTTAGTTTTTTTTTTTCCTCTCCAACAAACCAATATTTTTTTCACCAAGTTCTTCATCAATAAGTTTATCTTTCCTTTTTTTAGTACAATAAAATTTGTTTCCTTCTCTATTCGTCTTTTTCTTTAGTTTTCAATCTATCTCTACTTTTACTTTCAATGTATCCTTTCCTCCTTTCTTTTTGATTTTGTTCTTTATTTGAATTTCATTTAATATCAGCATAAACACACACACACACACACACATGCAAATATTACATTAAACAACAGAGATGCTAGGATTGTTCAGCACTAGCACTGTATGTAGGTACATTTTGTATAGTAGTCCATCTACTGTAGTCTAGGCGCTGGCAATCGTAGAATCATACCATGGCCACTGACGATAGATGGGTGGTAGCCACTGATGTACACTGCTGGGCACCGTCGAACCATGGGCCTAATATACATGAACTGTTCACTGCAGTCTTTCTTTGATGTAATAATCGTCGCCGACACCTGATTATGTGCATCTTAATGACTACATTCAGGTGTCTGGACAATCATGATTGTGTGATCATGTATTGTCACTCACAAAAGGATCGTTTCCCTCATTTCAGTCTTGTTTCGCTGATGTGCCTTTGTCAGATGGAAATATCTTTGAATAAATACAGGTGATGAGGAGCAGCAAACCTGAGATCATTACAAATTTTGTGTCAAAGATGGGTAATTGCTGATTCGCACATTTTCGCACACGCATAAGGCCTTGCCTAATAACAGGATATATCTGTTCTCTACCATTACTGTCCCTTCTTGCTCTGGAATAAGCTGCGGAAAAGTGAAATATTGAGATCACAGATGACAGTCATTCTGCCAAAATGTTAGCTTTCTTTTAAAAACTACCGGGTACCTGCTTCTCCCGAGCAAAATTGTTTGAGGCATGATTTCGTAACATGCACCACAACTGCACATTCACTGTACTTGATCTTTGTGAGTTATTTTCTTCTGCGCATATAGTTTTAAATTTCTCGAATCTCCGTCTTGTTCTTCTCCCAGCTTGCTGGCAGTGATGGTCATGGGATCAAAGCAGTGAAGCATGCTAAAAATGTCTTTGTGGCGCTTTTGAGATGAACGGGTGCATGAATTAATTAACGATACGATGAATGTCCGTGTGTATTTAATAGGTCCATGGTCGAACAAACAGGAACTCCATGCATGAGCCCTGATGGCAGGTTCAATACGTCAGTGTAGCCACAAACACGATACATTCAATAGCCAAGCCTTATGTGGTATGCTGGTAATGTTCAGTCAGGAGCACGATGTATGCTAGGTCAATGACATTACATGGAAGTCCCTGGTAGTGGTGTGTCATAGGAGTGACTCGTACTATCCGAGGTTGGGAATGTCCAACGTATTAAGCACAGTTCAATATAAATCCACCATTAAGATACTGGATAACTGCAGAACAAAAGACCTCCACAAGCAGAGCTAAACAAAACTTGTCTATACATGTACTACATAGACTGAGTAGTAGACTAGTATAGGCTAGAGAATCTCAAAAGTCAACTCAACTGACAACCCAAGACAAGTGTGCCTTACATAATGGGAGCACATGACAGGTCTGAGCAAAATTGAAATGTATAACAAGGTGTTCACTCCATGAAAGTTGCAGCAGGACTGCCTAAATTTGGGGGTCTGAAACTAATCTGGCAAGCTCCCAATGGCGACGAAGGCAAAACTATTTTGATTGGTTATAAAATACTGCATACATTATGTAACTGCAAAATAATTGGCTGGTATACGTACAGTAATATACAAATAGTGAATGGTCACGAGGTCTATGGTACAAGATTTCGCACGAGGTGAAAGATAGAGGCGCTCTATTCAACGAGGCGAAGCCGAGTTGAATAGTGCGCCTCATCTTTCACCGAGTGCGATATCTGGTTCCATTGCACGTGTAAAGACAATACACTATTTGTTTTATACAACACCTCGAACGTCAACAGATTCGGTACTCACAGATTCTTGAATTTAGCATAGAAATGGCAACCATTTTCCGTGAAAGACGAATGAGTAGCCTCACAGTCGCAGTCACCGTGTATGTACATGTACGTATGCAAAACGAAGTTAGTTGTTTACAAAAATGAGTGACAAAAATACGTGCTTGTTAGCGCGCTTGTAATTGTTGAGTGCGTGCGGCACATATTTGTTTATTGTGACATCAGAGCGCATGCAATGGAACATTTTGGTCAAACAAAATTGCGCTGCTGACAGCCAGAGCATGCAATGGAACTTTTCACTAAATGTCACGTGATGGGCAATCGACCAATCGGATAGCTACATTCTAAATATGTGTTGTATAATTATTCATAATTGCTTCATTAGCATACAAATCAGTTGACACTAACTTTTCAGACAGGAACTGACCTGAGCATCCAGGGTATGTCTAGCTTGCAAATAGATTGTGGTGGTAATTAACACACATAAGCAGCCATCTGCAGTACCGGTACCGGTAGGTGTTGAAAAGCTATGTACAATTGTATATGTGAAACCTACAGCAGTGTATAAGCACACTGCATTTCATGCTCTTAAGAGTTACAAAAAAAAAAAGCACTGCATATCTCTTAATGCATTATCATAATTATAGACAAATGTTGATCTGCTACATCAGTCCCTCGCTAGGCTAGATACAAAGTGGTGAAAAACCTCTGAGTGGCGACAAAAATCAAAACTGCATAGTCAACAATTGAAAAAAACAACAAACAATGTACATATTTGTATGTGTAGCGTCAAACATACAATACCCCATGCACACAATGTATAAAAGAGAATATAAGGACATATTTATACATGAGAATTGAATCAATTGTGGTTATGAAACTGCATGAGCACTAAACCACAACCTTTAAGGGAATGGCTAGTAACTGATCAGTGGGAATCAGTGGGAATGCTGGGGGATGATTGTTCCAATTCTTGTGGGATTCATTTAAGAGTACATTATATATCTATTGCTGTGTGAATATTATTTGCTTCAGAATGGTGTCATATTCAAGTAATGTGCAGTTTAATGCCCCGTCACTGTACTGGTACAGGCATGCTAACCTGGAAACATTAAACTGCACATTACTTGAATATGGGACCATTCTGAATCAAATAATTTTCACACAACAATAGATATATAAAGTATTCTTTAATAAATGAATCCCACAAGGATTGGAACAGTCATCTGCCAGCATTCCCACTGATTCCCACTGATTCCCACTGATCAGTTACTAGCCATCCCCTTTAAACAGGGAAAGTTTATCTCTTAAGAAAAAGAGAAAAAAATCAATGCATATTCATGTATTAAACACATTACACATAAGCAATTTGTACGAAACTCTTGGGGAAATGAACATGCCTTCCTGAACATGTCATTCGGGTTGGAGGTGAAGAGGCAGTGGCACGTGTAGGCAAAGACATTTTGGGAGGTTTGGGAGGGGAAAGGAGGGAAGTTGACCCTTGACTAGATATGACCACAGCATCTCGTGAAGAAACAGGCTGGTTCTCAGAGTCAGATGATGAAGGCTGTTCCAGATGGGCTACAGAGCTACCAAGTCTCACGCATTCTGAGTGAGACTCAAGCATTTAGGGGTCGTCTCACGATCTCACGCATGGCACCCATTTTTCTCACGCGTCGGGCAAAGTCGGCGATTTGGGGCCATAATAAGGAGCATAGCTCAGAGGATTAAAGTGGTAGTTACAATTGAAGGTATATTTTCCTTTTGCCTTTCAAAATCAGTAAAAAATAATCACTTAAAGGGGCATAGTCCCGGTAGTGTAGAGGGCGCTGTTGATGATACTGCCGATCACCGTTAGCATTGATACGAAGATTAACGAAGTTGAACTGTCATCAAGAGTAAAGTGCGTAGGTGTTGCTAAGTAACTTTGCCTTCGTTGTCTTCTCTGCGCAACGCGCAGTCTGTAGTAATGCCAGGGTGCGTGCATATGTGCTTCTTATTATGACATCACAAAAGAAGTTTGCTAAAGCTGTCATCCCCCTCAGCCGAATCATGAGCCAAACTGTGATCGGACCACTGACTACAGTGAATCGGACTTCTTCGGACTCGGGGGAAGTGGGCCAAAGCGTAAGCGCTAAAGAGGAGTCGATAGCGTAGGTCTGTATAGGAAACTTGCACCTTGCGCCCGCGTACGCATTTGACTAAAACACTGGGACCATGCACCTTTCAGTATGCACCTGATCGCACCATTAAGAGCTAAAAATTGAAAAAGCTCCCTACCGTGGGAGGCCACTGGGGGGACCCCTCCCACACCCTCGCTTGCGTGCGCCTTTCGCTCGCCGAGATGCCGAGTCATGCAAATCTCACTCATAAAAATTTTTTGAACTTGGCATCCCTGGGGCTACTTTCAGGCGATCAATGGTGATGTTTTCCTTCCTCCCATTCATGTCAAAAAGGTAGAATTTCTCTCTCTTCTTCAAGATACAAAAGGGGCCAATGGAAGGCTGCTGTAATGGTTTCTTAACCATGTCCATATGCACAAATCCAAATGGAGCGTTCGCTAAATTTGTGGGTACATAACTCTTCACCTGTTGATCTCGTGTGCGAGTTGGAGCAAGATGATGCATGTGTTCGCATAAACGCTCGACGTAACTACCAGAATCTAATGGAGGGGTAGGTCGTTCTGGTGCAACGATCCAACGGACCGGTTCGTCGTAGCGTCGTACCATACACCAGTTCCGCTGGTGAACAGTTCAAATCAGCTTTTGCTGTAGTGTGGATCCCGAGAAGAGTCAAAGAGAGATACTCGAACCAGTGGTCGGGGTCGTCATGTGCGTTCAGTGCAGCTTTCGAGGTGTGATGAAATTGCTCAACCAATCCATTTGAAACTGGATGGTATGCTGTCGAGTGAAGTCTGTTTGTACCGAGTAATCTGGTCAGCTGCACAAAGAGATAGGACTCAAACTGACGTCCACGGTCTGTTGTTGTGGTAGCAGGAGTGCTATACACTGAAATCCATCTCTCGACGAATGCCTTGGCGACAGTCTCAGCCTTGATATCCTGAAGAGGAATAGCGTCAGGCCAGCGTGTGAATCTGTCGATGCAAGTCAACAGGTAGGAAAAACCATGTGAAACTGGTAACAGTCCAACAATATCCAAGTGTACATGGGAGAATCAACTGTCAGGAGTGCTAAAAACTCAGATTGGAGCTTTAGATATGTGTTTGTGCACCTTTGACTTCAGACAATGTAGACATGTCTGTGCCCAAGTGTGGGTATCTTTCCGCATTCCAGGCCACACAAAGCGTGAAGAGATCGCCTTCTGAGTCGCCCTATTCCCTGGACGGGAAAGCCCGTGGATAGCAATAAACATTGCTGGCCTTTGTCCTTTAGGCACGAAGGGCCGAGGACTGCCTGTAGACATGTTGCAGGTGATGCAAATACGCAGTCATCTGCAGTAGATGTTGAAAAGCTACAATTGTATGTGAAACCTACAGCAGTGTATAAGCACACTGCATTTCATGCTGTTAAGAGTTACAAAAATAATGCACTGCATATCTCTTAATGCATTAATCATAAGTATAGACAAATGTTTTCTGCTACACACTATATTATAGATTAATTAACTGCATACTGATAACCCGCAAAGGCCACGTATAAAGACATGGGCCAAGATGTAAGACTTAAGAAGGAATGGATGGGTGCACGTCACGAGACCAACACCCGCGATTCATACAGCTCACAAGTTATACAGCCCAGGAGTCATACAGCCCATGAGTTTGACACTAAACAAACAAAGCCCACGAGACCGACACATTAAACCCTGTGTTGTTTCTGTCGAACTTGTGGGCTGTTTTTACGTAGTGTCGAACTCATGGGCTATATTTGCCTGAGTGTCACACTCATGGGCTGTATGACTCGTGGGGTGTATTACTCATGGGCGTTGGTCTTGTGGGATGACCCCAAATGGATTTGGATCTGTGCGAATGATTTTGCTTTAGGAGCCCAAACAGTTTGGTAATTTAAATTAGAATGAAAACAGATGAATATTTAGTTATTGTAGCCTTGTCTAATCAGGTACAATGGACTCCTGTTGTAACAACGTCCTCAGGATTGGCAGTTTTCTTTCGTTGTATCAAAATTTCACTATAACCGAACAAAAAACAATTAAAAACAAAGATCAGACAATGTTGCAGCCTGAATTTTTACTTTGTTGTACCTGGAATTTTGTTATAACCATGTTCATTGGGAGTGCACTGTATTTAGGGAAATTTATGTGAAGTTAGTTTTGCAATTGAGTTCAGAATTGTAGGTTAAGATTATGGTTCAATACAGCGCTTATGCATAGAAAATGATTACACGTAGCTCATACGCTGTAGGTATTGTGAAGGATTGCGGCTCAGTGGGCCGAAAAGTAAAATGATTGAAGTGTAAGTAATTGAAGCTTGCATGCTTTAATGGAAATATGAGATTGTGCATGTTTGGATTGACATTCATCTGTTGATTTACAGAATGCTCAGAAGGTTTGCACTTGTAAAGTACCGGTAGTTGGTTATTCAGGAATCAGACTAAATGTAAAGGCCCTTTCACACCTTACCGGGCAAGCCTTGCATGCAACTTGCGAAGAACAATTTTTGCTACCTAGGAGTTCCCCGCAGATGACCCGCACATGACAGTACAATGTACCTACACGTAGCATGTATCTCACCCGTAGTTACCCAGAGTTGCGCACGCAAGTCCTCTTTACCCGCAGCCAAGTTTTGGCCCTTGATGCTTGTTGGGATTTTCCAGCTCGCAGGATAATTTTTGCAGGTGGACAAGGATTTGGGCGAATTTCGCATACGTGTGTCTTACCTGCTGGACCTGTGCTACTTACGTTCTACTTACGTCCATTGCGTTAGACCTGCATGTAGGCACATGGGTGGCGAGTGAGGGCTTACAACTCGGTGAAGGAATTCCTCTGAAGGAATTTGGTATGGTGGATGTCCCACAGAATGTTATGCAGATGACGCGCACTTCTGGCGCAAAAGCATAAATTTACGAGCAACTTACATACGTCAAGCGGGTCAACTGCCTGTGACTTGCGGCAGCTACAGGCCTCCAACTGGTGTTCTGCGTGGACCTCTGTGGGCAATTCCTGCAACTCACCCGGAAAAGTCTTGGTCATGCTCAAAACTTGGCTGCGGGTAAATCGGATTTGCGTGTGCACCACTGGGCAACTACGGGAGAGATGCGTGCTATATACTGTCAGGTGCGGGCCAACTGCTGGAGGTCCGGATATCAAAAGTTTTTCCCCACAAATCAACCCGCAATGCTTTCCCAGACATGGTGTGACAAGGCCTTGAGCATGCTCAAAACTCGTCCGGGCGAGTCGCGGGGGTTTACCCACAAAGGTACATGTAGAACACCAGTACGAGGCCCTTAGCGGCAGCACTTTGCAGGCAACTCATACGAGGTAGATACTTTGCAGCTGTAATACAGGTACTTCACAGCCCCCATACATCACTCGTATCTGAAAACAGATCAGTTTCGAAGCTCTCACGTAGGACACAAAATGCACGCAAGTAGCAGGTAAGTAGCATGCGTCTAAGGCCAAAATAATATGTTGGTTTCCGGTAACATGACCTCAAGAACAGTGGGTCGGAAGGTAGGGGAAAAAATTTATTTTTCGAAAAAATTTTACCCTCTGGTAACCAAACCCCTAGAATAGTGGGTCGGAAGGTAGGGAAAAAATTTCATTTTCCAAAAAAATTTTACCCTATATTTTATTTTGTCTGTATTTGCTTCCTGAAGCATAGTAAAATCTGTGGGATAGGAAATCCGAAAAAAGGGACATATGAGAGCTGCCAACCGTTTCGAAACCAATTCATATTTGTTACGAAAAATCGAAGGGAATACGAAAATACGAAAACGTCCTTACAAAGTACAAATTCACAGTTGGAAAAAATAATGGGTAAAAAAATGGCAAACGCACATCACATGTGCCATGTTATCTGTACTCGGCTTGGATATCGATGCAATGCGTACGCACCGTATGTGGAAAGCGCTGAATAGAAAAGTGTGCGCACACCATAGAGCTGCATTTACATATCGCTAGAGGGCGTACTCATTTAAATCGCTGTGATCGCATGGAGAGCTCGCCGCCATTACTAAGAGTGGCAAGTAAGGGTGGCAAGTGCATTATGCACGCGCACTGCATCTGCCAAAATTGTGCATGCAGACGATATTACCAGTGCGTACTTGGGCTTTAAATAATTCTGTATTTTGTGTTACAGATTTTCTAACAGCCATTTATGATGTATGTCGAATAATTTGAGAATTAATATCCCATGACAAGATTAAATGCATAGAATATATTATGCTCTGTAGTACATGTATTCATTTGTGTGATATGTTCAAGACTTTGTGTGTGTGTGTGTGTGTGTGTGTGTGTGAGAGAGAGAGAGAGAGTGTGTGTGTGTGTTTGTGTGTGCAGGCATATTCACTATGTCCCATTCAAATGATTGTATTCCTAATTAAGGTTGAGGTGGGGGCCTTCAGTAAGTAAGTGTGTGTGTGTGTGTATTTGTGTTTGTTATGGATGTGTATGTGTGTGTGTAGGCCTACTTGTGTTTGTTACGGATGTGTTTAATATGGATGTGTATGTGTGTGTATTTATGTTTGTTATGCGTGTGTGTGTGTGTGTGTACAAGTAATGACCCTTTGATCTCAAAATACACCAAATTCACTCTGAAGATACCTTTTTTCAAGTAGCCTAGCTACTTCTGTAAAAGTATGGCCTTTTCCTCTGATTTCAGCGATTTTGCTACCCTTTTCACTATACGCGCGTACATCGCCCATCCGTGAAAAACAACCCCTTTTACACGCATTGTTTATACAGGACTTGTAATGGCAGTGTCCCCAGGGCTGTAGATATGGGGGACCTGCCCCCCCCCCCCCCCCCCCCCCCAAAAAAAAAAAAAAATTGTATGCCACCATGTGCCTCCCACCCCCACCCCCTGAAAAAAAAAAAATATGCTGAATAAAAAATAATCACAGTAGCAGTTCAGGGTGCCCCCTACTGGAAAAATCCTAGCTATGCCACTGATTCCCACCCCCGGGGTTACAAATTATCTCCAAGTCGCGTTCACCACTCGATCAATCAGAGCTAAATATTAGCTGCGGGATAGCTGCACTTGAATGTCCGCGATGAACAATCAGCGCTCAGCGTATGAAAATTGATACACTACTGAGGAGATAATTATTTAGCTTTAATTTACATTAAAAATAGCAATTATATTGCGTTATGCGTGGTTTTGTGAATGAGATTATAAAATTATCACTCAAATCGTTGATTTTCATCGCGTGTACGTCTTGCAAAGGATTAAATCCGGCGTTGTCAACCCCGTTTGTCAACGCAACGGTACATTGCTAGTACACAAGCGATTCGCACTGTACTTAAGTTTTGCCACTCTTAGTAATGGCGGATCAGGCTCCATGCGATCACAGAGCCTTAACGTGTGCGCGTATGACGAGTCCGCACTCTAGTACGTATAATACAGCTCTATGGCGCACATGCAAGTCGCTGCTTGTGCACTGTGTACAACGAACGGAACTTTGCGCGCGTGAAACCCTATCGCCTACGGACCCTGGATGTTTACATTGATCGCCGTGGTATCCCCATGTGTGGCCGGCTGGGGAGCGTGTGTGCCAAGTCTGTAGCCAGCTGCCACTACAGTACCCTATTTCATTTGGAGGCGGGGTAGAAGACGTACCGTTGTGCAATGTCTGCTTCTTTTTCTCTTCTTCTTCATCCGCTTTTCCCTTGCCTCCCAAGTATGAAATGAGTGTGGTGTGTTTTTTATAACGTTATTGCATCATTTTTCTGCAAGGAAAAGGTGAGTTTCTGTTTGTGTATTGATGTGCACTGCAGTAAAATTATGTGCAGGTGAAAAGCGTTCAAACTTTCTTTCCCGAGTATCGTGGAAACTCGATGTATTTCTAGGCCTATTAAGGGAGATCTCATATAACAGAATACTTATAACAAACTATTTTCCAGACAAAATGAATTAATTTCCTTTGTTTTGTATCGTTTATTGACTTGATCCCAAGGATCTCGTCGCAATACCAGGTTTCCAAAGTGTATTTATTTTTGCGTAGCTTTCGGTGCTGCAAACTTTTGCTAGGGCCTAAGCTTATACTACTAAACTTCGTTTTATTTCTGTCGTTTCTCACACCTGGTTTGGTACGATTTCTTCAATTTTATATTGCTTTATCCGTTCCCTTTATATTTTGAAGTATTTAAACATAATTCTTTCAAGTGTATCGCACTATTATTTTCGTAACGGCGATTTTCTGCTTTCCTGCAATACTTTTTCGAATCGAAGCGACGGAGTTTGATCCCAGCCGCTTCGATGTGCTTTGTGTTGTTTGGGAGGTGTTGATACTTTGTATTTGTTATCTATTTTCCTAGGTGTTTATCTTCAGGGACTATGCGTGTTTCTTAATGTTGATAGGAAAAGGCTAAAATGATCCGAGTGATGTCTGATGGTGATGATAACTATGTTGGTGTAAAAAGAAGGCTTGCTGTGAGCGTACGTGCCGTTTTATTTCACTTTCCCTCTTACTCTTCTTTCCCCTCCCAAGAATGATAAAAAAAGAAATTGCATACACCTCACAACAAAAAGAACCACATGCTAGCAGCCTTCGTAAAGTTAAATCTAAATATTCAATATCAGCAGAGAATATACAAGGGAAACATGAATGACAATAAATAAAAGCGAAGAGATTGCGTATGCAGTCAAAGATCGTACACGGCTCTGATCTTTAAGTCTCTTCAGCTCGAAGAAACTTGACACCCCACCCCTCTTCCCTTGTGGAAATTTCCACAAAAGCAGGTGCCACACCCAGGTGCGTGCCAGACGAAAGAATGCGCGCACTGGAATAAACAGCGTGTAAATATCCTGGAAATATCGATCGAAGAACCAGCTCATTAGTTGAATTAAAGGAATGATTGCAAAGATATGATTCTATAGCCTTTCTTTTGGCGCATAGTAGGAAACATCGAACAGTCGATTATAGTGTACTTGATCGAATATCTTATGTTCCCTGAACAGTAAAAAAAAAAGGATTGATTATTCAGTCAATTATGAAAATCCAGGACTGATTTTCTTATTTACTAGATAAATCTATGTACCCACCTATTTTGCTAGTCTCTGACTACGCACACCAAACGAGCAAGTTTTAACACAGAACCAAATAGAGTGCACACCCCACCCCCCCCCCCCCTGACTCCCCACCCTGACTCCCCCACTTGCGCTGTCCGCGGGCGCCATCTTCCTCGAACACTGCCGTAGCCCTTGGGAGTCCCAAGCAGTGGGACATGTCGAGGAGCGGGGATGGTAGGTGGGTCATAGGTGGGTACATAGATTTATCTAGTAAATAAGAAAATCAGTCCTGGATTTTCATAATTTACAGCAATAAATCAATGTACCCACCTATTTTGCTAGACTTACACTGATAATGTCTGGGAGGCATGTCCCTCTGGGAGGAAGGGTCCACCAGGAGTCAGGCAACACTTCCTGCGGCGGTCAGCACTGCAGAGGCGAAGGATTCCTCCCCGGCTGGGATGTCCCGCAGGTAGTGAGAGATGAAGGAGTTGGAAGAGCGCCAGTATGCTGCTTTCTGGATCTCCGCTAGAGGCACCCCTTGAAAAAGTGCCCAGGAAGTGCTAATGCCACGCGTATCATGGGCCCAGGGGGTAGCTCCTGGTAGTAAGGCTTCTGTACCAGCGGCCTGGATGGCTTCCACAATCCAACGGGAAATGGAATCTTGCGATGCTGGTGTGTAGGGCTCGCGTGTAATAATGCATAACTGGTCGTCCTTGCGTAAGCTCTTGGTCCTATCGAGGTACCAGTTCAAGGTTCTGACCGGACACCAAACCTTGTCTTCTGCGATAGAGGACAGTTCCGAGAGTGGGCTAATAAAAATCTCCACTGGACCTGAGGAGGCCGTTTGATTTTTAGCTATGTAGGTAGCCCAGGGGATGAGGCGTACCCCACGCCTCTCCCACCTGATATGACCTGGGGTAAGGCAGAGAGCATGTAGCGCACTGCGCCTCTGGCCTGAAGCAATTGCTATCAAGAAGGCTGTCTTCATACTAAGGTGGTGTAAGGAAGATGTGGCCATGGGTTCGAAGGGTGGTCTGGCCAATGCATCTAAGACGCGGGGCAAGCTCCAGGCGGGGACCAACTTGGTCATGGGGGGTCGTTTCAAGAAAAAAGAGCGGAGCAACTTAGTAAGATATGGTGAAGAGGAAATTCCTGACCCGTCTGGTAAACCTGAGTGTACTGCTGCAATGGCTGAACGATAGCCCCTAATGGTAGAGAGGGTTCTCCATGCTGATAGGAAGAATTGAAGACGCCCCCCCACCCCCACAGGGGGGACAAGCGCTCGGGAAAACCCGTCAAAAACGGCGTCCGCCTTTGGCGGACTTGCAGGTATCACCCCGCCGTTTGTCACCAGCAGCTTGTCCGCCACATGGCCGATCTTGTCGGGCTGATTGGGCGGGGCTGGGTGCCGGTACCGTCACCGTGACACAGCGCTGGGATTGCGCGGTATGCCCTCCCGCAGTCGGGGGACGAAAGGTCTCCTTCCGAGGTCGGGGGGTATGCCCCTGTCTGGGCTGCTTTAATTGTGCTATCTCAGCCGCTTGTTTGCGGCTGGCTACCTCCCTCTCGATTACCTGAGCAAATTGTCCGGCAAAGAGGAGGGGGCCACGGCAAGAGAGGCCCTGGGTGAGGGTGGGGACATCCCCCTGCTTTACACCCAAACTTTGCAGAGTCATCTCGCGGTGGCGATGGGTATATACCGCGGCCTGAGATAACTGGGACCATTGCAGTCCTGTGAGGGAGAGGAGTAAGTCATCTATGACTGCTCTGTCCCCTTCGGATACCCCAAGTTCCTGTGCACGGGTGTTGAGCCCAATGAGGGCACCCATATAGGCCGTAAGCCGCATGCCCGAGCGTACCATAGTGGACATGGCCGCCCAGTGGGCATCACCCTCCCTGAATGTGCGGGAGCGCAAGGGGTTGCGGGAGGCTACACGTTCCCCTACCGCTAGCGTGTCAGGGGAAAGTTTCTCCGCTAAGAAGAATTGAAAATCCTCCGCCTGGAAGGTGAAGGCCTTGCCCAGGGCTGTGCTGGATTTTTGCGGGGGTTGCCCGGCAATGCGGTCAAACTCTCCTTTGAAATCGGCAGTCAGGGGAATGCCTGTGGGCGGGGCTTGTTGCCTAAAGAGCAGTGAAGCCCGCGATTCCTGCCCTGCCTGTTTGTAAATATCGGGCAGGTGTTTGTGCAGCAAGGTATGGGCTTCAGTGCCCATCCGCTGAAGAGTAGGGGGGTCCTGGGCCTCCTTGGGTGTGGGGGACGGGGCCCTCGAGCTGGTTGAAAGGCAGGACACCGAATCGGTGTCTCCCATGCTCGGTCGAGAGAGGCCATGACTTCAAAAGGCGGGTCCACATACAAGGGAGTGGTACTAGCCTGGTACGTCTCCTCCCCGGGGGGCGCACCCAGCGCCACCGGAGGATGAGATGGCCTGTGCGGTGGTGCTGGCGGCGATATGATAGCCGCGGGCCCAGTGGCAGGGCTTCCTGTGCTAGGCGGGTTGCTGTTCGCCCCAGTGGGTGGCGTTAAAGACCAGCCCTGTTGGGCGGCAAATGCCTGAAGCATGCCCATAAGTTTGCCTTCCGAAGGGACAGCTGTCGGGCGATCTTTGCCAGACTTTTTGTCTTTATTCTTCTTCCTTTTCTTAGCTTTCTTATCCTCTCTCTCGTAGTAAGGAGAGGCTTCTGCTACCCGCTTTAAGCTGTGGGAGGAAGGCTGGGCTGGTGGTGGGTCGAGGTTGTGGGCCAGAAGCGGGAGGGGGGGACAAATCCCCAGGGTCCTGAGCCAAGCGTCGGTCCGTGGCAACCACGAAAGATTGCCCGGCCCCCGGCGCTGCGCGCCGTGCTCGCTCCCCAAGAAGTGGCGCAGAAACCACCGCTGGCTGGGAGGAAAGAACGGCTGCGCAAACCAGGGGGGCGGGGGGCAGAACCCCTGCCGCCTGGGATGCGCTCCAGCCCGTAACGGGCGCAGAAGCCCGCCTGGCCACTGGCTGTGCATGCCCCGCCAGCTCCCCAAGCGGAGGCGTAAAAACCCCCGCTGGTTGAGAGCGCGGCGTCATCCCCTCGCCCTGGCCAGAGCTACTGACGGGACAAAACCCGCCTGGGACGGCCTGGGCACCCTGGTTGTTGGCTGGCGGAACAGCCACAGGGCTTGGGGAAGTCGACTCGGGCGAAGACCCGGCCGATGGGCGCCATGGACGACCCAAACCATTTGAAACTGTCTCCGAAGAGGAGCTCATATTGTTTCCAAATTTTTGTGTCCTAGAAATCATACGCCTTGAAAAAGCGGTTGGATTTATATATCTAAAGTCAAGTAATCTCGAAACAAAAGATATGAGAAAACTTACAGGACTTACCCTGATGCTAGGCCACAGGATATGCACTCACGTCCCAACACGAACGTCTGCAGTCACGCAGAAAAGATCAGGAGCCGGCGCATGCACGGCGCGCGATATGCAAAAGTCCTGCAGTGAAACACGTACGCGGGACTACAGTGTCGGTACTGAACGAGGAGGTTACGATAGTACAATAAAATCGTCTAAAATCCCTCGAAATATTTAGGTTCTCAGATGAAAAAAGGTTACAAAATTATATAGAACACCATAAAATTTGTAACACTAGTGCAATTGAAGACAGTAATACTCTGAAAGTTACAATGGAAGGGGATGAATTCCCCGTCCAAAAGAACTTAGCTGCTTCGTCTAGGCTGCGAGCAAAAAAGAGGAAGATGGCGCCCGCGGACGGCGCAAGTGGGGGAGTCAGGGTGGGGAGTCAGGGGGGGTGGGGTGTGCACTCTACTTGGTTCTGTGTTAAAACTTGCTCGTTTGGTGTGCGTAGTCAGAGACTAGCAAAATAGGTGGTTACATTGATTTATTGCTGTAAATTAAAAATGCAATCACAGAAATACATGAAAGGTCTCTTACGCCCAGACAAATTCACTACGAGTAGGTCCAATGAGATGCAGTCATCACCTGGTCAGACAGCAAAATAATGACAATTAATTTCAGTTCACGCTCATCAAAACTGCTTATTACTTTTCAAAGTTTTGGCTATCAACATACGTTCATGGGTTTTTTTGTTTTTGTTTGTTTTGTATGTTCTTCCCTCGTAAAAGACGTAATGGTTTCTTCGTATCGAACGTAAACTGCATGTTTACCGTAAACAAGCCATTCAGCTCAGCTTATGGCGCATTCGATCCATCGAACTTGCAGTACTAGTAACCTCTTAGGCAGGAGCACATGGCGCATTCCTTTAAACTTGAAAGTGAAACCACGTGTTTGCACATCAGCGCTTCCACACACAGCGCGGCATTTTGCGATCATCGTTATAGCAGACTTTCCGATTCCAGTCTGGGGGGAAAGGAATTTGAATACTTCGGAAAATACTGATGTCTAAAATCCAATAAAATGAAAAAGCCTGAAAACAACGCATGATTATGTTTTATAGTAAACAATAATTGGAAACACTGAACAGAGTTTTGCATTCGCTCACACAGAAGCTCTCTTGACAAGATGAAAGCATTCCCCCTCCCTTACTAGATAGTGGAAGCTTCCATTAGACCTAGCTCTGCAGCATACGTTACAGGAACGTATGCAAGTCGCACAATATTGCAATGCACACACAGTCATCCAAATGCATTTTATACCGTACACACATGCATTGCATTGTGCAAAAAATGTATCGGGTACGCCATATACGGTACTTCGCAGTAAATTGCGTGCAGTACAACGTTGTCGTGTAGTTGTACTTGTGCGCGCTGGTGCAATTTCTACTGTCATTCTTCGTATGGATCATAAAATTTCTGTTGAAAGTCTTGGAGATAGATTGCTTACACGGACGGACTACTGAAAATTTTGTTTTTTCTCTATGAAGATTTCTTACACGGACAGACTACTGAAAATTTTATTTTTCTCTATGAGAATAAAATTTACCGCGTCGGCACCTTTTGGTCGGGTCGGTCGGGTTACCGGAAAGCAACATATTATTTATTTTGGCCTAACAGGTAAGACGCAAGTACGGAACTCGCCAACATTCTTGTCATTCCACAGAAAATTTTCCCGCGTGCTGGAAAATCCATACTTATGTAATGTTTGTGAAGGTATTAGTTTCATTTATTGTTATTACATTGAGATGTTAATTACAAAGACATTTGTGAGTTTAAAGGGAAATGCTAGTTTGAATATAATGAATTTATTCCAATTGTTTTCCTATTCTAAGATTTGTCGGTTGTATTCCGCGATAGACAATTTGTGGGGATGCAATATGATTGCATTATTTAAACTAAATTATGCGAGTGATAGAGATAAAGGCCACCTCATTACGCACAGTGAATTTTTTTTTTTTTTTTGAGAATGATCAAACAGAAACAAAATGTTGCAGGACTATGTCATTAACAATTCCTACTCCTACAATTGTATGCAGGCTTGTTGCGTGTATGGATTTTCAAGACCACAGGATAAATTTCTGCGGGGGACTAGGATTTGCAGAGCTACCAAGTCTCACGCATTCTGCGTGAGACTCAAGAATTTAGGGGCCGTCTCACGATCTCACGCATGACACCCATTTTTCTCACGCATCGAGCGAAGTCTGCATTTTGGGCCTGTAAAAACATGAATAATGAGCATAGCTCAAAAGATTAATGTGATAGTTGCAATTGAAGGTATATTTCCCTTTTGTCTTTCAAAATATCACTGAAGTATGCACCTGATCGCACCATTAAGAGCTAAAAATTGAAAAAGCTCCCTACCAATAGTTGCAATTGAAGGTATATTTCCCTTTTGTCTTTCAAAATATCACTGAAGTATGCACCTGATCGCACCATTAAGAGCTAAAAATTGAAAAAGCTCCCTACCGTGGGAGGCCACAGGGGAAAAAAACCCCTCCCACACCCTCGCTCGCGGGCACATTCGCTCGCCGAGATGCCGAGTCATGAAAATCTCACTCATAAAAATTTTTTGAACTTGGCATCCCTGGATTTGGGTGCGTTTCGCGTGCATATTACCTGCTGGAAGTGTGCTACTTGCATTCTACTCAGGGTTACAGGCAAGTTGCGGGAGGGTTGCCATCGAGGTGCTACCGCTACGGCCATTTCTAGTTGAAGGCATGTCTTTGCAACAGCTTTCATGAGTGGATGCGATGCACTGATTATTTGAAACAAACCAATGAATGATAACAGAAGGTACCAACATAAAGTTGTATTTTGCCATTGAATTTCTCTAATTTGTATTTCATGTGTGCCTATATAAATACAGATGGTGCACAGAGCAGCTCTATAGATCACTGGTGTTCATAAGATAATCCACTCACTTCAAGAAAGATGTCAGCACAGCATGTTATGAATAGGTATGTAGACATTGCTCATGGATATGCCATGATTTTAGCGAGTCTGATTTGTCCCGAATCTTTTTTCCTTACAATTTCACAAATTTTTACATTTATGATCATGGAGTACATTAATGAACAAATTAAAGTACATGCTCACATCAAACTCATGTTGAGTTAATATTTTTCCAAGTTGCTTAAAGGGATGGTACAATATTGGTGGGGATGAGAATTGGGCCTTTAACTTTTTGCAAAGTACCAAGAAAACACTTAGGGTATGGAATAGTACAGAGCATACCATTTTAAGAGGAATTCAAAGTTTATTTGATGAAAATCGGGTTTGGAATGATAAAAACATCCACAAACAAAGTAAAACAAAGTGATTGTAATAAAGTGTGGGTCCCACACTTATTAGAATCGCTCTGTTTTGGATATCTCAGCCATTTCAAAACCAATTTTCATCATATAAGCGTTGAATTCCTCATGGAATTACACGCTCTTTCATATTTCATTAGAGGTTTTTCATTATCTCACCAAAAAATGTTAGAAACCTGAAATTAGGTCTCAACCAAAACTATACGACCCCTTTAAAGGAGAATTCCGGATGATTTTCAGACTTTTACATTAGAATAACTATGCATCAGTGGGGGCTCAAGGAAGCAGAGCAAAACTAGAGGAGCCGTCACAGGTGGCAGACCCACGCCTTAGTGGCGTTAGAGTAGTTGCAATACTACACTATGGGGTCAAAACTGCAAGGTCACATAGAATTTCTTTCGTCACTTCCACCAAAACACTCTACAATGAAAAAGAGTGCGAAGCAGTGATCGTGTCATCTATGGTGCTGTGTCCAAATTTCGCCCAAGACTTCAAATTTCGCCCAGTGAGATAGTGCACTACGAAATGGAAGCATACGCACTGCAGTGTGACTGGGACCGAGCAAAATTTTTCTGTGATTGAGGAATATTCCTCCAACGAAAAAAAGAAAATCAATTTTAATATGAAAAATCGCCAAATACGGGCCATTTTGTGACGACGGAAAGTGAACTTTCACAAAATGTTCACAAATTCAGGACTAGTCCCTCAAATAAACATAAATTTCGGAATTCTTCCTAACATTTGACAGCGAAGTCCATTGTCTGGGAGTTCTGTTTTCGTATGGTAGTGGAAAATGTGCAAAGTAAGAAACGGGAAAATTTTCAGAGTGGTCACCCCATCATACTATACTATGGGGTCAAAACAACAAGGTCACAGGGGTCAACCGATTATCACCAAAATCTAACTGATTCTTTCCTGTCACTATCCAAACATTCCCTGAACGTTTGGTGCAAATTCGTTCACCCATTCTCTGTTCATCTTGTACACAAACAAACAAACAAACATATGGAGCCCTTTACATAACCCTGCCAATTTTCATCGGCGTGGGTAAAAAGAAAGCATACATAAATTTTGCACAGGTGAACTTGGTAAGCAAGCGGTGTTATAATGGAATTACATTGTCTGGAATATTTGAGCCTCCTACTCACAATGCATTCTTATGGTGAGCCCAACTCCTGCATTCTTATGGTGAAGCTGCAATTTCATCATCCTTGTTCACTGTAATTGTACCCCAACCCACACAGAATGTGTATGGGGGCATAGGAATCACTGTGAGGTCGGATGGCCAGGCGGTCAATCGGTCCATTGCAAAATCTTGTGGATCAAACTACTCTCTCATTTTTTTGAGCAATTGACCCCAAATTTGGCATGTGTGACCACTATGAAAGGTCAATCCCGTGTGCAAGACACCTTTTTTGGTTAGTATCACATAATGCATTGCCATGGCTTCGGCAAATCTTCATATAAATCTTGTGAATCAAACTCCTCTCGTTTTTTTTAGCAATTAGCCCCAAATTTGAGGTGTGAGACCGCTATCAAAGGTAGATGTGCAAGACAACTTTTTCAGTAGTATTGCATAATACGTTACCATGACAGTAGCAAATTTTCATAAAAATCTTATGAAATATTTCAGATCAAACTGCTCTCCCAGTTTTAAAGCAGTTCAGTTGAAATTTGGGATAAATGATCAATGTAATGTGCTGTGCAAGACACCTTTTTCGTGTGTTGAAGAAATGTGTTGCCATTGGCAACAGTGCTCAGGGTTTTGTTTTGTTTTTTTTTTTTGTTTTTTACCAATCACACAAAACATACCTGTATGTGGATTGACCTTACTCCTTGAGTTTTTGAGTATTTGACTTAAATTTTGACACATGTGACTGCTACATTATGTAGATATATGTGCAAAACATAATGTACCTTCTGCCAATGTTGAACAATGCATTGCCATAGTAACAGCATTTTATTAACTAAAAAGCATGTGTATGAAAATATTGTGGATTCAGCTAACTCTCTATGTCTTTGAGCATTTAGCTTGAAATTTTTCACATGTGAGTGCTGTGATACATAGATGTGCAACCTTAATCTTTTGTTGTTGAACAATACGTTGCCACAGTAACAAAGTAGTTTGAATGAAAATCATTCAAAAATACTGTGGCTTAAGTTAACTCTCTCTATGAGTATTTGGCTTTAAATTTGGCACATGTGACCGCTTTTGTATGTACAATGTAGATGTGCAAACTTTATCTTTTGTCATTATTAAACAATGTTTTGCCACCGTAACAGCGTACTTTGAATATCATGTCCAAAATATTGCAGATTAGGCTAACTACCTCAGTTTATTACTATTTGACTTGAAATTTGGCACATGTTACCGCTAAAGTACAAAGATGTGCAAACTTCATCTTTCGTCATTGTTTAGCAATGTGTTGCCATGGTGACAGTATATTTTGAATGAAAATCATGCCAAAATTTGGAGTCGGTTCTGTTTTTTAGCAATTGGCTTAAAATTTCACATGTTACCACTATATTACCTAGATGTGCAAAATTTTTCTTTCTACATTGTTGGCCAGTGTGTTGCCATGGTAGCAGCATGTTTTACCCTAAACTGATAAACACAAGATTAACAACGTATGAAAATTTTGTGTCTTGTTCGGCAAGGACAAAATATCTTATATACATGTATGTATCTTCCTCTTTTTAATTTGTTAGACATGTCTTTGCAACAACTTTTATGAGTGGATGCAATGGACTGATGTGAATATGTTTGCCCTCAATAAAAATTCACACTTTGAAATAGCCTATCAGTGACACTATGAAGCATCATTGTCAAGTCCCCCTGTTACTGTACCTATTAGTGTAACTTTGTTTTTTGTACACTTGAGCTGTGTACATTCTGGTTGGCATTATGTGTTATTACGTCTTTAATCTAGAGTGGATATTTTTACAAGATGGTTGATAGGTGTCCATAAAATCATAATCATTCTGATTACTTTTGCATGCATTGTCATTTTTGGACCATTTAGGAAGAGTGACTGTGGACTCAATCCCCATCTGAAAAAATATGAGAGTGACTGTCTCTTCCATATTGGGTTCACCACAGTGGAGGATGACTTCCAAGCATTATTTGGAGACATCAAGGTGAAAATATCATTCTCTTTTTAACTTATCTGGTTGTCTGTCCATCTTTCCACCCATCCTTCAGTCTAGAATTGATTTTGTGGTCAGTAGAACTTAAGAACCCACTGAGGTATCCAAATTAAATTTTACATATGAGGTCAATTTTGTAGAATATGCCACATGTACACTATACCGTGTGTCCCCACCCCCCCCCCCCCCCAAAAAAAAAAAATATGGTACCCTCCGTAATGATAGCTTTAAAAATAGTGAATCAATCCAAATACAATTTCAGGGTATGAAACTATAACTCATTGCCCACATCTTACAGAAAACCCCATTTGATTTACTTCAGTGGTCAAAGAGAAAAGAGGAATTTGTAGAGCATGTCAGGAATCCCTTCCCTCCAAGTTCTGTCTATCGAGTTCACACATTAATTTGCATTTCCAAAAACATCCAAGTGCTAAACTTGGAAGAATCAAACTCATGCCATGCTTTTACAACAATCCACATTTCTCTGTGACCGCTTAACCAAATTGAATGGGGTTTTCTGCAAAATAGAGCTAAGATAATATATTTTAAGACTCTGAAGTGGCATTTAGAAGGTTGAATCATATTGGGTGTTATCATTGCGAAAAGTGGATTGTAATTTTTTTGGGACATACTGTACATGTTTACAGGGTTTCTGCGTAGTATTAAAGGCACTCAATCGTGGTGAGTGGTTTGTGCGGCACGGAGACGAACGCAACACGCTGCCTCCCCCATTCTGTATCAAATGTAGTGACCCCGAATGAGAATAGCGCTGGCTCAATGGGTCAGCGAACAACACGCTGACCTACAAGAGCTCTATGCTGCAAATCTCCTAACCCAAAATGGCTGTCTGAGCAAGCCACGAGAGCTTCCGAATGGACGCACACTCTCAGTGCCCTTGCGCATGAAGAGAGGCCAAAAGAGCCACGCGTCTTCTGGCCTCTCTCCTCCAATCACCGCAGCTCGCGGTGACAATGTTTGTGTATGATGCAAACACACACACGCACACACACACACACGTGTCTCAGTGGCAGCATTGTCCCACACGTTTATGGATATAGCACCGAGTCTGGTATTGCGCAATTGCATTGCACAAACTTCGGTCGTTCGGAGTTTACGTACCATAAGGAATGGCGATCGGCTGCCTTTAAAAGTAGAATTTGGCAGTGAATTTGCAATTTGTCCAGTAATTTGCTCCTTGCAATGTAGATTAAAGCATGTCTGTTTGTTTTTGTTTTTATGCCTCTGCAACAAAGTGGTGCCAGAGGCATTGTGTTTTCAGGTTGTCTGTCCTTGCGTCCGTCCATCCGTCCGTCCGTCAGTAATCAATTTTGTGGACAGTGTAACTAAAAAATCTTTGGAGGTATCCTAATGAAACTTGGCATGTATGTTTAAAGACCTAACAAAATGGTTTAGACATTTTTTTCTTAATGATGTACAATGTAATGATATTAAATGTTAAATTCTAAGTAATTCTATGGTTGTGCGGAGTTTTATACTGTTCTGAATTTTGTTCTATATTTGTTAACGTACTGGATGCAATTTCCTTGGTTTTGGAAAACTTTCTATACTTTCGCCGCATGCGGCGCTCTATCACTTCTAAGTTGTGATGACGTCAAAGATCGGAGTCGTCGATATCGATTGTCCGACCCAGCCTAGCCATAGTCAGCGGGCTAGCGCAGCGCTATCGCAGCGCGCGCGACAGCCGGCCGGCGGCTAGCACTGGCGGGGGAGCGAGCTAGCGAGCGCATAGCTAGCGCTGCGCTGCACTATTGTCATTGGCTAAGCCTTTGGACAAAAGAATATTTAATGAATTGTATCGGATTTAATACTGCCAATAATACAGATTACAACTGTGGTACGCTTGGATATCCATTATTTTCACTGTAAGATCATGGAGACTGTGGCGAGAAAAGGATACTTCGCACTCGGACAACGCTAAGCTTACATAGATTTGTACTAGGCAAACTCGTGAAATAGGCCCCACCACTGCGTGTCTGTACTAATACTACGGCGACTCGCCTGTTTATACTTGTGAATTTAGCCCCACCGTGTGGCGTTCATCGGTAGATAAGCACGGCTGTGGGGCTTCCTTCCACAGTATGATACTCGTGAATGCGGCGAAAAGGACTTCCTAATATGTCCCCTCGACTAATTTAACGGCCAATTTAACCATAAATACAACCCTACCTAACCCTAAACCCTAACCCTAGCCTAGGACAAACCCTTTGCTTGCTATAAACGCACAGGTGCACGTGCACTGCGGTGGGGGCCTATTTCACGAGGTTAGCCCCACCACTGCATGTCTGTACTAATACTATGGCGACTCGCCTGTGTATAGGCCTAGGCCTACCCGTGAATTCAACCCCACCATGGCATTCATCAGTAGATAAGCACGGCGGTGGGGCTTCCTTCCACAGTATTAAACTACTCGACCAAAATTGATGATCATTCTTGGTATCGTTTTTCTTAGAAAATGGCGCATCTAAATAACTGATAACAATTATTGCAGAACTGACCATGGGGGAAACTGGTTAGGCCTTTTTTTTTTTTTTTCTTTTTTTTTTTTGAGCCATGACCCACCCTGTAACATACTCTAATCCCCCTAATGTATATGTTAAGAGTGTAGCCTCTGTACTACTACCAAAGATTCTGCTACTATTACTACTTACTAGTCTACTAGACCTAGTGGTACTACTACTAGTACTAGTTTAACTTGTTAGCGCCGGCCGACGGGCCAGGCCACGGCCGGGACGCTCCCATTCCCCGCTGGCGGCGGCCGGAGTAAGCCACTCACTTTGTGAGCGAGCTGGGTCTGTTCATCTACTACTTACTAGACAAACAGTTACAACTTACAGTGTCAATCATGTAGAATACAGTATATCCTTTCTAACGTTAAACTATGGGGGCATACCACTCTGTATTTCCCAGGCGATCGTTTCCGTGAGGTCTTTTCTCGGACTTGGTGCCATGTTCATACGCTCTTGCACTGGCAGCGGGAGATGCAGCTGGTTCATATCGGTAAGGTGCAGCCCCACGATAACGTTCTGGTTCATCGGCTGCCTCTCCCTCCCCATCTTCCCCTTCAACTTCACGTGCTTCCTCTTCTTCTCCGCTATCGTCAGAGCTGCAGTCTTCATCATCATCATTATCATCAATGTCGAAGTTTACCCATATAGGGGAAGACATTATGCTCGAGGTACCAGGTATTTGTGCAAGCTAACTTAGTGATAATGTACGTGGTACTAATGCGTACATGTCGACAGTCAGTGGGTCGACCGGGAGCGCACATCCCGGGCCCGGGCCTGGCCGGGCTAGCTAAGGTGTACGCACGTGTACCAAGCTAGTAACCTAAGTGCTAGTGCTGAGCGGCGTCTGCTAACTGAGCACAACTCCGTGCTTATAAGTCATCAATCGGTTCAGGGGTGTTGGTCACGTGACATATTTTTTTCGCAAAAGCTGCAACGAGGTCCTCCAAAAATGTGATATTTGGTGGAGTTTCTAGAAGCGATAAAAACCGGAACGACACTGAAAACATATTTACATTGATAATCATGACATATATTTTACATTTCTTTTGCATATCAAAACATTTTGCACGCATTTTATTAGGTCTTTAAGAGGGAGTGAGATTGTGCCTATCAACTTTTGGGTGCACATGCTCAAGGTCAAAGGTCAAGGTCAAATGCTCGAAATTTCACTATTTCCCCCGTATCTGGGTCATTCTTCGCTAAGTGTATATTGCTGTGTCCCACCAATTTAAAGGTTATATGTACAAAAATAAAAGGTCATTTCATTACTCTCTGTTCTGTTCACAATGACTTACATTTATGGAATTAAGATAACATACAAAAAGAGGAATTAATTGTTTATCCTGACCTATTATTTTAATTTTTTGGTATCCGTTACCACTGAAATCCCCATGTCCCTCTATTACTACAAATAAATATCCTTATGTTGCATTTCAAGATGGAAGCATGTTGAAACGTTTTTAAATGCTTTTCTATTTCATTTCGAAGCATACTATTAAATTATTAGCATAAGATATACCAATATCAAATGATTTAAGAAAAAAATGAAATTAATAATTCAAAATTGTGTCCCACCATTTTGCGTCATCTCCGTCACGAACATTTAGGGAGCCATTAACGAAAAATATCGGGTACCCTAAGTATCGATTTTAGTGAGCTACATGACAGTTACATGCTGAAGTTGAAGAACTCACCTAGTTTTTCCCCTATTTTAATCAAGAAAGTTATAATTTTTTTTTTAGATTTGTGACAAAACCCAGGTCGTACCTTTATTCAGCATCATCTCCGAACGCCTAAGATTACATATCAAATCAAATTAACTTATGATTTTGGTGACATAACGGGAGAGAAGATCATACCGTCTACCAGTACACACGGTTCTTACTGCAGGTGAATGGATTTAGGAAGATGATATGAGGCCATTAATTGTTAAAACCCGTCATCTCCATCACGTCATCTCTGCCACGAAAAGTGATGGAGATGACTTTGATGGAGTTTTTTCTTTAGTACAAAATAACAATAAAGTGATATTAAAAATGCATGGTATTAATCATATTGGAAGTCCTTTAACCATTGCTATTTTTTTTTTTTCGTTCAGTTGCATTAAATATCTATCCTTAAATTTGTTTATGCCATATTAGATTACCAAATGTAATCTCCGTCACGTCATCTCCGTCACGTCACATTTTGCATATATTTATTACTGCAGCACTAAAAATTGAAAGTTAGATCCCGTTTACAGTGCGGGGCTGGGCCAAGCCGTGGCCGAGCCCAGCCTCAATTGCGGGGCCAAGCCCCGCAATTTTGTCTGTTTACACCGCCGGGCTTGGCCGCGCTTTTAATTCAAACCTTTCAATATTTCGTCGTAGTGGCGCTCTGCTTGTAAACAAACGCAATTTGGTATAGTCTGGCTTTCAGACTCTTTGCCAGCTGGATTCCATGGCGACAAAGTCGCCGTTCGGGCAAAGGCCTTTGCTGAAGGAAAAATCCTTTGCAGGACAAAACCACCTTAAACTATACTAGTTTTTGACATTGAGGGGGTTATTATCCTGAATAACGAAATAGTACGGGCAGAGGGTTTGGAAGCCAGACTTAAATTGGCCGCACATTTGGCCCAGTTTGCGATTGCACTGAGAAAAGGCGGGGCGCGCGGCCGAGACCATCTCCACAGCGTGGCCAAATGCGCGGCCAATTTTGGCCCCGCATTTGGCCTTTTGCGCGTTTACACTGAAATGAAGGCAGGCTCGGCCACAGCCGAGCCGCGGCCCGAACCTCGCACTGTAAACGGGGTCTTATTTTAAATGAGGAAACACCCCATAAAGATTGCACCCATATTAAATGAAGTCAACGTTCATCGTGATTTTCCCACTTTATGTAAGATTTTCCATTTCTGAGACACTTTTTCTTTCAATAATTTGTAATGCCAAAAATATACACTTAGTGAAGAATGACCCATCTATGCAATGCCTGAAGATATTTTCTTGAAACTTAGTGTATACACACCAGATGTACTACCAAATTGAGATTCTCTGGAAAGAGTTTTGGGTTATGAGGTCAACGGTCAAGTGAAAATGTTAAAATTTCGTTTTTTTCTACATATCTTGGAAATGGTTGAAAGTATCTTCAGGGAACATAGTATATATGCATGTACTGACTGGCAGTGATTATCTAGGGAATTTTGGGTTCATAGTGTCAAAGGTCAGGGGTCAAAGGTCAAGGTCAACTCTTCGAAATCTGACTGTTTTCCTCACATTTGTTGAAAAGTTGGTGTATACATGTATTACCCAATAGAAATTCTCTTTGAAGTTTTTTTTTTTTCAAAACAGGTCAAAGGTCAAAAAGTCAAAGATCAAGTGAAAGTGCTGAACTTTACTTCTTCCTCCATATCTCGGAAGTGGCTCAAGTTATCTTGAAACTTAGTACATATTTATGCATGTTCTATCTGACAGTGATTCTCTTATAAATTTTACGGTCATAGGGTCAAAGGTTATGGGTCAAAGGCTAGGTGAAAATGGTAACAATCTGCTATTCAATACAGATATTGCACTTTTTCTCCATACCTTGAAAATCACTCAATGCATAAACTTATAAATGGGTCACAGTCTAGTAAAAGTCCCAAATCCCCAAATACATACTCTCCCATTCATCCAATTAAACCTAGATCAAGGAAGGTGAACATTCAACACATTTGTGACAAACATGTCATTTTGATATTTTGCCAGTCATGTGAAAACCGCCATCACACATTGTCCACATGTACTATAAGACCTATTAGGAGAATCATGCATTATGGCTGAGGCATGCCAGACGCTATAGCCACATCTCTAGTTTATATTTAGAGCTCTCTTTAAATTGTCAATTGAGTATCTACAGACTTACGTACAGCTTACTGTGTACCAATCAATTTTCTGTACCATTTTTATATCACCGCCCACACATAAGGTATGGTCAGACTGGCAAAAGATTGTGAAGTTTAAGATCGCGATCTTTAAGATCTCAAAGTTTTGCTGGTGTGACAGCAAACTTCCCGCAAAACTTCCCGCGAAGCTTCTTGATCCTGTTTGCGGGCGGTGCCCCCGAAGCGCGAGGCCATTGCCATGTTCAGATGTGTATTGTTACGTCACAATCAGTACCCATCGGACGGTGCACTCTTGCTTGCGCACATACCAATGGCCCAAACTTCGCAATCTTAAACTTTGCGATCTTTTGCCAGTCTGACTGTGCCTATCGTGTGTATGAGGGTATAGAAATAACTCTCAGGTTGGGAAAGCCGGTCAGTCGGTCGGGTGGTCGGGTGGGCGGTCGATCCATTGCAAAATCTTATGGATCAAACTACTCTCTCATTTTTTGAGCAATTGACCCCAAATTTGATATGTGTGACCGATATGAAAGCTAGATGTGCAAGACACCTTTTCCGTTAATATCGCATAATGTGTTGCCATGGCAACGGCCAATTTTCATAATTATTTGTGGATAGAACTACTCTCATATTTTGAGCAATTAACTTCAAATTTGGCATGTGTGACCGCCATCAAAGGAATATGTGCAAGACACCTTTTTGGATAGTATTGCATAATGTGTTGCCATGGATTTTTGTAAAGATTTGCTGTTGCCATGTGTTTCCATGGCAACAGCAAATCTTTAGAAAAATCTTACAAAATCTTGTGGATCCAACTACCCTCATTTTTTGAACAATTAACCCCAAATTTGGCATGTGACTGCTGTCAAAGGAAGATGTGCAAGACACCTTTTTTCATAAGTATTGCATAATGTGTTGCCATGGTAACTGCATATTTTTAAAGATCTTACAAAATGTTGTGGATCAAACAACTCTTTCAGTTTTGTAGCAATTCAGTTGAAATTTGGGATATACGATCAATGTAAAGTAGTTGTGCAAGATGCCTTTTTTGTGTGTAAGTGAATCTCTTGCCATGGCAATACCCAGTTTTTTGTACCAATCATACAAAAATATATGTGGATTGACCTAACTCCCTGAGTTTTTGAGTATTTGACTTGAATTTTGGCACATGTGACCACAACAGTATGCAGACGTGTAGAACACATCTTCTGTAGATGTTGAACAATCCATTGCCATGGTAACAGCATTTATTCACTAAAAAGCATACAAAGATATTGTGGATTCAGCTAACTCCCTCAGTCTTTGAGCATTTACATTCTATATGTAGCTTGAAATTTTGCACACGTGAACGCTAAGGTACGTAGATGTGCGAACTTAATCTTTTGTCATTGTTGAACAATCCATTGCTATGATAGCGACATTTATTCACTAAAAAGCATACAAAATTACTGTGGACTCAGTTAACTCCCTCAGTCTTTGAGCACTTTGCTTGAAATTTGGCAAATGTGATTGCTATAGTACGTACATGTGCAAACTCCAGTTTTTAAGCATCTAGCTTGAAATTTGGCACATGTGACCGCTATAGCACATAGATGTGCAATTTTTTTCTTTCGTCATTGTTTAAAAAGTGTTCCCATGGTAACAGCATTTTTTTTTACTATAAAGCATACAAAAAAGTATGGATTCAACTTAATCCCTCAGTCTTTGAGCATTTAGCTTTGGATTTAGCACATGTGACCGCTATAGTACATAGATACATGTGCACACTCAATCTTTCCTCATTGTTGAAGAATGCATTGCCATTGTAACAGCATATTTTGAATGAAAATCATACAAAAATACTATGGATTCAGTTAACTTCCCAGTCTTTGAGCGTTTGGCTTGAAATTTAGCACATTTGAAAGTTATAGTACATAGATGTGCAATCTTCCATCATTGTTGAACAATATGTTCCCATGGTAACAGCATTTTTTTGAATGAAAATCATACAATAATACTGCATTGATTCAGTTAACTCCCCCGGTCTGATTATTTGGCTTGAAATTTGGCATGTGTGACTGCTGTAGTACAAAAATGTGCAAACTTAATCTTTTGTCATTGTTGAACAATGTGTTGCCATGGTAACAGTCTATTTTGAATGAAAATCATACAAAATTTGAATATAGCTTTTTAACTCAGTTTTTGAGCATTTGGCTTCAAATTTGGCACATGATACCACTATATTACCCAGATGAGCAAAATTTATCTTTTTTCGTTGTTGAAAAATGTGTTGCCATGGTAACAGCATATTTTGAATGAAAGATATGGCAAGCGAAAGGGGAATATATTCATCATTTGTATTTATATTCATCTTTGAGGAAATATATTCATCTCTGAAGAAATATATTCATCTTTTGAAATTGTTTACATTCATCTCTGAAGAAATATATTCATCTTTTGAATGTAGTCTATTCATCTTCAACACATATATTTATCTTCTAATAACGTTTGTCATTCTAAGATATCCATCTTTTCTATATGTTCGTCTTTGAATTTATTCATCATTGTTTATGTTCATCTTATCACTATATTCATCTTTTTTATTTATTCATCTTTCTAATGTATTCATCTATGGAATATATTCATCTTTTCAATATTTTTGTCTTCTAATTCATTTATCTTTTCAATATTTATTTCTATTTATATTCATCTTTTTCATTTATTCATCTTTTCATGATTATATTCATCTTTTAATTTTATTCATCTTTTTCTCATATTCATCTTTTTTATTTATCTTTTCAATTTATTCATCTTTTAAATTATATTCCTCTTTTTTCATTACATGTCTTTTTGTTCGCCTGTTTAAAATGGCACAAGATGGCGCTTGTATCTATGCGACTCCAGAGCCCTTGATCTATGCGACTCCAGAGCCCTTGATCTGTGCGACTCTGTGCGACTCTTATTCATGCATTTATTCCACCTCAGGTTTGTTCGTCTTTCAAATACGTTCATCTCTCAAAAATCATTCGTCTTTGACAACATATATTCATCTTCTCCAATGGGCACGAGATGGCGCTGCTTTCTGCTCTACTACTACTAGCTAGATACTAGTATACGGTACCCAATACACCAAGGCTGCGCCATCACCAGGACCAAGGGCAAGGGCTCTGCTCTGCTCGAGGGAACTGAGCTCACTCGCTCGAGCTACTACCTTGCCTTAACCAAAGGAAGTGCACGGAGATCAGTCAAGTGGTAAGCCGAAGAAATACAGTGTACGTCTAATCTGTTTATTTAGATTCGAGGGTTTTCATTTAAAATACTGACCATAGACTTAGATCTTCACCGACTAGTAGTAGTACTAAGAGTCTAACAGTTACAGTAACCATACTTACAGTTAGGCTCAGTCCCATGTATGACATTTTTTGTGGCTTCTTGTTGAATAGGGTTTTTAACACCCTTTAGCCTTAAAAGACCTCAGCACACCTAACTTTAGACAGAAATAACCGTCAGTTTCTGGGGAAAAATTACGGCCTTATCGTGAAATCTGTCACCTCTCTTCCCGTGGGTTTACTGCGGCGTTCGGGCTGCGTCGTGGCCCGGAGAAAAAGCTGGGTGTCAAACTGTTCCCATCTCTCCTGCGACTAATTTTGCTGTAATATACAAATTAATTTCTATGAAGCTAGTTTAGATACTTATAAAGTAGGTACTTATATTTCCAATTTGTTTACTATGCAAATCTATGACAGGAAAGGTAGAAATCCAGTTTTTCCACCAAAGAAAATTAAAAATGCATTTTCAACCCTCGAATAATTCAGCGTTGTTTACAAGGTAGACATGTCTGAAATAAAATACTGCAGCAGTGAATCGAGAGATGTGATATGTGATGTTATACGCAAAAAAAAAAATAAAAAAATAAAAAGATCTTATCCATGAAATTCCTCTCCATCAATCAGGGATCTGGTTCACCGTCAGACGGCGTGTGCAGCCATCAAGCACATGGCGCTGGGTGTGTTTGGCTTCGGCTGCGAGGACGCCCTGATCCACATGCTGAACTTTGTGTGGCCCAACGTGTTTGAGACGTCTCCCCACGTCATCCAGGCTGTCATGGAGGCCATCGAAGGCCTGAGGGTCGGGGTGGGCTCCATCAAGATGTTGCAGTACACTCTACAGGTGAGCTCATTCATTCCCAGTCTGTAGGTTCTCTTCCCCTCCTGTGTAGCGCTGTTGAAATGTCCTACCAGAAAATCTTAGAATGTTTTGGGATGATGTATGACTTCCGCCATACCTCTGTTGACACGTGGCAATGTGTACTGTTAGACGTAATCCCTTCACATGGGGTTAACAAAAAGCCATTGTCAATTTTAAACTCACATTTAGGTGTATAAGTTTAAGCAGGCTTGATTGATTTTTGCTCAATCTGTATCTACCACCACCATTCTGCTCCCTTAGCCCCAGCTGTAAAGTAGGTCAAAATAAGATAAAACAGATGAAAAGTGACAGTCCTAAGATTGCCTCAATTTTAGGATTGAGAGTGATGTTAGGTAAATGAACAATTACAAGAATAAATAAGTAGTGAAATACAAGACAACAGGAATTTGTGCAATTATGGATATCCCCAAATTCTCGTATTATATGTGTTCTATGAAAAAAGTGTTCTAGATGATAGGTTTTTATGCCTCTGCCACGAAGTGTCGCCGGAGGCATTGTTTTCGGGTTGTCCTTCCGTCCTTAATCAATTTTGTGGACAGCATATCTAAAAAACTGTTAGAGGTATCCGAATGAAACTTGGCATGCACAGGCTCAAGGTGAAAGGTCAAAAGGTCAAGGTCAAATGCTCAAAATTTCACTATTTCCCCTATGTATATCTATGCAATGCCTGGAGGTATTGTCTTGAAACTTGGTGTATACATGAACTACCAAATAAAGATTCCCCAGAGAAGGCTTTGGGTCATGAGGTCAAAGGTCAAGGGTCAAAGGTCAAGCGAACATGTTAACATTTCACTTTTTTTCCATATCTCAAATATTTCAAGGTATTTCTGGAATTTAGTATATATGCATGTACTGACTGGCAGTCATCATGTAGGGAATTTAGGGGTCATGGGTCAAAGGTCAGGGGGTGAAAGGTCAAGGTCAACTCAATAAAATGTCATTATTTCTCTCTTATCTGTGCAATGCCTACAGGATATTTTCTTGAAACTTAGTGTATGCATATATTACCCTATACAGATTCTCTTGGAGGTTTCTTGCCCAAGGGTCAAAAGGTCAAAGGTCAAGTGAAAGTGCCAAATTTCACTTCTTCTTTAAACTTATAAAAGGGTCAAAAGTTGGGTACAAATCCTCAAATCCCCAAATACTTGCACTCTTAGACAGTATAGCCATTCATCCAAATAAACCTAGTTCAAGGATAGTGAACACACAAAGCATTTGTGACAAAGCTGTCATTTTAATATTTTGCCAGTTATGTGAAGCTGTCATCACACATTGTCAAGACATTGTGCTATAGACCTATTCGGAGAGCCATGCATTATGGTGGAGGCATACCAGTGGCCATAGCGACATTTCTAGTTGATAAATTGTAGTCAGTGTTCCAGGTTCCATGTATTGATGATATGATAACCTCTTGCATGTCACATGATCATATGTTTTGAAAATGTTTTTGTACATTGTGTCCCCCCAACTCTAGGGTCTATTCCAACCAGCCCGTAAGGTTCGTGACACATACTGGAGAATCTACAACACACTGTACATTGGGGCACAGGACTCACTGCTTGCTGGATTCCCCAGGGTGCCCAATGATGAGAAGAACCAGTATCTGCGCTATGAGTTGGATTACGTACTGTGATGGCACCGTGCACCGCATAACAATACATCGCACTCAATAAACTCATGGGCAAATACTCCAAAGACATTCAGTGCATTGTGCAGAACGGCAATAGTGGATTTGAGGATTCGGGGGGGGGGGGGGGGGAGGGCCAGGTCTGAGCTGCTCATCTCAAGAAGGTGGTATCCAGGTTTTATCAGATCTTGTCTTCATGTTCTTGCGAGAATCCAACCCACAAACCTGACACTTCATGACTCATTTGATTCCCATGCAAACTTGAGTTTAACCTGATCTGTGCACTCACACTCAGTGGGTGGCAGATTGTGTCTTGAACCTTGTACGATGTGATATTGTGTCGGTTCTGTGACTTTGGTGGAAATAGACACATGAGCACATTTTGTGAGAAGCCTTGTTCTATAGTAAACATAATACTCTCGATTTGTGGGCTTTAGATGGCAGTGTATACAAAGACAATCTCTATCTTTTCTTATCATGATGCAGCAAGGTCAAGCGTTTGCTTTACCTGTAACATGACATTGATTTCCAAATCACCCTCGTTTTACATCTGCTTTCATTAGAGTCTCCTATATGTAAATAATTGACATCCAAACTCCTTAGGTCTTTGCTGTTGAATATCATGAATTTTCATCTTCACAAGTTGATAATGTGTTGTACTACTTTAAAGCAAGAAGTGTAACATAACGTGTTATGGTATTGAACATGTATGGTATGAAGAGGATATGATGAGTGAAACAGCCTGTATGGTAGACCCACTGTAGTACAAGTCTGGCTGCAGAAAAGGCAATACCACACAGATATTACCGATACAAGATTCTTTGTCTGATGGTACAAAAAAAAATATAACCTTCCTTTGACAAAAGATGGGGAAAGTGGCATACCTCTCTGCTCTGATTACTCTGGTTACGCCCTGAGAACAGTGGCATCTTGTCAAGTCACAGAGGACCCAAAACCTGATGGTCTGCAGAGAATTTTCACTCAACTAAAAAATTTGCAGGAGAATGTGCTGTGTTTAATGAGCCTGGGGTCTGTTTCATTAAAGCCTTATGAGGTTTTTTTTTTTGCTCATAAGACATAATTTATGACATACTTCATGAAATGGATTTGAAAGTCTCAAATAGCTACATAATAAGTGACTTAGGCCATTCTGTGATTTATGCAAAGACTCTTATGTGAATGACTTCATGAATCGGACCCCTGGAGCCGTAGCCATCCTATTTTAAGACTGTGAAACTGACAGCTAATGATTGCAATAGCTTCCACTCGTCTCATATACTAGATTTCATGAATTGAAATGGCATTTTTACATTTTGAAGCATATGTTCTCAGTAACCAGGATCATTACATCAATATTTTTTATAGAAGTACCAGGTATTAAAAAAAGAAAATCTGCAAACTCACTGTTCATGTCATCATGTGTGAGGATTGAGAACATTTCAGATATGTAAGAAATTTCCTTTTACTGCTTTTTACTTTTGTATGACGACATTGTGACCTATTATTTTATGTACCTCATTTCTTGTTACCTGAAATGTATTTGATGGGGTTATTACACCTGTGTGAATGTATCCAAAGCCAGTGAGTACTCACACGTAATGTTGGGATGTTTTCTTTTCTAGTCAAGGAACAATAAACCCATGTGTTGCTGATGTCAATTAATGATGAAGATTGTGTGTATAAGATTTTATACTATGAGAACCGACAGGATTGTGATAGCATTGACAGTGTACTACAGGTATTGCTCGTGTTTCCAGTATTGCGGAGAGATTTCTTGTTATAAAAAAAATAGAATGACCAATTTCAACAACATTGCATTGCAGAAAGGGTTGATTTTGTGTCAAGGTTCTCACTTCACATTGTAATCACAGTGAACAAGATTGAAACCTTTTTTTTTTTAAAGAATATTGTAGGCATTTATTTTTCATCCAAACATTTTTGATTTACATAAAGATCTACTGTTAATGTCAAAGAAGAAATAAATTTAGCTGTGGAGAGAATAACATGTACAAGTTTTTATAGTGATCACCTTCAATATTTGTGACAAAGCTACTTGAAAGATACATCTTTGTCTTCAAAATACTGTGAAAAGAAAGATCGCTAGACTTTTTTTTCAAACCACTTCTCTTTGAAATAACCGCAAAATGTGACTTCAATTATCCAAACTCAGAGCCCCACCACACGCTGTGTGACGTGCAACACTTGTGTACAGCGACAGGGGTGTGTGTAGTTTATACATTGTAATGCTAAACCCAAAGTTCTGGTCACACCAGTTTAACATAATATGGGAAATATCTATTCCATTTGGGGTGGGGGAAGGGGAAGAAGGAGGGTGGGGTAGAGATTCAAAATACTAGTTCAGAGTGTAATCATTAAGTTTACATATTCTCACAAAACTGATAAGATACATGGATGTACAGCTGTACATTATCTCAGTTGTCTACACAGAGTGCTAGGAACAAAGTGGGTGAGGGAAGCAGGTCATATCGATTCATGCTGCAGTACTGTAAAAGGTTGGGTTAAATGCATATCGACCAGGAGGGATACTTTGTACCAGGTAATTGACTTCCATGAAAAATGAGTACATAATAAAAATTAATGTACATGTGTCGCTAGTGCGATGGGGAAAATCTGGTCTTGTTCAGCTTTTAACTTGGGTGCATACTTACCTTGGACAAAATTCTCTGAGAGTAAATGCTTCCACTTTTTCTTTGTCATTTTCTTTCTAACAGTGGGAAAGTTTATGCAGTAAAGGAAAATCATACTTAAAATCTTCATTTTATCCTGCATCTTCCTAATACACAAGAAGCATACATATGAATAAGTAAATCTGTACATTCAATTAACATGTTCAAAGTAACAACTTTTTTTTTTTCAAATCGACAACAATCTGACACATCTACTAGTAACCCAAACCTAACATTTTGCTGAAGATGCTGAAGGCTGCCAATTGAGAAATCATGGCAACAAGGAGATAAAGGGAACCAAAACTTTTAAAAAGACTATCTTGGAAGACTATTTGCCAACTTATAATGGCATGGGATGATGTCAAACTGCTGCCATGCATTTCTCTGTGAGACAATGAACTAGGTGTGGACACTGACAGCCAGCCCATATGAATATTAAATCTTCGACACCAAGATGACCTATTGAAGTATGTCTTGCCATCATTCTTTGTACATGTGGTTTGTCAAAATGGCAAGGAAAGGACAATAAATCAATGTTTTCTCTCTCCAAACTCCCTTCTCCCACAGGTGGAACAAGTACTGCTGCAAACATAAAATGACATCCTAATAAGTCTCACACATTTACAAATTTATTGTGATATTTCATATGGGACCAAACTACTTGAAATACCTTGATCACGAACAAACAATTCAAAATACCATTCAAGTATACAGTAAGGCAAACTCCAACCTCTTCTTAGAAACAGGGGGTACATCAGAGGAATGTGAAACAAAAGTAACAAAGAGGGTATCCTGTGTATATCATATCACGATGAATGGAAAATTGTAATTGGTATTGTACAGAAAGGTACGAGAGTGATGTAAGCTCAGCTGTGATGTAGAGAGATGATACTTAGTCTTCAGAACGGGATAGACCAAACACATTCGCAAACTTTCTTGTCATACAATATCACTGGTCTAGCTGTCCTTTTTTCACATCATGACACAGTGCAAAATGTACACACAACTTCAGGCCTGATGTGGTTGTACCCATATAAAGTCCATTGATCACAGTATATGATACACAAGTTGTATAAGCCATAAAGCACACCTGATGTGATCGGCTACATATATGGGTCATGCAGTGGAATAGGCATCGCAGTGTACTTCATGCATTTGAAAGCTAATCTGTAGAAAGCTAAACATTTCCCAAAGCCTTTTTAGAAGTACAGAATTGTGTACACAGATCAAAGATGCACGACTTAGAAATCTCACATATGTACAGTGCTTCTCACACAAACACAGAAAATTGATTAGCTTAAAGTTAGCATTAATATAGAAAATAAAAGTAATAATTACTAACCTAAACTTCTATTGAATGAGTTGAAATCTGAACATAGTGATCAACCAGCCAAACTATTGATCAACCAACATAAATAATTTGGGAAATATATCATAATATGTCCAATCCATTTGCACAATGGGAGAAGCTGCGTTCCTGGCACGGTAGACTAGATATTAACTCGGGCCACACATGCGACACAGAAAATGACACAATACTGCCAAAAAATTTTGTAGGTACAACACTAGTTTGTCTGGTACTGACCAGTTCAATGTCAAAGCAAACACTATCACCATAGAGTGACCCACTGTCCACTAAACACTTGGATCAGCTGGTCATTGGACCTGACACAAAAGTGACATGCTTTGCCAAGTTCTCTTTTGAGCATGGTAGTGAATCTACAGAATTAACACTATATTGTCTACCATCACATGCCTTCTCTCTTTCTCCCCCTCCCTCCCCCCCCCCCACTCTAAATCCAAACAAACAAAAATGTAAACCTAGTGAAGCACAGCTCATGCCAATCAAGACTAAAGATAAAGTGAAGTGGCTCCAATGTTTTTGCCGGTATGCCACTTTCCCCATCTTTTGTCAGAGGAAGGTTATTTTTTTTTTTTTGTACCATCAGACAAAGTATCTTGTATCGGTAATATCTGTGTGGCATTGCCTTTCCTGCAGCCAGACTTGTACTACAGTGGGTCTACCATACAGGCCTTTTCACTCATCATATCCTCTTCATACCATACATGTTCAATACCATAACATCTTATGTTACACTCCTTGCTTTAGAGTACTACAACACATTATCAACTTGTGAAGATGAAAATTCACGATATTCAACAGCAAAGACCTAAGGAGTTTTGATGTCAATTATTTACATATAGGAGACTCTAATGAAAGCAGATGTAAAACGAGGGTGATTTGGAAATCAATGTCATGTTACAGGTAAAGCAAACGCTTGACCTTGCTGCATCATGATAAGAAAAGATAGAGATTGTCTTTGTATACACTGCCATCTGAAGCCCATAAATCGAGAGTATTATGTTTACTATAGAACAAGGCTTCTCACAAAATGTGCTCATGTGTCTATTTCCACCAAAGTCACAGAACCGACACAATATCACATCGTACAAGGTTCAAGACACAATCTGCCACCCACTGAGTGTGAGTGCACAGATCAGGTTAAACTCAAGTTTACATGGGGATCAAATGAGTTGTGAAGTGTCAGGTTTGTGGGTTGGATTCTCGCAAGAACATGAAGACAAGATCTGATAAATGCTGGATACCACCTTCTTGAGATGAGCAGCTCAGACCTGGCCCCCTGAATCCTCAAATCTACTATTGCCGTTCTGCACAATGCACTGAATATCTTAATTGGAGTATTTGCCCATGAGTTTATTGAGTATGATGTATTGTTATGCCGTGCACGGTGCCATCAAAGTACGTAATCCAACTCATAGCGCAGATACTGGTTCTTCTCATCATTGGGCACCCTGGGGAATCCAGCAAGCAGTGAGTCCTGTGCCCCAATGTACAGTGTGTTGTAGATTCTCCAGTATGTGTCACGAACCTTGCGGGCTGGTTGGAATAGACCCTAGAGTTGGGGGGACACAATGTACAAAAACATTTTCAAAACATACGATCATGTGACATGCAAGAGGTTATCATATCATCAATACATGGAACCTGGAACACTAACTACAATTTATCAACTAGAAATGTCGCTATGGCGACTGGTATGCCTCCACCATAATGCATGGTTCTCCGAATAGGTCTATAGCACAATGTCTTGACAATGTGTGATGACAGCTTCACATAACTGGCAAAATATTAAAATGACAGCTTGTCACAAATGCATTGAGTGTTCACTATCCTTGAACTAGGTTTATTTGGATGAATGGCTATACTGTCTAAGAGTGCAAGTATTTGGGGATTTGAGGATTTGTACCCAACTTTTGACCCTTTTATAAGTTTAAAGAAGAAGTGAAATTTGGCACTTTCACTTGACCTTTGACCTTTTGACCCTTGGGCAAGAAACCTCCAAGAGAATCTGTATAGGGTAATATATGCATATACTAAGTTTCAAGAAAAAATCCTGTAGGCATTGCACAGATAAGAGAGAAATAATGACATTTTGATGAGTTGACCTTGACCTTTCACCCCCTGACCTTTGACCCATGACCCCTAAATTCCCTACATGATGACTGCCAGTCAGTACATGCATATATACTAAGTTCCAGAAATACCTTGAAATATTTGATATGGAAAAAAAGTGAAATGTTAACATGTTCACTTGACCTTTGACCCTTGACCTTTGACCTCATGACCCAAAGCCTTCTCTGGGGAATCTTTATTTGGTAGTTCATGTATACACCAAGTTTCAAGACAATACCTCCAGGCATTGCATAGATATACATAGGGGAAATAGTGAAATTTTGAGCATTTGACCTTGAACTTTTGACCTTTCACCTTGAGCCTGTGCATGCCAAGTTTCATTAGGATACCTCTAACAGTTTTTTAGATACGCTGTCCACAAAATTGATTAAGGACGGAAGGACAACCCGAAAACATAATGCCTCCGGCGACACTTCGTGGCGGAGGCATAAAAACCTATCATCTAGAACACTTTTTTCGTAGAACACAAATAGTACGAGAATTTGGGGATATCCATAATTGCACAAATTCCTGTTGTCTTGTATTTCACTACTTATTTATTTTTGTAATTGTTCATTTACCTAACATCACTCTCAATCCCAAAATTGAGGCAATCTTAGGACTGTCACTTTTCATCTGTTTTATCTTATTTTGACCTACTTTACAGCTGGGGCTAAGGGAGCAGAATGGTGTTGGTAGATACAGATTGAGCAAATCAATTATTATTATTATTATTTATTATTATTATTTATTCGGCATTTGCAAAACAATACAAGTGATAACAGAGAAACAGAATAAACAAACAAAACACAAGAAAACAAAGTGTCAGGCTTTCCCTGTTGAGCTTCCCGAAGGAGCCGGGTTGGAAAAAAGCAATCAAAATCACTATGACCCTTGGGCCTCTCCAACCAACTTAAGGAAGCACATCAGGGAACTGTTGAACATAAAAGAAAAGAAATAATACAATTTTGAATTAAGCGTGTACACCAAGGGATTTTTTCTTCATACAAGCAAAAAATATAATTGTGGCAAATGGGTATTCCTTCCACCCCCCCCCCCCCCCCCCCCGGAAAAAGAAAAGAAAAAAAATCCAGTATACAATAAAAAAAATGTTATCAGAGTACATCTCAACAACAAATATCCCCTCTAACTGCACTGCAGTGTATGAAGCCAGCAAGTATCATCAACATCCCCCAAACCATCTTCAATACACTGTAAATATAAAAATAATTTCAAAACTTTAACTTCATCATTACCCTGAGACTACATAACCCAGCACTTTCTTTAAAATTCCCTTGTGTGGTATTACATACACCACTGTGCAATATACATTATATATCAGACGCCAAAAGTCATAAATACAGTAATATCAAATAATGCAAGGCATGATTTAAGGCATAAACATCCCCCCAGAAAAAAAACTATAAAATTACTAATCAGTTCATGTATTATGTCTTACAAAAAAAATCTGAAACCCACATACAAAGATATAACTGGGTCGCAAACAAAACTGAATATCAATCAATATTCTGTGTTTTATGGCAACCAAGAGCAATCATGATAAGAAAAACAGCAAAAAAAAAAAAAGAAAGAAATCACAATTATCAGGTAAAATCAATCATAATCTTCCCTTAGACATGTCCTGCATCTTCCAGGGATTGAAATTAGCTGAGTTACAATATACTGATGACACAGAAACCTGAAAAAAGTCGGTAAAATCCTCTCCAAATGAGAGCAGAAATCAGGGCACCAGGGCACCCGACCTGAGATAACACACTCATACAGTTTAACTTAACAAATTTGTGTATTTCAAACAAAGTCAAAGTACAGAGACTCTCATACACATGTACATTGTATGTTTATCATGCCTGTGGTTATCAATACACTACATTAAAATGAACCTTTCAGTTGTTGAAGGAAAGATGAGAGAGAATCAATGACTGCCGAGTCCCTTACTGAGTCAGGTAATTTGTTCCAGAGTCTGGGAAACCTACGGGTGGGGGACAGGAAGAGTACTTGGGTTCTAGACGGGTGGTGAGTGAATGTAAGAAGGTATGGGTGCCGGGTATTTATCTGAACAGTGTTGGATATAGCTTCACATTTAATAACCCCTGAAAGGCATTTTATCAAGCCTGCTTAAACTTATAGACCTAAATGTGAGTTTAAAATTGACAATGGCTTTTTGTTAACCCCATGTGAAGGGATTACGTCTAACAGTACACATTGCCACGTGTCAACAGAGGTATGGCGGAAGTCATACATCATCCCAAAACATTCTAAGATTTTCTGGTAGGACATTTCAACAGCGCTACACAGGAGGGGAAGAGAACCTACAGACTGGGAATGAATGAGCTCACCTGTAGAGTGTACTGCAACATCTTGATGGAGCCCACCCCGACCCTCAGGCCTTCGATGGCCTCCATGACAGCCTGGATGACGTGGGGAGACGTCTCAAACACGTTGGGCCACACAAAGTTCAGCAGGTGGATCAGGGCGTCCTTGCAGCCGAAGCCAAACACACCCAGCGCCATGTGCTTGATGGCTGCACACGCCGTCTGACGGTGAACCAGATCCCTGATTGATGGAGAGGAATTTCATGGATAAGATCTTTTTATTTTTATTTTTTTTTGCGTATAACATCACATATCACATCTCTCGATTCACTGCTGCAGTATTTTATTTCAGACATGTCTACCTTGTAAACAACGCTGAATTATTCGAGGGTTGAAAATGCATTTTTAATTTTCTTTGGTGGAAAAACTGGATTTCTACCTTTCCTGTAATAGATTTGCATAGTAAACAAATTAGAAATATAAGTATCTACTTTATAAGTATCTAAACTAGCTTCATAGAAATTGATTTGTATATTGCCGGTACAGCAAAATTAGTCGCAGGAGAGATGGGAACAGTTTGACACCCAGCTTTTTCTCCGGGCCACGACGCAGCCCGAACGCCACAGTAAACCCACGGGAAGAGAGGTGACAGATTTCACGATAAGGCCGTAATTTTTCCCCAGAAACTGATGGTTATTTCTGTCTAAAGTTAGGTGTGTGGAGGCCTTTTAAGGCTAAAGGGTGTTAAAAACCCTATTCAACAAGAAGCCACAAAAAATGTCATACATGGGACTGAGCTTAACTGTAAGTGCGGTTACCAGTACTGTAACTGTTAGACTCTTAGAGTCTACTACTACTACTAGTCGGTGAAGATCTAAGTCTACGGTCGGTATTTTAAATGAAAACCCTGAAATTTAAATAAACAGATTAGACGTATTTCTTTGGCTTACCACTCGACTGATCTCCGTGCACTTTCTTTGGTTAAGGCGAGGTAGTAGCTCTAGCGAGTGAGCTCAGTTCCCTCGAGCAGAGCAGAGCCCTTGCCCTTGGTCCTGGCGATTGCGCAGCCTTGGTGTATTGGGTACCGCATACAGTGAAACCCCGTTATAACGAGTTCGGTTATAACGAGGAACCGCTTATAACGAGGTGATCGCGTCGGTCCCGTTTTCCTTTGCGTGTAAACGAATCGGTTATGACGAGTTCAGTTATAACGAGATTCCAGTTATAACGAGGACCATGCCGTCAATCCCTCGTTTGAGGCGAGTCCCCAACCGGGGTGTACCCAAAGTGGGGTGCGTATATTTGTCGTTTGGGAGTTGGGAGTCGAAGTACTTGTCCATTGCAAATAAACTTTCTGCTCAGGCGTGACAAACCTGGAGGCCAAGCCAGGGTTTGATGACTCCAGCAGCTGTCGTATTACGTAAGAGCATGATAAGGATATCTGCCTGTGGCAGACCATTCAAAGTGAACTCAATTTTCTCTATCCTTTTTAAAGTTTTCAATTTTATATTCTATTGAGAAATTCTATGGTCATCCATTTTACATTTCGAACGAAAAAAATTGACCCGTAAATAACGAAAATACAGGAATAAGAAGGAGAGCATTGCCAGTTTGCCGGTGCTATTTGGCAGTGAGTTACAACGGGGAGGTGAGACTACTCCCTGGTTACAATCAGCCTGCTGACTGGATCGTTGAGAAAGCAGCTGTCGTATTACGTAAGAGCAGGGAGGTGGGCCTCCCTGGTAAGAGCATGATAAGGATATCTGCCTGTGGCAGACCATTCAAAGTGAACTCAATTTTCTCTATCCTTTCTAAAGTTTTCAATTTTATATTCTATTGAGAAATTCTATGGTCATCCATTTTACATTTCGAACGAAAAAAATTGACCCGTAAATAACGAAAATACAGGAATAAGAAGGAGAGCATTGCCAGTTTGCCGGTGCTGACAATGTGCTATTTGGCAGTGAGTTACAACGGGGAGGTGAGACTACCTCCCTGGTTACAATCAGCCTGCTGACTGGATCATTGAGAAAGAGAGAGAGAGAGGGAGAGAGAGAGAGAGGGAGAGCGAGGGGGAGAGAGGGAGGGAGAGGGGGGAGAGATGGGGGAGGGAGAAGGGGAGAGCAAAATGGAATGACAATAGTTCCGGTCACTACAGTACAGGCATGCTCTGTCTGCATACGCTGAATGTCTACACTCACACACACACACGTACACACACACACGCACCATGGAGCTACATGGCCCATGCCAAAACCAAAACAATTTCCTCCTCTCGCGGTGCCCCCCCCCCCCCCTCCTGTGGCGCTGTGGCGATGACTGATGCCTAGATTAGGCCAGGGTCAAGAAACAGGTGTTTTATATCTTTGACTTTAAGTCATTGATTGCCAAGATATGCACTGGCATTATTTACTGGGGTGTAGCCTCTTCAAACGAGAGATTTGCGTCATGCAATTTCGATAAATCATGATAAAGAAAAACATAAGCAATTTGATCGGATATAACGAGGTCCCTTTTCTTGACTAAATTGCCGCTTTCAAACACGCGACAAACGAAACATTGAAAGCCGAATTCACGCTATCCACGTCTTTTCCCGTTTTGCAGAAAACTGTTCTTCTGTGTTTTCTTCTAAATCACGCGATAAGACACAAGAATGCCTTCCGATGTTCCTACTAAATTATTAAATATAATCATTCGATTTTCTTTTTCGCGTGAAACGCGTGTGTGATATTAGGGCAGACCACAGCGCAATGAGAAAAAAAATGGATAACGCAATCAAAAACTTTTCATGTAGCGACACTTGTGGCCAAAAATGGACAATTGGAATGCGTGTGAAACTCATCATTATATCCTTTCCAATTTTAGTTCCGACTTCCAGTTCTTTTGCTGGTTAGCAAATATGAGTTTGGATGATTAAAGCCGAAATATTGAAATCATCGCGATCCCGCCAGGTGACAGTAGCATTAAAATAGTTGAATAACGCATGTTTACCTACTTAATCGGTGATCTGAAAAAGAAACAAACGCATTTATTAGTTTGAATAGATCTGGATTTGTTCATTATCATTTAACAAATGACAATTTGAATATGAGTGTGCATGATTAAAGCAGAAATAATTAGTGAAATCATCGCGATTCCGCCTGGTGACAGTAGCGTAAAAATAGTTAAATAACGCATGTTAACCTACTTTATCGGTGTTCAGATAAAGAAACAAACGCATTTATTAGTTTGAGTAGATCTGGACTTGTTCATTATCATTTAACAAATGATGATTTAAATATGAGAGTGTATGATTAAAGCCGAAATAATTGATAAAATCATCTTGATTTCGCCGGGTGACAGTATTTTATAGCGTAAAAATAGTTGAATAACGCATGTTAACGTACTTAATCGGTGTTCGAAAAAGAAACAAACGCATTCAACAGTTCAAGAACGGATGTACAAAACGCGAAGAGATTTTCGGAAGAAAATAACGCATTTTCAATCCCTTCAGGCGCAACGATCATACATTGTATGAAATCACAGCCGAAATGATTCATGAAATTATCGAATTCCCGCTTCGCATTTTCGGAAGAAAATAAAGAACGCATTTTCAATCCCTTCGGGCGCAACAATCATACATTGTATAAAATTACAGCCAAAATGATTCATGAAATTATCGAATTCCCGCTGGGCACCAACAGCGTAAGATACCTCGCAAGTTACGGTAAACAACTAATGCCTGTATTTTACTCTGAAATCATCGCGATCTCGAAAGGTGACAGTAGCGTAAAAAGTTGAATGACGCATGTTAACCTAAATCAGAAAAAGAAACAAACGCATTTATTAGTTTGAATAGATCTGGGTTTGTTCATTATCACAATTTTAGCACTGCATTTCACAATGAAGATTTTTCTTTCTTTCAGAATGGTCTACCAGGTACAGATTTGCGTGAAAGGATGACAACCTTCCACATTCAATCCTGTCGCATATTTTTCAAGAGCGGTTGTACAAAACCCGAAGAGATTTTTCGGAAGAAAATAAAGAACGCATTTTTAATCCATTCGGGCGCAATGATCATACATTATACAAGATTACAGCCGAAATCACTCATGAAATCATCGCATTCCCGCTGAGCACCAACAGCGTAAAAATACCTCGCAAGTTACGGTAAACAACGTTTGTAGTTACTCTATTTGCGCTGGTGTTTATAAAAAACTTAACAAACAAGAATTACAATAAAGAATTAACTCATTTCAGCCCCTATTTCTTCGTCTAATTCACAAATAATTTCCCTTTATTCTCTCCATAATAATGACCCATAATTGTGTAATAACAATGCAAAGGATGTTCTTAAGTTTCATTGATGGGTATATGATGTCGTGCTTATGTTTTCCTCTGTTTTTGATGCGTACGGTTATAACGAGGTACCGGTTATAATGAGGTAATATCGCCGGTCCCATGGACCTCGTTATAACGGGATTTCACTGTACTGGTATCTAGCTAGTAGTAGTAGAGCAGAAAGCAGCGCCATCTCGTGCCCATTGGAGAAGATGAATATATGTTGTCAAAGACGAATGATTTTTGAGAGATGAACGTATATGAAAGACGAACAAACCTGAGGTGGAATAAATGCATGAATAAGAGTCGCACAGAGTCGCACAGATCAAGGGCTCTGGAGTCGCACAGATACGAGCGCCATCTCGTGCCATTTTAAACAGGCGAACAAAAAGACATCTAATGAAAAAAGAGGAATATAATTTGAGAGATTAATAAATTGAAAAGATAAATAAAAAAGATGAATATAAGAAAAAGATGAATAAAATTAAAAGATGAATATAATTATGAAAAGATGAATAAATGAAAAAGATGAATATAAATGAAAATAAAAATATTGAAAAAATAAATGAATTAAAAGACAAAAATATTGAAAAGATGAATATATTCCATAGATGAATACATTAGAAAGATGAATAAATAAAAAAGATGAATATAGTGATAAGATGAACATAAACAATGATGAATAAATTCAAAGACGAACATATAGAAAAGATGGATATCTTAGAATGACAACGTTAGTAGAAGATAAATATATGTGTTGAAGATGAATAGACTACATTCAAAAGATGAATATATTTCTTCAGAGATGAATGTAAACAATTTCAAAAGATGAATGTATTTCTTCAGAGATGAATATATTTCCTCAGAGATGAATATAAATGCAAATGATGAATATATTCCCCTTTGGCTTGCCATAGTAAGATAACTCCCTCAGCTTTTGAGCTTTTGACTCGAAAACTTTGTGACGGCTATGATATATAGTTGTGCAAACTTCATTTTTTTGTTAATGTCAAACATTGTGTTCCCATGTTAATTGAATTTTGTATGAAAATCATAGGAATTGCTGATATATCTTACTCGGGTTTTGAGCACTTGACTTGAGATATGGCACAATTGACTCTCAGTGAGCAAAATATACATTTATTCAATGTTGAACAATACCGGGGTTATAATTTTTTTTCAATGAAAAGCATACAAAGTAATTGCTGGTTGAGATAACTCCTTCAGTGTTATGTGGGGGTATCAATCACATTGAGTGATAGTTTTAAATTAGTTTATTGTTATACCCTCGCATTCAGAAAGTATATGGGGGGATAAGGAATCAGCGTGTGGTCAGTAGGGCTGTCGGAAGGAAGGGCTTTCGATTGCAAATCTTGCATCGCGAACTCCTTCAAGCAATTCAAGGGTACATGATGACATGGACGTGTAGATGTGCAAGACATGTTTTTGTGTTTGTACCCATCAAGGCATTGCCATGGTAACTGCATATTTTCTTGAAAATCTTCTGGAGTGAACTATTTCCACAGTTTTAAAGCAATTGAAATCAAATATGGTGGACATTATGGCAATGAGGTATAGATGTGGAAACCTGATTTCTATGTTTACCAGACAAAGCATTGCCATGGTAACCACAGTTTTACCAAAACCTTGTGACATTTGGGGATTTCTTCATAAACTTAGGATGTACATTAATAAAGAGCACAGCAGACCTGATCAAACTCACAAGATACCCACAAGATACTACAAACACACACACAAACAGAACCTTTCTCAGCGATAGAAAGAGTTTGTTGTGTAGAACGTGCGATTGTTGATTCTTTGATTGTTGAAGCTGGAAATATTTTAAACTTAAATCGGCCTTCTTTTTTTTTTCTTTTGAGATGTGCTCCTCTGAAACTGGAATATATGTTCTAGAAGAGCCAGCCTCATCAGGCTCAGCTGGACCAGCCTGCAGGGCATACTGTGGCATTGCTAGTAGCAGAACCAGGCTCAGTGATAGAAAAAAGTTTGCAACTGATTGACAAATTGCCCTACATAGATGTTAAGCCCCCGTTCCACTATCACGATTTGGACCCCGATCTGTCCCGATCTAGCAGATCGGGAGAGAGCGGCAAAAGCGTGCGGGGATTGGAAGCATCGTAGCAGCAGCGTGTGGAGGTCGGGGTTGGAGCGGGCATTTTTTCAGATCGGGAAGAAATTTTGAACCGGTTCAAAATTTCTTCCCGATCTCCCCGATCAAAATTGACATATTTTCAATTGTACGGCAAGCGGGAAGAGCGTAGTGACAGCGTAAACGCAGCGGGGAGAGCGTAGTGACGGCGTAAACGCAGCGGGATGAGCGTAACAAGGTCTGAGCGTAGTAACATCGGCACAAGAACGGGAAGTAATTTTAGCTGTAATTTTCAAAGAAGGAGAAGAGATGAAGAAAAAGAAGAGAAGAAAGCAGCGAAGCAGGTACCCAAAAGGCGAAGAAAGAGAGACTTCACGTGATGCTGAAAGAGGAGGAAGAGGACATAGCAGAATTTTGAAGAATATGAAATCATCTACAACTGGAGGAAGACGGACTATAAAAGCAAGGACATCAAGAAAAAGCCTTGGAAAAATCAGCACGTCTTTGTGTATTCAATGCATTGCTGCAAAAGAACCGTGAGTTGAGGAGCCTCTTCGAGGTCCACAGTATATTTCTTCGGTTCTGCATGCTAATGAGTTGACTGACTGCAGACCGACAGTCGAATCGGGGTACATCGGGGCACATTGGGCACTTTTCAGCTCTCTGAACGGGGTAACAGCGTAATAATATCGTATAGATCGTTCAGAGCGTAGATACAGCGTGCATCGATCGGATAACAACGGCAACATCGCACTGACAGCGTAGCTACATCGTTCTAAAGCGTACCGGCAGCGGCAGAGATCGTAATGTCTCATTCCCGATCATCGTAGTAAGAGCGTAGCAAGCATTTGGTAGTCGTAACTGCAGCGTACTTAGAGCGTTCTAACATCGTACTGTGTCCAGATCGGCTCAGGTTTTACCCGATCCTTCCCGACCTGAGAAAATTGTCAAATCGTAGCGAGAACGGCATAGTGGAACGGGGGCTTACATAAGCACTGAATTGATCAGTGTTTCATGAATTTGAAGAAAAAAGTTTGTTGTTTTGTTGTGCAGAACGTGCAGTTGTTGGTGCTTTGCTTGTTGAAACTGAAAATACCTTAGATCGACAAGGGAAACCCATCTTCCTCTTCATGGCCACAGATTTATCAATACATTCATCTTTGAAATGTTCTGAGCATACCAAAGAATGTTTGGTAAGATTAAAATCAGACCCACTGTGGCACTCTGCACGAAATGAACGTGGCCACACATCAAGCTGCAGTGTCATTGGAAAAGCAGTCAGCCAAAACACACAAGTCTGAATTGTTCTCCTCGTTCTTAGTTTATTCACCAACAACATAATTATGAAACTGGCAAGATGGTACCTTTCCAAAACTACAATTTCCTAAACCTACTGTAGAAATCGGAACACATCACACTTAAACTGCATAGAATTGCTTAAACTATTTCTCCAAGCAACATCGTTCATGTGCGATATTGGATGGATAGCTGTACACATTTAGCTCGGTTGATGCATGCAAGCTGTGCTGTTTCCTAGTTTTGATGTCTGCATATCATCTTGTCATAAATTAGGTTGGAAACATTTTGGCGAGGAAGCGCTCTCAAACTGCTATGTTTTTTCATCATAACTGCATATATGTAGTGGAAGGGTTTATAGTGACCTCGTCTACAGCCACTCTGTCTATTTTCCAATTGGTCTACTGGCAAATCGTCTATTACTGATTCGTCTAATACCCATTTGGTCTACAACTTGTTTTGTCTGGTACACATATTGTCTAATAGTCACTTTGCCCACTACCCGTACTGTCTAATACCCAACTCGTCTAAGGAGCATTTCGTCTACTGAGCAATTGATCTAATAGCCAAGTTGTCTATACTCACGATGTCTACTTGTCATGTCGTCTAATATCCATTTCGCCTACTGCCACTTTGTCTACTCCCACCTCGTCTACAAATCATCTCGTCTACATTCACTTTGTCTAGTTATCATATCGTCCATCCCTTAGTTCGTCTATACCCAACATGGTCTATACCCATCTGGTCTACACCCAACTCGTCTATACACCACACTCGTCTATACACCACACTGTGACATTATTCTTTTTATAAAAAGTCATAATTAGAACAAAAAATTTAAACCAATTGGGGCACCAAGAGTGTTCAACCTATTTCAATGGGAAAGGAAACTAGATGAAGTAGACTTAAAGGGATGGTACAGTATTGGTGGAGATGAGAATTGGGCTTTTAACTTTTTGCGAGATACCAAGAAAACGCTTATGATATAGTACACAGCATACCATTTTAAGAGGAATTCAAAATTTATTTGATGAAAATCGGGTTTCGAATGACTGAAACATCCAAAAACAAAGTAAAACAAAGAGATCGTAATAAAGTGTGGGTCCCACACTTTATTAGAAGCGCTCTTTTTTGGATATCTCAGCTATTTCAAAACCAATTTTCATCAAATAAATGTTGAATTCCTCATAGAATTACATGCTATTTCATATTTCATAAGAGATTTGTCATTATCTCACCAAAAACTGTTAGAAACCTGAAATTAGGTCTCAACCAAAACTGTACATCCCTTTAAGTAAGGAGTTTGGAGTAGACAAAAAAAAAAAACCTATATAACAAGTAGACCAGTTGGGAGTAGACCAGTTGGGAGTAGACCAGTTGGGAGTAGACCAGTTGGGTGTAGACCAGTTGGGAGTAGACCAGTTGGGAGTAGACCAGTTTGGAGTAGACCAGTTGGGAGTAGACTAACTGGTTATTAGACTAATTGTCCCCGCCGAACGAGTTCGAGCAGGGGACTATGAAACGGGCTCCGTACGTGTGTGTGTCTGTGCGCGCGTGCGTCCGTGCGTCCGTCCGTGTGTGCGTCCGTGTGTGATCAAAATGTTCAATTTGCTACTTCTCTGTCATTTATGAGCCAATTTTGATTCTGTTTGCTTTATATGATAGCACTACATGGGAGCTTTGAAACTTCTACACAGACTTTCAGTCGTGACCTTTGACCTTGACCTTTGACCTATATTGTACATTTTGCTACAAAATGCTACTCCTTCGCCATTTCTAACCCGATTTCGATTCCATTTGCTTTATGTGATGGCACTAGGTGAGGGCTTCAAAACTTCTACACAGAATTTTGACCTTTGACTTCTTTGACCTTTGACCTTGATTTTTTACCTATATTGTACATTTTGCTACAAAATGCTACTCCGAGACGAGTTGGTAGTAGATGAAGCGAGTTTAGACAAGATGGCATTAGACTAGGTGAACAGTGGACAGTGTGGTTGTAGACGAGGTGCCAGTTTACCAGTGGAAGATGAATGTGTTATACTACAGGGTGAGAGTTTATCTTTTAAAAAAATTGAAACAGTTTGAAATTTCATTTATACTTACAATCCCTTTTTAAATACAGTATTCATCGCATAATCGGGACAGGTTGGGAGTAGCAAACACGGCCCCTTTAAGCGAGGTGCCCGATTTCGCGATGAGTACTCACCATACACTAACGGCATACGACATGTACATGTAGTGCACACACACACACACACACACATGCATACTGACGTACTGTACATGTTCATGAATACACAACACGCTACCCCTCGGCGCGACCCTCCAGCTCTCCCTGCATTCTCGCAATGATGTAGAGTAATCGCAACCGGGTTCGATTCTTCTGTCAAACACGCGTGTACACGTAATCAATGTCAACTCATAGTCTAGATTCATAAAACGTTACGTATTCGCACATACATTGAACCCTTCTCATCTTTCACGCTCTCCCTCCCACTCTCTCCCCCATTTCACTGAATAAATAACTGTTCATAGCCCATTTCAATCACGTAACTTTTGCCCAGTCACAACTGAGGAAGATTGTGACGTACACACAGATCACAGTGTACAGCTGTATTGAAAGTTGAAACCAAAGACAGTAGATAACAAGATACGAAGGCGCGCGATAACAATGGACTTTGCCCTCAGAGTGTATGACTGAGATTAAACAACGCACACAGCCTGGGCTGTATGAGCGAGGCATGTTTTTTATTGGATGTGAGTCGAGTAGGAATTGCAAGCGAGCACATGGCTTTGCTTATGTAGGGGAGAAGAATGTTTGCGAAGGCATGTGCTTTGCAATGGCATGGATACTTATACACGGCGCTTTCGTGGCTATGCATGTACATGTACTGGATGGACGGAGGTCAAAACACACCAATCCGAAGCTTGCTTTGTAAGTTTGTTGTAAACGACAACTGATACGGAATCTTTGAAATATTGTTGTGGTATTTTGGTAGATTTTTTGTGTAAAATATTAACAAAATCAAAGATCGCTTGAAGGAAAATTGTCCCGTTTATCAGAGGTCCCCGCCCGATTATCCAGTGAAAATAACGTGCGTTGGAAATGTTTCTGGGAAGCGTATATCATTTAAGCGAGGATCCCGATTATCAGATGCCTGATTATGCGATGAATACTGTACTGTGAAAGTAGTTTGCTCCACAAGGTTTTGGGAAAATTGTGGTTACTGTGACAATGCTTTTCTCTAACACACACACACACAAAAAAAAAAAACATGTCTTGCGCATTTACACCTCAATGTCATCATGTACCCTAAGTTTCATTGGAATTGCTTCAAAACTGGAGAAGGAGCTCACGATGCAAGATTTTCAATGGACCTGACCTATTAACAATGTTTTATACAAGTCTTTATTTTGTTTCTTAATAGTTTATCTGCATGGGTGGAACCCCAAGCCGGATGAAAAGGTTTTCAGAGTTTGTAGCTGAACAGCTGAAAGTGGAGTGGAAGGACTATACCAGAGGGGAAAGATACTGCATCTTCAAGTCAGGTTGTGTTCTTTGTGTCAATGTAAGTGACCTCCACCTTGCATTTTACATAACTTTATTCTTGTATTGTACTTCACTGATAATGAAAGGGGTGATATAGTTTTGGTCGAGATGGGGCTTCAAGTATTCATCTCTTTTTGTGAGATAAAGAGGAACCTCTTATGAAATATGAAAGAGCATGTAATTCTAAGAGGAGTTCAAAGTTTATTTGATGAAAATTGGTTTTGAAATGGCTGAGATATCCAAAACTAAGTAGAACAAAGAGATCTTAATAAAAGGTGGGTCCCACCTTTTCTGGCAAGAACATTGCTTTGTTTTACTTTGTTTGGGATATATCTGCCATTTCAAAATCAATTTTCATGAAATAAACTTTGAATTCTTCTTAAAATTGTATGTTCTGTAACATTTCATTAGTGGTTTCTTAGTATCTCGCAAAAAGGTATGTGCAAAAGCTCAATCCTCATCTCAACTAATACAGTACTATCCCTTTAAAAGAGGACTGTACTGACATTTTGTAGTAGTCTAATAATTCCTATCTACATTTTTTTTTTTAAGAGAGGATTTTTAAACCCAGGATAAAACTAATGAGGGAGAAAGGCTTGCTGTAACATCATGTGTATGTAGAACTTATCTGGATTGTTGCTTGGCAGAAGAAGAGCCTAGAAAGATGAGAATTGAGGAGGGAAGCGACATTATGGGGGTTGTAAGGAGGGCAAAAAGCAAAGAGTGGGGGACAGTAATGAGCTGGAACTTGAAGTTGCACTAGTGCAGACGGGAGAAAAGGGAACAGAGAGAGTGGTAAGGAAGAATAAAGTGAGAATCAAGTGAGATGTTTGGACATTGTTAGGAGGAGAAAGATAAAATAGAAGGGAAGAGGAAGAGGGAGGAGTTGAAGGTTGGAAAATCATGGAGACAGGAGAGAGAAGTGAAGATTCATGAAACCACGAGAAGAACGAAGTCGGTGAACGATGTGGACTATGGAACGTGGAATCAAATGGAGAAAGGATGAATAATCCCAAAGGAAAGGTAAGTCAAGGAGAGATGGGACTATAGGTAGAGAGAAGGAAGGGGGGGGGAGAGAAAACAAAAAAGAAAAAGAGGAATGAAAGCTTAGAAAGTAAAATGGAATGATAACAATGGAAGTGATAGATTACTAAATTTCCTAGAAAAGAATAAAATTTTATGAGCATCAATATGGCTTCAGAAAAAAGTATAGTACAACAAAGCTTTCCTTGATCAACTTGACTTATGATGATATTCAGTCTGAATATAGATAAAGGAATGGTCACTATAGTAATTTTTATACCCCCACCCACACATAGTGTGTATGGGGGTATAATCACTTGGATGGCGGGTGGTCGGTCGGGCGGTCGGTCCGTTGCAAAAAAATTGTGGATGGAACTACTCTCTCATTTTTTGAGCAATTGACCCAAAATTTGGCATGTGAGACCGCTATCAAAGGTAGATGTGCAAGACACCTTTTTTGTTAGTATTGCATAATGCGTTGTCATGGTAACGGCATATTTTCATAAATACTTGTGGATCGAACTACTCTTTCATTTTTTGAGCAAAAAACCCCAAATTTGGCATGTGTGACTGCTATCAAATGAAGATGTGCAAGACACCTTTTTCGTAAGTATTGCATCATGCGTTGCCATGGCAACGACAAATTTTAAAAAATCTTGCAAAAAGTTGTGGATCAAACTACTCTCTCATTTTCTGAGCAATTAACCCCAGATTTGGCATGTGTGACTGCTATCAAAGGTAGATGTGCAAGACACCTTTTTGATTAGTATCGCGTAATGCGTTGCCATGGCAACGGCATATGTTAAAAAGCATTTGCAAAAAGAACTTTGTGAATCAAACTACTCTCATTTTTTGAACAATTAATTTGAAATTTGGCATGTGTAACCACTATCAAAGGAAGATGTGCAAGACACCTTTTTCGTTAGTATTGCATCATGCGTTGCCATGGCAACGGCAAGTTTGAAAACTTGCAAAATATTCTGGATCAAACTACTCTCATTTTTTGAGGAATTGACCCCAAATTTGGCATGTGGGACCACTTTCAAATAAAGATGTGTATGACACCTTTTTCGTGAGTATTGCATAATGCGTTGCCATGGCAACGGCAAATTTTTAAGAAATCTTACAAAATTTTTTTGAGCACTTGGCATGAAATTTGGTACATGTGACCGCTATAGTACGTAGATGTGTAAACTTAATCTTTTGTCATTCTTAAACAATGCGTTGCCATGGTAACAGCATTTTTTCACTAAAAAGCATATAGAAATGTGGATTCAGCTTACTCCCTCAGACTTTTAGCATTTTGTTTGAATTTTGGCACATGTGACCACTATGGTAGGTAGATGTGCAAACTTAATCTTTCATCATTGTTGAACAATGGTTTGCCATTGCAACAGCATTTTTTCACTAAGAAGAATACAAAAATATTGTGGATTCAGTTAACTCCCTCAGTCTTTGAGCATATGGCTTGAAATTTGGCACATGTGACGGCTATGATACGTAGATGTGCAAACTTAATCTTTTGTCATTGTTGAGCAATGTGTTGCCATGGTAACAGCATATTTTGTTTGAAAATCATACAAAAATACTGTGGATTCAGTTAACTCCCTCAGTCTTTGAGCATTTGGCTTGAAATTTGGCACATGTGACCGTTTTAGTACGAAGATGTGCAAACTTCATCTTTCATCATTGTTGAACAATGTGTTGCCATGGTAACAGTATATTTTGAATGAAAATCATACAAAAATTGTAGTTCTGCTAACTCTTTCAGTTTTTGAGCATTTGGTTTCAAATTTGGCACATGGGATAACTGTATAACCTAGATGTGCAAAATTTATCTTTTGTCATTGTTGAAAAATGTGTTGCCATGGTAACAGCATATTCTGAATGAAAATCATGCGATAATATGAATTCAGCTGACTCCCTCAGCTTTTGAGCATTTGACTTGAAATTTGGCACATGTGACAGCTGTGATATGTAGTTGTGCAATTTCACTTTTTGTTATGTCAAACATTGTGTTGCCATGGTAACAACATTTTTAAACAAAAATCATAGAAATTGCCAATTTACTTATCTTACTCTCTCAGGTTTTGAGCACCTGACTTGAGTTTGGCACATGTGACTATAAGTGAGCAAAATATACATTTATTCAATGTTGAACAATACATTGCAATGGTTTCTTCTTCTTTTTTTCAATAAAAAGCATACAAAGTAATTGCTGGTTGAGCTAACTCCCTCAGTGTTAGGTGGGGGTATTAATCACATTGAGTGATAGTTTTAGTTATTTTCAATATCATTCATCATTTAAGAAACTAAAGCATTATTGGGTGCAGTGTGTGCCCCTTCGATTAGTTTAAAGATTATTTAGCTAACAGATTTCAATTTGTTAGTTGTAACAAGGTACTCTCTGAGTGCAAACTAGTAACTTACGGTGTACCTTGGGGGTCTGTTTTGGAATAAAATGTCTTTCTATTGTATGTTAATGATCTACCAAATTCAAATTATTATTTTACTTTGAGATTGTTCGCTGATGATTCTAATCTATACATTGCCAGTCAAAAAGTATGAGATAGATTTGGGAGGAATAGCCTTACAATTAAAGAACGTACTATACCGGTGTAATGCTAATAAAGTCACTATAAATTTGTCAAACACAAATTACATGCTAATTAGAGGATAAAGACAGACAATCATTGTCCAAGGACGAATTCAAATCATGAATACAGATCTCCATGGAGTAGATGTTGCACCTTTTATTGGAGTAGACATTGATAGACATTTGACATGGAAAAGTCTTATATCCTAAATCAAATGTCTACCAAAAATGATTCGGAAATTACATTTAGTTGTGAAGATCATGTGACATCTGAAAATATTAAAATGGCGCCCAGATGACGTCACAGATATGTTGTTGTCAAGAAAAGTTTCATGTCATTAGATATTGACATGAGATATGTTGACTGAAAATTTCATGTTAATTGGTTATGCCATTGTTGAGATATTTTGTTTATTAAATTCGTCAGAAAGAAAGACGAAAAAAAAGGAAGATTCCATACAAACACAATAGGTGATACACTGTTAGCGTATCATATAATTACTGTTGGTTTTATAGCTATCTCCCTCAGTTTTAAGTGGGGTATTAATCACATTGAGTGACAGTTCTAGTTCTGTCAGTCATTTATTTTTTTAATGCAGACACTTTCAGCTTTAGATGATAAGCTGTTCATGGCACTATTGGCAGATTTGTGCTGGATGCATGGCCAAGCAATACACCCTAGCCTACATGTACTGCAGAATATTCCTTTACACATACCTTGTATGCTTTCTATGACTGCTGAAGACTTTTTCATTACACATAGCTACCTTTTGTCACAGATTTACTAAATTATCATTCTTCATAGGGTGACTTCTATACAAAGTTCTATTTTGCACAAATATCTGATGATTGCAATAATAGTGAAGCTTATTATACCCCCATCCACACATAGTGTGTATGGGGATATAAAGGAAAAACTCTGAGGGAGGGTGGGCGGTCGGGCGGTCCGTCGATCCGTTGCAAAATCTTGTGGATCGAACTACTCTCTCATTTGTTGAGCGATTGACCCCAAATTTGGCATGTGAGACCACTATCAAAGGTAGATGTGCAAGACACCTTTTCCATTAGTATCGCATAATGCATTGCCATGGCAATGGCATATTTTCATTAAAAATTGTGGATCGAAATACTCTCATTTTTTGAGCAATTAATCCTAAATTTGGCATGTGTGACTGCTATCAAATGAAGATGTGACAACTCTCTCATTTTTTGAGCAATTGACCCCAAATTTGACATGTGAGACCGCTATCAAAGGTAGATGTGCAAGACAACTTTTCCGTTAGTATCGCATAATGTGTTGCCATGGCAAGGGCATATTTTCATAAAAACTTTTGGATCGAAATTCTCTCTCATCTTTTGAGCAAGTAACGCCATATTTGGCATGTGTGACCACCATCAAAGGATGATGTGCAAAACACCTTTTTCATTAGCATTGCATAATGCATTGCCCTGGCAATGGCAAATTTTTTGAAAAATCTTGTGTTGTGGATCAAACTACTCTCTTAGTTTTGTAGCAATTCAGTTCAAATTTGGGATTATATGATCAATGTAATGTGTACTTGTTTGTGAATAAATCTGTTGCAATGGCAACAGCAGTTTTTATACCTATCATACAAAAATATGTGGATTGGCCTAACTCCCTGAATATTTGACTTGAATTTTAGCACATGTGACCACTACGTAGATGTGCAGAACACATATTTTGTCGATGTTGAACAATGCATTGCCATGCTAACAGCATTTTTTCACTAAAAAGAATACAAAAATGTTGTGGATTCAGCTAACTTCCTCTGTCTGTGAGCATATGGCTTGAAAATTTTGCACATGTGACCTCTATAGTACATGGATGTGCAGTTTTTATCTTTCGTCATTGTTGAACAATATGTTGCCATGGTAACAGCATATTTTGAATGAAAATCATGCAAAAATACTGTGGGTTCAGTTAACTCCCTCAGTCTATGAGCATTTGGCTTGAAATTTGGCACATTTGACTGCTATAGTACATAGATTAGCAAACTTTTTCTTTTGTCATTGTTGAACAATGTGTTGCCATGGTAACAACATATTTTGAGTGAAAATCCAAAATTACTTTGGATTCAGTTAACTCCCTCAGTTTTCAAACATCTAGCTTGAAATTTGGCACATGTGACTGCTATAGTACACAGATGTGCAAACTTTATCTTTCATCATTGTTGAACAATGTGTTGCCGTGGTAACAGTATATTTTGAATGAAAATCATATAAACATTTTGGTTCAGCTAACTCAGTTTCTTGAGCATTTGGCTTCAAATTTAGCTCATGTGACCAATATAATTTCCTAGATGTGCAAAATTTATCTTTTGTCATTCTTGAAAAAGGTGTTGCCATGGTAACAGCACAATTTGAATGAAAATTATGTGATATTGTGAATTCAGCTTATTCCCTCAGCTTTTGAGCACTTAAAGAAGAAATTTATATGAAATAATCTCATATAAATTTACTGTTTTCCATCATTTTATGTTATTTTGATTAATTTCTGACATAAATCATGCAATAGAGTTGTCTCTGCTTTGAATATAAGAATCTTTATCTTTACCAAATTTGGGCACTAAAAAAAGTTCGATGCGGCTACGAAAAGTGCCAAATCTACGACGTCACTAAATGTGTATGCAACCCGGTGGGATTTGCGTATCTATATGCAAACTGTGTTCACTTTTCAGGAAATTGGTGTGTAATTTATTGTCAATCTAGAATAAATCGTCTGCCAAAACTATATATTCACGTCGTGAAATTGTTTGTTTGTTTGTTTGTGTTCATTGGAATAATTTTTTCCACCCATAAATTTACATAAAAACAAAGTTTGAAAAGCACAAAACCTATCGTCAGCTCAAGATTCACGATTGCCGTGATCAGCTGTTCCTTCGTACAGCCACAATTTGCTGTTATTATTGACACAACAAATCGATCATTGTGGGGGAATTGCGTATAGCTGAGGTAATCTTACATACTCATAAAGGATGATAAGTAAGTCAAAGAGCTGTAATTGATTGGAAATCATTTTTACACCCATAAATTTACGGAAATACGATGTTTGAAAAGCACAAAACCTACCGTAATCAGCTCAAGATTCGCAATTGCCGTGATCAGGTGTATGCACAACAGTAGCAGAATCGGCAGTGAAGAGGTATTCCTTGATGCCGTGATTTCAGCTTGATTCTTCTTCGAAATGGCATGATGAAGGTTTGTTAGATAAATGTGACCTTCTTTTTCTCTTGTGTGTTGGTTTAAATTCTAATTTCTACCTCAACTTGCTAAAAAACAGTCTAACAAAGCGGGAAACTGCAACATTTCCGTGCTGAACAGCAGTCACGATACACGTGTTGCATGCAAGCATGCACCGCTGCTGCAGCGATCCCCATAGTATAACACGTAGGTTGCTTGTAAACAAGGGGGTCCTCGGCGCAGTTGACCAATCGTGAACACGCATTTCGATCACGTGTCTTGGTAAGCAACAAGGCTGTTTACGCGTCTGGGAGACGATTTGCATAAACTTACGCATGTTTCAGACGAATTTATGAATGAAAGTGAGTAGCATGACATCATGCCATGACCATATTTGGAATAAGCAGAGGTAGAGCTTTCTGTAGGTGCCAAATGTGTCAGGGTTCAACGCAGAATATCTAAGACACGATCGCCAAAAGAACAGTCATTTTCGCCGCAAGCGAAGGTGATTTGGTCTTTAGACGTAAGATTTTGGCCAACTTTTGAGATTGACATCCCACTTTTCTCTTCAGAATTCCACATTTTGTAGGTTGTATTTCGAAATGTTGTTGATATCAATCAGAAACTAGAAAATTTCCCCTACAACGTGATACCAAATGTCAATTTGGTCCCTGAGGTAGGTCATTTTTTGACCTTTTTTGGGCTGTAGCGCAAAATCACATTTGCCAAGAAGTTTCGGGTTTTGCCAGAGCGGGTCTCATATAGCCGTACGGCAAATCAGCTCATACACATTTACTGACGTCGCTCAAATCCGATGTTTCTTGTAGCAAACGGAGCTACGTGGTCATGGAAATTGGGTGTTTTTTCAATCTCAAAAACAGTTTGGGGGTAAAGTTACATCGTTTAAAAGACATCCAGTTTTGTTAACTAGCTTCTTAGCTTTCCGTAGATATCGAACTTGTCATATTTCTAGATTCTCTGTAAATTTCTGCTTTAACTTGAAATTTGGCGCATGCGATGGCTGTGATATATAGTTGTGCAAACTTCATTTTTTGTTTCATGTCAAACATTGTGTTGACATGGTAACAGAATTTTATATGAAAATCATAGAAATCGCCAATTTTCTTGTCTTACTCCCTCACGTTTTGAGCACTTGACTGGAGTTACGACACATGTGACTATCAGTGAGAAAATATACATTCAGTGTTGGACAATACATTGCCATGGTAACTTTGTTTTTCAATAAAAAACATACAAAGTATTTGCTGGTTGAGCTACTTTCTAACTCCCTCTGGGTTAGGTGGGGGTATTAATCACATTGAGTGATAGTTGAATAGTTTGCTGAATTAGCTGAATTAGCCGACATGAGGTTGACAATACATGCTTGCACCAGTGCAAAATGGAATAACAGTCAGCATATTCTTATTTTTGATAATGGTAATTTCCCTATCTGGCAGCATGGCATTGGAAAGCCTTCTGCCTCTGTGGTCCTACATGAGATCATCAAGCTGGTCCATTATGCCCAGTGCAAAGACCCAGTCTTCATCCGAATGGGAACCTGTGGAGGTATCAATTGTGAACCTGGGACCGTTGTCATCACAGACAAAGCATTGGATGAGATGTTCAAACCAGAATACAACCTGGTAAGAAAGTTTACCTCACTTGTTTAATAATATTTTTTAATGTATGAAAAATTGATTGTATCGCATGAAATAACTGGGGTTCATTTGAGGAGAGAATGATAAGAAAACACATAAACCGCAATTCTCTCAGTGCCTTTAATGCCTCCAAATGAGATTCTCTTTGCCGGTCGACAGAGAACGGACAGGTTGGTAATCAACCTGTGCGAAAGCAGTTAAGCAATGCATGTATCCCCCCCCCCCCCCCCATGGTCAAGTACATGTACCATCAAACAATGAGAGTATCGATCGGGCGTGAGGTATGACTAGAGTGTGTGCTGATGGGCTCACAGACTCTTGTGATCTACACAAAACCTGGCACTTGAATGGGGTGACTGGTGTCAGCAAACACGGAAATCTACTGAGCTCAGCTTTGATCGCTATGTACATATTCATACGAGTTTTTATAGCTGCACAAGCGCAAACTAAATGAGAAAAAAGGTAAATATTACTGTGATATATGCATTTTCCAACAGCAAGAGAACAAATACTGATATGATAAACTCTTATCTTTTTATCAAACCCCTTTTTGGGGGCATTGTAACACAAAGAAACATGAATTTAGGCCACAAAAGCAGGCACTCTTGTTTTATATCAGTTGCTCCCATAGGAACCTGATATACCAGGTTCCCGTAAGGAACAGGTTAGCCCATTTAGGACATGTCCCGAGTATACACTGGCTGACATTTTCCAGGCTGTGGACTAGTCCTGAGTATACTCGGGCTGAGGGACTGACATGAACATATTAAAGATGGGCCATCCCTTCTGCATTCCTTCCCAAATAGCACAGAACATGATATATTCCACCAGAATGACAAGACTATTGTAAAGCTATAACATTTCTGTGATATTTGAAGGTTGTTAGCCGTTAAAATTCAAATAATGCACCAAACGCTCACCGTAACGTATTCTGTGTACTAGGCACAGCTGCATACATTATTCCTCCTGTGGTTGTAAATATTGATACTTATACTTCGAACAAAAGATATGCATGTTAAAGCTGTCAGAAAATAAGAATTCTCTAGCTTCTCTTACTTTGTTATTGATGGCAAATAACAACACGCCACTTACATGAAATACATGTGCAACTAAGTGCATCACACAGGTCTGTAAAACTAGACTAGTAGTTTCGATTTGTAATTTTTTTCGTAGAACGTAAAAAATTATTCAAATCTGAATGGTCAATTTAACAAAACAAATAAAGACCCTTTTGGGTTCAAAATTTACAGGAGGTTTCCTGCTAGTGTTTTCTTCAATGGGGGTACCTGTTCTTACCAATTTTTTAAAAATTTGAATGCAAAAGGGATTGGCTGTCTTTAATGTTAATCAATATTGATGTACAAATGTTAAAAATGAATCTGCAACTGGAAACAAATTCAGAATTGTATCTTTTGTGTGTGTGTGTGTGTGTGTGTGTGTATGTGTATGTGATTATTACACCATGTTACTGTCATACTGGTACCTAGTCTGAATAGTATTCAGATTATATCATAAAATTGTTAATCCACACAAGGATATGTATACGATCCCCGTGCCGTCTCTCTATACATGAACTATCTGAAGCGAGAAGACTCGGAAACAAACATGTTTTAGTCCCACCGTTATCCTTCTTTACCGCCCATTATCCGCGACGAATAAACGAGTACCGTTCCTTCCATGTTTTCTTCTAACCAGCGCGATAAGAAACAGGATTGCCTTCCGATGTTCCTACTAGGTTATTGAACATAATAATTCAATTTTCTTTTTGGTGAGATACTTGTGCGTGATATCAGGTCAGAACACACAGCAACGAGAAAAAAAAAAGAATAGCGCATTCAAAAACTTTTCATGTAGTGACACTCATGGTCAAAAATGGACAAATATGTTTTTGAAATGCTATGCAACTCATCATTACATCCTTTACATTTTTAGTTCCGACTTCCAGTTATTTTGGTGGTTAGTAAATATTAGTGTGTATAGTTCATAAATGATTAAAACTGAAATAATTAATGAAATCATCGCGGACCCGCCGGGTGACAGTATAGCGTAAAAATAGTTGCATAACGCATTTTAATCTCTTTGAGTCAGTGTTCAGAAAAAGAAACAAATTCATTTAACAGTTTGAATAGATCTGGGTTTGTTCATTATCATTTAACACTGCATTTCACAATAAAGATTTTCTTTCTTTCAGAATGGTCTACGAGGTAGAGTTTCGTTTAAAAGGATCACATTTACCTCCGCCTCCGCCAACGAAGTGGCTGGAGGCATTATGTTTTCGGGTCGTCCGTCCGTCCGTCCGTACGTACGTACTTCCGTCCCGTTTTGTTTTTGTCAATATCTCAAGAACCGTGTGGTGGTTTTACATCAAACTTGGTATGAGGGTATATCCTGGGGGGATAATACTTTGTTTGGATTTTAGGGTCACAGGGTCAAAGGTCAAAGGTCACAGGTAATTTTGTGAAAAAAAGGTTGAAAATTCATGTTTTTCTCCATATCTCTCAAATGGTTCAAGGTATCTTCATGGAACTTAGTATATATGCTTGTTCCAATGGGCAGTGATTATCTAGGGAAGTTAGGGGTCATGGTTCAAAGGTCAGGGGTCAAAGGTCAAGGTCAACTCCTCAAAATATCACTACTTTCCTTATATTTATGCAATGCTTGAAGGTTTTTTTTTTAACTTGATGTATACATGTATTACCCAATATATATATTCTGTGGGAAGTTTCTTGCCAAAAGGTCAAAGGTCAAAGGTCAAGTGAAAGTGCTGAATTGCACTTTTTCCTCCATATCTCAAAAGTAACTCAAGGTATCATCATGAAACTTACATATTTATGCATGTTCAACCTAACAGTGATTCTCTTTGGAACTGAGGTCAAAGGTCAAAGGCGAGGTTTAGATAATGCTATTTTCCCATTTGATACTGAAATTATACTTTTTGTCAATACCTTGAAAATTACTCAATGCATAAACTTATAAAAGGGTCAAAAGGCAAGTAAAAATCATCAGTTCCCCAAATACCTGCACTCTGACATTTTAATAATTCATCCAATTGAACCTAGTTCTAGGAAAGTGAACATTCAGCACATTTTTGTCAAACCTGTCATTTTAATATTTTGCCAATTGTGTGAAACTGTCATCACACATTGTCAAGACATTGTACTATAGACCTATTAGGAGAACCATGCATTATGGCGGAGGCATATCAGTCGCCGTAACGATATATCTAGTTCAAGAATGGATGTACAAAACGCGAAGAGATTTTCGGAAGAAAATAAAGAACGCGCTTTTAATCCCTTCGGGCGCAAACATAATACATGTGTAAGATTACAGCTGAAATGATTCATGAAATCATCGCATTCCCGCTGGGTACTAACAGCGTAAAATACCTCGCAAGTTACAGTAAACAACGCATGTGTGTTATTCTATTTACGCTGGTGTTTAGAAAAATTTAACGAACGCATTTTATACAAAGTGATTTTGTTCATACAAGAGGAAGAGATATTGTAGAAAGAATCACGAATATGACTCTGTCGAGTGGGCCTACTTCTCAACAACGTATCTGCAACTGTTATGCGAAGAAATTTTTGGAAGAAAAATAAAGAATGCATTTCAACCTCTACTTTTTTCATCTTTTTTTTTTGTATCACTTCACAAATAATTCCCCTTTATTCTCTCAATAATAATGGTCCATACTTGTGTGATAATAATGCAAAGACTGCTCTTAAGTTTGATTGATGGGTATATGACTTCACGCTTATGTTTTTCTCTGTTTTAAATGCGTACGGTTATAACAAGGTACCGGTTATAACGAGGTAATATCGCCGGTCCCATGGACCTCGTTATAACGGAGTTTCACTGTATAAGGCAAACAGCTTCTGGATCTGGACTGCGAACAAGTAAAGATAAGTTGATGTACACGATATCAATCCATTTCCAGAATACCTCTATCAGCGTTGTTTTAGCTATGTTGGTGTGGGTCGATAGAAATTCAAATGGCGCGCTTGTTATAGCTTCAACAGTGTGAAAAAAAAATTGAATGTTGTTAAGAAGACAACCCACGACAGTCCGGTATTTTCTTTGCAGTGTCTGTCATTGTTTTCCACTGAATCTGCTGTTAGTGAGGCTTTCTTTAGTTTTTCCTCAGTTTCTTTCAGACTTGTAAGAGTTGAATCTCTATCAGCTCTAAGGGCATCCATCTCTTGGTAGATCATACTTTGTTCAGCATCAGACAGCCATGTTCTCATGGTCATTGGTGATGATTTCAAACAAGGTGCCTTGAGCTGGGATGGGGGATTGACATTGCTGCTCATTTCAGAATTGACAGAGGCAGGAGCAGCTGTGTTTACCCTGGGTTGCATAATCATTGACGGGAGCTCGACTACATCACCAATATCCTCTGAAGTGGCTGGAGTATTGATGCCTGGTCTTTCAATATCATATTCCAGTTGTCTCCTTTTAGCACTGTGATATCTGTTCATCTTTTGCGCTACATCATCACTCTTTCTGTGCTTGAAAATTGAGTGTAATCAGGGTGTGATGGATCATTAATGGTTTACCTGTTCTGGAAGATATTGAACCAAGAGAATTGTATGGAACTTCTAAATATGCCACTCTGATTGTCATTCTTATTTGTGATGATACAGCTAAGCTGAAGCTGTGAGATATTTAGAAACCTATGAACAGAAGACAAGTCTACATCTCACTTAGATCTTCAATAATAGTACTAATTTACTAAAATCTTACTTTTTAGGCCTTGTTATGTTAGAACCCAGTGGCCAAAGGCTATATAATATACAATGTAGGTTGGTCAACTTCTCTGAAATTATAGTCTTTAGTCTTGGATTCCAATGGGAAAAAGGAGAATATCAAAGGCTTAAAAAAAAGTACTATGCATGGTCTAACAACCATTTATTCATACAGGCTGTAGTTTCCTCTTTCATTTCTCAGTCAGACTCGTGATTTATAACGTCATCCTTACTAGTAGCAGAAAATGATCTGTAAGTACTGTTCCTTTGTCATAGACTAAAATCTACTGAACTTCATACATGTACTCATTGAGTCATACATTTTTGTTCCTCCGGCATGAAGTGATGCCGGAGGCATTATGTTTTCGGGTTGTCCATCCTTCCGTCCTTCCGTCTGTCCATCCATCCGTCCTTCCTTCAGTCTGTCCGTCCTTCTGTCCGTAATCAATTTTGTGGACAGTGTAACAAAAAAACTATTTGAGGTATCCTAATGAAACTTGGCACGTATGAGTGGGCAAAGTTGTGCCTATCAACTTTTAGGTGCACATGCTCCAGATCAAATGTCAAAAGGTCAAGGTCAAATGCTCAAAATGTCACTATTTCCCCCATATCCATGCAATGCGTGAAGGTATTTTCTTGAAACTTAGTGTACACATGTATGTTACCAAATAAAGATTTTCCAGAGAGAGTTTAAGGTCGTGTGGTCAAAGGTCAAGTCAAAAGGTTAAAATTTTACATTTTTCTCCATATCTCACAAATGGTTTAAAGGGGATGGCTAGTAATTGATCAGTGGGAATGCTGGGGGACGATTGTTCCAATCCTTGTGGGATTCATTTAAGATCGTATACACATTATACAGCATGCCTGTACCAACGCGTAAATCCGTACTGAGGAGTGGGGGGGATGATTGGCGATAGTCACCATCACCACGACTACAAGCCCATAACCGGACCGGCGCAGCCCTGGGGGGGGGAAGCTTGCCCCCCCCCCCCCCCACACACACACACACACACACTTTACAGGGATCAAATGTCCCACTCTTTTCCATGCAAAGTGGGAGGGAAGTGGCAGCAAAAATATGACGAATTTTTTGTTCTTGTTTTTGCTTGTTTGTTTTTTCTTGTCAGCCGACTTTCGGCGGAAAATCAGACCTTAAAAATATGAAGACTTTTTTGTTGTTGTTTCTCTTGTCTTTTGATGTTCTTTCTTCTTGACTGACAAGCGATTTTGCCCCCCCCCTTTCAAAAACGTAGCGCAGCCCTGAATAATGCCCAAATAAATTAAATAAAATGCTAATAAGGATATCCATTTCTTGAATAACGTAGTAGATATTTTCCTGTAGCTATTATTGTATTCTTCAATTTTCTTGATTTAAGTCAGTGAAGCAATCATCACAGGGGCATCGTTCCGTTTTAATGATGGGGAGTAGGGGAGGGACTTTGAGTTTGAATATCTGTGCGAGGGAGCGGAGCGGCCTGGAGGAGGGTGTGGGAGGGGGGTATCCCCCTCCCACACGAAAATTTTAGCATTTTCAGACCTCAAATTCAGCGATCTGGTGCACACTTGGTGAAATTTGGGATTTTTTTCCTATAAAAAAACAAGTAAGAAAAAGAAATATAGATATTAAATTGAATGACTATGTCGTGGTATTTCAGCTCTTGCTCCGCCTGTGCACGTCACCTCCCTGGTCTGTGCGACATCACTGTGAAGGCCTACTAAATAGTGGGGCCTATCACCGGTGTAGCCAGGATTTGATCTTAGGGGGAGCGGTTAGATGCGAGGGAGAGACACGAGCGAGGGGGGAGGGTGTGGGAGGGTGTGGGAGGGGGGTTTCCCCCTCCCACAGTGAGAACTTTTTGCACATTGATGTTGTAAACGGTGCAATTTGATTCATTTTTTTTTTTTTTGCGTGTTCTATCGACTTGAAACAGTCCAACATGTTTAAGGTAGCAGTACATTTTATGTAGATTATTATTGAACAATTTTGCCTATAAAATGGTATAATTTAGAGAAACTTCTTGTCTTAATTCTTACACTGAAGATCATGAACGCGATCATGAATTTTGACATTGTACAGTCCAAAAGCGGCTGTTTGTAGCTATATATTTTTTTCGCTTTGGAAATTAAGGTGGGCGCACCGGGCGCATTTGCTGGCAATGTAATACTGGCAGCAACATCAGGAGAATGACATAACGATTTAATGCGAGCGAGTGAAGCAAGCGAGATTGAAAATTTTGACATTTTACAGTCCCCAAACTGCCGTTTGTAGCTACATTTTTTCGCTTTGAAAATTAAGGGGGGGGCACCGGGCGCAACTGCTGGCAATTACCCGGCAGCAACATCAAGAGAATAGCATAGCGATTAAATGCGAGCGAGCAAAGCAAGCGAGCTTGAAAATTTTGACATCGTGCAGTCCGAAAACGGCAGTTGGTAGCTATATTTTTTCGCTTAGGAAATTAAGGGGGGTGGGGGCGCACCGGGTGCAACTGCTGACAATTACTGGCAGCAACATCAGGAGAATGACATAATGTTTGAATGCGAGCGAGCTTGAAAATTTTGACATTTCACAGTCCCAAAACTGCCGTTTGTAGCTATATCTTTTTCGCTTTGAAAAATAAGGGGGGGGGGGGGCGCACCAGGCGCAACTGCTGGCAATTACCCGGCAGCAACATCAGGAGAATGGCATGACGATTCAATGCGAGCGAGCGAAGCGAGCACCCTTGAAAATTTTGACATTTTACAGTCCAAAAACTGCCGTTTGTAGCTGTACTTTTTTCGCTTAGGAAATTAAGGGGGTGGGGGCGCACCGGGCGCAACTGCTGGCAATTACTGGCAGCAACATCAGGAGAGTGACATAACGATTAAATGCGAGCAGGGAGGTGTTTCTCTTCCCACCTCCCTGATGCGAGCGAGCTTGAAAATTTTGACATCTTACAGTCCAAAAACTGCCGTTTGTAGCTGTATTTTTTTCGCTTTGAAAAATAGGGGGGGCGCACTGGGCGCAACTGCTGGCAATTACCCGGCAGCAACATCAGGAGAATGGCATGACGATTCAATGCGAGCAAGCGAAGCGAGCGACCTTGAAAATTTTGACATTTTACAGTCCAAAAACTGCCGTTTGTAGCTGTACTTTTTTCGCTTTGGAAATTAAGGGATGGAGGCGCACCGGGCGCAACTGGTGGCAATTACTGGCAGCAACAAATATCTCGTAAACACATTTATGATGTAATCTGTTGAAATTTCAATCCCAGAAGTGTATACTATTTTTTAGGGGGGGGGGAGATCCTCTGTTAATTGAAAGTATCTAGATATCTCCTCCCACCCAAGGAACATTTGCATTTCAGACCTGGTGCACACTTTGGATGAAACATTTTGAAATCTGTCTTACGCGAGGGAGATTTTGTATTTTCAGAATTGAAATTCAGCCATCTTTGGGTGAAATATTTAGACAGTCTTCTATCAAAAAAGTAAGAACATTTCCACAACTCGGGAGTTACGAGGAGGAGCAAAATGATCTGTTTGTCCCCAATACTTTTATGGGGAAACCATCCCCCTCCCCCTCATTCGACACCTCTGCATATGAGGGATCTTTTGTAAGTGAAAGATCTGCTGCACACTCTTTGATAAATATAAGGAAATAAAACATCAATCTCAAAAGTGTACAAAGTCTATCGAAAGGGACCCAGTAGCTTTTGCATATTCATGATTGCAATTCAGCGATCCGGTGCATAAATCTGGCGGTAGTTGTCCAATTTTCCATAAGACCAGGCGTCCACTAGGGCGCGGACAAGACGCGGACAAGCCCCGGAATGCAAATTTGGTATTCCGCACTCCTTCGGGAACATGTCCGCACGTTCCTGAACGTGTCCGCTCACTGTCCTAAACATGTCCGGGCGTTTCCGCACCTTCGGGAGAGAGAAAAATTTCCGCGTCCAAATTTTGATCGAGACCAAAATTTGGACGCGGAAATGAACTTCCTGACACCTTCGGCGACTTGTCCTGACCATGTCCTGAGGATGTCCCGCTTGTCCGGAACCCTTCCGCTCCTTCCGCACACGCTCCGGAAAGAATCCCGCGGTGTGGGGAAGCTTCCCGAATGAAAGCGGAAGACACCAGGAATGTTTTAGGACAGCGCGGAGCCGATGCGGATCTATATATGCAAGTGTCCGGAACCGATGCGGAAATTTTGTGATCCAGACACGAAAATGTCGACACTTTCCGCGAGCGTCATGCCAATGAAACGCAAAATGAGCAAGAAGGGAGGCGAGGCCCCATGCAAATATCCCCATCACAGGCACACCTTTCGTCTAGTGATGAAGAACAGGTAAATCTAAGGAATTTCCGGTCCAAGAAGGCAAAGAAGAAGGTAGTAGAGACTGTGCCAAAAGCAATCAGAAAAAGTGAAATCAGCCCCCTAACTTCCTAATAACTTTGTTTTGATTTGATCTTTTCAGAAATTATTTTTCATCTGAGTGACTTTCCTGGTTCCTATTACTTACTATAGTACATTTTCCTTTATGTTGTTTTCGTATTTTATTTGCAAACAAACTAGGTTGTCCCATGTGACAGCCCAGCTGAAAAATCACAAAAGTAGGTGGAAGTACACTCAGAAAAAAAGCATAGAATTTTTGGCTAAATGTTAATGTATTATATAAACATGAACAAGTTGTTATTCATGCGTAAATGCTTTCTAATGATGCAACATATTAGAACAAAAGACAAATTCATCACAATAAAAAGCATGAATTCAATTGCAAAGATATACATGCAGTGGTCTCATGACAATGTAATGTCTTTGAAGTCCAAAATAACAATGAAAGCTAAAGATGATGGAGGAAAATGAAGAATTTTCTGTCACTTCAAAATTCAAGTAAAATGAGAGAAAAGCAATAAATCATGAACTCGAAAAAGTGTTAAATTTCTGTCTTTCTTTTGTTTTGTTTTTTTGCTGAGTGTATATATTTAAGTACACATTAAACATCACAAATCATTTCAGAAATATTCTTTACCTGAATGATTTTCGTAGTTGTTATTACCTAATAATTTTTTCTTGTCTTTTTGTTTTAGTTGCAAATAAACTCGATTGTCCAATTTGACAGCCCAGCTAAACCCCCCCCCCAAAAAAAAGTAAATTAAAGTAGGTTAGAAATATTTCCCCATGTTTACACTTCATTGACAATAGGCTAGTAAGCTCTAAGCATGAAAAAAAAATTCTCAGACTTGAAAATGTTCAAAAGTGATCAAAATAAGAGAGGGTTAGAGATGGACAAGGGTAAAAATGAGAGAAAGAAAAACAAATTTAATGATTAGGATCATTTTAGCGTGCTCTACAGAAGTATCAGACAAAACATGTATATACTTCGCGATGGATAAAGCACAGGTCTTAAAAAAAGGGAATGAATAATATATATATATATATATATATATATATATATATATATATAGATATATAAGTAACAAACTGCAACAAAGTTCATGCTGTATTCACCAACGGTTTATTTCTTGTGAAGAAATAAATCGTTGGTGAATACAGCATGAACTTTGTTGCAGTTTTGTTACTTATCTTTTTATCTTGCCCACACGTGGACTACCTTATCGACATGATTATATAATACATATATATATATGTATATACATTTACATTTTTATATCTTCTTCTCTAGAACCAGAAGTGATAGAGCTAAGTTAATACTATGAGTTAGTACATTGATGACTGTAGTTTCAAGTTTGTTCATGGCAGAATCAGGGGTGCCCCCCTTGGGACCCAGGGGAGGGGGGTGGGGAAGGGTTCTAATGGGGCCTAAATTGTACATTTTCATCGTCTTCTTGAGAACCCCATGACCCATTTTCACCAAACTTGGCAGGTAGCATCCCTAGGGGGTTAGGAAATCAATTTGTGAAAATGGGCACCATGCCCCACCCAGGGGGCCCCCAGGGGGCCCAAACCCCCCAAAATTAAGGAATATCCGCAAAAATCTTCTTCTCTAGAACCAGAAGTGATAGAGCTAAGTTAATAGTATGAGTTAGTACATTGATGACTGTAGTTTCAAGTTTGTTCATGGCAGAATCAGGGGTGCCCCCCTTGGGACCCAGGGGAGGGAGGGGGTGAGGAGGGGTCCTAATGGGGCCTAAATTGTACATTTTTATCTTCTTCTTGAGAACCCCATGACCTATTTTCACCAAACTTGGCAGGTAGCATCCCTAGGGGGTTAGGATCTCAATTTGTTAAAATGGGCACCATGCCCCACCCAGGGGGCCCCCAGGGGTCCCAAATCCCCCAAATGAAGGAATCTTTATAAATCTTCTCTAGAATCAGAAGTTATATATAGAGCTGAGATAATACTATGAGTGAGTACATTAATGACTGTAGTTTCAAGTTTGTTCATAGGAGATCCAGGGGTGCCCCTCTTGGGTCGGGGGGGGGGGGGGGGGGGTGGTGGTTGGAAGGGTCCAAATGGGGGCCTGAATTGTACATTTTCATCTTCTTCCTGAAAACCTCATGATGGATTTTTGTCAAACTTGGCAGGTAGCATCCCTAGGGGGTCAGGATCTCAATTTATCAAAATGGGCACCATGCCCCACCCAGAGGGCCCCAGGGGACCCCCAATCCCCCCAAATTAAGGAATCTTAAAAAAATTGGGCCCTTATTGTATATTATATATATATATATATATATATATGGTTCAAAAAGTTTGCGAATATCATCCATGTGACTGTAGGCAGAGAAAAAAAATGTTCTCCCAGATGAGACAAAAAAAAAAATGAGTCGTCAGCCAACATGCAGACAATCCTATTCTTCGACTTTTGGTGGTCACATTTATCAAATAATATTGACAAATCATATCAATGTAATATCAGCCGCTACTGCGGAAGCACAACAAGGAGCATCAATGATGGCTAGCAGTCAAATGAGGAAAAGTCAAAGTCAGCGCCAAATTTATACCTTTCCATTTTCCTGGTATTGTCCGCAGTTTGTCCGCATGCCTAACTTGTGTTGTCCGGAAGGTATCCTGATTGTCCGCGTTCATTCCTGGTGTGATCCTAGATGTTTCCGCGCTGCCCGGCTACGATTAGCATATTCCGAGGTATTTCGCGCTCTTCCGGAGTGATTCCTAGGAATGTCCGCAGTCAGTCCGCGGACAGTCCTAGGAATGTCCCAGGACAAGCCGATTCACAAAGTTATTCTGCGTCTGTCGCGGACAGGATGCCGAAATAACAAAATTTGCTTCCGCAACCCTTCCAGAGCTTGTCCGCGCCCAAGTGGACGTCCGCCCTAAAGAAAGTTCGAGATTTGTCCTCATCTCGGGAATTGCTTGGGGGACACAATGATTTGTCTCCCCCAACTTCATCCACTGCACATGATTGAACTTTTAAAGCGCTCGGTTTCGCGCGCTTGCGCTTTTATTTCCGGGGGGGGGGGGGGGGGGGGATATAATGGTACTTGGCAGAATAACGAAGAACGGTTTCCACAGAAGTCGAGTTGTAGTGGCAAGGTATAGTGACAGCTCTTCATGTAACCCGGGATAACTTGTGACATGCGACAACTAACACACTATTTTTCCTCTGATCAAAACACTATTGAGAACAAATTGCTGGATAAAGGTGAATATACATAGCTTTATTCACTTGAATAAATTTATTCCGCGAGATCAGTTTTGTACATTATGTGTTAAAAATCTTAACATAAAACAGTAACAAAGCAAACAAGGTTAAACAAACAAGCACAGTTTTTTCTCCGTATGTGTCTCTATGACAATCTTTGTGGACTCTAATAACGTAATTATGTTCCGTAATTCCAATCGACCATATAGAATATTACCTTTTATGTCTAACCCCATTCCTTTGGAGAGTAAACAATAAGCATTATCAGAAACGCAAGATTATATAAGGACCGTATAGGCGGAGATTGAAAACTTGAAAGTTCATCTCGTATTGAAGGAAATTTTACCTTTTAACTTCAGTTACCTCACAGGCATAGATTAAGCAAACCGTACTTTAATTGAAGACAACCCAACGCTTACTAACTATAAATCTCGCAACATAGGCCTACATATCAGAGCACTTCTGAAGCCCAGGTCTATCAGATGTTAACATACTGTAGCCTTTGAAAGTTCAAACATAATTGGGCATATGATGCCGACAATTTGAATAATTTTCTGAGATTTTTTCTTCAAGATTCTTTTGTATATTTTATTACCATTTATACACCATTCATATTTGCAGAAATCAAAATGAGTTCAGCCCTTCCTTTTCGTAGAGATAGTTCTATTTATTTTGCTCACCTTTTTTCCATCTTTGTCAAGTTAATGGCTTCATATCTGGCCCCTTCTAAGCATAATGACATGATAAGCAACGTTATTTTCCAACAACATAACAGGCTCATAAATACAGTTGTAAAATTCATTCTGGATCACGGCACACTTCAGGTTTTATACATTCTTACCAACGTGTGAAAATGATTTGGTAAGGCACAATATCCGTTTCTGTACTCAATTCCAAGTAGGTCCTATTCACTGGAAAAAAAAAAAGTGAAAATCTTTTCGTACTATTCTGGCAAACTGTTAGAATGTCTTGCCTTTTCTGTGGGATTGTTTAATTAGGGATTAAAGAATCCATTTTTCTGTTCGTGAGATGAATGTTGCATATCAATAAAATTGGCTGCAAATAAACTTGTCTTATTAATCTATTGATGTATGTTTGTTAACAGGTGAACTTGTGTTTTTTGCACATCTCCCATGAAAACAAAAAGAAATCTGGTTAATAGGTCTGAACCATTAATCTAAAGCAAGGTTCATTAGATTAAAGGAAGTACTTGCATATGGCAAAATATGGGAATCGACACCCGTTCCTTCTGTTTTTTCTGGAGGCAAACGAATTATATTAACTGAGCAAAATCACTGCCAATATGGAGAGGATAAATGTGTTGCAATTCCTACGACTGAAACTCGTACAAGGCTGTTAACGAACTTGTTTGTTATCTAGATCTTTGGGTAACTCATGCGGAGCTCGACGTGAGTCGTATCGCGCTCGGCATGGTGCACTCGTTCACGCCTACGTCCATGGTCCTACAGACTGTGTTGCATCAAGGAGGTGGGAAGAGCACCTCCCTGGTTGCATGCAGCTGGTTGCCATCTGGTTGTGTGGCTACTATAGTAGTTCAACATCCGAAGCATGCATGCATTACGGTCGATATTGTTCTACATGCATTGGCGTGCGAGAGAAGTACGCGAGCGCTGCTAGCACTGTTCAGCAGTATGCTCTCGTCACGAGGCAAGCGTGCGAACGTCATGGCTCATGCATACAGTATGTAGCCTATAATCTAGGTGGGGATGCAGCTGGTCTGATGCGACGAGACTACGAACAGTGGATGCGCGCGAATACACCGCCTATGATCCAGTTGTTTGTCGTTGTTTTCTTATTTTTTTTGAATGGGTGGCAGTCTTCTTACACGGAAAAAAAAAAACTGCCACCGATCGTGGCGCCTAGCGGACGCGGTAGATGCGTCCACTGTTCGTAGTCTCACCGCATCAGAATCGCTTGGCAAAGACAATTATCTCGCTGCATCATACGTTTAGCTTAACAGCAAATTACAAAGACAATAACTGCATTCTCCGCCTAGATTATAGGCTATGCAATAATACATCATGCTGAAATCATTATCACATTTCTTTTTGTTTGTTTTTTTGTTCCTACATATTTTTCTCAGGAGAATTTCAGGGGGGATATTTGTACAGGCCATCCCCCCCTCCTTCAAAAGCGGGGGGGGGGGGGATATATCCCCCCCCCCCCCCCCGGGATTTACGCCCATGGCCTGTACAGTGTCAGGGCGATCGTTAACGGGGCCGTTAACGATTGCCCTGACACTGTACAGGCATGCTAACCTGGAAACATTGAAGTGCACATTACTTGAATATGAGACCATTCTGAAGCAAATAATTTTCACACAACAATAGACATATAATGTACTCTTAAATGAATCCCACAAGGATTGCAGCAATCACTTGCGAGCATTCCCACTGATCAGTTACTAGCCATCCCCTTTAAGGTATCTTCACAGAACTTAGTATATACCAGGGCCCTGTTGCATAAAACCCTTTCCGCTGGACTTACCGCTCCTTTCTAGCGGTAAGTCTTCAAATCAGGGGTAAATTTTGTAATCCTTGATGCTGATTGGCTGTGACGCCTAATTTTGACGGTAGTTACCATTGAAATTCAACGGTAAGTTTTATGCAACGGGCCCCTAGTGTGCATGAACTGACTGGCAGTGATTACCTAGGGAATTTGGGGGTCAGGGGTGACAGGGGGGATCAAGGTCAACTCCTCAACATGTCACTACTTCCCTCATATTTATGCAATGCCTGCAGGGTTTTCTTGAAACTTAATATTATATATTATACAAATATACCAGGCCTGAGAGCATGAGGTGACTTCAGTAGCACTATTTTCTGAGGGGCGCAGCCCCGAAGAAAATAGTGCTACTGAAGTCACTGAAGGCACATAGTTTCAACTGGTGCCTCGAAAAATTGGCCTGGTATAATAATAATAATAATAATAGTGGCTACTTGTATAGCGCACAGGTCCACTTTTCAGTGCTCATGGCACTTCAAAAATGAAAAGATATCATATATTTACATGCATATACATATTCAAACATTTCAACAAAGAAGAAAATGGTAAACAAAAACAAATATATACCAAATAAAGAGTACAACATATACCAATTAAAAATACAATATTGATCCAACATTAATGGCATACAGCAATTACAGTCCTCAGTATGAAAGGAACAGATAAGTTTTAAGTTTGGATTTGAATGACTCTGTAGATGACAGTTCCCTTAGCTGAAGAGGTAACTGATTCCACAATTTTGGTCCCATAACAGAAAAAGCACGATCACCATACCCATGTTTTACTCTGGGTGTTTGGAGTAAGAATGTATCTGATGATGAACGTAGCCTTCGTGTCAGATTGTATTTTTGAAAAGAATTACTTATGTATATGGGGGAAAAAGAATGAACTTAATGATGTACTAATAACAGAATCTTGAAAATAATCCTTTTTTCTACAGGTAACCAATGTAAGGAACGGAGAACTGGTGACATGGAATCAAACTTATTAGTAAAAGTTAACAATCGGGCAGCAGAATTTTGCAACCGTTGAAGTTTTGTGACATCTTTTTTTGGAAGATTACACAATAATGAATTCGAAAAATCCAACCGAGAAGAAATCAAAGCATGAATAAGTATCTCAGCTGCAGATTTAGACAAATATTTCCTTATGAAACTTAAATTACGCAACTGATATCGAACATTCCGCTGAATATGAGTTACATGACTTCGAAATGACATTTCCTGATCAAATATGACACCTAAATTACGGGCTGTTTTCGACGGAGTAATGCAAGTGCTACCGATGTTGACATGACATGACTGATAATCAACTTTGCTTAACATATGCTTTGATCCCAATAACAGAAACTCAGATTTATCATCATTTAGTTTAAGGCCATTGGATGTCAGCCAGATTTTCAGGTCTTGCAAACATGCTTCGAGTTTTGCAATGGCGGATGACAATGAAGACACAGTGGGTTTAAAAGACAAATAAAGTTGTATATCGTCCGCATAACAATGATAACTAATACAATGCTTGCGAAATACTTCACTAATTGGTTGCATATACAGAGAAAAAGCAGCGGGCCTCCAACAGAACCTTGAGGTACACCTTGAGGTATATTTGTTTTATATCCCTCCCAATGAATTTAAGAGTATTTGACTGCTGGTATTCTGTAATTTACCCCCTTTTTAGGGCATCTTGCTTTAATTACTCTTTTCAAGAAGATTGGCAAGTCATTCACGCTTGGGAAAGCAGCAGGAGGGCAGCGCGTACGCGTACTATGAAGAGACAACTGCGCGCTCAGCCGCTAAAGTACTCGGTGCTTTGCTGTACAACGTACTGGTAAACATGCGCAAACTGCAAAGTCACTACGCGCTTCATACATGCAATACGCCTACTAGTATCCGATCTGTCAACAAGTACGTTGGTGCGGTACGGTGACGTGCGTGCTCGAGCTGATCAACGATGTGACTGTGAGCTGCAGTTGATTGTGTTTTCTGTCGTCTTTCTAGCGTTTTCTAGCTGTCTGTACAATGAATATGGACTATCCTTTCCTGTTAAAAATGCAAGTATACATTGTAAATTTTGGTAGAACATTCAGTAACAGCGAGTCTAAGGTTAGATTAGGCACTGGAAAATTCTAGCAGTTAGCATCGATCGAGTGCCACTGTAAATTCATGTGATTCGTATCAGTTAACATGTTAGACTCTAATTCGTTAATAGACACTCTAAAAAAATAATTATTAGGATGAGATTACGGGAACTACTGTTAGACAGGTAGAACTAGGCTTAACTAGGTCTATTTACGCTAGAAATAATTAAGCAGGCCTACGATCTACTGCAGTTTGTCAACATCTTTTGGGTGGGTTGGTCGAGTTTCTACAGTGAACTGCGAGACCAAATTTCAAGCGACGAAGCATGAACTCCCCAAAATTAGACAGTCCTACACTGGGATATAGGCATAGGAAATCTAGCATACTGTAGTTAGGGGATCATACTTTCTCATACATTGCACCAAAACCTTGGAACGATCTTCCATTGTCTCTACGACACCCCCATGCATCTTCAAAACCAGGGCCAAATGAGGCCTAACTATCCAACGTTAGATTATTACTAATAATATTAGAATAGATCTAGGCCTACGGTACGTTGAAGAGCCCTAACACGTTAGCTTGCTCATTGTTGTTGTCTAATTATAGATCTACGATATCGCCTACTCTGTTGTAACGTAATATTCTATTTCACAATGCCATGAGCATCTTTTTAGGTAGAATGAGGGCTTTATAAGAGTCTCTCTGAGTCTCTTATTTTCTCTAACGTTACACGTATTGAGTGTATTGTCTACAGTATGCGTGCCTTGTGGTTCTCGCGAATTCGCGAAGTGAAGGCGCCGCAATACCCATTCATTTGTACATGAAATCTCTCGCGAAGCGAAGGTGCTGCGATACCCATTCATTTACACGTGAAATCTTTCGCGTCGCGACGCGAAGCAAAAAAGGCGCGAATTTCACCAGCGTGATATAGTTTTTGTACTATTTCCCTAGGGAGAATAGTCATACGCGGATTTGTATGGTAGAATTATGTTTTGTTGTTTACAGTGCTCTCGACCAATCAGAGGACGAGAAGCAATTTGTGAGGGATATAATACCCCATAGAGATTCTGTGGGAATTTTCTTGCCAAAAGCTCAAAGGTCATGCGAAAGTGCTAAATTTCACTTCTTTCTCCATATCTCGAAAGTGACTCGAGGTATCATCATGAAACTTAGTACATATTTATGCATATTCTACCTGACAGTGATTCTCTTTGGAACTTTAGGGTCTTAAGGTCAAAGGTCAGGTGTCAAAGTCAAGGTTTAAAAACTAATATTTTACCATTTAATACTGAAATTACACTTCTTCCCCATACCTTGAAAATTTACAAAGTCCTACCTAATTACTCTCTGTTTTTGCGCGATTGACCCCAAATTTGGCATGTTTGACCACTATCAAAGGTAGATGTACAAGACACCTTTTTCGTCAGTATCAAATAATGCGTTGCCATGGCAACGGCAAATTTTCATAAAAACTTGTGGATCGAGCTACTCTCATCTTTTGAGCAATTAACCCCAAATTTGGCATGTGTGAGGGCTATTGAAGGAAAATGTGCAAGATACCTCTTTTGCATAATGCATTGCCATGGCAACAACAATTTTTACAAAATCCTACCAAATGATATGGATTGAACTTCTCTCTCATTTTTTGAGCAATTGACCCCAAATTTGACATGTGTGACCGCTATCAAAGGTAGATGTGCAAGACACCTTTTTTGTCAGTATCAAATTATGCATTGCCATGGCAATGGCAAATTTTCATAAAAACTTGTAGATCAAACTACTCTGTCATCTTTTGAGCAATTAACCCCAAATTTGGCATGTGTGACCACTATCAAAGGAAAATGTGCAAGATGCCTCTTTTGTTTGTACTGCATAATGCATTGCCATGGCAATGGCAAATTTTTGCAAAGTCCTAGCAAATGTTATGACACCTTTTATGTGTGTGTAAATAAATCTGATGCCATGGCAATAGCAGTTTTTTATACCAATCATAAAAAATATGTGGATTGACCGAACTCCCTGAGTTTTTAAGGATTTGACTTGAATTTGACACATGTGACCACTACTGTAGATGTGCAGAATTCATCTTCTGTTGATGTTGAACAATGCATTGCCATGGTAACAGCATTTTTTTTCACTAAAAAGCATACAAAAAATATTGCAGATTTAGCTGATTCCCACATTCTTTGAGTAGTTTGCTTGAAATTTGGCACATCTGACTGCCATGGTACATTGATGTGCAAACGTAATCTTTTATCATTGTTTGACAATGTGTTGCCATGGTAACAGCATATTTTGAATGAAAAACTCATATAAGAATACTGTGGATTTAGCTGACTCTCTGAGGTCTTTGAGCATTTGATGTGAAATTTGGCACATGTTACTGCTGTAGTACATACATGTTCAGATTTATTTTTCCGTTGTTGACAATGTGTTGCCATGGGTAACAGCATTTTTTCAATAAAAAGGTATACAAAAATATTGTGCATTTAGCTAATTCCCTCAGTCTTCGAGCATTTAGCTTGAAATTTGGCACATGTGACCGCCATGGTATGTTGATATGCAAACTGAATCTTTTATCATTGTTTAACAATGTGTTGTCATGGTAGCAGCATATTTTTAATGAAAATCATACAAAATTACTGTGGATTTAGTTAACTCCATCAGTCTTTGAGCACTTAGCTTGAATATTGATGCATGTGACAACTATGGTACATAGATGTGCAAACTCAGTTTATCATCATTGTTGAATGATGCATTGCCGTGGTAACATCATTTTTTCACTAAAAAGCAAACCAAAATATTGTATATTCAGCTTATTCCCTTAGTCTTCGAGTATTAAGCTTGAATCTGACACATGTGACCGCTATTGAATGTTGAGGTGCAAACCTAATCTTTTGTCATTTTTGAACAATGCGTTGCCATGGTAACGGCATAGATTGAATGAAAATCATACAAAAATACTGTGGATTCAGCTAACTCCCTCAGTCTGAGCATTTAGGTTTAAATTTGGCATGTTTCACCACTATAGTACAAAGATGTGCAAACTTCATCTTTCGTCATTGTTGAACTACAATGTATGTGTTGCCATGGTAATAATATAATTTGAATGAAAATCATACAAAATTTTAGATTCAGCTAACTCTCAGTTTTTGAGGATATGGCTTCAAACTTGGCACGTGTTACCACTATATTACCTAGATAAGCTAAATTTACTTTTCGTCATAGTTGAAAAATGTGTTGCCATGGTAACAGCATTTTTGAATAAAAGTAATGCAATTATGTGAATTCAGCTACAGTGTGTAACTCCCTCAGTTTTTGAGCATTTGACTTGAAATTTGGCTCATGTAATGGCTATCATATGTAGTGCAAATGTCAATCAAATGTCAAACATTGTATTGCCATATGGCCCATTCTCAGTAAAAGTGTGCAAATACGGAATTTTGGTGTCGCCGACATTCCATGACCGTTTGCGGTTCCCTGAAACCTATTAGATACTATTTAAATGTTTATAATATATCACGAGGACATTATTTGTTAAAAATAAACTTGATCAAATGCGGTTGTCTGCCTTTTTGTATAAAATTTTGCTGTCAAACTTCGTTAAGACCCCCAAAACGCAGTGTCGCCGGCTATTTTAGAATTATGTTTTATTGCTCCTCTCCGTCCACAAACACACTTTCCAAATATCATTTGCATGGACGATAAGCAAATCATATGTGCTAATCACAATACTCGAAAAGTTCCAAAATTTCTATTGACTTTTTTTTTTTTGCCTTTTGAAACCTGTCACCAAATTCACCGCCAGATACGTTACCAGTTTCTTTAGTGTTACAGCATTGCGAAAATAACAAGACTATGCACTGACCCTGAGTATATGAAACCCTGAGGATATACTTCATACATTGCAAGTACTTAGATTTTTTGTGCAACAGCTTTTTATTGAGAATACGGTACAATGTTTGAAATATCGGTTTTCTACATTTTTATTTGGACAGATACGTTACATACATTTCACGCCACCCACTGCGACAGATATTGCAATGTCAGACAAATTGTATATTATACGCTACTCCTCGGAATGACGCATCGATTCAACATTAAAGTTTAGTACAAGTGAGAAATATTCGGTAGATATCGCTCTCATAATATCATGATCGACCATATACGTTACCACAGATACGTTACCGCAGATACGTGACCGAATTTTGTTCATTGGTCTTGTGCTTCCACGGGATCAAATCTGGTCAAAATTCATCCCTTCACATTACATGCTTCGTTTTGTTGGACCTCAGGATTATATTCTTACACCAAAAGGACAGGAAGTTGAAAAAGAGCAACACTTCCACATGATTTTTCTTTCTGCGTCAGTGTCTCACAACTTAATGCCAAGTTTTCCGACAGATACGTTACCACATATTCAAAATGCTGAAAAAAAATTGTACATGTTTTGACAAACAAATCTTTGTGTGTTCACAAATTCCAAAGTTCTAATCTATAAAACCCAGCCACTCTCATATTCTATGCAACAACTTTTAATGTTTATTTTACAAGACGAAGCTATGATTTAGCATAGCAGTTTTTTGCTTTTCAGATTTAGCAGATACGTTACGTATTATTCAGGGCACCCACGGTGACAAATAATGTTATGTAAAACAAAGTGTTTATAAAACAATTCTGCATAGAATGACGCTTCTATAAAAAAATTAAAGTTATGTTCAAATGAAGAATATTCAGTAGATATTGCTCTGTAACTTCACCGACGGATTCATTTACGGTACGCCAGATACGTTACCTAACTTTGAAAGAGTAAAAACTAGTTTATGAAAAGCTTCCGAGAAAAGTTTCAGTGTTCTGTTGCATATTTATTCTAGTGTTTTTCAACATATGAAGAACTACTCAAGATTCATTGATAAGTTGAACAATTATTTATTCATTTTCATTAAAAGGGGTGAGCCAAATACGTTACCATAGATAAAACAACGTTTTAGTATATCAAGTTCATAGAGACTGTACCTACTTCCTTCTAAGTGCCTGCAAAAATATATTTTTTAAACCTTGTTTGCATTATCCATCAAAACTTAATGAATATTTATAGTCAGATGGATAAATACATTCAAACGTAAGATGAGAATATTCTGTGAATGAAGAACTCAGCTCTCATATCTAGGGCTCTTTTCCACTACATTTCATAGTTTAAATATTACGTACAATGTTTAAAATTGTTAATTTGGGCTTACATCATTCATTTTTACATCAATTCATAAAGTAAATAACTAAACAGGTAATATTTATTAATTCATACACAACTAAAATTATTAGTTATATTTTACCAGATACGTTACCAAAGGCAATTCGATGTTTTTCAATAGTTATTTCCCCAGGAAAGCAATTCATATTTGTTTCCTGTGCAAATTCCAGATCGGATCGTTCCCTTTGCATGATTTGTGGCATTCAAAACTTTATTTGTAAGCGAAATTTGTTAAAAATACAAAGTGAATCTTAAGGTTTTATTTTATTTCAGCAAAAAACATATTTCAACCTACCACACAGAAATAATTTCTACCAACTAGCAAGGGATGACAACGTCTTTACCTCTTGAAAAATCCCAATATCTTTAGGGGGGACAGATGTCTTTTCCTGAACAGAAATTGGATAAAAACAGTAAATTTAATTCAAAGTTAGGAATCCATTACAACATGTAAATTTGCGGTAACGTATCTGATTGGTGATCAAAAATCATATATGATGCTCTATTTCAATCCATTTTTACTCAATGAATGGCCATCATTTAGAATGTTCCACTTTTTGTTTCGTATTTGACTGGTTTTGAAGTTACCAAAAACACATCTTTGAATGTATTACTTTGTGGTTGATTTTTCGGTTTTACTCACGTGGAATTGAACACTTAATCTGAGAATGGCCCATATGATGGTAACAGCATTTTTAAATGAAAGTCATAGAAATTGCCAATTTATTTATCTTACTCAGGTTTTGATCACTTCACTTGAAACATGGCACATGTGGCTACCAGTAAGCAAAATATAATTGATTCAGTATTCAAGTTATTCAGGTCAAATTTGGTGTGTACATTGTATGATGATCTATAGGTGTATTTGTGCAAAATGCCCTTTGTGTCTGTACCTGACAAATCCTGGTTCAATTCTTTTTCATAGGAATCTGAGCTGCTGGATCAGGAGTATTCTTCTTCTGGTTCAGTCTGCCTCCTTCAAACTTGAAGATTCTTGCAAACTGCAAGATATATATTAATCACTTTCAGTGATAGTTCCAGTTAATGTAGGTTTTCCTGGTCAATTTCATACTTTTGTCATTCCAATTCATGAGTGGGCGTACAGATTCACACAGCACGCACACGCGAAAAAATGAATTTGAATGCTCATCGCTTAAATGCATGCTCCTATCTTAGATTTGAATGACACAAATGAAAAATTGATTGCTCCTATAGTGAATTTGAATGACTGGATTTTGAATGTCATTGCTGCTTCAGTGCTGCGAGCATGAAATGCGTGAAGTTAAATGCTTAGAATAGGGACTTGAATGATAAAATTATGAAATTAACCATGAGAACCTATATTATATTTCCACATGATTAACAGGGTTGGAAAAACAATGTTATGAAATTCTCTTTTTGTAATACCCAAACTATTGTGGCACCCACATACCTGGCAGTACACCATCTTGCACATATTGTAATGGGAATTGTGGTACCAAAGCCACTAGAGCTGTGCCAGCATTCCCCATACCTCATGTCAATACCCTGAAATAACAAGAGGAGATTTCATGAAAATGACAGCTGCCTAGCACATAGCAGACAACCACATGGATACCACAATATAGGGTATTTCTTTATTCTTCTCTTTCTTTTCTTGTTTTTACAAGATGATCTAAATATCAAATTAATATTCAATTTATGCTTTATGATATGGTAACATTGTCAACTCATAGTTTCATTCAGCACAACAAGCAACACACACAGAATGATATGTCATTATAAACTCTGTTCATGTCTTGTAAAGTTGCTTATAGTGGTCCTTCTTATAATCATGTTTTTCAGCCTGTCCTAGGTAGGATTGTGACACGCCCTACTCAATTGAGCCAAGAGGTAGCTGATGACATCCAATCTTGTCAGCCTTCATATAACAACTTCAGCATCATCAAAGCAAACACCCTCTGTGCTTCAGATTTCTTTGAAGGTGAACATCAAGTTAGAAATACCTCAGTATACTGTATATGCCAAATATTTCGCAAGGTTTTTATTTTTGCGAATTTGTGAGTCGGGTGCTATTCGCGAAATCAAAGACTCACGAAAATATTGACTCTGATCCCGATGTGGATGTGACGTACGCGTTTACATTTCTCCGTTCGGTATAGGACTCCACGATCGCGAATTTAACCACTCAAGAAATCGTCGGGAATTCCCGATTCGCAAAAATTTATACTCACGAAATATATCGCGTATGCAGTAATTTTTGTACATACAATGAGATGAATGTATGATCAATTCATCATGTAGTGAATTCTTTTTCAGGTGTTAAAATTGTGTGATGCTGGAAAATTTTGAAGTGCTTCATGAAGACTGAATGATCAGGACAAGTTTTATATGGTTGCTAGTTAGTGTGACTCCAACACACAAGATATTCTGATCAGTCGTGATGTATACAGTCGCAGCGGACGGGTGCAATTAATTTGCTGTTTTCATTTTGACGTGACCTCCCTTTCCTCTTGAATGAACACGTTTCGCACAAAAACCGCTGGGAAAGTGTCACAGCAAAACTGCTGTAACTTTACTATTCATATTTTTTGATGATCCAAACGGTTATGAAAATTTCAAACCTCATTTTAACCTGCCATTATGTTACTTTTTTAAAATAACGACGATGAAATATTCCAAAATGGAGCAAATTTTACTTTCAAAACAGAAAATAATTGTCAGAAATAGTTGCTAAAATTTCACATTTTCACTTCATGAATAACAAAAAACTTACAAGTATGTCAGTAAGTCTGTATTTCTTTACGGAACTCTAAGAAATCACATTCGAGACGTCATGCGTTTCAGTTTCAGTCTTTAGATATATCGAATGATAATTTTTCATTGATGCACCTGAATGTTAGAAATGTAAATAGTAACTTCGAACATTTACAATCTCTATTAGATAATTCTACCCAGATTTCATTTTCTGTTATTGGGCTCACTGAGACGTGGCTTACTGAAAATGCCCCTAATTCTTTTGCATTTTTTGGTTATGACTTTATTACAAACAATAGAACTAACAAGGTAGGAGGAGGGGTTGCATTCTATATCAAACAATATTTAGATTATTTTGTACATACCGAACTTATCTCTATGAATGAAATTATAGAATCTTTGGTTGTTGAAATGAATATCCCAAAGTCTAGGAATATTTTGTTTACATTGATATACAGACCTCCAAATTCCAGCAGTGCATTATTCTTAGAAGCTTTACATGATCTCATCCATAACCCAATCTTTGTTAATAAAGAATGTTTTATTATGGGCAACTTCAATGTTACATATTCTTAAATGTCACACAGCAAATGCTTCTCAAAATTTACTTGATAATATGCTTACAGCTTCCTTTTTACCACTCATTACTAAACCCACCCGAGTAACAAATAATACAGCTTCTCTTATTCGATATATATTTTGTAATGTTACGCCCACTCCTAAATCAAATATTATCTTATCCAATATATCAGACCACTTCCCAATTTCCACATCCATCCAGTCACCACAAAACCAATAAGTCCCATTGGAGAAGCATTCAGAAAAGTTACAAGGGATAATTTACAGAATTTGAAGAATAGTTTGAATGAAGAAACTTGGGGAAAAGAATATAGCACTCATGATACTGATCTATCATTTGATGTTTTTATGAATATTTTGAATTCTCATTTAGAGAAATATGTTCCTTTGGTTGAAGTTAATGTGATTTTTTTAAAAGCATTCAAACTAAGGTATTGTAACACAATTAAAAGACTGTTGGTTCACAAGGTCAACCTTAGTTTTCCATTCATTCAGAGGAAAAATAGTGTTTTACACACCAAGGAGTTGTATTAGGCTGTTCTGAGTCGAGAATGCATCGGGGTCGCAGTGGACTGGATGAGCAAAAGATCCATGTGCAATGTGTACAAAAGTGCATTTACATTACCTAAATTGCAACTGTAACTTAAACATATTCAGTTCAGTTTAGTTCAATATTTCATGTTTCCAATTTCTCAATGAAATTACAAAATAATTGATAGTAATACAATTAGTAAGAATACAAAATATTTACAACCACGTCTTTTGATTGAAGAAAAAAACAACAACAAACTGAACACAAATGCATATATGGTCAAATGATGATGTAGAGGTGTCACAAGGAAATAACAAATATGATGGGGCCTACATAAAAGCTATATATTGTACAACTGTAGGTCCCCAAATTCATAGGCGTGGAATTAAAAATACAGAGAACAGATATGTTTATCTTGACCAACTAAAATTATTCCAGTACAAAAGTCAATATAAAGAATGAACTAATTGACCACATTTACATTGCTCCGACCAGACTATACAATTTTTGCCATGTTTGAAAAAACAATGCTGTATGTTTTATCATTACCATTCAATTACTGTGTGCTGAGATGAATACAAAAGAATCAGAATATTAAAAGAAAGTTGCTAAAAGCCTGGCAGGGTGTATCCACTAAGTAATAACTGTTTTAATTTGTGTTTAAAGGTGAATAGGGATAAGGAAGAAGTAATATCTTGAGGGAGGTCATTCCAGTATCTGGGTCCAGTAAACATAATTGTTTTCTTTGAAGAAAAAAAAAATAGTGCGAATACGGGGAAGGTGATAGGCATCACTTAGGCAAGTGGGATAACAATGCATGGAGGAATTTCTTCTTTACATATGAAGAAAAACAGGTGGTAGGTAATCCATTGGTGGTTAGCTTATACATAGAAATTCTGAGATTATAATAAATAAGTCTGGAATTTTCAGAATTCTGTTTTGGTGAAAAAAGCAGTTTGTATGAGCTTAATATCCAGCTTGGTTTATGATTCTTATTCAGTTTGCATTTGCATGTCAATGCATTGTTTCTGTGGTAGGTCAAGCCAGATTGGATGGTGCTCTGTGCCAGTACTCTGAGGAAGAGAAGATGGAATATATAAGGAGAGCGAGAGATGCTGGAGTGAGGAACATTGAGATGGAGTCTGCAGTCATTGCTGGAATGTGCAATGCTGTCAACATCAAAGGTAAGAATATCAGCTAAGTATTATACACATTCTCATGCTGTTCTTATCATCCCTAGTGTTCATATGATGACCAGCTTATGTAACTTACTGCAGTAGCATGAATTTGAATACGCATCTCATAAGATAAGACAATACAGAACTGATATGCTTGCAATGAATTTATAACAAGGGCACCATTGTAACTGTAAATGTTGTGCCTAACTAGAGAAAGCATTTTTTCTTCCCTTGGAATGGTGGAGAAAGAACTTGCTGTATATTCATGTCATATTGTCATTGCTTAATTGTAAAAAGAGGAGTGGCATTGAATTTTACATTTATACACTCAAAAGACTATGTACGTACAAAAAGAAATCACTTTCCAAGTCTCAGTATCGCCAATACCTTGGTGCTGTGGGCAGAGCAGCATTTTAGATGCATTATGGGATAGCTCAGAGGACAAACTTGTCCCAGTTTTGGCTGCATATGCACTTGGGTCACGTTCTGTCTTTATCCAGGGGTATTTTTTTGTTGAAGATTTCTTCGCTTTCCATCATGTGACCAGCACATTGTAGCCATGCAGTAGTGAACCATGACTGTAGTGACTGCAAATCAGTCAAATTTAGAAACTTTCAACTCTTTTAAAGCTGAATTATAGCCAAGATAAAAGGAGTTACAACAGAAAAGTAGACAAATAACCCAATTGAATTATGTGGGAACTGTGACACGAACGAGACAACCGGAAGTGACCGTTGCACCAAAGAATCCCACAGTGCATCTGTGACAGGGCTCTTTATCATGTGCTGAAGTTTTCTGCGCATTGGCGATACCGTTAATTGAAAGGAGTAGGATATAAGATTTTTCAGTTGGTAGAAATACCGACTATGTGAGATGCAAGAGACATGGCCACATTGAATTGTTCCTAGTTATTCTCATTATTTTATTGGATGCTGTTCGTTTTTTCGATGGTTCATATTCCGAAAGTTTGTTATTCCAAAACACACAAATGCCCTATACCTAGATGTTTCTTAATCCAAAAATGAAAAAGGGTTCGTTAATCCGATCATTTGTGGCGTTATTCCGAAAGTTCGTTAATCCGAAATTGAAATGGGTGCATGTCACGAGACCAACACCCACGAGTCATACAGCCCACAAGTCATACAGCTCGCAAGTGTTTGCATGTGTGAGTGTTTGCAAAAAAATAAACAAAATTCAGTAACAGTGTGCATTAATTTTAACACATTGATTTCAAAAGTGCCAAAAATCCCTCGTTTCCCTTTCTGCAAAACACATAATACACTTACTTAGAAAAAAATAAGTAAATGAAATGATGCAGACATTCAGATCAACCAACTAAAAAAAATACCCAGCAGGGAAATGAAGTTTACATGGAAATATTTTACAAAATGTTCAGTGCTGCAGTGCAGACCTGCTTTACATGATCTGGAGGGGTGTAGTCATCTGCAAAGGTGTTGATTTAGTATAAATTCACAGAAAATAATGTGATCGGCTGTCTGAAAACAGCTATTCTATTTCATTAAAAAATGTACCATTTTGGGGAGAATAATTTTGCAAACATGAGCAACAAATCATGGTGAATTGCTGCGATATACAACATTTCCATCCATTGAATGTCTTACATCATAGTTACAGAGATAATGACAAATTGAACTCAAAAAGTCTTTACAGGCGGGAATTATATCTAATAAGGCCTACTTAACACTAGTGAAGCGAGAAAGACATTTTATTTATTCATCCTTTTTGGGGGGTTGGGGTCCCATGAAGAGCACAATTTTACTATTAAAAAAAATAATTGGTAACAATGTTGCTCCCTGTAGCACGACAAAACTGCCCCCTAAAAAAGTCACACATGTAGAAATACATACTTGATGTCTTTAATAGGTACATGGTGCTGTTCACTTAGTTGAATCTCTTTGCTTGATAGCGTGATGAAAGTGCATCCGCCAGTATGTTAATTTCTCCTTCATGGTACACCCTGTCCAAGTACATATTTGTAATTGACAAGTAGATGGCACTGTTCATCCTGTCGGTCTCGTGAGCCTTCTTTTGGTAGTGTCGGTCTCTTGGACTTTCTTTGCCTAGTGTCAGTCTCGTGAGCCTTTTCTGCAAAGTGTTGAACTCATGGGTTGTATGACTCGTGAACCATATAACTCGTGGGGTGTATGACTCATGGACCTATTTTTTATGTCAGTCTCACGGACTGTATGACTCATGGGTGTAGGTTTCGTTGGATGACCCCAAATGAAATAGGTTTTGCTATTCGGAAGGTTTGTTAACCGTAACTAGGCCGGGGGGAGGCCTCCGAGGCCACCTCGACGCTCCGCGCGATGTATCGCTATCGCGAGAAGCCATCGCCGCGCCGTTTCATGACTTTTTTATTTCGACTCTCCCGCATCTTTTGACACCAAATTTGCGATGCCCGGGCGTGCAGTTGCGAAGTTGCGCATAAATATGTACATGCATGTCAGACCCAAAATTGCTAAAAAACGTGAATTCGTGTACAATTTCAATGCAAACTGTGCTTACAGGCAAATTTCATAAAAGCATGATTATTTGGGAGTTTATTGATTAAAATCAATTGATAACATATTTTCTTGTTTGGAACAATGTCGCGGACAAATTTCATCAAAAAAACAATGAAAAACATAAAGTCGAAAAAACAAGGAAATACATAAGAAATTAAAAAAAACAATAAAATACTTAGGAAATTTTTTCTGATGACACAATTTTTTTCACTTACATTTGCTAAGGACACTAAAAAGAATATATACACAAAAAATGTGCCTGTTTTGAGCTTTATTTAGTGATTTATACCAAATTGTCTGATTTCATGCATCATTATGCATAGATTAGCATAATTTAGCATAAATGATAATTTTTTTTTAAATCAACTTCATGGTAATTTAGATTACGTCATAGGCAATGTGTGTGCCAATTTTCGTCGCGAGCGTGCGGTCGACGGCCGAGATCTGGAGGGGGGCCTGCCCCCCACCCCCGGCTCTATCATCTACCTAAATAGCCCGGCCTAGTTAGGGTTAAACCGAAAATGAAATCAGGTTCATTATTCCAAAGGTTCGTTAATCAGAATATGAAATAGGGTTCATTATTTGGAAGGTTGGTTTATCCAAAAATGAAATAAGGTTCACTATTCTGAAGGTTTGTTTATTCCAAAGGTTGCTATTCTAAAGGTTTGTTTATTCCAAAGGTTCGTTGATCCAAAAATGAAATAGGGTCCCTTATTCTGAAGGTTTGTTAATCCATAAATGAAATAAGGTTCATTAGTCCGAAAATAAAATGAGGTTCGTAATTCCAAAAATGATCAGATCAACTTTTATCTTTCTACAGTTAGTTTTTGTCAACGGGGTCTGGTACAGGGATCCATCTGTATAAAGATTGAATATGTTGTTTGCTTTAATATTACATCTGGTGTTTCAAGTTTCTTTAGAATACAGGACTTTGTATTATGTAGTGATGATGAAAGCACATTCATCATTACATTTCTACAGTTTGTTGATGTATTTGTTTTTTCAACGAAAGAAAGAAACACATTCATTTGGAACCACTAAAACAGGAGAATCTCATTTAACTTCTCATTGAATTCATGCAAAAATTATTTCTGACATAGTATTTGATCGGTAGGACAAGTTTCATGAAATTCCACTCCTCACAAGAGATTCAGTGTTTGTGATGGCTGTAATAACACAATCTTGAGCGTAGATAGCAATTAGTATCCTGGGCTTGAACCAAATGCAAACATGGCTATGTAACTTTTTCAGAATCCTGCAAACGTAATACAACTAGTGTCATGGCAAAGGCTCTGTGTGTGTGTGTGTGTGTTTATGTGTCCAAAAAGAGTATGAACATGCTGGCATCCCCTTTTCAAAGTGAACATGCCTCTCTTTAATTGTTATGATGATGATTATGAATTTTAAAGGGTGTGTACAGTTCTGGTCGAGGTGAGGGTTTAGCTTTCAACGTTTTGCGAGATATTCAGAAACCACTCTATGAGATGTCAAAGAGCATGCAATTCTAAGGGGTATCAAAAGTTTATTTGATGAAAATCGGTTTTGAAATGGCTGAAATATCAAAAAACAAGGTGAAACAAAGAGATCCTAATAAAAGGCGTGGCCTGTAGTCTTTTATTATTATCACTTTTTTTGATATCTCAGCCATTTGAAAACCAATTTTCATCAAATAAACTTTGAAACGAGGTTTTTCATTATCTCACTTAGAAATGTAAAAAACATGAATCCCCACCTCAACCATTACTGTACAGCCCCTTTAAACTACTAATAAACGTGAGGCTATAAGGCGCAGATAATGGGGTGAGGGCTGATAAGATGGGCATTTAAACAATTTCAAGAGTTCTATGTACTTGACCTCAACACAAACAATCACACTAGGTGTTTTCACATCAGCCCGATGTTTCGAAATAGCGCGCCATTTTCTGACTTGGGAAATTAACCCGATCACGAAATAGCGCGCTATTTGATAATGTGAACACAAATTAGCGCGCTACTTGTATCGCTCTGATCGAGAAAATTTGTCGAGTCCCACACGGGAAATTTCTGAAATAGCGGGATAGTATAGCACGCTAGTTGAAAATGTGAAAACGACTCGAGAAATTAGGCCAAAAAAAAAAAAATTGTTGCATTGGCGTAACCCGCCCGACCCTAAAAATTCCGCCGACCCCATGTTTTTTTATTATTTTTTTTTTGCTATCGATATCAAATATCTTGTTGATTGCGATCGCGATCGCACAAACCCGGAAGTGGAAACGGCTCTGGGGATATCGGATGTACGAGGGAGAGATCTAGCGCCTCGCATAAGCCTTCCTTGATCAGTACGTCATCTGTTTCCAACACGGACACGTACTCTAACAAGATTTATTCAGTGTATACGTAGCATTCAGACTGCGATGTATTGTGCACAGTTTTGCCATAGGTTTCTTGTGTGGAGAACTTACACGAATCTGTATATGTGGGACTGTAATAGAGATCGCCGTGTGCGATGAAAAGATCGTACATATGGGTCAATTTGCATCTATCTTATCTAAGTCAAAATAGTAAAATATGAAGTGAAAACATTCAGGATAGGGATTTCAACATCTTTAAATTCTGTGAAGGGGTATAATTCCAGTAATATCGGCCTCATAAATGATTTGTAGAATAGATGAACACAGCACATTCGGTGCAGCAGTTGTAACTGTTTACTGAGCTGAGCACGAGTTTAACACGTAAAATGCAGGTAGCAAAAAAAAAAAAAAAAATCCGCCCGACCGACCCTATTTGAAAATCTCATGTTACGCCAATGCAACAATTTTTTTTTTTTGGCCTTAGCGTGATGCATCCCATCATGCTTAGCCTGTGTGACCCTATCGATCGAGGCAAACTGCACACAAATTATGAGGAATTTTTGAGAGGGCACACACATTACTGATGCTGTTTGCACATACTCAGCTGTCGAATTAGCTCGAAAAAAATTCGGACTAATTCTCTTCAGGCTGATGTGAATAAGAAATGAAATAGCGCGCTAATTCGCAATCACGAAAAATATCTCGAGCTTCGATTTTTATCGGGCTGATGTGAAAACGCCTACTTATGCGCACACATATCAATGCATGCATAGGACAGTATATTAATTACATCACCATATTTTGTCACTACAAGACTAGCCTTATTTTTTTTCAGATTTCATTTTATTTTCAGGTTTACAAGCCTTATTTCATTTTCAGATTAACAAATCTGTGGAATAACGAGCCTTATTTCATTTTCGGATTAACAAACCTTTTGAATTACAAGCCCTGTTACATTTTTGGATTAATGAACCCTTTTTCATTTTCGGATTAACGAACCTTCACAATATTGAAACTTATTTCATTGTCAGATTAACAAACCTTCGGAATAACGAACCTTGAACATTTTCAAATATATGGACCTCAAGAATAATGGACCTTATTTCATTTTCGGATCAACGAATCTTCAGAGTAAGGAATCTTCGGAATAATGAACTGTAATCATTTTATCAACTGGTATGGTATTCTTAAAATTGATTACTTTCAAATTAAGCTTCTAATAGCAAATTGTGCTGTATGTCATCTCCGAGGTGGAAAATAACTAAAATTCACTCTGAAAATTGTAAATTGTACTTGTTTTCATTCTGTCACTTTAGATCTTTTCGATTGTGAATTCAGCCATTCTTGAAAGACAAAATCTTGAATCTTGAAAGACAAAATTATCTTTGAAGTCTTAATTTGCAGAGTATAAGTATTACCCTTGATACAGAGCCTATGTGACTGCCAACAACAGTTTCGGGCAAATGTCAGGAATTTTCACAATTTTCACAATTTTTCATGGAATCACATAGCCCATCTCCTAAAGCTTTCCAGTGATGTAAAGTGATGTAAAGTGATTATAGTCTTTGGCATTAAATGAGCATGTAATATTAAAGCAAAATATAACACACATTTTTTTTTAATTTCTTACCTGAGCAAAATTCTGAGACAGTGGGCTTTGAAGATTTGCTTCTTGATCAAAGACAGTGTCAGTGCAGCAATGCGATGCATTATGACGCGTATGAAGATTCAAATCAATACTAAGGTCTGCCTCTAGCAACCGTAGCGCCATCTGTTTGGTTCAGGAATACAGTCAAAATTCCTGGGCCGCTTCTCAGAATTCTGCATGCAGAGCCGAAATTCACATGCATAGATCTCACTTGTGTTTATTGATTGCGCCTTTCAACGTGGCAGATTATTCTGAGCATGGTCTGCTGTGTAGTATGGTTGTATAAATACTAATGCACGTATTACCAAATCCCATCCTCACATTCTAGGCTTGCAACGATCATTGGCGCCATTCAGTCATGTTTTCTGTGATTTTTTGTTTATACCCCCGCCAAACGAAGTTTGAAGGGGGTATATAGGAATCAGCGGACGGTCGGTCGGGCGGTCGGGCGGGCGGTCGGGCGGGCGGTCGGGCGGTCGGTCGGGCGGTCGGTCCGTTGCAAATCTTGCGTCGTGAACTACTTCCTCAGTTTTCAACCGATTCCCATAAAACTTGGCACAGATGTGTGCCTTGGGTTGTAGATGTGCAAGACGTATTTTTTGACAGTACTCAAAAGTATGTTGCCATGGTAATGGCATATTATGGGCAAAAATGGGTACAAATCTTGCGTCGCGAACTACTTCCTCAGTTTTCAACCGATTCCCATAAAACTTGGCACAGATGTATACCTTGGGTTGTAGATGTGCAAGACGTATTTTTTGACAGTACCCAAAAGTACGTTGCCATGGTAACGGCATATTATGGGCAAAAATGGGTACAAATCTTGCGTCGCGAACTACTTCCTCTGTTTTCAACCGATTCCCATAAAACTTGGCACAGGTGTGTGCCTTGGGTTGTAGATGTGCAAGACGTATTTTTCGACAGTACCCAAAAGTATGTTGCCATGGTAACGGCATATTATGGGCAAAAATGGGTACAAATCTTGCGTCGCGAACTCCTCCCACAGTTTTTGATCAATTTTTATGAAATTAGGTACAGATGTTCATCTGAATATGTTAATGTGCAAGACACATATTTCCGCAGTGGCAAAAAGTGCGTTGCCATGGTAACGGCATGTTATTGGTAAAATATAGGGCAAAATGCTTCATGGCAAAACTGCTTCATCAGTGTTCTTCCAATTCTCATGGAATTCATATTGAATGTTTGTCTTAGGATATAGGTCAGCATGACACATTTCTTGACAGTGACAAAAAGTATGTTGCCATGGTAACAGCTCACATATTATGAGCCAAAATGATGGAAAATTTTGTGTTGCAAACTACTTCCTCAGTTTTTGCCCAATTTCCATGAAACTTGGTACAAATGTGTGCCTTTGGTTGTAGATGTGCAAGACGCATTTTTTGACAGTACCCGAAAGTACGTTGCCATGGTAACGGCATATTAATGGCAGAAGATCAAGGAAAGATCTTGCGGGTTTAACTACTTCCTCAGTTTTTTGACCAAAGCTTATGAAATGTTGTTTTGACCAAAGCTTATGAAATGTTGTTTGCCGGGGGTATAACCAGTCGCTGTAGCGACATTTCTAGTTTTTACATTTTGATATTTTGATATATTTCTCAACCAAAAATTTGCTGTTGGTTACTTCACAAATTGAATGGCAAGGTTACACTTCTTGATTTTTTATGCCTCCACCATGAAGTGTCACTGGAGGCATTATGTTTTTAGGTTGTCTATCTATCTTGTCTTTCCGTCCGTAATGTATTTTGTGGACAGCATAAATTATAAAAACCTTTTGAGGTATCTCAAAGAAACTTGGAATATGTATGTAAGAGTGGACAAAGTTGTGTGTATCACCTTTTGGAATCACAAGCTCAAGGTCAACTGTCAAAGGTCAAAATCTGGATGTTCCTATTTCCCCCATGTCTATACACATGTATGTGTATGTAATACCAAATAAAAACTATACTTGGAATTTGTCAACACTGACAAATTAGGTGATCCGATCTTTTCGAAAATCAATGATTTGAGTTCTCATCCCAATATAGGCATGACCATACAGGTTTCATCTGTGTTTAGGGACATTGGCCATGTGATGTTTGGAATCTCATTTAGAAAAGCGAGTCAGACCTGCCATCTTTGGTATCAAATTCCGTATACACTATAACGAAGATACAGAATGAAGTATATTTGACCATTGACCCCTCTTTGCACAGCCAAGATGGCATCTGAGCAAAAAGTGGTTATTTCGTAAAATGATTCTTGTAACATGGTCTTTGCGTGTGCAAAATATGGAAGAGATAGGACATGTATTCACTAAGATACAGGATGAAATATTTATGACCTTTGACCCTAATTTACATACCCAAGATGGTGTCTGATCAAGTAGTTGTTATTTTATGAAATAACGTACGTGACATGAAATAAACATGTGCAAAATTTGAGGGTGATAGAGGCTGTTTTTCTGGAGTTATTGCAAAGAAAGTTGCAGAAAGAAAGAAACATCTCAATACATTGAAGATAAGCTTTAAATTCAACCAAGTTTTTTAACATGATCCCGACATCGTATGAAAAAACAAAGAGTACAATGACGATAGCCCAAAGTCTCAGCTACAACATATTAAAATCTGGGAGAAATTCATCTAAGCATAAGTGAGCTAGTGCTCGAAAAAGATAGTCATGTCAATTTTCATTTGCAGAAAAACTGCACTCCCATAGAGATAACACATCATAACGAAGATACAGAAAGAAGTACATATGACCTTTGACCCCACTTTGCACAGACATGATGGCAACTGAGCAAAAAGTGGTTATTTTGTGAAATGATTCTTGTAACATGGTCTTTGCATGTGCAAAATATGGGAGAGATAGGACATGCATTCACTAAGATACAGGATGAAACATTTATGACCGTTGACCCTAATTTACATACCCAAGATGGTGTCCGATCAAGTAGTTGTTATTTTATGAAATAATGTACGTGACATGAACTAAACATGTGCAAAATTTGGGGCTGATAGAGGCTGTTTTTCTTGAGTTATTGCAAAGAAAGTTGCAGAAAGAAAGAAACATCTCAATACATCGAAGATAAGCTTTGATTTCAACCAAGTTTTTTAACGTGATCCCGACATCGTATGAAAAAAATGAAGGACACTTCTACGATAGCCCAAAGTCTCAGCTACAACATATTAAAATCTGGGAGAAATTCACCGTAGTGTAAGTGAGCTAGTGCTCGATAAAGATAGTCATGTCAATTTTCATTTCCAGAAAAACTGCACTCCCATAGAGATAACACGTAAACTGGTCAAATTTTACAAGAGTACTTTTGATACATTTTTACGAGGTGATGACGTCATCAAATCAAAATTTTGTACTCACACTTTTGAAAGAACATTAAATAAGCTACAACATACTGAAATCTCGGTGAACATTGGCAAAGGATTAGTGAGATACGCTCGAATGAACTTGAAATTTGATGACGTCATTTTAAAAATTTACTTTTTTTACTTTAAGAAATTTGATATCTTTTAGTCATTTTTTCAGCATTGCCAACCCATGAAGTGACATGTACAACTCATCAGCTTTCAGAATATGTAAAGAAAATGGGGGGTCACCATCCATCCTGACGAGTTAAATTGGATTTAAAATTGGCGGTTTTTTGGCATAGTTGCACTGTATATCGCCATTGACGCGCGCGGAATTTCAACTTTGACGGGCTCGTATAATGTCATATTGAGTCGGATGGACTTGAAACTTGGTAGAAATATTCCTTGACATTTCAGGCATCCGATAAGCGTAAAAAAACGGGAAATTTCTATTGCATATGAGCTGTGCATGCGTATATGTGCGCGCGCGTACGCGTCCGTCCAATTTTTTCAATTTTTCAAAAAATGCTCCAAATGGTCTGAAACATGTGCAAAAAAGTTTTGAGCTCGATTGGAGCATACAAATATTTCAACACGCGCGTACGCGCACGTTTTAAGGGTATAGATGAATTTTGAAAACATGAGTAGAATCAGGGAGGTGAGACAAAAAGGAGTGGGCACTCTGCCCTGAGGGTTTTCCCTATCACTCAACACAGGATTACAAGGGATCAGTGCCCCAACGAACAAGTAAACGACCTCTTACGTAACGAGGTCAGTCTGATCGTTATCACTGCTGTTTGATGTTCGATCCTCGGGGCCGCGGTGATTTGGCCCTCTATCGTTAGGAGTATGGACAGGCCAGTTGACTTGTGTGTGTTCACAAGGACGTGTATGAGGGTTTTACATTCTTAATGCAGGCTCACACGGCATATACTCTTGGGACCTGCTAGTCTAAGAATTCAGCTCTCGATAGATACAAAAATTTTGAAAATCGGCCAAGAAGAAGTTGAGTTTTGACAATGTAACTGTTTAACAATAGCCATTGTTTTGTTCTTGTTTTAATCAAATTACGACGCAATGTCAAGTGTAAATCCTGACTAGTGCTGACGAAATTCACCTGTAGATCAGCAGATGTTGGGGTTTTTCTTTAGTCTGATGTATCACTTCATTGTTCGCTCGTGTTGGTTCTCTTGTCATATTTTTTGGGAAACTTGCGTACATCCGCCAAGACGTGTTTTTTCTGGTCCCACTAACATATTTTTGTGAGCAATTTTAGTTCTCCAGGGGATGAAAACACTATTTGAATGTTTTTTTGTTGTATGCTGGGGATATATTGAGGCAGGAGGGCTCGAATCTACAATAGAGTGGTCATGATGGAGACTACTATAGGACCTAATCTTGGTGAAATAACTTGCCTCCTTGCCTGGTGTATGGTGAAAACATGTGAGAGTTCAGTGAGAGCTGAACTATCTCACATGTCCTGTATCACTGTATGCCTGATAAGATATTCACCATGGCGCTTTTTTTTGTCTGTCTCTCTGTTTTTGTTTTATTCTTATTTGAAAGCTGAATGGGTATTTTTATGATGGTTGTTGCTGTTGTGGTTAGTATTTTCTGTGCTAGCTTGGTATTAAATTATTATTATCATCAGACATTATTAGGGCCTGTGTTCCACTACTCAGCTGTTCATGTTTCCTTCACATTCTTTCAATCAGTATATTATTATTGGTGCTGCTAATCATTATTATTAAATGTTTTTAAGTCTGTGTTAATTTGTTTCCATTTCATGTAAAAGTTATTTCACCATAATAGCATGCAAAGTTCATTTGTTCCCAAGAAATCTTATAGTACATGGACATGTAAATGCACATAAATTATAATACCTTGAATACTAGCTGCAAAATTCAAAATGTGACCATGCAACCAGTTCACTGCACATCACAATGCACCAGTGTTGTTTGCAGGCACAGCAATGGGTAATGCACCAGTTATGCACCAGTATACACCACCCATCCAGTACCACGTGGAGTAATCCAGGTTCTGGCCAGGGAGGGGTGAGACCCACCAGCCTGTTGACAAGGATTGCGCATGTGCACTGTGCGGCCAAGCGGCAGTAATCTAGTTAGTGGAGTGGTCTCTTGGGGAGTGCGGCTCCGAGGATGGTTCAAAAGACACTAATCCAGTGCCCACTCCTTTTCCTCTCACCTCCCTGGTAGAATCAACTTGATTTGAACTATATGTGACGTAAATTTCATTGAAAAATTCCATTCCATTAATGAGATATGAATGAGAATGTGTTTTCATATAATGACGTCATAGTGACGTCACGGTCGACTGATCACTATGATTTTATAAAATTTGTCATCTTTGGGACATGATACATATATGGTATAATTTTGAAATTGATAGGAAGAGCACTTTCTGAGCTAATCGATACACAACTTTTGAGGAGAAATAAAGAAGAAGAAAAAGAAGAACAAAGAATCCGTACAGATACAGAAGGTGATCCGAAGGATACTCAGATCACCTAATTCTCAGGGAAAGTTTTGGTATTCTCCTCTCATACGAGAGAGATTTTGCATTTTATGAATTGAAATTCAGCAATCTGGTGCAAACTTTTGGTGAAATATTTGGAAAATTTTCTATAAAAAAGCAAGAAAATGTTCACATCTCTTTGTTTGTGTGAAAAGAGTTAGAATTGTTACTAGAACTAGAATTCTGAGAAGGGGGTGGGGGAGTGACTGTGGGGAGATACCCCACTCCCACACAGTGAGGAAGATTTTGCTTTTTCAGACCTTAAATTCAGAGATCCAGTACACACTTTGGTGAAATTTTTGGATTTTTTTCCCTGTCAAAAAAGTAGGAGGAATAAATATTTACAGATATACGAATGACCAAATTGCGGTATCTCAGTGTTTGATCCGCATGTGCGACATCACTTTGTGGAAGTTGACAGGGGGGGTGACTGTGTGGGTGAGGATAGTCCCCTTCAAAATGACGTAGTTTTGACATTTTTAGAAGTGAAATAAAACAATCTGATGCTCACTTTTGTTGAATATTTGGCAAATTGTCTATCCCTAAGTCTAATTCCATGGATAGAGACCGAGTGTGGGGAGGGTAAATTGAAAGATGATTAGGGAACTATGATATTTATTTTACCCCCACCCACACATAGTGTGTATTGAGATACAGTGTATATAGGAATCACTCTGTGGTCAGGTGGCCGCGCAGTCCATGGCCGGCAGGCGGTCCGTTGCAAAGTCTTATGGGTTGAACTCCTTTTTCATTTTTTGAGCAATTTACCTCAAATTTAGCATGTGTGACCACTGTCAAAGGTAGATGTGCAAGACACCTGTTTCGTTCAATAATTAGTTGAATAAAAAATCTGGAAAACAAACTCACTGTTGCGACATTTTGCCAATTATCAGTTGGCTTCTTCGGGTGAATTTCCCCTCATATTTATTTTATGCAATCCCTGCAGCATTTTTGTTCAAACTTAATATATACATGTATTACCCAACAGAGATTCTCTGAGAAGTTTCTTGCCAAAAGGTCAAAGGTCATGTGAAAGTGCTAAATTTCACTTCTTCCTCCAATTCTTTAAGTGACTGAAGGTATCATCATGAAACTTAGTACGTTCTACGTGACAGTGATTCTCCTGGGAATTCTAGGGTCAAAGGCCAGGTTAAAATGCTATCATTTCACTAAATTTTACTGAAATTACACTTTTTTCTCCATACCTTGAAATTACTCAATGCATAAACTGATAAAAGGGTCAAAAGTAAAGTAAAAATCCTCAAATCCCCAAGTACCTGCATTTGTAGACAATATAGCCATTCATCTAATTAAATCTAGTTCAAGGAAAGTGAACATTCAACACATTTGTAACAAAAGTGTCATTTTGATATTTTACCAGTATGTTAAACTGTCATCACACATTGTCAAGATGTACTATAGACCTATTAGGAGAACCATTCATTATGGCGGAGGAATACCAGTCGCCATAGTGACATTTCTAGTTAGGTGATCCGAGTATCCTCTCGGATCACCTTGTGTATCTGTACTGATTCTTTGTTCTTCTTCTTCTTCTTCTTCTTTGTAGGTGATCCGAGTATCCTCTCGGATCACCTTCTGTATCTGTACTGATTCTTTGTTCTTCTTTTTAATCTTCTTTATTTCTGGACAAAATTTGTGCAGAGGTTAGCTCAGAAAGTGCATTGCCTTTCAATGTCAAACTTATACCATATTTGTATCATGTCGCAAAGACGACAGCGCAAGTAAAATCATAGTGATCAGTCGACCGTGACGTCACTATGACGTCATTATATGAAAACACATTTTCATGCATATCTCATTAATGGAATAGAATTTTTCAATGAAATTTACGTCACATATATTTCAAGTCAAGCGGATTCTACTCATATTCTCAATATTCATATTTATCTTAAAACGTGCGCGTTAAAATATTTGTATGCTCAAATCGAGCTCAAATTTTTTTTGCATACGTTTCAGATCATTTGGAGCATTTTTTGAAAAATTGAAAAAATTGGACGGACGCGTACGCGCGCACACATATTCGCACGCACAGCTAATATGCAATAGAAATTTTCCGTTTTTTCATACGGATCGGATGTCCAAAATGTCAATGAATATTTCTACCAAGTTTCAAGTCAATCCGACTCAATATGACGTCATACGGGCCCATCAAATTCAAAATTCTGCGCGTGCGTCAATGGAGATACACAATGCAACTATGCCAAAAAACCGTCAATTTTAAATTGGATTTTACTCGTCAGGATGAACAGTGACCTCCCTTTTTCTTGACATATTCTGAAAGCTGATGAGTTGTAAATATCATTTCATGGGTTTGCTATGCTGACAAAATTATTAAAAGATATCAAATTTCTTAATAAAGTAAAAAAAGTAAATTTTCAAAATGACGTCATCAAATTTCAAGTTTACTCGAGCGTATCTTACTTATCCTTTTGCCAATTTTCACTTAAACTTCAGTATGTTGTAGCTTATTTAATCGTCTTTCATTCATATAATAACACAATTTTGATTGGATGACGGCATCACCTCGTAAAAATGGATTGAAGGTAACCTTGTCAAATTTGACCAGTTTACGTGTTATCTCTATGGGAGTGCAATTTTTCTGGAAATGAAAATTGACATGACTATCTTTATCGAGCACTAGCTCACATATGCTTCGGTGAATTTCTCCAAGATTTTAATATATTGTAGCTGAGACTTTGGGCTATTGTAAATGTGCCCTTCGTTTTTTCATACGATGTCGGGATCACGTCCAAAAACTTGGTTGAAATTAAAGCTTATCTTCGATGTATTGAAATATTTCTTTCTTTCTGCAACTTTCTGTGCAATAACTCAAGAAAAACATACCCTATCACCACCAAATTTTGCACATGTTTAGTTCATAATAAGGTCATAAATGTTTCATTTTGTATCTTGGTAAATACATGTTTTTTCTTTCCCATATTTTGCACACGTAAAGACCATGTTACAAGGATCATTTCACAAAATAACCACTTTTTGCTCAGATGCCATCTTGTCTGTGCAAATTGGGGTCAAATGTCATATGTACTTTTTTCTTTATCTTCGTTATGACGTGTTATCTCTATGGGAGGGAATTTTTTTAAATGTGAAAATTGACATGATTGTCTTTATCGAGCACTAGCTCACTTACCCTTTGGTGAATTTCTCCCAGATTTTAATATGTTGTAGCTGAGAGTTTGCGCTATCGCTTTATGCCCTTTGTTTTTTCATACAATGTCGGGATCACGTTAAAAATCTTGGTTGAATTTAAAGCTTATCTTCGATGTATTCAGATATTTCTTTCTTTCTGCAACTTTCTTTGCAATAACTCAAGAAAAACACGCCCTATCACCCCCATATTTTGCACATGTTTAGTTCATGTCACATACATTATTTCATGAAATAACAACTACTTGATTGGACAATATCTTGGGTATGTAAATAAGGGTCAAAGGTCATAAATGTTGCATTTTGTATCTTGGTGAATACCTGTCCTATCTTTGCCATATTGTGCACACGTATATAGACGATGTCGCAAGAATCATTTCACAAAATAACCACTTTTTCCTCAGATGCCATCTTGGGAGTGTAAAGATGGGTCAAAGGTCATATGTATTCGTTGCTGTATCTTCGTTATTCACTGTATACAGAATTTGGTACCAAAGATGGCAGACATGACTCCCTTTTCTAAATGAGAATCCAAACATCACACGGCCAATGTCTCTAAACACAGATGAAACTTGTATTGTCATGCCTTTTGCGATCAGGACTCGAATCATTAATTTTAAAAAAATCGGATCACCTAATTTGTCAGTGTTGACAAATTCCAAGTCTAGTTCTTTTTCTTCTTTCTCCTCAAAAGTTGTGCAGAGGTAAGCTCAGAAAGTCCTGAGACTATCAATTTCAAACTTATACCATGTATGTATCATGTCCCAAAGACAACAAATCTAATGTATCAATGTGATCAGTCGACCGTGACGTCACTATGACGTCATTATATGAAAACACATTCTTAATCATATCTCATTAATGGAATGGAATTTTTCAATAAAATTCACGTCACATATATTTCAAGTTATGCGCATTCTACTCATATTCTCAAAATTCATATCTACTCTTAAAACGTGCGCGTACGCGCGCGTTGAAATATTTACATGTTCCAATCGAGCTCAAAATTTTTTTGCACACGTTTCAGACCATTTAGAGCATTTTTTGAAAAATTGAAAAAATTGGACGGACACGTACGCGCGCGCACATATACGCACGCACAGCTCATATGCAATAGAAATTTCCCGTTTTTTCACTTATATCTGATTTCTGAAATGTCAGGGAATATTTCTACCAAGTTTCAAGTCAATCTGACTCAATATGACGTCACACGGGCCAGTCCAAAGTTGAAATTCCGCGCGCTCGTCAATGGCGATATACAGTGCAACTATGCCAAAAAATCGCCAATTTTAAATCCGATTTTACTCGTCAGGATGGACGGTGACCCCCCATTTTCTTTACATATTCTGAAAGCTGATGAGTTGTACATGTCATTTCATGGGTTGGCGATGCTGAAAAAATGACTAAAAGATATCAAATTTCTTAATAAAGTAAAAAAAGTAAATTTTCAAAATGACGTCATCAAATTTCAAGTTCACTCAAGCGTATCTCACTTATTCTTTTGTTGATTTTCGTCCAAATTTCAATATGTTGTAGCTTATTAAATGGTCTTTCAGTAATATAATAACAACATTTTGATTGGATGACGGCATCACCTCGTAAAAAGGGATTGAAAGTAACATTGTCAAATTTGACCAGTTTACGTGTTATCTCTATGGGAGTGCAGTTTTTCTGGAAATGAAAACTGACATGAATATCTTTATCGAGCACTAGCTCACTTATGCTTTGGTGAATTTCTCCCATATTTTAGTATGTTGTAGCTGAGACTTTGGGCTATCGTAGGTGTGCCCTTCGTTTTTTCATACGGAGTCAGCATCACGTCCAAAAACTTGGTTGAAATTAAAGCTTATCTTCGATGTATTGAAATATTTCTTTCTTTCTGCAACTTTCTTTGCAATAACTTAAGAAAAACATACCCTATCACCACCATATTTTGCACATGTTTAGTTCATGTCATGTACATAATTTCACAAAATAACAACTACTTGATCAGACACCATCTTGGGTATGTAAATTAGGGTCAAAGGTCATAAATGTTTCATCCTGTATCTTGGTGAATACATGTCCTATCTTCCCATATTTTGCACACGTAAAGACCATGTTACAAGGATCATTTCACAAAATAACCATTTTTGGCTCAGAGGCCATCTTGTCTGTGCAAAGTGGGGTCAAAGGTCATATGTACTTCTTCCTGTATCTTCGTTATGACGTGTTATCTCTATGGGAGGGAATTTTCTAGATGTGAAAATTGACATGATTGTCTTTATCGACGACTAGCTCACTTACCCTTCGGTGAATTTCTTCCAGATTTTAGTATGTTGTAGCCAATTTAATACTCTTTAAGTTTTGTTCAATCAAAGTTTTAATCGGATGATGTCTTCACCTCGTGAAAATGGATATAATGTAACCTTGTCAAATTTAACCAGTTTACGTGTTATCTCTGTGGGAGGGAATTTTTCTGGAAATGAAAATTGACATGACGGTCTTTATCGAGCACTAGCTCACTTACTCTTCGGTGAATTTCTCCCAGATTTTAATATGTTGTAGCTGAGACTTTGGGCTATCGTGAATGTTCTCTCCATTTTTTCATACGACGCCGAGATCACGCCAAAAAACTTGGTTGAAATCAAACTTATCTTCTATGTATTGAGATATTTCTTTCTTTCTGCAACTTTCTTTGTAACAACTCAAGAAAAACAGCCCCTATCATCCCCATATTTTGCACATGTTTAGTTCATGTCACGTACATTATTTCATAAAATAACAACTACTTGATCAGACACCATCTTGGGTATGTAAATTAGGGTCAAAGGTCATAAATGTTTCAACCTGTATCTTGGTGAATACATGTCCTATCTTTCCCATATTTTGCACACGCAAAGACCATGTTACAAGAATCATTTCACAAAATAACCACTTTTTCCTCAGATGCCATCTTGGCTGTGCAAAGTTGGGTCAATGGACAAATATACTTCATTCTGTATCTTCATTATAGTGTATACCGAATTTGGTACCAAAGATGGCAGACCTGACTCTCTTTTCTAAATGAGAATCCAAATATCACACGGCCAATGTCTCTAAACACAGATGAAACCTATATGGTCATGCCTATTGCGATCAGGACTCGAATCATTGATTTAAAAAAAATGGGATCACCTAATTTGTCAGTCTTGACAAATTCCAAGTCTAGTTCTGTTTTGGCATTAATTCATAACTTTACTTTCATGTCTTTAAAAGAACAGTTTGAACTAGAAGTTGTAAATTGTCTCCATGATTTTTCTCCTACCACCTGATAGCTGCAGTGGTGTGTGTGACACTCTTGGATCGCTTGAAGTCAGACCAGGTGCTCTTGTCAGTGGATAAGGTCCATGAGCTGGAGCGGCGTCCCATGGAGGTTGTTATAGCCTACATCCGCAAGAAACTTCAATCAAATTTAACTGAAATGAGACAGGACCACAAGATATAAGCCATTTCCCAGTGTATGATATGAAATATGAAATACTTGATGTCATACAGTGATGATGATCATACTAATCATATGTGACCCACTACATACTCAAACATATTACAACTATTTTCATCTGAAAAATTATTCCCTCAGATGCCATGAAAGGGCAGAATTGATACGTTCTTTTGCCACGGTGATCTTCTGTAGCAATACATCATTTGTAGAGCAATATTTCACTCTGCCCTGCATGCACCCAGTATAAACAACCATAACATGAAAATGTATAGCAAAGCTACCCATTGTGTATGCATGCATACTGTCAACCCATGATTTAGAAACAGCTTTGAACGTATGCACATTGCCAGCAAATTGCTGAATCAAATGGATGAAAGTCAGGCACACAGAATTGTATTACATAACGTATATCCTCAAGTTCTATAAATGCCTTTAATTACTTCTTTGGTGTTTTTTTTTTTCACTGAAATCGTAGCCATGTTAAAGATACATCATTGTTACATGTTTTGTAAATCAAAAACAGATCAACATGAATTTTCCTTAGCCTTGTGGTCCCCTTAAAAATACAAAAAAACAAAAACAAACAAACAAACAGACAAACCCAAAAACTGACATGGTCTGTCACTGCAAGCTATGTGTTGAATATGAAAAAAGAACAATGGACCGTGTGAGTTGGCTGTTGTGGGAGGGACTATACATGTAAGTTATTAGACAGCTTGCCATTTTAAAGGTTATGGACCATGAAAGGTTAGAGGAAACCCTAAACACAAATCTGAATTCGTGCAAGCTGGCCTGTTTACTTGACCACTTTCATTAACAGATCTCATCCATTTCAGGGAGACATTCAATGATCCTTCATGATGACAGCCAAACTTGGATGAAGTGCAACTTGTCATTGTTGTATTCAAAGTAAATGTGCTCAGTCATGCATGACATTTGTCAATACAGTGAGGTACTGATGGAAAGAAGAAATAAATCTTTTCCTCGCAACCAACATTGCACTTCCCATAGTTGACAATTATGTAACTGTAGCCCTCTAAAGTTGGATTACTTTTATTTTTGATGCTCACAGTGGAACCCATAGCATAAAGTGTACATGCAGTTGATTTCCTTTTGACTTCCACTTAATGAAACTATGGATAGTCAAATGCAATGACAGGAACAATAACTTTTAGTGATGTGTCTTTTATCTGTGCATACAAATTATGAAGAATTGTCACATCATGTTTGAATAGTCCCAGATACCATGATGTTGGCTACCATATTGATGATGCTATTTAATATGGAGTCCTTTAGCATTTCAAGGAGAATACAGTGTATTCCCATATATATAACGAAATCCTCATGACCAGCAGTTTTCTTTTGTTATAACTATATTACGCTATACACTACCAACACTATTCGCGATGCTTTGACAGTGAAAACGCCGTCCTTACACCGTGATTTAGTCGTCCTTTGGTTGTGCTTTCGTCGTGAAAAAGTCGTGGTTTTATTGTGATATCGCTGTGAAATCGATGAGGTAGATAATGAGGTAGCCCCTTTGTCATGTTAATAGATCTTTGTTCGCCCTCTTTAGAAAATGTAACAATCGGAACAAAAGCACAGTTCTGGCGAGGGTGTCTTGATCGGACTCTCGAAAGCTTTTGTTATAGCGCAGCAAGCCGTCCGCAAATTTCTATAGTCGCGTGGATTAGATTACTACCAGGGCTTACCGTTAGATTACTACATTGTTTGAATTCCCTCAGTTCATCGCGCTTTGCCGCCCGGGCACACGATAATCGCTTCGACTGCATGCGAAGTGCACATAGTGAGGACGGGAAAAAAAGATATAAACTTTAGCGAAAGTGCATGATCAGACTCGAGGTATATTCTGAAAACATGCATCTAATCGATCGCTTATTTTCCGTCGCAAATTACATGGTAAAATGTGCAACAAAATCATTTGTATTTTACGTAAAAACGTTTTATAAGACCTCCGTGAACGCAATGTCAACGCAAAGCGTGAACTCAGTAAAATCGGAGAAACAGTAAACACCCTGCCTCACTCAAAACATCTGTATACTCTCCCTTAATCTGCATCGATTTCCACTCCAAATTTCACTTCGATGGAGTTTGTAATCCGTTCCTGTCGCCGTAACGAAAATGTCTAGAACATTAATGGTACTGAAAATGACTTTCCGAATATTCCGATGTATCAAGGCAGGGCTTGACACTAACGGTGGCCCGGTGGTCCAAAATTTCAGAAATGAAGATTTTGATGGCCCGATCGGGCCACCAAAAAAGGTCGAATGTTTGCCTTTACTTTTGGAAATGAACAGCGGTAACAATCGGCTCCGTAAGATGCTAAGATAAATGTCAGATGTTTGCTTTTAATTTTGGCAATGAATAACGGTAATATTCGACTCCGTATGATACAATAATGAATGTCGGATCTTTGCTCATACATTGTACTTTTGGAAATGAATAACGGTAAGATTCAGCTCCGTACGGTGCTGAAATTAACGTCAGATACTAGTATTTGATTTTGCGTTCGGAAATGAATAAGAATAACATTCGGCTCCGGAAGATGCTGAAATAAAATAATGTCGAATATTTGCTTTGACTTTCGGAAATAAATAACAATAATTTTCAACTCCGTACGATGACAAAATAAATGCCGGATATTTGCTTTTACGTTCGAAAGTAAATAACAATAACATTCAGCTCCGGAAGATGCTGAAATAAATGTCAGATGTTTGCTTTCAATTTTGGCAATGAATAACGGTAATATTCGACTCCGTATGATACAAAAATGAATGTCGGATCTTTGCTCATACTTTTGAAAATGAATAACGGTAAGATTCAGCTCCGTACGGTGCTGAAATTAATGTCAGATACTAGTATTTGATTTTGCGTTCGGAAATGAATAAGGATAACATTCGGCTCCGGAAGATGCTGAAATAAAATAATGTCGAATGGTTGCTTTGACTTTCGGTATGGGATAATAACTTTCAACTCCGTACGATGATAAAATAAATGCCGGATATAATATTTGCCTTTACGTTCGAAAGTAAATAACAATAACATCCAGCTCCGGATGATGCTAAAGTAAATGTCGAATGATTACTTTCACGTTCGGAGATGAAAAACAATAATATTCAACTCCGTACGATGATTAAAATGTCGGATGCTTGCTTTTACTTTCGAAAGTAGATAGCAATAACATTCGGCTCCGGAAGATGTTAAAATAAAATAATGTCATGATGATTGCTTTTACGTTGGAAAGTGAATAGCAGTAATATTCTGCTCCGTACGAAGTTAAGATAACTTTCGGATGTTTGCTTTTAAATTTCGAAATGAATAACAGTAACATTTAGATGCATTCGATGGTAAAATTAACGTTTCATGTTTAATTGCTTTGACGTACGGAATGAATAACAATATATAGTATTCGACTCCGTACGATGATAAAATATATGCCGGATGTTTGCTTTTCCGTTCGAAATTAAATAGCAATAACATTCAGCTCCGGAAGATGCTAAAAGAAATGTTGAATGATCCCTTTGACGTTTGGAAATGAATAACAATAATATTCAACTCCGTGCGATGATTAAATAGATTACAGCTCGTTATTCCGAAAGTTCGTTGAAGGCTCTTCTGTCCGAAGATTCGTTATTCCCAAGGTTCCCGGCGTTGTTCCGAATTTCATTTTCTGATTAACTATTCTTCGGAATAACGAACCTTCGGAATAACGCCACAATTAATGTCCAGATTAAAGAACCCTTTTTCATTTTCGGATTAACGAACCTCTAGGTATCATCCTAGGGAGACTTTGTGTGTTTCGGATTAACGAACCTTCGGAATAGCGAACCATCGGAATAACGAACAGCACCCATAAACTACAAATGTCTGATGTTTGCTTTTATGTTCGAAAGTAAATTGCAATAACATTCATAATAATCTATAAGCCTATTTGCTAAATCTTAGAACTCAGAATAACAGTAAGATGATTGAATGTTCTATTCATTTATTTTCGACGTGTGTACCTGTATCACTTCAGTAATATTTGATATTTGTTTTTCTTTGTAGTAGGACCGATGTAGTTTTTCTTAAGTTTTTCTTGATTTTTTTTCGGGCCACCAGAAAGTTAGTGTGGAGCCCTGATCAAGGTCATTGGCATGTTAGCCCGATCGGACGCCGTGTTGTTTTTACCAAAGAGTATAGAAGCGCACGAATGTGATTTTTACTACGACTGGGCTGTGTATAATTATGCCACTTGATAAATGTTGATGTACAGCGATAGTTATCAACATTTAAATTATGTAGGAAGCGTGATCGTTCGTATTTTGTCATGAGGGTATTTAAAATTCAGATAAACATCTCATTTCTCCCATGCCGTGTGGCGGAATCCGAATGACTGTCACAAACTACATTCGAGTAAACCTCTGTCAACGTATACCCTACCACGCCACACTACGTTGTATCAAGGAGCTTCGAAGCTCCTTGGTTGTATATACATTGTAGCTAACACGAGTCCATGAGAGTAATGCGTTGGCATGCATCCACGTGCGTCCGCACTACCAGTGAGCGGTCAGTGCAGGTGCGCAGAGCACTTGTACAAAGTGATGCGTGCACCTGATACTCTGGGCGTGAACCATGCAGGGCCGTATAAAGAGAGTGGCCATCTCGCTTTTTGGCTTATGTGTTTTGAAGCCTGTGATTGGTCAAAAGCTGGTCCCATGATCTACAGGCGCCATGTCGTTACTAAAGTGCGCTCATAATGCAGTGCCCACTGTTTACGACCACAGAACTCTGTGTTTACGACCCCTATACTACTAGTAGTATTTGGCTTGGTTATTTTGTTACGTCTGAGCGTACACGCTAACCCTGTTACGTGTAATATGCGCGGTAACAGGGAGGTGACTCACCTCCCTGGCGGTAACGACATGGCGTCCAAATTAGCAGTTGGCCAGACTCTCTTTATATACGGCACATGGATGAGAAGACCGGACGAGATCGACGCGACGGGTACAAGTGTCGATCACAAATCAATTAAAAGATGACTAGTATTCACACTGATTATGCCTGCATGGATAAGAATTTCAGCACAGCCTTTTTATTCACTTCCAATATGGGGTCTGTAGGCCTATCTATTTCCGAAGTATACTTTCTCTCATGAGTCGATGGAATACTAGTACAAACTTACATGTATTTGTTTCTCTTGTCAGGCACAAAGAGAAAGAGGGAGAGAGAGAGGAGGGGGGGGGGGTGGGAAACAAACAATCAGAATACTGTTAGCGTTCGTTTAATACATTGTAGTTTAATACATTCTTAACTTGAAGCTATAATTTCTCGAATATTAATTCATTGCCTTTCCCACGGTCCTCAGAAACTAAAGTTCATGAACTTGCGGTGTGTCTTGTTTATTATGTTTGGCACGTAAGGAATGCGCGCATACTACCAGACAGGGAGTGTATTCTTCTGCCATTTCTTTCTTCGAAGTCTGAAATGTAATAACCGTCGAGTAGGTTTATTTCATGTGCTTCACATGTTAATCATGATGCATGCATGCCTGAGAGTGTTCGTTCGTCGTGAACCTTCAAACTTGCTCTAGTATACTCAGACAATAATTTCGGGAATTTCCAAGGCAACTGAGTAATATTTCTTTTTTAAAACCATTAATAAGAACAAATGTAACCTGCTAATTGCTTATCGATAAATCGATAAAGTTAAAACTATCGTTCTTGTGCCTCACAGTGGTGTGGAGCGTATGCCGTTGAAACGTTCTTTTTAATGATGGAATAAAAAACAAGAACGCAGTTTGGTCGACCGTTCACAAGTCACCGCGGGGCAGCAAGATTTCTTGGGTTTAGCATGCTGTTCGCGCCAATATTTGTGTCTTGTGTCTTTCTTACGTGCGAAAAAGTTTGCTGGCGGATTACAAATCTCCCGAGTTTTGTAACCTGCTAATTTGTATGCGTGTATAAGAAGACATTGTAGGCTTCCTGCCAACCTCTCCAGAATATTAAACATCGTTAGAAAATATTTCAAATATTCCACCAAGTGTCTACCAGATTGTTGTATTTCATTTCTAAAAATGCAAAAGCTCCCCCGTGTGAGAGGGGGACACCCCCTTCTCCACACATTATAGACTTCTCTTCACTCACATAACTGACAACAGTGAAAGACGCACACGTCCATCAGAAGGTGGTTGCAGCCATTCTCATTGTTCCCCGATCGATCAGTACACATTTTCTTTTTCTTGTTTTTTTTTGAAAAAGAATAAAAATATTGTAACAAAGTGTAAATTAGATCGTTGAAATTCAGATCTCGATACAAACTTTCTCGCACCTTTGATCATCATCTATAAAGTTCTTACACAGTGACAGACGCGCACGGGACTCACGAGGTGACAGAAAAATCACGATTTTATAGCCATGCCCACTGTCCCAGAGTATTAAATTTCTTACATTTTCTTAAAAAAAAAAATGTGTACATGCTGAATTCCATAAAAATGGTGTTGAATATCATATCTAAAAATACAAATGCACCCGTGATGGTCTGTCACAAGCTCTGTGCTCTCTATTATGCTCCAGCTCTCCCTCGATTACGTGCTCTTCCCCTCCCGCACACGTAAATATGGATATAGTGCCTATACCTGTTACATGTATCTTTGGACACTGTTCCATACGAGGGTATGATTAACCCCCACCCCCCCCCCCCCCCCCACCAAAAATGCAATCGTTACATGGAGTTTCCGCCAGATGTTGCTTACGCTATATGAATAAAAAACCGCGTAGATAAGTAACAATTACCATAGGTACTCTCTTAAATTAAGCTCTTACCATAGAGGTCACATCAGTCGGGTCACTAATAAAAAGAACTGTTCATATATAGATAATTATAGGGGCCAACTCCGATTTGTAAAGCCTGATGTTCTTTTTTTCTATTTTGTTTGCATTTAATTACAAACGTATACAAAAAGCCAAGGTGCTCCCTGCCCCATCGTAGGTTGTTTAACAATGACCCGGATATTCATTAACTCCTTGCGGCGTGGAAGCTTTTGTGCTTGATGATGATATCAAAAGGTGGAACGGTATTGAGTCGCTGAGCTGCGCATGCATGACCAACGATGACCGAGCTGTGCCGATATAATGGGTCGGTTTGGAGATGGATCTTTTCCACCTCCCTGGTTCGATGTAGAAGGTAACATGGACATTATAGTGCATTTCGTCGTCAGAAAACGACTAACAGTTATTTACTGTTGATCAATAAATCCTCGAAGTAGTATTCAGAGTAATTTCACAGTTCAAAATTTAACTCCCTTTAATCTCGTAAGCAGTTTATCACATGCAATTCGGTAAAACGTGAGATCGTATGGGTTTTGCATTGTCATGATCATGTCGTTTATATTACTCGAAAATATCAATAAATGAAATTCTTGCCTCGTATTGTTTTCATTACAACTGATTGAAAAATTGTTTTATATCGACGTAAACTGTGAATTCATGAATACAAATGAAAATTACTTGACTGGACACGCATGGGCACTTATAATCTGATATAGATCTATCCACAAAGAATAATATACAAATTTTGTACATGAAGATTATCCCGTATTAATTCTATCAAATTTTGTTAAGGACAGAATTGCATTATTGTTGATAACGGAATTCATGATGCCGTTATTACGATAATTTACCTTGCACTGAATCGTAATATTGCTGTTAATGATACGGAATGTTGCTATAATCACTATAACGAGTGCCGCTTAGTTATTTCCGCGTGCAGTATATACGTCGTATGTTGTTTGTAACAATACTCCGTCATATTTTGAACGGGCCAAGACACAATCACTCGCCCTGCGTATTATACTGTACATAATTATGACATAGTTCACGATATCCCGCTCGATAAAAATAATGATTGGATGAAATGAGCGGCAACTTCTTAGCACTGCTGAGAATATCCATATCAGCGTTTTAAAGCTTCATGATTTAAACTACGGAAATTGTTCTGTCTGTAGGCTGTGTTATCAATAAGGTTCTATATCTGAAAGAGAAATTGCAAGAGACTTTCAGTTTGCCACTGCTCTGCGTGGAAGTTTCGTCCGCATTTGCACGCTGTATAGGGGCCGAATATATCACTGTCATTATCGTAACACCTCGTCTTCATCATTATCACAAGCGCCCTCGATCCATCATTATCATCATCAAAAGCATTAAAAAAAAAAAATTCAACGTCATGACAAAAGTATATATCAGGGCTCGACACTAACGGTGGCCCGGGGCCACCAAAAACACACGTCGGGCCCTTAAAATTTCAGAAATTAAGATTTTGGTGGCCCGATCGAGCCACTAAAAAAAGTCGGATGTTTGCCTATACTTTTGAAAATGAACAGCGGTAACAATCAGCTCTGTAAGATGCTAAAAAAAAAGTCAGATGTTTGCTTTTAACTTTGGAAATGAATAACGGGAATATTCGACTCCGTATGATACTAAAACAAATGTTGGATGTTTGCTTATACTTTTTGAAATGAATAACGGTAAGATTCGGCCCCGTACGGTGCTAAAATTAATGTCAGATATTTGATTTTGCGTTCGGAAATGAAAAGGATAACATTCGGCTCCGGAAGATGCTGAAATAAATGTCGAATGTTTGCGTTGGCGTTCGGAAATAAATAAGAATGATATTCAACTCCGGATACGATGATGAAATAGATGCCGGATGTTTGCTTTTATACGTTCGAAAGTAAATAGCAATAACATTCAGCTCGGGAAGATGCTAAAGTAAATGTCGAATGATCCCTTTGACGTTCGGAAATGAGTAACAATAATATTAAACTCCGTATGATGATAAAATAAATGCCTGATGTTTGCTTTTCTGTTCTAAAGTATAGCAATAACATTCAGCTCCGGAAGATGCTAAAATAAATGTCGAATGTTTGCGTGACGTTCGGAAATGAATAGAAATAATATTCAACACAGTATGATGATTAAATAAATGCCGGATGCTTGCTTCTACGTTCGAAAGTAAATAGCAATAACATTCAGCTCCGGAAGATGCTAAAAAAAATATCGAAAGATCCCTTTAACGTTCGGAAATGCATACCAATAATATTCAACTCCGTACAATGATTAAATAAATGTCGGGTGTTTGCTTTTACTTTCGAAAGTAAAGAGCAATAACATTCGCTCCGGAAGATGCCAAAATAAATATCAGATGATTGCTTTTAGGCCTACATTCGTTTGGAAGTGAATAGCAGTAACATTCTGCAACATACGATGCTAAAATAAATGTCAGATATTTTGCTATAGCATTTCGAAATGAATAACAGTAACATTCAGTTGCGTTGCATGGGAAAATAATGTCTGATGTCTGCTTTGACGTTCAAAAATGGAAACAGTAACATTCGGCTCCGTATAATATACGATGCTAAACAATTGTCAGATTATTCATTTCACTTTCGGAAGTGGACAGCAGTAGCATTCGGCTCCATGCGATAATGAAATAAATGTTGGATGTTTGCTCTTAAATCTGGAAATGAATAACGGTAATATTCTGCTCCGTACGATGCTAAAATAAATAACACATTGTTGCTTTTACATCAGGAAATGATTAACGGTATCTATATCGGCTCAGTTGGGTGCTAACATGAATAGCGGATGTTTACTTTCACGTTCGGAAATGAATAGGGCCTAAGGATAATATTCAGCTCCGTAAGATGCTAAAATGAATGTCGGTTGTTTGCTTTTACATTTGAAAATGATTAACGCGCGGCAACATTCGGCTCCGTAAGGTGCTAAAATACTAGTGAAATTGGATTACTGCTTTTAATACAATTTTGTTTGTTTTAGGCTTTCCATACCGATGTAGAAATAAGGACGATACGATAAAATTAGAAGCTGAATTAATATTAAACGACATGTCTCACGTCACGCTCAGGCATCTTGCACTTCTTTAATTTATGGTCTTGGTAAACACGACACGTGGTACGCGCCTGCCGTGATATAACGCGTTGAAGAACCTGCATGGTAACGTATAAACACGCATGCGATTTGTCGTAATCAATGTGGTAGCGAACGCAGGGGTTTACGAAGACGAACACAGGGATTTACGAAGACGAATACACATGCTTCGTTGCATGTCTTTTCATGCTATTCTAGGTGCTCGCGTCGATCGACGAAACCATACTATACTGTTACAAACGACATGAACAATGTAAGTAGAGCTTCGTTTGTTGTATCGAAATGGATAAACACGGTGCTGGAACCAAGATTATCAGCGGATTATCAAACTTTGCAACGCTACAGAAGCACTGAAACAGCATGATTTGATCGTTCTTCGGCCGTGAACTAGTAGTGAAAAAGTCGTGGTTTTGGAGCCCAAGAGCTGCGGACAAAAGCCGATGTAACAATCGGCGGATTATCACCATGAATAGCATGTGTCTTTTGTTCGATTTTCACGCTGCATAACAAAAGAGTCACTCTAGCCGGCGAGGGGGCAAGGCAGGATGTCGGTGACTGTTCTGCCCGAAAAGCACGACTTTTTCACGACGTAACAACTACTAATCCACGGTAATTTCACATTGATTCCAGCACATTTTCACTACTCGTTCACCACTAAATCACAACGCAATCACGGCAAAACCACGGGGACAATATGTAAGTGCAAAAGCACGACTTTTGCACGACTAAATCACAACGAAACCACAAGTAAAGGACGGCGTTTTCACTGTCAAAGCATCGCGAATAGTGTTGGTAGTGATAACTGAACAAATGCAGTACAATACGCAAACCATGCGTGTACACTTTTGTATTGTATATTGTTTGTTGAATACTCATCATACCTTGGAAAGCTATGCCAAATGGGCTGCTATCTCATTAATTTTATTTAAATGTTACATTTAAACAGAGAGCATAAAGTTGTTTGCACTTTCATGCCTAGTTTGAAAAAACATAGAATTAAATGGTTGAGGATTTTGGTTGCAGTTCATCATTCCAAAGTTCGTTATTACTAAAGTTCATTATCCCAAAGAGTCCTTATTCGCAGGTTCGCCATTCCCAGGATTTGTTGTTCAAAAGTTTCATTAATCAGAAAGTGAAATAAAGTTTGTTATTCTGAAGTTCGTTCTGCTAAAGATTCATTATTTTGAAAGTTCGTAATTTCAGAAGTGAGATAAGGTTCGTTGTTCCCAAGGTTCATTGATCCGAAAATGAAAGAAGATTAATTATTCGGAAGGTTCGTTAATCCAAATGAAATAAGAATCGTTAGTCCGAAGGTTGGTTATTGCGAAGGTTCACTTATCCGAAGAAGATATAAGGTGTGTAATTCCGAAGTTTTGTTAGTGTAATGGAGTCAAAGTGTTAAGTGTAAAGGGGCCTGAGCTTTCGATCCTAGCAGAATCTTCGTCAGAGGCAAAATGACAAACAGACAGGGAAAGCAATTACATATTACATATGTATAAGGAATTTCCTCAACGAGAACAGTCAGGGACAGGCTGGATACACAGAACAAAGAAAACAAAAGGAGAGGGTAGGAGGTCATGGGAAAGGAGCCCAACAGGTTAAAGGGAGGGGGATTAGAGCAGGAGGGTGGACAGACAAAAGGCAAGGAGGGTCAGTAATGATCCTGAGGACCATGGGGGCAACCATTGAAGTAAAATGATGAATAAGGAGGCAACATCAAACAAGATTAAGGAACAACAGAGGGATAAAGAAAGGAAAAGAATGAAATAGCAACAGCAAGGGGAAGGGGGGGGGGGGTGGGCTGAGCAAACAGTGAGCCCTAATGAGGTGTACCAAGAGGAGGCAATAAAATTTAAAGTGAGAGTCAACCAACAAATGCAAGTAGGCCTAAAGGTAATCAAACATATCAAAGTATATATACACAATAACGAAAATAATAATAATTGTAATAACAATAATGATAATGATATTGATATTGATAAAAGAAATAAAATAAAGCACATATGGCTCGCCACTATTGGATAAGCAGTTTTCAGCAGCTTTTTTTGCTACACTTGGTTCATTCTCTGCTGTTGCATCACGTTCACATCTTTTTCCTTATCCTCTTTGTCTTATCTGTTCTGTTTTAATTGTTTTGTTCCAGTTGAGTTTCCTTCTTTGCCCAGGTTCCCTCCCACTTCTCGACTTGTAGTATTTTTGCTTCTACAGTGTCATATTTGTTTGTTTGTATCGTATTTCTTACTTTCTTTTCAGGTGTTTGTCTCCATCCCTGTTACTCTTCTCTTCAATCCCTTTGTTCCTTAATCTTCTTGTTCTTGTTGTGTGAAGTCCTTATATGTGATTGCTTTTCCTGCCTGTTCGTCATTTTGCCTCTGACAAAGATTCTGCTAGGATAGAAAGCTCAGACCCCTTTTGACTCCATTTACTCCATTGGATAAGCAGTTTTCAGCAGCATTTTTTGCTACGTTTTGTTAGTGTACTCACCTTTTCCATATCTCCCTCTCTCTCTCTTTCTCTTAGATTAACGAACCCTATACATGTTTTGATTAATGAACATAACAGAATAACTAAGATTCCTGTCATTTTCGGATTAACGAACCGTTGTAATAAGGTCCTTATTTCATTGTTGGACTAACGAACCATACGAATAACGAACATTCCAAAGAACGCAACGATGTTTGTAATAACGAACCATGTTTCATTTTCGAATTAACAAACACATCTAGGTATATCAGAATTTGTGCATTTCGTGATAACGAACCTTACTTTATTACAGATTAACGTATCATTATAAGCTATCCTACGTTCTTCTCAGAAACGGTGCGTGACACACGGAGTGAACACAGAGTGATTTGAAGCGTCCGCCCATGCAGACGCTCTGTAAATGTTTGTTTCGCAATGTATCTGTAAAATTTTTTTTTTGTAAGTTATCTTCATTTTGCTATAACGTAGCATATATCTTTTGTTTGTCTTTATGTTAATGGCGCTCAGAAAAGATTTCATAATAATTAAAATTTCAATATAACCATGTTCGTTATAAGCGAATTTTGTACCGTAGACTATAATGATGATAATTTTGGGACCTGAACTTTTACTTTGTTGTAACGAAATTTCGTTATAACCGTGTTCATTGTCATGGGAGTGCGTTGTATGTTGTGTAAAGTTCGTTGTGCTACAGAATTTCCATAGAGTAAAGATCATGGCTGTATGCATGAATTTTCTTCTAGGGGGAGGGAGACAAGACGGTGTAATTTTTACATATGTATAATGTCTATGTCTAGCACCAGGCTGAGCTGTGCGCTGAATGTGAGTAATATCTGTATCAAAAGCATGATATGATGTACCAGCTATGCTGTTCAGTTAATTTCTTCCAGCTTTTCTGAATGAAAAAAAAAGAACAACAAATATTTATGTATGTGTATATAAATTTGCCACTAAGATATTCAATAGACTCTAAAATTTAGAGTTCACATTCTTATTGTATTCCTCTGTGTACTTTTAGAAGGATCGATGTCAAATGAGTATTCTCATATTACATGAATTATCACACAGTTTGTAGCATTCAGGGGTTGATGTATGTGTATAATGAAAATACATGTATGTTCAAGCCTTTTTCACCGAGTGCAAATTTTTATGCCTCTACAGGATGGTCCACAACTTGAAAATGAGCATGTTGTACAAATTGTATGTGCACGGAACGCAAATCACGAGCATGTAGTGCGCAATTTCGCAGCTCATATCTCTTTGTGCTGCTTACATTCAGTGTTCTATCTCGTGTTTTGCACTCAATTCTCTGTGAAGTAACAGGTAGTTTGATGTTTCTTATGAATGTTTTTCACATGTTTGAATATAATGTGTTTTGAGCTTGTTGCAAATTCTTGAGGATGTTGCATAGCATATTGCTGGCTTTTGAGGTTGTTGCACAAAAATTTGAGCAGATTGCAGCAATATTGCTTTGACAGGGTGTCAGGGGTGTCATAGGAGTATAGAGAATGCATACAGAATGTGAATAGAAATATGCAGTGCGATATATTAGTGTACAGCAAGCAATGGCTTGAGTTGTGTTTTAATTTCACGTACATTGTATATGTATGTACAACAAAACCATTGGTGATAAATCTTGGGCAGATTTTTGCCTTGTTTTCCTGCAGGACGTTCAAAGAATGTAATTGTGTTTTATTTATTCTGTGTCCTCCATGTTAGATTACGTTGTTTGTATCTGCCATGGTGGTTATTTATTATCCCCGCGTTCATATTAGACCCCTCGTTGTGTTGCGGGGACAGTCTTCAGACCCCGCGTTCACATTAGTCCCCGCGATCTGGGGAAAGTCCCACGCTGCGGGACTTTCTCCTCCAAAACCATGATGTGAACGCTGATCGCTGGGACTTGTGGCCCATTCTCAGTAAAAGCGTTCAAATACGGAATTTTGGTGTCGCCGACATTCCATGACAGTTTGCGGTTCCCTGAAACCTATTAGATACTATTTAAATGTTTATAATATATCACGAGGACTTTATTTGTTAAAAATAAACACAAACAAATGCGGTTGTCTGCCTTTTTGTAGAAAATTTTGCTGTTAAACTTCGTTAAGACCCCCAAAACGCAGTGTCGCCGGCTATTTCAGAATTATATTTTATTGCTCCTCTCCGTCCACAAACACACTTTCCAAATATCATATTTTGGACGATGAGCATATCATATGTGCTAATCACAATACTCAAAAAGTTCCAAATTTTTTATTGACTTCTTTTTTTATAGCCTTTTGAAACCTGTCGCCAAGTTCACCGCCAGATAAGTTACCAGTTTCTTTAGTGTTACAGCATTGCGAAAATAACAAGACTATGCAATGACCCTGTGTATATGAAACCCTGAGGATATACTTCATACATTGCAAGTACTTAGATTTTTTGTGCAACAGCTCTTTATTGAGAATACGGTACAATGTTTGAAATATCGGTTTTCTACACTTTTATTTGGACAGATACGTTACATACTTTTCACGCCACCCACTGCGACAAGTATTGCAATGTCAGACAAATTGTATATTATACATTTCTCCTCGGAATGACGCATCGATTCAACATTAAAGTTTAGTACAAGTGAGAAATATTTGGTAGATATCGCTCTCATAATAATATGATCGACCATATACGTTACCACAGATACGTTACCCCAGATACGTGACCGAATTTTGCTCATTGGTCTTGTGCTTTCTGGGGATCAAATCTGGTCAAAATTCATCCCTACACATTACATGCTTCGTTTTGTTGGACCTCAGGATTATATTCTTACACCGAAAGGACAGAGAGGTGAAAAAGAGCAACACTTCAACATGATTTTTCTTTCTGCGTCAGTGTCTCACAACTTAATGCCAAGTTTTCCGACAGATACGTTACCACATAATCAAAATGCTGAAAAGAAATTGTAAATGCTTTTACAAACAAATCGTTGTGTGCTCATAAACTCCAAAGTTCTATTCTATAAAACCCAGCCACTTTCATATTCTATGCAACAACTTTGAACGTTTATTTTACAAGACGAAGCTAAGATTCAGCATATCAGTTTTTTGCTTTTCAGATTTAGCAGATACGTTACGTATAATTCAGGGCACCCACGGTGACAAATAATGTTATGTAAAACAAAGTGTTCATAAAACAATTCTGCATAGAATGACGCTTCCATAAAAAATTAAAGTTATGTTCAAATGAAGAATATTCAGTAGAAATTGCTCTGTAACTTCACCGACAGATTCATTTACGGTACGCCAGATACGTTACCAAACTTTCGGAAAAGTTTCGAGAAAAGTTTCAGTGTTCTGTTGCATATTTATTCTAGTGTTTTTCAACATATGAAGAACTACTCAAGATTCATTGATAAGTTGAACAATTATTCATTCATTTTCATTAAAAGGGATGAGCCAAATACGTTACCATAGGTCAAACAACTGTTTAGCATATCGAGTTCATAGAAACTGTACCTACTTCCTTCTAAGTGCCTGCAAATATATATTTTTAAACCTTGTTTGCATTATCCATCAAAACTTAATGAATATTTATAGTCACATGGATAAATACATTGAGACGTAAGATGAGAATATTCTGTGAATGAAGAACTCAGCTTTCACATTTAGGGCTCTTTTCCACTACATTTCATAGTTTAAATATTACGTACAATGTTTAAAATGGTTAATTTGGGCTTACATCATTCATTTTTACATCAATTCATGAGGTCACTAATTAAACAGGTGATATTTATTAATTCATACACAACTAAAATTATTACTTATATTTTACCAGATACGTTACCAAAGGTGATTCGATGTTTTTCAATAGTTATTTCCCCAGGAAAGCAATTCATATTTGTTTCCTGTGGAAATTCCAGATCGGATCGTTCCCTTTGCATGATTTGTGGGATTCGAAACTTTATTTGTAAGCGAAATTTGCTAAAAATACAAAGTGAATCTTAAGGTTATATTTCATTTCAGCAAAAAGCATATTTCACCCTACCACACAGAAATAATTTCTACCAATTAGCAAGGGATGACAACATCTTTACCTCTTCAAAAACCCCAATATCTTTAGGGGGGACAGATGTCTTTTCCTGAACAGAAATTGGATCAAAACAATAAATTTAATTCAGAGTTAGGAGTCCATTACAAAATGTAAATTTGCGGTAACGTATCTGATTGGTGATCAAAAATCATATATGATGCTCTATTTCAATTCATTTTTACTCAATGAATGGCCATCATTTAGAATGTTCCACTTTTTGTTTCGTATTTGACCGGTTTTGAAGTTTCCGAAAACACATCTTTGAATGTATTGCTTTGTGGTTGATTTTTCGGTTTTACTCACATGGAATTGAACACCTTAATCTGAGAATGGCCCTTGTACCTTCGTCCCCGCAAAGCTAGTCGGGTTTACGGGGACAAGATTTGGAGGGGAGAGTGTCCTTGGGGCACAATTGATAGCGTCCAGCTGTGGTCATCAAATGTGCGCATGCGCCATGCCTGGTTTCAAGTGGCAGAGCTCGCCCCAAGCCCCAATTGCCCCCACAGCTCGGGGACAGATGAAATAGCAGTGTGGACGGTCAGTCGTAAAAAAGATAAGATCTCTTGTGGCTGTCCCCGCAACGCGGGGACTAATGTGAATGCGGGGAGAGATCTTATCTTTTTAACGACTGACCTCCACACTGCTACATGTATCTAATCTGCCCCCCCCCCCCACCCCCCCCCCCCCCCCCCCCAGCTGAGTTCACTTTAGACCCCGCAGTGCTGGGACAGTCACCAGAGATCTTATATTTTTAAAAAGTGTGTTACACTCAGACGTACTATCACTTGACCTAGGTCAAAGATAGTCCACATTGTAATGCACTTTTGTTTCACACATACTCAAAACTATAAGTGATCATGTGTTGGGACTGTGTGGACTGAAGAGATCGGCAAAACAAAAGGGACTATCACCATAGAGTGTATAAACGAACTTTTCTTCTCGGTAATGTAATGGGGAAAACTACACTTCATCACATGATCAGCTGTTGTCCAATCCTAATGAAAGATTCTTAGTATGTGGAATACAATAAAGAATAATCTCTCCTTTCATTTTAAGTAAAATAACAAAGGGGTCCCTGTAAACATGTGTTCTGAGTTCTTGTTCAGGGGTGCTGCCAGACCTCTTGCCTCCCGGCAGAGGGTATCTACCTCGATACACTCCAGCCCCGATTCGATTGGGAGCAGACAAGGGAGTGTCAAGTGCTTACTCATCGTATATCAATATTGTATTCTTCAACCGTACTTCTACCACGCATTTCTAAATTCATCGAATAAAATACAGGAGAAATTTTTTCTCCAGATTACTTGGGAACACCCACAAAAAATCCTTCCAAACCAATATTCTTGAGATGACTCATCTGTCAATCATTGCTAAAGTACTGAAATGTTGAACAAAAGACATTGGAATGCACCTTCCCCTCGACTCAGCATAACTTGCATGTTCCCTCTCCATGTCTTTTGTTAGTCACATTAATATCACAGAAACATGCAAGTTATGCTGAGTCGAGAGGAAGGTGCATTCCAATGTCTTTTGTTAAACATTTCAGTACTTTAGCAATGATTGACAGATGAGGTCATCTCAAGAAAATTGGTTTGAAGGATTTTTGTGGGCGTTCGCAAGTAATCTAAAGAAAAATAGAAGAAAAAATCATTAAAAATATATGGAATGTTTCTAGATATTCGTTTCATCAAAATTGATGTTGAGGGTATCATAAATCAACACAAATCTACATGCATTTGGATTTCAGGGCCCCTTTAAATGTTAACTTGCTAAAACTAAGACTGAATGATATTTTTTGTCAGGAATGAGGAGTTGCAGTATGGTCAAATCATGTATGCACAAATTATTGAATATTTAAAAGCAACTTTGTCTTTGAAAATTATTTCATCACCCTTAATAGATCGGGGCCCCGTTTTATCAAAAGATAAAATCGATTTTAAATTTCCTTACCACACAGGCTGCCATAGACTTGCAGTTGAAATCAACTTTATAATCAATTTTAACTCTTCATAAAACAGGGCCCTGATGCTTTTAGTTTATGTAAGTTTTGGTGTAGATCGCATAAATTACCTGTGAACAATGGTCCATTTAATGCGAACACATCACATTGTGATATGCAGTGCGCACTCTGCTTGTCATCTCACATAGATGATGAGTTTCATTATAATTTTGTTTATCCTTATTTCCAAAGGGAGAAACATTTGTATCTGCCCCAAAAGTTAACCAAAATTAGGTTTCCAAGTGCTTTGCACATGACAGAGCTTTTTGATACCAGAAGTACCTCTCAGTTGAAAAACCTAGCAAGATTTACTTGTCTCATCATGTCCCAATTTTATAAAAACTCTGAAAAAGATAATCGCTCAAGCACCAAAGATGGTACAAAAAGAGTTAGTCCTACATGGGCACATAACGGTAGGTTAGTGAACCAACCTTTGTTAAATTGTAATATTCTGCTGTTTACATATGTGTATCTTTTCATTTTACTCATGTTTGTATTTTCATATTCACTATATTATCTTGTATATCTTTTGTGTCATTATGTGTAATCTACAAGTCAATTGTATTCCCTGGTTTGTCATATTGTTATTTGTATTCTTTGTTTCTACTCTCATACCCCAAGAGTGGGTCAAATGAGTCAATAAAAATTCATAAATTCACAAAATTCACCTGGTAATGCGTGTAAGGGAATTAACTTCCTGGGTAAGAAGATGTTTTTCGCCAATGAAATCCAATATGGAGAATGTGTTTCGTAATGGATGTTCGAATTTGTAAATGTAGAGCTTTCAATAGTGTCAAGATCGTCTGGATTCGTATGTGGATATAAGGCAAGCGTGTGTTGTGTGTGGAAAGCTCGAATATGTTCTGCACAATGCTGTGTGTACATGTGACACATTCTGTACGTTATATACATGTATGTACATTATGCCTGCGTGTGTAAAGACAGGGAATTCCCTAGTTGAAAGCCCATCACAGCATCAGTCTAGTCACACCTGCTATACGTCATGATGATGTCATGCATCGGCAGGCGTGTAAGATTAATTACACCGCTGTTCCATCATTTTCGCTAAAAATGGCAACAAAAAAATGGCTGATTTGATCAGACTAGCATGAAAACTTATAGCTCTTGCTCGTGCGAGTGTTTCACCAATGATTTTTTTATTACTCACAGTTCAGTTCCGTCACATGAAAATTGAACTGGTTTCTGTCATTTGTACGATGAGACACTGGGCGGCGTCATGGAGCGTGTGTGTGTGTGTGCGCGCACGCGGGGGAGGGGGATGGGTAAATATGGAATATGATCCCATTTGACCCATTTTCCCCAGAATGGTGATCTTAAGGGGGGTAGAACATTTGTTGGTAGTATATTGGTCGGTTTTTTAATACAGTATCTACATTAGTTTTATTTGCATTATTTTAATTGTTATTACTATTGTTATAATCATATCAATTATTATTAACTATTAATACTATAAAGTATTAAAGATGATAATTATAATTGTGAAATGAAATAAAGTGACTGATAAATTATTTCATTAATTAGAATATATAGATACATACTTAAATGTGTGAATAGATCAACCAAATGAATGATACATATGTACATAAATTAAAAATCATTAGATATTGGTAAGATAATCCGCTATGTCCAAAAAAAAAATATTCTGATATTTTAATGATGATGGTGATAAGGATAGAAATTTTATTGATATGATAATACTATAATTTTCAGTCAATATTGTTACCATAACTTAATAGTAATAATAATGATGATAATGATGGTAACAAAAATTATACTAGTAATAATAAAAGTGAAACTAATGTTACCAACCAATACTAAGAGCATGTTCTACCTCTCAAGTTCACCATTCTGGGGGAAAATGGGTCAATTAATAGGATCCTATATTCCATATTTAACACCCCCCCCCACACACACACACACACACACGCTCATGCTTCATGATGTTGCCCTGTGTCTCATCGTACAAATGACAGAAACCAGCGACATTTTCATGTGATGGAACTGTGGTTAGTAAAAATCAGGGTGAAACACTTTCACGAACAAGAGACAAGTTTGCATGCTAGTGTTATCAAATCAGATGGTGTTTTGCTATTTTTAGCAAAAATGACGGAACAACGGTGTAAAAAAAAATAAATAAATAAAAAAATACGCTGGGCCGCGTGCTACTCCAAGTACATTCTCTGCCAAAGAGATTATACCTTAAGAGGGCGTAGTCCAGTAGCCGAGGCCAGGGAGGGGCATTTCATGAAGCGTTTTGGTGGATATTTTTCTGACAAACTGTTACAAGCTACTGAAATCCTTGCATCTGATTGACTGAGGGCAAATTTGTCGGACAAAATGCTTTATGAAATGCCCCCCAGATGGCAGAGGCGGCCCACCGAACTAAAAGACGTTAAATGCGTGTCCCCATTCCCAATATACACGAGACCGTGCGGTTAGGGCACCGTGATGCGTCGCCATTTTGCTAGGTCAATTTTAGTCTGGTTTAGTCTGGTTTCCAGGTGCCAGGTAAAAATGTCAGAGGTAAAAATGTCAAGAGGTAAAAATGTCAGAGATACAAATGTCAGAGGTAAAAATTTCAGAGATAGAAATGTCAGAAGTAAAATGTCAGAGGTATAAAATGTCAGAGGTATAAAAGTTGTCAGTGGTCAACAGTCCTATTATATCAGTAAAAAGTTGAGCCTCGGTACACCTCAAAATAGACATATTAGCCACTATACAGCTCTACAGGTAAGTTGGAAAAAATTGTTTTTATAACCCCTTTTTGTTACTTTTTCCTTGTTTCTTGTACTTTATTGTCAGTAAAATAGCAAATTCACTACAAAGATCTGGTAGGTCCTATACTATGTTAATTGGGACTTGGTATGTGTGCAAACTTCTGAAAATAAAATTAATTGATAACAGACATGCAGGTATGACAAATTGGCAGGGATTTTTTATCGTTACTGTTACCACTGGGAGAAATTGAATAGGACAGTGTTACAATTCTCCCCGTTCTAAAATTTCTCTTGTCCTAAAAACGATGGTAAGCATCACAAAAAAAACCCTTTAATTTGCAGCATCAAAACAGCGATTAAACAGGACAATTTTTACAAATAAGTGCACACGCACACGCACACGCACACGCACGCACACACACACACACACACACACCGCGAAACATCACCAATAGACTTCTTTTGCACGTTGGAACATTCGCTTTTGTAGCCTTAGATAAAAGGCATATGGTTGTAACCAACCTTTCATCACCCGTCAAGTTTGCTAAATGCAGGAGGCTTGTTACTAGAAACAGCATCTTAACAACAATTAAAGTACATTCTTGAGACACAACTGAACGAGGCGTAGATCCAGGGGTGGGGAGAGGTTCGGCATGCAGGGCAATTGACTTTAACGTTTAAAAAAATATGTCTTTTTAGATATTTCCCACTGACCTAAAAAATAATGATAATAGTGACAATTTTTTGCGGTAAAGTCTCCTAAAAGGAATATGCAATAAGAAGAGATGAAAACGACTTTAATTCATTAATGTTTACATCAATTTGTTTAAATAAGACATTTCAATTTCCCTGCCAATTTTTCATACTTTCATGTCTATGTTATCATGCAATTTTAATTTCAGAAGTTTGCACGCTTACTAAGTTACCAAAGCTTACCAATTAACATAGTATAGGACCTAGCAGATCTATGTAGTAAGTTTGATATTATCCTGACAAAAAAGTAAGAAACAATGAAAAAGTAACAAAAAGGGGTAATAAAAACAATTGAGGGGTTTTTTTTCAACTTACCTGTAGAGCTGTATAGTGCCTAATATGTCTTATTTTGAGGTGTACCGAGGCTCATCTTTTTACTGATATAATTGGATTGCTAATTGGCCGAGCATTTTTCAAGTTACAAGAGTGTACCATATTCCTCCCCGTGTCCCATTTCTCCTCGGTCTCTCCTATGCTTTTTCAGGAGAAGGAGAGTATTGCAAGTATTGTCAGTGTCACAGGGCGCTGCCGCCGCACCACCCCGTAACTGGATCAAAGGCTTTCTCTTCTGAGAGTCTACAAAGTAGGCGAAACAAATGCTTTTTCAGCTCAATAATTGCGTGGTTTATTGAACTGAATTTTGAAATGTATTTACAACGTTGAAATAAAAATGGTGATTAACAAGCATTGACAAAACCGTTGCCAATTAAGAGATACATTGATTGAATGTCATCGCTAACTCCGGTAGATTCTTGGCAGGGCTCTTGGGACGAGATGACCTGTTGAAGTCTCTGCCCCTGGGTCCTAGTTACGTCTAACTCGAGTACCCCCTTAGGCAAGGTCCCCTCGATCCCTCTCTAGGTTGTCTTGACTCTTCAGTCCAATTTGGTTGAAGCTTACTCCAACCTTAAACTCCTTGCTCCAACATTAATCTCCGTGCTCCAACATTCAACGCCAACTTTCGTTGGCGTTTCTTCCCTTTCTGTGCAAGTTACTTTCCCCCTGGCCCCTGCCGCAACCTCCTTCTGGTTGATGAGAGATTCCTCTGCTCTGATTTTCAGACACTGAATGTGGCCTTTTGCCACCACCACTTTCTCCTTCTTCCAAATTCATCTATCAAAGGGCAGACCAGTATGTCGGCGATACTGATGTACACCGAACCCTCCCGACGAACTGGATACACACGTACTGATTTCACAAACAATTTTGTGCTCTGGTCTCCACTTGGTGTGAGTGACCCTCTCCCTCTATGTTGCGCTTTATTACACTCGTGCCTCTGACGTAATGAAGAGCTGAGGGGTTACTGCCCTCTTGCTTCCTGTGCAGTGTAAACTCATTTTAATGGATGCCTTGCACATAAACATAAATTTGATGTAAAAGGGCTGATGAGATTATCAGTAGAGCTTTCACATGGACAATGTAACCTACTATGTCGTGACAGTCAGAAACATGAAAAAATCTCTGGCACTTTTACCTCGTCCTCTTACATTTGTACTTCTAAATTTTTACCTCTGACATTTTTACCTCTGACATATTTATCTCTGGCATTATGACCACTGACATTTCGACCACTGACAACCTTACCTCAGTCATTTCTATCCCTGACATTTTTACCTCTGACATTTTTACATCTGACATTTTTACCTCTGATATTACTTCTGACATTTTTACCTCTGACATTTTTCCTCTGTCATTTTTATCCCTGACATTTTTACCTCTGACATTATTACCTCTGAAATTTTTACCTCTTTCATTTTTACCCCTGATATTTTTACCCCTGATATTTTTACCTCTGATATTATTACCTCTGACTTTTTTACTTCTGACATTTATACCACTGACATTTTTACTTCTGACATTTTTACCTCTGACATTATCACACCGAACTTGAATTTAGGCCTAATACTCGCCAGTAGTAATAGGTCTAGTGCTTCAGTTGCTTGGCAAAAGCAGGCCAGATCCTGCGTCTGTCTGATTGCTTCTATCAGCAGTGCTGGATCCAGAGGGGGCGAACCGGGCGCACGCTCTCTCTTTATTTGTTGTTAAAACGAAAGATATTTTTTTTAAATGAGATGAAACCAGGAAGTAGCACCAGAAATATTGTTTGCGCCCCCCTTACAGAATTCCTGGATCCGCCCCTCTATCAGTGCTTCCATTTATCAAAGTCAGTCCTCCTGAAATGAACACTAAAAACTCCTGGAATTTACAGAAATATCCTGGAGTTTTTCAAACAGGCTACACTAACGCCATATACTGTTACTATGGCAACACATTGTTCAATAATGATGAAATTTGAAGTCTGCGAATGTCTGTACTATATAGTGGTCGTATGTGCCAAATTTTAACGTAAATACTCAAAGACTTAGGGAGTTACCTGAATCCACAATATTTTGTATGCTTTTAATGAAAAATGTTGTAACCATGGCAACGCATCGCTCAACACTGACGTACGATTAAGTTTGTACATATGATCTACCTACCATAGTGGTCACGTGTGCCAAATGCTCAAAGACTGAGGGAGTTCTGTAACTGAATCCACAATATTTTCGTATGATTTTCATTCAAAATATGCTGTTACCATGGCAACACATTGATCAACAATGACGAAAGAGTATGCAAATATGCAAGCATGCAACTCTAGGCACCATAGTGGTCACATGTGCTAAATTTCAAGCTAAATGCTTAAACACTGAAGGAGTTTGGTCAATCCATACATTTTTGTATGATTGGTTAAAAAAAACCTGCTGTTGCCATGGCAACAGATTTATTCACCTGCTCACACATCAAAGATGTCTTGCAGAACTACGCCTTACATTGATCGCATATCCCAAATTTAAACTGAATTGCTACAAAACTGAGAGTGTAGGTCGATCCACAACATTTTATAAGATTTTCATGAAAAATCTGCCGTTGCCATGGCAACGCTTTGTGCAATAGGTACTAATGAAAAAGGTGTCTTGCATACGGGATACCTGCCTGTGATAACGGTCACACATGCCAAATTTGGAGTTAATTCCTCAAAAAAATGAGAAAGTATAGTTCGATCCACAAGTTTTTACGAAAATTTGCCGTTGCGGCCATGGCAACGCGTTATGCGATATTACCACAAAAAAAAGGGGGGGCGTCTTGCATATCTATCTTTGATAGCGGCTCACACATGCCAAATCTGGGGTCAATTGCTCAAAAAATGAGAAAGTAAAAAGTTGGATCCACCATATTTTGCAACGTGGCCGACCGACCTGCTAGAGCGTGCACTGCGTGAAAAATTGACCTAGCAAAAATGGTGGTGGTCACGTGAGTTAAACAAATTTCACCGGCAATGTTTTTCCTGGGTGAATACCACAGAACTATATTTGTTGAATGCTCAAGCCCATTCACAACCCACGCGTAGCTTTATAGCCAGTTGCGCGCACACGCCGCCATTTTGGTTGGTCTTGCATCCTACTTGACCTAGTTTGGCTTCCAGACCCTTCTCGTATTATTTTGCTATACAGGATATTAAATAATGATAATAATGAATAATAGTGAGACTCTTATAAAGCGCTCATTTCTACCTAAAAAAAAAAAGATACTCAAGGCGCTATAGAACAGAGTACATATTGTGTCACGTTACAACAGTATCACAGAAAATAATAAGACAAACCAACAAACAATAGGCCTACATACGTACACATACTATACATACAGGTATACAATATTGTCAATTTAAATTGAAAATATAGGTCTTCAGATTCTTTTTGAAACCATCAATAATAATAATAATAGTTTTTGATAATTATTATTTTGTTATACAGGATATTGACGCCCTATACTTTGTAGTCTGGTTTCCAGACCCTTTGCCTACTGGACTCCTCGGCAACGAAGTCGCCGCCAAAATTAACCCACCTTAAACTATACTAGTTTTCGACGTCGAGGGCGTCAATATCCTGAAAAGTGCAGTGCCGTATTACGGCAATGGAAAGTGAAATAGTACGGGCAGAGGGTCTGGAAGCCAGACTATATACTTCGCAAACTGGAGTAGGTTTAGCTGGATTGTCTTCAACAAAAGCGGCGACTTCGTCGCGGGGAGGCGACTTATGTCGCCGCGGAGCCCAGTTGGCAAAGGGTCTGGAAAACAGACTATATACTTAAACAAAATGCTGGCTACACTTTGAGACCCTGCTTGAGCATTCTACCTGTTACAGCTCTCTGGTGATTACGCATTCCATTGCTTCTAGTTCGGTGAGGCGGCCGCGCAAGGGAGCTGACATTTCGCATTGTGGGAGCAAAGAGATTTTTCTCCTCAGGGGAAAATCTCTCTGTGTCGGAGCTAGCTGCCATTGCTCGGATCCTGTACATTTATTAAACAATAGATGGCAGCACACTGTTTAAATGCGCTTGACTTGTATTCCACGCAATGCCTTGCGTCGTTTTATAGTTACGTCACAATGGTCATGTTTAAGCGTCATAATATTGCTTGTGTTTGATCTTATGGTGTGAGCACTGAGTTCAGTGGGTGTGAGTGGGGGTATGTACCCAAAAAAAAATGTCATAATGCTCAAACTACTTTTTAGTCTACACTCAAGTTCCCATTGTTTATTTTGTGAATAGCAAAAAGGGACGGACATTCTTTCATTCCAATCATAAGTCAACAATCAATCATTTATACAATGTACTCATTCAAATAGATAGAAGCACACAGGTGTATAAATAATAAGCCAGTTCACAGTTAGCACTAGTCCGCAATGACCTCTCCAACCACAGACTTTGCAAAACATGGACTAATCTTCAAGAAGAGCAGTTGAAAACAACCATGCAGGAGGTGGTAATTTACATGTCAGTGCATTGGGCCGAATGCATAAAACAAGCAATTGCTTGTAAGCAATTGCTTCAAGGAAAAGCACAAGCTCGTCTAGCAAAAGGTCTAGCTCAAGCAATTGCTTAAATCCATATGCATAAACTTTTGCTTGTGCTTATACCTTTATACGTTTTTAAGCAAATGCTTGGTCTCTAAGCAATTGCTTACAGGCAGCAAGCAATTGCTTGTGCTTGCTAGCAAAAGCTTCTGCTCGCAAGCAATTGCTTGTTTTTATGCATACGGATTCAAGTAAAAGGCTAGCACAAGCAATTGCTAGCGTTTATGCATTCGGCCCAATGTCTGATACAAACACAAGGGACATTTTGCATAACTACACTTAAAGACCGTCATACACACCAAATTTGACCTTCATAGCTTGAATGGTTTATTTTGATACAAAAATGAGTGGTTACCATGGCAACACATTTTCCTTAAACTAACATTGATGTCTTGGAAAACTACACTTTTAGATCATGATACATACTAAAATTTGCCTTTAATTGCTTGAATGATGGAAAAGTTATTCGATCTGCATAGTTTTGGTAAAATCGTGGTTACCATGGCAACGGTTTGTGTGGCAAACACAAAAATTATGTGTTCCACTTCTATACCTCAGGGTCATAATCCCTACCAAATTTGGTTTCAAATGCTTGAAAACTGGAAGAAGTTCACTCCACAGGATTTAAAAAAAAAACATGCGGTTACCATGGCAACGCATTGTCCGATACAAATACAAAGGACATTTTGCAAAACTACACTTAAAGAGCATCATACACACCAAATTTCACCTTCATAAATTAAGTGGTTCAATTTGATACAAAAATGAGTGGTTACCATGGCAACACATATTTCTTATATTAACACATTGTTGTCTTCCATAACTACACCTCCCGATCATCATACATACTAAATTTGACCTTAATTGCTTGAATAAGGTGGAAGTTATTCAATCCACAAAGTTTTGGTAGAATTATGGTTACCATGGCAACGCTTTGTCCGACAAACACAAAAATTATGTGTTCCACATTTATGCCTCAAGGCCATAATGCCTACCAAATTTGATTTCAATTGCTTCAAAACTGTGGAAGTTGTTCACTCCACAAGATTTCGAAGAAAACATGCGGTTACCATGGCAACGCTTTGTCAAGTACAAACACAAAGAGGATCTTGCATAACTAAACCTATAGATAATCATAGATACCAATTTTGAAATTGATTGCTTAAATATTATGGAAGTTATTCAATCCACAAGGTTTGGGTAAAATTATGGTTACCATGGCAACGCATTGTCCGACAAACACAAAAAACATGTCTTGCACATCTATACCTCAATATCATCATTTACCCTAAGTTTCATTTAAATTGCTTCAAAACTGTAGGAGGAGTTCGCGACGCAAGATTTTGCAACAGACCGACCGACCGACCGAACAACATCACGGTGATTCCTATCCCCTTCACACTATGTGTGGCGGGGGTATAAAAAGAAGAAAATAGGGGAGGGAGGAGGGTCGCGCCAGCCTTTGACTTTGTAAAGACGCCTCCCCTTTACGAAATTCCTGGATACGCCCCTGTAATGCAAGCAATGAGTTTGGTCATTTGTGGTTGACGCAATCATGGATCGAGAAGGGGGCGCATCCCCCATGGTGCCCCCTCTCTATATTTTGTTAAAACAAGAGAAAAGAAGAAAATGGGGTGGTGTCGCGCGAGCCTTTGATTTTGTAAAGGCGCCTCCCCTTCACGGAATTCCTGGATACGCCCCTGTGACGCGTTATGGCCTTTGTGGTCGATGTGTTATGACATTTGTGGTTAATCCCCGATTTTGATATTTGCGGTTGACGCAATCGCGGATTGAGAGGGGGCACATCCCCCATGGTGCCCCCTCTCTTATATCAACACAACAGAAATAAAAAGAAGAAAATGGCGGAGGGGGGAGGGTCGCGCCAGCCTTTGACTTCGTAAAGACGCCTCCCCTTTACGAAATTCATGGATACGCCCCTGTAATGCAAGCAAAGAGTTTGGTCATTTGTGGTTGACGCAATCATGGATCGAGAGGGGACGCATCCCCCATGGTGCCCCCTCCCTATATTTTGTTAAAAACAAGAGAAAATGAAAAGAAGAAAATGGGGTGGTATCGCGCGAGCCTTTGATTTTGTAAAGGCGCCTCCCCTTCACGGAATTCCTGGATACGCCCCTGTAATGCAAGCAATGAGTTTGGTCATTTGTGGTTGACGCAATCATGGATCGAGAGGGGGCGCATCCCCCATGGTGCCCCCTCTCTATATTTTGCTAAAACAACAGAAAATGAAAAGAAGAAAATGGGGTGGGGGTCGCACGAGCCTTTAATATTGTAAAGGCGCCTCCCCTTCACGGAATTCCTGGATACGCCCCTGTGACGCGTTATGACCTTTGTCGTCGACGTGTTATGACATTTGTGGCTAATCCCCGATTTTGACATTTGCGGTTGACGCAATCGCGGATTGAGAGGGGCGCATCCCCCTTTAGTGCCCCTCTCTTTATTTCGTCAACACGACAGAAATAGAATGAAGAAAATGGGGGGGGGTGGGTCGCGCGAGCCTTTGATTTTAAAGGCGCCCCTCCACTTATTACGGAATTCCTGGATCCGCCCCTGTAATGCAAGCAATGAGTTTTTCCATTTGTGCTTGACGCAATGATGGATCGAGAGGGGGCGCATCCCCCTCTGGTACACCCTCACTATATTGGATTAAACCAACAGAAACAAAAATAAGAAAATGGGGGGGGGGGGGTCGCGCCAGCCTTTGATTTTGTAAAGGCGCCTCCCCTTCACGGAATTCCTGGATACGCCCCTGTAATGCAAGCAATGAGTTTGGTCATTTGTGGTTGACGCAATCATGGATCGAGAGGGGGCGCATCCCCCATGGTGCCCCCTCTCTATATTTTGCTAAAACAACAACTTTAGTGCCCCTCTCTTTATTTCGTCAACACGACAGAAATAAAATGAAGAAAATGGGGGGGTGGGTCGCGCGAGCCTTTGGTTTTAAAGGCGCCCCTCCACTTTACGGAATTCCTGGATCCGCACCTGTAATGCAAGCAATGAGTTTTTCCACTTGTTCTTGACGTAATGATGGATCGAGAGGGGGCGCATCCCCCTCTGGTACACCCTCACTATATTGGGTTAAACCAACAGAAACAAAAATAAGAAAATGGGGGGGGGGTCGCGCCAGCCTTTGATTTTGTAAAGGCGCCCCCCCCCCCTTTTACGGAATTCCTGGATCCACCCCTGTGACGCGTTATGACATTAGTGGTCGACGTGTTATGACATCTGTGGCTAATCCCCGATTTTGACTTGTAGTTGACGCAATCGCGGATTGAGAGGGGGCGCATCCCCCTTTAGTGCCCCTCTCTTTATTTCGTCAACACAACAGAAATAAAAACAGAAAATGGGGAGGGGGAAGGTCGCGCCAGCCTTTGACTATGTAAAGACGCCTCCCCTTTACAAAATTCCTGGATCCGCCCCTGTAATGCAAGCAATGAGTTTTTCCATTTGTGGTTGACGCAATGATGGATTGAGAGGGGCGCTTCCCCCTCTGGTGCACCCTCACTACATTAGGTTAAACCAACAGAAACAAAAATAAGAAAAGGTGGATCGCGCCAGCCTTTGATTTTGTAAAGGCGCCCCCCCCCCCCTTTTCGGAATTCCTGGATCCGCCCCTGTGACGCGTTATGACATGTGGTCAAGATGTTATGACATTTGTGGTTAATCCAATATTGATATTTTGTGGTTGACGCAATCGCGGATTTAGAGGGGGCGCATCCCCCTTTAGTGCCCCCTGTCTGTATTTTGTCAACACAACAGAAATAAAAATAAGAAAATGGGGGGGGGAGCGAGGGTCGCGCCAGCCTTTGTTTTTGTAAAGGCGCCTCCCCTTTATGGAATTCCTGGATCCGCCCTTGTGACGCGTCATGAGCAGTAAATTTGGAAATTTTGACATTTATCGTCGACGTGTTATGACATTAGTGGTTAATCCGATTTTGACATTTGTCGTCGACGTGTTATGACATTTGCAGTAAAAATGGAAATTTTGATTGCGTCAACCACAAATGACAAAACTCATTGCTTGCATTACAGGGGCGTATCCAGGAATTCCGTGAAGGGGAGGCGCCTTTACAAAATCAAAGGCTCGCGCGATACCACCCCATTTTCTCCTTTTCATTTTCTCTTGTTTTAACAAAATATAGGGAGGGGGCACCATGGGGGATGCGCCCCCTCTCGATCCATGATTGCGTCAACCACAAATGACCAAACCCATTGCTTGCATTATAGGGGCGTATCCAGGAATTTCGTGAAGGGGAGGCGCCTTTACAAAATCAAAGGCTCGCACGACATCACCCTACTTTTCTTCTTTTAATCTTTTCTTGTTTTAACAAAATATATAGAGGGGGCACCATGGGGGATGCGCCCCCTCTCGATCCATGATTGCGTCAACCACAAATGACCAAACTCATTGCTTGCATTACAGGGGCGTATCCATGAATTTCGTAAAGGGGAGCCGTCTTTACAAAGTCAAAGGCTGGCGCGACCCTCCTCCCTCCTCTATTTTCTTCTTTTTATACCCCCGCCACACATAGTGTGAACGGGGTATATAGGAATCACCGTGATGTTGGTCGGGCGGTCGGTCGGTCTGTTGCAAAATCTTGCGTCGCGAACTCCTCCTACAGTTTTGAAGCAATTTAAATGAAACTTAGGGTAAATGATGATATTGAGGTATAGAATGTGCAAGACATGTTTTTGTGTTTGTCGGACAATGCATTGCCATGGTAACCATAATTTTACCAAAACCTTGTGGATTCAGAATAACTTCCATAATATTTAAGCAATCAATTTCAAAATTGGTATCTATGATTATCTATAGGTGTAGTTATGCAAGACACTCTTTGTGTTTATACTTGACAAAGCGTTACCATGGTAACCGCATGTTTTCTTCGAAATCTTGTGGAGTGAACAACTTCCACAGTTTTGAAGAAATTGAAATCAAATTTGGTAGGCATTATGGCCTTGAGGCATAGATGTGGAACACATAATTTTTGTGTTTGTCGGACAAAGCGTTGCCATGGTAACCATAATTTTACCAAAACCTTGTGAATTGAATAACTTCCACATCATTCAAGCAAGTAAGGTCAAATTCAGTATGTATGATGATCGGGAGGTGTAGTTATGAAAGACACCAATGTGTTAATATAAGAAAAATGTGTTGCCATGGTAACCACTCATATTTTATCAAATTGAACCATTTAATTTATGAAGGTGAAATTTGGTGCGTATGATGCTCTTTAAGTGTAGTTTTGCAAAATGTCCTTTGTATTTGTATCGGACAATGCGTTGCCATGGTAACCGCATGTTTGTTTGGTTTTTTTTTTTGGTTTTTTTTTTGTTTTTTGTTTTTTTATCCTGTGGAGTGAACTTCTTCCACAGTTTTCTAGCAATTGAAACCAAATTTGGTAGGCATTATGGCCCTGAGGTATAGATCTGGAACACATAATTTTTGTGTTTGTCACACAAACCGTTGCCATGGTAACCACAATTGTACCAAAACCTTGCAGATCGAATAACTTTTCCATCATTCGAGCAATTAAAGTCGAATTTAGTATGTATCATGATCTAGAAGTGTAGTTTTGCAAGACACCAATGTGTTAGTTTAAGGAAAATGTGTTGCCATGGTAACCACTCATTTTTGTATCAAAATAAACCATTCAAGCTATGAAGGTCAAATTTGATGTGTATGATGGTCTTTAAGTGTAGTTATGCAAAATGTCCCTCGTGTTTGTATCAGACAATGCATTGCCATGATAACCACACTTTTTATCCAAACCTTGTGGAGCTCAGTCATAGTGTCAGTGTCAACTCTGTAATTGTACAGTAAACTAGAATTATTCTGTTTCCAATTCGATAAGTGCACAAACTTGGTATTAACGTCATTGCGCTCATGACATCACATACTACTGAGTATAAAGCAACACTAGGGGCGGGGGTATTAATCACCTTCAGTGATAATTCTAGTTATTTTTGTTGTGTTGACGAAATAAAGAGAGGGGGCACCATGGGGGATGCGCCCCCTCTCGATCCATGATTGCGTCAACCACAAATGACCAAACCCATTGCTTGCATTACAGGGGCGTACTCTCTAAAAAAAATCGAGTGAAAATTTTCACTCTAAAAAGAGTGAATACAAAAAAAAGTGAATTTCGAGTGAAATTGGAGTGAATTTTGAGTGAAAATGCTCATTTTCACTCATTTTGGAGTGACGTCAGGGATCACTCCAAAATCTTCGAGTGATCCCTGACGTCACTCCAAAATGAGTGAAAATGAGCATTTTCACTCAAAATTCACTTATCTTTTCAAATAGAAAATTGTAAGTGATAATTTGTGTACATTTTGCTCTGAAACAGAAACCTTTAGTCATGTTCTCTTGGAGTGTCCTAAAGTGTCTATGTTTTGGAAAAAGATTACTGATTTTATTCAGTTCGCTTTTAGAGAACAATTTTATTAAACGAGAAATTATTGATTATTGGAGTGGAATCAAAGAGTCCAAATGTAACAAATATAAATAAAATATTGATATATGCGCAGTATGCAATTTATAAACAATACATGATGCATTTATTTCAAGGGCATTCATACAATAGTTTGAAAATATGGATTAGTTTTAGAAATGAAATACTGTTAGATAATGTTTCTGAGATTGTATCAAACATGATGAAATCATTTACTTAGTAACCAATGAAGAATCTGTACTTTTTGAGTATGTGCCCATTCATTGTTTAAAAAAAGAAATCGCTCGATGTAAAGCTTTGCAAATGAATGACTAAAGTACCTCTATAGAGAAAAAAAATTAAAGCCTGACGCATCCCCCCATCTTGTTATCATTTATGTTGTTTTGAAGAAAAAAAAAGAGAGGGGGTATCAGAGGGGGATGCGCCCGTCTCGATCCGCGATTGCGTCAACCACAAAATGTCAAAAATCATTGCTTGCATTACAGGGGCGGATCCAGGAATTCCGTGAAGGGGAGGCGCCTTCACAAAATTAAAACCTGCCGCACCCCCTATTTTTTCATTTCTGTTGTTTTAACAACAAATAATAATAGAAAGGGGCACCAGAGGGGGATGCGCCCCCTCTCGATCGGCGATTGCGTCAACCACAAATGTCAAAACTCCTTGCTTGCATTACAGGGGCGGGTCCAGGAATTCCGTGAAGCGTAAAGGGGAGACGTCTTCTCAAAATGAAAGGTTGGCGCAATCCCCCTCCCCCTTATTAATTTCTTTTTATTTCTTTTGTTTAAACGACAGTTGAAGCGGCAGTCTTTAATTTTGTAAAGGAGCCTCCACTTTACGGAATTCCTGCTTCCGCCCCCTGTAATGCAAACAATGGGTTTTGCCATTACCTTGTGGTTGACGCAGTCGCGGATCTAGAGGGGGACTCGGTACCCCATCCCCGTCTCTATTTTTGTTAACACAAAAGAAATTAAATGAAAAAAAAAAGCGAGGCGGTTTGCGCAAGCCTTTGATTTTATAAACTGCGTCTCGCCTTTACGGAGTTTGGACCCGCCCCTCTAATGCAAGGAATGAGTTTTGACATTTGTGTTTGACCCAATCGCGGATCGAGAGGGGGCGCATACCTCTATGGTGACTCCTTTAATTTTTTTTAAACAATAGAAAAATGAAAAGAAAAATTAGGGGGGTGCGGCAGATTTTAACTTTGTAAAGGCGCTTCACCTTTACGGAATTCCTGGATCCGCCCCTGTAAGGCAAGCAATTAGTATTGATATTATGGTTAACCACATCGCGGATCGAGAAGGAGGCGCATCCCCCTCTGGTGCCACCTCTCTTTTTTTAAAACAATAACCTTAGACGCATTTACACTTACTAACATCGCGATTTTTAAAATCGCGATATTTTGGTTCCACCGTTTACACTTGCGCAAAAGCATGCGAAGTTTGAGCTTCACGAAACATCGCGATTTTTTGGTCGGTAGTGCGCATGCGTAATTTACCTCTTTTCAACACGGTAGCTGAGTGGAAGCGCGCGCTATTCTGTTCGTTTTCACTGCAGTGCAGTATATTTTATTCACAATAGCTAGCTGGTTGGAACGTTGAGCCAGGGCTTTTTATCAGTACAATGCACACATAAATTTGTGCTTCTCGAGACTGTTATACTTACGGTAAAACTATATAGCTTGCTATATTAGATCACATACGTAGTAGGTGTGTAAAACTTCATCTACAGCAGCATTCAGGAGGATCATGAAATTTCGCCGATATGACGAAATTGAGAAGTAGGACTGGGAAGTTAGGACTGGTATTTTATCAGGCGACAACAAGAACTCACACTTGTTACGTACTCCTATACTAGTATTCCACAAACGGCGTATATCGAGAGCAGTACGGGCTCTCTCACAATCTGAATCAACGCATTTCTGGGAGAACATTATTTTGTTAAGTCGTCTTTACTTGGGGTGATGATACGTGGTTGGAGAACTTCAGGTTTGCTACTAGTAGCAGTTTTCACGTACTAGTTTCATCAGGGAGAGGGAGGTGAGAGACTACGAGCCGATCGAGGATCAGCCGTTTAGACCTGTACACAGCTGTCTTTACTACTAGTACTCTGGCCAGTGACCGACGTACTCTCTACACGTTCCAAAGAGGGATCGGGAGCGCGCGTAAACTCCCGGTGCAATCCGAGACCGAAAGTCACGTGATGAAAAATCGCGATATTTCTGCAGCTTGGGTTTACACTCGCTAACTTCGCCTCAAACTTCGCGATGTTTCAAAAAATCGCACTCCGGCTGGCGATTTTTCTGGCGATGTTTCGAGGGCGTTTGGGTGTAGTTGCTTAGCAACTTACACCCAAATGTCGCGATTTTAGAAAAATCGCGATTTTTCCAAGCAAGTGTAAATGGGCCTAATAAAATATGGGAGGTGCGGCAGCCCTTATAATTTTTTGTAAAGTCGCCTCCCGTTTACTGAATTCCTGGATCCGCCCTTAATGCAAGCAATGAGTTTTGACATTTGTGGTTGACGCAATCATGGATTGGGAGGGGACTGATACATCTCTGGTGCCCCCCCCCCCCCTTTTTTTTTTTGTTAAAACAAAAATAAATAAAAATGGGGGTGTGGAAGCCTTTAATTTTGTAAAGGCGCCTCCCTTTTACGGAATTCCTGGATCCACCCCTGTAATGCAAACAATGCGGCAGCTTTGATTTTGTAAGGGCGCCTCCCCTTTACGGAATTCTTGTATCCGCCCCTATAATGCAAGCAATGAGTTTTGACATTTTGTGGGGGCGCATCCCCCTCTGGTGCTCCCTCTCTTTCTCTTTCTTTAGTTAAAACAATAGAAAAAAATGGGGGTGGGGGTGCGGCAGTTCTAGTTTTGTAAAGACGCCTCCCCTTTACGAAACCCCTTGATCCGCCCCTGTAACGCGTTATGCCGCACCCCTATTTTTTTTTATTTCATTTCTGTTGCTTTAACAAACAAAACAAAAAAATAGAGAGGAGGTGCCAGAGGGGGATGCGCCCCCTCTCGATCCGCGATCGCGTCAACCACAAATGTCAAAACTCATTGCTTGCATTACGGGGGCGGGTCCAAGAATTCCTTAAAGCGCAAAGGGGAGACGTCTTTTCAGAATGAAAGGCTTGCGCAATCCCCCTCCCCCTTATTTATTTCTTTTTATTTCTTTTGTTTAAACGTAAAAATAAAGAAAAAGAAAAGAATGGGGGTGCGGCAATCTTTAATTTTGTAAAGGGGCCTCCCCTTTCATACGGAATTCCTGGTTCCGCCCAATGCAATGCAAACAATGAGATTTGCCACAAACTTGTGGTTGACGCAGTCGCGGATTAAGAGGGGGGGGGGGCCCTCCCCGTCTCTATTTTTGTTAACACAAAAGAAATTAGATTGAGAAAAAGGAGAGTTGATTTGCGCAAGCATTTGATTTTTTTAAAGGCATCTCCCCTTTACGGAATTCCTGGACCCGCCCCTATAATGCAATCGCGGATCGAGAGGGGGCGCATTCCTTTCTGGTGCCTTCTTTCATTTTTTTTTTCAAACGACAGAAATAAAAAGAAAAAATAGGGGGTGCGGCAATTCTAATTTTGTAAAGGCGGCTCCCCTTTACGAAACTCCTGGATCCGCCCCTGTGACGCGTTATGACATTTGCAGAACGTTTGGAAATTTCGACATTTTTGTGGTCGACGTCTTATGACATTTGTGGTTAATCCAATTTTGACATTTGCGGTTGGCGCAATCGCGGATCGAGAGGGGGCGCATCCCCCTCTGGTGCCCCCTCGCTATGTTTTGTTAACGCAACATAGATAAAAATGAGAAAATGGGGGGGGGGGGGTCTCGCCGGCCTTTGATTTTGTAAAGGCGACTCCCCTTTACGGAAGTCCTGGATCCGCCCCTGTAATGCAAGCAATGACGCAATGATGGATCGAGAGGGGGCGCTTCCCCCTCTCGTGCACCCTCACTATATTAGGTTAAACCAACAGAAACAAACATAAGAAAAGGTGGGTCGCGCCATCCTTTGATTCTGTTAAGGCGCCCCCCCCCCTTTTTTTTTTAATGGAATTCCTGGATCCGCCCCTGTGACGCGTTATGACGTTTGTGTTCGACGTGTTATGACATTTGTGGTTAATCCAATATTGATATTTGTGGTTGACGCAATCGCGGATTTAGAGGGGGCGCATCCCCCTTTAAGTGCCCCCTCTCTGTATTTTGTCAACACAACAAAAATAAAAATAAGAAAATAGGGGGGGCGAGGGTCGCGCCAGCCTTTGATTGTGTAAAGGCGCCTCCCTTTTATAGAATTCCTGGATCCGCCCTTGTGACGCGTCATGACGTTTGCAGTAAATTTGGAAATTTTGACATTTGTCGTCAACGTGTTATGACATTAGTGGTTAATCCGATTTTGACATTTGTCGTCGACGTGTTATGACATTTGCAGTAAAAATGGAAATTTTGACATTTGTCGTCGACGTGTTATGACATTAGTGGTTGATCCGATTTTGACATTTGTCGTCGACGTGTTATGACATTAGTGGTTGTTTTGACATTTGTCGTCGACGTGTTATGACATTAGTGGTTGTTATGACATTGTCGTCGACGTGTTATGACATTAGTGGTTGATCCGATTTTGACATTTGTCGTCGACGTGTTATGACATTAGTGGTTGTTTTGACATTTGTCGTCGACGTGTTATGACATTAGTGGTTGTTATGACATTGTCGTCGACGTGTTATGACATTAGTGGTTGTTTTGACATTTGTCGTCGACATGTTATGACATTAGTGGTTGTTTTGACATTAGTGGGCGATTTTGACATTAGTGGGCTCTACAGACCCTCTGGAACACCCCTAGGTAGTATGTGATTCCAAATTGTGGTATCAATAAAATTTTACAGGCCACTTTACTTGTGACAAGACCTTATTCTTCGAAAAAGAGTCTGCGCGCTCTAAGACTACTACACGCACCACTAGCACTGCTACAGGCGCAAGTGCCAGTGGTGCGTGTAGTAGTCTTAGCGCACGCAAACTTTTTCTTCGACAAACAAGGGTTTTTGCCTGCAAACTAACTTTTCATGCCAAGTTGGGGTCGGTGTAGTGAAGTTTCTAGCCGTTTTTATTTCGTCTTTATTTCCATGAGTTGCAGCAAGCCGAGTGAGAGCGCATACCCAGTGATTGCGACGTCCGAACCGTTTTTTGTCGCAATCACTGGGTATGCGCCCTCACTCGGCTTAGCGCAATACAGCGGGCTTCTGCACAATGCACAAGCTGCAACTCAGAGAAATAAAGACGAAATTAAAACGGCTAGAAATTAGACTAGGGTCGGTGACGCTTGTCGCTATTGGGGCACGGAAAATGGCAAAATTATCACAGTTTTTGCATTTGTTTCATGAAGAATTCATCAAAACGCCATAAAACTATATATGTACATGTTGCTAGAGATGTCAGCAATACAATGGGATACATTGTAAGGTATAATATTGTGCATGGTTACCATGGTAACCGGATGCCTACACGTGATTAGTAACCCCCAAAAAAATATCTGGAAGCTAGACAGGTTTGTTTCTTTTGCCTTTCGTGCACATCATCCATTGTAGATCGGATCTTAAAGTACCTACCTCAACATTTTAAAATTAGCCTGGATAAAAGGGAAAGGACGCCCAAGATTTTTCCCTCATTCTCTCCTTAGCATTAATTCATTACTACACGTTTTGATACAAATTTAAATATCATGATTTTTCATTTTATTCTATCATCTTTTTTTACAATAGCTAACGAACACAAAAGTACGCTTAATTCTTTGATGGATAATACGTGTATATTCCTTCTTTAGAAAGGAATTTATCTGCATTCTTGAATAAACTTCCTTTAAGAACATGAACAATCAATTGCTTTCCTCTGCTCTTTTCCAGGATTGTTTCGAATAACCATCGCTCTGTAAATACTTAAAAGAGCTAACATTAGAATATAATTGGCTTTGCTTTCTGTATTCACCTATATTTTCAAGGGAAATTACTTTGTGTCCATACATTACTAAAAACTACATTTGCTTATACTTTGAAGTCAAATTTGTGTTGAAAGTACGACGGGTGCAACTTTTTCATGCATTTTACTATTCGAAAATGATATCTTTCTTTCAATGGCCGTTTATTATGCCTTTGCTTACAAATTTTCCTGTAACTTGAGAATGGTTCGATATATTCTTCACGTATGTGGTACACTTATGCAGAAGGAAGGACATGCTTATTGAGCTTTTTGAAATTATGGGCTTTAGTTTTTAAGTTATTGACAGCTGAATCCTGATTGGATAATACTGGTTGCCATGGCAACAGGAAAAAACTTTTTTTTTACGATAATCAATAAAAATGTTTTTTTTTTTACTAGTGCATCTATAAAATAAAGAAATCAAAGTTTGCAGCAGTAGGAGGCATTTTGGGGGTTACCAATCACCTGTAGGCATCCGGTTACCATGGTAACCATGCACAATATTATACCTTACAATGTATCCCACTGTATTGCTGACATCTCTAGCAACATGTACATATATAGTTTTAATAATTATTATAATAATAATAATAATAGTGGCTACTTGTATAGCGCACAGGTCCACTTTTCAGTGCTCATGGCGCTTCAGAAATGAAAAGATATTTACATGCATATACATATTCAAACATTTCAACAAAGAAGAAAATGGTAAACAAAAACAAATATATACCAAATAAAGAATACAACATATACCAATTAAAAATACAATATTGATCCAACATTAATGACATACAGCAATTACAGTCCTCAGTATGAAAAGAACAGATAACTTTTAAGGTTGGATTTGAATGACTCTGTAGATGACAGTTCCCTTAACTGAAGAGGCAACTGATTCCACAATTTTGGTCCCATAACGGAAAAAGCACGATCACCATACCCATGTTTTACTCTGGGTGTTTGGAGTATGAATGTATCTGATGATGAACGTAGCCTTCGTGTCGGATTGTATTTTTGAACAGAATTAGTTATGTTACAGTGCAATCATAACTTAAATGCAATTCTTGCCATAGTTTATAGACCTCCAGGACAAAGTGTCATTGAATTTATGTATTTATTGGAGGCATTTCTTGCCAAGGTGACACGTGAAAGAAAAATATGTTACTTAATCGGGGATTTTAATGTCGACCTACTGAGTTCCTCTTCTAACTCACATCGAAATCATTTCTTAGATTTATTAGCTACTTTTTCATTTCTTCCGCTGATATTAAAACCAACTAGAATTACCGCAAATACTGCAACATTGATTGATAATATATTTACAAATGACGCAAAAAATGTAATGAAAATGGGTATTATTATGGCTGATGTGAGTGATCATTTTGGTATATTTACAATCATTGATCATCACAACTGTCCAAGTTTGAATGTAAACCCTAAAGTATATAAGAGAATAATAACTGATGAAAATATATGTCAATTTCAATCAAGGCTTATTGATATGAATTGGCAAACAGTGTATGCTAAAAATGATGTGAATGGTATGTATGACTTATTTATGCAGCAATTTCTTAATGTTTATAATCAGTGTTTTCCATTGAAAGAGAAAAGACCCCCTAGAAGTAATATGAATCCGTGGTTTACTGATGACATAAAGAAATTATGTAGGAAGAAAAATATGTTGTACAGAAAATACATAAAAAGTCCAACTCAGTATAGAAGATCAGTTTATGTTAAATATAGAAATATGGTCAATAGTGCAATTCGTTTTCGTAAAAAAGAGTATTATAGTAATATGTTTGAGAATGTACGTAATGATATGAAAGGTACATGGCGATTAATAAATACTGTATTGAATAGAACTAGGACAAATGTGCAAAACCTGGAAATTAAACGTGATGGTGAAGTTATATCTGACCCTCAAACTGTTGTCAATACATTTAATATATTTTTTAGTAATATAGGGTCCAAACTTGCACACAGCCTACCTGAACCTGACACAAATCCTATGCATTTCTTGCCACATTTATCATTCTCGCATTCTTTTTTCTTGAAGCCTATCCATATAGACGAAATAGTTAAGATTGTGCGGGAATTGAAAACTAATAAGAGTCCTGGTTTTGATGACATCGATTCTTTGGTTGTAAAGAAGTCAATACATTATTTTGTAACACCATTGTGTCATATATTTAATTTTTCTATAGAAAAGGGTGTATTTCCAGATAATCTAAAAGTAGCTAAAGTTATACCAATATATAAAAAAGGAGAGAAGAGTATTTTATCAAATTATAGACCAATTTCTATTCTCTCTGTGTTTTCTAAAATATTTGAGAAACTTTTTCATACACGTCTTATGTCTTATCTTTCCCAAAATAATATATTATTCAACAAACAATTTGGATTTCGACAAAAATACTCCACTTATATGGCATTATTAGACTTTATTGACAAAATAACAACTTCTATTGAGAACAAAAATCTGTTAGTAGGACTTTTCTTTGATTTGTCGAAGGCTTTTGATTGCATTGACCACACCATATTGTTGAGTAAACTGCAGTTTTATGGTATAAGAGGTACAGCCTTCAATTGGCTTAAGAGTTATCTTTTAAATCGTGAGCAGTATGTAACATATAATGGTTTTTCTTCTCCCCGTGTGAATGTAGATATTGGTGTACCTCAGGGGTCGGTTTTAGGTCCATTACTTTTTATTCTTTATATAAATGACTTACAGTATGCTAGCAAATATTTGGAGTTGATCTCATATGCAGATGACACCAGTTTTTTTATTTCATGTAAAGATACACAAAGTATCAGTGCAATCTTAAATTGTGAATTAGAGAAAGTTAATCAGTGGTTCATAGCCAATAAATTGAAATTAAATGCAGACAAAACATCATGCATGATATTTAGACCAAGAAATAAAGTAGTAAATACTGATGATTTTGATGTTAAGATTGCTGATTTTATAATTCCATTTGTTTGTTCTACCAAATTTCTTGGAGTTATCATTGATGATCATTTAACATGGAGATATCATGTCAATGAAGTATGCTGTAAAGTCTCCAGAGCAATAGGTGCAATCAATAGTATACGTGCAATCATGCCCTCTGAAATTCTTTTAAAGTTATATCACACTTTGATTATGCCTCATTTATCTTACTGTAATATAGTTTGGGGAAATTGTGCAAAGTATCTTTTAAAGCGTATTTTTGTCTTACAAAAGCGTGCAATCCGTATGATAAGTAATAGGCCATTTTTAAGTCACACAGGTCTTTTATTCAAAGAACATAAATTATTGACGATTTTTGATATGAATAAATTCTTTCTCGCTGTCTTCATGTACTCATATATGAATAACATTTTGCCAAGGTTTCTTGATACTTCTTTTATTCAAAACAAGAATAAATATAATACTAGACAGGTTGATAGATTGTATATCCCAAATTTTAAGTACTGTATTTCAAGATACACTTTCAAATATATGGGACCTGTTTTATGGAATGATTTACCAAATGCAATAAAGTTGTCAAATAGACTTTCAATATTTAAAAGAAGTTATAAATTCTTTCTTGTTCATAAAGATATTAGATAAATTTCAAGTTTTATTCATTGTATAAGCACCACACTTTGATGACTCCTGCCTTCTTATATGTATAGTGTTCTCTCTGTTGTATAGTTTTCTGTTGTTATTGCATTAATGTAATCTATTTTAGCTGTAATATTTGGGATCAGCCGTAGAAAGACCAATGGTCTATGTTGATCCCCCCACAAACTGAAATGATTGCTTTATGTTGTGTTTGTCTGTTGTGTAATTGTAATAGGTTCAACATTTCCTCTTTTGTTCCAATGTTATACTGTGTATGTATCGTTCCTAGTATCCTTTGTATTCATGCTTTTTATCAGGATGTGGAAATAAATGAAATGAAATGAAATGATGTATACGGAGGAGAAAGAATGAACTGAATGATGTACTAATAACAGAATCTTGAAAATAATCCTTTTTTTCTACAGGTAACCAATGCAAGGAACGGAGAACTGGTGATATGGAATCAAACTTATTAGTAAAAGTTAACAATCGGGCAGCAGAATTTTGCAACCGTTGAAGTTTTTTGACATCTTTTTTTGGAAGATTACATAACAATGAATTCGAAAAATCCAACCGAGAAGAAATCAAAGCATAAATAAGTATCTCAGCGGCAGATTTAGACAAAATGTATAATATTTCCTTGTGAAACTTAAATTACGCAACTGATATCGAACATTCCGCTGAATATGAGTTACTTGACTTCGAAATGACTTTTCCTGATCAAATATGACACCTAAATTACGGGCTGTTTTCGACGGAGTAATGCAAGTGCTACCGATGTTGACATGACATGATTGATAATCAACCTTGCTTAACATATGCTTTTAGCCCAATAACAGAAACTCAGATTTATCATCATTTAGTTTAAGGCCATTAGATGTAAGCCAGATTTTCAGGTCTTGCAAACATGCTTCGAGTTTTGCAATGGCGGATGACAATGAAGACACAGTGGGTTTAAAAGACAAATAAAGTTGTATATCATCCGCATAACAATGATAACTAATACAATGCTTGCGAAATACTTCTCTAATTGGTTGCATATACAGAGAAAAAAAGCAGCGGGCCTCCAATAGAACCTTGAGGTACACCAAACTTTGTCAGTCATAGTTTTACAAGAGGTAGAATCGCCAATTTTGACATAATGAGATCGATCACATAAGTAGGATATAAACCAATCAAGAACAGTTCCTTTGATGCCCAAATATCTCAATCTTTGAATCAGAATAGCATGATCGACTGTGTCAAAAGTTGAGCTCATATCAAGCATGATAAGAGCAGTGATGTTACCACTATCTAATTCTCTGAACACAATATCTGTTAAGTTGACTAACAGTGTTTCTACACTATGACCAGGCTTGTTCGCAGATTGAAATGAATCAAACAATTCATTATCTTGCAGATATGTTGTCAGTTGTGAGAAAACAACCTTCTCAAGCAATTTACTCAAATAAGGTAAATTCGAAATTGGGCGGTAATTTTTTAGACACTCCTGATCTAAGCCTGCTTTTTTCGAGGATGAATAACTGCGTTTTTACACACCTGTGGAACTACACCTAATCTCAGGCTAGCATTTATAATTCTTGTGATAACGGGTGCTAAAACTCTGCCACACTTCTTAACCAAATCTGTAGGGATTGGATCAAGTTCACATGATTTGTTAGGTGAGTTCTTAATTAGCTTTTCTATGTCATTAACAGTGACAGCCTGAAACTCACTCAATTCTGACTTGACTTCACATACAATGTCTTTTGGCTGTTCACAACGAGTTGGGAAACTCTGTTGGATTGCCACAATTTTGTCAACGAAATATTGATTAAAACAATTTGCTAACCCAACTTGATGACCATGAGTGAGGTGTTCTGGGAAAGGAGATCGCTGTTATCGGTAAAGTAAAGCATTAGCAATTTTGTACGACTTCTTTGTATCTTTCCCACAATCCATAACCTTTTTTGAATTTTATGGAGTTTTGATGAATTCTTCATGAAATAAATGCAAAAACTGTGATAATTTTGCCATTTTCAGTGCCCCAATAGCGACAAGCGTCACCGACCCTAGTCTAATTTCTAGCCGTTTTTATTTCGTCTTTATTTCTCTGAGTCTGCAGCTTGTGTATTGTGAGGAAGCCCGCTGTATTGCGCTAAGCCGAGTGAGGGCACATACCCAGTGATTGCGACAAAAAAAAAAAAAAAAAAAAAAAACCCAAACGGTTCGGGCGTCGCAATCACTGGGTATGCGCTCTCACTCGGCTTGCTTCAACTCATGGAAATAAAGACGAAATAAAAATGGCTAGAAACTACACTACACCGACCCCAGCTTCGCGTCAAAAGTTAGTTTGCAGGCAAAAACCTGTGTTTGTCGAAGAAAAAGTCTGCGTGCGCTAAGAACTACACGCACCACTGGCACTGGCGGTATGGCGCCTGTAGCAGTGCTGTTGTTTTGTTGTTGTTGTTGTTTTTGTATTTGAGGCGCGTCATTCAACTATGAATATTTACGCCTTTATTTATGCTAGTGGTGCGTGTAGTAGTCTTGGAGTGCGCAGACTCTTTTACGTTTGTTCCAACAATTATGAAAAGTGGCCTGTAAAATTCTTCTGATACCACAATTTGGAACTACATACTACCTGGGGATGTTCATGGAGGTCCCATCTCCCACCCTGTCTTGACAAACCTTTTCTGCGGGGTGGGTTGAACGAACTCCTTAATTAAGCCCCTTACAGGAATTAGCGCCTTGACTAAGAGGGGCAGATTCCCATCGCCCATTCAAGCCACACGCACACACACACACAAACACACACATACTAGTACACACATTACATCACACATAGTACAAAGTATGTTCCAGAGGAACATATCAATCTCTCGATCCTTATCTCCTTCTCCCTCCCTCGCATAATCTTTCTCTTATCTCTTTCCCCTGACACAAACTAAGGATAATGAGCAGCGGTGTTTATTTTTCATGGAGGTAATTTCGCAGTTTGGCTGATAGGCACATTTTCGAAGACATCGCAAGGAATCCAAAGAAAACAAATTAAGTCAGATTATTCACATTATGAATCAGTTTTGTTTATTGTCCCTTCATTCAATACGCCCCCATCAAAACTAGAAAAGGAAACTCGTAATTTGTATAATGAAACTCATCTGGCATAGAAACGAGTTGCTGCTCTCTGACCAGTTTTCCCGTCGCACACTGGTTTCGCACTTTTTCCTTCGTTTTGGATCTGTCGGAAAGCGGTGTATCATTACACTTGAGCCAGCTCGGTTCGCGTAACGCCATGCTGCACAGGAAGGCATGACGAATCTTCAGTTTATCGCAGTAAGATATCAAAATAATTGTCTTTCGTATATAGGCCTACCATAAACTTCATCAATAAAGTAGACACGACGGCAATAGCGATTCATTATCCTCACTGCCCCGTGATTGATACTGTATTGGGGAAGTCACAAAGGCAAGCAAGAAGCAATGGACAAGTAACTCAAGCACAAAGAGCTATGTACTCCATGATAAGCAAAATTGCGTCTCTTTGTCTGCTATACCTGTTGATATTCAACTTAAGCTTTTAGATCAATTGGTAAGTTGCCAATATTCTTATATGGGTGTGAGATTTGGGGTTTTGAAAACGTAATTCAAATTGAAACGTTTTATTTGATGTTCTGTAAATAATTGCTTGGTCTGAACAAGAGAACTCCCAATAATTGTATGATTTACGGTGAACTTGGGCGCTACAAAGTAGAAAAAACTGTCGCTAGTCGAATGCTAATGTTCTGGTATCGCTGGCTTTGACTATTGCTCCTTTTCGAAAGGGAAAAATCAGATGGGTTGGATTCTCAAAGTGAAGAATATTCTCGATAGCTTAGGCCTTTCTGACGTGTGGAACAGTCATCCCAGTAACCTGTCTTTATCTACATTCAAAGGAATAGTAGATACAAAAATTAAAGATATGAGTCAGCAGGAGTGGCACAGTGATGTTGAGCTAAACAATGAATGCACTGTTTATAGAATTTTAAGCAGAGATTATGCTTTGAAAAGTACCTGATTCGTCTTAATGAAAATAATAGGAAATCTCTTAATACATTTTCGTTGCCTCAGTCATAGTGCGTGTTTATACAGGAGCCTCTCGCATCGGCGCGCATGAGCCGGTATTTTACCTCCCGTATGAGCGCTTATTTCTCGGGTTTATACAGAAGTCAAAATACCGGCTCATGCGAGCCGATGCGAGCCGATGCGAGCGGACCTCAGCTGAACCGGACCTCTCGAATTTTGGGGTCAAGCATAGGTCACGTTCGCAGTGCAGTTTATTGCATGATGGGAAAAAATGAACAAAATCAAGATGACACCGGCAAAGTCATCAGGACCACCAAGCTTGAAGGTCATTCTTGTAACTTTCCTCTTGACAACCACCCGGCCAAATGATAAATTGAAATCCAGTTTTTCAGTAAGAAGGAGAAGACGTGGTTCGATCATGACAGATATTAAAATACGCGCTTTCCGGTTACCTCTCGAATTTCGGTCGTCTGTATAAACACACAGCAAAATACGCGAGGCTCCTCTCGCATCGGCCACCTCAAAAGGTGGCGGACGGAACCTCTCGCATGAGCCTGCATTTGGCGGCGTATGCCGGCATACGCCGTGTTTATACAGAGCAAAATTCGAGAGGTCCTCTCGCATGAGCCGGTGTCACAGTCGATCCGTTCCGGGTTCCGGGGGAACCGATATACTGGTCGAATCCAGTCGATTAGTTCCACAGAACGAATATACCGCACAATAGGCCGTACGCAGAAACGTTCCGCAACCGCCGATCCTATCCGGGTTGTGCGAGTAGGCCTCATTAAAAACAAAATAATATCTGTGTATTGTGGATGCTGATACCAAACCAAAAAAATCTAAGAAAGCTATTTCTTCATTTTTTAAATGATATTAAGGACAAACCTATTTTTACGTTCTGATAATTTCCCTTTAAATGAATCATATTATAACCTCGTACAAGTAGCGCGAAGAAATGAATTACTGTAGGGCCTACAATGTATTAGCTAAATAGCATGCACAAATACGAACGAGTCGATCATCTGGAGCCGTTGCGCAGACAGTGTACGATTAGCCTTTATTTATAGACAAAACTTCAAAGAACAGTTCAACGAAAGAGCATGATAATACTATAGTTATAGGTCCTACATTTATAAGAGACTGCTTGAAGTGGGAAGGAAGAGAGAGGTAGGTTTTGCTGGTAGGGTACAGCAAGGATAAACATGGTTTTTTTTTTCGGTGAGCTTTGTTCTGATAAGAAAATTATTGTTCAGCTGTACTTCAAAACAAAAAAAGAATGTTGGTCTAATAGTCTGCAAACAAATTGTTAATGTGTATGCCGTGTATGCAGGGGACTAAAATGGAGCTATGCATTTGGATTTCATTTCATTTATCTATTTTATTCTCATTTTTCTTTCAAAAAAACATAACACAAAGTAAATCAAAAATGCAAACATAAGCAAGTATACATTACAAAGTATGGCATTCAATGGTAATTAACAAACTAATAAAGATATGCACACATACTGGTATTACAAAGTTATGTTTGCAGGGTAAAAATGAGAACTAAGAGGTCCACTAAAAAGCGTTGGTTGTAGATTTTAGACCACTCTAAAATATCTTCAAAAATACTTATTATAAATACAAGTGCGTAATTATGCATAATGCAAAAAATAAGACAAAATGAAAGAAACAACAGAGACACAACAACGTGACATGACTAAACTGAGGGGAATATACGAATGAAAGGATTAGAGCAAAAACAAAATTAAAGGAAGGAGAGAGAGAATGCCTACACGCTGAACAGGATAAACGGAAGAGGAGATTTATCAACTGATTACTTAAATTGTCCACTCTGGAAATTCTTTATACATTGGATATCGCAACAAAATTTACATTCAATACATCACAGGTACACCACAATCAGACATGTCATAGAGTAAAAAATGAAACTCACTCACATTGACATACATTAACATACATTAACGTATGCACCATAATAACAATACATTAACCCGACATTTACAACTACATGTATACAAAAACTATTGATATACAGCTGTATACGAATTGAATTGAATTGAATTGAATTTATTTATTTATGGATACATGGATTAAAATTTCTTTATTTTAAGCTGTTGATGTAGAGCTATTATAACTCGAGATGAATAAAATTTTCCTTTGTTTACTTTTCTCCTTATTTTTCTCCTTCGCACTCTAAATCTCTTCTTTATTCTTTATTTTTAATTCTGTGTTGTTTTTTTCTCTCTTTGTTAGCCTACCGCTTTTACCCTTTTTACTTTTTATCTAAAAGATGCCATTTTGGGGTACATTAAGCCATATTTCTGTCTGTTTCCTGTCGATTCATGTTACATGTAGTTTATGATAGCTGTTTTTCATTTTCTTATCTCTTTCAATTTCTGTCTATCCCATCGCCACTATTGGCTTCACACCTTTTACATGTGCATATAATATGTGTTTCCATTAAAAATGTATGTATATATAAATGAAACTTAATGTTTACGAAGAGAAAATGTAACTTTTTTTTTATGGAACACCAGATTTCGGACATAGGTGCACTGTTTGGATATTCAAGTTATAGGATATCACTAGAAGTCAGAAAATTTACGTGAGTTTGTGATATATGACCCCATATTTTGCATGCACTCTAATTTCTTTCAAGGGGAGGGCTAGTAACTGATCAATGGGTATCAGTGGGAATGCTCGGGGAAGATTGTTCCAATTCTAGTAGGATTCATTAAAGAGTACATTAATATATCTATTGTTGTATGAAAATTATTTGCTTCAGAACGGTCTCATATTCAAGTATAACTGTGTTGTTTAATTCCCCGTGACTGTACAGGCATGCTAACCCGGAAACATTACACTGCACATTACTTGAATAATAATGAGACCATTCTGAAGCAAATAATTTTCACAGAACAAAAAATGCACTCTTAAATGAATCCCCCAAGGATTGGAACAATCATCCCCCAGCATTCCCACTGATTCCCGATGATCAGTTACAAGCCATCCCCTTTTAACAGAAGATATTTTTTGGGGCCTCAGTCCCTATCATGGAAAGGGAAGACATTCAAGATTGAACGGATGGTACAGTATTGACTATAAGGTGGTGTTCAGAACAAACAAATAATGAGAAACCTGCAATACTAAACAGCATTCAATTCTTTTAGGAATTCAGAGTTCATTTTACACAAATCAGCTTCAAATTGCTGAGATATATAGTAGCTACAGTGCGTACAAAAAAGCAACAAGATTCAATTTCGAATTTGTGAAGATGGTGTTTACTTTACTCCAAAGTAAGTAGCAACATCATAAAGCCATATAATCTCCTCTTTCCAATGACATCTTATTTATTCTTACACGGTCACGGATGGCTGAGTTTCAGTTAGTGAGACCAGCATAAATCCTTTTTAATTCACTTTTTTTTTAATGTTCAGACTGGTGAGACATACCTAGGGCCCTTCTTCTTTGAAAACAACCGCAACGAAAATGGATGCTTACAAATTTTAAATTAACATGTGATTCCTGAATTAATGGAAGATTTTCCTATGCAACAAAGGGGTGTGTTCAGACGCCTATGGTGGGCACAGGATAGCGCACCAGCCCATCGACTAGTTGCAGTAAGAAACAGATTGGCTGAGGTATTTGGAAATCGGGGGATTGCCCTGTATCATGGTGTGCAGCCATTGGCCACCAGAATCTCTGGATCTGACTTCTTGCAATTTTTCCCCCTTTGGGGTTATCTCAAGAGCAAAGTGTTCATTACCCTTCAACCTGATATTGCAACTCTGAGACAAAGAATCACAGAATTTGAAGCTCTACGCCATCAAGCCACAATGATTCGCAGAATTGTGCGTGAGATGTAGAAAAGAGCTAATCTCTGTGTGGGAAGGAATGGTGGCCATGTTGAGGGGCATGGGATGTAATGTTAAAAAGAGATATCCGAAAAAACAATGGTAAGTTGTGGTTATTAATTTCATTATTCCATTAATTTGTTAAGTTAATTTCTGATAAGGTGCATTGATTCTTGCAGGGTCTAAACTTGGTCCCAAGTCCAATTTACCCATTGTCTAAAAAGAATGATTACTTAGCCATCCATGACCGTGTATGCATAAATAATTATCATTTTGAAGAGGAGTATCATATATGGTTTTAAGATGTTGCTACTCACTTTGGTGTAAAGTTAACACAATCTTCACAAATTTGAAATCAAATCTTGTTGCGTTTTTATTTTATTCGCATTGTATAAACAAAGAGACCCTAATTAAAGGATGGACCCACCTTATCTGCCCACTACACATGTCTTTTTTTCAGTCCAAACCGATTTTGTATAATGTACTTTCAATTTCTCTTAGAATCGTACGCTCTCTATTTCAAATGTGCTTTCTAATTACAAGTCTTGCAAAACGTTAAATTTTCAATCGCCCACTCGACCAAAACTATACTGTATCTCTTTAGAATACCTTTCCTGTTTGAAGTAATCTGTGTGTATAGATAGACCGCCTCCCCAATAGAGAGAGAGAAAAACACACACGCACACATTCATATGCACATACACACGGACACAACATATAATAAAGACAACTTAACACACAACAACAAAATTCATCGCGTCATTTTTAGTTGTTACAACTGAAAAAATAATGAACCAAACGAACATGCATGTATGACGTTGACGATCATATTGGTCGTTATATCGCACTAAAATGATTAGACTCTGTGCCCTGAAAATAGACATTAAAATGAAGGTGGACTATTTGAGCTCATAGTATGTTAATATGAAGGTCCTTGTATTACAGTAGTTAACATAAAGCATGCCGAACATCCCAATTACAGTTACTCATTCGGTTATTCTGTTCAAAATTATTCAAATCAGAGAGAGGTTGGCATGTCCAACCTCACATCGTGCAGAACTCTACAGAGCAGAGTTCTGTGACTGTACCATGGCCACCATGACGACGAAAGAGATAAGGGAGGGGAAAAAAGGAATCGCTTTGTAGTCCGGGTTTCAAATTGGCAACTTTGTTCGGTTGGCTGGTCAGAGAGATTTGGAGAAGTTCATTGGCTGTAGAGGGAGACTGGAAGAGTACATTTTACTGAAGGGGTGTTTCCCCATTACCACTTTGTATACATTGTACGGTAGAGACCCGGAACGAATCGGCGGTGGGGGATCTTATCGGCGGTGAGGCAAAAATCCCGCCGATTGGATCTGGGGGATCTTATATACCGGCCACAGTCCGCCGATAAGTTCCGGCGGAACTTATCGACTGGCCGGAACGGATCGCCTGTGACACCGGCATGAGCCGGCATGAGCCGGCATGAGCGCGTATTTTGCTTCTCTGTATAAACACGCTCATAGGCTACCAATCGTGTCTGGGTACATGTTACAAAGAGCGTGTTTATACAGAGAAGCAAAATACGCGCTCATGCCGGCTCATGCCGGCTCATGCCGGCTCATGCGAGAGGACCTCTCGAATTTTGCTCTGTATAAACACGGCATATGCCGGCATACGCCGCCAAATGCAGGCTCATGCGAGAGGTTCCGTCCGCCACCTTTTGAGGTGGCCGATGCGAGAGGAGCCTCGCGTATTTTGCTGTGTGTTTATACAGACGACCGAAATTCGAGAGGTAGCCGGAAAGCGTGTATTTTAATATCTGTCATGATCGAACCACGTCTTTTCCTTCTTACTGAAAAACTGGATTTCAATTGATCGTTTGGCCGGATGGTTGTCAAGAGGAAAGTTACAAGAATGACCTTCAAGCTTGGTGGTCCTGATGACTTTGCCGGTGTCATCTTGATTTTGTTCATTTTTTCCCATCATGCAATAAACTGCACTGCGAACGTGACCTATGCTTGACCCCAAAATTCGAGAGGTCCGGTTCAGCTGAGGTCCGCTTGCATCGGCTCACATCGGCTCGCATGAGCCGGTATTTTGACTTCTGTATAAACCCGAGAAATAAGCGCTCATGCGGGAGGTAAAATACCGGCTCATGCGCGCCGATGCGAGAGGCTCCTGTATAAACACGCACATTGACATTCCAAGAATTGAACATCTGTGTACTCATTGTTCTAAAAACACTTTGTATCCTTTGTATGATTATTTGCATCAAGCAGTGCCTGCATTGTTCGTAATTTTATAGAGAAGATTTACATTTGTATAGTTCTTCATAACATACTTTTATGCAAATTTGATATGTATATATTTGTGTTATACATGTATATATGTTAAAAATATATTTGAAATAATTCTATTTTGTACATAATAATTTTCAATTGGTATTGTACTCCCATATCCCAAGAGGGTCGTATGGGTTCCCCCATAAAAGTATTGGGGACAAACATATCATTTTCGCTCCTCCTCGTAACTCCCGAGATGTGGAAATGTTTTTACTTTTTTGATAGAAAACTGTCTAAATATTTCACTCAAAGATGGCCGAATTTCAATTCTGAAAATGCAAAATCTCCCTCGCGTAAGAGGGGGATAGGCCTAACCCCTTCCATACCCTCCCCGTTCAGTCCTTTCTACTTAATACACGTTAGATTGACAGATTTTAAAATGTTTCATCTAAAGTGTGCACCAGGTCTGTTACTTCAGTTTTAAAAAAATACTAATGTTCCGTTGGTGGGTAGAGATATATCTAGATACTTTCAATTAACGGAGGGTCCCCCCCCCCCCCTAAAAAATAGTATACACTTCGGGGATTTAAATTTTCCCAGATTACATCATAAATGTGTTTACGAGATGTTTTCATCTGAATTCTAAAAATGCAAAAGCACTCTCGTATGCAGGGGCGTCGATCCTGGAGGACGGCGAGCGCGGACGGGGGAAGTAGTCTGGTAGGAATGGGGGGTCCCCATGCACCCCCCGAACACATTTTTTTAACTTACTTTTTTGTAACCCTTAGGGTGTCTACTTAATGATTTTTTTTGTTCCCAAGAAAAAATCGTGTCCCATGGGGGTCATTGGCGGCCATCTTGGCAGCCATCTTGGATTTTCAGGGAAAATCATTATCTTCCATAACTTTTGAACTACACAGCATAAAATTATAAATAAAGCATTTCTTCAGGGTAAACGTGACACGAGGAATCGATTGCAATGGTTATTTACGTGATTAAAGCAAGTCTGAAACAAGAAAATCCTAAAAATATGCAAATTTCGGTGTCATTTTCACCGAAAAATACCTAAATAGTTTAACTTTTGAATTACACAACATACAGGGACAAATAAAACAGTAATTCAGAGTTAATATGGCATGAGGAATCGTTTGAGAGAGTTATTTACATGATTAAAGCAAGTTACATACAAGAAAGGTCCAAACATGTGAGGAAAACCAGTGTCGTTTACCCTAGAAATATTCCCAAGTGAATACAATCTCATATCTCCTAAGAGTAAACTAACCTCTTTTTCTTAACAGTCTGGTAGGAATGGGGGGTGGGAGGTCCCATGCACCCTCCTTTTTGTATCCCTTAGGGTGTCTATTTGATTCTTTTTGTCTCCAAGTGAAAATCGTGTCACATGGGGGGTCATTGGCAGCCATCTTGGATTTGCGAGGAAAATCATTAATTTCTATAACTTTCTATAAGTTTCCAACATACAAGGACAAATAAATAATTTCTCCAGGGTAAATTTGGCATGAGGAATCGATTGACATTGTTATTTACATAATTAAAACAATTATGATACATGAAAAATCCAAACATGCGAATAAAAAAACAGTGTTGTTTGCTCTGCCCAAATAGTCCATATACATACATGACAATTATATACCTCATATGATTGACTAACCACTAAAGTCTAGGAATGGGGGATCCTCATGCACCCTAAATTTTTGTATCCCTTCAAGGTGTCTATTAGATGATGATTTTTTTTTGTTTCCAAGTAATAATCGTGTCGGAGGGGGGGGGTCATTGGCGGCCATTTTTGATTTGAGAGGAAAATCAGTAAATTCTGTAACTTCAGGGTAACTGTGTCATGAGGAATCGATTGAGATGGTTATTTTTATGATTAAAGCAAGTTTGATACAAAAAGTCCAAAATACGAAAAATTTGGTGTCATTTACACCGTAGAGTACCCAAAATCCGTATACATACATGACAAACTACTTCACAAAAGTGACTTGGCACTTTGTCTTTAGATCATAGCTCAAATATGGTGTTTTGTTTATAAAAAAATATGCAACATGCAACTCCAAGCATTTTGACGCCTCACTTGTTGAAATCAAATGAAAAATGTAAGCACGATGGCAATTGATATGCAGATACCCCTAAAAAAGCAGATCGAAAGAGGTCAACATACACATTTTGACCACATGTGAAAGTGACTAATCGACAAAATTCAAACCTAAAATGTAATTGAACACTTTTTGAGTGCATCTTCTATTTCATATAATTTTGTATTTGAAGAGTTTGAGTAAGTGTATTTTCATAAAGGAAATCACTGTACCAAAATGCTCTGTCGGTTTCACCAATTTAGGTGTCATATTGTTATCATTAAACTTATTTAAGATTAAGTTAAAAATGGTTCATTCAAACGTATTTGTTTAAAGCCTTCCTGTCTGAAAATAAACATATGAAAATCACTTGGCAGTCAGAAATCCACTCTCTCTCTATGACTTTAATTTGCCTAACATATTCTTAATTCTCATCCTATGCAATTATACAAACCACAGATTCGGTAAGCGATAATATGTTAGCTTTGGGTTTTACACTTCTGGTAATTTACAGTCATCATCAAAACGATCATTGTAATCAATGCCTGGCTCCTCCTCTTCATCCTCCTCCGTCTACGGAGTAACTTTCTGAAGCAAGTCAATGAGGGAAGTGGGAAGGATAGGGCCACTTGACCACACCGGATCCATGATACCGAAGGCTGTCTTATGCCACCTTTGTCCAGGATTAAAGCGGTAGCGCACCAGAAGATTGGCTAGTCAGATCGCTTGAAGATAGCAAAGTGGTACCCATGGTTCACACATTGAAAGTGTGAAATAAAGTTGCCTCTGCCAGGTGGGAGCAAGGAGAAATCCACCTTGGATTTGGTCATCAGTTGCTCGCACTCTCCCACCATCTGTTTCAGCATGATGCTGCGAACGCCATTATGATAGACTTCTCCCGGACCTCGCTATACATTTTAGGCATGTGAATGCTTCAATGTCATCTGTCACCTCTGGCTCCACAGACCACCCATCACCAAGAATTGTGAGGAAAAAACACTCAACTTGGCATATTGTAAAGTCATATTCTAATATTCTAGTAGTGTTTATTATGATATAATACTGAGCAACTTATTAGATTTCAGTAAAATACTTCTGAAATCACGAAATCAAACAACTCTCACCTGAATGCTGTGGTATATGGGGTGGCTTTTGTTGATTCTTTAGGGGTCCAACTTTTCCCAACCCATTAAGGCACTTTAATTGTTACATCTTCCCCGGTAGTCCAGGTATTTTGGTATACGATGAGCTCCCGTTGATTATATATAAATGCAAGTTAATTGGCATTGACAACCTGGCAATACGTGACAGTCCGTTTATTAAGAAATATACTACATTGTAGAATGGATTAAGCAAGGACCAAGGGGATCAAGGAAATGTGTGTCTGGATCCCTCACCAAAGCTACCTTGTACCTAAGTTTAGCAGCGCACTTGAGGTAGAGCACGACCCTGGTGTCCGTCTTCTTATACTGGTTAGACAGTCACTCATGGATATCGCGCCATTGTCTCCTGGAACATGACATTGTGTAAACAAAAGGAATGTAACAGAAATCACATTCTCTGAAGCTTAAGTGATTCCTGTTACATTGTTTTTGTTCACCTAATTATTCATCCCAGGAGACAATAAGCTCTATCCATGAGCTGCCGTCTAACCAGGAGAAGGACACCAGGGTAGCGCTCTACTTCGAGTATTCCGCTATTAAGCTTGGGTACAAAGCAGCTGTGGTAAGGACACCAGACACAGACATTTTCTGGATCTTCTTGCACCATGCTCACTCCGTCACCCTCACTATCCTCCTTGATAAATGGACTGTCGAGCATTGCCAGATTGTGAATGTCGTTGAACTGACATACTGAATCAAAGGGAGCGGGCTACTGTACCACAATACTTGGACGACATGTGTTTACAGGGGAAGATGTAACAAGTGCCTTCAAGAGTAGGGGCGAAGTCGGACCCCTAAAGAATCTACAAAGCCACCCCATGTACCATACAGCATTCAGGAGAGAGTAGTATGACATTATAATCTCTGCAATATTTTACTGAAATGTGGTAAATTGTTCAATATTACATTATAATGAACACTGCAGAAATCTTACAACATGACTTTGAAATGTGCCAATGTTTTTTGTATCCCACTTAAACCTTGGAGATGGGTGGTCTGTAGAGCCAATAAGAGGTGACAGAAGACATTGGAGCATTCACATGCCTAATGTATGACCACAAGAGGTGGAGAAGTCTATTTACAGCAGCATCATCCAAAGCAGATGATGGGAGAGGGCGAACAAATGACTACAAACTCCAATGTGGATTTCTTCATGCTCATATACACCTTGCAGTGACAACCTTATCCCACACATTAAATGTGTGACCCATCGCCTTGCCATCTTAAAGAGAGCTGACCAACCAATCTTCTGGTGCTCTGTATATGACTCCTTTGATTCTTGACAAGGATGGCAGAAGGTAGCCTTTGTTATGATGGAGCCAGTGTGGTCAAGTGGCCCTATCTTTCCGACTTCCCTCATTGACTTGCTTCAGAAAATTACTGAGGAAATGAAGGAGGATGAAGAAGAGGACCCAGACATTGATTACAATGATCGTTTTGATGATGACTACCGGTATAGAAATTAAAGAAGTGTGAAATGAAAACCTGACATATTGCATAACCGCTTCTGTGGTTTGTACAGTTACACAGGGTGAGCATTCAGAATATTTCTTAAGAAAAGTGAAGTCATATTGTGTTACTTTATATTTTTTCAATATACGTTAATTCCATACTTCATGAAAAGCATATACACATGTCACAAACGTTGAAATATATAGATGATGACTGGCGGCGGAGGGAACATACCCAATGTTCCACCCGAAGGGTTTGAAATGCTATTGAGGGAGGTTATAAGTGCGCTGCGGTCCTAGGCCTTAATTCTGTCATTTGTCACGTGGAAATGTTTTCCCATGGGAGAACATTACAAGAATGTTCGCCCATGGGCCAACATAACGAATGTACTTCCATCACGTGACTGTGTTCAGCCAATCACTAATCGGTATGTGACTAACCCTTTCAAAATATCATTATGTCTTTTGATAATAGCTTGAATATTGCGTCTTATATCAGACAACTTTTAACAGAATTCGAAAGGAAACTTAATTCCAATCAATGTGAACTTGAATTGAATACATGCAGGATGTAAGCACAAAAGCGATTCACATGCAAATATTTCTAAATTAAAGTAGCAGCAATCCACATTGATATACAGTCCCTATTCACAGGCTAGATTTCCGGCTGTCAAATGAAATGTTTCTCTTTTTGTTTTCGGACAATAAACTTTAAACAAATACATTTGAATGAACTGCTTTTTTAACTTGAGAATAAATGAAACCATTTTGGCATCTAAATTTTTTTAATCGGCTCGACATTTTGACACAGTGATTGTTTCCTTGAATATATCCCAACTCAAACTCGTTTTAAATATAAAATGAAACGAAATTGAACGTGCACAAAGAGTGTTAAATTTCAGTTCAAGTTTTATCTTTGTCAATTAGTCACTTTTAAGTGTTGTGATCAACATTATTCTCATGTGTCACCTCTTTTTAAGGGTATTTGCATATGAATTACCACAGTGCTTACATTATTATTCTATTTCACCAAGTGAGGGGTGACAATGCTTGAAATTAATTTTCTCTTCAGATTCTATTTAATGTTTTTGATACAAAACAAAAAAGGCCTATTTGGGCAATGATCTAAAGACAGAGTTGTTGGTCACTTTTGTGAGGTATGCAATTTGTCATGTATGTAGCATGAAATATTTGGGCCATTTCCAGAGTAACAGCACTTAATTTTTCAGTTTTGGGACATTTCTTGTGTCAAATTTGCTTTCATTATGTAAATGACAATCTCAATTGATTCCTCATGCTGTGTTTCGTCTGAAGAAATGTTTTATTTGTCCCTGTATGTTGTGTATAGTTCAAAAGTTGAACTATTTGGGTACTTTTCAGTGTAACCGATACAGAATTTATTATATTTGGGACTTTTCTTGTATCGAGCATTTTTTAATCATGTAAATAACCATCTCAATCGATTTCTCATGTCACATATACCCTGAAAAAATGTTTTATTTTTCCTTGCATGTTGGAAACTTCAAAAGTTATAGAAACTAATGATTTTCCTCGCAAATCCAAGATGGCTGCCAATGACCCCCATGTGACACGATTTTCACTTGGAGACAAAAAAAATCAAATAGACACCCTAAGGGATACAAAAATGAGGGTGCACGGGACCCCCCCCCCCTTTCCTACCAGACTGTTAAGAAAAAGAGGTAAGTTTACTCTTAGGAGGTATGAGATTGTCATGTATATATGTATATAATAGACTACTTGGGAATATTTCTAGAGTAAACAACACTGGTTTTCCTCGCATGTTTGGACTTTTCTTGTATGTAGCTTGCTTTAATCATGTAAATAACTCTCTCAAACGATTCCTCATGCCGTATTAACTCTGAATTACTGTTTTATTTGTCCCTGTATGTTGTGTAATTCGAAAGTTAAACTAATTGGGTAGTTTTCGGTGAAAATGACACCGAAATTTGCATGTTTTTTAGGCTTTTCTTGTTTCAGACTTGCTTTAATCATGTAAATAACCATTGCAATCGATTCCTCGTGTCATGTTTACCCTGCAGAAATGCTTTATTTATAATTATATGCTGTGTAGTTCAAAAGTTATGGAAGATAATGATTTTCCCTGAAAATCCAAGATGGCTGCCAAGATGGCCGCCAATGACCCCCATGGGACACGATTTTTTTCTTGGGAACAAAAAAATTCATTAACTAGACACCCTAAGGGTTACAAAAAAGTAAGTTAAAAAAATGTGTTCGGGGGTGCATGGGGACCCCCCCCCCCCCCATTCCTACCAGACTAAAGAGGGGAGGGGCAAACATATCATTTATGATCCCTAATGATTCCCGAAATGAGGAAAATTTTCTTGCGTTTTTTGATAGAAAACTGGAAACGCCTTCTCCTATAGCTCGCCCGTCCCCTCACCCCCGCCCCTTTGCATACCAGTAGACTGTGGTTACACTTTGAACATAGACAGTTTTCCAAATATGCCACAAAATGTGTGCACCAAAACGTTTAAATGAAATCAGAAAATACAGAATCCCCCTCGTGTAGGAAGGGGGAATAGGGAATAGGGCTTATCCCCTCCCACTTTCTCTGATTGACAAATTTCCAGATATTGCAATAAAAGTGTGCACCAGATTGTTGAATTTCAGTTCTAAAACTGAAAAAAAAGCTCCCTCGAATATGGGAGACGTATCTTGCCACCCTCCCATTGCTAAGTCCCCTCAATAGACTTAGTATACTTTGGGAAATGACAATTTCCGAATTTTCCACAAAAAGTGTGCTTCAGATCGCTGTATTTCAATTCTAATAACGCAAAAGCTCCGTCTTGTGTTCCCCCTCCCACACCCTCCCTCTAAGCTCAACCTCACTAGACTCTGTACATAATTATAACACAAAGATGGTGCACACTCGGAATAGGAGCTAAATACCATGATTTTAACACTTCCCTGAAAAAAAGCCCTATTTATTTCTATTTATTGCACCAAAAGTTTGCACCAGATCGCTGAATATCAGGTCTGAAAATGCAAAATCACCTTCGTGTGGGAGGAGAAATGCCCCTTATCTACACCCTCGTGTGCTTGCTTTTTCTGTTTGAATTGCTTAACAGACAGTGTTCATGATAATTATTCATCGTAAAAATTAATACAATGAGTTTATTCAAATAATACCATTTTATAGGCAAATTGTTTATTGTAATCTGCATCAAATATTCTGCTACCTTAAACAAGTGGGACTGTTTCAAGTCAATAAAGCACCCAAACATGCATAAAATTGCACAATTATTTACAACATCAAAATGCAGAAAATCCTCCCCCCCCCCCCCCCGCCGCTCGCTCCGCTCGCTCGGGCTCAGTCGCGTTCATGACATTCAGTGGAAGAATTGATACAAGAATCTTATTCAAATGATACCATTTAAGGCAAATTGTTCAATAATAATCGACATCAAAATATTCTGCTTACCATAATCAAGTAGGACTGTTTCAAGTCGAAAAACACGTAAAAACATGCATCAAATTGCAACATTTAAAACATAAAAATGCAAAAAGTTCTCACCGTGGGAGGGGGATCATCACCCTCCCCCCCCCCCCCCCTCACTCGCTCCGCTCGCTCGGGTCCACCCGTTCATGACATTTAAGTGTAAGAATTAATACAAGAAGTTTATTCAAATGATACCATTCTATAGCCAAATCGTTTTATATCAATCGACAGCACAATATAATGCTACCTTAAACAAGTGGGACTGTTTCAAGTCGGCAAAACGCGCAAAAACATGCATCGAATTGCACCATGTACAACATCAAAATGCAAAAAGTTCTCACCGTGGGAGGGGGAACACCCTCTCCCACATCCTCGCCCCCCCCCCCCCCCCCCCCCCCCCGCCCCCTCCGCTCACTCGGGTTCGGTCGCGTTCGTGATATTCAGTGTAAGAATTGATACAAGAAGTTTATTTAAACAAGACCATTTTATATCCAAATTGTTTAATAATAATCGACATCGAAATATATTGCTACCTTAAACAAGTGGGACTGTTTCAAGTCGACAAAATGCGCAAAATCATGCGTCAAATTGCACCATGTACAACATCAAAATGCAAAAAAAAAAGTTCTCACCGTGGGAGGGACACCCCCCTCCCACACACTCCCCCTCGCTCGCTCCGTTTGCTCGGGCTCGGTCGCGCTCATGACATTCAGTGGAAGAATTGACACAAGAAGTTTATTTAAATGATACCATTTAAGGCAAATTGTTCAATGATAATCTACATCGAAAATATTCTACTACCTTTAACAAGTGGGACTGTTTCAAGTCGATAAAACACGCAAAAATCTACATCAAATTGCACCATTTATAACATCAAAATGCAAAAAGTTCTCACCATGGGAGGGGAACATCCCCTCCCACAATTCCCCCCCCCCTCCCTCCCTCCCTTGCTCGCTCCGCTCGCTCGGATTCGGTCCCGTTCATGATATTAAGTGTAAGAGTAAATACTAGAAGTTTATTCAAATGATACCATTTTATAGCCAAATTGTTTTTGAATAATCGACATTAAAATATATTGCTACCAGGCGCGCCGGAAGCAGTTTTGGATGGGGGGGGGGGGCAAATATTGGAGGGGGCTCACGATAGACCATACATAAATTTATGTTACACAATATACACATACACACATACACACACACACACACATATATATATATATGTGTGTGTGTGTGTGTACAGTGGCGTACCGTGGGTCGAGACATGGGGGGGGGGGGCACCTTGTGGAAAAGTAATTTTGAGGGTGTGTATGCTTGTGCGTGTGTGTGCGTGCGCTGTCAGTCCGCCAACGTAATGGGACTACAATACATTACGGAATGTGATACATTCAACAACGCAGTCATTGAGCAACATTGGAAGTTTTCCTTACATGGATTATGGAATGACGGTGTGAAACGACAAATTACTGCATAGCAATAAAATGCGAGCGAGCGGAGCGAGCGAGCTTGAAAATTTTGACATTTTACAGTCCCCAAACTGCCGATGGTAGCTTTATCTTTCGCTTTGGAAATTAAGGGGGAGGGGGGTGGCGCACCGGGCGCAACTGCTGGCAATTACTGGCAGCAACATTAGGAGAATGGCATAACGATTCAATGCGAGCAAGCGAAGCGAGCGAGCTTGAAAATGTTGACATTTTACAGTCCAAAAACTGCCGTTTGTAGCTATGTTTTTTGTTTGGATATTAAGGGGGAGGCGCATCGGCCTCAACTGCTGGCAATTACAGGCAGCAACGTTAGGAGAATGGCATAACGATTAAATGCGAGCGAGCAAAGCGAGCGAGCTTGAAAATTTTGACAATAATTACAGTCCCCAAACTGCCGTTTGTAGCTATATTTTTTTTTTCGCTCTGGAAATTAAGGGGGGGGCGGCCCAGGCGCAACTGCTGGCAATTACTGGCTGTAACATTCTCTTTTACAATGGCATAACGATTAAATGCGAGCGAGCTAGAAAATTTTGACATTTTACAGTATAAAAACTGCCGTTTGTAGCTATACTTTTTTTCGCTTTGGATATTAAGGGGGGACGCACCGTGCGCAACTGCTGGCAATTACTGGCAGCAACATCAGGAGAATGGCATAGCGATTGAATGCGAGCGAGCGCAGCGAGCGAGCTTGAAAATTTTTACATTCTACAGTCCAAAAACTGCCGTTTGTAGCTATATTTTTTCGCTTTGGAAATTAAGAAGGGGGGGGGGCGTTGCGGGCGGGGGTTAAAACTATTTTCCCGGAGCGCTACCTCCTCAGGTGTCACGTTAGTAACAACTAGCGGTGGAAGTGGAAGTGGGAGTACGGAAGATTTTTTTCTTTCTCAAGGGGAGGGGGGGGCACACGTATAAAAATTACAAAACAAAGAAGAAGTTTTAAAAACTTGTTTCAAAAGGAGGGTTGGCATGGGCCAGTTGTGAACGCCTCTGAATCCGCCAGTGCTTAAAGCTAACATTTTGATATTTACACGATTCTCCCTAGCCAAAAGCCTCTAAAATCTGCAACGGTAACCGTTGAATGCGTTCAGATAATCTGCTCACACGCAACGAAAAACGAATGTCTAAACATTTTACTAGTCTTAGCTAATAAATTTCCCTATTTGTATTGTAGGCCTATATATATATATATATATATTTATTTATTTATTTCATTTTATCTATTTTTATCTATCTATTTATTTATCATATATTTGTTTATTTTATTTTATTTATTTTTATCTATTTATTTTTTTTTTTGGGGTGGGGGGGTGGGGGGGGGGGCAAAAACACGTTTTGCCCCCCACCTTTTTGGATTGGGGGGGCGGCCGCCGCCCCCCCCCCCCCCCCCCCCCCCACACTTCCGGCGCCTATGATTGCTCCCTTAAACAAGTGGGACTGTTTCAAGTCGACAAAACGCGCAAAACATGCATCAAATTGCACCATGTACAACATCAAAATGTAAAAAGTTATCACCGTAGGAGGGAGCACACTCCTCCCACATCCTCCCCCTCCATCCCCCCTCCCCCTCGCTCGCTCCGCTCGCTCGGGCTCGGTCGCGTTCATGATATTCAGTGATAGAATTAATACAAGAAGTTTATGAAGATAATACCATTTTATACCGAAATTGTATAATAATCATTGACATCAAAATATATTGCTACCTTAAACAAGTGAAACTGTTTCAAGTCGACAAAAACGCGCAAAACCATGCTCAAATTGCATCATGTACAACATCAAAATGCAAAAAGTTCTCACTGTGGGAGGGGGAACCCCCCCCCCCTTCCACACCCTCCCCCCCTCGCTCGCTTCGCTTCCTTGCATCTAACCGCTCCCCCTAAGATCAAATCCTGGCTACGGCGGTGATAGGCCCCACTATTTAGTAGGCCTTCACAGTGATGTCGCACAGGCGGAGCAAGAGCTGAAATACCACGATGTAGTCGTTCAATTATCTATGAACATTTCTTTTCTTTCTTGTTTTTTGATAGGAAAAAGATCCCAAATTTCACCAAAAGTGTGCACCAAATCGCTGAATTTCAGATCTGAAAATGCAAAATCTTCCTCGTGTGGGAGGGGGGATACCCCCTTCCCACACCCTCCCGCCGCTAGGTCCGCTCCGCTCCCTCGCACAGATATTCCAACTCCAAGTCCCTCCCCCACCCACCATCATTAAAACGGAACGATGCCCCTGGGATGATTGCTTTATTGACTTAAACAAAGAAAATTGAAGAATACAATTAATAGCTATCGGAAAATATCTCCTACGTTATTACATACAAAGAAATGGATATCCATATTACCATTTTATTGAATTAATTTGGGCATTATTCAGGGCTGCGCTACGTTTTTGAAAGGGGGGGGGGGGTGTCAAAATTGCCTGTCATTCAAGAAGAATGAACATCAAAAGACAAGACAAACAACAACAAAAAAGTCTTCATACTTTTGAGGTCTGATATTCCGCCGAAAATCGGCTGACAAGCAAAAAAAAAAAACCAAACAAACAAAAACAAGAACAAAAAGTCTTCATATTTTTTGCTGCCACTTAAGTCCCTCCCACTTTGCATGCAAAAGAGTGGGACATTCGATCCCTGTAAAGTGTGTGTGTGTGGGGGGGGGGAACCAAGCTTCTATCTCCCCCCCCCCCCCCCCCCCCCCCCAAGGGCTGCGCTGGTACGGTTATGGGTTTGTGATCGTGGTGATGGTGACTATCGCCGATCATCCCCCCGCTCCTCAGTACGGATTTACGACGTTTTCCAAAACAACTCATCATTCCGGCAAATGGCGTCAGCCAGGTTAGTTTTTTTGTAGACTCTTTCGATATATTGCAAGCAAATATGAAATGGTGCAAGACGGGTTCAAAAATCCTTACCAGAACTATGATTTCACTTTAATTCTACAACTTTTGGCATTAGTGAGTCAAACAATATACCCACATAGCAGACTGACGTCGAAAAGACGTCTTAATTTGGTCGCCAACTGGTCAAACTGGTCGCACGTCATATAATTACCAGAAAATTATGTGATTTTATAATACGTCTTTTTGAAACGTATTTATCACGTCATGTTATATAAGGACCTCCTAACGAAAGTTTACGTCAGTTTTACGACATATTTTTACCTGATGTTAGTGACGTATTAATGACGCAGAATTTACATCAATTTTGCAATGTATTTTTCACGTCATATTCAAGACGTATTAATGACATAATATCTATGTTGCTTTGCGACGTATTTATCATTTCACGTAAAGGAGGTATTAATGACGTCAAATTTACTTTGTTTTGTGACGAATTCCTGACGTCATATGAGCGACGTATTAATAACGCGAAATCTATGTTAGTTTTGCGACGTATTCATGACGTTATATAAGCGACGTACAGAAGACGTAAGAATTTAGGTCAGTTTTGCAAGTATTCTTCACGTCATATTAACGACGTATAACTGCCGTAAAATTTATGTCGCTTTGCAACGTATTTATGATGTTATATTAGCGACTAATTGATAAGGTAAAGTTTACGTCAGTCTTGCGACGTACTTATGACATTATAATTAACGTATTAGACGTAAAATTTACGTCAATTCAGGACATATTTATGACGTCATATTAACACCGAATAAATGACGTCAAATTTACGTTGCTTTTTGAGGTGTTTATCACGTCATCCTAGCGACGTATTTCCTGATACTAGACACGTCAGAATGACGTCAATTTGACGTCATTATAGCCGTCTTTTCGGCATAAATAATCCCAGAAGATCGACGCCATTTAGACGTCTCATAAGGTGACGTCAAAAAATCGTGTTTCTGCTCAAATGGAAGACATCTAAAAGACGTCATATTTGTGACGTCTTCTGACGTCTTGGTGCTCATACAATGACTCCATTAAGACGTGTAACTTACTAATTTTAAGACAAGATCTGACGTTAAAATAAACGTCTTTTTGACGAAAATAAACGAACAAAAATGGACGTCATACAGATGTTTTAAACTGACGTGAAATATGTCGTATTTTTGCTCATGTAGAAGTAGTCCAAAAGACGTCATATTTGGTGTCATATAGAGAATTCTTGATGACGTGTAAATTACCATTTTAATAGACAATATGTCACGTCAGAAAAGCGTCATTTACACGTCGTTTGCACGTCAATTCATGCCTTTTTAACGTATATTTGTATAAAACAAAAAGACGTCTAAAAGACGCCTTTTTGACGAAAATAAACAAATAAAATGGACGTGATTTTCATGTCATTTTTTAAGTTGTGACCGCTGGGGTAAGTAGTATCTCATTACAAGATGTAATAAAGCTGTAATTATTTACTCATGGTACAACCATGTTCGAACCTAACCTACCCTACTCCTAATGTCCAAAATCCTGTATCTACGTCTACCACCTATTCCTATATTTGCAACACTGTTGTGTCACATTTATATATATATATATATATATATATATACGGGCAAAAAGTTGCAATGCTTTATGACATGATTACTAAACTAGTTCACAATTGAAATAGAAAATAAGTGTTCATAGCAAAAGTTGAAAGTTTGAGGAACGCAACAAAAGAGTGTAAAATTTCTTACAATTTTATAATTATGACCAGAAAGTTTACTTTTTCAGATGTGAACAACGACCAGCTCTGACCTCACTTTCATTTTCTTTCAGAATAAATCGTGATTATTATTTTTTTTTTAGCATGCACAAGACTTTTGCAAGTAACGGTATGCTGCACACCTACCACACCCAAAACACACAAGCACATAAACACACAAACACACAAGCACATAAACACACAACACCCACACGAATACACACACACATAGACACATAGACGCATAGACACACACACCAAGTGCATGGAAGGTGCAATCATTGCGCTGTCAGGCGCCCGTCGAGTTATCGGTACAAAGAAAATACAAAAACAAAAAACAAAAAAAACATCTGCAACATTGCTCATGTAAGATTCCGTACTTTTGTCCAGGCTTGGTTTGGAGCTAGAACACTATATATGGCTAAAATATCATCATTCAGACGTGCAATGATATATTAAGTCAGTTTCCTATGAATGCGTCTTATAAAACTCGTCAGTAGCGTTTGTAACTCTGATGTGATGCTCGATGTTCCATCTTAATGAAAAAATCTTGAATTTGGTTAATATCAGGTAAAGTAGCTGTCTTTTGTTTATTTACCATTAGGGCCCATAAATGAAGTTGTCTTTCACCAAATGACAACACATAATAAAACGATCTTTTCACATCGCTTCAGCAAATGTGTGTAGGCCTATTCTATATCCATTTTCTCATCACTTTCTAAAAGTATACACTATTCTTTTGTGTGTGTTTATACGATATTGCACGACTTCGAAACAAGAAATCATAAATGACTTCCTTGAGTGTGAAGGGCTTTTTACACTTGCAAATTTTTGCTTAGTCCCGTACCAACGGTGGGGCTAAGGGGGGGGGGGCCTTAGCCCCACCGTTGGTACCGGACTTTCCTTAGCCCACTTTCTGTTTACACTTGTTTTTGCGAAAGTGGGCTAGCCCCACCAATAATCCCGTACTATCTGGCCCTGCAAAATAGCAGGGTTAGCACCGCAGTTGCGGTGCTAACCCCGCAATTGCGGTGCCAAGCAAGCGAGTGTAAACAGCACAAAAAAATAATCCTGGGCTAAGCGACGAAGACGAAGTCCGACCCCCCACTGACCAATCAGAAACGAGGTAATCAAGTGCTGCCGGTGCGTGCGTGTACTTGTACAGTGCACAGCGTAATCATGAATATTCATGTGGTTTGGAAAGTATGGGGCTAAGAAATACGAGTGTAAAAAGGTCAGTTTTCTCCTTAGCCCAGGACAAGAGCTTAGTACGGGATTTATTGGCGAGTGTAAAAAGCTGAAAAAATTGGTAAGGGACTAACGATAGTCCTGGGTCAGAGAAAGTACGGGGTTAAGAAACACAAGTGTAAAAAGGGCTTAAGTCGACGACAAATAGTTTGTTCACATTCAAACTCATGAACCTAACCGGAAATCTGATACCAATAAATGTTAGTTGGAACTTGGCTTCTGATGGTTTCTATATCGATCATGAATTCTCACAAAAAGGGACGAGTATAATAAATGCATGCAATTACCGTGTATGATATTTTTGAAGGGAATCTTAATTTGTAGGAATTAAACACAATGATTATAGCCCCATTATTTTTTTTTTGTAAGATGTTTGAAATATCACGCAGCTAGAAACCAATAACGACATACTCAATTTGCAATTGAGTATGAATGATGGAATCGAAATGAATTTTTTTAACAACATAAAAGAAAATCTATAATTTGGAAAATTTTGGAAATAGAAAAAAGACATCAAAATACTTTTAAAGTTAAAATTTAATATGTTACAGTTGTTAGATCAAGTTTCATAATTATATTGATATGACATGACTTTTTACCACTCTTAATGCTTGTGACTGGTCATAACGACATCATAACGACATCATACGATTCGCTACTGTGTCAATCATGAATATTCAGGAGATTGAATTTGATATGCAAAAACTAGTGAAAATAAGGAAAAAACATTAATAATTACAGTATTTATGCTAGGTTTGAACTTTAAACTGTGTTAGAAATTGTACATTTTTATTCTTATCTTATTCGAACTAATCCAATCTTGTGTTATGGAGACATATTTTCATATCTTATTGAGCTTCTCACAAAATTGTGGGATAGTTTAGTAACCATGTCGTGAACCAATACAACTTTTTTCCCGTTTATTAAGAAACGTGTAGCTAGGAATAGGTGGTAGGCATAGGAATAGGAAAAGGATTAAGGACTTTAGGAGTAGAAAGTTAGATTCGTAAGATTGTACCTGAAGATGCCCACACCTTTGTTAGATCTTGTCATTAACTCGTGATTAAAACGACTTAAAACGGATTAAAACGACGTCAAACTGACGTCTTTTTTCAGTACCAATACACTTAAAAAAAGGTCGTGAATTGAGGTGTACACGACATGTTATGACGTTATTCTGACGTGATATTTTGTCTTTCAAGTAGTAATATAAACGTCATTAAGGTGTCTTTGTACGACCACCTAGACGTCAGACAGACGTCACAAATATAAAGATACGACATTTTGACGTCAGATCTAAGACGTTTAAATGACGTCCATTATTCTTATTTATGTCGCTAAGACGACATATTAGACGTCTAATTCTGACGTCTAAATATGACGTCTTTTTTACGTCTTCCCTTTGAGCAAAATGTCGTCTTTTTGTCGACAGTTTACAACGTCTTTCTGACGACAGCGCTGACGTGACGTTCTGACGTGTCTCTGCTATCAGGGTAAGTAATTCACAAAAGAACTCACTGTCATTGTCAAGGTATAAAGGATATATAGATGATGACTGGCGGGGAGGGAACATACCGAATGTTCCACCCGAAGGGTTTGAAATGCTATTGAGGGAGGTTATGAGTCCCGAGACGAAGTCGAGGGACTTATAGCCTCCCGAAAAGCATTTCGAACCCTGAGGGTGGAACGTTTGGTACATGTTCCCGACAACCAAAGTCATCATCTGTTATATTATATGGGTTACTAGTAGTCAAATCTGCTTTTTCACTTTGTATGGAATAGGCAATATAATTATCCTATCGATTGCGTGAAAAATAATAATAATAAACGTTCAGAGCTACCAAGTCTCACGCATTCTGCGTGAGACTCAAGCATTTAGGGGCCATCTCACGATCTCACGCATGGCACCCGTTTTTCTCACGCATCAGGCGAAGTCTGCAACTTGGGCTTAAAATGATGAGCATAGCTCAAAAGATTATGAGTGATAGTTGCAAATGAAGGTATATTTCCCTTTTGTCTTATAGTCACATAAGTATGCACCTGATCGCACCATTAAGAGCTAAAAATTGAAAAAGCTCCTCACCGTGGGACTCGGGCCACAGGGGGGAAAAACCCCTCCCACACCCTCGCTCGCGCGCATATTCGCGTGCCGAGATGCCGAGTCATGAATATCTCACTCATAAATTTTTTTTTGAACTTGGCATCCCTGCGCTTGCGAAGCTACATCCCATCGTATCGCAAGAATCGCAGTGTGAGGCAGCCTTTGACTGCCGTTACCTGGCGTTATCGCGTTGAAATTTGTCTATCATTCATCGTGTATATAATGCCGTTTCTATTTTTACCTTTTTTTGGGGGGGGGGGGGGGGTTGTTGAGCAAAAGTCGCTATTTTATAAAAGAAATAGCGCACTTGTTCCGTTGTGCGACAACGTAAGTGCAGTGGACGCTCGGTATCTTTAGATGGTGCGCACTGCGTACTCGCCCAGCGGCTCGTTCGCAGAGGCGGCGGCATCTATCTGAAGAAACCTCGCGTTCACTGCACTTAAACTATCGCACTCCGTACCGTGCGCTATTTCTGTATTGTGCGATTTCTTGTTACTGGGCAATTTTCGGTAGATAAAAACGTCAGAATCGTGTTAGTGAGCTCAAATACCTTATGTATAGCCCGGGTGATATAGCCCTTATGTTTAAAGACTACCCTTTCAGTGTGACAATGACAATGACAATGAATTTTATTTCTTAAAACGACCCCTCCCGGGGCATGGAAGAAATACAATGAGTATAAAACACACAATAAAAAAGATTAAATCTTTGGCAGTCACAACACATAAATACATGTAATATAATATCGGCAAGATTTAAAGGACAAGTTCACCTTCATAAACATAAGGATTGAGAGAATGCAACAATATTAGCAGAACACATCAGTGAAAGTTTGAGGAAAATCGGACAATCGATGCAAAAGTTATGAATTGTTCAAATTTTTGTGTTGGAACCGCTGGATGAGGAGACTACTACAGCTTGTGAGTCATATGCGTACAACAGTATAAAGAAAATGTAAAAGAAAATTCAACATCCATTTTCACTTTTTTTTCGCATAATAAAAGAGCATTTGACTTGCCTCTTTCTAAAGGCAGGGGGAATAATATTTCCCATAACATTTGTCAGTAACGAGTCAGGGGTATGTGTACTTTTTTCAAAAGATGGAATTTTGTGAGATTCTCTTTATATTTTCCTTATATTGTTGTACGCATGTGACATCTAAGTTATTCATACACTGCAGTAGTCTTCTCATCCAGCGGTTACTGCACAAACACTTCAAAAATTCATAACTTTTGAACGGATTGTCTGATTTTCCTCAAACTTTCAATGATGTGTTCTACTAATATTGCTACATTATCTCAATCCTTATCTTTATGAAGGTGAACTTGTACACTGTGCCAACTGGCACACCTCACAGTTTTGGCACTACTAAAAAATGATTCTAGTCAAACTTCGACATAATTCCTCTGGGGGTGTTTCACAAAGCTGTTCTTAAAGTTAAGAAGGACTTCAGTGCGACTGGTGATCAGTTCTTGTGTGCTATACTTATCAGAATCTCAATAATTCAGCACAAGAACTGATCACCAGTCGCACTTAAGTCCTTCTTAACTTTAAGAACAGCTTTGTGAAACACCCCCCTGGACAAATTCTTCAACTTTTCAATACTCCTACTACTAGTTGATGAAATTTAATAACGTTAGGACGGCATGAGTAATACCTCTTAATATAATGCCTACGTGATTCACTGAAGAAAGGACAAACCAACAAGTAATGAAATTCATCCCCTTGAACCTGCAAATTACATAAAGTACATAATTGGGGTGCTTGATCAGATAAATATCGACAAGTAGCAATATAGGCAGCTTGTGGTTCTCACAACGAAATTTACACAGTTATTCTATCCACTACATCCAACTTTAATAAATAATTTTCCAAGCCAACCTCCTGTTTAGAAATTCTGTAATTAAAACATAAACGGTTTCTATTAACTTCAGCAATCCAATTTTGCTTATCCATGTTTATTATCATCCAACCTAAGATTCAAAGATGATTTCACCCATTTTAGATTCAATGGGTCATCCTCTAACCATAAATTTGACATACCACACTTATCTAAAACACTTCTAACTTTCTTGATCCACTCTGATTCAACCTCACCACAATCATGTAACTGGCGTAACAATTATAAATAATGTATGAAAGCTTAGACTTTTTTCCTTGACTAATCCTCGCCTAAAAATTTACCAAACGCTTCTCTATTTACTTGTTAAAGAGAACCTGCCAACATTCCCAATTATACACCATACAATTTGCAGTACCACGCTGAAGCCTAAGGATACTTTTTAAAAACTTTTTATGAAACATTTCAATGTAATCCAGCTTACAAAAACCCCAAATCTCACTAGTACAATAAAATTGGAACAACAAGCTGGTCAAAAAGAGCACATTGTATATCTAAGGGTAAGCATAACTTTTTAGCATTACAAATCAAATTATACATAGCCCTCCTAGCTTGATTCACTTGTCTTTTAATAGCCTTATTAAATGATCCATTATAGTTGAACACTGTTCCAAGATAAATATAATCATCCACAACATCAAGCTGACTTTCACCAAAAGAAAAAAACAGGGTATTTACGAACTTTACCTCTCGAAAAAATAACCACTTTAGTCTTACTTGTATCAACTGATAGCTTCCAAAGATCACAATATTGCTGAACAGCAAACAAAGCGGATTGCAATTAATCAGCTGACTCGGCCATGACTATTGTGTCATCAGCATATAATAACACGTAAAAGCGTAGAAAAATTTCCACATCATCATTACTGAGATGTTTCCTTATCTCAGATGTACACATATCAAGACCTTTATAAAGTCTGCTAACAAAATATTCAAAATCATTTAAATACCCTGCAAATAATAAAGGAGATATAGATTTTCGCCTTGCCTCACCCCAATATTACATAAAAAAAGTTTGAGATGCTATGCCCAAGCTTAACGCAAGATTTGGGAGTCTCATACATGTTATAAACAAGACGAATAACGTTTCCATTTAAACCACTTGAAATCAATTTTGACCACAAACAGGACCGGTCAATTAAATCGAAAGCTTTTCTGTAGTCAATAAAGGCACAACAGATTCTTTTTCCCCGTCGTAAATACAGATCAATCAGCCCATGTAACGTAAATATATGATCCAAGGTACTGTAGCTCCCCCTAAACCCAGCTTGCTCATCACCTATTATTCCAGAACAATCTAAATATTCTGTAAGCTTCGCATTAATACAAGCAGTAAACAACCTCGCTAAACAACTAAGAAGGGTGATTCCCCTATATCGTCAGGGTCGTCTAGCGAACCTTTCTTCTTGTACAAAGGTTTAATCATCTCGAAACACCATACTGACAGAACTACACCAGACATCAAAATGATATCAAACATCTTAACTATAAATGAAACCAATTCACTTGGACAATTTTTCAAATATTCATTCAAACTAAAATTCCACAAGCCTTATCATTCCGCAGACTAGTAATGAGTTTCAAAACTTCCTCTTCTGTAAATGCCCTATTGTTTCTTTTACCCGCTCAACGCTAGCGGGCGGCAGCCACTTCCGTTTCTTCAGCGGCCGTGTTGATAATTTTTCACTGTACTACACGTACGTGTACGTGTATCGCTGCGACGTGCCCCCATGCACCAGTACGTATACCACCACGCCGCCACACAAACACACTTGGGAACAGTTTTCGGAATTCTATGCCGAGACTAGTGACATCGTTATCACCGCTGTTGATTTAGATTTGGATCTCAGAAAAGAGATCCAAACCAACTAATTCTACAAGACCACAGCTACTGAACTGTAGAAGATTTGAGTGTATCTAAATTTACACAGGTTCCAAATTTACCTAATTTACCTAATAATAATACTACTACGTACTAGCTAGTCGCTGTGTGTGAATTGGCCTTACCTTTGCTTAGTCCCAAGTGTAATCATGAGGTCAACGCGACTTGTGTTCGTGGGGTTGCTGATATTCACTGTGGTCATTGTGTCCATGTACTTGATGTTGGATCAAACGGGCTTCCCCCAGGAATTCCCAGGGCAAATTAGGATGTCAGAGGTGAGAAAATGCGTTAACAAATTTTCTGATCTTGCCTTTCATATGATTTCACACACAGTCATAAGTCACACACTGCTTTGACCGAAAGATCGGTCTGTAATGTTAGTGTATCTGGTCGTCGGGGATATGTTCCGCTGAGACTGCGTCTGGCTTCACGGCACGGATCCCCTCCTAGAAATCTTACCGTTATACATCTACGGAGGAGAGCGATAACGTCAATAAAATAAAAGACTCCTCCGGACAGACGATCTTTTTGTCTAACTCGTTACACACTGCACTGCACAAGCGTAGCTGTAGCACAATTCACAAACAAGTTAGTTGTAGGACTGATTAGGAGGGTGTTTCACTTAAAATTTAACTTAAGATTGACTGAAAATTATGGTAGAAAATATGTTGTCTGTGCCTTCATTGTTGCTCCTCAACTTTCTAAATAAAAATTAAGATTTTGGAGGCCATTTTTATGTACATGTAGGTCCTAGCCATTGATAATACAAGATAGACCCTATAAATTTTACTAAATAACAATGGAATTATGCACTTGTCAATTGTAGTCCCGACCCTTGGGTACCCGGGGATGGCCGGGACTTGCATCCCGCTTGCAATTTTAGGATGTTACACCACCCGGCCAAGTCCCGGCCAAGTCTCCGACAGGTCGGGCAAAATTTGCACGGAAATCCCCCGCTAAGTCCCTCACAGGCCGGGCAAAATTGAAGTAGAAATCCCCGGCCAATTCCCTGACAGTCGGGGCAATATTTGTGCAGAAATCCCCGGCAAAGTCCCCGACAGGCCAGGCAGTATTTGCATAGAAACATATGGAAAAGTTGCGCGCATCTGCTCCGCACGCCCTGCGCAAACTCATTTAACACGGGAAGTGAACATCGAAATTAGGCCCCAAAAAAAAATGTATTGGCGTAACATGAGATTTTCAAATAGGGTTGGGCGGGCGGATTTTTTTTTTTATTTTTTTTTTTTTTTTGCTACCTGTATTTTACGTGTAAAACTCATATTTAACAAAACCCCATTCGATAGAGAGGGTCTGTTGCATCCAAAGTTTGTTATATCACCGGTTTAAAAGCCGTCACGACATACCGGTCAGAATACGAACGAACAAATTCCTGGGCTAAATCACCCAGCGCCACAGACAAATAAAATCTTAGAACCGGACTTGCCGGTCGCCGACATGCTGTACTGCGCGGCTATTTTCCGACACCAGCTGTTGTTGTTTTTGATAATTCGCAAACCTAGATCGCGCCCTCTCTCGGTAAAAACGATGTATTTCCTTTTTTTTTTCTGAAAAGTTCAGGGTCGGGGGTTTTTTTAGGGTCGGGCAGGTTACGCCAATACAACAATTTTTTTTTTGGCCTTAGCGCTTTTTGATGAATTGACTGTAATTATGCGAAGCAAGTCACTTTTTTCGAAAACCTTCAGGCGGAATTTGAAACTTTAAAATGTTTTGCGTACAATGATGTTAAATTTGCAATTATTCTATGAGAGGAAAGGGTAGACTTTTTGGCATTTAAATATCCATGTTTTCATCTTCCCTATGGAGATTTCACTAAATTTCCCGATTTTGAGGGCTCAATGTACAATCGAAGGCTTGTCAAATTTTACTGGAGTATGGTATAAATTTTCTTCGGGCGGATTCTGAAACTAGAAGATTTTAGCTTGAGATTCAGGTTACAATGGTTCCTACTCGTCAATAGGAAACGGTAGACTTTTTTTGGATCTTTCCAGACACAGTTTTATCAAAAGTTGCGGTTTGCTAAGATATTACAGCGCTGGGTCTGTACGTCCTCTGCACCAAGTGCATATCTTCCTATCCCTGTTTGTGTTAACACCGCAGCGCGCCAGTGCTTGCAGTGCACTGCTTAGTTGCGTGCTGTTGAAATTGCTGAGCAACAATGCCCCGATTCCTCGAGAGGAAACGACATGCCTACTGGAAGGAGCTCATCAAGTTAGATACAGCTGTAGCTTGTATATTTGTTTCGTCGGTATGAATAAGATAGATGTACGAATAACGAAATGCATACATGTACAAACTGTGCAATGTAAAGCACAGTCACTCACTAAGACATACTGTACAACTATCAAAAGTGTATTCTTCATGATTCTTGAAAGCTTGTCTTGGTTGATTGAGTTTTGACATTATAAAATTGTGTAAAGATTACGTCACTCTGTGTCATAAACGGAAAAAGTCACATCCAAAACAACATTGAACAGTTTACTGATCCATAAAGCCTGTTGGTCTTCAACATTATAAATTCATGACGTGCAAAACTGAACTTTTTCAAATTTGTCTGGATGACAAAAAATTTTTTCCCTCAGTTACACCATTGATCTGAAACAATCTGACCATATTTATCACTAGAAAATATACAAACGTACATGTACATGTACCTGTACTGACCTAACATCACTAGAAAATATACAAACGTACATGTGCCTGTACTGACCTAACATCACTAGAAAATATACAAACGCACATGTACCTATATGACCAACTATGTGTGTTGTAACAAAAGTCAGACAGACATCCATTTTAATACCTGGTAAGTCTTTTATAGGAGAGAACCTGTAACTTTGAAAGGTAAATGTTTCAGATGTGACATACTGTTTTGGATGTGATGTGTGTTGATGAAAAACATATAATTCATAGAAAATTTGTATTGTGTTGTTGTTTTAAAGAAAGAAGAGAGAGGAGAAAAAATGGGGCCCAGATACAAAATTTGTATTCAAAATCAAGTACTTTCCTCATTTTCACAGACTGATATGAAGGTAAAAGTGGTGACTTGGAAAATAGTGAAGATTATTCCGTTAAATGTTGGGGGTATTGATCATCAGGTGATACATTGTATGTTATCAGCATATCACCTAATGCTGTGTTTGTCAAAATCTTTAATCTAACGCTATTTTTGGACACTTTTTCTGGACAGTCTGATCTCAAAAGTTTGATTACCAATTCACCTGCAATTTCCATGATCATGTCAAGTGGTTTCTGTACATTCAAACAGTGATCTTTAACCTTGAGGGTAGCTCACCTCAAGGATAAGTTCTATGGGGTGCCAGTCATTTTGTCACAAAATCAACCGTGTGACACTTGTGCCTGATTGTGGAACACTATTTGCCATTGTTTTGCGTGACTATACTTTCTTCTTTTTTAAATTGTTGGGTTTCCCCTAAGAATTTTCCAAAATATTTCTAAAAATGATAGCTATAAATTTTCTCAAAAAGAGCTGGCAGTCAAGTTGAGTATAACAAAATATCAGTAAGCCTGCACAGCATTCTGATGGCCAATAACATGAAAGTAGTACAGTTTACAGAACCGGTATATCCATACAGGCATCGTTTTAACCAGTGTTTCTCTGTCAGTAGAGCTTTAAACTGTGATACTGATAGAATCACAACTTGTTCTTTTCTTCAGGAAAGCATACTGTGAATTTATTTTTGATCTTCTCTTTCCAGCAAGATATTGCCCTCCTTGAGAACAAGGTGGTGGCCTTGGAGACTGATTTGTCCAAGAATCACCAAGTTATAAGCCAGCTGAGGGATGCTGTTCGCTCACTTGCCAAGGGGAAAATGCCCTCCAACCTAGATGACCTCATGAGACCCTTCAACACTGCTCAAGTTGGCATACACCATGTAGGCAGAGGGAGAGGGGCAGAAGCAGGAATGGGCATTGAAGTACAGGGCCCTGGCATGGGCCTGCCTATGGGCAAGATGGATGCCGATGAACACGCCCAGTTTGTTGTTGCAGAAGGCCAGACCCATATCGATAAAGGAGAGTGCAAATTTGGAAACATGCCTAGTGGTAACACCACTGATATTAAGGTGAGACATGCATTTGTGATTGTATCAGGCCAAGTAAATGTAATGGCCAAACCACTGCACAACACTATTGGGGTAGTTTAATTCCAGTCGTTTTTAAGTATGATATAATTATCTAGGCTGTGCAGTGGCGAGGTTCAACAGCTTGAAACAGCTAAAATAAATTTTATGTCTCTGCGACGAAGTGTTGCCAGAGGCATTACAGATTTATGTTTTCAGGTTGTTCGTCCTTCCACCAGTCCTTCTGTCCTTCCATCCGTCCGTCCGTCAGTCCATCCGCAGTCAATTTTGTGGACAACATAACAAAACAAAAAAAACATTTAAGGTACACTGTATCCTGCTGAAACTTGGAATGCATATGTACATGTATGAGTGGGCAAAGTTGTGTCTAGTATCAACTTTTTGGTGCACATGCTCAAGGTCAAAGTTCAAAGGTCAAATGCTCAAAATATCAATGCAATTCTTGAAGGTATTTTCTTGAAACTTAGTGTATACTTATATTACCAAATAAAGATTCTCTAGACAGAGTTTTGGGTCATGAGGTCAAAGGTCAAGTAAAAATGTTGATTTTTTTTTTTACTCCATTTCTCAAAAAAATAGTTATGGGTATCTTCATGAAACTTTAAATAGGCATGTACTGACTGGCAGTAATTATCTAAGGAATTGGGAGTCATGGGTCAAAGGTCAGGGGTCAAAAGCTATTAGGGTATCTCCTCAATATTTCACTTTTCCTTCATATTTATGCAATGCCTGCAGGATTTTTCTTGAAACTTGGTGTATGACTGTATTTTCTTAGAAGTTTTGTCTTTTTTTATTGCCAAAAAGATCAAAGGTCAAAAGATAAAAGGTCAAGTGAATGTGCTAAATTTCACTTTTTCTTCCATATCTCGGAAGTGACTCGAGGTATCATCATGAAAGTTAGTACATACTTGTGCCTGTTCTGCCTGACAGTGATTCTCTTAAGAATTTTTGGGTCATAGGGTCAAAGATCAAGTGTGAAAGGCCACATTTAAATGCTAACAATTTACTTTTTAGCTCTGACACCTGAGCCGAAGGCTCAAGTGAGCTATTGCGATCGCTCTTCATCCGGCGTCCGTCGTGCGTCATCCGTCATCCGTCGTGCGTAAACTTTTTACATTTTCATCTTCTTCTTGACAACCCCAGGACCGATTTTCACCGAACTTGGCAGGTAGCATCCCCAGGGGGATAGGATCTCAATTTGTTCAAATGGGCACCATGGCCCACCTGGGGGCCCCAGGGGGGCTCAAACACCCTAAAATTAAGGAATTTTTAAAAATCTTCTTCTGTAGAACCAGAAGTGATAGAGCTAAGTAGTTAATACTATGAGTTAGTACATTGATGACTGTAGTTTCAAGTTTGTTCATGGGGGAATCAGGGGTGCCCCCTTGGGACCCAGGGGAGGGGGGTGGGGAGGGGTCCTAACGGGGCCTAAATTGTACATTTTCATCTTCACTTTGATATCCCCATGTCTGATTTTCACCGAACTTGGTAGGTAGCATCCCTAGGGGGATAGGATCTCAATTTGTTGAAATGGGCACCATGGCCTACCTGGGGGCCCCCAGGGGGACCAAATCCCCTAAAATTAAGGAATCTTTAAAAATCTTCTAGAACCAGAAGTGATAGGGCTTAGATAATACTATGAGTTAGTACATTGATAACTGTAGTTTCAAGTTTGTTCATGGGATTGGCGGAATCAAGGGTACCCTCCCCCCCCCCCCCCCCCACCTTGGGACCCAGGAGAGGGGATGGAGAGAAGTCCTACACGAACTTTGTAATGGGGCCTGAATTGTACATATGTTCATCTTCTTGAAAACCTCATGATGAATTTTGACCAAACTTAGCAGGTAGCATCCCTAGGGGGATAGAATCTCAATTCCTTCAAATGGGCACCACGTCCCTCTTCAGGGGCCCCTAGGGGGCCCACCCCCTCCCCCCAAATTAAGGAATATTTAAAATCTTCTACTCTAGAACCAGAAATTATTAAGCATAGTTAATACCATGAGTTTGTACATTGATGACTTAGTTCCAAGTTTGTTCATTGCAGATCCAGGGCTGCCTGCCCACCCTGGAGTTGAGGGGGGGGGGGGGGGGGGGGATCCATATGCAGACCCAAGTTTCCAACGTTCTTAGGTAAGAGTGTGCAAGAATGCATAGAAGGTGAAATTGCGATACTCAGGTGAGCGCGTGACCCCCGGGTCTCTTGTTAGTACTGAAATTGCACTTTTTCTCCATACCTTATAACTCAATGCACTGATATAAAACTTATCAAAGAGTCAAAAGTCAAGTGAAAATCCTCAAAACCCCAAATACACATGTACATGCTCTCTTTAGAAAATATAACCATTCATCCAATTAAAGGACAAGTCCACCATACATACGGATTGAGAGAATGCAACAATATTAGTAGAACACATCAGTGGAAGTTTGAGGAAATTTGGACAATCCGTTCAAAAGTTACGAATATTTTAAGTATCTGCGCAGTCACTGCTGGAAGAGAAGACTACTACAGTGTATGATGTCACATGCGTACAACTACATAAGGAAAATAAAAAGAGAATTTCACAAAACTTTACTTTTTGAATAAAGTGCACATTTCTTCGACTTGCTACTGACGTATGTTAAGAGAAATATTATTCCCCCTGCCTTGTGAAAGAGAGAAGTCAAGTGTTCTTTTGTTATGCAAGAAAAATGGAAATATGTTGAATTTTCTTTATTCTTTCTTTATATCGTTGTACTCATGTGACATCACAAGCTATAGTAGTCTTTTCATCCAGCCAGACTGAGTAGAAACTTCAAAAAATCATAATTTTTGAACGGATTGTCCGATTTTGCTCAAACTCTCAGTGATGTGTTCTACTAATATTGCTGCATTCACTCAACCCACATGTTTATGAAGGTGAACTTGTCCTTTAAATTTAGTTCAAAGAAAGTGAGCATTCAACACATTTGTGATAAACGTGTCATTTTGATATCTTGCCAATTGATGTTAATCTGTCGTCAAACATTGTCAAGACATACTGTAGACCTATTAAGACAACGAATGCATTATGGCGGAGGCGTATCAGTCCCCATAGCGGTATTTCTAGTTTTAAACTTCTTTTGATTTGGCAGCAAAAAACAATGTGAGCCAATAAACTAATAATTTTAGAAAGTAATGCATATCTTTAACTTGGCCTTATGATTATGACAGTGAACCAACTAATGAAAGCCATAGCGAGGTCTGTGATGTTCTTCTTTAGTCTGTTATACTGTAAAACATGATATATTCGCGGCATGTATTTTTTGCGAATTGGAGCCGACAGCCTTTTTTGCAGTATGAAATTTTTGCGAACTGCCACTGGCATTCAATGCATAGTGTAGACAAGAACTTTCGCGTGCACTTTAATTTTGTGAATCTTGGCGCTCACGAAATTTGCGAAATTAAAATGCACGCGAACATTCCTTGCTATACAGTACATTGTGTGAGAACAGTGCCCGAAAACGATGGTGAAAAGAACACATGGATATTATGTACCAAAGCACTATGTTTATACAAATGTAGTTTGTCTCACAATTTAGCAAAAGTATGGGGTGAAGATCAATTAAATAATCATACCATTCAATATTATTAATGGTAAGCAGATAATACAGTCCAGTAAGCAGAAAATCTATCACACTGAATATACTGTGCTTATTCAGTACATTGTCAACCAAGTTCTTATCAACACCAGTGCTCTCCCTGCAAACATTGAACTGCTGAATATCATGGCATTCTTTCAATGGAGACCATCATTTTTTTTTTTTTTTAATACTCCGCCAAGGGAGGAGGTTATGTTTTCGTTACCGTTTGTTTGTTTGTCCGTGTGCAAAATAACTAGAAAAGTTGTGAATGGATTTGGATGAAACTTGCAGGAAAGGTTGAGCATGACACAAGGAACAGATGATTAAATTTTGGCAGTAATCCAGAAACTTTATGTTCAAAATTGACATTTAACACCATTTTCAGTTACCTTGTGCACGTTAACGAAAAGTCAATTTTGCGTCACAGTAAATTTTTCTCGCAGAGACTATTAAGTTCTCTCAATTTCCAGATAATGAGCACTGTTGCATAAAAATCCATGCTATAACAGTCAATCAAAAATGCCTAATTTTCTTTTACCCAATTTTTTGGAACGCGCATCGGTTGCTATGTGAGGCTGTATCATAGCAACCAATTGACCGCGGGGCAATATATTTTGGGATTTTCCGTCAGACACAATGGGGAACAATGCGTTGCCATGATCGCATAATTTGAATAAAAATCAGATACTGTGCATTCAGTTAACTCCCTCAGTCTTTGAGCACTTGGCTTGAAATTTGGCACGTGTGACCGCTAACCAATGTGTTTATGTATGTGCAAAGCTAATCTTTTGTCATTGTTGAACAGTGCGTTGCCATGGTAACAGCATTTTTTTCTATAAAAAGCATGCAAAAATACTTTGATTCAGCTTACTCCTTCAGTCTTTTAGCATTAAAGGGACTGTACAGTACTGGTTGAGGTAGGGATTCATGTTTTGAACATTCCTAAGTGAGATAATGAAAAGCCTCTTATGAAATATGAAAGAGCATGTAATTTTAAGAAGGATTCAACGTTTATTTGATGAAAATTGGTTTTCAAATGGCTGAGATATCCAAAAAAGTGCTAATAATAAAAGGCGACATGCCCCAACTTTATTAGTATCTCTTTGTTTCACCTTGTTTTTGGATATCTCAGCCATTTCAAAACCGATTTTCATCGAATAAACTTTTGATACCCCTTAGAACTGCATGCTCTTTGACATCTCATAGAGTGGTTTCTGAATATCTCACAAAACATTAAAAGCTAAATCTTCACCTCGACCAGAACTGTACACACCCTTTAATAGCTTGAAATTTGGCACATGCGACCACTATGGTACATAGATGTGCAAACTCTATCTTTTGCTTTGTTGAACAATGCATTGCCATGGTAATATTTTGAATGTAAAGTCATACAAAAATACTATGGATTCAGCTACATGGTACAGCTATAGTATGTACATGTGCAAATTTATTCCATCATTGTTGAACAATGTGTTGCCATGGTAACAGCAAGTGTATTTTGAATGTAAAATCATACAAAAACACTTTTGATTTAGCTTTAAGAACTCCCTGAATCTTTGAGCAATTGGCATGAAATTTGGCACATGTGGCAGCTATAGTACATACATGTGCAAATTTATTCCATCATTGTTGAACAATTTATTGCCATGGTAACAGCATATTTTGACTGAAAATCATACAAAAATATTGTAGATGCAGTTAACTCTCTGAGTCTTCGAGCATTTTGCTTGAAATTTGGCATGTGTGACTGCTATATTACAAAGATGTGCAAACTTCATCTTTCATCATTGTTGAACAATGTGTTGCCATGGTAATGGTAAATTTTGAATGGAAATCATACAAAAACTTGGATATACGATAAAATAACCTTGTAGCTAACTCTCAGTTTTTGAGCATTTGGCTTCAAATTTGGAACGTAAGATGTACATTCATATTACCTAGATGTGCAAAATGTACGTATTTTACATCTTTGGTGAAAAATAGATCTGTTACCATGGTAACAGCATGTTTTGAATGAAAATCATGCAATAATATTGTGAATTCAGCTATCTCCCTCAGCTTTTGAGCATTTGACTTGAAATTTGGCACATGTGACGGCTATGAGATATGTAGTTGTGCAAACTTCATTTTTTGTTAATGTCAAGCATTGTAATGTCCCTACTCATACTCGGTGGGGACAAAAACCAAATGCACAACAATTTGTTTTTGTGATGGTTGTGGAGGAACAGAAAGTTACCAAAATGTGCCATCAATGTCCTTCACATTTTGGTAAATTTACAAAACATGCCGTAACATGTTACGGCACATTTTGGTAATTTTCCAAAATGTGCCATAACATGTCACAGCACATTTTGGTAACTGCACATTTTGGTAATTTACCAAAATGTGCCCTAACAGGAGTGCCTGTATTTGTGTCGTAGATTCATGTTTATGAAATTTGTGTTATGCTGCCCAGAAAAATGGCTTTAATAGAAAGATTAGAGTTTCTTCCATCAATCTGTTTTCATTCTGTATGAAAATTGCATTTTCGCAGTATTATTTGCCTTTTCTCAAATTCAACTTGTGCACTTGTTTTGCTGTTAAACGTTGTAATCTATTTTTTCCCCATTTTAATCGAGGTTGAGATCGAAGATTTTTTATATCACTGACCTCATTCAGGTGGATCTTTTGTGTATGTATAACAGAAGAATTTGTGGGCCCATCAGCACAGGCTGTATTCATACCTTGTGCTCAATCAATGTTTTGCATTGTTTGATGGCACATGTAGTTGACCGTGGGAAAGGGGATGTACAATAATTGTACCACTTGACTGCTTTCGCACAGGTGGATTACCAACCTGTCCGTTCGTTGTTGACCTGCAAAAAGAATCTTGTGTGGGGGCATTCATGAATGCACTAGGAGAATAACTGATGGAATGGGTTAACAGAAAAGTTTTTGGGACGTTACAGTAATGTCAAGGTAATTGCCCTCGGCAGCTTAGGGAAGCATTTTAAGTTACCTCTCCAACATCCAGACAACCTTCAACATGGAGCAGCCTAACAAGCAGGATAAAAAAAAAATTGTTCAGATGTTGTTTGGGAACTCTGGTTTAAAAAGCTCTATTATGACAGGGCAGTTACTTCTTTTGGAGATTCCATACTTGCTCAAAGTAAATGTAGCGTTAATCTCTTTACTGCCAAGTATGAGTACTAACACTTGTTTGATTCTTTGCTCATACATCACAGATGCTGGAAGTGTATGACAAGCTGCGGTTTGATAACCCTAGCGGAGGAGTATGGAAACAAGGCTTTGACATTTCCTATGATGTCAACCAGTGGAGAGATGAAACTCTTAGAATATTTGTAGTGCCTCACTCTCACAATGATCCAGGTATATACAAAATATCTATTTTGAAGCTCAATTCATTCTGAGAACATTTTGTTTTGTTGTTTAATATTGTCCTCTAACATGCCTATTTTATAATTAAAATTCATCACTCCTTTCTTCAGGAGTAAGTTACTGTATGTAGTCAATAATACCTATACAAGACAAAAGACCACACAGCATTTAAAAACGGTTGATATTCTGAGTCCATTTTAAGTCTTCTGTGACAAATCATTATTCTGAACACCGTTTTAACTCTATTGTAACTTCTGTCGTATCTGTGTTTTATCTTGCACTTTCTTTACCTGTACAAACCATTGTCTTAGGTTATGTAACTTATGTAATTTCTGGCGCAAACCTATACATTACATGGTATTTTGGAAATCACTTATACTGTTGTAACTCTTTCCCCACGTGCAAATTTATGCTTTTGAGATAAAACATGGTGGAAGGTGTTTTAACCCCAGTGTTGTAACTTTTTGTTTTAACATCTTTTTGATAGTTTAATAGTTAATCAAATCGATCACCCCATTGCGGTATGCAAGTTCATAATAAAAAACAGTATAAAAAATATGAAAACAGCATATGTACAGGATGGCAAAAGCTAGAGCAGTTTGACAAAATGTAAATTCATTCACAATACAAAATTTGGTAGTGGTAAACTTACAAGTACAGTCCTCACCGCTTAATCGGGAGGGGTCGGAAGACAAGTTTTTATTCCATTTAAGGACGTTCCTCAGTTATGTTTGTGCGCATCCTAGCTGCGCAGGTTTGTCAGTGACGTAACAAAGAGCGTAGAAGCGCACGCACGAGTGATGAGCTGAGCTAGCTGAGCTGAGCGGCTGCTATACAATGTAGTACTAGTAGATCGAGCTAGAGTGTAGTACTGTACGTACGGATACCCGACAGCTCCCCACCGCGGCCGCGTTGGGAGGCCTCGCTCGGCTCGCGTGCCGACTGTACACGTTACAATCTGTACGTACTACGCAAAGTTCAGCGGTCCGAGCCTGCATATATCGTCGGTTGAGAATGATAAGGGCGTTAAGTGACCACAAAACCCATAGTGTTCGAGAAGACTTAAAGCCCTTCTGATTCTCAACGATATGGTCATGGTAGCACAACAATGATCGACGGAATCGGGAAGCTTGGACGTGGAACTGAGCTGTTTCCATTTTCAATCCATAGATTGTTTTGTGACATGCAGTTCATTATCTGTTCATCAATATGGTCAAGTCGAGTGCTAAGGTACCTAGGGCCTATAGGCCTATAGGCCCTAGTCGGGGACTACTACTAGTCTACTAGACTAGGTGTTAAAAACAACAACAACAACAAACATATGACACACATTTCATCTTAAGGTTTAACAACTAAAGCAATCTGAGAATCTCTGTTTAAATCAAAACTTGTCATTACTAAAACAAAATATTATTTTGTAATTTTTGGTTACAAAATACATGTACAGGGTCACGAAAGTATTACCAAACATGACTGTATTTATTACTTTCACCATTCAGATATTAATTTTTGATTACCAAATTTAGTGTAACAAAAGGAGAATGAAAAAAATATTTTTTTCCGGGGGGGGGGGGGGGGAACCTCAAGGTACATCTCCGTAGTTTACAACACGCACTTTACCAACCACTGCAACAACCAACAAATGCAATCTACAATCAACGCCATTATGTTTTGTTTTTTTTTTCCTTTGGAGGACCGTCAGACTAATGCCAAAACTCTCACTTCATTATATTTATTCTTCTTCCTCCAGTATCCTTTCTGCACATAGTTAGAGCAAGCAAAGCAAGCAAACAAACAAACAAACAAACAAACAAGCATGTCAATGTGGAGTTTTCCACGCTTGCGTCCACGTGATATCATTATGGCTGTGCAAGGAAAATAATAACAAAAACGCACATGTACCTTCCTTTTTCAATATTTTTTCACCCTGTCACTGCAATTGTTACAAGTTTTTGTTTTTAGGGGGTTTTTTTGGAAAAAATCAAACATAGGGTTTTGAATGAGCCGCATGAGATTCATGCATCCTATCAGGGTATCCCTGCATTGGTTCCTGACCCAGATTTGGGGGTCTTATGATGATTTCAGTCGCAAGGAGGCGCTGCTAGCACTAAAGCAAGCACACGAAGCCCCCATTTTTCTACAATTTGATCAAGTTTCACGAAAATGACATGAGTTTTGAATGTACAGTATGACAATCATGAACCCCACCTAACCAGGGCACCCACGATAGGTTTATAACCAGATTTGGGGGTCCTGGGATGATTTCTATCATGTGGGGGTGTTGCCAGCACAAAAACTAGCATACTAACCCCCAATTTTTTTTTTTTTTTTTTCAGGAATTAGTAAGCCTTCTTCTACAATTTGGTGAAGTTTCGTGAAAATGACATGGGTTTTGAATGTACAGCATGAGATTCATGAACCCACCCTGTCAGGGCATCCCTGCATAGGTTCCTAACCAGATTTTGGGGTCTTACGATGATATATGTTGCATGGGGGCGCTGCTAGCACAAAAACGAGCACATGAACCCCTACTTTTTATTGTTTTTCTGCAATTAGTAAGCCTTCTTCTACAATTTGGTCAAGTTTCATGAAAATGACATGGGTTTTGAATGTACAGCATGAGATTCATGAACCCACCCTGTCAGGGCATCCCTGCATAGGTTCCTAACCAGATTTTGGGGTCTTACGATGATATATGTCTCATGGGGGCGCTGCTAGCACAAAAACGAGCACATGAACCCCTACTTTTTAATGTTTTTCAGGAATTAGTAGGCCTTCTACAATTTGGTGAAGTTTCGTGGAAATGACATGGGTTTTGAATGTACAGCATAAGTTTTATGAACCTTGTCCTTTAGCTCACCCCCAACAGAAAACGTCCCTGACAAGGATTTGAGAGATTTCAGTGATTTCTACCGCATGAGGGCTCTGCTTGCTCACTAATGAGAGTGTGAACCCTAACTTTAAAACCTTTTCCTCATTTTGGGTCGTTTTCTCTGCAATTCTTGCAGATTTGGAGAAAATAATGTGGATTTTGAAAGAATTATGGGGATTTAAGTTTGTCATTGCAGATTGTGTTGCCAATCATGGTCTTGATCCTGTAATGCTGTCATTTTGGTACTGGACGGCAGATTGTCATATTCTTCAAAGTCCCGAAGAAGAAAAACAAGCATATGAACCTGTGGTTTTATTGTCGAGCCCACCGGAGAGGGGAGACTAAGGAATCACCTGCGGCGTCAGTCCGTCCGTCGTCCGTCCGTCCATCCGTCCGTCGTTCGTCCATCCGTCCGTCGTCTGTCCGTAACGCTACAAAAACTTCAATAACTCTTTACTCTGGGCTTCAATTGCAATCACGAAGAGGGGTCATACAAAGTTTCACATTTTACCATATATGAAGGTCACCTCAAGGTCAAAGCTCACAGGCAGGGGTCAATGAACTTTAGGGCCCAATGTTAAGTTTTTATGGCACGTTTCTATTATGGGTCATAACGTTTGATCCGTAACTCCATTTTGTGACCAAACTTGGACGGTAGATGTCCCTTGGGGAGTGGATGGTCACCACAAGGTCAATGGTCACACGCATGGGTCAATGAACTTTTAGAGCCCAATGTTAAGTTTTTATGGCGCGTTTCTATTATGGGTCATAACTTTTGATCCATAGGTCTGTTTGTGACTTAACTTTGATGGTAGATGTCCCTTGGGGAGTGGATGATCACCACAAGGTCAAAGGTCACAAGCAGGGGTCAACGAACTTTTAGAGCCCAATGTTAAGTTTTTATGGCACGTTTCTATTATGGGTCATAACTTTTGATCCATAGGTGCGTTTATGATCAAACTTGGATGGTAGATGTCCCTTGGGGAGTTGAAGGTCACCACGAGTTCAAAGGTCAGACAGGGGTCAACAAACTTTTAGGGCCCTATGTGAAGTTTTTACGGCGCATTTTGATTATGGCTCTTTACTTTTTATCCCTTTGTCCATTTGGGACCAAACTTGGATGGTAAGTGTCCTTTGGGGAGTTGAAGGTCACCACCAGGTCAAAGGTCATAGGCGGGTCAATGAATTTCCGGGAATTAGATTAACATTAATTTCTTCTACGCAAATGGGCGAGACACAATTTGGCACTTGCCTTGTTTACATATTTGGGCTTCGGATGAGTCAAAGTTACGGTATGGAAAGTTTGAAGAAAATACATTACTTTAACTGAGGAACGTCCTTTAGCGGTGATCCACAAAATAACAATTTTATGAGAGTTCACAGAACATAATCAAATTGTGATGCCTGAGACTCTATGCAGAGAAAGAGGCAGCAGCAAATTGCTAACAACATGCACATTACAGGAACACCCTGATTGTGCGTGTGTGACAAACACATTTTTGTCATATTAGTGCCTCCTTCTTCAATGTCTGCCAAACACACACACGCAAGCACACTGCGCAAACTAGGGAGGGTGTGGGCCACATATGGGGAATGTGACTCTCTGTATCTCACTGAAGGGACTGTACAGTTGGCGTGATGTATCTGAAATTGGTTAGAAAATAATCCTTCTGTAAGTTAAATGAAGTCCTTGCTATAATTCTTAAGGATTTACTTATTATTTCTAAACATTAATAACTGGCAATTGAAGTGTTTCAGCCGGGATTTGTCCCGATAAAGTGGTTTATTATCCCAATTAAGTGGTGGAAATAACATGTTAAAAAGATTGTTACATCAAGTTTTCTTGCACTTAAGCAGGGTTTCTGCTAGAGAGGTTCCTGATTAACAGGTGAGCACTGTATGCGTAGCATAATTATGTACACATAGGTAAAAAACACAAACACATGTTTGCAGAAGGTTACAGGTACCGCCTACACTGTTTTAAAGGACAAGTTCACCTTCACAGACATGTGGGTTGAGTGAATGCAGCAATATTAGTAGAGCACATCATTGAGAGTTTGAGGAAAATTGGACAATCCGTTCAAAAGTTATGCATTTTTGAAGTTTCTGCTTACTCAAGGCTGGATGAGAAGACTACTATAGCTTGTGATGTCACATGAGTACAACGATATAAAGAAAGAATAAAGAAAATTCATCATATTCTCACTTTTCTCGCATAACAAAAGAACACTTGACTTCTCTCTTTCAGAAGGCAGGGGGAATAATATCACCCTTAACATATGTCAGTAACAAGTCGAAGAAATGTGCACTTAATTCAAAAAGTAAAGTTTTGTGAAATTCTCTTTTTATTTTCTTTATATGGTTGTACGCATATGACATACACTATAGTAGTCTTCTCATCCAGCAGTGACTACACAAATACTTTAAAGATTCATAACTTTTGAATGGATTGTCCGATTTTCCCCAAACTTCACTGATGTGTTCTACTAATATTGCTGCATTCACTCAATCCACATGTATATGAAGGTGGACTTGTCCTTTAAGCACTAGAACACAAACTCAAAATACAAAACTTCCTATCTCATGCCAAAGGCCTTTTAGAAAGTTCCCACTGAATTATATTGAACTGCCATGTCTACATTAGTGTATAAAAAAGAGTATAAGTCATTTAGTTGTGTTTATGGCACCATTTATGATTATTCATCTCTTAAAATGTAAAGCAATGTCTTAAATACATGCTTTCACTTTCTTCACCAATGTCTTTTTAGTAGTATAGGGCCTACTGTAAGTCATTGAAAAGAGAATTCATATTAAGTACATTTGGGCATTTCCAAAATATTTCTTCAGCGCTTGTTTAGATGCCTGTGAAAATTTTCAGAAAGCAGCCATTGAAACAAACTAATAATGGAATTCGCCACCAATATTGCCTGAAGGAAGAAGTTTCAATAATTCTTCCACTTCTTGGAATGTACTGTCCTGTTACAACTAACCTTTTGGCAAGGCCTCATGGCTGAAAAAGAGACTACAGTTACTGCGAGAGAATGAGGTAAATGAGAGACCAAGAGGTGCAGCCACAAGGCCTTTTGGAACCTGACATGAATTTCTCATTTTGAACCTTGTTTCTTGTCGATCGTACTTCCGGAAAGGTAGCGGCCATTCAGCGACCATAGTGCCCGCAATGACCTCACATCTAATATGCATAAAGTATGCATGTCACAGGCTTGCTCATCCGTATCCAACCATGCACTGCCTGCCTGCGGGAGCTGCCTGCGGGAGCTGCCTGCATTGTTAGCATTGACAAGCCATCATTAGCATACCAACTGTGGTTGGACTCATTAAACCATGAATAATTAATATTCACCTATGTCGCAAGGTGGCAGGAACAAACCCCAGTTTTCAAAATTTCTTGTGGCTGCACCACGCAGTCTCGCCATGGACCTACCACACACAAATAATTAATTCGTACACTTTTTTATAGCGAAGTGATCAAAGAGCACTTACTTACAACATTGTATCTCTGTCAAAAAGCAGGGAGAATAACATTACCCTTAACATGTATGTCAGTAACAAGTCCAGGGAATGTGTACTTTTCCTTAAGAATTTTCTTATATTTTCTTTATATTATTGTAATGGGGATCCGTTGTAATATACGAGTGATGTCATAAATGAAGTACAGTATAGTTTCTCATCGAAACTTAAAAGAATGTAGAACTTTTGAAAGGATTATCCGGTATTCCTCAGAATTTGCTGATGTGTTCTGTATTCTACTCATTGCTGCAATCTGCCAATCTGCAATGTTTATTCAGGTTTCATTTCCCTCAAGTCAGAGGTCTGTACTTAATGCTGATTTATATTGTGTATTTTACCCCCCCCCCCCCTTCAAATTGAACTGTCAAGTATTGTCTCAAGTGTCTGTAACTCAAAAGCGGCTGCAAAGTTGGGATACCTTCTGCAGGATCATTGACCATTTGGGTACTGAGAAGACCTTCCTGGCTAGCTATTATTTATATTCACATGCTCTATATACAAGGATGCCCCATCTGTAGCATTATTTGATTGCCTAATGAAAAATATTGATATTTTTATTTTTTCTCTTTCTATGATATCTAACTTCTTTAAACAATAAATTAGAATATCCCAAAGTAGCATTCCAATAACTTTAGTAATTTTAGAATTTAAAAAAAATTAAGAAATGTCCTTAACTTGTTATGTATGGGACGTCTCGTGATAGGACATGACTTAATTTGCATAAATAATTTCATAATCCCTAAATTTTTATACCAAGTCAAACTATGTGATGACCCACTTCTAACAATAATGGTATGATAATGCAATACATTTATGAGGCGCTTAACCCGTTGAGGACAGTTTGATTTTGCTACAACACGCATTTCCCATTGACGCTCGCCCGAGTATACTCAGGACTCGTCCTCAACGGGTTGATGCAGATGTTTCTAAGTGCACAGTTAACTGGAAAATTGAGATTTAGTCCAAAATAATACAAAAATACAAAAAATATAAATTCTTAATTCAAACAAGATATGAAACTTGTCACACTGAAGACGAGTTAGGTGATACGCTTGGGGTCATCAGATGTCGGTCATCTGTGATCGACAAAGAAAAGAATGTGATATAGCACCTTGAAGTTATATTGAGATATTTAGTTGAGCTTTTTTGGACCTACATTATTCAGATCACATTTTTTTCTTTCTTTCACACAAACTAATTAGAAATTCTGTGCGTGTGTGACTAAGTTGATTTACAGGCTTTTTGAGTACGTATACAGTGCATTTACCCAGTGATCCTTGACACGGACAAATTAAACAGACAATTAAGTGTTTTAATAACCATCTTGGTATTAACATTGGCCTTTTAAAACATGACCTTTGACCCTTATTTACATAACCAATATGATTCCCTCTAAACTTGTTATCATAATTTAATATGATCAGTTCAGAGAGCTCTTACAGCTGTATACAAACCTGTCAGATTTACCAGCAGTGAAAGCAATGAAGCCTCCGATACAAAACAAAGGGATATAGAGCAAGTGTGTCTGTTTACATGAGAATGTGATTTATACTTGGACAAAAATGGCATTACCTCAATTAAAGAAAAAGGGCAAAAGAAAAACTTTTCTTGCTTCTCATCCTATGAGGTTAATTATTTGGAATTTCATGGGTCCAAACTCCGGCAAAAGAGACAGCGCCTTTAACCTTGTAAGTATAGGTCTCCTCCAACCAAGAGTAGTGAACGTAAGCTAATACGTGAATGATAATTTATGACGATCACACGTGATCGACACACATTCAAAGGGGACAGTTAGAAGTGGAAGGAGTGCTTAATCGTCTCATTAATTCCTAATCAACGACACCCCTACATATAGGCATACCATAATTTTGCATCTAAAATCAATGGTAGGACTCATGCACCATTACTTGTATAGTGTATAAACTTTGCTTTTGAAGCTTTGAGTGAAATATGTCATAACAATTCTGTAATCCCATCAGCAGTGACTGACATAATAAAGAAGAAAGATATATCAAATTGAACGCTTAGAACCTTTATTAAAGTTTCAGAGGAAATGGAGCAAAATCAGCTGAGATAAAGGTGCTTAAACGTTGTCAAGTCAATGCATGGTTTCAAGGGACTGTACAGTACTGGTTGAGGTAAGGGATTCATGTTTTGAACATTTCTAAGTGAGATAATGAGAAATCTCTTATGAAATATGAAAGAGCATGTAATTTTAAGAAGGATTCAACATTTATTTGATGAAAATTGGTTTTGAAATGGCTGAGATATCCAAAAAAGTGATAATAATAAAAGGCGACATGCCCCAACTTTATTATGATGTCTTTGTTTCACCTTGTTTTTGGATATCTCAGCCATTTCAAAACCGATTTTTGTCAAATAAACTTTTGATACCCTTTAGAATTGCATTCTCTTTGACATCTCATAGAGTGGTTTCTGAATATCTCGCAAAATGTTAAAAGCTAAATCCTCACCTCGACCAGAACTGTACACACCCTTTAAAAGAAAATCACCTCCCATAGACATTACACGTAAACTTGTCCGATTTTTAGTCTTTACCTTTAATCACAATTTAAAGTATAATGACGTCATCAAATTCCAAAATCATGACATGGACTTGAAAGGCAAATGTTCAAAGTACAACATATCTGAATTTGGGATAATATTGAGCTTAAATAACAGAGATACGAGCAAATGAATGTCAGAAACAGTACCTCAAAAAAATTAATTCCACTTTTTTGATTTCAGACGACGATATGATGACGTCATAATGTATTTAGGGAAATATTGATACTTGAAACGTTATTTCCAATTCATATGCTTTTGTAATACGCAATAAAAACATAGGGTCACCGGACGTTTTAAAGAGCTATGGCGAAATAAACAAAGACATGTTTTTCGCTATATTTCCACATAGACGCGAACACGAAATTTCAACTTTGACGCCAGCGCATTCCTTTGTTATAGGTCAAAATTGATCGGATATCAATGGATATTGTTACTTAATGTATCAGTAATCCAAATCTGTCAAAAAATGTGCATTTTCATGTTGCTTACGCGCACTGTGCGCGAAAATACGCGGACGGACGCGGACGCGCGGAACGCTTAAAATTGTCTGAAACTTCGAGATTTCCCCTTAGAAAGTTGTTTTGAGCCTTTTAAAAGTTTGACGCGCGCGTACGCGCACGTAATGATGTCCTAGGTAATTAGCATCAAAATGTAAGATAGAGCGTGACCTGAACTTTATGTCCACCGAAAATGATACAGAAATGACCTTTAGTTATGAAGTTATGATCGATCATGTAACATGGTCCGAAAATCACAAAATGGCGCCTAGATGACGTCATAGATATGTTACTGTCATGAAAACCTTATTGTGGCTAGATTTTGTCATGAGACATGTTGACTGAAAATGTCATGTTATTCCGTAATGTCATTCTTGAGATATTGACGACACAAAATTGTCCAGAAAGAAAGAAGAATAAAAAAAAATAAAGAGAGATTTTGACGATCACAATAGGTGATACGCTGATAGCGTATCACCTAAAAATAAAGAGAGATTTTGACAATCACAATAGGTGATACGCTGATAGCGTATCACCTAATAAAGAGAGATTTTGACAATCACAATAGGTGATACACTGATAGCGTATCACCTAAAAATAAAGAGAGATTTTGACAATCACAATAGGTGATATGCTGATAGCGTATCACCTAACAAAAGATACAGCGTATGAATTTTTAAAAAATGACTACAGAAAATCAAAGTCAGTGTGCACCTCCATCGACTGACAAACAACTTGGACATTCCAGAGGATTGATATGCCCACATATTAATCAGTATTTCTTGTTTTCCTTTAATTAGATATGGTTTTTGTCGAGCCCACCAGAGGTGAGGGAAGACTATGGGATCGCCTGCGGCGTCTGTCCGTCCGTAGCGCTACAAAAACTTCAATAACTCTTTACTCTGGGCTTCAATTGCAATCAAACTTCCAGGGAAGAGGGGTCATACAAAGTTTCACATTTTGCCATATATGAAGGTCATCTCAAGGTCAAAGCTCACAGGCAGGGGTCAATGAACTTTAGGGCCCAATGTTAAGTTTTTATGGCGCGTTTCTATTATGGATCATAACTTTTGATCCATAACTCCATTTGAGACCAAACTTGGATGGTAGATGTCCCTTGGGGAGTGGATGGTCACCACAAGGTCAATGGTCACAAGCAAGGGTCAACAAACTTTTAGAGCCCAATGTTAAGTTTTTATGGCATGTTTCAATTATGGGTCATCACTTTTAATCCATAACTCCATTTGTGACTAAACTTGGATGGTGGATGTCCCTTGGGGAGTGGATGGTCACCACAAGGTCAATGGTCACAAGCATGGGTCAACAAACTTTAAGAGCCTAATGTTAAGTTTTTATGGCGCGTTTCTATTATGGGTCATAAATTTTTACCCTTTAATATCTCTTGTTATCTGTAATATCTCTTTTTTATGCCTCCGCCACGAAGTGGTGCCGGAGGCATTATGTTTTCGGGTTGTCCATCCGTCCGTACGTCCGTATGTCTGTCCGCATTCGTTTACGCGATAACTTGAATAATATTGACTGGAATTTTACCAAACTTGGTCCAAGTATAAAGTATGATGGGGTAATTAGTTGATTAGATTTTGGGTGAAATTGGCCAAAGGTCAAAGGTCAAATTTCAAGGTCAAATCATGAAATTGTATCCGTTTACGCAATAACTCAAGACTGGATCAAGCAAATTTCACCAAACTTTGTCCGAGGATGATGTATGATGGGAAAATTATTTGATTAGTTTTTGAGTGAAATTGGACTGAGGTCAAAGGTCAAAGATCAAGGTCAAATCCTAAAATTTAACTGTTTACGTGATAACTCAAAACTGGATGAAGCAGCTTTCACCAAATTTGGTCCAAGGATGATGTATGATGGGGCAATTAGCTGAGTTGATTTTAGTGACATTGGCAAGAGGTCAAAGGTCAAAAGGTCAAGGTCAAATGCTAAAAATGTTGCTATTTCCCCATATCCATGCAATGTCCGAAGGTATTTTATTAAAAACTTAGTGTAGACATGAACTACTGCGTAAAGACTCTCCAGAAAGAGTTTCATGTCATAAGGTCAAAGGTCAAACAATCAAAGGTTAGATGAGAATGTTACAATTTCACTTTATGCATTATGGCGGAGGCATCAGTCGCCATAGCGACATTTCTAGTTTTAAAACTGTTATATCCCAGCCGCGTACAATTTCTTTTACGTGAATGGGCGAGACACATTATGGCACTTGCCTTATTAAATAAATGTCCCATGCGTAACACTATATTTCACATTCATGCAAATGACGCCCATGAAATTTGCATTATACTATTTTTTCCTTCATGGAATCTGAAACTTCACCTCATAAGCTTCAAAATGATACCAAACATGTCAATATTGAGCAAAGATGAAATTTTGACTTTTGAGGGACCTTATCTTGGATTTGTCTAAATGAAATTTTGCTATTGAATCTTTAAATGATCATTGCTATGTATTCAGTTTTTTAGTATGATATCGAGTTACATCAATGGCAGTATCTCACATTTTCTATATCTGCATTGAAGGTTGGATTAAAACACTGACGCGCTACTTCACAGACCAGACCTCAAAGATACTTGACAATGTTGTTGTGAAGATGCAGCAGTATCCACGAATGAAGTTTATATGGGCCGAGATCTCCTACTTCTCCATGTGGTGGGAGAAGGCTGACTATAGCAAGAGACAGGTGATGAAAAGGTGAGACACAACATCATGGCAAGCGAAGGGATGGTATTACAGTCAATGTCAAGCAAATAGAAGTGACATAAATAAAATTGTTTGCTACTTTGGTGTACTAAAATATTAGCATTTCAATACATCACGTCACTTTTATCGTAAGAAATACACACACACACACACACAAATCTCTAGTTGTCTATTGCACAGCAGATACAGAGTTGTGTCTGTGATCTTTATCTGAAAAAAAAAATACAAAAGGTTGCATTAATTCTGCTTCACTTGAAGTGTAGCTGAACAATCAGTCAAACAAAGCGTACCAACTCTCAGGAACAATACAGTAATACCCCACTGGGATTGTCATTGGATGAAAGGGGCACAGGTGGGAAGAAAAAAATATAATTTTTTTTTTTTTTTAGTTTTCAAATGGAAACTTGGGGGGAAGAATTGATAATATAGGCCATTTAATGAGCTGAAAAGGTTTGTGTGTGAGAGAGGGAGAGAGAGAGTATGCTGGTTAGAGGGGACTCCTTTTTTTTTTTAAGGGTGAAGAGGCTGTGTACGAACTGCGTGTAGGAGGAGATCAAAAGTGTCTGTGACTCGAGGGGAGGGGGAAGAAGACGACCCTTGGAATTCCATGGGTGCTGCTAACCTCTTGAAACCCAAGTTCTGTGATGAAAGCAGGTGGCGGTGAGGTCCCAATCCATGGACTGGGGCTTTAGGGGATGGTCATGGGTAGAAGAGGTACAAAGGGAGGAGAAAATATGAAAGTTCTTTTTTTTTTACTGAAAAAGACACTGGAAAAAGAATATGAGTGGCAAAATACAAGGCCTTCAGACCCATGGATTTCCATGGGTGCTGCTAGTTACATTATATTGATACACTCAGTAAAATCAAAAAAAAAAAAGTATTAAACACTTTTTTCTAGTTCATCATTTTCATAGAAGATTTTGATGAAAATCAATGTACTATATACCATATTAAAGATTATTTTTAAAGAAAATCCATGCATTGTCATACACAAATTTTTTTTGACCACATACTTTTGCATGGTAAATATTTCTTATTTCTTTAATGTGTGATTATGTGATAGTAAGTAAAGGAAACAAACCAAAATATTAGAATCAGCAACATACACTGAACTCGTTACATGAGGTATTAGTATCATTGTGCAACCACACAATTTATGTGACACCTGCAGCGCTAGCCACCTGACTGTAGCGCTGGTCAGATGACACCTGAGGAAGATTCATCCTGCGAGCATCTTAACAGACACCCTCGTGGGGTGGCCTGGTCGATCGCAGTGTGAGATTTCGCCTGAGGCTACCCCGAGGCTGTCTGCTGTATTGCGTCTTAACAGACACAATCTTCCCCTGGGAACAATCTTTGCCAGAGTCTACCCCAAGGCTACCCTGCATTTTATGGTCTGTTAAGACGGGCTTTAATTGAAAACTGGGGGAAGGATTTTGACCAAACTTGAGAGGAATCATAAGTAGGGGAGAGAATCCTTTGTACAAATGGTGGTTGTGTCTCCAGAGTGCGCCAGAGGAATTGGAATGAAGAGTTCATATAAATCACCTCTGCACTTTAAATTGAATATTAAAGGAGGAGGCTGTTCTTCAGAAGTATTTGATTAAACTGAATTTTACCCAAATGGTTCACTTTATGCAGATTTAGATGTGGAAAACTAGAGATTAACTTGTAGTGGAGGGGGGGGGGGGTCATTTTCTCCCTGACCAAACACTCCAGTGCTGTGCTTTGTGTAAAACGCCAGATCCAGGTGAAGAGTGATTTTCTCTGAAATGTTTGGCTTTTGCTAAGAAACAGAGGCTTTTCGATGATTTATACTTATGGTTCTTCTTGACCAAATATTTCAAAAATGTTGAAGCTTTTGTATGATATTCAAGTTAGAAAAAAAAAAACATTGAGGTGTAAATTCTTTTTTCTTTTGTTAAGGTGGGGCTGTTAAATAAAAAATCCTTTGCCATTGCCTTGTCATTAATCCCAATACCCAAAATTAGAAGGGTGTTGCCCATGGGGCCTGCGGCATTCCACAGTCCTAAAGATGTTTGAAAGACAGTTGTAATTTGTCCTTCAGTAATTGGTGGAATGCCATGAAAAGGGAAAGTACAGTCCGTGCTTAGGTGAGCGCTAGAATTACAGGGCCCTGTTTCATAAAGAGTTGCAATTGATCTTGTTCACAATTCATTGAGTGTAACTCGAATTGAGCGTAACTTCAATTTTGAGCGTAAGTCTGTTTCATAAAGAGACTTACACTTGATTTCAAGAAAAATCTAGCATAAATTTCAATAGATTGAGGGTAAATTTACAACTCTGATAGATATCAAGTCCAAGAACTAAAACTTTTTTTTTTTAATTCAACTCAATTTTTTATTCATTTCCACAAATCTGATAAAAAAGACAATTACATTGTACATCACATCATAAAAGGCAAATGGAAAATATACAAAACATAGGCTTTATATCAAGAGAAGTGGAGAAATCAACATAGGCTTAGACCAGTCTTTAGAGGTTTTTTACATTTGGTTAATCCTCAAGAAATATATTCAACTCTACATAGACAAGACAAAACATACATCATATTAAAGAAAATAAACAGAAGACACTACAAAGTACAAAACTGACAAGAGGCAAACAACAAGGCATGTTAGCGTAGTGTGTTAATCCTTATACAAAGTAATGATTTGATTGAAATCATATAAAGCAGAAAAATTATTGACTTATTAGATGTATTTTATATCTTTTCTTGAATAAATTCTGAGTGTTGATACATTTTAAGTCATATGGCGAAGCATTCTATGAAAATGGACCAGCATAACATATAGTTTGTCTGCAGTGATTATATCTATATTTTGGAGTATACAAATTGTGAAATTACCTAGTATTATATGTATTTCTAACCTGAGTAAGAGTTAACTGGTTGCCAAGAAATTTGGGCAAGATTTTATTAAGATATGAGTACCGGTATATAAAATTGTGGTCTGTAAATTTGTTAATGTCATACACTGTCAGTAACCTAAACTTTTTAAATATGGGCTGTGTATGAGTTACGGGTTGAGATTTTGTGATAATTCTGATTGCACGTTTTTGAAGGACATGAATATGTTCAAGTAAATAATTGGCACAATTTCCCCAAATACTGTTATGATACAAAATATGGGGAAAAATCATAGTATGATACAAATTTAGAAGAATATAAAAAAGGTACTATTGCCCTTGTTCTATTGATTGCACCAACAGCTCTAGATATCTTACAAAAGACTTCATCTATGTGATTCTTCCAAGTCAAGTGATCATCCAGTATTACTCCTAGGAATCTGGCTGAGTTTACAATGGGAATACTTGTGCCTGCAATACTTATATTTACATTTTCCGCATCAATTATTTTATTTTTGGTTCTAAAAATCATACATGCAATCTTATCTATATTCAATTTCAGCTTGTTAGCTAAAAACCGTTGGTTTACTTTATATTCAGTGTTTGATATTGCACACATGTTCCTGAAATTTTTACCAGAAATAATTAAATTGCTATCATCAGCATATAAAATGGCTTCCAAAAAAACCAAAAAAAAAAACCTTACACATTGCAAATCATTAATATACAGTATAGAAAGCAAAGGGTCTAAAACAGATCCCTGAGGTACACCAACAGTTATAGACTGTATAGGAGAGGAAAGTCCATTAACACAAACATACTGCACACAATTCTGAAGCTCTTGAACCAGTCTAATGTTATCTCTCCGATGCAGTAGTACTCTAATTTGTCTAAATGTTGTGGCTGGTACAATCAAAAGCCCTTCTCTCAACTGCATTTGCAACTTTGTCACAAAAGTCACATAATTCTGTATATCAAATGTTGAATACCCTGGTCTGAATCCACATTGTTTTGCATATGATATGTTAGTACAACATAGATATGACATCAATTGTTTGTGAAAAAGTTTTCAAATAACTTAGCTCTTGAATTATCTGTCCCGTTGATTTTTTTTTTTCAGGCACACTGATATGAAATATTTTTCCATACACTGACTGAACAGACTCACTAACTTGTTAATTTCCTATTAACATGAAGGTTGATAGAGAGCGGTCGCCTTGAAATTGTAACTGGAGGTTGGGTAATGAATGATGAAGCCAACACACGCTACTATGCCATGGTGGACCAACTTGTGGAAGGGCATGAATGGATGGATGCCTTCATTCCAGGTAGAGAAAACACTTATCTTTTTATCAATCTTTTTTCTTGAAGTAAGATGGTTTTAAAGCCAAAACATATTTCACTCCCAAATGTGCACGTATGCCTAAGAAATGTAAGGAATAACGCTGTAATAACAAGATATTCGATGGTTAACGACGAAAATGCAAAATAATAACCAAAAAGGTTCACCGGAGTAGCAGTCTCAGAACTTACCCGATCGGGGTCAGGCTAAACTCGGACTCGGGGACAACTCGGCCTCGCTTTGACGAGTTGTCCCTCTGGATTGTACAGCGTTGTACTATAGGAGCGGCCTGTAGCACTTCGCGTTCTGGCTGGTCACAGTTATAGTCCAAGTTGATACCAAAGACGCTTTACTGAAAAGACAGGAAAGTGTGCGCTAATCCTGTACAAAACAAATCGACAGCACGCCGTCCTCAAGCGTATTACGCACATCACCTGAGACGCGCTGTCTTTGAAGTTGTTTTGTTGTTTATCAAGCGTCTTTGATTGTCTTTTCAGTATGGCCATCACGAACTGCGTGTAAATTGTCTGAAATAGGGCCGAGTTTTCCCTGAGACCGAGTTAGTCTGGATCCTTCTGGAATAAAAGTCGGTAAACCGACTCTTAGTTTTGATCTCGAAATACTCCAAAACAACTCCTCATCCCGGCAAATCGCGTCAGCCAGGTAAGTTTCTTTGTGGACTCTTTCGATATATTGCAAGCAAATATGAAATGGTGCCAGACAGTTTCTCAAACCCTTACCAAAACTATGTTTTCACTTTAAGGAAGCCTTTGAGTAGAAATAAAAGTTTGACATGAAGCTCACTGAAGTGCTGGCTCATAAGGAGTTCACATTCATCTGAAAGTGGAGGAAAATCAACATCAAGTTACAGAAAAAGGATAAACTGCAGGGATGTGTTGAGTATTTTTGAAGATTTCTGATGGCACTTTTTGAAGACCATGGTCCCATAACCCACTGAGTCATTATAAGATTGAAATAATAAGATCATGCAATTGTTTTTTATGGCTAAAAAAAAAACATTTGTGTGGCGCTCTGACAAAATGAGTCGTAAGTCGCACAGGGAGTTTTCCTGTAATGAGCCAAAAACAAAGGGGAAGCACTACTCGGGTCAAAATTTTTTAACGACAGATTTTGATTCCTTCATGTTTTATCTATCTGTACAGAAATTTTCAGTGTGTAAAAATGAGTACAAGTATCCCAAATCACGTTTTTTCTGAGACAATTTTTTTTCGGTTACATTTTTTTCGAATGCTCGCCTTTGCGTTGCGTTTTGCAACTATTGTTCTTGCCCGATTGAGACTCCGCCTCCGTTGCTGGGGCATATGCTAATGAAGCATTGCTCTTGACCCCATTGAAGACAAAACAAAGCATGGTGCGTGCGGCGGTGTCGGCGGCGAGGGCTTTAGAATTACGTAATAATAGTGAGCTGACCAAGGTTATCGAGTGCATAACCAGCGAGTTGCGTTTGAAATTATACATACACCACATTTCATGAAGTGGTGATTGATGTGAGGCACAAATGGCGCTGAAAAAAAATTAAATCCAACGAACGATCACGCAAAATTTATGATACTTTATCAACGAGCTAATACATGATGTATCGAATTTGAAACCTCTCTATCCGTGTACGTACTTTTACAACGGTTATTGGCCTCATTAATGATATCATTCAAATAATAATCATCTTTGTTCCCTGGTATGTGACGTGCTGTTTAAAGTTCATCTTTGGAGATGTAGTGGGGCCTAAGTTGTCAATTATTTTCGTTTTTGTCTCGCCCGCCGGAGGTGAAGGTGAGACTAAGGGATCCAAATGGCGTCCGTCGTCCGTCCGTCCGTCGTCCTCCCGTCGTCCGTCCGTCGTCTGTCGTCCGTCGCAAATGTTAAAGTTTACCTGCAAGACTCTCTTATGATGCATAACTTGGCAACTGTTACAGCAATAGCAGCCACACTTGGGGTATCTTCATGTTATGGTGTTGTCAGAGGTCATGTGATGATGTCAAAGGTCATTTTGAGGTCATATATTAAAGAGTATATGCAAGACTCTTTTCTACAAGTATGTTAAAGTTTACCTGCAAGACTCTCTTTTGACAAATAACTTCACATAAGTTGCTTGGATTACAAGCTAACTTGGGTCATAGATGCACTTGGGGTACCTTCATGTTATGGTGCCGTTGGAGGTCACAGGATAAGGTCAAAGGTCATTTGAGGTCATACGTTAAAGTTTACTTGCAAGACTCTCTTATCACATGTAACTCGACACATGTTGCTACAATGGCAATCAAACTTGGGTGATGGATGCACTGGGGGTACCTTCATGTTATAGTGCCGTAAGAGGTCACATGATAAGGTCAAAGGTCATTTGAGGTCATACGTTAAAGTTTACTCGCAAGACTCTCTTATCACACGTAACTCAGCACATGTTGCTACAATGGCAATCAAACTTGGGTGATGGTAGATGTCTCTTGGGAAGTTGAAGGTAACCACAAGGTCAAAGGTTACAGACAGGGGTCAACGAACTTTTAGGGCCCAATGTTAAGTTTTTAGGGCGCATTATGTTTATGGCTCATAACTCTTGATCCCTTTGTCCGTTTGTGACCAAACTTGGATGGAAGATGTCCCTTGGGGAGGTAAAGGTCGTCACAAGGTCAAAGGTCACAGACAGGGGTCAGCAAACTTTTGGGGCCCAATGTTATGTTTTTAGGGCGTGTTTTGATTGTGGCTCATAACTTTTGATCGCTATGTCCGTTTGTGACCAAACTTGGACGGTAGATGTCCCTTGGGGAGTTAAAGGTCATCACAAGGTCAAAGGTCACAGAAAGGGGTCAACAAATTTTTAGGGCCCAATATTAAGTTTTTATGGCGCGTTTCAATTATGGCTCATTACTTTTGATCCCTTTGTCCGTTTGTGACCAAACTTGGATGGTAAATGTCCCTTAGAGTGTTGAAGGTCACCACAAGGTCAAAGGTCCTACAGTGTAAGCAGGTCAATTCTGGGAGTTATAAAAAATATTAATTCCTGGTACGCGAATGGGCGAGACACAATTTGGCGATTGCCTTGTTTATAAAGTCGACAACTCGTGTGATAGTAAGCCAAATGTATGTAATGTGTAATATTATTTCCCTGGTTAAAAAAAATAAAAGATAAAAATATTGCCCGTTTTCTTTTGATGGTTTGAGCCACGACGGCGTGGAGAAAAATCGGAAGACAAACGTTATTAATGCCCAAATAGCTTGTGTTACCTTTGGAGGATATTCTAACTCTTGTCATCTGTGTATTTTTTTAGAAGTAGGACCTATTTGAGAAAGTGACAGAAAGCTGTGTTGCTACTCATAAGTGTGCTTGTTCATTTTTGTCTCGCCCACCGGAGGTGAAGGCGAGACTAAGGGATCCAAATGGCATCCGTCCGTCGTCCGTCCGTCGTCCGTCACAAATGTTAAAGTTTACCTGCAAGACTCTCTTATGATGGCAACTGTTACAGCAATGGCAGCCACACTTGGGTGATAGAAGCACTAGGGGTATCTCCATGTTATGGTGTTGTCAGAGGTCATGTGATGATGTCAAAGGTCATTTGAGGTCATATATTAAAGAGTACGTGCAAGACTCTCTTTTCTATGTTAAAGTTTACCTGCAAGACTCTCTTTTGACAAATAACTTCACATTAGTTGCTTGGATTACAACCTAACTTGGGTCATAGATGCACTGGGGGTACCTTCATGTTATGGTACCATTGGAGGTCACAGGATAAGGTCAAAGGTCATTTGAGGTCATACGTTAAAGTTTACTCGCAAGACTCTCTTATCACACGTAACTCAGCACATGTTGCTACAATGGCAATCAAACTTGGGTGATGGTAGATGTCTCTGGGGAAATTGAAGGTAACCACAAGGTCAAAGGTTACAGACAGGGGTCAACGAACTTTTAGGGCCCAATGTTAAGTTTTTAGGGCGCATTTCGTTTATGGCTCACAACTTTTAATCCCTTTGTCCGTTTGTGACCAAATTTGGATGGAAGATGTCCCTTGGAGATGTGAAGGTCGTCACAAGGTCAAAGGTCACAGACAGGGGCAAACAAACTTTTAGGGCCCAATGTTATGTTTTTAGGGCGCGTTTTGATTGTGGCTCATAACTCTTGATCCCTATGTCCGTTTGTGACCAAACTTGGACGGTAGCTGTCCCTTGGAGAGTTAAAGGTCATCACAAGGTCAAAGGTCACAGAAAGGGGTCAACAAATTTTTAGGGCCCAATGTTGAGTTTTTATGGCGCGTTTCGATTATGGCTCATTACTTTTGATCCCTTTGTCCGTTTGTGACCAAACTTGGATGGTAAATGTCCCTTAGGGTGTTGAAGGTCACCACAAGGTCAAAGGTCATAGACGGGTCAATGAACTTCTGGGAGTTAGAAAAATATTAATTTCTTGTACGCGAATGGGGGAGACACAATTTGGCACTTGCCTTGTTGGACTGTAAAATGTCAACATTTTCAAGCTCGCTCGCATGTAATCGTTATGCCATTTTCGTGATGTTGCTGCCAGTAATTGCCAGCAGTTGGCCCCCCCCCTTAATTTCCAAAGCAAAAAGATATAGCTACAAACGGCAGTTTTTTTGCTGTAAAATTTTAAAAATTTTCAAGCTCGCTCGCTCCGCTCGCTCGCATTTAATTGTTATGCAATTCTCCTGATGTTGCTGCCAGTAATTTGTCGTTTAACAGTCATTCCATAATCCTTGTAAGGAAAACTTATGTATCACATTCCGTTATGTATTGGAGTCCCCATTAAGTTTGCAGACTGACAGCGCACGCACAAGCATACACTCCCTCAAAATTGCTTTTCCACGAGGTGCCTCCCCAATGTCTTGACCACACTCTTTCTTACCATTGAATTATAGCCGTATTTTGGCAGCCATTTTGAAAATCAAAATGGCCGCCTTCATTAAAAAACATAATGATTCCTAAAACTTCAACTCATGTATTGTTTAAAAATTTATATTGTTCGAAGCAAACATCATTTTGAATTTTTGGCCTCTGTGTCCCGTATATCGTGGAATTGCCCATTTGTAAAAGAATTTTTCAGTCCCCTATTGTGTTCAGTTTTGCCACGACAATAGAACCAGTCACGGATGCTAACTTACTTTATCTCCTACAAGCTATCCTTACTAAGTTAAAAGGTGTATTTTATGAAAGGTTGATCCCGATTCAGCTATTTTGCCGCCAGGCTTTTATATAATAGCATACCAAGCTTTTCACCGTTTACCTGTACTGAAAAGGCAGGAATACAATCTTATTGCAATCGTAGCGATTTGATAACAGAGTGCTTCACTTTATTGGGTTTTTTTTTTTTTTTCATTTTTTCCCCGACCAAGACCAAGGTCATTAGAAAAACAAACAGACAGACATACAAACAGTTCCATATCACAACATACAGATTATGTGTTTCATATATGCATAGGTCATCCCTTGATGTAGACCCTATAGGCATTTGTTGATATTTTCTGTAGCGTTTCTTAATAAGTACTCTCCATTGCATGTTCTGATTCTGGATATTGTTATATATTCATGTTATTCTGTGACTGAAAGCCAAATAATAATGATAATAATAGTAATAATAAGAAGTACCTTTAATGAAAAACCCGACAAAATGTTGATCAAGGAGGGAAGAGAACCTCAATTTAAAGATAGCATAATTTATAGAAATTAAATGGCATGTACATGAGGCATTCATAACATACGCACAGCTGATTGTAATCTTTTACTTTGGATATTAAACACGATCACCTGCAATTACGCCTTTTAGTTTTTTATAATTTCTTGAACCTTGCTTTTGATTTTTCATTTTTTTAAACAACTATTGCTTGTAACATTTAAAAATCGCAAAGCAGTCTGCTATCGCGCGATCAGCATAGTGTTGCCTTTTGATTAGTCACTTAAAAATTGGTCGGGTGACGCTAAATGTTTGAAATTTGCGCGATGATACATGCCATTTCGTTTGTTGGTTTTTGTCTTATCACTCCACAACATTTTGACTACTATTACAGAGATATCTATCTACAAGACTTAATTAATGGTTTACAAAAGTGATCATTAATTTAGTAAGGATATATGTCAAATGAAGTCATGAATTCACTTTACCCATTATGGCTAATCGAACTATGACATTGTTGAGGTAATCACACCTTTTTATTTTCAGAGTTCAAAATAATTTATAGAATGATCAAAAGAAATATTTTGTACAATTTCTCAAAATGCTCAGAAAATAGCATGAGTCAAAACTTTCTATGTATATTGCATACGGCAATCTTTACCATCCTATAAACCCAAATTTTCTAGCGCTATCACCCCCCCCCCCCCCATGATGGCATTCTAGTAACTTCCCTTGCGTTTTGAACTGGTGTACCGAGCTACTTACAAAACAGTTATTACCTTTATAGTTTGATTAACGAACGAGTCTTTTGGATTCATGACCTCAATTAATTATCGTAACCGCACATAGTGACATACACTGCCGTTAACAGTTGAAAAATGTCAGTGGCTGTAATGGCGATTATAGCGGAAAATAAATGAGTAACGATCACCTTCATACATAGGATTCCAACTGATGTTGCTACGAAAATGACACATAGTATGATTACTGCTTCAAGCAGATTGAAGTAAAAAGGAATGGAATATACTTCTAATGATAATACGATGCTATACACTGTATTTTGTACTGTATTTGGTAATGTCTGGTTGCATTTCTGTGCGCTTTACGGACGGAAAATAAAACTGAGGCAGACAGATGCTGTTAATTGCTAACACACAAAGCATTTCATATATCTTTTATATATAATGTAATGTTTTTAGTATACTGTTCAAAACTTTAAATTTGCGAGACCTTTTAGTTATAAGGGTTAATACAATATCAAGAAAAAAAATTGAAGTATTATATAGGTATTGGATTTGCTTGGGAGACTAACAAATGCTATGGCGATCGTTCGCAGCAGAGACATTCCGCTTCAATAAATATACCGTACACTGTATTCTGTTTTCATAAATTGAAAAAGAAACCTGAAGTCAACTTTTAAACTTCATCAATTTTCTCGCCTATTGAACTTGTTTTGATGTACCGTGCGTGATATCGCTTTTTATCATCTATTCCTTCTACTTTAGGAAGAAAGCAAATCTCTTTATGAACGTTAGCTGTAACGATATTTTATAATTTACATTCTACAGTGTTCACATTTTTGTCTGTAGTATACATGGCTCCTCATTATTTCTTGAATGCTATGCTCAACTCTGTTGCGCCCCCCCCTCTCTCTCTCTCTCCAATGAACAAATCAATCCTGCGCGAGATATACTTACCTCAAGAAATTTTAGTGACATAAGCATAGCTATTGGCAAATTTTGTCTTGTCATTTAAATGGCGTGCTTGTTCCAGATCTTTATGCAGAATATTAGGAACCCTAAAGGTAAGTATAATTTAGCAAGTTTAGTATGTTTTTACTTACGTTGTGTGTTCGTTCTGCATTTTCATTCGAAATATCACCTATTCATTATCTGATTTTGACCACGAAAATATGGCGCATGCTTATATGCAGAGTATATATTAGTGGGCTTGATGTCTCCTGGCAGTAGACATACTAATTTCTAGTCTATCCCTGCATGAAACAGAAATGAAATAAAAAACGAAGTGTACCGACTTGCAGCAAATTTCAGCCGTTCTATACAGTGCTAATTAAATGTGGATATGAAATGAGGTACGTTATCTAATGGTTTGTTGACCCGAAAGTAAGAAAAAATGTTATTCCAATAAGGTTCGTGAATACAAAACGAAATGAGGGAGGCCTGCGTATTAATTCCGAATATTTGTAAGTACAAACTGCATATCTGTACAAAACTTCTAAAAATGCAGGAAAACAATGTACCTGTAAATGTGGTGTCAAAAAAAAAAAACCTCACTAAATTTAAGTTATAAGTTCATGGTTCCTCATGTTGGTGCGTAATACCCCGTTCCCACTGCCGATCAGATCAACTCGATCAAGCGAGATCAATCCCGATCACCTATTTTTACCAGAGCAATCCCGACCAAATGCTCGATAGTCCTTCAACACGATCCCTTCCCGACCGCTATTCAATCATTTACGATCCACATCCGACCATTCTCGACATCTCCAGAATCTCTCCTCGACAACCACACATATCTCTACTCGAACATCCTGAGCTACACACAATCACTACACGATCACTACACGGTCAATACTCGATTTCTACTAGACTTCGTAGACCAGCTCGACATGACACGATCTTGCATCGAATGGGTCGGCAGGTTCGTACAGTGACCGAGTGATAGAAGAATTGGTTACAGTTATTCGTTTGGTTATATGAGACAACTCAGTATATATACTTGTATACGGCATGGCCCAAAAGAGTGCTATAAAGCTGACTCTTAATTGCAAAAGCATGAATGAATGAATGAAAGAAATGATTATCTTTAGTAGTTGATAGAAGAGCACTTCCTATTTTGAAACCACAATCATCAATTCTCGTGCAGGCGTTTCAATTCTATAGTCATTTTTCCTGAAACTTGTGATTTGCATTTTTGATACTTTTACCACCCAAGCCATTCTTGACTGAGGGACAAATTTGACAACTTTGCAAGATTAAGCTTCCGACAGAAATTGCTGCGCTGGTCTGTAAAACGATGACAATACTGTTTGTGAGCCACTGAAAATGGTACAAAAATGTATTCAGTTGTATTCATTCATTTTATCCGTTTTCAGTAGCTATTTTGGACGCATTCGTTATCAGTTTCTATGGTTTCACTATCGCTCAGCCAAGTAGGATATCAGTGCCCAAAGTTACAGATTGTGTAAATCAAAAATTTTCAGTGAAATGGTCATGAGATCAAAGCGCCTGCACGAAGATTATTTATCATAGTGTCAAATAGAATTTGAGGTGTTCTTTCTATCAAATACTGTAACGATTTCATTCAGTCGCTCATATATTTTTAGATAAGAGACAGTTTTGTAGCACTCTGTATGGGACGCCATGTGTAATATAATAGGTTCGTTCATATGCATTCAGTATTTGCAGTGTATATATATGAAGAATAGCAAATTTAAGTTTGATGTCTCATTAAAAAAAAAAAATGTTACACCTCCACGCTTTTTAAGTGCATTACATAGGCGGGCTGAAATTAATTTGGTCTGAAATGAAACATAAATGCTCACAAATGCACCATTATAGAGTTGAACAAATTGACTGTTCTACAACTCTTATGAGTCGTGTTATCTTTGTCATTATTGTTCTCATTATTAGATAATAAAAAAGTGAATGAAAAATATGTATGTATTCATTGATAAAGTATAGGTCCAAGAGTGTAAAAGAAAATACAAGTATCATATTCATTTCTGAATTAATGAAGTGTGCTGATATGTGGAACAGAGTACAGTATTATGAAAATAAAACAATATAACATTTCATAATAGCAAAAATAGTGATGAAAATCTTGGTTGTTTATTTTTTCTCAACTCATCCCAGCCAATCGATATCAAGGTGGACTTTAAGCAATGTACATACAACTCTCAATAACCAAAACCTTATTAAGCGAAGCAAAAGTGTAACATCTAAGTAAATGAAAGTAAAATAAGTCACTGAGCATTGTCTACTTTGAGTCTACGTTACAACTACTGTTTTAACACATCAGCGTAAGAAATAAATTTTATATCAACATAACCAACTCCAACTTTAAAAAATACGAGCTAGCAAAAGAATTCAATACACATTTCTCAGTTTAAAAGTAAAGTAAATAATCTAAAAAATGTCCTATCACGTTACAGTCATATTGCCAGAATACTGAATTTTTCTCAGTCCACGCAATATTGTTCTTTCTAGTTTCAATATTTCAGAAATGTTTTTCATATCAACAGGCACCTATAAAAAACTTCATTTTGATAACACAAGGTCACTGTTGGACCTGTAGGTAAAGCACTTCCTTGCATGATGTGCCAGGAGAAAAGGCCACACATTGCACATTGGGTGGCTGTAAAAGGCTTGGTATGACATCTGAGGAGTAAGATGGGCTGCTGGCACCGCAGCAGCTATGTTGGTGATCTTTTCTCAGTCAACAAAACATGCAGCTTGATTCTCTTCAGTTCTCATTTTTCATTAAAAGTAATACTTTTTAACATTAACACGAACCTATACAAAGCTTAATTCTGATGATAACACAAGTTTGCAGAAAAGTAAAAAAAAAAAATCATAGTTCGTGCGACAGATAGTTCACTTCCTTGGAATGTCTCAGGGTTGGTTTCACAACCCCTTTCCCTAACACGCAAAGAATAAACACATACAATCTTTCAAAACTCAAAACATTATAAAACATAAACAAGACAAAGGTAAAGTAATGCAAACCAAAGTTAACTCTAGTACAACCAACTACTTGAAGGTTCTGTCACAGTTTTTTGGAGTAGATAGTTCATGACAGATTATACTCCAGTCACGCTCATGGCTGGTTTTGGAGATCTGCAAAGTCTCCATCCAGTGTTTCTTGGCTCAGACTGAGGGAACTGTTTGGTGTAGATGAGGCAATGTCCATGCTATGGCACGTGACAGATGACAGATGTAGGGGTCACTGTAGGACCTGTAGGTAAACAGATTCCTTGCTGTTCCATGAGAATAGGTTGCACATTGGGTGGCTGCAGATGGGAGTAGTATGACATAATATATGGAGTGAGATGGGTTTGTTGGTGGCGCCACTGCAGCTATGTTGGCGGCAAGCTGAAAATCCTGAAGGTGTTGTTGCTGCTGCCCTGTTTGCTGCTGCCCTGTTGAGCTCGGAGCAGCTACTGAAGGATGACTCCATCTTCTGTTTCCTGGGAATGGATGTGGGGGAAATGGATGTCAGGGAACCAAGGGTATATCAATCAATAGGATACAATGAATGTGAACTTTTACAGGGAAATATGCAAAAGGATTGGGCCACACTTTTTGTAAATTTATGGGAATTCGCAGTGCCTTTAAACCCAATCTTTAATTGGCCTTCATGTTATTTCTCGGAATATATTTTTCATATCCATACCTTCAAATCATATATGGGATCCTTGTTTTGTTGAATTAACATAGTGGTCTTTCAATTCAAATTTTAAGGTGAAAAGTTGTTGTAACTTACGTTGGATCCTCTCTGGTGACGCAACGGCACTAGAAATAGCCAAATGAATTCGAACTTATTAAGGATCCATTCTTGTCGTGCTGTAAGTTGTGCAGCACCAGATCCCGATTTGCGAGATGTCTTTATGAGCTTAGAAAATTGGGTCCTCATACTGGGATACCAAATCCCTGACAAGTCTCCTGGAATCAGTTGCAGTTCGGCCTCCTTTTCATTCCACGTTCTGCTCTTTTTCTCTCTCAGCTTGAACTCCGCTGATGACTCGTCATACAAAAAGTATGCTCTCGCAGCCACGTTACCATGTCATCTTCTTCAGGAGTAAGCATTCGACGCATCGTCTTCCTGGGCCTGAATGCAGTCTGGATATTGAAACAACCATGAATTACATTTTTTACGAAGAATGAAACAAGATATTTTCCAGTTATGCAAAACGGGCATATTACACTAAATTAGAAATACGTAAGATTTGTTTCCTCTCTAATACGGGTATTTTTTTCTTTTATTATTTTGTTTCCATACTATATTTAAAAAATAGAATATTCCCGATACATTTTCCTTTTTTCTTCAAGCTTTTTTCATAATTGTATTGGGGTGAAATGGTTATGGTACTTGATACATCATTCCAAATTTCGACCCCTCTTCAAATCGCTCTGTAAGGTTTAATATGTTTATTACAGATGTAATACTGAGGGGCAACTCTGTTTAAAAATAAAATAGATACTATAGGTGGAAAAATGAAATATATATGAGATTAAAACCTAAAATGAGATTAAAACCTAAAATGGCGTTAAAACGCTTTATCCTGGCGAGGAAAGCGCATGTTTTAGAAACAAGACACCAAACAGGTTAGTCATCGCATTCTTCATCAGCGACCAGGATGCGATGTGATGTTAGATTAAAAATCCGTTTCTGAAGCAGAACATACACACAAGAGTATACGTCTACTCCTGGTCGGACGGATTTCAAAACTAACCTGCTTGTGATGGAATGCGTCTAGACTGGTAGTTGCTGCCACAGTGCATGGTATCCGCGCAGTGTGTCTGTGCGCGTTTGGCGTAGCAACGACGCATCCATGGACTGGTTCCCTCCACGAAGAGCCAAAGATGAAAGGATGAAATCAGTGTTAAAAAAACATGACAAACATGAATCCCTGATAGCTTTTCAATGGACTTACATTGCCGACGTCATGCTCCGATTTACTATCATGATGATAAACGGTTCAGAGACCCACCTCATCTTGTCTTTCACTGATGCAAACTCACACCTCCGGACCTCGTAGAGACATCCCAGCCAGAAGTTGTGCCTTGTCCGTGATGGAATACTGTATCTGACTTTCCTGATAGTCAACGGTCTTTCCCGTAGTCAATCAGACTTTTCCTGATAGTCAATCAGACTTTACCTGATAGTCGACCAGCCTTTCCTGGTAGTCACTGATCAATAACGAACAGAAGTGAATGAGATTAAAACACATATATATATATATGTATATATATATATATAAATTCACCTCCTTCTGTGGAGACCGAGTCTGCGTATGCTCTAGTGGGTTCCTTCACTGTTGTTGACGGGGATTTCATCCAGGAGCTTAGGACTAGGTAACCGGCGTAGGATCTGGTGGAGGAGCTGTAGACTGTTTCATGTTTCCTTTCTTTCTTCTGGTATTTTTGGCTGGAGAGTCTAATTCTGCCATGTCTGTTGTTTGTTGTTGTGGCTCTCTTCGTGGCCCTTTTCTTTTCTTAAGTGGGCCAGGAGTGGCTGAAGATACTGATGACATTTAACTTTTTTAACGTGGCCAAGGACTGCATGTGATACCTGAACAATAAATGAATGCTAAGAAAGTACGTCAGCACTTGCTGCAACCACTGTCAAAAAGTGCTCGGTATTTGATCAAGTGCCGGTCGAAGCGTGATCGAGTTTAGTCGAGTATCAATCGATAGGAGTCCTGTATCGGTCGCGTAGCGATCAAGTTATTCATGAAACTGATGAATCCTAGATCGAGATGATCTGAAACCAATCGTGTAGCATTCGAGTATAACTCGAGATGATCGGGAAGTGAGCTCGGGGGGAAATCCGTCCTGACCACACTAGATTTCTACACGACCGATTCACGATCAGCTCGATCTCTTCTCGATCACCACCCGAGCTGTTGGTGTTTGGGCTTCCTACTTGAATATTTTGGACATGTCCAAAATTATCGTGAAGGAAGCAGGAGTGATGCCGATCAAAGTTTCAGTTTCAGTTTAGTTTATTTTGCACCAAGCATTAAAAATATACAGAGCATACAATAAAACATGAATGTACAAAATGAGATACAAAAAGAGAAAAATTCATAGGACATACGACATACAAGTAGAAATAATGTGGAGGTATGACTACATACAGAGACAATGCCATTGGTGGGGGAAGCAGCAAGAAAGGAAAAGCCCTTGTCAGTAGCTGACCCATTGTACTGTAACGTACATACCTTTGACAGATTTAAGAAAAAAAAATGTCAGTTAAGTTGACAAAACAGAACAAGTCAAGGTAGATCGACCCCGAATACCAGTGCCGAGCGAGCCCAACCAGGCCAAAAAAGCTTGATCGGGATTGATCAAGTTGATCTCATCGGCAGTGGGAAAGCACCATTATCGTATTACGAAGTGATAGAGTATGAGAATCATAAGTATGATACAATTTTAGGGACCCAACGAATGTAAAGCTGTCTGGCCTATACATCAGCGTTTGCTTGAGATACGTATAGTATGTGCAGCATGGACAAGCGCACCAAATGATAATTACCGTGGACGCAACAATTATAAGAACATGTGCCTAATATGGCGGGAATTCAGAATGTTACAGCTTTAGCTGCGACAGAACAGACGCAGAAGCAGTCTCTAATGTGTTGTTTTAAATGCCCTGCAACATTAAGACCATGTGCATAATTTGATGGTTTTTAAGTACACGCAAAGAACACAATCTCGATAGACGACTATTGTTAATTCACTCAATTTACTATCTCGACAACACCTTTTGAACCCCCGCCTACAGAATGGGTTCCTCAGGTTCTATTTAGGTATTCGTACTGTACTTGCTAAAAGCATCCTCTTTAGTTACCATTGACAACAACATGGAAGGAGAAAGGAAGCGATCAGTGCCCTTGGTATTGAAAAGAGATTTTTTCCTATTGTGTGTGAGTTAAAAACTTGCGGCAAACTATACCGCAGCCGACACACAACGCGTACCGACTCATTCATACAGCGGCACGGACACAAACGCACCAAAGTTTACATTCAGGCTGCCCTATTGGTCAGAATCGTTAATAGTAAACCTGTCCTGTGATTGGGTGATTATCTTACACACCCCACCAAACTGTCGCCTTATACAGTAGTTCATGCGATGGAACGTAAACGCCGTCGCTTAGCAGGAGTGCTATTTTTCGTCCGGGGAAAGAAATAGGTTGTGAGCTTGAAGGTAACCTGAACTTTGAGAGCGATTTTCTCTGTTTTTTAGGAAATCGACTGACATCATTTGAGTAGTTTAAAATCGTTTTTAAGATTTCCAGGGATGTGGAAATGGGTCATATTATATGTCATTGTAAAGCTAAGAGTCTGTAGAATTCACATATAGGCATAACTACGATTTCATTTTTTTGCGACTTATGACTCATTTCGACGGAGCGCATCACATTTACCTTTTATGAGCTAGACAGTGTCATTTTGCTGATAGTTGCTGAACTATAAGTTTTAAAGCTTTTAGAAGCAGAATGATACCAAAGAAAAATGAAACATTGAAAGAATTGAAGCTTCTTTATAGCTTTGTGCTTACTTTAAGCCTCCCTATTTACCTCTCAATGTTCAGGGGTAAAACCCAAAGCAGGATGGGCTATTGACCCATTTGGCCAGTCTGCAACCATGTCGTATCTGCTGCAGAGGATGGGGTTTGAGGCTATGGTCATCCAACGCATTCACTATGCAATCAAGAAGCATTTTGCTAGAGAAAAGCAACTTGAGTTCATGTGGAGACAGTCATGGGGTAAGTATTGACCTAATATTTGGGTTTGTAATCATTTTTTAAAGTTCTTAATTACAGATTTGAAATGGTGTCAGATGTGATACTTTTCGAATGAACAGTGTACTGTTGACTTCCTTGTCAAGTCTGCTGTTTCAGTGAAATCTCTATCATACACATGTACCTGTCATAAAGGGTTAATACTGAAATTCAATCCCAACCCAAGTCTACACTTTGTCCGTTTGCACAAACAGTGTGACAGAATTTCAATTGCATCTAAATGCTCGATTGCCATAATACTGCTAGGTTTTTCTCTCCCTCACAAAATTCATCACTTTTTTATGCCTCTGCTAGGAAGTAATGCCAGAGGCATAATATTTTGTGAGCAATATACCTTAGGAACCATTTGAATTATCCAAATAAAGTTGGCATATGTGTGTATAATTGGATGAAGGTGCACCTTTTAACTTGAAGGTGCACTCAAAGTTGTAGGTCAAGGTCAGTTCTAAAATTTCATTTTTTTTTCCTTGTATTTCTGCAATGGCTGAAAGTATTTTCATGGAACTTGATGTATTCATATATTACAGGATGAGATTAAGAGAGGTAGGGGAATCTTTCAGCTATAAGTTCAACATGTATGAAACTATAACAAATTTCAAGTAGAGACAAGATTTGGGAAAATATTTATCTCTGTATACGATGCATTGATTGTCAGTGAGTCACAAAAGTTTAAAGAAAACTGGCGGCTTCAGTTTTGAAAGTTTCATGCCGTGCATGTTTCTAGTTTTACAGTATCTTGAAAATGGCTTGAGGTATCTTCATGAAACCTTAGTACATGTACACTGTACATGTATTGCCTGACAGTTATTCTCTTGCGAAGTTTTTTTGTAATGGGGTCAAAATCAAAGGTCAGGTAAAATGCTGAAATCACAATATTTCCTCCACACTTTGGAAGTGATTCAATGTTTACACTTTATTCAACTTTATACGTGTATTACTGCACAATATTCTGTGGGGAGAATTTTGGGCCATAGGGTCATAGGTCAAGTGAGAATGCGTGAACAAAATGCTCAAAGTATTGCACACACACACACACATATATATATATATATATATATATATATGCAGTATATTATGCACCGTGACGCGAGAAAAGGGCCCTTAGCGCTGTCTCGCACAGTCGCCAGAAAATGGCACAGAAGTTTGACAAAGCAATACGCGCAATAAAAAAATCAGCTCAGCTAACTGTGCACACATGAATAGATGCATCAAAAAGTGGCAGGATGTGGACAAAACATGCTTTTTTCAATGTTATAATTGGGGCATTTAGGAAAGGAATTTCAGAAAACGATTTGCATATCTATATATATACATCAGAGTCCTTTCTACAGTGTGACGGTGAAAACTCATGTTTGGTATTTTATGGCCTAAGGACCCTTTTCTTGTTTCATGTCCGATATATATATAAATATTTAATCCCATCGTTATTATTTGCCAGTCATTTAAAATTGTCATCTTTGTAACATTTCTAGTTTCTTTTATTTTTTTATTGTGGTCTTTGGTGCTTATACAGGTAGATGCATGTAAATGTGACACATGGATTTGACGGACATGCATGGCACCATTCAGAATGATCACACTCTAATCCCTATCCTTTTTGTATGCAGACCATGGATCAAGCACAGATATCTTCTGTCACATGATGCCGTTTTACAGCTATGATGTCCCTCACACCTGTGGACCAGACCCCAAGATCTGTTGCCAGTTTGACTTCAAGAGACTACCAGGCCAGCGGGTTAACTGCCCCTGGAAAGTGGCACCTGTCCCTATTACAGAGGCCAATGTAGCAAACAGGTGACACATGTAACATCTTGAAGAAAGGGTGGTTTTTATGCCTCCGCCATGAAATGTCGCTAGCGGACAAATTTATGCATGATTGGACAAAGTTGTGCCTATCTACATTCAATACAATTGGCTGCCTGTCTTTGAAAGTATGCTATTCTCATTGGCTACACGGACAAACCCGAGAGAAAGTAGTACAGAGAAAACCAGCACAAAAACAATTACCTTAGGCACCTGCCGTGTGACCATGGCACGTACTGCCTGACATGCATGTGTCTCCCATTAGTTCGTCCTCTTTCATCGCTCGCAACCTGAAGAGTCAACAGTGTTACCTGTTTTTGTTTGTGTGTGTGTATGTGTTCCTGTTCTCTTGTAGTGAAAAATGTCACTTCACTACAATATCTGTTGTTGCCCCAGCTGGAAGGGGACTCCCACACCACTCCTGCTCACATGCAGCCTAATGTGTGAGGTAGACGATGGCCTCTTGGGCGTTCAGGGAGGCCTGACTTGCTATGAGAACCGCACCTCCGCAGCCAGCTATCGTGGAACCCTCCATTTCGGCTCCCAATGTTCACACCGAGCCAGAACCTGCACCAGCGCCACCAGGAGGAACCATCACCGATGTGGCTTCCTCCCACACCATCCTCAAAAGAGAGCATGCAGGAGGGTAGCGCTCCCAAACCGCACAGTCCCACTTACTCAACCAAGCACTAGCGGAGTCCCCACCGCAGCTCCATCTCCCAGTGTGCTTGGCTGACCTCGTCTGTTGCCCCGTCTGGGTCGACCACATGATAGTCTTCCCCCAGCTAGCTGCAACTACCGTCAGCAGAGGAGACCATCAGGCCAGACTCCAGCAAAGGCTGGGTGCCTGACACTCCCCTCCCACCAGGGAGGAAGCAAAAGCGCCGGGTGCCCCGCGCTTGCAACCCGCGCCAAAGAAACCACAACCAGAGTGTTACTGAAGGCGTAGGTAACAGTCGCCCAGATGGGGTTCCCCCTCAAACTCAGCACTGCTCTAGCGGGCTGTTGCCAGCCAGTATGGGCGGTAGCAGGCCCTCACACCCTGACAGCAACACACATGCATGCGGCTACGGGCACTCCTCTTGTGCCTTCCCCGGGCAGTGCCCAGCTCCAGCTGGGTACCGGCACCCTAGCCCAGCCAGATGACAGTCACCCCAGCCTTAACCGCCAGCCCTTGCTCTGACCCGGAGCAGCTGTTCGCCAACTACGCATGTTCAACCCCTTCCTTGCAGCGGGGTTGGCCAAATCAGATTGGTCGTCCATTGATGACTGCCCATCTGTGGCACTGGGCTCTGTGCCACAGGCTGACCCAGAACCCCCGCGCTGGCTCTGCCTCCTTGGCGAGGAAGAGGAAGCCCTACTTTTCCACTACATTGGTGAGTTCTATGCTGCTAAGACATGCAATGGAAGTGTAACAGCATGCCTCGCTGTCGATTTTGTGGGGATCCTCCCGGCCTGCACCAGGCATTTCTTTTTGAACCAACTGGCCCGTGGGGACCACGTCCTGGGTGGAAATCCCCTGTGATGAAGGCCATTCATGGAAGAGGATCAGCGCTGGGCTCAAATGGCACAGCTATTGCGATCTACCATGCAAGTGAACTTCCTACGCGGGAGCCCTTGCCAACCTAGCCACACAGGCAGACGAACTTGGAGTGATAGCAGAGGCGTGCTCTCCTATCCCTGCTGTTGTCACAGAACTTGTGTGGCAGCCCACTGATCTGCACTTTACGAGAGGATGATCTAATGGGAGATGCATGCACATCAGGCAGTATGTGCCGCGGATGCATGGCGGGTGCGTGCGGAGAGTCACTGTTTTTGTTTTTTGTTTCTATGTACTACCATGCTCTCGGATTTGTCAGAGTTAGCCAATGAGAATAGCATACTTAAAAATGTGTGGTCAAATTTTCACCAAACATAGCAGGTAGTATCGCTTTGTTGATATTTGTACAAATGGGCACCATTCCCCACCTGGAGGGAGGGAGCCCTGGAGCACAATGCTGGAGATGGGGGGAGACTGACAAACCCTCCAACTGAGGAATCTTTACAAATCTCTCAAATCGTTAAGCTACGGTAGTGATCTTTGTAATTTAGATTAGTGACTGTAGTTTTTATTTTCCGGACTTGGGAGATGAGCAGGGGAGGGGGAAGACCAAATAGAGGCCAATGTTCACATTTACATCTTACATCTTGAAAATGCATGGTCAGATTTTTACCAAATTTAGCAGGGATTATCGTCAGGGTTACAGAATATATCTCTGTGGAAATTGCACCACTCTCCACCTGGAGGTTCCACGAGCCACAGTACCTGAGGGAATGTAGATTGGTGACTATAGTTTCTACTTTGTTCATGGCAAATCCAGGGTTAGTGGGGGTGGGGTTCAAGTGGTGGCCAAGAGACATTAGTTACCATTTGCAGATGAAACAAAAACCCAGATCAAATGCTTGAAAGTAGTTACAAGTTTTAAGATCTGAGTTAGGGATAGAAATAACCAAAGTAAAGATAGTGATCTGTATAATCAAGTATTGTTACAACATGTGAACAAAAGTTATGATATTCTTTTTTATATAATAGATTGTCTACAGTTATGGTTTGTTGAGAAAATAGTGATATCTCCTTATATTTTAGGCTTTATCCCAAAATTTTAAAATGGTGGGATGTTTTGTGATACAACTGACCCTACTTATAGATATGCATCAAATGTGATAAACTCAAACAGTTTTTAAATCACTGCTCCCAGTGGTAAACAATACCTTTAATACAATGACCACAGAATCCCCATTTAAAAAAAAATAATAATAAAAATATTGTTTAAAACTTGAAATACTCTAAGCAAATACATTAGTGCACTTTCAAGGTTATTTGTCATAGATCAAGGAGCTTGGGGCTTTACACATTCTTTTATCCAATAACTTTTGAAAGGATGATGCTACTGCTTTGTGATATTAGTTTAGGTTGAATGTGTTTACATCCTGTTTTTATGCCTCCGCCCCGAAGTGTCACCAGAGGCATTATGTTTTCGGGTTGTCCGGCCTTCCGTCCGTCCGTAATCAATTTTGTGGACAGGGTAACTAAAAAAACGTTTGAGGTATCCTAATGAAACTTGGCATGTGTGTGTATAAGTGGGCGAAGTTGTGCCTATCAATGTTTGGGAGCACATGCTCAAGGTCAAAGGTCAAGGTCAAATGCTCAAAATTTCCCCCATATCTATGCAATACCTGAAGGTATTTTCTGGAAACTTAGTATATACATGTACTACCAAATGAAGATTCCCCACACAAGAGTTTTGGGTCATGAGGTCAAACGTCAAGTGGAAATATTAAAATTTCATTTTTTTTCTCCATATCTCAAAGGTGGTTTAAGGTATCTTCACGGAACTTTGTACATACATGTTTGCATGTACTGACTGGCAGTGATTGTCTAGGGAATTTGGGGTCAAGGGTCAGGGCTAGCTCCACAAAATTTCACTTTTTCCCCTAATATTTATGCAATGCCTGCAGGATTTTTCTTTAAACATAGTGTTTACATGTATTACATGATAGAGATTCTGTGGGAAGACTTTCACCAAAAAGGTCAAAGGTCAAAATATCAAAGGTCACATGAAAGTAGTAAATTTCACTTCTTCCATATCTAGGAAGTGGGTCAAGGTATCATCATGAAACTTAGTACATATTTATGCATGTTCTGCCTGACAGTGATTCTCTTGTGAATATTGGGGTCAAAGGTCAAAGGCCAGGTTAAAATGCCAACAATTTACTATTTAATACTGAAATTGTACTTTTTCTCCATACCTTGAAAATCACTCAATGCATATAAAACTTATAAAAGAGTCGAAACTCAAGTAGAAATCCTCAATAACCCGGAATACATGCTCTCTTAGAAAAAAATGGCCATTCATCCAATTAAACCTAGTTCCAGGTAAGTGAACATTCAACACATTTGTGACAATCATGTCATTTTAATATTTTGCTAATTATGTGAAACTGTCATCACACATTGTCAAGATATACTATAGACCTATTAGGAGAATCATGCATTGTGGCAGAGGCATACCAGTCACCATAGTGACATTTATAGTTTTGTTTTTGCTTTGTGTGTGTGTGTGTTTATTGTTGTTGTTTTTTACCCATTCAGTGCACAGAGCATGGCTTGGAATTGTCATAAAGCACTTCAATAGACCTTCAATATACTTCAGAGCCACTTTTCTCAATATACACTTTTCCAGAACTCATGCTTTCTCTTCAGTATTTAGACTGGTTAGGAAAGTCCATTTCAACCGAGTTATACATAATTTTAAAGCTTAAAGTTTGCTCTTCAGAATCTGCCCATGACTAAAATGCAATGTCTGGTTAGGTTTTTGTTATGCCTCCTCCACAAAAAGTGTCACCGAAGGCATTATGTTTTCGGGTTGTCCTTCCATCTGTCTTTATTTCCATCCTTCCGTCCATCCATTATCAGTTTTGTGGACAGCATAACTAAAAAAACGTTTGAGGTATCCCAATGAAATTTGGCATGTACAGTTCGTCCTCGATTATCCGGCCTCCTTTTATCCGGAAATCTCTATTATCCGGACGCGTTCACACAGTGAAGGACTTTTTTTCAATCCAAAAATTGAGAAAAAAAAACAGTGACTTTAACTAAATTAAAATTTCTACAAAACTCACACAATTAACCTACAATATTCGGGACAGAACTAACATAAATTCACACCACATTATCATCGTAAAAGTAAGCAGTCATGATGTGGGGTACGCTACCTGCCTAGCTGCCAGTGCACTGGATGGGACGGCAGTTTGGACGGGAGCTATATACATTAACATTGTGTCTCCCATATCCGGCCAATTCGCTTATCCGGATGAGCGCCGGTCCCGACATGGCCGGATAATCGAGGTCGAACTGTACATGTATGAGTGGATGAAGTTTTGCCTGTCAACTTTTGGATGCAGCTGTTCAAGGTCAAAGGTCAAGGTCAAAGGTCAAGGTCAACTGAAAATTTCACTATTTCCCCCATATCTATGTAATGCCTGAAGGTATGGTCAACTCCTGAAAATTTCACATTTTCCCTCATATTTATGTAATGCCTGCAGGATTTTTCTTGAACCTTAGTGTGTACATGTATTACCTGATAAAGATTTTTTCGGAAATTTTGTTATTTTTTTGCCAAAAAGTCAGAGGTCAAAAGGTTAAAGGTCAGTGAAAGTGCTAAATTTCACTTCTTCCATATCTCAGAAGTGGCTCAAGGTATCACCATGAAACTTAGGACATATTTGTGCATGTTCTTCCTGACAGTGATTTTCATGGGAATTTTAGGGTCATAGGTCAAGGGTCAAAGGCCAGGTTAAAACGCTAGCAATGCGCTAGTCAATACTGAAATTATACTTTTCTCCATACCTTGAAAAATTATGCGATACATAATCTTATAAAAGCATCAAAAGTCAAGTAAAAATCCTCAAATCCCCAAAGACATTGTACATGCTCTCTTAAAAAAAAATAGCCATTTATGCAATTAAACCTTTTTCAAGGAAAGTAAACATTCAACGCATTTGTGACAAACATGTCATTTTTGTCGAGCCCACCGGAGGTGAGGGGAGACTAAGGGATCGCCTGCGGCGTCTGTCCGTCCGTCGTCCGTCCGTCCGTCGTCTGTAACGCTATAAAAACTTGAATAACTCTGTACTCTGGGCTTCAGTTTGAATCAAACTTGGAGGGAAGAGTGGTCATACAAAGTTTTACCTTTTATTAAGTATGAAGGTCACCTTAAGGTTAAAGGTCACAGGCAGGGGTCAATGAACTTTTAGGGCCAAATGTTAAGTTTTTAGGGCGCATTTCGATTATGGGCTAAAACTTTTGATCCGTAAGTGTATTTAAGACCAAACTTGGATGGTAGATGAACCTTGGGGAGTTGATGGTCACCACAAGGTCAAAGGTCACAGGCAGGGGTCAATGAACTTTTAGGGCCCAATGTTAAATTTTTAGGGCACGTTTCGATTATGGGTCATAACATTTGATCCATAAGTTCATTTGTGACTAAACTTGGATGGTAGATGTCCCTCGGGGAGTTGATGGTCACCACAAGGTCAAAGGTCACAGGCAGGTGTCAATGAACTTTTAAGGCCCAATGTTAAGTTTTTAGGGCGCGTTTCAATTATGGACCATAACTTTTGATCCGTAAGTCTATTTATGACCAAACTTGGATGATAGATGTACCTTGGGGAGTTGGTGGTCACCACAAGGTCAAAGGTCACAGACCGGGGTCAATGAACTTTTAGGGCACAATGTTGTTAGGGCACGTTTCGATTATGGGTCATAACTTTTGATCCATAGGTCCGTTTGTGACTAAACTTGGGTGGTAGATGTCCCTCGGGGAGTTGATGGTCACCACAAGGTCAAAGGTCACAGGCAGGGGTCAATGAACTTTTAGGGCCCAATGTTATGTTTTTAGGGCGTGTTTCGATCATGGACCATAACTTTTGATCCGTAAGTCTATTTGTGACCAATCTTGGATGGTAGATGAACCTTGGGGAGTTGATGGTCACCACAAGGTCAGAGGTCACAGGCAGGGGTCAATGAACTTTTAGGGCCCAATGTTAAATTTTTACGGCACGTTTCGATTATGGGTCATAACTTTTGATCCATAAGTCCATTTGTGACTAAACTTGGGTGGTAGATGTCCCTTGGGGAGTGGATGGTCACCACAAGGTCACAGGCAGGTGTCAATGAACTTTTAAGGCCCAATGTTAAATTTTCAGGGCGCGTTTCGATTATGGACCATAACTTTTGATCCGTAAGTCTATTTATGACAAAACTTGGATGGTAGATGTACCTTGGGGAGTTAATGGTCACCACAACGTCAAAGGTCACAGACCGGGGTCAATGAACTTTTAGGGCCCAATGTTAACTTGTTAGGGCACGTTTCGATTATGGGTCATAACTTTTGATCCATAAGTCCGTTTGTGACTTAACTTGGGTTGGTAGATGTCCCTCGGGGAGTTGATGGTCACCACAAGGTCAAAGGTCACAGGCAGGGGTCAATGAACTTTTAGGGCCCAATGTTATGTTTTTAGGGCGCGTTTCGATCATGGACCATAACTTTTGATCCGTAAGTCTATTTGTGACCAATCTTGGATGGTAGATGTACCTTGAGGAGTTGATGGTCACCACAAGGTCAAAGGTCACAGACCGGGGTCAATGAACTTTTAGGGCACAATGTTAAGTTGTTAGGGCATGTTTCGATTATGGGTCATAACTTTTGATCCATAAGTCAGTTTGTGACTAAACTTGGGTGGTAGATGTCCCTCGGGGAGTTGATGGTCACCACAAGGTCAAAGGTCACAGGCAGGGGTCAATGAACTTTTAGGGCCCAATGTTAAGTTTTTAGGGCGCGTTTCGATCATGGACCATAACTTTTGATCCGTAAGTCTATTTGTGACCAAACTTGGATGGTAGATGTACCTTGGGGAGTTGAAGGTCACCACAAGGTCAAAGGTCACAGACAGGGGTCAATGAAATTTTAGGGCCCAATGTACTGTGCATTTAATTATGATTCCTAACTTTTGATCCATAGGTCCATTTGTGAACAAAATTTTAAAAAAGGTGTTGTACGTTTGTGGGCGAGACACATTACGGCACTTGCCTTTTGATATTTTGCCAATTATATCAAACTGTCATCACACATTGTCAAAGATGTACTACAGACCTATTAGGGGATCATGCATTATGGTGGAGGCATACCAGTTGCCATCTAGTTGGTTTCAAATCCAACCAAATTAGGGAATCCTTTAAAACTCTCCTTCAGACCCAGAAGTTACAGAGCTAAGCTTAGCACTTTGATTAAGATATATTGGTGACTGCAGTTTGTATGTCCCTGACTGATCCAGAGGCCTGGGGGAGGGGGAGGGTCAGATTGGGTTAATTTTCCCATTCTCATCTTCTCCTTTAAATGGCATGATCAAATTTTCACCAAACCTTTTTCACTTTTGGTAGGTATAATCTCTAGGATAATAGAATACGTATATGTGTTTGTATAAGTGGGCACCAGGGCATGTTTTATTCTGACATATAAAAGGGATGGCTCCCACAGATATACATATTTTAAAACAAGACTTGCTGGATAAATCCTTTTAAATTTGATTGATACAAGATGGCACATTCCAGGTAAATACAAGTCCACAATCAACAGTGATGCTTTCTTTCCCTCTCCAATCAGGGCAGAGACTCTCCTGGACCAGTACCGCAAGAAGTCCACTCTTTATAGGAGTAATGTGCTGCTGGTGCAACTTGGAGATGACTTCCGCTATGACAAGCCTGAGGAATGGGACAACCAGTATAAGAATTATATCAAACTCTTTGACTACATGAACAGTCACAAGGATTGGAATGTGCAGGTAATCTTTCTTACCTAGGTTGTCCTGCTTTTTCTTTGTCTCCCTCGCTTTCTCTTCTCTTTGATGCTGCTAGAGGATCACAGAGGGCATACCGATATGCAAAATCTGAAGAAGATTCCATTCAATAATGTAGATGGTGGAGTAAACTCACCTGTACTTTCCAAAAATTACAATGTACCTCTTTGCCACCTATAAAGGTCAGAACAATGAGAGCTCTGTCACCAGTATTGATAACACCAATAAATTTTCTTATGTCATCTCTCCATGATCAAAAGCCTGCAAAGAAATGTGGCTGGTAGTGTGCACACATGACATATGATGGAAACAAAGGGAGCAGTATAACCAAAAAAACCCAATCACACAACTTCTTAGTCCAAGTTTGAATACTGTGGAAGTGGAATCCTGATATAATGAGATCGTTGGTTGCAGATGTTTTTTTCTCTTATAGGACTGATTCTAGTATCCAAATAGGTTTGAAAAGTGCACTGTATGTCGACACACTTTCGTAAAATTGAGTTACATGCATTGTGTAATATGACAACGCTATGTTGATGAACAGAAAAAACAGGAAATGCGATGAGAAACTGCTAGATATTTCTCGCATTAATTGTATCCCCTCACATGTATGCCGAAGGATACTTTGGATTCAGCAGCGTTACGCCGCCACCGTCGCCGCCACCATGTCACATTATATAGATAATGACTGGCAGGGGAGGGAACATACCAAATGTTCCACCCGAAGGGTTTGACATGCTATTGAGGGAGGTTATAAGTTCCGAGACGAAGTCGAGGGACTTATAACCTTCCGAAATATCATTTCAAATCCTGAGGGGAGAACGTTTGGTACATGTTCCCGACAACAAAAGTCATCATCTGTTATGTTATATGGGTTAGTCAAATCTGCTTTTTGTCCCCGCCGAACGAGTTCGAGCAGGGGACTATGAAACGGGCTCCGTACGTGTGTGTGTCCGTGTGTCCGTCCGTCCGTGTGTCCGTCCGTCCGTCCGTGTGTCCGTGTGTCCGTGTGTGCGTCCGTGTGTGATCAAAATCTTCAATTTGCTACTTCTCTGTCATTTATGAGCCAATTTTGATTCTGTTTGCTTTATATGATAGCACTACATGGGAGCTTTGAAACTTCTACACAGAATTTCAGTCGTGACCTTTGACCTTGACCTTTGACCTATATTGTACATTTTGCTACAAAATGCTACTCCTTCGCCATTTCTAACCCGATTTCGATTCCGTTTGCTTTATGTGATGGCACTAGGTGAGGGCTTCAAAACTTCTACACAGAATTTTGACCTTTGACTTCTTTGACCTTTGACCTTGATTTTTTGACCTATATTGTACATTTTGCTACAAAATGCTACTCCTTCGCCATTTCTAACCCGATTTCGATTCCGTTTGCTTTATGTGATGGCACTAGGTGAGGGCTTCAAAACTTCTACACAGAATTTTGACCTTTGACTTCTTTGACCTTTGACCTTGATTTTTGACCTATATTGTACATTTTGCTACGAAATGCTACTCCTTCGCCATTTTTAACCCGATTTCGATTCCGTTTGCTTTATATGATGGCACTAGTTGAGGGCTTCAAAACTTCTACACAGAATTTTGACCTTTGACTTCTTTGACCTTTGACCTTGATTTTTGACCTATATTGTGCATTTTGCTACAGAATGCTACTCCTGCGCCATTTCTAACCCGATTTCGATTCCGTTTGCTTTATGTGATAGCACTAGGTGAGGGCTTCAAAACTTCTACACAGAATTTTGACCTTTGACTTCTTTGACCTTTGACCTTGATTTTTTACCTATATTGCACATTTTGTTACAAAATGCTACTTCCGGCGGGGACATATGTTACGCACCGCGTAATTTCTACTTTTCCTTGTTCACATTGTATGGAATAGGCAAATTTATCGTATTGATTGCGTGAGAAATATGATCGTTCAATCATTTGGTATCGTTTGTCATTTGTTACGTGAAAATGTTTTCCCATGGGAGAACATTACAAAAATGTTCTGCCCATGGGTGAACATAACCAATGTGCCTCCATCACGTGACTGTGTTTAGCCAGTCACTAACCAGTATTTGACTAACCCATTTAACATTCTTGTGTGCGCTCTAGCGGCCACAAAACTTGATGGATTTCTTTGAAATTTTGTACTGGTACCTATAACTTTCGGTGATGCTGCCCTCATGGTTCCATCTTTCATAGGGTAAAATGCCACATTTTTGTGCAAGGGTTTGTGTGCACTCTAGAGGTCACATTTGTTAACAGATTCTGTTCAAATTTTGTGTGTAGGTTTATCGTGATGTAATATACGAGCCTATAGATTTTGGATGTGCTGACCCCAGTGTTCTGTCTTTTGTAGAGTCAAGGGTCATGTTGGTGGATGGTTTGTGTGCGCTCTATAGGCTACATTTCTCTACGGATTTCGTTCAAATTTGGTATGAAGGTCTACTGTGATATAATCTACAAGGCTAAAGATTTTTGGTCTGCTGCCCCCAGTGTTCTGTATTTTATAGGGTCAAAGGTCATGTTGGGGATGGTTTGTTTGCACTCTATAGGCTACATTTCTTGATGGATTTTGTTAAAATTTAGTATAAAGGTTTACCATGATATGAGTTACAAGTCGAAAAATTTTGGATGTGCTGCCCCCAGTGTTCCATCTTTTTCGGGTCAAAGGTCATGTTGTTGGTGGATGGTTTGTGTGCGCTCTTATAGGCTACATTTTCCGATGGATTTTGTTCAAATTTGGTATGAAGGTCTACTATGATATAATCTACAAGGCCCTAGATTTTTGGTCTGCTGCCCCCAGTGTTCTGTATTTTATAGGGTCAAAGGTCATCTTGTTGGGAATGGTTCGTGTGCGCTCTATAGGCTACATTTCTTGATGGATTTTGTTAAAATTAGGTATGAAGGTCTACCATGATATGAGCTACAAGTCGAAAGATTTTGGATGTGCCACTCCCAGTGTTCTGTCTTTTATAGGGTCAAAGGTCATATTGTTGATAGATGGTTTGTGTGTGCTCTATAGGCTACATTTGATAATGGATTTTGTTCAAATTTTGTAGGGAGGTTTGTCATGATGTAATCTACAAGCCTATAGATTTTGGATGTGCTGCCCCCAGTGTTCCATCTTTTATAGGGTCAAAGGTCATGTTGGTGGATGGTTTTGTGTGCGCTCTATTGGCTACATGTCTTGACAGATTTTTGTGCAAATTTGGTATGAAGGTCAACCATGATATAGTCTACAAGCCTATAGATTTTAGATGTGCTGCCCCCAGTTTTCCGTCTTTTATATGGTCAAAGGTCATATTGTTGGTGGATGGTTGGTGTGCACTCTGTGGGCTACATTTCTTCACAGATTTTGTTCAAATTAGGTATGAAGGCCTACCATGATATGAGCTACAAGTCAGAAGATTTTGGATGTGCCGCCCCAAGTGTTCCATCTTTTATAGGGTCCAAGGTCATATTGCTGGTGGATGGTTTGTGTGCGCTCTGTAGGCTACATGTCTTGACAGATTTTGTTCAAACTTGTTACGAAGCTCTGCCATGATATAATCTATAAGTCTTTTGATTTTAGAAGTGCTACCCCCAGTGTTCCGTCTTTTGTATGGTTAAAAAATTACACTTTTTACAATGCAACGCCAGACGCAGAGCATTGTTTGAGCAACTGTGTGACTGAGGCATTAGCGGCTATCCTGTAGCCACTGTGCATGTAGGTGACATATCTTCAGATAATACTTTTGAATTTTTTATACAGATGCATTATACTCTAATCTGTATATTGGGTGGTAGAAGGCTTCACGGTGCACCACGTATTCTTTCTGGAGTATGTGAGTGGCCCTGAAAAGGGCCTACGTTTCGGCAAGCATGTTCTCGCCGTTCTCAAGGGAAAGGAAATGGATTGTGTTCAAATTTTGTAGGGAGGTTTGTCATGATGTAATCTACAAGCCTATAGATTTTGGATGTGCTGCCCCCAGTGTTCCATCTTTTATAGGGTCAAAGGTCATGTTGGTGGATGGTTTTGTGTGCGCTCTATTGGCTACATGTCTTGACAGATTTTTGTGCAAATTTGGTATGAAGGTCAACCATGATATAGTCTACAAGCCTATAGATTTTAGATGTGCTGCCCCCAGTTTTCCGTCTTTTATATGGTCAAAGGTCATATTGTTGGTGGATGGTTGGTGTGCACTCTGTGGGCTACATTTCTTCACAGATTTTGTTCAAATTAGGTATGAAGGCCTACCATGATATGAGCTACAAGTCAGAAGAGTTTGGATGTGCCGCCCCAAGTGTTCCATCTTTTATAGGGTCCAAGGTCATATTGCTGGTGGATGGTTTGTGTGCGCTCTGTAGGCTACATGTCTTGACAGATTTTGTTCAAACTTGTTACGAAGCTCTGCCATGATATAATCTATAAGTCTTTTGATTTTAGAAGTGCTACCCCCAGTGTTCCGTCTTTTGTATGGTTAAAAAATTACACTTTTTACAATGCAACGCCAGACGCAGAGCATTGTTTGAGCAACTGTGTGACTGAGGCATTAGCGGCTATCCTGTAGCCACTGTGCATGTAGGTGACATATCTTCAGATAATACTTTTGAATTTTTTATACAGATGCATTATACTCTAATCTGTATATTGGGTGGTAGAAGGCTTCACGGTGCACCACGTATTCTTTCTGGAGTATGTGAGTGGCCCTGAAAAGGGCCTACGTTTCGGCAAGCATGTTCTCGCCGTTCTCAAGGGAAAGGAAATGGATTGTGTTCAAATTTTGTAGGGAGGTTTGTCATGATGTAATCTACAAGCCTATAGATTTTGGATGTGCTGCCCCCAGTGTTCCATCTTTTATAGGGTCAAAGGTCATGTTGGTGGATGGTTTTGTGTGCGCTCTATTGGCTACATGTCTTGACAGATTTTTGTGCAAATTTGGTATGAAGGTCAACCATGATATAGTCTACAAGCCTATAGATTTTAGATGTGCTGCCCCCAGTTTTCCGTCTTTTATATGGTCAAAGGTCATATTGTTGGTGGATGGTTGGTGTGCACTCTATGGGCTACATTTCTTCACAGATTTTGTTCAAATTAGGTATGAAGGCCTACCATGATATGAGCTACAAGTCAGAAGAGTTTGGATGTGCCGCCCCAAGTGTTCCATCTTTTATAGGGTCCAAGGTCATATTGCTGGTGAATGGTTTGTGTGCGCTCTATAGGCTACATGTCTTGACAGATTTTGTTCAAACTTGTTACGAAGCTCTGCCATGATATAATCTATAAGTCTTTTGATTTTAGAAGTGCTACCCCCATTGTTCCATCTTTTATATGGTAAAAAAATTACACTTTTTACAATGCAACGCCAGACGGCGAGAACATGCTTGCCGAAACGTCGGGATTGGGTAGGCCCTTTTCAGGGCCACTCACATACTCCAGAAAGAATACGTGGTGCACCGTGAAGCCTTCTACCACCCAACGTTCTACCACCACGGAAGCCTTCAAAGATCTAATCTATATACATAAATATCGTTTTGTGAAGCTTCGCTTAGTCTTCACAATATTCACCTTTATATTTGAAGAAGGAGAGGGAATCTTTGTCCCTCGCTCAAAGGTGAAGATGAGCAAAAGCTGCTAGTGCCGGGGGATACAATCACATTGCGCGGCAATGGAGTGCGACATTTCTAGTTATACATGTAGTAATATTAACATGTATATAATTATTATCAATGCTTGTTGTCAATGGTTTAGAAATTATGTACATGGGACCTATTTTTTGTTATTCGTGTTGATCGATCCTCACTTTTGAGAAGAGAAAGATTAAGAAAAATTAATGCTACAAGGGGAATGCGATCAACACTGTGTTAGCATACAAGTGTGTAACTTGTGTGGATGAGAGCTGTGACTAAAAGTCTCAAATATCCTTTCATTCTATTTCTATGACAAATTATTGATACTAATCTGCAATTATAGTGAAAGTCTACATCATAATTTATCCTTTCATTTTTTATTTCCTTCAAGGAAACCTTGCCCAACTTCCTATATTTAAAAAAGAATGAATTGGAGGATGCCATGTACAAAAGCAAAAACAGTTGACTGTTGATTGTTAAATCGACTGAGGTCATAGATTGTATACAGTTTAGTTGATTTTAATGCCAGCATACTACCTTGTCATATTTTAATTTTTACAAATAATTCAATTTCTCTCATAATCAAAAGATGCATGAATAAAAGGGGTATGAAATTGAGCGGTTAATGTTTGTGAAGGTAGTGAATTTTAGTATATTTTTGGTTTCATCAGGGTTCGGTAACAGTTGCAATAAACTTGATGCAGTTGTCATTGTTGCATATAGTTTCTTTTATCGCAAAGAAATTTTGAACATGTTCAAAATTTCTGACAGAAACCTATTTGATTTGCTATGTTGCAACAGTTCCGATGAGTAGCTTGTTTTACTTTGTTTCATTATACAGGGGATTATCCCATCTAAGACAAAGAAATATAGAAAGTTGATGAGTAAAGTCCTATTGCAAAACATCATTAGCCAAAACTTATTGCAAGTGATTTTTATGATGGTTGTTGATATAAAGTGCACATAGTGAGTGTTTGAACTTCTTAAATTTCCAGATGTTCCAATACGTGAATATAAGATGAAACCAAATTTGTTGGCTAAGATTTATTTCTGGCTACTTGTTTGTCCATTTGTCCCTTTGTTCATATTTTTTCTGCTTCTCAAATCAAATCAAAGTGAATTACATAGTTCTGACAAATTTTGACCAAACATAACCAAATGACAAAGGAGCGATACAGAAGTGCAGTTTACACTACATGCCTAACAAAATCATCATAAAACATTTATGGTTGCATGAAATCAAATCAAAGTGAATTACATAGTTCTGACAAATTTTGACCAAATATAACCAAATGACAAAGGAGCGATACAGAAGTGCAGTTTACACTACATGCCTAACAAAATCATCATAAAACATTTATGGTTGCATGAAAATGCAGAAAGGCAGTACATTCGATTAAAAAAGGAAGCTGGAAACATCAGGCCATTTTAAAAATTCATATGTATCTGTTGACATCATGTTTCAATTCTCCAACAAGTGGCACATGTCTTGCAGAGCTGGCTCAACTCTCCTGAAGACATGGCTCAACTTTCACACTGCGAGAGTGTTGGGCCACATGACGTTTTTTCCTTCTTTTTTTTTACAAAGAAAAGTTTTTGAATCAGGCAATGATCTAGAATAAATTTTCATAGGTACAAGACAACTTTATAGTTGTACTGCAATATTGTAACAAACACTTGTTGTAGGCAAAGATTGAATAGGAAATATCTCCAAAAATTGAAAGAGTGGCTCAACTTTCCTGCATCTCCCCATGCTTACAAGCATCATGTTTCAGAAATCTGGACGTGTAAGATATTTTTGCAAGGGGTTGAACAGATTTACTTGTTACATGTATCTCTATTTAAGAGAAAACGTTAAGTTGTAGCTCTCACCTTTGAGACAATGTACAGTGTATTTCTGGTTTTCAAGGCAATATTTTCACAAATTTTGCAAATACATGTATCAGTCATCTGGCAAAATTTAGAAATATAAAGCACTGCAATTATGTAGCATGAACAGTCTTTTATTTTGATTTAGAGGTAAGTTATAGGAAGATGTTCAGGGGCAAAGGTTTTGAGGCATTCAATACCTGAGGGATATGGCCACTTTTGTGGCTTATTGTATCCCCCGAACAGAGTTCGGATACTATGGATTTGGCCTCGTTGCGCCGCGTCCGCGTCCGCCGCAGAGATTTTCTTGTGAGCGCTCTACTGGCTGCAGTTCTTCTTAGATCATCTTCAAATTTGGCATGAAGATGTATTATGGTAAAACGAAGACGCCTATTGTTTTTGGTGATGGCGCCCTCGCCTGTTCCGTCTTTATACATGAAAAGGTAAATTTAACAGGGTCTGCTTGTGTGTGCGATGCTGGCCTTGTTTCTTGACCGATTTTTTTCAAATTTGGTATGTAAATGTATCATAGTCAAATCTATACACCTGTACCTATTGATAATGCTGCCCTCACTGTTCCACCTTTAACAGGGTCAAAGGTCACCCCGATCATGTCAGAATTTGCAAAAGTGCTTATTTATGCAATAACTTGATTGTTACTCTACAGATTTTATTCAGACTTGCTAAGGAGGTGTATGGGTGGTCATTGTACATGAAGGACACAACAATTTGTGGTGACGCGCCCTCAGTGTTCCGACTTGGAGGCCATGTCACATTTCTTGTATATGCTCTATAAGCCACATTTCTTGTCGGATTTTATTCAAACTTGCTATTGAGGTTAGTGGGGAGTTATTCTAGGTAACAAAAGTTTTCATTGCCAGCGCCCTCATTTTTCAAACTTTTATAAGATGACATGTCATATTGCTTGTATGTGCTATATACTAACCTCATTTCTCGTCGGATTTTATTGTATCCTGCGACAGTTGCCATACAACATTCTGGCCTAGAAAGTAATCCAGGTGGGATATGGGAGATTGGTTTGGGGGATACATGTGCTCGAACGGGTCTCCTGTGCGAGTGCTCTAGTTGTACATAAGGTTTTACATGGAACACAATTGTCATATCAACAGGTTTTAAAATGTACATATACATGTATGTTGGTCTCTTTGCATCTCTCTTTCAACCCTGTCAGGCTCAGTTTGGAACCCTGAGTGACTATTTTGCTGCTCTTTGGGACCAGACACATACTACAGCAGGCCAACAACCAGAGGGCTTCCCGAGCCTAAGTGGGGACTTCTTTACCTACACAGATAGGGATGACCATTACTGGTCTGGCTACTTCACCACCAGACCTTTCTACAAGAACATGGACAGAGTGTTAGAGGCATATCTCAGGTAAAGCAAAAATTCAGATGTTACCCATGCATTTTTATCACATTTAGAGCAATCCATTGCTTGCCATCCAATAAACCTCACAGAGCCACTGTTTAATTTTGTGAACAGCAGTTACTAAAAAGATGTGCTGTCACTGTGGCACTGTAAGTTGCAGGTACAGTGTTTTCACCTTTGATGCCCTGAAAAAAAAAAATGTACCTATTAAATATGTACATAACCTCTGCTTTAAAGGGATAGCATTATATATGATTTACTTGTATTTCTCTTGCATCACACAGCCCACTAAATGACCAAACACACATTTGTCAGTAAACAACATATTTTGAAAGAGGAGATTGTTAGCTACAAAATACAAATTATGTGATAAATCATTAAAATTTAATGTTCCTAACCTACCAAAATAAATGATGGAAAATCAAACATGTAGGAATACTATTTATATAAAAGGTTGGAAAGTTAAGGTCTGTTAAAAGGGCACTAAGTCAACTGTTATCATACCGCCACCCACACATAGTATGTATGGGGGTATATAAAAATCACTTTGAGGTCGGGTGGCCGGTCGGTTGGTCCGTTGCAAAATCTTGTGGATCGAACTTCTCTCTCATTTTTTGAGCAATTGACCCCAAATTTTGCATGTGTGACCACCATCAAAGGTAGATGTGCAAGACATCTTTTCCGTTAATATTGCATAATGCATTGCTATGGCAATAGCTGATTTTCATAAAAAACTTCTCTCATTTTTTGAGCAGTTAACCCAAAATTTTGCATGTGTGACCATTATCAAAGGTAGACATGCTAGACACCTTTTTCGTTGGTATTACATAATGTGTTACTATGGCAATGGCAAATTTTCATAAAATCTTATAAAATGTTGTGGTTTAAACTACTCTTTCTTTTTTATAGAAAGTCAGTTGAAATTTGGCATATACGATCAATGTAATGTGCAGTTGTGCATGACGCCTTTTTTGTGGGTGTGAATAAATCTGTTGCAATGGCAACAGAAGTTTGTCTTCTGGGCTCCAGGGCTTCTTGTTGGCTCAAGCTGGAAATTTGTCTTGTTGCCTCTTGACGACCTGTTTAGGGTAGCCACATCATTCAAAGAAACTAGCCATTTCATGTGATTTCACCGCAGAGACGGCGAAGTCTAGTGAGTTGGGAGAACGGTAGTGAACGTTTGCAGCTGGGTGGGTGAGATGATGAGTAGTTCAGATAGCAATGCCCATTGGTGGGCTTGTAGTGTGTGCTTGTTTTTATCCGATCTCCTTCTAGGCTGAGCTTAATGTCCAGGAATGCAATCCAGTCTGCAGAAATTTCATGCGTGAATCGCAGTGAGTTATGGAAGTTTGGGAAGTGGTTGATCAGCTCATTCAATTGTTCGAGGATACAGGATGCAACTCCAATGTAGTCGTCAATGTACCTCTTTAGAAGAAGTGGTTAAGGGCCTTGGAAACTCCTGAGAATTTCCTCGTCGATGAGGCATACAAAAAGGCAGGGGTATGAAGGGCCCACCTTAGTTCCTGTAACAACTCCCTCCTTCTGATGGTAGAAATTTGTATTGAACTGGAAGGAGGAAAGTCTCAGCACTAGCTCTGCAAGGTGCAGGATGGTAGTGTCATCTGGACGGTTGGGAGACGGGAACTTCTGCAAGAAATACTTGATTGCCCGTAGGCCCTCGTCTAGAGAGATATTAGTATAGAGAGAAGAAACATCCATGGTAAACAGATATTTGGGGCCTTGTGCTGAGAGCTCAACAGCTTCAAAGATACGGAGGGTGTCCAAAGAGTCCTTCGCGTATGTTTCCAGTTTTGCAACGAGAAGGAAGAATATGCCATCTAGGTACTGACTTATATGACCTCTCTCGGGCATCCTATGGTAGAAACTATCAGTCTGTCGGGATTACCTTCTTTGCGGATTTCAGGAAGAAGGTAGAATGTTGAAATGCCTTTGATCGATCAGGCTGAAAACATCGGAACTTCCAGTAGCACACCATTTCAACCTGCCTGGGCACACCATCAATCACCTCAAGATCTGTGTGATGATGACCTGCCATGGTGGCACAGACAAATCCTCAAAGTACACGAGGAACAGCTTATCCATCGCCTTGGATGCCTGCAACCCAGTGGACTGATTGTTGTTTTCCATTCTTTCCCCTTTAAGGAATAATTCGTCTGGTCCCTGTTTTTCTCTTTTTCTTCTCCTCCCTTTCTCTGCCTCTGTGTATTTCTATTGTTATCTTCGTTCCTATTTTCTCTCTCTCCCCTCTTCTGCGATCTTCACCATCTTGCATTGTGATGTGTTTTCCCCTGCTTTCTTAGTGTTTTTTGTGACATCTTCCTGTATTTTCCCTGCCTTTTTTCAGTATTCTTTGTGATGTCCTGTACTGTGGGCTACTTGTGTATGTGCGCATTTTATTATGGACGTGCTACCACTGACGATGCATCTTATATATTGATTTACACCATCTTCAAAATAAAGCTTGCCATTGAGTTGACAAAGCCCTATGGGCGAAAATTCATTAAAATGTTTTTCACTGGGTTTCCTTAATTATTATTGTTCTAAACTAATATCTTTGTTGATTCCGAGCAAAAACCTTTTGCTGTTTTATATATATATATATATATATATATATATATATATATAATATTTATACCTTTTATCTACATGTATATCTTTTTCGTTTATTTTAAAGCTGGAGCATTCTGCAGTAGGTCAAGAATTTATTCATTTATTTTCTTTATTTATCTACTTATTGCATATTGCAAAATCTCTGTTCTAAATTTCCGTTGTGTTTTCACATACATTTTCACACATCTTATAGGCAGAAAATGGGATAGGCAAAGTTTAACAAAATCATGGGTCTGCAAAAACTTGTTAAAGCACTGCTTAAACTTAATTCTGTGCTTCCAAACTTTGCATTTAGATGAGAAAGGATAAATCTATTAGAAAATTTCATAACCCTTAATCAGTCACACTTAAACTTTTTGTGCAACTTTTCTGTTTTACAATGTAGACTTATATAAAATAAGGTTGTAATTCTGACATTTTCAGTTTCAGTTTTATGGGTTTTGATTATGTGGGCTATTGAGTAAACTTAAGGCTGTAATGTGGGGAAAATAGTTTAAATGACAAGATGTACAACTATATCTCATGCAAAGGCAAAAAATACAGTAAATGCATCACATTTGCTGTCAAAAGAAAGACCATAAAGATTATGTATGTTAGTATATGTCCCTCTCTGTGTGAGTTGACAATACAATAGAAGAAAGTGCTTTTTGTGTAAAGCACTTACATTTGTGCCTAAGTTCTGTACAATTGAAACATTAATTGACCTGATTTTTGTTCCAAGTCTTTTCAACACATTAGTGCAAAGTGTAAAGCAGTTATTAGTGTGGGTCAGTATGTAACATTAGAAGAAAAAAAAAGAGAATGGTGAAACACCCCAAACATGACGAAACAAGTGTTTCTCTTTCTTGAGACATGCATGATCTTGGAGTGTATGTAATCTGATGTGAAGGTACTTGGTATAAGATGTATATTTCCCTTTTTTGTGTGTGTTTGCTTTGTCTTATAGGGCGGCGGAGATACTCTATACCTATGCCACTGCTCAGTCAAAACAGAATGGCATTACAAGCTTCCCCTCAGAGAATATGGTGGCAATGTTGACAAATGCCAGACGGCAGCTTGGATTGTTTCAACATCATGATGGCATCACCGGGACAGCCAAGGACCATGTTGTTGTAGATTATGGGAACAGGTTAGATATCATTCAGATTCATGAAATTCTTCCGTCGGGATGTTTTACATTTCAACTGATTGACAATCAGTTGCAAGATTAGATACCATCAGATATCATGTCACCATTGCAATAAAAAAGACATAATTTGAATATATTTGACTTGTATGTATATATGCAAATATATAATGCTATTTCCAGCCATAAGTAATGATAAGGGGAAATGCAGAATAAATGGTAGTTTGGGAGAATTTTGATTAAAAAAAAAATAATATTCCTAAAAAATGCGAATATTGCCTTTTTTGAAAATTTACGTTTAAATATTGGGTCAATGAAGCATTGCATTGATAAGAGCACAAAATGCACAGTATACCATTAAATTCTGTATGTTAATGAGAAAATAAAACTGGTTTTGAGAAAAAAGCAGATATACCTATATTCCCCCAATGACCCGTTTTCTAGTCACATCCAATGTATACACTCATTTTTATGCCTGCGCCACGAAGTGCTGCCGGAGGCATTATGTTTTCGGGTTGTCCGTCCTTCCGTCCGTCCGTCCGTCCGTCCGTAATGAATTTTGTGGACAGCGTAACTTAAAAACCTTTTGAGGTATCCTAATGAAACTTGGCATGTATGTGTATTAGGAGGTGAAGTTGTGCCTATCAACTTTTGGATGCACATGCTCAAGGTCAAAGGTCAAAAGGTCAAGGTCAAATATGTAAAATTTCACTATTTCCACCATATCTATGCAATGCCTGAAGATGTTTTCTTGAAACTTTAGTGTATACATGTATTACCCAATTTAGATTCTCTGGTGAAAGTATGGGGTCATGAGGTCAAAGGTCAAAAGGTCAAGTAAAATATTAAAACTTCACTTTTTTCTCCGTACCTTGGAAATTGTTCAAGGTATCTTCATGGAACATAGTATATATACATGTACTGACTGGCAGTGATTATCTATAGAATTTAGGGTTCCTGGGGTCAGGGGTCAAAGGTCAAAGGCAACACTTCAAAATTTTACTATTTCCCTCATATTTATGCAATGCCAGCAGGATTATTTTTTTTTTTACACTTGGTGTATGCATGTATAACCTAATAGAGATTCTCTGGAAAGTTTCTCTTTTTTTTGCCTCAAAGGTCAAAAGGTCAAAGATCAAGTGAAAGTGCTGAACTAGCTTTTTCCTCCATATCTCGGAAGTGGCTCAAGTTATCTTGAAACTTACTACATATTTATGCATGTTCTGCCTGACAGTGATTATCGTATGAATCTTAGGGTCAAAGGCCAGATGAAAATGGTAACAATTTACTATTCAATACAGAAATTGCACTTTTTCTCCCTACCTTGAAAATTACTCAATGCATAAACTTATGAATGGGTCAAAGTCCTTAAATCCCAAAATACATGCTCTCCTATTCATCCAATTAAACCTTGGTCAAGGAAGGTGAACATTCAACACATTTGTGACAAACTTGTCATTTTGATATTTTGCCAATTTTGTGAAAATATAATCACACATTGTCCACATGTACTATAGACCTATTAGGAGAATCATGCATTAATGGCGGAGGCATACCAGTCGCCATAGCGACATTTCTAGTTTTTTTTGTATCGCTGACAATCTCTCCTTAATTGTGTTGATGGCTAAGTCCTCAATCCACACACACTGCGTCATCTGTGTCCTTCTGTGGAACAGTGCTTAGGCTCCAGATCACTGATAAGGCATTGAAAAACAAAAGTCAAAACCTTCAGGGGAATCAAAAATTTCCCCTTTGGAGCAAATTCCTGTGAGATGCCTCATTTTCAGACGTATATTCGCCCTATGGACCATTTATACGCATCACAGTCAAACCTGCCTTAGCGGCCACTGAAAAATTGCCCCAAGAGAAAACCCCTGTTAAAGACCCTGCATATAGCAGCCACCAGTCTAACGTGGCCAACGGCCACAAATTTTGTTTCCCGCGGTAGATTTTAACCTGTCTATAATGGCCACTTTTTTGGTCTCCCTTGGATGGCCGCTATAGACAAATTTGACTGTATATAGATATCTTATACAGTAAAACGCCAAGTTGTTGTTGTTGTTATTTCCTGTTTTATTCCGCTGTTGCTGGATTGTCTATCTCCTCCCAAGCCATCGGCTCCGGGCCGCTGCGACCAGTGCCGCCGGCCGCGGGAGAGTATCCTGCATCGGTTTCGTCCGCGTTCCGCCTCCATGTCGACGTTGAGGACGACAAAGAAAAATTAATTGGATAGATGCATAATGCATGATTGTGCATGACGGAAGAGCCGAGGTTTTAATATTCACCGAATTCTTGGCTGGACTCCTGCTTTCTCGATAGTCCATCTGTTAGCTTGCAGAAACAGTGGGATACTAAAGATGGTAGGGTGCAGCGAAATCTCTGTCATCTTTAGCGGACGCACATGCGCACACACAATGTACTCACGGCTATGCAGTGTACGTGTGTCTTGCGCCTGTGCATCTATTGACAATACACGAAACACTCTGCCTGCGCATGATATGGACTCTCATACGGTAATACATGGCGCGGTCACAGGGCAATTACGTATAGTTCGACATTGGCGTGCCCGAATGAAAACAACGAATGCTGTTATTGTATCCCCCGAACAGAGTTCGGAGGATACTATGGATTTGGCCTTGTTGTGCCGCCACGTCCGCCGCAGAGATTTTCTTGTGAGCGCTCTACTGGCTGCAGTTCTTCTTAGATCATCTTCAAATTTGGCATGAAGGTGTATTATGGTAAAACGAAGACGCCTATTGTTTTTGGTGATGGCGCCCTCGCTTGTTCCGTCTTTATACATGAAAAGGTAGATTGAACAGGGTCTGCTTGTGTGTGCGACGCTGGCCTTGTTTCTTGACCGATTTTTTTTTCAAATTTGGTATGTAAATGTGTCATAGTCAAATCTATACACCTATACCTATTGATAATGTTGCCCTCACTGTTCCACCTTTTACAGGGTCAAAGGTTACCCTGATCATGTCAAAATTTGCAAAAGTGCTTATTTATGCAATAACTTGATTGTTACTCAACGGATTTTATTCAGACTTGCTAAGGAGGTGTATGGGTGGTCATTCTACATGAAGGACACAACAGTTTGTGGTGACGGAGCCCTCAGTGTTCCAACTTGGATGCCATGTCACATTTCTTGTGTGCGCTCTATCAGCCACATTTCTTATCAGATTTTCTTCAAATTTGGCGAAAAGGTGCATTATAGTGAAATGAAGATGCCTATATTGTTTTTGGTGATGGTGCCCTTGCTTCTGTCTTTATACATGAAAAGGTAAATTTAACAGGGTCTGCTTGTGTGTATGATCCTGGCTGTGTTTCTTGACTTCAAATGGGGTGTGGGGGGGGGGGGGGGGGGGGGGGTGAGGGCGCGGTTTTGGGGGAAACATGTGCTCAGTCGGGTCCCCCGGCCAAGTGCTCTAGTTTATTGTATTTTTGCACAACTACAGGATACTATGCAGCTCAGGTACATCATTGAGTTTACTCTCAAGTCGGGTATCATTGTACTCAGACTGTTTAGAATGGCTAAATATCCACTTAACTAGGGCATGTCCGTGCCAATATCGTGCCCTTCCATTAGAGATTACATGTGCCGCTGTCCATTCGTTTACTGCAGCTGCTGTAAACATACATATTTGTAAGACATGTGCGGACGTTGGTGAAGTCTGTTTGCTTTGCCGACGACCTGTTTTTGAAGTTACAAGTGAAAATAAAATGGGTGGTTCTATGATCCATCAAACCAGGTTTTGGTGATAAAAATAAAAAAGGAGGGAGCAAATGAAGACAAAAATATTCTATTCATTATCTCATAATGTGGGGAAAGAAATATTACAGAAAATAATATGAGGCCCTGAGACCCATGGATTCTCACGGGTGCCTAATACTTACAAAACCTATGACTATGATCTCCCCCTCCACAAATGATAATATAATAATAATAATAATGATAATAATGATAATAATAATAATGAATAATAATGTACAATCTGCAGCAGATAAACCGGTGGTTCTATGATCTATCACACCAAGTTTTGGCCACGGGTGCCTGCATGGAGGCAAGCACAGGGGGTAATATAAAAGTCAAAGTGTCAAGGGTATTTCCCTGTTCAACGGGAAGAATCTGTGAAGAACTTTCGGGGATTATCATAAGCATTTTTAGTAATTTTTCCTGAATAAGTTTTGTCGTTGTCATGCCTCCGCCACGAAGTGGTGCCGGAGGCATTATGTTTTCGGGTTGTCCGTCCGTCCGTCCCGTCCGTCCTCCTCCGTCCTTCCGTCCGTCCGTAATGAATTTTGTGGACAAGGTAACTATCAAAACCTCTTGAGGTATCCTAGTGAAACTTGGCATGTATATGTATTAGGGGATGAAGTTGTGCCTATCAACTTTTGGGTGCACATGCTCAAGGTCAAAGGTCAAAAGGTCAAGGTCAAATACATAAAATTTAAATGTCACTATTTCCACCACATCTATTGAATGCCAGAAGAGATTTTCTTGCAACTTAGTGTATACATGTATTACCCAATTAAGATTCTCTGGTGAAAGTTTGGGTCATGAGGTCAAAGGTCAAAGGTCAAAAGGTCAGGGTCAAATACATAAAATTTCACTATTTCCACCATATCTATTGAATGCCTGAAGATATTTTCTTGAAACTTAGGCCAAAAAAAAAAAAATTGTTGCATTGGCGTAACCCGCCCTACCCTAAAAATTCAGCCGACCCCATGTTTTTTTATTATTTTTTTTTGCTATCGATATCAAATATCTTGTTGATTGCGATCGCGATCGCACAAACCCGGAAGTGGAAACGGCTCTGGGGATATCGGATGTACGAGGGAGAGATCTAGCGCCTCGCATAAGCCTTCCTTGATCAGTACGTCATCTGTTTCCAACACGGACACATACTCTAACAAGATTTATTCAGTGTATACGTAGCATTCAGACTGCGATGTATTGTGCACAGTTTTGCCATAGGTTTCTTGTGTGGAGAACTTACACGAATCTGTATATGTGGGACTGTAATAGAGATCGCCGTGTGCGATGAAAAGATCGTACATATGGGTCAATTTGCATCTATCTTATCTAAGTCAAAATAGTAAAATATGAAGTGAAAACATTCAGGATAGGGATTTCAACATCTTTAAATTCTGTGAAGGGGTATAATTCCAGTAATATCGGCCTCATAAATGATTTGTAGAATAGATGAACACAGCACATTCGGTGCAGCAGTTGTAACTGTTTACTGAGCTGAGCACGAGTTTTACATGTAAAATGCAGGTAGCAAAAAAAAAAAAAAAAAAAAAAAAAAAAATCCGCCCGACCGACCCTATTTGAAAATCTCATGTTACGCCAATGCAACAATTTTTTTTTTTTTGGCCTTAGTGTATACATGTATTACCCAATGAAGATTCGCTGGTGAAAGTTTGGGTCATGAGGTCAAAGGTCAAAGGTCAAAAGGTCAAGTAAAAATATTAAAACTTCTTTGTTTTCTCCGTACCTTGGAAAATTGTTCAAGGTATCTTCATGGAACATAGTATATACATGTACTGACTGGAAGTGATTATCTAGAGAATGTAGGGTTCATGGGGTCAAAGGTCAGGGGTCAAAGGTCAAGTGCAACACTTCAAATTTTACTATTTCCCTCATATTTATGCAATGCCAGCAGGGGTATTTTTTTTAACACTTGGTGTATGCATGTGTAACCTAATAGAAATTCTCTGGAAAGTTTTTTTTTCTTCCTTTTTTTTTTGCCTCAAAGGTCAAAAGGTCAAAGATCAAGTGAAAGTGCTGAACTAACTTTTTCCTCCATATCTCGGAAGTGGCTATCTTATGAATTTTAGGGTCAAAGGCCAGATGAAAATGGTAACAATTTACTATTCAATTCAGAAATTGCACTTTTTCTCCATACCGGTACCTTGAAAATTACTCAATGCATAAATGTATGAATGGGTCAAAGTCAAGTTAAAGTCCTTAAATCCCCAAATACATGCTCTCCTATTCATCCAATTAAACCTAGGTCAAGGAAGGTGAACATCGAACACATTTGTGACAAACTTGTCATTTCAGTATTTTGCCAATTTTGTGAAAATGTAATCACACATTGTCCACATGTACTACATGTATCTAGACATAATGGGAAAATCATGCATTATGGCGGAGGCATACCAGTCGCCAAAGCGACATTTCTAGTTGTTGTTTGTTTTTGCTTTTTGTTTGCGGGATGGAAATCTGTGTGGGGGGGGGGGGGAGGTGGGTGAGGGACAACAAGACAATCGTTGGACTTCAATGGGTGCAGATAACCCCTCAAAATTCAAGTTCTATAATAAAAGCAAGTGACGGGAAGATATCCCAACCAATGTACTGGATCGCGGCACGTTCTACAAATGTAATATTGAATATCTTGGAAGGGGGGGTCATGGGTAGAAGAGAGCACAATTTAACGAAGGAATGAGAAAACATCTATTTTATTTCATCAAAATGTGCAAAATCGTATATGAGAAGGAGAAAAAAAATAAAGGCCCTCCGACCCATGGATTTCCACGAGTGCTGCTAGTATATATATAAAACGCTATTCCAGCCATAAGGGGAAATACAGAATAAGTTATAGTTTGGGGGGATTTCGAGAAAAAGCATAATAACATTCACAAAAATGCCAAATTGCCTTTTGGAAAAATTATGCGTTAAAGTGTATCTGTACACAGAAATTTAGTTTTCTGACATTGTAGGTTATTGTACTGGTAATATCCCTATCAAATATAAAAGTGCAACGTTACTCACATACAGAGATATAGCAATATATAAAGAAACATCGAGCAATCTCTGAAATGCCAAAAATTACATTCGCCTTGATCTTAGAGTAGTCGTCTTGCGTTATCGACTGCATTACATTGTGTAGTTCGATAATTTTCTGTACGATCAGTGTGCTACAATACCCTCAAAACATGCAAATGCACGCAAATGTCCACGTACGCTGCTAGGTTGGTGCTGCCGCGCCGCCCCGGGCCACTGACCAGGCAGCTGCGGCAGCATCTACTCATGCGGATGCATATGGCTAGATGAGGCGATACCGATAGACGGTATTCGATATAGCTGTGCGCAGACGAGGCAAACGAAGGAAACGTGCACACACTGATGGTCTACGCGCGCCTACTATATTCAGATCTGGCTACTATTGCAGCGGGCACTAGTGCGTGCTGATTTATTAAAATTAATATTTCACAGTTTTGGGCATTTTTTGTGATGGGATAGAATTTTCTCTGGAGTTCTTAGGACATGCTCTCACACTTCTCACATTTAAATTTTAGGGGAGAGATTCCCTTTGATATGGGCTCAATGAAGCATTAAATTGACAAGAGCACAAAATGCATCTTATACCACTAAATAAATTCTGTATGTTTATGAGAAAGTACAACTTTTTTTGAGAAAAAGCAAATATGCCTGCATTCCCCCAATGACCATTTTCTATGCACATCCAAATATATACACCCTTTTTTTTTGCATCACTGACAATCTCCCTTAAATTGTATTGATGGTACAGTCCTCAATCTACACACATACTGTGGAGTAGTCCTTAGACCCCAGATCACTGATAGCGCATTGAAAAACATTGTCAAAACCTTAAGGGGAATCAAAAATTTCCCCTTTGGAGTGAATTCCTCTTAAGATACCTTGTTTTCAGAGGTATATTCCCCTATGGATCGTTTTATACATATATATATATATCTCACAAAACATTACCATTATCAATTTACCGGTACTTGGATCTCATTGAATCTCATTAGTAGATCCAGCTGAGGCAGCGGCTGGTCATTATTCATAACTCTGTGCCCCAAAAAGGATTATGCACATAAAGGGTTGAAGAATTGGTCCACTGGGTAATCAAGCTTGGGTCTGCCTAAACTCCTATGAAGTCTCTGTGGCGGAGCGGTTAAGGCATTGGTGTTCCATGCGAAAGACCTAGGTTCGATTCCTGGTGGAGACCAATTTTTCAACTCTTGCTCTTTTTTCAAAAAAGGAAGAACAGTAAGAGAAATAATAATCCAAAGCTATGCACCATTTTCTCTGTTGTCATATCTGACATATCTATCTATCTATACATACATACGTACACAATATATGAGGAAAGAGAAACCAGTGTGTAGCTTTGAAATTATCATTCCTCTTAAATACTGCTCTCCTTTTTTCTTTTTTTTTGGAAAAAGTGCATTACTTGAAAAATTTGTCTCTACCAGGATTCCTTTGGCATGGAACCCCAGTGCCTTAACCCGTTTGCCACGAAGACTGCGTCACTATTCAGGCAGACCAAAGCTCAATTTCCCAATGGACAGACTCTTCAACCCTTTATGTGCATATTCCTGTTTGGGGGGGAGAGAGTTGTGAATAGTAGCCAGCCGCATGCCTCAGCTGGCTCTACTACTAGAGATTCAAGTAACAGTGAATTGATTCAGGTAATGTTTTGAGAGAGCAGTCAGCAATACATACAGCTTTAGGCCTCTCCTTAACTTGATTTTGCATATAAATGTGAAATATGAGGAAAGTGTGTAGCTTTGAAATTATAATTCCTCTTACTGTTCTCCCTTTTTTGGAAAAAGTGCAGGAGTTGAAAAAATGTTCTTCACCAGAAATTGAATCCACTTGGCATGGAATGCCAATGCCTTGATAAATGTTTGTTTTGAGCCTAATTTATCCTTCTGTCAGCTATGACCAGAAATTCACTCCTGGAAATGTGAAGTAATTTCATCTTATGTTGTTCATATCAAACATGATGATGGTTCCAGTAATTAAATAATGAGCTCAGTTCCTTCTAAAGTTGGGTAATTCATTGCATGTTTCCATGTTAAGACAGATTTTGAACATTGCATTTGTTGGGAGAGAATTCTCGCTATCCCCAATACACCAAAAAGTATCCGGATATGGCTTTTTTGTCAAAATTTAGTGCACTTCCAGGACTCGGGCACTTCCTGTGCTGGGCATATTTTGCACAGCTCTAGCGTGCGCGTACGTATACCTAGGGCCGTGCCGGCCACGGGTAGGCGCCAGTACCCGAGCCAGGCCTGTGATAGCTAGCCCCTGTATTTACCCTAGGCCTTGCATACAAAGTAGACATACTGCTTGATCATAGTGATTGACTTGCATGTCGGTCATTTCTGCATACCCCACGACAACGCTGAAAATAATACTTGAAAATATTCAGCCACCTGGATATCGTCATGGAAGGTTCTTCTCGAAATGACAGTTCCCCAGCTGAAAGCATTTTTGATGGAAAGAGGCATTCCTTGTCATGGAAAACGCAAGCCTGACCTCGAATCACTGGCAGTGAAAGCAGCTAAAATGTACAGCGTTATTGAGCCATGTGACCAGAAGGAATCGGGGAAGAAGCGCCATAGAGTGCAGGTTCGCAGTAAGGACCCATAGTCATATATACAGCAATTTCTCAAGAATGGAGAAATTTCAAATCATATAAATGCTAAAATTCAAGTCGAGGAAACAGTAAGAACACACCAGAATACAGTCGGCCGGCTGTATAGCTGTGAGCTGTGTGTAAAGAGCATTCGCTTGTAATGTGCGTACGAACGGAAGTGACTTAGCTCCGGAACTATCCCATAATGCACTGTAAATGACACTTAAATTAACATCCGGATACTTTTTGCATATTGGCGATAGCGAGAATATGTTAATATTATATTCGAATTATTTCCCAGTTCAAGTAAAAGTAATCATCAGTATATGACACTTATTTTTGTTGCAGTTGGTGAAATTGCTTCAGTAAATGTGCCTAAGATTTATGCAGAGACATTCTAGGAGTAGACTTAAATTCTAGTGTTTAATTGTTGCAAAGAGTTCTCTTGTGGATATTCAAGCCTTACTGTGAGTTTCATTTTCACTTCATTTAACACTGAGAAATACTCAGTGATAACTGATTACTAGTAGTAATGATAAAAAGTGATATTTTTTGAAACCACATATTCAAATTGACAGAGATAATGTCATCACCTCACAAATCTCCATTAAGACTTCATACAAAATTTAACCAAATTTCTGCTCTTTTCTTCCATGAAATCAGTCAGAATATTTGTCCTTCATGTGATGCTATATTTTTGTCTTTTAGTAACCTAACAGTGAATATTTTCAAGGAAAAGAAGGTCATAATTGCTTTGTTTTTGACCAAAAACTTGTCTGTAATATATTTCTTACTAGCAGCACCCGTGGAAATCCATGGGTCTCAGGGCCTCATGTTTTTTTAATTCATTCATATTTCTTTCCCCCCGTTTTATTAGGTAAAAAGAAAGAACTTTCCGTTTGTTTGTTTTTTGCCCAGAGTCATCCCATCAAAGCCGTTCCTAATGTTGGTGCACTTGTTTGATCGATCATTACGCACACATAAACACACACATACACACACAAAGACACCTTTTCGATTCATTAAAAAGATGCAGATTGGTTATATCATCATTTATATTTCTTTTTCCACGTTTTTATATGAAAAACCCGTCTGTGTCCCTTCCATCCGATGACAATCTCATCTGAGGGTTACAACTTGTTCCTGAAATACAATTGATGGATCATTTATCATTTTTCCCCTCTCTCTCTCTTTCTTTCTTTCTGATGTTCTTTTATTCCCTCTCGAGAACATGTGTCTATATAGATAAAATCAGACTATTCATTAAACCACCCGTTCATGTGACTCTGAATTTTGTGGTTTTTTATTTCATTTTTAGATATTTCATATTTGTTTATTTTCATCAGTTATTGTGGTGTTTGTGTGTATCTGTGAGTGTGTGTTTATGGAATTGTAACTGGAAACATACACTAACTATTCCACTGCTCAGTTGTACAGGATATAAATAGAGTTTGACAGAGCTAGGGTGAGAGAGGGTAAGAGAGAGAGAGAGGAAGAGAGAGCCAGATAAATTTCCAGAGAATGTTTTCTTTCCTCTTTCTCTGTCTTTCTTTTTTATTTCTGATAACATTGTTTTTTTCCCCTTTCGAGAACACGTGTCTCCATCGACGAAATAAGGCCTTTCAGAAAATGACCTGACAATCTGACTCGCATTTTCGCTTTTGCTGTTGTTGTTTTTTACTACAAATAATTTTTTTTTTATGCCTCCGCCAACAAAGTGGCCGGAGGCATTATGTTTTCGGGTCGTCCGTCCGTACGTCCGTCTGTACGTCTGTCCCGTTTTGTTTTTGTCGATATCTCAAGAACCGTGAGGTGGTTTTGCATCAAACTTGGTATGAGGGTATATCCTGGGGGGATGATACTTTGTTTGGATTTTAGGGTCACGGGGTCAAAGGTCAAAGGTCACAGGTTATTTTGTGAAAAAAGGTTGAAATTTCATGTTTTTCACCATATCTCGCAAATGGTTCAAGGTATCTTCATGGAACTTAGTATATATGCATGTACCGATGGGAAGTGATTATCTAGGGAAGTTGGGGGTCATGGGTCAAAGGTCAGGGGTCAAAGGTCAAGGTCAACTCCTCAAAATATCACTACTTTCCTTATATTTATGCAATGCCTGAAGAATTTTTTTTTAACTTGATGTATGCATGTATAACCCAATATATATTCTGTGGGAAGTTTCTTGCCAAAAGGTCAAAGGTCAAGTGAAAGTGCTAAATTGCACTTTTTCCTCCATATCTCAAAAGTAACTCAAGGTATTATCATGAAACTTACATATTTATGCATGTTCTACCTAACAGTGATTCTCTTTGGAACTGTGAGGTCAAAGGTCAAAGGCCAGGTTTAGATAATACTATTTTACCATTTGATACTGAAATTATACTTTTTCTCAATACCCTGAAAATTACTCAATGCATAAACTTATAAAAGGGTCAAAATTCAAGTAAAAATCATCAGTTCCCCCAAATACCTGCACTCTGACGTTTTAATCATTCATCCAATTGAACCTAGTTCTAGGAAAGTGAACATTCAGCACATTTGTGGCAAACCTGTCATTTTAATATTTTGCCAATTGTGTGAAACTGTCATCACACATTGTCAAGACATTGTACTATAGACCTATTAGGAGAACCATTCATTATGGCGGAGGCATACACCAGTTGCCGTAGCGACATTTCTAGTTTCTATTTCTTTATTTTACTAATTTTCGTGTTTTGTTTTGTATTGTCATTTTTTCTTTTCCCCCCATTTGAGGAGGAATAGAACCGAGAGGGTTTGGATGTGCATGAAAAAAAAGAGAACAAAAGTATTTTATAGGGAGGAACGGAAAGGAAGGGGGGAAAAAAAGGTAATTCGTCCTGACACATGGCCGACGTGTGATACATGGAGTCGTCTCACACCTCCCATGTGTATCAGCGTATTCATACAATGTTACTGTATACAGTATCCATCCCGAGCACGCAGGCGAATCGCCGAGTAAAATCTTGCAATGCTCAGATCATACGTATACAGACAGCTGTACTGACCAACACCACGATTCTACATGCCCGTCACTACAACATCCTTATATATTTAGTGGAGAATTTTGTGGATTTGTTTAAAATCTAATTGATGAAATACCAACGCTTAGATTCGCAATTCATGTCCAGTATACAGCAACTTTCTAACCAGCTGACCCAGGCTGCTCGTATCCACACACAGTACGCAGCAATAGGGCTTACCAAAGCATTGTGTACACTAATGGACTCGTCTGTTCGGATTTTGCAGCGTCAAGAATTAGATCGTTATTGCAATCCCTTTCATGAAAGGCAAACACATAATAGCCATACAGCAGTCTGTATTGTACAATGACATCCGATGTGAGAGTAAACTCAATGACTCACCTGAGGTGCAGAGGATCCTGCAGTTGTGCGAAAGTGTGCCGAGAACGTATCATAATATGCAATGCAACACAGGCAGGCTCAATACATTATGCATGTACCACTCTCCACGATGATCTCTTTGCATGCCCGTACCCATGCATAGTGCGTCTAAATAAGATCCATTGTCTCCACGAGCGACCACAGAACTGGACGCATATGGCCTATTGTGTAGATTTCTGTGTGTGCGATCTGAGCCTGCGAGCTGTATAACCCGTGTACATCGTGTGTGCGTGTGTGTCTGTCCATGAAAGATGATCGAGAGCTTTCGCTGCACCCATTATCCCACTGAAGCAGGAGTCCCGCGAACTCGCTTCATTTTTCTTTTGTGCCGCTCTCGACGTCGACACAGAGGCGGAGCGCAGACGAAACCCGGTCGAAGGCATAAAAGAGACCCTCCCGCTGCCGACGGCACCGGTCTCGAGGGCCCAGAGCCGATGGCTTCGGAGGAGATAGCCGCACAAAAAAACATGTGCAAAACCTATAGTGGACCCCCCGCTTCACCTTAGAACATTACTGTGTATAATTTACAAACCAATGGGAGAGGTGATGTCAGCTCTTATTCCAATTGTTTGTATGTGATTCTAACCAATATTACCATATTATGAAAACATGAAATTTAGAATTCCATTGCTCTATTTTTTTTTCATGTCTAATTTTTTTAGAACTGCAACTATTGTCTTTATCTGATTTATTCTATTTGTTACAAGCAGCTTGAACAAAGATGTGGAATAGCACTTCAGATATTATCTATAAATATGCCCAGTTCATTTCTACTCGCTGAGATTAAATGTTGCATTCTTCACTGGCAGCACCACAGTCATGTTTTCTTGAAATCACCACACAGTTATTGCATATACATGTACCCAAGTGTTCTTGGCAGATTATATCACCTGTTTACCTATTTACAATTTTTTGGATGAAGTCTTCTACTGTTTTTATGATTATGTTTCCCATTAAATCTGGCACAGAAGGATTGGAATTTTTCCACCAGCTGATACCTCATAAAGCACATTTAGGGTTTATGAAAACAAGTGCAACTAAAATACAGACATGTTAGTCCATGGGCCAAGACCCAAAAAATGGGTTATTGGTACCACCTGAGGTGGCAAAACCTTTTTGGTGTCATTTTGTTTGTCGGGTATAGATATGCTTATCAAGCTATGATAGCATTTCCAAATGAGTAGCTTAGTCATAATAAATGAATTTTTAACCAATTTGGTCTCGTTTTTATACCCCTATACTTCTGAATAGAAACTAAACCGCTATACAAAGAAGAGCACTGCCTTCTGTATGTCCACAGGTGTTCTGTTGTAAACGCGTTGCACTTAGTCTTTATGCAAGGCAGCGAAGGGAATATCCAAAGGGTTATGATGTCCCCAGCTGTCACGCGGTGTGCTTAGTCTTTATCTAGAACAATGTACCATTATCAAATCTAAAGTTCCTAATAAAAGGGATTATCTATACTGTTTTTATACCACCCTCTCAACAAATACATCAGTTTTAAACAAAAATCACTCTGTTCATTTACAACATTATTTATTATAATGTATTGTAGTGTACCGATACATTATTTTTGCATTATCTTTTAATGTTGGATGGAAATAAAGCGACATTGGCGTGGTATTAGCGTTTTCACCGTAGCGTTTTCACCGGAAAATGATAAATAATTGGAAAATACGGTAAAATTCACGAGGAATTGCTTTTTTGTTGTTGTTGTTTTTAGATAAAGGGATATACACTGTATTATAAGCTTTGGATATTCCCTTCGCCGTCTTGAATACTCAGTATTAGACTAAGCGCTGTGGACATCATAACCCTTGGATATTCCCTTCGCTGCCTTGAATAAAGATGAAGCGCACCGCGTTTACAACAGAACACCTGTGAACATACAGAAGACAGTGCTCTTCTTTTTATAGAGGTTGGTCTCGATTCAGAAGTATAGGGATATAACAACGAGACCAAATTGGTTTAAAATTCATTTATTATGACTACGCTACTCATTTGGAAATGCTATCATAGCTTGATAAGCATATCTATGCCCGACAAACAAAATGACACCAAAAAGGTATTGCTACCTCAGGTGGTACCAATATCTGGCCTGGCCCATGGACTATGTAGACTGTGTAATCTTCAGTTACCTGTTAGTAATCACTCACTGCCATGCCCAAATTTCAATGATTACATGTACCTTGTGTATCTTCTTGATGGTAGGATGTTGACAGCTCTGAACGAGATGGGTAAAGTGATCATGGCAGGAATTCACTACATGCTGACTCCGGACAAAAGCAGTTACGAACCCCAGGCATCCTACTTTGATGTGGTGAGAAATTATGGTCTCATAATAGAATTTTTATGCCTCCGCCACGAAGTGTCACCAGAGGCATTATGTTTTCGAGTTATCTACACTGTATGCAATGCCTGGAGGATTTTTCTTGAAACTCAGTGTATACATGTATTACCAAATAGAAATTCTCTGGGAAAGTTTTTGGCTAACAGATCAAAGGTTAAAGGTAAAGTGAAAAGGCTAGATTTTACTTCTTCCTCAATATCTCGGAAGTGGCTCAAGGTATCATTATGAAACTTTGTACATATCTATGCATGTACTGCATGTCAGTGATTCCCTGGGTAATTTCAGGGTCAGGGGGTCAAAGTTCAAGGGTCAAAGGCCAGGTTAAAATGCTTTAATTTTACTATTTAATGCTGAAATTACACTTTTTCTCCATACTTTGGGAATTAGCCAATGCATATAAAAAGAGTTAAGGGTCAAGTGACAATTGTCAAATCCCCTATTACCTGCTCTCTTAGATAATATAGCCATTGATCCAATTAAACCTACTTCAAGAAAAGTGAACAACCACCACATTTGTGACAAATATGTCCTTTTGATTTTTTTTCCAATTATGTGAAACTGTCATCACACATTGTGAAGACATACTATAGACTTATTGGGGGAACGATGCATTGTGGCAGAGGCATACCAGTCGCCATAGTGACATTTCTAGTTCTTTGCATTAGGAAGATAAGGAAGTCTGTAGGAAATTGAGACCTCTATAATTAGCTCATTTTACAAACTCACCTGAGACAAGGATTCAAGCTGGCTATTGGCTGTCTGTGGCATTCATTCTGTGTGTGTGTGTGTGTGTGTGTGTGTGTGTGTGTGTATGTGCATCATCTGTTGTTTGTTGTCTCTAAAGTTTTAAATTTTCATTTCCTTCTTTCAGGGATGCCACTTTCCCAACTTCAGTCGGAATTCTGACTTCTTCCGTCATTTCTTGCAATTCTGACTTTACCTTTTTTCTGCAATCACAAAAAGTTGAAAATTTGTATCATTCTGTCTCCCTCTCTCTCTCTCTCTCTTTCTTTCTCTTTCTTTCTCTGTCTTCCAGTCATTCTTTTTTTTTTCCTTGTCTCTCCAGCATGTGCATGAGGATCTTTTATTAATTTCTCATATAATGTATGGGAATACTGTTGCATGTATATGTGCGCACACATCTGGCAAGCTTGTGTTACAAAGCCTGAACAGCACCCACCAACAGATGGGCTAATAAGACGGTCATGTATCAGCTGCCAGGAGCTAGCTTCGGGTATAGACTGCACTGAGCATTCCGATCCCTGACTGTGGCCATCTAGCTGCTAGCTAGCTATGTGATGACTTGGATTGTGCGTACAATGAATGTTTCCCCAGGTGTACACGGTACAACTGCCTTCGATATTTTTAGTGGAGTTTTCTTTTTATATGTTGGACTTTTTCATGGAATTTCACACAAGGATTATCATTGCCATCATCTCTGTACAACTGTAATCAGTAAACGAGACATGAAACTCATCACTGAAGACGAGTTGGTGATACGCTGGGGTGACATAAGATACTGGTCATCCATGATCGACAACGAAAAGAATGTGATATAGCTACTTGAGGTTATATGAAGTTGAATTTCTTGTACCTACATAATTCAGATCGTATTTTTTCTGTCATACAAACCTATCAGAAACTCTGTGCGTGTGCGAATCAGCCAATTTACAGGCTTTTTGAGTACGCACAGTGTATTTACCAAGTGGTCATCGGCACAAACAAATTGAAATATGACGATAATTATTACTGTTTCAAAGATCATATTGACTTTAACATTGGTCTTTTCAAGCATGAACTTTGACCCTTATGTGCATAACCAAAACTGCTATATCTAATCTTGTTGTCATTATCATAATATGATCAGTTGGGAGAGCTCTTACAGCTACACACCTGTAAAATTTTCCAGCAGTAAAAGCAATGAAGTATCAAATACGAAACAAAGGGAAATAGAGCAAGTGTGTGTGTTTACATGACAATGTGGTTTATACCTGGACGAAAGTGGCATGATCTCAATTTTTAAAAAAATCAAAAAAAGAAAAACAATTTTTGCTTTGCATCCTATGAGGTTTGAAACTTCACAGGTCCAAACGTATGGCTCCAGCAAAAGAGACAACGCCTTTAACCACGTAACTGGAATAGGTCTCCTCGAACCAAGAGTGTGGAACGTAAGCTATATGTGAAAGATGAATCATGACGATCACCCGTGGTCGACACATTTTCAAAGGGGACAGTTAGAAGTGGAAGGAGTACTAAGTATATTGTTTCATTAATTCCAGAGCAATGACACCCTTACATATAGGCATACCATAATTTCGCCTCTGAAATCAATGGTAGCACTCATGCACCAGTACTTGCATAGTGCATAAACTTTTCACTTTTTCACTTTTCAGTGAAACGTGTCATAACATAAATTTGTAATTCAATCAGCAGTGATTGACTTTATGAAGGAGAAAGATATATCAAATTTAAAGCTTAGCACGTAACTCGGGGATTATAGCATCATATTCAGTTCTTTACTGCCCAGATGCCAACAACACCCCTCACCAACGGCTACGCATAGTGAAACAGCCATGACGAAAATAAAAGTTTTGCCTTTTCTTTGGCAGAACGAAACAGAACCCCTTCAAACACACTATACTTGGCAGGGTGTGGCATGAAAAAGCTCTTTACTAAAACTAAACAGTACATACCTTCCACTCATGTGGCACAAGAAACCTCTATAGCAAAATAAAGCCTGTCTACAACTCCGTTATTGGGTCAAACAATAACAACCTGAAATTTCAAAGAGATGAGCGAGACGCTATACACCAGGCCTAAAGTTAATGAATTCAGATCTCATTCCTACTCAAGTTGGGAATATGTAAATGTACACATTCCCACATACAGTATAACAAAAACAAACATAAGAAAAGGGAAGAGAAAATGAAAGTTGGTAAGGGGAAAACTGCATATAAGAGCAATTTATAACCTTACGTGTGGCAAATGAAGCAAATGTATAAGATAGACTTAATGGCCCGAATTCACGAAGGTGGTACAAATGAAACCATGGTTTAAACCATGGACAAACACCATGGAGCGCCAAGTGTCGCATGGAATATTTTGTTACGAAATCAGTCATTTCGTCGATGAAATGATTATTTTGTAACGAAATGACAACATTTTGCAACTAAATGAACATTTTGTCGACGAAATGATAATTTCGTTAACGAAACGGTCATTTTGTCGACGAAATGACCAATTTCGTAACAAAATATTTCATGCGACACTTGGCGCTCCATGGTTTTTGTCCACGGTTTAAACCATGGTTTCATTTGTACCACCTTCGTGAATTCGGGCCAATAAGTCCCACGTAATGTTAAAGCAGCTTTTCAGCATAAACTTTTTTTTACACACATAGTAGGCCCCCATTGCAATGTCGAATTTAAAAACCATCAACTTAATGTCAGAGAAGAAACTAACGTACAAGATGCAGTAAAACCGTAACTTAAATCACTACTCTACCACTTGGCCATGGAACATCCACAGAAAATGTTAAGGGAAAGAAACAACTATAAATATAACATTTTTGAATAAAAGGAAAAGAAAAAGAAAATGTCCACGTCAGGATAACAAACGTGCCCCCATGAACATGCATTTTATTGCTAGACGGGAATACGGTCTTGATGCAAATGATTGTCTCATTAATTCAAAAGCAATGATTCTTTTACCACCACCTTTACCACATCACAATGACGTCTCTGAAATCAATGGTAGCACTCATGCGCAGGTGATTGCAGCGTGCATTACCGGGTAATTTCCCTTTTCCTAAACTACCAGTGAAACGTGCCATAGCATGTAGTGTAATTCGATCAGTAGTGATTGGCTTTGAAGAAGAAAGGTGTATCAAATTGAACGCTTACCACATTACTCAGGGTGATCACTGGATGATCCTGATCTGTTCTGTACTGCCCCAGATGCCAACAATATACATCACCTACGGCTACTAGTGAAATATCCATGACAAAATAAAAGCCTTTTTCACGGTAATACGACACAGAATCCCTTCATACACACTGGACCTAGCAGGGTGTGGCACGAGATACCTCTATAGCAACATAAAGCCTTCTACAACTCCGTTATTGGGTCAAACAATACAACCTGAAATTGCAAAGAGATGAGCGAGACGCTGTACACCTGGCCTAGAGTTAATTAATTCAGTTCTCATCCCTACTCAAGTTGTGATATGTAAATGTACACATTCCCACATACAGTATAACAAACACAAACGTAGAGAAAAGGAAAGAGAAGGCGAAAGGTGGCATGGGGAAAACTGCATAAGGGCAATCTATAACCTTCCGTGTGACAAATGAAGCAAATGTATTAGACTTTCTAGAGCTAAAATAAAAGGAATGAAAGGGAAGAGAAACGCAAGGGGTTTGCTCATTTACATACGAATGGACGTGTTTGTGGTCTAAAATCAAAATGTACAGTGTTACCGACTGGCAACAGGTATACAGCCAAGGCACGAATCCGAATGCATTAGGCAATACGATTGAGAGTTAGCGACCATGAAAAGGTAGTGGAAGCAGTAATGATGATGCCAATATATTTCAGCATAGACTATGAGCACACAATTTCGAGGTCGAGGTCAGCAATTCAATAGACCATCAATGTTTCAGGACACTCGTGTACAAGGCACGGCCCAAACCACAGATTTTATTACATATATTGAATCCAAACGTTCCGTTTTTATTTCGTTTCACATGCAGATTTGATTTACCATAAACTCTGCAAGCAAGATTTACAACTGCACTAATTCACAAAATGTGAAGCGTTGTGAAATAAAAGGAGTAGGCCTACAGATTGTGATACAGTGCATTTTTTATACCGGTATAAAACTGGTCTTCCCTCATTAAATGAATTGAATTCTAATAGAGTTTATACACATGTCTATAGCAATGCAAAAAAGTAAATAAAAATTAGAAATGCCTTAAACTAAGACTAAAATAGGAGATTACTTGTTGTTTAAATTACACTTGCTATTGAATATGAAACGTTATCTAAAAAGAGTTAAAAGAAAAATGATTGAAAACAAAAGTGTCCTGTGAGCATCGATCCCTCTAAAGCGTACATGCAAAACCGTTACTCTAACCACTCGGCCATGGAACATCCAGGGAAAGGGTAAGGCAAAAAAAACAATGTGTAGATGTAACGGGGAAAAAAGTCAATGCCCGCACAACAAACGTGCCCGCGTGAACATGTATTGTATTGCTAGACGGCAATGCAGCCTTGTAACGACTGATGGCGCTATACCATTTCTAGCAACTGGGGGAAAAATACGTCCTATAGACATTACACGTAAAATCGGCTGATTTTGATACCTTGCCTTTAATCACAATTTTCAGTGTGGTGACGTCATCAAATTTCAAGACAAATGTATGGACTTGAAAGACAATTGGTCAAAGTACAACATATCCAAATTTGGGGTAATATTGAGCTAAAACGACCAAGATATAGACAACTAGATGTCAGAAACGGTACCTCAAAAAATTTAATTCCACGTTTTTTATTTCAGATGACGATATGACGTCATAGAGTTTTCCTCGAAATATTGATACTTGAAATGTTAATTACAATTCATTTGCTTTAGTAATATGCAATAAAATCAAAAGGTTTGCCGGACATTTTAAAGAGCTATGGCAAAATAAACAAAGACATGTTTTTTCACTATGTTTGCACATAGCGCGGAATTTGAACTTTCATGCAAGTGCATTGCTTTGTTATTGGTCAAAATCGATCAGAAATCAATGGATATTGTCACTGAATGTATCAGGAATCCAAATCAGTCAGAAAAAAATGCCTTTTCTTGTTGCTCAAGCGCTGTGCGCGCGAAAACGCGCGGATGGATGCGTACGCGCAGAATTTTTTGAGACGCTTAAAATTGTCTGAAACTTCGAGATTTCCCATTGGGAAGTTGTTTTGAGCATTTTTAAATTTTGATGCGCGCGTACGCGCCAGTTATGATGACCTGGGTAATTAGTATAGTATAGGACGATCAGTCGTGTCTTGAACTTTATGTCTACCGAAAATGATATAGAAATGACGTTTTGTTATGAAGTTATATTCGATCATGTGACTTTATCTGAAAATCATAAAATGGCACCTAGATGACGTCACAGATATGTTATCGTCATGAAAAGTTTCATGTACAGAGATATTGATATGAGATATGTTGACTGTAAATTTTATGTTAAATTGTCATGTCATTGTTGAGATATTTTGTCCACAAAATTCGTCAGAAAGAAAGAAGAAAAAAAAAAGAAAGATTCCGTACAAACACAAGAGGTGATACGCCGGTAGCGTATTACCTAATTAGAAAGATGAACACGAACTGTTACAAAGAACAGACGACCTAAAGTCATTGGAGCTGAACATATAAATGGAACTGGTCATGGATGGAGGACAAAGACTACGATGGAAATTTTTTTGTCTGAAAATATCCATTAAATTAATCAATCTGGTGTTGCATTGTGTGTGTGGTGCAATAAACAACTGAAATAAGCTTAAGCTGGCAAAAAAGTTCTTTGTGTTCGTGCTGCTAAAGATGTCTTCTTCTTCTTCTCGAGTCACTACGCAGAAAGGAACGTTAGATTCGTCCAGTCCAATGTTGGATGCACTGCCTGGCACAGGGCGTTAGAGCTGCCAGATCTTCCTTTGTGCAAGGCTCTGGTAGAAGTGGACAGACCAGGAGATGTTGCATAGTCTGCTCCTCTCCACACAGGCAGGTGGTGTCATCATTCTCACTATACCCCCACTTTGCTAGGTTAGATTTGCAGCGGCCGACAGCACTTCTTAGGCGATTGCAGCAAGACCAGAAAGGCCATGCCTCACTGGCACCTGATGGTGTAGTTTCCTTAGGGCCGGTAGTAGACACTGTATGCGGTGTATGGGTAAGACGTTCAATCCACATTGATACACGCTGCTTGTCAGGGCTTTTGTTCAGGGCCTTTACAGAATGCATGAAGCTGCGCCTGGATTTTAGCCTCTTTCTTGAATGATCATGATTGAAGAGAGGATGGCGAGGGTCATTTTCTTGCTTCAGCTTTTCCTTCTGGGATGCAACGGTCCTACGGATGCTTGGAGGAGCAATCCCACTCAGTAGGTAGAGGTCTTCAACCTTTATGGGCTTTAGGCAACCAGTAATAGCACGACATGAAGAGTTTAGAACAGTGTCAATCTTAGTGGCATGAGCTGATCTACTCCAGACAGGTGACGCATACTCAGCTGTAGGGTAGCATAAAGCCAGTGCTGTTGTACGTACCGTCTTCCCGTCAGCACCCCACTTCGTATAAGTGAGCTTTCGGAGGATACTATTCCTTGATGCCACCTTTGCCTTGGTCTTAATGATGTGATCCTTGAAAGTGAGGGACCTGTCAAGTGTCACCCCCAGGTAGACTGGCTTGGATACATGTTGCAGGCGTTTCCCATACCAACTAATCCGTAGTTGACGGCTGGCTTCCCTATTCTTAAGATGAAACACACTGATTTGTGTTTTGTCTGGGTTAGCTCTTAGATGGTTGTTGGCATAGTAGGGAATGAGTAAGTCCAGTGCACTGGAGAGGGAGTCCTCTACTTCTTCGAAGGTGTCCTTTTGAGATGCAATGCAAAGGTCATCAGCATAGAGGAAGCGTCTAGTGTCTGGTTGAGTAGGTTGATCGTTTGTGTAGATGTTAAACAACAAAGGGGCAAGCACACTCCCTTGAGGAAGTCCGTTCTTCTGTGTCCTCCATCTACTCTTTCTACCACCGAGGTCTACGAAGAATCTGCGGTTTGATAGCATGTTGCAGATCAACTTTGTGAGTCTAACATCTGAGGTCATCTCATTCAGTTTCTTGGCAAGGATACGGTGATTGACTGTGTCGTATGCTGCAGAAAGATCGACAAAGGCAGCACCAGTGATTTTTCTGTTCTCAAAACCATCCTCGATGTACTGCGTGAGGTTCAGTAGTTGTCCTGTACATGATTTTCCCGGTCTGAAACCCGCCTGCTCCGGGATAAGGTGATCATCAACGAACAATGCTATGCGGTTCAGGAGGAGGCGTTCAAACAGCTTGTACATGTGGCAGAGTAGGGATATCGGCCTATAGCTCTTAGGGATGGCAGGGTCTTTGCCAGGTTTCAGTAGAGCAATGACTTTTGCTTTCCTCCACATCTTTGGGATCTTGTTGGACTTAACACATTCGTTGACCATATCAAGAAGCCATCTGCGTGCACCTGGCCCGAAGTGTTTGATCTGTTCCACTAGGACATCATCAAGACCTGCAGCCTTGTTGTTTTTCATAGACTTCATTGCAGATTCCAGTTCACTCATTGTGAATGGCCTTGTGAAACTTGTGGCGTCTTGTGAGGATGCATTAGCAGCTCTGGGAAGTTTAGCCCTCTGAGGACGGTGATTTGGATTTCCCCGGCTATTCAAGAGGAGTTGGTGGGCAACCTGGTCAGCGGTGACTTGCGGCCTTGGCTGCGGCTTTGTGTAGTCATTTCCTAGGATGCGGATGGTCTTCCAGGCTTTCCTGCTACTATGAGTCATATCTGTGCTTTCAATGAGCTCTTGCCATTTCTTCCGCCTTTCTTCAGTGATGGAATTAGCTAAGGCTTCACCAAGCTCAATGGTGTCATCACTAAAAGGGTCATCCTCAAAACGCAAGATGTAGTCATCATATAATGCTTTAGAGTCATCAGTCAAGCCCTGGATGTACCTTGTGCGGCAGCCACGAGGAATGTTATGGCGCGATGATGATTTAACTGATTCTACAAAAGCATCATAATTGTCAGGGGTAGCGGGAAGATCTAGAATAGCAGAGTCTAGGTCATCAGAGAAGCCCTTCCAGTCGGCTTTCTTGAGATTGAAACGTCGCCTGAAGGGAACAGCACGGGGAGAGATGACTGCAGTGATCTTGAGACCTATTGGCCGATGTTGTGTGTGGGGAATGGGATCCAGAACAATCTTCTCACACTGATTGGCAACAATACTGGATGTGAAAATCAGATCTGGGTTGTACCCCCGCCTCCATCGTGAGCTGTTGAAGGAAGGGGGGAGCTTGGCATCATGAATGAGAGACAGTTGGTTGGAGTCTGCCCAGCTCTCGACTAGCTCACCATCTTCATTAGTTTCAGCATAACCCCAATTGACATGATGGCTGTTAAAGTCTCCGATGACAACATTGATGCGACCGCTGGTGACATCAGGGGGAATGTTAAATATGATGGAAGGAGGTTTATACACCGAACTGACAGATACTCCCTTGGTGTTGATGGTAATGATTTCAATGTTATCCGTATCAGAAATAGATATCTTGTCAGCAGACAGCCCATTACGTAAGAATACTGCACTTCCATACTGGTCATGTGGCCTCTCAGCAATGAGGGTCATACCCGAGATGCGAGGACGTACCCGTGAAGGTCCGCGATGAGTCTCTTGGAGACAGAGGATATCACAACTATGCTTGGTGCATAGATCTGCCAAAAGATCTTGTTTGGCGCCAGTTAGACCTTCGATGTTCGATGATATTATACTCAAGGCCGGCCCTGACAAGGGCCCATGCTTGCGACCTTGGGCATCATCAACAGTTCTAAGGCCTAGTTGAGTCATGATAATGATGTGTGATAATCGTTGATAGCGTAGTGTGGTTGAAGGATTCGCAAGTGTAAAACACCTGTCAGGGACCGCGACGTGAACGCTCCTTCAGTGGCCCATTGCTAAAGATGTACATATTACATATGTATGTTTGTTTGATTGGATGTGTGTGTCTGTCATTGTCCCATTGCTTTACTTGTACCTCTTCCACTTATTCCTTCTGAATCATTATGCCCCACTCCTTCATGTGTTCAAAGATTTAACTTTCTCTTCTTCTTTTTTTGTTCGTTTGTTTGTGTTTTGTTTTTGTGTTTTTGACAGGGAACTTGCTAATAGACCAGTTCGTAATTCCACTTTGCACATGAGCAGGAAAAATTTATTTGTACTAACAGGCATTTTGGTTTGTAAATTCACTGAGATAAGCATCTGTGATGCGATGATTATTCATGTTCTCCTTATCTAAATGGTGCTTGCCAGCACATCCACCTGACAGCAAGAATGGTATTTCGCAATATAAAAGGAAATAGGCTGTTATTGCACTCAATACAAAACAATGAAGTGGATGCCTGCTGCCAAATTGTCAACTGATGGAGTATTCTGATCACCTAAGCCATGTTCAGACGTATTTCTAGTCCGAGTAAAATTTTATTGCGCAGCAATTAGAATTCAAATTTATGCCTATCCTACCACAACCCTATGTCCACACGACAGTCGTGGGAAGAAACTCTGACCAATTTACCACGGCCTCCGTGGGGATCACCGTGGAGGGTCGGTGTAACTTCCGGAAGTGGAAACGACGCCGCGCACGTCGACAGTACAATCGTTTTTTTACCAGCGGCATTTGTCTTCTCCATTCTTGTTTAATGGAAATTTCTGAGCGCTAGCTTCTTCGTTGTGATCGACTAGGTTAGAATTGCACTACACGTGCACGTGTACTCGCAAAATGTCAACATTGCAATTTGACCCCGGAAATTTTACCTATGTCGTAAACAGGTTCATAGATACTCTGAGGGCTTGTCCGCACGGGCAATTTACTCAGACCGGCTAGTCATGGTAGCGAGATACTCCTGAGAAAACTCAGGAGTATCTTGGTCGGAGGAAGAGGTCGTGGTAAGTTCCTCCAAACGGAGGAAGTTACCACGATCTTGTTCGGACGGGCACTACTCCGACCTTTCCTCCAAAGTTACTCCGACAAAGCTTCCTCCAAAGTTTCTCGGACAAAGCTTCCTCCGACCCTTCCTCCGAAGTTACTCTGACCAAAACTGCCCTCGTCTGAACACAGTTCTAGTCTAAATGCAAGTTCATTCTTTGTTTGAATATGAATTCCATGAATTGTTACGTCAGACAAGTTTATGCCTTATGCCGCTTTGAAAACGAGTGAAGTGCCTAACCAACTGAGAAAAAAGAAAGGTCATTTGTACCAATGTGTACATGAGCTAATTACAAACTGGCTTATTGTACAAGCTCTGGTTTCTCTGCAAGTTCCCTCCATATCCATATCCCCCATATCTCTTACTAGCGAAGGCTTTTTCAACTCACAGTAAATTCATGATGATCAACTATGTAAATCATGTGTATTTATGTGTTTGTAAGTGCAGCTGCACATGTACTATACTTTTGTATTATTTGCATTTGTATCAGTGGTTCATGACACTTCACCTTCTTGTACAAATGGATTGTCCTTTTTTTGCAATTGTTTTGTATTATTTGGGTATGGAAAGAAACAAATGAAAATGGAAGTGGAAAAAAATGAATGCTAAGTTGTTAAAATCTATGCAAAAGGAAATGAAGAAATTCTTATAATTTCACAAAAGTGGAAAAATGAGCAAAGAAGATAGGATTCCATTGAGATCTTTCAGTTAAAAGGAGGATACCCCTCAGAAATTGCACTCATCTTATTCTGTATTCTCTTTCCTCTGTATTGATGTCCCTGAAGGGATGCCATAGGCATTATATTTTTTGCCATCCACTGTCTTACAAGGCTGAAAATCAGATTTTTGTGTTTATGTCATAAAATTTCTTTTCTTTTAGGATGAGGAACGAGCTACCCATGACTCTATGCCAGTGAAAACGCTGGTGAAGATCTCTGCTGAAGCTCACAGGTATGTAGCCAAGTTCAGTTTGCAGGACATCATCACCTTTAATAGCTAATTTGGATGTTTGCTGGCAACCAATCAGATTGTGATGAAACTTGTACCAATCTGTAAATCTGATTTTACATCTTTGAAAAAAAATAACTAACAGGACTCTTGTGACAAATATCTGTGCACTCATTTCTTTGATTAAATCCATACTGCTACAATGATTGTATCACTCATACATTTTACAGTATCAAATATTCTTTGTTGTCTAAAGTTGTCATGACACTATTTGGTAATTATTCCAAGAGCATTAGCTCATAATTGGCCAAAGTTTCGCATTTTGAGGGAAAAAGCTACATTTTTCATGATAGGTCCAGAAAATTGTGTAGAATTACATTGATAAAGCTCCTCGTCCAGTGGAGCATTCTTCAGAATCCAAGATGGCATCCAAAATGAAAATTTTGTATTTTGGTGAATGATGGTCATATCTGAACTCTTGTTGGTTTTGGTGATGCTGCCCTCAGTTTTCTAAATTTTATAGGGTCAAAGGTCATAGTTTGTTGCCTTAGATACACTGTACTGGTCAGATTATTTTTTTACTCGTTGCTGTTTTTTCAAGTATGCTTCCACCAAGAAGTGGTACCGGAGTTACAATATACACATATTATGCTTCCAGGTTGTCCATCCGTCCATTTACATTTCATTTTAAGGACAACGTGACTGAAGAGCTGTTTGAGGTATTCAAATGAAACTTGGCATAATGTGTAAATGATATGATGAAGCTCAGCCTATCATTTCTTGGGTACAACATGCTCAAGGTCAAAGATCATTGGTCTAGATCAAATTTTAGAATGTCACTATTTCCTGTTATATCTCTGCAGTGCTAGAATGTATTTTCTTGAAACTTAGTGTATACATTTATTGCCAGATTAAAATTCTCTTGGGAAAGTTTATGACATAAGGTCAAAGGTCAAGTAAAAATCATAAAATTCAATTTTTTTTCCTCCATATCTTGGAAATGGCTCAAGGTATCTTCATAAAATTTTGTACATATACATGTATTGACTGACATTGATTCTCTTTGAAGTTTTGGGTCATGAGATCAAGGGTCAGTGGTGGAATGACACTATTTCTCCATTCCGTGGAAATAATTGAATGTATACTCTTTGCAGGGCTAGTAAACTTTGTATAGAATTTTGCACATGTATTACCACACTGTGATTGTGCAGGGAAAGTTTTGGCCCATGGTGTCAAGTGAAAATGCTAAAATTTCACCTAGTATTTTCCATATTTCCATGGCTCAAAATTTTACCATGAAAATTGGACTATAACAACTACCAGATAATTATTATTTTGCAGTCCTGTCAAGATGTTATCGCACATTAGCAATATGTACTGTAGACCTATTGGGAGAATAATTATATAATATTGACTGGCCTTGAGGGAGATAGCAGAAAATATTGCCCAAACTGATAGAATATTGCTAGAGTCGAAGACGAGGGCAATATGGTTTCAGAAAGGACAGTCAATATCACAGTTATTACCTATCCCCCAGGTGAATTAGGCAAATAGGCCAAGGCCTGCTGTATGTACACACACTGACTTAGGCCTAGGCCCTACCTGTAAAATCATCACCAACGTATGTCCTACACTCCTACGAAGTGCGCCTCATCTTTCACCAAGTGCAAAATCTTGTTCCATTACACAAGTATGAAAGACCACACTATTTGTTTGATACAACACCTTGAACGTCAAAAGATGTGGTCCACACAAATTCTTGAATTTAGCACAGAAATGGCAACCATTTTCTGTGAAAGACAAATAAGCTGCATAGTCACAGTCAGTCATCGTGTGTACACTACATGTATCAATACGTACGCGAAACCGATCGATTGATGTTGTTTACAAAAATGATTGACAAAAGTATGAGCGTGTAAGCGTGCTTGTATTGTTGACTGCATCCGGCATATGAAGTGCGTATTTTTTCTTGGTGATGGACCGGAGTGATTACGTGTAAAGTTAATGGTGAAACCCGGAAGAAGAATAATACCCACTAATATTGCCCTCTGGACCCCTGGTGGTTTCCCGCCCGATCAAAATACCAACTACAATTGCCCAGCAAAACTGGCTTACATAGGTAATAATGCAATAAGGCGAAGGGATACAAGACGCCATCACAACATTTCTATTTTTGTTAGCTCACCTGAGCCGAAGGCTGCCCCCCCCCCCCTGGGACCCAAGGAAGTGGGATGGGATGGGTCCAAATGGTGATGTAAATTGTACATATTCATAATGGTTCAAATATTGATGAATATTCGCCAAACTTGACAGGTAGCATGCCATGGGGTTAAAATCTCAATTTGTTCAACAGGGCAACATGCTCTCCTTGGGGGACCCCAGGAGACCTAATTCCCCCCCCCCCCCCCAATATAAAGAATATTTACAATTCTTCTCTAGAACCAGAAGTGACAAAGCAAAGTTACTTTGAGTTTGTACATTGATGAATGTAGTTTCAAGTGGATCCAAATTCAGACCTAAATTTTCATCTTTTTGCTGAAAACAACACTGGATTTTAACCAAAATTGGCAAGTAGCATTCCTAGGGGGATAGGATCTCTAAGTGTTTGAATGGGCACCATGCTTTTCTTGGGGCCCATGGGGTTCAAACCTCCTAAATTAAGGAATATTCAATAATATTCTTCGCTAGAATGAAAAGTGATAGGGCTTTTAGTCTTTTTTTTTTCCAAACTGCATAGTCCAACACTCTATAAAGTACAGTGTACTTGGCAGGTATTTTTACCAGTGTGATGGTATATGCAGATGGACACCGTTTCCCCAGCTCTCAAAGCTACCTCCACCGCAAGTTTCCAATGTTCTCAAGTAAAAGCCTGCTAGAATGCATGGAAAGTGAACTTGCGATACTCAGGTGAGCGTTCTTTTTTTGGTTTGTTTTGTGTTTTGCTTTTTTTTAATGCAAGTTCATAAAGATATACTCACAACCATAATGATTTAACCACCCTGGGGATACATCTCAATTCATGGCAACATATATTTTAAGAGTGCTTTCTGTGAACAAAATGACCCAAAAAAAACAGAATTATGATTGTCCTTTTTTCCACACATGTTTTACTCTGATGCAAAAGGTCCGAAAGTCATAGTATGTTACAAGCAAAGTGCTTTAGTACACTTGTACATTAAGAGTTGCGTTTGGCAAAGAGGGAGATGGCATATCATGTTGAGACTGCCATGTCTGTGACTAGAAACTTTCTCTTGTGGAACTTGTTTTAAAGAGCATTCTCTCAAGAAGTTGCATGTATGCTTTTGTCATGTTTTCCCAGTGTGGTCGTGTTCTTCAACTCCCTTGGTCAACATCGGAAGGAACTGGTTCGGCTCCATGTGTCAACACCTTTTGTGCAGGTTAAAGACTCTGATGGTAATGTAATCCAGAGCCAGGCAAACCTCGTATGGGAAGCTGCGGAGACAAGCAGCCAGGGGAGATATGAGGTGAGAGGACAGCACATAACAATGAATTGCAAAGATATAAATTGTTACATCTTTGAAAATGTGTTGCATCAATCTATCAATTTATCAGCCCTTAGTAAGAAATGTATGCATGCATTTCCAGCCAATTTATGAATGTACAGAAACCAAAGTTTGCTAAAAATTATCTTAATGGATCTACTTCCAAAGAACCATACCTGAATTATGGTTTGTACTGTTTTAAGAGATTTGAAAATGGCCAACCTTCATGGCAATGTCAGTCATATGCATTAAAGACAGAGAGTTTGAAATTCAGTGTAGTTGTAATTAGCTCACCTGAGTCAAAGGCTCCCGTGAGCCCAAAGGGGCTCGAAGCCCCCAGGTTAAGGAATTTTTATACCCCGCCAAACGAAGTTTGAAGGGGGTATATAGGAATCAGCGGACGGTCGGGCGGTCGGGTGGTCGGTCGGGCAGTCAGGCGGTCGGTCGGGCGGTCGGTCCGTTGCAAATCTTGCGTCGCGAACTACTTCCTCAGTTTTCAACCGATTCCCATAAAACTTGGCACAGATGTGTGCCTTGGGTTGTAGATGTGCAAGACGTATTTTTTGACAGTACCCAAAAGTACGTTGCCATGGTAACGGCATATTATGGGCAAAAATGGGTACAAATCTTGCGTCGCGAACTCCTCCCACAGTTTTTGATCAATTTTTATGAAATTAGGTACAGATGTTCATCTGAATATGTTAATGTGCAAGACACATATTTCCGCAGTGGCAAAAAAGTGCGTTGCCATGGTAACGGCATGTTATTGGTAAAATATAGGGCAAAATGCTTCATGGCAAAACTGCTTCATCAGTGTTCTTCCAATTCTCATGGAATTCATATTGAATGTTTGTCTTAGGATATAGGTCAGCATGACACATTTCTTGACAGTGACAAAAAGTATGTTGCCATGGTAACAGCTCACATATTATGAGCCAAAATGATGGAAAATGTTGTGTTGCAAACTACTTCCTCAGTTTTTGCCCAATTTCCATGAAACTTGGTACAGATGTGTGCCTTTGGTTGTAGATGTGCAAGACGCATTTTTCGACAGTACCCGTAAGTACGTTGCCATGGTAAAGGCATATTAATGGCAGAAGATCAAGGAAAGATCTTGCGGATTTAACTACTTCCTCAGTTTTTTGACCAAAGCTTATGAAATGTTGTTTTGACCAAAGCTTATGAAATGTTGTTTGGCGGGGGTATAACCAGTCGCTGTAGCGACATTTCTAGTTAAAATCTTGTTCACCAGAACCGGAAGTGATTAAGCAAAGTTAGTGCTGTAAGTTTATTACCAGTTGTGACTTTAGTTTCAAGTTTGTTCATGACAGATTGCCTTGGGACCCAAATGTTGCATTTCATCTTCTTGAAAATGCATGTATGTATCTTGGCAACGTGGGCTGGAGACAAAGCCCCCCCCCCCAACAACAACAACAACAAATATATATATAATACAAACAACATTACAAGACCACACTCAGCACCAACACAATCCTGAAGAAGGGCACTTCGCCCGAAAGCTTGATGATTAAAGGGGTGCTACCCAACACCAGCCACGTCTATATGTGCAAGATTTGCTGTCAATATATATATATATATATTTTACAAAGCTTTTCTCAAACTTGGGCCCCATTTCATAAAAGATGTAAGGATGTCAACTCTTGCTGGAATGACAATTGCCATTCCAGCAAGAGTTGTTATCATATCAACTTTTTATGAAATGGGGCCCTGAAGTGATAAGCTCAATTATTGCTATAAGTAAATTAATTAGTGACTGGCACTGTTCAGCAGCTGCAGACGTGTTTTCAACATGCTCCACTTTCTTCGCACTTTTTGCATTAAATTCGAAGTGTGGATTTGTCTTTCAACTTGAATGACTTCCTTGCCCGCTCTTCTCCATCTTGCCATCTTTGTTATTCTCTATACACGAACATATCTCCTTACCTGTTGTGCGATACTCTCACCTATCCCATTTTTTGATGCTCAGGTCTGATGTGTATAATATCTTCTTCTTTTTTTTTGACGTATGCTTATACTATCAGTGTCATTTTAATTTCATTTTTATGAGTCTGATGTAAAACAACCATATCGGCCTTCGAGCTGCTGGATTGTTATTTTAATTTTTTTATATTTGCACAATAAACCACATTGAATTGAATTGAAAAAAAACTGTAGTATCAGCTTGTTCATGGCAGATGAGGGTGATGGGCAGGTGGTGGCCAAACTGGGACCCAATGTTCACACTTTCACTTGCTTTTTGAAAATGCATATTCAGATTTTTACCAGACTTGGCAGTTACATGTAATTTGCAGATTCCAAGGTATCAAGATGAATTGCTGCTAGTAAACTTTCTTACAATCGTTTTGACAGTATTTGTGTTCACAAATGTACAGACAGGTTGATCTTGTTTACGTGTTAACACAAATATTACCTGCTTGGTACTTGTAGGCAAGTACCTTACTAATATCTTGATTTAATGAACTGTTTTCTCCTCTCACAGAGCACCATCATCTTTCATCAGCCAAACTTTACAATGGCCAGCGAGAGTCTGATAACGCACAGTGAGTAGTAAAGCATTACATCGGTGACCAAGATTCTAATGGGGCCCAGCGAGAATTTACCTTTAGTGTTGCCCAGAGGCATCTACTGGTGGCTCTCAGAGGGCAGTTAAACTTTACCATGACAAATGGGACTCTAGTAACATATATGGTGATCAGTAAAACTTCTGTGCAGTTCAGTAAAGGGATTGGCTGTGGTAGAGCTATACATTCCTTTTTAGATGCATCAGAGAAATGAACTGGGAAAGGAACACTTTCACAAAACACCTGTAGAGTTTTGTGTTCCCATCGAACAGCTCTGTCTTGGCAATGTGATAATGTTCCTTTTATTTATTTTTAATTTTTAGCTCACCTGAGCCGAAGCTCAAGTGAACGCTCGCTCTTCGTCCATCGTCCGTCGTCGTAAACTTTTTACATTTTCATCTTTGAGAACCCCATGACCGAATAGTACCGATTTTCACCAAACTTGACAGGTAGCATCCCTAGGGGGATAGGATCTCAATTTGTTCAAATGGGTACCATGCCCCACGTGGGGGACAGGGAGGGCCCAAACCCCCCAAAATTAAGGAATCTTTAAAAATCTTCTTCTCTAGAACCAGAAGTGATAGAGCTAAGTTAATACTATGAGTTAGTACATTGATGATAGTAGTTTCAAATTTTGTTCATGGCGGTATCAGGGGTGCTGCCCCCCTTGGGACCCAGGGGAGGGAGAGAACCCCATGACCGATGAAACTTGGCAGCTAGCATCTCTAGGGGGACAGGATCTCAACTCCTTCAAATGGGCACCTGTCCCACCGGGGGCCCCCAGGGGGGCCCAAACCTCCCAAAATTAAGGAATCTTAAAAAATCTTCTCTAGAACCAGAAGTGATAGAGCTACTGTAAGTTAATAACTTTAAGTTAGTACATTGATGACTGCAGTTTCAAGTTTGTTCATGGTGGAATCAGGGGTGCCCCCATGGCATCCTGGGGAGGGGTCCTAATAGGAACCTAAATTGGACATTTTCATTTTCTTCTTGAAAACCCCATGATGAATTTTCACCAAACTTAGCAGGTAGCATCCTTAGGGGGATCAAATCTTAATTCCTTCAAATGGGCACCATGCTCCACCTGGGGGAGGGGGGCGCCCAGGGGGCCCAATCCACCCCCAGTGAGGAATCTTTAAAGATTTTCTCTAGAACCAGTAGTGATTGAGCTAAGTTAATACAGTGAGTCAGTGTATTGATGACTGTTTGTTTCAAGTTTGTTCATGGTAGACTCAAGAGTTCCCCCCCCCCCCTTGGGATCTAGGGGAGTGTGGTGGGATGGTTCCAAATCGGGACTTAAATTGTACATGTTCATATTCTTCTTGAAAACCCCTCGATGAATGTCCACCAAACTTGGCAGGTAGCATGCCAGGGGGTGAATATCTCAATTTGTTCAACTGGACGCCATGCTCCCCTTGGGGCTCTTAGGGGGCCCAATCCCCCCCCCCCCCCCCCCACACACACACACACACATTAAGGAATATTTAAAATTCTTCTCTAGAACCAGAAGTGATAAAGCAAAGTTAATACCATGAGTTTGTACATTGATGAATTTAGTTCAAAGTTTGTTCACTGCAGATCCAGGATCCATCCGTCCACCTTGGATGGGGGGGGGGGGGGGGGGGGGGGGGGGGGAGGGAGGGATCCAAATGCAGACCGAAATTGTACATTTTCATCTTCCTGCTGAAAACAACATTAATGGACTTTCATCAAACTTGGCAAGTAGCATTCCTAGGGGGGATGGGATCTCAGAGTGTTTGAATGGGCACCATGCATTCTTGGTGGGCCCCAGAGGACCAAAACCTTCTAAAATAAGGAATATTCCATAATATTCTTCTCTAGAATCAGAAGTGGTAGAGCTTTAAGTCTTTTTTTTCCCCCTACTGCATAGTCCAACCTTCTATAAAGTACAATGTATTTGCCAGGTATTTTTACCAGTGCGATGGAATATGCAAATGGACACCATGCCCCCAGCGCTCGAAGCTGCCCCTGCCCCAGGTTTCCAATGTTCTTAGGTAAGAGTCTGCAAGAATGCATGGAAGGTGAACTTGTGATACTCAGGTGAGCGCAAGACCCCCGGGTCTCTTGTCTTTCATGAATTACCAATCAGAAAATTTGCCTCTCCATGCTTTGATAGGTATGTCCCTACTTATGTCTTCAGTTTACAGAACTTCTTTGTCTTGGAATTTGTTTGCAAAAGACAGTTTCAAATCTATTTCATAGGAGGCATCTGCTGACATGACCAAAAACTCTACTTATTTAAACATTTATTTTACTAGGGGTCCATTCAAGTTCCACATCACGTCGGGCAATCCCGCAGATCTAATGATTGAAAATGCAGCTCTGCAGGCCATGTTTAGTACATCTGGCATGCTCAAGGTGAGGCTTCAAATCTAGTGTGCTGACAAGTTTCACATTGTATAAAATCTATATTGTGTATGTGTAATGCATTTTATATATATATATATTTTTTTTTTTAAATCTGGAAACTAACTTGGCTATTTTTGAGATCTCCTACAAAGTGTATGCAATTTACCACAATTCCTTTTTTCTTTCCACATACACTTGCAATGATTTTGTTCCATTCATCCATTTTACATGGATATCTGCATAATATAATAATTGTCCTTCACCGTTAAGAGAATCTGGCAATGACCTTGTACATGGACTAAGAATCACAGTCACATAGGTAAGAATATTAAGATACCATGCATCAGGTGAACAAACATTTTAAATGCAAACTAGAAGCACGTAGCCAAAATGAATTTGGTATATGTGAAAAAGAGATGGTCTAAGATCAATTCTTATGTACAATCAATTTGAAATTCATTAGGGTTTAATTTTTCTGATCTACACTACTTTTCTTCTCATTGTAAAAGAAAATAATGTGATAGTGGTTGAAAGAAATGCCATGACTGTGCATTATTCATAGGTGACACATTAGCACAAAGTACACCAAAACTCAATTCCGATTTTGGCCCTTTTGAATTCTCTTGACTCCAAGCCTTTAAATGCAATATAATATGCCCAAACCCTACCTCAGAAAAGGGAAGGAATCCAGCTACACATTTACCAGATAAACATGTGTTCTAGAGATCTGCTTTTAATGTGAGTGTAGACAAGTGTGTAGACAATTGTGCAGAAGATTATATGTCGTAAATAACAACAGGTCAATTCAGAATGCCACATACTATGCTTCATAGAATCACAAAGCTTAGAATGTTTGATATTGAAGTTTATACAGATAGTTGTTAAGTTTTTCAGTAGTTTATCAAATTTTATATTGTTCTGCCAAATCTTTTCTTTGTGGCATTCTTAGCTTTAATACATGTGACCTTTTCAGAGCAGTGTGATTGGTTACATGTTGGGATGAATGGACAGTCCTTTTTTGTCATCAGTGTTACCATATTCATCGGGGATAAGGCAGTGCTATCACAGACAAAAAGTTGTAAACTTGTGGTGCAGCATGCCAGCACACCCAAATCATGGTCATTCCAACCCAGCAAAAAACCTGTGTAATAATCTGAAATTCAACTTGCATGTTGTACAGTATCTAAAAAAAAACAAAAAAACAAAAAAAAAATGCGAAAACATTTAGTGATGATGGGTGGAGGTAGGCATGCTGAAGTTAGGTGTGTATATAACTTCAGCACGCCTACCTCCACCCATCATCACTAAATGTTTCCCGCAGCCAGTTGCCAACTGATTGCCAGCTTGCAACCAGCCCAAATGTGAATCGTACATTACAACTCTTGATAAAGGGCAGGGCCTGAAAGCTTGAGAATAAAAATCAAAATGTGAGGATTCAAGCTACATCTGTCGTCTCATCCTTTCTCTCACCTATATATATATGGGTCAGAATTTTGAACGATGTATAATTGAGCAAAAACAACGCAAAATTTATCTTACCTGAAAGAGTATAACTCAAGCTTTGATATGAACCCAATTATACTAGGATTTTCCCAGAGGAACAAGTTTTTATTCACCGCAGAAGTTTACCATGTCCAGAGCAGCGAACATCCGTGAGGAATAGTACTGCACATACATTTGAACACCATTTGACATAGTTTGCAACGATCTGATTCATTTCAAAATCGTAAAGAAATATCTTAAGGGACATGTGTGTGTGTTGGCAGAATATTAAGCTTGTACTCTTAACCTGTACGTAATGGTAGACAACTAATGATTTAACAAAATTTGTCATTTCTGTTGAAATATTGCTCTTCCGCTTAACTCTTTCTCCACTTTACGCGCATTTTACACAAATTCAATATTTTGACCTCTTATTTCACTATCCCATACTTTAATCCTTACTCCCAAATAATAACATACCTTTCTAAAATGTATCTGATCTAGGCAGTCTTTATAACCCAACAAACATAGCATAGTTTTCATCACGGAGGTTTGCATTATAGCTCACGGATGTTTGGAACAAACAAGATATTGAACAATGCAGCTCTCTTGAGTTGGAAACGCATTCTATTCACAAAAAACAGTGATTTCATGTCGAGAACAAACTCCTCTGCAAAATCCTGAATGATATTACCAATTCTCAGTTATAAAAGCTTGTTTATCTTCTCATGCTGAGGAATTTTTTTAAAAAAAACAATTTTTCCATCTCTCGTAAATGAACGTACAAACGTACATGTAATCTCAGTGACGGAGGCCATCCTTGAGAACGAATATATTCATCAAAATTTTGTTATCATGAAGTAAAGATTAAGGTCCTAAATTTGTTATCTAAAGTGTACAATGCAAAATTTGCTTATAACGAACATGGTCACAGCTAAATATGACATAGAATTGACATAGAAAAACAAAAGAAATGTGCTCCGTTATCGAAATACAAAGTTTAGCTGGGGAGTGCAAACGAATACGTTAGAAAGAAATCCCTCTGCGTTTGCTCCTTGTGTTACACACTGTTACCGAGGAGAATTTGTGTTATTATATTAGTCAGAAATTATATCAGGTTCGATACTCCGAAGTTTCGTCATAACAAGACACAATAAGTCCATATAACTTGGATGGATGTTTGTGACTTCGATATTGTACAATATGGTTTCTTAAAACAAAAATTTTGTAGGCTCGTTATTCATACAGTTTGTCAATCCGAAAATTGATAGAGTTCGTATAATCATGAAGCTTTTTTATTCGGTAAATGATAGGAACCTCCAAAGGTCAATCGAAAGGTTTGTTAATTGGAACATGAAAAATCAGGTTTGGTTGTCCAAATGTGGAGAAACAAATTAACAACCAAATCCTCCAGATTTCAAAACCTCATGATAATCGTTTTCACCTAAACGAATATCAGGCCCATTCCACATTTAGAAGAACGGACCTAAAAATATTGAACCTTAATGTCTAATTTTCGGATTAACAAACTTTCGGAATAAGAACATTTTTAATAAGAAACCTCCTGAATTAACTACGAACATTTTTTTTTTCATTTTCGGAATAACAAACCTTTAGACATTCAGAGTAACGAATCTTTGAAAGCACGAATGTATCAAAGTGCAACCTTAAACCTATTCTAAATCATTACTTTTATTAACATGTGTTTTCAAAGTAAGCACAAAAGCACAAACAACTTGACAATCTCTCTGTCTCTTAAATGTAAAATGAAAAAAAAAAATCTGGGACAGAATTACAAATCAACATTGCTTTTCATTGATGAGTATAAAAAAAACACCATGTCATGATAAGCGTAGGATTTGTGTGTTTTCATCAGACAATAATTGTATACTGCATTATTTTTGTTCGCTTGTGACGACATTTCAATGAATAAAAAAATAAACAACAACAAAAAACTTCTCCAGAGGAATTCGGTATAACGGGAGTGCACTGGCAATTCTTTTCTCTGTGTGTTGGAGCTCGATCCCTTCTCTGTTTCATTTTCATTCAACTGCTTCCACGTCCTTTTGAAACTTTTCCGTTTCTTCTTAACACATGCCCATTACAGACTTCTTCCGTCATTTCATCCTTTTTGTTTCAATATATCCTGAATGTGACTGCGTAGCACTTTTTGGATTTGTTTTGTTTTGGGGTTTTTTTTCTGTTTGGTCGCAGCATGTTCAGACTACTTAGGGAATGGGAGAAAAATCGTCGTGAAGAGAAAAATAAGAATGTGTTAAGGCATAAAATATCATGACAATTACAGCGAACGTCCGTGATGGAGATCAAAACTGGATGTGTTCTGTTTGAGATGGTAGCTACCATACTCAAAAGATAAACACTTGGAGCATCTGTCACTAAAAAGTGGCACTGTTCCTCTATCTCCTACTATGTAATCCATGGACTTATGCTACCAACGAACATCCGTGACCAAAACGTTTTCCTTTTGTTATTACAGGTAAATTGAGTGCTGAACGTTATTCACTTTTGGGTATGAGCGACTCGGTGATTTGGTAATATTTTCAAGTAGCATTAACTTAATGTACAGTGATATATTTGTAATTATCAGACATTTCCTTTCTCGAACCGAACGTCCGTGAGCGAAACTTTCAGAACCTGTAACAGTGCAAATTGTCTCCAAAACCTCATTAGAAAAGTATTTAGATACACAGAAATTACAGATTATGCAAAATTCCATTTTCCTATATCTTGGTTTTCAGTGTTAAGCTGTTTTTGTATAATTAGAGGGAAAACAAGCGTAAAATTGTGAGTAAATTTTCAACTGTTTGTTCATCATGATCACATACCGCCTTACAAATTCTGAAACTACTGCTCTAAACTCATTGTTTACTTTGTAAAACTTTCTTTGTCGCTATTGGAGCTAAAACTTTTAAAGAATACAGGACACTTTCGGGACAAGTTATCCCTATCGGTCGGATTGCATACGTCACTGACGTTCGCTGGAATTGTCATGGACGTTCGTTGTACTACAAGGGTCATGTTCCAGGACGGGTAACTAATCGACAGAGAGTACGTAGCCTTCCTAACTCTTTCAAAAATATGAAAAGGTATTGTCAATGCAAATTATAAGAAATTTGACATCCTCTCAACATATATATTGCTCAGAGGGGGATTAGGAGGTGAATTTTCAGAGAAAATATTAATTATCTGCCTGGTTTTCGGTGAATTGCATGGTCCAAAAACTGCGGAGGAGCCTCAGTCCGCTCCAAACATGACATACAGCTCCTCGGCTAGAGAGCCAAAAGTAAAATGTACCTTCGCCATCAAAGCAAGATGGTGTCCCACTCGATACCGTTTTAATCATCACGGACGTTCTTTTTTTCTCGGAGATTCGTCTAAAAATGTAATTTCGGTTGCATTTGACAAGGGATGGACAGAAACTCAAAACAAACATATTATCGTGTGGGTAGATCTTAGTTGATTACGACTCAGAACAATATTGCCAATAACGTTTAATGGGCTACGATCTTTATTAGTAAATAGCGGTAGCACGTCCGTGACGAAAACTGAGTATAATTTTGCATAAAAGAATATTATGTCCCATGTTCAGCCAGCAGACGTACAATTTTTGCAGGATATGTTCATTAGGTGGGACACCAAATTTTCGTATACATTACAGTTGGGACAACAAAGCAGAATTTGCAGCAGCGATAGAAATAAAAGCATCACGGACGTTCGTCTGTTTAGGGCTTTGATATTTCAATTGTTCTCTATAATTTTATACGTGCTCATATAGTTCTTATAATTTTGTGGTACATACCCATGATATGTCAGATCCAGAACATGGTCAGATATTAGATGCCACGTACCATAAAAAAGGCACATCATTGGTTTGAAAAACAAAAATTATTGTGAAATAGCGTTTTCACCCTATTTTTATGCCTCCACCACGAAGTGGTGCCGGAGGCATTATGTTTTCGGGTTGTCTGTCTGTCCGTCCGTCCGTCCTTCCGTCTGTCCGTCCGTCCGTCCGTCCGTCCGTAATGAATTTTGTGGACAGGGTAACTACCAAAACCTTTTGAGGTATCCTAATGAAACTTGGCATGTATGTGTATCAGGGGGTGAAGTTGTGCCTGTCAACTTTTGGGTGCACATACTCAAGGTCAAAGGTCAATAGGTCAAGGTCAAATGCTTAAAATTTCACTATTTCCCCCATATCTATGCAATGCCCGAAGATATTTTCTTGAAACTTAGTGTATACATGTGTTACCCAATTAAGATTCTCTGGTGAAAGTTTGGGGTCATGAGGTCAAAAGGTCAAAAGATCAAGTAAAATGTTAAAATTTTACTTTTTTCTCTGTATCTTGGAAATTGTTCAAGGTATCTTCATGGAACATAGTATATATGCATGTTCTGACTGGCAGTGGTTATCTAGGGAATTTAGGGTTCATGGGGTCAGGGGTCAAAGGTCAAGGGCAATAATTCAAAATTTTACTATTTTCCTTATATTTATGCAATGCCAGCAGGATTATTTTTTTTAACTTGATGTATGCATGTATAACCCAATAGAGATTCTCTGGGATTTTTTTTTTGCCAAGAAGGTCAAAGGTCAAAAGGTCAAAGATCAAGTGAAAGTACTGAACTTACTTCTTTCTCCATATCTCGGAAGTGGCTCAAGTTATCTTGAAACTTAGTACATATTTATGTATGTTCTGCCTGACAGTGATTCTCTTATAAATCAAAGGCCAGATGAAAATGATAACAATTTACTGTTCAATACAGAAATTGCTCTTTTTTTTTCCATACCTTGAAAATTACTCAGTGCATAAACTTATGAAAGGGTCAAAGTCAAGTTAAAGTTCTTAAATCCCCAAATACATGCTCTCCTATTCATCCAATTAAACATAGGTCAAGGAAGGTAAACATTCAATACATTTGTGACAAACATGTCATTTTAATATTTTGCCAATTTTGTGAAAATGTAATTATACATTGTCCACATGTAGGGCCTACTATAGACCTATTAGGAAAATCATGCATTATGGCGGAGGCATACCAGTCGCCATAGCGACATTTCTAGTTATGCTTTAAGTCCTTGTCAACTGCAAAATATCAGTCAAAAGTCAACCAAACCATATATTTCCTGAAAGGTAATTTACCAGGCTTTGAGATGACATGAAAGAATCTGGTTTCTTAGATCATCCTGGCGTGTTCTAAGGGAAAGAGTGTCATAAGGTGCGAAAATTGGCAATTGTACATCATTCAAAATTCTCACCCATATATATATATGAAGAGTTTGTTCGCAAAAACCGATAAGTCCATTTTTTAAGATTTTGAAGTACGGTCTCTGTCATAAAGTACAAAATAATACCTTTTAAATGATATATTGATCACTACATATGAAGGTACATTTTTGAAGTTATGGTCAAAAGAAGCAAAACTTTTCTTATTATTCTCTTTATTTTTCTTGACCTTTAATCGCAAATATCTCCATTTGGCAAATATGGACTTCTCGGTTTTTGCGAACAAACTCTTCATATATATATATATATATATATGTATATATATATATGTATGTATATATTTTGTTAGTCCCTTCAAAAGTCAGCATACAAAATAGCAGTGTATGGGGGAAAAACCAAGGAGGTTCAAGAGATGGAGTTCCAACTGGCTGTAATTATTCAAACAGTTGTCACTTTTCTATTGATGTACAAAAGAATTCCACTGGTGCATCTGCGCCTTTGATGACGGGGTTTGATGCCGCGGTCTTGCTTAGCAATCTGAAGATTCATTTTGAACGTTAACTTAATGTTGGCTATATTTTGCTTGTTTATCTATTAAATGAAACGGAATCTCACTCAATGATAAAGCACATTAAACAAAGGTCAATCCCTTCCAGAAATATGTGCAAAAGTGTAAATCAGAGCTGTATCATGTGAAAGTGTTTAAAACTGTATCCAGGAAATCCAGTTTTATCACTTTTCCACTTGATTCCGACAAATAAAGCTGATATGGAATAATCTTCAAGTATAATTCTTTATTAATAGATATATCAGATTAGTGTCCGGGCATGGCCAGTCAAGTAATTTTCATTTTCACTTCATGATTTTTTGTGCAATTTCTTTTCGCGCATCCCTGTGTCTTTACTATTATATATCATCTATCTTTTATAAGTAGGGATGGCAGAAAGTAATTACCATCACAAAGACATATCTTCCGTAGAAAGTGGCTGATGATTATGTAATGAGACATGAGTCAATTGTCTTCCTATCTGCGCGGCAGATCCAGTTTGCCACATGCTTCAAATACACGAGTGGCGGCATCGAACATGACTTCAAAGGAAATACGACAGTTGTGACTCCATTCTCTTGAACCACCTTGGAAAAACATGGTTCCTTGTGCAATGGGGACACCATGGTATCCCACTTACATAAAGAACCTTCCATTTTGGCATCTCAATACCTATTTTACACTAACTTCACATTTGTTTCAATATAAGTGGTCAGTTAGAAATAAAAAATCAACTACATTATTCAAAGAATCACACAACCCCAATTTTAGACCAGGAAAAAAGATTCACCAAGGTTCCTCATGTAAGCGGGAGAGCAAATATTCATTCCGCAGTTTTGTTTTGCTTCTCAAATTAATGCTGACAGTGGTCAGTTTTTCATACCTTTTTCAAAGAAACCATAGCTACATTGTAAAGTATACGAATGAGGTGCAATTGTTATTGTAATAAGACACAAAAAAATGAGGTATCAATGTGCCCCAGCGTAATATTTCATGGGATACCAAAGCCATCTCTGATAATTACAGTGGGTCATAATTTTCATGTTTGTTGTTTTTTCACCCAAGTTTCTCTCACAATCTTTAAAACTATGTGAGTTCCACCAAAACAACAAATATTTCAACATTGGTACTTAATATGGATTCTACCCTCATAAGCTAAAGATTCCTTGTGTAAGCAATTTTCAGGACACTAAATCTTACACAAGGAACTTTAATCATTCTTGAGATTCACTTGTGCAAAAAAAGAAACAAAAATCCGTCCTTTGATGCATAACTTTTGTTCATAGTATTCAAAATTTGCTTGTCCACTATTATTTTTCAGCCATAAAAATATTTTTTTATCCACCAGTTAAGCTGTAAATCTGTCAAACTGGTATTATAGTAAAAATGTCACACAACTTTGCCCAAAAGCGTCAAGGTTTTGCACCTTTTTTTTTTTTTTTGAAAATGTGTCCGGTTCATTGTAGTAGCAAAAAGAAAGATACTTAAACACCTCAACATAACAGTATTCAAGAATAAAATTACTGTAGAGCTTGTACATGTACTTTGTAGGCTATGACATGATGAAACTAATGGAAGGGGGTATTTAACCAGTGTGTCCCTGTTTTATGTGATTACCCATATACCAGTGAGCAAATCGACATCATACAATGAATCAATCAAATCTCACAGACAACACTCCATCATGCAATCATATGACAACTTATTTCTTTGTCATTTCTGATTACGTGCTGTTGTTTCCATTCCAATTTGGGGGTGATAGAACCAGTTCTTACATTCAAAGTGCAGTGCAAACGAGTCACTTGCATAAATGTTGCTGTCATTGCAATTCAAGAACTCATCTCATGCAATACTCGGCAATTGTATACTGTAGCAAGCTATATGTGTGAATGAAAACACAAAATGCACACTCTTTTTAAATGGAATTTTAATCTCAAGTTTGATACATGTACATCTGCATTTTGCAGCCACAAACTCAAGCATTCTTCACATTAAACTCAAATCCTGCCACCAAGCCACCATTCAGTTCATACCTCTTATACAGTCAACTTCGGATACCTCGACGTCGGATAAGCCGAATATCACTTACCTCGGGGGCAGCATGAAAGTCCTGATTGTTCCCATGGAGTTTCCGTGTATTAAAATTCGCGTAGCTCGAAGAAAATAACTCGAAGTTCGGTTACCTCGAAGTGAAATCTACTGTCCCGATCTTAATTAACTTATTGTTTTTCGCGGCATGTAGCTCGAATCGAAATTGCAACATCACTCAGCATCTCCGATAAAGCGCGTGTGGACGGCGAAGAAGACATGTCACAAATCTTTTCACACTCGACTGTAAATATTCCCGACCAGAACAATCGCGCGCCCAAAGAAATACCCGGTACACAGCTGACAAGAAAAATCCCAACACCTACCAACATACGTACACGGTATGCACGTAGCACCCTTGCCAAGCAATGGAGTGCTTATGATAGCACTACGCTCTGCCCATCATCTTCTTTTCTTTAACCACTGTTTTAATTCTTGATCATGATAGTCATACCGTGCGCGTAGATTTCTTAACCGTCGTGGTGCACTTGCGAAGGTGTTGACAGTTATATCTTTGGCATTAATCACGGTCCACTGTCCAAACATCAATCTCCTGCGTAGTGCCTTTTTAAACTTTTTTTTTTGCCTTTCACGAAGTATGTTTCATTTATTCTTCCCCGAGAACGCAAGTTTAATTTTTTTTTTTTTTTTCAGCAATGCTATTATGAAAATATTGTGGAATATGATGTGGAAGTACAGGCCGAGCATAATAAAGAATAGAATAGACAGGGCTCCACACTAACTTTTGTCGGGCCACCAGTATCACTGCTTTTTATTTTTTGGTGGTCGAATTTACTTGATATTAAAATCTGGCGACACAAAAAAAAAAAATGGAGAAAAACATTAGAAAAACTAAATCGCTCCTACAAAATATAGAAAAATGAATATTAAGCATTATGAAAGTGATACAGATGCCCATGTCTAAAACAAATGAATAGAAAATCCAATCATCTAGATTCTGTGTTTTAAGATTTAGCAAATAGGCGTATAGATTATTATAAAAGTTGATGCCTATATATTTAGGAGGTCAAAACTTACGTTTGAAATGAAAAAGTGGGAGCATTTGCCGACATTTTTAGCATCCGACATATGTTTTAGCATTGTAAAGAGCCGAAATTTACCGTTATTCATTTCTTATTGTAAAAGCAATCATCCAACATTTATAAGTCTGTTAGCACCTTACGGAGCCGAATATTACCGTTAATCATTTAAAACATACGACATTTATTTCATCATTGTACGGAGCCGAATTTTACTGCTGTCCTTTTCCGAAAGTGAAATGAATCATCTGACAATTATTTTATCATCGTACGGAGCCGAATGTTACTGTTTTTCATTTTTGAACGTCGAAGCTGACATCAGACGTTTATTTTAATATATTCAATATAAATATCCAATATTTTTTTTGCATCATAATGGGGCAGAATGTTATGCTATTCACTCCCAAACATGCCAAACGTAAAAGCAATCATTCGAGATGTATTTTAGCATCTTCCGGAGCTGATGTTATTGCCATTTATTTTCGAACGTAAAAACAAACATCCAGCATCTATTTTATCATCGTAAGGAGTTGAATGTTATTGTTACTCGTTCCGAACGTCAAAGCAAACATCAAACATTAATTATACCATTGAACGCAGCTGAATGTTACTGTTATTCATTTCGAAATTTAAAAGCAAACATCAGTTATTTAAGCATCGTATGGAGCAAAATATTACTGCAACTTCCGAACATAAAAGCGATCATCTGACATTTATTTTAGCATCTTCCGGAGCAGAATGTTATTGCTATTTCCTTTCGAAAGTATAAGGAAACATCCGACACTTATCTAACCATCGTTTGGAGTTGAATATTGTTTTTCATTTCCGAACGTCAAAGCAAATATTCGACATTTATTTCAGCATCTTCCGGAGCCGAATATTATCCTTATTCATTTCCGAATGCAAAATCAAATATCTGACATTAGTTTTAGCACCATACGAAGCTGAGTCTTATCGTTTTTCATTTCCAAAAGTATATGAGCAAACATCCGACATTTATTTTAGTATCTTACGGAGCCGATTGTTACCGCTGTTCATTTTCAAAAGTAAAGGCAAACATCCGACTTTTTTTTGGTGGCGCGATAGGGCCACCAAAATCTTCATTTCTGAAATTTTGATTTCAATTTTCATTCAATTCATTCGTATAAAAGTCGATTCAATTCCAGTTGACAAGCATGCAAACAATCGGTAGGCACTATAACAGATACCATGTTGAACATCGATAAACGTCGGATAAGTCGAAGAAAATTCGACGTACGTACGCGTACCTCGAACCATTTTCTTCAGTCCCGACGACTTCGAGGTATCCGAAGTTGACTGTATTTACAATTGATAATCACACTTAAACACACACACACACACACACACAAAGTGTAAAATGAAGCTCCTTTTACACTTTCACGGACTGCTTCATGGATCACCAGGGATCATAATCCGTGGTGTTTTGGCATGCAACATCATGATTTTCCTCTCAATGCTAGTGTGAATACAATCCTAACTTGGCATCTACATGGACAAGTACAGAGTCTACACTGACAGGCAAGGTAGCAATGTGAACCACGCTGGAAATGTATACAAAGCTAACATAGACATTAAGGAAGAGCACGAATGCAACTGGGTTCCCAGTCCTACACGGATATCCCCAAAATGTTGACAAATGACTCATGCTTGTAGGTGTTCATTTGATAATTTATCCATCTCGGGCAATATGCCTTCAGGGTTACGTGTAGCAGGCACACCTGAAAATCTACAGCACATAACGGTATGCTTCTGCTTGTCGACACCATGAAGATAAAACTCTTAGTTGCATAAACTCTTATTTTGCAGCAACATTACAGCATAAACAAAACACAACAAACCAAAAACAAAATACCAGGAGATGCAAGTGTTTGGGTCAAAAGCTTGGCTTCTCAGGCAATCACTTTACGGACAGTGTGAAAGTAAAGTGTGAGCAATTTTCAAGAATTTTATGAGTTTGTATTGGTAAAATATACAGCATTTCAATCCCAGATTGGATCAATGCTAATACGGACCTCCTGATGTCGTCACAGAGTGTTCTGGGGTGAATATGGAGGCAACAAGGAAGAGTTTAAAATTATTTTTATCCGTGGTGTCCAGGATGAAAAATCAAGCAAGCTTCATTTTTTCCATGGACATACCGAAAGGTCAAGGATCATGCCAGATGACTTCACGGTGTCAAAGCGGTCATGCCGAAAACAGCACAGATGATCCCAGAACGACAATCCATGATGACCTGTGATGTGATCAGTTAAAGTGTAAAAGGGGCTGTAGGAAGCTTCCCAAGAGGCAGAACTATGATAGAGATTTGTTGTCAAAATTCAGGCAAGTGATGAAAGCTCAGACCAGAATAAAATCCAGCTTTTCAGCTTTTTTTTTTTCTTTTTCTTTTTTTGTTTCCAAAGTTTGGATGAAAGTTGGTGGTAAATGGAGGTGCAGCCTTGTCCCAGATGAATATGGTAATACATGTAAGAGAAAGTCTACAATCGTACTATTCTCCCATTTCTTAGCAATTCATTCATATTTATATCAGTAGCTATAGCATTTTGAGCAAGAGGTTCACTACCATGTTTTGAATTACTGGGAAGACCTTTATCCTCTATTGAATGTGTAGATTCATTTTTATTTTGGAAAAAAATTCTGCAAAACCTTTTGAAAAAGCTTTGTGAGATATTGTCTGAGTGCACGTTCTATCTGCTGACTTCTTTGCTTTACTGCCTTGAAACTTATAATACTAATTGTTGTAGATTGGTTTTTTTTCCCCCTTTGTGACAGTCTGTGGTAACAAAAGCAGATAAAAAGAAGACTGGTGTTGAGATTGAGTTTATGACGTACGGCACAACTAGAGATAAGCAAAAGAGTGGGGCATATCTCTTTCTACCAGATGGAGAAGCTCAGGTAAGTCTTTTCTATTTGTTGTAAAGACCTTGTAGATCAATTATTTTATCTGAGCAGCTACTATGAGTCTATTTGATACAAATGTTTGCTCAAACCTAAGGTCCTACTGTACCTGTTTCACATATAGCAGTGTACCCTGATTATTGTGTTAATTTCAAGCTCATGGAAATTACAGACTGAGGATCTTGTATTTGATTAGTCACAGAAATAACAGAGTACCAAAGCCACTGGTCTTGATATGATAAGTGCACAACTGCTGAAAAACTCAGCTCAAGCCATCTATCTGTAAACAGCATCCTCTCTTATTTAAAGGGAAGGTAAACCCAAAGAGCAATGTGGATTGAGTGAAAGCAGCAACATTAGTAGAACACATCAGTGAAAGTTTGAGGAAAATCGGACAATCGATGCAAAAGTTATGAATTTTTAAAGTTTTGATGTTGGAACGGCTGGATGAAGAGACTACTAGAGGATATGACGTATGAGTAGACAACAATACAAAGAAAATATAAAGGAAATTCAACAAAAATTCACTTTTCTAGAATTATGAAAGAGCAATGGACCAACCGCTTTCAGAAACCAGAGGGAATAATTGCTACCCTTAACATATGTCAATATCAAGTTGATGGAATTTGTAATTTTCATGAAAAATGGATTTTTGTAGAATTTTCTTTATATTTTCTTGGTATTGGTGTCCACTCATACGTCATAACCTCTAGTAGTCTCCTCATCCAGCGGTTCCAACACCAAAACTTTAAAAATTCATAACTTTTGCATCGATTGTCCGATTTTCTTCAAACTTTCACTGATGTGTTCTACTATTGTTGCTGCTTTCACTCAATCCACATTGCTCTTGGGGTTTATCTTCCCTTTAACTTGACACTGAGCACTGACAAAGACCTTGTCGATGAAAAGAAGCTAAAAGTTTCCTCTTTCTACAAGGGCAGAAATACAATGTACGTAGAACTGACAAAAACAACTACAAATCTGTTTTTGTTACACTAATTGTCATGAAAATTATAAAAACGTGATAAATGATCAACTACAATCATGATTCTTACCTGCTAGGGGCACAACACTGATACAGTGATTGCTTACTTTTCCGATTACTTGTTGAAACAAATGGATCAAGGAGACTTAAGGATGTTCCTCAGTTATGTATGTGGGCATCCTAGCTGCACAGGTTGGTTAGTGACGTAACAAAGAACGTAGAAACGCACGCACGAGTGATGAGCTGAGCTGAGCAGCCGCTAGTTGGTAGATCGAGCTAGAGTGTAGTACCTACGGATACCCAACTGTTCCCCACTGCAGCTGTGGTGGGCAGCCTCGCTCAGCTTGCCTGCCGACTGTACGCGTTACAATCTGTATGTATTACGCAAAGTTCGGCGGTCCGAGCCGCATATACATGGTCATTGTAGCACAATACTGATCGATAGAATCGTGAAGCTTGGAAGTGGAACTGAGCTGTTTCCATTTTCAATCCATAGATCTGTTTTGTGACATGCAGTTCATTATCTGTTTATCAACATGGCCAAATAGAGTCCTAAGGTACCAAGGCCTATAGGCCCTAGTCGAGGACTAGTACTAGTCTACTAGACTAGGTGTTAAAAATAACAACAACAACAACAAACATATGACACACATTACATCTTTAGGTTTAACAACTAAAATATTCTGGATACATCTGTTAACCTAAATCTAAGTCTAAATTAGATCTAAACTTGTCATTACTAATACAAAATATTTTTTCATTTTTGGTTACAAAATAAAGGGTCATGAAAGTATTACCAAACATGTATTTATCACTTTCACCATTCAGGTATTAATTTTTGATTACCAAATCTAGTGTAACAAAAGGAGAATCCAAGCATTTTTTTTTTTTTTTGGGGGGGGGGTTACTGAAGGTACATCTTCATAGTTTACAACACGCACTTTACCAACCACTGCAACAACCAACAAATGCAATCTACAATCAATGCTATTATATCAAGATTTGTTTTTCCTTTAGAGGACCGTCAGACTAATGCCAAAACTCTCATTTCCTTATATTTATTATTCTTCCTCCAGTATCACTTTCTGCACATGGTTACAGCAAGTGGGTAAAACAAACAAACAAGCATGTCAATGTGGAGTTTTCCACGCTTGCGTCCACATAATATCATTATGGCTGTGCAAGGGAAATAATAACAAAAACGCACATGGACCTTCCTTTCTGAATATTTTTCCACCCATCACTGCAATTGTGACTCATTTTTGTCGAGCCCACAGGAGGTGTGGGGAGACTAAGGGATCGCGTGCGGCGTCTGTCGTCCATCCGTAACGCTACAAAAACTTGAATAACTCTCTACTGAGGACTTCAATTTCAATGAAACTTGGAGGGAAGAGTGGTTATACAAAGTTACACATTTTACCAAACATGAAGGTCATATCAAGGTCAAAGGTCAATTTCAATGAAACTTGGAGGGGAGAGTGGTTATACGAAGTTACACATTTTACCAAACATGAAGGTCATCGCAAGGTCAAAGGTCACAGGCAGAGGTCAATGAACTTTAGGGCCCAATGTTAAGTTTTTACAGCGCATTTCGATTATGGCTCATAACTTTTTATGTATTTGTCTGTTTGTGACCTAACTAGGATGGTAGATGTCCCTCGGAGAATTGAAGGTCACCACAAGGTCAAATGTCACAGACAGGGGTCAACAAACTTGTAGGGCCCAATGTTAAGTTTTTACAGCATGTTTTGATTATGACTCATAACTTTTGATGTATATGTCCGTTTGTGACCACACTTGGATGGTAGATGTCCCTTGGGGATTTGAAGGTCACCACAGGGTCAAAGGTCACTTAAAGGGGTCAACAAACTTTTAGGGCTTAATGTTATGTTTTTATGGCGCGTTTCGATTATGGCACATAAATTTTCATCCCTATGTCCGTTTGTGACCAAACTTGGACGGTGAATGTCCTTTTGGGAGTTGAAAGTCATCACAAGGTCAAAGGTCATAGGCGGGTCAATGAACTTCCAGGAGTTAGAAAAACATTACTTTCTTCTATGTGAATGGGCGAGACACAATTTGGCACTTGCCTTGTGTTTTGTTGTTTTTTGTTGTTTTTTTGAAAAAAAAACATGGAGTTTTGAGTGAACCGCATGAGATTCATGTGTCCTATCAGGGTATCCCTGCGTTGGTTCCTGACCAGATTTGGGGGTCGTACAATGATTTCTCTCGCAAGGAGGCGCTGATAGCAAAAAAGCGAGCACACGAACCCCCCCCCCCCCCCCCATTTTTTTACAATTGTTATACATTAAGTAACCCTTCTTCTACAATTTGATTAAGTTTCATGAAAATGACATGGGTTTTGAATGTACAGCATGAGATTCATGAACCCACCCTGTCAGGCCATCCTTGCATAGGTCCCTGACCAGATTTTGGGGTCTTACGATGATATATATCGCATGGGGGCACTGCTAGCACAAAAAAGAGCTCTTGAGCCCCCACTTCTATTATTTTTCTGGAATTAGTAAGCCTTCTTCGACAATTTGGTCAAGTTTTGTGAAAATGACACTAGTTTTGAATGTACAGCATGAGATTAATGAACCCACCCCGTCAGGGCATCCCTGCATAGGTTCCTTACCAGATTTTGGGGTATTACGATGCTATATATCGCACGGGGGCGCTGCTAGCCCAAAAACGAGCACATGAACACCCACTTTTTGTTATTTTTCTGGAATTAGTAAGCCTTCTTTGACAATTCGGTCAAGTTTTGTGGAAATGACATGAGTTTTGAATGTACAGCATGAGATTAATGAACCCACCCTGTCAGGGCATCCCTGCATAGGTTCCTTACCAGATTTTGGGGTCTTACGATGATATATGTCGCATTGGGGCGCTCCTAGCCCAATAACGAGCACATGAACCCCAACTTTTTATTATACAGGGCTCGTACGCGTCAGGGAATTTCTGGAAAGTCGGGGAATTTAAAAATACTTTTTCCAGAAGCAAAAAGTCAGGGAAAGTCAGGGAATCCATCTATTTCTTCTGGAAAGTCAGGGAAAATCATTCTCAAGATATTTCTTTAAAAATGGTATTTGATTTCTCTTAGCAACAAAGGAAAAATAGTTTGTCACATTTGTGGTTTCTCGTATTAAAACTGTTTTCGTAATAAACTCCACGCAGATATTGTGTCTATTGCGTCCTTCATGTGCATGTGCACGTGTACTTGTGTGTATGATTAGCTTACTCGACGGACGATATCGCAACCTCGTGGTTGCTTATTTCCAAAGGCGCAATTATCGCAAGTCCGCATTTAGGCTGCACATGCGAGCTCTAGATAGCTAGCGCTACTCTGCTGCAGTGCGACCGGCCTATCTCATGGTTGTTTTCTGCAAGTCTGCCTTTTTGTAGGTAGATGTACGTACAGTGAAACCCCGTTATAACGAGGTCCGTGGGACCGGCGATATTATCTCGTTATAACCGTACGCATCAAAAACAAAGAAAAACATAAGCACGATGTCATATTATACCCATCAATGAAAGTTAAGAACATCCTTTGCGTTGTTATTACACAACTATGGATCATTATTATTGAGAGAATAAAGGGAAATCATTTGTGAATTAGACGAAAAAGTACTTAGGGGTTGAAATGAGTTAATATTTGCACATTATGTTCTTGAGAAGTATAGGCCTATATTATTTTCGTGATTCTTTTTACACCTATCTCTTCCTCTTGTGTTGAACCATTTTGAAAGAATATTTTTTTTCGTTTGTGAAATACAGTGTAAAATGATAATGAACAAAATCAGATTGTATAAAATGCGTTTGTTAAGTTTTTCTAAGCACCAGCGCAAATAGAGTAACATACATGCGTTCTTTACCGTAACTTGCGAGGTATTTTTACACTGTTGGTGCCCAGCAGGAATTCAATGATTTCATGAATCATTTCGGCTGTAATCTTGTACAATGTATGATCGTTGCGTCCGAAGGGATTAAAAATGCGTTCTTTATTTTCTTCCGAAAATCTCTTCGCGTTTTGTACGTCCGTTCTTGAAAAATATGCGACAGGATTGAATTTGGAAGGTTAAGATCCTTTTTGCGCAAATCTACCAGGTAGACCATTCTGAAAGAAAGAAAAATCTTCATTGTGAAATGCAGTGTTAAAATTGTGATAATGAACAAACCCAGATCTATTCAAACTATAAAGCGTTTGTTTCTTTTTCTGATTTAGGTTAACATGTGTTATTCAACTATTTTTACGCTACTGTCACCTGGCGAGATCGCGATGATTTCAGAGTAACATACATGCGTTGTTTACCGTTAACTTGTGAGGTATATTACGCTGTTGGTGCCCAGCGGGAATTCGATGATTTCATAAATCATTTCGGCTGTAATTTCATACAATGTATGATCGTTGCACCCGAAGGGATTAAGAATGCGTTCTTTATTTTCTTCCGAAAATCTCTTCGCGTTTTGTACATCTGTTCTTGAACTGTTAGATGTGTTTGTTTCTTTTTCTGAACACCGATTAAGTATGATAGGTTAACATGCGTTATGCAACTATTTTTACGCTACTGTCACCCGGCGAGATAGCGATGATTTCATAAATTATTTCGGCTTTAATCATACACACTCATATTTAAATTATCATTTGTTAAATGATAACGGACAAATCCAGATCTATTCAAAGTATAAATGCGTTTGTTTATTTTTCTGATTTAGGTTAGCATGTGTTATTCAACTATTTTTACGCTACTGTCACCTGGCGAGATCGCGATGATTTCAGAGTAACATACATGCGTTGTTTACCGTTAACTTGCGAGGTATTTTACCCTGTTGGTGCCCAGCGGGAATTCGATGATTTCATGAATCATTTCGGCTGTAATTTTATACAGTGTACAGTGTATGATCGTTGCGCCCGAAGGGATTAAAAATGCGTTCTTTATTTTCTTCCGAAATCTCTTCGTGTTTTGTACATCCGTTCTTGAACTGTTAGAAGTGTTTGTTTCTTTTTCTGAACATCGATTAAGTATGATAGGTTAACAAAGGTTATTCAACTATTTTTACGCTACTGTCACCCGGCGAGATCGCGATGATTTCATAAATTATTTCGGCTTTAATCATAGACACTCATATTTAGATTATCATTTGTTAAATGATAATGGACAAATCCAGATCTATTCAAACTAATAAATGCGTTTGTTTCTTCTTCTGATTTAGGTTAACATGTGTTATTCAACTATTTTTACGCTACTGTCACCTGGCGAGATCACGATGATTTCAGAGTAACATACATGCGTTGTTTACTGTTAACTTGCGAGTTACGCTTGTACATGTATGACGTTTGCAGTGACTCAAAAGGGCATTTCAGGTATCCACATGTCAAACAACTGTCCTGCGGTTCCAACACTCCAATTACAAATTTATGATGAAAAATGACACTGTGAGTAGCAACACAAGTTTCTAGTACTTTCTGAAATACATCTAAATAAGGACTCATATAACATGGATTAATTAACCTACAAATAAAACACGAGCTGAAGCTGGAAGATGGTCAAAAAATGTCTCACAAGAATATTTGCACACTTATGAAAAAGCTCCCTGCATTACCCGACGCTTTCTCAGCAAAAATGCCCAACTGCTTGTCTTGCTAGAACAATTGTCAAGATTGTCACTTGCCTACATATAGGCCTGCTCCATTAAGAGTTACAATTGATCTTCCACTTATTTGTTGAGCATAACTTAGCAAATCGGACATATAATTAACCCTGATCGTAGGTTCGTGTTATGAAGATTTTAAGCTTGATAAAAAGCACAGATTGATAGATAGAGCATAACTTTTTTGAAGAAATGTTTAAGAAACAGTCCCAAAGGCATGCTTTACGTGAGCCAGCTCACAAAGGCATCAAGGCAAGCAGCTCAAGCAAGAGGGCTGGAAAAGCTTGCTGGTGCAATGTACCGAAGAAATCCAAATTGACCTGGTTTGAACCGCATTGACTCGCATCGACCCGCTGCAACCTGCAACGTAAAACCGTATGCCACTCTTTGCCGTATACCACATTGCCTTCATGCAACAGATGATGACATGGTTTACATCCTGGTCAGTATGGGTCGAAGCGGGTTGACACGGGTCGTTAGGGGTTGAAAAGGATTCAGTTAAGGATTTAAAGCGGATATTTATACCGTTCAATACGGGTCAATACAGGTCTCTACGGCTCGAACCTGGTCGATACGGTTTTAATTCCTTATGGACCCGGTTCGAAATCCGGCCATGTGTGAAGGTAGCATAAATTACCCTCCATTCCGGGACTAATCCAGTTCATTTTCACCCGGATCAAGTCAGTTTTGTGACATGGCTGTGTGTGATTGAAGCATCAGAGGTTGTCAGCTGCAAAAGGATATCATTGATTCTGGTAAGCAGCAGCCTCATTTGCTTGTACATTATTGGTGTGTGGGGGGAAGGCAGCCCAACAGGAGACCATGTGGAGCAGGGAAATGTGCAAACGCCGCAAAATGTGCAAACGTCTTGCCGGGAAATGTACTAATCATTTACTTTCATGTATAGCTATATTGTGTATAAAGCTGGTAATCAAAATCCTTGATAGATTTTCAACCAAATTGGCAGGTAGCACCATTATGGCAATGGGATCTCAATTGTTTAAATTATCCCCCCCCCCCCCCCCCGGAAAAAGGGGGAGACCTCAAAGTCTCAGAACTAAGATTTTATCAAAATTCTCCTTATATTCTACAACCAAATAAGATAGAGCTAGTTATAGGTTGGTGCTATAAAGACATTGATGACAGTTAAATGGCAAATCCAGGGATGCAGGGCACGGGGGCCATGCCCCCACCCCCCCCCCCCCAAGCCTCAGAGTCCCTAAACTAGTGCTATGAAATTGCATGTTTATACCCCCGCCAAACGAAGTTTGAAGGGGGTATATAGGAATCAGCGGACGGTCGGGCGGTCGGGCGGTCGGTCGGGCGGTCGGTCCGTTGCAAATCTTGCGTCGCGAACTACTTCCTCAGTTTTCAACCGATTCCCATAAAACTTGGCACAGATGTGTGCCTTGGGTTGTAGATGTGCAAGATGTATTTTTTGACAGTACCCAAAAGTATGTTGCCATGGTAACGGCATATTATGGGCAAAAATGGGTACAAATCTTGCGTCGCGAACTCCTCCCACAGTTTTGATAAATTTTTATGAAATTAGGGACAGATGTTCATCTGAATATGTTAATGTGCAAGACACATATTTCCGGAGTGGCAAAAAGTGCGTTGCCATGGTAACGGCATGTTATTGGTAAAATATAGGGCAAAATGCTTCATGGCAAAACTGCTTCATCAGTGTTCTTCCAATTCTCATGGAATTCATATTGAATGTTTGTCTTAGGATATAGGTCAGCATGACACATTTCTTGACAGTGACAAAAAGTATGTTGCCATGGTAACAGCTCACATATTATGAGCCAAAATGATGGCAAATTTTGTGTTGCAAACTACTTCCTCAGTTTTTGCCCAATTTCCATGAAACTTGGTACAGATGTGTGCCTTTGGTTGTAGATGTGCAAGACGCATTTTTTGACAGTACCCGAAAGTACGTTGCCATGGTAACGGCATATTAATGGCAGAAGATCAAGGAAAGATCTTGCGGATTTAACTACTTCCTCAGTTTTTTGACCAAAGCTTATGAAATGTGGCACACACCTTGATCTTGGTGGGAAGATGTGGAAGACATATTTTTCGGACGTGTCGGAAGCTGCGTTGCCATGGTAACGGCATATAAATGGCAGAAGATCAAGGAAAGATCTTGCGGATTGAACTACTTCCTCTGTATTCGACTGAAGTTCATGAAATGTGGCACACACATTGGTCTTGGTGGGAAGATGTGCAAGACATATTTTTTGGACGTGTCGGAAGCTGCGTTGCCATGGTAACGGCATATTAATGGCGGAAGATCAAGTAAAGATCATTCCTTGGGTAAGACTGTCGTCACGGGGCGGGGGTATTAATCACCTTCAGTGATATTTCTAGTTGATTATGGCGGATTCAGGGGTACCCAGATGGGGGGGGGGGGGAGGGTTAGGGTTAAGGTGTGATTCCAGTCAGGGGAAAAGAAATTGGAATACTTGGGGAAATATGTTTATAATCCAATGGAATGAAAAAGCCTGAAAACAACACTTGACTATGTTTTATAGTAAACAATAATTGGAAACACCCAACAAAGTTTTGCATTCGCTCACACCTTCTCTTGAGAAGATGAAAGTATTCCCTCTCCCCTGCTAGATAGTGGAAGTTTCCATAACCAGCCCAGCAAGTTTTTGGAGGTACATACATGCACTAGTACACATTTGTTCCGAGTAAGCAATCAATGAACGCTGAACATTGCATAGTTATGAATCCTTATCGTGCTGGTGACCAGCTTGGTACTTCAGCATGTGTCGTAATGTTATGCTTAGGGCCTGTAGGCCTCACACATCGGTGAGTTTATTTCAAAATAGCAAAAAGAGGGAGGTTGAAAAAATATGAATTCTGATTTTTTTAAAATATGAATTTTGGAGCTGCTGAGTAATAATTTGTGCTTCCAAAGGTTGGCAACTCTGTGTGTGTGTGTGTGGGGGGGGGGGGGGGGCTCATTTTAACAAATTAAGATCATATCACCATAAAGATGCTATCTGCCAAGTTTGGTGAAGATGTGGAAAATCCCCCTCATCCCCCTCACCCCCTGTTATTGGGTTTACAAAAAAATGCTGGAAACTAAAAAAAACAAAAAACAAAACAAAAAACTGGTGGTTGCTAGGAAGTGGTAAAGATGGTAATGGTTCATGCACAGCTTTGAGACTTTCTCTTCCATCTATACATAAGGCAAAAAAAAAAAAAAAAACCCGCCCGACCCTAAAAATTCCGCTGACCCTATGTTTTTTTTATTTATTTTTTGCTATCGATATCAAGTATCTTGTTGATTGCGATCACGATCGCCAAAACCCGCAAATGGAAACGGCTCTGGGGATGTACGAGGGAGAGCTAGCTAGCGCCTAGCCTAATATAATAGCCTCGCTTGATCAGTACGTCGTCTGTTTCCAACACGGAGCGTACTCTATCAAGATTTATACAGTGTATTTGCATTCAGACTGCAATGTATTGTGTACAGTTTTGCCATAGGTTTCTTGTGTGGAAAACTTACACAAATCTGTATATGTGGGACTGTATTAGAGATCGCCGTGTGCGATGAAAAGATTGTACACATGGGTCAATTTGCATCTATCTTTGGATCTAAGTCAAAATAGTAAAATATGAAGTGAAAACATTCAGGATAGGGATTTCAACATCTTCAAATTCTGTGAAGGGATATACAATGTAGTTCCAGTAATATCGGCCTCATAAATGATTTGTAGAGTAGATGAACACTGCACATTCAGCGCAGCAGTTGTAACTGTTTAACTGTTTACTGTTTAGCAGTACAATGGGTCTCTAGTTTTAGCCGGGGCCAGCGGGACAGGTGTAAGGATCTACGGAGCAATAGGGTTACAGTAGCCTTCTGCTGGCTGCCTGAAATGAAGCTGTACAGTCTTGATTTTGGTGTAGTATGTTGACTGTTTATTGTTATTACACAGGAACCATCACTATGCGAAACTTTAGTTCAACGCAGGGTGATCATGGAGTTATCATGTTAAAAATGAAATAAAATAAAGAGTCTTCATATGGGATTTCCTGGCATTTGACGATAGAATTTACACATCTTAGAGCTGTTGTAAAAACTACAGTCAACCTTGCCTGTTATATTAAAGCCGAATTTGTTATAGGACTGAAGAAATGGCTTAGATTTAAAGAAGATTTGTCTTTAAAACAATAGAATATAAAGAGAAGAGAACTTTATGAGACCTTTGACTTAATAGGCGATTATTCGACTAAAGAAGGTTCACTGTACTATTTTTTTTTTTGGGGGGGGGGCAGGGGCAGTCGCTGAAGGGGGGGTACTCGATCTGGGGGAAACTTTGGGAGGGATTTATTAAAAGAAAAAAAAAAAATCCCCACCAACCTACCCTATTTTTCAGTGACCCGTTACTCCAATGCAACATATTTTTTTTTTGGCCTAAAATACAGGTAGCAAAAAAAAAAAAGCGGCCCTCCCGACCCTATTTGAAAATCTCATGTTACACCAATACAACATTTTTTTTTCTTTGGCCTAATATAGGTGAAATGAATGGTTTGCACATTTCCCGGTGGCTTTTGCACATTTCCCAGCAAAATCAAACATTTCCTTGCAACATCGAACATTTGAGCATTTCCTGGCAAGACGCTTTGCACATTTCCAGGCGTGTGCACATTTCCCGGTTCCACAGACCACTCTGATTATGCAATAAAATCATGTTATTTTTGATAATGGGTAATGCAAATAGCAATACATTGACTTTATGAGTTTTAAAAGTGGAATGGTATTAATCTATAAAATGTATTACTTTTTTTTTCAGGCACTTGACTCCTCTGCCCATGTGCCAATTAGGGTGACCCGGGGACCATTGATAACTCAAGTGGAGGTCATGTTTTACTGTGTTAAGCATACTATTGCACTCTCTAATACTCCAGGTAAGTAGCATGTTGAGAAACTTTGCAGAAGTACACAGTCCACTAATGTTGCTCATTATGTTTGCAAGTTGTTACTTCAAAGATAAATAAAGCCAGAATGTCATAATGTAATTTGTTATTTCATTTTTTTTTTTCAAAAAGTGCCTCTTTTGTGCAATCTATATTAGTGAGATGAGCCCAAATGTCATGATTTTACGGCAGTCCCTGTAATGTGCTCCCAAAAGCGTTTGGTCATGAGAGTACTGGTAGTAGACAACAGGTACATGCATGTACACTTTTGTGTCCAACATGTCTATCAAGCATGTATGTGTAGATAATTTACTGTCAAAAAGCCTTCGTGCCAAATTATATTCTGTCACCTGAACCCTCAGTACGACCAAACTGAACATCAGAACATTCAAATATATTCCAAGTTTCATTAAGTTTAAAAGGTCCACATCAAGCATACTGCATTCAAAAAAAGACCACCAAGCAATATACCTTGGCTACAAACCTCTGAAAATCCTAAAACATGATGCTGTACAGAAAAAATGAAACAAAACAAAACAAAATTATAGCCCAGGAACTATTAATCCTGCTGGTCTAGACCTGTAACTTTCAAAAGGGAATGTGATAAGAAGCATCACGAGATATGTATTTTTCTTTTCTTTCTTAAATTTTCATGAACATCTGGGCACCATTTCATACAAAAGTTGATATGATAGCAACTCTTGCTGGAATGACAATTATCAAGGTAATGACAGGCATTCAGCTTCCTGATCAGCTGTTGCTATGAGAAGTTGCCATTCCAGCATGAGTTGCTAGTAATAGTCTGTTAAGCGCATTGAGATCCTTAACAAGTGTGAAATATCCTATACAAAAACCAGCTCTTATTATTATTACTAGCAGCACCTGTGGAAATCCATGGGTCTGAGGGCTTTTTATTTTTTCATGTATGATTTTCTACATTTTTATTGATGAAATGAAATAAATGTTTCCTCAATTTGTTGTCAAATTGTGCTCTCTTCTACCCGCCACTTTCTGAATTCGAGTTTCGAGGGGTTACAGCAGCACCCCTTGAAATCCAAAGGTTGTCTTGTTGTCCCTCACCCCCCCACACACACACACACATATACACACTGACACACACACACATACAGATTTCCACCCCCTCCCCGCAAAACAATAAACAAACAAAAACAAAAACAAAAATGCTTATGACATTCCCTGAAAGTTCTGCCCACTGATTCTTCCCATCGAAACGGGGAAATGCCTTTGACATCAACACAACAATTCTAGGACATGTCCGTCACTTTCAGTTAACATTACAACATCCAAAATTTTTAGTGAGGAGTCCTGTGGATTTCTTGAAGTTTGATATAATACCACCATGTAGATCCACAAAGCGACATTCTGACCGGCTGCCCCAGGCTACTTGTGTGTTTAATGGAAAGGTAATGATTGACGCGGACATGTCCCAGTAAAGTGGATATTCAGCCATCCTAAACAGTCTGAGAACAATGATACCCAATTTGAGAATAAACTCAATGTCTTACCTGAGCTGCACAGGATCCGACACGCCACACACAGGCACAATAATAGGCCCTCCATTGTATTGTGCATACGGGCCACTCTCACTACCAACACTATTCGCGATGCTTTGACAGTGAAAACGCTGTCTTAACACAGTGATTTTGTCGTCCTGTGGTTGTGCTTCTGTCGTGAAAAAGTCGTGGTTTTATTGTTATATCGCTGTTAACTTGATGAGTTAATTATGACTTGACTTGATGACTTGATTACTACCATGGCTTACCGTTAGATGACATACATTGTTTGAAGTCCCTCAATTCATCGCGCTTTGTACACAATAATCGCTTCAACTGCGAAGCACGATGAGGACGGAAAAAACCCCCCAATATAAACTGTAGCGAAAGTGCACGATCAGACTCTAGGTCTATTCTGAAAACATGCATCTTATCGATCGCTAATTTTCCGTCACAAATTACATGGTCAAATGTGCAACAGAATCATTTGCATTTTACGTAAAATAAATGTTTTAGACCTCGGTGAACGCAATGACAACGCAAAGCGTGAACTCGTAAATCGGAGAAACAGTAAACACCCTACCTCACTCAAAACATCTGTATCCTCTCCCTTAATCTGCATCGATTTCCACTCCACATTTCACTTCGATAGAGTTGGTAATCCGTTCCTGTCGCCGTAACGAAAATGTCACGAACATCAACGGTACTGAAAATGACTTTCCGAATATTCCGATGTATCAAGGCAGGGCTCGACACTAACGGTGGCCCATGGCCACCAAAAACGCACGTCAGGCCCCCAAAATTTCAGAAATGAAGATTTTGTCGGATGTTTGCCTTTACTTTTGAAATTAACAGCGGTAACAATCGGCTCCGTAAGATGCTAAAATAAATGTCAGATGTCTGCTTTTCATTTTGGAAATGAATGACGGTAACATTCGACTCCATATGATACTCAAATGAATGTCGGATCTTTGCTCATACTTTTGGAAATTAATAACGGTAAGATTCAGCTCCGTACGGTGCTGAAATTAATGCCAGATATTTGATTTTGCGTTCGGAAATGAATAAGGATACACTGTGATATTCAGCTCCGGAAGATGCTGAAATAAATGTCGAATGTTTGCTTTGACGTTCGGAAATGAATAATAATAATATTCAACTCCGTATGATGATAAAATAAATGCCGGATGATTGCTTTTACGTTCGAAAGTAAATAACAATTACATTCAGCTCCGGAAGATGCTAAAGTAAATGTCGAATGATCACTTTGACGTTCGGAGATGAATAACATTAATATTCAACTCTGTCCGATGATAAAATAAATGTCGGATGCTTGCTTTTACTTTCGAAAGTAAATAGCAATTACATTCGGCTCTGGAAGATGCTAAAATAAATGTCAGATGATTGTTTTTACGTTCAGAAGTGAATAGCAGTAATATTCTGCTCCATATGCTAAAGTAACTGTCAGATATTCGCTTTTAAATTTCGAAATGAATAACAGTAACATTTAGATGCATTCGATTGTAAAATCAGCATTTGATGTTTGCTTTGACGTTCGGAAATTAATAACAATAGTATTCAACTCCGCAAGATGATAAAATAAATGTCGTATGTTTTCTTTTATGTTCGAAAGTAAATAGCAATAACATTCAGCTCCTGAAGATGCTAAAATAAATATCGAATGATCCCTTTGACGTTCGGAAATGAACAGCAATAATATTCAACTCCATACGATGATGAAATAGATGTCTGATGTTTGCTTTTATGTTTGAAAGTAAATACAATAACATTCATAATAATCTATAAGCCTATTTGCTAAATCTTAGAGCTCAGAATAACGGTAAGATGATTGAATTTTCTATTCATTTATTTTAGACATGGATACCTGTATCACTTCAGTAATACTTAATATTAATTTTTCTATGTTTAGTAAGACCAATGTAGTTTTTCTTGGGGGTTTTTTGGGCCACCAGATTTTATTTTTGGGCCATCAAAAAATAAAAATCAGTGATTTTGGTGGCCCGATCAGGCCACCAAAAATGAAAGTTAATGTGGAGCCCTGATCAAGGTCATTGGCATGATTAGCCCGATCAGACACCATGTCGTTTTTACTACGACTGGGCTGTGTATAGTTATGCCATGATAAATGTGGATGTACAGTATACAAATGACGCACAGGTCTGAGTGCGTCAGTCGGAATTGTGTGCATAAGGTAACTATGGAATGCTTAACCCACGAGGCGAAGCCGAGTGGGTTTAGGCCAAATTCCATAGTTACCGCATGCACACTATATTCCGACTGACGCACGAAAAGACATGTGCGTCATCTGATTTATAGAATGGGTAATTTTCTTGCCAAAAACCCATTTTTATATCGTGTTACCCGATGACAAAATTACTGGATGCTTTTCCTTTTGGCTTGGCATAGACGACCATGTATCAGTTTTTTACTGGACGCACGGCCAGCCATGCATCAGTAAATACTGATGCATGGTTGTTTTAGCCAATAGGCGTCTCGTACTGAGTGCACGAACGCTTGCTTAGTGCGCGAACCTTTGTTACAAGTACGCGTACTCTTGCTACAAGTGCGTGATAACATGTTTACCACTGTGACTCAGCGTGCGGCCAGTAAAAATCAACACATAGCTCTTGACCAATGAGATCACAGGATTCTCGTTACCCATTCTATAACGAGAGTTATCAACATTTAAATTATGAAGGAAGCGTGATCGTTCGTATTTTGTCATGAGGGTATATAAAATTCAGAAAAACATCCATTTCTCCCGTGCCGTGTGGCGGAATCCAAATGACTTTGTCACAAACTACATTCGAGTAAATCTCTATCAACGAACCCTACCACGCCACACTACGTTGTATTTAGCTAACACGAGTCCATGAGAGTACTGCGTTGGCATCAAAGAGGTTCTATTATAGAACCTCTTTGGTTGGCATGCATCCACGTGCGTCCGCACTACCAGTGAGCTGTCGGTGCAGGTGCGCAAAGCGCTTGTACAAAGTGATGCATGCACCTGATACTCTGGCGTGAACCTTCCTTCTCTATGAATCATGCCTGACACAATATGAATGTGACGACCGAACAAGATCGACGCGACGGGTACCAAAGTGTCGATCACGAATTAACTAAAAATGGACTAGTTTTCACACTAATTATGCCTGCATGGATAAGAATTTCAGTACAGCCTTTTTATTCACTTCCAATATGGGGTCTGTAGGCCTATCTATCCCTGAAGTACTTTGTCTCATGATTCGATGGAATACATGTACAGTCACCCTCGGATACCTCGAATTCGTCGGGACTGAAGAAAATGGTTCGAGGTACGCGAATTTCGAGGTACGCGTACGTCAAATTTTCTTCGACTTATCCGAAGTTTATCGTTGTTCAACATAGTATCTGTTGTAGTGCCTACTGATTGTTTGCGTGCTTGTCAATTGGAATTGAATCGACTTTTATATGAATTAATTGAATGAAAATCGGAATTGAAATTAAAATTTCAGAAATAAAGATTTTGGTGGGCTGATCGCGCCACCAAAAAAATTCGGATGTTTGCCTTTACTTTTGAAAATGAATAGCGGTAACAATCGGCTACATAAGATGCTAAAATAAGTGTCAGATGTTTGCTTTTAATTTTGGCAATGAATAACAGTTATATTCGACTCGGTATGATACTAAAATAAATGTCGGATGTTTGGTAATACTTTTGGAAGTGAATAACGATAAGACTCAGCTCCGTATGGTGCTAAAACTAATGTCAGATATTTGATTTTGTGTTCGAAAATGAACAAGGATAACATTGGGCTCCGGAAGACGCTGGAATAAATGTCGAATATTTGCCTTGACGTTCGGAAACGAAAAACTAATATTCAACTTCATACGATGGTTTGATAAATGTCGGGTGTTTCCTTATACTTTCGAAAGGAAATAGCTATAACATTCGGCTCCGGAAGATGCTAAAATAGATGTCAGATGATCGCTTTTGTGTTCGGAAGTGAATAGCAGTAATATTCTGCTCCATACGATGCTAAAAATAACTTTCTGATGTTTGCTTTTAAATTTTTAAATGAATAACAGTAACATTCTACTGCGTTCAATGGTAAAATTAATGTTTGATGTTTGCCTTGATGTTCGTAAATGAGTAACAATAATATTCAACTCCTAACGATGATAAAATAAATGCTGGATGTTTGTTTTTACATAATAAAATGAAAGTAAATTGCAATAACATTTAGCTCCGGAAGATGCTGAAATAAATGTCGAATATTTGCTTTAATGTTCTGAAATGAATAACAATAATATCAAACTCCGTACGATGATAAGATAAATGCCGTATGTTTGCTTTTACGTTAGAAAGTAAATGGCAATAACATTCAGCTCCGGAAGTTATTAAAATACATGTCGAATGATTGCTTTTACGTTTGGCATGTTTGGAAGTGAATGGCGGTAACATTCTGCCCCATACGATGTTTAAAAAATATTGGAAATTTGCTATTACATTTCGAAATGAATAACAGTAATTAAGCTACGTTTGATAGTAAAATTCATTTCTCTTTCGGAAGTGGACAGCAGTACCTTTCGGCTCCGGATACGATAATAGAATAAATGTCGGATGTTTGAAATGAATAACCGTAATATTCTGCTCCATACGATGCAAAATAAATAACAGATTGTTGCTTTTACATTTGGAAATGATCAACGGTATTAATCCACTCAGTTAGATGCTAAAACAAATAGCGGATGTTTGCTTTCACGTTTGGAAATGGATAAGGATAGCATTCAGCTCCGCCAAGATGCTAAAATGAATGTCGGTTGTTTGCTTTTACATTTAAAAATGATGAACGGTTATATTCGGCTCCGTAAGGTGCTAACATACTAACATATGTTGGATGATTGCTTTTACAATAAGAAATGAATAACAGTAACTTTTGGATGCTAACAAATGTCAGCAAATGCTCCCACTTTCTCATTTCAAACGTAAGTTTCAACCTCCTAGTATAAGCATCAACTTTTATAATAATCTCTGCGCCTAACTGCTATAAATCTTAAAACACAGAATACTTCCAGATCATATACCACACTTTTTTCATAATCGCATTGCTGGAAAAAAAAATCCAGTGCTTGCGTTCTCGGGGAAGAATAAATGAAACAAACTTTGTGAAAGGCCCAAAAAAAAGTTTAAATATAGGCACTACGACCCAGGAGATTGATGTTAGAACAGTGGACCTTGATTAACGCCAAAGATATAACTGTCAACACCTAAGCAGTTGCGCCACGACGGTTAAGAAATGTACGTGCACGGTATGACTACTCAGTATCACGATCAAAAATCAGAACACAGTGGTTAAAGAAAAGAGCGTAGTGTTCACGTAAGCACTCCATTGGCACAGGTGCTATGTGCATATCGTGTACGTGTGTAGTAGGTAGGTGTTGGGGGTTTTTCTTGTCAGCTGTGTAGACCTACCGGGTATTTCTTTGGGCGCGCGATGGTTAAGAATATTTACAGTCGAGTGTGAAGAGATTTGTGACATGTCTCCGCTGTCCACGCGCGCTTAATTAATCGGAGATGCTGAGTGATGTTGCAATTTCGATTCGAGCAACATGCTGGGAAAAACAATAAGTTACATTAAGATCGGGACATTAGATTTCACTTCGAGGCAACCGAACTTCGAGTTATTTTCTTCGAGCTACGCAAATTTTGATACACGGAAACTCCATAGGAACAATCGGGACTTTCATTTTGCACCCGAGGTAAGTGATATTCGGCTTATCCGACGAGGTATCCGACGAGGTATCCGAGGTTGACTGTATTCGTTTCTCTTGGCAAGCACAAAGAGAGAGAGAGGGAGGGAGAGAGAGAGAGGAAACAAACAATGAGAATACTGTTTGCGTTCGTTCAATACATTGTAGTTTAATACATTCTTAACTTGAGGCTATAACTTCTCAAAAATTAATTCGTTGCCTTTCCCACGGCCCTCAGAGACTAAAGTTCATGAACTTGCGGTGTGTCTTGTTTATGTTATGTTTGGCACTTAAGGAATGTTTGTATACTGTTAGGCGGAGTGTGTATTCTCCTGTCATTTCTTTCTTCGAAGTCTGAAATGTAATGACCATTGAGTAGGCTCATGTGCTTCCATGTTAATCATGATGCATGCATGCCTGAGTGCGTTCGTTCGTCGTGAACCTTCAAACTTGCTCTACTCAGACAATAATTTCGGGAATTCCGAGGCAACTGAGTAATGTTTCTTTTTTTTTAACCATTAATAAGAACAGATGTAACATGCGAATTGCTAATCGATAAATCAATAAAACTATTGTTCTCGTGCCTCACAATGGTGTGGAGCGTACATTCGTTTTAAATGATGGGATTAAAAAAAAAAAGACGCAGTTTATTTGGTCGACCGTTCACACGTCACCGCGGGGCAGAAGTAAGAGCAAATTCTCTTGGGTTCAGCATGCTGTTCGCGCCAATATTGTGTCTTGTGTCTTTCTTACAATGTACGTGCGAAAAAGTTTGCTAGCGGGTTACAAATCTCGAGTTTTGTAACCCGCTAATTTGTATGCGTGTAAATTCCCCTAATATTCTTATGTTTTCATTTTGTTAAGTAGCATTTTTTTTAGAAGACCTTGTAGGCTTCCTGCCAACCTGTTCAGAATATCAAACGTAGAAAATTCTTCAAATATTCCACCAAGTGTCTACCAGATTGTTGTATTTCATTTGAAAAAATGCAAAAGCTCCCCTGTGTGAGAGGGGACACCCCCTCCTCAACACATTCGACTTCTCTTCACTCACATAAAGTTGGTTACAGTGAAAGACGCACACGTCCATCAGAAGGTGGTTGTAGCCATTCTCATTGTTCCTATCGATCAGTAGGCCTACACATTATCTTTTTCTTGTTTTTTTTTAAAATAAGAATATTGTACCAAATTGTGAATCAGATCGTTGAAATTCAGATCTGTAAATGCAAACTTTCCTCACACCTTCGATCATCATCCATTAAAGTTCTTACACAGTGACAGACGTGCACGGGGGTCACGAGGTGACAGGAAAATCACGATTTTATAGCCATGCCCACTGTCCAAGAGTATTAATTTTCTTACATTTTCTGTTTAAAAAAAAATGTGTACATAATGAATTCCACAAAAACGGTGTTGAATATTAGATCTAAAAATACAAATGCACCCGTGATGCTCTGTCCAACTCTCTGTGCTCTCTATTATGCTCCAGCTGTCCCTCGATTGCATGCTCTTCCCCTCCCGCACACGTAAATATATCATGGATATAGTGCCTATACCTGTTACATCTTCGGACACTGTCCCATACGAGGGTATGATTAACCCCACCCCTCCCCCCCCCCCCCCCCCCCCCCCCCCGAAAAAAATGTATACAGTAATTATATATACAATCGTTACATGGAGTTTCCGCCAGATGTTGCTTATAAGGCCGTGTCACACCTTTCCGGGCAAGCTAACCGGGCTTGTTGCGAGGAGGGATTTTCTGCGGGCGGACAAGAATGTTTGCGAGTTTCGCACCTGTTTCTTACTTACTAGACATGTACTACTTATCTTCTACTTGCGTGTATTCCGTGTGACCTGCGTGAGAGCTTTGAAACCGATCCATTTTCTGTTACGAGCGACTTACAGGTACTGAGATGTACCTGCGTTGAAGTTGCCTGCGAGGTGCTGCTGGTAAGGGTCTCATACTGGTGTTCTGCGTGTACCTCTGTGAGCGAACCCCCATGACTCACTCAGAACAAGTTTTGAGCATGCTCAAGGCCTTGTCATACCGCATCTTGGGAAGTTTTGCAGCTTGACTTGCGGGGAAATGAATTTGCTACCCGGAGCTCTCCGCAGTTGGTCCACACCCGACAGTACCTAGCGCATATCTCGCCTGTAGTTGCCCGGAGGTGCGCACGCAAGTCCAATTTAACCGCAGCCAAGTTTTGAGCATGACCAAAATTTTTTCCAGGCGGGTCGCGGGGATGCCCAGAGAGGTCCACGCAGAACGCCAGTAGGAGGCCCTTAGCAGCAGCACCTCGCAGGCAACTCCCACGCAGGTACTTCGCAGTCCCGTATGCAGCCAAGATAATGACATTCTATGGGAATTCTGCCATTCCTTCAAAGGAATTCCTTCACTGAGTTGTCAGCCCCCACGCGACTGGTACAAAGGTCACACAGTATACTCGCAAGTAGAATTTAAGTAGAATACGTCCAGCATGTAAGACACATACACTGACTCGCCAAAATCCTTGTCCGCCTCAGAAATTGTCCCGTATGCTGAAAAATCCCTACACTCAACAAGCCCGAGTAGATTGCCCGGGAAGGTGTGACAGGGCCTAAACATGGTTGCGGGTAAAAAACATTTTGTGCGCACCTCAGGGCGACTACGGGTGAGATACGTGCTAGGTACTGTCACGTGCGGATCATCTACGGGGACCTCCGGGTAGTCAAAATTGTTCTTTGCAAGTCGCACACAAGGCTTGCCCGGAAAGGTGTGACACGGCCTTTACGCTATAAGAATAAAAAAACGCGTAGATAAGTAACAAGTACTATAGGTATTCTCTTAAATTAAGCTCTTACCATATACCGAGAAGTCACATCAGTCGGGTCACTAATTAGAACTATTCATTTGTAGGGGCCAACCCCGATTTGTATAGCCTGATGTTTGCATTTCATTACAAACGGTATACAAACTGTTTCTCGACATAAAAGCCAAGGTGCTCCCTGCCCCATCGTAGGTTGTCTTTAACAATGACCCGGATATTTGTTAACTCCTTGCGGCTGGAAGCTTTTGTGCTTGATGATATCAAAAGGTGGGGAACGGCGTTGAATCGCTGAGCTGCGCATGCATGACCGAGCTGTGCTGGTATAATGGTTTGGTCAGGGGGGTGGATCTTTTCCACCTTCCTAGTTCGATGTAGAAGGTAACATGGACATAATAGTGCACTTCGCCGTCAGGAAATGACTAACAGTTATTTACTGTTGATCACCACATCCTCGAAGTAGTATTCACAGTAATTTCACAGTTCAAAATTTAACTTCCTTTAATCTTGTAAGCAGTTTATAGCATGCAATTCGGTCAAACGTGAGATCGTAAGAGTTTTTCATTGTCATGCTCATGTATATATTACTCGAAAATTTCAATAAATGAAATTCTTGCCTCGTATTGTTTTTATTACAACTGATTGAAATATTGTTCTATATCGACGTAAAATGTGAATTCGTGAATACAAATGAAAATTACTTGACTGGACATGCATGGGCACTTATAATCTGATATATCTATCCACAAAGTATTATACCTGAAGATTATCCCGTATTAATTTTATTCAATTTTGTCAAGAATAGATAGAATTACATTATTGTTGATAACAGTATTTATGATGCTGTTGTATTACGATAATTTACCTTTCACTGTAAGAATCGTAATATTGTTGTTAATGATAAATGTTGCTGTAATCACTAACGAGTGCCGCATAGTTACTTCCCCGTGCAGTATACGTCGTTTCATTCCACTATAAATTCCAGTACATTTATTGCAGTTCTAACTCTACACCATTAGTATGTTGTTTGCAACAATACTCTGTCGTATTTTGAACGGGCCAAGACATGATCACTAGCCCTGCGTATTACTGGCAATGTTTGATGATGTCGCAGGCATCCATGAGGGGAACACTGATGAAGCATGATTCTACATCAAAGCTAATGAGAGTGTCTAGAATTGATGGTAGTGTGAGAGAGAATGTCAATGAAATGCTTGGAATTGTGGATGTGGTGGTCTGTGATGCCTGCTACTGGCTTTAAGATTGTGACAGATGTTTGCCTAATTGGAAGCAAAGGGAACCTTGTGTTGAGATGATAGGACATAGAGGGACTAATGGTTTGTGAATTTGGGGGTTGACCAAAGAGGATAGGACATCTGCTGGAAGAGGCTTGGAGTTTTAAGTGTAGCTGTTAAGATGTTTAAGGGGTTGGATGGTAGTTCTAGAATCTTGGCTTTGAGTTTCCCCCGCCCTGGGCTGCATTTTAGTTTGCTTTACATTGGGCTTCGTTTTCTTGTCTTTTTGTTCGTGTTATGTTTTGTCCACGCTGACTAGTGTTGCCTTTGTGTGCATGTACAGTGTGGATGGATTTGTTGTTATGTAGAATTTTGGTCGCTGTTGGATCTTTTTTTATGCTTCCACCATAAAGTGTCACAGGAGGCATTATGTTTTTGTGTTGTCAATCCATACTTTCGTCCGTAATCAATTTTGTGGACAGCATAACTAAAAACCGTTTGAGGTATATCCTAATAAAACTTGGCATTTACGTGTATAATCAACCCCCCCGAGATCTGGGCCGTCGATCGTACAATCGCCTCAGAAATTGGCACACACATTTCCTGTTGTGTAATCTACCAATCTATAGAAACGAATTGACAATTTTATATTCTTATGTTTCATTTGATAATGCTAATATATGCATGAAATCATACATTTTGCTGTAAATCAGAAAATAAAAGTCCTAGAATCCTAGTTTTTGATGATAACATTCTTTGAAGCATTCCAAACAATGTATTAAAAAAATAATCTGGTATCAAAATTAATTCATGTATTGCAACGATTTATGAATTTCTTATGTATTTCCTTGTTTTTTACCTTTTGTTTTTGTCATTTTGTTTTCAAAATTTATGACAACATAATTCAAGCATAAATTATGCTAAAATCAATTGATTTCAGCCAATGAAATTGAAAATAATCATATCCCTTTTTAATTAGGTGAGAAAACTCCGTTTGCATACAGACTTTGTACGCAAAATCACGTTTTTGAGCCATTTTTGGTCTGACAAGCATGTAGGCTACATGTATAAAAGGTCGTACAGCATTGCAAGGGTATGCCCAATTTTCACGAAAATGGTGTCAAAAGATGTGCGAGACTTGAAGAAATAAGTCAGCGAGCAGCGCGGTCAAATAATTTCGCGCTGCGGAATGGTCATGGAAAATGTTGAGGGGGGTTGATCAACAACACCTCCCCCCCCCCCCCGCCATTTTAGGGTTAAAGGTCAAAGGCCAGGTTAGAATGCTAAAATTTTACTATTTTATGCTGAAACTACACTTTTTCACTATACCTTGGAGATTACTCAATGCATAACCTTATAAAAGGATCAATGGTCAAGTAAAATCCTCAAATCACCAAATAATAAAGCCATTCATCCAATTAAACCTAGTTCAAGGAAAACAAACACTCGACACATTTGTGACAAACATGTCATTTTAGTTTTTTGCCAATTTTGTGAAACTGTCATCACACAATGTAAAGACATACTTGCAGCGTATCCTAGACATATAGGGAAAACCATGCGTTATGTCTGAGGTATACCGGTCGCTGTAGCGACATTTCTGGTTGAATTATGCATAGCTCTATGCAATGTATTCAAACTCAGTCAATCAATGCAAACCGAATGTTTTGTTGGCGATTCATCCATTCTTGACACAAGCGATTAATAAAGAAACAACTAGAAAAGCACTCTGAGAGCGCAGACCTCCGCCAAGCAGGTTTTTCTTTTTCACCATTGATCTTGTTCTTCCGTAGATATTAGTGATTTCCACTCATATATGCATGCAATAAAATAGCCCACTTTCCCAACGTAGAAGCCTTTTGTTAAATAATTCTTACCCAGCTGCGCCCCCACCCCTTGCACCTCACTCTTACTGCTATAGTATTACTAGAGCACGCACTCATGTGTGCATGCAAACCTCAAATATGTGCAGCATGAACTCCCAAGTTCATTGACCCTACCTGCCAAATTATCAAAAATCCTTCATAAAATCCATAAAAATTCCTGAATCACAACCAAAAATTTAATCATCTGTTCCTTGTGTAATTTTCAACCTTTTCTGTAAGTTGTAATCAAATCCGGTCACAACTTTTAGAGTATCATTTTGCACATGGACAAACAAACGCCGACGAAAATACGACCTCCTCCCTTGGCAGAGGTAATGCTGTTTGTGTTTTGTTTTTGTTTTTGCAATAATTTGTGATAATTATGAAGATAAACATTGAAGGTAAAAAAGATTATTTTCAGCAGAGATTAAACATCATTATAACTTCATAAACAAGCCATGGAGATAGATAAAATATAAAGTGATACAGAACAACCATGTAACAGGTAGACTAAGTCAAGATGTAAATGAGGAGGCTGTCCATAAATTTAATGCAATCAGAATCAAGTGGCAATATTTTTGTGTGTTGTCACATTCTCGGCCCAACAGTGATCGGCGAAATTCACAGAAATTGAACCATCGCGAAAATTATAGCTTTTACAGAAGTTTGAAATTCATACTTGCCAAGCATTCTGATTTAACAGAACTGGTCAGAATTCTGAGGTTTTGAGGACATGTAAAACTGACAACCGGTAGTTGTCACTAAAGGTACAAATATGAAATAGTCACAAAATCCCTGTGCAGCTCCATGGAAAATAGTGTATTTGCAATCTAAAGCCCCGTGAATCGCCATAGAACTACAGGAGCATCATGTCTGTGAACCTAACGATTTCACCTCTGTACATATGCATAGCAGTATACTAAAATACATTGCACACCAGGTTTTCTAATGTACAATGTACACAGCACTACGCTGTGTGTGCCAGTGAAGCTCCACCATTGCAATGTACACAGTCAGGCATGCAATGTCTCTGAGTGATGAGCACATCCTTCACATGTATCGCTCATTTATCATTATAGCCAATGAACTGCTCATGTATAAAGTTCCTTGTATAACAAAAGTTTGATTTCTAGTCATCTTGCAAGATTTCCTTTTGTCCTATTTTTTTTCTATCTCTCTGTCTCCTTGGCTTAAGCTGATGTTCATTATTCCCAAGGTTTGCTGTTTCGAAAAGATGAGGTTCATTATTCTGAAAAGCACAAATGCCAAAAGAGAGAGGTCAAGGGCATGACAAAGTCAAGAATTTACTCTCTGTCATAATGGTGTCCAAAAAAAAAAAAGGATTCAGTGTATCATCTGTGTTGTTATGGCTATAATTTGACTAATCAATACTTGAAAGTGACTTATTTATCTTTGAGCTCCACCCGTTAAAATAAATGATGTTATCTTTGGACCTTCAGATGTTTTAAATGCTATGAAGCTGCTACTGTATTTGCATGCCTCCACCACAAAGTGTTGCAGGAGGCATTATGTTTTCGGGTTGTCCGTCTTTCCGTCTGTGATCAATTTTGTGGACAGCGTAACTAAAAAAAAAAGTGTTTTGAGGTATTAAACCTAATGAAACTTGGCATGTATATTTATGAGTGGGCGAAGTTGTGCCTATCAAGCTTTTGGGTGCAATTGCTCAAAGTCAAAAGGTCAAGGTCAAATGCTCAAAATTTCTCTATTTCCCAATATCTATGCAATACCTGAAGGTATTTTCTTGAAACTTAATGTATGCATGTACCACCAAATTAAGATTTAGAAAGAGATTTGGGTCATGGGTCAAAGGTCAAGTGAAAGTGTTAAAATTTCACTTTTTCTCCATAACTTGGAAATCATTCAAAGTATCTTCCTGGAACTTAGTACATATGCATGTACTAACTGGCAGTTATTATCTAGGGATTTGGAGGTCATTAGTCATAGGGCAGGGGTCAAAGATCAAGGTAAACCCCTAAAAGTTTCACTATTTCCCTCATATCTATGCCATGCCTGCAGGATTTTTCTTGAAACTTAGTATATACATATAGTACCTAATAGAGATTCTCTGGGAAGTTTCTTGCCAAGAGGTCAAAAGTCAAGTGAAAGTGGTTAATTTCACTTCTTCCTCCATATCTCAAAAGTGACTCAAGGTATCATCATGAAACTTAGTACATATTTATGCATGTTCTGCCTGACAGTGATTCTCATGGGAATTCTAGGGTCAAAGGCCAGGTTTAAATGCTAAAATTTTATTATTTAATACTGAAATTACACTTTTGTCCATACCTTTAAAATTACTCAATGTATTGATTTATAAAAGGGTCATAAGTACCTGCACTCTTTATACCCGTTGATCCAAATGAATATAGTTCCAGGAAAGTGAACATTCAACACATTTGTGACAAACATGCCATTTTAATATTTTGCCAGCTATGTGAAATTTTCATCACACATTGTCAAGACATTGTACTATAGACCTATTAGGAAAACCATGCAACATACCAGTTGCCATAGCAATTCTAGTCTGTTTTGTTTTGCTTTCTTACCAGGTATTGATGGTACAGCACTATCAATCAGAAACATCTTTGACATCAGGAATTTCCAGAATAGAGAGCTTGTCATGAGAATACGAACAACTATTCAAAATAAGGATCGAGTATTTTACACAGACCTAAATGGTTTCCAGGTGAGAAGGCTGGTGGATTCTTCATAGCGATAGAATTTGGTGTGTTTGCTTATATACTACTAGGAATATCTCACCTTTTGCTTATCTCTTAATTTGTGCTGTGTCCTCCAGATGCAGCCGCCTATTGCCCGAAAATGAAAGGAAACATAGGTGGGAGACAACTAAAATTGACCCCAAAATAAAAAAGGACTGCGAGTGAGAATAGCATGCCCCCTAACCTCAGCCCCATCAACCCCCAACACTTCCTCTTTCTTCCATCGCCATAGTCGCCCTGTGCTCTTCTTGAACGCTCCCAAATTCTTGTGAATTTGAACCTTTCTTCTTGATCCTGGGGTGAGAGGTATCTTTGCCTTTATTATTCATGATTTGTGCCCACGTCTTTGTTAGGTTTTGGGGACTTGTCCAAAGTCAGAAAGTGCTTTTTCGGGGACCAAAAGTTCCCTGATCAATTTTTTTTTTTACCCCACCAGTGCAACACATGGCGCTCCTTTGTTAACACACTGGCTCCACAAGGGACTCGTTTAGTTCGGAGCTCCCCTGTCTCCTCTCTGTGCTGCTGCACAGAGAAGCCTTATGGTACATTGAGCGGAGGCGTTGAAGACAGTGTTCCTGGTTGCCATTGCTTCTGGCCATAGAGTGAGCTTTCTGCGTGCTTTATGCCTCGATCACGGACATATTTGCTGGGAACGTGCAGGGGTAAGGCTGATCCCCAGGCTAGGCTTTCTCGCTAAAAATCAGACCGAGTCCTCGGAACTGGTGGAGATGTTCCTCGCTCTCCTCATTGAGGAGGACAAGACTTGGTGTCCTGTGCGAATGCTAAAATGGTACTTGGAAAAGACGGAGCTCATACAGGCTTCGTCCTCGTTGTTTGTCGCAACCGTGGCTCTGTTTTGTGCTGTTTAAGACTACCTACCATCTCCAGTTGGTTAGTTGACTGCATCAAGATGGCTGGCTCAGCGACCATCTTTACGGACTCAATTCGAGCCCATGACATGAGAGCTCTCAGCTCTACATGGGTGCTCTTTAATGGTGCAGGTGTATAGGAGATCCAAAAAGCAGCCTATTGGTCAAACCCAAACTCCTTCATCTCCTGCTATCTTAAGGATGTGGTAACCAAGGAAGCTTTCTTTGGCAAAACAACCCTTCTAATGTCCGCTAAAGCCACCTCAGTTCCCGACTCCGATCCCCGGATGTCCTCGCACTAGCGCGCTTCGTTCTTTCATTTCCAAGCCTCCCTTTGAGTTAAACTGGTATCAGTGCCAGTCAGCATGAGTTAAGAGATAAGCAAAAGGTGAGATATTCCTAGTGGTGTATTATGATTATCCGTAGGGATATATCTTATATACGAGAGGAATACCTCACCTTTTGAGCTTCCCTCCCTCCTCCCCCCCCCCCCCTTTTTTTTTTTTGTGGTGGTTGGTTTACCTTTCTCGCTGTTTCCGGTTATGGGAGGAAGTGTTGGGGGTTGATGGGGCTGAGGTTCGGGGGCATGTTAGTCTCGATTGCAGTCCTTTTTTATTTTGGGGTCGATTTTAGTTGTCTCCCACCTATGTTACCTTTCATTTTCGGGCAATGGGCGGCTGCATCCGGAGGATACAGCATGAATTAAGAGATAAGCCAAAGGTGAGATATTCTTCTCGTATATAAGATATGTCCCTATGGATAATCATAATTGAAATGTGAAACATGATGTTATTCCTGGTTGAATAACTTCAGAGTAATAATCATTTAGATATATCAGGATATGAGACAGGAGCATAATTGTGTTTGGATTAAAAACTGGAAAATTTCAAAATGGAAAATTTCAAAATTGTACATGCAAGCCATATGGGATGACATCATCACTTCACTGTTTGCATATTTATATTGTCTGTTCAAGAATTATTTGCCGAAAAATTAGCACAAATTTAAAATGTCATAACTTATTTTTCATCCAATTATTGTGCTAGGAAAACTCTTCTCCTTTTCAGACTAACTTTAAACTGCACTGGTATGAACATTTCATGGTTTCATTTTTTTTAATGTGATATATAAGTCCATGTGCACTTTGGTGAGCATTAATTTTGCTCTATGTCATATTTTAAAGGTGATGGTATACAGTGTACATGTACATGCAGAATCAAATGTCTATCAGTGTCAAGACAAGCAAGCATATGATATTCTTGTGTTGAGCATTTCATCCTGTTTGATTTAAATGTATACATTTTATTGCAAGTAATGTCTGTAGAATTTACTATCACTTTTTTAGCTTCACTGTGCTTCTATCTTAAATGTAACTTAATCTGTTATTCTTTGAAATCATACATGAGAAAAAAATAATCAGGTTTCGTATGATTCTTGTTTTATTTGTTAAAACAGATGCAGAAGAGGAAAACTTTAGATAAAGTGCCACTACAGGGAAACTTTTATCCCATGCCCAGCATGGCATACATTGAAGACAGTACAACAAGACTAACACTGCACACATCACAAGCTGTGGGAGTTGGCAGTTTAAAAGAAGGTGAGCCGCTGAAACTACATTAATGACATCAGATGAAAGGGCAGCGCTTGGAGGTCATATAACTGGCATTGATTCTACTTTAAGGTATTGTTTACCATTGGGAGCAGTGATTTAAAAAAGTGTGAGTTATCGCATTTGATGCATATGTCCTACCTTACAAAATTTTGCTATGTACCCTAAAATATAAGGAGATATCACTGTTTTTCTCACTAAACCATAACTGTAAAAGAATTATTCTAGAAACAATGTTATTATTTCACAATTCTTAACATTGATTATACTGATAAAAATTTTTACATTGGTTGTTCCTACCCCAAACTCACTTTTTAGAACTATTTTTTTTTTCATCTGCAGATGGTAAATAATGCCTTTAAGTAGGTATTTCCACATTTATGTTTTGAGTTGTATGAATTTTTTATAGTAACATGCATTTCTATCTGCCGTGTACCGTAAGTTCTGTGTATACCTGTATGGGGCACTCATCTATAAGGCATACCCGACTTAAGGACTTGTAAAATGAAAACAAACAAATAAATTTCCACCCAAATGTTGTGTGTGTCACACATATTATCTTTGCTCAAAATTTTCCTTGAATGCCACATCATACATTGCCATATTTTTCCTTTCCTTTTCAACTTTCTTATTACTGGTTTTCATCAGACATATATGTATATATATATATATATATACACACACACACACAATTGTAGATACCATGCACTCCTGTTACAACAAACATGGTTCTTGTGAAAGTTCGTTTTAATGAAGTAAAAATTAAGGTTCCTAATTTATCAATAGTTTATGGCAACAAAAAAAAAAATCTGCTCCCCGTGAACATGATTGTAGTGAAATTTTTGTTGCAACAAAGTCATTCCCAACCACCATTGACAGTGAAAAACAAAAGAAATGTACAAGTGTACTGTAAGACGAGGAATGTTTGCATTTTAATTTTGCAAATTTCACGAGAGCCAAGATTTGCAAAATTAAAATGCAAGTGAAAGTAAAATATGGTCTGTAATTATGAAATACAAAAATTATGTATATATATGCCTATATTCATTGATTTGTAAATGAGTAAAGTTCATCATTGTAAACATTTGTGTCACAACCCTGAAGGTTTGTGATGAAGGTTCATTATTCCTAAGGTTCATCACTGCAAAAATAAAATAAGGTTTGATATTAAAAAGTTTCATTGATCTAAATATGAAAGACGGTTTGTTGAGTTTCGTAAAAAGCAGGGTGAGTGTACTTAAAAACCTTCAGAATTACACATCATATATTTTTGGATTAGTGAACTTCCAGAATATCTGACCTATTTTATTTTCCAATTAATGAACTTTCAAAATAATAACCTTAATTCCACTTTCAAAATTATGGACTTTCGGAATAAAGAACTTGAGGAAGATCAAACCTTCAGAGTAATGAACCATTTTTATGCCTCCGCCATGAAGTGTCGCCAGAGGCATTATGTTTTCAGGTTGTCCGTCCTTTCGTCCGTCCTTCCGTCCATCTGTAATCAATTTTTGTGGACAGCATAACTAAAAAACTGTTTGAGGTATCCTAATGAAACTTGGCTTTTATATGTTTGAGTGGAGCTTATGCTCAAGGTCAAGGTCAAATACTCAAAAATGGTTGTAGAGCGTATCACAATCGTCTAATGAGCGCACTCAAAATTTCACTATTTCCCCCATATCTACGCAATGCCTGAAGGTATTTTCTTGAAACTTAGTGTATATGTGTACTGCTAAAAGAGGATTCTTCAGAGAGAGTTTGGGGTCATGAGGTCAAAGGTCAAGTGAAAATATTAAAATTTCACTTTTTTCTCTATGTCTCACAAATGGTTCAAGGTATCTTCATGGAACTTAGTACATATGCGTACTGTCTGGCAGTGATTATGTAGGGAATTTGGGGGCACGGGTCAAAAGTCAGGTGGTCAAGGTCAACTCCTTAAAATTTCAATATTTCTCTTTTATTTATGCAATGCCTACATAATTTTTCTTGAAACAGAGTATATACATGTCTTATCCAATAGAGATTCTCTTGGAAGTTTCTTACCAAAAGGTCAAAGGTCAAAAGGTCAGTGAAAGTGCTGAATTTCACTTCTTCCACCATATCTTGAAAAGTGACTCGAGGTATCATCATGAAACTTAGTAATTATCTATGCATGTTCTACCTGACAGTGATTCTCTTGGGAACTGTAGGCTCATAGGGTCAAAGGTCAAGGGACAAAGGCCAGGTTAAAATGCTAAAATTTTACTATTTAATACTGCAGTAACATTTTTTCTCCATACTTTGAAAATTACTTACACCCCATCTCACTAGAAAGCGATTCCGCTACGATCATCAAAAATCTACAAAGCGCGGCAGATCGTGGCTTGATCGCTTTAAATCTTCTCCATCGCGTCTTGAGCGGTTCAGAAGCGCGAAGGGTCGCCACTATCGCCATGGTCGGCGACCTCGCTACGGAAGTTTTGAACATGTCCAAAACTTCCGTAGCGAGGTCGCCATGGTTGTAGAGCGTATCACAATCGTCTAATGAGCGCACTCAAAATTTCACTATTTCCCCCATATCTACGCAATGCCTGAAGGTATTTTCTTGAAACTTAGTGTATATGTGTACTGCTAAAAGAGGATTCTTCAGAGAGAGTTTGGGGTCATGAGGTCAAAGGTCAAGTGAAAATATTAAAATTTCACTTTTTTCTCTATGTCTCACAAATGGTTCAAGGTATCTTCATGGAACTTAGTACATATGCGTACTGTCTGGCAGTGATTATGTAGGGAATTTGGGGGCACGGGTCAAAAGTCAGGTGGTCAAGGTCAACTCCTTAAAATTTCAATATTTCTCTTTTATTTATGCAATGCCTACATAATTTTTCTTGAAACAGAGTATATACATGTCTTATCCAATAGAGATTCTCTTGGAAGTTTCTTACCAAAAGGTCAAAGGTCAAAAGGTCAGTGAAAGTGCTGAATTTCACTTCTTCCACCATATCTTGAAAAGTGACTCGAGGTATCATCATGAAACTTAGTAATTATCTATGCATGTTCTACCTGACAGTGATTCTCTTGGGAACTGTAGGCTCATAGGGTCAAAGGTCAAGGGACAGAGGCCAGGTTAAAATGCTAAAATTTTACTATTTAATACTGCAGTAACATTTTTTCTCCATACTTTGAAAATTACTTACACCCCATCTCACTAGAAAGCGATTCCGCTACGATCATCAAAAATCTACAAAGCGCGGCAGATCGTGGCTTGATCGCTTTAAATCTTCTCCATCGCGTCTTGAGCTGTTCAGAAGCGCGAAGGGTCGCCACTATCGCCATGGTCGGCGACCTCGCTACGGAAGTTTTGAACATGTCCAAAACTTCCGTAGCGAGGTCGCCATGGTTTTAGAGCGTATCACAATCGTCTAATGAGCGCATTAAAAGCGCCACATTCGTAACTCTGACGGGGACGGCCCCCATCGCCCATGAAAATTACCACTTTTACAGTATTACGTAACAGGAACCAACCATGAACGATAGAAAGTGATGCACAGACCAGGATGGTGGACATGGAGAAAAACTTATAAAGTTCATTTTTCCACGTACACTCAGTACGAACTACTCTGTTTATTAAATTGTTTGTCAAAGAACCATTCCAAGTCAATGAAAGTAAATTAAGTTGTAATCTTTTCAAATATATCTTCATAAAATTGTCTCATTGTAGGATTCGATTTGTAGTTTACTCGTTGCCGGTTCTTTAATGTTATATACACATTTTACCCTTTTAATTGAATGGATGACTTAACTAATAATGCAATTTCACATTAGGTTCTAACTGGTGTGTTCTAAAATGCTAAAGCCCCGGTCAGACAGCACTCCACGTCCAAATCACGTACAAAAAGTTATGAAAATCTGGTGGACATGGTCGTAAGTGGTAATTTTTGTCCCCGCCGAACGAGTTCAAGCAGGGGACTATGAAACGGGCTCCGTACGTGTGTGTGTCTGTGCGTCCGTGTGTGATCAAAATGTTCAATTTGCTACTTCTCTTTCATTTATGAGCCAATTTTGATTTGTTTGCTTTATATGATAGCACTACATGGGAGCTTTGAAACTTCTACACAGAATTTCAGTTGTGACCTTTGACCTTGACCTTTGACCTATATTGTACATTTTGCTACAAAATGCTACTCCTTCGCCATTTCTAACCCGATTTCGATTCTGTTTGCTTTATGTGATGGCACTAGGTGAGGGCTTCCAAACTTCTTCACAGAATTTTGACTTCTTTGACCTTTGACCTTGATTTTTGACCTTTATTGTACATTTTGCTACAAAATGCTACTCCTTCGCCATTTCTAACCCGATTTCGATTCCGTTTGCTTTATGTGATGGCTCTAGGTGAGGGCTTCCAAACTTCTACACAGAATTTTGACCTTTGACTTCTTTGACCTTTGACCTTGATTTTTGACCTATATTGTACATTGGCTACAAAATGCTACTCCTTTGCCATTTCTAACCCGATTTCGATTCCGTTTGCTTTATGTGATGGCTCTAGGTGAGGGCTTCAAAACTTCTATACAGAATTTTGACCTTTGACTTCTTTGACCTTTGACCTTGATGTTTGACCTGTATTGTACATTTTGCTACAAAATGCTACTCCTTCGCCATTTCTAACCCGATTTCGATTCCGTTTGCTTTATGTGATGGCACTATGTGAGGGCTTTAAAACTTGTACACAGAATTTTGACCTTTGACTTCTTTGACCTTGATTTTTGACCTATATTGTACATGTTGCTACATAATGCTACTTCCGGCGGGGACATATATTACGCACCGCGTAATTTCTACTTTTCCTTGTTTGGTTAATTTTGGTTTGGCCATGCTTTGTACGGGGTATGGCCGTTGGCGGCTGTTCCACTGCTGAAGCACTGCCTAAGCATGGCTAACCACGTCCAGCCACGTGTGTGTACGCGGAAAAATCCATTTGTCAGCGATAAGCCGCTAAACACACGCTATTTCCCTTGATACCAACGCGTAACACACGTCAGATGACCTTGCTCTGCCCGTGACAGACCGCTAAACTTTCGCGTCTTTACCGCGTCTCCCCAAGTTTTAATCACTGCCGGAACACGGATTATCACGTGTGTTTCATGTGTGTTACACGTCTTTACCACGTGTGCCGCCTGTGGTTGTCAGCGGAATAAAATTTTGAGCAGTTCAAAACTTTTTACCGCGTCCAACGCCGTTCAGATTTTCCCCCGCGTCCTGCCACGTCTATAAATCAACCGTAGCTCGTCTTAAACTCGACATCAACGCGAACAACATCGTCTGCTTCACGGGACACCACTTTTTGACGTGTTTTGGCCGTGATTAAGCCATAAAGCGCTTTGTGACCGGGGTTTAAGATGTAAGGCTAAAACCATACTAGTATTCTGCATATCCATGTTGGAAAGTCATGGAAAACTACCGGCCAGTATCAAACATCGCTTTCATGTCAAAAGTAACCGAGCATGTGGTATCTTCTAGATTGACATCTTACTTACGTGATTGCAATTTGCATGAGGACTTCCAGTCAGCTTACAAGGCCTTCCACAGCACTGAGACGGCATTACTTCGCGTGAAGCAAGATATTCTGCAAGAGATTGATCACAAGAAGGCAGTCATACTTGTGCTGCTTGACCTAAGTGCCGCATTCGACACCCTAGATCATTCGATCCTGTTGGCAAGACTTCAGTCTGATTATGGGATCAGAGACACAGCTCTACAATGGTTTACATCGTACCTTACCGTACGCTCTCTACGTGTCGTCACTAGGGGAAAGTTCTCTGAGCCTCATACTGTAGAATATGGAGTCCCTTAGGGCTCGGTGCATGGGCCTCAACTCTTCACAATGTACATCAGACCTGTCGCGGATATCATCAGACGGCATGGCCTACGATATCATCTGTACGCTGACGATACACAAATTTACTGTACTTTCGATCCACGCAATCCTGCCAGTCTAAACGAAGCCCAGATCAAACTGGAGGAATGTATCCATGAGTTAAGGCACTGGATGGCGAGTAATATGTTGAAGTTAAATGAGGACAAAACTCAAAGCATTGTTTTCTCATCTAGTAGACTACGCCCTACGGGAGATACAAGCATTCAGCTTGGAAACACTACTGTCAATGTATCACACACTGTACAAAATCTAGATGTTCATTTTGACCAGATACTGTCGATGACAGATCATGTCAGTAGAGTATGCCAGACAGCAAACCTCCATCTGAGAAACATATCTCATGTTCGAAAGTATCTTACAGAAGATGCATGTAACCATGCAGTACGCTCTCTAGTTCTGAGCAGGCTTGACTATGGAAATTCCCTGCTGGCAAATATGAATGTCAGTGATGTGAAAAGACTCCAAAAAGTCCAAAATCGAGCGGCTCGCCTGGTGCTTGGTGTAAAGAGAAGATCCCCGAGTGCTCCTTTACTGAAGCAGTTACACTGGCTCCCCATCAAAGAGCGTATCGATTTCAAACTAGCTCTTCTTGTCTATAAATGCATGATGAATGCCGCTCCTCAATACCTATCCAACCTACTAACCACCCCTACAGCCTCCAGATATCAACTGTGGTCACAAAATGATAAGACAGTCCTACAAATCCCACAAGTAAAAACCAAAGCTTTCGAACGTACATTTTCATATGCTGGATCTGTTGTCTGGAACACTCTACCAAAATAACTCCGTCTACAGTATATACCAAAAGAAACTTTGCGTTGAATTTACGTGTAACGCAAGCGCCGATCGGTACTGCGTTAATCTTTCTGCATTACAAAATTAACGATCACCGTGCGTGAATGATCGTTACAGATCGTTACAGATCGTTACTGTGCGTTGCAGATCGTTACTGTGCGTTAATATTTAGATCTTGCGTTAGCGGACTTGTCATGTGGACTGGCAAGAAATCTCGGAAATTGCGAGACTCGGAGATGCCTCGGTTAAGTAACTGTCGTTCTTAATATCTACTACGGACAATTTCCTGCCGGCGGAGGGCATTTAAATAGCGATATCAAATACCAAAAGATTTTGTAGTTGTGCAGAACTCCCCTGGCAATGTCGTATTGTCATGGTCGTCAAATTTGTACTCATGGGCGCAGTCAATGGAATCTGGCAGGCAAAAATTTTGAAGCCACATTTTTCCCCACAGCCAACATTTTCCATCGAACATTGAACCCATAAAATCACGCATACGCAAGCCTAAAACTAACGCCGACTGTCTAACGTTAACGATGTCACGATTTCAACAACTGTCAGACACTTACTCAATTCAGGAAGGTGCAAAAGTCCATTTATATTCCAATACACAACGTGTGTCTCGCCGAATAACTGGTGGTAGTGTGTGGTGACAAAGCCGAGTATTTCGGCAGTAAAAGTAGCTGCAGCAGAAGAAAATGTCTACCACTTTCTGCTCGCATTATTACACTGCCAGCAGGTGAGTCAAGTGGTGACTTGATAGGCACGCTTCACATGAAAGTTTACCCAGAAACATGAAAAATCCCACGATGCCAAGGTGCCAGAGTGGGGAGTGGGGAGGGGTGGAGAGAGAGAGAGAGACCAATCAACAGAAGAAACCGCGCGTACTGGCGCATTCTCGGAGGTCATGAACAGTCTGGGGTCTTGGAGATGAACAGAGAAGGAATGTTTAATTAAAGATAGCTCAAGTCGAAGACCCAGGATTACAAACTTTTATTCTTTTTTTTCCCCTTTCATTTAACATGCCTTCACGTTTAGAAATGGTTGCACTCCTTAAAAAAAACTCTCCTGAGATTTTTGTGAACTTACTTACCATGAAAGTGTTACTACGTGTAATACAATAGTTAATACTATACCTATTGCTTTAATCATATCTGTAATACTGTATAACACAAATTTGACTACCAATGACAATAAAAAATACTTGTATTTGTTTTGTGCAGAGATTTTTTGTCTTTATCCTGACTAGTTCCTATGAAATTTCTAATGTTTTTACGGCAGCATCAACAGCCTAAAATAAATTACTGAGAGATTTATAAATTATGAAATTTTTGGCAACCATCCATTTGAACGTCAGGCATGAAAAGCTCCTGATATTCAGCAAAAACAACTCAACAGATCAGAGACAAAGTTCCTTCAAATTTTGAGAAGTAGCACGCAGATTTGCTGGGCGTGGTAGGGTCCATGCTTTGAGATCGTCACAATCGTGTTGTCACCAGCGAGGTGGAGTGTCTCTCTTCCACCTCCCTGTTGCTCCCCAACGTGCATTGTGAATGCGTGGCGTTTCTTGTCACCGTCAGTACCCGAGGCTGCTTTGTATTTGTCTTGGAATATTGATTCTTCTTGTCATGACATGAGTGTAGTAATCGTTTTGCATGGCTATGTAAAAAATTGTGATACAACGTGTACTCAACTCGTCTGTGTGATTTTTTTCTTTCAGTCCAAAAGGAAGACAAAATAGTATCATGACGTTTGCAGTTGTTCGAAAGGTCTGCTTTTGATAACTCACAGACTACTAAATAATCACCCTTGTTTCCCGCTCCCAGGCCCTCCAATTTTATTGAGCAATCCACACGCGCGCGCAAATTCCTTTGCCATGTGGTTTTGCCAGCCAGCTGTCGGAATGTGTTTTGAAGTTACATTTCAGCCTGGCCTGGCTGGCATGAATGGGTGTCGAGTTTCAATCAATACCTACTGTTGTTTTATTCTTGTATTTGAACATGTCGTTTCACCTGACAACACACAGAGATCGGGAAGGTGTAGGGCTAGGGAAGAGGTTTTTGTTGTGTGTTGCAACCTAATCCGGGCAATTAACCCCAGAGGGCAATTACCCCCCTCCCCCGCTAAATACTGGTTAATTAGTCCATGGGCCAGGCCAGATATTGGTACCATCTGAGGTGGCAAAACCTTTTTGGTGTCATTTTGTTTGTCGGGCATAGATATGCTTATCAAGCTATGATAGCATTTCCAAATGAGTAGCTTAGTCATAGTAAATGAATTTTTAACCAATTTGGTCTCGTTGTTATATCCCTATACTTCTGAATCGAAACTAACCGCCATACAAAGAAGAGCACTGTCTTCTGTATGTTCCATAGAGCTGTAAAATGCAGCTCTATGGTATGTTCACAGGTGTTCTGTTGTCAACGCGGTGCGCTTAGTCTTTATTCAAGGCAGCGAAGGGAATATCCAAAGGTTATGATGTCCACAGCGCTTAGTCTTTATTCTAGACGGCGAAGGGAATATCCAAAGCGTATGATACAGTGTATATCCTTTTATCTAAAAACAACAACAACAAAAGCAATTCCTAGTGAATTTTACCGTATTTTTCAATCATTTATCATTTTCCGGTGAAAACGCTACGGTGAAAACGCTGATACCACGCCAATGTCGCTTTATTTCCCTCCAACAATATAAGATAATGCAAAAACAATGTACCGGTACACTACGATACATTATAATGAATGATATTGTAAATGAACAGATTGATTTTTGTTTAAAACTGATGTATTTGTTGATAGGGTAGTATAAAAACAGTATAGATAATCCCTTTTATGAGGAACTTTAGATATGATAACGGTACATTGGTCTAGATAAAGAACTAAGCGCACCGCGTGACAGCTGTGGACATCATAACCCTGTGGATATTCCCTTCGCTGCCTTGAATAAAGACTAAGCGCACCGCGTTTACAACAGAACACCTGTGGACATACAGAAGGCAGTGCTCTTCTTTGTATAGCGGTTTAGTTTCGATTCAGAAGTATAGGGATATAAATACGAGACCAAATTGGTTAAAAATTCATTTATTATGACTAAGCTACTCATTTGAAATTGCTATCATAGCTTGATAAGCATATCTATACCCGACAAACAAAATGACACCAAAAAGGTTGTGCCACCTCAGATGGTACCAACAACCCATTTTTCGGGTCTTGGCCCATGGACTAAATGGTAAGGTTAGAGTAAAGATTAGGGTTAGGTTTAGGGTGAGGAGTTTGGGTTATGGTTAGGATTAGGGCCAGGGGAATGGTCCGGGGTAATTGCCCGGGAAGAAAAGAGGGACGCGCTTTTGTTCTTGGTCAAATCGATTTTCCTAGGTGATGCTGTGGAGCTAGAAAGGAACAAAAAAAGCAATTATGATGTCTGGCGTACTTCCGGGATGTCTTATTTTCCTTGCACTCTGAAATTTCTTATTGTTTGGCGTTATCAATGTCGTTAATTGTTGTATAGTTACCCTCTTTCATTATAAACTTATAGTCCATAGAGCATTCATACGCATTAAGATCACACTCGAAAAGCTATACTGGTGTATAGTTTGAACACAGCAAAATGAAATAACGAATATCCCGCAGATTTTCCAAAATTATGCGTCATGTGGGTCCATTCATTTTCTGTTCTTTTCTTTTTTTTTCATTTGTCTTCTTGTCGATGTGAGGGTAGATTCAGGATATACTTTTCCTTTTCCCCTTTCGGCCCGGTGCGATTACTCCTGGTGCTGACATTCTTTCTGCTCGTCTTCCGATTATATTGTTGTTGTAAATAAATGCGCATGGAGCCCCAGCTGCTTGCAAAAAAAAAAAAAAAAAAAAGCTATCTAAAGTTGACCTTCAAATACAAGTAAAATCTGAATCATTTTAATGGTACGTGTTCACGGTTTCAATCCCCTCGAAGCCCGATATTTGCCTTTCAGCAAGACACTATCCACAAAAGGCCAGGGCTCCACACGAACTTTTATTTTGGTGGCCCGATCGGACCACCAAAATGATTGATTTTTATTTTTTGGTGGCCCGAAAAGAAAAACAAACAAGCAAAACTACCGGTCCTACTAAACATAGAAAAATAAATATCAAGTATTTCTGAAGTGATACAGGTACCCACGTCTAAAATAAATGAATAGAAAATTTAGTCATCTCATACCGTTATTCTGAGTTCTAAGATTTCGCAAATAGGCTTATAGATTATTATACAAGTTGATGCCTATTAAAGTGGTCAAAATTTACGTTTGAAATGAGAAAGTGGGAGCATTTGCAGACATTGTAAACATCCGACATTTGTTTTAGCATCGTAAAGAGCCAAAAATTACCGTTATTTATTTCTGATGGAAATTCAAGCAATCATCCAACATTTACAAGTATTTTAACACCTTCCGGAGCCGAATGTTACCGTTAATCATTTTCTAATGTAAAACCAAGCAACCGACATTCATTCTGCATCTTATGGACCTGAATATCATCCTTATTCATTTCCGAACGTGAAAGCAAACATCCGCTCTTTATTCTATCATCTATCTGAGCCGATTGATACCGTTAATCATTTCCAAACGTACAAGCAACAATCTGTTACTTACATTTTAGCATCGTACGGAGCAGAATATTGCCGTTATTCATCTCCAAATTCAAAAGCAAACACCCGACATTTATTTTATGATCGAAGGAGCCAAATGTCACTGCTGTCCACTTTCGAAAGTGAAATGAATCATCTGACATATTTCAGCATCGTACGGAGCCGAATGTTATACTGTTTTTTACATTCAAACGTCAAGGCAGACATCCAACATTTACTTTAACATCAAACGCAACTGAATGTTATTGTTATTCATTTCGAAATGTTAAATAGCAAATGTCTGATATTTATTTTAGCATCTTAATTATGGAACAGAATGTTACTGCTTTTCACTTCCGAACGTTCAAGCAATCATCTAACATTCATTTTGGCATCTTCCGAAGCCGAATGTTATTGAGCACTATTTACTTTCGAACGTAAAAGTGAACATTCGGCATTTCATCGTCGTACGGAGCTGAATATCATTGTTATTCATTTCGGAACGTCAAAGGGATCATTCGACATATATTTTAGTATCTTTCGGAGCTGAATGTTATTGCCATTTACTTTCGAACGTAAAAGCGAACATCCAGCAATTATTTCATCATCGTACTGAGATGAATACTATTGTTATTCATTTCCGAACGCCAAAGCAAACATTCAATGTTTATTTTAGCATCTTCCGGAGCTGATTGTTATTGCTATTTACTTTCGAACATAAAAGTAAACATCAGACATTTATTTATCATCGGACGGAGTTGAATACTATTGTTATTCATTTCCGAACGTCAAAGCAAACATTAACTTCACCATGAAACGCAATTAAATGTTACGGTTATTCATTTCGAAATTTAAAAGCAAACATGCGACAGTTATTTAGCATCGTATGGAGCAAAATATTACTGTTATTCATTTCCGAACGTAAAAACAATCATCTGACATTTATTTTAGCATCTTCTGGAGCCAAATGTTGTTGCTATTCACTTTCGAAAGTAAAAGCAAACACCCAACATTTATCTCATCGTTGTACGAAGTTGATTATTATTGTTATTCATTTCCGAACGCCAAAGGGATAATTCGACATTTACTTTAGCATCTTCCGGAGCTGAATATTATTGTTATTTACTTTTGAACGTAAAAGTAAACTTCCGGCATTTATTTTATCATCGTACGGAGTTGACTATCATTTTCATTTATATTCGACCGTCAAAGCAAACATTCGACATTTATTTCAGCATCTTCCGGAGCCGTATTTTATCCTTATTTATTTCCGAATGCAAAATCAAATATCTGACATTAATTTCAGCACCGTACGGAGCTGAATGTTACCATTATTCATTTCCAAAAGTATAAGCAAACATCCGACATTTATTTTTGTATAATACGGAGTCGAATATTACCGTTATTCATTTCCAAAATTAAGAGCAAACATCTGACATTTATTCTAGCAGCTTACGGAGCCGATAGTTACCGCTGTTCATTTTCAAAACTAAAGGCAAACATCCGGCTTTTTGGTGACGCCGGTCGCAAATTAACCATTCGCGAAATCGTGATTCGATTCGCGAAAAGACTCCGCTATAAAATCGCTACACTCAGCAGGGGCTACGTCGTCCTTTCACCGGGTCTCGTTACAAAACCAAAATCTCACGTGAGTTCTTGCGTTACCTATCATTAATTTTAACGAAACATCGTTAATTTGCGTTAGGGATCGTTACTCATCGTTACTCATCGTTACTACAAACGTTAATTTTCCCGATCGTTACTTTGCGTTACTAACGATTCAGGTGAAAGCGCTTGCGTTAATGAAACGTTAATGTTGATTAACGCAAAGTTTCTTTTGGTATATACTGTATGTAATTCAGAAGAAATGTTTAGAAGGAAACTGAAGCCTGAACTATTTCAATTGTAACTATGTTGTTCCTATACTTTGTAAATATTGTTTGTTGATGTATGTACAGCGCTTTGATCAGGTCCTGTAAAAGCGCTCAATAAGAAATAGTTATTATTATTATTATTATTATTTGACACAGACATCTGACAGAAGAAATTCAGTCATGAAACCCATTTTATACCGCGATTGCTTGAGATCGTAGCATGAGCCCGACATAAGCGTATCACTATCGCTCCGATCGTATCACTGTTGTAGCAAGATCTTGACAAGTGTACGAATATCGCAACACAGTCGGTTCGATCGCAGAAGCAGCGCGTCTTGTCGACCTGGAAATGCGGCAACAACGTGGCAGAGTCATATTATCATCGTGGCGCTATCGCCTACAGCGCAGGTTGAGCATGGAGAAACCGTAGTGTAATCGCCTCGGAGACCAAAAATGGAGACAGACGGCGATCGCACCACGATTTGTTAAATCGTCACAGATAGCCATGGTCGCCATGATCGCCTTCCTAGTGAGATGGGGGCCTTAATGCATAAACTTATCAAAGGGTCAAAAGTCAAGTAAAAATCCTCAAATCCCCAAATACTTGCAAATGTGACCGTGCATCACAAAACAAACAGAAAGTCACACCCCTTGATTTTACATGAGGACTCAAGAAAGGTGAAACGGGTCAACCAAGTCAAATTTGCGTTTTCCATATTTTCTGACAGATCCATTCTTGTACATTATTCTCGAGTTTGGGATCATAAATTTAATGGGAAAGTGGGTTTTCAGCAGTTTTTCTACAACCCTTTTTTGGTAGAGTAGTGTAATCAGGCTTTTCTTCATTTCTTGAAAATCCCTTGCACACTCTTCACTTTAAATTCTAATAACTTTTGAAAAGATGATGCTACTGCTTTGAAAGTTGACATTTATCATGGACAGAATGCGTTAATAGAGCATGCTCAATTTCAGCTTAATCTGGTAATCCCGTCATTGTTGTTACTGCAGTGGTTTACTTCATGTTTTTGTCCCATTCATGACACAAGTAGCACAACTTAGTGCAGAGATTAAGCGCTTGAATAGACCTTGTACTTCAGAGCCTCTTTTCTCAGTTTAAACTTTCCAGAGTGTGGGCTTTCTTTCCAAAATTTATATGGGTTAGGAGAATCCACTTGAATTGAGTTATACATCATTTTAAAGCTTAGAGTCTGCTCTTTCAGAATATGCCCATTTCTTAAAATCCATGTCTGACAACTTTTTGTTGGTTTTGTGGTGCAGGGTCACATATAGAGCCATTCATCCAATTATACCTAGTTCAAGGAAAGTAAACATTCAACACATTTGTGACAATCCTGTCATTTTAATATTTTGCCAATGAGGTGAAACTATCATCACACATTGCCAAGACATTGTACTATTAGGAGAACCATGCATTATGGCGGAGGCATACCAGTCGCCATAGCGACATTTCTAGTTCATTTTTGGATTAGCAAACCTTTGGAATACCGAATCCTGGGAATAGTGAATCTTCAGAAAAATGAGCATTAGGAATAAAATGCTTTTGGAATAATGCACTTTTGATTCAAACTACACATAAAAGTACAAACAACTTTATGCTCTCTCTTCAATGTAAGACTTATACAAAATTCATGAGATGTATCACATTGAACATTGCTTTACAGTGTATGACTCAGTGTATGAGTATTCAATATTAAAACAACATACATTAATGTATGGTTATTATTGTCGAGCCCACCGGAGGTGCGGGGAGACTAAGGGATAGCCTGCGGGGTCTGTCCGTCGTCCGTCCATCCGTCCGTCTTCCGTCCATAACACTACCAAAACTTGAATAACTCTCTACTGAGGACTTTGATTTCAATCAAACTTGGAGGGAAGAGTGATTATACAAAAGTTACACAATTTATTAAACATGAAGGTCACCTCAAGGTCAAAGGTCACAGACAGAGGTCAATGAACTTTAGGACCCAATGTTAAGTTTTTATGGTACATTTCGATTATGGCTCAAAACTTTTGATCCATATGTCTGATTGTGACCAAACTTGAATGATAGATGTCCCTTGGGGAGTTGAAATTCACCACAAGACAAAGGTCACAGGCGGGTCAACGAACTTTTAGAGAGCCCAATATTAAGTTTTTACGGTGTGTTTCGATTACGGCTCGATCCCTATGTCAGTTTGTGACCAAACTTGGATGGTAGATGTCCCTTGGGGAGTTGAAGGTCATCACAAGGTCAAAGGTGACAGACAGGGGTCAACAAATTTTAGGGCCCAATGTTAAGTTTTTTGGCGTGTTTCGATTATGGCTCATAACTTTTGATCCCTGTGTCCGTTTGTGACCAAACTTGGCTGGTAAATGTGTCTTGGGGAGTTGAAGGTCACCAAGAGGTCAGAGGTCATAGATAGGGTCAGTGAACTTCTGGGATTTAGAAAAACATTTATTTCTTCTATGCGAATTGGCAAGACACATTTTGGCACTTGCCTTGTTCTATACTGTGCTTGTCCAGTTACAATAAAATTTTGATATACAAAGAGAAAACTGCGTGTCTCAAAGTGCTGTATAATGGGAGTTCAATGCCTTGCTGCACATGAAGTGAGGATGAAGACTAGAACTACTTTGGATTGCAATGGAAAGAAATTTCTAGTACACATCTCATATCTTTTCATCCTATCGTTCCATCTACTTCTCCATTTCAATTTGTGTGGATTACTTGCTTGCATGTATTTGTTCATCTATATTTGATACCCATGTATACATCACTGTCTGTGTGCAGGTTGGTTAGAAGTGGTCTTGGACAGGCGGTTGATGCAGGATGACTCTCGTGGCTTACAGCAAGGGGTCACAGACAATAAAGTGACCCCTGACCTTTTCCTCCTTCAAGTGGAGAGGAGGACTGGAGATGAAACTCAGGTTAGGAACATACCATTCTCTCTGTGGGGAATGCTTGGGAGCAATAAGGTGAGGGATATTTTTTGCAGTCCTTAGATGATGGAACATCTGTATATAGTACATAGTTAAAACAAAAATGATATACTGCCTCCTGCTCCCCCTTCATATCTTTACTATGTATCTTGTCTTGTGACTAACAGCATGCCAGTGCATAAGTTTGTGTTTTCAATTTAAGCAAAACAAACTGAGCAAATAATAGCAAATTGATGCGTATTGGAATGAGTATTTTTATAGTTGCATATTGCTATCATGCAAGAAGATTGGTCTACGGCTCAATGCAAAGAAGACAAAGGTGATGGCATTTAATATCGACGACACCACTATCACAACCTTTGATGGCGCAGTACGCGATGTGAAGAACGACTTCAAGTATCTGGGCTCCTGGATTGCCTCGACAGAACAAGACATTAGGATCAGACGTGGCCACGCATGGAATGCTTTGCACAGTATGAGGAAAGTGTGGAAATCCCAGCTTAGCGACGACATAAAACGGCGACTTTTTGTCACAACAGTTGAGTCTGTATTACTCTATGGAGCAGAGACGTGGACACTCACAGCCAGACAAGAGAAAGCATTGGACGGAGTGTACACACGCATGCTCAGGATAGTCCTTAATGTTTCATGGAGTGACTATGTTAGAAATGATGACTTGTATGGTACATTGCCAAAGGTGTCTGACAAAGTGCGTGAGAGAAGGATGAGATTAGCAGGACACTGTGCGCGACACCCTGAGCTATCTGCCAATTCCCTCGTACTCTGAGAGCCTAAACAGGGAATTGCAAAAAGAGGAAGAAGTAGGGCCACTTTAATCAGTGTACTGAAGAAGGATGCAGGCCTTGATAGCATTAATGACCTAAGGAGAGTCATGTTAGATAGACAGGTTCGGAGGCACAACTTTTGTTTATGGAACCCGAGTTGGCATCAGCTGAAGCTAATACATGCCCTCGAGTTAGTAGTAATTAGTAGTAGTATTGCTATCACTTTTCTTTGTTCTTTTGCTTTTTATTTGTTTTTCATCGTCATCTGCAGTCCCTAAACTTTTATACTCATCAAGATATGATCAGCTTCTAGCAAAACTTGGAAGGAACCAGACACAACAAGTATATTGAATATCTGATGGCATGGCATCTAGGGATGAATATTGTGTAAATTTCAGCTATGTTCTCATTCAAAAAGATGCCTATTAGATTCCATAATCATTTCTCAGGGCTCATCCAAGGGATGGGCAATGCCAAATTTTATATATCTATACCCCCACCCACACGTAGTGTGTACGGGGAATATACAGTAATAATCACTCTGCGGGGCGGTCGGTTGGGCAGTCGGTCGGGCAGGAGGTTGGTTGGTGCAAAACTTGTGGCTCGAGCTACTCTCATTTTTTGAGCAATTGACCTAAGATTTGGCATGTGTAACCGCTATTATCGGTGGTATGGTAAAGACAAATTTTCATGCAAAATGTTATAGCTCAAACTCCTGTAAGTTTTTTAGTAATTGACCTATTGGCATGTGTGGCTGCTATCACAGGTAGATGTGCTAAACACCTTTTTGTCAGTATCCCATATTTGTGTGATTCCATTGCAGCAGCAAATTTCTGTAAATAATCACAAAATGTTGTGGATCCAACTTCTCTCAGTTTTAAAGCTATTCAGCTGAAATTTGACACACACCATCAGTGCAATGTGTAGTTGTGCAAGACACCTTATCGCAAGAGTTAAGAAATCTGTTACCATGGCAACAGTAGCTTTTTTTTTACAAATCATACAAAAATATGTGGACTGACCTAACTCCCTCAATGTTTGAGCAATTGACCCCATACTTGGCATGTGTGACCACTATTATAGCTATATATATGTGCAAGATACCTTTTTGTGTCAGTATCCCGCATTGCATTGCCATGGCAACAGCAAAGTTTCATCAAAATCACACAAAATGTGCATTGAACTACTCTATTAGTTTCTAAGCAATTCAGCTGAAATTTGGCATGTGCCCTCAATGTAATGTGTAGTTGCACAAGACATATTTTTATGCCTCCGCCACGAAGTGTCGCCGGAGGCATTATGGTTTCGAGTTGTCCGTCCATCCGTCCATCCTTTCATCCGTAATCAATTTTGTGGACAGCATAACAAAAAAAAACATTAGAGGTATGAGTGGGCGAAGTTATGCCTATCCAGTCGCAGTGGACAGGTGCAATTAATTCAGCATTTTCATTTTGACGTGATCTCGCTTTCCTTTTGAATGAACACGTTTTGCACAAAAACCGCTGGGAAAGTTTCGCAGCAAAACTGCTGGAACTTTGCTATTAATTCGTATTTTTTTATGATCCAAACAGTTATGAAAAGTAAAACCTGCCTTTATGTTTATTTGTTTAGATAATGACAATTAGATATTCCAAAATGGAGCAAAACTTCACTTTCAAAGTGGAAAATAGTTGTCAGAAATAGTTGCTAAAATTTCACATTTTCACTTTGTGAACAACAAAAAACTTCCAAGTATGTTACTAAGTATGTATTTCTTTACGGAACTCTAAGAAATCACATTTGAGAAGTCATGCGTCCGGATATGTCTGGAAATAATCAAAAGAGGTACACTTTCTACCTTCATTCCAAGCACGAAATTTCGTAGTCTTTCCCACACAGGAAGACAGGGTTCAGTCCCACGTACCCACATTTTTGTGGTGCTCACATCACCCGTACAGAGCTGCCAACTATTACGGATTTCCCGTAATTGTTACGGGAAATAACCACGATTACGAGAGTACGGAATGTCGCCTAAAAATTATGGATTTTGGAAATTCCGATAATGCCCTATCGCCTATACAGCAAGCGCTACATCCATGCGGTAGGCTTCCCCGCCTCTCCCCAGCGCGCCCCGGCCCGGAGCGCGAGTGACCCCAGCGCAGCGAGCCCTGACGCCCGAAGTTATTATCCCTGCTTTTGCAATATAGACTACACACTGTTCATATTTCATTCTCCAGCCGGCCCGCGTTGCCTGGTTGCCCGCATTTGTGTGTGTCTGTGTCTGTGTACCCGACGTGTGTGTGTTCGTAGCTTCTATTATAGAAAGGTGTGCGCACACGCAATTCACTGCTTGCGTACTGTGTACACCGAACGGAACTTCGCACGCGTGAATCCCTGTCGCCTACGGACCTCGGATGTTTACATCGATCGCCGTGGTATCCATATGTGTGGCCGGCTGGGGAGCATGAGTAGCTTAGCTACACACTGTAGCCAGCTGCCACTATAAACAGTACCCTATTTCGTTTTGAGTAGGGGTAGAAGCGCTCCGTTGTGCAATGTCTGCTTCTTTTTCTCTACTTCTTCCGCTTTTCCCTTGCCTCCCAAGTACGAAATGATTCTTAGAGTGTTGTGTGTGTTTTTTGTAACATTATTGCATCATTTTTCTGCAATGAAGAGGTGAGTTTCTGTTTGTGTATTGATGTGCACTGCAGTATGTGCAGGTGAAAAGCGTTCAAACTTCTTTCCAGAGTATCGTGGAAACTCGATGTATTTCTAGGCCTATTAAAGGAGATCTCATATAACAGAATACTTATAACAAACTATTTTCTGGTCAAAATGAATTGATTTCCTTTGTTTTGTATCGTTTATTGACGATCCCAAGGATCTCGTCGCAATACCGAGTTTCCAATATGTATTATAATTTTCGCATAGCTTTAGGTGCTGCAAACTTTTGCTAGGGCCTAATCCTACTACTAAACTTATCGTTCTATTTCTGTTGTTTCTCACACCTTGTTTGGTACGATTTCTTCCATTTTATATCACTTTATCCGTTCCCTTTATACTTTGAAATATTTAAACGTAATTCTTTCAAGTGTCTCACACTGTTATTTTCGTAACGGCGATTTCTCCGCTTTGCTGCAATACTTTTTCGAATCGAAGCGAAGTGTGTTGTCTTTTCTAAATATTTGTGTTGTTGGGAGGTGTTGATACTTTGTATTTGTTATACTTATTTATTTTCCTCGGTGTTTATCTCGAGGGACTATGCGAGTTTCTTAATGTTGATAGGAAAAGGCTAAAATGATCTGAGTGATGTCTGATGGTGATGATGAAAACTATGCTGGTATAAAAAGACGGCTTACTGTGAATGCTGAGCGTACGTGCCGTTCGTTTTATTTCACTTTCCCTCTTATTCTTCTTTCCCCCTTACTCTTCGTTCCCCTCCAAAGAATGATAAAAAAAGAAATTACATACACCTCACAACAAAAAGATCCACGATCTACCAACCTTTGTAAAGTTAAATCTAAATGTTCAATATCAGCAAAGAATAAGGGGAAAGCACGAATGACAATAAATTAGAGCGAAGAGATTGTGAAATACTGAATACATGCAGTCTCTTTGGCTCGAGGAAACTGGACACCCACGTACCCCTCTCCCCTTGTGGAAATTTCCACAAAAGCAGGTGCCACACCCAGGTGCGTGCCAGACAAAAGAATGCGCACACTGGAATAAACAGCGTGTAAATATCCTGGAAATATCGATCGAAGAACCAGCTCATTAGTTGAATTAAAGGAATCATTGCAAAGATATCGTGATTCTATAGCCTTTCTTTTGGTGCATAGTGGGAAACATCAAACAGTCGAATATAGTGTACTTAATCCCTGTTCCCTGAGCAATAAAAAAGGATCGATTAATCAGTCAATTAAAAATGCAATCACAGAAATACTTAAAAAGGTCTCTTATGCCCAGACAAATTCACTACGAGTAGGTCCAATGAGATGCAGTCATCACCTGGTTAGACAGCAAAATCATGACAATTAATTTCAGTTCACGCTCATCATAACTACTTGTTACTTTTCAAAGTTTTGGCTATCAACATTCGTTCGTAGGTGTTCTTATGCCTCCGCCACGAAGTGGTGCCGGAGCCATTATGTTTTCGGGTTGTCCGTCCGTCCATCCTTCCGTCCGTCCTTCCGGCCGTCTGTCCGTCCATAAAGAATTTTGTGGACAAGGTAACTATCAAAACCTGTTGAGGTATCCTAATGAAACTTGGCATGTATGTGTATAAGGGGGTGAAGTTGTGCCTATCAACTTTTGGGTGCACATGCTCAAGGTCAAAGGTCAAAAGGTCAAGGTCAAATACATAAAATTTCACTATTTCCACCATATCTATGCAATGCGTGAAGATATTTTCTTGAAACTTAGTGTATACATGTATTACCCAATTAAGATTCTCTGGTGAAAGTTTGGGGTCATGAGGTCAAAGGTCAAAAGGTCAAGTAGAAATATTAAAACTTCCTTTTTTTCTCCATACCTTGGAAAATTGTTCAAGGTATCTTCATGGAACATAGTATATACATGTACTGACTGGCAGTGATTATCTAGAGAATGTAGGGTTCATGGGGTCAAAGGTCAAGTGCAACACTTCAAAATTTTACTATTTCCCTCATGTTTATGCAATGCCACCAGGATTTTTTTTTTTACACTTGGTGTATGCATGTGTAACCTAATAGAATTTCTCTGGAAAGTTTTCTTTTTCTTTTTCTTTTCTTTTTTACCTCAAAGGTCAAAAGGTCAAAGATCAAGTGAAAGTGCTGAACTAACTTTTTCTTCCATATCTCTGAAGTGGCTCAAGTTATCTTGAAACTTACTACATATTTATGCATGTTCTACCTGAAAGTGATTATCTTATGAATTTTAGGGTCAAAGGCCATATGAAAATGGTAACAATTTACTATTCAATACAGAAATTGCACTTTTTCTCCATACCGGTACCTTGAAAATTACTCGATGCATAAATGTACGAATGGGTCAAAGTCAAGTTAAAGTCCTTAAATCCCCAAATACATGCTCTCCTATTCATCCAATTAAACCTAGGTCAAGGAAGGTGAACATTCAACACATTTGTGACAAACTTGTCATTTTAATATTTTGCCAATTTTGTGAAAATGTAATCACACATTGTCCACATGTACTATCTAGACCTATTAGGAGAATCATGCATTATGGCAGAGGCATACCAGTCGCCATAGCAACATTTCTAGTTTGTTTGTTTGCTTTGTATGTTTTTCCTCGTGAAAGACGTACCGTAAAGTTCCGTGTATAAGACGCACTATTTTTTCGTCGGAAAACATTGAAAATCGGGGGTGCGTTGTATACACGGGTACAGTCGAATCACGGAAAAAAATCCGTCATGTACACCCAATTTCATAAGGCCAACTTGGGGCCATGTATGCCCATCGACATTTGGAAGGTAAGCAATCACTAAAACTTACTGATAAATGAGCGATCTTTCAATCTGGACACACACAAAAGCTGCAAATACGAGATAAACTTACATCGGCCTTGTGCGGTAACGATGTATCAATCTGGCCATAGACAACAGCTGTAACAGCACTGCTGTTAGCCTTTAAACAAGGCGACTCGCTCTGCGTGCCCCCGTATAGCGCGTTTACCCCACAAACCTGTTGGCCGGCGAGTGGAGCGAGCCGCCTTTATCCACTCGTTCAGGGATGTGTACTTTTGTCGTTGTTGTTGCTTTATATTCTTTGACAAATTTGCGTACAAATTTGACGCAGAAAATACACACGGCACCAAGGCAAGCCTCGTTACTCGTTAATATTAAGTAGAATAAGAATAGTTGCTTAATATTAACGAGGCTTGCCTTGGTGCCTTGTGTATTTTCTGCATCAAATTTGTACGCAAATTTGTCAAAGAATATAAAGCAACAACAACGACAAAAGTACACATCCCTGAACGAGTGGATAAAGGCGGCTCGCTCCACTCGCCGGCCAACAGGTTTGTGGGGTAAACGCGCTATACGGGGGCACGCAGAGCGAGTCGCCTTGTTTAAAGGCTACACTGCTGTATGCTACCGATGTCAGTCTACCAAGCTACCAACAGCCAACCTAGTAGCTGGAATACGCGATGTACAGGTATCATTACTAAATTACCGATACCGTAAAACTTACCAATGTACTAGTATCAATATGGCCATAGACAAAAGCTGTAAAATACGGAGTAGGATCGACACTATATCACCGTAAATATGAACGACGTATGAAGCATGCATGCATATCCATGTTGTTCGTTTGCTCTTCATTTTACGAGGCCAGCTAGGATAGCATAGCTACACTGTAGCTAGCTAGCTAGCTAGCAAGTCTTTGGCAAAGGCAGCAGCTGCAGAGAGGCTTTTGCAATGGACTCGCGTGCACACAGCGATCGGATCGTAGCGTGCTTGCCCGTTGCGCGCTGTGTGTGCAAGTCCATTGCTCTCTGTGAGCGTGTGCTGAATTTATAGCGAGCTGCCTTTTGCAAAAGGCTAGCACTGTGCATACAAGCATGGTACAAGAGACACATGTTACTGGTAATCCTAAACAACAGTGAGTGTAATTACCGTACGCACCGTACGTCACGCTGTATGATCCCTCTGCTACACTTGTTGATGTTTTTCTTATTTTTCGTAATAGTCTGGGTGCCAAAGCCATTTTTTGGGCCTAACCTTGTTTTACCGTCCACCCAATGTTTTTTGATGGTTTTACCCTATTTCGAGGGTGCTGAATCCGAATCTGGATGATGCAAGTCTTGCATCCTTGAGGATTTTGAGATATTCAAGATGGTCGCCAAAATGGCCGCCCAAACCGGAAATTCCCGTGTATTTCCTTTTAAATGGTGAGAAATTGAAAACAATTGATGGTTTTACTCTATTTCGAGGGTGCTGAATCCGAATCTGGATGATGCAAGACTTGCATCCTTGAGGATTTTGAGATATTCAAGATGGCCGCCAAAATGGCCGCCGAAATGGCCGCCCAAACCGGAAATTCCCATGTATTTCCTTTTAAATGGTGAGAAATTGAAAACAATTGATGGTTTTACTCTATTTCGAGGGTGCTGAATCCGAATCTGGATGATGCAAGTCTTGCATCCTTGAGGATTTTGAGATATTCAAGATGGCCGCCAAAATGGCCGCCGAAATGGCCGCCCAAACCGGAAATTCCCATGTGTTTCCTTTTAAATGGTGAGAAATTGAAAACAATTGATGGTTTTACCCTATTTCGATGGTGCTGAATCCGAATCTGGATGATGCAACTCTTGCATCCTTGAGGGTTTTGAGATATTCAAGATGGCCGCCAAAGTGGCCGCCAAAATGACCGCCAATTAAAACCAGAAGTTCCAATGTATTTCCTTCTAAATGGTGATAAATTGAAAACAATTGATGGTTTTACCCTGTTTGGAGGGTGCTGAATCCGAATGAGGATGATGCAACTCCGGAATCCTTGAGGATTTTGAGATATTCAAGATGGCCACCAAAATGGCCGCCAAAACCGGAAATTCTCACATATTTCATTCTCACTGGTGAGAAATTGAAAACAATTTATGATTTTACTCTATTTTGAGGGTGCTGAATCCAAATCTGGATGATGGAACTTTTGCATCCTTGAGGATTTTGAGATATTCAAGATGGCCGCCCAAATGGCTGCCCAAACCAGAAATTCCTATGTATTCCTTTCTAAATGGTTAGAAATTGAGAACAATTGATGGTTTTACCCTATTTTGAGGGTGCTGAATCCAAATCTGGGTAATGCAAGTCTTGCATCCTTGAGGATTTTGAGATATTCAAGATGGCCACCAAAATGGCCGCCGAAATGACCGCCACTTAAAACCAGAAATTCCTATGTATTTCCTTCTAAATGGTAAGAAATTGAAAACAATTGATGGTTTTACCCTGTTTGGAGGGTGCTGAATCCGAATCTGCATCTCCTGCATCCTTGAGGATTTTGAGATATTCAAGATGGCCGCCAAAATGGCCGCCAAAACGGAAATTCCTACGTATTTCATTCTCAATGGTTCAAAATTGAGAACAATTGATGGTTCTATCCTATTCCGATTTCAAAATGGCAGTCAAAACCGGAAATTTCCACGTATGTCAATTTTAATGTTTCGCAATTGAGAACAATTTTATTGATGATTCTACCCTATTTCGATCACTGTGCTGAATGCGAATCTGGACGATACCACCCTTACATCATTGAGAGTTTGGAGATATTCAAGATAACCGCCAAAATACTCGCCAGAATGGTGAGAAATTGACAACAATTGATGGTTTTACCCTATTTCAGGTTTTCGTCACTGGCAAAATCTAAACCAAACTATACTCTGCTGATAAACGAACGCATATTGTACATCCCAGTTTGAACTTGCTGTACAGTGAAACCAGCTTTACCGGATATCTTGGAGTTTGTAAGATACCGCTGTGCCAGGAATGAATCATGCAAGACTACAGATGCGGTTGAATATTTGAAAGATTACACTGTTTCATCTACATATCATGGATATGTTTTGAACACTAACAATCAGTGGACAAGACATACCCATCTCGATCATATTGTGATAGTGATGTAGAGAAGTTTACTGAGATTCCCAACATTACCTGTTTTAATCCATGAACAGTTATAATCGTTTCATCCATGAACACTCACATTGGTTAATTGGTTTATATTGGTGGTTCTTGATGACATTGTTGAAAACAAGAGTTGGACATTTTTATTGTTCTGCTTCAAATTTTTCTTCAATATGATGTAATATCATATATATATATATATATATATATATATATATATATATATTATATATATATGGGGCGACAAACCTCGTATCTACAAAATGTCACATGTTCAGGAGAGAAAAACAAGAACAAAAACAAAAAGCAAACAAACATGGCAGCCAAAGCACTATAACAAATGAGAGGACCCTTCCTTTGACATGCCATGGTAGCTTCATTTTTGGGGTAAGACAGCTGAGGTTTGGACAGGACATCATTAACTGATTATCTGACTGTTTATTCAACAAAAAAATCATTTTCACTAAAATTTCAGATACAGGGTCTTGTCGCCCAAGTGACGATATCATATATATATATATATACACACGAGGGGATGGAAAAATCACAGGTAACGCACAGTAAAAAAAAACAAACAAACAAACGACAACATGTAAGGTAATAGTTGATAGTCCAGTACTTACGAATATCATAATCACGCAGAGTGCTTTTGAAATCTACTATAGTGGTCATGGATGCAACCATTTCTAGTGACGTAATCAGAATATGCCACAAGTTTCATAAGAGTACGCGGTGAGACTCATAAGAATACAAGACAAATTTCAACACCAAACACCAGCAGGCCATAACTTAATATTACTCTTATAGCCAATAAGGATTAACTTCACATCAGTCTGCGGAGCCCTTATTGGCTACCACAGGCATTACTTTATAACAATTGTGCATGAAAACAAATTCAGTCTTATCTTTGTACGTTTCAGTATGATGTCAATATCATTACTCTTTCCATTACGTGTTAAAGTTCCGTTTGAGACATATCGGAATATCTCAGTATATTACAATACCATTGTGACAGTCATTTTGGATGCCATTAATTGTTGGCTGATTTGACAAATTTGCTCAACCGAGTTGAATTCAAGAATACGGATTATTGCTTTTAATCCCTCGCTTCACGTTATAGCACAATAGTTCACAATCTATAAGAAAATATCAAGGAATTTCCGTTTATACAGGACATTTGTAAATATCTCAAAACCTTCAGCACCCTCGAAATGGGGTGAGACCATCAATTTATTTTCAAATTTTCACCATTTAGAAAAAAAGAATATCAACATTGGAATTTCAATTTCTGCCAATTATTTTGGCGGTCATCTTGGACATCTGAAAACCCTAGGGAATGCAAAAATGGCAACAACAAAATGTCGAGGGTGCTGAATAGGGTCTCAAAAATTTCAATATTGACAGTTATTTTGGCGGTCATCTTGGAATTCTCAAAACCCCCAAAACACAAGAGTTGCATCAACCAGGTTTGGATTCAGCACCCTCAAAATAGGGTAAAACCATCAATTGTTTTCAATTTTACACCATTTAGAACGAATTAGGGGGCCTACATGGGAATTTCCGTTTTTGAAGGCCATTTGGGGGCCATTTTGGCGGCCATCTTTATCATCTCAAAACCATCAAGGATGCCAGAGCTGTATCCTGCAGCTTCAAATTCAGCAAACTCAAAATACGGTAAGATCATCAATTTGTTTTCAATTTTACACCATTTAGAAGGAAAAAGGGGGTCTACATGTGAGTTTCCAATTTTGGCGGTCATTTTGGTGGCCATCTTTATTATCTCAAAACCCTTAAGGATACAAGAGTTTTATCAAGATTCTGATCCAGCACTCTCGAACTAGGGTAAAGGGGCCATCAACAGTTTTCAATTTCTCACCATTTAGAAGGAAATACAGGGGAATTTCCGGTTTTGGTGGCCATTTTGGGCGGCCATCTTGAATATCTCAGAACCCTTAATGATGCAAGAGTTGCATCATCCTGATTCGGATTCACCACCATCGAAATAGCTTCGAACTATCAATTGTTTTCAATTACTCACCATTAAGAAGGAAATATATAGGAATTTCCGGTTTTGAGCGGCCATCTTGAATATCTCAGAACCCTTAATGATGCAAGAGTTGCATCATCCTGATTCGGATTCACCACCATCGAAATAGCTTCGAACTATCAATTGTTTTCAATTACTCACCATTAAGAAGGAAATATATAGGAATTTCCGGGTTTTTGGCGGCCATTTTTGGCGGCCATCTTGAATATCTCAAAATTCTCAAGGATGCAAGAGTCGCATCAGCCAGAATCGAATTCAGCACCCTCGAAATAGCTTTAGAACCATCAATTGTTTTTAACTTCTCATCATTTAGAAGGAAATACATGGAATTTCCGGGTTTTGGCGGCCATTTTGGCGGCCATCTTGAATATCTCAAAATCCTCAAGGATGCAAGAGTCGCATCAGCCAGATTCGGACTTCAGCACCCTGTAAATAGCTTAGAATCATCAATTGTTTTCAATCTCTCACCATTTAGAAGGAAACACATGGGAATTTCCGGTTTTTGGCGGCCATTTTGGCGGCCATCATGAATATCTCAAAATCCTCAAGGATGCAAGAGTTGCATCATCCAGATTTGGATTCAGCACCCTCGAAATAGGGTAAACCATCAATTGTTTTCAATTTCTCACCATTTAGAAGGAAATATGTGGGAATTTCTGGTTTGGGCGGCCATTTTGACGGCCATCTTGAATATCTCAAAACCCTCAAGGATGCAAGAGTTGCATCATGCAGATTCGATTCAGCACCCCCGAAATAGGGTAAAACCATCAAAAAACATTGGGTGGACGGTAAAACAAGGTTCAGCCTTTGGCACCCAGACTATAATGAACCTTCCAGTCTGACATGCGTCAATATGCGAGACACCCTCTGCTATGTATGACAGCAAAGATCGTACTGTACACTCATGAGTATGATATGCATGACACATGTACCACGATTGAAAGGCGAAACAATAGCAAGTGAGTACTGAGACAAGTCTCGCATTTTGTGTCTTCCATATTTTGCCGATGTCCGATGAATACCGTTAAAAGAAAGTATAAAAGGAAACGAAAAATAGAGCAAATACATGCTGCATTCTAGGGAAATTTTGAGCTGAAATAATATGTATGACACACGCAATATTTGCGTGGAAATTTTCGGGTTTTTTTTGTTTTTTTTTATTTTAGGTCCGAAAGTAGGGGTGCGTCTTATACACGGAACTTTACGGTAATGACTTCTTCGTATCAAATGTAAACTGCATGTTTAAAGTAAACAAGCCATTCAGCTCAGCTATGGTGCATTCGATCCATCGAACTTGCAGTAACCTCTTAGGCAGGAGCACGTGGCGCATTCCTGTAAACTTGAAAGTGAAACCATGTGTGTGCACATTGGCGCAACCACACACAGCGCGGCATTTTGCGATCATCGTTACAGCAGACTTTCCGATTCCAGTCAGGGTAAAAGAAATTGGAATACTTCGGAAAATACTGATGTTTAAAATCCAGTAAAATGAAAAAGCCTGAAAACAACGCATGATTATGTTTTATAGTAAACAATAGTTGGAAACACCGAACAGAGTTTTGCATTCGCTCACACAGAAGCTTTCTTGGGAAGATGAAAGCATTCCCCCTCCCCTACTAGATAGTGGAAGCTTCCATAACCAGCCCAGCAAGTTTCTGGAGGTACATACATGCACTTGTAATGCATTGCGAGAAAGCAGTCAATCAACGCTGAACATTGCATAGTTTGGATTCTTTATCGTGCTGGTGACCAGCTCGATACTTCGGCATGTGTCGTAATGTTTTGTTTAGAGCCTGTAGGCCTCATAAATCAACGAGTTTAATTCAAAATAGCAAAAAGAGGGAGATGGAGAAAATACGGATTCTGGTGGAAAAATACGGATTTTGGAGCTGCTGAGTACGGATTTGTGCTCAAAGTCAGGTTGGCAGCTCTGCCCGTAACTCGTACCGGGAACTCGTAGTTGCATTGTTAGTGCAGTAAAATCTGTGTGAAGTCCAAATGATCCAATGTCATGAATCATAGCTAGTAGATATTCACATTCATTTCTCTATCTATCAGTTCTGATAAAGTGAGTGCTTGTTTATGAGGTGCGAAGTCCTCAGCGGTACTCTGCTACTTATCGACACCCGCCGCCCACACTCATGTACTGGCCGGCATCGCACAGTATTAACAGTAGTACAGTGGCATCGACCAATCAGCTCGCTGGATCGGTGCAGTGTGGGAAAGTCCATTCATTGCGCAAGCGCAAATCAGTTTTCTTAGAGTATGACGTCATTATTCTCGTTTGCTGCTCCCGCACATTTTGAGATTTCTGACAAAATACCTCATTTGTTTTTACTTGTAACTTAAAAAATAGGTCTTCGGCAAAGCGAACAGGGCTACATGAAGGTCTGCACATGTTTTATGAATATGTATGTAAAGTTTCATGAATATTTAGTGTATTTAGGTATTGCATATTTATTAATTTTAACTAATATTTCTTGCGTCTAGTTTTTTGTTGAAACTGAAGGGCAAACTGCCCTTTCTCAATAGAAGTAAACACTTTACTATTCAATTTTTAACTATCCTGATAAAAATCTAAGGCATGCATACTTAGGCTGGACATAAAAATATAAAATATAATTAGATATGATTATAATGGTGAATATATGGGGAATATTGTTCCCTTGACAATCTGGATCAGTATTTGAGTAATTTCAGCTGATTTCACTGCAATAATCACACAATATACCCATAAACATGGTTCTCCACACACTAAATGAATGCGGGACAAAGTGTCCCATACGTCACTGTCCCATATGTAACACATCATGTCTGTAAATTAGAACCTGTAATAAGTGCTTTTTTTGCCTCATGACATGAAACTTACTTCTGATAATCTTGAGTGTTGTGACTTTCATAACACTGAGTTACAAGTTGTAGAATGAAATACTTTCCGAGAGTTTTGAGGTTGAAAAAAAATGTTCAAAAAAACAAATTTTTTTCTGGTGCCATACATAACGGCACATATTTTCCCTTCCGGAATATAATTGTCAAGGTAATTTTTCTCCATATTTTACATGATTTTTTTTCTCCTAGATATCACTCACCATAATAAAAGTTCAATATGATCAAAGGCCATTAACACTATTTTTCAGGCCATAAAAGTCTCTGAATGTCTCTGAATGTCTCTGAATGTCCCATACGCAATTATACGAGTTATACAGCTCACAAGTCATACAGCCCATGAGTTCGCCACCAACCAAACAAAGGTCTACGAGACCAACACATTAAGCCCCGTGTTATATCTGTCAAACTTGTGTGCTGTTTTTTACCTAGTGTCGAACTCATGGGCTTTATTTGCCTAGTTTCAAACTCATGGGCTGTATGACTCATGAGCTGTATGACTCATGGACCTGTTTTCAATGTCGAACTCGTGGGCTGTATGACTTGTGGGTGTCAGTTTCGTGGGATGACCTCGTAGGTTCAAGTCCTGCTCGAGTACGTATGCCTGCAGTGCTTATTTGTGTCAATATAGGATTTGTCATATCTTGTAACTGATTTGTCAATCAGTTATAAGATATATCCTAATTTGACTTGATTACACCATCACTTGTATCATTATTACTAATTTAAAGCCTATTTCTAAACCTTGAAATTCTTATTTTGTATGTTCCTTCTCAAATTGCTGACTTTCATTTACATACAGGCCCCTTTATGTGCTGTGTGATCAGTAGTCATGCCAGTAGCAAATTGAGTCTCCCCCGACTATGCCATCCCAGTGCACAGAGCAGGAGATAAGTGTTAGCATTAGTGGGGATGGACAGAAATACAAAATGAGTCTGAAGTATCATTTAAAGGTTTCCCCCAACGAAATGGCAAAACATTCCACCAAAAAGGCACAAAGGGCAGCAAAGCTATACTACTTCCAGTACTTCAAAACCTCCAAACGACAAAAAAACAAACAAACAAACAAACAAACAAACCAAGAAAAAGCCACTGTGCATATTGTGGGCCACAGGTGAAACTCCCACTTCCACAGTCAAAGCAACATGAGACCGCAGGCAAACCTCCTGCCTATCAAGCAGTATCATAATTGAAAGCCTATTTCTAAACCTTGAAAGTCGCATCCCGCAACAAATGCAATCATGGCTATTCAAAATACTACCACAAATCCTGCTGTAGACCTTACAGCTTTGTGTCATATGTTTCTTCAGGCCCTTCAAGCAGTGATTCACAACCAAAGCTCAGGAATCCTCTCCGCACAGGCAAAAGATACATCAGGTTCAAAAGGCAACTTGGACTCCTGCTCAAGCACTCTCATGCATGAAGTAATGGCAGCCCTACCTGCTCAGCCAGGTGATACAACAGGCCATCATAAAACAGCAACCTGAACTATCATGTCATGCTCCATATTCTTTGCTGTCTCATATTTATGATATTTCAGGTGAGGGAGATGATGGACATTGATGGGGAAAACTTGACATCATATAAAGAATCACAAAACTGCACCTGGGGCCTGGCAACATTCTGGCACCATATACCTTTCATATTGGGACATGTTCACACAGTCAAGCCCTTTTGGGCATACCAACTGCCTCATTTCATCTGACAGATTTTGTTACTATTACTGTGATACTAGTAGCACCCGTGAAAATCTACGAGTCTGAGGGCCTTTTTTTTTTTTCATATTTGATTTTCCACATTTTCATTGATGAACTAAAATAAAAATTTTCTTGGTTCTTCGTTAAATTGCTTTTATTATAGAACTTGAGTTTTGAAGGGCTAGTAGCACCTGTTGCAATACAGCTGTTGTCAATCTTGTTGTCCCTCACCCCCACCCCTCTCACACACACATACACAGATTTCCACCCCTCTTCAAAAAATAAACAATAACAAACACCAAATTTTGGGTAAAATAATTAAAAACGCTTATGACATTCCCCGAAAGTTCTGCGCACAGATTCTTCCTGTCAAAATGGGGAAATACCCTTGATTTTTTTACTTTGATATTAAGTGCCCCCCCCCCCCCCCCCCATGCATGCCTCCAGGCACCCAGGGTAATCCACGGGTCTGTAAGGGTCTCATATTTTTTTTTCATTCATATTTTCGTTTGCTCCCTCCCTTTCGTTTGTTTTTATCAGCCAACTTTGTGTGATGGATCATAGAACCACCCGTTTATCTGCTTGAAACTGTTCATTATTATTATTATTATTGTATCCCCCGGCATGAATGCCGGAGGATACTTTGGATTCAGCAGTGTTACGCCACCGCCGCCGCTGCATCACATTCTTGTGTGCACTCTAGGTGGCCACAAACCTTGACGGATTTTTTTGAAATTTTGTATGGACGTTCATATTGGTAATATCTCCACACCTGTAACTTGGGTGATGCAGCCCCCAGTGTTTTTGTGCAAAGTTTGTGTGCGCTCTTGAGGTAGCATTTGTTAACAGATTTCATTAAAATATCTTCGTCTCTTCAGGTTTATCATGATGTAATCTACAAGTCTATAGATTTTGGATGTGCTGCCCCCAGTGTTCCGTGTTTTATAGGGTCAACGGTCATGTTGGTGGTGGATGGTTTGTGTACACTCTATAGACTGATTCGAGCAATTGTTCATGGAAGTGCGCCCTCTTAAGGTGACGCCATAACTGGGGGCCATCCAGGCCAGGCCGGGCCGGCAAGCGCTTGCATGCGTGGCAAGGGTGCCAGCGGCAGCCAGTGCTTTTAACACCCGGCGCCAGCTGGCCAGCTATCTCTGGCAGCGATCGACGCGTCTGGCTTTGTGACAACTGCATTTTTTTTGCTCGCTAATTGTAAAATTGGCGGTCCAACAGTGATTAGCGAAATTCGTGAAAATTAAACAACTTATACCGAGTATGAGTGAATGGGTAGGTGACATATGGCTGTAGCCAAAACTTGAATTTCAAGGTAAATATCGGTACGATCCATGAGTGTTTGTAGACTCTATTTCTATGCGATGACTTGGGTACTCGCGTGTAAGCCCCATATATTCACATTTGTGTAGGAGAATGAAAACCGCTGGGGAGAACGATGGCTAGCCGCAGGCAGACGTCTTGCGAGTAAGCCTAGACTGTTGAGAAATTACCTGATATAATTAAATACAAATTAGGCAAGAGTCCAGACTAGACCTATCGACATCTAGAACCCTACATCCTATATCATTTTCGGTTTTGCTAACTTCAGGCAAGCCTAAGTAGAAAACTCTAAACCAAAGAGAATAAAGATCTAGGCATTTCTAAACCGTATAAACTAAATTAAAGTCGCCTGATGTCAACAACCAAAACTTCTACTGTTCTAGGTCTAAGTAACATTGCAAAAAATCGTGCTGACGCCTAATATTATAATCTACAAAAATGATTTTCAGATTAAACTTTCTTAATATGATTATGAAGCAGATAATTGCCCCCATCCATGGTTTCATATTTATAAGTATCAAAATCAAAATTCAAATTCAAGACTTTCAGGCCAAAATTGAATAGCTACAACTTGTAGATACCTAGGCATGCTTTTTTCTCCTCAAAATATAACTTTGTATTTTCCCGTATGTATACAAAATTTATTTTTATTAGTTTGATGTCTATCGTTTATCTTTCGCATTTTGTACTGTATTATGCTTATGATGGATTTCTGATTTACCTTTTGTTATGTTTTGTTGGAAGAAAAATGAGAATGAAATAAATGAATTAAATTGAATTGAATTGAATGGTCAATGCAATGCTGAACATTGAAGAGGTGAAAACAATATAATGCATCTTGAAACATTTATATGTCTGTAGTATAGGCTGTAAAATGTTTGTCATGATATAGCCAGGAAGTGTTTTTAAACTTTGGAAAGTAGTGCACCAAGCATAAAAGAGCAGTGAATTATCAAAATCTTTGATCTTAACTTGTCTTCTAAAATGAACAACATATTTTAGAATATGCAGTGATAACCTAATTAAATAGAGGATCTAGTCGGCATAGGCCTAACTCTCTATTTATTCATCATGTGTCAGTGGTGAATGAATTTCACACACTGCCATGCAGCTTCCATTTCCGTTTTTTTTTTTTTCTGTTATTTGTGCACCTAACAACTGCACAATATGTTTTCCAGATCCTTCCTATGAAGTTTTCATTGTAGATCAATATGTCTAAATCACTCAATTTGTCCAAAAGGAAGGCATTAAAAGCCGCTGAAATATTTTCGCACACTGATTAAACAATCACAATATCGGTGCGGCGGCCGGCTAACTATGCACGATGGGTGCACTAGGCTGCTGAGCCGACTGGGTACGCCAGTGCAACTCGCGAAGCTAGCTCGCTGGAAGCCCCGTTGGCCCCGAGCTATGGCGACCGATATAGCGCCGCTAACGGCGGTAGGTATACTGGTCATCGAAATCGAATCGGTCTATAGGCTTCATTTCTTAATGGATTTTTTTTTTCAGATTTGGTTGGAAGGTCTACCATGATATGAGCTACAAGTCGAAAGATTTTGGATGTTTCTATATTTAATGTATTGCTCTTATGGATCCACTTTTTTTTACAGGGACAAATATCACATTTTAATTTTTGTCTCGCTTCCTCTCCAGCAATCACCTTTTTAGCTCACCTGAGCCAAAGGCTCAAGTGAGCTATTGCGATCGCCCTTCGTCCGGCGTCCGTCGTGCGTCGTCCGTCGTCCGTCGTCCGTCGTCCGTCGTCCGTCGTCCGTCGTGCGTCGTGCGTAAACTTTTTACATTTTCATCTTCTTCTTGAAAACCCCAAGACCGATTTTCATCAAACTTGGCAGGTAGCATCCCTAGGGGGTTAGGAACTCAATTTGTTAAAATGGGCACCATGCCCCACCCAGGGGGCCCCCAGGGGGGCCCAAACCCCCCAAAATTAAGGAATCTGTAAAAATCTTCTTCTCTAGAACCAGAAGTGATAGAGCTAAGTTAATACTATGAGTTAGTACATTGATGACTGTAGTTTCAAGTTTGTTCATGGCAGAATCAGGGGTGCCCCCCTTGGGACCCAGGGGAGGGGGGTGGGGAAGGGTTCTAATGGGGCCTAAATTGTACATTTTCATCTTCTTCTTGAGAACCCCATGACCCATTTTCACCAAACTTGGCAGGTAGCATCCCTAGGGGGTTAGGAACTCAATTTGTTAAAATGGGCACCATGCCCCACCCAGGGGGCCCTCAGGGGGCCCAAGCCCTCCAAAATTAAGGATTCTGCAAAAATCTTCTTCTCTAGAACCAGAAGTGATAGTGCTTAGTTAATACTATGAGTTAGTACATTGATGACTGTAGTTTCAAGTTTGTTCATGGCAGAATCAGGGGTGCCCCCCTTGGGACCCAGGGGAGGGGGTGAGGAGAGGTCCTAATGGGGCCTAAATTGTACATTTTTATCGTCTTCTTGAGAACCCCATGACCCATTTTCACCAAACTTGGCAGGTAGCATCCCTAGGGGGTTAGGATCTCAATTTGTTAAAATGGGCACCATGCCCCACCCAGGGGGTCCCCAGGGGTCCCAAACCCCCCAAATGAAGGAATCTTTATAAATCTTCTCTAGAATCAGAAGTTATAGAGCTGAGATAATACTATGAGTGAGTACATTAATGACTGTAGTTTCAAGTTTGTTCATAGGAGATCCAGGGGTGCCCCTCTTGGGTAGGGGGGGGGGTGGTTGGAAGGGTCCAAATGGGGGCCTGAATTGCACATTTTCATCTTCTTCCTGAAAACCTCATGATGGATTTTTGTCAAACTTGGCAGGTAGCATCCCTAGGGGGTCAGGATCTCAATTTATCAAAATGGGCACCATGCCCCACCCAGAGGGCCCCAGGGGGCCCCAATCCCCCCAAATTAAGGAATCTTAAAAAAAATTGGGCCTTTATTGTACATTTTCATCTTCTACTTGAGAATGCCTGGTCAAATTTTGGTAGAGCTGTGAATAATTTAGGTTAGTGACTGCGTGAAAGGTGAACTTGCGATACTCAGGTGAGCGCTAGACCCGCGGGTCTCTTGTTTTTCAGTTGATTCCTTTCAGATTTGTAAGGAGTACCATATATGTGACCCTGCATCACAAAACCAACAAAAAGTCGCCAGACATAGATATTTAGTTAAGAGCAGATTCTGAAGGAGCAGACTCTAAGCTTTAAAATGATGTATAACTCAATTCAAGTGGACTCTCCTAACCTATCTAAATATTGGAAAGAAAGGACCGATTCTGGAAAGAGTGAACTGAGAAAACAGGCTCTGAAGTGCAGGGTCTATTCAAGCACTTAATCTTTACCAAGCCATGCTAGCTGTGGGATGAATGGAACAGAAAACAGGATGTTGACCATCAGAACAACAACAATGAAGGGATTATCAGATTAAGCTGAAATTAAGCATGCTTCATTAAAACATTCTGTAGATAAGTAATGCCAACTTTCAATGCGGTAGCATCATTTTTTTCAAAGTTATTGAAGTTGAAAGTGAAGAGTATGGACAGGGTTTTCACGAAATGGAAAGAGGGCTCTATGAGAAACACCGAATCACACTATTCCACTAAAAAGTGTTCAAGAAAAACTGATGAAAACACAAGTTCCTATTTGTTTTATGATCACAAACTTTCACATAATGTAGAAGAAGACTTGCTCTTTCAGAAAATATGAAAAACTTAAGATTGCTTAGGTCGACCCATTTCACCTATTTTCAGTCCTCACACAAAATCACTGCATGCGACTTTTTGTTCGTTTTGTGATGCACGGTCACATAATATGTACTTTACTCTACCTAATTTTATTCTGATGCTGCCCCGTGTTCCATCTTTTACAGGTCAAATGTCACATATTGGTTGCTGTCTTGTATGCACTTGACAGTCACATTTTAGACTGACTTCTTCCAGATTATATATAGTGTACATCGTAGTTTACTCTTCCACAGTTTTTGATGCTTCTCCTGATGTTCCTTATACGTGGTCAAATATCACATTTTAAGCCCCAGTCGCACAGTCGCTCAAACAATCCTCTGCGTCCAGCGTTGCGTCCAAAAAGTCCATTTAAAAATTATACTTTTTATGATGCAACACCAGATGCAGAGCATTATTTGAGCAACTGTGTGACTTGGGCAGCTGTCCTGCACCTACTCTGCATGCAGGTGACATATCTTCAGATAGTACTTTTGAAATTTGTATACAGATGCATTATACTCATATCTATATACATTAATATTGTTTTGTTACGCTGTGCCTAGTCTGGTCACCTTTATGTTTGAAGAAGGGGAGGGGATCTTTGTCCCTTGCTCAAATGTGAAGATGAAGCAAAAGCTGCTGCTAGTGCCAGGGGATACAATTGCATTGTGCAACATTTCTAGTTAATGTTTCTTTGTCGCCCTTGACGTCGACACCGAGCGGGGACGAAACCTGGGCCGTTCAATGTAGGATACTCTCCTGCAGCCAACGCCACTGGTCGCAGCGGCCCTGAGCCAACGGCTTCGGAGGAAATTGACAATAGAGCGACATTGGAATAAAACAGGGAATACGTAAGGCCGCCCGCCCCCCCTGCATCGCCATAGCAAATTACTGCATGAGATTGTGGAGGAGGAATATATCATTGTTGTCATTGTATTGCAGTGACATTATTCAGAGATATTTGAGAGTATGTATGACATATGTTTATTTTCTGTTGTAATAATGTAACTTTCAACACTTATTTTGTCACTCATACAGTATATGTGTTATAACCTGCCATTCATTTTTTGTTTTGTGTGTGTGTGTGTGTATATATATATATATATATGTACATATACAATTGTATGTTCCATTCTCATTGCCTTGAACTTAAAGTACTGTAAAAATGGAAATTTTTGCGGTGTTGAAATTTTTGTGCATTTCGTGCAACCAGAAGCTAGCGCAAAAATAAAAGCACGCAAATATTTTTGCTTGCCATATGTTCCAGTAGTTGATGTCTTCATTCCACAGCATTAAAAACACGCGAAACCCTTCTTACCCGGCTGAGAGCAAAAAATAAGACGCACGAAAATATCCACTTTTACAGTACTGATCAAACACCATGAAGGATACAGCTATCACCATTCCCGCATTGCTGCTCGATTAAGAAATTGGGCGTCTGATGATTTGAGTAGATCAGCACTTCACTCGACATATTCGATGTCCAAAATCATGATTCTGTTTAGAATAGGTCATATAACCTAGAAAAGTGTGAGTAGTATACTCAATCCTCCACAGCTTGATTCAGAATATTTAGCAGCAAAAAAAAAAAAAAAAAAAGGATGGCAAGCCAGCAGCAGATTATATTACCAAATATTGTCCACCGCTCAAAGCTGAGTCATCGTCACTGGATGCTAATATTGCAGCAGAGCCCATTTTCTGTTTGGATTCAGAAATGAAATTGTTCATTGCAATACAGACTGCAGTAAAGCTGGAGTCCTTCTTTCCTTCCTGTTAAAATAAGTAAGCAGAAAACCTACAACATTTACAACAGCAGTTTGCAGAACCCAGGAGTCATGATTTAGATTTGCAAGCATTTTAATAGAATTCTTGGCACTCCAATCATCCCAAGAGCTTCATTTCATGTCGGAGATGCCCAAGCATGTAACTATCATTAACTTCATCTCAATAGGATCTCGGGTATTCAGAAAGGCAGTTGATAAAATGTCTTTGATTGACAAATTTGCCCATACCTCAATGAGACTCACAGCATACCAAAGCTACTTAAAAAGGAAATCCACCAAAACAAAACCTCCAAAAGAGAGAAAAAATTCCTACAGAACGATACAAAATTTACAAAAATCAGATAGAAAATAAGCAAGATATGACATTTTGAACTTTCAAATTTTTTTGGAAAACATTTTTTGACTGGTTCTTATGAATATTCAAATCATCAAGCTGACAGTGTCATGCTCTCACAATTTCTTATTTATTTTATATACAGAAATTACAAGAATCTCATATTTCAGCTGTATAAATATAAAACTTGTCTTAAAACCATCCAAAAGAAAAAAATGTTAACATTGATATATCTTGGTATGGGAATATGCTTTTACTTGTATTAGTTAAAAATATTTTTTTTTTCTGAATTTCATGTACGCTCCATACAATTGTACTTGAAAAATTGTGAGAATATGGATCTGATAACCTGGCCATTGGGAAAGAGGACCAGAAACAGATATCAGACTTTCTCCTTCATGCATTTGATAGTCAATTTGAGCAAGGTGCACAAACAGCCTTGTGCACCGAACAAGGCTGAATATGTGTGCTTTGACACTCTAAAGTTGAAAAGGAAGCTGAAACAGTCCTATGCAATCTGCCATTTTCTGGAACAAACCTGTTCTCAGCAAAACTGTAAGACAAGAATGTCTTGTCATTGAGTACAGCAGACAAAACAGTATAGAAGCTAAAAGTTAACCAGGCGCAATTGACTGCTGTACTGGTCAGGGATAGGCAGGACACTGCAGGTAATTTCTTAACAACAGACCTCAAAACTTCTCATCCCAAAAATACACACCAGGGCCCCCGTTTCATACTCATACCGAAGTTGCTATCATAGCAAGTCCTGCTGGAATGTCAACTTGCTATCATAGCAAAATTGCATTTCATAAAACTCTAAAACTAGGATGTCAAGTTGGCATGCTAGGAAAAGTTATGATGTCCACTTGAATGATCATGGACTGATGGATGAGCCTGATTTCTCCCTTTGCGCCACTGATATCTGTCGATTCCTATAGAGATGAGTGGGGCAAGGCATGCGTGCACTCGTCGCTGGGATAATGTGTAGTGTGGTTGTTTTTGTATGCCATCTGTTTTCGCTGCACATAAATTATAGTAATTAGGTGATCCGAGTATCCTCTCGGATCACCTTCTGTATCTGTACTGATTCTTTGTTCTTCTTCTTCTTCTTTTTCTTCTTCTTTCTCCTCAAAATTTGTGTATCGATTAACTCAGAAAGTGTTCTTCCTATCAATTTCAAACTTATACCATATATGTATCATGTCCCAAAGACGACGGGTCTAATAAAATCATAGTGATCAGTCGACCGTGACGTCACTATGACGTCATTATATGAAAACACATTCTCAATCATATCTCATCAATGGAATAGAATTTTTCAATGAAATTTACGTCACATATATTTCAAGTTATGCGAATTCTACTCATATTCTCAAAATTCATATTTTCTCTTAAAACGTGCGCGTACGCGCGCGTTGAAATATTTGTATGCTCAAATCGAGCTCAAATTTTTTTTGCACACGTTTCAGACCATTTGGATCATTTTTTGAAAAATTGAAAAAATTGGACGGACGCGTACGCGCGCGCACATATACGCATGCACAGCTCATATGCAATAGAAATTTCCCGTTTTTTCACACTTATCAGATGCCTGAATGTCAAGGAATATTTCTACCAAGTTTCAAGACAATCCGACTCAATATGACGTCATACGGGCCCGTCAAAGTTGAAATGCCGCGCGCCCGTCAATGGCGATATACAGTGCAACAATGCCAGAAAACCGCCAATTTTAAATCCGATATTACTCGTCAGGATGGACAGTGACCCCCCATTTTCTTTTTTATGCCTCCGCCACGAAGTGGTGCCGGAGGCATTATGTTTTCGGGTTGTCCGTCCGTCCGTCCGTCCGTCCGTCCTTCCGTCCGTCCGTCCGTCCGTCCTTCCGTCCGTCCTTCCGTCCGTCCGTAATGAATTTTGTGGACAAGGTAACTATCGAAACCTGTTGAGGTATCCTAATGAAACTTGGCATGTATGTGTATTAGGGGGTGAAGTTGTGCCTATCAACTTTTGGGTGCACATGCTCAAGGTCAAAGGTCAAAAGGTCAAGGTCAAATACATAAAATTTCACTATTTCCACCATATCTATTGAATGCCTGAAGATATTTTCTTGAAACTTAGTGTATACATGTTTTACCCAATTAAGATTCTCTGGTGAAAGTTTGGGTCATGAGGTCAAAGGTCAAAGGTCAAAAGGTCAGGGTCAAATACATAAAATTTCACTATTTCCACCATATCTATTGAATGCCTGAAGAGATTTTCTTGAAACTTAGTGTATACATGTATTACCCAATTAAGATTCTCTGGTGAAAGTTTGGGTCATGAGGTCAAAGGTCAAAGGTCAAAAGGTCAAGTAAAAATATCAAAACTTCTTTTTTTTCTCCGTACCTTGGAAAATTGTTCAAGGTATCTTCATGGAACATAGTATACAAGTATACACGTACTGACTGGAAGTGATTATCTAGAGAATGTAGGGTTCATGGGGTCAAAGGTCAGGGGTCAAAGGTCAAGTGCAAGACTTCAAAATTTTACTATTACCCTCATATTTATGCAATGCCAGCAGGGTTGTTTTTTTACACTTGGTGTATGCGTGTGTAACCTACATGTAATAGAAATTCTCTGGAAAGTTTTTTTTTTTTCTCTTTTTGCCTCAAAGGTCAAAAGGTCAAAGATCAAGTGAAAGTGCTGAACTAACTTTTTCCTCCATATCTCGGAAGTGGCTCAAGTTACCTTGAAACTTAGTACATATTATGCATGTTCTACCTGAAAGTAATTATCTTATGAATTTTAGGGTCAAGGCCAGATGAAAATGGTAACAATTTACTATTCAATTCAGAAATTGCACTTTTTCTCCACACCTGTACCTTGAAAATTACTCAATGCCTAAATGTATGAATGGGTCAAAGTCAAGTTAAAGTCCTTAAATCCCTAGATACATGCTCTCCTATTCATCCAATTAAACCTACGTCAAGGAAGGTGAACATTCAACACATTTGTGATGAACTTGTCATTCAAATATTTTGCCAATTTTGTGAAAATGTAATCACACAGTGTCCACATGTACTATCTAGACCTATTGGGAAAATCATGCATTATGGCGGAGGCATACCAGTCGCCAAAGCGACATTTCTAGTATATTCTGAAAGCTGATGAGTTGTACATGTCATTTCATGGGTTGGCGATGCTGAAAAAATTATTAAAAGATATCAAATTTCTTAATAAAATAAAAAAAGTAAATTTTCAAAATGACGTCATCAAATTTCAAGTTCACTCGAGCGCATCTCACTATTCCTTTGCCAATTTTCACCCAGATTTCAGTATGATGTAGCTTATTGAATACTCTTTCATTAATGTTAGTACAACATTTTGATTGGATGACGACATCACCTCATAAAATTGGATTGAATGTAATCTTGCGAAATTTGACTAGTTTACATGTTATCTCTATGGGAGTGCAGTTTTTCTGGAAATGAAAATTGACATGACTGTCTTTTTCGAGCACTAGCTCACTTATGCTTCGGTGAATTTCTCCCAGATTTTAATATGTTGTAGCTGAGACTTTAGGCTATCGTCAATGTGCCCTTCATTTTTTCATACGGTATCGGGATCACGTCCAAAAACTTGGTTGAAATTAAAGCTTATCTTCGATGTATTTTCATATTCCTTTCTTTTTGCAACTTTCTTTCCAATAACTCAAGAAAAGCAAGCCCTATCAGCCCAATATTTTGTACATGTTTAGTTCATGTCACGTACATTATTTCATAAAATAACAACTACTTGATCGGACACCATCTTGGGTATGTAAATTGGGGTCAAAGGTCATAAATGTTTCATCCTGTATCTTGGTGAATACATGTCCCATCTTTCCCATATTTTGCACACGCAAAGACCATGTTACAAGGATCATTTCACAAAATAACCACTTTTTGCTCAGATGCCATCTTGTCTGTGCAAAGTGGGGTCAAAGGTCATATGTACCTCTTTCTGTATCTTCGTTATGACGTGTTATCTCTATGGGAGGGAATTTTTCCAGATGTGAAAATTGACATAACTGTCTTTATCGAGCACTAGCTCACTTACCCTTCGGTGAATTTCTCCCAGATTTTAATATGTTGTAGCTGAGATTTTGCGCTATCGTAAGTGTGCCCATTGTGTATCATACGGTGTCGGAATCACATCAAAAATCGTGGTTGAAATTAAAACTTATCTTCGATGTATTGAGATATTTCTTTCTTTCTGTAACTTTCTTTGCAATAACTCAAGATAAACATACCCTATCACCCCCATATTTTGGACATGTTTAGTTCATGTCACGTACATTATTTCATGAAATAACAACTACTTGATCGGACACCATCTTGGGCATACAAAGTAGGGTCAAAGGTCATAAATGTTTCATCCTGTATCTTGGTGAATACATGTCCCATCTTTCCCATATTTTGCACACGTAAAGGCCATGTTACAAGGATCATTTCACAAAACAACTATTTTTGGCTCAGAGGCCATCTTGTCTGCAAAGTCGGGTCAAAGGTCATATGTCCTTCTTCCTGTATCTTCGTTATGACGTATTATCTCTATGGGAGGGAATTTTTCTAGATGTGAAAATTGACATGACTGTCTTTATCGACGACTAGCTCACTTATCCTTCGGTGAATTTCTTCCAGATTTTAGTATGTTGTAGCCAATTTAATACTCTTTCAGTTTTGTTCAATCAAAGTTTTAATCGGATGATGTCTTCACCTCGTGAAAATTGATATTTTTAATGTAACCTTGTCAAATTTAACCAGTTTACGTGTTATCTCTATGGGAGGGAATTTTTCTGGAAATGAAAATTGACATGACGGTCTTTATCGAGCACTAGCTCACTTACTCTTCGGTGAATTTCTCCCAGATTTTGATATGTTGTAGCTGAGACTTTGCGCTATCATGTTTTTGCCTTTTGATTTTCACACGGTGTCGGGATCATGTCAAAAAACGTGGTTGAAATTAAAGCTTATCTTCGATGTATTGAGATATTTCTTTCTTTCTGCAACTTTCTTTGCAATAACTCAAAAAAAAACATACCCTATCACCCCAATATTTCGCACATGTTTAGTTAATGTCACGTACATTATTTCATAAAATGACAACTACTTGATCGGACACCATCTTGGGTATGTAAAGTAGGGTCAAAGGTCAAAAATGTTTCATCCTGTATCTTGGTGAATACATGTCCTATCTTTCCCATAGTTTGCACACGCAAAGACCATGTTACAAAAATCATTTCACAAAATAACCACTTTTTGCTCAGATGTCATCTTGGCTGTGCAAAGTTGGGTCAATGGTCAAATATACTTCATTCTGTATCTTCGTTATAGTGTATACCGAATTTGGTACCAAAGATGGCAGACCTGACTCTCTTTTCTAAATGAGAATCCAAATATCACACGGCCAATGTCTCTAAACACAGATGAAACCTATATGGTCATGCCTATTGCGATCAGGACTCGAATCATTGATTTAAAAAAAAATCGGATCACCTAATTTGTCAGTCTTGACAAATTCCAAGTTTAGTAATAATTCACATTTATGTAGCGCATTATCACATGAAATGTCTTTAAGCGCTAAACTGCTGTAGTAGTTGAACAAGAATAGGGAGCTTTAAATTTTTATGACGGGGACGTTCAGAGGGGAAAAAAGCCTGTTCTGATCATGCGCAGAATCGCGTATCAAAGTCTATCTATTTATAGCTCATGTCATCTGAGTTTCACTATCCATTCTGTGCTATGTCCGTTCAATTCACAACGTACAGAGCTACTTGATGCACTGATCATAAGGGCGCACCATTTTATTTTTTATAGGTTGTGTCTTCGCGTAATCTAAAGCTACTTTTCAGCACGACGCAGGGAGAGAGGAGAACGTGCAATGCACTCATCGTCTCAAACGTCCGCGCCGCAAATCAAAAGCTCCCTAATGTATAACATGACACGGGAGCGGCTTTTTGCTTTGTTGTTGTTGTTTTTGGTTTTTATTTTTCTACCGATGGTAATTAATTTGACACTACGTAGCGCGTACAGGTCGCATGCCTACGCGGTATACCACGACCTCAGGCATTCAACATTACATTCCCAGCAAATGCCAAAGATAAACATGACAGTGGGCTTTGGGCGAGCAAGCAGTAATCCTTACAAGTTGTGTAAGATTATCATGAATTTTTTAGTATGACGCTGAGCTGAGGTGCAACTGACAGGTTGTCTCATACATTACGTGTTATTTATTAGCTAGAACCGATAAATTCAGAGCTGGTTTATTGCCGTTTTGATCCTGTGTTGCTTTGCGTAAGGCAGATAGTTACGGTCGATTATTACTCTTCAATACTTTTTTTTTCTTTCTTGTGTTTTTGTGTGTCTCTGCTCTGCAGTCCTGCAGATCATGTCAGTAATTTTGTTTCAGTCACTCCTCCTAATGGTCAGTTACAGCACGTCACGCACCGATGCACCTCATCGTATACATCCCGTGTATACGGTGTGCACTGCACTTCCCGTTGCACCATACTTCATGATAGGCCATTACTGCGTAATGTCACTCATTGTAAATGGATTTTGATTTTGGAATAGATGACCAACAGCTAGTCAACCACACAAGCCAGTATTTCACTATCAATGAATTCAACAGTCAGTTTTTTTTCAATAAGGCAAATCAGATTTGTGCTAATTTCAGTTTAATTCACCTTAATTCAAGAAGCTTAACTAAAAATTTCGATACGTTTGAATTATTTTTAAGTTCCCTCAATGATTTTCCATTCTCCGTTATAGGAGTCACCGAAACATGGTTGCACACCAATTCCCCGGACCTATTTGGCATTGAAAATTATAATTTTATTCGTAATGACAGAAAACATGGCATAGGAGGTGGGGTTGCCATGTATGTTAATAATCATATTAGATTTAAAATTCGAACTGATTTGGGTATTCAGGGAGCAGAAAGTTTATTTATTGAAATCTTAAATGATAATGAGAAAAATATTATAGTTGGTACTATTTACCGTCCTCCACAAAATGACGTTCAATCTTTTATTGACAACTTCGACCAATGTGCTAACGAAATTTTTGGAGAAAGAAAATCCATTTTTTTGATGGGAGATTACAATATAGATTTATTACAACCTACCCATTTCCATGACATATTACTTTCCAACTCACTGCATCCCCACATCAATAAACCTACCAGAATAAATAACACCACCAACAGTAAAACATTAATAGATAATATACTGTCTAATGTTATAACTGAAACCTGTATGAACGGTATCCTTTATTCAGATATATCTGATCATTTACCGATTTTTATGATTAATGATAAATCTGTAATAACTCCAATACGTCGCCAACCCAAACAATATTTGAAAATGTATCGAAATGAAACGCCACAAAATATTGAGTCATTGAATCAAGATTTATTCGAAGAACAATGGAATGACGTCTTTGAACTCCAAGATGTTAATTCTTCCTACGAAATTTTTTTACAAAAACTATTAGATTATTATGATAAACATATTCCTTTAACTCCCAAAGTAAATGGAAGAAAAAGAGCCCGGCAACCGTGGATTACTCAAGGTCTTATACATTCCATTCTTACTCGAAACCGTCTTTATAAAATATCTCTGAGGAAACCTACTCCTGAAAACGTGAAAAGGTATAAAACATATAGAAATAGATTAACTTCTTTGATTCGAGTTTCACGTAAATCATATATTTCAAATAAACTCGAATCTAATAAGGATGATAAAAATGCTCTTTGGCGGATTGTTAATGAAATACTCAAAAAGAAACCTACGGAATGTCCTGATAGCATTACCCATAATGATAAAGTTATTACTAATTCTGATCAAATTGCAAATATTTTTAACAATTTTTTTGTTAATGTTGGTCCTTCTTTAGCTGCATCTATTCCCATAAATGATATCAAAAATTATAAAGATTACTTACCTGAAAGTAATCAAAACTCATTGTTTTTTACTCCAATAAATGAATCAGAAATTATTGATATTGTTCGATCTCTGAAATGTAGTAATTCCTGTGGGCCTGACAAATTAAGGGTGAATTTTTTGAAAAAAATAATCTACCCCTTAGCAGCCCCTCTCACCCATATATTTAATTTATCCTTACTTAACGGTGAGTTTCCAGACTCTTTTAAAATCGCCAAAGTTATCCCCATTTATAAAAGAGAAGATCCATCACTGGTGAAAAATTATAGACCCATCTCATTGTTACCTGCAATATCGAAAATTTTAGAAAAATTAGTTTATAAGCGTCTCTCCTCGTTTATGATTGAAAATGAAATATTAAATGTGAATCAGTTTGGCTTTAGGAAAGGATTTTCTACCGATTATGCTATAATTAAATCTGTTGATAATATTATTGATGCGCTTATTAAAAAGGAGCACATAATTGGAGTTTTTATGGATCTTAGTAAAGCATTCGACACTATTGATCATGACATTTTATTTGAAAAATTACATAATTATGGCGTGAGAGGGATTACTTTGTCATGGTTTAGAAGTTATCTAAGTCATCGAAAACAATATGTTGCATTTAAATCCAGTCATTCGTTCCATTTGAACGTGTCATGTGGTGTCCCTCAGGGATCTATCCTCGGGCCCCTACTTTTTTTGATTTATATTAATGATATCATTAATTCCTCTCCTCGTTTAATCTTCATTTTATTTGCAGACGACACCAATGTTTTTTATTCCCACAAGGATATTGTAACATTGGTGGATACATTTAACATGGAATTAAGTAATATTTCGAAATGGTTTAGAAGTAATAAGCTTTCATTGAATATTGATAAAACATGTTTTATACATTTTCATATGCTTCAATCTCAACCCACCCTTCCTCAAAGTATTTCTATTGATGATATAAACATTGCTGAGAAACATTCAACCAAGTTCCTAGGAGTGACCCTAGATAACAATCTAACTTGGAATACTCATGTCCAGAATATTATAACAGCAATATCTAAGGCAACTGGTGTGTTAAGGAGAATAAAATACTTAATTAATGATCAAACTTTAATGATGTTATACAACACCTTATTTCTACCATATGTAATGTACTGTAATATTGTATGGGGCAACTGTAGCAAAACCAAATTGAACACAATTTTTCTTCTTCAGAAAAAGGCTCTTCGTATATGCACACATTCAAATTTTTTGGCTCACACTGATCCCATATTTTATCGCCTAAAGACCCTAAAGGCTCATGATATACATTCATATTTAACTGCTATATTTATGTACAAACACATTCGAAATTTATTACCATTTTCCATAATGCCCTAGTTACTAATGATCATATTCACTCATACCCTACCCGTCGTTCCCATGATTTTCATTTAAGTAATCCAAAGCTTTTACTTGCTCAAAAGTCGATTAGACATCACGGTCCGGATACATGGAACACTCTTCCTGAAGAGTTGAAACAGTGTGCCTCCTTGTTTTCATTCAAAGCAAACTTAAAGAAGCATATTTTATCACAGTATACTTCAAATACGAATTAAGCCCGAATAATTTATATGACTTATGTTGGTCTCCCGATAGTAGCAACATCGTAAGTCATTCCCTCTTCCAGCAAACCAATTTTATCATTCCAAATCCCAGCCTATCTGCCCCTGTGCACTCTCAAGCACTCGCACGCACATTCACCACCTTCACACATCAGAGTTTATTTTCCCCTGCTATCCTCGCAGCAGAATTTGTATTGTTTACCAATTTACCTACCTACCTTTTCCTCGGGCCGGCCATCTTTTCAAGCAATGCTTACAATGGCGGCCCTCTGCATTATCATTTCCTAAATATAATATTGTTATTGTAATCCCAGCTGCATAGACATGCATACTGTAATATCATTAATTTCCTTTTATATCATTGTTTATGCAAGTCAAACGACTCTGTTTCAAATATACTTTATATATTTCCCATGTTCACGATTATTCAGTTTATGTACAATGTATATTGATTTGCAGAAAATAAAGTATCTATCAAACAAACTAGGTGGATAAATGATTATGCCTAGGGGAGATGGAATCACTGGACGGAACACATCAAAGTGTGAACAGTACAAGTTTTCACAACAGGAGTATCAATTTATGGGACTGATCGATGTGCTAACAGTATCTTGATCTTCATAATGAATTGTGGGGGGTTATTGGTCAAGGCAATTATGTGGACATATTTTAAAACAGTCTAGACATTTGGTTATGCCAGTATATTCAGTTAATGCATTGGTGCTCCGTTTGACTATGTCAAATAGAGTGGCTGAGTTATGTGGGTTCAGAATACATTGTCACTGAGACATTGACAAGGCAACTGCAATAAAAAGCTTGAATAGTTACAGTGGCACTAGATCTAGCATTAGCTAGATAAGCCTAGACCTAACGTTTAGATATATATTGCTGGTGTAATTTACCAAAGAGTGGATAGACAATGTTAACGATATCACAAGTAAAAGCAGAATTTGCCCCATTTCTAAGACTTGCAGTTCAAAGGCTAGCTATACTGTTGTCAAGAATAGATCCACTCGCATAAAATCTTAATGCAATATTAAACTATTCTAAGAGGTGTAACAGTTAAGTCTAGACCTAGAAAATTGATCTACATTATGTATTAAAATAAATTTACTGATTCCTGTACTAGCACTAGTAGCAGACTAGGATGCACAGAAATATTTCACTTTGTGCAATGTCAAAGCTGGCCTGCCAGTCTATCTGTGAGGTGCACCACTCTTGCAGGACTGAAACAATACCCTAGTCATTAATAGAATGTGTGTAGATCTATCATCATAATTCATATAGAGTCTTCTTTATGTCTAATCTAAAGGGGATTTAATCTGTCCCTAAAAATTTTCTCCCTCAAGCCACTATCATGGAGAAGCGTAAGGACCTAAGTTAGACCATCATGGTTGTGTTATCATTCATAGCATAGTAATAGATAAATTGTGGCTGTAGCATGTCATGTGACAAATTTTGACGCTTATACTGAGCAGCGTCAGATTTTTATCGCTCAAGCAACATTTTGACGTCAACTTTTTGTGACATGCACTGCAGCGTCAAGTCTACAATTCGACACTGCTGGGTGGAAGTTGATGCTGAGTAGGGGACTTGACGCTGTAGCTCCTCCTTTATGAAACGGGGCTCAGATGGGTATTTTCATGTCTCCTTTGGCACTCACAAAGACAGAGGAAGAGGATATAGTGCGAAGCCATTCAGATTTTAAGGGTCAGGACTTTGTCCTCACAGAAGACTGGACATCACAGGGCCATTCATACAAATTATGGCATTCAAAGTACACAAACAGGGCAACGCCAGGTAGGGGCAGACTGCAAAAACAAACAAAAATTGCTTAACAAAAGACTTGAATAATGTCAGACAAACTGAATTTTTCATTTAAGTTAGTATGGTCTGAAAGTAAGAAAGGCACACATCCAGCCCTTGCATTTCATGTGTGTAGTCCAAACAATTGCTGCATATCTGTGCAAAAAGGTCATCTACATATTCATATATCTAGATAACTGGTTAACGTTATGTACGTGACTTGCACGCCCACGATTTTTCATCATGGCTGTGTATTCGACAATAGAGAATTACTTCTGTAAACTTGATGTCTTCCAATCTGATATTCATAAGGCCAAAAAAAAAAGGTTGCATTGGCGTAACATGAGATTTTCAAATAGGGTCGGTCGGGCGGATTTTTTTTTTTTTTTTTTTTTTTTTTTTTTTTTTTTTTGCTACCTGCATTTTACGTGTAAAACTCGTGCTCAGTAAACAGTTACAACTGCTGCGCCGAATGTGCTGAATGTGCTGTGTTCATCTATTCTACAAATCATTTATGAGGCCGATATTACTGGAATTATACCCCTTCACAGAATTTAAAGACGTTGAAATCCCTATCCTGAATGTTTTCACTTCATATTTTACTATTTTGACTTAGATAAGATAGATGCAAATTGACCCACATGTACGATCTTTTCATCGCACACGGCGATCTCTATTACAGTCCCACATATACAGATTCGTGTAAGTTCTCCTATGGCAAAACTGTGCACAATGCATTGCAGTCTGAATGCTAAGTATACACTGTATAAATCTTGATAGGGTACGCGTCCGTGTTGGAAACAGATGACGTAGTGATCAAGCAAGGCTATGCGAGCGCGAGGCGCTAGCTAGATCTCTCCCTCGTACATCCGATATCCCCAGAGCCGTTCCCACTTCTGGTTTTTTGCGATCGCGATCACAGTCAACAAGATACTTGATATCGATGGCAAAAAAAATAATAAAAAAACATAGGGTCGGCGGAATTTTTAGGGTCGGGCGGGTTACGCCAATGCAACAATTTTTTTGGGGGGCCTAATTATATCCTTTATTTCTGCACAAAAATTACAACCCTACCTTCTTCAACATTTCAATTCATTCTCACCTTACACATCAAATCGTTCTCTTCATACAAAAACCATAATACTTTCAATTAATACCGGGCACCTCGTTTAAGAGCGCCTCTATTGAGTCCCTTTAAAAAAAACTAACTGGCAAAAAATGACTGAAATCAGCGTATAACCTCCACTTACAGTTATTTCTGCCCTTCACCCGCGCGGAGAGTTGCCGTCTGCCCTCGGAGTTGTCGTCCAGTGCCCCGTCTGCCAATTCCCCTCAGCAGCAGGAATACTTTAGCCTCGGAGTATCACAGGTTCAATTTCTCTCTCGCTTTCTCCCTCACAGCCTTTTAGCTCGGATCTCAGCGGAGTCTCATCCTGGATTCCCTCCTATTTCGACGTGGCTGGACCCTTCCCAATGGGCACAAACGGTCTTTCCACTCTCGCGTCGGATTAGCTTCTCATCTCCTATTCCTCCTTCACAACTATTTATCTTCTCTCACGCTCCCTCTCTCGCCCTTACCCTTGCATACATTATCACTCTCCAATCAGTGCGATTCCCTTAATTTTGACCTTTCACTTCCATACCGATACAATATTAATTAACCTGTAATTTGACTACTCACCTTCCCTTGTATTATCTGTATTCAAATACCGGGGTGCGGCCCTTATTGATAACCAAATTAATCATAACAAAATTCGCGGGAAACCCAGTCAAGCATTTCTTACCGTGCTGCGAGAAGGATGCAGCTTGCAAACCTCGATCTCGCCAGCTGTTGGCCTAAAAATTCTTTCTATCTAACAGTAGCCCACCGTAAACAAGAGGGTAGGAGAAAAGGAGAAAAAAAAAAAACCTTCCGTACCATTTGCCTCTGACAATTCACCCCATTCTTATGGGGTTTTTTTCTCTTTGTATATCAGCTCCAACCTTTTGCCTACACATTTCGGTCTCCCTTTTCGCTCAACTTTGCGATATTACTTACTTCTTAAAGATAATATAAAGTTTTGGCACCTCAAAAGTTTCCCTGAGTTTCCTTGTCTTAGTTTGTGTTTCAGGTTAAAGTACCTTTCATATAACTAACACTGTGAGACTTACTCGCCCCAAAGTGCTCTCATGTCTTTTAGTAATCATGCAATAATGGTTTCGTACCAGAGCAGAGCAGGCTCTGAAAAATTCGAACGAGCCATTAGTTTGACTCAACGCGGTACCGCGACAATCAATATACACGTATTGTACGAAACCATTATTGCATGATTACTAAGACATGAGAGCACTTTGGGGCTAGTAAGTCTCAAAGTGTTAGTCATATGAAAGGTACTTTAACCTGAAACACAAACTAAGACAAGGAAACTCAGGGAAACTTTTGAGGTACCAAAACTTTATATTATCTTTAATCATTTGTACCTTTTTTGTATTTGTGCCCTATATCTACTCATCGGGATGAATGAGGCTCAAGTAGTCTGCCCCGACATTTTCCTTCCCTTTGATAGCCTCTACTCGGTACTGGTATGGTTGTAGGGCTAACGACCATCTGAGCACTTGGGCGTTTACTACCTTGCCCTTTCTCATTGCCCGCAACGGTTCGTGGTCGACCTTTAACACGAATTCACGCCCGTACAGGTAAGGCTCGAATTTCTGCACCGCCCACATCACGGCAAGGCACTCCTTCTCTATCGTCGAATACACACCCTCTCGAGGTAGTAGCTTCTTGCTCGCATATGCAACTAGGAACTTCTCCCCTTCAGTCTCCTGTCGGAGGACAGCGCCCACTCCGTTGCCGGATGCGTCGGTGCAGAGGATGAATGGCTTGGCGACATCCGGGAGTTGGAGGGTAGGTGCGTTAGCCAATGCGGCCTTCAGACTTTTGAACGCTTGTTCTTGTTCCTTCTCCCACTTTAACCTTGTTTGGCTCTCCCTTCTTGGTGCGGTCTGTCAGTGGGACGGCAGTCGCCGAGAAGTTCGGCACGAACTTGCGGTAGTATCCTGCTAGCCCAATGAAGGACCGCAGCTGTTTCTTCGTCTCCAGACGTGGGGCACTCACAATGGAGTCGACTTTGTCGAGCGTGGGCCTCACGCAGCCCTGCTTACTTGGTGGCCCAAGAACTCGATTGTGTTGAAGCCCACGAAGCATTTGTTTGGCTCGGCCATGAGGTTGGCATGTCTCAGACGACGCAGCACTTCTTCGAGCACGTCCAGGTGCTGTTCCCATGTGACGGTGTGAATCAGGATATCGTCGATAAAATTATCGAAGCACGGCACTCCACGAAGTATGCTCCTCATCAAGCGGCTAAACGACGCAGGGGCGTTGACGAGGCCGAATGGCATAGTAGGAAACTGATAGAGGCCATCTGGGGTGACGAACGCGGTCAGTGGCTTCGCTCTATCTGTTAGTGGCATCTGCCAATATCCTTTTGTCAGATCTATCTTCGAGAAGTACTGGCCGGTTGCTAACTTAGCAAATATCTCTTCTTGGTCCGGTATCGGTTCTGCGTCCTTGACGGTGATGACATTAAGCTTGCAGAAGTCGCAGCAGAATCGATTGGTCCCGTCTTTCTTGGACACTAGGACAATCGGCGACGCGTATGACGACGTCGAAGGCTCGATGACCCCATAGTTGAGCATCTCTTTTACCTCATGCTTCATGACTTCCCTTAGGGCGTGGGGCAGTGGATATGGCCGACTCTGGATTGGCCTCGGATCTGTCAGCTCGATGTCATGGTAGCCTGCGTTGGTAACCCGGGGACATCTGTTAACGAATCAGAGTACTTGTTCAGTAATTGCATTACTTCTGATTTTTGTTTACTCGTGAGATCAGGGCTTACCTTCACGTCTTCGAAGGTTTGAGTTTGCTGTAGTGTTGGTACTTCCAGAAGCTTTGGTTTAGGTTGGTCCGTGTGCGTTTCGGCATCATCGGTGTGGGGCTCGTCGTCCTCTTCGACAACCGAGGCTGCGGCGACGTCGAACGGGGTGCCTGTTTTTGCATTGTCCTGCTGGTCATCATCTCTCTGCAGATATCTTTTCAGCAGGTTTGCGTGGAAGGTTGTCACCCTCTGCCCAGTGTCGATGGGGTAATCCATCTTGCCCTTTCGGCTCCCCTTCTCTTCTCCTGACTCGATCTGTCTCCAAATATTCCCGAGCGAGGCGTCCTTCTGCTCTTGCCGGAATTGCTCTGCCGTTATCGCCTCTTTCTGACCAGGCACCTTCAGTTCCCTCTGTGGTTTGGTAACGTCACAACGTTTGCTCCGAGTCTCCACTGCTAGGGCTGTATCCTCGTCAGGCTCAGGTGGCGTCCATTCCCGGTCTGGTTGGCTTGGTTCCCTCACTCCAGGAACATTACCTAGTATCAAGTCATAAATCGGGTTATTCACGCACAAAACTTCTAATTTTCCTTCATAATAGGGCGTATCCACCTGTACCTTAGCGACTTGGAATTCTCTCACCGTGCCATCGATCGGGACACACGTGCGAACCTCCTCTGTCACCTGCTGGTGGTCGATCAACTCAGCTTGGCGACGGCTGTCGAGCATCCGCTGTCTCGCAGGACGGTCACCTTCTTGCCGTTGAGAAGTCCGCTAACTACTGGCATTGCCCGGACTGGCTTCGCTCCACAGGCGGCACTTACACTCCGTAGCATGGTATCCTTTCCTTGCTCCTTTTCGTGTACCTGTGTGATGGGACTACATGAAAAGCAAGAGTCAATTATAGACAGCCTTTCTCACCCGTGCCTCGCCGGTTCTTGTCTCCCTCTCGACGGTTGTCGGCTACCACATCCCTCTCTCCTTTTTCGGCCGTCGCGGCCATCGTTCCCGAACTCTTCCCGTCTCGCGCCTGTGGATAGGAAGACTTGTCGACTCCCGCGGCCAGCTTCTCCGGCTTGTGGCATTTCTGACAGTCCCTCGCGAAGTGTCGGGTGCTACCACATAGAAAGCATCCGGGCTTGTCGCGCGGGGTCTCCACCTTTGTCTTGGCATCCGGCTTTGGGTGAGCGGTACCTGTATTGGGACAACTACTCTGATTCGAAGTAGGCCTGGTTTGTAGGCCCTTGTGCCCTGCCGGTGAATACCATCCTGATCGAGATTCTACAAAGTGGTCGGCGATCTCGACCATTTCACTTAGGGCTGTCGGCCTACGTTCTCGAATGAACAGTACCATTGGTTGCGAACAACTAGTCAGGAATTGCTCCATTAACATCAACTGTACTAGCGCTTCATACTGAGGTTTTGCTCCCGCTAGTTCCACCCATTTGTCTAAATAACTCCACATTCAAACTACAAATTGACTGGCGGTTTCCCCATTGTCTGGCTTTGCCACCCGTAGCTTCTTTCGGAATCCCTCACTTGTTAGAGAGTACCTATTAAAAAGCGCCTTCTTCACAACCCCGTAATCCTGTGCTTCTACATCTCTCAACCTTGAGTACATTTCTAATGCTTTCCCTGTAAGTAAAGCACTGAGATTCGTGGCCCACGCCTCCTCCGGCCACCGCTGTGTGTTTATGTATCTCTCAAACCTGTTAAGGTAGGCATCCATCTGATCCTTACTATCATTAAACGTCGGTAGCTTCGGGGCCTGTACAACTGAACCATTACAACTATTGTTCCCATTATTTGAGTTTCCCTTTTTAATAGCCTTCTCTAATTCCAACCTTAACTTAATTAATTCTCGCTCTTCTGCCCTCGCTTCCCTCTCTCTCGCCTGCTCTTCCTTAGCATTCTCCCATTCTCTGGTTATGAAATCCTGCAACTCATCACCCTTAACTCTTAACGTGCCATGGTCGCCGAACGGCGACCTTAGTGCTGACGTGCCATGGTCGCCGATCGGCGACAAAGAAGAGCGCGAAAAACATTGATTATTTAAGTTCTTATGGTACCATAATGTGTTACACCAAGAAACTGATAATGATATGTACTGGTAGCTGACTAGCATAGCCATCGTTTTCACCAAAAATATGAGTATGCTTACATTGGAAAATTTTGAGTAAATACGTGATTTTTCGGCTAGATGTATTTTTTTCGCGTCGGGAAAATCCGCAGCGAGCGCACCCTCTGCGAGATGTGTATAGATCAAAAGTCTCATTGGTAAACCACGCGTGTGTATGCTATTTAATCTGCGTGTATTGCCTATGCGGTTCCAGTTGTATTGTTCCGCTTGGATGCTGTCCGGCGGGAAGCTGCTTTGATTTTGTCCCTCAAAGACGGTAAGCTTGCGTTCGTCGGTCAAGTCTTTCATCCTTTTATTTTGGTGAACTTCACTAATCGTCCCCACGCTAGCATACAAAAGAAGAAGACGCTTTTGTTCTTGTCTTATGCACGTGTGCAGTGAACGGAAAGTAGACCTGTAAACTATGCCGCTTGGTACCACACGTAGTTCGTAGTTTGTTTTGGCGTGATTACCTTCTCCTAGTTCGAAGCGAAATGAAATTCAAAGTAGAAATCTAGTGTTTCGGAATTTCAGACAAAATATAGATCGCAAAAGATGAACATTATTTTGCTTAGTTCAGTTTAAAAATTGTAGGCAGCGTTCGCAAAGAGCGAATAGAGCTGTTGTTTTGAGCGACGACATGCAAATAGTACAAATACTAATCAACACTGGTTTTGACCCAAAACCGATTTTTTTTTCTCAAACTTACGAAAGTGACTGGAACTGTAATTTTAGCGCAAACTGGCTGTATTGGTTTTACTCCACCGATATGAAAGTACATTATAGAGCCTGATTTTCTATATGTATGTGACGATGTGCACGAGAAAATCAGTCAAACTATGTTGTTTTCCATGTACTGGTTTTTGTTTTTGTGCTTGCGTCCACGGTTGCATTTTTTTTTTCTTTGAGGGTTTCTCTTCAATTGGTCTTCATACTGTACCTCTTTCGGCATGCCTTCTCTCTTATTATGTTGCTTCTTCTTTTCTCTATACATTTTGAAGAAAACTAGTTTTCACGCATTGAGCGTATCTCCGTATCCGTAAAATTTGTCATTGTCCTGCCGTATTTTGGAGGATGTTTTGGTTCTTGTAGCTTTCCGGCTATAAATAGCGTGTAAATAACCTTGGCTATGGGAACAGTAAATGTCTCTAACTACGTACTCTCGAATTAGCGACCAGAATCGTTGCGAACGTCAAGAATATTTATCTTATTTCTTTTGGCCAAAAACAAAAACAAAATCAAAACAAACAAAAAAGAACCATCGACAGTCGATTGGTGTATTATAGAAATTGTTTACTCAACCACGCAAAATGATCAATAATTATTTATCATTTCATGATAACAAAAATCGAAGCTGTATCGTTTATCGCCAAGCAATGATGCAGACACAATCCCTACAGCACAGTCTCGATAAAGTAGAACAGAATTCGATCAGTAATTCGTAGACAGCCAATATCAAATTCGCAAACGGGTTTTCTTGTTTGATTTTGATTTCAACTGTTTAGGAAGCTCGAAACCTATAATTTGATAGGTTTCCAAACATTCATCGCTCAGTGAGACACAGAATTAAAGTATATTTACGCATTTATGTTATTTGTTGAGCTTTGCTTATCGTTTATCCTACCTCTTATAGAAACGTGTTATTTTCCCCGAGTCGCAGGTGAAGAGGAAAATGTTCAAACTCAAGCAAATCCATCAAAGTTATTATTACGTAGGACTTTAGATAAGAGAGAGAGGGAGAGAGAGAGAGAGAGGATGCAAAGTAACATCAAACTATTTGTTAGCATGCAGATTTTTAAAACTTCAAACTCAGATCCCGCTGTTCAGTCCTTGGAGTAAAACAGTGTTGGAGATCACACAAAAAAAGAAAGAAAGAAATGTCGGATGATGCTGCTTCATGAAAACTGTGTCACAACGCAATGAAGGTACGAATTCAAGTACGGAACTAACATCCATCGGCTATTATAAACCAATGAAGGAACTTCAACAGTAGAGTGATCGATGTTATGATTTCCATGAACGTTCAAAATAATTCTGATGGTTACAAATCGCTCGGTATGAAACCTATATTGGCAGGCGCTATAGAGATTTCTGACGCCATGTGAAAGTATGGAATGTGCCGTTGAATAATGTCATATTCAGATAATCAAATGTTTCACGGCGAATGAGACTAAAGACAATCAAAGACAGCAAACATTGAAAAAGCATACCAGCAATGTAAAACGTGATTTTATACTTGTCGGCACCTACAGTTTTGTCTTCTTGTCACCAATTTTGCTATGCAGATCAGGCCTACTGTCAGGGGGCTTTTGATTCTTTTTAAGTGTTATTTGTACCGTAATGATTTTGTTGAATGTAATTGCATTGTTCGCTCCTTCATCATGATATGTGCAAAGCTGCCTTTCCTTTCACTGTTTATCTGTGTCATGTTTTAGTGTCTTGTCTCAATTCGTTGTTATTTTCGCTGTTCTGATCGGGCTTTTGGAAATTTCAAATCTGACTGAATTCATTCGTTTGCAAGATTCAATTACTTCACAACTCTGGCCGCATAGTTCACAAGTACAGCGCTATTTAACTTTACTATTTCAAAGTGAGATGATCGTTTCGAGAATGAGAGGGCTCCTCCCAACGTAGCGCTATTTTACCGAATCATGAAATGAATGGTGAGCTTTTCAGTTGCACGCACATGGCTTCAAACACCAGCGCTGGGCTTACAAGCACGTGGTGTGCTGCTCCGAGCGACTGACCTCGTGGTGCTGAGATTGAACTGGTTTTCTAGCCAAACCCACTTTACTTTGATTTCTCTGGATTGGCAATAAACACAAAAGTGGTATACTACCGTGAATTAAACTTTGTTATAATATTTTGGTAATGTTGTGATCGGATGGACAGTGGCTGGCAATAGGTTGATCGGATCAACATTCTTGATTGATACAGCATTAGACAAATAAAAACCGGAAGGCGTGTGCACTTTTATCGGTCAGATCACGGCAGCATCTTCGCTTTCGATCAGGAGTCATGTTCATCCTTCAAGCTGCCCCTAGCAACCGCTAGTGTGTATTGTACTCAATCAGTACTCGGATGATCTCCGCCGTTACCAAGGAATTGCGCACGCACAAATCCTCGCTGACAAAGGCCTGCCGATTTCAATAGAGTGCGCCCGCCCGTGGTCCGCATAGACAAAAGAAGGATTAGAGGGTGCTTCCTTCTCAAGTGGACAAAAGACACTTTCCAGGGCCCGGGACAATTACTTTAGTTTCAAATACAGGATCTGGGACTAAAGGACTCAGATTTGGGAATGAATTACTGAGGCAGAAAGAGAAATTGCTAAGACAAAATAAACCGCTTGTATCTTTGGAATCATACAATTCTAGAAGACAATTTTGCTATCATTTGAAACGGGAGATGTAGCTCTAAAACTTTCTCACAGAGTCAAGGGAGCGTTCTATTGAAGAAAAACCACGACTGACTCTTTCTTTTCATACTACACAAAAAATTCCAATAATTTTTTGATGATATTATTCATTTCTGCAATATTTCAAGTTCAGATAAATATTACGGAAAACTGACTACATGGCACGAAAGAACAATCATTTCTTGATATTTGTTGTGTAGAACTCAATTCAAAACAGTCGATAGTTTGAAAGATATGGCAGTTTTAAATTACATTGTCAGTCCAGTTTCGATACATTCTGGCCTTAAGTAAAAACCTCTGGCACGTTAGGGGTTTTGGGCCTGGCACATTAAGAGTTAAACCCCAAAGACTCACCAATCTTCGCCGATCTCTCAAGTTCCATCTCACTCAGTCTGCTTCGTCAATTTCCTCGGAGAATACACTCACTGACTGTAGCTCGTTCACCGATAGGCAGACGAGACGAGGACAAATCGATGGGGCAGGCAGCAACTCTCCCAAACCGCAACGCGCTCTGACGGACCACCCTGTGCTAAGAAAAAATACTCTTACAAACCGGTTACAGTCTGCAATTGTCACTACACTCTTAATTACCTTCATAATTCTCTATTGTAACATAATTACAATACCAGAATATACATGAATAAAATTTCACACTGATAGCTGCACACTACTAACCCTGTTTTTTTTTTTTTTGCCTACCTTCTAACTCCCTGCTTTATAATTTCACCTAATTCCCCTAATCATTCACTATTCCCCAAGCATAAGGTCCCTTCGTGGTCGCCAGAAATTGTCAGGGGGAACTTACTGTGTTACTTATTTACTCTAATCTGGAACACATAAATAACACAGCGTGAAGATTTTTCGGGTTCAAAATGCAATAAACAAAAATTTAATTCCTCTGCGGGTTCTATGTTTTCTGGCAAATCTCATTATAACGCAATTCAACATACATAAATTTTCTGCTCATATACTTACGTAAAAAAATCCACTGAATTCATTAAATCAAATCAAACTCGTCAAACTCCCTGTTACAATTACACTACACTTATACTACCGCCTATGGAGCTCCTGTTACTACCAACTGTCAGGAGTTATCACGCCGAGTTTGGTGTCCTATGACGTCACGACTGGAGCTGGAGGGCGCCCTCGTGCGTCTTGTAGATCGCTAGGGTGCAGCGTCGGTGTCAACGTCGACCAGTCAGGCCCGGCCAGTGATGACAGCGTCTCCCTGTTGACGACCATGACTGTGTCACCGGGCAGCGGTTGGTCCCGGACTCAGCTCGTAGTAATGCGGCTGTCTCAGCTCGTAGCAATGCGGCTGTCTCGGCTCGTAGCTAGGGGGCTGTCTCAGCTCGTAGCAATATAAGGATGCGGCTGTAAATTTACAATTAGCCATCACTAGAACAATGATATCCATCCATGTTAATACCGTTCTATCCTCACTTTGATGTTCCCCGACTACGTGGCGACTATTCTGTGTCACACTCATAGCATCAATATCAGAATCTTCTAATAACATCAATATCAAAATCATCTTATAACATCATGGCATTCGCGCCCTGTATAGCCAATATTACCTACTACTACTACAATTATTCCTTTAGGTTCACCCTAAACAACAATTCTCCACCTTGGGAATCTCTTCATCATAAATCCTAGCTTCCGAATTCATGACCAATAATTACAATGAGTGCATAAACAATAACCAAACTTCTGGATTTACAGCTATAACAATATCGGAATTACTTCTGTAAACTTGATGTCTTCCAATCTGACATTCATGATTATATCCTTTATTTCTGCACAAAAATTACAACCCTACTTTCTTCAACATATCAATTCATTCTCACCTTACACATCAAATCGTTCTCTTCTACAAAAACCATAATACTGTCAATTAATACCGGGCGCCTCGTTTAACAGCGCCTCTATTGAGACCCTTAAAAAAAAAACTAACTGGCAAAAAATGACTGAAATCAGCATGTAGCCTCCACTTACCGTTATTTCTGCCCTTCACCCGCGCGGAGAGTTGCCGTCTGCCCTCGGAGTTGTCGTCCAGTGCCCCGTCTGCCAATTCCGCTCAGCAGCAGGAATACTTTAGCCTCAGAGTATCACAGGTTCAATCTCTCTCTCGCTTTCTCCCTCACAGCCTTTTAGCTCGGATCTCAGCGGAGTCTCATCCTGGATTCCCTCCTATTTCGACATGGCTGGACACTTCCCAATGGGCACAAACGGTCTTTCCACTCTCGCGTCGGATTAGCTTCTCATCTCCTATTCCTCCTTCACAACTATTTATCTTCTCTCACGTTCCCTCTCTCGCCCTTACCCTTGCATACATTATCACTCTCCAATCAGTGCGATTCCCTAATTTTGACCTTTCACTTCCATACCGATACAATATTAATTAACCCGTAATTTGACTACTCACCTTCCCTTGTATTATCTTTATTCAAATACCGGGGTGCGGCCCTTATTGATAACCAAATGAATCATAACAAAATTCGCGGAAAACCCAGTCAAGCACTTCTTACCGTGCTGCGAGAAGGATGCAGCTTGCAAGCCCTCGATCTCGCCAGCTGTTGGCCTAAAAAATCTTTCTATCTAAACAGTAGCCCACCGTAAACAAGAGGGTAGGAGAAAAGGAGAATAAAAAACCTTCCGAACCGTTTGCCTCTGACAACCGGTATATGTTTCGCGGAAAGGGAAACGAGGGTGTTTTGGCATTTTCGAAAGTAATGTTGAAACAACTTGTGCACTTTTACTGAATTTTGTTTATTTTTTTCACAAACGCTCAAATGTGCAAACACAATTAATATTCTTGAACAGTTCAGGGGGCGAGGGAGGGAAATTGATGGGGTAATCCCCTAGCAACTCTCCATTTCCATCTCTCATATCCTCCTTATGCCATTATCTGGACATCCTATACAATTAATAGGTCTACAGGTGGCGCTGTTCATCCTGTCGGTCTCGTGGGCCTTCTTTGCCTAGTGTCGGTCTTGTGAGCTTTGTGTGCCTAGTGTCGGTCTCGTCAGCCTTTTAAGCGCAGTGTCGGTCTCGTGGGCTTTGTTTGCATAGTGTCAGTCTCGTGAGCCTTCTGCGTGTAGTGTCGAACTCATGGGCTGTCTAACTCGTGGGCTTATTTTACTTGATGTCGAACTCGTGGGCTTTATTTACTCAGTGTCGAACTTGTGGGCTGTATAACTAGTGGGCTGTATGACTTGTGAGCTGTGTGACTCATGGGTTGTATGACTTGTGAGCTGTATGACTTTTGGGCTGTATGACTCGTGGGTGTCGGTCTTCTGACGTGCACCCAAAAAATCTCTGTCAACATGTCATTACACAGCTAATCATTTGAAAAATTACGTTACCATTTCAACTACATATTGTCGGTTGAGAATGACAAGGGCGTTAAGTTGCCACTAAACCCATAGTGTTCAAGACAAGTTAACGCCCTTTTCATTCTCAACAGCCGAATTATATTGATTTTAATTTTCAAAAAAAAAAAATTTACACACCTGCACATGACATTAATCACATCTTTAATCACAAATTTAAATAGAATGCATAAAAAACTGAATAAATTAACTCAATAAACAATATTTATATTTTCATAACTATAATCATGACAGCTCATCATTCAACATAGATGAAAAATATCTTTTAGGCCTACATATCAAAAAACTATATCTATCAGAAAAACTAAATCTCCAATCAAAATCTGAAATATAAAAAAAAAAAAACTCAATCCACACTCGTTTTTCATTATAAAAAATGCAACTACAGTTGTACCATAACAACACAATATTCAACATTGAAAAAAGGAGCGAAATCTACACGTCTATGCTATAACAATCTTTAAAATTCTGGCTCAAAAACTTATAAAATCAGCCAAATCCTCACTATTATTTCATATGTACCAAATATCCAGTCATTTACTCAAATCCACAATATTTTATATATCTTTCTATTGCAAATAATACCATATAGCAAACGACACAAACAAATAGACTGATGAACAAACAGAAAACATACAATGCCACTTATGCAGATACATAAAAACTTCTAATTTTTGTTATTCAGCAGTTTAATGAAATATGGTATTGCACTGTCCTGCAACCATTTTGTTTTACACTTATATTGCTGGTACCTTGTGTTCAAATGCAGTGCTTATTGATGCCCTTGGTGTTTAGCAGGGAGCCAGTGGGATACGAGTGGGTTTTTAACCAAACAACAAGCAAATTCTAGACTCAGCTGTCTTCTCCTATCGGCTAAAGTGACCAACTTGCAGGTTTCAAGAGCTGCCATGTACGACGTGTAGTTTTTGTTTAAAAAAAAAGAAACAAAAGAAACAAAAAAAAACAAGATAGAAACTATGATATACAGTGGATCATGACTAGAAAGTTTGTCAGGGTACAAGATCTGGATGAAAATAGAGGGCTATAAAAGGTCAATCCAAAATGTGAATGAAAGGCCATGTTTTTAAAGGCCCTGTCACATCTTTCCAGGTAAGATACGTGGGCTTATTGCAAGTAGGGATTTTCCAGCACACAGGAGAATTTTCTGCAGGCGGACAAGGATGTTGGCGAGTTCCGTACTTGCATCTTACCTGCTAAACGCGTGCTACTAACCTGCTACTTATGTGTATTCCATGTGACCTGCGTGAGAGCTTCGAAACTGATCCGTTTTCAGTTACGAGTGACATACAGGGACCTGCGTGGGAGTTGCCCGCGAGGTGCTGCCGCTAAGGGCCTCCTACTGGTGTTCTGCGTGTACCTCTGTGGGCAAACGCCCGCAACTCACCCGGAACAAGTTTTGAGCATGCTCAAGGCCTTGTCACACCATGTCTGGGGAAGCCTTGCGGGGACAAATTTTTGTTACCCGGAGCTCCCTGCAGTTGGCCTGCACCTGACAGTACATAGCACATATCTTACCCGTAGTTGTCCGGAGGTGCGCACACAAGTTAGATTTACCCCCAGCCAAGTTTTGAGCATGATCAAAACTTTTTCCAGGTGAATTGCGGGGATTGCCCGCAGAGGTCCACACAGAACACCATTAGGAGGCCTGTAGCTGCCGCAAGTCACAGGCAGTTGACCTGCTTGAAGTACATAAGTTGCCCGTGGATCTACACATATGCCTATGCGCCGGAAGTGCGTGTCATCTGTGGGCATTCTATAAGCATAATACGAGTTTTTTATTGGCAAGGAATGATGTCGAAACTGCCGATATCCATGTAGCTGGTCAGTTCTGCGGGCGTGGAATGAGCTATTCAAGCAAATTGCGTGCATGCTGAGGGGCAGTTACTGCCTTTAAACTGGTTAGTTGAGAGTCGGCTGCGGCAAAGATAATGACATTCTGTTGGACTTCTGCCATATCAATTTCCTTCAGAGGGATTCCTTCACCAAGTTGTCACCCTCACTCGCCACCCATGTGCCTGACACGCGGGTCACACAGAATGCATGTAAGTAGAATGTAAGTAGCACGGGTCCAGCAGGTAAGACACATGCGAAACTCGCCCAAGACCTTGTCCACCCGCAAAAATTGTCCTGCATGCTGGAAAATTCCCCACATGCAACAAGCCCATGGAGCTTGCCCAGAAAGGTGTGACAGGGCCTAAACTTGGCTGCAGGTAAATAGGCATTGCGTGCACAACTGCGGATAACTACGGGCGAGATACATGCTAGGTACTGTCATGTGCGGGCCATCTGCTGGGACCTCCAGGTAACAAAAATTGTTCTTTGCAAGTGGCACACGAGGCTTGCCCTGAAAGGTGTGACAGGGCCTTTAGGCAGATATTGTGATTGCATGAGAAGCAGAGTCATCCTATGTGTAGTTAATCATGCACAAGGGTGTGTTTAGAGTGTGGTTAACCTACAAATTTGATAACCTTTTAGCTAGTCATTTACTTCCATGTATGTTCATGGGTATATTAAAGTCTTCTCTCCCCTCTTCTGAATATCTTTCTCCCTTTCTCCCTCTCCCTTTCTTTCTCTTTTTCTCGTTTATGCATAGGAATCACATACCACTATGAGTTACCCATCCCTCCAGAGCCACCACCTATCTGACAGCCTCAACCATCCAATCTTTATCTTCCATGCCACTGTGCCAGAAGTGGGGATGGAGTCTCCAGGCCGTTTACTGTCTGACCAAAACCTGATTGATTCATCCCTGCCCTGTGACATCCACTTGGTAAACTTGAGGTATGTCACAGAACAAGTTTAAAATTGAAATAATCAATTGTTATTGTCTTATTGTTGGTGTCTACACTTCGGGTAGTAGAAATCAACCTGCTAATGGAGGGTATATGTATAACGGTGTGCAGTATAACTGTTTTAGAGGAGCATGCATCCTTTATTCACCCAAACATACAGATTATCTTTGATTGAGTCGATGTGACATACCATATAACCAGTGGGCAGATGAGAGGCTCCACCACATGCCGTCAACTGTAGGTCGTAAGCTTAGTTTTTGTCTTGTTTTCATGTGACATGTAATTTAGCATGAAGAGAGACCGATAAAATGCCATTTAGGTCAGACTCTATGTCCATGTTGACCAAGTATGAAAAGGATGAGAAAAATCTTTGTTCCATATGCATAAGGGCAGTGAATATTGACAAATTTCCCTTCTATTCTTTTTTTTAATGTCCTCAGAACGAGAGTATCTCAGGATGCAAGCCTCATGAAGCCAAAGAGGGAGGCGTTGCTTATTCTTCACCGGAGAGGCTTCCACTGCGGCTTCCTTACAGCAGGGATACAATGCTCTACCAATGAAGGGAGAGTGAGTTGATTACAACTGTTATTTTCCGTAGCTGAATTTGTGACCCGCTATGACAAACGGATCCTGAAGTCTCTTACGGCTGACCTGAGAAAATCGAATTTGAAGTGAGATCATCAAAATTGGTCTAAACCATCTGATTTCTGTTTGTGGCATAATTTTATAGTCTACTGTAAAAGTGGAAATTTTCGCAATGTTGAAGTTTTCGTGCATTTCGCGCAACCAGAAACTAGCGTGAAAATAAAGCAAATATTTTGCTTGCCATACGTTGCAGTAGTTGATGTCTTGATTCTGCAGAATTGAAAACACGCGAAACTCTTCTTAACTGGCCGAGCATGAAAAATTAGTCGAAAATATCCACTTTTACAGTAATGTATCATCTATCATTTGCCGAAATTTCGAAGCTAAATGTTCAAAGGAAAGGCAAGAAAACTGCATTTTTGTTGGCCATGATTTTCCAACTTTAAACAGAACAGAAACATGTCTGAAAATTTGGATATAGTGCAGTAGCTAGACTCTGCCCCGAGCAATGAGGGAGTGATCTTATTGGTCAGTGCATAGCATCCTCCTGGTTACTGATTGGTCATACATAGATTGCTGGCGCTAAGCTTGAATGAACATCGCGGAGGTTGCTAGGAGCATACAATGTACCTTCTATTGTCAAGCGGTGAAAAGTGTCTTGCTTCCCCTTGATCATGATAGTGTTGGAAGGAAAACTTTGAAGGCAGTTTTCCTAAACCACTCGACATGTGCTAGTAAAATCATTGATATTTCCACAACCGAGTACTTTTAAGAGTCGAGTTATATATGAAATCAAAGTGGAAGAGTAAGGGAATAATGTCATGTCATTTTCAGAAAATTGTCCTCTCCAGACTTTCGGATCCTTTTGTTGTAGCGGGTCACATTTAGTGTGATATGTATAATGTGAATAGTAGGAATCTTTCCATTCACATGTTTTTAGATTTGGGGTTGAAAAGTCAGTTGGTTCTGTGTACCACATAGGTTACCGTGCATCACAAAACCAGCAAAAAGTCGCACTCACTGATTTTGTGTGGGGACTCCAAATAGATGAAAGTGTCCTAGTCCATCATGAGTTTTTCATATTTTCTAAACGATACTTCTACATTAATGTAAACATTGCGATCATAGAGTGCATTAGAAAATGTGTTTTTAGCAGTTTTTCTAGAACACTCTTTTTGAGGGGAGGTAGAATAGTGTGATTAAGTGTGTCTTAGAAGTCCCCTTTTCATTTCTTAAAAACCCTGTACACACTCTTCACTTTCAACTCTAATAACTTTTCAAAAGATGATGCTACTGCTCTGAAAGTTTATCTAATTTATGGATAGAATGTGTTCATAGAGCATGATCAATTTCAGTGTAATCTGATAATCCCTTCATTGTTGTTGCCATGAAGAAACAACATTGCAAGTATAGTGCTTATATTTTGCATTTAGTTAATAATATAATCAGACATAATTCCTGAAATCCCATCCCTTTCATTATATTATTGTGTATGCTGGTTTTCTTGCATAAATAGCACCAGGGCACTTAGAAACACCAATATAAAGCACCATAACATAATTATTATTATCATTATTATTGTTGTTATTGTTGTTGTTCATATTATTAACATTGTTATGATTATTATCATTATTACAGAAACTCCATCTCTCCCACTTTCGACGGGAGATCTCCCGCCAAAAGCCCATTTTTGCAAACAAAATCTCCCATTCTCCGGCTTGAGATTTAATTTTCTCCCGCCCTGGCTGCGTGTCTCCCGCTTGAAATGATTTCTTACTTAGTGTCATTGTATGTTGAAAAATAAGCCTGAAATAGCACGAGAGAGCTTCTACTACTCTATTACTCTACTACAAAAAGTAAACTCCAAAGAACGTATTGAATCAGAACATTCAATTCAATTCATTTGTTTCATTCTCATTTCTTTTTTCCAACAAAACATAACACAAGGTAAATCAGAAAAACCGTCATAAGCATATATACAGTACAGAGTGCGAAGGACAAACAATATACAACAAACTAATAGAGACAAATCATGTATACATACAGGAAGATACAAAGTTATATTTTGAGGAGAGAAAAAAAGAGAACTGAGAGGTCCACTAAAAAGCAGTGCTTGTAGATTGTGGACCACTCAAGAATTTCTTCCAAAAATACTTACTTCACATACAATTACAAATACATTACACAAAAACGATTCAGACAAAATGGAACCAACGACAAAGACACAACAACATGACATGACTGAACTGAGGGAGATACAATTGAACGGAATGGGACAAAAACAAAATTAAAGGAAGAAAGGGAAGAAAGAGAGAGAGAAAATGAGAGAGAGAAGGGGGGGAGCGAGGGAGAGAAAATAGAGAGAATGCCTACATGCTGAACAAGAGAAACGGAAGAGAGAATTGACGAGGCGCTTCGAACAGCTGGTGACTGCACGCAGCTGTGTAAACATTGAACACCTACCTAAGAACTGTAAAAAAGTCCTTGTCTGATAAGCTTTTCTGATGTGATCTGTATTCCAATCCCCACTGATACATATATAATCCACCTGAGCAATTTCTATTAACTCTTCAATATCATTGATCACAATTTCACATTCCTTCAAGTTGCCTGATACACAACACTCATCTAAAGGCATGTATACACATGCAGTCAGCAACTTTCCAGTACTATTCAGTTCTACTGTAAAAGCTACTAATATTGAAGACTCAGTTATGAGAGGTTGAACATCAATTTGAACATTACTTTTTCATAATAATGCACAACCTCCGTATGGTCTACCAGACAATCAAACATTTTCTTTTATAGCACAGACACATTGTTTACACATTTTTTTCCCCACGTTATCAAACCATCCAAGTTGTGACCTGGATAAACCATGTTCGTGGATCAGCGAAAAATAACACTCTGTTGGCAATTCATCTAAAAAAGGTAACTTAAAATCATTTGCACTCTGGTAGGATCCAGATATTATGATGACCGCGTCCAGTCAATACGTGAATGATAATCCAGCAAGTAATTATCTAGCTTTGGAATCCAGCCCGTCACAGCTTCAACAAACATGTAGCAAAATCTATTGACATGAGAATGGTGTCAGTCACCAATGTAGGCAAGTCAGTTTTCCACCGGCAGTATGTCTCTCAGGCAATATGCCTCCCAGGCCTTATCTCCACAAATATAGCTGGTCAGCAGGTAACAGAGGACTGACTGAAACAAGTCGCTTCAGAGCCAGAAGTGACGTAACTCTCAGAGAAGAGGTGTTGGGTACTCTGCCTACTTCAGAATTTCTGTGGCTTATATAGGTCCATTCACCCCTTCTTGAATATTCTGTAATTCTCTCCAACCTGGGGCTACATACCTGTACATGTAGTCTGGGTGCCAAAGGCTGAACCTTGTTTTACCGTCCACCCAATGTTTTTTTATGGTTTTACCCTATTTCGGGGATGCTGAATCCGAATCTGCATGATGCAACTTTTGCATCCTTGAGGGTTTTGAGATATTCAAGATGGCCGCCAAAATGGCCGCCCAAACCGAAAATTTCCATATATTTCCCTCTAAATGGTGAGAAATTGAAAACAATTAATGGTTTTTACCCTATTTCGAGGGTGCGAAATCCGAATCTGGCTGATGTGACTCTTGCATCCTTGAGGATATAGAGATATTCAAGATGGCCGCCAAAATGGCCACCAAAACCCGGAAATTCCTATGTATTTCCTTCTAAATGGTGAGAAGTTCAAAACAATTTATGGTTCTAAGCTATTTCGAGGGTGCTGAATCCGAATCTGGCTGATGCGACTCTTGCATCCATGAGGATTTTGAGATATTCCAGATGGCCGCCAAAATGGCCGCCCAAACAGGAAATTCCTATGTATTTCCTTCTTAATGGTTAGTAATTAAAAACAATTGATAGTTCGAAGCTATTTCAACGGTGCTGAATCCGAATCAGGATGATGCAACTCTTGCATCGTTAAGGGTTCTTAGATATTCAAGATAGCCGCCAAATTGGCCGCCAAAACCGGAAATTCCCATGTATTTCCTTCTAAATGGTTAGAAATTGAAAAACTATTGATGGTTTTACCCTAATTCGAGGCTGCTGAATAAGAATCTTGATAAAACTCTTGTATCCTTAAGGGTTCTGAGATAATAAAGATGGCCACCAAAATGACCACCAAAAATGGAAAATGTAGACCCCCTTTTTCCTTCTAAATGGTGTAAAATTGAAAACAAATTGATGGTTTTACCCTATTTTGAGTTTGCTGAATTTGAAGCTGCAGGATACAGCTCTTACATCCTTAACGGTTTTGAGATGATAAAGATGGCCGCCAAAATGGCCCCCAAATGGCCGTCAAACACGGAAATTCCCATGTAGGCCCCCTAATTCGTTCTAAATGGTGTAAAATTGAAAACAATTGGTGGTTTTACCCTATTTTGAGGGTGCTGAATCCGAATCTGGTTGATGCGACTCTTGTGTTTTGGGGGTTCTGAGATTTCCAAGATGACCGCCAAAATAACTGTCAATATTGAAAATTTTGAGACCCTATTCAGCACCCTCGCCATTTTGTTCTTGCCATTTTTGCATTAGGGTTTTGAGATGTCCAAGATGACCGCCAAATAATTGGCAGAAATTGAAATTCCAATGTTAATATTTTTTTCCTAAATAGTGAAAATTTGGAAATAAATTGATGGTCTCACCCTATTTCGAGGGTGCTGAAGTTTTTGAGATATTTACAAATGTCCTGTATAAACGGAAATTCCTTGATATTTTCTTATAAATTGTGAAATATTGTGCCAGAACGTGAAGCGAGGGATTAAAAGCAATAATCCGTATTCTTGAATTCAACTCGGTAAAGCAAATTTGTCAAATCAGCCAACAATTTAATGGCATCCAAAATGACTGTCACTGTGTCACAATGGTATTGTAATATACTGAGATATTCCGATATGTCTCAAACGGAACTTTAACACGTAATGGAAAGAAAAATGATATTGACATCATACTGAAACGTACAAACACAAAGATAAGACGTAAAATTTATTTATGCACAATTGTTATAAAGCAATGCCTGTGGTAGCCAATAGGGGCTCCGCAGACTGATGTGAAGTTAATCCTTTTAGAGTAATATTAAATTATGACCTGTTGGTATTTTGTGTTGAAATTTGTCTTGTATTCTTATGAGTCTCGCCACGTACTCTTATGAAACTTGTTTGTTTTGTTTATTTGTTTGTTTTATTTATTTAAACACGGGTAAAAATACTTGCACTCAGCCGTTAGGCTGTTTTTCAGCAAGTCCGTATGATATACACTGTACAAAAAACATAATGTGGTACAATCAACGTATAGGATGATACATAGACAATAATCGGTATAGCGAAACAAAAAGATGAGAGAAAAAATACATATATACACAACACTCTTTACAAAACAGTCAGACAGTAGAATGCAGTAAGAAGAAAAAAAATCTCAGAAAGGAAGCGATTCAAAAAAAAAATATTACTCAGAAATAGAAAAACTCATAAATCAAGTAAGAAAACAGAATCGATATCCTTCAGAAATTGTGCTAATGTTGTACATATTCTCGTGGCTTCCGGTAATTGATTGAATAATTGAGCTGCTATGTAAACAGTGGCATATTCTGATTACGTCACTAGAAATGGTTGCATCCATGACCACTATAGTAGATATCAATATAAGGGTAATTTCAAAAGCACTCTGCGTGATTATGATATTCGTAAGTACTGGACTATCAACTATTACCTTACATGTTGTCGTTTGTTTGTTTTTTGTTTTTTTTTACTGCGCGTCTTCTGTGATTTTTCCATCCCCTCGTGTGTATATATGACATCGTCGCTTGGGCGACAAGACCCTGTATCTGAAATTTTAGTGAAAATGACTTTTTTTTAATAAACAGTCAGATAATCAGTTAATGATGTCCTGTCCACACCTTAGCTGTCTTACCCCCAAAATGAAGCTACCATGGCATGTCAAAGGAAAGGTTCTCTCATTTGTTGTAGCGCTTTGGCTGCCATGTTTGTTTGCTTTTTGTTTTGTTTTTGTTTTTCTCTCCTGAACATGTGACATTTTGTAGATACGAGGTTTGTCGCCCCATATGTATATGTATATATATATATATACACGTATATATACATATACATATACATATACATATTATACATGTATACATATATATGCATATATATATATATATATATATATATAATATTACATCATATTGAAGAAAAATTTGAAGCAGAACTATAAAAATGTCCAACTCTTGTCTTCAACAATGTCATCAAGACCACCAATGTAAACCAATTAACCAATGTGGGTGTTCATGGATGAAACGATTAAAACTGCTCATGGATTAAAACAGGTAGTGTTGGGAATCTCAGTAAACTTCTCTACATCACTATCACAATATGATCTGGAGATCATATGAGATGGGTATGTCTTGTCCACTGATTGTTAGTGTGCAAAACATATCCATGATATGTAGATGAAACAGTGTAATCTTTCAAATATTCAACCGCATCTGTAGTCTTGCAAGATTCATTCCTGGCGCAGCTGTATCTTACAAACTCCAAGATATCCGGTAGAGCTGGTTTCACTGTACAACAAGTTCAAACTGGGATGTACAATATGCGTTCGTTTATCAGCAGAGTAGGGCCTATGGTTGGGTTTAGATTATGCCATTGACGCAAACCTGAAATAGGGTAAAACCATCAATTGCTGTCAATTTCTCACCGTTCTGGCAAGCATTTTGGCGGCTATCTTGAATATCTCCAAACTCTCAATGCTGCAAGGGTGGCATCGTCCAGATTCGCATTCAGCACAGTAATTGAAATAGGGTAGAATCATCAATTAAATTGTTCTCAATTGCAACACATTAAAATTGATATACGTGGAAATTTCCGGTTTTGGCGGCCATTTTGAAAACGGAATAGGATTGAACCATCTGTTGCTCTCAATTTTGAACCATTGAGAATGAATTACGTGATAATTTCCGGTTTTGGTGGTCATTTTGGCGGCCATCTTGAATATCTCAAAATCCTCAAGGATGTAGGAGTTGCATTATCCAGATTCCAATTCAGCACCCTGCAAACAGGGTAAAACCATCAATTGTTTTCAATTTCTCACCATTTAACAGGAAATACATGGGAATTTCCGGTTTTGGCAGCCATTTTGGCGGCCATCTTAAATTTCTCAAAATCCTCAAGGATGCAAGAGTTGCATCATCCAGATTTGGATTCAGCACCCTCGAAATAGGGTAAAACCACCAATTGTTTTCAATTTCTCACCATTGAGAAGGGAATACATCGGAATTTCCGGTTTGAGAATCCATTTTGGCGGCCATTTTGGCAGCCATCTTGAATATCTCAAAATCCTCAAGGATGCAAGACTTGCATCATCCAGATTTGGATTCAGCACCCTCGAAACAGGGTAAAAACCATCAATTGTTTTTAATTTCTCACCATTTAGAAGGGAATACATGGGAATTTCCGGTTTGGGCGGCCATTTTGGCGGCCATCTTGAATAACTCAAAATCCTCAAATATACAAGAGTTGCATCATCCAGATTTGAATTCAGCACCCTCGAAATAGGGTAAACCATCAATTGTTTTCAATTTCTCACCATTTAGAAGGAAATACATGGGAATTTCCGGTTTGGGCGGCCATTTTGGCGGCCATCTTGAATATCTCAAAATCCTCAAGGATGCAAGAGTTGCATCATCCAGATTCGGATTCAGCACCCTCGAAATAGGGCAAAACCATCAAAAAACATTGGGTGGATGGTAAAACAAGGTTAGGCCCAAAAAGTGGCTTTGGCACCCAGACTAATGTGACTTCAAGAGCCTTCCAGATCCCTACCCTGACTACCTGTCTAGCTAAAAATAACAACCAATCATATAAAGCTTCAAGGACAGTGTACAGTTCATGTATTGCATCACTCAGCCAATTATACAGGCACTTCCTAGAACATTGTAGAATGGGTGTCTGAGCTCTTTCATTTCACATGCATGCAACGTAGCTATACCAACTAGAAACTTCTCCACTAATCTGATCAACCTGTATACGTGCACACCTTTAAGCAACCATGGGCTACATCATATATCTATCAGAATGTACATTCATGACACAAATTTGTTTATGGCAGATCCAGGGAATGACCCCTTTGGGGCCAGGTCCAGTTGGGGGCCAGTTTTGTTTTTGTTTTTTTTTACATTGTAAAGTAGACTTATCTACAAAATTTGCAGGTTTTATTACTAGGATGATAGAATATACAAATGGACAACATGCCCTCGTTGAGCTCCTCCATCCCCGAGTTTGCTATGTTCTTCTTGAGTAATAGTGACAACTTGTGAAAATGGTGTGAGTGCAAGACCCCTGTGTCTCTTGTCTGTCTTACTGTGTTATGTAAGGGCTTTGCTGTTACTGTATATTAACGTAAATGTTATTATTAATGATTTTTGCAGCTTTTTTCCCAGGATTATCTTTCCTGAGGTTTCCTGAGCGTTATGTATACAGACTTTGGAAGTAAGGCATAGGTATTTTCCTGCAACAGCCATCATTGCAGTAGACCTGAAATAACTCTGGCATTTCTGTGCCATCAGATCAAATATAAAAGATGCATGTCTGCTACATCTCACCCCGTAGACACTGCATATTGGTTAGTGTTGACATGATGTCAAAACGGCAAATCTAAATCATCCTGGAGAAGTTTGCTGAAGTTGCATCTACATGTGATAATCACTAACCATGATCAGTGGCATTTCATGGTCTTGTCAACAGTCTATTTACATTTCATGTCGTTGTTTCACCAGTTTCTCTTTTGGAAATGAAAGGCATACAAAAAAAACAACAATGTAACCTTACTCTGAACATATTTCCTGTACTAGCAATAATCCTAAAATATGTCTTTCCCTTATTTTACAGATAAATCCATCATCGCTGTTCAGCTCTTTGAGTACAAGAGGTATTGTTTCCACTTCACTATCAGGGATGTATGATGGACAGGAATTGCCAAAATCAGCGCTACTGGAGGTGGACCCAATGGAAATCAAAACATATAAAGTTCAGTTCCAATAACTGTAATCACACTCTGTCATCTTCTTCATTGAAGTTTGTTTTTCCATGCATTACTGCTGTGTGACACAGAAGGGGCCTTTAATAGTCGCCAACCTGGTTGATCTTATGGTACATTATAGTAAGACATCCACAAATCTGAAGGCATAAGGTACTTGTACTCTCAATGCCATATCAGTGATTTCTCATTTTCATCTATTACACCGTAACAGTAGTTTCTGTCAGGAACTGATTGTACAAGACTTCCTTCACAACCAGTGGTCACTTGTGACATTATGAACACTGTTGTTGAAGCTCTCTCTTCCTTCATTGTTCCAGTCTGTTGATTCCCCCTGGATTTCTCCCTGTCTGTTTTTATTGAATTTTTCTGTCGCTTTATTTTGGTAGTGTTTAATAGTGTGTGATGCTTTTATCACAAATGTCATCATTCCTTAATGTCAAACGCTGTGGTCAAACTCTGTGACAAACAATGTGGTCTTCAAACACTGTCAGCTACCTCTTTAAAGTAGCATACCAGAGCTATCACAGCATGTTAAATTTGTGTAATATTTGGTACATTGTACCATCAAAAAGAGCATTTCATTTTATTTGATAGATCATACCCCAAAGTTGAATATGATGGAGAAATCATTGCTGATAATCAAGTGTTTTGGGGACATCCCAAACATGTCCCCAAACTGCATCCAGAAACTGCCTATAGTGTCATGTAAGAGAGAGTGTACAGATTTGGATGTTCAAAACTGCAATATTATGCTTACTTACTGTATGCACAGCCATTTCGTTGTAAACCAGTACAAAATAATGGAATTTCACAAACCACCAAACCCCAGTTTGAACATTGAATAGGAAGATATATAATAATTCTGATAACTATTGAGAAGTAGAGAAGATGGGAAGTGAAAAAGGACAAGATGGTGATAAGTTGCAGTGGTGCAAATGTATGTTCATATTCATGTAGATATCTCAAATTTCAAATAACCAAATTGCATCAAAATGGCAGGAAATACTCAAAAGTTTATTTACAAGCACTGACATGAATTTAAACCAAATCAGTCTTTGGGAAGTATTGATACATTTATTAACATTAATTACAGTGGACTCCATTATAACGAAGTCCTCGGGACCGGCAGTTTTCTTTCGTTCTATCGAAATTTCATTATAATTGAACAAATAAACAATAAAAATACAAAGAATGGATAACCTTGGGGCCTGAGTTTTTACTTCGTTGTAAACGGAACTTCATTATAACCGTGTTCATTATAACAGGAGTGCACTGTATATGTCGTTGTTGTAAGCAATTCACTCTCCAAAGGTCACACAGCTCCATGATTACACATATCTGAAACTGAAGTTAGCAATCAAATTTTTCATACCCTCATATGCACTCAAGATTAAATGGCCAACTTCACTTTCAGATTGTGTATGCAGCATAGGTCATGAAGTTCATGAAGAGTGAGTTGTTTTGAGCAACAACATGCAACACTGCACATTCCCATAAAATTAGATGGGTAACTTCAGTTTCAAATTCTGTAGGCAGCAGCATACATTGTGCTATGCCATGGCCTCAAAGTTCCATGGTCAAAGGTCAAGTCAGGGTGCTACTAAGATTTCATGTTTTTCTCCATATCTCAAAAATGACTCAATTTATCTGTGTGATTAATCTTAGCATATTTGCATGTACTGCCTGATAATTATTCTCCTTAGAAATTTTGGGTCATGGGTCAGAGATCAAAGGTCAAGTGAAAATGCTAAAATTCTGTTGTTTAATGCTAAAATTACACTAGTTTCTCCAAATCTTGAAATGACTCTGTGCATACACTGTACCTATACTCAAACTAGGTATATACAGTGCACATGCATTACTGCACAGTGATTCTGTAAGGCCCCCAACTCACTAAGAAGGCGACCATGGCGACAATTTAACAAATCGTGGCGCGATTGCCGTCCGTCTCCATTTTTGGCCTCCGAGGCGATTACACTACAGTTTCTCCCCGCTCAACCTGTGCTGTAGGCAATAGCGCCAAGATGATAACACGACTCTGCCACGTTGTTGCCACACTTCCAGGCCGATGAGACGCGCTGCTTCTGCGATCGAACCGACTGTGTTGCGATATATTCGTACGCTTATAAAGACCTCGCTACAACAGTGATACGATCGGAGCGACAGTGATACGTTTACGTCGGGCTTATGCTACGATCTCAAGCGATTGGAGTATAAATGGGTTTCATGGTTGAATTTCTTCAGGCAGATGTCAGTGTCAAACTAACATGGGTATGCAGAATTTAGTTTTACCCTACATCTTAGCATCCTAGAACACACCAGTTAGAACCTGATGTGAAATTGCACTATTAGTTAAAGTGAAAACAAAGTTTTGGTAAGGGTTTCAGAACCCGTCTGTCACCATTTCATATTTGCTTGCAACATATCGAAAGAGTCTACAAAGAAACTTACCTGGCTGACACGATTTGCAGGGATGATGAGTCATTTTGGAGTATTTTGAGAAAAATAATAAAAGTCGGAAAACCAACTTTTATTCCAGAAGGATCCAGACTAACTCGGTCTCAGGGAAAACTCGACCCTATTTCAGACAATTTACACGCAGTTTGTGATCGCCATATTCTACTGTAGGCCTATAATACCCAATACCAAATGAGGCCTAGCTGAACAGACAGGAAAGTGCGTGCTAATCCTGTACAAAACGAATGGACAGCGCGCGGTCCTCAAGCGTACACGCACATCACCTCAGTTGCTGAGACGCGCTGTCATTGAAGTTTTTGTTGTTGTTTATCAATCATCTTTGATTGTTTTTAGAGGTGCTTGATAGGCGCACACTAATTTTGCATGCGCGCCAAAGGGGTTTTTTGATGCGCACGTTGTAACAACTCTGACCATTACTGCGAGTATCCAGAACGCGAAGCGCTATACAGGCCACTCCCATGGTACAACACTGTACAATCCAGAGGGACAACCAAGACAACTCAGCCCGCCGTCAAAGCGAGGCCGAGTTATCTCCGAGTCCGAGTTTAGCCTGACCCTGTTCGGGTAAGTTCTGAGACTAAACGTTTTTGGTTAATATTTCGCGTTTTCGTCGTTACCCATCGAATATCTTGTTATTACAGCATTATTCCGCACTTTTCCTAGGCGTACATTCACATTTGGGAGCGAAATTTGACAACTTTTGCAGGCGTACCAGAACTTTGTTTGGCTTTAAGTCATCAATTCAATTGAAAGGGTAAAATGTGTATAATATTAAAGAACTTGCTTACGAGCAAACTACAAATCGTATCCTACAATGAGACAATTTTATGAAGATATATTTGAAAAGATTACAACTTCATTTACTTTCATTGACTTGGGATGGTATATGACAAACAAACAATTTGATAAACAGAGTAGATTCACACCGAGTATACGTGGAAAAATGAATTTTATACATTTTTCTCCATGTCCACCTTCCCGGTCTGTGCATCACTTTCTATCGTTTATGGTTGGTTCCTGTTACAAAATACACTAAAAGTGGTAATTTTCATGGGCGATGGGGGCCGCTTTTGATGAGCTTGAGTTACGCCGAACGCGTTGCTACCCCGTCAGAGTTACGAATGTGGCGCTTTTAATGCTCTTGTGAGGCAATTGTGATACGCTCTAAAACCACGGCGACCTCGCTATGGAAGTTTTGGACATGTTCAAGACTTCCGTAGCGAGGTCATCGACCAAGGCGATGGTGGCGATTCCACGCTTCTGAACCGCTCAAGATACGATAGAGAAGATTTAAAGCGATCAAGCCACAATCTACCGCGCTTTGTCGATTTTTGATGATCGTAGCGGAATTGCCGTCTAGTGAGATGGGGGTGTAAGAGAAGATTTGACCATGGGGCAAAGGTTAATCCATTGAGAATGGACTTGATTTTGCTACAGCCCGCATTTCCCATAGACACTTGCTAAGTATATTTGGGACTCGTCCTCAAAGGGTTAAGTGATGCTAAAATGTCAATATTTTCCCCTTATTTTGAAAATAGGAGCAAAGTATTGTGAAAATTGGATATCACCAGTTTGTGCTTATTTAAAGAAAGGTATGGGCCATGGGGTCGAAGGGCAAGGGTCAAAGCTTAAGTGATAAATGCTTAAATTCCGGAAGTATTGCTCTCTGAAACAATTTTGTTATCCAAATAAAATCTGGTTCAAGGAATGTACGAACACTCAACACATTTGAGATTGTGTCACAAGCTTTCAAACATGTCATATCAATTTTTTACCAGTCATGTGAAGATGTCGCCTCACACCATCAAGATGTAGAGTAAAATGATATGTGGCAGAGGCATACCAGACGCCATAGTGACGTTTGTAGTTTTTTGTCGAGCCCACCGGAGATGAGGGGAGACTAAGGGATCGCCTGTGGCGTCTGTCCGTCCGTCATCGGTCCGTCGTCCGTCCGTCCGTCGTCTGTCCGTAACTCTACAAAAACTTCAATAACTCTTCACTCTGGGCTTCAATTGCAATCAAACTTCGAGGGAAGAGGGGTCATACAAAGTTTCACATTTTACCATATACGAAGGTCACCTCAAGGTCAAAGCTCACAGGCAGGCGTCAATGAACTTTAGGGCCCAATGTTAAGTTTTTATGGCGCGTTTTCTATTATGGGTCATAACTTTTGATCCATAACTCCATTTGTGACCAAACTTGGATGGTAGATGTCCCTTGGGGAGTGGATGGTCACCACAAGGTCAATGGTCACAAGCATGAGTCATAACTTTTGATCCATAGGTCCGTTTGTGACTAAACTTGGATGGTAGATGACCCTTAGGGAGTGGATGATCACCACAAGGTCAAAGGTCACAAGCATGGGTCAACGAACTTTTAGAGCCCAATGTTAAAGGGATCGTATAGTTTTGGTTGAGACCTAATATCAGGTTTCTCGCATTTTTGGTAAGATAATGAGAAACCTCTTATGAAATATGAAAGGGCATGTAATTCCATGAGGAATTCACCATTTATTTGATGAAAATTGGTTTTGAAATGGCCGAGATATCCAAACACAGAGCGATTCTAATAAGTGTGGGACCCACACTTTATTACGATCGCTTTGTTTTACTTTGTTTTTGGATGTTTCCAGTCCTTCCAAAACCAGTTTTCATCAAATAAACTTTGAATTCCTGTTAAAATGGTTAGCTCTGTACTATTTCATAGGTGTTTTCTTGGTATCTTGCAAAAAGTTAAAAGCCCAATTCTCATCTCCACCAATACTATACCATCCCTTTAAGTTTTTATGGCGCGTTTCTATTATGGGTCATAACTTTTGATCCATAACTCCATTTGTGACTAAACTTGGATGGTAGATGTCCCTTGGGGAGTGGATGGTCACCACAAGGTCAATGGTCACAAGCACGGGTCAACGAACTTTTAGAGCCCAATGTTAAGTTTTTATGGCGCATTTCTATTATGGGTCATAACTTTTGATCCATAGGTCCGTTTGTGACCAAACTTGGATGGTAGATGTCCCTTGGGGAGTGGATGGTCACCACAAGGTCAAAGGTCACAAGCAGGGGTCAATGAACTTTAAGGGCCCAATGTTAAGTTTTTATGGCACGTTTCTTTTTTGCCATAAATTTTTACCCTTTTATATCTCTTTTTATCAGTTATATCTCTTTTTTTTTATCTGTTATATCCCATTCGCGTACAATTTCTTGTACGCAAATGGGCGAGACACATTATGGCACTTGCCTTGTGTTTGTTTGTTTCTAACTGCAGTTGATATGGAATACATGTCATTATGCTCTGGATAGGTTCAGTCATTTTAGTAGTCAATTATTCGTTCACACTTGATTGTATTTGGTATTTGAATTGGGGAAAATCCACATATTTAAATCCAGCTTTGGCTAATGCCAACATGGTACAGGAGAAACTTGATATAACAAGGAGGTCAGGACTAAGCAGTTTTCCTTGTTATAGGCAATTTCTCATATCAATAGGCATTAAAAAGGCACAGCATAAAGACACTTATTTGTACATTTGGGACTACAAATCATGTTTCAATTATTACTGAAAAACCTAACAATGTGTGTGAGAGAACTACTCACCTCTATGTGTAAAAATGCTGTTTTTCGCCATTGAAATACAATTTTTATACCCCCGCATACACAAAGTATATAAGGGGTTATATAGGAATCAGCGCGTAATTGGTCGAGCGGTCGGGCAGTCCATTGCAAATCATGCGTCATGAAATCCTTCTACAGTTTTGAAGCAATTTAGATGAAATTTAGGGTACATGATGACATCGAGGTGGTATAGATGTGCAAGACGAAAGCATTGCCATGGTAACCACAATTTTCCCAAAATTTTGTGGAGGGAACTACTTCCACAGTATTCAAGCAATTTATTTCAACTTTGGTATGTATAATGATATATACATGTACAGGCGCGGCGATACGGTGCAATTAACTTGCCAAAAGCATATGACCTCGAAGCCTCATTTGCATAAAGTAAACAGCTTGTGTACCCAAAACCGCTGGGGAAGTGTTGCAGGACAATCGCAGTATCTCACCTCACAAGCCATCAAATGATCAAATCTATACGACAAATTGAAAGAGAAACTATTCTCTAACTCGTGATGTTATTTTGGGTTTATTGAGGATAAACCTGTGAAAATAATGTCAAAACTTAGCTTAAAAAACAGAAAATTTGGTCTCTAAACAAGTGTTATTTTCTCACATTTTCCTTCATTGCCCAAATATGAAACTTCGGTATATGACTTATGGTAGTATATTTATACTGTGTTCCAAATATCTTTTCTGTATCACTTGGCGCACGGATATGTCGCGAAAAATTGAGATCACTGTCACTTATGACCCACGTAAAAGCCATAGCGTAAGCAGTACACAGTCCGATGCATCGGTTTTCGTGCTGCATGAAACAGTTGAAGCACATTGCAGGTTTCATCTCTCGACCACTCACCACCCTGTCGACCTGAAAACCCAAACATATCGCCTTGCGCTGAACCTGACACCACTGATTGGCCAAGCATGCACTGACCAGTAGAGAACACATGCACAGGAGGATGATCTAGTTGTGCATGTCCAGTATTTTCTCTTAAATTCGCTTGTCTTTTTCGCTCTTATTTTCACTTAACTACTAATTGCACAAACACAAAACTTCGCAGGTAGTTAGTCTGGTGTGTACAGACTAGCAATATGTTAATCAAATGCATATTCATGCAGGCACAGACTTGTGTCGGGAAAATTCGGAACCCTTTCCCACACTTGACTCAAACAGAAAAATACACGCATCTCGAAAGATACATCAGCATTTTTGCCCAAAAATCACATGAAGGATGATAAATCCATATTAAATATATGTGTGAAGTTTCAAGGGATTTGGTGGGAAAATAAAGGAGATATGAGGAGGTGAACTTTCAACAAAAATTTTCTTCCCTCTGCACAGTGCTTCGCTGACCGTTACGAATTCAAAAGCTTTGGCCTCTTATCAGTGAGTTAATTGCACAGTATCCCCAGGCCTGTATAGGTGTAGTTGTGGAAGACACTCTTTGTGTTTGTACCTGACAAGGCATTGCCATGGTAACTGCATATTTTCTTGAAAATCTTGTAGAGTGAACTACTTCCACAATTTTGGGCAGTTGAAATCAAATTTGTTGGACGTTGTTGTAATCATGTCTTTATTGATAAGCAAAGGACATGTTGACATAATATACCAGGTCCATGGTCCTATTCTGGACACATGGCAGGTAATGACACACTTACAAATACTTACACAGTGAATAAATAACAATATAGCTGTATTCGCAACAGATTTGTGAGGTTGAAAACAATTACACAACATTAATTACACAAAATTAAATACATTTCCCCACGCAGTACACATACACTGTAATACCAATGACCAATGTGATAATTCAACATAATTACTACATTATTACTAAGTGTCTTTCATTCTTACATGTTACTTTTTTAAGTGATTAACATCCCCCCAGTTTTGTTCTTTTCTTGCATAGAATATGGTAAATGATGAAACTATTGCATATCTGCCAATGTCTTGATAGAATGCAGTAGGACTTTGTTTGAATTTATATGTTTTGAGTAGGCCTTTCAGTCGTTTGTTTTCTAGTGTTATCTGCCCCCTTGCTCCGATCTCGATGGCAAGAAAGGAAGGCTTATAGCCCTTGCATTTTAGTTCACTCAGCAATACTTTGTATTTCTCTACTTTTCTTTCATGAGCGGCCTCAGTGTTAGGTTCGAAAGGTACAGTCAATTCAACAATTAGGATTCGTTTTACTCTTTCTGGCAAGACTACTATGTCTGGTCGTTGATTAGTTGTAAGTGCGTGGGGTGGAATCGTTCCGTCTGCCACTTTGCACCCATCTAGATCAGCGTATATGACATGGCCAGGGGGAAGAGACTCTTTTATTGTACAGTAAATATATTGCAATATGTTGTTGTGTCTCCATTCGTACCTTTCCAAAAATGCCTGGCAATTTGACAAAATATGGTGGAGAGTGCCAGTTGTATTAGGACAAAATATGCATTTGTTTGTTAACCCTTTCCCCCACCTAAAAAGATTTGCATATGATGGTAAGGAGTCAATACATGCATTTGTTACAAAACTTAGTACCCTTTTCGGCAAGTTGTACATAATTGATTTCCAGGTGAGATTTTCATCAGAAAGGGCCAGGAGCTTTACGAATTGACCTTGCACCAACAGCGGCTCGATACGTTTTTTCCAGTACTCGGTTATATTGTCTTCAAGTGTCCCCTTAATTGTTTTCTATACAGAATTCCAATTACTGTTATCGACATTAATGGTGTCCTTGGCCTTTAGCAGCCTGTCATGACAGTGGGCATTGAGGTATAGATATGGAAGACCTGATTTTTATGTTTATCAGACAAAATGTTGCCATGGTAACCATGTTTGCCAGACAAAGCATTGACATGGTAACCACAATTTCCCCAAAACCTTGTGAAGCGAACTACTTCCACAGTATTTAGACAATTTATTTCGAATTTGGTATAGTGATCTAAGGTGTTGTTATGCAAGACATTTTTTGTGTTTGTACCCGACAAGGCATTGCCGTGGTCACTGTATATGTGATGCGCTCCATCAAAATGAGTCAAAAGTTGCAGAAAATGAAATTTTAGTTATGCCTATATGTGAATTCTACAGACTCTAAGCTTTACAATGATATGAAATACAACCCATTTCTACGTCCCTATAAATCTTAAAAACAAATATAAACTACACATATTTATGTCAGTCTATTTTCTAAAAAATGGAGAAAATCGCTCTCATAGTTCGCAAGCACTTTTGTGGTCATGAATAAATAATAATAAACCACAGACTTGTGATGAATATCTGTATTGTATTTCTTGATGGTATAATTTGTCATATAAGAAAGACATGATGTGCCAAGGTGAATAAAAGTCTGGGAGCATTATGCAAATTAACAAAAAACATTCCTTGTACATTTTTCTTTGTAAAGATTAAACTTGAAAATTAAAAAATTTAAAGAATTTAATTGCAAACTGTCAAACTCACTTGTAAAAGAAACAAAAGATGAATGCTAAGCAGAAAATAGTAAATCAAATAGAAGGAAAGTAGAAACCATTAAAAACATTCTTTGATTACTCCAGGGTTACCCACTTGACTGCTGCAGGCAATTATGTGCAGTGAACCCCTTGATACAGAGGCATTTTTCTCACACACACATTTACAGTCTAAACCACATGATTTCATTTACGAATGAAAAGTAAACATTGCATATGAACTGAAAACTGCACACACATATTTTTATGTATGTACACATAGTATATTATGTATGTACAAATATGCATATTCATATAATGTGCATGTATAATATATATATGGGCCGTGACGCGAGAAAAGGGCCCTTATCGCCGCTGCGCGCAAACACAAGAAAACGGCGCGAAAGTTAAACAAAGCAATACGCGCAAAAAGATCAACTAGCTAACTACGCAGAAATGCATAGAGGCATCAAAAAGTGACAGGATTTGGACAAAACATGCTATTTTGAATGTCGTTATTGGAGCATTTAGGAGTGGAATTTCAGACAAAGGTTTGGATATCCAAATATGTCAGAGTTTCTTCTACAATATGGAGGTGAAACTCATTTTTGGTATGTATTGCCCTAAGGGCCATTTTCTCGCGTCACGGCTCATATATATATATATATATATATATATATATATATATATCATGTACATTTTTCAAATAGTAAGCATTTTTCCTAGATATTTGCTAAAATTATTAAATAGGTATGTATGAAGACACAAGAAGTTTTTTTTCTTTCTTTTCTTTGAAAGCAAAATAAAATTGTCCACTTACCATTTGAAATTAACATCACTTTTCCTCAACTCTTTCAAGTCCATGGTCAATCTCATATGACAGTTCATATCCCATCTAGTTGGCACAGCCTAGCACTTTTGCCCATGACATGTCCACAGCCCTGAGCATGACTACGATGTCCTCTGGCTTGTTGATGTCCTCGTTTAGCTGGCCGACCACATCTAGGAGCATCCTCTATATCAGTGGAGTCCTCATCAGAATCAGAAACATATTGGTATTGTCATGGTGATAGTTAACTATACACAGCCCAGTCGCTGTATAAATAGCGACAGGGCTGTACCGTCACGACCCACAACACAAAGAGAGCTCAGCGATCGCATTGCAGTCGCTTTGAGTTTTGATACTTTAGATAATTTTTTGTCACCTCAAACTCATCTAATGTAAATCTTTATTAATGAGACTTCATATCTATGCTATCAATATTGACATACACATTTTGCAACTTACCGAAAATGACGATTATATGCAGCATGTGCGAACGGTACAGCGTCTTTCACGCCAGGCCATTTTGAATATCGGGAGTTCACGCGATCTGAATGCACTTTTAAAAGGTCACGCTGTCGACCGTGCTGCTACACTCATGCAGCGCACGCACGCAAAATATCTCTCTGCAGCGCATGCGCATTGGCAGAAGTCAAAGTACCATTTTGAATTCTGCAACGATGAACCCCGACGGTCAGGGATTGCGCCAGAAAGTGTCATTTTTTTGTTCCATGGACTTATCGCAAGGGCTCTCTATGGACTTATGAACCTTCAGTAATATAAGCATGCACTTAACGTTAGTAACGTATACATTTTTTATAAGAAACATATAAATTTTCATAAGTTTTGTAGTTGTGTTGTGATTCCCCACTTTGAAGGTGAGGCCTCGCCTGTCTGATGCTGTGCTTTGCACAGCGTCTGGTCGGGCTAGGTGATAGTGATCTGTGATCATTAGTCCATGGTGAATCGCTAGCACTGGGCGAAGGTTGTGGTGATACAGCAATACTTGTTGAAGGAACGTCAATTCTACAAAGTCTTTAGACCCACAAATACAGGCATTGTTTATAATTATTAACATCTTCATGATATGAATCATCTCCATCATCATGATCTGGTTGTGGTTGTGTAGCAGTAGCAATATGCTGAATATCGACACGCAGTTTCTTTAGAATAGGATTACTAGCAATCGCAATTAGGACTTAAACCAATACGTATTTGATAAAAGTTGCTACTGTCTACATTTTTTTACATCAGGGTCACTATTTCCTATGTTCATAAAATAGTTATCTTGTGTACGTTGTGATACCTCCACAGATCCTTCACTGAAGTCAGCTTGGCTTCTATCATTAAAAAAAATATATATATAAATAAAACATATAAGAATATAAATATATTTTAAAAAAAGCTTCTTCAAAACTATTCTCCATGTAAGTCGCCATTTTGAATTGAGATGCTGTACACTTTCTCTTTGAAGATGTGGATCAAAAGCCTCATAACTCACAATGAAAGCATTGTTTTCATGGAATATTCTCAACTGTTGTCCATAATTTCAATTTTGTTATTTAGGTGCTGTTTGCACAGTAGGGGTTATGTATGAGTAGTGTGATGCTGAGGCTTAAAATCAGACAGCAGGATGAGCACCTAATGATATGTGGTCCACACACAATGTCAAGTTACGTGGTCCACAGCCAAGTGGTGAAAATCCGTTACAAAATATCTTTGCTCCTTACTTTACTTTTATTTTTCATGATATTCTATTTCCTATTCAGTTTTATATTTTCAGTGTACATGTACTTATTTCTCTCAGTTTTAATATAATCACTGTATTTGATAAATAATGACACTACATGTTAAAAGTCAATCTAAACTTTTGCTTTAATTCTCATCTGCTCTGATGTGGCTGTCCATGTCTTCCCGGTCCCCCATGTCACTAGCCGAGTCCTCTTTTACGTGGGCTACCTAGGCTGCAGCTGCCTGTTTCTTCTTTCCGAGGGTGGGGGACCCTGATTGGGGTTTCCTTGCCTCTGTACCTCCTCCAGCCTCTTCCAGACAGCCCTTGCTCCTCTTTCCCTCTGGTCCCTTGGTTTTTTCTAGTGCTTTTTTTTTTCTTGTTTATTCAATGGAAACAAGGGAAAATACAGGACCTACTCAAGAGCTTCATTCAGAAATCTGGTTTTCTCTCCTAGGGCATGCCCGCCAGAACACCTGCCTGTTTTGAACTCAACAATTGGTGACCAGGTGGCAACCACTCAGCAGGCTGATTTTGAGGGTTGTGACCATAGTCTTAACCACTTTTCCCTCTAAAGCATTTCCCAACTAATCACATTAATCACACGCATACACCTGGCATTCTAAATCTTGTTATTGGTTAGTAGATTTTACTTGTTGCCTGTTAAGCAGCAAAACATGACTCTCTTTCAGAATAAAATATTGTGACAATAAAAGGGCATGAGTGCAATATGTTATCTTGAATAAGCAATTTTATAAAAACTAACAGCAGAAACTAAGGAAGGGTTGATCATGAATCTGCCTCATTTCCCCTTATCTGTTGGTTTACAAGTTCTTTATAGCTACACTTCGTTTGTTTTTTCTTATTAGCACTGGAGTTTTGTCTTTAATATCCATTAATTTGTTATAACAATCATTGTTTCCAGATCTCCATATTTTGTACCTGTTGTCATTAGTTTTCAGCATTGCTGGCAAGTAGAGTAACAATTTCATTTATTTTCCTTGAAGAAAGTGTGTAATCTAGGGTAATGAGTCGAAAAATTACATTTCTGTGTGTGTACTCACTTGCAGAAAATGAAAAAATGTTATTTTACCCCTGTCATTTGTATTATACATGTTTTTTCATTTTCATTAAATTATGACATTCTTTGTTGCAGAAGTTAGAACTATGGGATAGGAAATGGATTTTTCATTAATTACTTTACTCAGTATAGGTTCATTAGTATCAATTTCACTTAATGAGCAGTAAAACAACTATAATGTAACTCAGTAGTTGGTTGGGGAGGGTTATGAGCACAAAATCAGTGCCATTTCTGTAGTCACGCATGTAAATAACACCAGTTATTCAGAGTGTTTTAGTAGTAGCCATGATTATTTATCATTGCTACTCTGAAAGCACTGAATAATCAATCTGGTTATTCATGTCAATGTTGGGCAATTTTTTTCAGTGTGTTGCAATAAAAACAACTTGATGAATCAATTTTTTGAAAATTGTGTGATGAGAACAGCCAAGGTTGAAGAGCTTACAAACATTTTTTGGAGAAAAGATCATGTGTGTTCACAGAAACAATGTTCATTGTCAGGTGATTATGTTTAGTTGCCTACTCTCATAGTACGTAGTATGTTGAATGATCTATTTTGTCTTTAGACCCTCTACTTCATTAAAACATTCTTGTACATTCATGATATTTTGTGCCTGGAACAAAATCAATTTATTTATTCCATGTATAAATATATATGTGGTATTCAGATTGGCTGTGATGCAATACAGTTTTAATGTGTGGTAGATTGAAATAAAGGGATGATTTACCACAATGATTATGCTCTCCAAGAGGTTGAAAATGTAACTCCTATTTATCTACATTCCCTGGTCAACCATGATCACCAGAGCCACATTTATGCAGGGTCCAATTGCTGTACATGCCAATATTTTTGCAAATGGCACACTGCAAAAAGTCTGGTGTTAAATATGAAACACCGAGCTGGTGTTAGATTTCCGGTGCTCATTCATGGTGTTAGATTAACACCTCCGGGTGTCACTTCAAAATATGAAATTGTTTTTTTGATAGTTTCTTAGTTACTGAATTTCTTGTTAATTCTGAACTTCAACAAGACGGCGAAGAATTTTCCGATAAAGTACTTGATTTTTGAAAAAATTTGAAAACACATTTACACCACAGTAACACCAGTTGGTGTGGTCTCCTATTGAAGCTGGACAGGTGTTATACCATTGAAATTAACACCACAAATATCAAATCAACACCATGCGGTGTCATTAATGAATTAACTCTAGCGCAGTGTCAAAAATATCACCAGCCACAGTGTCAAATTAACACCACGAAGTGCCAGGTGAACACTTTTTAACACCGTCACAATACATTTTCTACACCTGTGGGTGTGGTCCTCTATTGAAGCTTGATCGGTGTTAGATTTAACACCCATGGTGTTAAATCTAACACTGATGTTTTTACAGTGCAGTAAACCTGACATTTTCATGTTTTCTTAATTTTGCACTTTGTGGTCTTTTGATAATCGATCAAAAATTGCAAATGTACAGATAAAAAAAGTGACTTCTCAAAGAAACCGTTTTTGTTTAAAACTAAGAATATGTAAAATGAGATCAAATCTTTAAACAAAAATGCAGTAGTATTAGGATTTGACCAGGCGCCAAAGAACATGGCATTTGGGCTCTACTAATAGTGATCACTTAATATTGCAAATGGTGTGCTGGCCTAGGGCAGAAATGTGGGACAAAATTTTATTTTTCTCTTTGTCATTTTTTTTTTTCCATGGAGAATTTATTCACAAAATTTGTGAAAATAAAGCCACTGCAACAATTTCAGTATACATGTATATTTATTGCATTGATTCTCTGTTGCAACATACAACCCAACTTTTAGAAACCAGAGTAAAATGATTCCATAACATTTGAAATAGAAATAAATGAAGATAGAATATCACAACAATCAAACATAAAAACTTGAAGTTTCCTTTTTAAATGTCTGAAATGACTGTGTCTGTCTGTCTGTGTGTTGTGTGCACACATTTTCACTACCAAATGAAGACTTGCACAAGTCCATCACTATCCGTATGGAGACACACAAAATTTGCACTCTCAGAAAAAAAGTGATTAAAAGTAGTTTTTAGATTTTATTTACCCAGTAAAATAGTCTTTTTTTAGTATTTGCGAAATGTCTCCAGAGTTCTGCCTTATGAAGTCATATTGCAACACAAAAGATAATGAGTTAGAAACCTGGGATTTACATACGGCACACAAAAGCACGTAAGACTTCTCTGTGCCCTTAGCATACATTTTGATAGATTGATAGATACTTTATTTTCTGCAAATCAATATACATAAGTTACATAATCATGAAGATGCAGGAAATATACAAAGTAAATTCAACGCAGAGTCGTTTGACTTGCATAAACCACGATACATATAAGTACATAATCATGAACATGTAGGAAATATATAAAATAAATTTAACACAGTCTTTTGACTTGCATAAACAATGATATGAAAGAAATATAATATACAATATGCATGTCTATGCAGTAGTGATAAGAATAACATTTATAGTTAAACGATTATGCAGAGGGCCGCCATTATAAGCATTGCTTGAAAAGATGGCCGGCCCGAGGAAAAGATAAGGATGTACTAGATTCGTAACAATATAAATTCTGCTGCGAAGGTAGCAGGGGAAAATAAACTCTAGTGTGTGATGGTGGTGGTGGTGAATGTGTGTGCTGGTGCTTGAAGGTGCACAATGGCAGATAGGCTGGATAAGATACTGCTGATATTTGATAAGACACTGCATTAAAATTGCAACGATTTATGATCTCAGTGGTATTTGTTGAAGATACGAGTTTGACAGCTGATAGGAGACACTTCAAGCTACACAACTCTAAATGATTCTATTAATTTGACCTCTTAGTAAATTATAAAACATACAGTTGAAAAGATTGGTAATGTTTGTTATTCCAAAGGTTTGCTAATCCAATAATGAAATGAGGTTAATTTTCCAGAAGTTAGTTCTGAAACAAACAAATTCTCTGTGTGCACAGTTTCTTAATCCAAAATGAGAAAGTATTTCTTGATCAAAATGTTTGTGTTATTCTGAGTGTAAGGAGTTGATTTAAATCTAATTCAAATACCCTCCAGTCTGGGAGGAAGTGAATTTGCATATGAATTTAGTCGGGTTGGAGGCATCCCACATGCAGGTGTTTGACAGCTATTGTTTCTGGGCATAGTCAAGTTCGCAGCAGCCAGCATATGTATAGGCAGGCTCACAAGATGTGAAGCTGCCACACCCTGTCTTGCCACCAGACAGACCAGACGCTGCAGAGCCTTGTCTAGCAGTGATGCCACAACTGGGGTGTCCAAGGCCCAACTGTAAGTTTCAGTTTGTCTTATTTATAATTTGGATAATGGTTTGAGTTTGCTCAGATAGTAATTGTTATTGTACTGTTATATTTCTGGCGGTAAGCCGTATTCTATAATTATTGATACCAGGACAGTTTAGAAGCCCCTCCTTATTGTCTGCAGTGGTGATATGAATACAGTTTAAGTTAACTCAAGAAAGTTGATATAGGGTTTTTTGTTTGTATTCGAGTTTGATATGAGGAGGACTGAAGATAATTGTAAAGTAAAAGAGTAATTTTGATAGCTGAAGTCTGAAGTACAGTGTAATATGTGGGATTATGTCCCCGCGTAGTGAATTGTAATGATGATGCTGTAGATTTAATTGTCTGCTGTATATTTTGAGATTAGGATACATTTGAGAGGCCCTTGTGATATTTCTGTATTTCTTATATAAATGGCTAAAATAGGCTGTTTGAATGTATATATAATGCCCTCATTATGTTTGTGAGTTGATGACGGCAACAAGGTAAAGGTATTATAGAAGTGGATAATTATTGTAAGACAGTTGTCCCGTAAGATGTTGTTTGTAATATTTTTCCAGACGGCTGTGAAGGGTATAGTGGAGCTTCGTCCAGATAAGCTCACACAATCACCAGGTCGAGACTCCACAGGTGTCTCCTGTTCAGCCGCTGCCTGATCCGTTTGCCTGGATTTCCCTCGCAGAGTTCGAGACACACCCCCTCCACAATAACGCCAGTTACACGAGGCTGGATCCGTCACCTTCGCTGAACCGCGGTCGACCGGTCGAAGGACGACGTTGTCGCCCCGACACATTCTCCTAGCGCTCCGCGTTCGCCGTCTCCAAGGACACAAGGCTGTCGTCATACAATATGGAGAACGCCGATTCGCAAAGCAAAGTCAGTATAATAACATCCCCCATTAACTTATAAACCGGAACCACAAGTTTACACTGAACTGAACTCTGAACGCTGACCGACATTATGGTCAGGGATATGATTTGTTGTGGCAAGCCACATGCCCACGCCGTCTCATAATTATGTCAATCTTGTGAAAAGTGTTATGGCACTTGGTTATTCAGATAGTTTATAAGTCGAAAGATGAATATTGAGAGTTGTTAGTATTTGATGTATGGGATAACAGTCATTCAATCCGCGTGATATGTCTAGCCCTGAGCTCAGAAGATTATTATATATTGTACGACCGGATGTATATGATTTGAAGACTTGATTACACTTTAATAAATGCACACATGATTTTAACGGTACTTTATCTCTTCTTATATTTCATTTCGGGTGATCAAACTGCCTCATCTAGATCAATAAGCTAGTTCACGTGTAACACACTGTGACACTGAGTGAGGTTTATTCATCAGGTTTGTTAATCCCAAAATGAAGTATGGTTTGTTTTTCCAGTTTCTTTTAGCCCAAAGTGAAAAAAAAAAAACATTCATCACTCCAAAGGCTCATTCATCCCAAAGTGAAATAAGGTTTGTTGGTTAAAAAAGAAAAAGAAAAAGAGGAGTTGCATACTAATGGACTTTTGAAAGTACGAACCTTATTTTGTTTTGAGGGATTTACAAACTTTTGGAATAACAAACTTTTATTTTTCATTTTCCACAAACCTTATTTCATTCCAGATTATCAAACCTCTGGAATAATGAGCCTTCCTTTATTTTTGGATTTACAAACCTTCAGAATAATGAACTAACTGAAAAGATGATTAAAGAATGGTATGTGTTTTTCAGTTCATCAAGCTCAAATGTTAACTCTAGCATCGGTCATGTGTTGTGCATAAACCTTTTACATTTTCATCTTCTTATTGAAAAGTCCATGATAGATATCCACTAAACATGGGACGGGCATCCCCAGGAGGATTTGTTCAAATGCCCCCCCCCCCCCCCCCCCCATTCAAGGAATCTGTACAAAATCTTCTACTCTACAACCAGGGTCCTGTTTTATGAAGAGTTAAAATTGATTATATACTGTAGTTGATTTCACAAGTCTATGGCAGCCTGTGTGGTAAGGAAATTTAAAATAGAGTTTATCTTCTGATAAAACGGGGCCCTGAAGTGATAAAGTTATTACATTTAAAACCATGAGTTTGTACATTGATGACTGAAGTTTCAAGTCTGTTCATGGTGCATCCAGGGGTGCCTGCCATGGAGCCCAGAAGGGGTGGGGGAAGGCTCCGCCCCCCCCCCCCAAAAAAAAAAAAAAAAATTGAGGAATCATTAAAACTCTTCATTTCTATTCATGAACTAAGTTATGCTAAGGGCAAATTTGGAGGTTTACATTAGGTAACATACTTCACATGTTCTCTCCAAATTCGTTTTGTTTTGATATTATTATACTTGGTGTTATGGACCATTTTCATTTTGTTTGGATCTAAGAAATTGCATTTTTTGTATTAACTGTTCTTCATGCACCAGTTAGGAATGACACAATCACACAATTTACTGCAGCTCTGCAGTAATTTTATTAGGTGAACTAACTCTCAGGTTGAATGGAAATAGCACCTCTTATTATTCATTATTATTACTTTTTAGCAGAAGACCAGAGCTACCAAGTCTCACGCATGAGACCCATTTTTCTCACGCATTGGGAGCATAGCTTAAATAACCGGAGGGCCAAACCCCAAAAAGTCGCTTACTTAACGAGTGAGTTGCACTCTCTCTACAAACTAAGTAGACCATGCTTATTTTCAAGTTTTTATTGTAACAAACAACATTCCACTGGTCTACCTCAAAAAATCTGTTGCGAAAGCCTCCAAATCCAAGATGGCGTCCAAGATGGCCGCCATATTTACTGAATTTGTTATTTGAAAGATAGAATTTGATTGAAACATCAGATTTCAACAAATTTGATGTCATGTGAAAGAGAATAAAATTTTCTACAAGTTGATACCTTTTTTGTGGGTTATTGTGATAACTGGATTGAGATTTTAAGGAAAAAACACTCATTTTTTAATATTTTTCTGAAAAAAGGAAAATCATGAAAATGCTTGATTAAGCATAAATCAAAGAAAGACTGAAGGATTATCTTGAAACTTTTCAAGAATTTTGTTTGACATATGTTAGTATTTGAAGAAAATTAGGGGTCAGTACCGTTTTCGGTTCCGGAGTTATAATGTCTCAAACTTCGAAACTCACTATGTAAAAATGGCCACTTTAGTTGTGACAAGACCTTGTTGGTCGCAAAAAAAGCCTGCGCGCGCCAGGACTACTACACGCACCACTGCCACTGGCGCTTTTAGCAGTGCCCGTGGTGCGTGTAGTAGTCTTGGCAAATGCAGACTTTTTCTTTGACAAACAAGGGTTTGTGCCTGCAAACTAACTTTTCATACCAAGTGGTAGCTCAGGTGACGCTGATTGCTATTATTTCAAAGTAGATTGTTCTGAAGCAGATGAGATGAAGCAAAAAATATCTTTCAAATAGAGGTAGAAGCTTGAAACAACCTTGCTATAGAAAGTTTAAAACAAAATTTGGATCAATCACTCAAAAAATTCAAGATTGCAGGCAATCAAAGCTGACATAGTGTATTGCGCCAAAGTAAATGTATCATTTCGATTTTGATACAATTTTGTCTGTTTTGCTGTCTATTTATATGGTTTTTATATATTCTGAACATTTTAATGCCATTTCAAACCATCTTAGGTTTTTATGGAGACATTTTTCAGAATGCACCATGAATATTTCTCTAAAAAGTTTTAAAAAATAAAATTAGAAATGTTTACGAAAACCATGCAGAAATTAACATCTTTCCCATATAATCAATATTTGGAGAAAATTAGAGGTCATTATTGTATTTGGTTCAGGAGTTATAATGTCTCAAACTTGAAATCCCATTTTACATAATATGTTATTTACACGCATCTGTTCCCAAAGACGTCACAGAGGGTCAAATCCAAGATCGTGCTTACTTTTCGAGTTCCACTCTCTCTATAAACAAGACCATACATAATATTAAGCATACTAAGCAATGTTCCGTAAGTACACCTCAGTAGATTTGTTGCAAAGTACAGATGCGGTCCAACAGGGCCGCCATTTTATTGAAAATAACATTTCAAACATAAAATTCGATAGAGACATTGGATTGCAACAAATTTGATGTCATATAATATGAAGGAGAGTAAAACTTTCTAAAAGTAAGATACCACTTTAGCTGTGTATTGTGATAAATTGGGGGGAGGGTTGTTTGCTTCTCTTTTTTTTGGGGGGGATCCATATTTTTATATTGTTTTGAAAAAAGGAAGAAATGTGAAAATGCATGATTTAGTATTTATCAAAGAAGAACTGAAGAATTATTTTGAAACCTGCGATTGAGATTGAGATTTACTGAGATTGAGACATAATTCATATTTCTGGAATTACAGGCAATATCATACACTGTTGACAAGTTAACATCTAAAACTTGAAAAATTATATTTATGCATTATAAATTTTGCTTGCGATGTGTTTACATGGTCACATGTAATACTGTAATGGTCTAGTGACTTGCAAGTACCTGCAAACTAACTTTTCATGCCAAGTGGTAGGTGACGCTGGTCGCTATACAGTAGCATTTCATCATAATAGATTGTTCTGAGGCAGATAAGATTGAACAGAAAGTATTTTCCAAAAAGAGATAGGAGCTTAAAATTTGGCACAAATTTTGCCAATGTGTAATATTTAGCGATAAAAATAGTATCCACACAAAATTCAAGATGGCGGTAAGGTTGTCGTTCAAGGCATTATTTACCATTGTGCACGTAAAACAAAAACCCAGCTTTACTTAATTCCTCAAACTAGTTCTAAACTGTGAGTTAGGGATTAATGTACAAACTTAAAGCAGTATAATTAATGCTAAATATTGTTAGATATACTAAATAGATCTGATAAGAATGTTTTTTTTTATGTCAACAGTTATCATGGTTATGGTTTCTTGAAAAGAAATGGTGATATCTCCATATGTTTTAGGCTTTATCATAATTTTTTTTACATGGTAGAATGTTTTGTAATACAACTAACCTGCACATATAAATCGAATGTGATATCTCTCCCAATGGTAAACAATACCTTTAGTGTGTTGCGTCAAAGTTAAATCTCAACTTATAACTTATAATTTGATATGTTTTTTTTAATCTTCTTATATTGCTGTCTATTACATGTTTCTATACATCCGAACGATATTGTACTAGTGTAAACCATATTGAGGGTCTTTTTTTTGGGGGGGGGGGTGGAGCTCATTCCAGTGTTTGGGTAAGGCCCAATCTTTGATAAAAAAGAAATGCTTTTGTATCAAAGATATGCTTTTTTACTTGTATGTTACTCTGCTGTTGTAGAAACGTGAATGATGATGGTTTATGTGTAATAATGTCTGATCCATAGATGTCCTTGAAAGCCCTTCTGATCCGAACCCCCCCAAAAAAAAATCCAACATGGCGGCAATTTCTCAACTTTGCTCTTAAATGTGTTGTGCGAAATTACTTTTCAGTATATTGTTCGAATAAAATTGTCCAAATTGATTATTCGTGCTGTATATTCACATTTACAAATAAGCATGCTAAAACTGTATTTTCCGTTATCAGATTTTTCTTACATTGTTTTTAGGCTGATTTCATGTGGGTTATAGTGTCACAATTGATCTGAACTTATGCCATTGGTAGATGCTTTCCTATATTAGATATCAGGATCACTTGAGAGTGAAAATGTTCATTTTCATTCATTTTAGAGTGACCTCGGGGATCACTCGAAGAGTGACGAGTGATCCCTAAGGCAGGGCTCGACACTAACGGTGGTCCAGTTGCCCGTGGTCACAAAAAACACATGTCGGGCCACCAAAATGTCAGAAATGAAGAGTTTGGTGGCCTGATCGGGCCACCAAAAAAGGTCGGATATTTGCCTTTGGGCCACCAAATATAAAAGTTAGTGTGGAGCTCTGCCAAAGGTCACTCTAAAATGAGTGAAAATGAACATTTTCACTCAAAAGTCACTCCAATTTCACTCTAAATTCACCGTTTTCTGTTATTCACTCCTCACATCAAAAGTAAAAACTTCCACTCGATTTGTTTTTTTTTTCTTTTTCGGAGAGTAGAATATCACTGGTTTAAAAAATGTGTCCATAAAAACTTAAGACGGTTTAAGATAGCACAACAGACAAATTTGTATCAAAAACGAAATAATACATTTAATTTGGCGCAATACACTTTGTCAACTACATAAAATCTGTTACTTATTGAAATTTAGATAATTCAAATTCCCTTTGCATTTTCTTTTGATTTGGATTTTCATTTTACTTTTTTTTTTTCCCTTCCTGTCTGCCAAATTCTAAACGGTGTATGGTGGTGGCTGGCAGGAAGATGTGCACCGATGCTTTCTGTTATAGCGTATAATTATGTACTTTCTGAGGCGGATTTTTTGTATTATTGCAGCGGTAGGGCAATGCTCTCTGCTGATAAGATCATGTGCATTCCTTCTTCTTTTGTCTATACTCTCCGCCGATCATATTGTGTATGCATGTTTTTTTATTTTATTTTGGAAGCCCACCGAGACACTCATTGTATCTTCGTTCACCTGTTGTGTGTGTTCCTTGTTCTTCTCTCTCATTGTTATTGACCCTTCTAGCCCAATTCATTCTGCATTCTTTTACTCCCAGTTCCCTTCCTTCGCAACGATCCTCTATCTACTCAAGTCTTTACGCAACCCATGCACACTGTTATGTGCATCGATTATTTCCCGCGCCTTGTCACATTCCTTCTGCCGTGTCTGCTGGCTATTCTCCCATTGCATAATAACCTGGCATTCCTTCGTTACAGCGCTACTGTTTATGCAGGTTCATATCTTAGACAATTTCATCTTTCGTTATGGTTGATCTCTCGAATGCACCCTTTCATTCCGTGCCAAGTGACGATTTTTTTGAACTGTATAGGCTCACAACATCCGAATCTGACTCAGTTGATGAGGCACCAGTAACACAAGCAACTCCTTATGACAACTTCGTTGCCGATAATCTTAATTCAGCAGTAAATGAACTGCCTTATGATCTTAGTAATGATTTAAATCTGAACACGTCATGTAATTACATAGCAGTTAATCAATTCAAAGATATGTATTTTAATTTCTCTAAAGACACGTTTTCTCTGTTGCATTTTAACATAAGAAGTCTGAATAAACATTTTGATGAGTTAAAATTTTTATTAGAATCCGATGCGAGCCAATCACTCTCTATCATTGGACTTAGCGAAACCTGGTTGACTTCCACTACGGAAGATTCCTTTGCAATCGACGGATACAATATGTATGTCAGTAATAGATCGGACAGAAGTGGAGGCGGTGTTGCATTTTATGTATCAAGTATTTACAAATGTATTGTTCACAACGACATTTATCCTTTTTGCCACTCATTACTAAACCGACTCGCGTCACGGATCACTCTGCTACTTTAATTGACAATCTGTTTTGCAATATCTTACCTCTTCCCGATTCTTTTATAATTCTCTCAGATGTGACCGACCATTTCCCAATCATGACTCATTTTACTTTGAAAACTTTGGCTAATGATGCTAAACCTTCGGCTCCTTTATGCAAACGTAGAGTCTCATGTGAAAAGTTAGCCAGTTTTGATGCCGCTCTTGATAATGCTGACTGGTCACGAGTTTATGAAAATGATGAAGTTAATCTGTCTTTTGATAATTTTATGGAAACATTTAATTCTCTTTTGGATGATATTATTCCAAAGCAAAAAAGTAAAAAGGATTATAAAAAGACGCCTAGGTTACCGTGGATTTCAAAATCAATTCTTCGTTCAATTAATAGAAAAAATCGATTGTATTATAAATATAAAATGGAAAAAACTGAACGATCAAAGAACAAATATACATTATATAAAAACACATTAACTAGGATTTTACGTTTGGAAAAGAAAATGTATTATTCTCAGCAGTTGTTCAAATTTAAGTTTGATATTAAAAATACCTGGAAAGTTTTAAAGCAGGCAATGAATATTCCGAACAAAAAAGAAGAAATAGATGAAATAAAGTGGGATGATGAAATAATTGATGACCCTGTTGATATTGCAAATGTTTTTAATTCTTATTTTTCAAAAATAGGTGAAACGCTTGCTCATGGTATTCCGGCTACAGAACAGAATTTTACTGAATTCTTAGGCCAGTGTAACCCCAACTCTATTTTTTTAACTCCAACAAACAGATATGAGATTATCGATATTGTATCCTCTTTAAAAAACAAACGTAGCTCCGGTTATGATGATATAGATAATTGTATCCTTAAGGGTGTTATATCATCAGTCGCAGATCCCTTGGCTCACATTTTTAATCTGTCAATTTCTAATGGTATGTTTCCTGATAAACTGAAATTGGCTAAAGTAATTCCAATATTTAAAAAAGGTAATAATCTGGATGTCAGTAATTATAATAATAATAATAATAGTGGCTACTTGTATAGCGCACAGGTCCACTTTTCAGTGCTCATGGCGCTTCAAAAATGAAAAGGTATCATATATTTACATGCATATACATATTCAAACACTTCAACAAATAAGAAAATGATAAACAAAAACAAATATATACCAAATAAAGAATACAACATATACCAATTAAAAATACAATATTGATTCAATATTAATGACATACAGCAATTACAGTCCTCAGTATGAAAGGAACAGATAAGTTTTAAGTTTGGATTTGAATGACTCTGTCGATGACAGTTCTCTTAACTGAAGAGGCAACTGATTCCACAATTTTGGTCCCATAACGGAAAAAGCACGATCACCATACCCATGTTTTACTCTGGGTGTTTGGAGTAAGAATGCATCTGATGATGAACGTAGCCTTCGTGTCGGATTGTATTTTTGAACAGAATTACTTATGTATATTGGGGAAAAAGAATGAACTGAATGATGTACTAATAACAGAATCTTGAAAATAATCCTTTTTTCTACAGGTAACCAATGTAAGGAACGGAGAACTGGTGACATGGAATCAAACTTATTAGTAAAAGTTAACAAACGGGCAGCAGAATTTTGCAACCGTTGAAGTTTTGTGACATCTTTTTTTGAAAGATTACACAACAATGAATTCGAAAAATCCAACTGAGAAGAAATCAAAGCATGAATAAGTATCTCAGCTGCAGATTTAGACAAATATTTCCTTACGAAACTTAAATTACGCAACTGATATCGAACATTCCGCTGAATTATCGTCCAATCTCTTTATTATCTTCATTATCGAAAGTTTTAGAAAAAATAATATACACCAGAATTATCAAATTTTTAAATGTGCACAAAATATTCACAAATTCCCAGTTTGGTTTCCGAGAAAAACATAGTACCATCCATGCAGTTCTTCATTTTATTGATAAAGTCGTTAATGCAACTGACAATCATTCCCATTTAATTAGTATATTCTGGGACTTCTCCAAGGCCTTCGATACAATTTATCACAACATTTTACTCCACAAGTTATCGCACTACGGAATACGTGGGAAGGCCTTGGAGTGGTTCAAGACTTATTTAGCTGACAGAAAACAGTTTGTTTCAATTAAAGATAATAATTCAGTTATAAGAGATGTAAAGTGTGGTGTTTCACAGGGAAGTCTTTTAGGGCCGCTGCTATTCATAATATATATCAATGATTTTTCCTCTGTTTCAGAGGTACTTTCCTTTATACACTATGCTGATGACACCAGTGTTTTTCTTGCCCATAACGATATCGATGTTCTTGTTCAACAAGCTAATACAGAATTGAAAAAAGTGACCAACTGGGTCAGAGCTAACAAGTTGTCATTGAATGTTCAAAAAACAAAAATATGCTTTTCAGCAATACTGTTGATTCTTTGAATTCAGAAATAGTTCTGGATGATTGTAATTTAGAAAGTGTGTCATATTTCAAATTTCTTGGTATTTTTGTAGATAATAAACTTTCTTGGAAAATACATATTGATCATATTTGCAAAATCATCTCTCGAAATATAGGTGTTATGAACAGACTAAAATTTTATATTCCTGAAAAGACATTACTTGTGTTATACTCCTCTTTGATACTCCCTTACCTTCATTATGGAATTTTAGCTTGGGGCAATACACATCAGACGCTGCTGAATAGAGTGTTATTATTGCAAAAGAAAGCCATCCGTATCATTTCCAATTCTCCCACTCGTTCACATACAAATGTATTGTTTAATTGTAATAAGCTACTAAAGATTAACGAATTATTTTTATACAACTTAGGCCAATTTATGTATATGTATGATAACAGTTTACTGCCACCTATCTTTGGTTCTATGTTCCAAAAAATCAATCATTCCATAATTACCCCACCCGACGCTCTAACGAGTTTCATTTACCACTTCTTCGAACGATTTTAGCAAAGAATACACTTATTTACACTGGACCTAATTATTGGAATTCCCTGAACCACGATATAAAATCTGCTCCCTCTATATACTCCTTTAAAAGGAGATTGAAGTTTTTTCTTTTGCAATCCTATAATGACGACCCCCTGAATCAGATTAGTTCATAGGCTTATTTTGTTTCCCGTCCGCAAAATCTTTATTGCCGTTTTTTTCATTATTGTTACCTTTGCCTTAGCTTTGATTATGATAAGATCTTCTTTAACTTATACCTCGCAGTTGAAGGGTTTGTTGTATATTCTTCTTTTCTTCTTCTTCTCTTTCTTCCGCTAACCTCCGATGATCGTTGTCTCTGTTGCTTACTCCTGTCTATTTTGTTACCTCTTCGTCGCGCTGTAGTCTTGTTTCCTGTCGTGTCGTCGAGTCAGTTTTCTTCCCTATAAGTAGTCTTGTTGCTGTCCCAGTCTTGTCTCATGCTCATTATTTCGTTTGTTATTGTTTTGTGTGTAACTGTTTGTCCGTCTGTCTCTTAGTGGGCTGCTAAACTTTTTATGCCAAACTTTTCGTGCTGCTTTGTTGCTATATTTAGTCAAATTTTGCATCGAGTTTTTAATACAAGAGGGGCCCACACTCTACAAGCATTGTCTTTTTAGTGGGTCCCTCCGTTTTTTCACACAGTGCATATTGACAATTCTTTCATTTTCGTTACTTCTGCAACAATTGCAATGTATTGATACTATTAGTTTTTCTCATTATTGTTTGTTTCTTTGTACGAATTTACGTACATTGTTTCTGTCACTCAAGAAAGTGAGATTTATGTCTGTATGATTTTATTGTGGAAAAACGAATAAATTCGAACTTGAACTTGAACTTGAACTTGAACTTTGATGACTGTCATCTTGATTTTTTTTTTGAGCGGTTGATCTAAATTCTCTCTTAAACTATCTATAACAAGATTGGTGCTGAATTTCAAGCTACTACCTCTATTTGATTTTTTTTTTTGCTTCATCTCATCTGCTTCAGAACAATCTACTTTGAAATAATAGCGATCAGTATCACCTGAGCTACCACTTGGTATGAAAAGTTAGTTTGCAGGCACAAACCCTTGTTTGTCAAAGAAAAAGTCTGCATTTGTCAAGACTACTACACGCACCACTGGCACTGCTGCAAGCGCCAGTGGCAGTGGTGCGTGTAGTAGTCTTGGCGCGCGCAGACTTTTTTACGAACAACAAAGTGTTGGTCACAACTAAAGTGGCCATTTTTACATAGTGAGTTTTCAAGTTTGAGACATTATAACTCCGGAACCGAAAACGGTACTGACCCCTAATTTTCTTCAAATATTAAATATATGTCAAACAAAATTCTTGAAACGTTTCAAGATAATCCTTCAGTCTTTCTTTGATTTATGCTTAATCAAGCATTTTCATGATTTTCCTTTTTTCAGAAAAATATAAAAAAATGAGTGTTTTTTCCTTAAAATCTCAATCCAGTTATCACAATAACCCACAAAAATGGTATCAACTTGTAGAAAATTTTATTCTTTCACATGACATCAAATTTGTTGAAATCTGATGTTTCAATCAAATTCTATCTTTCAAATAACAAATTCAGTAAATATGGCGGCCATCTTGGACACCATCATGGATTTGGAGGCTTTCGCAACAATTTTTTTGAGGTAGACCAGTGGAATGTTGTTTGTTACAATAAAAACTTGAAAATAAGCATGGTCTACTTAGTTTGTAGAGAGAGTGCAACTCGACCTCTGTTTTTAAGCTTTCGGCCCCTCGGTTAAAATGAAGGATTAAAGTGAGAGTTGCAATTGAATTGACATGCATTATTTCCCTTTTGTCTTTCAAAATAAGTAAAAAATAGTCACTTAAATATGCACCAGCTTGCACCATCAAGAGCTAAAAATTGAAAAAGCTTCCTACCGTGGGAGGGTGGACACCCCCCCTCCCACACCCTCCCCTCGCTCATTTGCTTCACTCCCTCGCTCATTCACATGCGCGCGCGCCGAAATGTTGAGTCATGAAAATCTCACTCATAAAAATTTTTTGAACTTGGCATCTATGGAAGACATACAGTACAAATTTGGTTACAAATCTTAAGATATTTAAACATTGCAATAATACAAAATTACTTAAACGTTGGATGCACCTAGCAGGGCTGCCAGGCTTTGGGCAGGTTAACAAACCGACTGTAGTCCACGGACTACCCTATACAATTTACCTGCCAGGTACATTCAGTGTTGCAGATTTATCTGACATGAAATTATCATAACAAAACATTCATAACCATACCTTTTAGAAACCCCTTGTATGAAAAAAAAAAATATTAAAAATTACATTAAAAAGTTCATACTACACAAACATTAAATCACAATTCAAAAAATCATAAAAACACAATTTAAAAAGTGGCGAAATTACAAAACCGATCCCTAAAGGCCCTGTCTCACCTTTCTGGGCAAGCTACACGGGCTTTTTGCAAGTAGGGATTTTCCAGCTCGAAGGATAATTTTCTGCAGGCAGTCGGGTTTTGGGCGGGTTTTGCATGCATCTGACCTGCTGGACACACGCGACTTACATTCTACTTATGTTCTAGTTAAGGGCTACGTACGGGTACTGCAAACTACCTGCATTATAACTGCGTGTTACCTGCGTGGGAGTTGCCTGCAAGGTGCAGCCGCTACGGGCCTCCTACTGGTGTTCTGCATGGATATCTGTGGGCAAACCCCGTGACACACCCGCAACAGGTTTTGAGCATGCTCAAGGGTCTGTCAAAGCTTTCCGGGCAAGTCTTGCTTGTGACTTGTGAGGACAAATTTTTGGTACACGGTACCTGGCTTTCTCGCAGTTAGCCCGCACCTCAACCTGACAGTACCTAGCATGTTTCTCGCCCGTAGTTGCTCTGAAGTGTGCTTGCAAGTACATGTAGTCTGATTTACCCACAGCCAATTTTGAGCATGCTCAAGACTTGTTCAGGGTGAGTCGCAGGGGACTGCAAGCCGAGGTCCACGCAGAACACGTCGAGTATAGGAGACCCAGAGCTGCCGCAAGTCACAGGCAGTTAACTCGCTTGAAGTACATTTTGTATGTAGGTTGCTCATGGATCTGTGCTTACTGCGCCGGACATGTGTGTCATCTGCGGGTATTCTATTTGCATAATGGGGGTGTTCTACTGTCAATAGTTCAAGAGCATTAGGTCAAAATAGGCTTAAACCTGGACATTTCTGGTGACAAGCTGATTTTTTTCAGGATAGGTCCAGAAATATGTCTAGAATAATTATTTAACATACTGAAAGTTCTCATAAATCTTCCTTGAGCGTTTTTCGCAATCCAGGATGGCATCCAAAAAGGCCACAATTTCCTGAAATTCTTATATCTTTTCAACCAGAGAACCCAAATACAAAATCTAAATGTCTATAATATGTTTAGAAGCATGAAGAACTCAACAAACTACATTTTAAGAGGTGTTATCGTAATCCAAGATGGCGTCCAAAATGGCAGCTATTCCTAAAATTCTAACTTTTCAGCCAGGCAACACAAATACAAAATTTAAACGTTTATTTTTTTTGAAGGATGAAGAACTTGATAAAATACATAGGCCTATTAAGAGATGTTGGCTCACACACGTAGGCTACCGTATTCCAAAATGGCCGCTATTTCTTTAAATTCTTATGACCTTTCAGCCAGGCAACCCAATACAAGTGTCTAAATGTATGTTTTGAAACATGAAGAACTCAATAAAATACATATTAAGAGATGTTGACGCACACAAGTACCGTAATCCAAGATGGCGTCCAAAATGGCCACCATTTCCTGAAATTCTTACAACCTTTCAACCATGCAGTAACCCAAATACAACATTTAAATGCCTAAATATATGTTTTGAAGGACAGAGAACACAATAGAATACATATTAAGAGATGTTTAAGCACGTAAGTACAAATAAAACCGCTTGAAATAGCTTTTCTAAAATGCAAAATGGCGTGCAAAATGGCCGGCAATAACACTTATCTCACTTTAATGTAAATACATATCAGTATATGATTAACGTGATTTTTCATCCGGAAAATATTCAAAAAACTTTTTTTAATAGTTCTCAGGTATAAAGTATACAAATTAAAACATTAGAATGATAAAATCAAGGAGTGTGTCCTTGTTACGAGAGAAACATTTCACATTTTTTTAACATTTTCAACAGACAGCCCACTAGAAAGTGATATTTTTTACCACATGGCCTCAAGCACATGAGATGAAAATTTAGTGCTAGCCTTTTTTTCTTTGTTTTTTTGCCAACGCATTTGATGTCTACCATGAGGTGAGTTCCATTTGAAACCGTCAATTATTACTTAGGAATTAAGAACAATTCTTTATGGTATCTGTACTACACATACATGTTCAAAATAAGTCTGTACATGTGCTTCAAAATAGTGTGTAATTTATCACATGACAGTGAATTTTTATGGTGCAGTCTATTGCTCCACCTAAAACATAGTAATTACATAATTTTATTCATTTCAGATTAGATTAGATAAATAATAGAAATCAGTGAATATGACACTCAGGGAGGTTTTTTTTTTTAAGACTTGAAGATGAAACATATAGTGCACACGTTTGGCAAGATATTGCATTGTTTCCATCAAAGAGCAAGAAAAAAATAAGTAGTATTCAGAGAAACGGACAACGGGAGGATGTGGAAGAGGGATCCCCACCTCCCACATTAGGGAGATTTTGCCTTGTCAGACTTGATATTCAGACATTTCATGCCCCCTATTGTTGAAATATTAGATTTTAGTTTCCACCTAAAAAGGAACAAAAGATATACACATTGTAATATATTCATGGAAGTGTGCGGTTGTGGGTGCTGTTTGTTATTCGGAAGGTTCGTTATTCCGAAGATTCGTTAATCCAAAAATGAAAAAGGGTTCGTTAATCCGAACGTTCGTGGCATTATTCTGAATGTTCGTTATTCAGAGATTTAGTGTTCTCTTTTGGTGAATTTGTATTTTTATCATAAAAGTAAGAAAATATATATTTGCAGAAATATGCGGGGGAGGTGTAGGTATATAAATGTAAATATGATGGAATGCCCCTGACCATTGAATGTCCCTGACCGCATCACAAAATCGTACCAAAGATACTAAAATAAATAAAGAAATGAAATCATTACAAATCAGAAATGCACTTTGGCAAAAAAAAAATGTATAGCTGCGGATATTGAGTATGAATTTCTCTACAAACTGCATTTTGGTTGGAAGGTGAAAGCTTTTCACGTGGAATTTGAAGGGACTATATTCGATTGGGTGCATGTACAGAAAAATGTGATATTTTTCTGGGCTTGCAAACGCTTGGACAGAGCTTGAGCTGAAGAACCCCCTTTTATATTTGATGGATGAAAGGATATACCTCACTTTTCACGTTAGCAAAGATGAAACACTTTATTTCTCCCAGCTATTTTACAGAATTTTTAGAATTTTGAATTCTAACACACATCTCTATGGGGAAATATTCACTCTTGTGAGCCCTATAAGAATTTCAGGAAATGGCAGCCATTTTGGACGCCATCTTGAATTACGGTACTTGTGTGTGTCAAAATCTTTTACTATCTATTTTATTGAGTTCTTCGTGCTTCAAAACATATATTTCGACATTTGACTTTTGTCTTAAGGATACCTGGATGAAAAGTTATTGGAATTTCAGGAAATGGCAGTCATTTTGGATGCCATCTTGGATTGCGGAAAACGTTCAAAGATTGATTATGAGCACTTTTAGTATGTTATTCTAGATACATTCCCGGAGCTATCCTGAAAAAAAAAATAGCTTGTTACCAGAAATTTCAAGGTTAAAACTAATACTCTTAACCTACAAGGAATGGTGTCGATACTGCCAACATCGGTGTAGCTGGTCAGTTCTGCGGTTGTGAAGCTTGCTTCACACCCTCATTTTTTCGGTTACAGCTCGTTATTCCAAAGGTTCGTTATTCTGAAGGCTCTTTAGTGCGAAGATTCATTATTCCTAAGGTTCGTTGTTCCGAATTTCATTTTCGGATTAACGAATCTCTGGAATAACGAACGTTCGGAATAATGCCACAAATGCTCGGATTAATGAACCCTTTTTCATTTTCGGATTTACGAACCTCTAGGTATAGGGAATATGTGTGTTTCAGATTAACGAACCTTCGGAATAACGAACCTTCAGAATAGCGAACCTTCGGAATAACGAGCAGCACCCATTTTTTCACCCGCATTTTTTATAGGATTAAATTACGTGCATGCGCATGTGCATGACCCTTAGGTCAGATACTGCCTGTTAGTCTTGGTGCCAGAACCTTGTTTTGCCGTCTGCCCGATGTTTTTGATGGTTTTACCCTATTTTAGGGGTGCTGAAACCGAATCTGCATGATGCAACTGTTGCATCTTTAAGGGTTTTAAGATATTCAAGATGGCCGCTAAAATGGCCGCCAAAACCGAAAATTTCTATGTAGATCCTATGTTTAATTGATTTATACATTTATTCAATAATGAAATCGTTTGGATATAAAATGTTATCATACAATATGTAGCAGGTACAGTTCGGAGAAAGCCAGAGGCTTGTTAAAAAAAGAATGTACCTTTGAAAACAAATCATACATGTATTGCAACTTAAACATTAAAATACCAAATGATAGAAGTTACCAACAATATAAATGGAGCACAGAGAGAATAAAACATAATTATCAAAACAAGCACAACATTAAAACTGACAAAATTTACCGATAACATGAAGGGAACATGGAGAGAATTAAAAAAAAACTAAGGCAGAGGACAAAAAATAACACAAGTAGCAAGGCAAACGAACTACGAGGTATAGAACGAGATTACAAATATACGTGTTAATAGTACAAGAAAGTATTACCGATTGCAGCACATGTAAAATACATAATAGAAAATGTAATTCAAATTTCACATTTTGACTAAAATGAAAAGAAGGCAAGAACATTTCGAAGTTCTTTTCTTGAAATTGTGCTAAGGCAGCTTTTTAAGATTTTCCGGAATTCTGGAGTTCCAAATATTAGATCCCTGAAACCTTATTGACTGTTTTTCGGCACGAGTTGTTCGGAAACAAAATGGATAAATATATGCCGTGTGTTTTGTTTGTTTGTTTTTTGCGTGAATTTCATTGCAACTTTTTAAATAATTCATAAAAACAGATGGAAGTTTATTATGAATGAACTTATGCATAAAAATTCCAGTCTTATACTAAATCAAATCAGACAAAGATAAGACGCCGAGGCGTCGAAATAGATCATGTGTATGCGCACGATAATGTGAGCCAGGACAAAGACAAATAACCTGCTTCTGTAACACCACTATTCTCTTTATGATAAAAGGTAGGCAGATGCACGATCCCATATGAGGTTACAGTAGTTATAGTAAGGTAATACAGTGGTGTTGTACAGTGCATGCAGGGCATTTGATGGTAACATAGTACGTATCTTGTGCATAACACCAATATTCATGCTGATTTTGCGGGATTATATTGTATATGACTGGTCCAGGATAATTTCTGAGCAATAATCAAACCAAGGAAATTGACATTGTCAACCTGTGAAATATCATCGTTATTGAGTTTCAGTTTTACATCTGCAGAGGCAGTATTATTCTTCATATCATACAACATATACTTAGTCTTTGATACATTGAGTTGCAATTTATTAGCTTGAAACCAGTTTGAAACCTTTTCCAATTCAGTATTTGCTACAGACAAAAATCTAAGCTTGTATCTGCAAGAGACGTTGGTATCATCCGCGTAAAGTATCATAGTGAGTGACTTTTAAACTCTCGGAAGGTCATTGACAAAGATCAAAAAGAGAAGAGGTCCTAAAATACTTCCCTGGGGAACCCCTATTGAAATTGAAGAACTGACCCGGAAAGGGTCCGTTGGGGTCACACCCTGTTCCGGGTCAGAAATGACAAGAAATGGGGTCAGATATGACCCCATTCAGAGTCATGAATTGGGTCAGGGCGACCCCATTCCGGGTCTTCATGACCAAATTCCAAGTCATTTCTGACCCGGAACGGGGTGTGACCCCAACGGACTCGGTTCCAGGTCAGTTCTGACCCGGATTTTTTAGAGTGTATCGTTTAAGTTTGTAAAGAATGATTTTTTTTTTCATCAAAGAATGAATTGAGTAGTTCAGTTGCATAGAGCAACGCCAACTCAGTTGAATGGACAGTACCACAGGAATTGTCCTGTGGTATTTTGGGACGTACCACAGGACAGTACCACAGGAATTCCTGTGGTATTTTGGGACGTATCACAGGGCAGTACCACAGGAAAGTACCACAGGACCGGTATCACAGGACAGTACCACTGGACTTCCTGTGGTATTTTGGCACGTACCACAGGGCAGTACCACAGGGCAGTACCACAGGACTAGTACCACAGAACAGTACCACAGGAACTGTCCTGTGGTATTTTGGGACAGTACCACAGGTCGATCATTACCACACAGCATTACCACAGGGCAGTACCACACAGTATTACCATGGTACCACAGGAGAGTACCACACAGGATAGATTGAAAAAAAAAAAATCTGGGAGAATTTTTGCCACATATCAAGGCATATTCCTGATAGGTGAGTGATGGCTTTCAGGATAAACATGGCCCTACTTAATAACCTGTCCTACACCTAAACCTCAACCGAGAGTCTAATGGCCAAGTGCCATTGTAGTCCTATAATAGATCTATATAGTCATATCCTATCCATAGGTAGCCATCGACTGTATCAGTACATATATAAATGGCCGTCTATCCGTAAAGCATTAAGGCATGGTTACTAACTAGATTATACTTTACTATCAAGATATGAAATTACACTTTCATAACAATATCTATGATACTGGGAATAACATAACATAATTAGACAATCTTTCATAAAGTTGAAAGTAAGTCCCATCATTAATACTTTGACTTTTTAAGTCATTTATGTATTTTCTAAAATCTAGAGTACTTTTTATAAATATTCATGAGCTATGTAAAATTTTGTACCACAGGAGTACCACAGGAGTACCACAGAAGTCCTTATGAAATTTCTCATGCTTTCCATCAGCACTTTCACTAAATAGGTAATATTGTAGGAGTATTGGACAGGTTAAGTAATGGCAAATCAATTGCTATAATTCACAGCATAACTTATCTATCAATTAATTGAGGAATATTGATATTGTCATGATGTGACTGAGAGTGCGAGTGTGGAATGTGTGAGATTCCTTTGTTCAGGCAAGCCATCAGGTGGGAAATGGGGACAGCAGGCGTAAACAGCATAGAAAGTTAGAATCGGGCAAGCCAGGTGGAGAGAAGTAGTTAGGGAGAAAGGACAGTGTGGAAGAAAGAGGGAGGCTCAGTGGAGTCAGGGTAGAATGGCTAATGTAGAAAGGGAGAGTTGGTAGGAGAGAATAGGTATTTAGTTAGGGGGAGATAGTTGGGATAGACAGAGCTACCAAGTCTCACGCATTCTGCGTGAGACTCAAGCATTTAGGGGCCGTCTCACGATCTCACGCATGGCACCCATTTTTCTCACGCATCGGGCGAAGTCTGCAACTTTGGCCTATAATAATGGGCATAGCTCAAAAGATTAAAGTGATACAATGTAGTTGCAATTGAAGGTACATTTCCCTTTTGTCTTTTAAAATAAGTAAAAAATGGTCACTTTAGTATGCACCTGATTGCACCATTAAGAGCTAAAAATTGAAAAAGCTCCCTACGTGGGAGGCCACAGGGGGGAAAAACCCCTCCCACACCCTCGCTCGCTGGCACATTCGCGCTCCGAGATGCCGAGCGATGCCGAATCATTGAAATCTCACTCATAAAAGTTTTTTGAACTTGGCATCCCTGGATAGATAGGTTTAAAGCCAAAAGGAGGAATTAGTTGGAAAGAAAAGGGACATGTAATAAAAAGGGGAAAGCTAGTTGGAACCAGTTTAAGCACAGTAGAGGGTGGAGTTATATCAGAGGCGACAAGGAAAGTAAATTTGGAGGGAAAATCAGTTGGATCTGAACATCTGTCAGAGCAAGACATGTTCTTCTAACTCACTGATGATAGGAGTAGAGAGGTAGCTGATCGGCCTACAACGCAGCGCTGCATTTCAGGCAGGAGAGTCATGGCACAGCAGCCCCATGCATTAGGGCAGGGCACGCGCAAGACATGCTGCAGGCACTGACAACAGCTGAAGTCTCCTCCTCACCATTGCTTGAGGGTCTGAACACCAAATCAGACGTAAGTAGTTTTGTAGCTGTATTAAGTTTGTTTTTGTAATATTCTGAGTTTGTCATTATTGTTATATTTTTATATAGAGATTCATATTATGTTCGCTGGTTCACTATAATCATATGTGGATTAAGTATGTTTGAGTAAAGATGGTGCTACATATCAGATTGGATACGTCGTATAAGAGTGCAATAGGATTTGTTGTAGTTTGGCAGGAAGACAGACTAAGTCAGCAAGTGAATGTTTCAGGTGGAATGGTTAAATTTACAGCGATAGCTGTGGATACAGTGTATTTTGGTTTTCTATGGTTGTATCAGGAAAATACAATCCAGGTTTTGTTGTTCATAATTAAAGTGAATGAAGTTAGAAGTTTGTTAAGTGATAAGTTAAAATGTAATTTTGGTTGCTGAAGGATTTAAAGGTTAGTTATAATGAGAAAGGGATATATGTTAAGAGAATACAGTTTAGCTGGTTTTTGATTGAGATAGTTTATATGAGATGATCTGTCATGTTTATATGTTAAGTGAGTTATGAGTATATACATGGCGATGGTTTATTTCTGTAGTATGTATATATAGGTCTGTTTGTCATGGTGTTATACAGGAGCATTATTGGTTAAGTATAAGGAAGTATTGAACTGTGGTTCATAATTGATATTACCCTGTGAATATATAATGCTATGAGAGGTGGTTATAATATCCCCATATAGATCGACACCGACGAGCTGGGCTCGACGGAACCATCGTTATCTCGACGGCATAGCAAATACGCTCGGCGGAATCACCGTCAGGTAACTCAACGGCATCATATTGACGGCATCACCATTAGCTCAACGGCATCTCGGTTAGCGTGAGGGCAATTCCCGCTACCCGGACAGAATTCCCGTACCTTGGTAGTCCTCCGGTGCAAGCGGTAGCATCTCGGTCGACACGACGACAATTCCCGCCAGCCGGACGACATCCTCGACATCGCGATTATCCAGGCAACTTCTGCATTACCGCACAGACTAGTTCACACCCCCCCCCCCCCATTCCCGTCGGACAGTATACATTGAAACCACACGTGCGCACAGTAAAGTATTGAACCACAGGTATTTTATTCAACCCGGGTCTAGGATGTGTTTATAAGATTAGTCTAGGATGTGTTTACATGAGGAAAGGATTTATTAGCATATTATATTATCTCATTGGATTGCTCCTGAACGTTGCTATAATTTCTTTGGTGTAAATACGAACGCAATTGTAATAGGTTTTTTTTGTGGGAAAGTATTGTAAAAATATATATATTTTTTTTAAGTCTTGTTGGAAAAATAAATAGCATAAGAGCTGCATTTTTTTGTTCAGTAAACTCACGAAGTGTTGAAGTGTATTAATTGCAGTGTATCTCATAGCAGAACCAGACTTATCGTCAGTCGTAGATAAATACAGATCTTAGAGCTGACAAATATGTACTTTTTGTTTATATTTTTGTTATTTCAGTTGGTTCTGCCTTACAATTTTCCTGTGTGGTACTCCTGTGTGGTACTGCTGTTTGATATTCTCCTGATGTGATAGTTCTCTGGTATAGAATGTTAAGAAAAAAAAAGAATATCCTTTGGTATTTTTCTCTGATACTTCCTATTGTATATGTGTGGTATTGCTATGGGGTACGACTGTGTGATATTACGCATTTGATTTGATTTGTGGTACTTCTTTGTGGAACAGTGCCATCTGATCTTCCTGTGGGATTTTGGGACACATACCACAGGAATATCACAGGATTAGTTCCTGTGGTACTGTCCTGTGGTAATGTCCCAAAATACCACAGGACAGTTCCTGTGGTACTCTCCTGTGGTATACGTCGAAAATTACCACAGGAATTCCTGTCATACTGTCCTGTGGTACGTCCCAAAATTCCACAGGACAATTCGTGCGGTACTGTCCTGTGGTACGTCCCAAAATACCACAGGACAAGTCATGTGGTACTGTCCTGTGGTACTGCCCTGTGGTATGTCCCAAAATACCACAGGACAAGTCGTGTGGTACTGTCCTGTGGTACGTCCCAAAATACCACAGGACAAGTCGTGTGGTACTGTCCCGTGGTACTATCCTTTGGTACTGTCCTGTGGTACTGCCCTGTGGTACTGTCCTGTGGTACGTCCCAAAATACCACAGGACAATTCCTGTGGTACTGTCCTGTGGTACTGTCCTGTGGTACTGCCCTGTGGTACGTCCCAAAATACCACAGGACAAGTCGTGTGGTACTGTCCTGTGGTACTATCCTGTGGTACTGTCCTGTGGTAATGCCTTGTGGTACTGTCCTGTGGTACGTCCCAAAATACCACAGGACAATTCCTGTGGTACTGTCCTGTGGTATGTCCCAAAATACCACAGGACAAGTCGTGTGGTAATGTCCTGTGGTACTATCCTGTGGTACTTTCCTGTGGTAGTGTCCTGTGGGCCCAAAACCACTATTTCGGCGCAATTGGTCAAAAATCGTGTCGCTTAAGTTCCTTCTCACCTAGGAGAGATAAAAAGCTCTTTCAAAATGCTCCGGTGATTTTATGTGATGCCAAGGGACATATAGACAAAAACTGAAATCATTTCGAAGGCGAGATTGTACCACTAAGCCATCGGTGGAGGGTTAAGTTCGGCCAACAGGCTCAAAAGTGCATGTCGCCAACGATGATTTTTTATGTTTTCTCAACTTTGTGGGAAAATATGAGCATAAAGAAGAAGCTTACTCACAGTTTCAGAAAAGTAGCCGAACGTTCTATGAAAACCTATCACAACTTTATAAGCTTATCATTCTTTAACAACAAACTACCTGATGGAAATGTGTCGCCAGATCTGCTGAAACATACGTTACCATCTTTGTACTGCAAACTTGGTAACGCTATTACAGTGAATGCTACACAATTGTATTGTTTTTCTGACCAAAAGGGGTCTAAGTTTATGTTAAAAAATATTTCATCACTCAGCTTCAAAAGACATGCGACTGCTAATCTCGCAAATATAGATTTTAAAAAGGTAGATTTAAGAGAAGTAACATACGTTACCATCTTTGTAAAATGTATGAAGGTGCATGGCTCTGAATGATTGTTCTAAAGTTGAGACTTATGGAGTAGATTGTCCTCATACCCATGGGTGGCAAAAGATTCATCATTATGTTGCTAACTTATACGATTTAATCCACAAGTGTAACATACGTGATGTAACTTACGTTACCACCAAATGACAGAAAGCTTAATTACACCATTAATTACCACCTAAATGTATATTTCTCGAATCTGTGCCGTCGATTTGAGGTCATGGGATAGCTCAGCAACCTCTTTTACTGGCATCTTGAGCATTGGCAGGGTGCAAAATACCTTTACATGATGTGTTGAAAAACTGAGTAAGTGTTTGATTGTTGGAAATGTGTTGTTGTTTTTCATAGAATCATGCTTTACTTCTGTTTATTGTGTGTTTATTAAGTCAGTAGGTTTCACCGTAAAAATCCAGTAATTACTTTGCTGTACAGGCTTATTCTTTTGAAATGAATCACTCAATCTATTAAGTAACGTATGTTTCAAATTTTGGTAACGTAAGTTTCAAGATGTTGTCATGTTAATAACAGACAATCTACGGAAAATCCCATTTAATCTGAGACAATTTAATTGCTGCAGTTATGATGTTGATGAATTTCTACGTCAAAACATATCAAATTCATTTACAGTTGTATGTTCTTGTTTGTTTGGAGGATGCAGTAAAAGGGGACATAATCATAGTATCTTTAAAAAAAATCGTTTGGTGGGCGTTGATGTTCAACTTGGCTTTAATGATGTCATATTTCAGGTATAAGCAATGAATTTAACATTGTTTTAAGAAAATTCAATGCATAGCTAATAAGATTAGAGATTACAAAGATCTCTAATTCAAAACTAGTGGACCAGGTCCCTGCATTAATGTCGTAACGTAAGTTTCTAGTTTTGGTAACGTAAGTTTCATCAATTCATGTCATTGAAAAAGGATATTTCAGAGAATGTGCGTGGATAAAAATAACATTTAATTGTTCTAGAACTATTGTTGAAGGAATTCTGTAGGGAAATACGTCTTTTCTATTATATTTATCTTTGGTTATCATAAACCAATATGGTGACTTACTCCCTGACTATTTTTAATGGAGAAAATGAACTCAAATTTCTGTCGTAATGTCGTTGATGATCTCAAAGTGAAGAAACACACATTTTGAATGAAGAAAAGGCAACAAAAATACAGTGCATTAGAGAAATGTAATTTCAACTACATTGTATTACTGTTACCATCATAGATCAGGCCTACATGATGATAATAATAATGATAATGATAATAGTAATTATAGTAATATATGTTTCAGTAAGCTATATGTTTAAGACTTTAACATTTTTTGTTCTTCCTTCTCGTTGAAGTTATACAGTTGCAATGGGGAAGAGCAGTGCTAGGATTAAAACCCCATTATATAGGGAACGTGTTAGCTGTAATCAGAATGGCAAAAAAGCATATCTCTAAGCAAAGATTCAAGAAAAAAAAACTTATGCCCGTCTCATAGTTAACAAAGAAAAGAAGCAAAGTTACACATTTTTTTTTTTACCCTACCACATCAGGGTAATTATAGGGGAGGGGGTTCAGGCTCCCCCGCCCCTTTGCCAGCAGTCAAAATATAAACAAAAGGAAATAAAAAGAAAAAAATGAATCGCGGACTCACCCTCCCCCGTTTGAAATAAAAAAACAAACAAACAAACATGAAATTGGGCTTGTACTGGCAGCATCGAATTGAGCTGAAGCCCTTTTTTTTTTACATTTCTTCAATTTTCTTTTCTTTCTTTTTTTTTTCTTGCTTGTCAGTCGATGAAACCCGGCAAAAAAAAAAAAAAAAAATGGCACGGGAGCTTTTTATTTTTCTGCCCGTCAGGAGATTAATACTGGAAGTGGTCGACTTTTTCTAACTCCTGACCCCATCCCCCACCCCATAAAAATCCTACTTACGGGCCTGCATGCCTATAATCATTATCAGTACCTTTGTTGTGCATGCATAGCAACTTGTCCTTTCACTTTTCTTTTTAAAGATTCAAAACATTTTTCCTGGAGACAATTTCAAGATACGGCAAGAATTATTAATGCAAGACTTGTTATTCTTGTTATCCTTGTGGATTATACTGTTTTATGCATACATAACAAGGAAAATCGAGTACATCATTTTACTAATGACAATTTCATTCATCCTACCCAGTATTGTGCTAATGAAACTGTGTAATTTGACGTTATTTCATGGACCTCATTTTGCCAAAGTCAACTTAGTAAAGTGGTCATTTATTTAGTTAACAAAGAACATTTCTCGGTTCCTTCTTTCCCTATCTCTCCTTTACCGAGTTCAGACATTTTAAATACAAGCAATACGGCGTTATTGTTCATTATGAAGCACTTTAACAGAGTAATCATCTCGTTTCTGCCGTTTCTTGTTTCATACAAGTGTTAAAAATTTTGTGAATACTATTTTATTGCAATTGCTATTTTCAAACTGTTCCTGCATAGAGTAACTGTTGCGACAGCTGTTATGGATTCGAAACATATCTTTCAACAGCATGAAGATAACAAGTTACAAGACATCAATATGAAGATAACAAGTCACAAGACATCAAGAATACGAAAACTTTCATTATGACAAAATTAAAGTGAAACCTACGTTACCCACCACTCGTTTTATATTACACGTACATCATGACAATATTTTCATCCGTTAAGGCACGAAACAGCATGTTCCCAACTGTTATCATTTCAATGCCATAAATTCATAAGTATGAAGCCAATTGTCTTCAAAATATCAACAGTTACGGATTACTGTTCTACTGAAGAGTTTATACGAGGACATGTTATAAAGTCTTGCAGTTTTACAACTATTTTAATTGTTATTTTTGAGAATTGTATCGCCATAATATTGCGACATCGTGTTATAATATTCGTTCACTTAGAGTTGAAGAGAAATTAGTGTAAGAATATATACAAAAACCAAAAAGAAAATGTTCCAAAATTTGCTGCACATGTAGTAGTATTGTCTTTGTAACTTACGTTACATTAACGTGAAACATACGTTACGTGGAATCTAACGACTATACTTTTGCGCATATAGTTTCACATGTTTCATCGATGATACTCAAGAATTACCTGGCAATTTGGGACTGATAAATGGTGAAAAATATTTTCTGAAGAAAGTCTGATGTCAAATTATCGAGAAAACAAATTAACATTACCTGTCTAAGGTTTAACACAATAGGACATGCTGTGTTCAGTATAGCATACAGGTCATTTGCCATCCTTCCCATCTGCAGGCAGCATTTAAAAACATGGCAGCCGATGGTATACTTCACATCTGACGCATGATTATCTCAATCATAGAATGTAGTCACCAATCTTAATGCATTTGAAATAGAATGACATGGTAACGTATGTTACATGATGAAATTTACGCCCCATGGAAGAAATTATCACACCTTTAAAATAAAGCAAAACTATGTGTTCATATTTTTCAACTACAAACTTGAATATTTGTCTCGTGGATTGGTATAAAAATGAAACCTATTCTAACAACTTTAATTTTCCCGTTTTGTGATTGTCCAATTGTGCCGAAATAGTGGTTTTGGGCCTGACATGGTACGTCCCAAAGTACCACAGAACAAGTCGTGTAGTACTGTCCTGTGGTACTATCCTGTGGTACTTTCCTGTTGTACTCTCCTGTGGTACGTCCCAAAATACCACAGGACAATTCATGTGGTACTGTCCTGTGGTATACGTCCCAAAATACCACAGGACAGCTCCTGTGTTACTGTCCTGTGGTACGTCCCAAAATACCACAGGACAATTCGTGTGGTACTGTCTTGTGGTACTATCCTGGGGTACTTTCCTGTGGTAATGTCCTGTGGTACTGCCCTGTGGTACATCCCAGAGTACCACACGAGCCTGTGACACAGTACCACACAGTTCCTGTGTTAACATATATTTGTTTGGTACATTGTGTGGTACCGACCAGTACCACAGGGAGTACCACATGAGCCTGTAAAACAGTACCACACAGTTCCTGTGGTAACATTTACTTATGTGGTACATTGTGTGGTACTGACAAGTACTACAGGGAGTACCCTACAAGCCTGTGGTACAGTACCACACAGTTCCTGTGGTAACATTACAAGTGTGTGGTACATTGTGTGGTATCGACAAGTACCACAGGGAGTGCCACAGGACTTTTTTGTTAGGGATTGTTTGGTAGCACCGTGTGGGTGGTCAGGTGGTTGTACAGTCTATAGACAATGCGCTCAAAAATTTTCGACATACTTGGAAGAAGGGAAATAGGTCGGTAGTTACTCAAAGCATTGACATCACCATTTTTAAAAACAGGAAGTACTTTACTGACTTTCATCGATTCTGGAAAAACACCAGCTGACATAGACAAATTGCAAGTATGTGTGATTGGAATCGAGATAAATGATATAACATCTTTTATGACACTGGAGTTAATACCATCAGTACCTGTGGACATAGAACGTTTCATTTTTTAGGTGACTTTCAAAATTTCACATTCGTCAGTTGGATACATGCATAGTGACATAATATTATCTGAGCTCAAAAAAGATATGAAGTGTTGTTCTGAGGCTTCAATATTAGAGGCGACAGTTTTACCAATAATATGACTGAAGTAATCGTTAAAACTGTTGGCAATCTCATTTTCACTAAACGCTTTTTTATTATGTTTTAAAACGAAAGAGGGCAAAGGTTTGTGTGTGTTTTTAACAAGTAGCTCTTTCAGAACATTCCACGTCTTTTTCAAATTGTTTCGATTAGTTTCCAGGAGATGTCTTGAAAATCTCATAACATCTGTTAACTTGTTACGAAAGCGCACGAAACGTCTGTGATCATACAACTGTTTTACCTCTTATACAATCTCTGCCTCGTATTCATGGACCGCAGAATACCAATTTGATCCAACGTTTCTTTGCCCATTTCTTGTCTTTATCTTTATATCTAGATTTAGTACGTTTCTTGCAAACACTAGTAAATATATCTGTCAATATATCATATGTAGAATTAACATCTGACTGGCTTGTTACAGCTGTAAAGTCAACTGACTTCAGCTCCTCAGTGATGAAATACAGAGTTGTGTGGAAACACGTGGTGATTTAACAAAGTTACCATGTATCCCATCATGAGTGAACTGAAAAATTGGAAAATGATCGGAAATATTGGTGTATTATACACCAGACAAAAAAAAATGATTTGTCAGTTACATTCGTAAAGACGTTGTCAATACATGGGGTCTAGGAACACTACCCCCTGGAAAACCACCCTCCGGATAACTACCACTGGGATAATAACCCCCAGGACAATTCCCCCCTAGGGCAACTACCCACCGGACAACTACCCCCTTAGGGCAATTACCCTCCAGGGCAATTACCCCCTAGGACAACTACCCCCGGACAACTACCCTCCTAGGGCAATCACCCCTCTGGGCGATTCCCCATTAGGACAACTACCCCACGGATAACTACCGCCAGGATGACTACCCCTGGATAACTACCCCTAGGATAACTGCCCCCCAAATAACTACCCCCGGATATCTACCTCCTGGATAACTACCCCTTGGATAATTACCCCCGGATAGCTACCCCAGGGCTCGTACGCGTCAGGGAATTTCTTGAAAGTCAGGGAATTTAAAAATACTTTTTCCAGAAGCAAAAAGTCAGGGAAAGTCATTGAATCCATCTATTTCTTCTGGAAAGTCAGGGAAAATCATTTTTTTCAAGATTTGTGTTAAAATGGTATTTGATTTGTCTTATCAACAAAGGAAAAATAGTTTGTCAAATTTGTGGTTTCTCGTATTAAGACCGTTTTCGTAATAGACTCCACGCAGATATTGTGTCTATTGCGTCCTTCATGTGCATATACGTGCACGTGTACTTGTGTGTATGACTATCGACTTGCAGTGGTGTAAAGTGCCGTAGTGCCTTTGTGTACACATACATGTATGTGTGACATGAGCGCTGCTGGTGATGTGATTGGCATTTAATTGCGTTCATGAAATAAGCGTCAGTCATCTAATAACACGAATGTATGATTACTTTTGGATCGAGATAGTGCTTTGATTTTTGATAAGAAATTTGAATTAAAGCATTTTACCTCAGAATATTGACAACACAATCATTTCAATGTAAATAATTTTGCATCATATGCCACTCATGTGTTCTTAAGAGTCTCTCAAAAAATCGTGTCTGCTTAGCTTACTCGTCGACGGACGATATCACAACCTCGTGCTTGCTTATTTCCAAAGGCGCAATTATCGCAAGTCCGCATTTAGGCTGCGCATGCGAGCTCTAGCTAGCTAGCGCTACTTTGCCGCAGTGCGACCGGCCTATCTCATGGTTGTTTTCCGAAAGTCTGCCTTTTTGTAGGTGCATGTACTTACGTGAAACTCCGTTATAACGAGGTCCGTGGGACCGGCGATATTACCTCGTTATAACTGGTACCTCGTTATAACCGTACGCATCAAAAAACAAAGAAAAACATAAGCACGACGTCATATACCCATCAGTGAAAGTTAAGAACATCCTTTGAGTTGTTATTACACAACTATGGATCATTATTATTGAGAGAATAAAGGGAAATAATTTGTGAATTAGACGAAAAAGTACATAGGGGTTGAAATGAGTTAATTCTTTATTTTTCTTCCGAAAATCTCTTCGCATAATATTTGCACATTATGTTCTTGAGAGGTATTAGGCCTATATTATTTACGTAATTCTTTTTACACCTATCTCTTCCTCTTGTGTTGAACCATTTTGAAAGAATTTTTTTCGTTTGTTAAATACAGTGTAAAATGATAATGAATAAAATCAGATTGTATAAAATGCGTTTGTTAAGTTTTTCTAAACACCAGCGCGAATAGAGTAACATACATGCGTTCTTTACCGTAACTTGCGAGATATTTTTACGCTGTTGGTGCCCAGCGGGAATGCAATGATTTCATGAATCATTTCAGCTGTAATCTTATACAATGTATGATCGTTGCGTCCGAAGGGATTAAAAATGCGTTCTTTATTTTCTTCCGAAAATCTCTTCGCGCTTTGTACATCCGTTCTTGAAAAATATGCGACAGGATTGATACGCAAATCTACCTGGTAGACCATTCTGAAAGAAAGAAAATTCTTCATTGTGAAATGCAGTGTTTAAATTGTGATAATGACCAAACCCAGATCTATTCAAACTAATAAAGGCGTTTGTTTCTTTTTCTGATTTAGGTTAACATGTGTTATTTAACTATTTTTACGCCACTGTCACCTGGCGAGATCGCGATGATTTCAGAGTAACATACATGCGTTGTTGTCCCCGCCGAACGAGTTCGAGCAGGGGACTATGAAACGGGCTCCGTACGTGTGTGTGTCCGTGTGTCCGTGTGTCCGTGTGTCCATGTGTCCGTCCGTGTGTCCGTCCGTGTGTGCGTCCGTGTGTGATCAAAATCTTCAATTTGCTACTTCTCTGTCATTTATGAGCCAATTTTGATTCTGTTTGCTTTATATGATAGCACTACATGGGAGCTTTGAAACTTCTACACAGAATTTCAGTTGTGACCTTTGACCTATATTGTACATTTTGCTACAAAATGCTACTCCTTCGCCATTTCTAACCCGATTTCGATTCCGTTTGCTTTATGTGATGGCACTAGGTGAGGGCTTCAAAACTTCTACACAGAATTTTGACCTTTGACTTCTTTGACCTTTGACCTTGATTTTTGACCTGTATTGTACATTTTGCTACAAAATGCTACTCCTTCGCCATTTCTAACCCGATTTCGATTCAGTTTGCTTTATGTGATGGCACTAGGTGAGGGCTTTAAATCTTCTACACAGAATTTTGACCTTTGACGTCTTTGACCATTGACCTTGATTTTTTGACCTGTATTGTACATTTTGCTACAAAATGCTACTCCTTCGCCATTTCTAGCCTGATTTCGATTCCGTTTGCTTTATGTGATGGCACTAGGTGAGGGCTTCAAAACTTCACAGAATTTTGACCTTTATTTCGATTCCGTTTGCTTTATGTGATGGCACTAGGTGAGGGCTTCAAAACTTCACAGAATACACAGTTTGCTTTAATGGCACTTGAGGGCTTCAAAACTTCTACACAGACCTTTGACTTCTTTGACCTTTGACCTTGATTTTTTGACCTGTATTGTACATTTTGCTACAAAATGCTACTCCTTCGCCATTTCTAACCCGATTTCGATTCCGTTTGCTTTATGTGATGGCACTAGGTGAGGGCTTTAAAACTTGTACACAGAATTTTGACCTTTGACGTCTTTGACCTTTGACCTTGATTTTTTGACCTGTATTGTACATTTTGCTACAAAATGCTACTCCTTCGCCATTTCTAACCCGATTTCGATTCTGTTTGCTTTATGTGATGGCACTAGGTGAGGGCTTCAAAACTTCTACACAGAATTTTGACCTTTGACTTCTTTAATAATAATAATAATAATTGCATTTATATGGCGCTTCATACTGACGTTTCTAAGCGCACTTTGCTACTCATACAAATAGACTAGAAAACACAATAACATTAACAAAATTAACGTTAACAGTAACAAAAGAAGAAGAAAGAAAAGAAAAGAAAAGAAAAATACATGTGATACAATGGTACAATAATTGATAACTGTGTGCGCCTCCAGAAAAAAAAAATTACAGCTGATTAAACAGGTGAGTTTTGAGAAGAATTTTAAATGATTCGACAGATGAGGCATTCTGAATATAAAGAGGGAGTTTATTCCAAAGAGTGGGAGCAATGGAAGAGAAGGCTCGGTCACCATAACGGGTTTTTGTACGTGGGCCATGAAGTAATTGGAGAGAGGAAGATGAACGGAGGGGTCTGGCAGAAGAGGAGGAGCGGAGAGAGACTAGGTTTTGAAGATATATGGGTGCAAGATTACGTGTGATTTTGTACGTCAGAAGTAGGATCTTGAAAGTAATACGGGAATGTACTGGAAGCCAATGGAGTGAGCGGAGAACAGGAGATATATGGTCATGTCTCCCACTAAGGGAGACTAATCTAGCGGCTGAATTTTGGATACGTTGGAGAGGGGATATGTGAGAAAGAGGGAGGCCGGCAAGGAGGGAGTTGCAGTAGTCCAGATAGGAGACGAAGGCATGGACGAGCCGCTCAGCTGATGATTGATCAAGCAGACGCCTGATCTTCCCTATTTTGAAAATACCCCATGATGCAGACTTACAAATGTTTGTGATATGGTGTTTAAGAGTTAAGTGTTTGTCCAAAGTAAATCCAAGGTCTCTAACACAGTCAGAGACCTTAATAATCCCATCCCGAGTAGTTAGATCTGGTAGAGGAACTGTGCTCCTAAACTGTGATGAGAAATGGATGAGTTCAGACTTGTCTTCATTCAGACGGAGTCTGTTGGCAGTGGACCAGGCTTTGATGTCGTTGAGACATTCTCTCAGTGAATTAACAGCAGCAATCCTATCGCCAGGTGACATAGTTATGTAAATTTGAGTGTCGTCAGCATACATAGCGTAGTTGACTCCATGATGACAATTGATGATTCTGGTGAGTGGACCTGTATAGAGGAGAAAAAGAAGGGGGCCGGCCACGGATCCTTGCGGAACTCCGCAGCTGCTAGGACTAGGACGTGACCAGGTCCCATTGATTATCACCCTCTGTGTGCGATCTTGAAGATATGACTTGATCCATTGGATGGCAGTGCCTGTGATGGAATAGTCATTACTACGTCGTAGTAGCAACGTGCGGTCGAGCGTGTCAAACGCAGCCTAATAGTCAAGAAGAAGAAGAGCAGCCTCATTACCCTTGTCGACAGCAAGAAGGAGATCGTTGAGCACTTTCAACAAGGCAGTTTCTGTTGAGTGGAGGTTGCGGTATGCTGACTGGTTTGTGGGAAGCAGATGATTCTTTGACCTTTGACCTTGATTTTTTGACCTGTATTGTACATTTTGCTACAAAATGCTACTCCTTCGCCATTTCTAACCCGATTTCGATTCCGTTTGCTTTATGTGATGGCACTAGTTGAGGGCTTCAAAACTTCTACACAGAATTTTGACCTTTGACTTCTTTGACCTTTGACCTTGATTTTTTGACCTGTATTGTACATTTTGCTACAAAATGCTACTCCTTCGCCATTTCTAACCCGATTTCGATTCCGTTTGCTTTATGTAATGGCACTAGGTGAGGGCTTCAAAACTTCTACACAGAATTTTGACCTTTGACTTCTTTGACCTTTGACCTTGAGTTTTTGACCTGTATTGTACATTTTGCTACAAAATGCTACTCCTTCGCCATTTCTAGCCCGATTTCGATTCTGTTTGTTTTATGTGATGGCACTAGGTGAGGGCTTCAAAACTTCTACACAGAATTTTGACCTTTGACGTCTTTGACCATTGACCTTGATTTTTTGACCTGTATTGTACATTTTGCTACAAAATGCTACTCCTTCGCCATTTCTAGCCTGATTTCGATTCCGTTTGCTTTATGTGATGGCACTAGGTGAGGGCTTCAAAACTTCACAGAATTTTGACCTTTATTTCGATTCCGTTTGCTTTATGTGATGGCACTAGGTGAGGGCTTCAAAACTTCTACACAGAATTTTGACCTTTGACTTCTTTGACTTTTGACCTTGATTTTTTGACCTGTATTGTACATTTTGCTACAAAATGCTACTCCTTCGCCATTTCTAACCCGATTTCGATTCCGTTTGCTTTATGTGATGGCACTAGGTGAGGGCTTTAAAACTTCTACACAGAATTTTGACCTTTGACGTCTTTGACCTTTGACCTTGATTTTTTGACCTGTATTGTACATTTTGCTACAAAATGCTACTCCTTCGCCATTTCTAACCCGATTTCGATTCCGTTTGCTTCATGTGATGGCACTAGGTGAGGGCTTCAAAACTTCTACACAGAATTTTGACCTTTGACTTCTTTGACCTTTGAGAGTTCTTGACCTGTATTGTACATTTTGCTACAAAATGCTACTCCTTCGCCATTTCTAGCCCGATTTCGATTCCGTTTGCTTTATGTGATGGCACTAGGTGAGGGCTTCAAAACTTCTACACAGAATTTTGACCTTTGACTTCTTTGACCTTTGACCTTGATTTTTTGACCTGTATTGTACATTTTGCTACAAAATGCTACTCCTTCGCCATTTCTAGCCCGATTTCGATTCTGTTTGTTTTATGTGATGGCACTAGGTGAGGGCTTCAAAACTTCTACACAGAATTTTGACCTTTATTTCGATTCCGTTTGCTTTATGTGATGGCACTAGGTGAGGGCTTCAAAACTTCTACACAGAATTTTGACCTTTGACTTCTTTGACCTTTGACCTTGATTTTTTGACCTGTATTGTACATTTTGCTACAAAATGCTACTCCTTCGCCATTCTAACCCGATTTCGATTCCGTTTGCTTTATGTGATGGCACTAGGTGAGGGCTTTAAAACTTCTACACAGAATTTTGACCTTTGACGTCTTTGACCTTTGACCTTGATTTTTTGACCTGTATTGTACATTTTGCTACAAAATGCTACTCCTTCGCCATTTCTAACCCGATTTCGATTCAGTTTGCTTTATGTGATGGCACTAGGTGAGGGCTTTAAAACTTCTACACAGAATTTTGACCTTTGACTTCTTTGACCTTTAACCTTGAGTTTTTGACCTGTATTGTACATTTTGTAACAAAATGCTACTCCTTCGCCATTTCTAGCCCGATTTCGATTCCGTTTGCTTTATGCGATGGCACTAGGTGAGGGCTTCAAAACTTCTACACAGAATTTTGACCTTTGACCCCTTTGACTTTTTATCTTCATTTTTGACCTATATTATAGATTTGCTACTGAATGCTTCTTCATCGCCATTCTTTGGCTGGTTTCGATTCTGTTTGCTTAACCAATTTCCTTTTTTTTCCTAACCAGGGTTGATTCTACAATCATTGGCAGTCTTCGTATTATTCACAGCCATTTATTTTCATTTTCAAATCAGACATTTTTTATTTTTAGCTGAAGGACATCAATGTTGATATGTGCAACATCAATCTGAGCCCACCAAAAGTATGCTTTCAAAATCATTTGTTGTTGTTGATGTTTATAAAACAACTCATAATAACAGTCAGTAACAGCTGTGAACAGTATGATGTGTGATCTGCGTCCCAGTCGCGGTGCCGGGCAACATGCTGCACTCACCTTAGCATGTAGCCGAGTGCAGAATGGCTGAAGGATCACAATGCATGCATTGTTGGTGTTATCAAATTCTGCAAATTTTGTCAAGTTCCCCATGCACTAACATTTCTTTTTCTGTTACTTGTGTTTGTTTTTTATTACTTTTTGTTTTGAGACATACACAGTTGGGTTCTCAAGTTCTGCATGCACCAACATTTTTTTGGGGGGTTATTCAATTTACAGGTAATGGACCACAACCTCAGTTTTGTCCCTTACAGATCATTGATCACTTTGATCTGTCATCTTGAGCTTTGCAGTCCTGATGTTTAGTATTTGAAAAATGTAAAATACCTCAGTGATCAAAACAGTCACGACAAAGTTGTCATTTACAAGAAAAAAGACAAAGTTGCAACAAAGTTGTTATTTACCAAAAAAAGACAACAAAGTTGTCATTTACAAGTTTTCCAGGCACTAACATTCCTTTTTTATTGACTGTTGTTTTGTTTGTTTTTACTGTTTGTTTTCAGACATACACAGTTGGGCTCTCAAGTTCTGCATGCACTAACATGATTTTTTTTTTTGTTCAATTTACAGGTAATGGACCACAACCTCAGTTTTGTCCCTTACTTTATATTCTTATTCTTACAGGTCATTGATCACTTTGATCTGTCATCTTGAGCTTTACAGTCCTGATGTTTAGCGTTTGAAAAATGTAAGATGCCTCGGCGGTCGAAAAAGTCACAGGTGCTTTGAGCTCGACATACACCTTTGTCAAAAGCCAGACATCACTCTTGACCAAGGAAATCTAGAGCATCAAAAGCAAAATGAAAACTGTCTCCGCTGATTTTTACCAAAGACCAGTAGAGCTAGTAAACATGGATCAAAAAACAAATAGGACAAAGAGACCATCCACAGTAAGCACACTGAAGGAATGCGCAACAATGGAAAAGAGATCATCCACAGTAAGCATATTGAAAGTATGCGCAAACAAAGATTTGAAGCTTCGTACAGAGCAAGAGAACAAGAGGTAAATAAAATGAGAATGAAAAGGATACGCAGTGATCATGAGTACAGAGCCAAAGAATGTGAGAAAGACAGACAACGTAAAAGGATGAAACGAGCTGATAATGAATATACATCAAAAGAGCAGGACCTAATTAGAATGAGAATGAAGAGAGCACGCACAAATGTTGATTACACAGCAAAGGAGCAGCAAGCCAATAGAACAAGAATGAAAAGGAGACGTACAGATGATGAGTATGCAACAAAGGAGCAGCAAAAAGATAGAACAAGAAAGAAAAGGAGACGTACAGATGATGAGTATGCAACAAAGGAGCAGTAAAGAGATAGAACAAGAAAGGAAAGGAGACGTAAAGATGATGAGTATGCAACAAAGGAGCAGCAAGCAAATACAGAAAGAATAAAAAGGAGACGTACAGATGATGAGTATGCAACAAAGGAACAGTAAAAAGATAGAACAAGAAAGAAAAGGAGACGTACAGATAATGAGTATGCAACAAAGGAGCAGCAAGCAAATACAGAAAGAATGAAAAGGAGACGTACAGATGATGAGTATGCAACAAAGGAGCAGCAAAAAAGATAGAACAAGAAAGAAAAGGAGACGTACAGATGATGAGTATGCAACAAAGGAGCAGCAAAGAGATAGAACAAGAAAGAAAAGGAGACGTAAAGATGATGAGTATGCAACAAAGGAGCAGCAACCAAATACAAAAAGAATGAAAAGGAGACGTACAGATGAGGAATACACAGCAAAGGAGCAGCAAACAAATAAAGCAAGTAAACAAAGAAGACGCACAGACAGTGAATACACAGCTAGAGAGCAGGAAGCAAATAAATCTAGAATGAGAAAGATACGGACACATGATCAGTATAAGCAAAAGAACATCAAATAAAGCAAAACCAGGATGAAGACAAAACGAACATGTACTGAGTATGTAGCCAAAGAAAAGAAATCTACTCAACAGAGACTTCAGCAAATAAGATCTTGCAAAACTTCTCATGTAAAATCAGTTGAAACAATTCTTCAAGAATACAAGAGAGCCATCGCCGAAGGACCCACTTACATATGTGCCTGTTGTTTCAGACTTTTATTCAGGCGATCCATGGTGCAAGTAAAATTATCCAATTATGGAAGGTGTCCACCAAACATTCTGCGGAAATGCATTTCAACAACATTCTCATTGATCTGCAAAACATGCCACAGAACATTGCAGAAAGGAAACATGCCTGCCCAATGTCACCAGAACAATTTGCTGTTAGTGGATATTCCAAAAGAGCTGAAAGAACTGTCATTCCTAGAATGCCTTTTGGTTGCAAAAATCATTCCATTTATGCACATTGTATCTCATACTAAAGGAGCCCAGCATGGTTTGAAGGGTCATGTTGTTCTTGTGCCAGCCGATCTATCAAAAGTCTGCAAAATGCTACCAAGATGCACCAACAATGATAATATCATAACACTCGCCCTAAAGAGGAGACTTAGTGATAAAAGTGCTGTCCACAAACAGTTCACCCGACCAACATGTGTCAATGCTGCATTACTCAAACTCAAGCAAAGCAACCCCTTCTACAAAGATGTCACTGTAGATACATCATGGGAAAATGTATCGCAGCAGTCAGATCCATACCTCTGGGAGCTTCTGACACAACCAGTCAACCAAAATTCTCAACCGTCCACAAGTACGCAAGAACATCCAATTAATTCTAGAACTTCACATCAAACTGGGTTAGGCCAGCAGTCATCACAATGCCCTAATGACACCCTCACAGACAGTGAGGATGAAGTTGAAAAGGAAACACCAGCTGAAGTTCAACAACAATTACACAACAAACGGTCACTGAATGCAGTGACATGTCTGCAACCAACACATGGACCATCATTGTCCATTGAACAAATACTAGACATTGCACCAGCAGAGGGACAGATACCTGTGAGTGCTACTTCTGAGCCAAACTGGGAACCCATGGCATTTCCAAAGCTGTTTGCTGTTGGGAAAGGACATTTTAATGACAACAGACCAAAAAAGCTAACACCTGCCAAATATTTAAATGCCAGGTTACAAAATGCTGATGATCGATTTGCAAACAGCTACAGAATACATCTTCAATGGACTGCACTGGCTTGAGAGTGAACGATTAAAGAGTACCATTAACATATCCAAAATGAAAAGGCACCAGCAAGATATCAATGCAGGCAAACTTAAAGATCCACAGACTGTCCATCAACTAATTTCCAATGATGAAATGTTCACAACCTTTAAGACAATCAGAGGGACACCCCAATACTGGAGAAACATGCAGTTGGATATGTTAGCTAAGATCAAGCTCTATGGACCTTACACATTCTTCATTACGGGCTCTGCGGTAGAATTTCACTGGACAAAAGTTATTCAAGTGATAGGCAAACAGTATGGACAGCATTTCAGTGAAGATGACATCAAACAAATGGACTGGCAGACAAAGAGGAAGTGGCTTCAAACAAACCCAGTAACTGCTGCCAGACAAATTGACTACATCTTTGAACAGCTGTGGGATAAATTCCTCCTCAGTAGTGTTCATCCTGTTGGACAGATCCTCAATTATGACATACGTAAGGAGATGCAAGGTCGAGGAACACAACACTTTCATGCAGCAGTGCATGTGAAAGATGCACCACGACTGGACCAAGAATGTGATGAAGAAGTCATACAGTTTGTAGACAAATATGTGACATGCTCCATCCCAGCTGAGGAAGAAGACTCAGAATTGCATCATCTTGTCAAAACACGACAAATTCATCATCACACCAGAACATGCAAGAAAAAACTAGGAGTTACATGTCGCTTTCATTTTCCATGGCCACCATCAAGCAAAACAATGATTTGTCGTCCAGCTGAAAAGGATACTAATCCAAAAGATGTCAAAAAAGCCACAGATGTACTAAAAAAAGTTCTCACTGCTCTTGCCCAGATGGATCCAACTCAGCCTCCAACAGAAAGTGAATTGCTCAGACAAGCAAATGTCAATGAAAATGAATATTATGCATCTATTCAAGTTGCTTTCAAACGTGAGACAATTGTAATGCAACGCACAACATCAGAGACTTGTGTTAATAACTACAATTCTGTCATTCTCAAAGCTCTACAAGCAAACATGGACATCAAGTACATCACCAATGTCTGGGCATGTATTGCATACTTGACATCCTACATGTGCAAACCTGAACGAACAATGAGTGAACTGATGAAAAAGGCATGCAAGGAAGCAGATGACATAAGCATTCAAAGCAAACTGCATCATATTGGACAAGTATTTCTCAAATGTCGTGAGGTGTCAGAACATGAAGCTATAGCTCGTGTCCTTTCTCTCCCACTACGGCGATCTAATACCAAGGTGACTTTCATACCAACTGGCCCAAAAGAACAAAGAACATGGATGTTAAAACCAATGAACGTCATTGCGGAAATGGATGACCAGGAGGATGATGTGTATGTTTCCAGTATGCTCGACAAGTATGCTGCCAGGCCCGACAGTTTAGAGGATGTATCCTTGGCCCATTTCTGTGCAAATTATGTGACACAACCTAACACTGACACAACTGAAAACCAAGAAGAACAACTTGAAGTTGATGAAAGTATCACCACAAAGAAAGTTCACCTCAAGAATAACCTTGGTATTATGTGCAAAAGACTAAAACCATGTGTTCTTCGCTACCATAGTGTGTCAAGAAACAAAGATCCAGAGTTGTATCATTTCAGACTGTTGTTGCTATATTATCCATGGCGCCAGGAAGAAAGTCTACTCCATGCTGATGGATCATGGACCTCCAAGTACAAAGAGGTCTCAGATCAAATACTGCCAACTATCCAAGCATTTGAGCCTTTCCATGAACATGTTGAGAATGCAGTAGAAGACATTGACTTGGATGAGGGTCTCTGGGCTGACCCAGAACTTGAGCAACAAGAGACCAGTCATCATATCGACCCACAGTTTGCAGGTTTGGACCCAGATTTACTGGAGTATATATGATCAAGTTCCAAGTGACAAGCCTGCCTCTGGAAGTTATACAGTACATGCTTCCACTACATTCTCACCAGATTCACAATACTATGACCTCATATCTTCTCTGAATGATGAACAGTACAAATTATTTTGTTACATATTCCAGTGGAGCACAAATATTTGTCATTCAACTTTGACAGATATTCATCCAGACCCATTCTACATTTTCTTATCTGGAGGAGCAGGTGTAGGAAACAGTCATCTCATTCATGCTATTTACCAAGGTGCCATCCGTGCCTTACGACAGCCTGGCCAAAATCCTGATCAACCAACAGTGTTACTCACCGCATTAACAGGAAAAGCTGCTGCTAACATCAATGGCACAACACTGCGCATTCAGCTTTCAACCTGCCAGTTCGCCAACGTGGAAAAGCTTTTCAGTATCGCAAGTCAAGTGATGAAAAACTCAACACAATGCGAGCCATGTACCAAAATCTCAAAGTCATCATTATTGACGAAATCTCCATGGTTGGAGGGAGTACACTAGGGCATTTGTCACTAGCATTGCAAGATGTTTTTGGCAATGACAAACCCTTTGCCAGTGTATCAATACTTGCTGTTGGAGATTTATTCCAGTTGCCACCATGTGGAGACAGAGCTGTATTTCAGACACCCAAGCTTGATTACAATGTTCTATGTGGCTCAATTTGGAAACAGCATTTCCGGCTGTATGAACTCACCACAATTGTACGTCAACGAGAAGATGCTCAGTTTGCTGAAATACTATCCAGAATACGTGTCGGAGATCTCCAACCCCAAGATATGGAAGAATTAGCTGCCCTTCAACAGACAGATGAGTCATTACTGCCACCCAACACACTGCATCTGTTCTTTACAAATGACCAGGCAAACAAACACAACCAAGAAATGCTCCAAAAATCAGATGCCCCACAAATTACAGTCACAGCTTCTGATTCTAGAACAGATCTTCACACTGGTTCCTGTAATGTTACCATAACGTCAAATAATATCCATGAAACGGGTGGCTTACGTAAAACACTGCAACTGTGTGAAGGAGCACGATGGATTCAGACTAAAAACACAGATCTCTCAGACCATTTGGTGAATGGTGCCACAGGGACTATTGTGAAGCTTCATATCAGTCCATCTAATCCACTAGGAGGTATTATTTATGTACAGTTCGATGATGAAAAGGCAGGAATTAATAGCAGGAGACACAATCCACCTCATCTAAAGCATGCAGTACCTGTCAGGGCAGTGACAGCCAGGTTTCCTCTGTCACCCAAATCTCCAATGATGGTAGAGAGAAAACAGTATCCAGGAATGCTAGCATGGGCACTCACTGCACATAAAGCTCAAGGGAGTACCTGCACTCACATCATAGCTGATCTATCAATGCCTCCTCAAGTCAAGTCACCACCACCTGGTCTCACCTATACAATCATAAGTCGGGCCACAACTCGTCAAGGTGTAAAGCTCATAAATTTTACTCCAGACAAAATCAAGGTCAACAATGCTGCACTGCAAGAAACTGTCCGAATGCGCAACTCAAGTGTATTCAAGTGGCAGCACCAATTGCTTGAGAATCACACAGAACTGACTATTGCTCATCTTAATATGAGATCATGGAAGTCCCATTACAGGCATATAATAAAGGATCCACTTATATCAAAGTGTACCATACTAGGCCTGTCAGAAACACATACATCACCATCTTCCTCCAACCTAGCTCTGCCTGGTGACAAATGGCAAGTTGTTCATCATCACACTCAGCATGGTCTTGCACTTCTTGTACAAGGCACAACTGCTTCAATAAAGCAGCTTCAAGTTCCAGCTCCTCATCTCCAGTGTCTCCCATGCATTGTGAATGTAGACAATCACTCCTGCCTCATAGTCATTGTCTATAGGCCACCTGGACCATTGCAAGGTTATGCAAGTCATATCAACAACTTCCTAAGCAATGCACCTGTTACACAGTACTCTACATACGTCATGGGAGATTTTGATATGGATCTTTCTGCCAAACAACAACTAGAGACAGTATTTCACAGCCATGGCTTCAACCAACTTATCAGCACACCTACTCACCAACGTGGAGGAGTACTAGATTTGATCTTCACCAACACACCCCAGGACCAGTATGGAGTATCCCCAATTCCATACAGTGACCACTGCATTGTCTGGACCACAGCGACCCATCATCCACAGACTACCAAGTGCCCCTATCCCGTAGGTAAACATTGTATCAACAAATTACCATTTTATCCCTGTTTAAATGTATACAGACAAAACCCTTTTATATCCGTACATTAACATACTGCTTTCTAAGCAAACAAGACTAAATGACTACACAACCTGCTAATATTGTATTTACTACAACAAAAATATAACTGAGTTAGTGTGTAATATTAACAAAATACCACTTTATACTCTTACCACAGTAAGTGTATATCCACTTATAAAGGTTTTTTTATAGTATCTAACTTCAACTTCAATCCTTTCCCATTAACAACTTTTCTCCTATTTGTCTCCACACGCAGCAGATCATACAATTTATGACATAATTTCACTTACCTTGTAAGAAGCATTCTTTTTATTACAGGATATAGCTCCACTGGAGACGTGTACCTTTCCACTTTATTATAACTAAATATCAACTACTTGTTATGACACTGTACGGTAATCACAATATACTACTTAAATAATATATATATCTTTAGCTGCGACAAACTCATTGATGCCAGTCCAAAGATTTAAACTTCCGGCTGGGACATATATTACGCACCGCGTAATTTCTACTTTTCCTTGTTTACCATTAACTTGCGAGGTATTGTACGCTGTTGGTGCCCAGCGGGAATTCGATGATTTCATAAATCATTTCGGCTATAATTTTATACAATGTGTGATCGTTGCGCCCGAAGGGATTAAAAATGCGTTCTTTATTTTCTTCCGAAAATCTCTCCGTGTTTTGTACATCCGTTCTTGAACTGTTAGATGCGTTTGTTTCTTTTTCTGAAGACAGATTAAGTATCATAGGTGAACATGCGTTATTCAACTATTTTTACGCCACTGTCACCCGGCGAGATCGCGATGATTTCATTTATGATTTCGGCTTTAATCATACACACTCGTATTTAAATTATCATTTGTTAAATGATAATGGACAAATCCAGATCTATTCAAACTAATAAATGCGTTTGTTTCTTTTTCTAATTTAAGTTAACATGTGTTATTCAACTATTTTTACGCTACTGTCACCTGGCGAGATCGTGCGTTGTTTACCGTTTATGCGTTGTTTACCGTTAACTTGCGAGGTATATTACGCTGTTGGTGCCCAGCGGGAATTCGATGATTTCATAAATCATTTCGGCTGTAATTTTATAGAATGTATGATCGTTGCGCCCGAAGAGATTAAAAATGCGTTCTTTATTTTCTTCCGAAAATCTCTTCACCTTTTGTACATCCCTTCTTGAACTGTAAGATGCGTTTGTTTCTTTTTCTAAACACCGATTAATTATGATAGGTTAACATGCGTTATTCAACTATTTTTACGCTACTGTCACCCGGCGAGATTGCAATGATTTCATTAATTATTTCGGCTTTAATCATCCACACTCATATTTGCTAACCAGCAAAGGAAACTGGAAGTCGGAACTAAAAATGGAAAGGATATAATGATGAGTTGCACACGCATTCCAGTTGTCCATATTTGGCCACAAGTGTCGCTACATCTTTTTTTTTTTTTCTCGTTGCGCTGTGGTCTGACCTAATATCACGCACGCTTATCTCGCGAAAAAGAAAATCGAATGATTATGTTTAGTAATTTAGTAGGAACATCGGAAGGCATTCCTGTGTTTTATCGCGCTTAGAAGAAAACATGAAAGAAAACAGTTCCGTCCAGAGAGGGCAACATATACACAATTTTGCATAATTCTTGTTAACAGGTTATTAAAATTTGCTCAACATTTTACTGTTGGGTTTCTAAAATTGTTTTCTACTCACCTAGCCCACATTGTTGTTTGGGGAAAATTCCCCTTTAAGGAGCTGCGTTCAGAACAAAGCATAAGTGTGTATAACCGAGTATACACACTTGTTTTGTGTTTTTTTACACACTTTAGAATAAGATGTGTACATCGTGTAAAATGGTCATGGAAATTTACATTTTCTGCTCTGGAAAGTCATGGAAAGTCAGGGAATTTTGAAAATGTGAAAGTATATGAACCCTGTACCCTGTGGAGCCGGGAAATGTGCAAACGCCGGGAAATGTGCAAACGCCGGGAATTGTGCAAACGTCTCGCCGGGAAATGTGCAAACGCCGGGAAATGTGCAAACGTCTTGCCAGGAAATGTGCAAACGCCGGGAAATGTGCAAACTTCTCGCCGGGAAATGTGCAAATTTCATCAACGGGAAATGTGCAAACATGACGCCGGTAAATGTGCAAAAGTTCAATTTTGCCGGGAAATGTGCAAAACGTCGCCGGGAAATGTGCAAATCATTTACTTTAGTGATATTGTGTACAAAGATAGTAGATAAACTCCATATCAAAACTGCCCATGAACTTCCACCATTTAGATTTTCTTAATGAAATCCTTGACAGATTTTCAACAAAATTGGCAGGTAGCACGATTATGGCGATGGGATCTCAATTTGTTTATATAGTAGCCCCCCCCCCCCCCCCCCCCCGAAAAAGGGGAGGGGGGCTCAATTAAGTCCCAGAACTACGGTATTATCGAAATTCTTCTTGTATTATATAACCAAATAAGAATGAGCTCGGATGGTTCTTTAACCCTAAAGGGGCCGGGATTTTTTGGCTATGCTGAGACCGGGGGGGGGGGGGGGGGGGGGGAATGGATTCCGCCCCCCCCCCCCCCCACCATGAGATCTCGGCCATTGGTGGTGCGATCGCGATGAAATTTGCATGCGTGAGACCCACGTCATAATCTACAAGATTGTGTCATAAGATTTTTTGAAACAATCAATTTCTAATTTTAATTAATTGATTATGCAAATTAAGCTCAAGATGATATTTTAGCCTAATTAAAAGCATTGAGAGTCTAATTTTTGATCTGTAAATCTGTTTTTGCATATTCAACAATTGTACATCACAAAAACTTCCAAAACTCATTTCAATTCTTATGTATTTCATTGTTTTCAGAATTTCTTATGTATTTCCCTGTTTTTAAACTTTTGTTTTTTCTTTGTTTTTTCATTGGAAATTGTCACTGACCACTCTTCTACCATAACTAGCACAAAATTAATAAATGAAAGTGATTAATTGTAAAAATAATCAGGTTTTTATGACTTTCATAACAGAACATTGTTTTTCCATAGGAAATGTACACAAAATCACAAACTTGTGCCCGTTTTGGGGCGACATTCCGTTACAAAAATGGGCGTGGCTTCGCAAAAGTATGCGCGGACGTTGCAAATTTGGTCTCAAAAGTTGCGCGAGACTTGAACAAAGAAAGTCAAGAAGCCTCGCGACGAGGTCTTCTCGCGTTACAGATTTACAGCGCGAAACGTCGAGGGGGGGGGGGCGCCCCCCCCCCCCCCGGCCCTTTTAGGGTTAAAGATATTGATGACAGGAGTTCACGTTTAATGGCAGATCCAGGGATGCAAGGCACGGGGCCATAAGTGGGGAGGAGTCTTCAAATTGAAGCCTCAGAGTCCCTAAACTAGTGCTATGAAGACATTAATGTTTGATTATGACGGATCCAGGGGTGTGCGGATCGCGGGGGAGGGGGTGAGGGGAGGAGAGGGATTTTCTACATTGTCAGTATCTTCTTGAAAAGTCTAGGACAGATTTTCACGAAACTTGTCAGATAGCCTCATTACGGTGATATGATCTTTATGAATTGAAATTAGCCCCCAATCCTCCCCCCACCCCCCGGCCGAAAAAGGGGGGGGGAGTTGAAGCCTCAGAGTCCCTGAACTCTGGATTTTTACAAATCTTTTTCTGTCGAACAAAAAAAAAAAGATAGAGCTAAGTTAGTGCCTTGTATGACTGAAATTTCATGCTTGATTATGGCAGATCCAGGGGTGCCCTGATTTGGGGTGGGGGAGGGGAAGTGATGGAGAGGAGGGGGATTGTCCACATTTACTGCATTTTCTTGATAAATCCCAAGAAGGATTTTCACCAAACTTGGCAGATGGCAGATACCATCTTTACGGTCATATGGTCTTATATGGTAAAATGAGCTCCACCCCCTCCCACCGCCAAGGGGGGGGGGGGGGGGAGCAGGAGTTGAAGTTTTAGGTCCCTAAACTCTGGAATCTGGAATCTTCTTCTGTTGAACCGAAGAATATGGAACTACGTTATATGGAGACACTACAGTTACTAAAATTTCAGGTTTGATTATGACGGGTCCAGGAGTGCGCTGATAAAGGGTGTGAGGGGGATTTTCCACATTTTCTGCATAGTCTTGTAAAATATATGACGGATTTTTACCAAACTTGGCAGATAGTACATTTATGGTGATTCGATCTTAATTTTTTAAATTTAATTCCCCCCCCCCCCCCCCCGCCGACAAGGGGGGGGGGGGGTTGAACCCTCAGAGTCCCTATTCTCTTGATTTTTTTTTTTACTTCTGTCGAACCGAAAAAGTTAGTGCTGTAAAGACATTAATGACCGAAATCTCATGTTTGATTATGGCGGGTCTAGGCGTGCTCTGATCGGGGGTAGGTGAGGGTGAGGGTGAGGGGGTGCTGTTCGTTATTCCGAAGGTTCGCTGTTCCGAAGGTACGTTATTCCAAAGGGTCGTTAATCCGAAATACGCAAAGTCCCTATACCTAGAGGTTCGTTAATCCGAAAATGAAAAAGGGTTCGTTAATCCGAAAATTAGTGGCGTTATTCCGAAGGTTCGTTATTCCGAAATTCGGAACAATGAACCTTCGGAATAACGAATCTAGGAATAAAGAGCCTTCGGAATAACGAACCTTCGGAATAACGAGCTGTAACCAGGGGGAGGAGGGGGATTTTCAAAATTTTCTCCATCTTCTTGAAAAATCTATGACGAATTTTCACCAAACTTGCCCGTAGCATCTTTATGGTGATAGTACTGTAAATACAGTTAATGCATGATGTAGGCTCAAGTTTACAATGACAGATGAAGGGATGCCCAAAAAGGTGAGTGGGTAGGAAGGAGGCTTAATTTTTACATTGTTTGTCTTTTTCCTGAAAACTCAAGACGCATCCCTCGGATAATGAGATTATATATCAGCTTAAAAAAAAAAAAAAAAAAAAAAAAAAACTTCTATAAAAAATGATGGAATATAGAATACATGGAATATGCGTACACTTGTGATAAGTGTAGTGCGCTCACATAACACAACATCCCCCTCCTTCTGAAAAGATACAATGACGAATATTTTTAAATGGAGCTAATAGAGTGCCGGTGCCTGTTATGGTAAGTTAATTCATGAATATTACTGTTAAGTGCGGCGGAGGCGGATTTGTCACATTCAGCTTCTTCTTGAAACCCTTATATAATAGATATTTGCCAAGCTTGAAACGTAGCGTAGCGTATTTATCTGGTGATATGACCTCAATTTGTCTAAATGAGCACTGCCCTAACCCCTAAATTGGGAGGAGATGGAGACCCCCCCCCCCCACCTCATCTGCACCCCTTGAACTTGAAAGGGACCAACACGAGGGGGTGGGGTCGTTCGGGTGGAATTCAGAATTTTATTGAAAACCCTATACATATGAAAAAAAAAACCGGAATACATACTTTTTAAAGAAATTTTCTATACAACCAAGAGTAATAGAACACAATCCTATCACATTTTTAGAAGGTAGATCTATACTTTGATGAAATTTCACTTCTGCTTACTAAATGACGTGGGGGCTACCCTGGTCTTATCCCTAGCTTTGGGGAAGGGGAGCAACCTGGACTTGTTGCCCCTTCGAACAAAGTGGGATTCTATTACCCTAGAGATGCTACCTCCCACGTTCGGTGGAAATCCGTCAAAGATTTCTCAAGAGGATGCAGAATATGTGAAAATCTCCCTCCTCCCCTCAACCCCCCCCCCCCCCGATAAAGACACCCCTCGATCCGCCACAATCAAACGTGAAATAAAATTTCAGCCATTAATGTCTTCATAGGCACTAACTAAGCTCTCTTTTCCGGTTTGACAGAAGAAGATAAAAATTGAGTTTAGCGACGCCGAGGCTTCAATCCCCCCCTTAAGCAGTGTGTGTGTGTGTGTGTGTGTGTGTGTGTGTGTATGGGAGGGGGGCTCATTTTAACAAATTAAGTGCATATCACCGTAAAGAGGCAATCTGCCAATTTTGGTGAAAATCTGTCTTATATAGATTTTTCAAGAAGATGCTGAAAATGTGGAAAATTCCTCTCTTGCCCTCACCCCCGCGATCTGGAGACCCCTTGATCCGCGCCATAACCAAACATGAAATTTCATTCATTAACGCTGTGTCTTCATAGCACTAACTTAGCTCTATCTTTATCGGTTTGACAGAAGAAGATTAAATTCCAGAGTTTAGGGACGTTGAAGCTTCAACCCCCCGCAGTTCCCCCCCCCCCCTTCGGCGGTTGGGGAAGGGGGGGAAGGCTCATTTGAACAAATTAAGATCATAATTATTACCATAATCTTGCTATCTGTCAAGTTTGTGGAAAATCCCTCATAGATATTTCAAGAAGATGCTATGTGGAATATCCCCCGCCACCCATCACCCTCCCCCCCCCCCCCCCCCGATCTGGGCACCCCTTGATCCGCCATAATCAAACATGAAATTTCATTCATTAATCACGTTAATGTCTTCATAGCACTAACTTTAGCTCTATCTTTTCCGGTTTGACAGAAGAAGATTAAAATAAAAAAATCCAGATTTTTGGGATGTTAAAAGTGAAGCTTTAATCCCCCCCCCCTTCGGCGATGGGGGGGGGTCGCATTTTAACAAATCAAGATTATATTACGTTAAATATGACTGTATTTCACAAGTTGGGTGAAAATCCGTCCTAGATTTTTCGAGAATGTGCTGAAAATGTGGAAAATCCCTCTCACCCCCCTCACCCCCGATCAGGGCACCCCTGGGTCCGCCAAAATCAAACATGAAATTTTAGTCATTAATGTCTTCATAGCACTAACTTAGCCCTTTCTTTTTCGGTTCGACAGATGAAGAAAAAAAAATCAAGCGTTTATATACATGGTATAGGGACTCTGAGGCTTCAACTCTCCCCCCCCCCCCCTCCTTAGGGCTGGTGTCGGGGGGGGGGGCTCATTTTGACAAATTACGAACATATCACCATTAAGATGCTATCTGCCAGATCTGGTGAAAAATCGTTGTAGGGTTTGCAAGAAAATGCTGAAAATGTAATAAAAAACTACAAATGTCGCTATGGCGACTGATGCCTCCGCCATAATGCATGATTCTCCCAATAGGTGTATAGTACAATGTCTTCACAATGTGTGATGACAGTTTCACATAACTGGCAAAATACTGAAATGACAGGTTTGTCAGAAATATCTTGAATGTTCACTTTCCTTAAACTGGGTTTGCTATAATTGTCTAAGAGTGCAGGTACACATATTTAGGGAATTGAGAATTTTTACTTGACTTCTGACGGCCCCTTACGCATTGAGTAATTTCCAAGGTATGAAAAAAGAATGTAATTACAGTACAAAATAGTCGTTGTTTTTTTTTGGTTTTTTTTTTTTTTTTGGGGGGGGGCATTGAAACCTGGCCCTTGATCCTTAACCTTTGACCTTTGACCTTCTGGCTGGAAATTTCCTGGAGAATCTCCATCAGGTAATGCACGTATATATTAAGTTTTAAAATTAATAATGCAAGCATTGCATATACTAGTATATGAGGGAAATAGTATAATTTTGAGGAGTTGACCTTGACCTTTGACCCCTGACTATTGACCCACGACCCCTGAATTCCCTAGATAATCCCTGCTAGTCAGTACATGCGTATGCACCAAGTTCCATGAAGATACATTGAACCATTTGCGAGAAAAGTGATATTGCAACATTTTCACCTAATCTTTGACCTTTTGACCTTTGACCTTATGACATGAAACTCTCTTTGGAGAATCTTTACGCAGTAGCGCATGTTTACACTAAGTTTCAAGAAAATACCTTTGGGCATTGCATAGATATGGGGGAAATAGCAACATTTATACCATTCGACCTTGACCTTTTGACCTTTGACCTCTTGCCAATGTCACTAAAATCTACTCCACTAATTGTCCCATCATACATCATCCTTGGACCAAGTTTGGTGAAAGCTGCTGCATCCAGTTTTGAGTTATCACGTAAACAGATAAATTTTAGGATTTGACCTTGATCTTTGACCTTTGACCTCTGTCCGATTTCACTAGAAAACCTATCAAGTAATTGCCCCATCATACATCATCCTCCGACAAAGTTTGGTGAGATTTGCTCAATCCAGTCTTGAGTCAAATTATCGCGTAAACGGATACAATTTCATGATTTGACCTTGACCTTTGACCTCTGATCTTAGGCAGATTTCACCCAAAATCTTATCAAATAATTGCCCCATCATACTTTATACTTGGACCAAGTTTGGTAAAATTCCAGTCAATATTACTCAAGTTATCGCGTAAACGAAAGCGGACGGACGTACGTATGGACGGACGGACAACCCGAAAACATAATGCCTCCGGCACCACTTCGTGGCCGAGGCATAAAAAGACAGATGGTCGCTAAGACAGGTGGTAAAGATGGTAATGGTTCGTGCGCAGCTTTGATTGAGAGTTTCTCTTCCATCTCTACATAATATAGGTGAAATGAATGGTTTGCACATTTCCCGGCGACGTTTTGCACATTTCCCGGCAAAATTGATCATTTGCACATTTCCCGGCGTAACGTTTGCACATTTCCCGTTGATGAAATTTAGAGATTTGCACATTTCCCGGCGTTTGCACATTTCCCGGCGAGACGTTTGCACATTTCCAGGCGTTTGCACATTTCCCGGCGTTTGCACATTTCCCGGCTCCACATATGTGCCCCCTGGATAACTGCCCCCCGGACAGCTACCCCCTGGATAACTACCCCCCGGATAACTACCCCCTGGATAACTACCCCCCCCCCCCGGATAACCACCCCCCCCCCCCCCTCCGGATAACTACCCCTCGGATAACTACCCCCTGGATAACTACCCCCTGGATAACTACCCCCCCCCCCCCCTACCCCCTGGATAACTACCCCCCGGATAACTACCCCCTGGATAACTACCCCCCGGATAACTACCCCCTGGATAACTATCCCGCGGATGACTACCCCCAGATAGTACTATCAAATAATACATTATTACAACAAAAATAGCAGTGAATTCAAATACAAAATACAACTTAAACAATCACTGGATATTACCGATGCCCCACCCTGACCTGATGGCGTTAGCTCATCCAGCAAAACTGGTGATTTGATTTATGTTCTTTCAAAAAAACAAATGTGTTATTATAGTACCACGGCAACACACTGCCCAACGATGATCAAACAAAGATATGTTCAGCTCATTAAAAATTGATTATCTTTAATAATGATAATAATAATAGTGGCTACTTGTATAGCGCACAGGTCCACTTTTCAGTGCTCATGGCGCTTCAAAAATGAAAAGGTATCATATATTTACATGCATATACATATTCAAACACTTCAACAAATAAGAAAATGATAAACAAAAACAAATATATACCAAATAAAGAATACAACATATACCAATTAAAATTACAATATTGATTCAATATTAATGACATACAGCAATTACAGTCCTCAGTATGAAAGGAACAGATAAGTTTTAAGTTTGGATTTGAATGACTCTGTCGATGACAGTTCCCTTAACTGAAGAGGCAACTGATTCCACAATTTTGGTCCCATAACGGAAAAAGCACGATCACCATACCCATGTTTTACTCTGGGTGTTTGGAGTAAGAATGCATCTGATGATGAACGTAGCCTTCGTGTCGGATTGTATTTTTGAACAGAATTACTTATGTATATGGGGAAAAAGAATGAACTGAATGATGTACTAATAACAGAATCTTGAAAATAATCCTTTTTTCTACAGGTAACCAATGTAAGGAACGGAGAACTGGTGACATGGAATCAAACTTATTAGTAAAAGTTAACAAACGGGCAGCAGAATTTTGCAACCGTTGAAGTTTTGTGACATCTTTTTTTGAAAGATTACACAACAATGAATTCGAAAAATCCAACCGAGAAGAAATCAAAGCATGAATAAGTATCTCAGCTGCAGATTTAGACAAATATTTCCTTACGAAACTTAAATTACGCAACTGATATCGAACATTCCGCTGAATATGAGTTACATGATTTCGAAATGACATTTCCTGATCAAATATGACACCTAAATTACGGGCTGTTTTCGACGGAGTAATGCAAGTGCTACCGCTGTTGACATGACATGACTGATAATCAACTTTGCTTAACATATGCTTTGATCCCAATAACAGAAACTCAGATTTATCATCATTTAGTTTAAGGCCATTGGATGTAAGCCAGATTTTCAGATCTTGCAAACATGCTTCGAGTTTTGCAATGGCGGATGACAATGAAGACACAATGGGTTTAAAAGACAAATATAGTTGTATATCATCCGCATAACAATGATAACTAATACAATGCTTGCGAAATACTTCACTAATTGGTTGCATATACAGAGAAAAAAGCAGCGGGCCTCCAACAGAACCTTGAGGTACACCAAACTTTGTCATAGTTTTACAAGAGGTAGAATCACCAATTCTGACATAATGAGATCGATCACATAAGTAGGACATAAACCAATCAAGAACAGCTCCTTTGATGCCCAAATGTCTCAGTCGTTGAATCAGAATAGCATGATCGACTGTGTCAAAAGCTGAGCTCATATCAAGCATGATAAGAGCAGTGATGTTACCACTATCTAATTCTCTGAACACAATATCTGATAAGTTGACTAGCAGTGTTTCTACACCATGACCAGGCTTGTACGCAGATTGAAATGAATCAAGCAATTCATTATCTTGCAGATACATTGTCAGTTGTGAGAAAACAACCTTTTCAAGCAATTTACTTAAATAAGGTAAATTTGAAATTGGGCGGTAATTTTTTAGACACTCCTGATCTAAGCCTGCTTTTTTCAAAGTTGGATGAATAACTGCTTTTTTACACACCTGTGGAACTACACCTAATCTCAGGCTAGCATTTATGATTCTTGTGATAACGGGTGCTAAAACTCTGCCACACTTCTTAACCAAATCTGTTGGGATTGGATCAAGTTCACATGATTTGTTAGGTGAGTTCTTAATAAGCTTTTCTATCTCATTAACAGTGACATACTGAAACTCACTCAATTCTGACTTGACTTCACATACAATGTCATTTGGCTGTTCACAACGAGTTGGGAAACTCCGTTGGATTGCCACAATTTTATCAATGAAATATTGATTAAAACAATTGGCTAACTCAACTTGATCACCATGAGTGAGGTGTTCTGGCAAAGGTGATTGCTGTTTTCGGTAAAGTAAAGCATTAGCAACTTTGTACAACTTCTTTGTATCTTTCCCACAATCCGTAACCTTTTTTGAATGATATTGTAACTTAGCATCTTTAATCAAGGCATTTACACATCGCCTTTGCGCATGATACATCTGCTTGTGAATCTCCAGTTTTGTGGACCTTGACTTCCTTTCTAACTGTCTACGAAGCAGTTTTGCTTGAGCTATTTCTGGGGTATACCATTCCGTATTGGGGTGTATTGTGACCTTGATTCGTTTCTCAGGTGCCAACTTATCAAGGGTGGCAGTGAGTAAGGTGTTATACAAATTCACTTCATCATCAACATTATTAACTTGAGATTCAGCTGATAAAAGAGACTTAACATGAGTATCAGCAACAAACTCTTGTGGGGTTTACAGATTTCAAATTCCGTGTCACAACAAATGTTTTTTTGATTCAACGTTTAGGAAGGTTCAATTCACACATTATTGCTGAATGATCTGATATACCTTCCACAACACCGGTATTACAAAGTTGTACAGTGTTACCTTTGTGAGTTATAAGCAGATCTAATACATGGCCTCGATTATGAGTTGGCTCATTAATATGTTGAATCATATTAAAGGCTGACAATAATTCAGAGAACAACTTTGAATTCGAAGTTGATGAGTCCACAGGTATATTGAAATCACCTGCAATCAACAAGTCAGACGAGCAGAGAAGCTGTCTATCGAGCACATTAGAAAACTCATCCAAGAAAATCTGAAACTGTACTGAACTGGGTGGACGATATACATTGATGAAATGCAACGATTTCTGCATATAATTCAGAGTCATCTGAATCATTTCAAATGTTGTAACATTTGGGGAATCTACATTTCTGACATCTAATTGACTTTTAAACAACACAGCTATTCCTCCTCCTCGTTTGCCAACTCTGGGAATGTGCTTAAATGTGAAGCCATGTGGTGGCAATTGACCAATCGGAGCAGCATCATTAGGCGTAAGCCATGTTTCACAAATAGCAACAATGTCTAATTCATGATCAAGAATATAATCTACAAATTCAGCGGTTTTGTTCTTCAGCGATCTGGCATTTAACATAGCAAATTTCAAATTCATACATGAAATATCAGAATTCACAAATTTTCTTTCGTGTAACAACTTCACAGTTTGATCCCTATTTTGTCTTACTACTCTTTTACCTCTGTGAGTCTTTTTCACTCTGTTAATCTGTAGTGCTGTTATTCGTTGCCATGTCACTTCATTAATCCTAAGGCACTTACAAGAAGGTTTAGTGGAGTAAACATTGTAAGGGTTCAGCACGTCTTGTATTGTTATCAACAGCATGATCTTTGGTAGCTGACACACTAAATGACGGACCTGGGTTGATTTCAACATCTCCACTGGTAAGCAGTGACATGTGAAAAGTAGAGCTTGCATTCTTATAATACAAAATGCATGCTTTTGAGTAGCCTTTTACTCTGATACCGGTACTAGACATGTTCTTATCATTCTTCACAGTTGGTAGTATAGACCTACTAAAAGTGCATGTGGCTGTACAACAATACATACATGGCAAAAGAGTCAGTATTAGACTCACAACAAACATATACCTCATTCGTTCCATTATACTGATCATTATCACTGCATTGTGCAAAACGTACATAAAAATTTAAAAAAGCTACAGCTCATTCAAGTACAACAGTTGAGCGCATGAACACAAACGCGTATGACTTCTACGCGCTTAACAGCTCTAGGCTCGCATGAGCGCATAAACACATACCTGAATATGAAGGCTGTAGTGTGGCTCCCGTACAAACGATATCAAACCCCAAATCCAGTTTGCCGATTTTCAGCCAAATCCTCGAATTACTTAACACAAAAATGGTCCAGGAGATTCACAAAGCACATACAATACAGTTGGCACAGTGACACAAAAATAATATCACAGAACAACACAAAAATCATAAACAACTCAGAGCACAGAAATCTCAATGCAGAAACCTGAAAAATGGAGTGAGAAAAACACTGGTAATTTATTTTTTTTTCTAAAAATACTGTTTCCGTAAAACATTATCTCACACCGACAAATGACGAAGGTTGCACTACAATCGGGGTAACTACTACCCGCATTGCTACCCCTGGTATAACAACTTCTACCCGATAATTGATACTACTCTGGGGAATTACCACTGCAATCTTCAACTTTCAGAGTGCAATTATACCCGCCAGGGCAATCCCAGGGCTGGCCCCGAACAACTTACCTCCAGTGCTATTCCCCATATAGGGCAACTCAAACTACCCCCCCCCCCCCCCGATAAATACCACCAGGAAAATTTCCCCAGGGCAATTACCCACCAGATAAACATCACCCGGGTGATTACTCCATATAGGGCTCTCCCACCAATCTTGATAGCCTGCAACTACCTTCGGATATCAAACTTCTTACCCTCCAGGCCAATTCACCAGGACTATTTCCCATCGGGCACCCGAACCCACGGCCCAAGTCAACTACTCAGAAGCAGTTCTGTCTGGGATGAAAGGTCATGGAGTAGCCGCAATATCCCATAATTATGTCTAGTTATAGGCCCACATATATTACATTTATTTCATCAATTAATGAATATATTACTGTATCTGTTTTGACAATGCTTATCACTGCCTCCAGATGTGGCTAGGAGAATTTCGATGCGATTTTCTGTTTATACCGTAGCACTCATTTCAGTATTTCCCTGCTGCATCATTTTGCAGTAACTTCTATAGATTATAGCTAACACAGAACATTATTTCCATTTAAAATTGTCCTTTTCTAAAATGAAGCCCCAAACAATCACCTCTCCACCGATTAATTTTCCACAAGAAAATTACCCCTCCCATTTCTTTTTTCTAACATCGTTTGTTATTTCAGTCGAAAAACTCATATTCTGTGAACAGCGAAAAATAACGGGTATCAACAAAGTCCAAGCAATCACAGTGATAAATTATTCGTTTCTTGTTAATGTTTCGGTATTCCCGAGCCGCATTCGTGCCGATAATACATTAACCATCTGTGTTTTTGTCTCGTCCCTTTGCTTGTTTGCTTGCTTGCTTTGCGGCCGTGCTGGTCATCCAAGGCTAACGCTCAGAAATCCCCATTTCTGCATTGAGTCTAGGAATGCAATAGTGAAAAGCATGCTTGCTTTACTAGTGATAATAATGATAATGATAATAATAATAATAATAATAATAATAATAATAATAATAATAAAAACAATGATAATGGTGGCTATACTTGCGCAGTGCGCAGGTCCACTTTTTTTTCGATGCTCATGGCGTTTCAAAAAATAAAAAAGAACATATCATACATTGCAACTGATTGACAAAGTGCCCTACAGCGACGTAAATTAGCACTGAATTGATCAGTGTTTTAGTAGTTGCCATGATAAAAAAAAAATCATGGTCGTACACACTCGAGCAGGACTCGAACCTGCGACCTCCTGATCACCGGACAGACATCAGCTCCACTAGACCACCGAGCTTTCGCCCGACACCAAGTGTTGGTTCTAATCCTTCTAGCATGCAGCGGGTACTGCTTTATTATTCAAATTCAAGAAATTCTTCCGTCGAGATGTTTTCATTGCAACTGATTGACAAATTGCCCTACATCGACGTAAATATATTTACGTCGATGTAGGGCAAATTAGGGCAATTTATCAATAATAATCTACATCAAAATATTCTGCTACCGATGTATGATATTCTTCAGAGGGTTATAAGAGGGTACCAGAGGACGGACGTGCTGGATTGGAGCTCCGTCTTTATGCTGTGCTTTCAGCACTTACGCATTTCATCGAAAGGACTTTTTCATACAGCTAGATTGCATTCACTGCGCTGATGCCGATGATGTCTGGTACGTAGCACGTAATTTGAGTGTTTCTGAGTTTTTTCCGGGTTTTTGACTCATTTCTGATCGATTTTGTAGAAGAGGTATTACAAATTTAGCGTGCCACAATAACAAGTATAACAAAAATACGCTGAATAGACGCGCGCATAATGCTACGCAAGGAATGCAACTAATTGTGATGTCACTATAGATCTCCTCAACTACAAGTACGCGCTGGCTAGCAGGGCGCCTATAGTTTTGCCTATGATTATGACGTCACAGAGATTTACGCTGTTCGTCCTCTGGTACTGAATCGCCCTAGATTTCCCTTCTCTCATCTACTATGTCCTTTCTTCTTCTTTCCTGTCGTTCTACCTTATTCACAGAGTTCCCTGTCTGTTAGGTTTGTGTTGATCCTATACTAGGTCAGATAGGGGAAATGCGCCTGCCCCCGGGAAAGGCCGAGACTTCACTGGTGTTAACATGGGGTATACTCTGTGTTAACGGGAACGGCGTAACCAGACAGGTCAAACTCTACTTCTCTTTTCCTATATACCTTCTCTTTTATGCACAACATAATACTTTCTAAACAGTATAAATATTCGCGGATAATATAGATTATTCGATATAGAACTGCTAGGAGCAACATCCAACCAAGTTCGAAAGGTAAACTAGAAACAGCAAAATAAACAAACAAACAAATAAAAACCCCGGACATCTGTGTCACCTGATGTTATGCTTGCATTTTACTGGATCTCGACCTGTTTAGAATCAGAGAGTGTCTTCGTAACTGTCGCGTGACATTTTCTTGTTCCTTTTTCCTCAACTGTCAGTTGCCTTAAACCATCACCAACGAGGTAGGCATAGAGTATAACCCATATGGCTTACCGGTACAGACTGGACCTAATGTTGAATTTTTCTCTTCTTACTTTTGTATCACTATTCTGGGCGAGAGGAGTAGCGACCCTCGCTCGTACTTTTAGCTATGAATAGAACCATGAATGCAAATGCCCGACCAAATCCTATACTTCCAGCGGCGGGAGTCCGCAGGAGATTTAATGCTGCGAGGGTTCGAACACGTTCGCAATGCGGACATGATGATGGCGTGCCCTTAAACCCTTCAGGGAGGGGTACGACTAATAGGTGTAAGAAACCCGTGGCAATGTTAAGATGTAAGCAGCCTCTCAAGATGGCCACGTTTAACATCCAAACTCTGACGATGCCAAAGATCGCGGATGGTGACTCAGGGTTAATTATAACTCTACTTTGTCGGCGGTTCTGGACAAGTACGCCCCTATCCAGAAGCGCTGTATTAACCTTCGCCCAAACACTCAATGGTACAATGAAGAAATTACAAGTGCGAAACTGCGTCGAAGGCAATTAGAAAGAAAATGGAGGAAGTCGTTAGAGATTGATCGGCAGTTGTATTGTAAACAGCGTCAGTATGTCCGTTCACTGCTCAGGAAAGCGAAAACTGAATATCACTCTAAACAAGTTAATGACTGTGGTAAAGACACGAAGAAACTCTTTCAGGTTGTAAATAAGCTTCTTGGCAGAAAACAGAAATCCCCTCTACCTGAGCATGATTCTGACAAAGAGTTGGCTAACGAGTTTAATCGGTTTTTTGTTGATAAGATAGCGAATATACGCTCATCCTTACCATGTGTCCGTGTGGTTAAAAGTGAAGCTGAAGTTGCAACTACTTCAAAATTAGACTCACTAAATCCAACCTCTGTAACTGAGGTTAAGAATATGATTATGAAGTCTCCAAATAAGTCATGTGAATTTTTGTACGGATCTGATAAAAAAATGTGTATCAGTGACTGCCCCTGCCATTACGAGCATTATAAATGGCAGTTTTGTAGCAGGTGTTGTGCCAAATGAATTGAAAACAGCGATGATATTTCCAATCCTCAAAAGACCTCATTTAGATAAGAACATGTTAAACAATTATCGACCAATTTCAAACCTGTCATTTGTTAGCAAAGTTATGGAACGTGTTTCCTTTTCACGCCTACGAGACTACTTGCAGGAGAATGATTTTCTTGATATCTACCAATCAGCGTATCGCCCAGATCATAGTGTAGAGACATTACTTACTGACCTAACTGATCAATGTTTGAGACAAATGGATGCTGGGAATATCACTGCAGTTGTTTTACTTGATATGTCGGCAGCTTTTGATACTGTTGACCATTCCATTCTCACCCAGACTCTCAGATCTGTTGGTGTCACAGGACTTGCATTAGAGTGGTTTCAATCTTACCTTGCCAGCCGTTCACAATATGTTAAGATCAATGACAGTAACTCTGATCCGGCTGCACTTACTTGCGGAGTCCCGCAAGGGTCTGTAGGTGGACCACTTCTATTTTGATTATATCTTTCAAGGATTAGACACATTTTTGAAAGACACGACATTCAGTATCACTGTTATGCAGATGATATACAAATATTTGTATCCTTTTCACCAACCAGGACTGAACTCACTGAAGCTGTAAAAAGATTGGAATTATGTATTGATGATGTTAAGGCATGGATGGAAAGAAATGGTCTCAAATTTAATGACAGTAAGTCAGAATTTGTTCTAATAGGATCCAAACAGATGTTGTCTAAAGTGAATTCTGATACATGTTTTGTTAGGATTGGCAATAGTAATATCAAGCCTTCGAACAAAGTTCGTAATCTTGGTGTTGTTTATGATGCAAATCTGACATTCAAAGACCACATTTCATATGTATCCCAATCTGTAAGATTTCATTTGCGTAACCTGGGCTCAATTCGGAGATATTTAACTAGATCAGCAGCAGAAAAACTGATGCATGCTCTTATTTCGTCTCGTCTAGATTTCTGCAATTCTCTGTTTTGCAGCCTTCCACAAAAAGAACTCAGTAAACTGCAACGTCTTCAGAATTGTGCCGCTAGATTACTTACTTTCAAGAAGAAAACTGTGCATACTACCCCAATACTTCGTTCCCTACACTGGCTTCCTGTAGAAAAACGTATTAACTTCAAGATTCTTCTTCTTGTTTACCGTACATTGCGTAAATTTGCCCCTGTCTACCTTCAAAATACTCTTCATCTTCACCAACCACCACGTAATCTCCGTTCATCAAACTCGCTAACATTACAGGTACCTCGAATCAAGCATAATTGGGGGGATCGGGCTTTTTCATATATGGGCCCAAAACTATGGAATGGTCTACCAAAATCTCTTAGAGAAGCATCTTCCATTGATAGGTTTCAAAAAGAATCTCAAGACATATATTTTTAATTTGAATTGAAGATATTGTATACCTGTATGTATAGTATGTGTACGTATAAAGGACTATTGTTTGTTGGTTTATTGTCTTATTATTTTCTGTGATACTGTTGTAACGTGACACAAAATGTACTCTGTTCTATAGCGCCTTGAGTATCTTTTTTAGGTAGAAATGTGCGCTTTATAAGAGTCTCACTATTATTATTATTATTATTATTAAAGCCGATGAACTGGCCTGGAATATGACGAAGCAGAGTGTAGAAATATGTGGGATCCAGGAGCACAGACAGGTGCATGAGACAGACAGGATAGATGACATCAACTGCTATAAAGTTGGTCAGGGGTATGAAATCTACACGGCATCAGCATGGAGGAATACAATGCAAGCGGCAACAGGAGGAGTTGGTATTGTTATCGGCAAGATAGCTCAAAGGGCTCTTATTGGTGTAGATCGTATTTCAGACAGGCTGATTAAAGCAACCTTCCAGGGAAATCCTGCATTAACTGTAATTGTTGCATATGCACCATGTGAATATGCAGCTAGCACTGACAAAACTGACTTCGATGACAATCTTCGTCAAGCAATTGAAGCTGTTCCTCGCCATCACTTCTTGGTGGTGCTTGGCAATCTCAACGCACGACTCGGTCCAGATAATGTCCTGTTCACATGCAATGACCAGACGAATGACAATGGCAGACGACTGCTTGATGTGATGGAAGAATATCAGTTATTGGCCACAAACACGCTCTTTCAGAAACGAAAGGGAAAACTATGGACATTGATGTCACCAAACAAGACCACCCATCAGTTAGATTATATTCTGACACGTAAGAAGTGGCGTAAAAGCATCGTTAACAGTGAAGCTTATGGGTCCTTTTCCTCTCTCGGATCTGATCACAGGGTGGTGACTGCAACAATAAGACTTAGTCTTAGGGCGCCGAAAAAGCAGAAAGTGAAAAGAGTGAAATATGCTTGGGAGGATCTAACAACCGACCGTCAATTACAGGAGCAATACGCAGTGGAAATAAGAAACAGATTTCATGTACTTCAGGAGGAGAATGAGTCTGCCACAGAAACGTACCAACGCTTTATTGATGCAAATCAACAAGCAGCAGAAACATGTCTCAAGCAGATCAAAAAGGCTCGGAGGGAGGAGCAAAGCTTAAAAATTAAAGTTGCTGTTGCCAGGAAGAAGACGAAAGCTGCATATAGGGCGTTCATCGCAGACAAGGGTGAAGATGGCAAGAGCAGAGAAGAATATGCAAGGACAAGGGAAAACTTGTACAGAACACATGCAATTCTGGATCAGGAAAAATTGCGTAGGCAAATAGCTGAAGTAGAGCAAGCACATGAAAATAGAAAATATGGACAGAGCTGGAAGCTCATCAATGACATCTTCGGACGAAAGGCATCTCAGTCTGTCAGGATTCGAGGTGAAAGTGTAGAAAAGAGAGTTGCGACCTGGTACTCACACTTCAAGAACCTCTTGGGCAACCCTCCTGAGCTTCTAGAAAGTAATGAACCAATAACACCTATTTTTAGTGACCTTCCCATACCAGATGGTCCGTTTACGATGAGTGAGTACACGAAGGCTAAAGTAGAAATGAAGAACAACAAAAGCAGTGGGGAGGATGGGGTAGCCCCTGAAGTTCTGAAATATGTTCCTGTGGATGATATTATCTTAGAATTTATCAACCGCTCATATGAGGATGGGGAAAAGCCGGAACAGTGGTCTACACTTAACATCATCCCAGTACCAAAGTCAGGGGATCTCTCCAAGACTGACAACTACCGTGGGATTTGTCTGAGCTCAGTAGTTTCCAAAACATATAACAGAATGATCTTGAAACCGTATCAGACCCTACATTGACCCACTGCTTAGGAACTCCCAGAATGGCTTCCGACAGGAACGATCGACTGTAGGACAGATCCTAGCACTTAGAAGAATACTTGAAGGAGTGAGAGATAGGAGCCTCTCTGCAGTGATCACATTTATCGATTTCAAGAAGGCCTTTGACAGCATCCATCGGGGGAAGCTCCTAGAGATTCTCAACGCTTATGGCATTCCTGAGAAACTAGTTCGTGCGATTGATATCATTTACTCCAAGACGCATGCAAAGGTGTGCTCGCCTGATGGAGAGACAGAGTATTTTGAAATACTGGCTGGAGTACTTCAAGGAGACACATTGGCACCCTTTCTGTTTATCGTAGCCCTTGACTATGCTTTGAGGCTTGCCATCAAAGGCAAGGAGGAGGAGCTTGGATTTACATTGGTGCCCCGTCAAAGCCGTCGTGTTCCGCCCGTAATGGTCACTGATCTTGATTTTGCTGACGATATTGCCTTAATATCAGATACGACTGAAAAGGCAAGGGAGCTGCTATTTGCAGTGGAAAAGGAGTGCAAGAAGATTGGTCTACGGCTCAATGCAAAGAAGACAAAGGTGATGGCATTTAATATCGACGATACCACTATCACAACCTTAGACGGCGCAGTACTCGATGTGAAGAACGACTTCAAGGATCTGGGCTCCTGGATTGCCTCGACAGAACAAGACATCAGGATCAGACGTGGCCACGCATGGAATGCTTTGCACAGTATGAGGAAAGTGTGGAAATCTCAGCTTAGCGACGACATAAAACGGCGACTTTTTGTCACAACAGTTGAGTCTGTATTACTGTATGGAGCAGAGACGTGGACACTTACAGCCAGACAAGAGAAAGGATTGGACAGAGTGTACACACGCATGCTCAGGATAGCCCTTAATGTGCCATGGAGTGACTACGTTAGAAATAATGACTTGTATGGTACATTGCCAAAGGTGTCTGACAAAGTGCGTGAGAGAAGGATGCGATTAGCGGGACACTGTGCGCGACACCCTGAGCTATCTGCGAATTCCCTCGTACTCTGGGAACCTAAACAGGGAACTGCAAAACGAGGAAGACGTAAGGCCACTTCAATCAGTGTCCTGAAGAAGGATGCAGGCCTTGATAGCATTAATGACCTACGGACAGTCATGTTAGATAGAGAGGTTTGGAGGCGTAACTTTGTTTATGGAACCCGAGTTGGCAACGGCTGAAGCAAGTACATGCCCTCGAATAAGTAGTAGTAGTAGTCGTAGCTACCGTAAACACGTGGGACTATTTCAAGTCGATAAAACAAGCAAAAACATGCATCAAATTACACCTTTACAACATCTAAATGCAAAAAGTTCTCACCTTGGGAGGGGAACATCCCCCTCCCACACCCTCCCCTCCTTCGCTCGCTCCTCTCGTTCGCATCTAACCGCTCCTCCTAATGATCATATCCTGTCTACGCCGGTGATAGGCACCACTATTTAGTACGCCTTCACAGTGATGTCGCACAGGCAGAGCAAGAGCTGAAATATCACGATTTAGTCATTCAATTATCTATGAATATTTCTTTTGCTTTCTTGTTTTTTGATTGGAAAAAAATCCCAAATTTCACCAAAAGTGTGCACCAGATCGCTGAGTTTCAGGTCTGAAAATGTAAAATCTCTCCCCCCCCCCCACATACCCTCGCACAGATATCCCAACTCCAAGTCCCTCCCCCACCCACCATCATTAAAACGGAACGATGCCCCTGGGATGAATGCTGTATTGACTTAAATCAAGAAAATTGAAAAATACAATAACTATAAGAAAATATCTATTCCCGGTTTATTACATAATTTTATTACAGAAAAGGAATGTTACCTTTTTATTGAATTTATTTTGGCATAATTCAGGGCTGCGCTACGTTTTTGAAAGGGTTGGGGGTCAAAATTGCCTTTCAGTCAAGAAGAAAATCAAAAGACAAGAGAAACAACAACAAAAAAGTATTCATACTTTTAAGATCTGATCTTCCGCCGAAAGACGGCTGACAAGCAAAAAACAAACAAAAACCAGAACAAAAAGACTTCAAATCTTTACTGCCACTTCCCTTCCACTTTATATTTCATGCAAAAGAGTGGGACATTCGATCCCTGTAAAGTGTATGTGTGTGTGTGGGGGGGGGGGGGGCACCAAGCTTCTCCCCCCCCCCCAAAAAAAAAAAAAAAAGCTGCGCCGGTGCGGTTATGGGCTTGTAATCGTGGTAATGGTGACTATCGCCGATCATCCCCCCCCCCCCCTTACCCAGTCCGGATTTACGCCGTTGATATCAGCTGCAGATTTTGACCCCCCCCCAAAAAAAAAAAAAAAAAAAAAATAATAATAATAATAATACGGTCTTATTTACCCAGGGTAGCCTCTTCAGTGGTTCCACTGCTCTACCAGAGGGCCCTGCCATTATTATTACCCTAGCGTTGCCAGGTATAATAATAAATCTTATGAAACTTAAATTACCCAACTCATTCCGCTGAACTTGAGTTATATGACTTCGAAATGAGATTTCGTGATCAACTATCACACCTAAGTTACGGGCTGTTTTTGATGAAGTATGCAAGTGCTACAGACCGGACCGATATGGACATAACATCATTAATGATCGACCTTACTTAACATATAATTCTCTAAATCAATATATACATATATTAAAAAAGAAAACAACTCAAGATTTATCATCATTCAGTTTAAGGCCACTGGATGTAAGCCAGATTCTTCAGGTCTTACCAAGTTTTGCAATGGCCGATGACAGTGAAGACACAGCAGGTTTGAAAGAAAATGAAGTTGTGTATCATATGCATAACAATGATAACCAATACAACGTTTGCGCAATACTTTCCTGATTAGTTAGATAAACAGACAAACAAAAACAAAAACAAAATAACGGGCCTCCAACAGAACCCTGGGATAACCAATAACAAATAACCAAAAAGCAATAACCAATTATCACATAATGCTCCTCTGCAGCAACTCAATAATCATCATTTTCAGTGCGTGAAACACACGTGTGCGTACGTATAAAACCTAGACACAATGTAGATGTAGGCTTACATAAAAGCAGGCTTCATTGCAGATGTATACAATAATGATATACTAGTGCATGAATGTCTTATATCGCACGAAATGCACACAAAATGTCGGGGAACACGGCTACAGCTGCTAACGTCTTTCACGGCGAGGGAGGTATTTAACCAAGGGATATAGGCCCTAGTTATCCAGGGATTTTTTTTTTACCAGGGGGGGGGGGGGGATCCGGGTGGTAGTTATGGGGGGGGGGGTAGATGTCCAGGGGGTAGTTTTCCGGGTGGTAGTTTTCCGGGTGGTAGTTATCCGGGGGGTAGTTATCAGGGTGGTAGTAATCTTGGTGGTATAGTTATCCGGGGGTTAGTTATCCAGGGGGTAGTTCTCCGGGAGGTAGTTATCTGGGTGGTAGTTATCAGGAGGGTGGTTATATAGGGGGTAATTTTCCGGGGGGTAATTATATGGGTGGTAGTTATCCGGGTGGTAGTTATCCGGGGGGTAGTTAACCGGTGGGTAGTTATCCGGTTGGGTAGTTGTCCTATAGGGGGTATTGCCCTGGGGGTGATTGCCCTAAGAGGGTAGTTGTCCGGGGGGTAGTTGCCCTAGGGAGTAATTGCCCTGGAGGGTAATTACCCTAGGAGGGTAGTTGTCCGGATGGTAGTTGCCCTAGGGGGGAATAGCCCTGGGGGGTAATTATCCTTGTGGTAGTTATCCGGAAGGTAGTTGCCCAGGGGGTAAGTGCCCGGATACGCAATACATGTACAGGAATGATTTGTTACACGATTGGATTGTTTCGATTTGAATCGTGAAAAATTGAAAACAATTGATGGTTTCACCCTATTTCGAGGGTGCTGAATCCGAACCTGGATGATGCAACTCTTGCATTCTTGAGGGTTTCGAAATATTCAAAATGGCCGCCAAAATAGCCGCCAAAACCGGAAATTCCTATGTATAGGCCCTACTGTCATCTAAATCGTCAAAAATTGTAAACAATTGGTCGTTTTACCCTATTTTGAGGATGCTGAATCCGAATCTTTATGATGCAACTATTGAATCCTTGAGTCTTTTGAAATATTCAAAATCATTGCCAAAATGGCCATCAAAAACGGACATTTAAATGTAACAAAAATTGAGAACATTTTGATGGTTTTAACCTATTTCGAGGGAGCAGTAGCTGACTCTGGATGATATTAAGATGATACTAAAACTTACGAAAACAAGATATCAATTATAATTTGTTCTGCTAAATAGAAATACAAAAAAGCTTTTATAGTTCAGAAGATGTGAAATAACTCCATTTCGGTTGGAGTAAATAGTGTGCCCTGTTGCAATTAGTGTCGAAACTTCTCTTGTATTCTGATGAATCTCGCCTCGTATTCTTCATATTCGTCTCATATTCTGATTACGTCCGTTGAGGCACAAATTGTTGCCCCTGCACAAATTGTCGCCCCTGCACAATTTATCGCCTGCCAAAATTGTGCTGCTCATGCAGTTCCCAAGTTTTGACTTCAATGGCGAAAATTTGTGCAGGTAAAATGAAACGTAAATGCAAAAATTGTTATGGGTCGTTGTTTTTAAGTCGCAGAAGATAATGTTAGATCCACTACAAATTGTGTGGTTAAAAGTAGGGCGCAAGCACCAACAAACACAAATCCTCATTATGGACATACCACCTCCATCATACATCCTTACACATACAATAACACACACGCACATACGCACACATACACACTCTCCAATACCATAAAGCACCTCTCACACCACACCCGTTACTCCACACCCCCCCCCCACACACACACGCACCCTCACACACCACTAACACGCACGCGCGCGCACGCACACACCAAAAACACAGATAAACCTAACACCTGCTCATAAAACCACCACTCACCATCAACTGGTACTAACCCCGCCTAAACACAAACACTCGCACACAGAAACACGCGTTTACGCACACACATACATATCCCGTTCACGTTTACATCCGCCTTCACACACATCCCTTACACTCATCCATTATCCACCCACTCCACACACACACACATACACACATGCACATTCACACCGTCCCTCAAACCAGGGAGGTGTTAGAAAAGGAGAGACAACTCCTGCTCTCCTTTGAAGTCATGCGCGGCACCGCCGAGAAGTTATGCGCTTAACTACAGGTGGAAATCAGGTGCTTTGACAAAAGAGAGCATCAATAATTGGATCTAGCGCTCTCACATCAGGAAATACTTGCCCCTACTGCATGTCGCTCTCTCTCTTTCAATGTGATGGCAACAATGAATTTGTGTACCTTGAATTGGAGCAGCGAATCAAAATGCAGTGTAAAACTGACAATTTAAACAGCAAATAGTTTAAAAGTAAGCTGGTGCACGCTTTAGCGGAGTACTTTATTTGAAAGATCAAAATATCCCAGATTAAAGGATAGAAAACTAACATGCGGAAATGTGCGCATTATAGAAAAATATTAGGTTTTTAAGATGGCCTAAGTTTCATTTCATTTCAATTTGCGCATTACGAAGAAACTAGAAATACATGTGTATGATATTGAATTCTTTCCTAAACTACTCTTAATCAATTCGAGTATTTCATTTAAATTCTTACGGGGAAATAACGCTTGTAATTCAACGAAAGGTGAAATGCGTTCTTCGTCTCCGAACTTCGCCTTGCAACTAGAGCGGTGCAGCGCATGACTTAAAAGTGTATAGTGGAATGCTAGCAGTGGCGTATCTAGGGGGGGCAAGGGGGCACGTGCCCCGGGCGCCACTCCTTAGGGGCGCAAAAAACGAAAAAAAAAAAAAAACGAAGAAGAAGAAGAAGAAAAAAGAAGAAGAAGAAGAAGAAAAAAAAACTCGGCCGGAAAGGGGGGAGGGAGAATGATGGGGGGGGGGGAGGGAGGCAGAAAACCAAATCAAACAGGATAAAAACAAAACATGATGATGACGCGGACAAAATTACAATGTTTATTGTGTTCACACAAGAATTTAATGTTCCGTAAGCTGAAATAAAAAAATTTTCGGCGCGCTCGCTGCGCTCGCTCGCCAAATATATATAAAAAAGAAGATAAGAACAAAACTTGATGACGCGGACAAAAAGACAATGTCTATTGTGTTCACACATGTCATTTAATATTTAGCAGGCAAAATGTTTCACTGAGCAGCGGCTGCAATTTCTTTCGTTCTGAAGCGATCGCCAATTGGATCAAAAGGCGCCAACGGTTTCGAACATACGGGGGGGGGGGGGGCAAAAAAACCCCAAATCAAACAAGATAAGAACAAAACGCAATGATGACTTGGAAATATACAAATTTCGGCTCACTCGCCCGTACTAATTTAGAGTATTTTTTCAAGTCCTCAGTTTGGTGGTATAAATCGTCACTAATCTATAAGGCCGTCACTATATCTTGATTAGAATTGTAAGATTTAATAAGCAAAAAATGACAAGAGTTCCATGTTTAGTAAGCTGAAATATAAAAATTTTCGGCTCGCTCGCTGCGCTCACTCAAATTTATCAAAAAAAGGAAGAAGAAGATAAGAACAAAACGTGACGACGCGGACAAAATGACAATGTGTATTGTGTTCACACATGTCATTTAATATTTAGCAGGCAAAATGTTTCACTGAGTAGCGACTGCAATTTCTTTCGTTCTGAAGGCGATCGCCGATTGGATCAAAAGAGGACGCCAACGGTTTCGAACATACGGGGGGGCGCAAAAAAAAATCAAAAAAGATCAGAACAAAACGTAATGATGACGCAGAAATATACAAATTTCGGCTTCAGTTTGTTGGTATAAATCGTTATCTATAAGGTCGTCACTATATCTTGATTAGAATTGTAAGATTTGATAAGCAAAAAATGGCAAGAATTCCATGTTTTGTAAGCTGAAATACAAAAATTTATTGTTATCTATAAGGCTGTCACTATATCTTGATTAGAATTGTGAGATTTAATAAGCAAAAAATGACAAGAATTCCATGTTTTGTAAGCTGAAATACAAAAATTTTCGGCTCGCTCGCTGCGCTCGCTCGCCAAAATTTATATATATATATATGTATATGAAAAAGAGAGATAAGAACAAAACGTGATGATGACGCAGAAATATACAAATTTCGGCTCACTCGCGCGCACTAATTTAGAGTATTTTTTTAAAGTCCTCAGTTTGTTGGTATAAATCGTTATCTATAAGGCCGTCACTATATCTTGATTAGAATTATAAGATTTGATAAGCAAAAAATGGCAAGAATTCCATGTTTTGTAAGCTGAAATACAAACATTTTCGGCTCGCTCGCTGCGCTCGCTCGCCAAAATGTATCAAAATTCGCTACATTTAAATCACCCTCAAAAGACCCATTTTAAGTGCTTGAAAAAAGCATAAAAGCATATCATGTAGACTTTGTTTAAAGTCCCTTACCGGGATGGGGTTGGGGTTGAACACTTTTTCAGAAATTAGGGGCGCAATTTTCGCGCTTGCCCTGGGCGGCGCCGTTTCCCCTAGATACGCCACTGATTTATGCTAGACATCCCATTGTAACGCTTTGAACCAAAACATGTGTTTGCATGAATTACGAAGAGTTGCCTCTCCTTTTCTAACACCTCCCTGCTCAAACCCACACCTTATTGATCCATTTCTCTCCTCTTCACGCGCACCCACACATACATACATACACACACACAAACGGACACTCAATTATCATAGCACAATTTGCACAATATGTCGCCTGGCGACAATTTGTGCCGTCGGCCCTCTGCACAAATTGTCGCCAATTGTGCAAGGGCAATGATTTGTGCCGTCAGTACCCTGCACAATTATTTGTCGCCTATTTCACGGGCCGACAATGTCTGCCGTAACAACGTCATTACAGATTGCTGCATCCATGGCCACTATGATTCCTTAAGTATTCTGCGTAATAGTCTAGTGGGATTTGGGGAAAATATGACTGTTAGAGGCATTTTTTAGTAAAAGTTGGGAACCGGTCTATTTTGTATAATTCAAGTACACTGAATCCAAAAATTTCGGTTCCCAAGCGGAATTTTGAGTCTAAGAGCATCTAATTTGCATAAACAAAATGGCCGCGGCATTGCTTTTTACTAAAGGTGTTTCGATGATCTAATTTTCATAAAATCTCCATAGACATGCAGAAATAGTAATAATTTCAGAAATTTAGGTGCAAAGACAATAGTTAGGTCATAAATTGTTCATAACTTTCACTTATGCCTCACGATCACGCGGCCCGGGTTCGAACCCGAGTCTGGACTGAGCAATGTTGTGTGTAAACATACCGCCCCCTCTAGCAAGAGGCAAAACACTCTGTCCCTCGGATAGGACATAAAATGGAGGTCCCGTGTATGAGAGAGTCACAGCTCATGCACGTAAAAGATCCCGCGTCATTCATTCATCGTAAAGAGCAGGGTGTCTAACCCGGTGAAGTGGTCCCACCCCACATCCAACTGGACCCCATGGAAGACCAGCTTAGTGTAGCTGAATATGGGCTATCCAGCCATCTTCACGGATGGAAAATGAACAACAACAACAACAACTTATATATACAAATTAAGAAGTGAAATATGCAGATTAGGAGTTGCCGCTGATACAGCAATGCATTACCGCATGTATGCACATGTATAGTATACCATCGTGTTCACTTCTGATTTTAATCATTTTAACAAGTTATCGGGTAAACAAAAAGTACTTGGTGTCGCCAGAGTTGAATCAAAATTAATAAATTCAGAAGAATTCAATCAATTCAAAAGAATTGAATTACACATAGGCCTATGCAAATATCTAGATGCAAATTGGTATACAAGAGGATACATAACTGGCAGGATTCTAGATTTTACAACGCATTGCCGCAATATATGGATCTGAATCATAAATCTGATGATAGTTATGATTGTATCAAGACCGGTTCACGATTCCTAGTATGATAAAGAGATACAAGAACCAACTTTAAATATCAAAATACAATATGCATCTCATTTGCATAATAAATTATGCAAATATTTTTCCATTTTTTCAACATGTTTTCCCCTAAAACAAAGTTTTACTATTAAAGTGTACCTTGACGTAGTGAAAAAAAATAGATATGCTATCGGTCAAACAAAGTGTACATATAGTGTCATCTGAGTCCGAGTAAGATCAAGTACTGGAATCAACCAATTCAGAACAAAAAAATGAATAACAATATTTGCAATAACGTATGCAAATTGGTATGCAAGAGGCTTTACTATACGACAGGCTTCGAGATTCTACAACACATTGCTGCGATACATGAATCTGAATCATTATAGTTATAATATCAAGACATAAGTTGATGATTCTTTGGTGATAAGGAGATACAAGAAAAAAACAGCTATTAGAAATACCCTAATAATCTAATTTGCACATAAATTACACAAATAGTTGGCCATTTCTATGGATATATTACCTAAAACAAAGTCTTGCTATCAAAATGTACCTTGGCGTACTAAAATACAGCTAAGTTATCGGGCAAACAAGTTGCACATTATGATGTCGTCAGAGTCCGAAGTAAATCAAGTACTGGAATCAATCAATAAAGGAGAACTGAATGACACTAAAAGAACATTTGTTTGCAAATTGATATTCAAGAGGCCGTAGACCAGGCAGCTTTCGAGATTCTACAACGCACCGCCGCAATATATGAATATGTTTCATAACAGTTATTACATCACATGATTCCTGATGTGATTAAGAGATTCAAAAATTAACTGCAAATACTAAACAACACACATCTATTATCTCATTTGCATGATAAATTATGCAAATATTCACCCATTTTCTATGCATATTTACCACCAAAACAAGGTCTTGACATCAAAGTTATCGGGCAATCACATCACTATACATTACTCTATGGATTAGTGCAAGGTCACTTTATCCTTCCCTGTACTTTGTCTTTTTCATCGGATAGATTGGTTTATAATTATTTTCAATTTGTTGAATTTAAGATCAAGTGGCAACTTTCATAAATTTCGTCATAATTTATGTTTTTTTTATCTATCTCTTCACCCACTCTGCAGGCTCATGCAAAAAAAAAATTGTAAGAAAAATCCTGGTATCTCGGACAGTGTCGGAAACGGAAACGAAGGATGAACTTTGAAATTCTAGGGTGCGTTCGAGCGCTCTCCTAAAGTGAACTGTACCGTACCGTACCGCGCTACAGGAGCGTTCGAACGCTCCTAAAGTGTACCGTACCGTACTGTACCGAGCCAAAAGTGGACCACTTCCCGATGTGCTCCAAAAGCGTACCAAAGCGTACCAAAAGTTCGTTGTAAACCATGCGCGTATCATGCGCATACGTCACAATGCAAAAACATCATTCTCTTTGTTCGGGACAGCTGTAAGTAGGTCAAGCGCAAGGTGAATGACCTTCTTGCTACAAACAAGCGTGAACTTTTCTAAAAATAACTCGAGAGGTACGCTTTCTCCACAAGAGCATTCGAACGCTCCCAAACTGGCACAGTACGGTACGGTACGCTTTAGTTCAGTTCGCTTTGGTTCGCTTTAGAGCGCTCGAAGGCACCTCTTGATACATGTTCATCACGTCATATTACCGATGCATTTATGTTGTTAATTTCACGTCAGTTTTGCGACATATTTATCAGGTCATATTAATGACGTATCTATGACGTAAATTTCACGTCCCTCTTGATACGTGTTCATCACGTCATATTACCGATGCATTTATGTCGTTAATTTCACGTCAGTTTTGCGACGTATTTATCACGTCTTGTTACCGACGTACTTATGACGTAAATTTTACGTCAGTTTCTGACGTGTTCATCAGGTCATAGTAGCGATGTATCACAGTTTTTGCGACGTATTTATCATGTCATATGTAAGCGAAGTATTTATGACGTAAATTTTACGTCAGTTTTATTACGTGTTCATCATATCATATTTGCGACGTATATATGACGAGAATTTCAGGTCAGTTTTTACGACATGTTTCATCACGTAATGGTTTCGACATATCTATCATCACGTCTCATCAGCGATGTAATGTTCACATCAGTTTTTGCGACATATTTATCACGTCTTGTTAGGGACGTACTTATGACGTATATTTTACATCAGTTTTGTGAGATGTTCAGCACGTCATGTTAGCGACGTATTTATGACGTATATTTCACATCAATTTTGTTATCTGTTCCTCACGTCATATAAGCGATTCATTGATAACGTATATTTCATGTCAGTTTTGCGACGTATTCATCACATCGTATGTAAGCAACGTGTTTGTGACGTACATTTTACGTCAGTTTTATTACGTGTTCATCACGTCATATTTGCGACATATTTATGACAAGAATTTCACCTCAGTTATGCTCAAGTGCTCATTACGTCATGTTAGCGACGTATTTATGACGTAAATTTCACTTTACTTTTGTCAATTGTTCATCACGTCATATTAGCAATGTATTCATCACGCAAATTTCAAATCAGTTTTGCAAAGTATTTTTCACGTCTTCTCAGCGACATATTTATGAAGTAAATTTTACATCAGTTTTGTTACGATGTATTTATGACGTGAATTTTATGTGTATTTCACGTCACTTTTGTCACATGTTCATCATGTCATATTAGCGACGTATTTATGACGTAAATTTCACGTCCTCTTGATACGTGTTCATCACGTCATATTAGCGACGTTTTTATGATGTAAATTTCACATCCTCTTGATACGTGTTCATCACGTCATATTAGCGATGTATTTATCACGTTAATTTGATGTCAGTTTTGTGAGATGTTCATCACATCATGTTAGCGACATATTTATGACGTAAATTTCATGTCAGTTTTGTTACGTGTTCCTAACATCATATAAGCGATTCATTTATAACGTGTATTTCATGTCAGTTTTGCGACGTATTTATCACGTATGTTAACAACGTATTGTTCATCACGTCATGTTAGCAACATATTTATGACGTAAATTTCACTTTACTTTTGTCAATTGCTCATCACGTCATATTGGCAATGTATTCATCACGTAAATTTCACGTCAGTTTTGCGACGTATTTATTACGTCTTGTCAGCGGTGTATTTATGACATTTCACATCACTCTTGATGTGTGTTCATCACGTCATATTTAATAGCAATGTATTTATGACATGAATTTCCCGTCACTCTTCGTGTGCGTTCATCATGTCATATTAGCGATGTATTTTTGACGTGAATTTCCCGTCAGTTTTTTTATGTGTTCATCACGTCATGTTAGCGTTGTATTTATGACGGAAATTTCACTTCACTTTTCTCAATTGTTCATCATGTCATATTAGCAATGTATTCATCACGTCAGTTTTTTGACATTTATCATGTCTTGTCAGCGACATATTTATGATGTAAATTTTACGTCAGTTTTGTTATGATGTATTTATGATGTGAATTTCATGTGAATTTCACGTCACTTTTGTCAAATGTTCATCACGTCATTTTAGCGACGTTTTTATGACGTAAATTTCACGTCACTCTTGATACGTGTTCATCACGTCATACCAGCGATGTATTTAATGACGTTAATTTCACGTCAGTTTTGCGACGTATTTATCACATCTTGTAAGCAACATATTTATGGTGTAAATTTTACATCAGTTTTGTGACGTGTTCATCACGTCATATCAGCGATATATTTATGACGTTAATTTCCCATCAGTTTTTTAATGTGTTCATTACGTCATGTTAGCGATGTATTTTTGACGTAAATTTCACTTCACTTTTGTCACGTGTTAATCACATCATATTAGCGATGTATTCATCATGTAAATTTCACGTTAGTTTTGCGACGTATCTTTCACGTCTTGTCAGCGACGTATTTATCACGTCTTGTCAGCGACGTATTCATGTCAAATTTAACGTCAGTTTTGTTACGATGTATTTATGATGTGAATTCCATGTGAATTTCATGTCACTTTTGTCAAATGTTCATCACGTCATATTAGCGACCATTTATGCCGTAAATTTCACGTCACTCTTGATACGTGTTCATCACTTCATATTAGCAACGTATTTATGACGTAAATTTCATGTCACTCTTGATACGTGTTCATCACATCATATTAGCGATGTATTTATGACATTAATTTCATGTCAGTTTTTTGATGTGTTCATCACGTCATGTTTGCGACGTATTTATCACGTCTTGTGAGCTAAGTACTTATGACGTAAATTTTACGTCAGTTTTATTACGTGTTCATAACGTCATATTTGCGACATATTTATGGCGAGAATTTCACGTCAGTTTTGCGACGTCTTCTGCACATCATATTAGCGATGTTTGTATGACATAATTTTCACTCTAGTTTTGTTACATGTTCAGTTTTGTTACATGAATTTCATGTCACTTTTGTTACGCGTTCATATCATGTCATATTAGCGACGTATTTATGACGTAAATTTCACATCATTTATGTTACGATGTATTTAGACGTCAATTTAATGTGAATTTCACGTCACTTTTGTCTCGTGTTCATCACGTCATATTAGCGACGTATTTATGATGTAAATTTCACGTCAGTTTTGCGACGTATTTCTCATGTCTTGTTAGCGAAGTGTTGTACTTATGACGTAAATTCTACGTAAGTTTTGTGACGTGTTCATCACGTCATATTAGCTATGTATATATGACGTAAATATCACATCACTTTTGCGACGTGTTCATCATGTCATGTTAGCCACGTATTTATGAGGTAAATTTGATTTAACTTTTGTCACGTGTTCATCACGTCATATTAGCGATGTATTTATGACGTAAATTTCACATCAGTTTTGTTACGTGGTCCTCACGTCATATAAGCGATTGATTTATGACTTATGTTTCACGTCAGTTTTATTATACGTTCATCACGTCATATTCGCGACGTACTTATGACGTGAATTTCAGGTCAGTTTTATTATGTGTTCATCACGTCATAGTTGCGACGTATTTATGATGTAAATTTCACATAAGTCTTCCAAGTCTTCATCAAGTCATGTTAACGACATAATCGTGATCAACACGTAACAAAATTCACGTCATAAATACATCGTAACAATACTAACATAAAATTTACGTCATAAATGCGTCGCTGACAAGACTTGATAAATACGTTGCAAAGCTGACGTGAAATTAGCATGATAAATACATTGCTAATATGACGTGATGAACATCGTCATCAGTAGGTTGCTACCAAGACGTGATAAATATATCGTAAAACTGACGTGAAATTAACGCCCATAAATTATGTCACTGACATACAGACATGATAAATGTCAAAAAAACTGACGTGAAATTTACGTGATGAATACATTGCCTAATATGACATGATGAACAATTGAGAAAAGTGAAGTGAAATTTACGTCATAAATACAACGCTAACATGACGTCATGAACACATATATCAAGAGTGATGTGAAATTTACATCATAAAATAAGTCAATATGACGTGATAAATATAATTGTAAAACTGATGTGATCAATTACGTCATAAAACTGACGTGAAATATACGTTATAAAATGAATCGCTTATATGACGTGATGGACACGTAACAAAACTGACATGAAATATACATCATAAATACGTCGCTAACAATGAAGTGATGAACACAAAAAAACTGACGTGAAATTTACGTCATAGATATGTCGCTGAGAAGATGCGATGAACACGTAACAAAACTGAGGTGAAAATTACGTCATAAATACATCGCTAATATGAAGTGATGAAAACGGAACAAAAGTGACGTGAAATTTACAGTCACAAATATGTCGCTAACATGACGTGATGAACACTTCGCAAAACTGACGTGAATTTTACGTTATAAATATATTGCTAATATGACGTGATGAAGACGTCACAAAACTGACATGAAATTTACGTCATGAATATGTCGCAAATATGATGTGAAATTTACGTCATAAATACGTTGCAAAACTAGATGTGAAATATACGTTATAAATGACATCAAAAAACTGACATGAAATTAACGTCGTAAAGACGTTGCTAATATGACCTGACGAACATGTCACAAAAACTGACGTAGCATTTTCGTCATCAGTAGGTCGCTACCAAGATGTGATCGATACATTGTAAAAACTGACTGAAATTAACGCTATAAATACATCGGTAATAAGAAGTGATGAAACACGTATCAAGAGTGACGTGAAATTTATGTCATAAATATGTCACTAATATGATGTGATAAATATGTCGCAAAAACTGACGTGAAAATATACGTTATAAATGAATCGCTTATATGACGTGAGGAACATGTAACGAAAACTGATGTGAAATTTACATCATAAATACATCGCTAACATGACGTGATGAAACACATTAAAAAAAACTGCCATGAAATTTACATCATAAATACATCGCTAACATGACGTGATGAACACATCAAAAAACTGCCATGAAATTTACGTCATAAATACATCGCTAACATGACGTGATGAACACATCAAAAAACTGCCATGAAATTTACGTCATAAATACATCGCTAATATGACGTGATGAACACCTAACAAAACTGACGAGAAAATTACGTCATAAATACATATGCGCTACGTTGCGAACATGACGTGATAAACACATCAGAAAACTGACGTGAAATTCACGTCATAAATACGTCGCAACTATGACATGATGAACACATAATAAAACTGACCTGAAATATATGTCATAAATGAATCGCTTATATGACGTGAGGAACACGTATTAAACCTTACGTGAAATTTACATCATAAAGACGTCGCTAACATGACGTGAAGAACACATTAAAAGACTTACGTGAAATTAACGTCATAAATACATCGCTAATATGACCTGATGAACACGTCACAAAGCTGACGTAAAATATATGTCATACGTACGTTGCTAACAAAATGTGATAAATACGTCGCAAAACTGAGGTGAAATTAACGTCATAAATACGTCATAAATATGACGTGATAAATGCGTCGTAAAACTGACGTGATAAATACGTCGTAAAACTAATGTAAAAATATATGTTATAAATTAATCGCTTATATGACGTGATGAACACGTCACAAAACTGACGTGAAATTTAGGTCGTAAATACATAGGCGCTACGTTGCGAACATGACGTGATAAACACGTGACAAAAGTGACGTGAAATTTACGTCATAAATACATCGCAACCATGACGTGATGAACACGTCATATATACGTCGCTGATATGACATGATGAACACGTAACAAAAGTGACGTGAAATTTACATCATAAATATGTCGCAACCATGACATGATGAACACGTCGCAAAACAAACTGATGTGAAATATACGTTATAAATGAATAGCTTATGTGACGTGAGGAACACGTGTTAAAACTTACGTGAAATTTACATCATAAAGACATTGCTAACATGACGTGAAGAACACATTAAAAAACTTACGTGAAATTAACGTCATAAATACATCGCTAATATGACCTGATGAACACGTCACAAAGCTGACGTAAAATATATGTCATAAGTACGTTGCTAACAAGATGTGATAAATACGTCGCAAAACTGAGGTGAAATTAATGTCATAAATTCGTCATAAATATGACGTGACAAATGCGTCGTAAAACTGACGTGATAAATACGTCGTAAAACTAATGTGAAATACATGTTATAAATTAATCGCTTATATGACGTGATGAACACGTAACAAAACTGACGTGAAATTTACATCATAAATACGTCGCTCACATGACGTGATGAACACATAAGAAAACTGACATGAAATTTACGTCATAAATAGGTCGCTGATAAGACGTGTGAACACGTAACAAAACTGACATGAAAATTACGTCATAAATACATCGCTAATATGACGTGATGAAATTGAAACAAAAGTAAAATTTATGTCATAGATATGTCGCTAACATGACGTGCTGAACACGTCGCAAAACTGACGTGAATTTTACGTCATAAATATGTTGCTAATATGACGTGATGAACACGTCACAAAACTGACGTGAAATTTACGACGTAAATACATAGGCGCTACGTTGCGAACATGACGTGATAAACACGTGACAAAAGTGACGTGAAATTTACGTCATAAATACATCGCAACCATGACGTGATGAACACATAAGAAAACTGACGTGAAATTTACGTCATAAATAGGTCGCTGATACAACATGTGAACACGTAACAAAACTGACATGAAAATTACGTCATAAATACATTGCTAATATGACATGATGAAATTGAAACAAAAGTGATGTGAAATCTATGTCATAGATATGTCGCTAACATGACGTGATGAAACACGTCGCAAAACTGATGTGAATTTTACGTCATAAATATGTTGCTAATATGACGTGATGAACACGTCACAAAACTGACGTGAAATTTAGGTCATAAATACATAGGCGCTACGTTGCGAACATGACGTGATAAACACGTGACAAAAGTGACGTGAAATTTACGTCATAAATACATCGCAACCATGACGTGATGAACACGTCATATATACGTCGCTGATATGACATGATGAACACGTTACAAAAGTGACGTGAAATTTACTTCATAAATACGTCGCAACTATGACGTGATGAACACGTAACAAAAGTGACGTGAAATTTACATCATAAATATGTCGCAACCATGACATGATGAACACGTCGCAAAACAAATTGATGTGAAATATACGTTATAAATGAATAGCTTATATGACGTGAGAAACACGTATTAAAACTTACGTGAAGTTAACGTCATAAATACATCGCTAATATGACCTGAAGAACACGTCACAAAACTGACGTAAAATTTATGTCATAAGTACGTTGCTAACAAGATGTGATAAATGTGTCGCAAAACTGAGGTGAAATTAACGTCATAAATACGTCATTAATATGACCTGATAAATGCGTCGTAAAACTGACGTTATAAATACGTCGTAAAACTAATGTGAAATATATGTTATAAATGAATCGCTTATATGACGTGATGAACACGTAACAAAAACTGACGTGAAATTTACATCATAAATACGTCGCTCACATGACGTGATGAACACACATAAGAAAACTGACGTGAAATTTACGTCATAAATGAATGGGGAATATGACGTGAGGAACACGTAACAAAACTGACGTGAAATTTATGTCATAAATACGTCCCTAATATGACGTGATGAATACATCAAAAAACTGGCATAAAATATACGTCAGAAATACGTCGCTGACAAGATATGATAAATACGTCGCAAAACTGACGTTAAATTTATGTCATAAATACATCGCTAATATGACGTGATGAAATTGAAACAAAAGTGATGTGAAATTTATGTCATAGATATGTCGCTAACATGACTCGAACACGTCGCAAAACTGACGTGAATTTTACGTCATAAATATGTTGCTAATATGACGTGATGACACGTCACAAAACTGATGTGAAATTTACGACGTAAATACATAGGCGCTACGGTGCAAACATGACGTGATAAACACGTGACAAAAGTGACGTGAAATTTACGTCATAAATACATCGCAACCATGACGTGATGAACACGTCACAAAACTGACGTGAAATTCTCGTCATAAATATGTCGCAAATATGACGTGATGAACACTTAACAAAACTGACATGAAATTTACGTCATAAATACATCGCTAACATGACGTGATAAATACGTCGCAAAACTGACGTGAAATATACGTTATAAATGAATCGCTTATATGATGTGAGGAACACGTAACAAAACTGACATGAAATTTACATCATACATACGTCGCTAACGTGACGTGATGAACACATTCAAAAACTGACGTGAAATTAACATCATAAATACATCGCTTATATGACCTGATGAACACGTCACAAAACTGATGTAAAATTTACGTCATCAGTAGGTCGCTAACAAGACGTGATAAATACGTCGCAAAACTGATGTGAAATTAACGTCATAAATACATCGGTAATATGACGTGATGAACACGTATCAAGAGTGACGTGAAATTTACGTCATATATATATGTCACTAATATGATGTGATAGATATGTCGCAAGACTGACATTAAATATGCGTTATAAATGAATCGCTTATATGACGTGAGGAACACATCAAAAAACTGATGTGAAATTTACGTCATGAGTAACGTCGCTGATAAGATGTGATGAACACGTAACAAAACTGACGTTAAAATTACGTCATAAATACATCATTAATATGACTTGATGAAAACAGAACAAAAGTGATGTGAAATTTATGTCATCAATATGTCGCGAACATGACGTGATGAACACGTCGCAAAACTGATGGGAAATTGAAGTCATAAATATATTGCTAATATGATGTGATGAACACGTCACAAAACTGACGTGAAATTTACGTCATAAATACATCGCTAATATGACGTGATGAACATGGAACAAAACTAACGTGAAAATTACGTCATAAAAACATAGGCGAACATGACGTGATAAACACGTCACAAAATTAATGTGAAATTCACGTCATAAATACGCCGCAACTATGACGTGATGAACACATAATAAAACTGACCTCAAATTCACGTCATAAATTCGTCGCAAATATGACGTGATGAACACATAATAAGACTGATGTGAAATATACGTCATAAATGAATCGCTTATATAACGTGAGGACCACGTAACAAAACTGATGTGAAATATACGTCATAAATGAATGGCTAATATGACGTGAGGAACACGTAACAAAACTGACGTGAAATTTATGTCATAAATACGTCCCTAACATGACGTGATGAATACATCAAAAAACTGGCGTAAATATATACGTCAGAAATACATCGCTGACAAGATATGATAAATACGTCGCAAAACTGACGTTAAATTTATGTCATAAATACATCGCTAATATGACGTGATGAACAAGTGACAAAAGTGCAATGAAATTAACGTCATAAATACGTCGCTAACATGACATGATGAACACGTCGCAAAACTGACGTAACATTTACGTCATAAATACATAGCTAATATGACGTGATGAACACGTCACAAAACTGATGTAAAATTTACGTCATAAGTACAATACTTCGCTAGCAAAACGTGATAAATACGTCGCAAAACTGACGTGAAATATACGTCATCAATACATCGCTAGTATGACGTGATCAACACGTATCAACAGTGATGTGAAAGTTACGTCATAAATACGTCGCTAATATGACGTGATGAATGCGTGACAAAAGTGACGTGAAATTCATATGAAATTCACGCCATAAATACATCGTAACATAACTGACGTAATATTTACGTCATAAATACGTCACTGACAAGACGTGATAAATACGTCCCAAAACTGACGTGAAATTTACGTGATAAATACATTACTAGTATGACGTGACGAACAATTGAGAAAAGTGAAGTGAAATTTAAATCATAAATAAGTCGCTAACATGACATCATGAACACATCATAAAGCTGACGTGAAATTTATATCATAAATAAGTTGCTAACATGACGTGATGAACACGTCACAAAACTGACATGAAATTCTCGTCATAAATACGTCACAAATATGACGTGATGAACACATAATAAAGCTGACGTAAAATTTACATCGTAAATACGTCGCAAAACTGACGTGAAATATACATTATAAATGAATCGCTTGTATGACGTGAGGAACAAGTAACAAAACTGTCATGAAATTTGGATCATAAATACATCGCCAACATGACGTGATGAATACATCAAAAAACTGACGTGAAATTTACGTCATAAATGCATCGCTAATATGACGTGATGAACACGTATCAAAAGTGACGTGAAATTTACGTCATAAATACGTCGCTAAAATGGCGTCTCACATGCCCGTGCGAGGACCTTGCACCTTGGTTTCGCATGTGAGAGATGCTTGCAGAGTAGGGGAGTCTTTTCTCTAAAACTCATCTTGTCTGACAAACGCTCTGTCAGACTGACTCCCTCATATATGTCGCGGCGTTGCAAGAACCCCTCTGCTCCAAATCTCTCACATTGCACATAATGAAGGGTCAAATGATTCGGAGGGCCTCGCTTTGCATTTGGCCTCACCATAGACCTGCGTTCCAATTCTCTGCTACTGGAAGTGCGCTCCCGGTTCCACTTCAGTGCTGTGAACTTCCACTTTCCACTAGAGTGAGCTACTCGATCTCCCGGTCCGCCGGCATGCAAAACCAAATATTGTTCACCGAAACGGCCTCCCCTATAATAGGCCACGCATTACGAGAACCCCTCCCCTCGTAGTGCTGTTTTAGCACGTGTTCCAATGGCAAAACAATTCAAAGAGGGCCGTTTCGGAATTGGACTTGGATCGCTGGGACTCGAAAGCACCAGCCCAAGCGAAGCTAGACCATTTGCGTCCTTAGACCGTCCGCACGGTCGCAAACATGCTGCATCAAACCAGGAGGCGATAGTCACCTGACAGGCGGCAGACGACAACCACCCCTGCCGGAACTCCGGGGATCAGAGGGGCGAGCGCCGGCGTCACTTCGGCAGCTGCAGGCCGTCGAACCGAAGTGCGTTTCTGGACACGCCGGACCGGACGGCAGCCTGCTTCGACCACTTCCACCCCTTCCTCCCGTGCCAACGGCTAAAGCTGGATCTTTTTTGGTGGTTATTTTGCTTTTGTTTTACTCCCTGTCGTCCATTTTCACTCATTTTTTTTCTTTCAGCAGCAGGAAAGCTTTTCGAGTCCTGACCTGACCAATTGATCGCTAGGGGACACGCCACGGACATGCCAAGGGTCGACGCCTTCCCTTCGTCTTCTCGTTAGCTGTTTCAAGGCGTGGGCTTTCCAGCGGAACGCTTGCTGCTTCGCCCGCCGAAACTCTGTGGGAGTTTCCTGTACACCACCACTGTCTTTTCGGGAGCCCTGAACTTTAATTCATGTTTCTTTTCTGGCCACTCCGGTGGAGGAATGGTGCCCGATTCGACTTCAACATTCGGTCCTCGTGGTCCGATTCGTCGCTAGCAATCCAGCGGAAATCTGGGAGCCTCGCCCTACGTACAGCACTCCGGGAGGGAACTGAAATATAACAGATGGGAGTTTGCCTCTTAGTGCACTCTGCTCCTCCCCGTCAGCTTTTCAGCGGGACGTTGATCGTCTATCCCGCTGGTAGAACTCTGTGGATTTAACGTTGCATTGTTAAATTGTTCTTTCGGGAACACTACACTTAAGCGCCAACTTCTCTTCTGGCCACTCATTTCAAATAACGAAGTGATTTCATGAACGTATCTCAATCATTTTAGTTTTTACAGTCAACCGATGATTTCATCAACATGCTACGAAAATCAAAACGTGACATTGCACTCAAATTTACAATATATCTGGTTTCCCTGTTCAATAAAATTCCGTGACTTTTTACGCGACTAGAAAGAGTTAAGCCTACCAAAGTTGGTAGCAGTCAATTTCTTAGTTTTCTTTTTTCATTTAAAGTGAATTGTTCATTCTTACTTTGCTATCAAAGTATTAAATGCACCACTCAAACTTGAAAAGAACAGAAGAGTGCCGAAAAGGCGACAAAGGTGACGAAATCGATTCAGGCCACATCACATATTACGTCGAATATCGGGCACCATCACGGAAGCGGAGTGGCCAGAAGAGAAGCTGGCGCTTAAGTGTAGTGTCTTCCAAAGAACAATGGAACGTTGCAACGTTAAATCCCTGGAGTTCCGGCGGGATAGACGGTCAACGTCCCGCTGAAAAGCGAACGGGGTGGAGCAGAGTGCACGAAGAGGCGAACTCCTATCTGTTATTTTCCAGCTTAATCCCCGGAGTTCTGGCGGGCGAGGCTCCCAGATTTCCACTGAATTGCTAGCGACGAATCGGAGCACGAGGAGATAAACCTCTAATGTCTGTGTTCTGTTTTCGTTCTTGTTGTTCTTGCTCTGTGTGTGAGTGTATGTGTGTGTATGTGGGTGTGTGTGTGTGTGTGCGCGCGCGTGTGCGTGTGTGTGCGTTGTGCGTGGATGCCTGTCTGTGGTCGTGTGGGGGCGTTGAAGTCGAATATCGGGCACAATTACGGCGCCGGAGTGGCCAGAAGAGAAGCTGGCGCTTAAGTGGTGTGCCTCCGAAACAACTGCGCTTTCACCGTTAGCTCCCAGGGAGTTCCGGCGGGACAGGCGGTCAACGTCCCGCTGAAAAGCCGACGGGATGGAACAGAGTGCACGAAGAGGCGAACTCCCATCTGTTATATTTCAGTTCCCTCCCCGGAATTCTGGACTGCGAGGCTCCCAGAGTTCCGCTTTATTGCTAGCGACGAATCAGACCACGAGGAAATGAAACTTTCACTGTCTGTTTTCTTTTTTTGTTCTTGTTGTTGCTCTTCTTTGCTCTGCTCTGTGTGTGTGTGTGTATGGCGTCTCACATGCCCGTGCGAGGACCTTGCACCTTGGTTTCGCATGTGAGAGATGCTTGCAGAGTAGGGGAGTCTTTTCTCTAAAACTCATCTTGTTTGGTCGTGTGGGAACGTTGAAGTCAAATCGGGCATCATTACGGCACCGGAGTGGCCAGAAGAAAAAGCGTAATGTCCCCGAAAGGACAATTGCGCTTGCACCGTTAGCTCCCCCATAGTTCCGTGAGGAGAGGCGATCAACCGACGCTCAAAAGCCCACGGGGTGGAAGAGACGAGCTCACTCCCCAGAGTTCCGGCGGGCGAGGCTACCAGCGACTGGGTGGCTTAGTAGCGATAAATCGGACCAGGAGGAGGCGAAACTCGACTGTGTTCTGTCTTTGTTCTTTTTGTTGCTCATCTTTTCTGTCTCTCTGTGCGTTGTGTGTGTGTATGTGTGTTTGTGTCTTCATTTCAAAGGAAACAAATTACTTAATGCTTGTGACCTTTTGATTTCAAATCTTATGATGACGCAATTTACAACAACTTTAAGAAAAACTCCGGAAAGACAAAATAATGATTCGTGATATTACAAATAACTTTAACTTTTCCTACCTTTAAACATCAAAATAGGCAATTTGGCTCAGCTTTTGTTACCAAACAAAAACACAATCAGTCTGTGTAATGAGTCTCTACATACTTTGTATACGAAATTATGATATTTTCTTCAAAGCAGTTTGAATTGCCGTCTAGTTAAATTGTTTGAAATCATCAGATTAACAGTACTACACTGGTGAAAAGCAACAAAAGATTTGTGTCTTTTAATCAATTTACATTGGTCAACTTGTCTCAGCTAATCTCTTGTTTCATATTACTGTAATAACGTTAATCAATTTTGTCAATACATCTTTAAAGCGACAAAGCGTTTGTAAGCTCAAAATTCATTGAATTTGTCGAAAGACCGATATTCTTTTTCATTTTAAATAACGAAGGGATTTCATGAACATATCTCAAACATTTTAGTTATTGTTAACCGATGATTTCATCAACATGCTACAAAATCAGAACTTGACATGAATTCACAATATATCAGGTTTCCCTGTTCAATGGAATTCCGTGACTTTTTACGCGAATAGAAAGAGTTAAGCCCTGGCAAAGTTGGTTGCAGTCAATTTCATTGTTTTCTTTTTTGATTTAAAGTGAATTGTTCATTCTTACTTTGATATAAAAGCATCAAGCCAATGCAAAACTCAAACTTGAAAATAACAGAAGAGTGCCGAAAAGGCGACAAAGGTGACGAAATCGATTCAGGCCACATCACATATTAAGTCGAATATCGGGCACCATTACGGAAGCGGAGCGGCCAGAAGAGAAGCTGGCGCTTAAGTGTAGAGCGTCATCGAAAGAACAATGGAACGTTTCAACGTTAAATCACAAGAGTTCTGGCGTCAACGTCCCGCTGAAAAGCGGACGGGGTGGAGCAGAGTGCACGAAGAGGCGAACTCTTATTTGTTGTCTTCCAGCTTAATCACCGGGAGTTTTGGCGGTCGAGGCTCCAAGATTTCCACTGAATTGCTAGCGACGAATCGGAACACGAGGAGATAAACCTCTAATGTCTGTGTTCTGTTTTTGTTCTTGTTGCTCTTCTTTACTCTGTGTGTGAGTGTGTGTGTGTATGTGTGTGTGTGCGCGTGTGCGTGCGGAACAGTTCCATCACATCAGCTTTTCAGCAAAACGTTGACCGCCTGTCCCGCCGGAACTCTGGGGGAGCTAACGGTGGAAGCGCCGTTGTAGTTTCGGAGGCACTACACTTAAGCGCTAGCTTCTCTTCTGGCCACTCCGGTGCCGTTTTTGTGCCCGATTCGACTTCAACGATCCCACACGACCACAGGCAGGCATCCACACACATCGCACGCACACGCACACGCCCACACACACACACAAACACACTCACATACAGAGCAAGAGCAAGAACAAAAACACAACACAGACATTAGAGAGGTTTATCACCTCGTGCTCCGATTCGTCGCTAGCAATTCAGTGGAAGTCTGGGAGCCTCGCCCGCCAGAACCCCGGGTATTAAACTGGAAGATAACAGATAGGAGTTCGCCTCTAAGTGCACTCTGCTCCACCACGTCGGCTTTCCAGCGGGACGTTGACCGTCTATCCCGCCGGAACTCCAGGGATTTAACGTTGCAACGTTCTATTATTCTTTCGAGGACGCCTACACTTAAGCGCCAGCTTCTCTTCTGGCGACTCCGCTTCCGTAATGGTGCCCGATATTTGACTTAATATGTGATGTGGCCTGAATCGATTTCGTCACCTTTGTCGCCTTTTCGGCACTCTTCTGTTATTTTCAAGTTTGAGTTTTGCATTTGCTTGATACTTTTACAGCAAAGTAAGAATGTACAATTCACTTTAAATGAAAAAAGAAAACTATGAAATTGACTGCTACCAACTTTGCCAGGGCTTAACTTTTCTTAACCGCGTAAAAAGTCACGGAATTCAATTGAACAGGGAAACCTGATATATTGTAAATTAGGTGCAATGTCAAGTTCTGATTTTGTAGCATGTTGATGAAATCATCCGACAATAACTAAAATGTTCTTCATGAACATCCCTTCGTCATTTGAAATGAAAAAGAACATCGGTCTCTCGACAAATTTAATGAATTTTGAGCTTACAATAGCTTTGTCGCTTTAAAGATGTATTAACAAAATTGATTAAAGTTATAACAGTAATATGAAACAAGAGATTAGCTGAGACAAGATGACCAATGTAAATTGATTAAAAGACACAAATCTTTTGATGCGTTCCACCAAAGTGTAGTACAGTGTACTGTTAATTTGATGATTTGAAACAATCTAACTACTTATTGTTCGTCAATTTAAACTACTTTGAAGAAAGTAGCATAATTTTGTATACAAAGTATGTAGAAACTCACAAACTGATTGTGTGATTTCGTTTGGTAACATTAACATAAGCTGAGCCAAATTTCCTATTTTGATGCTTCAAGTCAAGAAAAGTAAGTTATTTGTAATATCACGAATCACTATTTTCTTGTCTTTCAGGAGTTTTTCTTAAAGTTGTGAATTGCGTCATTATAAGAATAGATATCAAAAAGGCCACAAGCATTAGATGATTTGTTTCCTTTGAAATGAAGACACAAACAAATACACACACACAACGCAGAGAGAGAGAGAAAAGATGAGGAACAAAAAGAACAAAGGCAGAACACAGACAGTGGAGTTTCGTCTCCTCGTGGTCCGATTTATCGCTAGCAATCCACCCAGTCGCTGGTAGCCTCGCCCCCCGAAACTCCGGAGAGGGAGCTGAGGGGTGGGAAATGGGAGCTCATCTCTTCGTGCACTCTCTTCCACCCCGTGGGCTTTCGAGCGGGACGTCGATCGCCTGTTCTTACGGAACTCCGGGGGAGCTAACGGTGCAAGCGCCGTTGTCCTTTGGGGACATTACGCTTTTTCTTCTGGCCACTCCGGTGCCCGATTTGACTTCAACGTTCCCACACGACCACAGACATATACACACACACACAAAGAGCAAAGAAGAGCAATAACAAGAAAAAAAAACCAGAATACAGACAGTGAAAGTTTCATTTCCTCGTGGTCCGATTCGTCGCTATCAATAAAGGGGAACTTTGGGAGCCTCGCCCTCCAGAACTCCGGGGAGGAAACTGAAATATAACAGATGAGAGTTCGCCTCTTCGTGCACTCTGTTCCATTCCGTCGGCTTTTTAGCGGGACGTTGACCGCCTGTCCCGCCGGAACTCCGGGGGAGCTAACGGTGCAAGCGCCATTGTTGTTTCGGAGGCACTACACTTAAGTGCCAGCTTTTCTTCTGGCCACTCCGATGCCGTAATTGTGCCCGATTCGACTTCAACGCTCCCACACGACCACAGACAGGCATCCACACACAACACACGCACACGCAAACGCGCACACACACACACACATACACACACCCACTCACACACAGAGTAAAGAAGAGCAACAACAAGAACAAAAACAGATATTAGAAGTTTATCTCCTCGTGCTCCGATTCGTCGCTAGCATTTCAGTGGAAATCTTGGAGCCTCGCCCGCCAGATATCCCAATATACATAAGTAATTCTGTTCAAAAATACAATCCGAAGCTGCGTTCATCATCAGATGCATTCTTACTCCAAACACCCAGAGTAAAACATGGGTATGGTGATCGTGCTTTTTCCGTTATGGGACCAAAATTGTGGAATCAGTTACCTCTTCAGTTAAGTTAACTGTCATCGACAGAGTCATTCAAATCCAAACTTAAAACTTATCTGTTCCTTTCACACTGAGGACTGTAATTGCTGTATGTCATTAATATTGGATCAATATTGTATTTTTAATTGGCATATGTTGTATTCTTTATTTGGTATATATTTGTTTTTGTTTACCATTTTCTTATTTGTTGAAATGTTTGAATATGTATATGCATGTAAATATATGATATCTTTTCATTTTTGAAGCGCCATGAGCACTGAATAGTGGACCTGTGCGCTATACAAGTAGCCACTATTATTATTATTATTATTATTAACCCCGGGGATTAAGGTGGAAAATAACAAGTAGGAGTTCGCCTCCACGTGAACTCTGCCCCACCCCGTCGGCTTTCCAGCGGGACGTTGACCGTCTATCCCACCGGAACTCCAGGGATTTAACGTTGCAACGTTCCATTATTCTTTCGAGGACGCTACACTTAAGCGCCAGCTTCTCTTCTGGCCACTCCGCTTCCATCATGGTGCCCGATATTCGACTTAATATGTGATGTGGCCTGAATCGATTTCGTCACCTTCGTCGCCTTTTCGGCACTCTTCTGGTATTTTCAAGTTTGAATGATGCTTTTGCTTGATGCTTTTACAGCAAAATAAGAATGAACGATTCACTTTAAATGAAAAAAGAAAACTATGAAATTGACTGCAACCAACTTTGCCAGGGCTTAACTCTTTCTAGTCCCGTAAAAAGTCACGGAATTCCATTGAACAGGGAAACCTGATATATTGTGAATTCATGTCAAATTCTGATTCTGTAGCATGTTGAGAAATCATCGCCTAACAATAACTAAAATGTTTCAGATAAGTTCATGAAATCCCTTCGTTATTTGAAATGAAAACGAACATAGGTCTTTCGACAAATTTAATGAACTTTGAGCTTTACAAACGCTTTGTCGCTTTAAGACGCATTGACAAAATTTATTTTCACCAGTGTAGTACTGTTAAATTGATGATTTGAAACAAGTTAACTACTTATTGTTACGTCAATCTAAACTGCTTTGAAGAAAATAGCATAATTTTGTATACAAAGTATGTAGAGACTCATTACACAGACTGATTGTGTGAGTTCGTTTGGTAACATTAACAAAAACTAAGCCTAAATTGCCTAATTTGATGCTTAAAGTCAAGAAAAGTTAAGTTAAAATCACGAATCACTATTTTCTTCTCTTTCAGGAGTTTTTCTTAAAGTTGTGAATTGCGTCATAAGAATTGATATCAAAAGGTCACAAGCATTAAATGATTTGTGTCCTTTGAAATGAAGACACAAACACACATACACACACACAACGCAGAGAGAGAGAGAGAGAGAGAGAGAAAAGATGAGCAACAAACAGAAGAAGAGAACACAGACAATGGAGTTTCGTCTCCTTGTGGTCTGTGATATGGACTTCACATTGCAAAGTTGATAGCAGTCAATTTCATATTTTTCTTTTCATCTAAAGTGATTTGTTCATACTTTGCTATAAAAGCATCAAGCAAATACACCCCTCAAAATTGAAAATAACAGAAGAGTGCCGAAAAGGCGACAAAGGGGACGAAATTGAATCAGGCCACGACACATGTAGCTGGAATATCAAATCTTCACACGACTTTCCTCAGAAATGCATGATTCTCAATGTGCCATTTCAAGGCGTGTTACCTCAGAGACGTTCTTTCGGCATGTATCTATCTACACACATCGACATATATCTATCTACCCACATCGGCATATATCTATATCGTTTTTGATCAGTAGTCACTGTAGCAGGAAAGGCTGGTTGACTATCAGGTAAAGTCTGATTGACTATCAGGAAAAGTCTGATTGACTACGGGAAAGACCGTTGACTATCAGGAAAGTCTGATACCGTAAACCATCACGGACAAGGGACAACTACTTGCTGGGATGGCTCTATGGGGGACGGAGGTGTGAGGTTGCGTCAGTGAAAGACAAAGATGAGGAGGGTGTCTGAACCGTTTATCTTCGTGATAGTAAATCGGAGCATGACGTTGGCAATTTAAGTCCATTGAAAAGTTATGAGGGATTCATTTTTGTCATGTTTTTTAACACTGAATTCATCCTTTCATCTTTGGCTCTTCATGGAGATAACCAGTCCATGGATGCGTCGTTGCTACGCCTAACGCGCACAGGCACACTGCGCGGTTACCATGCACTGTGGCAACAACTACCAGACTAGACGTATTCCATCACAAGCAGGTTAGTTTTGAAATCCGTCCACCTAGGAGCAGACGTATACCCTTGTGTGTATGTCTGCTTCAGAAACGGATTTTAATCTAACATCACATCGCAACCTGGTCGCTGATGAAGAATGCGATGACTAACCTGTTTGGTGTCTTGTTTCTATATCATGCGCTTTCCTCGCCAGGATAAAGCGTTTTTAGTCTAATGCCATTTTAGGTTTTTATCACATATCTATTGTTTTTGGTCATCTTGTTGCCTTGCCTGTGGTCGTGTGATAATGTCGACGTCGAATATCGGGCACCATTACGGCACCGGAAGTGGCCAAAAGAGAAGCTACTTAAGTGTAGTGTCCCGAACAATGGCGCTTGCAACGTTAGCTCCACGGAGTTCCGGCGGGACAGACGGTCAACGTCCCGCTGAAAATTCGACGGGGTGGAACATAGTGCACGAAGAGGCGAACTCCCATCTGTTATCTTTCAGCCTCCTCCCCAGAGTTCTGGAGGGCGAGGCTCCCAGAGTTCCGCTGGATTGCTAGCGACGAATCGGACCACAAGGAGCGAATATTGAAGTCGAATCGGGCACCATTCCGCCACCGGAGTGGCCAGAAAAGAAACATGAATTAAGTTCAGGGCTCCCGAAAAGACAGCGGTGTTGTACAGGAAGCTCCCCCAGAGTTCCGCCGGGCGAAGCACCAAGCGTACCGCTGGAAAGCCCACGCCTTGAAACAGCCAACGAGAAGACGAAGGGAAGGCGTCGACGCTTGGCATGTCCGTGACGTGTCCCCTAGCGATCAATTGGTCAGGTCAGGACTCGAAAAGCTTTCCTGCTGCTGAAAGAAAAAAAAATGAGGGAAAATGGACGACAGGGAGAAAAACAAACGCAAAACAACCACCAAAAAAGGTCCAGCTTTGGCCGTTGGCACGGGAGGAAGGGGTGGAGGTGGTTGAAGCAAGCTGCCGTCCGGTCCGGCGTGTCCAGAAACGCACTTTGGTTCGACGGCCTGCAGCTGCCGAAGTGAAGGCGGTGCTCGCCCCTCTGCTCCCCCGGAGTTCCGCCAGGAGCGGCTGTCGTCTGCCGCCTGTCAGGTGACTATCGCCTCCTGGTTTGATGCAGCATGTTTGCGACCGTGCGGCCGGTCTAGGGACGCAAATGGCCTTCTCTTGGGCTGGTGCTTTCGAGTCCGAATCCAAAACGGCCCTCTTTGAATTGTTTTACCATTTGAACACGTGCTTAAACAGCACTACGAGGGGAGGGGTTCTCGTAATGCCGGGCCTATTATAGGGGATGCCGTTTCTGTGAACGATATTTGGTTTTGCATGCCGGCGACCGGGAGATCGAGTAGCTCACTCTAGTGGAAAGTGGAAGTTCACAACACCGAAATGGAACCGGGAGCGCATTTCCGGTGGCAGAGAATTGGAACGCAGGTCTATGGTCAGGCCAAATGCAAAGCGAGGCCCTCCGAATTATTTGACCCTTAATTATAGGCAATGTGAGAGATTTGGAGCAGAGGGGTTCTTGCAACGCCGCGACATATATGAGGGAGTCGGTCTGACGGAGCGTTTTGTCAGACAAGATGCGAAACCAAGGCGCAAAGTCCTCGCACGGGCACGTCAGACGTCATATTAGCGACGTATTTATGACGTACATTTCACGTCAGTTTTGCGACGTATGTATCACGTCATATTAGCTCTGTATTTATGATGTAAATGTCTCGTCAGTTTTGCGACGTATTTATCACGTCATATTAGCTATGTATTTATGACGTAAATGTCTCGTCAGTTTTGCGACGTGTTCATCAGGTCATGTTAGCGACATATTTATGACGTAAATTTCATTTCACTTTTGTCACGTGTTCGTCACGTCATATTTGCAACGTATTTATGACGAGAATTTCACATCAGTTTTGCGACGTGTTCATCAAATCATGGTTGCAACATATTTATGACGTAAAGTTCACGTCACTTTTGTTACGTGTTCATCACGTCATATGGATATTAGCGAGTATTTATGACATAATTTACACATCAGTTTTGTTACGTGTTCGTCACGTCTTTTATCAGCGACGTATTTATGACGTAGATTTCACGTTAGTTTTTATGCGTTCATCACGTCATGTTAGCGACGTATTTATCATGTAAATTTCAAGTCAATTTTGCGACGTATTTATCACGTCTTGTCAGCGACGTATCTATGACGTAAATTTTGCGTCAGTTTTGTTATGATGTGTTTATGACGTGAATTTCATGTGAATTTCACGTCAATTTTGTCGTGTTCATCACGTCATGTTAGTGACGTATTTATGACGTAAATTTCACTTCACTTTTGTCAATTGTTCATCACGTTACATTAGCAATGTATTTATGACGTAAATTTCATGTCAGTTTTGCGATGTATTTATCATGTCTTGTCAGCGACGTATTTATGACGTAAATTTTACGTCAGTTTCGTTACGATGTATTTATGACGTTATGAGAGGTTTCTCATTAAGAATTTTCAAATCATGAATCATGACGTAAATTTCACGTCAGTTTTGCGACGTATCTATCACGTCTTGTTAGCGACGTACTTATGACATAAATTTTACATCAGTTTTGTGACGTGTTCTTCACTTCATGTTAGCGACGTATTTATGACGTAAATTTTATGTCACTTTTGTTACGTGTTCCTCACGTCATACAAAAGATTCATTTATAACGTATGTTTCACGTCAGTTTTTATTTATCACGTCATATGTTAGTGACGTATTTATGACGCTTATTTTACGTCAGTTTTATTACGTGTTCAAAAAAGATCACCAGGAAAATGAAGGGAGAGGAAAAAATGAAAAAAGGAAAAAAGAGGAAGAGAGAGAGTGAGAAAGAAAGGAAAAGGGGAGAAAAAAAGTGAAGGAAAGAATAGGAAAAGAAAGGTAAACGGAAGAAAAAAGGGGAAAAGGAAGAGCGGCATATTGCATAACTGCATAAGTGTAGATTGGAGACGCGAGGGGACCCAGTATATTCAAAAGGGAAGAAAGATAGAAATAGTCTTGTCGAAGTGTTTACGTAACGAAGCAGCAAGGGGAGGGGGGGGCAATTCCCCCAAAATGTGCACTTAATCACTCAATTTCAGTTCTGAAAATACAAACATTTCGAGTTCGGTCGCTTCGCACCCTCGCTTCCAGTGATCTACGTTATTTAAGAAAATTGTGCCCCTCCATGCAGGAAAAACTGTGCGTATGGCCTTTTGTAAACTATATGGGCATGTCACTGTTTATAACTAAAAATAGCGGAAATCTTCAAGCTTTACAGTGCTTCAATATCGAAAGCTTCGAGGAGGGGATCTTCTTCTACAGAACCAGTGGGCAGATTTCAACCAAACTTACTGGGAACCATCCTTAGGGGATGGGGTCCCAAAGATGTTTGTGTGTTTGTTTCATGTGGTCCCCAGGGGGCCGGCGGTAGCCACCCCTCCTTAAAAATGAGAATTTTTTTTTTTGTCTAGACCCTAAAGCATTACAGTCAAGATATGTTTTATGTAGATACCTTATAGATAAAGAATACATGTTGATCACGGCAATATCTAAGGGAATCCCCTACGGGAACCGGGCCACTAAAGATGAGTGAAAGTGGGGGGAGGGGGGTTAAATTCCATTTTCATTTTCTTCAGAACCAGTGTGCAGATTTCACCCCAAGTTGGTGGGAATCATTCTTATGGAATAGGAACCCAAAGTCAGTTTTATTGGGTATGTGGCCCAAGGGGGGGGGGGGGGGGCTCCTTCTAAAAAAACGGAGAAGTGGCTCTAATTTACAGGGATATTGCGTCAGATGTGGTGACTATGATACTCGGGTGAGCGTCTAGCGCCCCCCCCCTCCTCCGAGGAGCTCTTGTTTTCTTTCTACAACAATTTGAAATGAATATCAACGTGCAATAAATGTGGATATGATAAAGCGAGAACAAGCAAGTTTTGACTGCAAAAATGTAAAAATTTTCAAACTCGCTAGCTCCGTCGCCCCCACAATGACTCTTATTTTGTTGACTGGTTCCTTGCCGGCCATCAGTTATTCATAACGTAATATCATAATAAATACAAGGAAAGTTTACCCATTACTAAGGTGTCTCAAAGACACAAATGCGATAACATTCAAACCTCCATTGTAAGTCTTCAAAAGAATGCATGGTTTGTGGAACATATCACCTTCCTCTAGATGTAAACGGAAGGAAGAAACTTATTTCAGAAATATAACATTACAGTGACGTTCCTATTGTATGATTTATTTTTTCACGTTAACAATTTTTGTTCATGGGATTAATATTTTTCTAGACTGTAAATAATAAGAAATAAGGCATGATTTCTAAAAGCGCATTAATAAGATGAACAGCTGATGGAAATTTGGGAATTAAGGGACGAGGTAACCCCTTAGTTTTACAGAATAATGATGCCGAACCTCTATTTTTGCGTTATTTCTGATAGTAATTTCCGCGTACTTACATGTTGATCACGGCAATATTAAAGAGAATCCCTGTAGAGCGAACTAATGTCAAAATCGCCCACTAATGTCAAAACAACCACTGATGTCATAACGCGTCGACGACAAATGTCATAACACGTCGACAACAAATGTCAAAACAACCACTAATGTCATAACGCGTCGACGACAAATGTCAAAATCGAATCAACCACTAATGTCATAACACGTCCACGATAAATGTCAAAATTTCCATTTTTACTGCAAATGTCATAACACGTCCACGACAAATGTCAAAATCGGATTAACCACTAATGTCATAACACGTCGATGACAAATGTCAAAATTTCCAAATTTACTGCAAATGTCATGACGCGTCACAAGGGCGGATCCAGGAATTCCATAGAGGGGAGGCGCCTTTACAAAATCAAAGGCTGGCGCGACCCTCACCCCCCCCCCATTTTATCGTTTTTATTTTTGTTGTGTTGACAAAATAAAGAGAGGGGCACTAAAGGGGGATGCGCCAACTCTAATCCGCGATTGCGTCAACCACAAATATCAATATTGGATTAACCACAAATGTCATAACACGTCGAGCACATATGTCATAACGCGTAACAGGGGCGGATCCAGGAATTCCGTAAAGGGGGGGAGGGGCGCCTTTACAAAATAAAAGGCTGGCACGACCCACCTTTTCTTATTTTTGTTTCTGTTGGTTTAACCTAATATAGTGAGGGTGCACCAGAGGGGGAAGCGCCCCTCTCGATCCATCATTGCGTCAACTACAAATGGAAAAACTAATTGCTTGCATTACAGGGGCGGATCCAGGAATTTTGTAAAGGGGAGGCGTCTTTACAAAGTCAAAGGCTGGCGCGACCCTCCCCCTCCCCATTTTGTTCTTTTTATTTCTGCTGTGTTGACGAAATAAAGAGAGGGGGCACTAAAGGGGGATGCGCCCCCTCTAAATCCGCGATTGCGTCAACCACAAATATCAATATTGGATTAACCACAAATGTCATAACACTTCGCCCACAAATGTCATAACGCGTCACAGGGGTGGATCCAGGAATTCCGTAAAGTAGGGGCCGCCTTTACAAAATCATTCTGGCCCGACCCTCCCCCCTCATTTTCTTCTTTTTATTTCTGTTGTGTTGACGAAATAAAGAGAGGGGCACTAAAGGGGGATGCGCCCCCTCTCAATCTGCGATTGCGTCAACCGCAAATGTCAAAATCGGGGATTAACCACAAATGTCATAACACGTCGATCACAAAGGTCATAACGCGTCACAGGGGCGTATCCAGGAATTCCGTGAAGGGGAAGCGCCTTTACAAAATCAAAGGCTCGCGCGACCCCCACCCCATTTTCTTCTTTCCATTTTCTCTTGTTTTAACAAAATATAGAGAGGGGGCACCATGGGGGATGCGCCCCCTCTCGATCCATGATTGCGTCAACCACAAATGACCAAACTCATTGCTTGCATTACAGGGGCGGGTCCAGGAATTCTGTAAAGGGGAGGGGGCACCTTTGTATAATTAAAGCCTGACGCATCCCCCTTCTTTTTATCATGTATGTTGTTTTGAGAAAAAAAAAGAGAAGGGGCATCAGAGCGTGATGCGCCCGTCTCGTTCCGCGATTGCGTCAACCACAAAATGTCAAAACTCATTGCTTGCATTACAGGGGCGGATCCAGAATTCCGTAAAGGGGAGGTGCCTTTACAAAATTAAAACCGGCTGCACCCCCTATTTTTTCATTTCTGTTGTTTTAACAACAACAAAAAATAGAAAGGGGCACCAGATGGGGATGCGCCCCCTCTCGATCGGCGATTGCGTCAACCACAAATGTCAAAACTCATTGCTTGCATTACAGGGGCGGGTCCAGGAATTCCGTAAAGCGTAAAGGGGAGACGTCTTCTCAAAATGAAAGGTTGGCGCAATCCCCCTCCCCCTTCTTCTTATTTCTTTTGTTTAAATGACAGTTAAAGCGGCAGTCTTTAATTTTGTAAAGGAGCCTCCAATTTACGGAATTCATGGTTCCGCCCCTGTAATGCAAACAATGGGTTTTGCCATTAACTTGTCAGTGCTTGTGGTTGACACAATCGCCGATCTTGAGGGAGACGCGGTACCCCATCCCCGTCTCTATTTTTGTTAACACAAAAGAAATTAAATGAAAAAGAGGGCGAGGCGTTTGCACAAGCCTTTGATTTTATAAAGGCGTCTCTCCTTTACGGAATTTGGACTCGCCCCTCTAATGCAAGCAATGAGTTTTGACATTTGTGTTTCACCCAATCGCGGATCGAGAGGGGGGCATACCTCTATGGTGCCTTTTTTATTTTCTTTTAACAACAGAAATAAAAAGAAAAAATAGAGGGGTGCTGCAGATTTTAATTTTGTGAAGGCGCTTCCCCTTTACGGAATTCCTGGATCCGCCCCTGTAAGGCAGGCAATTAGTTTTGATATTATGGTTAACGAGAAGGAGGCGCATCCCCCTCTGGTGCCACCTCTCTTTTTTAAAACAATAACAATAAAATATGGGGAGGGGGGTGCGGCAGCCCTTATAATTATTTTGTAAAGGCGCCTCCCGTTTAATGAATTCATGGATCCGCCCTTTATGCAAGCAATGAGTTTTGACATTTGCGGTTGACGCAATCATTGATTGGGAAGGGACTGATACATCTCTTTTTGTTAAAACAGCAAATATAAATAAAAATGGTGGGGTGGAAGCCTTTAATTGTGTAAAGGCGCCTCCCTTTTACGGAATTTATGGATCCACCCATGGAATGCAAACGATGGGTTTTAACATTAATTTGTGGCTGACGCAATCTCAGATCGGGGGGGGGGGGCACCCCCTCTAGTGCCCCATATCTATTTTTTGTTAAAATAACAGAAATTAAAAGAAAAAAGGGGCTAGGGTTGCTGCAGCTTTGCTTTTGTAAGGGCGCCTCCCCTTTACGGAATTCCTGCATCCGCCCCTATAATGCAAGCAATGAGTTTTGACATTTTGTGGTTGACGCAATCGCGGATCGAGAAGGGGGCGCATCCCCCTCTGGTGCTCCCTCTCTTTCTTTTTCTTTAGTTAAAACAATAGAAAAAAAGTGGGGATGGGGGTGCGGCAGTTCTAGTTTTGTAAAGACGCCTCCCCTTTACGAATCTCCTGGATCCGCCCCTGTAATGCGTTATGCCGCACCCCTATTTTTTTTTCATTTCATTTCTGTTGTTTTAACAACAACAACAGAAAATAGAGAGGGGGTACCAGAGGGGGATGCGCCCCCTCTCGATCCGCGATCGCGTCAACCACAAATGTCAAAACTCATTGCTTACATTACGGGGGAGGGTCCCAGAATTCCGTAAATCGCAAAGGGGAGACTTCTTTTTTAAAATGAAAGGCTTGCGCGATCCCCCTTGCCCTTATTTATTTCTTTTATTTCTTTCGTTTAAGCGTAAAAAAAAAAGAAAAAGAAAAGAATTTGGGTGCGGCAATCTTTAATTTTGTAAAGGGGCCTCCCCATTACGGAATTTCTGGTTCCGCCCCATGCAATGCAAACAATCAGATTTGCAATAAACTTGTGGTTGACGCAGTCGCGGATCGAGAGGGGGGGGGGGCGGTATGCCCCCTCCCCGTCTCTTTTTTTGTTAATACAAAAGAAATTAAATTTCAAAAAAAAAAAACGGAGAGAGGTGGTTTGCGCAAGCAATTGATTTTTTTAAAGGCGTCTCGAGGAATTCCTGGACCCCGCCCCTATAATGCAGTCGCGGATTGAGAGGGGGCGCATTCCTCTCTGGTGCCTTCTTTCATTTTTTTTCAAATAACAGAAATAAAAAGAAAAAATAGGGGGTGCGGCAGTTCTTGTTTTGTTAAGGCGGCTCCCCTTTACGAAACTCCTGGATCCGCCCCTATGACGCGTTATGACATTTGCGGTACGTTTGGAAATTTCGACATTTCTGTTGTCTTATGACATTTGTGGTTAATCCAATTTTGACATTTCCGGTTGGCGCAATCGCGGATCGAGAGAGGGCGCATCCCACTCTGGTGCCCCCTCGCTATGTTTTGTTAACGCAACAGAAATAAAAGATAAGAAAATGGAGGGGGGCGGGGTCTCGCTAGCCGCCTTTGATTTTGTAAAGGCGACTCCCCTTTACGGAATTCCTGGATCCGCCCCTGTAATGCAAGCAATGAGTTTTAATATTTGTGGTTGACGCAATCATGGAACGAGAGGGGGCGCTTCCCCCTCTGGTGCCCCCTCACTATGTTATGTTAAAACAACAGAAATAAAAACAAGAAAATCGGGGGGGGGGGGTGTCGCGCCAGCCTTTGATTTTTTAAAGGCGCCCATCCCCTTTACGGAATTCTTGGATCCACCCTTGTGACGCCTTATGACATTTGCTGTCCAAGTTTGAAAATGTTGACATATGTGGTCGACGTGTTATGACATTTATGGTTAATCCCCGATTTTGACATTTGCGGTTGACGCAATCGCGGATTGAGAGGGAGGGCATCCCCCTATAGTGCCACCTCTCTTTATTTCATCAAGACAACAGAAATAAAAAGAAGAAAATGGGGGAGGGAGGAGGGGCGGGCCAGCCCTTGACTTTGTAAAGACGCCTCTCCTTTACGAAATTCCTGGATCAGCCCCTGTAATGCAAGCAATGAGTTTGGTCATTTGTGGTTGATGCAATCATGGATCTAGAGGGGGCGCTTCCCCCTCTGGTGCCCCTTTCTTTCCTTTCTTTTTTTTTTTTTTGGTTAAAACAACATAGATAAAAAGAAAAAAATGGGGGGTTGCGGTTGCCTTTGATTTTGTAAAGCCGCCTCCCCTTTACGGAATTCCTGGATCCGCCCTCATAATGCAAACAATGAGTTTTTAATGAGAAATTGGGGGGAGGGGAGTGTCGCGCCAGTCTTTGATTTTGTAAGGCGCCCCCCCCCCCTTTAGGAAATTCCCTAATCCGCCCATGTTATGCAAGCAATGAGTTTGGTCATTTGTGGTTGACGCAATCATGGATCGGTGCCCCCTTAATTTTCTTTTCCTTTTTTTTGTTAAAAACAACATAGATAAAAAGAAAAAATGAGGGTGGTGCGGTAGCTTTTAATTTTGTAAAGCTGCCTCCCTTTTTGAATTATTGGATCCACCCCCGTAATGCAAGCAATGAGTTTTGAAAGAGAATTGGGGGGGGGGGTGTCGCGCCAGCCTTTTATTTTGTAAGGCGCCCCCCCTACTTTACGGAATTCCTGGATCCACCCGTGTGACGCGTTATGACATTTGTGGTCGACGTGTTATGACATTTGTGGTTAATCCCCGATTTTGACTTGTGTTTGACGCAATCACGGATTGAGAGGGGGCGCATCCCCCTTTAATGCCCCTGTCTTTATTTTGTCAACACAACAGAAATAAAAAGAAGAAAATGGGGAGGGGGGGAGGTCGCGCCAGTCTTTGACTTTGTAAAGACGCCTCCCCATTACAAAATTCCTGGATCCGCCCCTGTAATGCAAGCAATGAGTTTTTCCATTTGTAGTTGACGCAATGATGGATCCAGAGGGGGCGCTTCCCCCTCTGGTGCACCCTCACTATATTAGATTAAACCAACAGAAACAAAACTAAGAAAAGGGTGGTCGCCCCAGCCTTTGATTTTGTAAAGGCGCCCCCCCCCCCTTTTACGGAATTCCTGGATCCGCCCCTGGGACGCGTTATGACATTTGCGGTCGACGTGTAATGACATTTTTGGTTAATCCAATATTGATATTTGTGGTTGACGCAATCGCGGATTTAGAGGGGACACATGTTAGCGACGTATTTATGATGTAAATTTCACGTCAGTTTTGTTACGTGTCAATCACGTCATATAAGCGATTCATTTTTCACGTCAGTTTTGAGACGTATTTATCACGTCTTGTCAGCGACATATTCATGGTGTAAATTTTACGTCAGTTTTGTGACGTGTTCATTACGTCATATTAGCGATGTATTTATAACGTTAATTTCCCGTCAGTTTTTTAATGTGTTCATAACGTCATGTTAGCGATGTATTTTTGACATAAATTTCACTCCACTTTTGTCACGTGTTAATCACGTCATATTAGCAATGTATTGTAAATTTCACGTCAGTTTTGCGACGTATTTATCACGTCTTGTCAGCGACGTATTCATGACGTAAATTTTACGTCAGTTTTGTTACGATGTATTTATGACGTGAATTTCATGTGAATTTCACATCACTTTTGTCAAATTTCATCACGTCATATTAGCGACCTATTTATGACGTAAATTTCACGTCACTCTTGATACGTGTTCATCACGTCATATTAGCGATGTATTTATGACGTCAATTTCACGTGAGTTTTGCGACGTATTTATCACGTCTTGTTAGCTACGTACTTATGACGTCAATTTCACGTGAGTTTTGCGACGTATTTATCACGTCTTGTTAGCTATGTACTTATGACGTAAACTTTACATCACTTTTGTGACGTGTTCATCATGTCATATTAGCAACGTATTTATGACGTAAATTTCACGTCAGTTTTGTTACGTGTTCCTCACGTCATATAAGCGATTCATTTACAACATATATTTCACTTCAATTTTGCGAAGTATCTATCACATGTTAGCGACGTATTTATGACGTAAATTTCACGTAAGTTTATTACGTGTTCATAACGTCATATTTGCGACATATTTATGACGAGAATTTCACGTCAGTTTTGCGACGTGTTCATCACGTCATGGGTGCGAGGTTTTTATGACATAAATTTCACGTCACTTTTGTTACCGTGTTCTGCACGTCATATTAGCGATGTATTTATGACGTAATTTTCACGTCAGTTTTGTTACGTGTTCATAAGGTCATGTTAGCGACGTATTTATGACGTAAATTTCACGTCAGTTTGGTTACGTGTTCCTCACATCACATAAGCAGTTTATTTATAATGTATATTTCATGTCAGTTTTGCGACGTATGTTTCACGTCAGTTTTGCGAAGTGTTCATCAAGTCAAGATAGCGACGTATTTGTGATGTAAATTTCACTTCACTTTTGTCAATTGTTTATCACGTCATATTAGCAATATATTTATCACGTCATATTAGCAATATATTTATCACGTAAATTTCACGTCAATTTTGTGACGTATTTATCACGTCTTGTCGGTGACGTACTTATGACGTAAATCTTACGTCAGTTATGTTACGATGTATTTAGACGTGAATTTAATGTGAATTTCACGTCACTTTTGTCACACGTTCATCACGTCATATTATCAACGTATTTATGATGTAAATTTCACATCAGTTTTGCGACGTATTTATCACGTCTTGTTAGCGAATTATTGTACTTATGACGTAAATTTTACGTAAGTTTTTTGACGTTTTCATCACGTCATATTAGCTATGTATTTATGAAGTAAATATCACGTCAGTTTTGCGACGTGTTCATCATGTCATGTTAGTGACGTGTTTATGACGTAAATTTGATTTCACTTTTGTCACATGTTCATGACGTCATATTAGCGATGTATTTATGACGTAGATTTTACGTCAGTTTTGTTACGTGGTCCTCACATCATTATAAGCGATTGATTTATGACTTATGTTTCACGTCAGTTTTATTATGCTTTCATCACGTCATATTCGGGATGTACTTATGATGTGAATTTCATGTCAGTTTTTTTATGTGTTCATCACGTCATAGTTGCGACGTATTTATGACACGAATTTCACGTCAGTTTTGCGACGTGTTTATCTCGTCATGTAACAAAAGTGAAGTGAAATTTATGTCATAAATACCTCGCAACCATGACGTGATGAACATGTCGCAAAATTGACGTGAAATTCTCGTCATAAATATGTCGGAAATATGATGTGAAATTTACGTCATAAATACGTTGCAAAACTGATGTGAAATATACGTTATAAATGACATCAAAAAACTGACATAAAGACGTTGCTAATATGACCTGACGAACATGTCACAAAACTGAGGTAACATTTTCGTCATCAGTAGGTCGCTACCAAGATGTGATCAATACGTTGTAAAACTGACTGAAATTAACGCTATAAATACATCGGTAATAAGAAGTGACGAACACGTATCAAGAGTGACGTGAAATTTACGTCATAAATATGTCACTAATATCATGTGATAAATATGTCGCAAAACTGACGTGAAATATACGTTATAAATGAATCGCTTATATGACGTGAGGAACATGTAACGAAACTGATGTGAAATTTACATCATAAATACATCGCTAACGTGACGTGATGAACACATTAAAAAACTGTCATGAAATTTACATCATAAATACATCGCTAACATGACGTGATGAACACATCAAAAAACTGCCATGAAATTTACGTCATAAATACATCGCTAATATGACTTTATGAAGACAGAACAAAAGTGATTTGAAATTTAAGTCATAAATACATCGCTAATATGACGTGAACACCTAACAAAACTGACGAGAAAATTATGTCATAAATACATATGCGCTACGTTGCGAACATGACGTGATAAACACATCAGAAAACTGACGTGAAATTCACGTCATAAATACGTCGCAACTATGACATGATGAACACATAATAAAACTGACCTGAAATATATGTCATAAATGAATCGCTTATATGACGTGAGGAACACGTATTAAAACTTACGTGAAATTTACATCATAAAGACGTCGCTAACATGACATGAAGAACACATTAAAAAACTTAAGTGAAATTAACGTCATAAATACATCGCTAATATGACCTGATGAACACGTCACAAAGCTGACATAAAATATATGTCATAAGTACGTTGCTAACAAGATGTGATAAATACGTCGCAAAACTGAGGTGAAATTAACGTCATAAATACGTCATAAATATGACGTGATAAATGCGTCGTAAAACTGACGTGATAAATACGTCGTAAAACTAATGTGAAATATATGTTATAAATTAATCGCTTATATGACGTGATGAACACGTAACAAAACTGACGTGAAATTTACATCATAAATACGTCGCTCACGTGACGTGATGAACATATAAGAAAGGTGACATGAAATTTACGTCATAAATAGGTCGCTGATAAGACGTGTGAACCATAACAAAACTGACATGAAAATTACGTCATAAATACATCGCTAATATGACGTGATGAAATTGAAACAAAAGTGATGTAAAATTTATGTCATAGATATGTCGCTAACATGACGTGATGAACACGTCGCAAAACTGACGTGAATTTTACGTCATAAATATGTTGCTAATATGACGTGATGAACACGTCACAAAACTGACGTGAAATTTACGACGTAAATACATAGGCGCTACGTTGCGAACATGACGTGATAAACACGTGACATCATAAAGATCATAAACACATCATAAAGACGTCGCTAACATGACGTGAAGAACACATAAAAAAACTTACGTGAAATTAACGTCATAAATACATCGCTAATATGACCTGATGAACACATCACAAAACTGACATAAAATATATGTCATAAGTACGTTGCTAACAAGATGTGATAAATACGTCGCAAAACTGAGGTGAAATTAACGTCATAAATACGTCATAAATATGACGTGATAAATGCGTCGTAAAACTGACGTGTTAAATACGTCGTAAAACTAATGTGAAATATATGTTATAAATTAATCGCTTATATGACGTGATGAACACGTAACAAAACTGACGTGAAATTTACATCATAAATACGTCGCTCACATGACGTGATGAACATATAAGAAAGGTGACATGAAATTTACGTCATAAATAGGTCGCTGATAAGACGTGTGAACCATAACAAAACTGACATGAAAATTACGTCATAAATACATCGCTAATATGACGTGATGAAATTGAAACAAAAGTGATGTAAAATTTATGTCATAGATATGTCGCTAACATGACGTGATGAACACGTCGCAAAACTGACGTGAATTTTACGTCATAAATATGTTGCTAATATGATGTGATGAACACGTCACAAAACTGACGTGAAATTTACGACGTAAATACATAGGCGCTACGTTGCGAACATGACGTGATAAACACGTGACATCATAAAGATCATAAACACATCATAAAGACGTCGCTAACATGACGTGAAGAACACATAAAAAAACTTACGTGAAATTAACGTCATAAATACATCGCTAATATGACCTGATGAACACGTCACAAAACTGACGTAAAATATATGTCATAAGTACGTTGCTAACAAGATGTGATAAATACGTCGCAAATCTGAGGTGAAATTAACGTCATAAATACGTCATTAATATGACGTGATAAATGCATCGTAAAACTGACGTGTTAAATACGTCGTAAAACTAATGTGAAATATATGTTATAAATTAATCGCTTATATGACGTGATGAACACGTAACAAAACTGACGTGAAATTTACATCATAAATACGTCGCTCACATGACGTGATGAACACATAAGAAAACTGACATGAAATTTACGTCATAAATAGGTCGCTGATAAGACGTGTGAACACGTAACAAAACTGACATGAAAATTACGTCATAAATACATCGCTAATATGACGTGATGAAATTGAAACAAAAGTGATGTAAAATTTATGTCATAGATATGTCGCTAACATGACGTGCTGAACACGTCGCAAAACTGACGTGAATTTTACGTCATAAATATGTTGCTAATATGACGTGATGAACACGTCACAAAACTGACGTGAAATTTACGACGTAAATACATAGGCGCTACGTTGCGAAAATGACGTGATAAACACGTGACAAAAGTGACGTGAAATTTACGTCATAAATACATTGCAACCATGACGTGATGAACACATAAGAAAACTGACGTGAAATTTACGTCATAAATAGGTCGCTGATATGACATGTGAACACGTAACAAAACTGACATGAAAATTATGTCATAAATACATTGCTAATATGACATGATGAAATTAAATACGATGAGATGATGAGATTATATACGTCGTAAAACTAATGTGAAATATATGTTATAAATTAATCGCTTGAGATGATGAGATTAAATACGTCGTAAAACTAATGTGAAATATATGTTATAAATTAATCGCTTATATGACGTGATGAACACGTAACAAAACTGACGTGAAATTTACATCATAAATATGTCGCTCACATGACGTGATGAACACATAAGAAAACTGACATGAAATTTACGTCATAAATAGGTCGCTGATAAGACGTGTGAACACGTAACAAAACTGACATGAAAATTACGTCATAAATACATCGCTAATATGACGTGATGAAATTGAAACAAAAGTGATGTAAAATTTATGTCATAGATATGTCGCTAACATGACGTGCTGAACACGTCGCAAAACTGACGTGAATTTTACGTCATAAATATGTTGCTAATATGACGTGATGAACACGTCACAAAACTGACGTGAAATTTACGACGTAAATACATAGGCGCTACGTTGCGAACATGACGTGATAAACACGTGACAAAAGTGACGTGAAATTTACGTCATAAATACATTGCAACCATGACGTGATGAACACATAAGAAAACTGACGTGAAATTTACGTCATAAATAGGTCGCTGACATGACATGTGAACACGTAACAAAACTGACATGAAAATTACGTCATAAATACATTGCTAATATGACATGATGAAATTGAAACAAAAGTGATGTGAAATCTATGTCATACATTAGGAATACAGTCCATCTAAGGCAACCCGAGTAAAACAATGCTTTGCTCGGGTTTTCGACACCGTTTTGTCTCACCAGCCAAGCTTCTTATCTGCACAGTTAATCCCTTGTACAAACATTGACCTATGACAGAAGAAAGTACTCCTTTGAATCCATGTAATACACGAGTGGCAAAATTGATCTAATTGGCAAAGGGTCTGGAATTCAGACTACCCTTCTCTAGAAAACGGTGTCGAAATAATCCCCAAACCCGAGTTGGGAAAGATTTTAGACGTGCAACTCCTCCTCCAACTCGGGTTTGAGGATTATTTCAGCACCAGCTTGTAGATGTGTAGTCTACATCAAAGACACTTATACATTTGCAGCAGTGGAAATGCATTGCTGATGACCAAATTACTTCTTGTTGCATGATTGTGACGTGGGCATCGTAATACTGTGTTAATTTTCTACCAAACACAAGCTGCACGAGTTTTTTTTTATTACATATTCAAGAAAGTGCAATCTTTATTTGTGCAGGATTTTTGTTTTCTTCTGCAATAGTACTTCACAATTCTTTACCACTCTAGTCTAGGGATTGATTCAACATTGTTTTAGGGGATTGCAAGGTCTAAAACCTGGATTGTATAAAGATATCACATCTGGGAGGTGGGGAAGTCTCTTCCAACCTTCCCGGCATGTAGAAATGGCAGAGAGAATACTCATGACAACATAGCAACAGCAATGAGCGGCAAAGCACACTGATGTGTGCGTGCACCCATGCATGCAGTCATTTTACACTTGCCAGACTGAGATAAAAACAAAGGAGGGGGGGGGGGTCTCTGTCATGAGAGAGCTAACCGTTGGTAATGCTGGGTATGGCAGTCAAATCCTAATAGGATTAAGATAGCAGCTTCTCTTGTGTAAACATTCAAAACGGTGAGTTCAATTTAGACGAGGTGTTCTCGTCATGGATATGTCGCTAACATGACGTGATGAACACGTCGCAAAACTGATGTGAATTTTACGTCATAAATATGTTGCTAATATGACGTGATAAACACGTGAAAAAAGTGACGTGAAAACACGTTTACGTCATAAATACATCGCAACCATGATGTGATGAACACGTCATATATACGTCGCTGATATGACATGATGAACACGTTACAAAAGTGACGTGAAATTTACTTCATAAATACGTCGCAACTATGACGTGATGAACACGTAACAAAAGTGACGTGAAATTTACATCATAAATATGTCGCAACCATGACATGATGAACACGTCGCAAAACAAACTGATGTGAAATATACGTTATAAATGAATAGCTTATATGACGTGAGGGACACGTATTAAAACTTACGTGAAATTTACATCATAAAGACGTCGCTAACATGACGTGAAGAACACATAAAAAAACTTACGTGAAGTTAACGTCATAAATACGTCGCTAATATGACCTGATGAACACGTCACAAAACTGACGTAAAATTTATGTCATAAGTACGTTGCTAACAAGATGTGATAAATGCGTCGCAAAACTGAGGTGAAATTAACGTCATGAATATGTCATTAATATGACGAGATAAATGCGTCGTAAAACTGACGTTATAAATACGTCGTAAAACTAATGTGAAATATATGTTATAAATGAATCGCTTATATGACGTGATGAACAAGTAACAAAACTGACGTGAAATTTACATCATAAATACGTCGCTCACATGACGTGATGAACACATAAGAAAACTGACGTGAAATTTACGTCATAAATGAATGGCTAATATGACGTGAGGAACACGTAACAAAACTGACGTGAAATTTATGTCATAAATACGTCCCTAACATGACGTGATGAATACATCAAAAAACTGGCATAAAATATACGTCAGAAATACATCGCTGACAAGATATGATAAATACGTCGCAAAACTGATGTTAAATTTATGTCATAAATACATCGCTAATATGACGTGATGAAATTCAAACAAAAGTGATGTGAAATCTATGTCATAGATATGTCGCTAACATGACTCGAACACGTTGCAAAACTGACGTGAATTTTACGTCATAAATATGTTGCTAATATGACGTGATGACACGTCACAAAACTGATGTGAAATTTACGACGTAAATACATAGGCGCTACGTTGCAAACACGATGTGATAAACACGTGACAAAAGTGACGTGAAATTTACGTCATAAATACATCGCAACCATGACGTGATGAACACGTCACAAAACTGACATGAAATTCTCGTCATAAATATGTCGCAAATATGACGTGATGAACACTTAACAAAACTGACATGAAATTTACGTCATAAATACATCGCTAACATGACGTGATAAATACGTCGCAAAACTGACGTGAAATATACGTTATAAATGAATCTCTTATATGATGTGAGGAACACGTAACAAAACTGACATGAAATTTATATCATACATACGTCGCTAACGTGACGTGATGAACACATTCAAAAACTGACGTGAAATTAACATCATAAATACATCGCTTATATGACCTGATGAACACGTCACAAAACTGATGTAAAATTTACGTCATCAGTAGGTCGCTAACAAGACGTGATAAATACGTCGCAAAACTGATGCGAAATTAACGTCATAAATACATCGGTAATATGACGTGATGAACACGCATCAAGAGTGACGTGAAATTTACGTCATATATATATGTCACTAATATGATGTGATAAATATGTCGCAAGACTGACATTAAATATGCGTTATAAATGAATCGCTTATATGACGTGAGGAACACATCAAAAAACTGATGTGAAATTTACGTCATGAGTAACGTCGCTGATAAGATGTGATGAACACGTAACAAAACTGACGTTAAAATTACGTCATAAATACATCATTAATATGACTTGATGAAAACAGAACAAAAGTGATGTGAAATTTATGTCATCAATATGTCGCGAACATGACGTGATGAACACGTCGCAAAACTGATGGGAAATTGAAGTCATAAATATATTGCTAATATGATGTGATGAACACGTCACAAAACTGACGTGAAATTTACGTCATAAATACATCGCTAATATGACGTGATGAACATGGAACAAAACTAACGTGAAAATTACGTCATGAATACATAGGCGAACATGACGTGATAAACACGTCACAAAATTAATGTGAAATTCACGTCATAAATACGCCGCAACTATGACGTGATGAACACATAATAAAACTGACCTCAAATTCACGTCATAAATTCGTCGCAAATATGACGTGATGAACACATAATAAGACTGATGTGAAATATACGTCATAAATGAATCGCTTATATAACGTGAGGACCACGTAACAAAACTGACGTGAAATATACGTCATAAATGAATGGCTAATATGACGTGAGGAACACGTAACAAAACTGACGTGAAATTTATGTCATAAATACGTCCCTAACATGACGTGATGAATACATCAAAAAACTGGCATAAATATATACGTCAGAAATACATCGCTGACAAGATATGATAAATACGTCGCAAAACTGCCGTTAAATTTATGTCATAAATACATCGCTAATATGACGTGATGAACAAGTGACAAAAGTGCAATGAAATTAATGTCATAAATACGTCGCTAACATGACATGATGAACACGTCGCAAAACTGACGTAACATTTACGTCATAAATACATAGCTAATATGACGTGATGAACACGTCACAAAACTGATGTAAAATTTACGTCATAAGTACAATACTTCGCTAGCAAAACGTGATAAATACGTCGCAAAACTGACGTGAAATATACGTCATCAATACATCGCTAGTATGACGTGATCAACACGTATCAAGAGTGATGTGAAACTTACGTCATAAATACGTCGCTAATATGACGTGATGAATGCGTGACAAAAGTGACGTGAAATTCGTATGAAATTCACGCCATAAATACATCGTAACATAACTGACGTAATATTTACGTCATAAATACGTCACTGACAAGACGTGATAAATACGTCACAAAACTGACGTGAAATTTACGTGATAAATACATTACTAGTATGACGTGACGAACAATTGACAAAAGTGAAGTGAAATTTAAATCATAAATAAGTCGCTAACATGACATCATGAACACATCACAAAGCTGACGTGAAATTTATATCATAAATAAGTTGCTAACATGACGTGATGAACACGTCACAAAACTGACATGAAATTCTCGTCATAAATACGTCTTAAATATGACGTGATGAACACATAATAAAGCTGACGTAAAATTTACATCGTAAATACGTCACAAAACTGACGTGAAATATACATTATAAATGAATCGCTTGTATGACGTGAGGAACAAGTAACAAAACTGTCATGAAATTTGGATCATAAATACATCGCTAACATGACGTGATGAATACATCAAAAAACTGACGTGAAATTTACGTCATAAATGCATCGCTAATATGACGTGATGAACACGTATCAAAAGTGACGTGAAATTTACGTCATAAATACGTCGCTAAAATGGCGTCTCACATGCCCGTGCGAGGACCTTGCACCTTGGTTTCGCATGTGAGAGATGCTTGCAGAGTAGGGGAGTCTTTTCTCTAAAACTCATCTTGTCTGACAAACGCTCTGTCAGACTGACTCTCTCATATATGTCGCGGCGTTGCAAGAACCCCTCTGCTCCAAATCTCTCACATTGCACATAATGAAGGGTCAAATGATTCGGAGGGCCTCGCTTTGCATTTGGCCTGACCATAGACCTGTGTTCCAATTCTCTGCCACTGGAAGTGCGCTCCCGGTTCCATTTCAGTGCTGTGAACTTCCACTTTCCACTAGAGTGAGCTACTCGATCTCCCGGTCCGCCGGCATGCAAAACCAAATATTGTTCACCGAAACGGCCTCCCCTATAATAGGCCACGCATTACGAGAACCCCTCCCCTCGTAGTGCTGTTTTAGCACATGTTCCAATGGCAAAACAATTCAAAGAGGGCCGTTTCGGAATTGGACTTGGATCGCTGGGACTCGAAAGCACCAGCCCAAGCGAAGCTAGACCATTTGCGTCCTTAGACCGTCCGCACGGTCGCAAACATGCTGCATCAAACCAGGAGGCGATAGTCACCTGACAGGCGGCAGACGACAACCACCCCTGCCGGAACTCCGGGGATCAGAGGGGCGAGCGCCGGCGTCACTTCGGCAGCTGCAGGCCGTCGAACCGAAGTGCGTTTCTGGACACGCCGGACCGGACGGCAGCCTGCTTCGACCACTTCCACCCCTTCCTCCCGTGCCAACGGCTAAAGCTGGATCTTTTTTGGTGGTTATTTTGCTTTTGTTTTACTCCCTGTCGTCCATTTCACTCATTTTTTTTCTTTCAGCAGCAGGAAAGCTTTTCGAGTCCTGACCTGACCAATTGATCGCTAGGGGACACGCCACGGACATGCCAAGCGTCGACGCCTTCCCTTCGTCTTCTCGTTAGCTGTTTCAAGGCGTGGGCTTTCCAGCGGAACGCTTGCTGCTTCGCCCGCCGAAACTCTGGGGGAGTTTCCTGTACACCACCGCTGTCTTTTCGGGAGCCCTGAACTTTAATTCATGTTTCTTTTCTGGCCACTCCGGTGGCGGAATGGTGCCCGATTCGACTTCAACATTCGGTCCTCGTGGTCCGATTCGTCGCTAGCAATCCAGCGGAAATCTGGGAGCCTCGCCCTACGTACAGCACTCCGGGAGGGAACTGAAATATAACAGATGGGAGTTTGCCTCTTAGTGCACTCTGCTCCTCCCCGTCAGCTTTTCAGCGGGACGTTGACCGTCTATCCCGCTGGTGGAACTCTGTGGGTTTAACGTTGCATCGTTAAATTGTTCTTTCGGGAACACTACACTTAAGCGCCAACTTCTCTTCTGGCCACTCATTTCAAATAACGAAGTGATTTCATGAACTTATCTCAATCATTTTAGTTTTTACAGTCAACCGATGATTTCATCAACATGCTACGAAAATCAAAACGTGACATTGCACTCAAATTTACAATATATCTGGTTTCCCTGTTCAATAAAATTCCGTGACTTTTTACGCGACGAGAAAGAGTTAAGCCTACCAAAGTTGGTAGCAGTCAATTTCTTAGCTTTCTTTTTTCATTTAAAGTGAATTGTTCATTCTTACTTTGCTATCAAAGTATTAAATGCACCACTCAAACTTGAAAAGAACAGAAGAGTGCCGAAAAGGCGACATAGGTGACGAAATCGATTCAGGCCACATCACATATTACGTCGAATATCGGGCACCATTACGGAAGCGGAGTGGCCAGAAGAGAAGCTGGCGCTTAAGTGTAGTGTCTTCCAAAGAACAATGGAACGTTGCAACGTTAAATCCCTGGAGTTCCGGCGGGATAGACGGTCAACGTCCCGCTGAAAAGCGAACGGGGTGGAACAGAGTGCACGAAGAGGCGAACTCCTATCTGTTATTTTCCAGCTTAATCCCCGGAGTTCTGGCGGGCGAGGCTCCCAGATTTCCACTGAATTGCTAGCGACGAATCGGAGCACGAGGAGATAAACCTCTAATGTCTGTGTTCTGTTTTCGTTCTTGTTGTTCTTGCTCTGTGTGTGAGTGTATGTGTGTGTATGTGTGGTGTGTGTGTGTGTGTGCGCGCGCGTGTGCGTGTGTGTGCGTTGTGTGTGGATGCCTGTCTGTGGTCGTGTGGGGGCGTTGAAGTCGAATATCGGGCACAATTACGGCGCCGGAGTGGCCAGAAGAGAAGCTGGCGCTTAAGTGGTGTGCCTCCGAAACAACTGCGCTTTCACCGTTAGCTCCCAGGGAGTTCCGGCGGGACAGGCGGTCAACGTCCCGCTAAAAAGCCGACGGGATGGAACAGAGTGCACGAAGAGGCGAACTCCCATCTGTTATATTTCAGTTCCCTCCCCGGAATTCTGGACTGCGAGGCTCCCAGAGTTCCCCTTTATTGCTAGCGACGAATCAGACCACGAGGAAATGAAACTTTCACTGTCTGTTTTCTTTTTTTGTTCTTGTTGTTGCTCTTCTTTGCTCTGCTCTGTGTGTGTGTGTATGGCGTCTCACATGCCCGTGCGAGGACCTTGCACCTTGGTTTCGCATGTGAGAGATGCTTGCAGAGTAGGGGAGTCTTTTCTCTTAAACTCATCTTGTTTGGTCGTGTGGGAACGTTGAAGTCAAATCGGGCATCATTACGGCACCGGAGTGGCCAGAAGAAAAAGCGTAATGTCCCCGAAAGGACAATTGCGCTTGCACCGTTAGCTCCCCCGGAGTTCCGTGAGGAGAGGCGATCAACCGACGCTCAAAAGCCCACGGGGTGGAAGAGACGAGCTCACTCCACAGAGTTCCGGCGGGCGAGGCTACCAGCGACTGGGTGGCTTAGTAGCGATAAATCGGACCAGGAGGAGGCGAAACTCGACTGTGTTCTGTCTTTGTTCTTTTTGTTGCTCATCTTTTCTGTCTCTCTGTGCGTTGTGTGTGTGTATGTGTGTTTGTGTCTTCATTTCAAAGGAAACAAATTACTTAATGCTTGTGACCTTTTGATTTCAAATCTTATGATGACGCAATTTACAACAACTTTAAGAAAAACTCCGGAAAGACAAAATAATGATTCGTGATATTACAAATAACTTTAACTTTTCCTACCTTTAAACATCAAAATAGGCAATTTGGCTCAGCTTTTGTTACCAAACAAAAACACAATCAGTCTGTGTAATGAGTCTCTACATACTTTGTATACGAAATTATGATATTTTCTTCAAAGCAGTTTGAATTGCCGTCTAGTTAAATTGTTTGAAATCATCAGATTAACAGTACTACACTGGTGAAAAGCAACAAAAGATTTGTGTCTTTTAATCAATTTACATTGGTCAACTTGTCTCAGCTAATCTCTTGTTTCATATTACTGTAATAACGTTAATCAATTTTGTCAATACATCTTTAAAGCGACAAAGCGTTTGTAAGCTCAAAATTCATTGAATTTGTCGAAAGACCGATGTTCTTTTTCATTTTAAATAACGAAGGGATTTCATGAACATATCTCAAACATTTTAGTTATTGTTAACCGATGATTTCATCAACATGCTACAAAATCAGAACTTGACATGAATTCACAATATATCAGGTTTCCCTGTTCAATGGAATTCCGTGACTTTTTACGCGAATAGAAAGAGTTAAGCCCTGGCAAAGTTGGTTGCAGTCAATTTCATTGTTTTCTTTTTTGATTTAAAGTGAATTGTTCATTCTTACTTTGATATAAAAGCATCAAGCCAATGCAAAACTCAAACTTGAAAATAACAGAAGAGTGCCGAAAAGGCGACAAAGGTGACGAAATCGATTCAGGCCACATCACATATTAAGTCGAATATCGGGCACCATTACGGAAGCGGAGCGGCCAGAAGAGAAGCTGGCGCTTAAGTGTAGAGCGTCATCGAAAGAACAATGGAACGTTTCAACGTTAAATCACAAGAGTTCTGGCGTCAACGTCCCGCTGAAAAGCGGACGGGGTGGAGCAGAGTGCACGAAGAGGCGAACTCTTATTTGTTGTCTTCCAGCTTAATCACCGGGAGTTTTGGCGGTCGAGGCTCCAAGATTTCCACTGAATTGCTAGCGACGAATCGGAACACGAGGAGATAAACCTCTAATGTCTGTGTTCTGTTTTTGTTCTTGTTGCTCTTCTTTACTCTGTGTGTGAGTGTGTGTGTGTATATATATGTGTGTGTGTGCGCGTGTGCGTGCGGAACAGTTCCATCACATCAGCTACTTAAGCGCCAGCTTCTCTTCTGGCCACTCCGATGCCGTAATTGTGCCCGATTCGACTTCAACGCTCCCACACGACCACAGACAGGCATCCACACACAACACACGCACACGCAAACGCGCACACACACACACACATACACACACCCACTCACACACAGAGTAAAGAAGAGCAACAACAAGAACAAAAACAGACATTAGAAGTTTATCTCCTCGTGCTCCGATTCGTCGCTAGCATTTCAGTGGAAATCTTGGAGCCTCGCCCGCCAGATATCCCAATATACATAAGTAATTCTGTTCAAAAATACAATCCGAAGCTGCGTTCATCATCAGATGCATTCTTACTCCAAACACCCAGAGTAAAACATGGGTATGGTGATCGTGCTTTTTCCGTTATGGGACCAAAATTGTGGAATGTTCCTTTCACACTGAGGACTGTAATTGCTGTATGTCATTAATATTGGATCAATATTGTATTTTTAATTGGCATATGTTGTATTCTTTATTTGGTATATATTTGTTTTTGTTTACCATTTTCTTATTTGTTGAAATGTTTGAATATGTATATGCATGTAAATATATGATATCTTTTCATTTTTGAAGCGCCATGAGCACTGAGAAGTGGAAATGTGCGCTATACAAGTAGCCACTATTATTATTATTATTATTATTAACCCCGGGGATTAAGGTGGAAAATAACAAGTAGGAGTTCGCCTCCGCGTGAACTCTGCCCCACCCCGTCGGCTTTCCAGCGGGACGTTGACCGTCTATCCCACCGGAACTCCAGGGATTTAACGTTGCAACGTTCCATTATTCTTTCGAGGACGCTACACTTAAGCGCCAGCTTCTCTTCTGGCCACTCCGCTTCCGTCATGGTGCCCGATATTCGACTTAATATGTGATGTGGCCTGAATCGATTTCGTCACCTTCGTCGCCTTTTCGGCACTCTTCTGGTATTTTCAAGTTTGAATGATGCTTTTGCTTGATGCTTTTACAGCAAAATAAGAATGAACGATTCACTTTAAATGAAAAAAGAAAACTATGAAATTGACTGCAACCAACTTTGCCAGGGCTTAACTCTTTCTAGTCCCGTAAAAAGTCACGGAATTCCATTGAACAGGGAAACCTGATATATTGTGAATTCATGTCAAATTCTGATTCTGTAGCATGTTGAGAAATCATCGCCTAACAATAACTAAAATGTTTCAGATAAGTTCATGAAATCCCTTCGTTATTTGAAATGAAAACGAACATAGGTCTTTCGACAAATTTAATGAACTTTGAGCTTTACAAACGCTTTGTCGCTTTAAAGACGCATTGACAAAATTTATTTTCACCAGTGTAGTACTGTTAATTTGATGATTTGAAACAAGTTAACTACTTATTGTTACGTCAATCTAAACTGCTTTGAAGAAAATAGCATAATTTTGTATACAAAGTATGTAGAGACTCATTACACAGACTGATTGTGTGAGTTCGTTTGGTAACATTAACAAAAACTAAGCCAAATTGCCTAATTTGATGCTTAAAGTCAAGAAAAGTTAAAGTTAAAATCACGAATCACTATTTTCTTCTCTTTCAGGAGTTTTTCTTAAAGTTGTGAATTGCGTCATAAGAATTGATATCAAAAGGTCACAAGCATTAAATGATTTGTGTCCTTTGAAATGAAGACACAAACACACATACACACACACAACGCAGAGAGAGAGAGAGAGAGAGAGAGAAAAGATGAGCAACAAACAGAAGAAAGAGAACACAGACAATGGAGTTTCGTCTCCTTGTGGTCTGTGATATGGACTTCACATTGCAAAGTTGATAGCAGTCAATTTCATATTTTTCTTTTTCATCTAAAGTGATTTGTTCATACTTTGCTATAAAAGCATCAAGCAAATACACCCCTCAAAATTGAAAATAACAGAAGAGTGCCGAAAAGGCGACAAAGGGGACGAAATTGAATCAGGCCACGACACATGTAGCTGGAATATCAAATCTTCACACGACTTTCCTCAGAAATGCATGATTCTCAATGTGCCATTTCAAGGCGTGTTACCTCAGAGACGTTCTTTCGGCATGTATCTATCTACACACATCGACATATATCTATCTACCCACATCGGCATATATCTATATCTATTGTTTTTGTTCATCTTGTTGCCTCGCGTGTGGTCGTGTGATAATGTCGACGTCGAATATCGAGCACCTTTGCGGCACCGGAGTGGCCAAAAGAGAAGCTGGCGCTTAAGTGTAGTGTCGACTTCAACATTCGCTCCTCGTGGTCCGATTCGTAGCTAGCAATCCAGCGGAACTCTGGGAGCCTCGCCCTCCAGAACTCCGGGGAGGAGGCAGAGGCACACTGCGCACAGGCACACTGCGCGGACATGCACACTGCACAGGCACAGGCACACTGCGCGGTTACCATGCACTGTGGCAGCAACTACCAGAGTAGACGCATTCAATTACAAGCAGGTTAGTTTTGAAATCCGTCCGACCAGGAGCAGACGTATACCCTTGTGTGTATGTCTGCTTCAGAAACGGATTTTAATCTAACATCACATCGCATCCTGGTTGCTGATGAAGAATGCGATGACTAACCTGTTTGGTGTCTTGTTTCTATATCATGCGCTTTCCTCGCCAGGATAAAGCGTTTTTAGTCTAATGCCATTTTAGGTTTTTATCACATTCACTTCTGTTCGTTTTTGATCAGTAGTCACTGTAGCAGGAAAGGCTGGTTGACTATCAGGTAAAGTCTGATTGACTATCAGGAAAAGTCTGATTGACTACGGGAAAGACCGTTGACTATCAGGAAAGTCTGATACCGTAAACCATCACGGACAAGGCACAACTACTTGCTGGGATGGCTCTATGGGGGACGGAGGTGTGAGGTTGCGTCAGTGAAAGACAAAGATGAGGAGGGTGTCTGAACCGTTTATCTTCGTGATAGTAAATCGGAGCATGACGTTGGCAATTTAAGTCCATTGAAAAGTTATGAGGGATTCATTTTTGTCATGTTTTTTAACACTGAATTCATCCTTTCATCTTTGGCTCTTCATGGAGATAACCAGTCCATGGATGCGTCGTTGCTACGCCTAACGCGCACAGGCACACTGCGCGGTTACCATGCACTGTGGCAGCAACTACCAGACTAGACGTATTCCATCACAAGCAGGTTAGTTTTGAAATCCGTCCACCTAGGAGCAGACGTATACCCTTGTGTGTATGTCTGCTTCAGAAACGGATTTTAATCTAACATCACATCGCAACCTGGTCGCTGATGAAGAATGCGATGACTAACCTGTTTGGTGTCTTGTTTCTATATCATGCGCTTTCCTCGCCAGGATAAAGCGTTTTTAGTCTAATGCCATTTTAGGTTTTTATCACATATCTATTGTTTTTGGTCATCTTGTTGCCTTGCCTGTGGTCGTGTGATAATGTCGACGTCGAATATCGGGCACCATTACGGCACCGGAAGTGGCCAAAAGAGAAGCTACTTAAGTGTAGTGTCCCCGAACAATGGCGCTTGCAACGTTAGCTCCACGGAGTTCCGGCGGGACAGACGGTCAACGTCCCGCTGAAAATTCGACGGGGTGGAACATAGTGCACGAAGAGGCGAACTCCCATCTGTTATCTTTCAGCCTCCTCCCCAGAGTTCTGGAGGGCGAGGCTCCCAGAGTTCCGCTGGATTGCTAGCGACGAATCGGACCACAAGGAGCGAATGTTGAAGTCGAATCGGGCACCATTCCGCCACCGGAGTGGCCAGAAAAGAAACATGAATTAAAGTTCAGGGCTCCCGAAAAGACAGCGGTGTTGTACAGGAAGCTCCCCCAGAGTTCCGGCGGGCGAAGCACCAAGCGTACCGCTGGAAAGCCCACGCCTTGAAACAGCCAACGAGAAGACGAAGGGAAGGCGTCGACGCTTGGCATGTCCGTGGCGTGTCCCCTAGCGATCAATTGGTCAGGTCAGGACTCGAAAAGCTTTCCTGCTGCTGAAAGAAAAAAAAATGAGGGAAAATGGACGACAGGGAGAAAAACAAACGCAAAACAACCACCAAAAAAGGTCCAGCTTTGGCCGTTGGCACGGGAGGAAGGGGTGGAGGTGGTTGAAGCAAGCTGCCGTCCGGTCCGGCGTGTCCAGAAACGCACTTTGGTTCGACGGCCTGCAGCTGCCGAAGTGAAGGCGGTGCTCGCCCCTCTGCTCCCCCGGAGTTCCGGCAGGAGCGGCTGTCGTCTGCCGCCTGTCAGATGACTATCGCCTCCTGGTTTGATGCAGCATGTTTGCGACCGTGCGGCCGGTCTAGGGACGCAAATGGCCTTCTCTTGGGCTGGTGCTTTCGAGTCCGAATCCAAAACGGCCCTCTTTGAATTGTTTTACCATTTGAACACGTGCTTAAACAGCACTACGAGGGGAGGGGTTCTCGTAATGCCGGGCCTATTATAGGGGATGCCGTTTCTGTGAACGATATTTGGTTTTGCATGCCGGCGGACCGGGAGATCGAGTAGCTCACTCTAGTGGAAAGTGGAAGTTCACAACACCGAAATGGAACCGGGAGCGCATTTCCGGTGGCAGAGAATTGGAACGCAGGTCTATGGTCAGGCCAAATGCAAAGCGAGGCCCTCCGAATTATTTGACCCTTAATTATAGGCAATGTGAGAGATTTGGAGCAGAGGGGTTCTTGCAACGCCGCGACATATATGAGGGAGTCGGTCTGACGGAGCGTTTTGTCAGACAAGATGCGAAACCAAGGCGCAAAGTCCTCGCACGGGCACGTCAGACGTCATATTAGCGACGTATTTATGACGTACATTTCACGTCAGTTTTGCGACGTATGTATCACGTCATATTAGCTCTGTATTTATGATGTAAATGTCTCGTCAGTTTTGCGACGTATTTATCACGTCATATTAGCTATGTATTTATGACGTAAATGTCTCGTCAGTTTTGCGACGTGTTCATCAGGTCATGTTAGCGACATATTTATGACGTAAATTTCATTTCACTTTTGTCACGTGTTCGTCACGTCATATTTGCGACGTATTTATGACGAGAATTTCACATCAGTTTTGCGACGTGTTCATCAAATCATGGTTGCAACATATTTATGACGTAAAGTTCACGTCACTTTTGTTACGTGTTCATCACGTCATATGGATATTAGCGAGTATTTATGACGTAATTTACACATCAGTTTTGTTACGTGTTCGTCACGTCTTTTATCAGCGACGTATTTATGACGTAGATTTCACGTTAGTTTTTATGCGTTCATCACGTCATGTTAGCGACGTATTTATCATGTAAATTTCAAGTCAATTTTGCGACGTATTTATCACGTCTTGTCAGCGACGTATCTATGACGTAAATTTTGCGTCAGTTTTGTTATGATGTGTTTATGACGTGAATTTCATGTGAATTTCACAATTTTGTCGTGTTCATCACGTCATGTTAGTGACGTATTTATGACGTTTTCATTCACGTCATGTTCATCACGTGCACGTATTTATGACGTAAATTTCATGTCAGTTTTGCGATGTATTTATCATGTCTTGTCAGCGACGTATTTATGACGCAAATTTTACGTCAGTTTCGTTACGTTACATTAGCAATGTATTTATGACGTAAATTTCATGTCAGTTTTGCGATGTATTTATCATGTCTTGTCAGCGACGTATTTATGACGTAAATTTTACGTCAGTTTCGTTACGATGTATTTATGACGTTATGAGAGGTTTCTCATTAAGAATGTTCAAATCATGAATCATGACGTAAATTTTACGTCAGCTTCGTTACGATGTATTTATGACGTTATGAGAGGTTTCTCATTAAGAATGTTCAAATCATGAATCCCCACCTCAACCAGTACTGTACAGCCCCTTTAATTTCACGTCAGTTTTGCGACGTATCTATCACGTCTTGTTAGCGACGTACTTATGACATAAATTTTACATCAGTTTTGTGACGTGTTCATCACTTCATGTTAGCGACGTATTTATGACGTAAATTTTATGTCACTTTTGTTACGTGTTCCTCACGTCATACAAAAGATTCATTTTTAACGTATGTTTCACGTCAGTTTTTATTTATCACGTCATATGTTAGTGACGTATTTATGACGCTTATTTTACGTCAGTTTTATTACGTGTTCAAAAAAGATCACCAGGAAAATGAAGGGAGAGGAAAAAAGGAAAAAAGGAAAAAAGAGGAAGAGAGAGAGTGAGAAAGAAAGGAAAAGGGGAGAAAAAAGTGAAGGAAAGAATAGGAAAAGAAAGGTAAACGGAAGAAAAAAGGGGAAAGGAAGAGCGGCATATTGCATAACTGCATAAGTATAGATTGGAGACGCGAGGGGACCCAGTATATTCAAAAGGGAAGAAAGATAGAAATAGTCTTGTCAAAGTGTTTACGTAACGAAGCAGCAAGGGGAGGGGGGGGGGCAATTCCCCCAAAATGTGCACTTAATCACTCAATTTCAGTTCTGAAAATACAAACATTTCGAGTTCGGTCGCTTCGCACCCTCGCTTCCAGTGATCTACGTTATTTAAGAAAATTGTGCCCCTCCATGCAGGAAAAACTGTGCGTATGGCCTTTTGTAAACTATATGGGCATGTCACTGTTTATAACTAAAAATAGCGGAAATCTTCAAGCTTTACAGTGCTTCAATATCGAAAGCTTCGAGGAGGGGATCTTCTTCTACAGAACCAGTGGGCAGATTTCAACCAAACTTACTGGGAACCATCCTTAGGGGATGGGGTCCCAAAGATGTTTGTGTGTTTGTTTCATGTGGTCCCCAGGGGGCCGGCGGTAGCCACCCCTCCTTAAAAATGAGAATTTTTTTTTTTTGTCTAGACCCTAAAGCATTACAGTCAAGATATGTTTTATGTAGATACCTTATAGATAAAGAATACATGTTGATCACGGCAATATCTAAGGGAATCCCCTACGGGAACCGGGCCACTAAAGATGAGTGAAAGTGGGGGGAGGGGGGTTAAATTCCATTTTCATTTTCTTCAGAACCAGTGTGCAGATTTCACCCCAAGTTGGTGGGAATCATTCTTATGGAATAGGAACCCAAAGTCAGTTTTATTGGGTATGTGGCCCAAGGGGGGGGGGGGGGGCTCCTTCTAAAAAAACGGAGAAGTGGCTCTAATTTACAGGGATATTGCGTCAGATGTGGTGACTATGATACTCGGGTGAGCGTCTAGCCCCCCCCCCCCCTCCTCCGAGGAGCTCTTGTTTTCTTTCTACAACAATTTGAAATGAATGATAAAGCGAGAACAAGCAAGTTTTGACTGCAAAAATGTAAAAATTTTCAAACTCGCTAGCTCCGTCGCCCCCACAATGACTCTTATTTTGTTGACTGGTTCCTTGCCGGCCATCAGTTATTCATAACGTAATATCATAATAAATACAAGGAAAGTTTACCCATTACTAAGGTGTCTCAAAGACACAAATGCGATAACATTCAAACCTCCATTGTAAGTCTTCAAAAGAATGCAGTTTGTGGAACATATCACCTTCCTCTAGATGTAAACGGAAGGAAGAAACTTATTTCAGAAATATAACATTACAGTGACGTTCCTATTGTATGATTTATTTTTTCACGTTAACAATTTTTGTTCATGGGATTAATATTTTTCTAGACTGTAAATAATAAGAAATAAGGCATGATTTCTAAAAGCGCATTAATAAGATGAACAGCTGATGGAAATTTGGGAATTAAGGGACGAGGTAACCCCTTAGTTTTACAGAATAATGATGCCGAACCTCTATTTTTGCGTTATTTCTGATAGTAATTTCCGCGTACTTACATGTTGATCACGGCAATATTAAAGAGAATCCCTGTAGAGCGAACTAATGTCAAAATCGCCCACTAATGTCAAAACAACCACTGATGTCATAACGCGTCGACGACAAATGTCATAACACGTCGACAACAAATGTCAAAACAACCACTAATGTCACAACGCGTCGACGACAAATGTCAAAATCGAATCAACCACTAATGTCATAACACGTCCACGATAAATGTCAAAATTTCCATTTTTACTGCAAATGTCATAACACGTCCACGACAAATGTCAAAATCGGATTAACCACTAATGTCATAACACGTCGATGACAAATGTCAACATTTCCAAATTTACTGCAAATGTCATGACGCGTCACAAGGGCGGATCCAGGAATTCCATAGAGGGGAGGCGCCTTTACAAAATCAAAGGCTGGCGCGACCCTCACCCCCCCCCCCCCCATTTTATCGTTTTTATTTTTGTTGTGTTGACAAAATAAAGAGAGGGGCACTAAAGGGGGATGCGCCAACTCTAATCCGCGATTGCGTCAACCACAAATATCAATATTGGATTAACCACAAATGTCATAACACGTCGAGCACATATGTCATAACGCGTAACAGGGGCGGATCCAGGAATTCCGTAAAGGGGGGGGGGGCGCCTTTACAAAATAAAAGGCTGGCACGACCCACCTTTTCTTATTTTTGTTTCTGTTGGTTTAACCTAATATAGTGAGGGTGCACCAGAGGGGGAAGCGCCCCTCTCGATCCATCATTGCGTCAACTACAAATGGAAAAACTAATTGCTTGCATTACAGGAGCGGATCCAGGAATTTTGTAAAGGGGAGGCGTCTTTACAAAGTCAAAGGCTGGGGCGACCCTCCCCCTCCCCATTTTGTTCTTTTTATTTCTGCTCTGTTGACGAAATAAAGAGAGGGGGCACTAAAGGGGGATGCGCCCCCTCTAAATCCGCGATTGCGTCAACCACAAATATCAATATTGGATTAACCACAAATGTCATAACACTTCGCCCACAAATGTCATAACGCGTCACAGGGGTGGATCCAGGAATTCCGTAAAGTAGGGGGCGCCTTTACAAAATCATTCTGGCCCGACCCTCCCCCCTCATTTTCTTCTTTTTATTTCTGTTGTGTTGACGAAATAAAGAGAGGGGCACTAAAGGGGGATGCGCCCCCTCTCAATCTGCGATTGCGTCAACCGCAAATGTCAAAATCGGGGATTAACCACAAATGTCGATCACACGTCGATCACACGTCGCTCACAAAGGTCATAACGCGTCACAGGGGCGTATCCAGGAATTCCGTGAAGGGGAGGCGCCTTTACAAAATCAAAGGCTCGCGCGACCCCCACCCCATTTTCTTCTTTCCATTTTCTCTTGTTTTAACAAAATATAGAGAGGGGGCACCATGGGGGATGCGCCCCCTCTCGATCCATGATTGCGTCAACCACTAATGACCAAACTCATTGCTTGCATTACAGGGGCGGGTCCAGGAATTCTGTAAAGGGGAGGGGGGCACCTTTGTATAATTAAAGCCTGACGCATCCCCCTTCTTTTTATCATGTATGTTGTTTTGAGAAAAAAAAAGAGAAGGGGCATCAGAGCGGGATGCGCCCGTCTCGTTCCGCGATTGCGTCAACCACAAAATGTCAAAACTCATTGCTTGCATTACAGGGGCGGATCCAGAATTCCGTAAAGGGGAGGTGCCTTTACAAAATTAAAACCGGCTGCACCCCCTATTTTTTCATTTCTGTTGTTTTAACAACAAAAATTAGAAAGGGGCACCAGATGGGGATGCGCCCCCTTTCGATCGGCGATTCCGTCAACCACAAATGTCAAAACTCATTGCTTGCATTACAGGGGCGGGTCCAGGAATTCCGTAAAGCGTAAAGGGGAGACGTCTTCTCAAAATGAAAGGTTGGCGCAATCCCCCTCCCCTTCTTCTTATTTCTTTTGTTTAAATGACAGTTAAAGAGGCAGTCTTTAATTTTGTAAAGGAGCCTCCAATTTACGGAATTCATGGTTCCGCCCCTGTAATGCAAACAATGGGTTTTGCCATTAACTTGTCAGTGCTTGTGGTTGACACAATCGCCGATCTTGAGGGAGACGCGGTACCCCATCCCCGTCTCTATTTTTGTTAACACAAAAGAAATTAAATGAAAAAGAGGGCGAGGCGTTTGCACAAGCCTTTGATTTTATAAAGGCGTCTCTCCTTTACGGAATTTGGACTCGCCCCTCTAATGCAAGCAATGAGTTTTGACATTTGTGTTTCACCCAATCGCGGATCGAGAGGGGGGCATACCTCTATGGTGCCTTTTTTATTTTCTTTTAACAACAGAAATAAAAAGAAAAAATAGGGGGGTGCTGCAGATTTTAATTTTGTGAAGGCGCTTCCCCTTTACGGAATTCCTGGATCCGCCCCTGTAAGGCAGGCAATTAGTTTTGATATTATGGTTAACGAGAAGGAGACGCATCCCCCTCTGGTGCCACCTCTCTTTTTTTAAAACAATAACAATAAAATATGGGGAGGGGGGTGCGGCAGCCCTTATAATTATTTTGTAAAGGCGCCTCCCGTTTAATGAATTCATGGATCCGCCCTTAATGCAAGCAATGAGTTTTGACATTTGTGGTTGACGCAATCATTGATTGGGAAGGGACTGATACATCTCTTTTTGTTAAAACAACAAATATAAATAAAAATGGTGGGGTGGAAGCCTTTAATTGTGTAAAGGCGCCTCCCTTTTACGGAATTTATGGATCCACCCATGGAATGCAAACGATGGGTTTTAACATTAATTTGTGGCTGACGCAATCTCAGATCGGGGGGGGGGGGGAGCACCCCCTCTAGTGCCCCTATCTATTTTTTGTTAAAATAACAGAAATTAAAAGAAACTAGAAATGTCGCTATGGCGACTGGTATGCCTCCGCCATAATGCATGATTCTCCTAATAGGTCTATAGTACATGTGGACAATGTGTGATTACATTTTCACAAAATTGGCAAAATATTAAAATGACATGTTTGTCACAAATGTATTGAATGTTTACCTTCCTTGACCTATGTTTAATTGGATGAATAGGAGAGCATGTATTTGGGGATTTAAGAACTTTAACTTGACTTTGACCATTTCATAAGTTTATGCACTGAGTAATTTTCAAGGTATGGAGAAAAAGCGCAATTTCTGTATTGAACGTTAAATTGTTATCATTTTCATCTGGCCTTTGATTTATAAGAGAAGCACTGTCAGGCAGAACACACATAAATTCAGCATGTGCTAAGTTTCAAGATAACTTGAGCCACTTCCGAGATATGGAGAAAAAAGTAAGTTCAGCACTTTCACTTGATCTTTGACCTTTTGACCTTTGACCTTCTTGGCAAAAAAAAAATCCCAGAGAATCTCTATTGGGTTAGACATGCATACATCAAGTTTAAAAAAATATATATCCTGCTGGCATTGCATAAATATAAGGAAAATAGTAAGATTTTGAAGTATTGCCCTTGACCTTTGACCCCTGACCTTTGACCCCATGAACCCTAAATTCCCTAGATAACCACTGCCAGTCAGTAGATGCATATACACTATGTTCCATGAAGATACCTTGAACAATTTCCAAGATACAGAGAAAAAAGTGAAATTTTAACATTTTACTTGACCTTTTGACCTTTGACCTTTTGACCTCATGACCCCAAACTTTCACCAGAGAATCTTAATTGGGTAGTACATGTATACACTAAGTTTCAAGAAAATATCTTCAGGCATTGCATAGATATGGGGGAAATAGTAAAATTTTAAGCATTTGACCTTGACCTTTTGACCTTTGACCTTGAGCATGTGCACCCAAAAGTTGATAGGCACAACTTCACCCCCTAATACACATACATGCCAAGTTTCATTAGGATACCTCAAAAGGTTTTGGTAGTTACCCTGTCCACAAAATTCATTACGGACGGACGGAAGGACGGACGGACGGACGGAAGGACGGACGGACGGACGGACAACCCGAAAACATAATGCCTCCGGCACCACTTCGTGGCGGAGGCATAAAAAGGGGCTAGGGTTGCTGCAGCTTTGCTTTTGTAAGGGCGCCTCCCCTTTACGGAATTCCTGCATCCGCCCCTATAATGCAAGCAATGAGTTTTGACATTTTGTGGTTGACGCAATCGCGGATCGAGAAGGGGGCGCATCCCCCTCTGGTGCTCCCTCTCTTTCTTTTTCTTTAGTTAAAACAATAGAAAAAAGTGGGGATGGGGGTGCGGCAGTTCTAGTTTTGTAAAGACGCCTCCCCTTTACGAATCTCCTGGATCCGCCCCTGTAATGCGTTATGCCGCACCCCTATTTTTTTTTCATTTCATTTCTGTTGTTTTAACAACAACAACAGAAAATAGAGAGGGGGTACCAGAGGGGGATGCGCCCCCTCTCGATCCGCGATCGCGTCAACCACAAATGTCAAAACTCATTGCTTACATTACGGGGGAGGGTCCCAGAATTCCGTAAATCGCAAAGGGGAGACTTCTTTTTTAAAATGAAAGGCTTGCGCGATCCCCCTTGCCCTTATTTATTTCTTTTATTTCTTTCGTTTAAGCCTAAAAAAAAAGAAAAAGAAAAGAATTTGGGTGCGGCAATCTTTAATTTTGTAAAGGGGCCTCCCCTTTACGGAATTTCTGGTTCCGCCCCATGCAATGCAAACAATCAGATTTGCAATAAACTTGTGGTTGACGCAGTCGCGGATCGAGGGGGGGGGGCGGTATGCCTCCTCCCCGTCTCTTTTTTTGTTAATACAAAAGAAATTAAATTTCAAAAAAAAAAAAAAAACGGAGAGAGGTGGTTTGCGCAAGCAATTGATTTTTTTAAAGGCGTCTCGAGGAATTCCTGGACCCCGCCCCTATAATGCAGTCGCGGATTGAGAGGGGGCGCATTCCTCTCTGGTGCCTTCTTTCATTTTTTTCAAATAACAGAAATAAAAAGAAAAAATAGGGGGTGCGGCAGTTCTTATTTTGTAAAGGCGGCTCCCCTTTACGAAACTCCTGGATCCGCCCCTATGACGCGTTATGACATATGCGGTACGTTTGGAAATTTCGACATTTCTGTTGTCTTATGACATTTGTGGTTAATCCTATTTTGACATTTCCGGTTGGCGCAATCGCGGATCGAGAGAGGGCGCATCCCACTCTGGTGCCCCCTCGCTATGTTTTGTTAACGCAACAGAAATCAAAGATAAGAAAATGGAAGGGGGCGGGGTCTCGCCAGCCGCCTTTGATTTTGTAAAGGCGACTCCCCTTTACGGAATTCCTGGATCCGCCCCTGTAATGCAAGCAATGAGTTTTAATATTTGTGGTTGACGCAATCATGGAACGAGAGGGGGCGCTTCCCCCTCTGGTGCCCCCTCACTATGTTATGTTAAAACATCAGAAATAAAAACAAGAAAATCGGGGGGGGGGGGTGTCGCGCCAGCCTTTGATTTTTTAAAGGCGCCCATCCCCTTTACGGAATTCTTGGATCCACCCTTGTGACGCCTTATGACATTTGCTGTCCAAGTTTGAAAATGTTGACATATGTGGTCGACGTGTTATGACATTTATGGTTAATCCCCGATTTTGACATTTGCGGTTGACGCAATCGCGGATTGAAAGGGAGGGCATCCCCCTATAGTGCCACCTCTCTTTATTTCATCAAGACAACAGAAATAAAAAGAAGAAAATGGGGGAGGGAGGAGGGGCGGGCCAGCCCTTGACTTTGTAAAGACGCCTCTCCTTTACGAAATTCCTGGATCAGCCCCTGTAATGCAAGCAATGAGTTTGGTCATTTGTGGTTGATGCAATCATGGATCGAGAGGGGGCGCTTCCCCCTCTGGTGCACCCTCACTATATTAGATTAAACCAACAGAAACAAAACTAAGAAAAGGGTGGTCGCCCCAGCCTTTGATTTTGTAAAGGCGCCCCCCCCCTTTTACGGAATTCCTGGATCCGCCCCTGGGACGCGTTATGACATTTGCGGTCGACGTGTAATGACATTTTTGGTTAATCCAATATTGATATTTGTGGTTGACGCAATCGCGGATTTAGAGGGGACACATGTTAGCGACGTATTTATGATGTAAATTTCACGTCAGTTTTGTTACGTGTTAATCACGTCATATAAGCGATTCATTTTTCACGTCAGTTTTGAGACGTATTTATCACGTCTTGTCAGCGACATATTCATGGTGTAAATTTTACGTCAGTTTTGTGACGTGTTCATTACGTCATATTAGCGATGTATTTATAACGTTAATTTCCCGTCAGTTTTTTAATGTGTTCATAACGTCATGTTAGCGATGTATTTTTGACATAAATTTCACTCCACTTTTGTCACGTGTTAATCACGTCATATTAGCAATGTATTCATCACGTAAATTTCACGTCAGTTTTGCGACGTATTTATCACGTCTTGTCAGAGACGTATTCATGACGTAAATTTTACGTCAGTTTTGTTACGATGTATTTATGACGTGAATTTCATGTGAATTTCACATCACTTTTGTCAAATTTCATCACGTCATATTAGCGACCTATTTATGACGTAAATTTCACGTCACTCTTGATACGTGTTCATCACGTCATATTAGCGATGTATTTATGACGTCAATTTCACGTGAGTTTTGCGACGTATTTATCACGTCTTGTTAGCTACGTACTTATGACGTAAACTTTACATCACTTTTGTGACGTGTTCATCATGTCATATTAGCAACGTATTTATGACGTAAATTTCACGTCAGTTTTGTTACGTGTTCCTCACGTCATATAAGCGATTCATTTACAACATATATTTCACTTCAATTTTGCGAAGTATCTATCACATGTTAGCGACGTATTTATGACGTAAATTTTCCGTAAGTTTATTACGTGTTCATAACGTCATATTTGCGACATATTTATGACGAGAATTTCACGTCAGTTTTGCGACGTGTTCATGACGTCATGGTTGCGAGGTTTTTATGACATAAATTTCACGTCACTTTTGTTACCGTGTTCTGCACGTCATATTAGCGATGTATTTATGACGTAATTTTCACGTCAGTTTTGTTACGTGTTCATAAGGTCATGTTAGCGACGTATTTATGACGTAAATTTCACGTCAGTTTGGTTACGTGTTCCTCACATCACATAAGCAGTTTATTTATAATGTATATTTCATGTCAGTTTTGCGACGTATGTTTCACGTCAGTTTTGCGAAGTGTTCATCAAGTCAAGATAGCGACGTATTTGTGATGTAAATTTCACTTCACTTTTGTCAATTGTTTATCACATCATATTAGCAATATATTTATCACGTCATATTAGCAATATAATTATCACGTAAATTTCACGTCAATTTTGTGACGTATTTATCACGTCTTGTCGGTGACGTACTTATGACGTAAATCTTACGTCAGTTATGTTACGATGTATTTAGACGTGAATTTAATGTGAATTTCACGTCACTTTTGTCACACGTTCATCACGTCATATTATCAACGTATTTATGATGTAAATTTCACATCAGTTTTGCGACGTATTTATCACGTCTTGTTAGCGAATTATTGTACTTATGACGTAAATTTTACGTAAGTTTTTTGACGTTTTCATCACGTCATATTAGCTATGTATTTATGAAGTAAATATCACGTCAGTTTTGTGACGTGTTCATCATGTCATGTTAGTGACGTGTTTATGACGTAAATTTGATTTCACTTTTGTCACATGTTCATGACGTCATATTAGCGATGTATTTATGACGTAGATTTTACGTCAGTTTTGTTACGTGGTCCTCACGTCATTATAAGCGATTGATTTATGACTTATGTTTCACGTCAGTTTTATTATGCTTTCATCACGTCATATTCGGGATGTACTTATGATGTGAATTTCATGTCAGTTTTTTTATGTGTTCATCACGTCATAGTTGCGACGTATCTATGACATGAATTTCACGTCAGTTTTGCGACGTGTTTATCTCGTCATGTAACAAAAGTGAAGTGAAATTTATGTCATAAATACCTCGCAACCATGACGTGATGAACATGTCGCAAAATTGACGTGAAATTCTCGTCATAAATATGTCGGAAATATGATGTGAAATTTATGTCATAAATACGTTGCAAAACTGATGTGAAATATACGTTATAAATGACATCAAAAAACTGACATAAAGACGTTGCAAATATGACCTGACGAACATGTCACAAAACTGACCTAACATTTTCGTCATCAGTAGGTCGCTACCAAGATGTGATCAATACGTTGTAAAACTGACTGAAATTAACGCTATAGATACATCGGTAATAAGAAGTGATGAACACGTATAAAGAGTGACGTGAAATTTACGTCATAAATATGTCACTAATATCATGTGATAAATATGTCGCAAAACTGACGTGAAATATACGTTATAAATGAATCGCTTATATGACGTGAGGAACATGTAACGAAACTGATGTGAAATTTACATCATAAATACATCGCTAACATGACGTGATGAACACATTAAAAAACTGTCATGAAATTTACATCATAAATACATCGCTAACATGACGTGATGAACACATCAAAAAACTGCCATGAAATTTACGTCATAAATACATCGCTAATATGACTTTATGAAAACAGAACAAAAGTGATTTGAAATTTAAGTCATAAATACATCGCTAATATGACGTGATGAACACCTAACAAAACTGACGAGAAAATTATGTCATAAATACATATGCGCTACGTTGCGAACATGACGTGATAAACACATCAGAAAACTGACGTGAAATTCACGTCATAAATACGTCGCAACTATGACATGATGAACACATAATAAAACTGACCTGAAATATATGTCATAAATGAATCGCTTATATGACGTGAGGAACACGTATTAAAACTTACGTGAAATTTACATCATAAAGACGTCGCTAACATGACGTGAAGAACACATTAAAAAACTTAAGTGAAATTAACGTCATAAATACATCGCTAATATGACCTGATGAACATGTCACAAAGCTGACGTAAAATATATGTCATAAGTACGTTGCTAACAAGATGTGATAAATACGTCGCAAAACTGAGGTGAAATTAACGTCATAAATACGTCATAAATATGACGTGATAAATGCGTCGTAAAACTGACGTGATAAATACGTCGTAAAACTAATGTGAAATATATGTTATAAATTAATCGCTTATATGACGTGATGAACACGTAACAAAACTGACGTGAAATTTACATCATAAATACGTCGCTCACGTGACGTGATGAACATATAAGAAAGGTGACATGAAATTTACGTCATAAATAGGTCGCTGATAAGACGTTTGAACCATAACAAAACTGACATGAAAATTACGTCATAAATACATCGCTAATATGACGTGATGAAATTGAAACAAAAGTGATGTAAAATTTATGTCATAGATATGTCGCTAACATGACGTGATGAACACGTCGCAAAACTGACGTGAATTTTACGTCATAAATATGTTGCTAATATGACGTGATGAACACGTCACAAAACTGACGTGAAATTTACGATGTAAATACATAGGCGCTACGTTGCGAACATGACGTGATAAACACGTGACATCATAAAGATCATAAACACATCATAAAGACGTCGCTAACATGACGTGAAGAACACATGAAAAACTTACGTGAAATTAACGTCATAAATACATCGCTAATATGACCTGATGAACATGTCACAAAACTGATGTAAAATATATGTCATAAGTACGTTGCTAACAAGATGTGATAAATACGTCGCAAATCTGTGGTGAAATTAACGTCATAAATACGTCATTAATATGACGTGATAAATGCATCGTAAAACTGACGTGTTAAATACGTCTTAAAACTAATGTGAAATATATGTTATAAATTAATCGCTTATATGACGTGATGAACACGTAACAAAACTGACGTGAAATTTACATCATAAATACGTCGCTCACATGACGTGATGAACACATAAGAAAACTGACATGAAATTTACGTCATAAATAGGTCGCTGATAAGACGTGTGAACACGTAACAAAACTGACATGAAAATTACGTCATAAATACATCGCTAATATGACGTGATGAAATTGAAACAAAAGTGATGTAAAATTTATGTCATAGATATGTCGCTAACATGACGTGCTGAACACGTCGCAAAACTGACGTGAATTTTACGTCATAAATATGTTGCTAATATGACGTGATGAACACGTCACAAAACTGACGTGAAATTTAGGTCGTAAATACATAGGCGCTACGTTGCGAACATGACGTGATAAACACGTGACAAAAGTGACGTGAAATTTACGTCATAAATACATCGCAACCATGATGTGATGAACACGTCATATATACGTCGCTGATATGACATGATGAACACGTTACAAAAGTGACGTGAAATTTACTTCATAAATACGTCGCAACTATGACGTGATGAACACGTAACAAAAGTGAAGTGAAATTTACATCATAAATATGTCGCAACCATGACATGATGAACACGTCGCAAAACAAACTGATGTGAAATATATACGTTATAAATGAATAGCTTATATGACGTGAGGAACACGTATTAAAACTTACGTGAAATTTACATCATAAAGACGTCGCTAACATGACGTGAAGAACACATAAAAAAACTTACGTGAAGTTAACGTCATAAATACATCGCTAATATGACCTGATGAACACGTCACAAAACTGACGTAAAATTTATGTCATAAGTACGTTGCTAACAAGATGTGATAAATGCGTCGCAAAACTGAGGTGAAATTAACGTCATGAATATGTCATTAATATGACGAGATAAATGCGTCGTAAAACTGACGTTATAAATACGTCGTAAAACTAATGTGAAATATATGTTATAAATGAATCGCTTATATGACGTGATGAACACGTAACAAAACTGACGTGAAATTTACATCATAAATACGTCGCTCACATGACATGATGAACACATAAAAAAACTGACGTGAAATTTACGTCATAAATGAATGGCTAATATGACGTGAGGAACACGTAACAAAACTGACGTGAAATTTATGTCATAAATACGTCCCTAACATGACGTGATGAATACATAAAAAAACTGGCATAAAATATACGTCAGAAATACATCGCTGACAAGATATGATAAATACGTCGCAAAACTGACGTTAAATTTATGTCATAAATACATTGCTAATATGACGTGATGAAATTGAAACAAAAGTGATGTGAAATCTATGTCATAGATATGTCGCTAACATGACTCGAACACGTTGCAAAACTGACATGAATTTTACGTCATAAATATGTTGCTAATATGACGTGATGACACGTCACAAAACTGATGTGAAATTTACGACATAAATACATAGGCGCTACGTTGCAAACATGACGTGATAAACATGTGACAAAAGTGACGTGAAATTTACGTCATAAATACATCGCAACCATGACGTGATGAACACGTCACAATACTGACATGAAATTCTCGTCATAAATATGTCGCAAATATGACGTGATGATCAATTAACAAAACTGACATGAAATTTACGTCATAAATACATCGCTAACATGACGTGATAAATACGTCGCAAAACTGACGTGAAATATACGTTATAAATGAATCTCTTATATGATGTGAGGAACACGTAACAAAACTGACATGAAATTTACATCATACATACGTCGCTAACGTGACGTGATGAACACATTCAAAAACTGACGTGAAATTAACATCATAAATACATCGCTTATATGACCTGATGAACACGTCACAAAACTGATGTAAAATTTACGTCATCAGTAGGTCGCTAACAAGACGTGATAAATACGTCGTAAAACTGATGTGAAATTAACGTCATAAATACATCGGTAATATGACGTGATGAACACGTATCAAGAGTGACGTGAAATTTACGTCATATATATATGTCACTAATATGATGTGATAAATATGTCGCAAGACTGACATTAAATGTGCGTTATAAATGAATAAATAAATAAATGAATCGCTTATATGATGTGAGGAACACGTAACAAAACTGACATGAAATTTACATCATACATACGTCGCTAACGTGACGTGATGAACACATTCAAAAACTGATGTGAAATTAACATCATAAATACATCGCTTATATGACCTGATGAACACGTCACAAAACTGATGTAAAATTTACGTCATCAGTAGGTCGCTAACAAGACGTGATAAATACGTCGCAAAACTGATGTGAAATTAACGTCATAAATACATCGGTAATATGACGTGATGAACACGTATCAAGAGTGATGTGAAATTTACGTCATATATATATGTCACTAATATGATGTGATAAATATGTCGCAAGACTGACATTAAATGTGCGTTATAAATGAATAAATAAATAAATGAATCGCTTATATGATGTGAGGAACACGTAACAAAACTGACATGAAATTTACATCATACATACGTCGCTAACGTGACGTGATGAACACATTCAAAAACTGATGTGAAATTAACATCATAAATACATCGCTTATATGACCTGATGAACACGTCACAAAACTGATGTAAAATTTACGTCATCAGTAGGTCGCTAACAAGACGTGATAAATACGTCGCAAAACTGATGAGAAATTAACATCATAAATACATCGGTAATATGACGTGATGAACACGTATCAAGAGTGACGTGAAATTTACGTCATATATATATGTCACTAATATGATGTGATAAATATGTCGCAAGACTGACATTAAATGTGCGTTATAAATGAATAAATAAATAAATGAATCGCTTATATGATGTGAGGAACACGTAACAAAACTGACATGAAATTTACATCATACATACGTCGCTAACGTGACGTGATGAACACATTCAAAAACTGATGTGAAATTAACATCATAAATACATCGCTTATATGACCTGATGAACACGTCACAAAACTGATGTAAAATTTACGTCATCAGTAGGTCGCTAACAAGACGTGATAAATACGTCGCAAAACTGATGTGAAATTAACGTCATAAATACATCGGTAATATGACGTGATGAACACGTATCAAGAGTGACGTGAAATTTACGTCATATATATATGTCACTAATATGATGTGATAAATATGTCGCAAGACTGACATTAAATATGCGTTATAAATGAATCGCTTATATGACGTGAGGAACACATAAAAAAACTGATGTGAAATTTACGTCATGAGTAACGTCGCTGATAAGATGTGATGAACACGTAACAAAACTGACGTTAAAATTACGTCATAAATACATCATTAATATGACTTGATGAAAACAGAACAAAAGTGATGTGAAATTTATGTCATCAATATATCGCGAACATGACGTGATGAACACGTCGCAAAACTGATGGGAAATTGAAGTCATAAATATATTGCTAATATGATGTGATGAACACGTCACAAAACTGACGTGAAATTTACGTCATAAATACATCGCTAATATGACGTGATGAACATGGAACAAAACTAACGTGAAAATTACGTCATAAATACATAGGCGAACATGACGTGATAAACACGTCACAAAATTAATGTGAAATTCACGTCATAAATACGCCGCAACTATGACGTGATGAACACATAATAAAACTGACCTCAAATTCACGTCATAAATTCGTCGCAAATATGACGTGATGAACACATAATAAGACTGATGTGAAATATACGTCATAAATGAATCGCTTATATAACGTGAGGACCACGTAACAAAACTGACGTGAAATATACGTCATAAATGAATGGCTAATATGACGTGAGGAACACGTAACAAAACTGACGTGAAATTTATGTCATAAATACGTCCCTAACATGACGTGATGAATACATCAAAAAACTGGCATAAATATATACGTCAGAAATACATCGCTGACAAGATATGATAAATACGTCGCAAAACTGACGTTAAATTTATGTCATAAATACATCGCTAATATGACGTGATGAACAAGTGACAAAAGTGCAATGAAATTAACGTCATAAATACGTCGCTAACATGACATGATGAACACGTCGCAAAACTGACGTAACATTTACGTCATAAATATATAGCTAATATGACGTGATGAACACGTCACAAAACTGATGTAAAATTTACGTCATAAGTACAATACTTCGCTAGCAAAACGTGATAAATACGTCGCAAAACTGACGTGAAATATACGTCATCAATACATCGCTAGTATGACGTGATCAACACGTATCAAGAGTGATGTGAAACTTAGTCATAAATACGTCGCTAATATGACGTGATGAATGCGTGACAAAAGTGACGTGAAATTCATATGAAATTCACGCCATAAATACATCGTAACATAACTGACGTAATATTTACGTCATAAATACGTCACTGACAAGACGTGATAAATACGTCACAAAACTGACGTGAAATTTACGTGATAAATACATTACTAGTATGACGTGACGAACAATTGACAAAAGTGAAGTGAAATTTAAATCATAAATAAGTCGCTAACATGACATCATGAACACATCACAAAGCTGACGTGAAATTTATATCATAAATAAGTTGCTAACATGACGTGATGAACACGTCACAAAACTGACATGAAATTCTCGTCATAAATACGTCGCAAATATGACGTGATGAACACATAATAAAGCTGACGTAAAATTTACATCGTAAATACGTCGCAAAACTGACGTGAAATATACATTATAAATGAATCGCTTGTATGACGTGAGAAACAAGTAACAAAACTGTCATGAAATTTGTATCATAAATACATCGCTAACATGACGTGATGAATACATCAAAAAACTGACGTGAAATTTACGTCATAAATGCATCGCTAATATGACGTGATGAACACGTATCAAAAGTGACGTGAAATTTACGTCATAAATACGTCGCTAAAATGGCGTCTCACATGCCCGTGCGAGGACCTTGCACCTTGGTTTCGCATGTGAGAGATGCTTGCAGAGTAGGGGAGTCTTTTCTCTAAAACTCATCTTGTCTGACAAACGCTCTGTCAGACTGACTCCCTCATATATGTCGCGGCGTTGCAAGAACCCCTCTGCTCCAAATCTCTCACATTGCACATAATGAAGGGTCAAATGATTCGGAGGGCCTCGCTTTGCATTTGGCCTGACCATAGACCTGCGTTCCAATTCTCTGCCACTGGAAGTGCGCTCCCGGTTCCATTTCAGTGCTGTGAACTTCCATTTTCCACTAGAGTGAGCTACTCGATCTCCCGGTCCGCCGGCATGCAAAACCAAATATTGTTCACCGAAACGGCCTCCCCTATAATAGGCCACGCATTACGAGAACCCCTCCCCTCGTAGTGCTGTTTTAGCACATGTTCCAATGGCAAAACAATTCAAAGAGGGCCGTTTCGGAATTGGACTTGGATCGCTGGGACTCGAAAGCACCAGCCCAAGCGAAGCTAGACCATTTGCGTCCTTAGACCGTCCGCACGGTCGCAAACATGCTGCATCAAACCAGGAGGCGATAGTCACCTGACAGGCGGCAGACGACAACCACCCCTGCCGGAACTCCGGGGATCAGAGGGGCGAGCGCCGGCGTCACTTCGGCAGCTGCAGGCCGTCGAACCGAAGTGCGTTTCTGGACACGCCGGACCGGACGGCAGCCTGCTTCGACCACTTCCACCCCTTCCTCCCGTGCCAACGGCTAAAGCTGGATCTTTTTTGGTGGTTATTTTGCTTTTGTTTTACTCCCTGTCGTCCATTTTCACTCATTTTTTTTCTTTCAGCAGCAGGAAAGCTTTTCGAGTCCTGACCTGACCAATTGATCGCTAGGGGACACGCCACGGACATGCCAAGGGTCGACGCCTTCCCTTCGTCTTCTCGTTAGCTGTTTCAAGGCGTGGGCTTTCCAGCGGAACGCTTGCTGCTTCGCCCGCCGAAACTCTGGGGGAGTTTCCTGTACACCACCGCTGTCTTTTCGGGAGCCCTGAACTTTAATTCATGTCTCTTTTCTGGCCACTCCGGTGGCGGAATGGTGCCCGATTCGACTTCAACATTCGGTCCTCGTGGTCCGATTCGTCGCTAGCAATCCAGCGGAAATCTGGGAGCCTCGCCCTACGTACAGCACTCCGGGAGGGAACTGAAATATAACAGATGGGAGTTTGCCTCTTAGTGCACTCTGCTCCTCCCCGTCAGCTTTTCAGCGGGACGTTGACCGTCTATCGCGCTGGTGGAACTCTGTGGATTTAACGTTGCATCGTTAAATTGTTCTTTCGGGAACACTACACTTAAGCGCCAACTTCTCTTCTGGCCACTCATTTCAAATAACGAAGTGATTTCATGAACTTATCTCAATCATTTTAGTTTTTACAGTCAACCGATGATTTCATCAACATGCTACGAAAATCAAAACTTGACATTGCACTCAAATTTACAATATATCTGGTTTCCCTGTTCAATAAATTTCCGTGACTTTTTACGCGACGAGAAAGAGTTAAGCCTACCAAAGTTGGTAGCAGTCAATTTCTTAGTTTTCTTTTTTCATTTAAAGTGAATTGTTCATTCTTACTTTGCTATCAAAGTATTAAATGCACCACTCAAACTTGAAAAGAACAGAAGAGTGCCGAAAAGGCGACATAGGTGACGAAATCGATTCAGGCCACATCACATATTACGTCGAATATCGGGCACCATTACGGAAGCGGAGTGGCCAGAAGAGAAGCTGGCGCTTAAGTGTAGTGTCTTCCAAAGAACAATGGAACGTTGCAACGTTAAATCCCTGGAGTTCCGGCGGGATAGACGGTCAACGTCCCGCTGAAAAGCGAACGGGGTGGAACAGAGTGCACGAAGAGGCGAACTCCTATCTGTTATTTTCCAGCTTAATCCCCGGAGTTCTGGCGGGCGAGGCTCCCAGATTTCCACTGAATTGCTAGCGACGAATCGGAGCACGAGGAGATAAACCTCTAATGTCTGTGTTCTCTTTTCGTTCTTGTTGTTCTTGCTCTGTGTGTGAGTGTATGTGTGTGTATGTGTGTGTGTGTGTGTGTGTGCGCGCGCGCGTGTGCGTGTGTGTGCGTTGTGTGTGGATGCCTGTCTGTGGTCGTGTGGGGGCGTTGAAGTCGAATATCGGGCACAATTACGGCGCCGGAGTGGCCAGAAGAGAAGCTGGCGCTTAAGTGGTGTGCCTCCGAAACAACTGCAGGGCATCATTACGGCACCGGAGTGGCCAGAAGAAAAAGCGTAATGTCCCCGAAAGGACAATTGCGCTTGCACCGTTAGCTCCCCCGGAGTTCCGTGAGGAGAGGCGATCAACCGACGCTCAAAAGCCCACGGGGTGGAAGAGACGAGCTCACTCCACAGAGTTCCGGCGGGCGAGGCTACCAGCGACTGGGTGGCTTAGTAGCGATAAATCGGACCAGGAGGAGGCGAAACTCGACTGTGTTCTGTCTTTGTTCTTTTTGTTGCTCATCTTTTCTGTCTCTCTGTGCGTTGTGTGTGTGTATGTGTGTTTGTGTCTTCATTTCAAAGGAAACAAATTACTTAATACTTGTGACCTTTTGATTTCAAATCTTATGATGACGCAATTTACAACAACTTTAAGAAAAACTCCGGAAAGACAAAATAATGATTCGTGATATTACAAATAACTTTAACTTTTCCTGCCTTTAAACATCAAAATAGGCAATTTGGCTCAGCTTTTGTTACCAAACAAAAACACAATCAGTCTGTGTAATGAGTCTCTACATACTTTGTATACGAAATTATAATATTTTCTTCAAAGCAGTTTGAATTGCCGTCTAGTTAAATTGTTTGAAATCATCAGATTAACAGTACTACACTGGTGAAAAGCAACAAAAGATTTGTGTCTTTTAATCAATTTACATTGGTCAACTTGTCTCAGCTAATCTCTTGTTTCATATTACTGTAATAACGTTAATCAATTTTGTCAATACATCTTTAAAGCGACAAAGCGTTTGTAAGCTCAAAATTCATTGAATTTGTCGAAAGACCGATGTTCTTTTTCATTTTAAATAACGAAGGGATTTCATGAACATATCTCAAACATTTTAGTTATTGTTAACCGATGATTTCATCAACATGCTACAAAATCAGAACTTGACATGAATTCACAATATATCAGGTTTCCCTGTTCAATGGAATTCCGTGACTTTTTACGCGAATAGAAAGAGTTAAGCCCTGGCAAAGTTGGTTGCAGTCAATTTCATTGTTTTCTTTTTTGATTTAAAGTGAATTGTTCATTCTTACTTTGATATAAAAGCATCAAGCCAATGCAAAACTCAAACTTGAAAATAACAGAAGAGTGCCGAAAAGGCGACAAAGGTGACGAAATCGATTCAGGCCACATCACATATTAAGTCGAATATCGGGCACCATTACGGAAGCGGAGCGGCCAGAAGAGAAGCTGGCGCTTAAGTGTAGAGCGTCATCGAAAGAACAATGGAACGTTTCAACGTTAAATCACAAGAGTTCTGGCGTCAACGTCCCGCTGAAAAGCGGACGGGGTGGAGCAGAGTGCACGAAGAGGCGAACTCCTATTTGTTATCTTCCAGCTTAATCACCGGAGTTTTGGCGGTCGAGGCTCCAAGATTTCCACTGAATTGCTAGCGACGAATCGGAACACGAGGAGATAAACCTCTAATGTCTGTGTTCTGTTTTTGTTCTTGTTGCTCTTCTTTACTCTGTGTGTGAGTGTGTGTGTGTATATATATGTGTGTGTGTGCGCGTGTGCGTGCGGAACAGTTCCATCACATCAGCTTTTCAGCAAAACGTTGACCGCCTGTCCCGCCGGAACTCTGGGGGAGCTAACGGTGGAAGCGCCGTTGTAGTTTCGGAGGCACTACACTTAAGCGCCAGCTTCTCTTCTGGCCACTCCGGTGCCGTTTTTGTGCCCGATTCGACTTCAACGATCCCACACGACCACAGGCAGGCATCCACACACATCGCACGCACACGCACACGCCCACACACACACACAAACACACTCACATACAGAGCAAGAGCAAGAACAAAAACACAACACAGACATTAGAGAGGTTTATCACCTCGTGCTCCGATTCGTCGCTAGCAATTCAGTGGAAGTCTGGGAGCCTCGCCCGCCAGAACCCCGGGTATTAAACTGGAAGACAACAGATAGGAGTTCGCCTCTAAGTGCACTCTGCTCCACCACGTCGGCTTTCCAGCGGGACGTTGACCGTCTATCCCGCCGGAACTCCAGGGATTTAACGTTGCAACGTTCTATTATTCTTTCGAGGATGCTACACTTAAGCGCCAGCTTCTCTTCTGGCGACTCCGCTTCCGTAATGGTGCCCGATATTTGACTTAATATGTGATGTGGCCTGAATCGATTTCGTCACCTTTGTCGCCTTTTCGGCACTCTTCTGTTATTTTCAAGTTTGAGTTTTGCATTTGCTTGATACTTTTACAGCAAAGTAAGAATGTACAATTCACTTTAAATGAAAAAAGAAAACTATGAAATTGACTGCTACCAACTTTGCCAGGGCTTAACTTTTTCTAACCGCGTAAAAAGTCACGGAATTCAATTGAACAGGGAAACCTGATATATTGTAAATTAGGTGCAATGTCAAGTTCTGATTTTGTAGCATGTTGATGAAATCATCGGTTAACAATAACTAAAATGTTCTTCATGAACATCCCTTCGTCATTTGAAATGAAAAAGAACATCGGTCTCTCGACAAATTTAATGAATTTTGAGCTTACAATAGCTTTGTCGCTTTAAAGATGTATTAACAAAATTGATTAAAGTTATAACAGTAATATGAAACAAGAGATTAGCTGAGACAAGATGACCAATGTAAATTGATTAAAAGACACAAATCTTTTGATGCGTTCCACCAAAGTGTAGTACAGTGTACTGTTAATTTGATGATTTGAAACAATCTAACTACTTATTGTTCGTCAATTTAAACTACTTTGAAGAAAGTAGCATAATTTTGTATACAAAGTATGTAGAAACTCACAAACTGATTGTGTGATTTCGTTTGGTAACATTAACATAAGCTGAGCCAAATTGCCTATTTTGATGCTTCAAGTCAAGAAAAGTTAGTTATTTGTAATATCACGAATCACTATTTTCTTGTCTTTCAGGAGTTTTTCTTAAAGTTGTGAATTGCGTCATTATAAGAATAGATATCAAAAAGGCCACAAGCATTAGATGATTTGTTTCCTTTGAAATGAAGACACAAACAAATACACACACACAACGCAGAGAGAGAGAGAAAAGATGAGGAACAAAAAGAACAAAGACAGAACACAGACAGTGGAGTTTCGTCTCCTCGTGGTCCGATTTATCGCTAGCAATCCACCCAGTCGCTGGTAGCCTCGCCCCCCGAAACTCCAGAGAGGGAGCTGAGGGGTGGGAAATGGGAGCTCATCTCTTCGTGCACTCTTTTCCACCCCGTGGGCTTTCGAGCGGGACGTCGATCGCCTGTTCTTACGGAACTCCGGGGGAGCTAACGGTGCAAGCGCCGTTGTCCTTTGGGGACATTACGCTTTTTCTTCTGGCCACTCCGGTGCCCGATTTGACTTCAACGTTCCCACACGACCACAGACAGACATCCACACCCACAACGCACGCACACGCACATACACACACACACACACAGAGCAAAGAAGAGCAATAACAAGAAAAAAAAACCAGAATACAGACAGTGAAAGTTCCATTTCCTCGTGGTCCGATTCGTCGCTATCAATAAAGGGGAACTTTGGGAGCCTCGCCCTCCAGAACTCCGGGGAGGAAACTGAAATATAACAGATGAGAGTTCGCCTCTTCGTGCACTCTGTTCCATTCCGTCGGCTTTTTAGCGGGACGTTGACCGCCTGTCCCGCCGGAACTCCGGGGGAGCTAACGGTGCAAGCGCCATTGTTGTTTCGGAGGCACTACACTTAAGTGCCAGCTTTTCTTCTGGCCACTCCGATGCCGTAATTGTGCCCGATTCGACTTCAACGCTCCCACACGACCACAGACAGGCATCCACACACAACACACGCACACGCAAACGCGCACACACACACACACATACACACACCCACTCACACACAGAGTAAAGAAGAGCAACAACAAGAACAAAAACAGACATTAGAAGTTTATCTCCTCGTGCTCCGATTCGTCGCTAGCATTTCAGTGGAAATCTTTGAGCCTCGCCCGCCAGATATCCCAATATACATAAGTAATTCTGTTCAAAAATACAATCCGAAGCTGCGTTCATCATCAGATGCATTCTTACTCCAAACACCCAGAGTAAAACATGGGTATGGTGATCGTGCTTTTTCCGTTATGGGACCAAAATTGTGGAATCAGTTACCTCTTCAGTTAAGGGAACTGTCATCGACAGAGTCATTCAAATCCAAACTTAAAACTGTTCCTTTCACACTGAGGACTTAAATCTGTTCCTTTCACACTGAGGACTGTAATTGCTGTATGTCATTAATATTGGATCAATATTGTATTTTTAATTGGCATATGTTGTATTTTTTATTTGGTATATATTTGTTTTTGTTTACCATTTTCTTATTTGTTGAAATGTTTGAATATGTATATGCATGTAAATATATGATATCTTTTCATTTTTGAAGCGCCATGAGCACTGAGAAGTGGAAATGTGCGCTATACAAGTAGCCACTATTATTATTATTATTATTATTAACCCCGGGGATTAAGGTGGAAAATAACAAGTAGGAGTTCGCCTCCGCGTGAACTCTGCCCCACCCCGTCGGCTTTCCAGCGGGACGTTGACCGTCTATCCCACCGGAACTCCAGGGATTTAACGTTGCAACGTTCCATTATTCTTTCGAGGACGCTACACTTAAGCGCCAGCTTCTCTTCTGGCCACTCCGCTTCCGTCATGGTGCCCGATATTCGACTTAATATGTGATGTGGCCTGAATCGATTTCGTCACCTTCGTCGCCTTTTCGGCACTCTTCTGGTATTTTCAAGTTTGAATGATGCTTTTGCTTGATGCTTTTACAGCAAAATAAGAATGAACGATTCACTTTAAATGAAAAAAGAAAACTATGAAATTGACTGCAACCAACTTTGCCAGGGCTTAACTCTTTCTAGTCCCGTAAAAAGTCACGGAATTCCATTGAACAGGGAAACCTGATATATTGTGAATTCATGTCAAATTCTGATTCTGTAGCATGTTGAGAAATCATCGCCTAACAATAACTAAAATGTTTCAGATAAGTTCATGAAATTCCTTCGTTATTTGAAATGAAAACGAACATAGGTCTTTCGACAAATTTAATGAACTTTGAGCTTTACAAACGCTTTGTCGCTTTAAAGACGCATTGACAAAATTGATTTTCACCAGTGTAGTACTGTTAATTTGATGATTTGAAACAAGTTAACTACTTATTGTTACGTCAATCTAAACTGCTTTGAAGAAAATAGCATAATTTTGTATACAAAGTATGTAGAGACTCATTACACAGACTGATTGTGTGAGTTCGTTTGGTAACATTAACAAAAACTAAGCCAAATTGCCTAATTTGATGCTTAAAGTCAAGAAAAGATAAAGTTAAAATCACGAATCACTATTTTCTTCTCTTTCAGGAGTTTTTCTTAAAGTTGTGAATTGCGTCATAAGAATTGATATCAAAAGGTCACAAGCATTAAATGATTTGTGTCCTTTGAAATGAAGACACAAACACACATACACACACACAACGCAGAGAGAGAGAGAGAGAGAAAAGATGAGCAACAAACAGAAGAAAGAGAACACAGACAATGGAGTTTCGTCTCCTTGTGGTCTGTGATATGGACTTCACATTGCAAAGTTGATAGCAGTCAATTTCATATTTTTCTTTTTCATCTAAAGTGATTTGTTCATACTTTGCTATAAAAGCATCAAGCAAATACACCCCTCAAAATTGAAAATAGCAGAAGAGTGCCGAAAAGGCGACAAAGGGGACGAAATTGAATCAGGCCACGACACATGTAGCTGGAATATCAAATCTTCACACGACTTTCCTCAGAAATGCATGATTCTCCATGTGCCATTTCAAGGCGTGTTACCTCAGAGACGTTCTTTCGACATGTATCTATCTACACACATCGACATATATCTATCTACCCACATCGGCATATATCTATATCTATTGTTTTTGTTCATCTTGTTGCCTCGCGTGTGGTCGTGTGATAATGTCGACGTCGAATATCGAGCACCTTTGCGGCACCGGAGTGGCCAAAAGAGAAGCTGGCGCTTAAGTGTAGTGTCGACTTCAACATTCGCTCCTCGTGGTCCGATTCGTCTTGTTTCTATATCATGCGCTTTCCTCGCCAGGATAAAGCGTTTTTAGTCTAATGCCATTTTAGGTTTTTATCACATATCTATTGTTTTTGGTCATCTTGTTGCCTTGCCTGTGGTCGTGTGATAATGTCGACGTCGAATATCGGGCACCATTACGGCACCGGAAGTGGCCAAAAGAGAAGCTACTTAAGTGTAGTGTCCCCGAACAATGGCGCTTGCAACGTTAGCTCCACGGAGTTCCGGCGGGACAGACGGTCAACGTCCCGCTGAAAATTCGACGGGGTGGAACATAGTGCACGAAGAGGCGAACTCCCATCTGTTATCTTTCAGCCTCCTCCCCAGAGTTCTGGAGGGCGAGGCTCCCAGAGTTCCGCTGGATTGCTAGCGACGAATCGGACCACAAGGAGCGAATGTTGACGTCGAATCGGGCACCATTCCGCCACCGGAGTGGCCAGAAAAGAAACATGAATTAAAGTTCAGGGCTCCCGAAAAGACAGCGGTGTTGTACAGGAAGCTCCCCCAGAGTTCCGGCGGGCGAAGCACCAAGCGTACCGCTGGAAAGCCCACGCCTTGAAACAGCCAACGAGAAGACGAAGGGAAGGCGTCGACGCTTGGCATGTCCGTGGCGTGTCCCCTAGCGATCAATTGGTCAGGTCAGGACTCGAAAAGCTTTCCTGCTGCTGAAAGAAAAAAAATGAGGGAAAATGGACGACAGGGAGAAAAACAAACGCAAAACAACCACCAAAAAAGGTCCAGCTTTGGCCGTTGGCACGGGAGGAAGGGGTGGAGGTGGTTGAAGCAAGCTGCCGTCCGGTCCGGCGTGTCCAGAAACGCACTTTGGTTCGACGGCCTGCAGCTGCCGAAGTGAAGGCGGTGCTCGCCCCTCTGCTCCCCCGGAGTTCCGCCAGGAGCGGCTGTCGTCTGCCGCCTGTCAGGTGACTATCGCCTCCTGGTTTGATGCAGCATGTTTGCGACCGTGCGGCCGGTCTAGGGACGCAAATGGCCTTCTCTTGGGCTGGTGCTTTCGAGTCCGAATCCAAAACGGCCCTCTTTGAATTGTTTTACCATTTGAACACGTGCTTAAACAGCACTACGAGGGGAGGGGTTCTCGTAATGCCGGGCCTATTATAGGGGATGCCGTTTCTGTGAACGATATTTGGTTTTGCATGCCGGCGGACCGGGAGATCGAGTAGCTCACTCTAGTGGAAAGTGGAAGTTCACAACACCGAAATGGAACCGGGAGCGCATTTCCGGTGGCAGAGAATTGGAACGCAGGTCTATGGTCAGGCCAAATGCAAAGCGAGGCCCTCCGAATTATTTGACCCTTAATTATAGGCAATGTGAGAGATTTGGAGCAGAGGGGTTCTTGCAACGCCGCGACATATATGAGGGAGTCGGTGTGACGGAGCGTTTTGTCAGACAAGATGCGAAACCAAGGCGCAAAGTCCTCGCACGGGCACGTCAGACGTCATATTAGCGACGTATTTATGACGTACATTTCACGTCAGTTTTGCGACGTCTGTATCACGTCATATTAGCTCTGTATTTATGATGTAAATGTCTCGTCAGTTTTGCGACGTATTTATCACGTCATATTAGCTATGTATTTATGACGTAAATGTCTCGTCAGTTTTGCGACGTGTTCATCAGGTCATGTTAGCGACATATTTATGACGTAAATTTCATTTCACTTTTGTCACGTGTTCGTCACGTCATATTTGCGACGTATTTATGACGAGAATTTCACATCAGTTTTGCGACGTGTTCATCAAATCATGGTTGCAACATATTTATGACGTAAATTTCACGTCACTTTTGTTACGTGTTCATCACGTCATATGGATATTAGCGAGTATTTACGACGTAATTTACACATCAGTTTTGTTACGTGTTCGTCACGTCTTTTATCAGCGACGTATTTATGACGTAGATTTCACGTTAGTTTTTATGCGTTCATCACGTCATGTTAGCGACGTATTTATCATGTAAATTTCAAGTCAATTTTGCGACGTATTTATCACGTCTTGTCAGCGACGTATCTATGACGTAAATTTTGCGTCAGTTTTGTTATGATGTGTTTATGACGTGAATTTCATGTGAATTTCACGTCAAATTTGTCGTGTTCATCACGTCATGTTAGTGACGTATTTATGACGTAAATTTCACTTCACTTTTGTCAATTGTTCATCACGTTACATTAGCAATGTATTTATGACGTAAATTTCATGTCAGTTTTGCGATGTATTTATCATGTCTTGTCAGCGACGTATTTATGACGTAAATTTTACGTCAGTTTCGTTACGATGTATTTATGACGTTATGAGAGGTTTCTCATTAAGAATGTTCAAATCATGAATCATGACGTAAATTTTACGTCAGTTTCGTTACGATGTATTTATGACGTTATGAGAGGTTTCTCATTAAGAATGTTCAAATCATGAATCCCCACCTCAACCAGTACTGTACAGCCCCTTTAATTTCACGTCAGTTTTGCGACGTATCTATCACCTCTTGTTAGCGACGTACTTATGACATAAATTTTACATCAGTTTTGTGACGTGTTCATCACTTCATGTTAGCGACGTATTTATGACGTAAATTTTATGTCACTTTTGTTACGTGTTCCTCACGTCATACAAAAGATTCATTTATAACGTATGTTTCACGTCAGTTTTTATTTATCACGTCATATGTTAGTGACGTATTTATGACGCTTATTTTACGTCAGTTTTATTACGTGTTCAAAAAAGATCACCAGGAAAATGAAGGGAGAGGAAAAAATGAAAAAAGGAAAAAAGAGGAAGAGAGAGAGTGAGAAAGAAAGGAAAAGGGGAGAAAAAAAGTGAAGGAAAGAATAGGAAAAGAAAGGTAAACGGAAGAAAAGGGGGAAAAGGAAGAGCGGCATATTGCATAACTGCATAAGTGTAGATTGGAGACGCGAGGGGACCCAGTATATTCAAAAGGGAAGAAAGATAGAAATAGTCTTGTCGAAGTGTTTACGTAACGAAGCAGCAAGGGGAGGGGGGGGCAATTCCCCCAAAATGTGCACTTAATCACTCAATTTCAGTTCTGAAAATACAAACATTTCGAGTTCGGTCGCTTCGCACCCTCGCTTCCAGTGATCTACGTTATTTAAGAAAATTGTGCCCCTCCATGCAGGAAAAACTGTGCGTATGGCCTTTTGTAAACTATATGGGCATGTCACTGTTTATAACTAAAAATAGCGGAAATCTTCAAGCTTTACAGTGCTTCAATATCGAAAGCTTCGAGGAGGGGATCTTCTTCTACAGAACCAGTGGGCAGATTTCAACCAAACTTACTGGGAACCATCCTTAGGGGATGGGGTCCCAAAGATGTTTGTGTGTTTGTTTCATGTGGTCCCCAGGGGGCCGGCGGTAGCCACCCCTCCTTAAAAATGAGATTTTTTTTTTTTGTCTAGACCCTAAAGCATTACAGTCAAGATATGTTTTATGTAGATACCTTATAGATAAAGAATACATGTTGATCACGGCAATATCTAAGGGAATCCCCTACGGGAACCGGGCCACTAAAGATGAGTGAAAGTGGGGGGAGGGGGGTTAAATTCCATTTTCATTTTCTTCAGAACCAGTGTGCAGATTTCACCCCAAGTTGGTGGGAATCATTCTTATGGAATAGGAACCCAAAGTCAGTTTTATTGGGTATGTGGCCCAAGGGGGGGGGGGGGGGGCTCCTTCTAAAAAAACGGAGAAGTGGCTCTAATTTACAGGGATATTGCGTCAGATGTGGTGACTATGATACTCGGGTGAGCGTCTAGCGCCCCCCCCCTCCTCCGAGGAGCTCTTGTTTTCTTTCTACAACAATTTGAAATGAATATCAACGTGCAATAAATGTGGATATGATAAAGCGAGAACAAGCAAGTTTTGACTGCAAAAATGTAAAAATTTTCAAACTCGCTAGCTCCGTCGCCCCCACAATGACTCTTATTTTGTTGACTGGTTCCTTGCCGGCCATCAGTTATTCATAACGTAATATCATAATAAATACAAGGAAAGTTTACCCATTACTAAGGTGTCTCAAAGACACAAATGCGATAACATTCAAACCTCCATTGTAAGTCTTCAAAAGAATGCATGGTTTGTGGAACATATCACCTTCCTCTAGATGTAAACGGAAGGAAGAAACTTATTTCAGAAATATAACATTACAGTGACGTTCCTATTGTATGATTTATTTTTTCACGTTAACAATTTTTGTTCATGGGATTAATATTTTTCTAGACTGTAAATAATAAGAAATAAGGCATGATTTCTAAAAGCGCATTAATAAGATGAACAGCTGATGGAAATTTGGGAATTAAGGGACGAGGTAACCCCTTAGTTTTACAGAATAATGATGCCGAACCTCTATTTTTGCGTTATTTCTGATAGTAATTTCCGCGTACTTACATGTTGATCACGGCAATATTAAAGAGAATCCCTGTAGAGCGAACTAATGTCAAAATCGCCCACTAATGTCAAAACAACCACTGATGTCATAACGCGTCGACGACAAATGTCATAACACGTCGACAACAAATGTCAAAACAACCACTAATGTCATAACGCGTCGACGACAAATGTCAAAATCGAATCAACCACTAATGTCATAACACGTCCACGATAAATGTCAAAATTTCCATTTTTACTGCAAATGTCATAACACGTCCACGACAAATGTCAAAATCGGATTAACCACTAATGTCATAACACGTCGATGACAAATGTCAAAATTTCCAAATTTACTGCAAATGTCATGACGCGTCACAAGGGCGGATCCAGGAATTCCATAGAGGGGAGGCGCCTTTACAAAATCAAAGGCTGGCGCGACCCTCACCCCCCCCCCATTTTATCGTTTTTATTTTTGTTGTGTTGACAAAATAAAGAGAGGGGCACTAAAGGGGGATGCGCCAACTCTAATCCGCGATTGCGTCAACCACAAATATCAATATTGGATTAACCACAAATGTCATAACACGTCGAGCACATATGTCATAACGCGTAACAGGGGCGGATCCAGGAATTCCGTAAAGGGGGGGAGGGGCGCCTTTACAAAATAAAAGGCTGGCACGACCCACCTTTTCTTATTTTTGTTTCTGTTGGTTTAACCTAATATAGTGAGGGTGCACCAGAGGGGGAAGCGCCCCTCTCGATCCATCATTGCGTCAACTACAAATGGAAAAACTAATTGCTTGCATTACAGGGGCGGATCCAGGAATTTTGTAAAGGGGAGGCGTCTTTACAAAGTCAAAGGCTGGCGCGACCCTCCCCCTCCCCATTTTGTTCTTTTTATTTCTGCTGTGTTGACGAAATAAAGAGAGGGGGCACTAAAGGGGGATGCGCCCCCTCTAAATCCGCGATTGCGTCAACCACAAATATCAATATTGGATTAACCACAAATGTCATAACACTTCGCCCACAAATGTCATAACGCGTCACAGGGGTGGATCCAGGAATTCCGTAAAGTAGGGGCCGCCTTTACAAAATCATTCTGGCCCGACCCTCCCCCCTCATTTTCTTCTTTTTATTTCTGTTGTGTTGACGAAATAAAGAGAGGGGCACTAAAGGGGGATGCGCCCCCTCTCAATCTGCGATTGCGTCAACCGCAAATGTCAAAATCGGGGATTAACCACAAATGTCATAACACGTCGATCACAAAGGTCATAACGCGTCACAGGGGCGTATCCAGGAATTCCGTGAAGGGGAAGCGCCTTTACAAAATCAAAGGCTCGCGCGACCCCCACCCCATTTTCTTCTTTCCATTTTCTCTTGTTTTAACAAAATATAGAGAGGGGGCACCATGGGGGATGCGCCCCCTCTCGATCCATGATTGCGTCAACCACAAATGACCAAACTCATTGCTTGCATTACAGGGGCGGGTCCAGGAATTCTGTAAAGGGGAGGGGGCACCTTTGTATAATTAAAGCCTGACGCATCCCCCTTCTTTTTATCATGTATGTTGTTTTGAGAAAAAAAAAGAGAAGGGGCATCAGAGCGTGATGCGCCCGTCTCGTTCCGCGATTGCGTCAACCACAAAATGTCAAAACTCATTGCTTGCATTACAGGGGCGGATCCAGAATTCCGTAAAGGGGAGGTGCCTTTACAAAATTAAAACCGGCTGCACCCCCTATTTTTTCATTTCTGTTGTTTTAACAACAACAAAAAATAGAAAGGGGCACCAGATGGGGATGCGCCCCCTCTCGATCGGCGATTGCGTCAACCACAAATGTCAAAACTCATTGCTTGCATTACAGGGGCGGGTCCAGGAATTCCGTAAAGCGTAAAGGGGAGACGTCTTCTCAAAATGAAAGGTTGGCGCAATCCCCCTCCCCCTTCTTCTTATTTCTTTTGTTTAAATGACAGTTAAAGCGGCAGTCTTTAATTTTGTAAAGGAGCCTCCAATTTACGGAATTCATGGTTCCGCCCCTGTAATGCAAACAATGGGTTTTGCCATTAACTTGTCAGTGCTTGTGGTTGACACAATCGCCGATCTTGAGGGAGACGCGGTACCCCATCCCCGTCTCTATTTTTGTTAACACAAAAGAAATTAAATGAAAAAGAGGGCGAGGCGTTTGCACAAGCCTTTGATTTTATAAAGGCGTCTCTCCTTTACGGAATTTGGACTCGCCCCTCTAATGCAAGCAATGAGTTTTGACATTTGTGTTTCACCCAATCGCGGATCGAGAGGGGGGCATACCTCTATGGTGCCTTTTTTATTTTCTTTTAACAACAGAAATAAAAAGAAAAAATAGAGGGGTGCTGCAGATTTTAATTTTGTGAAGGCGCTTCCCCTTTACGGAATTCCTGGATCCGCCCCTGTAAGGCAGGCAATTAGTTTTGATATTATGGTTAACGAGAAGGAGGCGCATCCCCCTCTGGTGCCACCTCTCTTTTTTAAAACAATAACAAGAAAATATGGGGAGGGGGGTGCGGCAGCCCTTATAATTATTTTGTAAAGGCGCCTCCCGTTTAATGAATTCATGGATCCGCCCTTTATGCAAGCAATGAGTTTTGACATTTGCGGTTGACGCAATCATTGATTGGGAAGGGACTGATACATCTCTTTTTGTTAAAACAGCAAATATAAATAAAAATGGTGGGGTGGAAGCCTTTAATTGTGTAAAGGCGCCTCCCTTTTACGGAATTTATGGATCCACCCATGGAATGCAAACGATGGGTTTTAACATTAATTTGTGGCTGACGCAATCTCAGATCGGGGGGGGGGGGGCACCCCCTCTAGTGCCCCATATCTATTTTTTGTTAAAATAACAGAAATTAAAAGAAAAAAGGGGCTAGGGTTGCTGCAGCTTTGCTTTTGTAAGGGCGCCTCCCCTTTACGGAATTCCTGCATCCGCCCCTATAATGCAAGCAATGAGTTTTGACATTTTGTGGTTGACGCAATCGCGTATCGAGAAGGGGGCGCATCCCCCTCTGGTGCTCCCTCTCTTTCTTTTTCTTTAGTTAAAACAATAGAAAAAAAGTGGGGATGGGGGTGCGGCAGTTCTAGTTTTGTAAAGACGCCTCCCCTTTACGAATCTCCTGGATCCGCCCCTGTAATGCGTTATGCCGCACCCCTATTTTTTTTCATTTCATTTCTGTTATTTTAACAACAACAACAGAAAATAGAGAGGGGGTACCAGAGGGGGATGCGCCCCCTCTCGATCCGCGATCGCGTCAACCACAAATGTCAAAACTCATTGCTTACATTACGGGGGAGGGTCCCAGAATTCCGTAAATCGCAAAGGGGAGACTTCTTTTTTTAAAATGAAAGGCTTGCGCGATCCCCCTTGCCCTTATTTATTTCTTTCGTTTAAGCGTAAAAAAAAAAGAAAAAGAAAAGAATTTGGGTGCAGCAATCTTTAATTTTGTAAAGGGGCCTGCCCTTTACGGAATTTCTGGTTCCGCCCCATGCAATGCAAACAATCAGATTTGCAATAAACTTGTGGTTGACGCAGTCGCGGATCGAGAGGGGGGGGGGCGGTATGCCCCCTCCCCGTCTCTTTTTTTGTTAATACAAAAGAAATTAAATTAAAAAAAAAAAAAACGGAGAGAGGTGGTTTGCGCAAGCAATTGATTTTTTTAAAGGCGTCTCGAGGAATTCCTGGACCCCGCCCCTATAATGCAGTCGCGGATTGAGAGGGGGCGCATTCCTCTCTGGTGCCTTCTTTCATTTTTTTCAAATAACAGAAATAAAAAGAAAAAATAGGGGGTGCGGCAGTTCTTATTTTGTAAAGGCGGCTCCCCTTTACGAAACTCCTGGATCCGCCCCTATGACGCGTTATGACATTTGCGGTATGTTTGGAAATTTCGACATTTCTGTTGTCTTATGACATTTGTGGTTAATCCAATTTTGACATTTCCGGTTGGCGCAATCGCGGATCGAGAGAGGGCGCATCCACTCTGGTGCCCCCTCGCTATGTTTTGTTAACGCAACAGAAATAAAAGATAAGAAAATGAAGGGGGGCGGGGTCTCGCTAGCCTTTGATTTTGTAAAGGCGACTCCCCTTTACGGAATTCCTGGATCCGCCCCTGTAATGCAAGCAATGAGTTTTAATATTTGTGGTTGACGCAATCATGGAACGAGAGGGGGCGCTTCCCCCTCTGGTGCCCCCCTCACTATGTTATGTTAAAACAACAGAAATAAAAAACAAGAAAATCGGGGGGGGGGGGGTGTCGCGCCAGCCTTTGATTTTTTAAAGGCGCCCATCCCCTTTACGGAATTCTTGGATCCACCCTTGTGACGCCTTATGACATTTGCTGTCCAAGTTTGAAAATGTTGACATATGTGGTCGACGTGTTATGACATTTATGGTTAATCCCCGATTTTGACATTTGCGGTTGACGTAATCGCGGATTGAGAGGGAGGGGCATCCCCCTTTAGTGCCACCTCTCTTTATTTCATCAAGGACAACAGAAATAAAAAGAAGAAAATGGGGGAGGGAGGAGGGGCGAGCCAGCCCTTGACTTTGTAAAGACGCCCTCTCCTTTACGAAATTTCCTGGATCAGCCCCTGTAATGCAAGCAATGAGTTTGGTCATTTTGTGGTTTGATGGAATCATGGATCGAGAGGGGGGCGCTTCCCCCTCTGGTGCCCCTTTCTTTCCTTTCTTTTTTTTTGGTTAAAACAACATAGATAAAAAGAAAAAAATGGGGGGGTTGCGGTTGCCTTTGATTTTGTAAAGCCGCCTCCCCTTTACGGAATTCCTGGATCCGCCCTCATAATGCAAACAATGAGTTTTTAATGAGAAATTGGGGGGAGGGGAGTGTCGCGCCAGCCTTTGATTTTGTAAGGCGCCCCCCCCCCCTTTAGGAAATTCCTGAATCCGCCATGTTATGCAAGCAATGAGTTTGGTCATTTGTGGTTGACGCAATCATGGATCGGTGCCCCCTAATTTTTCTTTTCCTTTTTTTTTTTGTTAAAAAACAACATAGATAAAAAGAAAAAATGAGGGTGGTGCGGTAAGCTTTTAATTTTGTAAAAACCGCCTCCCTTTTTGAATTATTGGATCCACCCCCGTAATGCAAGCAATGAGTTTTGAAAGAGAATTGGGGGGAGGGGGTGTCGCGCCAGCCTTTTATTTTGTAAGGCGCCCCCCCCTACTTTACGGAATTCCTGGATCCACCCGTGTGACGCGTTATGACATTTGTGGTCGACGTGTTATGAACATTTGTGGTTAATCCCCGATTTGACTCGTGTTTGACGCAATCACGGATTGAGAGGGGGCGCTATCCCCCTTTAATGCCCCTGTCTTTATTTTGTCAACACAACAGAAATAAAAAGAAGAAAATGGGGAGGGGGGGAGGTCGCGCCAGTCTTTGACTTTGTAAAGACGCCTCCCCATTACAAAATTCCTGGATCCGCCCCTGTAATGCAAGCAATGAGTTTTTTCCATTTGTAGTTGACGCAATGATGGGATCCAGAGGGGGCGCTTCCCCCTCTGGTGCACCCTCACTATATTAGATTAAACCAACAGAAACAAAACTAAGAAAAGGGTGGTCGCCCCAGCCTTTGATTTTGTAAAGGCACCCCCCCCCCCCTTTTACGGAATTCGTGGATCTGCCCCTGGGACGCGTTATGACATTTGTGGTCGACGTGTAATGACATTTTTGGTTAATCCAATATTGATATTTGTGGTTGACGCAATCGCGGATTTAGAGGGGGACACATGTTAGCGACGTATTTATGATGTAAATTTCACGTCAGTTTTGTTACGTGTCAATCACGTCATATAAGCGATTCATTTTTCACGTCAGTTTTGAGACGTATTTATCACGTCCTTGTCAGCGACATATTCATGGTGTAAATTTTACGTCAGTTTTGTGACGTGTTCATTACGTCATATTAGCGATGTATTTATAACGTTAATTTCCCGTCAGTTTTTTAATGTGTTTCATAACGTCATGTTAGCGATGTATTTTTGACATAAATTTTCACTCCACTTTTGTCACGTGTTAATCACGTCATATTAGCAATGTATTCATCACGTAAATTTCAAGTCAGTTTTTGCGACGTATTTATCACGTCTTGTCAGCGACGTATTCATGACGTAAATTTTACGTCACTTTTGTTACGATGTATTTATGACGTGAATTTCATGTGAATTTCACATAACTTTTGTCAAATTTCATCACGTCATATTAGCGACCTATTTATGACGTAAATTTCACGTCACTCTTGATACGTGTTCATCACGTCATATTAGCGATGTATTTATGACATCAATTTCACGTGAGTTTTGCGACGTATTTATCACGTCTTGTTAGCTACGTACTTATGACGTAAACTTTACATCACTTTTGTGACGTGTTCATCATGTCATATTAACAACGTATTTATGACGTAAATTTCACGTCAGTTTTTGTTACGTGTTCCTCACGTCATATAAGCGATTCATTTACAACATATATTTTCACTTCAATTTTGCGAAGTATCTATCACATGTTAGCGACGTATTTTATGACGTAAATTTTACGTAAGTTTATTACGTGTTCATAACGTCATATTTGCGACATATTTATGATGAGAATTTCACATCAGTTTTGCGACGTGTTCATCACGTCATGGTTGCGAGGTTTTTATGACATAAATTTCACGTCACTTTTGTTACCGTGTTCTTGCACGTCATATTAGCGATGTATTTATGACGTAATTTTCACGCCAGTTTTGTTACGTGTTCATAAGGTCATGTTAGCGACGTATTTATGACGTAAATTTCACGTCAGTTTGGTTACGTGTTCCTCACATCACATAAGCAGTTTATTTATGTATATTTCATGTCAGTTTTGCGACGTATGTTTCACATCAGTTTTTGCGAAGTGTTTCATCAAGTCAAGATAGCGACGTATTTGTGATGTAAATTTCACTTCACTTTTGTCAATTGTTTATCACGTCATATTAGCAATATATTTATCACGTCATATTAGCAATATATTTATCACGTAAATTTCACGTCAATTTTGTGACGTATGTATCACGTCTTGTCGGTGACGTACTTATGACGTAAATCTTACGTCAGTTATGTTACGATGTATTTAGACGTGAATTTAATGTGAATTTCACGTCACTTTTGTCACACGTTCATCACGTCATATTATCAACGTATTTATGATGTAAATTTCACATCAGTTTTGCGACGTATTTATCACGTCTTGTTAGCGAATTATGTACTTATGACGTAAATTTTACGTAAGTTTTTTGACGTTTTCATCACGTCATATTAGCTATGTATTTATGAAGTAAATATCACATCAGTTTTGCGACGTGTTCATCATGTCATGTTAGTGACGTATTATGACATAAATTTGATTTCACTTTTGTCACATGTTCATGACGTCATATTAGCGATGTATTTATGACGTAGATTTACGTCAGTTTTGTTTACGTGGTCCTCACGTCATTATAAGCGATTGATTTATGACTTATGTTTTCACGTCAGTTTTATTATGCTTTCATCACGTCATATTCGGGATGTACTTATGATGTGAATTTTCATGTCAGTTTTATGTGTTCTTTATGACATGAATTTCACGTCAGTTTTGCGACGTGTTTATCTCGTCATGTAACAAAAGTGAAGTGAAATTTATGTCATAAATACCTCGCAACCATGACGTGATGAACATGTCGCAAAATTGACGTGAAATTCTCGTCATAAATATGTCGGAAATATGACATGATGAACACGTAATAAAACTGACGTAAAATTTACGTCATAAATACGTCGCTTACATATGACGTGATAAATACGTTGCAAAACTGGCGTGAAATATACGTTATAAATGAATCACTTTTATCACGAGACGAACACGTAATAAAACTGACGTCAAATTTACCTTATAAGTATGTCGCTAAAAAGACGTGATAAATAGGTCGCAAATCTGACGTGAAATTTACGTCATAAGTAGGCCTACGTCACTATATGACTTAATGAGCACTTAACAAAAGTGACGTAAAATTCACTTGAAATTCACGTCATAAATACATCGTAACAATATTGACGTAAAATTGACGTCATAAATGCCTCGCTGACAAGATGTGATATATACGTCGCAAAACTGACCTGAAATTTACGTGATAAATACATTGCGAATATGACATAATGAACAATTGACAAAAGAGAAGTGAAATTTACATCATAAATTCGTTGCTCACATGACGTGATGAACACATCAAAAAACTGACATGAAAGTTACGCCATGAACACGTAACAAAAGTGACGTGAAATTTACGTCATATATACGTCGCAACCATGACGTGATTAACATGTCGCAAAACTGGCGTGAAATTCTCTTCATAAATACATCGCAAATATGACGTGATGAACACGCAATAAAACTGACGTAAAATTTACGTCATGAATACGTCGCTTACATATGCCTTGATAAATAACTGATGTGAAATATACATTATAAATGATTAGCTTATATGACGTGAGAAACACGTTACAAAACTGACGTGAAATTTACATCATAAATACGTCGCTAACATGACGTGATGAACACATTAAAAAAATGACTTGAAATTAACGTCATAAATACACTGCTAATATGACCTGATGAACGTGTGTGTGTGTGTGTGTGTGTGCGTGTGCGTGTGCGTGCATTGTGTGTGGATGCCTGTCTGTGGTCGTGTGGGGGCGTTGAAGTCGAATCGGGCACAATTACGGCACCAGAGTGGCCAGAAGAGAAGCTGGCGCTTAAGTGTTTATTTCCGAAACAACGGCGCTTTCACTGTTAGCTCCCAGGGAGTTCCGGCGGGACAGGCAGTCAACGTCCCGCTGAAAAGCCGATGGGATGGAACAGAGTGCACGAAGAGGCGCACTCCCATCTGTTATATTTCAGTTCACTCCCTGGAATTCTGGAGGGCGAGGCTCCCAGAGTTCCGCTTTATTGCTAGCGACGAATCGGACCACGAGGAAGTGAAACTTTCACTGTCTGTGTTCTTTTTTTTTGTTCTTGTTGTTGCTCTTAATTCTTTGCTCTGTGTGTGTGTGTGTGTATGTGGGTGTGTGTGAGTTGTGGGTGTGGATATCTGACTGTGGTCGTGTGGGAACGTTGAAGTCAAATCGGGCATCATTACGGCACCGGAGTGGCCAGAAGAAAAAGCGTAATGTGCCGGAAAGGACAACGGTGCTTGCACCGTTAGCTCCCCCGGAGTTTCGGGAGGACAGGCGATCAATGTCCCGCTCAAAAGTCCACATGGTTGAAGAGAGTGCACGAAGAGATGAGCTCCCATTTCCCCGTCCCTCAGCTCCCTCCCTAGAGTTCCGGCGGGCGAGGCTACCAGCGACTGGGTGGATTGGTAGCGATAAATCGGACCAGGAGGAGGCGAAACTCCAGTGTTCTGTCTTTGTTCTTTTTGTTGCTCATCTTTTCTCTCTCATTCTCTCTCTCTCTCTCTGTGCGTTGTGTGTGTGTGTATGTGCGTTTGTGTCTTCAATTCAAAGGAAACAACTCATTTAATGCTTGTGACCTCTTGATTTCAATTCTTATGATGACGCAATTCACGACTTTAAGAAAAACTCAGGAAAGACAAGAAAATAGTGATTCGTGATATTACAAATAACTTTAACTTTTCCTGACTTTAAACATCAAAATAGGCAATTTGGCTCAGCTTTTGTTAATGTTACCAAACAAAATCACAATCAGTCTGTGTAATGAGTCTCTACATACTTTGTATACGAAATTATGCTATTTTCTTCAAAGCAGTTTGAAGAAAAAACAACCCAGGTCCGTCAACCCAACCAAAATCAAAATCAAAATCAACCCAGGTCCGTCATTTAGTGTGTCAGCTACTAAAGATCATGCTGTTGATAACAATACAAGACGTGCATATAGTATTTCGTACCTTTTACAGCTGAACCCTTACAATGTTTACTCCACCAAACCTTCTTGTAAGTGCCTTAGGATTAATGAAGTGACATGGCAACGAATATCAGCACTACAGATTAGCAGAGTGAAAAAGACTCACAGAAGTAAAAGAGTAGTAAGACAAAATGGGGATCAAACTGTGTAGTTGTTACACGAAAGAAAATTTGTGAATTCTGATATTTCATGTATGAATTTGAAATTTGCTATGTTAAATGCCAGATCGCTGAAGAACAAAACCGCTGAATTTGTAGATTATATTCTTGATCATGAATTAGACATTGTTGCTATTTGTGAAAAATGGCTTACGCCTAATGATGCTGCTCCGATTGGTCAATTGACACCACATGGCTTCACATTTAAGGACATTCCCAGAGTTGGCAAACGTGGAGGAATAGCTGTGTTATCAATTAGATGTCAGAATTGTAGATTCCCCAAATGTTACAACATTTGAAATGATTCAGATGACTCTGAATTATATGCAGAAATCGTTGCATTTCATCAATGTATATCGTCCACCCAGTTCAGTACAGTTTCAGATTTTCTTGGATGAGTTTTCTAATGTTCTCGATAGAGAGCCTTCTCTGCTCGTCTGACTTGTTGATTGCAGGTGATTTCAATATACCTGTGGACTCATCAACTTCGAATTCGAAGTTGTTCTCTGAATTATTGTCAGCCTTTAATATGATTCAACATATTAATGAGCCAACTCATAATCGAGGCCATGTATTAGACCTGCTTATAACTCATAAAGGTAACACTGTACAACTTTGTAATACCGGTGTCGTGGAAGGAATATCAGATCATTCAGCAATGATGTGTGAATAAAAAAAAAACGTTGTATCAAAAAAACATTTGTTGTGACACGGAATTTGAAATCTGTAAACCCACAAGAGTTTGTTGCTGATACTCATGTTAAGTCTCTTTTATCAGCTGAATCTCAAGTTAATAATGTTGATGATGAAGTGAATTTGTATAACACCTTACTCACTGCCACTGCCACTCACTGCCACCCTTGATAAGTTGGCACCTGAGAAACGAATCAAGGTCACAATACACCCCAATACGGAATGGTATACCCCAGAAATAGCTCAAGCAAAACTGCTTCGTAGACAATTAGAAAGGAAGTCAAGGTCCACAAAACTGGAGATTCACAAGCAGATGTATCATGCACAAAGGCGATGTGTAAATGCCTTGATTAAAGATGCTAAGTTACAATATCATTCAAAAAAGGTTACGGATTGTGGGAAAGATACAAAGAAGTTGTACAAAGTTGCTAATGCTTTACTTCACCGAAAACAGCGATCTCCTTTGCCAGAACACCTCACTCATGGTGATCAAGTTGAGTTAGCCAATTGTTTTAATCAATTTTTCATTGATAAAATTGTGGCAATCCAACGGAGTTTCCCAACTCGTTGTGAACAGCTAAATGACATTGTATGTGAAGTCAAGTCAGAATTGAGTGAGTTTTAGTCTGTCACTGTTAATGAGATAGAAAAGCTTATTAAGAACTCACCTAACAAATCATGTGAACTTGATCCAATCCCAACAGATTTGGTTAAGAAGTGTGGCAGAGTTTTAGCACCCGTTATCACAAGAATCATAAATGCTAGCCTGAGATTAGGTGTAGTTGCACAGGTGTGTAAAAAAAGCAGTTATTCATCCAACTTTGAAAAAAGCAGGCTTAGATCATTAGTGTCTAAAAAATTACCGCCCAATTTCAAATTTACCTTATTTAAGTAAATTGCTTGAAAAGGTTGTTTTTCTCGCAACTGACAATGTATCTGCAAGATAATGAATTGCTTGATCCATTTCAATCTGCGTACAAGCCTGGTCATAGTGTAGAAACACTGCTAGTCAACTTATCAGATATTGTGTTCAGAGAATTAGCTAGTGGTAACATCACTGCTCTTATCATGCTTGATATGAGCTCAGCTTTTGACACAGTCGATCATGCTATTCTGATTCAACGATTGAGATATTTGGGCATCAAAGGAACTGTTCTTGATTGGTTTATATCCTACTTATGTGATCGATCTCATTATGTTAGAATTGGTGATTCTACCTCTTGTAAAACTATGACAAAATTTGGTGTACCTCAAGGTTCTGTTGGAGGCCCGCTGCTTTTTTCTCTGTATATGCAACCAATTAGTGAAGTATTTCGCAAGCATTGTATTAGTTATCATTGTTATGCGGATGATATACAACTATATTTGCCTTTTAGACCCACTGTGTCTTCATTGTCATCCGCCATTGCAAAACTCGAAGCATGTTTGCAAGACCTGAAAATCTGGCTTACATCCAGTGGCCTTAAACTAAATGATGATAAATCTGAGTTTCTGTTATTGGGATCAAAGCAAATGTTGAGCAAAGTTGATTATCAGTCATGTCATGTCAACATCGGTAGCATTTGCATTACTCCGTCGAAAACAGCCCGTAGTTTAGGTGTCATATTTGATCAGGAAATGTCATTTCGAAGTCATGTAACTCATATTCAGCGGAATGTTCGATATCAGTTGCGTAATTCAAGTTTCATAAGGAAATATTATACATTTTGTCTAAATCTGCAGCTGAGATACTTATTCATGCTTTGATTTCTCTCGGTTGGATTTTTCGAATTCATTGTTGTGTAATCTTTCAAAAAAAAAGATGTCACAAAACTTCAACGGTTGCAAAATTCTGCTGCCCGATTGTTAACTTTTACTAATAAGTTTGATTCCATGTCACCAGTTCTCCGTTCCTTACATTGGTTACCTGTAGAAAAAAGGATTATTTTCAAGATTCTGTTATTAGTACATCATTCAGTTCATTCTTTTCCCCCAATATACATAAGTAATTCTGTTCAAAAATACAATCCGGCACGAAGGCTACGTTCATCATCAGATACATTCTTACTCCAAACACCCAGAGTAAAACATGGGTATGGTGATCGTGCTTTTTCCGTTATGGGACCAAAATTGTGGAATCAGTTACCTCTTCAGTTAAAGGGGATGGCTAGTAACCGATCAGTGGGAATCAGTGGGAATGCTGAGGGATGATTGTTCCAATCTTTATGGGATTCATTTAAGTTATCACATTTAAGAGTACATTATGTATCTACTGTTGTGTGAAAATTATTTGCTTCAGAATGGTCTCATATTCAAGTAATGTGCAGTTTAATGCTTCCAGGTTAGCGTCCCTGGTCAGTGACGGAGCATTAATCTGCACATTACTTGAATACGAGACCGTTCTGAAGCAAATCATTTTCACACAACAATAGATATACAATGAACTCTTGAATGAATCCCATAAGGATTGGAACAATCATCTCCCAGCATTTCCACTGATTCCCACTGATCAGTTACTAGCCTTCCCCTTTAAGGGAACTGTCATCTACAGAGTCATTGAAATCCAAACTAAAAAACTCATCTGTTCCTTTCATACGGAGGACTGTAATTGCTGTATGTTATTAATGTTGGATCAATATTGTATTTTTAATTGGTATATGTTGTATTCTTTATTTGGTATATATTTGTTTTTGTTTACCAATTTCTTATTTGTTGAAATGTTTGAATATGTATATGCATGTAAATATTTGATATCTTTTCATTTTTGAAGCACCATGAGCACTGAAAAGTGGACCTGTGCGCTATACAAGTAGCCACTATTATTATTTATTATTATCATTTTTAATTGCCGTAACAATAGTAATTAAATTGTTTGAAATCATCAAATTAACAGTACTACACTTAGGTGACAAGCAACGAAAGATTTGTGTTTTTTAATCAATTTACATTGGTCAACTTGTCTCAGCTAATCTCTTGTTTCATATTACTGTAATAACGTTAATCAATTTTGTCTTTACATCTTTAAAGCAACAAAGCGTTTGGAAGCTCAAAATTCATTAAATTTGCCGAAAGACCGATGTTCTTTTTCATTTCAAATAACGAAGGGATTTCATGAACATATCTCAAACATTTTAGTTATTGTTAACCGATGATTTCATCAACATGCTATAAAATCAGAATTCTGTGACTTTTTACGCGACTAGAAAGAGTTAAGCCCTGGCAAAGTTGGTAGTAGTCAATTTCATAGTTTTCTTTTTTCAAAATTATTCATTCTTTCTTTGACATAAAAGCATCAAACAAATGCAAGACTCAAACTTGAAAATAACAGATGAGTGCCGAAAAGGGGACAAAGGTGACGAAATCGATTCAGGCCACATCACATATTAAGTCGAATATCGGGCACCATGACGGAAGCGGAGTGGCCAGAAGAGAAGCTGGCGCTTAAGTGTAGCGTCCTCGAAAGAACAATGGAACGTTGCAACGTTAAATCCCTTGAGTTCCGGCGGGATAGACGGTCAACGTCCCGCTGAAAAGCCGAAGGGGGTGGAGCAGAGTGCACAAAGAGGCGAACTCCTATCTGTTATCTTCCAGCTTAATCACCGGAGTTCTGGCGGGCGAGGCTCCCAGATTTCCACTGAATTGCTAGCGACGAATCGGAGCACGAGGAGATAAACCTCAGAGACGTTCTTTCGAAATGCATCTATCTACACACATCGACATATATCTATCTACCCACATCGGCATATATCTATATCTATTGTTTTTGTTCAACTTGTTGCCTTGCCTGTGGTCGTGTGATAATGTTGACGTCGAATATCGGGCACAATTACGGCACCGGAGTGGCCAAAAGAGAAGCTGGCGCTTAAGTGTAATGTCCCCGAAAGAACAATGGCGCTTGCAACGTTAACTCCACGGAGTTCCGGCAGGACAGACGGTCAACGTCCTGCTGAAAAATCGACGGGGTATGGAACAGAGTGCACGAAGAGGCGAACTCCCATCTATTATCTTTCGGCCTCCTCCCCGGAGTTCTTGAGGGTGAGGCTCCCAGAGTTCCGCTTGATTGTTCTAAAAAAATCGGACCACGAGAAACGAATGTTGAAGTCGAGTCGGGCACCACTACGCCAAAGGAGTGGCCAGAAAAGAAGCATGAATTAAAGTTTAGGACTCCCGAAAAGACTGCGGTGTTGTACAGGAAGTTCCCACAGAGTTCTGGCGGGCGAAGCACCAAGCGTTCCGCCGGAAAGCCCACGCCCTGAAACAGACGAAGACGAAGACGAAGGGAAGGCGTCGACGTTTGGCATGTCCATGGCTTGTCCCCTAGCGATCAATTGTTCAGGTCATTACTTGAAAAGCTTTCCTGCTGCTGAAAGAAAAAAATGAGGGAAAATGGACGACAGGGAGAAAAACAAAAGCAAAACAACCACAAAAAAAGGTCCAGCTTTGGCCGTTGGCACGGGAGGAAGGGGTGGAGGTGGCTGCAGCAGGCTGCCGTCCGGTCCGTCGTGGCCAAAAACGCACTTTGGTTCGACGGCCTGCAGCTGCCGAAGTGAAGGCGGTGCTCGCCCCTCTGCTCCCCCGGAATTCCGGCAGGGGCAGCTGTCGTCTGCCGCCTGCCACTTGACTATCGCCTCCTGGTTTGGTGCAGCACATTTGCGACCGTGCGGCCGGTCTCGGGACGCAAATGGCCTTCTCTTGGGCTGGTGCTTTCGAGTCCCAGCGATCCAAGTCCGAATCCAAAACGGCCCTCTTTGAGTTGTTTTGCCATTGGAACACGTGCTTAAACAGCACTACGAGGGGAGGGGTTCTCGTAATGCCGGGCCTATTATATGGGAGGCCGTTTCGGTGAACGATATTTGGTTTTGCATGCCGGCGGACTGGGAGATCGAGTAGCTCACTCTAGTGGAAAGTGGAAGTTCACAACACCGAAATGGAACCAGGAGCGCACTTCCGGTGGCAGAGAATTGGAATGCCGGTCTATGGTCAGGCGAAATGCAAAGCGAGGTCCTCCGAATCATTTGACCCCTTAATTATGGGCAATGCGAGAGATTTGTAGCAGAGGGGTTCTTGCAACGTCGCGACATATATGAGGGAGTCGGTCTGACGGAGCGTTTGTCACACAAGATGAAGAGTGCTAGAGAAAAGACTCATCTACTCTGTGGGCATCTCTCATATGCGAAACCAAGGCGCAAAGTCCTCGCAAGGGCACGTCAGACGTCATATTAGCGACGTCTTTATGACGTTAATTTCACGTCAGTTTTGCGACGTATTCATCACGTCATGCATGTTAGTTATGTATTTATGACGTAAATGTCACATCAGTTTTGCGACGTGTTCATCATGTCATGGTAGCGACTATTCATGACGTAAATTTCATTTCACTTTTGTCACGTGTTCATCACGTCATATTTGCGACGTATTTATGACGAGAATTTCACGTCAGTTTTGCGACGTGTTCATCACATCATGGTTGCTACATATTTATGACGTAAATTTCATGTCACTTTTGTTACGTGTTCATCAGTCATATGGAAATTAGCGATGTATTTATGACGTAATTTACACATCAGTTTTGTTACGTGGACCGGGCGTGACAAGACAGTTGCCAGTCTTCAATGTCGAAGTTTCATTGGCTGAGCACCAATGTCAATCAAAACACATTGCAGAGCCCAAAGGAATCTTAGTCTATATACTATCCTAGATATAATACAGATTGTCTGTTAGTGAAAATAGAATTTCCCTGTCTCTTTCACATTATTATACTATTTTGTCATTCTTTCCCATTCATTTTTGGGTGTATAACATCTTACCTTACTTCAAATAAGAGAATGATAGCAGTCAATGCAACTACATGCATTTGAAAATTCATGAGGGTTCTGCACGAGGTTCTGCACTACAAAATTACTGCCGAATGCAAACCTCTCACTGTTGTTGTAAAGTCTAGGAGATATTCACTGTGACTGTCGGTTTTGAACAAGGAGGTTCGAGAGATGGAGTTACAACTGACTATAATTATTCAATCAGCTGTCAGTTTTCTATGGATGGACAAAAGAATTCCACAGGTGCATTTTGTGCCTTTGATGTTCGATGCTTGAAGCCGCCATCTTTCTGAGCAATGTGACGATTCATTTTTAATGCTAACATAATATGGGGTATATGCTGTTCGTTTATATGTCAAAAGGCAATGAAAATTTTCACCTAATGATAAGAGCATATGAAACAAAAGTCAATTCCCCTTGAAAATATGTGCAAAAAGAGTAAATCTGAGCTGTATTTTGTGAAAGTGTGTTTGAAATTTTTACCCTCAATGGAAAGCCGGTTTGATCGCTTTTCTTCTTATTTTCCGCCAAATGAAACTAATATGCTATCCTCTTCAAGTATAGTTCTTTATGAATTAATGTCAGATTAACGTACAGACACGTACAGTCGAGTAATTTTGATATCTATTTCAGCAATATTTGAGCAATTTCTATTCGTGTACCCCGTGCCTTTACCATTGTCTACCGCCCATTGTTTGTAAGTAGGGATAGCAAAAAGTAATTACCATCATAAAGACATATCTTCTGTAGAGAGTGGCTGGTGCCACTCATTCATGCAATGAGACATGAATTTATTGTCTTCCTACCTGAGGGGCAGATCCAGTTTGACACATACTTCAAATAGTTTTGAGTGGCGGCTTCGAGCATGAGATCAAAGCGAATAAGACTGTTGTGACTCCATTTTTTGAACCTCCTTGGTTTTGAAAGTGGTCATTATTGAATTTTTCCCATTGGTAATTTTTTCACTCTCAAATACTTTGAAATATTTTTCATATTAAATCTATCAATATATTTGCTAAATATCGATGACATCTGCCGTCAAGATAACAATCTCTATTGGCAAGTACCATCTATATTAAGCAGGCATTTCGTGACTGATCACACTGTCATAGGAAAACCCGTCCGTAGTACATTTCCTGTTACAGGGGAAAGAGAGGATCTGCGACACAAAAGGAATTCCTGGAAAGCCAAAGTGCCAGGGGAATATGGTGCATCCTTTGCAATCATGTAATTATGAGACGTCAGTCTCACAGAAGGGTTAATTGTTCAACTCAAATGTAGATAAGGACATCTCTTCTAGCCATTCACAATGAATGCCTATGTGTGAAGCTGAATTGAATAACATTAACGAGCTAACAGGATGGTACACTTAAAACACACACACACAATGAACAAAAAACAAACAAAATAAACAAACAAACGACATGTTTCGAAACTAGTGCACAACGCACAAAATCTATGACCACGTCAAAAAGCGCCAGAAAAGACCCAGGTAGCTCGAATGAAGCGTCTGGTACCATTTTCACGAGAAACATCTCGTTTAGAGGAAAGTCATGATTGTTGACTACGTATATACAAATTTGTTTAGATCAGAGATAAACACTGTTTACCTTTTATGACAAGATTTCATAAGAATTGTGTTCTTTCATGTCCTTTCCGAAGTTGTTCAAAGGATCGTCAATCCGAAGACGAAATAGGGTTCGTAATTCCGAAGATGAAGTAGACTTAACTGTCTTTAGTGAGAAAATGTGGTGATGTAACAAAGAAGTAGGATATTACGCAGTGAAAATTGAACAAAAACACGCACAAGTACCATCCACTTACACATACACGCACACACACATATTACACACACGCACATGTATTCAAAAACACACAAACACTACCGAAACACACAGTCACTGGCGAACCGGAATACAATCGTAGTTTGTAAATTGTATTATAAATAAAAAATATTTTTTCTACCTTCTCCTCTGTATACCCCCATACTCGTCTGCAACATCATCAGGATGAGCCATATTATGACGTAGAAACAATTATTGCACTAAGAGGCCACCTAGAGGTAAAAAAAAAATACACAAAACAAAACAACACAAAAAGCCCACATAGAAATGCCGCTATGGCGACTGGTATGTCTCCGCCATTATGCATGGTTCTCCTGAAAGCCCCTGTTACACTTTGCCGGATAGGCCCACCGTACAAAAAACGGGCGATATTTTGCTCATACGTTGTTCAAATCGTCAATCCCGTGGACGAAGTGCAAAGTTTCAGTTAAGAGCGCACGTGCATACGAAAAAAAAAAAACAAAAAAACAACGCACCTGGGGCGATTGTGTACAGGACAGTGAAACGTGCGCAAACGAATGAGAAACGAATATGAACTGCTTGCTCACAGGAAAAGACGCACGAGGAACAAGTAGGTGACGCATGAGACGTACATCAAACGTAAGAGATCCTTTGATGTGACGGCTATCGGGTTATACATTTATTACATCATCTTGGAGCGTCCACCACTCGGCCAGTTCTGTACCTGTGCACTTCACTTCACATCTCATATCAGCTCCCATCAATATGCTAAAGGATCGAAGGCCAAGACTTAGCCTTCTTCTCAATATGTTGGCTACTTGTTGCTAGACAGCACTTTCTTCATTTTGGTCCTAAATGCCATTTACATGCAGATTTACCCAAAAGTTTCTCACTTTACACAAAATCACTATCATTCATGCCAGATGTTACTTCACAAATTTAACCTTTTCTAGTTTTTGTTTCTGATTGATTTTTTTTTTTCTAGATATTCTTTATAATGATTAACAGCCGGATGAACGTTGATTTTTTTTTTTTCAGATATTCTTACCCTTGTAAAACCTACAACTAGTGTATTATAGATGATAATAATTATGCATGCTTCCATAAATTTTGTTCAGATCTCTGCAGTTCCTCAGTATCTACCACTATCTTACAACAGCCATGATAGTAAACTGACGGAAAATCTGGCTTGTCCGAAAGACTTGTTGTCCTGTCCCAGAGGGGTGAGAAGTCCCCACCCCCCCCCCCCAAGAAGATGATGGTCTTTCCGACCTTGAAACATATGATGCATTTTGCATTCTTTTTGATGTGCCTCTCACATTTTCACCTGAAACACAACATTTCTATGGTAAATTTGGGGAGACTAATAGCACAGTAGTTCGAATTTGTTACGCCTTAGTGTCTATGACAGTTGGTCATTCAAACCAAATTGCTCCTCCAGGCGGTAATATGCTTTTGGAGGGCCATGTTGGCATTTTGCAGCAACGGACTTTACAGGATTCCTAGCGGATCGAAATGCTAGGAAAACGACAAAATACAGTACAGATACAGGAGAAAACGTGCAACTATAGGACAAGGGTCGGATCGCGCTATCCGTTTTTGGCGAGGAAAAACTTTGTGCATGCACAAAGTTTTCTGGCCGCTCTGACGAACATCATCGGAAGAAAAACGTAGGAAATGAAACGCATTTTAACGGATATCAACGAATGCCAAAAATCCACCTTCGGTTCCCATGCGTTGCCTTATCCGGCAAAGTGTGACCGGGGCATTATAGGTTTATAGTACAATGTGATGCAGTTTCACATAATACCTATCGGAGAATATTAAAGGGCCCCTGAAATCCAAATGCATGTTGATTTGTGTTGATTTATGATACCCTCAACATCACTTTTGCGGTGAAACGAATATCTAGAAACATTCCATATATTTTTCACAATTTTTTTCTTCTACATTTCTTTAGATTACTTTGGAACGCCCACAAAAAATCCTTCTAAACCAATATTCCCCTGATGACCTCATCTGTCAATCATTGCTTAAGTGCTGAAATGTTTAACAAAAGACATTGGAATGCACCTTCCCCTCGACTCAGCATAACTCGCATGTTTCTGAGATATGAATGTGACTAACAAAAGACATGGCAAGGGAACATGCAAGTTATGCTTGACCCTTGACCTTTGACCTTATGGCAAGGTACAAGAGAATCTCATTGGGTAATACTTGCATACACTAAGTTTCAAGAAAAATCCTGTAAGCATCGCATACATAAGAGGAAAATAGTGAAATTTGGAGGAGTTGACCTTGACCTTTGACCCCCTGACCTTTGACCCATGACCATACATTCCATACATAATAACTGCCAGTCAGTGAATATGTACTAAGTTCCATGAAGATATCTTGAACCATGTGTGAGATATGAAGAAAAAGTGAAATTTTAACATTTTTACTTGAAATTTGACCTCTCGACACAAAACTCTCTCTGGAGAATCTTCATTTGGTATAGTTCATGTATACACAGAGTTTCAAGAAAATACACTCAGGCATTGCGTAGATATGGGGGAAATGGGGAAATTTTGTGCATTTGACCTTGAGCATATGTGCCCAAATAGGCATAACTTCACCAAAAAAACCGTTTGAAATATCTTACTGAAACTAGGCATATATATGTATATATATATATGCCTAGTTTCAGTAAGATATTTCAAACGGTTTTTTTAGTTACGCTGTTCACAAAATTTTGCGAGCAAAAACGGCAGCGACGGAAAAGCAGAGCGACATCTCAGCTTGGCGTAACTCCGGCATTTCCATGTCCACACTGCACCAGGCATTTTATTGCGAGGATCGGACTGATAAGCCATCTTCGCACTCACGGAATGTAGTGTTACTAGAAGTTCTGGTCGTCTTCGCCAGCGAAGGACGAACATCATCATCATCATCATCATCACAAAATTGATTACGGACGGACAGACGGACGGACAACCCAAAATCATGATACCTCCGGCGACACTTCGTGGAGGAGGCATAAAAAAAAATCACCATCACCGAGACACAACCCTTTTTGCACCCAATTCCATCACATAGTTTCGTCCAGATTATGGACACTTTTGTCAGAATTGCACCAATCTCAATATGGGATACACTGTAGTAATACACTCTACCATTTTGTTGTCTACCTGGCATGAGATCTATATGATTGTATGTTGCGGTTCTGAACATACGTTTTGAATACAAGAAAAAGTTGTTAATAAAACAGTAAAAAAAAAACAGTTCTACCATAAGTATGCTTTGTAAATGACTTGCACTGTAAGTTGCTATATTACGTTTCTCAATGCGCGATATCTAGAGTTTCTTCAAAGAAATAATTCATGTATTTGGGTTAAAATTCTTTAATATAAATTTTCCGACAAAATAAGTTTCCCAGAATATAATAAGATCTCAAAAGTAGACCCTTTCAATATTCCGAAAATGAAATAAAGCTCATAATTCTTAAAGTTTGTTGATCTAGAATAATAATATGTGTTGTTATTCCGAGGGTGTGATGGCCTGAAATGAAATTGCATTCGTTTTTCCGAAGGTTCGTTGATCCGAAAATGAAACAAGGTCCGGTTTTCCAGTGATTCCTTAATCCAAAAATGAAATGAGGTTTGTTAATCCCATCATGAATGACGCCTCGTCAATCCCACGATGAAGGTTCGTTAATCCCAACATATATCCATTTGTGGAGAAGCCGGGACTGTCGAGAAGGGGGGGGGGGGGGATCATCGTTTCTGTAGACTAGTTATACGAGGGTGGAAAGGGGCTGGTAATAATAAGGGTGTACACAGTAGTCTTTCAGAGGATATCATCAGTACACGCATGCGTGACCCTTTTTTTTGGAGGGGGGGGGAGCCCTTAGGTGGCCCCTTGTAATAATTATTTCTATTTATACTTCATGCATGGCTCATCATAACGATGTCATAGATGACTATGGAAGCATACGGCGGAGAGGGAGAAATTTTTCATGTTTCCATTAACAATGCAAATTGCAAATTGTACGATTGTATTCCAGTTCGCCAGTGAGTGTATCGGGGTGTTTGTGTATTTTTCACATCTCTCTCTCTCTCTCTTTCTCTCTGGTGTATATGCCTGTTTTCTTTCAATTTTCACTGCGTAATATCACACCTTTTGTTATATTCAATTCAATTCAAATTTTATTTCATTTTTCGGAAAGAACATAAACATTTCACTTTCTTTGGTAACAGAGAATAAGGTTGGATAATCAAAACAAAGTAAATGGAGAAAAATGTAATTGTAACAATAACAAAATATTACAGTCTTCGGTCTCTAAAAGAAGTTCATTTCATTTTCGGAATTTGAACTTTATTTCGTTTTCGGTTTAACGAACCTTCGAATACCTTCGACAAAGAAAATGAAAGAAAACATTATTAATAAATCCCTGTCAAGAAATATGGGAAAAGTTTATTTTTGACAGATCTAAACAAACAAGTATCTACGTAATCAACGATAGCTTTCCTCTAAACGAGATATTTCTGGTGAAAACGGTGCCAGACGCTTCAATTGAGCCACACGGATCTTGACTGGCGCTTTGAACTCAGTCATAGATTTTGCGTGTTGCGCCCCACTTTCCTAACGTCGTTTTTGTGCATCATCCACATACTTGTTGGTGTTATTCAATTTAACTCCACATTTTTGGCATAGGCATGCCTTCCGAATGGACAGAAGAGATGTCCTTATCTATACATAATTATTTGTGTAGAAAATGTTAATCAGCATCGACTTCCCTCTCCTAGTATACCTGTCTTCTGTAAGACTGGCGTCTCGTAATTTCGTGATTGGAACGAATGCACCATATTTCCACTGGGCCTTTGGCTTTGCAGGAATACCTTTGTGTCGCAGATCCTCTCTTTTCCCTTTCACAGGAAATGTACCACGAACGAGTTTTCCTATGACAGTGTGAACACCAAGAAAACGTCAGGAAATGCTTGTTTAATGTCAGTGGTGCTTGGCAATAGAGATTGTTATCTTGACGGGCAGATTTTATTGATGTTTAGTAAATATCTTAATAGATTTAAATGAAAATATAGAATATTTGAAAGTGAAAAAAATACCATACCAAATGACAATTTCAAAACCTACAATCACAGTTAATATCTCGTAGACTTTACAACAGTGAAAGGTTTGCACTCGGCAGTAATTTTGGAGTAGTTTCCACGTGCAGAACCCTCATGAATTTTCAAATGCATGTAGGTGCATTGACTGCTATCATTCTCTTATTTGGAGTAAGGTAAGATGCTATACACTTTAAAATGAATGGTTAAGAATGACAAAATAGCATAATAATGTGAAAGAGACAGGAAAATTCTATTTTCACTGAAAGACAATCTGTATTATACCTAGGATAGTAGACTAGAATTCCTTTGAGGTCTGCAATGTGTTTTAATTGACATTGGTGCTCAGCTAATGGAACTTCGATATTGAAGACGGCAACTGTCTTGTCAAGCCCGGTTCCACGCCTCTAGTCGGAGGTTTCTTACTAGACGTATTTTAGTCGATCGACTACCACACCGTCGCGCCCCCTCTTAACTGCCAATCAAGGTCTGATTTAGGCAAAACATACATCGCCCGCTAGACTAAACGCTGAAGAGCATGCAACTCCAGATCAAAGTAGTATAAAGATTTGGAATATTAACCGATGCCATCTTCGTGACCCTATTGTGCACTGATTCGAATTTGTCATCGGTGCCACCTTTATTCGTTATTCGATAATTTTTTTTCTTAATAACGTACATTCAACTCTAAGCAAAGAAGTAAGAGGATTTTACGTGTTATTTAGATATACAGTGGGCCTATTCGATTTTGCCAGCCTTGTCGCCTTTTTGGTCACCCTTCATTAACAACTCCTTCATGTATATGACCATTCATATGCATAAGACATGTCTCAAAGACAATACGTCTTCAGATTGCACAGTGAGAACCATGCATGTCTAAGCAAAGTAGTATAACGGTTTTATTTTCATCTCGTGGGCTGATTTGAATTCGTCACCGTTGTTGCCTTTCTTTCGTGATTCTTTATTTACAATTGTCTTATGTATTTGAGCCCTCCATTCCAAACCACATGTATTTGAGTAATCGAACGCAAAAGCACGTCTCTGACAGAAAACGTGTTAATATGGCACTTTGAGAAGCATGCACCTCAAAGTAAAGCGTTGTACAGTTTGATGTATTAGTTATGCATATTGCTGGCTGAGGAGATTTTGTCAACGTTGTCGCTTTTTTTTTCGTCAGCCCTTCTTGTACAAATGTGTAATGAATTTGAGAACTCTAATGCAAAAAACATGTCACTTGAAGAAAAAAATCTTCATGAAGCACTTTGACAGACATACAACTGTAAACAAAGTGGTATTAAGACGATGTATAAACGAGAGAATGATTTAAAAACATCTTGTGAGATTTTTTTTTATATAGGATTGAGAATTCCGTTATTCATATGTGAGAGACCTGGAAATAATACCGGCTGGAGAATAACTTTGCCGAAAACCCTATGTCGAAGCGGTAGATATAAACCCCTCAAACAAAGGTCCTGGAATTCCTATTTGATGTATCATATTTCTCTTAACACTAAATCATTTCATTCAAATGAGACATCATTAGAAAGCCTGATTAATTTTCTTCACAACAACTCACTTGTTTGTATTATGCATTCCTTGAATGCACAGTACGACTGAGTATGAGGAAAGGTCAAATATGAAATGTTGCAAAATAGAGTAAACGTGTTATGTCAAACAATATAATTCCCATTTGCTTTGTCGTTTCAGGGAAGAGGAATGTGCTTGGAAAGAATGCATCGTGAGATTATCGTAAGATTCCAGGCTTGATCCATGAATTAAAAACTGCAGTAGTATCTTTAGATTGAAACTAAACATAAAGGTTGACCAAACAGTCATCTAATGTCTAGGAAATGGGTTTTTTTGAAAGTTCTCTCATTTCAGCATTGCTTATTCCTGTGGCATTTTTCCATCAAAAATGTACATTATCAATAGTAGAATTGTTGCGACTTTTCACTATTGACCTGTCCCCATACTCAGCTGTTTTGCACATTCGATGAACACCCACTCATAGCAAGTGAGGTGTCATTTAAAAGATAATTAATCAAGCTTTCTTATGATGTCATATTTAACAAAGATAATGCTGGTATAAGAGAAATATGATATATCAAACTTTAATTGCAGAACTTATTTTGTGGAGCAGAAAAATGTTCCAAAAAAGCCCATGTTCAAATTCATGAAATTCTTCTGTCGAGGTGTTTTTCATTGCAACTGATTGAAAAATTGCCCCACATCGACGTAAATAAGCACTGAATTGATCAATGTTTTATTAGTAGCCATGATAAAGAATTATGAGCGTACGTACTCGAGTAGGATTCGAACCTACGACCTCTTGATCTCCGGACAGGCGTCATCTCCACTAGACCACGGAGCTTCCGCCCGACAGCGAGTGTTGTTTCTAATCCTTATAAGCATGCAGTGGGTACTGCGTAATTATTCAAATTCATGAAATTCTTCAGTCGAGGTTGTCAATTAGTTGCAATAAACAACACCTCGACGGAATTTTTGGACAAGGTCCATTAAGATAAATGCTCCAGCCGGACAGCTTTTCACGCAAACATTATTAATCTTTATTGGTGCAGAGGGGTGAATACAAAAGTTTGGTATAACTTTATATGTCCACTTCCAAGATATGATTTTACACAGTGGAGATTGAGAGATGCGTCATTATTTACCAGGGCGTTTTTGCAGGAGGAATCCGCGCTATATGACATAGAATATATAGCAGTGTAATCAGTTACAAAACCGAATTATTATCTTATTACGAAACCATCCGGGGGTAATCTCTTACCTCAATGATCATTTTATGGTTCACTTGTCCATGCATCGGGAATATTTCTCACCTGATAATCATACTTCCTTCCATCCTGTACAGTGGGAATCGAAAATCTAATAATCATTCTTGGAACAATTTTGTCCCGGATGGATCGGGTTAAGAAAGTGATTTATAAAACACATTTTTCATTTCATGCAAGTTTTGATAATATAGAAATCATCTGGATATCGAATTATTTTTTTTTTCCATTGAAACATAAATACTGACGAGCACCTGTATCACTAAAATCCGTATCAGATAGACACGAAAATAATTTCTCTCTGAGAAATCAAGCACGTCTGAACCTATAGGTGAATTCCCATTATGTGCATGCGACTTCAATGGTGTATCGATACTTATGGTACATATTTTTTAATCTAGTAAAAATATTACCCATTTCACCTTCCGAGTCAATGGGGGAAAATTATATATGGATCAATCACAGTACATAAAGAACCAAAGTTAGACATCATTACATACGATTTTTCTGCGGACTCCTATATCTACAACAGAAAAGAAACCGTTATTTGTAACGTAATTTTCCCCAGTGGCATAGATTGCGTCAATCCCCTTTAAACAAAGTCTCCAAAATTGATCCTCTTCGATACTAAAATAACAATAACTATTTTTGTTTTTAAAGTCGTGTAACGCTATCAAAAACCTTTCCTAGCAAAAGACTCCGTCCAGCCTTTAAGTAATCCTACCAATATACTGTAAAGCAAAAAAATAAGGACTCTGTGTGCTTTGTAATATATCTGATTAGGTATTTCCTTTCATCAGCAAACTGGACGGTGTAAAATGCTATTGAGAAGTCCCCGCGTGCTGCTGAAGGTGATATTACCTGGACCTGCATGTCTATTCTCAACAAGTCGCTTTCTTACCTTGGAGTACCAATCCTGATGCTCCCACACAATCACATGCTGTGAGTTCATTGTGACGCACTGGCTTGACGTGGAAGTTGCATTTTCTTCTAATGAACTATGAGCTGCATTTTATTGTATCTGGTATCCGTGTGTGGACCATTTTTACGCATCTTCCTCACTGCGCCTCTCCCCTGCAGCAACCCGTACACCTGTCTCCTAGAACAACTCATTTCTTTCTGTTGAACTGTGAGCCACATTTATCCGGTATCTGTGTGTGGACCATCTCTATTATACGTATCTTCTTGTCTTCACTGCACCTGTCGCCTGTAATAACCCGCGCAGCATCATCACTTGGAAAAGCTTCAGCTTCCAACTTAATTGGAGTTAAGGGAACTTAAAACAACGAGTGACGTCATCAATACCTTCTCCAGGGGAGACAATGGACTCTGAAATTGCATCGACACTTTAGGGCGCAACGGCAAGCACAGGTATAATAAAAATAATATAACCGCTGCAAATTTCGCAAAATATTACCGTGTTTAGCCGCGCCCGGCCGTCTTTTGTAACAGCTGTCTGTGTTTTTAGGTGAGACGTCTGACATAAAGTTCTGACCTGGAATAATTTTGAATCTGCTGAACACGTTTTAATATGCAGTTCCAAGAGCACCCAATTGCTAAACTTCGAAGAATCAGACTCATGACATGCTTTACAACAATCCACATTTCTCTGTGACCTTTTAACCAAATTGAATGTTTTTTTTTTGCAAAATACAGCTAATGTAGCATTTAGACGGTTCAATCATATAGGGTGTTATCAATGCGAAAATCCGATTGTAATTTTTTATGGAACATACCTGTGTAAGTGGTACACTGTATCGTGAATTTTGGTGAATAGGGATCGATCTTCAAAAGTTATTTCTTCTAATAGCGTGTAAATTAAATCTGTTCGACTGGACTTACTTGTGAAAATCATGGAGAAAACAGTTTCGTGACTCGTCCGAGTCACTTCTTCAGTTCTGTCTGGCTGGCGAACATTTGCCCGTGGAGGGTGAATGGGCGATGTTACTGCCTTTATTGTCTGTACGTCGAGGAATTTTTCGGATCACCGACTTGTATGTTGGTGAAAGGTTGTGTCGGAGTCCCCCTCCCCTGTTGAGTGAAGGATTTTCCGCATTCACATACACAGCTTCACGGACTCCTCTTTCAAACCATCTGGTTTCCTTGTCAATGATGTCGACCTCTTTGGTGCCCCGTGTTCTTCAGGTGGGTGAACACGGCCGACTCGTTCCCAGCTGAGCTGGATCTACAATGTTGGTAGAGACGTTTGTGGAGAGGTTGTTTGGTTTCACCGATGTAGTTTTCTTTGCAGTCTTTTCCTTGACATTTTATCCTGTAAATTACATTGTTCCGTTTGTGTTTTGGGATTTTGTCTTTGGGATGAACTAGTCACTGTCGAAGAGTGTTGCAAAAACTGTTACAAAAACTGGAGCATTGAGATAGCCCTTCACCCTCGCAAACGGGACGTCAGAGACAGGGCTTCCAGTAGCACAACCCAGCAACGAGGCCGAGGGGTTTCAGTCCCATACTGCCAAGGACTGTCAGAGAAAATCCAACGGATTTTCAGCATCTACCGGATTCCTGTATATTTCAAGCCGACCAACACTCTTCGACAGTGACTAGTTCATCCCAAAGACAAAATTCCAAAACACAAACGGAACAATGTAATTTACAGGATAAAGTGTCAAGGAAAAGACTGCAAAGAAAACTACATCGGTGAAACCAAACAACCTCTCCACAAACGTCTCTACCAACATTGTAGATCCAGCTCAGCTGGGAACGAGTCGGCCGTGTTCACCCACCTGAAGAACACGGGGCACCAAAGAGGTCGACATCATTGACAAGGAAACCAGATGGTTTGAAAGAGGAGTCCGTGAAGCTGTGTATGTGAATGCGGAAAATCCTTCACTCAACAGGGGAGGGGGACTCCGACACAACCTTTCACCAACATACAAGTCGGTGATCCGAAAAATTCCTCGACTTACAGACAATAAAGGCAGTAACGTCGCCCATTCACCCTCCACGGGCGAATGCTCGCCAGCCAGCCAGAACTGAAGAAGTGACTCGGACGAGTCACGAAACTGTTTTCTCCGTGATTTTCACAAGTAAGTCCAGTCGAACAGATTTAATTTACACGCTTTTAGCATCTTACCTGGATGAATCAAAATCTACATCGATATATTTCTTCTAATATTGAACTTTTCATTAAACACATCATTAGCACATGACTTTCTCTGCATAATACATTCCAGCGGCGTCGATCCGTTTTCATGATTGAGGGGGGGGGGGGGGGGGGGGGGCAAAAATATGAAGGTGAAATATAGTATATGTGCGAGGGAGCGGAGCGACAGAGCAGGGGAGGGTGTGGGAGGGGGGTATCCCTCTCCCCACGCCAGGGAGATTTTGCATTTTCAGACCTGAAATTCAACGTTCTAGTGCACACTGCTGGTGAATTTGGGTCTTTTTTCATCAATAAAGGAAAAAGATAACTGCTTGACTAACTCGCGGCATCTCAGCTCTTGTTTCCACGTGTGCAACATCACTGTGTAGGCATAGTGATACATGGAAGTTGACAGGGGAGGGTGTGGGAGGGGGTAGCCCCTTCGCACACGGCGGAGCTTTTGCATTTTTAGAATTGAAATAGAACAATTTGATGCACACTTCTGTAAAATACTCCGAAAAATTGTCAGTCCCCAAATGTGTGGGTAGGAACCGAGCGGGGGAAACATAAATTAAAGAGGATGAGGGAACTTTTGAATATATTTGAATTCAAGTGACAGATATCAAACATACTTTTTGATGAAATATTCTGAAATTGGTCAATCCCCCAAGTTTGCTAAGTGTATGGATGGAGACCTAACGGGGGAGGGTGTTTGAGGGGTATCCCCCTCCTACGCAACGGAGATTTTTCATTTTCAGAATTGAAATTCAACAATCCCATGCACAATGAGTGAAATATTTGGACAGTTTTCGAATTAAAAAAAGGAAGAAAATTTTCTCACTTGATTTCGAGAATTATAGGGGGACAAAATGACTTGTTTGCCCCCTTGTCCTTCGGGATTAATGCCCCTGCATATGAGGAAGCTTTTGCATTTTTAGAATTCAAATGAAAATAGCTCATGAAGACATTTGGGATTTAGGAAGCTCTCAATCCCGCAAGACTTTTAGTGTACTCATAATATGAAGGCAAACCAAGCGGGGAAAGGGTTGATTGAAAGGAGATAATTATCCACACGACGGACTTTTGCATTCTTTTTTTAAAGTGTTGACAGATCTGGTGCACACTTTCGATCGATGAAACATTTGTTAATCCGTGAATCTTATAAGGTGTATTAAGTCCATGGAAAATAGACCAAACGGGGGAGGGTGTGGAAAGGGGTTTCCCCCTCCCACACGAGAGGGACTTTGCATTTTAGAATCCATTCAGCAACCTGGTGCACACTTCGGGTGAAATATTTTGACAGATTTCTATCAAAAAGCAAGAGAATCTTCTCATATCGAGAATTATAACTATGTGTTATTCATAAAATACCTGCGACGCAAAATCTTGGAGTGAGGCTGTGGGATGTTCAGGATTTTTGACGATTTTAGCTGTGATGATTGTATTTTTTTTTCACATTGATATACAAAGCCATGCTTTCATTTCTACTTGTTTGTTCGTACAAAACTTTTACTCCACTAATGGCTTCTCCTAAACAATATACGTACCAATAATCCTCCGAGTCCCACTTGCCCCAGTTTCCCACTCACCCCATTTTACTTCCAGACATTTCATGAAAATGCATATTCATGTTTGAATATTCATTAGAATAGCTGTGTTAGGGAATTTCATTGGCTGTAGAAATCTTGACTCCAACCATGGAAAGAACGAAAAAATTGAAAGACATTTATGCAAATTTTTGGGCGGTTACGCCCTCTAAGATCCCAAGGTTAACTTACGTGTAATGTGTGTGCGTTTATACTCGGTGTTACAAAAAGCTTTTCCCACTTTTGATCCTAATAGTGCAAAAACTATCAGACAACACTGACATTGGTATGAGCAATAGCTGAATAGTGTACAATTTTATTGGAGGCAATTTTACAATGACAGCATAATTCAGTTTCATTAAATTAAGCATTAATTTTTAAGTTAGGTTTCAGATTTTGCTCTATATTCAACCCTCTGTACAAATTTTTACTTTGCACAGAAGTCAGTTGGTGTGTATGGGAGTGTGTAGTTGATACCCAGACAATGGTCCTGAAAAATGACCAGGATTCGAATGTTCATTATTTATTCATGAGGATTTCCACTATCACAGCTAGTCTTTTTTTCGTTCTGTAATGCGCTGTATGCAAGCACATGGAAACGTGTTTACTTTGTTCATGTGCATCATGCATTTCACCCTTTGCCATGAATTCAGACTAGCAGTGCCCAGGGCAATCCATCATGAAAAATCAATAAAGCATTCATGTGCCTTGGAGCAGAGCTCTGAACAGGTGGTATCCATGTCCATTGCTCAGGGTCATTGTAAGTACACACTCACATACACATAATTACTTCCTGTGGTAAGTTCAGGTTTTGTACAGAGGGTTTAACTTTGACCAAAATCTGGAACTTAACTTTGAAATTAATCATGGATTTCATGAAACTGATATAAGTTATCATATTAAAATCACCTTCAACAAAATTGTACACTTTTCAGCTATTACTCATATCAATGACAGTTTTATCTGGTATATAGTTTTTGAACTATTAAGCATCAAAAGTGGGATATGTTTTTTGTAACACCTAGTACAACACATGTATAGTACAACACATGTATAGATCCTTGCCATCTGATTGGATAAGTGCAGGTAACATGACATTCAGAAAAATCTGCTATCCCACGCTCACTCTTTAATGGCAGTGCAATCAAGCGAGCCAGCAGTGCAATAGATCTAGTACACACTGAACTTGTGTATCGTAAAGCATTGATGCATGGGCGCACCCGTTTGCGCTGCCAGCAAGACCTAGAGCCAGATCTAGATCTAGACCTAACTTTTAGTCTTCCTCCTGGATAGGCTTGTTAGTTCTATTTTGGTCTAGACCAGGAATATATCGTGTGTTGTATAAAACCTGTGTTCAGTGTTTTATTATTCGTGTGACAGTTTAAATATTACATTCGGTGCAAGATTAATTATTCTATTTAACTCCGTTTTGCGTCGTTGACCAGAATGGTCAATCTTGCACGCTCATGTAATATTTGGAACCATTGCACCCACAAACACTGAATATTTGTAAACTATATTCTTCTGATGTACTGTAAAACGAGAAATGTTCGCGTGCATTTTAATTTCGCGAATTTCTTATCTACACTATATGCATTGAACGCAAGAGGCAATTCGCAAAAATTTCTTGCCACGAAAAAAGCCGTCGGCTCCAATTTGCGAAAATTTCGTGCCGCGAATATATCATGTTTTACAGTACTTAGAAAACCTTTGTGTTTGATGTTCTCATGTAATATTTAGAATTATATAACGCCTGAAGAGATCCTTGACATTTGATTGGTTGTTTGACATTGATCATTCGGCCTAATTCACTATGACGTCATCATCCATGCAATTGTGTCTCCATTTACCGTGCAATTTTCGATCCATATGATAGTAAAACATCAAATCACAAGGATCTATTTTAGGCGTTATACAAAACAAATACACGTAATAAATGTTTTTCATTGATGCAATGGACAGAATATTTCATTCAGTGAAAGATGACATGTTTGATCCATTCAACGAGGCACAGCCTTGTTGAATGGATCATTGACATTTCATCTTGCATGAAATATTCTGTCCATTGCACTCTAAATATTCATTATTTGTATACCATTGCACCCACAAACACTGAATATTTTTTAATCTACTTTGTACTCTTCTGAATGTACTTTGTAGAAAACATTTGTGTTTGATGTTTGTTTTGTTTTGCACCTGGTACATGTATTTTTTTTCCAGCGTCGTTGAACAGAATGGTTAATCTTGCACGCTCATGTAATATTCTGAACCATTATTGCACCCACAAACACTAAATATTTGTAAACTATATTCTGATGATGTACTTAGAAAATCTTTGTGTTTGATGTTTGATTTGTTTTGTACCTAGTACATGTATTTTTTTTTTTCAAGTGGGTGGTGTCGGAAAGCAGGCTCATCCTGTATTGTTATTTTAATTAAATCAAGATGTAAGTCATGGTGACCAATTGTAAGTCCAAATCAGACATAAGTCTCATCATAAAATGGAAACTTATACATCTAGTTGATTGAAAGTTATACTGGTAATCAACTGTAAGTGGATTCGAGTTATCACTGATTTCACTTGATAAATTGGAGCCCAGGGGTGTACAAAAGGCCAACCAAAAACTCCACTGTATCCAGCTTCCCTTGAGGCAGTGACGTAACAGGCACTACACAGCACCCTTTTTGCACTCACATACAAGTATTACGTAGATGGTTTGCATCTTCTTATATTTGCTACACTCAGTGAAAGAAGTAACAATGTAACTAAACAAAAATCCAGACAAAGTAAGTAGGCTTCATTAACAGTTGCCTTTTATTATCAGTTCCAATGTGTGCAGTGGACACATAATTTACCAGGAGGTGAAAGCAAAGAATTCAGAGTGGTGCATTGGACATGTTACAAAGTTTATATTTGTTCGCCATATTATTTACCAAACTGGATATCTGAGGTTAAGTCTGGAGATAGCCAGACTGTGAGTGGGCTGATGCTGGGATAACACCCTTGTTCACAGCAATGTACTATTTCTTGGGCCAAAAAAGGCATATTTCTGGTGCAAATACAAAATAAAACAAAACAAAACAGGATTTTCTGGGAAATTTGCAGTAACCTGGCGAAAAAACCCAAAACAGTACAATGTGCAGTGGTGTGTACATGACATTTTTATGATAATGGGAACAAAGTGAATACATGAAGAACAATTACAATTGTCCATGTTCCCTGTGAAAACAGAGGTGTTGGTACAGATTCTGTGTACATTATATAAACATTTAGTTGGAGAACATCTAGAATGTCTGATCTTTTTTATGTTTGTCTACATGACATCATATGTAATCCTAATTTCAAGTGGCAGGAATGCTAGATGTGGGACCTCGTGACGGTTTCAAGTCAAAAGTTTTATTGCGTAAAATACAAACTCCGTTTTGGGTGAAAAGAAATGAATATTTGAATGTTTGGCATAAATTCCAGATAGATTTATGTCTTGCAGAGTTTTGAATTTCTTTGCAATGGAATATGTTCTATCGTCTCAACTGCCATGCATCTTTCATAATGTCTTGCCTGTCAATTTGTTATTGCAAGTTCCTTTATCCCAAGGTACCATCTGTTTATACACAATACCATGAAATCACACCAGACAACTTTGTACAAATTTGTAACAAACAGAACGGGTTTTGATTTCTTAGAAATAAAAAATCAAATGAGGAAAGAATCTTATCTATTTGTAATACATTAATTGATGACATGTAGCTAATCGATATTCACCTGTTACCTAACAAAATGAGTTTGTTTCTTACATTATTTCATTTATGATGTGTTCAGTTTTTTGGCATGAGTGTTCCTCACAAATGGTTCATATTTTTCCATCCTGCAAAAATGTAAATTTTTCTCACAGGAAAACACTGGCTAAGTACTTCTTTTTATCTCAGCAATTCATTCAGAAACTTGATTTGGAATCAATTTCCTCTGTCCCGGAAGGGCACACTTGGGTATCAATTGCTTAATAAACGGATGTGCTAAACACGACTATAGATTGCTGGGGAATCAAACACAATGTCAGTTGACAAAACTCAGCATCAGCTGTTTACATCTGACTAGAAAACATTTCTTTTTCTCAGTCTCAACACTTTTTTGCTGATTCTCCAATAAAGAATGGAACTCACTAGTATCTAAGTCCAAAGCTAGGCCTGCAGGATGGAGAATGTGTCATTTTTTCATATACAACATACATATGAATGTGTTTGCTGTAACCACAGAGGTTCCAAGATATGGAGTTACGACTGTGTCATTCCCTTTGAACAAATGCTTGACGTTTATGCCAAACTGATTGTTTGCCTCATATAATAGGAAGACAATCGATTCACACCTCATTGCATGACAAGCCACTTTCTACGGAAGATATGTCTTTATGATAGTAATTACTTTTTGCCATCCCTACCATAGTCAAGATGAATAATACATAATGGAAAGGACACTAAGTTGTGCGAATAGAAATTGGGCAAAGTTTAATGAAATAAAAAGCAAAATTACTTGTCTTGGCATGTCCTGGCACTAACATGACAAATTGATCTATGAAGAACTACATTGTATACTTAAAGATTAACCATGTCAGTTTTATTAGTCACAATTAAGCGGAAAAGTGATAAAATCAGCTTGCCGGGGGGTACTGTTTCAAATACTTTCACAACATGCAGCTTTGACTCACATTTTTGCATTTCTGGATGGGATTGACTGTTGTTTTATATGTTTTGTCATTATGCGAAATGTCATTTCGTTTAATGAATAAACAAGCAAAATACACCTAACTTTATGTCATGGAGTTCAAAATGAATCTGCATTTTGCTCAAAAAGACAGCAGCTTCAAAACACTGATCATTGAAGGCACAAACACACCTGTGTAATTTGTTTGTCCATCCAAAACAAAAAAAAAAGACAGCTGTTTAAATAATTATAGCCAGTAGGAACTCCAGCACTTGGAACTCCTTGGCATAAAATGGCGCACAAAAAGTTGACCTCAAGAATGCTCTTGTGCTACAAGTAGCTGGACATATATAAAAATCATACAGGCCAACATTACAAACTGATAGGTGTGTAATATTTCTTACAAATCATAATAAAAATTACATTTGTAATGTTCTTCATACGATGCTTCTTAGCACAAAAAGTGCAACAAAGAGGTCAATTTATTGTACTTTCAAGTGGGATCTATATGCTTCGTTGGTGAGAAAGTATCTAGCACATCCTTGCTTGATATCACAAGAGATAACTGATAATTTGCTTGCAAGGAAATCCAGACAGAATTAAGGAATGCACTGTTACGTAAAACATAAGATCTTTAACTCGTGAACAGTGATTGCTCATATAACTTGCATGTAAAGTGGTTAAGTATCTGTGTGTAGAACATAGGTAACCTGCAAAAGGGGTTACTGCATCTCTCAAAGGGCATCACTGAGTTTTGATGGAATAACAAAGATCTATTAATGCAAATAACACAAAATACAGCATACACAGACCAAAGCACTATGATTGCAATTACTACAACTGCAAAAGTGGACATTTTTGCATGAGTTATTTTTCACGCTTGGCCAGGTAAGATTAATTTTGCTTGCTTTCAATTTCAAGTGTCACATACATTTCTCTAACAAGAACATGTCATTTAATTGCTAGTCACGTTTGCAGACACTGCCATTCTGACTTTCAAGAATTTAATTTAAGGTACTTTTCAGTTTTTGTTGAGTAGAGATTGTCAACGAGTGTGTATGTACCACTGCACACAGAGGGATTCAAATGCAGCAATTCTTTCTTTGGAGTTAGTCAACCTCCTCAATTGTAGGGCCACCTCCAGTACCACTGTCTCCAGCACTGGGACCTCCAGGCATCCCACCAGGCATTCCACCCAGGCATACCACCTGGCATGCCACCGGGCATACCACCAGGCATTCCACCAGCTCCACCTGCTGACTGGTACAGCTTTGTTATGATTGGTGTGCACACAGATTCAAGCTCCTTCTGCTGGTGCTCAAACTCTTCTTTCTCAGCCATCTGTAAAATCAAAGCAATACAAAAAGTGACATCATCTGTTTCCCAATAAAAGGGAAAAAGAAAAGAAATATATATATATATATATATATACACAGTTAACAAAAGCATTCATACTCCCTGTAACTTTAGCATCCATTGTGCTTTTCTAGAAATTGAAAGGTGAAATACTGAAAATGTAGCTTTTCCAAATTCATGAAATCTCTTCCGTCGAGATGTTTTTCTTGCAACTGATTGACAAATTGCCCTACATCGACGTAAATAAGGGCCCAGTCACACTGGCCAAAAGTCGCGTAAACACATGAATCACGTAAGAAATTCGAGCCTTACGCGATAAATGCGCGATTTGCGCAGTTCACAAGTTTGTCTGATGTGGAACCTTCGTAGTTGTCAGCCGATGTGCGCCAGATTGGCACTTTAACCCTAAAAAGGCCGGGGGGTTGAATCAACCCCCCCTCGACATTTTTCGCGACTACTCCGCCGCGCGAAGTTTTTTGACCGCGCCGTTCGCTGACTTTTTACTTTCAAGTCTCGCGCATCTTTTGATACCATTTTCGCGAAAATCGCGCATACCGTTACGATGCTGCATGACATTTTATACATGCCTGTCAGACTGAAAATGGCTCAAAAACGTGATTTTGTGTATAAGGTCTATGCAAATGTAGTTTTGTCTTCTTATTCATAAAGATATGATTATTTTCACTTTCATAGGCTGAAACTAGTTAATTTTAGCATAATTATGCTTTAAATAGGTTCTGTCATAAATTTTGTGGAAAAGAAATGATAAAACAAAAGGTTGAAAACACATAGAAATACATAAGAAATTCATAAAACAATAAAATACATAAGAAATTGATTTTGATACCAAATTTTTTTTTCAAGTACATTGTTAGGAATGCTACAAAGAATGTTTTCACCAAAAATTAGGATTCTAGGAGCTTTAATTTCTGATTTAGAGCAAAATGTATGATTTTATACATGTATTAGCATAATTAATTATTATGACGAAAATTTTCATTTCTTTTTGTGTAGCTTGGTAGAATACACCACAGGTAATGCATGTGCCAAATTTCATGGCGATTGCGCGATCGATGGCCGAGATTTCGGGGGGAGGGGTTGTTGAATCAACCCCTCCTCGGCCACAGAACACCCAAAAAAGCCCGGCCTGGTTAGGGTTAAGCGATTCCATGGAGGCTCGGTCACACTGCCCAAAAGTCGCGTAAACGCATGAATCACGTAAGAAATTTGGTTTTGCGTGCTTGTCCGTCGAGAATTTGACCATTTTCGCTGATTTACATGATGAAAATCACAGATGAATTGCGCAAGAACTATACGGAAAGATCTCGCAAAACACGGGTTTGATGTGCACGCCTCGACAGCGGGAATTGGCCTGACGGGATATGATAAAATGGCCGTTCTAATATAGCGCCAATCATACGTGAGTTGTTAGTGATACATCAGTGATTCATCAGTATTTCATAAGTATTACATGCGCTTATTTATTTTTTTCAGTGATTTTCAGTAATACGTAGGTGTTATAAGCGCGAAACATACGTCATATATGTCTGCTAATCATCAGTGGAAAGTCGTCAGTGAACGCGATAGCGACAACATTTTCGCAAACGATCACTGATATTCCAAGCATATTTCGCGAATTGTTCGCTGAAGAACTACGCAAACTACGTAAAAATTACGTAAAACAGCGCAATACTGCGTAAACTTTTACGCGAAGCTGAGTTTTGAGCTGCTCAAAACTTGGAATCGCGTAAAGCGCCGATCTGGCGCACATCGACGGACTTTTGTACGAAGGTTCCACGTCAGACAAACTCATGGAATGCGCAAACCGCGCATGTATCGCGTAAGGCTCAAATTTTTTAATGTGGTTCATGCGTCTACGCAACTTTCGGGCCTTAGCCAGTGGCTCAAAACTCGGCTTCGCGTAAAAGTTTACTCAGTATTGCGCCGGTTTACTTAATTTTTGCGTAGTTTGCGTCGTTCTTACGTGGACAATGCATGAAATATGCGTGAAATATCAGTGATCGTTTGCGAAAATGTTGCCGCTGTCGCGTTCATGCGCAAATAATGCGCGATTCATATGCAGTTCATTAGTGATAATGCGCAGATTATGCGTGGTTTACCGTGGACCTCAGTCGTCGCGCACAACCACGTATTCGCCCTATATGGGGCCTTTGCGTGCCTATGCGCTGAAAGTATGTGGTTTGTTAGTGATTTTTGCGTGATCTTTCCTTAGTTCGTGGGCAATTCATCAGTGATTTTGATCGCGTAAATTAGTGAAAATGCTCGACGGACGAGCACGCACAACCAAATTTCTTGCGTGATTCATGCGTTTACGTGACTTTTGGGTAGTGTGACCGAGCCCTAAGCACTGAATTGATCAGTGCTTTAGTAGTAGCCATGATAAAAAATCATGGGCATACATACTCGAGCAGGATAAGGGGCTATAAGGATCAGAACCAACACTTGCTGTTGGGTGGAAGCTTGGTGGTCTAGTGGAGATGACGCCTGTCCGGAGATCACGAGGTCGTAGGTTTGAATCCTGCTCGAGTACGTACGCTCATGATTTTTTATCATGGCTACTACTAAAACACTGATCGATTCAGTGCTTACCTACGTCGATGTAGGGTACTTTGTCAATAAGTTGCAATTATGCTTCTGTTGAATACTTCTAGTTGTCAGCTGTACAGTGTGTTCCTAGAAAAAGGTAACACGAGTTCAAAGGTCAGCCATATAAAGAATACTTGTTTTATTCTTGTGATTTGTATATATTAAAGTACAAAGTAACTCATCAGCTTTCATTTGACACCTTATTTGCGTCAACATTGTCACGGGTCACTGAGGTAGGGTCCATCGAAGGAGAAGGGTACAAAACCTACTTTCTCTAAGTTTCTGGTTTGTCGGGTACAAAACCTATTTTTTATGCATTATTTTTTTCATAGCAAGTTTCAATGAAATGCTTTCCTTCTGCTTTCCCCTCTGCTAGCTTTTAGTGAGTGAATGTAATGTGACATAACCAGTGTCTAACTGCTATCTCCAGTAACCGCATCCTTCCATCCATTCTTCTCAATGAACGAAAATAAGAGATGACTGAAATTGATTGCTGAAGAGCAGGGTTTACACCTCCCCACCACGTGATCTTAATGACTTGCAGGCGCATATTCGTCATGAGATCGATGTCCTTCGTCATGATCCCGCAATGGTTAGAAGAGCAGTGCAAGACATGCAACGTCGTTCACAGCTTTGTGTCGACAGGGGAGGTGGACACGTCGAAGGTGTTGGCCCATAAAAGGTAAGGGTTGAATGATACCACACATTTTTAAGATTTCAAACAGAAAAGAAACTATGATTTGATTATTTCTTAAAGCGTTATTCCGGGTTCTGATTTTTAAAAACTTGGAAAAAATGGATATTGTACCTATTACCTTCAGAAGCATCTAATTCAGTGACCGATGGTAGTACTTTTACACGCTTGGTGTCAAATGAAAGCCAGAGAGTTGCTCTCTTATCCCAACTAACCATAATGATTTCAAACTTTTCATTTTTCAAATGCCTGACCTTTGAACTTGTGTTACTTTTTTTTAGGAACACACTGTATAAAAACAATTATGGTTTCATTTCATTTGCATAACAATGGCTTGCCCATATATTCTTGACATCTTCAGAAATATTCATATCCCACTGCAATCTGCATTTTTAGCATTTTCTTTTAAAACTACACCTGTTTCAGACATTTTTAAGATTCCGTGCATCTTCTGTGATGGCTGCACTGCTTTTGTGGAACAATCTACCACAGTTCATCTGCATTTCCCATCCCTTCATGTCTTCAAAAAGAATCTTAATAATATTATTTTTCTTTTTAATGCCAATCTGTAACTGAATTTTGTTGTTAAGTGCTGTGAAACCAGTTATTGACTGTGTAAGAGCACCATATAAGTGATCTGATTGTATTGTATACCATTTTCACAATGAAAGGTACATTTCAGGGATGTCCCTTTATTTTCTGTTTAAAATGTGCATTACCCCCCCCCCCCCATAACAATACTATGTTGTAGAACACCTCAAGGAGAGATAACTTTGCCCAAAAATTGCTTCAAAGAAGCAATCCATCAGAATTTTTGACAAGATGAAATAAATGGAGGTAACATATATAATGCAATGCTGACTGTAAAAACAAACAGGGAATAAAGTCATATCGCATTCTTTATAGCCGAGTTATTCAAACAAGCACTGTCATTTAAATTGTGACTACCATACTCTTCCATCATGATAAAGACTTATATCCAAACTATTAGAACAGAAAAGAAGCTCATCTGTATTGGAAATTCATCTGGAATTGGTGTTAAATTATTTATCTCAATATGAAATATTTACCTCCGAAATTTTCAGTTGTCAATGGTACAAGCCTTAATCAGTAGAATGACCCGTCTTTGCCTTGATTACACGACGTTTGATAAGTGGGTCACAGACTTTCGGAAGTTTTGGACAAGGAATCTTGATACTTTGAAAGGGGATTTCACTCTATTCATCACATACGCCGTAGCCAGACTGCTCAGACATTTTGCAGTGCGCAGACACAAGATTGTTGATGGCCATTCCTGATTATTATTATTTTTGACATTGTGTCGTGTTATACATCATTTAAAAGCTTATGATCTAAACTTTCATATTACACAATAATCTGAGTGAGGGCGCCCTTAAATTTTTAGGACGCCCTCTTATGTCACATAATTATCATTGCAGACATTCTTCCACATGTTACCACCTCATTTTTTCAAACAACATGATCTTGCATCACAAAAAGGTGTTACAAATGTTGTAGAGAACTTATTCAGCTTTCAGATATGATTTTTTTCATCAATAATATCAGTACCGTACTTTTAACTTTATGAACAAAAGTCTGTGGCAATTACAACCTAAATTTCACACATTTTGTGTAATTTCTGATTTTGTGAATGATGTTAGCCTGAAAGTAGATACACTTAAAAGGATGTTTGTATCTTGTCAAGCTGAAAATACAAACTGAATTGTTCTTTTTACTCTACAATTAGATTAATCTTGTCCTATGATATTGCCATAATGATAAGATAATCAAAGGATAAAAATTGGTATTGAAAATATTCAGACTTCAGATTGTTCATTCCAGTTATTCATATGCTAGTCTACGACTTTCTGCACTCTTCTTATTGAAACAGAATTAACTATCACAGCAGTCATTTTCTTTATGATAAACCTGCATGAACTGAAGTTTCGCATAGTGATGGTTTCCTATGTAATTATAACAAACAGTCAAACATACCCCAACATCAAGACTGTACAGCTTCCGGCAGCCAGCAGGAGGCTACTGTAACCCTATTGCTCTTTACACCTGCCCCACTGGCCCCGGCTAACTAGAGACCTATTGCGGCAATGAATGTGCAATGTTCATCTATTCTACAGATCATTTATGAGGTCGATATTACTGGAACTATACCCCTTCAAAGAATTTAAAGATGTTGAAATCCCTATCCTGAATGTTTTCACTTCATATTTTACTATTTTGACTTAGATAAAATAGATGAAAATTGACCCATGTGTATGATCTTTTCATCGCACACGGCGATCTCTATTACAGTCCCACATATACAGATTGTGTAAGTTCTCCACACAAGAAACCTATGGCAAAACTGTACACAATACATTGCAGTCTGAATGCAAATAAACATGGGCGGGGCCACCACAATTTCTTGGACTTTGAGAAGGCTTTCCTGATTGGTTGAAGGGGGGGGGGAAGCTTTTTTTACACTGGATATCGTTTCCTTACACTGTCAGCCAATCACAAATGAGTTTATAGAGTGGTAGTGTCATAGCCTTTGAATCTGTCAATCAAAATTGGGCCGATTAAATCGGCCAGAGCATTTACATGGCCAGTTTCGGCCTGTTAAATCGGCCTGTGACACAGATAGGGTTAATCCTAAAAAGACTGGGGGGACTTTCTGGGCTCCCTCCTCGACATTTTTCACGATAAATCTGGAACGTAAAAATCTCACGCCGCAACGTTTTGTGACTTTTTAAAAAAAGTCTTGCGCAACTTTTGAGACCAAATTTGCGATGCCCGGGTACGCGGTTCTGAAGTTATGCAATATTTTGTAAGTGCATGTCAGACCCGAAATTGCTCAAAAACGGGATCTTATGTACAAATCCAACGCAAATTCTGTTCCTGACCAAAATTCATAAATGTATTATCATTTTTACTTTTACTGATCAAAGTCAATTAATTTCATGTTCTTTATGATCGAAATAGTGTCGCCGATGATTTCCATAAAAAAACAATAAAAAACAAAGAGTCAAAAACGAAGAAATACATAAGAAATTTTAAAAACAATAAAATACATAGGAAAAAAATTTTGATACCGCCGTTTTTTTGATGTACATTCAATAAGAATCCTACACAGAGTACCTTAACCAAAAATTTGCAGTTTTGGACCTATAATTACAGATTTGTAGCCATTTTTTGAAATTCATGCATAAATTAGCATAATTAATTTATTAAAAATAAATTTGAATATTTGTGAAATAATAACCAATAATAACCAATAATAATTTGAGACCAAATTTGCGACGCCCGGGTACGCGGTTCTGAAGTTATGCAATATTTTGTAAGTGCATGTCAGACCCGAAATTGCTCAAAAACGTGATCTTATGTACAAATCCAATGCAAATTCTGTTTCTGACCCAAATTCATAAATGTATCATTATTTTTACTTTTACTGAACAAAGTCAATTAATTTCATGTTCTTTATGATCAAAATAGTGTCACTGACGATTTCCATCGAAAAAAAAAACAAAAAACCAAAAGTCCAAAACAATTAAATAAGAAATTTAAAAAATAAAATACATAAGAAAAAAAAATTTTGCTACCGCCTTTTTGAGACCAAATTTGCGACGCCTGGGTACGTGGTTCTGAAGTTATGCAATATTTTGTGAGTGCATGTCAGACCCGAAATTGCTCAAAAACGGGATCTTATGTACAAAGCCAATGCAAATTGTTTCTGACCAAAATTCATAAATGTATCATTATTTTTACTTTTACTGATCAAAGTCAATTAATTTCATGTTCTTTATGATCGAAATAGTGTTGCCGATGATTTCCATCGAAAAAAACAATAAAAAACACAATGAAATAAATAAGAAATTTTAAAAACAATAAAATACATAAGAAAAATTTTTTGATATCGCCGTTTTTTTGATGTACATTCAATAAGAATCCTACACAGAGTACCTAAACCAAAAATTAGCAGGTTTGGACCTTTAATTACAGATTTACAGCCATTTTTTAAAATTCATGCTTAAATTAGCATAATTAATTAAAAATAAATTTGAATATTTGTGAAATAATAACCTATTCAGTTTTGTAGATTACCTTGTGGGTGATGCGCGTGCCAATTTTCCTTGCGATCACACGGTCAACGGCCAAGATCTTGGGGGGGGGGGGGGGCCCAATGAGCCCCCCAGTGCTACGAGGCATCAAAATAGCCCAGTCTTTTTAGGGTTAAGGAACAATCTACATCTGGGCCCCGTTTCATAAACATACCAAAGCTGTTATCATAGCAACTCCTGCTGGGATGTCAACTTCTCCTGCTGGAATGTCAACTTGCTATCATTGCAAAATTGCATTTCATAAAATTCTAAAACTGGCATGTCAGCTTAACATCGTAGGAAAAGTTACGATGTCAACTTGAATAATTATATACGAGCCTGATTTCTCCTTTTGCGCCAGGGAAATGATAGCAACTTCAGTGTGTTTCCTATAGAGATCAGTGGCGCAAGGCATGCACTCACTCATCACAGGGATACTGCAATGTGCAGTGATGGTTGTTTTTGTGTTGTCTGCTTTCACTACATATGAATAGACCAGTTTGTAATTCCACTTTGCGCATGAACAGAAAAAGGTCATTTTTACCAACAAGCATTTTGGTTTGTAAATTCACCAAGATAAGCATCTGTGATGCAATGTTTATTCATGTGATCCTTATCTAAATGGTGCTTGCCAGCACATCCACCTAACAGCAAGAATGGTATTTTGCAATATAAAAGGAAATCGTCTGTTATTGCATTCAATACAATACAATGTAATGGATGCCAGATAAATTGTCAAGTGATGGGGAATACTACAAAAATCCATTTTTCATGAAAATTACAAATTCCATCAATTTGATATTGACATATGTTAAGGGTAGCAATTGTTCCCCCTGCTTTCTGAAAGCGGTTAGTCCACTGCTCTTTCATAATTCTAGAAAAGTGAATTTTTGTTGAATTTCCTTTATATTTTCTTTGTATTGTTGTCCACTCATACGTCATATCCTCTAGTAGTCTCCTCATCCAGCGGTTCCAACACCAAAACTTTAAAAATTCATAACTTTTGCATCGATTGTCCGATTTTCCTCAAACTTTCACTGATGTGTTCTACTAATGTTGCTGCTTTCACTCAAGCCACATTGCTCTTTGGGTTTACCTTCCCTTTAAGCTTATACTGAGCAGCGTCAAAATTTCTATCGCTTTTATGTCGATCACGCAGCGTCAACTTTATCTATCCCTTTTATGTTGATCATGCAACATCAACTTTAGATTTGACGCTGCAGGGTGCAAGTTGGTGCTAATTACAGTGTAGGAGACTTGACGCCGTCGCTCTACCTTTATAAATGGGGCCCAAGGCCTACCAGCCTTCACTCAACAAAGACAGGGGTGCTACACACTTCCGTAAGTCTATGACTAGTTTATCGACCATCACATGATCAAGGTAAAGACAGGACATTCCACTGGTATTAGCTGGCATTGACAGCTGAAAATTTCGGAGGTAAATGTTTTGTAATGAGATCAAAAGTTGGAACACCAATTTCATATCCATACTATGTTTACTTGCCTGGTTGGTGTCTAGCCAGTCCAGCACTTCCTTGCACTTGTCGCGGACCTTTGCCTTGTCCTCTTCACTGACCTTATCCTTAAGCTTATCATCTTCAATGGTGCTCTTCATGCTGTAAGCATAGCTCTCCAGGGCATTCTTAGCAGCTATGCGATCCCTCTGCTTTTCATCTTCCTCTTTGAACATCTCAGCATCTGCTACCATTTTCTCAATTTCTTCTTTTGTGAGGCGACCTGTGAAAAAATAATGATAAAAAAACTACACATACTAACCAAAAACTACTGACAAACTGGGGTAATTGAGGGAGGGAAATCACAAGTGCTGCAACACAAAACTAGAAAAGCACTCTGAGAGCACACACCTCCCCCAAGCAGCTAACACTTCCATCCATACACATACTGTTTGCTGAATATCACCCGATTATCCAATTAAGCCTTTTGTCTTTAGAGCGCATATGCTAACCTCAAATACGCGCAGCTTGAACCCTGCCAGGAGCATGAACTCCCGAGTTCATTGACCCTATCTGCAAAATATCAAAAATCCATAAAATTTAATCATCTGTTCCTGGTGTCATTATCAATCTTTCCCCACAAGTTTCATCCATATCTGTCCACAACTTGTGTTATTTTGCACACAGACAGACAAACAAACAAACAAACAAAAAACCAATGCCAATGAAAACATACCCTCCTTCCTTGGTGGAGGTAATAATAATGTTATCTTCTCTGCAGTTTTCTCAATGTGAAATGAGATGGCTATTGGAATCACAAGGCTCAATGCTATTTGTCAGATATTACCAGACTTAACCTTGTCTGTACAGAGATTGATAGAAGGTCAGAACCCCAAACTTGCATCTGTACTGCAGAGAGGGGATATGCCTTTCCTGTCGATAGGATCTGTGTGTATGTACCCCACATCAACATCAATCAAATCTTTACCAATACCATTCCATGGGGCAGGCACCTTTGGCCCCAACTACAGGGAGATGAACAAGATCTAGCATGCAAGGGGTGACTGGTATGCCTCTGCCATAATGCATGGTTCTCCCAATTGGTATGTAGTACGTCTTTACAATGTGTGACGACAGTTGGCAAAATATTTCGCATGACAACATACACTTGTACATGTGTGTATTGGCAAAATATCAAAATGACATGTTTGTTACAAATGTGTTGAGTGTTCACTTTCCTTGAATTACGTTTAATAGGATGAATGAGATCTTATCATTTTTTTAAGAGAGCATGTATTTGGGGATATGAGGATTTTTACTTGACCTTTGACCCTTTATGAATTGATTAATTTCAAAGGTATGGAGAAAAGAGTAATTTCAGTATCATAGAGTAAAATTTTAGCAATTTTAACCTGACCTTTGCCCCCATGACCCTAAATTCCAATGAAAATCAGAGAGAGAGAGAGAGAGAGAGAGATGGCATGCATAGCATTCATACTTACATACAGTCCCAGAGCATCTTTTTTTTTTTTTTTTTTTTTGGGTAGTGTCACCAAAGGTCAACATATACTAACTCTTCCTATGACAAAGCCATTTACGGAATAATTATTGGCTCATTCTGATGTAGAAGCGTATGGGTCCAGACTTTTGGGATCCTCCCTACAGATTGTCCCAGCAATCTGTCAAAACTGAGCAACATGAGACCTGGGGGTCTTGCGCTCACCGGAGTATTGCAAGTTCACTTTCCATGCATTCTGGCAGACTCTTAACTGAGAACATTGGAAACTTGTAGTGGGTAGCTTTGAGAGCTGGGGGCATGGTGTCCATTTGCATATTCCATCACACTGGTAAAAATACCTGCAAGCAGGGCTAGAACTTTTTTTCTAGGAAGCCAGCCGGGCTCCTCAGGGACCTTTTTAGGGAGCCACGTTTCCCTCAGTCACAATCAGCAGTAGAGGTCTTATTAACATGTATTAACCTGGTGGAGAAGATTTCATTTAGATATAACATGCATTTCTCCACAGTCACAAGCCTGAGATACCTCGTTCTTAGTCTCTAACGGGTTTTAGCACAGTCACAGTATGTGTGTGCGTGCGTGTGTGTGTGTGTGTGTAGGTGTTTTGAGTGGTCCCTCTCCTATTCCCTTCTGTAATTTCTTACCCTGGTCTGTTCACATTGTCTTTCTTTCTCGGTTCTTTTTTTTAGCTGCAAGGTCTGGGTTAGAAACATTCATGTACCGCCACATGTTGATTGATCAGCAGAGCTGCCAACCTTTGGAAGCACAAATCTGTACTCAGCAGCTCCAAAATCCGTATTTTTCCACCAGAATTCGTATTTTTTCCATCTCCCTCTTTTTGCTATTTTGAATTACACTCGTCGACTTCTAAGGCCTACAGGCTCTAAACATAACATTACGACACATGCCGAAGTATCGAGCTGGTCACCAGCATGATGAAGAATCCAAACTACGCAATGTTCAGCATTGATTGATTGCTTTCTCGCAATGCATGTGTACAAGTGCATGTATGTACCTCCAGAAACTTGCTGGGCTGGTTATGAAAGCTTCCACTATCTAGCAGGGGAGGGGAAATGCTTTCATCTTCTCAAGAAAGCTTCTGTGTGAGCGAATGCAAAACTCTGTTCGGTGTTTCCAACTATTGTTTACTATAAAACATAATCATGCGTTGTTTGAACAGGCTTTTTCATTTTACTGGATTTTAAACATCAGTATTTTCTGAAGTACCGGTATTCCAATTTCCTTTACCCTGACTGGAATCGGAAAGTCTGCTATAACGATGATCGCAAAATGCCGCGCTGTGTGTGGTTGCGCCAATGTGCAAACACGTGGTTTCACTTTCAAGTTTAAAGGAATGCGCCATGTGCTCCTGCCTAAGAGGTTACTGCAAGTTCGATGGATCGAACGCACCATAGCTGAGCTGAATGGCTTGTTTACGGTAAACATGCAGTTTACATTCGATACGAAGAAGTCATTACGTCTTTCACGAGGAAAAACATACAAAACAAACAAACAAAAAACACTTACGAACGAATGTTGATAGCCAAAACTGTGAAAAGTAATAAGCAGTTATGATGAGCATGAACTGAAATTAATTGTCATGATTTTGCTGTTTAACCAGGTGATGACTGCATCTCATTGGACCTACTTGTAGTGAATTTGTCTGGGCATACGAGACCTTTTAAGTACTAAGTGATTGCCTTTTTAATTGACTGATTAATCGATCCTTTTCTTATCGTTCAGGAAACATAAGATATTCGATTAAGTACACTATATTCGACTGTTTGATGTTTCCTACTATGCGCCAAAAGAAAGGCTATAGAATCACAATATCTTTGCAATGATTCCTTTAATTCAACCAATGAGCTGGTTCTTCGATCGATATTTCCAGGATATTTACACGTTGTTTATTCCAGTGCGCGCATTCTTTCGTCTGGCACGCACCTGGGTGTGGCACCTGCTTTTGTGGAAATTTCCACAAGGGGAGAGGGGTGGGTGTCAAGTTTCTTTGAGCCAAAGAGACTGCATGTATTCAGTATTTCACAGTCTCCTCGCTCTAATTTATTGTAATTCGTGCTTAAATTTCCCCTTATTCTTTGCTGATATTGAACATTTAGATTTAACTTTACAAAGGTTGGTAGATCGTGGATCTTTTTGTTGTGAGGTGTATGTAATTTCTTTTTTTATCATTCTTTGGAGGGGAAAGATGAGTAAGGGGGAAAGAAGAATAAGAGGGAAAGTGAAATAAAACGAACAGCACGTACGCTCAGCATTCACAGTAAGAAGTCTTTTCATACCAGCATAGTTTTCATCATCACCATCAGACATCACTCAGATCATTTTAGCCTTTTCCTATCAACATTAAGAAACACGCATAGTCCCTCGAGATAAACACCGAGGAAAATAAATAACAAATACAAAGTATCAACACCTCCCAACAACACAAATATTTAGAAAAGACAACACACGTCGCTTCGATTCGAAAAGTATTGCAGCAAAGCGGAGAAATCGCCGTTACGAAAATAACAGTGCGAGACACTTGAAAGAATTACGTTTAAATATTTCAAAGTATAAAGGGAATGGATAAAGTGATATAAAATGGAAGAAATCATACCAAATGAGGTGTGAGAAACGACAGAAATAGAACGATAAGTTTAGTAGTAGGATTAGGCCCTAGCAAAAGTTTGCAGCACCGAAAGCTACGCAAAAATTAATACACATTGGAAACTCGGTATTGCGACGAGATCCTTGGGATCGTCAATAAACGATACAAAACAAAGGAAATTAATTCATCTTGACTGGAAAATAGTTTGTTATAAGTATTCTGTTATATGAGATTTCCTTTAATACATTGAGTTTCCACGATACTCTGGAAAAAAGTCCAAACGCTTTTCACCTGCACATACTGCAGTGCACATTAATACACGAACAGAAACTCACCTCTTCCTTGCAGAAAAATGATGCAATAACGTTACAAAAAACACACACAACACTCTAAAAATCATTTCGTACTTGGGAGGCAAGGGAAAAGCGGAAGAAGTAGAGAAAAAGAAGCAGACATTGCACAACGGAGCGCTTCTACCCAACTCAAAACGAAATAGGGTACTGTTTAGAGTGGCAGCTGGCTACAGTGTGTAGCTAGCTAAGCTACTATACTCACGCTCCCCAGCCGGCCACACATGGGGATACCACGGCGATCGATGTATACCACGGCGATCGATGTATACATCCAGGGTCTGTATGTTGGCAACAGGGATTCAGGCGCGCGAAGTTCCGTTCGGTGTACACAGTACGCAAGCAGCGAAATGCATGTGCGCACACTATTCTATAATAGAAGCGACGAACACACACACGTCGGGTACACAGACACAGACACACACACATGCGGGCAACGCGGGCCGGCTGGAGAATGAAACATGTACAGTGTGCAGTCTATATTGCAATTGCAGGGATAATAACTTCGGGCGTAAGGGCTCGCTGCGCCAGGGCCGCTCGCGTTCGTCAGTTAAATGATAGTGTGTGTACATAAACTAAATTCTGTGTCGAAAAGTGAGGCTATACGGCAAATAAACTTTAGGAGCCAGCCGGGCTTTTTTCATACATTTCTAGGGAGCCCGGAGCGATTCTGGGGAGCCAATGGTCCCCGGGCTCCCGCTAAGGTCGAGCCCTGGCAAGGTACACTGTACCTTATAGAATGTTGGACTATGCAGTTTAAAAAAAAAAGACTTAAAGCCCTATCACTTTTGATTCTAGAGAACAATATTATTGAATATTCCTTAATTTCAGAGGTTTGGGGGGGGGGGGGGCACTGCAATGAACAAACTTAGAACTACAGTCATCAATGTACAAACACAAACTTTGCTTTACCAAGTCTGGTTCTAGAGAATTGTAAATATTCCTTAATGTTTTTTTTTTTTTTTTTGGGGGGGGGGGGGGGGCGGGACTAGACCCCCTCGCGTCCCCAAAGGGGAGCATGGTGCCCTGTTGAACAAATTGAGCAACCTGTCAAGTTTGGTGAATATTCATCAAGGGGTTTTTCAATGATTATGAACATGTACAATGCACACCACCATTTGGACCCATTCCATCCCACAAGGGGGGAAGGGGCACCCCTGATTCTGCCATAAACAAACTTGAAACAACAGTCGTTCATCAATATACTTACTCATTGTACTAACTTAGCTCAAACACTTCTTGTTCTAGAAAAAAATCTTTAAAGATTCCTTACTGGGGCATGGTGCCCATTTGATGGATTTTATCCCCCTAGGGAAGCTACCTGCCAAGTTTGGTGAAAATTCATCAAGGGGTTTTCAAGAAAAAGATGAAAAATTACAATTTAGGCCCGAATTTAGGCCCCCTGGGGCCCCAGGTGGGGCATGGTGCCCATTTGATGGGAATGAGATTCTATCCCCCTAGGGATGCTACCTGCCAAGTTTGGTGAAAATTCATAATGGCATTTTCAAGAAAAAGATGAAAATGTACAATTTGGGCCCCCTTAGGACCCCTCCCCATCCCCTTCCCCTGGGTCCCAGGGGGGGGGGGGGGCACCCCTGATTCCGCCATGAACAAACTTGAAACTACAGTCATCAATGTACTAACTCAAAGTACTAACTTAGCTCTATCACTTCTGGTTCTAGTGAAGAAGATTTGTTAAGATTTCTTAATTTTGGGGTGTTTGGGCCTTAGAGGTGGGTCATGGTACCCATTTTAACAAATTGAGATCCTAACCCCCTAGAGATGCTACCTGCCAAATTTGGTGAAAATCAGTCCATGAAGTTCTCAAGAAGAAGATGAAAATGTCAAAAGCTTACGCACGAAGGACGACAGACGACGCACGAAGGACGACACACAACAGACGCCGGACGAAGAGCGATCGCAATAGCTCACCTGAGCCGAAGGCTCAAGTGAGCTAATAATTTGCAAATGAAAAAACCTTCAGCAGGTAAGCTTACCTTTGTCATTGGTGATGGTGATCTTGTTTTCTTTGCCAGTACTGATGTCAACAGCAGAAACATTCAGAATGCCATTTGCATCAATGTCAAAGGAGACCTCAATTTGGGGAACTCCCCTTGGTGCAGGGGGGATGCCAGAGAGCTCAAACTTTCCAAGAATGTTCTATGCAGTACCAAGGGAAATCGGAAGAAGAAAAAAAAGAACTTAATTTACTCCCTCAAAAAATGCAACACCTTTGTCCAGTTTTACATAATTCTGTTCCCAGTGTTGCTGTAAGGCACTTTCAAAATCATTTACATGTTTTTAAATAAAAAAAAAAACACATAAAAGAATGACAAATATACAGCATTGTCTAGGACTGCTGCAAACACAAAATCTGCTCCTACTGAGAGCTGATGTAATCACACCAGAAGATAAACTCCTTCAGTACCTGCCTGCAAATTGAAATTAGTAGGTTAATAGCCTGTCAGACGACTGTGCTCTCAGACAAATGCAACCATGATGAAACTTCACTATGGTGTCTTGATGAAATTTCATTAATTGACTTATGAATACCTCTCCAGGGACCACATCAGTATTATGTATTATCTTTTCCATATGAAAATATTACACACACTGTGACTTTCCTGTTCTACTTGACAGAGAAATGACTGAAATTTAGTGCATTGTCCTTAACCTTAACCAGGCCGGGCTCTTTTGGGTGTTCTGTGGCTGGGGAGGGGTTGATTCAACCCCCCCCCCCCCCACCGAGATCTCGGCCGTCGATCACGCAATCGCCATGAAATTTGGCACGTACATTACCTGTGGCGTAATCTACCAAGCTATACAAAAAGATATGGAAATTTTCATCATAATAATTAATTATGCTAATATATGCATAAAATCATACATTTTGCTCTAAATCAGAAATCAAAGCTCCTAGAATCCTAATTTTTGGTGAAAACATTCTTTGTAGCATTCCTAACAGTGTACTTGAAAAAAAATTGGTATCAAAATCTATTTCTTATGTATTTTATTGTTTTATGAATTTCTTATGTATTTCATTGTTTTTTCGACCTTTTGTTTTATCATTTTTTTCCCACAAAATTTATGACAGAACCTATATCAAGCACAATTATGCTAAAATTAATTAGTTTCAGCTTATAAAAGTGAAAATAATCATATCTTTATGAATAAGAAGCGAAAACTCAATTTGCATAGACTTTATACACAAAATCACGTTTTTGAGCCATTTTCGGTCTGACAGGCATGTATAAAACGTTATGCAGCGTCGTAACGGTAAGCACAATTTTTGCGAAAATGGTGTCAAAAGATGTGCGAGACTTGAAAGTAAAAAGTCAGCGAACGGCGCGGTCAACAAATTTCGCGCGGCGGAGTAGTCGCGAAAAATGTCGAGGGGGGGTTGATTCAACCCCCCCCCCCGGCCTTTTAAGGGTTAATAGCTCTTTTTAAAGGCCCATATGAGTACTTTGCATTCCTGCCAAATAACCCCCCCCCAAAAAAAACAAACAAACAAACTAGAACTATCACTCATTGTGATTAATAACCCCTCCCAACACTAAGGGAGTTAGCTGAATTCATACCATTGCATGATTTTTATTCAAAACATGCAGTTACCATGGCAACACATTTTTCAACAATGATGAAAGATAAATTTTGCACATCTACGTTATACCGTGATCACATGTGCCAAATTTGAAGCCAAATGCTAAAAAACCGAAAGAGTTAGCTGAACCACAATTTTTGTATGATTTTCATTCAAAATATACTGTTACCATGGCAACACATTGTTCAACAATGACGAAAGATGAAAGTTGCACATCTTCGTGCTATAACAGTAACATGTGCCAAATTTCAAGCCTAGTGCTCAAAGACTGACTTAGTTAACTGAATACATATATATATTTGTATGATTTTTCAATCAAAATATGCTGTTACCATGGCAACACATTATCGTTCAACAAAGTCAAAAGATTAAGTTTGCACATCTAGGTACCATAGCCGTCACATGTGCCAAAATTTCAAGCCATATGCTCAAAGACTGAGGGAGTTCACTGAATCCAAAATATTTTTGTATGCTTCTATAAGTAGTGAAACAAGAGACCCGGGGGTCACGCGCTCACCTGAGTATCGCAAATTCACCTTCCATGCATTCTTGCAGACTCTTACCTGAGAACATTGGAAACTTATGGTGGGGGTAGCTTTGAGAGTGGAGGCATGGTGTCCATTTACATATTCCATCACACTGGTAAAAAAAAAATACCTACCAAGTACACTGTACTTTATAGAATGTTGGATTATGCAGCTTGGGGAAAAAAGCCCTATCACTTTTGATTAGAACTAGAGAAAAATATTATTAAACATTCGTTAACTTAGGAGGTTTGAACCCCTGGGGCCCCCCAAGGAAAGCATGGTGCCCATTCAAACACTTTGAAATCTTATCCCCATGGGAATGCTACTTGCCAAGTTTGGTGAAAATCCATTGTTGTTTTCAGAAAGAAAATACAAAATTAAGGCCCACATTTGGACCCCCCCATCCCATCCCACTTCCTTTGTTCCCAAGGGGGTGTGGGGAGGGGGGGGGGGGGGTAGGGCACCCCTGATTTTCCCATGAACAAACTTGAAACAACAGTCATCAATATATCAACTCATTGTATCAACTTAGCTCAATCACTTCTGGTTCCAGAGAAAATCTGTAAAGATTCCTTACAGGAGGGGGGGGGGGGGGGGTGGGACCCCTGGGCCCCCCAGGTGGGGCATGGTGCCCATTTGATGGAATTGAGATTCTATCCCCCTAGGGATGCTACCTGCCAAGTTTCGTGAAAATTTGTGATAGGGTTTTCAAGAAAAAGATGAAAATTTACAATTCCCGTCCAAATTTTGGCCCCCCTTTGCCCCTCCCCCCCCCCCCCCCCCCAGCTTGGGAAATTGAGATTTTATTCCCCTAGGGCCACTACCTGCCAAGTTTGGTGAAAATTGGTGATAGGGCTTTCAAGGAAAAGATGAAAATGTACAATTTCGGTCCAAATTTAGGCCCCCGGGGCCCTCCAGGTGGGGCGTGGTGCCCATTTGATGGAAATGAGATTCTTTCCTCCTAGGGATGCTACCTGCCAAGTTTGATGAAAATTTATGATAGGGTTTTCAAAAAAAAAGATGAAAATGTACAATTTGGGCCCCGTTAGGACCCCTCCCCACCCCTGGGTCCCAAGGGGGGGGGGGGGGGCACCCCTGATTCCGCCATGAACAAACTTGAAACTACAGTCATCAATGTACTAATTCATAATATCAACTTAGCTCTATCACTTCTGGTTGTAGAGAAGAAGATTTTTTAAGATTCCTTCATTTTGGGGGGTTTGGGCCCCCCTGGGGGCCCCCAGGTGGGGTATGGTGTCCACTTGAACAAATTGAGATCCTATCTCCCCATGAATGCTACCTGCAAAGTTTGGTGAGAATCGGTCAAGGGGTTGTCAAGAAGAAGATGAAAATGTAAAAAGTTTACGCACGCCGGACGACGCACGCCGGACGAAGAGCGATCGCAATAGCTCACTTGAGCCTTCGGCTCAGGTGAGCTAAAAATTAGTGAACGAAATCCTATTCTCAACTTCAAAAATCCACATGTCACATGCCCATGTTCAATTATTCTTCAAAATCCAATAATGTGGCTTGCTTCATTTGGTAATACTTGAAATTAATTATTTACACAACAAATTTCTAAAGAAATAGGCAAAAAAAACATGTAGAAATACTAATGAAATTTAGCATCTAAATTCAAAAAAGTGATAAAAAAGTTTTGAATGGCTGGCGAATACATTATTCCCTCTTTGCAATGTTACTTCCTTTCCTGATTGGTCAAAATCATGACAATTTGTTTATTGGAATATTTGGGCTTTACTCCAGCACACACCCACCCCCCCAATCACTTATTGAACAAACTATGATCCCATCCCCTTAGGATGATTCACAATAACAAGATGTGGGATGGACAGAGTAAATCCAGCAACCATTTGCCTCTGGCACCCTTTAGGGCCAAGGCAGTATATACGGCAGACTTTAATTTCATCATGGGGGGAAGAGACCCAATGGTCTTGTGCTCACCAGTGTATCCCAAGTTCACTGTCCACACATTCTTTCAGACTATTACCTGAGAACAACATATCAAACTTGGCGAGCTTTGGGTGTCATCAAGGGGGGCATGGTGTCCATTTGTTTAAATTCTATCACACTGCTAATAATACACAGATTCTTTCAACCCTCCTGCAAAAATGTCACTGATATCAACATTGACAACACACTTATACTAGTTGATAAGGTGACAAAAGCAACTGGTACTGATTTTAAAGCAACTCACATGTTGATGGGTTAGAGGGTACTTTGTACAAGACTCTCATACCATTTTGCGGTTCTTGACTGGACAGAATATATAGAGCACATAGGGTTGGCAGATAGATCTCTTCAGTACTCACATTGTATTTGGTCATGCTACGCTCCCCCTCATAGACCTGAATAAGTACACCTGGCTGATTGTCAGCATAGGTTGTGAATTTCTGTGACTGCTTTGTAGGGATGGTTGTGTTCCTCTTAATGAGAGGAGTCATGACTCCACCAGCTGTTTCAATTCCCATGGACAGAGGGGCAACATCCAGAAGAAGCAACTCCTGCACCTCATTTGACTTGTCTCCTGACAGAATGGCTGCTTGGACAGCTGCACATGAAAACAAAAACATAAAATATCTGTATGGTAACTCATGCAAAGTAACATGTTGTGCATTCATCCAACATACTCTTACGAGTCAAATTCACAGAGCGGTATCATTGCGTTTTCTCTGATATTTGTGCACATGTCATGCATTAAGATGAGTGGGATGACAGCATGAGTATCCTGTTTGAATGCTAAAGATACCTTAACCCTAACTAGGCCGGGGGGGGGGGGCCTCCGAGGCCCCCCCTCGACGTTTCGCGTGATGTATCGCTAACGCGAAAAGCTATCGCCGCGACGTTTCATGACTTTTTTCTTTCGAGTCTCCCGCATCTTTTGAAACCAAATTTGCGATGCACGGGTGCGCGGTTCCGAAGTTGCGCTTAAATATGTCCGTGCATGTCAGACCAAAAATTGCTCAAAAACGTGAATTCGTGTACAATTTCAATGCAAACTGTGCTTACTGGCAAATTTCATAAAAGTGTGATTATTTTGGGATTTTATTGATTAAAATCAATTAATAACACATTTTCTTGACCAGAACAATATCGCGGACAAGTTTCATCGAAAAAACAATGAAAAACATAAAGTCGAAAAAACACAGAAATACATAAGAAATTCAAAAAACAATAAAATACTTAAGAAATTTTTCTGGATGGCACAATTTTTTTCTCTTATATTTCCTCAGGACACTAAAAAGAACATTTACACAAAAAATGTGCCCATTTTGAGCTTTATTTAGTGATTTATACCAAATTGTCTGATTTCCTGCATCCTTATGCATTATAATTAGCATAGATGATAATTTTTTTTAAATCTAACTTCGTGGTACTGTAGATTACATCATAGGCAATATGTGTGCCAATTTTCGTCGCGATCGCGCGGTCGACGGCCGAGATCTGGAGGGGGGGGGGGGGGCCTGGGAGGCCCCCCCCCCCTCTATGATCTACCTGAATAGCCCGGCCTAGTTAGGGTTAAGTGACACCAACATTAAAGAAGAAAGGTTCATCTGATGCTCCTGGAGTGTATCCTTCATAGAATTGTAACTACTATACAGGGTCCCATTAACAATTCTTCTCCATATAGCAAAAAATCTAAAATTGAAGGGAAGATCAGTGACATAAAATGCAAGTGTTTTGGCCCTAAGTAGACCCACTATGAGGCCTCTATAGGAACCGTGTGTGCATTTTGAATATCTTTGTATCCCCTTTTTAACATATGTTCATGTCAGTGTTGGCATTAAAAAATAATAAATAAATAAAAAAAATTCAGTGCACCATTGGTATGGACATGTCTGTCAGAGGTTTACATATTTGAGGCAATACTCTGGAACCAGTCTTATCAACAAGAGAAAAGTAAAGCATCTCCAGCCAGTAGAATGATTCCTGTCAGGCTCAGTAAAATCTGATCATCATCATGCACCTTCAATTGCCTAGCCATACTACTTTTGGATTGAAAGATGATTAAAATTGAAACCTTCTGCCCCTAGGGGCCATCTGGACAATGGGAATACAGGAGCCATATCTGGATTTGGGGATGGTTGAAATGTATCAATCTATGGCCACTGGAAACATCTTTGTGTGTCCAAATTCCAATGATACTCAGAATGACTGTGGCGAAGTGTTATCAAAATCTGACCATGGGCTTAAAAGAAAAAAAAATCATAGACGAAAAGCTTCTGCAATAGTTCATTGGTGCCCTTTTGTCAAGAGACCTTAATATTAAAATAAAGATGATTTAAAATATATGATATGACTGATTTTAGAAAAAGAATTATTAAAGAGAGTCTTGAGCCGCACCAGATTTCACACTTGTTACTGCCCTTGAAAAAAGGATAACTAGAGAAGCACTCTGAGAGCGCAGACCTCATCCAAGCATGCAGCCCATTTCCACCACTGATCTTGTTCTCCCATAGAGATATCAGTAATTTCCACCCATACGTGCTTATTGTGTGCTGAAAGTTGCCCGATTTCCCAATACAGAAGCCTTTGTTACGTCAAAAACCCTCTGCTGCCGCACGGCGCGCCTCGCCCTAGCAGAAACTAGAGCACGCACTTTAGTGCGCGCATGCAAACCTCAAATACGCGCAGCCTGAACTCCCAAGTTCATTGACCCTACCTGCCAAAATATAAAAAATCCTTCATAAATTCCCCAAAAATTCTCGGATCACTACCAAAATTTTATCATCTGTTACTTGTATCATTCTAAACCTTTCCTGCAAGTTTCATCCAAATCTGTTAACTACTTTTTGAGTTATTTTGCAAAAACTAACTAACTAACAAACAAACACACAACCCAACGGTAACAAAAACATAACCTCCTCCCTTGGCGGAGGTAATAACATCTCTAGAAATTAGAATGTCCCAAATGCCCCCTTAGTGTCTAACTGCAGTTTCACAATTATGGGAAACTAACCTGCACCATAGGCAACAGCTTCATCAGGATTTATACTCTTGTTCAGTTCCTTGCCATTGAAGCAGTCTGTCAAAAGCTTCTGGATCTTGGGAATCCTGGTGGAGCCTCCAACAAGGACAACATCATGGATCTTGTCCTTGGCCATCCTGGCATCATTCAGAGCTTTTTCTACAGGCTCTAGTGTGCTTCGGAAGAGATCTGAACACAAGTCCTCAAATCGTGCTCGTGTGACAGATGTGTAGTAGTCAATACCCTCGAAAAGGGAATCAATCTCAATGCTATAATAAAGAAGAAGTTAATACGAAAGGATATATAAGAGTTGTTGCAATGCATGCATTTCTATTTTTGGACAAAAGCGTCAAGCATAGTGTATAACAACTTGCAAAGTACTACAAAGGAAACTAAAAGTAACTGTTTTTTTTCCCCCAACTAATTTTATGGACTACGTTGAAAAACTATGACCAGCATTGTTCCATGTCTATTGTGAACACACAAGAATCAAAGTCTTGTTTTAAGTGCAGTGCATCGGGGTTGTAATTTTCAATCTTTCATGACATGTACAATGTTCTGAATAATTTCTATAGACCATGTAATTTCAAGGAAGAACTTTTTGTTGACTCGCATGAGGAAATTAAGAGCACACAAATGGGACTTCATTTTGACATCAATGCACCTGTGATTTGACTTTGATCACTACAATTTCACATCATTTCTATTTATATAACGCCTGAAGAGATCCTTGTCATTTGATTGGTTGTTTGATCATTCGGGCCATTTCACTATGACTTCATCATCTGTGCCATTGCGGATCCATTTACCATGCAATTTTGGATCAATACGATTTGCTCCATTGCACGCTCGCTGAGAGCCCGGCACACTACGTGTGTAAAACGCTTGCATTTGCAGTGTGAGTATGTGAAAGCATGCAAGCGTAAGGCGCTCAGTGAGCACTCTCGCGATCTCAGATTCTCTCTTATATCTACATTACTAACACATCAAATGACAAGGATATATTTTAGGCGTTATAGAAAACAAATAATGAAGGTTTATCATTCGTGCAATGGGCAGAATATTTCATTCAGTGAAAGATGAAATGTTTGATCCATTCAACGAGGCACAGAAGAGAGTAGAAGAGAGACTACTTGCCCTCCTTTCCCACCCAATGCATTGTACCTCACTCAGACATTCATTTGCTAAGTTCTCAGCTTTATCTTGTGTCAAAATCCAGTAAATGCGTAGTCTCTCCTCTTTGCCTTACTCATATAATAAAAGATCAAATTTCAAACAGGTAAGTTCTCATTTACTCTTTCCATTAACTGGTCAATGTGAATACTTGTTGGTAACTGGTCATGCAATCAAGTGACTAAAACAGGGAGGGTTGAAATCATTGTATTGTGAGCACTGAAGTCACATCAGGTAATATGATTTCAGAATTTGACTACCTGGTAGCTGTCAACTGAGCTAGAATGAAATGATGTAAATTTATGTACACCATAGAATTTACCATATATTGCCTATCTATCATAACCTGACACTTGACAATACCTTAGAAATTATATTTTCACCTTGAGACAGTCTGTTCTTTCAGCATTGATTGCTTTGGGAAATAATCTCTTGGGAAACCTATAACTGCTGTGGGGATGTCAAGTGTTATTTTTTTACCTCTAAAAATCTTTATAACATTATATTGGTTAATCCAGGCTAAAAAAAGCTTCATTCTAGCACCCACGATGCAGCGTACTTTAACATAATTAATAGAAAGCTGTCCAAAGGTTTCTGTTCTATTGTCTCGACTTTAGCTGGGGTGTGTGGGTGAAAAACCTGCATATGATATTGCTTCTTGCTTGGATTGTTTGAGTGCCTCCTCATCTGAAAGAGGCCAGAACACAAAAGAGTCCACCTTCTACCATTTACTTGCTAGCAAATATCAATCCCTCTGCTGTTTTTGCAACAGCATGTACTAAGAGCTGGTTCAATGAGCAGCTAGGGTCCACACACTGTGTACCTGGCTTGTGTACTTGAAGAAAGGGTCCTCTTTGCCCGCTCACAAGCAGTCCTGAGCCTTCTCACTGCTCTCTTATTGGTGCTCATGTCCTTCTTGTGTTTCCTCTTAAACTCCGTGATGAAGTGGTTTACCATGCGGTTGTCAAAGTCCTCTCCTCCCAAGTGGGTGTCACCAGACGTCGACTTCACCTCGAAGATTCCCTCCTCAATGGTCAGCACCGACACGTCAAAGGTCCCCCCTCCCAAGTCAAAGATCAGGACGTTGCGCTCTGCACCAACCTGAATGAAACACCAGCAGCAAATTATAATGAACATGAACAACCTAGACCTGAAACATTTAGGATTTCTTCACACCTGAAGCAAGAAACATGATGTTACAATTGTACATCAGAATTAACAGCAGTCTCACATTGTTTTTCCCATGATTATCCATATTCAATTTCAAATGAGTAATGTTTTGCAAGTCTGAATGGAAATGAAAAACCCTTAATGTGCTTTGTTTGCTAACTAGCTAGCACAGACGTTTGGAAGCTAATTGTCAATGCATAGAGATTACTTTAGTGACTTAATTCCTATCACCTTGGCCTTCTCATTGGACCAACCTAGGCACTTTTCTACTCGACTGGGTTTGAAAAGTGACAACTAGAGGCTTCCAATCAAATTTTGTTAGATTTTGGGTGCACATTTGTATCATTTTAATTTATGAAAGATACATCAGGATGTAGAGCTCTGCTTCACCTTGTATCCACTGCTGGCATTGTGCATGTGTGTACTTATCGGTGTACATTATCATATCTTACTTGAGTTTCTTATCATTAGCATATACAGGCCATGTGTGACATGGCTGTTGCATGGAGTGTCATGGGCAGTTAATGGTAGGCAAGAAACTCATGTAGTGTTGCATCACTGTCAAGAAAACAAAATCTCTGAAACTGTCATCACATTAATTGTTTCTTCCTAAAAACTATTTTGAGAAAATATATTTTCAATCAAAATAAAAAAAAAAACTAGAAATGTCACTATAGCGACTGATGCCTCCGCCATAATGCATGATTCTCCCAATAGGCGTATAATACAATGTCTTCACAATGTGTGATCCATGACAGTTTCACATAAGTGGCAAAATATTGAAATGACAGGTTTGTCAGAAATGTCTTAAATGTTCACTTTCCTCGAACTGGGTTTGCTATAATTTTCTAAGAGTACCGGTACACATATTTTGGGAATTGAGAATTTTTACTTGAATTCTGACGGACCTTTTTATAAGTTTATGCTTTTAGTAATTTCCAAGGTATGAAAAAAGAGTGTAATGACAGTACAAAATAGATTTTTTTTTTTTTTTTTTTGGGGGGGGGGGGGGGGGGGAGAGGAGGGCATTGAAACCTGGCCTTTGACCCTTAACCTTTGACTTTTTGGCTGGAAATTTCCATGAGAATCTCCATTAGGAAATACATGTATATTAAGTTTTAAAAATAATAATGCATTGCATATATACTAGTATATGAGGGAAATAGTAAAATTTTGACGAGTTGACCTTGACCTTTGACCCTTGACTATTGACCCATGACCCCTAAATTCCCTAGATAATCCCTGCCAGTCAGTACATGCGTATGTACCAAGTTCCACGAAGATACATTGAACCATTTACGAGAAAAGTGAAATTGTAACATTTTCACCTAATCTTTGACCTTTGACCTTATGACATGAAACTCTCTCTGGAGAATCTTTACGCAGTAGTACATGTCCACACCAAGTTTCAAGAAAATACCTTTAAACATTGCATGGATATGGGGGAAATTGCAACATTTTTAGCATTTGACCTTGACCTTTGACCTCTTGCCAATGTGACTAAAATCTACTTAACTAATTGTCTCATCATACATCATCCTTGGACCAAGTTTGGTGAAAGCTGCTTCATCCAGTTTTGAGTTATCACGTAAACAGATAAATTTTAGGATTTGACCTTGATCTTTGACCTTTGACCTCTGTCCGATTTCACTGAAAAACTAATCAAGTAATTTTCCCATCATACATCATCCTCCAACAAAGTTTGGTGAAATTTGCTCCATCCAGTCTTGAGTTATCACGTAAACGGATACAATTTCATGATTTGACCTTGACCTTTGACCTTTAGCCGATTTCACCCGAAATCTAATCAACTAATTGCCCCATCATACTTCATACTTGGACCAAGTTTGGTAAAATTCCAGTCAATATTACTCAAGTTATCGCGTAAACGAAAGCGGACGGACATACGTACGTACGTACGTACAGACGTACGGACGGACGGACGGACAACCCGAAAACATAATGCCTCCGGCACCTCTTCGTGGCGGAGGCATAAAAAAACTTTTTTTAGCACCATTTCGTAAATCAAAGCTGACTTAATCATGGAATAGATTCATTCAACACAAAGACAGGGTACTTTGGGAGTTCCTAAGAATCTTGTGCCAAGATGGCTGTGTGTGCATGTGCACACACACACACACATGCACAAATTGTGCAAAAGTACGGCTTCAAACATGAGACAAAGTTGTCACTTCTTTAAAGTTAATTTCACCTAATTTTGAAGACATTCACTGATTTATGTACATAAACTGCAAAATTTGTCACACCTGAACAACATTAGTATCTGCCTATTCTGTCTAGTCTGAGAAAATACTTTGAAATTGGTTATCACTGGCACATTTTGAGGCTATGAGAACAGAGAAGTGAAAATTGTTACCTTCTTGTCAAGACCATAGGCAATAGCAGCTGCAGTTGGCTCGTTAATAATACGCAACACATTGAGACCAGAGATGACACCAGCATCTTTGGTAGCTTGCCTTTGAGAGTCATTGAAGTAAGCTGGCACTGTGATGACTGCATCATCTACTTTCTGGAAGGTTAACATCAAAGAACAAAATAATTCAACTAAAAACATATTGTAACTGACATTAACATACTTGCATGCATTTTGGACACTACTGCTATACAAACTGTAATATGTGTAGCAAAAATATTGAGTTAGTCTTTGACTTTCAAAGAACAATCAGATTTCTGTTTTTGGCATAATTTTGTAGTCTAATATTTTGTCTATCATCTGTCCAAATTTCGAAGCTAAATGATCAAGGAAAGGCAAGAAATCAGCGTTTTTCTGGGCATTGATTTTCCGACTTTCAACGTAACAGAAACGTGTCCGAAGATTTGGATTTAGCGCCGCAGCTAGACTCCGCCCCTAGCAAAAAGGAGTGATCTTATTGGTCTGTGTGTGGCATTCTGATCACTGATTAGTTGTGCGTAGACCGCTGGCGCTAAGCTTGAATGAACATCATGGAGGTTGCTAGGAGCATACCTCCTATTGTCAAGCGGTGAAAACTGTCTCGCCTTCCCTTGATCATGATGGCTTCGGCAGGAAAAACTTTGAAGGCGTTTTTCTCGAAACTGATTTCCTCAACCACTTGACATGCACTAATGAAATCATTGATATCTCCGCAACCGAGTAATTTTATGAGTTGTGCTATGTGATCGTGCACCACATAATGAACAAAAACTCGCACCCCTTGATTTTAAAGCGAGGACTCAAAAAAGGTGAAACGGGTCAACCAAGTCAATATTAAGTTTTTCACATTTTCTGAAAGAGCTACCCTTTTTCTACATTATTTTTAAGTTTAGGATCATAAAATGGATGGGAAAGTGCATTTTTAGCAGTTTTTCTACAACCTTTTTTTGTAGAGTACCGGTAGTGAGATCAGGTATGTCTTAGAGGCCCCCTTTCATTTCTTGATAATCCTTTGCGCACTCTTCACTTTCAAGTCTGATAACTTTTGAAGGGATAATGCTACTGCTTTGAAAGGTGGCATTAAACATGGACAGAATGTGTTAATAGAGCATGCTCAATTTCAACTTACGGTAATCTGATAATACCTTCATTGTTGTTGCTCCAGTGGTTTACATCCTGTGTTTGTTTTGTTTTTTGTCCCATTCATCATACAGACCTCAGGATGATTTTCAGACTTTTACATTTGAACAACTATAAATCAGTTATGCTGAATACAGGGTTACAGAATTTATAGTAATTGGGATGAGGAATAAGAATGTTTTCTAAATCTATAAGAAATTGCAATGAACAAGGATGATAACATGGCAGCCTTACCATAAGAATGCATGAGTTGGGGCTCAAGGAGGCAGAACAAAAGAAGAAGGCATGCATAGATTCTACACAGGTGAACTTGTGAAGCATGTGGTATTGTAATGGAATTACACAGAATACATTTCTGAAATATGTTAGGCTCATATGTCATTAACACTGTTCAGTGTAATTTGATCAGGATTTTTCAGAGTATTAGACCCCGTTTACAGTGAGTGAAAAGGCTGGGCTCGGCCGTGGCCGAGCCTGGCCTTCAGTTCACTGTAAACGCGCAAAAGGCCAAATGCGGTACCATAATCGGGCGCGCATTTGGCCAAGCTCTGGAGGTAGTCTCGGCCGCGGCCTAGCCCGGCCTTTTCTCACTGTAAACGCAAACTGGGCCAAATGCAGTACCAAATTTAGTCTGGCTTCCAGACCCTCTGCCCGTACTATTTTGCTATTCAGGATATTAACGCCCTCAACGTCAAAAACAAGTATAGATGAAGATGGTTTTGTTCTGCAGAGGTCTTTGCCTTCGGCAAAAGCGGCGACTTCGTCGCTGTGGAGTCCAGACGGCAAAGGTCTGGAAACCAGACTGTACCACATTGTGACCGGCGCCCTCCCAGTAATAGTGTTTGTTTACAAGCAGAGCGCCACTATGACAAAATATTGAAAGGTTTGAATTAAAAGCCTGGGCCCAGCCCGGCACTGTAAATGGACAAGATTGTGGGGCCGAGTACCGAAATTGAGGTTGGGCTCGGCCCGGTCCTGCCCTCCACTGTAAATTGGGTCTTACACCCCGTCTAGGGCTGGGCTGAGCCCGGGCCACGCCCAGGCTGAGCATGGCCTCAATAGTGGCACTCGGCCCTGTAATTCTGTGTGTTTACAGTGGCGGGCTTGGCCCGGGCTTTTAATTCAAACCTTTCAATATTTTGTTGCAGTGGCACTCTGCTTGTAAACAATTATTTGGGTTCGCTCCAGCGTCACAGTGCAGAGGAGCTGTCGGGAGCTATTTGCAATGAACAAAAGGCCAAGGTTTTTATTAAGGGCGAACTTTCGAACATCACGCTCACAGCTGCTCTTTCCTTACTGGTTCTATGCACAATAACACAATATGAATGAGGACCAACAAAATGATGTAGTACAGTTATGATGATTCAATGATAACTTAAATTTAAACACAACTTTGGATACCTCTGCTCATACCCAGTTGCTAATGATGATGATTCTGTAGTGTACACCAAAGAAATTTTGCTAAACGTGGGATTACAAAGTCATATCCTATGATGTCACGATCATTGCACTTCTGAGATCACAATTTGGTACTGCATTTAGCCCAGTTTGCGTTTACAGTGAGAAAAGGCCAGGCTGAACCCGCGCTGAGCAGCGGTTGAGACTACCTCCAGAGCTTGGCTGAATGCGCGGCCGTTTTTGGTTTTGCATTTGGCCTTTTGAGCATTTACAATGAAAGTAAGGCCGGGCTCTGCCTGGCCTTCTCACTCACTATATACTGGGTCTTAGTTTCTCTGCTCAAGGACAACAATAAATTCCACAAATCTATATATAGAGCTGTTGATTTATGTACTGCATGATGTGAAATTATGAAAATCGTCTTTAATGCCCCTTTAAGCCTGTTGATACAGGCACTGCCTTCATCCGCACCATTTTGGAACATGACCAGGCCATGCCGATCAGTCAAGTCAGTTTTTCTTGATGGTGCTAATTTACTAAGACCACAGTGGCTGCGCTTTGAAGTCTCATATTATATATTCTCGACTGAGAATTGCTTGATAAAGGAAAGATTAACCGAGAACTAACTGTTTGAAGATTAATTGTTATTTTAATAGCAATTAGAAGGGATAGAATATATCCATGCCCTTCAATCACTCCCAGTGATTCAAACTTAAGGAAGCTCTCATTAGCTTATCTCATCAAATTAGCAGTGGTCATATCAGTTGAAGATTGACTGGGCATTTGCGAACAGGCTCTCATACATTCACTCCCTTCTAATTGCTATTAGAATTACAATTAAACTCCGAACAGTAAGTTTTTGTTTACTTTTTTTTTGGTATGTTATACAGCAGATAAACTTGTAAGTGAACCATCACATTTCAAAGCATACACAATGTATTAGCTTTGCACTTACCTTGCCCAAGTAAGCCTCTGCTGTCTCTTTCATCTTTGTCAGAACCATTGAGCTGATCTCTTCTGCATAGAAAGTCTTTGTGTCCCCCTTGTATTCCACCTGGATCTTCGGTCGGCCATTGTCATTGACTATAGCAAAAGGCCAATGCTTCATATCCCCCTTCACGATAGAGTCCTCATACTGGCGACCTATCAGGCGTTTTGCATCTACATGAAGTAGTTCAACAAAAATAATCACTTATTTTGCCTTGAAGTGGGTTAAATGTTCACCTTTGCATAATCAAAACTGTTTAATCATGATGTCACAATTACACATCTAGTGCAAACATACTACAAACTGACTAAACATCTAAACACTTAACAAAAAATCTCTGTAATGTCTTAATCAGGAATCTTTTCAGTTTTGAGGAAATCTGAATACAGAGGCGAGTGTAAATGTATTCACCCTCCTGCCTAATGGGAATGACAGAGACAGTTTTCAACTGATATCTGAATTCTTTCTATTTGCAATTAGACTTTTCGGTAGTATCCGTTAACCCATTAGTTGAACCGCCCGAGGCTGCCTGTGGGGTTGCTCCCTGGGCCGCCTGAGGCCGCCTGTCCGTTCATGATCATTTTGTGCTTTACTGTTTTCATATGGAATACGTGATTGAGGAATTTGAGGGAGGTCAAGGGTCAGCAGGGGTGTGTAGGAATTGTTTCTGTGACGTGCCGATCTCTTGGTGGAGTTTTTATTGGGCTTTCAAATGGACAAAGTTGTGACAGATAGGGGTTAACATGCCGTGATTTATTTTGCATGGTTTGGAAAGTTGTCGGGATGGGAGTGGTGTTGCTGTATTTCCAGGGAGCAGTGGGCTATTATGTGTGGGGTCTTCAGTTGCTAAGGGGTTTACTGGAATTAATGTAGATGAGCGGAGTAAAACTGCACTGAAGATCCCATGTCTTATATCACCATCATCACCTTCATCACCATCATCGTTATCACCTCCATCATCATAATCATCATCTCCACAACAACATTATCACCATCTTCATTATCAGCTTCACCATCATAATCATTGTCATCTTTACAGTCAATACTATCGTCATCATCATCATCTCATCTTGGGATCTTACAGTTTTTGGATTATTAATTTGGAATCCCCCATAGACATGGGGGAAATAGTGAAATTTTGTGCATTTGACCTTGACCTTGAGCACGTGCACCCAAAAGTTGATAGGCACAACTTCGCACTCATATGCCAAGTTTCGTTAGGATACCTCAAATGTTTTTTTAGTTACGCTGTCTACAAAATTGTTTATGGACGGACATACAGATGGACGGACAACCTAAAACATAATGCCTCAAGCGTCACTTTGTGGCCGAGGCAAAATAACGTCTTAAGACAAATTCTTGTAGATTACGACGTGGGTGTTACAAATGCTAAATTTTGTTGTAACTGCGCCAATGATGGCCGAGATCTAGGGGGGGGGGGGGCAGAATCAGGCAAAGAAGCCCAGCCTGTTTAGGGTTAGGGAGGACGTTGAGAAGGCAATCATATTTTTGCTTACTTAGTACTTGGGAAATTCTGAAAGGGATAGTATGTGTTCTTATGCTACATGACAATCTCTGTTCTCACGAAAAAGAAGTGACGGATCATCTCCTGAGATTGTTTTGACAGCCATGGTACTGAATATGTACATACTATGAAAGCATTATGTTAGCTCAATTTCAAAGGAGCACAAATGACTATGACCCCATTTACAGTGCGAGGCTCGGCAGCCGCGGCCGAGCCCGCCTTCATTTCAGTGTAAACGCGCAAAAGGCCACATGCGGGCCAAAATTGGCAGCGCATTTGGCCACGCTCTGGAGGTGGTCTCGGCCGCAGCCGAGCCCGGCCAATTTTAGTCTGGCTTCCAAACCCTCTGCCCGTACTATTTCGCTATTCAGGATATTAATCCCCTAAACGTCGAAAACTAGTATAGTTTAAGGTGGTTTTGTCCTGTAAAGGATTTTTCCTTCGGCAAAGGCCTTTGCCCGAACGGTGACTTCGTCGCCACGGAATCCAGTTGGCAAAGGGTCTGAAAACCAGACTATACCATATTGCATTTGTTTACAAGCAGAGCGCCACTACGACAAAATATTGAAAGGTTTGAATTAAAAGCGGGGCCAAGCCCGGCAGTGTAATTGGACAAAATTGCAATTGAGGCTGGGCTCGGCCGCGGCTCGGCCCAGCCCCGCACTGTAAACGGGGTCATACTGTAACTGAGAACTTACCAAAGACAGTGTTGTTTGGATTCATTGCTGTCTGGTTTTTCGCAGCATCCCCAATCAGACGCTCTGTATCTGTAAAGGCCACGTAGCTGGGTGTGGTTCTGTTTCCTTGGTCATTTGCTATGATTTCAACCTTTCCATGCTGAAATACACCAACACATGAATACGTTGTGCCAAGATCAATTCCTACTGCTGGGGCTTTAGCCATTTTGCCGTTCTGAAAATGAACAACATATTTGCAGAAAATCAGATTAAAAATCTGCACTTTTAAGAAAAACATAAACAATACATAAAGTGGAGTTGTAAGTGCTGTTTTTTTTTAACACATGATATATGGAAATATTGTAAATGAGAACTTACCTGCTGGAAAATTGATCTTAATTTTTTTTTTCTTCCTGCTTTTATGAAACATACTACTGAACATACACTACATTGGGGTATGCTGCTTGCCAATAACCCAGCTTTGATTTTTGAGCCATCTTGAAATCCTGGATGGGATATTATGATCCATTGTGTGAAAAATTTAGCAAGTATGAGCAATGAGATCTTAAAGGGGTGGTATAGTATTGGTGGAGATGAGAAGTGGGCTTTTAACTTTTTGCAAGATATCAAGAAATCACTTGTGAAATAGTACAGAGCATATCATTCTAAGAGGAATTCAAAGTTTATTTGATGAAAATCGGTTTTGAAATGGCCGAGACATCCATAAACTAGAAATGTCGCTATGGCGACTGATGCCTCCGCCATAATGCATGATTTTCCCAATAGGTGTATAGTATAATGTCTTCACAATGTGAGATAACAGTTTCACATAACTGGCAAAATATTGAAATGACAGGTTTGTCAGAAATATCTTGTATGTTCGCTTTCCTTGAACTATGTTTGCTATAATGGTCTATTCAAGAGTGCAGGTACATGTATTTGGGGAATTGAGGATTTTTACTTGACTTCTGACTGACCCTTTTAAGTTTATGCATTGAGTAATTTTCAAGGTTTAAAGAAAGAGTGTAATTACAGTACAAAATAGATTTTTTTTTTTGCATTTAAACCTGGCCTTGACCCTTAACCTTTGACCTTCTAGCAGGAAATTTCCATGAGAATCTCCATTAGGAAATACATGTATATTAAGTTTTAAAAATAATAATGCATTGCATATATACTAGTATATGAGGGAAATAGTAAAATTTTGACGAGTTGACCTTTGACCCCTGACTATTGACCCATGACCCCTAAATTCCCTAGATAATCCCTGCCAGTCAGTACATGTGTATGTACCAAGTTCCATGAAGATACATTGAACCATTTGTAAGAAAAGTGAAATTGTAACATTTTCACCTAATCTTTGACCTTTTGACCATTGACCTAATGACATGAAACTCTCTCTGGAGAATCTTTATGCAGTAGTACATGTCTACACTAAGTTTCAAGAAAATACCTTTGGGCATTGCATGGATATGGGGAAATAGCAACATCTTTAGCATTTGACCTTGACCTTCTGACCTATGACCTCTTGCCAATGTCACAAAAATCTACTCAACTAATTGCCGTATCATACATCATCCTTGGACCAAGTTTGGTGAAAGCTGCTTCATCCAGTTTTGAGTTATCATGTAAAAAGATAAATTTTAGGATTTGTCCTTGATCTTTGACCTTTGACCTCTGTCCGATTTCACTCAAAAATTAATCAAGTAATTGTCCCACCATACATCATCCTTGGACAAAGTTTGGTGAAATTTGCTGGATCCAGTCTTGACATGAAAATTCATAATGGCATTTTCAAGAAAAAGATGAAAATGTACAATTTGGGCCCCATTAGGACCCCTCCCCACCCCCTCCCCTGGGTCCCAAGGGGGGGGGGGGGCACCCTGATTCCGCCATGAACAAATCTGAAACTACAGTCATCAAAGTACTAATTCATAGTATTAACTTACATGTAGCTCTATCACTTCTGGTTCTAGAGAAGAAGATTTTTTAAGATTCCTTAATTTTGGGGGGTTTGGGCCCCTCTGGGGGCCCCCCAGGTGGGGTACGGTGCCCACTTGAACAAATTGAGATCCTATCCCCCTAGCGATGCTACCTGCCAAGTTTGGTGAAAATCGGTCGAGGGGTTCTCAAGAAGAAGATGAAAATGTAAAAGTTTACGCACGACGGACGCCGGACAAAGAGTGATCGCAATAGCTAACTTGAGCCTTCGGCTCATGTGAGCTAAAAAGCCGCTGTGTGGCTTCATTCAGACCAAAATGATCGACTCCAAGTGCATGCGCTGCATGTATTCGTACTGTGCTTGTGTACAGAGTAGCATTTCAAGTGATCGAGATTTTACGATTTTCCGACACTTGTAGATACTCAAGTAAAAGTCAAGTAAAAGTGTTAAAACTTGACTTCTATTCAACTTTGGAGACCCAGATGCATGTATTTTAGGTTACTGAATACCGGTAACAAGGGTGAGTTTGTGCATGTTTGGAGATCATTTGACAAATAGGTGCGAAAGTACGCTAGCGCCAGGTTTTCTACAGACTGATCTTTCAGTCAACTTTAGTAGGACCTAGTTCTCTACCATTCTAACAGTTACTATCATTGACTATTAGGGCCTAAAATTTACTAACGTAGAACCTAAGTTAGAGTAGAACCTCTAACTACTTGGGGCGTATTTCTATTATCAACACTAGAACTCGATTCCAATGTAAATTACAATAGGGCCTACAGCTGTATTTCTATGTTGGAATCAATATTATTAATATTATTAAATGACTAGCAGTGGTCTAGATGTTCTCGACTTATTTTAAGTAGAAGAGTAGATCGTATCACCGGATGCTTTTTTTTTTTGTGGCTTTGAATTCCGTATTCAGAGGATGAAATTTTGGCTAAAAATAACACCACCTAATTCAGCCAACTTAAATGTCAATTATTTGCTCCAGTTTTTAGAAAATATGCTTCAAACATACCCCTCTAAAAAAAGTTGTCTTTTTGCGCGGTGCAAAATCGCTTTGTAATTCCGGACACGATTTTTGCAATGAAATAATCGACGTCTTTCGCACCTAGTCCTTGCACCAGAATCACAATTCACCCCACAAATCACCGTATACATTCTCACCGAGCGGATGACAAAGAAAAAAATCAGCAAATGAGGCTCAAATTTCGCATTTTACGGTAAAATGTCTATCTTTAACATTTCGAACAGTTCACCCGATAAAACCTTATGAAAACTTGACTATCAAATTTTACGTGCTTTGTCTATGGGAGCGCGGGTAACAAGTTGCGGGCCCTGCGGGCCCCTTCCTTAGCGCACAACTTTCCGCATCGTTCGCGTTTGAGGACGATAGCTGCAAATTTCCTGTATCGATCAGTGAACTTGTGGTTCTATTGGAATCTTCAGCATTCTTCCTGTACATGTGAGTGGGATTTCATAGAATTTCAGTTACGAAATGTGATTTAAAGGGACTGTACAGTACTGGTTGAGGTGGGGATTCATGTTTTGAACATTCCTAAATGAGATAATGAGAAACCTCTTATGAAATATGAAAGAGCATGTCATTTTAAGAAGGATTCAACATTTATTTGATGAAAATTGGTTTTCAAATGGCTGAGATATCCAAAAAAGTGATAATAATAAAAGGCGACAGGCCACGCCTTTTATTACAAAAGGATCTCTTTATTTCACTTTGTTTTTGGATATCTCGGCCATTTCAAAACCGATTTTCATCATATAAACTTTTGATACCCCTTAGAATTGCATGCTCTTTGACATCTCATAGAGTGGTTTCTCAATATCTCACAAAATGTTAATAGCTAAATCCTAACCTCGACCAGAACTGTACACACCCTTTTAACATGCATAATGCACTTGTCAATGTAATGACTCACCCCACTACCTCCAGACATGGGTGCGTCATTTCCTGGCTTGGTCACTCAAATTTGTGACCCAGGTGTGCATCATTTTCCCAGGTTTGTCCGTCAAATTTTTGACCGAGGGGTGCGTCAAAATCCCATCATTGTCGGTCAAATTTTTGACCGAGGGGTGCGTCATGGTATGTCACTTGGCTACATATGGAAAACTACACGCATTATTCTGGACCGAGGGGTGGTCATGGTATGTCACTTGGCTATGGAAACTGCACGCATTTTAACACGCATTTTTGCACGCTACCAGGTAAAATGTGAACTTCTTCGCGTTTTTACATTTTTATGTCACGTTTTTTGCGATTTCGGTCCACACAACGTTCTGTGAGGCTAATCTACGAAGTCTCACGCGTACTAAATGTCATCAGTACGCAAAAATGTGCGTGTCCGGAATTACCATGCTGTCCGGTAATACCATACCTGTAGGAGAGTAGATCGTATCACTGGACACTTTTTTTTCGTGGCTTTGAATTCCGTACTCAGAGGATGAAATTTCGGCTAAAAAAAACACCACTTATTCACAGACTCCTGGAAATTACGAATTCAGCCAACTTATGTCAATTATTCGCTCCAGTTTTTAGAAAATATGCCTCAAACATACCCCTTAAAAAAAGTTGTCTTTTTGCGCGGTGCAAAATCGCATTGTAATTGTGGACAAGATTTTCGCAATGAAATAATCGACGTCTTTCGCACCTACGTGTAGTCCTTGCACCAGAATCACAATTCATCCCACAAATCAACGTACACATTCTCACCGAGCGGATGACAAAGAAAAAATCGGCAAATGAGGCTCAAATTTCGTATTTTACGGTAAAATGTCTATCTTTAACATTTCCAACAGTTCACCCGATAAAACCTTATGAAAAATTGACAATCAAATTTTACGTGCTTTGCCTAGAAGAATGGGAGCGCGGGTAATGAGTTGCGGGCCTTGCGGGCCCCTTCCTTGGAGCACAACTTTCCGCATCGTTCGCGTTTGAGGACAATAGCTAGAAATTTCCGGTATCGATCAGTGAACTTGTGGTTCTACTGAATCTTCAGCATTTTTCCTGTAAATGTGAGTGGGATTTCATAGAATTTCAGTTACAAAATGTGATTTAAACATGCATAAATGTTAAAGATAATATAAAGTTTTGGTACCTCAAAAGTTTCCCTGAATTTCCTTGTCTTAGTTGGTGTTTCAGGTGAAAATAAAAAATAAAATATACATTACCTTTTCGACTTGGTTTTTCTCACTCATTTATCTAGAAACTGCAAAATTTTCTACATTTTTTTAGGAGTAATAAGCGGCCTGCCCTAGTGTAACAGTGGAGAGACTTGCTGCTATATCCATTACATTAGTACGCATTACGCATGCTGTCAATGTACTGCACTGCATGCATGCTGTGCGCCTGTGCAAGTGATTGTGAGTTTCAGTGGGCATCGGTGAGCGTTATAAGACAAAATTTTCTGCATCATAAGCAATGAAATGCATCAAACAGTCGCCGAAATTAATTATTTAGGTTTAATCAACCCATGTAAGTATTCCTAGTAGTTTTTGTTGAAAAATTACGGAAATATAGCGCCGAAACGGCACCGTTTTGTACAACTCCTCGATCTGAATGCGAAAACGGCACAGCTGCACGTTGGGGCTGGTCGCAGTTAGTAGCAGTCTTCTTCTTGTCAGTAGTCTGCTTCGTTCAACCTTGAAGATTCTTGCAGAACGTTACTCGTTAGATTCCAGAAATCTATAGAATCTACAGAATTTTAGTTCATAACGGATGGTACTTACATGCTCTGAACGCCTTTAAACGGTGGATTGAGTAGTAGTAGCCCTATCGGAGATTTGTCAGGCTGTTAATGAGTGACGTCCGACTGTTTCAAGCAGAGTCACACCTGTACTGTAGTGTAGGTACCTGATCGATCCAGATCCTGATCCTCGCGGACGACGGCTGGCCGGCTGGACGCGTGCGCGTGCTTGATTGCTCGAATAATGCTCATAAGCAAGGCGGCGCCAGGTTATCGATATACTGCGCATTCGCGTGCAATGCGTATGGGAAAGAGTCATGCACGTGGTGTGTGTGTGCATAGGAGGCGCCTGTGAGTTCTGTACATACAGTTGAAGACGAGCTTGGGCTATGTACGCACACACGCGGCAGATAGTACTTCTCACGTGCTTTACTGCAGAAGGTACCAGAAGGCGCTGTGAGTTGTTCCGAATTTTTATCCCCACCATAGGCTAGCCAGGTTTTTCCGACAGAAGAAAAATGCATGAGTGTCTAATAAGCCTATACGAACATGATTTTACTGTGCCGTATTGCTATATGCCACTGAGTTGGGTCTTTTTAGACTTTTTCACGAGTCCGCTCCCACAAAGCTCTGACTGTATCCCACAATCATGTTTTTTTTTAAATTCATGTTTTATTGCAAGTCAAAATCACATGATTTACACACAATTGGCAACAATTTGAAAAATGAAGAGAAACATATTGTGCGGAAAATCATACACATAATTCTTAACATATGGAGACACTACGGTAAAAAATCCATGGTGACTCGACACATAAAAATAAACCAAAAATAAAAAGATAATGACACATAATCATATGAGTTATGAACATGACATAGGCCTCCACAGTAGGCCTATGTCATGGATTACATTTTGAGTGCGCTGTATATATGAGAGATAGTACGTCTACAGTTGAAGGGTGATCTATCACTTGGTCTTGACCTCTGGTCATTAGACGAAACGGAAGGTAGCCAAACTGGGCATTCTTATAGACCAAGTGCAAAGTAGATCAAACGGGCATTAGACGAAGTTGATAGTGAGTTTAGCCGTATATAGTGGTGTTAGACGAACTGGGAAGTAGACCGTGTGATAGTAGACCAAGTGGCAATAAACCAGTACATACTGTCACTAGCAATAAGAAACTAGAAGTATAGGCCCTATATGCAGTGGAGGATCCAGGCGGGGGTGCACCGGGCGCACGCCCCCTTTATTTAAAAAAAGAAGAAGAAAGAAATAAAAAGAAAAAAATTGGGGTGGGGCGCGTGCGCCCCCCCTTAAATTTTGTAAAGGCTCCCCCTCTTTACAGAATTCCTGGATCCGCCCCTGCTATATAGGCCTACTGATCACAAAAACAAAAATCAGAAATCAAACCTCCATTTTATAAAATGAAGCTTATACCTTTAACAGCCAAATAATATTCTATTTCTTTTTGTTTTTGAACGAATGATTTAAATGCATCAAGTATTTGGTATGTTATTTGTAAACTTTTCAGATAAATGCAGAATAGGGCCTACTACCACTAAGATCAAATAGGGCCTATGTTACAAATTTGTTAGATACACCAAATAACTTATTGAAATTAGTAAAATTTGTTCTACGTGTGCGTATACTGTTCCTTTAGTTTTAAAAAAATTGTTACAATGCCTATATGTTCAGAGGCCGTTGTTCAAGTCAAGCGATTTGCTTATTGATAACGGTCTCCCCCACCTGTACACTTCAAGATCAGTATAATGAAATTCACGTATTATTTCACGCGATAATATACTTGTAATGTTAAATGTTGTTTATATTTCTATGACTTGTGAAAAATATGTTTGATATTGTTATACTTATTTTCTTTGCAAGTGGAGGAATGAAACTTATTGAAACTGAAACCGAAAATTGAAATTAGAATCATTCTTTTGCACTCATATGCCTCGTAACACTTCCGAGGTAACCTTCTCACATTCACAAAATAAATGAATTATTGTCTCTTCAAATTTGCCACAAAAATTGAGAATCTTTTCTTTTAATCTTATACAAAAATTAGTTTAGGTGCCTATAGGGCTATTGTTTTATGACTTTTTTTTTTTTTAAATAAACGAGTGTAGCTCAATTAGGATCAATAGTGCGTGTAATTTGTACTTTTTCGCAATCAAAATTGGCCGGCATACTGTACTAAAATGCTGTTATCCCACCTAATCATCTAATGTAAGACCCAAAATTGTGTTTTCTCCCCAGGATCACTCCTCACTCCCCTCCTTCAAACGTCCTTGCAGTGCATTATGACGCATGGCGCACTGGTTTTAGAAAGTGGTCAGTCCCCACGGACCCATTCCACCCATCTCTATGTGCCCCTTTGTTTTAGGTTACTGGCTTGACCAGTTACATTCCATTGTGCTGACGACCACTACAACGGAGTACTAGTTCAGTCATAAAAATCTCACAACCATTATGGTCTGAGACCTTTCCCCCTTCCCATATTTGGACTGTTCCCCTGCTAATATCCATCGTATACATAAGTTGATAATAATCTCCCCTCTCATCTTATGTAAAATAACCAAGATAATTACATAATATGTACTTGTATATTCACAGATTTCTAAATACTCCTGTCCACATGAATTGAGAGACAGCTAGAGGTGTCTGGTCCACGGCTGTGATACTGGCTTTGCCAGTCCCCTTGCCACCTGGCAAAGGAGATATCACATCTCATACTATATAGTTATTGTTCAGCCCGAACACTGGTGTTGCCAGACCTCTTGCCACCCGGCAGAGGGTATATCCCCCGTTTCTATACACTCTACAAAATAGCCCCGAATGGGAGCATACCAGGGAGTGTCAAGTGCTTGTATCGATATTATTCTTCTACTACACATGCCTTTATTCGACGAATAAAATACTGCCCGGCTGAACTGGACTTCCTTCGTGTCTCTTCGACATCATTATTATTGTCTTCGGAAACTCCTATCATAGAAAATACGTAACATAAAGTGTTAAATGGTGACAACTACTAACACTCGCCGACTATAAAGTCCACGCTGTACCAACAACAATCAAAGTAGAGTGTTAGTATACTGTTACACTAATATAACGCTAGGCGGGTTCAGCAAGTCAAAAATTACAGATATAATATATTTTGTATATTCCATAACTCATGATAAAAATACTTCTTAGATTTTGAATGTATCAATGACTGACATGCACCTAACTGAGAATTTGAATTGAAATTGCTCTACAATTGCATACTCCGTGTAATAGGCCTAAGTATACGGATAATACCAAGTGCGATAGGAATCTGCTACAGTAACTGTATGCATTTATACCTAACTTGGAGTTTAAGATTATTTTTTCTTCAGGCGCGTATGATTTCCAAATAATATTTTTTGTATGATTTGTATTTCCACGGCTGATAATTCAATTGACTTCCACACAGATTCAGAGCAAAAGCATAAGGGTCAGTCATCTTGAGACCACATTGAGTATAATCATTGTACGTAGATTTCCTTTTGACCCTATCCTGGCCACCACTCCAAATTAACCTAAAAAGCAATTTATTTAACTCGTTGAAAAACTTTTGTGGTACCTTATACTTGAAACAGAAAACTGAGATATAATAATTCGAACTGTGAGCCCTGGAACTCACACAATCATGTTTACATCATAACATACCACAGTTAGGCCTGGGATGGGTCTAGGGCAATTACCCCCTGGGCAATTACCCCGGACCGTTCTCCTGGCCCTAATCCTAATCCTAATCCTGAACCTAATCCTATGCCTAACCCAAACTCCTAACCCTAAACCTAACCCTAACCCTAATCTTAACTCTTACCTTACCACTAACCAGTATTCAGCCGGGGGGTAATTGCCCTCTGGGGGTAATTGCCCGGATACGGCCTGGGATTCCTGTCAGTAACTGCAGATTGAGCTGCACAGTCTTCCTTGTGTCCCCATGACTGCTATATAAGTATTACCACTGTGTATACTAGTCTCCCTAGTGTCCATGAAATAAATTGAAAATGTTTTATTTCATTACTGTTAATAAAAATGATGATTGCAGGCCTACCAGTCCTTTTTATTATGCAAAACCCGTATAGATCATCTCCACAGTATAAAACTAACCATCCAGTGAGCTAAGTTAGAAGTGAGCTCAACTTGCAAGGCAGAAAAGGAATCGAGCCAGTATACGTCACGAGCCATAAAACACAGAGAAATCAGTGGCGGATCCAGAGGGGGGCGCACGCACCGTGTGCGCGATTTTATTTTTGGTTAAAACAAAAGAAATAAAACGAAAAAATGGGGGGGGGGGGTGCGTGCGCCCCCCTTTGATTTTGCAAAGGCGCCTTCCTTTTATACGGAATTCCTGGATCCGGCCCTGTAAATTGTACCTTACGACTTAAATTTCATTGGAAAATCATAAGGCCTAGGGCCTTTATGCGGTGAAGCAGGGACAGTCCACTGGTGGAAGAGACACGTCCTTCTTATGCATCGATCAACCATTATATTAATCACCATTGGCCTATTATAATGAAAATAGCTGTCGAATTGACGAAAACTGCGGTATACATACACACACCATTTGTAAGACTCTTCAGCTAATTGAAGGAGGTAAATTATACCAGTAAAAAAGAGAAGAAGAGACTGGAAAACAGGTGCCTTTCACGCTCTTCCACACCTCCCTGCATGGGATGAGCAAGGAGGTAGCAAGAAGGTACCAAAGATCTGTATACACTGGGCCATGGGATGAGCAAGTTTTCAAACAAGCGCACGAGAGTGACAGAGCTGCCAATGCTGTGGTGTATAAAGAAAATACGCGACCGTGCGCATGACGTCACCAGAAAGTTAGGGCATGCGCATTTAAACTTAGGCTAAAACGAGAAAAACCGTAAGGGACAATGCCGGAAGTGAGAACGAACATTCTAGAACGACACATCACATGACTGAGCCCCGCGAACCAGAACCGCGAAACGAAAGGCACAGAGTTGGCTTGTTAGATATCACGATGTGCACTGAAATTCGTCTGGTACTCGTATGCATGAATGCCCAGGGCGTCGATCGTTTTCGAAATTTGTAGGATATGTGTAATACATTAAAAGTAGTATACTCCACTAATATAATATACGTGCGATCAGGGGGTGAGAAGAGAGCCAAACGACCGAGCGGGAGGCGTTTTTTTTTAAGACGGCACAGATTGGGGCATGGCGCGTGTTAAACCTATGGGAAAAACGTTGGGTTAGGGTTTTTGGTTATAGTTAGAGTTAGGGTTAGGGTTAGGGTTGGGGTTAGGGTTAGGGTTAGGGTTTGATGGTTAGGGTTAGGATTAGGATTAGGGTTAGGTTTAGGGATAGGGTCCCCGATAGATTTTTAGTTTCCCCAATCTGTGCCGTCTAAAAAAAAACAAGCGGGCGTGGGTGTGACCCCTCACCTGTGGGGGAAACCCCTTCCACCTCCCTGGTAGGATTCTATTTATGCGCTTTTCGAAGATAATACGCGGAACATAATGTGTGTTTTTAAAGGCCCTGTCACACCTCTCCGGCAAGCCTTGCGTGTGATTTGCGGAGAACAATTTTTGCTAAACCGGAGATCCCCGCAGACAGCCCGCACATGACAGTACCGGTACCTAACACGTAGGCCTATATTATCTCGCCCGTAGTTGCCCGGAGGTAGCCAAGTCGCCAAGTGAACAAACATGCCAGGGCGCCTTAGAGGAAGGCGACTTGTAGGCCTACAAAAGTCGTCAAAATGCTAAAGACGACTCAGTGTACAAATTCGTCAAAAATGCGCCTCGGTTTTGACAAGTTCTCAAAACCAAAAGCAGAATTTCAATTCAATTCAATTCAATTCAATTCAATTTTATTGTCCGTTTCTGGAAACTTGTTTCGTTTGCATGCATATCCGGTTACATACATAATATACAAAGCACACGTATGCGTTGTAACATAGATACATAGGCATGATAGACATACAAAAGATATACATCAATACAATATCACTATCATTGTCATAAATATATAACATCAAGAAATGATAAGTCAACATTGTATTGGATGTGGTGTGCATAATTGTTATATACGGGTGTACAGATAATATGTGTCAATTGATAATTGGTATGTTTGAATGCATATCCGGTTACATCAATACATTATACAGGTACATATTATACAAAGCACACACATACATTGTAGCATAGATATATAGACACGATAGACATACAAAAGATATACAGCGATACAATATCATTATCATTGTCATAGATATATAACATCAAAGAAGTATTAATCTGTACGAGTCAACATTGTATTGGATGTGGTGTGCATATGATATATGCGGGTGTATAAATATGTGTCAATTGATAATAACTATGTAAGAAATATAAACAATACAAATGAATGCATGTTTATATGTAAATAATGATTGTATAAAAATCTTGACGGATACATACGCGTGTGTGTGTGTGTGTGTGCGTGTGTGTGCATGTATGTGAAGGTACAAAAATATGGATCTATGTGTTTTTGACAAAAGAAATATATACATACATCACACCACGGTCATAATCATTCTATATACTCCTGAATTAATGTTTTCACTTGACTTTAACCTTTGGCCTTTGACCAAATGGCCCAGAACTTGCCCTGCAAAATCTTTGTCGAATGACAAGATACACTGAATTTAAAACATACGAGCAAACAAACCAACCTTGGGGCAATTGATAAACACAGCTTCATCCACTCATACATAATAATGATATACATATATCTGATGTTTGATATAATACAGATTTGATAATCATTATAACACAAAACTACACAAACAAGAAATTACTATCTGAGAAATGTCCCTCCGTTCAACATTCTAATCGAGCTAGGCACAAAGGAGTCCAGGAACCTACTTGTTCTACATCGAAGCGATCTCAGCCTGTTCCCTGACCTCAACACTACATAATTATCATTCAGAGGATGAAGCCCATTATCCATGATTGATTGGCCTTTTCAACAATTTTACTCCTACAAAGATCTTCAAAATGTAGTTGTACCCCTAGAATCTTCTCCGCCTGTCTGACAATCTTTTTGATCAAAGAGAGATCTACCTTTCGGCATGCGGTGAACCAAACCACACAGTCATGTACAAGAATACACTCTATGACAGCTTTATAGAACAAGTGCATGATGGAGCAATCGACATGAAAAGAGTTCAATTTGCGAAGAAAATACAATCTCTGCTGACCTTTCTTGTACAACTCCCTACGTATATTGTCTTCCCATTTCAGATTGTCATTGATTACAGTGCCTAGGTACTTGTAAGAGTGTACAATCTCAATGTTCTGCCCGTTCATATTCACTGGGCGACTGCTTGGTTCCATGGATTTGAGATTTCTGAAATCAATAGTCATCTCTTTAGTTTTTGATGTGTTCAAATCTAAAAAGTTCATCTCACATCAGTTAATGAACCAGTTCAGGAACTGCGTATATATTCACACTCATTTTCCTTATTATGTCCAACAATGACGGTGTCGTCCGCGTATTTCAGAACAGACACGTTTTCTGAAGATGAGCGGCAATCGTTGGTATAGAGCACGAACAGAATGGGAGAGAGCACACAGCCCTGAGGAGAACCAGGGAGGTGAGAGGAACTCTCACCTCCCTGGTTTGGCTTAAAACCTGAATTTGGACATTGCGGTAGAAGCATTGTTTATATTCTTGCGTAATGTAAAGTGTCTGAACGGCTGGGGGAGGGGGTAGGGCAAAGGGGCGGCCCTCAACCTAAAAAGTGGTGGTTCGCTTGTTCTGTTGCGTACTTTTTTATCGTCTTGCTTTATACACGGCGGATAAAAGCATCAAATTTGGCGCACGGATTCCTCATTAGAGTAAGAGTCCTCCTGCAATTTTAAAGGAAAACACACACACACACACGCGCGAAATCAAATTCCAAAATGGCCAGCACTTATATGGCAAACTCCCCACTTTTCATGCCATGGTGCGAATAGAACCTTAATTTGGACATTGTGATAGAAGCATTGTTTACATTTTTGCGTAATAATGAGTGTCTGAACTCCGGGGGGGGGGGGGGGGGGGGGGGTAGGGCAAAAGGGATGGGACCTCGTAAAAAATGCTGCTTGCTTGTTCTTTTGAATGCTTTTTTTTTTTTTCGTTTTGCTCTTACACGGTGGATAAAAGTTTCTATGTTTTCTGGCGTCTGTCCTGCCTTGCGAATGTCAATTGTAGTTGTACTGGCCATTAGTAAGGTGACTTTGAGCTCTGTGATCATGTCCCGAATATTTTTATCTGCGTCGGATGTTGACACTTCATGGAGGACATCCTCCACCCTCTGCTCCTTTCTCACAGAAGAAACATTTTTGAATATCTAATGCTCTGCGCTTAGTGAGCTTTTTCTGATCTTCATTTTGGGTGTGAACTCTCTTTTTCTTTGTCTTCTCCAATGTAGAATTATTAGGTGATCCGAGTATCCTCTCGGATCACCTATTGTATCTGTACTGAATCTTTCTTCTTTATTTCTTTCTCCTCAAATGTTGTGCAGCGGTTAACTCAAAAAGTCATTCACCTATCACTTTTAAACTTACACCATATATGTATCACGTCATAAGGACGACAGATCTAATGTATCATTGTGATCAGACAACCATGACGTCACTATGACGTCATTATCTGAAATCACGTTCACATTCGTATCTCATTAATGGAATGGATTTTCACAATGAAATTTACATATCATATAGTTCAAGTCAAGTTCTATCGATATATTTCATGAAATTTGATCACGACCCTGGTAAACGAGCGCGTACGCGCGCGTTGAAATTTTAACGTGCTCCAATCGAGCTCAAAATTGTTTTGCATACGTTTCAGGTCATTTGGAGTATTTCAGAAAAAATCGACGGACGCGTACGCGCGCGCGCATATACGCGCGCAAAGCTCATATGCGACGAAAATATCCCGTTTTTTCACACTGATCGGATGTCTGAAGTGTCAAGGAATATTTCTACCAAGTTTCAAGTCAATCCGACTCAATATGACATCATACGGGCTCGTCAAAGTTGAAATTCCGCGCGCGCGTTAATGGTGATATACAGTGCAACTACGACCAAAAACCGCCATTTTTAAATCCGATTTTACTCGTCAGGATGGACGGTGACCCCCCATTTTCTTTAGATATTTTGAAAGCTGATGAGTTGTACATGTCATTTAATGGGGTGGCAATGCTGGCAAAATGATTAAAAGATATCAAATTTCTTAATAAAGTAAAAAAAGTAAATTTTCAAAATGACGTCATCAAATTTCAAGTTTATTCAAGTGTATCTCATTAATACTTTGTCAATTTTCACCTAAATTTCAGTATGTTGTAGCTTATTTAATGTTCTTTCAAACATAAAATTACAAAAATTTAATTGGATGACAGCATCACCTCGTAAAAATGGATTGAATGTAATCTTGTCAAATTTGACCAGTTTACGTGTTATCTCTATGGGAGTGCAGTTTTTCTGGAAATGAAATTTGACACGACTATCTTTCTCGAGCACTAGCTCACTTACCCTTCGGTGAATTTCTCCCAGATTTTAATATGTTGTAGCTGAGACTTTACGCTATCGTAAGTGTGCCCTTCATTTCTTCATACGATGTCGGGATCACGTCAAAACGTTTGGTTGAAATTCAAGCTTATTTTCGATGTATTGAGATATTTCTTTCTTTCTGCAACTTTCTTTGCAATAACTCAAGAAAAACAGGCCCTATCACCCCCATCTTTGGCACACGTTTAGTTCATGTCACGTTAATTATTTCATAAAATAACAACTACTTGAGCAGACACCATCTTCGGTATGTAAATTAGGGTCAAAGGTCATAAATGTTTCATCCTGTATCTTGGTGAATACATGTCCTATCTTTCCCATATTTTGCACACGCAAAGACCATATTACAAGGATCATTTCACAAAATAACCACTTTTTGCTCAGATGCCATCTTGTCTGTGCAAAGTGGGGGCAAAGGTCATATGTACATCTTTCTGTATCTTCGCTATGACGTGTTATCTCTATGGGAGAGAATTTTTCTAGATGTGAAAATTGACGTGATTGTCTTTATCGAGCCCTAGCTCACTTAACATTCGGTGAATTTCTCCCAGATTTTAATATGTTGTAGCTGAGACTTTAGGTTATCGTTATGTGCCCTCCAGTTTTTCATACAATGTCGGCATCATGTAAAAAACTTGGTGGAAATGAAAGCTTATCTTCGATGTATTTTCATATTTCTTTCTTTCTGCAACTTTCTTTGCAATAACTCAAGAAAAACAGGCCCTATCACCCCCATCTTTGGCACACGTTTAATTCATGTCACGTACATTATTTCATAAAATAACAACTACTTGATCGGACACCATCTTGGGTATGTAAATTAGGGTCAAGGGTCATAAATGTTTCATCCTGTATCTTGGTGAATACCTGTCCTATCTTTCCCATATTTTGCACACGCAAAGACCATATTACAAGAATCATTTCACAAAATAACCACTTTTTGCTCAGATGCCATCTTGTCTGTGCAAAGTGGGGGCAAAGGTCATATGTACATCTTTCTGTATCTTCGCTATGACGTGTTATCTCTATGGGAGAGAATTTTTCTAGATGTGAAAATTGACGTGATTGTCTTTATCGAGCCCTAGCTCACTTAACATTCGGTGAATTTCTCCCAGATTTTAATATGTTGTAGCTGAGACTTTAGGTTATCGTTATGTGCCCTCCAGTTTTTCATACAATGTCGGCATCATGTAAAAAACTTGGTGGAAATGAAAGCTTATCTTCGATGTATTTTCATATTTATTTCTTTCTGCAACTTTCTTTGCAATAACTCAAGAAAAACAGGCCCTATCACCCCCATCTTTGGCACACGTTTAATTCATGTCACGTACATTATTTCATAAAATAACAACTACTTGATCGGACACCATCTTGGGTATGTAAATTAGGGTCAAGGGTCATAAATGTTTCATCCTGTATCTTGGTGAATACCTGTCCTATCTTTCCCATATTTTGCACACGCAAAGACGTTCATTATTTCATAAAATAACTATTTGATCTGACAACATCTTGGGTATGCAAATTAGGGTCAAAGGTCATACATTTTTTATCTAGTATCTTGGTGAATACCTGTCCTATCTTTCCCATATTTTGCACACGTATAGACGATGTCGCAAGAATCATTTCACAAAATAACCACTTTTTCCTCAGATGCCATCTTGGGAGTGTAAAGGTGGGTCAAAGGTCATGTGTATTTGTTGCTGTATCTTCGTTATCTAGTGTATACAGAATTTGGTACCAAAGATGGCAGATATGACTTCCTTTTCTAAATGAGAATCCAAACATCACACGGCCAATGTCTCTAAACACAGATGAAACCTGTATGGTCATCAGGATTCGAATCATTGATTAAAAAAAAATCGGATCACCTTAATTTGTCAGTAATGACAAATTACAATCTCTAGTTGAATTTCAAATGGTAAGATTTGTGCCATTGAGCTGAGTGTGTAGCAAAGCTTAAACAGTTTCTTCACTCCCAAAGCAGAGTTCAACTGGAACAGCATTAATGGCTCGGAACTGTTCAGCATTGGACATTAATGACTTGTAGGCATCTATCTTGTCACCACTTGCCCTTGAACTCTTCAAGAGACACTTTAGAGTTGAGCGGTGTCTTGCTGGCAAATTACACAACGATCCCATGTACTTAAATACCATGATGGATCACATTCTTAAAAGCAAAAGTATCGGAATTTAATCTAATTATTGTAAAAAACTTTGATATCCATCGCATCATTCACTTACGGTGGATTGGAGTAATGTTGTCATGCATTTGTCAGAGAAGACATTTCTGGTAATAATTGATCTCTAAGTATGTACTCGTATAATATTGCCTTGGAATGTTACAGCAGAAAGCACATGTGCATGATAAAGGTAATCCTCTGGGGGAAAATGGACATTATACAGTTTCTTGTAAAGCGACTATGATAGTCAGTTCCTTTCGTCTAATGAAACATTCTGCAAAATAAACGTCCCTCAGCATGCAAACGCAACTTTAAACATCTTTAACCCAAATATATATAATGGTCAGCACATATGACAAGACATCGTGTTTATCTTCCTGTCCTCATTCGGTACAATTATCAGTAAAATTCCTGGTAAAAGATAAAGCTCACCCATAATCTCAGAAGGGAAAATTTATGGTATACTGAGACACATATTAGTGGCACAAGAATAAAGTAGTAGCAGTAGAATGCACCCCGTTATAGCAAACGTCGTCGGGACCGGCAGCTTTTTCCCCTGTTATATCGACAATTCGATTTATTATAAACAGAACAGTAATGTATAAAAAGATAGATGAGAGTTTTGGGATCTGATTTTTAGTTAGTTGTTACGAAAATTCTTACCGCATTCGTCATAACGGGAGTGCACTGTATACATATAATAAATCTTACTGCACTGAAAAATTATTTAAGTGTAAAACGATTCTTAGAGTCTCAGAGCATGAGAGTAGCAGGGGTGGATCCAGGAATTCCGTGAGGGGGAGGGGCGCCTTTACAAAATTAAAGGGAGCGCATGCCCTCCCCCTCCATTTTTTCTTTTTATTTCTTTGTTTTAACAAAGAATAGAAGGGGCGCGCCAGGTGCACCTCCATGCACCCAGATCCGTCACTGAGTAGGAAAACTGTTTATTTTAGAAACTATCTTCTGTCTGTTTAAACTGTAATATCATATTTGATTATATAGTATATAATATATGTATATAATATTTGATCAGAAATTAATTCTACCAACTCCATGTTTCAGATGCTCTGATGTTAATCATAGTCTCAAGTTTGGGTTTATGTTTTCAGTTCCATGACAAATAAATCAATTCACAACAGATCTTAACTTAGGCCCTATATGTTATCACATTCCCTAAACCCCGCCGCACACTACACGATTTTGCCCCGATTCACCGGTCTTAAGACCTTAAGACTAGAAGTGTGACGTCACAGTCTTGCCATTTTCTAGTCGTACGACTGGGTCTTAGCGCCAGTCGTAGAGATTTGACATGTTGAATCTCTACGACCAGTCGTGAGCTTTCAGCCATTCACAATGCAGCAAAATGCAGACGCACGCAGTGCGCACTGCGCGCGCTTTACAGTCGGGTCGTATAGTGTGCGGTGTCCGGTCGTACGACTGGTCTTAAGACCCAGCTTGGCTTAAGACTTTAAGACCAGTCGGATCGTGTAGTGTGCGGTGGCCTTACTTACACAATACAGTCTATAAAGAAATATAAAAATTCAGCATTTTCACCCTAAAAATAAAAAAAATTCCAGAGGGCTCCTATTCTAATATCAATGAGTAGGTCCTAGGGGATCACCTCTCCAAATTTGGTGCTTTTATCCGCTCTAACTAACGGTAAGCCCAAATGTTGACATTAAGCAACCTGACTAAGGGAATGTGATAACATATAAGTTCAGATCTGTTGTGAATCGATTTATTTTGGACTTTGATTTCGTGTGTGTGTGTGTGTGTGTGTGTGTTTTCCTTAAAAATTGCAGCAACACTCTTACTCTTATGACGAATCCGTGCGCCAAATTTGATGCTTTTTTCTGTCGTGTTTAAAGCAAGACGGAAAAAAAAGTACGCAACAGAACAAGTGAACCACCACTTTTCAAATCGAGGCCGCCCCCTTTGCCCTACCCCCTCCCCCAGCCATTCAGAGACTTTATATTATGCAAGAATATAAACAATGCTCCTATCGCAATGTCCAAATTCAGGTTTTAAGCCAAACCAAAGATAAAGATATATACTAATATTGTCATTGTATCAACCATTCTATAAGTAATATCACATGAAAAGTGAGCGGTTTGCCATAACGTGTCAGCCATTTTAAAATTTGATCTTGTGTGTGTGTGTGTGTGTGTGTGTGTGTGTGTGCGTGCGTGTGTGTGTTGTTAGTCTAATATTGTTTCCTAGTCCTCAAGGAATCCGTGCGCCAAATTTTTTGTTTTTATCCCCTGTGTATGGAGCAAAACGAGAAAAAAAAAAGCACGAAAAAGAACACGCGAACAACCATTTTTTTAAGGAGGGGGGGGGGGGGGGAATCCCGCCCCTTTTGTCCTTATACCTCTCCCCCAGTAGTTCAGAGACTTTACATTACGCAAGAATATAATGCTCCTAACGCAATGTTCAAGCCATGGTTCTAAAGCAAACCAAAATTGCAAAAACAAATGTAATATATTGGCATCGTATCACCCATATGACATGAAAAGTGAGGGTTTCGACAATTAAGTGTCGGCCATTTTGAAATTTGATCTTTTAAGTGTTTTTCGTTAAAAATCCCGGAGGGCTCCTACTCTAATATTGTTTAATAGTCCTAAAGGAATCCGTGTGAAAAAAAAAATGATGCTTTTATCTACCGTGTAGTGGTAATTTCACTAAGCGACCTGACTATTACGCAATACAGTATATATATCATATTATAAAGAAATATCAAAATTCAGCATTTTCACCCTAAAAATCGAAAAAATCCAGAGGGTTCCTACTCTAATATTATTTAATAGTCCTAAAGGAATCCGTATGCCAAATTTGATGCTTTTATCCGCCGTGTAACAGTAATTTAACTAAGCGATCTGACTATATGGAGCATGGTATCCATTTGCATGTTCGATCACACCGGGAAAAATATCTGGCAAGTACACTGCACTTAGAAAGTCTAACTATGAATATGCGGTTAAAAAACAACAACAAACAAACAAACTTAAATGTGAAAATATATATCTTGTATGTACGAGAGGAATATCTTACCTTTTGCTTATCTCATAACCAGTGCTGTATTCTCCTATACAGCATCCCTTTAGCTCGAAAATGAAAAGAACAGAAGGTGGGAGACAACTTGAAATAACCCCAAACTAAAGAAAAGACTGCGTACAAGGTTAGCGTGCACATCAGCCCCATCAGCCCCCAACACTGCCTCCCATAACCGGACAAAAGGAAAAACTACACCAACCACCACAAAACAAGGGGAAAGGTGGATGGGAAGCTCAAAAGGTAAGATATTCCTCTTGTGTATAAGATATATTCCTTCGGATAATCATAATATACTACTACTAGGAATATCTTAGCTTTTGTTTATCTCATAACCAATGCTGATTGGCACAGATACCGGCTTAACGAAAGGGACGTTTGGGAAAAAAAAAATCAAGAGCGCTAGTGCAAAGACTTCTGGGAACCGGAGTCGGGAACGAAGGCGGACGTTGCGGACATTTGGAGTGCCGCCTTCCCAAATGCTGCTTCCTTAGCTACCACATCTTTGAGGTAGCATGAGATAAAGGAATTCATGTTAAACCAGTAGGCTGCGTTCTGGATATCTCGTAGCCCTGCACCGTTAAAGAGCGTCCACGAAGAGTTGAGTGCTCTCGCGTCATGGGCTCGAATTGATAGAGACTATATCCGCAAAGATGGCTGCTGGTCCAGCCATATGCAGTCAACTAACCACCCAGAGATCGATGGTAGCCGCTGACACAGCGCTGGACGGAGCCACGGTTGCGACAAACAATGAAGACGAAGCCCGTATCGGTTTTGTCTTTTCTACGTACCATTTTAATGATCGCACGGGGCACCAGCAGGCTTCCAAGCGGGATAATGTAAAAAAGTAGGAATAAAGTAGGACCAGAATCTCTAAAATAGTAGGAAAAAGTGGGACATGAGAGAGAAAAAGTAGGACATTATAGAAAAACTAGAAATGTCGCTATGGCGACTGGTATGCCTCCGCCATAATGCATGGTTCTCTTAATAGTACAATGTCTTGGCAATGTGTGATGATAGTTTCACATAATTGGCAAAATATCAAAATAACAGGCTTGTCACAAATGTGTTGAATGTTCACTTGCCTTGAACTAGGTAAATGTATAATTGGATGAATGGTTATTGTTTAAGAGTGCAGGTATTTGGGGATTTGAGAATTTCTACAAGACTTTAGACCCTTTGATAAGTTTATGCACTAAGTAATTTTAAAAGTATGGAGAAAAAGTGTAATTTCAGTACTAAATAGTAAAATCTTAGCATTTTAACCTGGCTTTTGTCACTATATATATCATATTATAAAGAAATATAAAAATTCAGCATTTTCACCCAAAAAATCGAAAAAATCCAGAGGGTTCCTACTCTAATATTATTTAATAGTCCTAAAGGAATCCGTATGCCAAATTTGATGCTTTTATCCGCCGTGTAACAGTAATTTAACTAAGCGATCTGACTATATGGAGCATGGTATCCATTTGCATGTTCGATCACACCGGGAAAAATATCTGGCAAGTACACTGCACTTAGAAAGTCTAACTATGAATATGCGGTTAAAAAACAACAACAAACAAACAAACTTAAATGTGAAAATATATATCTTGTATGTACGAGAGGAATATCTTACCTTTTGCTTATCTCATAACCAGTGCTGTATTCTCCTATACAGCATCCCTTTAGCTCGAAAATGAAAAGAACAGAAGGTGGGAGACAACTTGAAATAACCCCAAACTAAAGAAAAGACTGCGTACAAGGTTAGCGTGCACATCAGCCCCATCAGCCCCCAACACTGCCTCCCATAACCGGACAAAAGGAAAAACTACACCAACCACCACAAAACAAGGGGAAAGGTGGATGGGAAGCTCAAAAGGTAAGATATTCCTCTTGTGTATAAGATATATTCCTTCGGATAATCATAATATACTACTACTAGGAATATCTTAGCTTTTGTTTATCTCATAACCAATGCTGATTGGCACAGATACCGGCTTAACGAAAGGGACGTTTGGGAAAAAAAAAATCAAGAGCGCTAGTGCAAAGACTTCTGGGAACCGGAGTCGGGAACGAAGGCGGACGTTGCGGACATTTGGAGTGCCGCCTTCCCAAATGCTGCTTCCTTAGCTACCACATCTTTGAGGTAGCATGAGATAAAGGAATTCATGTTAAACCAGTAGGCTGCGTTCTGGATATCTCGTAGCCCTGCACCGTTAAAGAGCGTCCACGAAGAGTTGAGTGCTCTCGCGTCATGGGCTCGAATTGATAGAGACTATATCCGCAAAGATGGCTGCTGGTCCAGCCATATGCAGTCAACTAACCACCCAGAGATCGATGGTAGCCGCTGACACAGCGCTGGACGGAGCCACGGTTGCGACAAACAATGAAGACGAAGCCCGTATCGGTTTTGTCTTTTCTACGTACCATTTTAATGATCGCACGGGGCACCAGCAGGCTTCCAAGCGGGATAATGTAAAAAAGTAGGAATAAAGTAGGACCAGAATCTCTAAAATAGTAGGAAAAAGTGGGACATGAGAGAGAAAAAGTAGGACATTATAGAAAAACTAGAAATGTCGCTATGGCGACTGGTATGCCTCCGCCATAATGCATGGTTCTCTTAATAGTACAATGTCTTGGCAATGTGTGATGATAGTTTCACATAATTGGCAAAATATCAAAATAACAGGCTTGTCACAAATGTGTTGAATGTTCACTTGCCTTGAACTAGGTAAATGTATAATTGGATGAATGGTTATTGTTTAAGAGTGCAGGTATTTGGGGATTTGAGAATTTCTACAAGACTTTAGACCCTTTGATAAGTTTATGCACTAAGTAATTTTAAAAGTATGGAGAAAAAGTGTAATTTCAGTACTAAATAGTAAAATCTTAGCATTTTAACCTGGCTTTTGTCACTTGACCTTTGACCCTATGACCCTAAAATTCCCAAGAGAATCACTGTCATGTAGAACATGCATAGATGATTACTAAGTTTCATGATGATACCTTGAGTCCCTTTCGAGATATGGTGGAAGAAGTGAAATTAAGCACTTTCACTTGACCCTTGACCTTTTGGCAAGAAACTTCCAAGAGAATCTCTATTGGGTAAGATATGTATATATTTGTTTCAAGAAAAATCCTGTAGGCATTGCATAAATATAGAGGGAAATAGTGAAATTTTAAGGAGTTGACGTTGACCCTTGACCACCTGACCTCTGACCCCAAGTTCCCTATATAATCACTGCCAGCCAGTAAATGCATATGTACTAAGTTCCATGAAGATACCTTGAACCATTTGCGAGATATGGAGAAAAAAAGTGAAATTTTGATATTTTTACTTGACCTTTGACCTCATGACACAAAACTCTCTCTGAAGAATTAGCAGTACACGTATACACTAAGTTTCAAGAAAATACCTTCAGGAATTGCATAGAAATGGGGGAAATAGTGAAATTTTTAGTATTTGACCTTGACCTGTGACCTTGAGCAAGTGCACCCTAAAGTTGATAGGCACAACTTCGCCCACTCATACATATACACGCTAAGTTTCATTACGATATCACGTCAAACAGTTTTTTAGTTACGCTGTCCACAAAAAATGATTATAACGGATGGACGAACGGAAGGACGAACGGAAGGTCGGAAGGACAGACGGACGGACGGACAGACAACCCGAAAACATAATGCCTCTGGCGACACTTCGTGGCGGAGGCATAAAAAGTAGGAATAAATCAGGACATGTGCAAGCTTTCTAGAGTAGTTTTTGTCGATATTCACCAGAACTCTTGACGTTACATGTAAATCTTAATTTGTACTCACAACTCTGCTGCCTCAGCCTCACTTTTGCTCCTGGGAGAGCCTGATAAATACAACAAAGGCAGACATTTGTTAGAACAATGTCATGAAACAAACACAAATGCATGTTCAACTGTACAGGCAATATGAATCTTGATCACTTACTGTGGACTTGCAAAGAAAAGACATCATTCTGTGATTGGCATGAACACCTACCATTATCATTATGTGACCCTGCATCGCAACACCAACAAAAAGTAGCCAGACATTGATTTATAGTTAAGAGCAGATTCTGAAAGAGCAAACTTTAAGCTTTTAAATGATGAATAACTCGATTCAAATGGACTCTCCTAACCTATCCTAATATTGGAATGGAAGAACACACTCTGGAAAATGTGAACTGAGGAAAGGGGCTCTGAAGTACAGCGTCTATTCAATCGCTTAATCTTTATCAAGACATGCTAGCTGTGCAATGAATGGAACAAATACTACAAACAGGATGTTAACCAGTGGAGAAACAACAATGAAGAGATTATCAGATTAAGCTGTGCATGTTTTTATTAAATGGATCGTATTGTTTTGGTTAAGATGTAACCTCGGGTTTCTAACATTTTGGAGTGAGATTATGAGAAACCTCTTATGAAATATGAAAGAGCATGTAACTCCAAATGGAATTCAACGTTTATTTGAGGAAAATTGGTTTTCAAATGGGTGAGATACCCAAAACAGAGCAATTCTAATAAAATGTGGGACCCACCTTTTATTACGATCACTTTGTTTTACTTTATTTTTGGATGTCTCAGCCATTCCAAAACCGATTTTCATCAAATGAACTTTGAATTCCTCTTATAAGGGTACGCTCTGTACTATTTTACAAACAGTTTCTTGATATCTCGTAAAAAGTTAAAAGCCCAATTCTCACCTCTACCAATACTGTACCATCCCTTTAACACATTCTGTAGATGATCGATGCCAACTTTCAAAGCAGTTGCATTATCCTTTCTAAAGTTATTGGAGTTGAAAATTAACAGTATGGGCAGAGTTTTTAAGAAATGAAAAGAGAACTCTATGAGAAACACCTAATCACACTTTTCTACCAAAAAGTGTTCCAGAAAAAACCGCTAAAAACACAATTTCCTCGTCATTTCATTATCAAAACTTTAGTATAATCATGGATCTACCTCCATGGTATAATATAATTATTTAGCACCGACAAGCCCTCTGTTCAAAAGTAATAACCTCTTCAAGATTTTTGATATACATTCTTACTCCCTTGGGATATTTATGTACCAGTTAACTAAAGACGAATTACCTTATGCTTTCACTCCCATGTTTGTAAAAAATAAAGTTATACATTCCTACCGTACAAGACAGGAAAATTCATTTCACTTTTCTCCCGTGAGAACTGCATTTGCTCTTAAAACAATAGTACATACAGGTCCGACATTCTGGAATAGCCTTGACTCCGACATTACTGAATCGTTGTCATTGAATTGTTTTAAACGTAAACTAAAAAAATCCCTTGTGCAGGCTTATATCTAATAATACAACATGCAATTTTATTTGAACTCCCTCTTCTTTATCAGATTCGTTGTTTATCATATGTATTCCATGTTTGCTTTTCGTTCTTTTTACTCAGTCATTTATGTCAAGGCTATTCCTGAATTAATGAATCATTATGTATCATGATCATGTGCATTTTTGCGCATTCTTACAGTTACGTAACTGTGTTGCTCGGGTGACAAGGAGTCTTGTAAGCGCGTTACAGGTGGCTACTTTGTATTTCGCTATGCTTTCGTATATTTTATTCCTTTCTTTTGCTCTTTTTGTTTTCTTTTCTTTTACGTCCCTTTCCTTCCTTTCATAGTTTTCTTTACTAGGTTGTTAAAGCGGGGTTCCCACTATCACGATTGGCGCCACGATTGAAATCGTGGTCTTAATCGTGCAGCAAGCGTGATGGTCTTATCAGATTGTATCAGATCTTGAGGTCAATCGTGGCAATCGCGTTAATCGTAGGAAAATTTTGGACGGTTCAAAAATTTTCTACGATTAACACGATTAGTTTTTGTTCGTGATCATCGCATCAGATCGTCTAGGATCGTATCCAAACGCAGGAAATCCCTTCTAATCGTGATTCTTAATCGTGTTGATCGGGATCGACTTTTTCACTTCACTTCCGATTATAATAATCATTATTTTTTGCCATTTGCCCTTATTTTACTCATAAATTGATTTATTTTGTATTCTGATAGGTGGTAGCCTGCATCTTTAGATTATTATTTCCAAACGGTAAATTGTATGACGGTGTGGGGTTTAATTGTAGTAATTTTTAAGGTACATTATCAAAATCATTTTTTTAAAATGATTTCATAAAATGAAAGCTGTATTACAGATTTTTAGATGTTTTCATACATTATGTTAATGATGTTTTCATTAATGAGTTGCTATAACCATTATACAGACACACAAAACAGGATATGGGATAACTTTTGTAACGAAAACAAAAAATGAGCAAAAATAAAATGGCAATTGTATGTCTGCACGTATTGACTAACCTCAGTACAAAGATGAGAATAATTTAATGAATCGTGCTTGAATGGGTACATATCAAAGGCAAATGGTTAATTTTTAGAAGTATATTACAGAGTTTTTTTTTTTTTTGGGGGGGGGGGTGCAGTATCCTGCTGTTTGTGTATTGTTCATAGTAATTAAGAGTTGTTGTTTCATCAGCCATCGTTTGACCCCTTTACATCTATTTTGACACTTTTCAATGTCTTTTTTTGTATGTTTGGTAGAGCACAATTTTAGAGGGAAATGGTTATTTTCAACTCTCATTATTACTGCAAATGTAAAAGTGACCATTGTCGTGGATGTGAGATTACTCGTATGATTATGACAATGAAGATCACTCTTATTATTTTTCACAATTAGTTATTGAATAAGTGTAGCAATATACCCCTGCGAAATAATTTTGCGTAAAACCTCCTTTTTTGTTAAAAAGTGACATCATTTTGATTAGGGATTCACTTTTCTGTTATGTGTGTGTATTAGTTATGTTAAACATTATTAAGTAAAACACTAACTCAAGCCGAATAAACCAAACTTTTAATAACCCATGAGATAACGACATTTTGAAATAAAAAGGCATATGATGCATACACTTTGCGAATATGAAATCGAACACATAAGCAATACTATACATTCGGCCAACTTTCTTATATCGAGCGTATATAAGACATAATACTATCTTACATAACATTCAAAATGATCCCATCCTCTTTCTTAGCTTCCATTTCATCATATAATTATTTTCTTCATGTGTTGGAGAGAAAGGTCATTTTGTCTTGCTGTTTTTTTTTCTGGGGAAGAGGGGCAATCATCTGATCTTATGTATTTGGGTTCGTTATTTCATTTTTTTTTTTGTGAGGGGGGAGGTTGAGCATATCGTTTTAATAATCCATTAATTTCTTTACGTTTAATATTAGACGAAGGAATATTTGAGGTTATGGCTGGCCTGGGTGCTGCTTTCTCTCTGATAACATAATCGTCATTAGCAATACTGCAAAGGATACGTTGTCATCATCGTCAACCTGTCAAGCCTTGCCATCATCAATGGTTGTGGATAAAATTAATAGGCCTAATCACTCTGCATAATTCAAGGGAAACAATGAAATCCATCGTCAGCTGGACTATGATATTCCCATTCGGGTCCAATCGCGCCTTAAATGGGGGTCGCTTCTGATCCCGATCGTAAATGATATCGTATCTTATCTCAGCAGCCCGTATTGGTTCGTGGTATTCGTATTGGAACGTATCAGTACGTTGCTGCACGTACCAGATCGGGGATCCTGATCGTAATGGTCATGTTAGATCGGTACCAATCATGAACTCAATCAGGACAATCCTGTCGGATCGTATTTGAACGGGAGACCAGATCGTGACAGATCGTATCGCTTGAAATAGACCAATCGTGACCATATCGCATCCAAGCGTACCAACACGTATTGACTCGCATAACCCCGTATCCAAACGTGAAATTTCAGACGAGTTCAACAAATTTTCCACGATCAGTTATGAATGTCCTATCGCGGCGTTCGCAATGGATCGTACGATAGTGGGAACCCCGCTTTAAGAAGACCAACACTTTCATATATACAGGGACCTATACATTACAAGCTTTGCTTTTTAGTAGGTCCCCACATTTCATGTTTGTTAAATTGTCTTCTCTTGTATTCTTTGTAATTACGACGCTATGTTCAATCTTATGTTCAATCGATCGTATCATGTTTGATGTTTTGAAATGTGGAACAATAAAATAAAATAAAATAAAATATAGAAGAAGACTTGCTCTTTCAGAAAATATGAAAAATTCAAGATTGGCTCGGTTGGCTCATATCACCTATTTTCAGTCCTAACACAAAATCAGTGTGTGCGACTTTTTGTTGGTTTTGTGGTGCACGGTTACATAATTATCATCCCCCAAAATGTAAAATAAACATTCCAAGATGTGTAAGTGATACACTAATGCCAAAGGTACGTCATACACTTCCATGATTAAAAGATGACATCTTTCATCTACATTCATTTGAATGTTTTGAAGCTGTGAAGATATGTGTTTCATTTAAAAATGTGAAAAAGATTGGAAATGAGGATGTTTGACAAAGCTATTCAAGTGATGCTCATGACAAGGTTAGTATGCTTCAAGTTCCACCTAAATGATCATGAGATAAGCAAGAGACTAACTTTTCAAGAGACCTTCAATTTCAAATACATGTTAAAGCACTTATCATGTGTTCAAACATTTCAAAATAACAGGATAATTTAAACTACTTACATGTAGCGCTGAGTATTAGTCTCTGAGAGCATGTGTTATCATATTACATTTCTGGCAAGACATGCGTGAAGAATGGGTTGTCTCATGACAGTGCGGCCTGACGAAGTGAAATTATATCTATCAATGCATTAACATCTTAATTTTGCAAATCGTGGCCCACTACAAATATACACACTCAAATACTGTGAGTTTACGGCACAGTGTCCACCATTGGATTTTCAGTGATATAGATTATCTTGGTATAATCATATGATATATATGGAAACATAAGGCAAGCTCAATTTGAAACACTTTAACCAATAGAACACAAAACATTCAAAGACAGAGAGAAAAAAAGCAAATACTTTACATTTCAGTATCAATCAGGGAAATGTAGTATTGTCGCATGTAGAGTAACAGAAGACCGTAATATAATCAAATGACTCCACTTTACAAGACATGAGGAGCATATATGTACATCTGCTTTTTCTTATTATCTGTAGTCTTACCGACTTTATAGGTAGCAAAAATGACTCTATTTTTTGATAATTTTCTGTGAATAACAAATAACTAAGTTTTCTTTTCTTTGGTGTTCTGTAGATGCTAGATTCCATTTATTCTTAAATCAACTTACATTTGTTAATTTAGAAAGAGTTGTAGAAAATTCTGTACTTTCCAATGACTTTCTACTGTTTGCAATTTTTGCCAAATTCACTGGAGATAGTTAATTATTCTTTACATTCAACTTCTTTTCAGCTTATCATGACCCTTTTTGAGGAATAAACACATTGCAGCTATTCGATCTTTTCAGGAAGTTTCTCCATTTTGAAATATTATTCCAGGCACTTTTAAAGGGATGGTACAGTATTGGTGGAGATGAAAATTGGGCTTTAACTTTTTTTTTGGTGAGATATCAAGAAATCACTTATGGAATAGTACAGAGCATATCATTTTAATAGGAATTCAAAGTTTATTTGATAAAAATCGGGTTTGGAATAGCTGAAACATCCACAAACAAAGTAAAACAAAACGATCGTAATAAAATGTGGGTCCCACACTTTATCAGGATCGCTTTGCTTTGGATATCTCGGCCATTTCAAAACCAATTTTCATCAAATAAACATTGAATCCCTCTTGGAATTACATGCTCTTTCATATTTCATAAGAGGTTTCTCAATATTTCACCAAAAATATAAAAACCTGAAGTTAAGTCTCAACCAAAACTATACAATCCCTTGAAGCTCATTCAATATTCTTGAAATAAAACTTCTTCATATAATTTTGAGAATATCATATCCTTGCATGGTTGAGATTCTGCTTTTCATTCTCCAGATATTTTGCTGGCTCAGTATTTCAACTTGTCAATTTTATAAACTACTATGCAAGATCTGGGGAATAAACAGTGACTGTCATTATCATTTAAGTCCTTGCTAGCTTCTCTGATTTCTCAGCAAATTCCAATCACCAAACTTTTTAGGCTGTTTGGGAGCAAATACACTCTGGATGATCTGTATATTTACCATGCAGTTCCCATTTCCCCTTAAATACAGTGCATTTGTGCCCTTTCAATTTTGATACTCTCCATTGTTCCTTTGGTTTTCACCTTAAACTTACAGTTTTGTATGGTGACACAATTGGCATACACCTCCATCCATTCACATTTTACCAAGACTTTTTCAAATGGTTCAATATTTTGGGTATGTCACTTCAAATGATCCATCACATTTTAACCACTTTCATTTAGAGATTTCTGTTCTACCATTTTCTCCCATCTTGTTCAAACTAGCTGGGTAATAAAAAGATGTTCAGCCTTATCAACAAAAAATTGCAAGATCTGTGAAATAAAAAGACATCATGGCTTCTAATTTTTCTGCGAGTTGTTTCCTCCAAACTTAAACTGTTCTTGGCGGTTCAACTTAAAACATTCACACACTTGCTCTTATTTGTGGAATATGCATTCATTGTCTTTCCCGAATGTTTGGGGTTTCTTTCAGGTATGCTTCAGATGGCTTTTTCTATATTCCTGATAGCTCTGTTAAATAAAATTCATCAAATAAACGTTGAATTCTTCTTAAAATTACATGCTCTTTCATATTTCATGCGAGGATTCTCATTATCTCACTTAGGAATGTTATAAACCTGAATCCCCACCTCAACCAGTACTGTACAGTCCCTTTAAACCTCATAAGTCTTCAAAGTTTTATCTTTTGACAGATTTAACAACTTACATTTTCTTTTCTTGAACTCTTGCCAAAAGATCAAACTGATGCAACCCGAGTGCTTTTGATTTAGCCTCAGTAATATGTAAGATTCATGCAAATGGGTTCCTACCAATCCATGCTTTCTTGGGCATTACTCATCCTCACATCAACCAGATCTAGTTTCTGTGGTGAAAAACTTACTTTCATATTAAGTTTGTCATGTTGCAATCACTGTTAATTGTATATAGATGACAAGCTCTCATGGCATGAACATATTGGTGTCGTGTGCAATCGTATTGCCAAAGGTATTGGTATTTTTTATCATCTGAGGCATTTCCCTAGATATATTCTGATTATGTTATACCATACTTTATTTATTTCCCATATCAATTATTGCAATGTGGCCTGGTCCAATGGAAATGATTTTTGTATGAAAAAATTGTTTGTATTACAGAAAAAAGCTATTCGAATAATTTCTAATGTATCTTTTAATGCTCACACTTCACCTTTATTTTTTCATTTGAAGCTTTTAAATGTATATGATATTAATAGATATAATCTTGCAATTTTTATGTATATGTGTTCAAAAGGTTTATTGCCCTGTAATATTTCTTCCAAATTTTTATTGAATAGTAATGTTTATGCTTATAACATCCGTCGTGCTAATGATTATCATTTATGTCATGTGAGAACAAATATTTCTAAGAATACAGTTTTTTATAAAGGTCCATTAATATGGACCTAAATACCATTTGATTTAAAAATGAAACCGTCTTTGAATAGTTTTAAAAGGAATTATAAATTTTTACTCCTGAATTCATATTCTCATTCAGAATGATTACTTTAATTGCACTTATATATGTCTTTTGATTTGTTCTTCAGTCCTGTCCTTTTCTTTTCCTCCTTAGTTTCGTTTCTATACTCCCGATATATTTTACACATTATTTATGTTTTCTAGGGGTCAGCGATTTACAAGGCTTATTGCTCTTCTCTGTTGACCCCCCATTCACATGAATTTACGCATCGGCTCTTGTTCTTGTTGTTGTTTTGTGTATGTGTGTATATTTCTTTTGATAATCATAAATTTGTATCTATGTGTTTTCATTGTATGAATTGTTTGATGATTTTATGTTGAATGGAAATAAAATTTGAATTTGAATTTGAATTTGAATTTGAATTTGAATTTGAAAGATAGAGGCTCTCCCCACCAGAAAGAATCTGCAACTATAGTCTACTCATTATTTCTGAATATCAACTACAGCTTGTATTCAAGTAGCCTTGCACATTTTTTTTTGCAGGGTTTTTCACCAAAAAGGTAGGGAAAAGAAGTGAAAAAGTAGGATTTTAAGCAAAAAAAGTAGGAAAAGAAGGGACAGCAGTAAAAAAGTAGGAAAAAGTAGGAAAAGTAGGTGTACTTGAAAGCCTGCACCAGGACTTGTCCTCCACGACCGAGGAATACGAGGAGAGTTACAGAAGGAAAATCTCTACTGGTTTTGAGGACTCGGTCTGGTTTTTAGCAAGAAAGCCTGGTCTGGGGACCAGCCTTTCGCCCGAAGGTTCCAAACGAATATGACCGTGGTCGAGACATAATGCACGCAAAAAGCTGACTCTGTGGCCTGAAGCAATAGCAATCAGGAAAACCGTCTCCAACGTGAGGTTCCGAAGGGAAGCTTCAGCCATTTGTTCAAAGGGAATTCTGGCAAGAGATCTAAGAACAGCAGGAAGACTCCACGCAGGAAGCAAGGACCTCTTCAAGAAGAAGGATCGTAACTGCTTGGTAAGGAAAGGGGAAGTAGATACCAACGTCCCGTCGTCAAAGCCCTTATGGCAGGACATGATAGCTGACCTGCAGGATCTGATCGTAGCCTGCGCAAGACCTTGAGATCAACAAACAAATCCGCAACCTGACCTAAAGAGGCAGTAATGGGATCATAAGATTGGGCCTGAAACCACTTCCTAAAGTGCTCAAGTCTGGAATCGAAAGTAGTTCGAGATGACTCTCGGAGAGACTCTGCCAGCCGCGAACTGCACAGCTCGTTTAGAAAGGCCTGCTTCTTCGCCTTGTTGCCTGAGAGAGGCCAGAAAGATGAAGGGCCTTGACATCTTGACGCTTCCCAGACGAGAGAGGTTGCACCAAGAGATCATGATGAACAGGCAGAGCTCTGGGGACTCCTACCAGAAGGTTGACTGATATAAGCAACGACTGTTCTGTTGTCTGACCGGACCAGAAATGAGTAACCTAGGACAGCTAGAAGGCTCGAGGATGCGAAGGGTTAACCAAACTGCTCTCAACTCTAGGAGGTTGATATGCTCGCCGGATTCCCTCTCTGACCAGCGGTCTGACAGTCGTTGGGACTGGAACACTGCCCTAAGCCTAGCTGAGAGCATCTGTTAAGGGTGAAATCTGGAGGTCTTTGAACAAAGGGTTTTCCTGATACAGACGAGCTGGGGAAACCCAGTCTAGGCACCACTCCTTCACCTCCTCTGACAAGGGGATCAGTTTATCTTGATCATCCTGAGTTGGGAGAAGAATCTGAGAAAATGCAACTGTAGTTGTCTCATTAACAGCCTGCAATGCGGGATCAAATCCACTAGACTGGCTAAAAGACTGAGGAAAGACTGCCATAACTTCGCTTTCGCCAGGGCGAGGATACCAACCGAAGAGTTAGTTCTGAAGGGACAGAATCCTGTGTTCTGCCAGACGTGCTAGACTGCGGGGAATATCTAGGACAGCACCTAGATACAAAGGGACTCTCTGCCCAGGACAACAGCGTCAACTTCTTCCAGTTGATGATGAAGCCCAGGTCCTGTGTCGTTTGAAGAACAAGAGACAAATGGAAAAAAGATAAGGGCTTGAGACTCTGCAACTATCAGCCAATCGTCCAAATAATAGAAAATCCTGATGCCCTGTCTGTGCAGGTGACCTATCACTGTAGCTACAATTCGAGTGAAAACCCAGGGGGAGTCCTGGAGCCCGAATGGAAGTACAACATATTGGAAGCATGCATCTTTGAGGTCTATGGACGCAGCACACTTTTTAATGGATAATTGCGTGAGGTTCACACTGATAGTTTCCATTGCAAACTTCTGATCCGTGAGAAATTTGTTTATCACTTTGAGATCTAGGATTACGCGAAGCTCTCCTGACAATTTCGGGATGGCGAAATTGGAGACGAACATAACTGTGGGTAATTGTTTGGATCATGGTACCCTTTGCAAGCAACATTTTGATCTGGCTGAGAAATGATAAATGAGTCTTCCCTGCGGGGGTGTTCTGGTGGCTTTCCGTAACACCCCTTGGAAGGAGTCGAGATCTGAAATGCATTAAACATTTTTTATGATGGATAAAACGAAACTGTCTTCAGTCTTCAGGAGCAGAGGGCCAGTTGCGTTTTAGCCACATCCGAGGAAGGATGGGCAAAGAGAGTGAGTCTCGGATAAGGGCAAACGGTTGTGTAAGGCTGTGGGCAACGGCGGCAACCTGTGGCTTGTTTGTATACCACTCTCCAATTACTTACCCAGAGTAAAGGCAAGTGTCATACGTGTGTTATTCCAATCTAATTATTTTGTCTATACTGGTGTATTTGTTTGCAGTAATTCCCTCTTCATGAATGCGGTGACGTCTGAGAGTGATGGCGAGTGATTCTTATCCTATGTATGCAAAGACATGAGATCCCTGGCATCAATGCATAACTGTGCAGAAAGTAAGGAGTGAGATCCAGAGTGAATACAAATGATCCATGGCCCAGTTGCGTTACAATATTTTCTTTAATCCTGGCGATAACTCCTGCTAAATTTGGTAAAATCTGAACATGCATTTTCAAGAAGAAGATGTAAATGTGAGGTTTAGCCTCAGTTTGGACCCCCAGGTCCAAGGAGGCACCCCTGGATCCTCTGTGAATAAACTTGAAACTACAGTCGTCAATGTACTTACTCATAGTATTCACTTAGCTCTATCACTTCTGGTTCAAGAGAAGGCAATTTTTTACAAAGATTACTTTCTCTCTTTTTTTTTTTTTTTTTTTTTTTTTGGGGGGGGGGGTTTGGGTCTCCCTAGGGGCCGCAAAGGGGAGCATGGTGCTCAGTTGAACAAATTGAGATCCTATCCCCTAGGGATGCTACCTGCCAAGTTTGGTTAGAATCCGTCATTGGGTCTCAAATGGACAATTTAGGTCCCCATTTGAACCCCCCACCCCTGGGCAACAAAGGGGGGGGGGGGGGGGAAGAGCCCTGATTCTGTCATGAATAAATTTGAAATTACAGTCATCAATGTACTAACTCATAGTATTAACTTAGTTCTATCACCTCTGGTTGGTTAGAGAATATATAAATATATATATATATATATATATATATATAAATATATATATATATATATAAATATATATATATATAAATATATATATATATATAAATATATATATATATATATATATATATATATATATATATATAGATAAGTAACAAAGCTGCAACAAAGTTCATGCTGTATTCACCAACTGTTTATTTCTTCACACGGTTTATTTCTTCTTTATATATATATATATATATAAATATATATATATATAAATATATATATATATATATATATATATAAATATATATATATATATATAAATATATATATATATATATATATATATATATATATATATATATATAAGATTCCTTACTTTTGGTGGTTGCACCCCCCCTCCCCCGGGCCCCCAGGTGGGGCATGGTACTCATTTGAATGAATTGAGATCCTTTCCCCCTAGGGATGCTACCTGTCAAGTTTGATGAAAATTCATGAGGTTTTCCTCTAGAAGATGAAAATCTACAATTTAGGCCCTCTTTTGGACCCTGTCCACCTCCTCCCCTGGGTGCCAAAGGGGGGAGGGGGAGAGGCATCCCTGATTCTGCCATGAACAAACTTGAACCTACAATCATTAGTGTACTAACTCATAGTATTAACTTAGTTTAATCACTTCTGGTTCTAGAGAAGAAGACTTCTTTAATATTTTTTTAATTAACGGATCTCTTCCCAGCTAGTTCGATTGTTGCTTGTATTGTATACATAGTACTACAGCTGTATTTTCACTCCAGCAGGATCAAGAACAGCTTCTCTCAGAATATCGCTATTCACACCACATTCAGAAGCAGCACTGAAAGGCAAGTCATGAAGGAACAAATACCACATAAAAAGTAACTTTTTTTGCTAAAAAACAACAATTACAACAACACATAATGCTTAAAGAAAAATCACAGGTGTTTTTGTACAAGATTTTATTTTTCTAAGCTCTTGACAGTATATGTATCGATACAGATCTTGTCACTTGAAAGCCAAGATGAATTTGAAACAAAGAGACCCGGGGGTACTGCACTCACCCCAGTATCGCAAGTTCAACCTCTATGCATTCTTGTAGATTTTCATCTGTGAACATAGCAAACTTGGTGGCGGAGGCATCTTTGAGGAGTTACAGGGATGCATGGTGTCTATTTGTACATTGTATCACACTGGTCAAAATACTTGCTAAGTAGGCCCTACACTGTAATTTAGAAAATTTGACTATGCAGTCCCCCCCCCCCAAAAAAAAAAAAAAAAAACAAAACAAAACAAAAAAAGTCAGAGTTTTAAAAACTGGCTCTCAATTTGACCCCGCCTGATCCCTGGACATACCATAAAAAAAATAACCTTATAAGTACATTCACAAACATATTTACTTTGGGTATTTCTGGTTTTAAACAATTTTTTTCTGTCCCTTTTTTTGTTGCAATTCTTTTATTATGGGGTTCTGGAGTCTTTGTAATGAATATATTGTTACCCTTGTGACAATGCCTTTCACGTTTGGTGACAAACTTGACCAGTGTTTTCAATAAGGAGGAAAAAAATGTGAAAATTAGGCCCTGCATAATCTGTTCCACCCCCCCCCCCCCCCCCCCCCAACAGGGCCTGCCCCTGTAACTGCAATGAACAGATTCTGAACTGCAGTTATCAATATATGAGTTACTAACTCATAGCACTCACTTTTGGCTGGTTCTAAAAAAGATTTGTAAAGATTCCTTCATTTGGGGGCTTGTCTCCCCCTACACACCCACTTTTAAGCCTTGTGACCCTTGGGCCTCCCAAACAGGGAATTATGCCCATTTGTACAAATACATTTTCTAAACCCATTTTCTAAAATTTAATGAAAGTCTGATCATGCATTTTCAATGACAAGAAAATGCAAAGATTTGGTCCCAAGCTCAACCCTCTTCCTGCCCACCTCCAGATCTGCTATGTACAAACTTGAAACTACAGCCACCTATCTACTTACTTCAATTTGTCAATCCAAAATTGAAAAGAAGGTGCATACTCATGAATCTTTGAAATTTCAAAACTTTTGTTTTTTTTTTCTTTGATTTATTGACCTACGGAATAAAGAACCTTATTTCCTTTTTGGAATTACAAACCTGTGGAATGACAAACCTTCAAAATAAAACGAACATCAACTGTGCATTGTGTGTGAGGCATTTTGAAATACTGTAAATAGTGCAAATAGAATATTTCAAGCTAAGTCACTAATACTCTGACAATTACATAAAAGGCTAAATTTGCTCAGTACAAAACATACTGATGTTCTAACATTACAGGAGAAAATACAATCAAATTGTTTGGAGATACAAACAAGAGACCCGGGATCTCGCGCTCACCTGAGTATCACAAGTTCACCTTCCATGCATTCTGGCAGACTCTTACCTGAGAACACTGGAAACTTGTGGTGGGGTAGCTTTGAGAGCTGGGGGCATGGTGTCCATTTGCATATTCCATCACACTGGTAAAAATACCTGCAAGGTACACTGTACTTTATAGAATGTTGAACTATGCAGTTCTGAAAAAAAAAAGACTTAAAGCCCTATCACTTTAGATTCTAGAGAACAATATCATTGAATATACCTTAATTTCAGAGGTGCATTTGCCTCCCCCCCCCCCGAGTTTTTTTTTGGGGGGGCACTGCAAATGAACAAACTTGGAACTACAGTCATCAATGTACAAACACAAAGTAACTTTGCTTTATCAAGTCTGGTTCTAGAGAAGAATTGTAAATATTCCTTAATGTGGGGGGATTAGGCCCCCTCGGGTCCCCAAAGGGGAGCATGGTGCCCTGTTGAACAAATTGAGATCTTAACTCCCAACCTGTCAAGTGTGGTGAATAGGGGTTTTTCAATGATTATGAACATGTACAATTTACACCACCATTTGGACCCATTCCACCCCACTCCCTTGGGTCCCAAGGGGGGGGGGGGGGGGGTCCCAAGGGGGGAAGGGGCACCCCTGATTCTGCCATGAACAAACTTGAAACAACAGTCATCAATATATTGACTCATTGTATTAACTTAGCTCAATCACTTCTGGTTCTAGAGAAAATCTTTACAGATTCCTTACTGGGGGTGGGTTGGGCCCCCCAGGGGCCCCCCAGGTGGGGCATGGTGCCCATTTGATGGAATTGAGATTCTATCCCCCTAGGGATGCTACCTACCAAGTTTGGTGAAAATTCATAAAGGGATTTTCAAGAAAAAGATGAAAAATTACAGTTTAGGCCCCAATTTAGGCCCCCTGGGGCCCCAAGGTGAAGCATGGTGCCCATTTGATGGGAATGAGATTCTATCCCCCTAGGGATGCTACCTGCCAAGTTTGGTGAAAATTCATATTGGCATTTTCAAGAAAAAGATGAAAATGTACAATTTGGGCCCCATTAGGACCCCTCCCCATCCTCCTCCCCTGGGTCCGAAGGGGGACACCCCTGATTCCGCCATGAACAAACTTGAAACTACAGTCATCAATGCACTAACTCATAGTACTAACTTAGCTCCATCACTTCTGGTTCTAGAGAAGAAGATTTTTAAAGATTTCTTAATGTTGGGGGGTTTGGGCCCCTCTGGGGGCCCCCAGGTGGGGCATGGTGCCCATTTGAACAAACTGAAATTCTAACCCCCTAGGGATGCTACCTGCCAAGTTCGGTGAAAATCGGTCATGGGGTTCTCAAGAAGAAGATGAAAATGTAAAAAGTTTACGCACGCTGGACGCCGGACGAAGAGTGATCGCAATAGCTCACTTGAGCCTTTGGCTCAGGTGAGCTAATAAGAGAGCGAAAATACATTGGTAACCTACTTGTCCATAACTACTAAATTGTATCATATCTTGATACATCTGTACATGTTTCAGCCACAAGCACTCGTATAAGGAACAAAACCAGTCCATTTTATGTTACAACATTTACATGATGAACATCATTTTTTTCCTCACAGTATGCCAGAAAACCACACGAGGGCTAAAAGATCCATCAAACACATCAGGATTTAAATTTTATGCTCACTGTATCCCAGGGAGATGGAAAAATACATACTTTAAAATTACAAAAAGTAAAATAGAATATAAAATAAAAAAGATCCTGAGGTCACTGTCTCTTCAATTAGGCCTACAAAGTACATTACATTTATCAACAATGATTGCCTAACATTAAGAAAACTTGTTTCCTCATTTGCCATTTTGTTTAAAACTTCAACAGGATTTCTTGACATGATTTCTTTCATTTTTTAATCACTCAAAATGGTGGAAAATATTGTATTTACTCACATATACTAATACTAATACAGGCCCTTCAGGAAAACATATCCCTTCAACTAGGGTATGAGTGTTAGGGGAAATCAATCAATTACAAACTTCAAATTAACATCAAAGTAGCATTCTTAATTTCCCCTTATCTATTTTAGGTTCTTTGGATCAATGTTAAAATATGGTCTTAAAACATGCAGTGTATATCTCTGTACCGGTATTCAGTTTGAGATGGTAACTGTGAGCCAGTGAAGTGTACCAATAACTGTACCATGAACAGAATCAGAAGTCGATGTAAAATGCTAAATATGTTGCTGCTTTAGTCATTTGCTCAACATTCAGTATGGTAAAAATGTACTTTTTAATGTTCAAGTATTAAATGACACTATGACCCTGAAAGGAATGCTGACATAACAAGAGACCTGGGGGTTTAGTGCTGACCTGAATATCACATGCTCACTTTAAATTGCATTCTTGCAGACTATTACCAGAAGACATAGCATATTTAGGGAAGGGGACCTTTTTAGGGCCTACAGGGGACCATGTGTTTATTGTTTTTTTTTTCTCTATCACACTGGTAAAAATACCTGCCAAGTACACTGTACACTGTAATTAGAAAATTTGACTATGCAAAAAAGGATCAAAATATAAAAACTGGCCCTCAATTTGGTCCCTGCTGGACCCCTGGATTTACAATAAATAACCTTCAAAGTACATTCATCAATGTATTTACTCAAAGTGGGGAACTGTGCCTATTGTACACACATTTCTTCTACACTCCAGCGATGGCATCTGTCAAATTGGGTGAAAAGAATCTGACCATGCATTTTTACGAAGACCATGAAAATGTGAAAACTGGCCCCAACTTGAACCCCCCTTACTTTTATACTCATAACACTACCTTACCTTCTGCCTCCTGGTTTGAGAGAAAAAAGATTCATACCGATTATTTAAATTTAGGGCTTTGCCCCTCCCTTAAAGGCATTGTGCCCCTTGGGGGCCCTAAGCAGGGAATGTTGCCTATTTGCACATATATGTATTCTTTCTTCATAGCAAAAATCATGGAAGTACAGTTACCAGTCAAAACTTACTCATAGCCATAACTTCATTCGTCACTAAAGGTTTTAGAGAAGATTTGCAAAGATTCCTTAATTTGGGGGTTTTGTCTGTCTCCCATCTGGGCTATGAACATGTTACTATACTAGGTCCTATACTAGACACATTGCAGGTCCTGAACTAACTCACAAAATACTAACCACAGTAGACAAGATATATAATGATATGCATAATAAACTTTGATGGCTCTGGCAAAACTATCAGACAGCATGATATCTTAACCCGTTGAGGACGGACTGATTTTACTACAACGAGCATTTCCCATAAACACTTGCCCGAGTATACTCGGGCCTCATCCTCAACAGATTAATTTACTGAGTGCTGTATATAAAGAGAGTCTGGCCAACTACTGACAATGGGCGCCATGTCGTTGCCCTGCGCATTGTGCATTAGAGTGTTAGTATGTATGCTCATATGTCATAATTAGAGCAAACAAAGTACCGTACATTTAACAATGGGCGCTGCATGTGAGCTCTGTTCCCGTGTGTGTGCTTGAAGCTGGTAATGGCATGGTGCCTAGTGATCATGGGACCTGCTATTGACCAATCCAAGGCTTCAAAGCTCTTTGGCCATCAACCAAGTTGGCCAGACTCTCTCTATATACGGCACTGAATTTATCAGCAGTCGCATTACTCATTTGCATGACAAAGTAACTGAAATTTTCAAACATCCATTTATCAATTCTCATAACAATATCAGGCTATAATTATTATTCCTATTACTCAAAGTATTCAAAATAATACAATACCAGGGTAAATGTGTAATAAGGGTAACAAAAACCATACCAGCGGAAGTACGTGGTCTGACTCTCTCAGTCACTGAACAAGAAATCGATGGTGACGTGATCGGCTGGCAGAAAGGCAGAAAAAATTGATCATTAGCAGCTACAGAAACTTTCCAAAATCAAACTTGTATCTACTTGCTTTTAGCCTGTAAACCCGCTTTATGAAGAGGATATGTTTTATGCACAATTACTTTCAGCAAGCAGTCTATATAATCCACAGCATCCATTAAAATAAAACTATATAAAAACAACAACAACCCCACAACACTTATACATAAATATATAACATGATAGCATGATCTTCATATACTGTCTGTTTGGAAACAAAAACAAATTTTACAATCTGATTAAACAGCCTATACAATATACACAAACTGATAGATGGTTTTCATATTCCACTTATGTTAAAAAATAAATTGGTGCAATATCTTGAGTTGAAACTTGAAAATGCTTAAATTCTTATGGTGGCAAATGTCACTGCATTACTGCAAAGTACACCGTCCACTGTAATGAATGATGGACATTCTTAATCAAGACAGCATACAGTCAAGGGGATGAAACCAATGAATAATCCTGTGATTCCAGGTGACTAGCAATAATCAGCAAATGGTATCAACCAGGCACATGTGACATATGCTTGAATGAATGAATCTTGTCTGTTCTGAAAAAAAAAAAAACCCTCAAGAATTGCCAGGTTAATGTTTATTCCCTGACATCTAACATGATGGATGAGAACACATCTTCACATATATCAGAAGTGTCTCCTTACTAAACATGATGTTCAAGTACAAACAATGACAGACATAGAGGATACAATGCATGTGCTTTGATAACACTGAAAGTTCAGAGATATTCCATACAGATTTAAGGCACTGCACACTTTTATTCACTACTATCACATCATTTCTACAAAATCTTGCACCAGGTAGACAGTATAAGTTTACACATAATGTGCATCAAAACTATATTTTCCTCTTGAAAGACACTGAAAATCTCAGAAATTGCCCAATATATATATTTCTGTTATTCATCGATGACATGCCATTTCTTCACAATCTTAAAAAAGGTATACAGTAAAATGCACCTAAACTATCTATTGAAAAACAATGATAATCACTGGGATTGCTCAATGATATACTATTGTGGCTTATCTCACAATCAAAGAGATGAATATTACAGTATTATTGTTCACTTCTACATTAATATTATCGAATATCCTCTTCATACGCACTTCATACACAATAGCCACTTTCTTGTCAATTTGAAATCAAACATACAATCAATGCTGAGCTTAAACATGCTGTTCAGATGTAAGTACAAATAATAATAATTTTTTTTTTCCCATATGATTTTCTCATATCTCTTTCTCCTTTGGGCAGATCTATAGTATCTTTGCAAATCTTATGTTAGAAATAATTGACTTCTGCTTTTTTTTTGCATAAAGGGTTATATAACTATTTATGGCACCTCAGAATAATTGTGAGAGCACATCAAGCTTTAATCTATCCACTTTGCAACTATAATCTCTGTAAAATGCTCGTCTCACAGTGATAGCCTGTGTTTGCTTTGAATTTTGTTACAAAAACTGTTCTTTGTCATTCTGACTGTTAACAGACTGTCACAGAAAATAAAACAACAACAAACACATACAATGACACAGTGTCTAAGCATTTAATCAATAAAAACTCTATGAAGGTGCCATGTTACTGGGGGCACTCACACAGCTATGTAGCTTGTAGTAATGCACATGCCTTGAGAATATTAAGATACCCGTTTAGCAGTTTGTAGCATCTGAGTTTAGTTGTGGCTTTGTAGTAGACTTGAAGACATGTACAGTTGAAGCACCATGGAAGTGTCCAAGGTTCTACTCATCATTCAAATAGTAACTGATGTGGAAACTTGAATCCAAATAACTTTGTAACTATGAGATGTATCCTATCAAAATGATAATATGTGGCCCTGCATCACAAAACCAACAAAAAGTCGCCAGACACAGATTTTTAGTTCAGGAAAGATTCTGAAAGAGCAGATTCTAAGCATTAAAATGACGTATAACTCAAATGAAATGGACTCTCGTAACCTATCCATATATTGGAAAGAAAGCACACACTCTGGAAAAGTGTGAACCGAGAAAAGAGGCTCTGAAGTACAGGGTCTATTCAAGCGCTTAATCTTCACCAAACCGCGCTGGCTGTGCGATGAATAGGACAAAAAACAGGGTGTAAACAACCGGAGCAACAACAATGAAGAGATTAACGGATTAAGCTCAAATTAGACATGCTCTATTAACACATTCTGTCCATGATTAATGCCAACTTTCAAGGCAGTAGCTTTATTCCTTCAAAAGTTACTAGACTTAAAAATGAAGAATGTGCTAGAGACTATCAAGAACTGAACAGGTGCCTCCAGATCTCACTACTCTACGAAAAATGGGTTGTAGAAAAACTAGTGAAAATGCACTTTCCCATTCATTTTTTATCCCAAACTTAAGACTAATGTAGAAGAAGGGTGGTTCTTTTAGAAAATATGAAAAACCCAATATTGACTTGGTTGACCCATTTCACCTTTTTTTTGAGTCCTCACGTAAAATCAAGGGGTGCAACTTTTTGTGCGTTTTGTGGTGCACGGTCACATATATCAGTTATATCATGAGCAAAGTCACACTCAAGTGCTGGGTATATGATCAATAATTAGCATAAAGAAGAAGTGATGGATTGCCACAAAAATCATGTCCACATAAATTCATTTATATCCATGAAAGAACAACCAAATTGACTTCTACAAGTGCATTGATGCATTGGAAGCATAAAGGTTTATTTTTGTTCTTTTCTTTTTTGGAAATTGGAAATATCACTCCACTACTTGCTTTCATGCAGGAAGTGTTGTTCCATTACCAGGAGGGAGCGAAGAGTAAATTCTTTGATGATGAATCATCTGGAGATTGCCAACTGGACAGATCATTGAGCATCCAGTTTCAGAAAGCAGCGTTGTGTAGCTCTGCAACCTTTTTGAGCATGGCTGTATGGCTGGCAAAGAGTGGGATTTTAGAGCTCACCCTCTGCCATCTCACACTCTGGGCATCATCACTTGCCTGGAAGAAATGAATGTAAAATATGATACAACCAGTCAGAATAACAAAGAAGGACACTCATCCAATCTACACATGAGACAGACTGTGAAGGGCACACATTGGCAAAAAGTCAAACATGAATCCCATGGGACTTGATGCTCATCTGAGCTTTGAGGGAAATTCTACCATGATGCAAAATCCTTACACTGCCCCTTGATGACAGCTCATCAACAAATTCTAACTACTTCTTTAAAAGGTCTCAAATCATGCATTATCACTGGCCTACAAGGTACAGTGTATCTGCAAAAAATTCTGGGTGTAAGAATGACTCATGCCAAATCTTTTCAGAATGTGCTTTGAGGGAATGATTCCAGGTTTAATTTCATCAAACATCCCTGGAACTGTCATGGAATTTGTTCTTCCCCCTGTATGCATACATGTGCAATTCTACAAGAGTGTCTGCCCAGCTACTTCATCTGTAAAAGATATTGTTTTCCACCAGTGCTTTGGACCTGTGGGGCATTGCACAGGGGGCCTGCTTCAAATTCAATCCTTATGAGGGTCAAAGATCAACTTCTTACTTACATTATGTGACCCATGGAACACTTCTGCCACTTTCAGGAAATATCAAATTCCTCCATCTTGTATGTGATGTAATAAATATGAGTGTGTTGTAAAATGTAAAAGTTTACACTACCCCTCATGGGGGCAATCCAAACTATTTGAAAATGTTGCATCTTATTCTACCCATGAATATGATTCACTATGCCACGGTGCCTCCACTGTATATCTATACAAATACATGTATATATCATATACTATTATGTATATATGGGTGAGAATTTTGAACAATGTACAATAGCTAATTTTTACACCTTATGACACTCTTTCCCTCAGAACACAAGAGAATGATCTTAGACACCATTTTCTTTCATGTCATATGAGAGCCTACTAAATTTCCTTTCAGGAAATGTATGGGTTGGTATACTTTTGACTGATATTTTGTATCTGAGAAGGCCTTAAAACGTGAAAATACGGTAGAAAGGCTATATACACGATTATTCATGTTTTTCAAACCAATGATGTGACTTTTTAAAAGTTTGTGACATCTTTTATCTGGCTGTGTTCTTGATCTCACATATCTCGAGTATGTACCATAAAAATATAAGAAGTCTATGAATGCATATATAATTACAGAGAACAAATGAAATATCAAAGTCCCAAACAGACAAATGTCCTTGACACTTTTGTCACTAACACTACTGGAAAATCTACTTCGTTGTTCCAACTATAATGTTTACTAAAATTTGGTGTTCAACCTCATGAACATATCCTGCAAAAATTGTAGGTCTGCCGGCTGTACATGATGATGATGATGATGATGAAGTCTTGTATAGCGCCGGTATCCGCCAAGTCAGGCGCTCATGGGACGTAACATTCTTTTATGTAAGATTACACTCAGTTTACCTCAAGGAAGTGCATCTGCTATTTACTTCTACAGATTGCAGCCCATTAAGCGTTATTGGTGATATTGTTCTCAGTTGTAATCAATTAAGATCTAGCCACATGGGCATATGCATGTTTTGAGTTCCCGTCCATCCCTTGTAAAATACGAACCAAAATTACATTTTTACTGCAAACCTCTGTGAAAAAAAAAGCATGTCCGTGGTGATTATTAAGTTCACTGATGTTCGAGTGGGGCACCATCTTACTTGATGGCGCAGGTACAGCCTACCTTTGGCGCTCCAGCCGAGGAGCTGTGTGCCATGTTTAGAGCGGGCTGGGGCTCATCTCCAGTTTTCAGACCAGATGATTCACCAAAAACCAAGCAAATAGTGAATTTGTGCTCTGAAAATCCACCTCCTTCTCCCTCTCTGAGCAATACATATGTTGAAAAGCTGTCAAATTTCTAATAATTTGTATTGAAAATACCTTTTCACAATTTTGAAAGAGTTAAGAAGCCTAGTACGTGCTCTCTATCGATTAGCTATCCATCCTGGAACAGGACCCCATTAGTACAGCGAATGTCCATGAAAATTTCAGCGAACCTCCGTCACGTAAACAATCCGACCGATAGGAAACATTTGTCTCAAATGTGTATTTTATTCTTTCAAACTTTCAGCTCAAATAGTGAAAAGTACCAGAAAGGAAACAATAAGCTTAGAGCTGTAATTTCACAATTTCTGAGGCAGTTTGTGATCATGAACAGACAGCTCAAATTTACTTGCTATTTTTCTCTTGAATTCCCTAAAATTACACAAACACAGCTTGATATTGAAATCCAAGTTGGAGGTAAATGGCAGTCTATGTAATCTGTAATTTATGTGCAATTTAATTTCTTTCTGATGGGGTTTTGTAGACAATCTGCACTGTTAAAAGTTCAGTCCAAGAAAGAAATATCTGATAATTACAATTATATCACCGTATGATAAGTTAATGTTACTTGAAAATATTGCTGAATCACGAGTCTCTCATACCCAAAGGTGCATAGCATTCAGCATTGAATTTAACTGTGATAAAAAAGTAAAATGTTCTGCTCACAAATATGCATTCATAGAAGAAGTCCATGCAGTATAGAGGAACAGTGTCACTTTTTAGTGACAGATGCTCCCCATGTATTTCTTTTGAGTAAGGTAACTGCCATTTCAAAAGGAACACATCCATTTTGGGGCTTCCATCACGGATGTTTCCTGTAGTTGTCATATTTTCCATGCCTTTATGCACTCTTATCTTTACCTTCACAACAATTTTCTCTCATTCTCTATGTAGCCTGAACATGCCATGGCCAAAAAGAAAAGAAAAAAAAAATCAAATCCAAAAAGTGCTATGCAATCACAGTCACAATAAATTTGAAGGAAAAGAATGAAATGATGGAAGAAGTCTGTAATGAGCAAGAGGCAAGAAGGAAACATGAAAGTTCAAAAAGAATGTGGAAGCAGTTGAGTGAAATAGAGAAGGAATGGAGAAGGGATCGAGCTCCAACGCGCATATAGAGAAAATAAGTGTGAGTGCACTTCCGTTAAAACAAATTCCTCTGGATGGGCAGCTCCGAAATTCCGACATTGTTATTCCAACATAACAATGTCGGAATTTCGGAGCTTGCAAATGGGTATTTGTTCCATGTTCATCGTGTCACTGCCGGCAACCAGGGACAGTGCAAACAATGTCGGAATTTCGGAGCTTGGGTATTTGTTCCATGTTCATCGTGTCACTGCCGGCAACCAGGGACATCCTGGTGGTAGTGTCGCTGCCCGGAAAGCAGTAGATGACAGGTTTGAGTCCCACTGGTTCCTATTTTCCGACATGTTTGTTAATTTACAGATCAGCAGTTGCGATCTTAACAAATTTAATTCGTAGAGGGAGACAAAGTGAAGAAACTTGTACCTGAAGAAAGTTCCTTGTTCTACAGGTTCTTATCCCGAGAGTTTGTTAATCCAAAAATGAAATAAGGTTTGCAATTCTGAAAGTCTGTTCTTCTAAAAGTAGAATACGCCTGATATTTGTTAAGGCGAAAATGACGTGAGGTTTTTAGTTCCAAAGGCTTCGGTTGTTAATTTGTTTCTTCACATTTGGATTAATGAACCTTATTTCATGTTCCAATCAAGAAACCTTTGGATTAATGGAGATTCCTATTATTTACCAAATAATGAACCTTCAAAATCACAAACCTTATTCAATTTTGGGATTGATGAACGGTAGGAATAACGAGCCTTCGAAACAATGTGGTAAAAACGTTTGTTATAACGAACTTTATTCCATATCGAAGTCACTAACATCAATTTAAGTTATATGGAGTTTGTCTATTTTGTCATGATAAACCTTTGGAGTAACAAACTTTGTACCATTGTACCATTTCTCATCAACATAATAATGCAAGTTCTCCTCCGTAATGGTGTTTAATATGAGGACCAAGCGCAGAGTGATATCTGTTTAAACACACTGGAACCGGAAGCATTTTCCCCTAGCAGTTTAACTTCGTATTTGGATAATGGAGCACATTTCTTTTGTTTTTTGTTTGTCAATTAAGTTATCAAATTTAGCTATGACTATGTTCGCTGTAAGCAAATTTTGCATCTATAGACTTTTTGATAATAATTATGTCGTGATAACAAAATTTGGGATAAAAGTATGTATTGTAAATGATGTGCAGTGTATCGCCATATCGAGAGCATTACATTGTTGAAATCAGGGAACTCTCAATGTGATCTTGTTTTATGTCTCTTTTTTTCATAGGGACTTCAGTATTAACCAATCTTCAGTTAAAGACACCTGAACTTATTATAGAAAATGTTGTCAAATTATCATCTAATCTATCTGTGTGAATGTAATGAAAGACATGACATTTCACTTGATTCTCATTACCTAAGTGTAAACTTTGAAATGGTAATTGGTAATTGCCGAGTTAACTGATTTGCTTGAAAGAACATACTAGCGATAAGGCGTAATGTTTCATCAGACAGAATATGTTACTGAGATTTACATGTACCTTCGAACATCCATCTACGAGAGATGGAAGAAGTGTTTTCTTTGATTCCTCACCATGAAAAAAGAGGCAAGCTTTTAAAATACAGAATGGCCAATAATTATTTGGAATTTTGTAGAGGAATATGTCACGACACGAAACCGCTGCTTATTGTCAATGGAAAGCTTTTCCAACTCTGCAGAATTGTACTGTTCAATATGTTGTTTTTTCAGAATGTCCATGAGCTATATGCGCACTTCCGTGATGAAAACTATGCTATATTTGTTGAGTTAGAGAGACTGCCTGGATCAGAGACATCATAAGAAAAACACCTTATTATTTTGAAGTAAGAATTTAAGTATGGAACAATGAAATAAGAGGTTGACATAATGAGTTTCTGTAAAATGTGCACAAATTGAAGAAAGTGATTAGCGAAAGAGTGATATTTCAACAGAAGTAACGAATTTGGTTAAATTTTCGGTTGTCTACCATTACATACAGGTTATCAGTACAAATTTAATATTCTGCCCACACATACACATATATATCTTTTGATATTTCATTCCCATTATGAACCGAATCAGACTGTAAAAATCTATGCTAAATGGTATTCAAATATATGAGGAGTAATATTCCTCACGGACGTTCACTGCTCTGGACATGGTAAACTTCCATGGTAAATAAAAATGGCTCCTCTAGGAAGATCCTGGTATAATTGGTTTCATATCAAAGCTTGAATTATACTCTTTCAGGAAAGAAAAACGATTTTGAGTAATTCCTACTTTTTAAATTTCGTGCTGTTTGGTCTGAATTGTAAATCGTTCAAAATTCTGAACCATAAACAGTATGTCAGAACAGAATAGTCAGTAGTGACTATGTTATATACTATCGATGCCATACTTACCCATCCTAATTTTACAATTGCTCTTCATTACCCTCATGGGAATAGCCACCGGTAAATATTTTGCATTTTTCCCTTCAGGCCCCTGTGTTCCAAGGCAGGAAACCTCGCTGAGAGCCTATATAAGCAGCCTTTCCGCTGCCTCCTTCCTCTTTCGTACCTCTTATGAAAGTGGTGTGATTGCCCCCCAGGAAGGGGGAGGGTTCATGGGTAAGTATGGCTTTGCTAGTAAATAAGATACTCACTACTGAGTATTCTGATTTACAGCGCTTCGCCATACTTACCCATCCTAATTTTACTATTGCTAGACTCCCACGGTCATTTAGGAGGAGGGGACACAATACACCACTGACGAAGTTTTGTGGCTATTAATTTCACCTACCCTTTCTTGCCTTTAGGGCCAAGTTAGGTTTGACTAGGGCACGATAGCACTGCTTTTGCAAATTCAGTCCCATGGCTTATTACATCAGAAGGTAATAAGAGATGAATGTGTTTGGGGTAGCCCAGTATGCAGCTTGTAGGATCTCTTCTAGAGATACACCCTTAAAACGGCCCATGATGCTGCAACTACTCATGTGTCATGGGCTCTGAGGATAGAGTTTCATCTCCTCCTGCCTTTATCCCTTGGACTATCCTCCGAGAAATTGTATTTACGGAAGCAGGGCATAAGGTTCAACTGAACTAATGAACCACTGTTTAGATTTCCGGATTTTCTCAGTGCGACTAAGCGACTAATTTACCATTTTAGGGCTCTCACAGAGCACCATAGTCTGTCCTCTGATATTGATGAGAACGCTTTCATGACTGGAAGACCATCTCACATGGTTTTGAAGATTCTCTCTGATTTTTGGATACAAAACCCGGTTTTGGAATCAGCGAATGTGACCTGATTTAAGCGAGAGTTCATGGATTAGACTAAGAGAAATACAGTCTTTACTGACAAATCAAGCAAGGAAGGCTTATGCATTGGTTCAAAGGGAGCTTTAGTAAGTCCCCGTAGGACAATGGGCAGGTTCCATCTTGGACAGAGAACTCGCCGAGGGGGATTCTGTAGGAAGAAAGCTTTGGTTGGTCTACACAGAAAATTGCAGTTAGATACTGTTTCTCCATTACTAAAACTTGTATGGATTGCTCCAATAGTTGATCTGTATCCTCTAATGGAGGAAATGCTGAGTCCCTAATCAAACAGTAAGAGTAGGAAGTCTGCTATCTTACCTAGAGGGGCTGAGGTTGGATCAATCTGCATGCAGTACGTCATAACCATGTGTAGAATCGTTGCAGTCTTGAATCGTTAGTGTTCCTTGTAGAGGCTCTGAGAAATCTGGCAGCCATATTGGCAGCCCTCTCTGAAAGCCTGTGTCTTCTGCACTTCTCCTGAAATGGGTCAGAGTGTCAGGCTTCGCTTCCGAGGATTTGGGTTAATACGTCTGTGTCCCTGGTTGTTTCAGTGAGTCTTTCTTTACCAGGAGTGTTGTGGGAACGTCCATGAGCAGTTTTGTCCGACGTGGGAACCGTGGTCTCCGTGGCCACCAAGGAGCAACAAGAAAGATTGTTGCATTATCCACTATTACCTTCTCGAGCACTTTTAGGATCATTGAAATTGGTGGGAAGGCGTAACCTGGTATCCCTTTCCGTGACATTGGGAGTAAGTCTATTGCATAGGCTTGTGGGTCATGATATTTCGTGCAGCTGCAGTATGTGGGAAGTTGTTTGTTTAGAGAAGATGCGAACAGGTCGATTTGAGACTGTGTCATATTGATTATCCTTTGCACCGTTTCCCGTTTGAGATACTTACCACGGGAGACAGTCTGCTATGTAGTTCTCCTTCCCCGGTATGTGGCATGTTTTCAGTGAAATGTTGTGTTTCAGACGCCACTCTAAAATCTGCACTGTCAAATGGCAAAGGGTTGGAGATCTTGTGCCCCCCTTGTCTGTTCATGTAGGACACTACTGTCATGTTGTCTGACTTCATCAGTATGCACCTGCTCATTATTTGTGTTTGAAATTCCCTCAATGCCAACTGGACTGCTTTCATTTCCAGCATGTTTATGCGCAACTTTGCATCTCCTTTCCCCCAACATCCTGAAATTTTGCTGTCTGTGATGTGAACTCCCCAACCCTGTAGGGATGCATCTGTCGTTATGGTCAAAGAGGGGGAGGGGCTCCTTGTTGGTTTCCCTTCGCCTAGTATGTGAGGATTGATCCACTTCTGGATCGCAGTTGAAATCTCTGACGACAGAGGGACTAGTTTGTCGGGGAATGATGTCTGGGTCGGTAATGTCTTAGCAGGTGAAGTTGGAGGGGTCTCGATCATTAGCGTCCTGCACATATGGGGTGCAAGTCACGAGAGCGACACCCACGAGTCATACAGCCCACAAGTCATACAGCTCACAAGTCATACAGCTCACAAGTCATACAGCTCACAAGTCATACAGCTCACAAGTCATACAGCTCACAAGTCATACAGCCCACTAGTTATACGGCCCACGAGTTCGACACTGAGTAAATAAAGCCCATGAGTTCGACATCAAGTAAAATAAGCCCACAAGTTATACAGCCCATGAGTTTGACACTAGGCACATGAAGCTCACGAGACCGACACTAAACAAAGAAAGCCCACGAGACCGACACTGAGCTTAAAAGGCTCACGAGACCGACACTAGGCAAAAGAGGCCCACGAGACCGACACTAGGCAAAGAAGACCAACAAGACCGACAGGATGAACAGCGCCACCTATAGACCAATAAATTGTATAGGGTGTCCAGATAATGACATAAAGAAGGTATAAGAGATGGAAAAGGAGAGTTGCTAGGGTATTACCTCATCAATTGCCCTCCCTCACCCCCTGAACGGTCAAGATCTTTAATTGTGTTTGCGTATGTGAGTGTTTGTGAAAATATAAACAAAATTCAGAAGTGCATGAGATGTTTCAACATTACTTTCGAAAATTCCAAAACACCCTCTTTTCCCTATCTGAAAAGCTCATACCGGTTACACCTACTCAGAAAAAAAAATTAATAAAATGATGTGGACATTCAGATCAACCAACTAGAAAAATACCCAGGTATGAAATGAAGTTCACTACAAGAAAATTATTCACAAAATGGTCAGTGTTGAAGTGCACACCTGCTTTACATGATATGGGGGGGGGGGGGGGTAGTCATCTGCGAAGGCGTTGGAATGGTAAAAATTCACAGAAAATAATGTAATCGTCAATTAAGGTAGCGTTAAAAATTTGGAAAAAGAAGATGCATCCATGAAAACAACTTTTCTATTTCATGAAAAATGTACCGTTTTGAAAAGAAATATTATTATACAAACACAAGCCACTGAAATCGAGGTGAATCGCTGCAATAAAAAAAGTTTTCATCCGTTGAATTTCATACACTATAGTTAAAGAGAAAATTAAAAATTAAACTCTAAGCAGGCGGGTATAAGCAGGCAGATAGGATATCTAGTAAGGCCTACTTAACTTGTGAAGCGAGAGAGAAAAGGGCAAAAAAAATCTTACATACTGTCCACCGTCTAATTAGAAATTTGGAAAGCCTATTAAATATAGCACGATGGCATCTAAAACTAAACCATTCATCGGTCTTGTCCTCTATCATTTTTTCATACATTTTATTTTTTTTTTTTTGGGGGGGTGGTCCCATGAAGAGGACAATTCTATTTAAAAAAAAGAAAAAATGGTAGCAATGTCGCTCCTCGTAGCGTGACAAAATTGCCCCCTAAAAGCCACACGTGTACAAATACATACTTAATGTTGTTGATATGTAGATGGTGCTGTTATTAGTAAGTTACAATCTTTCGCTCGACAGCGTAACGAAATTGCACCCGCCATTATGTAATTTTCCCCTTAATGAAACACCCTGTACAGGTACATAGTTGCAATTGACATGTAGATGGCGCTGTTCATCCTGTCGGTCTCGTGAGCCTTCTTTGCCTAGTGTCGGTCTCGTGGGCTTTCTTTGCCTATGTCGGTCTCGTGACCCTTCTTTGCCTAGTGTCAGTCTCGTGGGCTTTCTTTGCCTAGTGTCGGTCTCCTGACCCTTCTTTGCCTAGTGTCAGTCTCGTGGGCTTTCTTTGCCTAGTGTCGGTCTCGTGAGCCTCTTTTGTCTCTTGTCGAATTCATGGGCTGTATGACTCCTGAGCCGTATAACTCATGGGCTGTATGACTTATGGACCTATTTTTTATGTCGGTCTCGTGGACCGTATGACTCGTGGGTGTCGGTCTCGTGGGATGACCCCCACATATGTACTACATCTACCAGGCTCGACAGGAGTCCTAAGAAAATTAGCCACAGCCGTGCTTTGGACGTCGCAGCCGACAGCAGCCTCTTCATTACTTTCTCTACCCTGTGGTTTGTGAAGATTCTTGGTGCCGATTTTAGTCTGAATGGCAGGGCTTCAAATTGAAAGTACCTGTCGTTTACTGTGAAGCCTAGTAGACGTTGACTGTCGTGGTTGATGGGAATGTGATACTACTAGTAAGCATCTTTGAGGTCTATGGTAGTCTGTGGGTTTTACGGTTGGGTCTTTGGGTAGGGGAGTTTTCTGGTAGGTCTTTACCTGTTCTACAGGAATGATTAACTGGGGGCATAACCTTTCTGGACCATAGTTGTGGTATTTGATTGTTGATTTGGAGCAGGTCTAGATCTAGATAGTCAGAATTGTGGTCTAGGGTCTCGTGTTCCTTGCGTCCTTGCCATGGGTTAGCCCTTTGATCACGAAAATAGTCTTGTGGTCTACTAGTGCTAGTAGTAGGTCTATTCTGTCTGCCCATGTATGGGAAATCACACTGATACTTACAGTGGTAGGCTTGGGCTATGTCCTGGCTCAGAAAGTGGGCCTGTTGTCTACCACTAAAGGCCCCGGACCTAGGCTTGTATGTCGGTCTACACAGCTTGTAGATCGTCTTATCAGCTGTAGTGCTAGCACTGATGTTCCTGTCGAGAATGGATTGGAACTTACCACTGAACAGGTCCTTTCCTTCAGTCTGGACTTTCATGAGGGCTTTTGCTGCATCTCTGTCTAGTTGCAAGCCCTCTATCACCTTTTCCCATCACAGTCATGTACAAAGGAGAGCAGTATGTGTCACCTGTTCATATTGGATGTCTGCCACCTTTGATAGCATGTCCCCGATTTTTTCTTTGTCATGCTCTTCGATGTCAAGTTTTTCTGCTTCTAGGAAGGCAGTAGTGAGATAGCCTTGTTATACAGCAAGTTGCATTGAGGCTCTAACTGAGGCATCGATGGCTGACAAATGCCATTTGCTATTTCGGAAGTTGCACAATCACAGGCTGTTCGGATTTCCCTGCTCTTTCACGCTCGCGTCGCCAACGTGAAAAGCTACGTCTGGGACTGACGGAGTAGTGAGATACTTTTTGTAGTCATCTTGCGCGATTTGGAAGTTTTAATTCACCTCTTTCCAGCATATTTTCATCTGTGCACGTTGTTGGCCTAGCTTTTTGAAGCAATCTTTACACGGAGCGTCCATCTTGACTGCGCTTTTCTTCGCGTTTTGTGGACCTCCGAGTGTGGAGTGTATGCGAAAAATCAACTTTTCAGTTTCTTTCGTCTGTGGAGCTGTTCGTTGGCAGCTGAGGGCAGTATTTGGTCAACAGATATGCTGCTGAAGCTGTATCATCTCTGCTATTGAGCGCAGCACCAGTATGCATTGTGGAGCAGACGGTGCGTGGTGAAAACTAAGTTTCGGTAAGTGCTTGAGAACCCGTCTAGCACTATTTCATTTTTGCTTGCAATATATCGAAAGAGTCCACTAAGAAACTTACCTGTCTGACGCGGTTTGCCGGAATGATGAGTCGGTTTGGAGTATTTTGAGAAAAATAATAATAGTAGGAAAACCGACTTTTATTCCAGAAGGCTCCAGACTAACTCGGTCTCGGGAAAAATTCGACCCTACTTCAGACAATTCACACGCAGTAAGTGATCACCACATTCTACTGGCCACTGCATAATACCAAATGAGGCCTAACTGAATGGACAGGAAAGTGCGTGCTAACGTACTAGTAATCCTGTACAAAACAAAACAAAAATGACAGCGCGCGGTCCTCAGTTGCTGAGACGCGCGGTCTTTCGACTTTTTGTTGTTGTTTATCAAGCGCCTTTGATTGTTTTAGAGGTGCTTGATAGGCGCACACTAATTTTGCATGCGCGCAAAAGAGGTTTTTGATGCGCGCGTTGTAACAACTCGGACCATTACTGCGAGTAGCCAGAACACGAAGCGCTAGTTTATACAGGCCGCTCCCATAGGACAACACTGTACAATCAGAGGGACAACCATTCTTACTCATCCCGCCGTCAAAGCGAAGCCGAGTTATCCCCGAGTCCGAGTCTAGCCTGACCCCGTTCGGGTAAGTTCTGAGACTGAACGTTTTTGGTTGATATTTCCCATTTTCGTCGTTACCCATCGAATATCTTGTTATTACAGCATTATTCCGCACATTTCCTAGGCATACGTTCACATTTTGGAGCAAAATTTGACAACTTTTGCAGGCTTACCAGAACTTTGTTTGGGCTTTAATAGGATCGCTTTCGGAATCAGCTAGTGCATTTTGCGAGGCGCGATCTCTCATCTCATAGGTGTAGCGCGCTGTATTGTCGCTATTCACGGATTTGGAGAGCAAGCTTATGGAACAGTCTCTCCAGTTTTTGGAGCAGCTAGAGATCCAGGTCCGAGTCGGACTCACCGACTATAGCTATCTCTACTTCCCTGTCCCTCTCTCGCTCTAGACTAGGGCTTTGTTCACGAGCGGCACAAAAGCGTGACTGTGTGTAGTAGTTTGTATGGGTGTGAGATCGAGAGGGACTTACCTGGCTTGCACTGTAATCTTTCTCGGGGGTTTGGTCTAGTGGGTCTGGGTCGGGAAAACTAGATGCCGCTCCCGTGGAGCATGACGGGCCCACTTCCTTACCTGCTACGGTGGCGGTAATTACGGGAAAGCATGCCTTTAAGGATGATATTTTGTAGAGCTTTCATTAGCCACTCACCTGCCTCCTCCGGATTGGGAAGGGTACTTATGCCGGAAGTCGGCATTTTTGCAGGAGTCCCTTCATTCTTTTGACCAGTGGGTAGTTTTCTTTTCTTCCCTTTGGTCGCGCGAGAAGCTTGGGATGCCACACTGGCTGTGGTATGGGGAGAATCCCTCTCTAGGCCGCCAGTAGCAGGGGGAATAGAAGGTGCAGGCTCACCCGCACACTCGTGCTATTTGCCCTTCGGCGGCTGCACAGCATTGTTCCTCTCCCGCAGCTTTCCCTCTGCCGAGGGGTTTGTAGTAGTGTTTTCTGTGCTTCATTTCTCTCCCTCAACTTTTCATTTGTCGAGGTTACTTTGGAGTGCGGTTTTACCTTCGCCGACACTTTGTGTTTGTCCGACATCTTTCGTAAGTGGAAAAGCCGTGGCCGTGTTTTTATTTTGTAGCCATGCATTGAGATTTATGAGAGTTTACATTCTACTGGTGTTTTCTTAACGAATGCACGGTAACGAAAGAGGAAGGAGGCAGCGGAAAGACTGCTTATATAGGCTCCTGGCGAGGTTTCCTTCTTTGGAACGCAGGGGCTTAAAGGGAAAAATGTAAAATATATACCGGTGGCTATTCCCATTGAGGGTAACGAATAGCAATTGTAAAATTAGGATGGGTAAGCATGGTGAGGCGCTGTAAATAAAAAATTACAATCGGATTTCCGCATTTTGTAACAAAACCATTTGGGTGTGTACGGTCATTAGAAGTGGAAGCAGTAGACTGCTTTGATGGAAATAATTATTCATAGACTGGATATTAAAACAAAATTGGGGTAGGTGTCTGAAGAGATCTTTGCGATATTGAAAGAGTGATAAAAAATGGATATGCAACGGCATACAATCGTACATTGTTCCTCTAACCGCACATTTTTAGGCCTATGTGTGCTCATTAACATCTGACAGTGGGTTATTCTACATTTCTTTACCACACAGCTAGTACACTCACCATATGTAACAAGCTACTTGTACTTCTTCTGTTTTCGGACTATCATCCTTTTGCTCATATCACTCAAAATAAACTTCGACATTTGCATGCACAAGACACTTCTCATATTTTCTAGGCTTCAGTAGTCTGGGCTGCAAGTGAAAACAGCATCAATTTCCCTTAGCCCTCGTTGCGTCAATAGTATGGCAGTAAAAAGGCAAGTTAGAAAAGGGGCTAAGGATAGACCAGAGGTTAACTAGGATAGTCCAGGGTTAAGGATAGTACAGGGCTAGGAAAACCAAGTGAGAAAAGGCATTTTGTATATGTATATACAGGCCTATTAGTCTGGTAGGAAGGGGGGGGGGGGTCTCCATGCACCCTCCGAACACATTTTTTAAACTTACTTTTTTTTGTAACCCAAAGGCCCGAATTCACAAAGATGGTACAAATGAAACCATGGTTTAAACCATGGACAATGGCGTATGGTGCACCAAGTGTCGCATGGCCTATTTCGTTATGAAATCAGTCATTTCGTTGACAAAATGACCATTTCATTAACGAAACGTGTGAACAAAAAGAATGTAACAGAAATCACGTTCTCTGAAGTTCAAGTGATTCCTGTTACATTCTTTTTGGTCACACAATGATGTATTCCAGGAAATGATATGCACTATCCATGAGCTGCTGTCTAACCAGGAGGAGACGGACACCAGGGTTTTGCTCTACCTCAAGTATACCACTAAGCTTGGGTACGAGGCAGCTGTGGTGAGGACGCTAGACACAGACATTTTCTTGATCCTCTTGCACCACGCTTACTCTATCGCCCTCACTATCTTCCTTGATAAACGGACTTTCAAGCATTGCCAGATTGTGAATGTCAGTGAACTGGCATACAGAATCGAAGAGAGCTGACTACTGTACCACAATCTTGGACTGTATGTATATGTTCACTAGGGAAGATGTAACAAGTGCGTTCAAGGGTAGTTGCAAAGTTGGACCCCTGAAGAAGCTACAAAGCCACCCCATGTACCACACGACATTTAGGTGAAGGTAGTCTGATATTATAATTTCAGCAGTATTTTACCAAAATCTAGTAAATTGCTCAGTATCATATTATAATAAACACTGCTAAAATGTTAAAACATGACTTTATAATGTGCCATTTTTTTTTTTTCACTTCAGAAAACTTGGTGATGAGTGGTCTGTGGAGCCAGAGGTGACAGATGACATTGAGGCATTCACATGCCAAATGTATGACCAGACCCGGGAGAAGTCTATTAATGTCATCCGCAGCATCATGCTAAGGCAGATGGTGAGAGAGGGCGAGCATTTAATGACCAAATCCATGGTTGATTTCTCCATGCTCCCACCTTGCAGAGACAACCTTGTCCCACACATTCAATGTGTGAACCACCCAATGCCTTGCCATCTTCAAGCAAGCTGACCCCCCAATCTTTTGGTGCCCTAACCCTTTGATCCTGGACAAGGGTGGCATAAGACAGAGGATGGTATTATGTAGCCAGTGTGGGCAAGTGGCCCTATCCTTCCCACTTCCCTCATTGACTTGCTTCAGAATACTACTGAGGAGATGGAGGAGGATGAAGAGGAGAAGGAGCCAGACATTGATTATGATGATCTGTTTGATAATGACGACAAATTACAGAAGTGTGAAATGTAAAGGTGACATGATGCTTACCGCTTTTGTGGATTGTATAGTTGCACAGGATGAGAATTTAGAATACTTTTGACAAAGTGAAGTCATATTGTTTTACTTTTTTTTTCTCAATATACGCTAATTCCATACTTCATGGAAAACGTACACACCTCACAAAATGTAACTAACCACTTTGTCTTTTGATCATAGTTCAAATATTGTGTCTTGTATCAGACAACTTTTTACAGAATTTGAAAGAAAATTTGATTCCAAACAATTTGAACTCTCCTTTGTTGAAATTGAATAGAGAATGTAAGCATCATAGCAATTCATATGCAAATATCCCAAAATAAAAGTTGCAGCAATCCACATTGATATAGCAGTCTCTATTCACAGAGAGAATTTCTAGCTGTCAAGTTAAATTCATCTCCTTGTTAATCGGACAATAAGGTTTAAACAAATATATTTAAATGGAACACTTTTAATCTAATCTTAAGTAAGTTTGAATGAAAACATTATGGTACCTGAACTGTTGAAATCGGCTGAACATTTTGATACAGTGATTGTTTTCATGAAAATACTCAAAACATACATATGACCATGTGGCTAGATCTTGGTTGATTACGACTGACAACAATATCAGCAATAACCTTTGGTGGGCTATGATCTTTATTAGTAAAAAGCGGTAGCACCTCCGTGAAGTAAACTGAGTATAATCTTGCATAAAAGACTGTTACATCCCATGTACAGCAAGCAGACCTATATTATTTTGCAGGATATGTTCATTAGGCTGAACATCAAATTTTAGTACACATTACTGTTGGGACAACAAAGTAGAATTTGCAGTAGTGATAGAGACCAAAGTATCACGCATGTTTGTCTGTTTAGGACTTTGATATTTCAATTGTTCTCTGTAATTATATACATGATCATAGACTTCTTTTTTTTTATGGTACATACCCAAGATGTGCCAGATCAAGAACACACCCAGATAATAGATGTCACGTATCTTTAAAAAAGTTACATCATTGGTTTGAATAACATGAATTATTGTGAATGTACCATTTTTACCGTATTTTGACGTTTTAAGTCCTTGTCAGATACAAGATATAGTCAAAAGTATACCAACCCACACATTTTTTGGGAGGAAATTTAGCAGACTTTCATATGACATAAAAGAAATTGGTTTCTAAGATCATCCTGGGGTGTTCTGAGGGAAAGAGTGCCATAAGGTGTGAAAATTAGCAATTGTACATCGTTAAAAAATTCTCACCCATACATAGTTTCAATGAATAACACATTGCCCCTACAGACCTCAAGATTGAAGGAGCCAAATGCTGCACCATCTTCATCATGAAAGTTCATGGCAACTGTTTCCATCCAAGCATTGTCTGTATTGCGAGGGTCATCAACATATCCTTTATATACCTGCAAAAACAACAACAAAACAAACACAGTAAAACATTAATGCTGAATTTGTTTGCAAAGCTATATAAGAATCTTAATTTCCACCTGGATGTTCTTCACAATCTAACAGTAAAGAAAATTATAGCAGCACACCTCTCGAGATCAAAAGGAAAGGTCTACTTAAGTTCACCCCTCAAATGACTAGGCTCTGACTTGACAATGCTTACTTCATATTGAAAGTGAAGCCAGTAACTACATGTACCACTTAACTACTAATATTCTTTTGCCTATACATTAACATTTTCAAATATAACTATCTCATTCAAGATTTCATCAAACTCATATTATGCAATCTTATTTAACTCTAGACTTAAAAGCAGGACCAAAGTTAAATTCTAAAAAACCTAAACACAATACAAATTAAAAGGGCATATGAAGTTTACGGGCAATATAATCATTGCCTATAGAAGTTATTCACAGGCCCCTTACATGAGAGTTAAGAACTTTCCAGGTACACGTGTCAGAAAAACAAGGTACCTGCACGATTCTGTCTCGGAAAGATGAAATATGTACCTCTATGCCTTCCATAAAGAGCTTGTCCACACACTCCCTGATATTGGCTTGCTCCTCCACGGACTTATTGAGAGTTCCCAGGGCCTCCTCACTAAACTCCCTTCGAAGGGTGGCACTAACTTTGTCTCCAGGCTCTACCATACCCTGCGTGGACAGCAAAGGGAGACAGAAAAAGCATGCAGTCTGCATGGGCAGGTGGTCTTCATATGCAGGTTCTATGACATGTCAAATGCTCTGCATGGAAGCAAGTACAGTGGCCTTGATAAATGATCAGTCTTCATAGACTTGTCTGACTGTCAAGCACACATGAACAAACCCATTCAAAAATGTTCTAATTTTACCAATATCATACATTACTTCTGGGCCCCATTTCATAAAAGTTTTTAGGATGGCAACTCTTGCTGGAATGGCAACTTCCCATAGCAACAGCCAATCAGGAGGCTGGATTCTTGTTGTTGTCATGATAATTACCATTCCAGCAAGAGTTGCTATCATATCAACTTTTTATGAAATGGGGGCCTGGAATGTATGTACCTGTAGGTTCAGACAGTCCCCTAGCACACTCGTATCATGACACGGAGCAGCATATGGGTTGATCTGCTGAGGCCAACAGGCTAACTGGCATGTAGCCTGTTCTAATTTTCCTTTTATATGGACTCACATACACGTATCATTCACATTAACCATGCAGTACAGTGTCATGGGCTAAGACAAGTAAACATAAATTATGTTCAGGGGCTTAGGGGTTACAGAGTTAATGGTGTGCCTAAATTCTCTCATCGCAAATTAGTTATAAAATCTCAAACTGCGGCTGTGCTATCTAATTTCCATAACAATATGTTGAAACTGCTGTGCATGCGCAAGCTCTATTTGATCACACATGAAAAAATGTTGCTACAGCGACTGGTTATACCCCCGCCAAACAACATTTCATAAGCTTTAGTCAAAACAACATTTCATAAGCTTTGGTCAAAAAACTGAGGAAGTAGTTAAATCCGCAAGATCTTTCCTTGATCTTCTGCCATTAATATGCCGTTACCATGGCAACGTACTTTCGGGTACTGTCGAAAAATGCGTCTTGCACATCTACAACCAAAGGCACACATCTGTACCAAGTTTCATGGAAATTGGGCAAAAACTGAGGAAGTAGTTTGCAACACAAAATTTTCCATCATTTTGGCTCATAATATGTGAGCTGTTACCATGGCAACATACTTTTTGTCACTGTCAAGAAATGTGTCATGCTGACCTATATCCTAAGACAAACATTCAATATGAATTCCATGAGAATTGGAAGAACACTGATGAAGCAGTTTTGCCATGAAGCATTTTGCCCTATATTTTACCAATAACATGCCGTTACCATGGCAACGCACTTTTTGCCACTGCGGAAATATGTGTCTTGCACATTAACATATTCAGATGAACATCTGTACCTAATTTCATAAAAATTGATCAAAAACTGTGGGAGGAGTTCGCGACGCAAGATTTGTACCCATTTTTGCCCATAATATGCCGTTACCATGGCAACGCCAAGGTACTTTTGGGTACTGTCAAAAAATACGTCTTGCACATCTACAACCCAAGGCACACATCTGTGCCAAGTTTTATGGTAATCGGTTGAAAACTGAGGAAGTAGTTCGCGATGCAAGATTTGCAACGGACCGACCGCCCGACCGCCCGACCGCCCGCCGATTCCTATATACCCCCTTCAAACTTCGTTTGGCGGGGGTATAAAAAAGAGAGTACTATCTGTATCTCAAAACTATATCATAGTTCTTTTTTAAAATGCCTCCACCACCAAGTGGTCCTGGAGGCATTGGCCTGAATTCACGAAGGTGGTACAATTGAAACCATGCATGGTTTAAACCACGGACAATTTATATGTAGCGCCAAGTGTCGCATGGCCTATTTCATAATGAAATCAGTCATTTCATTGACGAAATGATCATTTCGTAACGTGTTAACATTTCGTCAACGAAATGATCATTTTGCTAACGAAAGGAACATTTCGTTTTTTTTCGATGAAATGTGGAGGCCATGCGACACTTGGCGCTCCACACAAATTGAAACCATGGTTTAAACCATGGTTTCAATTGTACCACCTTCATGAATTTGGGCCAATATGTTTTCGGGTTGTCTGTCCGTCCGTCCTCCGTCTGTCTGTCCATCGGTCCGTCCGTGATCATTTTGTGGACAGTGTACCGGATAACTAAAAAACTGTTTGAGGTATCCTAATGAAACTTGGCATGTATATGTATGAGTGAGCAAAGTTGTGCCTATCAATTTTTAGGTGCACACGCTCGAGGTCAAAGGTCTATCAGCAAATGCTCCAAACTTCACTATTTCCCCCATATCCATGTAATGCCTGAAGGTATTTTCTTAAAACCTAGTGCATGTAGGCTACATACATGTACTACCAAATAGAGATTCTCCAGAGTTTCAGGTCATGAGTTCAATAGGTTAAAGGTGTAAGGTCAAGTAAAAATATTGAAATTTCATGTTTTTCTCCAAATCTCGCAAATGGTTCAAGGTATCTCCATTGAACTTAGTACCAGTATATATGCATGCACTGACCATTGGCAGTGATTATCTAGGGAAGTTGGGGGTCATGGTTCAGAGGTCAGGGATCAGAGGTCAAGGTCAACTCCTCAAAATGTCACTATATACTTTCCTCATATGTATGCAATGCCTGCAGGATTTTTCTTGAAACTTGATATACACCTGTATACATGTATTACACAATAGAGATTCTGTGGGAAGTTTCTTGCCAAAAGGTCAAAGGTCAAAAGGTCAAAGATCAAGTGAAAGTGCGAACTTTCACTTCTTTCTCCATCTCGAAAGTGACTCAAGGTACCATCATAAAACTTAATACATACATGTATCTATGCATGTTCTACCTGATAGTGATTCTCTTGGGAACTTTAGGGTCATAAGGTCAAGGGTCAAAGCTCAAGGTTCAAAGGCCAGGTTTAAATGCTAATATTCTACCATTTAATAGTGAAATTACACTTTTTCTCCATACTTTGAAAATTACTGAATGCATAAACGTATAAGAGGGTCAAAAGTCAAGTAAAAATCCTCAAATCCCCAAATACCTGCACTCTTAGACAATTTAGCCATTCATCCAATTAAAATCTAGTTCAAGGAAAGTGAGCATTCAGCACATTTGTGACAAATCTGTCATTTTAATATTTTGCCACTTATGTGAAACTGTCATCACATATTGTCGAGATATTGTACAACAGACCTATTAGGAGAACCATGCATTATGGCGGAGGCATATCAGTCGCCATAGCGACATTTTGTTTTTTTTATAGTTTTTCTCAGCAATTGTTTAGTGCTGGTAAAAGAAATAGCAAGCTCTGAAAATGCATTTCTTTGGTGAATAGACAATAGTTTAGTCATGATAAAAAGGGAAAAATTAGATGCGATTATGGCACATATGCTCTGCTTTTGTCTAATGCACAGTAACTAGGCCTACAAATTACTGGAAGTGCACTAGTGAACACTGAAAGTGTGACCCCGCCTAAACTCTACGCGTTGCATGTGGGTGCGTAAGATCACCTCATTCATTTGCACGTAGCATATGGCCAGTGTAAAGAGACCCGACCGCAAGCAATGAAATGTTTACATTTATATGTGAAAGGAGAATTTTTGTTGTAACACCCTACAATTGCGAGTCTTGGAGTTGATCACAGCTATACAGAGTCAGTGGTCAGATAGGATAACATCAGGCATGCTGAGGCAGAGTAAATATGGCATGACATCAGTTGCCTGCTCAGTCAGATGAAACTGTCAAAACCAAACATCTTGAAACACCAACACGCACTGGATGATTTGGCTTATGACAAAGACACTGTTACAATGTATGTTATTGTTCCTGGAGACAAGGGGAGATGTGTTATGGTCTACATGACAGCAAAAATTATGAGGGCAAATGAAAGGATGAAAAGACAAAGAAAATTGGCTAAAATCCCATCAGCGGATACAGGAAATCGGTTGTGTCCCTGGTGAACAAGTTACAAAAACATACGGGGGAAAATTGGATGAACAGAAACAATTTCTCACTACACCTACAGAATCATCAGTACCAACTTTCTATGGTCTACACAAATCAGAACCCACCCTGGTACATCCAATCGTGGGCAGCATAGACTCTTTGGATCTGGCAAAATATGTTGCATGTATTCTCAGCCCATTTGTGGGTAATTCACAATATCATGTCAAGAATACACAAATTTTGTTAATAAAATCATGGAGCTCAGTCTAGAGAAAGATGAGATGATTGTTTCCTATAACCTTAGTGCTCTATTCCATTAATTCTGTAAGCTAAAGCAGCACAAGTAGTCAGGTGGCAGCTTGACAATGATAGTAAATTGAAGGATTGCACTTCACTATAAGTGTAGATCAGATTGTGGAGGCATTAATAATGTGTCTGAATACTATACTTTCCTTCAAAGACCAACACTACAAACAGAATTATGACTGTGCTATGGATTCACCCATTTCTCCCATAGTTGTGTATCTGTATATATGCAAGACTTTACATCAGCCACACAATCTCTCTGGACCAAAACATGTCACATATAACAGAGAAATGTAAAGACAAGAAGCTTGTATTTCTGGATGTGGAAGCATATGTGACCCGCAACAACAATTTCAGGCAAAAGTTGCAAGAGCAAATTGTCAGAAGCGGTCATAAATGCCCAATAGGCCTATTCAAATACTACAAGTCAAGATTGCACTAAACTGACTAGTCATGTTTGCTTGTTTTAATTGCTTGTTTTAATATAGTAAACACCACTGCACATGCACGGCTTGAAAAATAAAATAAAACAAACAAAACAAAACAAAACAAAACAACAGGAAACGTGGCCAGCTCTACCAATTTTTCTGCCTTCGAAAGGGTCCCCATTGTTGAAAAGACAAATCAACCATAATCAAAACATGATTTGTAAAGATGTGGATATGGATTCGCCACCTGATCCCATTACGTGTCCACACGGGCATGGCGTGCGGATGCTATTGTGTAAAGCATGCACCATACACAGGTACACCATCAAGCTTGCAATTATCATATCCGTCATCTTGAAAGACGTGTTGGTAAACAAACCAGAGTGAAATATATCATGTACTTCGGCTCCATACGCTCCACTTACAGTGCCAGAGAATGCAAGTGTTTTATATCAATGCAAAGCTTAGGAAAATGGGCAATGAGATTCAATGTAAAAATAAATGTTCAACATTCCTGACTTTTGCCTGAAACCATTGTTGCCGGTCACGTATATTGCAGCAAGACCATCCGCATAAACAATTAGAAAATCAACTTGTACTGAAAGACCACCATCATCATTGTTGTGTTCTTACTAGGTGACACTTGACAACAGACACCGACACGTCCAGTTAGTTGTAGCCATCTTTTATTTGGGGCCGTAGTGATGGTAACAACACTATGGAAAGCCAATAGTGCATAATCATACATAACAACTCTCCCCCTGCCAATCCAAAAAATACCTTTTGACATGTGTGGGTTTCCACAATACAATGTTGTATACATTCGAAGTACCCTGTTATTAGAAAATAACATCACATAAAAATAATTGTCTCTTACTTACAAATGTAGCCCAATCTGTTGATCATAACAAAATGTCACTTTTAACTTAAGCAACACTATTCCTTTCCTGTTTTTGTTGAACAAAATGTGAAAAAGTATCCTTTGCATAGTAATTAAATTCTGTCTTTTTTTCAGCATATGTATGCATAAATCTCACATTATAATATTTTGCAATGTACAAAATAAAATACTTGAACTTACACTTCCATGTGCTGTCTGTGTTATTTCTCCAAATTTGAAATCTTTTCCTCTGTATGAAATGATCCTGATTATCACAAAACTGTATATATCGATATTGAGCAACCAGCAAGTGGAATCATTCTAGTTTCCTTATGAGTAATGTCACAGTATAAGCTCAATTCTCAGTTTGATTTAAATTTGTAATCACTTCTAAAGTACAAAACTTTGAGGTGGGTGGATGTGCAATATGTTACCAGTTCAATATCTCCAGTAATGAATATATAATTCATTTAACTGACACAGAATACCTGTTCGAATATATTCATAATTCCGCTGTTATCTATTTTACATACATAAACAAAGTATGTAATATGTTTGGTTGCTGATAATGCATGCACCTGTAACTACAAGTCTCAACAACCATATCACTTCATATCCAGCTAACACATTTTCTTTGACCATCGAAAAACAGTCATCAGGATGATATAAACACCAAAATTAACACCTTAATCACTGGGATGTGATTTAATATCATTCTTCTTGTCAACTCCTCTACGCATCTATAGACCTTACGCACTGACGTCATCACTCGCTTGACAACCAATAGCGACGCCATCTTAGAGGGCAAGCGAAGTCCTTGAAAACGCATGTGTGCAGCTAGCTATATGCTTTTCTTATGCGCGTTACCGGCAATCGCCTCACTCGCTGCCAGTCCCCAGGCCAGTGGCAGTGCGGTCTTTACGTTTCGTTGTTCGTCTCTACAACTGTTCGGTATTTTACATTTTAGACCCAACCTCTTTTTCGCCCCGATATACCTGCTGGAGCATCTATTTGCTCAATCAAAGAGGAAAAAAAAAAAAGGGACAGAGTGGCTACTATGTCAAAATATGTAGTGGAGTTGACCTATACAGACCGAAGGCAATGATGCTGGCTCCTGTAGGATGTGCTGCCAGCGGTTGCGCACAGATCAAACGTTACGGTAAACCAAATTTCAGACAGCTTTTTTACATTCAAACAAGTTTGACATGACATGACACATTATGCAGCAATATTTGGGGTAACTTTCTCACATTGTGCAATCGAAATACTCACAGTACCACTATAACTAGAGTATTCCTAGGTTATATGGCAGAAATTTGTATCCATATCGCAACATCACCGTTCGCTAGCTGTAAGTCGCCATTTTGAATCCGTTAGCCAATCACATGCGAGGTACGTGCTTTAATAAAAAACACACAGAAATCTATCTCGCATGTGATTGGCTAATGGATTCATATGTTGAAGAGCTGTTACGATGGCTGGTAGTTGCATCTTTTTTCATGAAAATTCTACCAAATGTTAGATATATCATTATTTGGTGAGTAATGCAATGCATACCTGAATACTGTTGATTTTGCTATACAAGTTTAAATTTGCCGATCTAGGGCTGTGAAGTAGATGCAATAGAAAAGACAGTAAAAGAAACACCGATGCTGTGTGTAAATGCACGAATATAAAAGCACGCTCTAGCAACGCTTCGCTTGCCGTCTGAGGGAGGACGCCCTTCAGTTGCTAAGACCATGTGACGTCATATGCATAAGGTCTATTCAGAAAGAGAATCTATCTGGTGGTTTTCTCTTCCTCTGAGACCTCCTCAACTCTTGTGTAGGAGACTGTTCTTCTTCAGCTCCTTGTACAGCAGGTTTACTCTGAGTACCGGTATCTACATTGTCTTCTTGATGTGTAGGGTTTCAGATACGGTACTCTAACTTGTGTGTTTTGGGAACCCAAGGGATGTTCAGACCTAGGCAAGACAAATGTGTCCTCTAGGACAGACCTGCTGGGTCTGGAATTGTCTGGGTTTCGTTTAGGGTCAACTCTTCCCCTAACTGACTCTGGTCTTGGTAGTTTACTTCTGTCTCTAGTCTAGGAAGCATTTGATCTACATGCCTTCTCCAAATTCCTGTTTGTACTTGTACCTTGTACATGAGAGGACCTTCTTTCTCAACAACTACTCCCGGGATCCATTTACACTTGCCTGTGTAGTCCCTAGCGAGATTGTCCTACTGCGAACTCGCGCATTTTGATGGCTGCGCTCATCTCTGAGAGATGCTTGGCTATGCAGCTGTTCAGCATATTGACGCTCAATGTTCGGACGCAAGTTATCTAGTCTCATGCGCAACTGCCTTTTCATGAAGAGTGAAGCAAGTGATTCTCCTGTGACACTATGTGCTGCACTGCGATAGGCCAGCAAGAATCTATCTAGCTTCGCTTGTGCAAATCCTACATCAGATCTTGAGGCATGCATGGACTGTTTGAGTGTCTGGACAAAACGCTCTGCTTGTCCATTTGTACTCGGATGATACGGTGCACTTGTAATTGTCACACAGCCTAACTGTACCATTTCTTTTTAGGGAGAGGTACTATGCTCCATTCACTGTGTTCTATTGGTGTAAGTACACCACACTTACGAAATCGGTCCAGTTCCTGTTCTACCCCTGCCTTTAGTGCATATAGGACTTCGTAGAGCTTAGTCCTGACTGGTGTAGTAGCATCATCTTTCACCCTTACTATGCCAGCCTTTGCACGGGACAATTTACGTAGCTGTCCATCAAAGAGCTTCATGTGTTTCTGGACTAATTGATCACTTAGCCTACGCATGTCCGCTTTCTGGTCTAAGGAACTAGTACCAAGACTTGCCTGGACTAGCAACTTCCAGTTTAGTGGTATTACTCCTAACCAATCACAACCTAGCAACATGTACTCCAAACAGTCCAGTACATACAGGGCTAAGTCTACCTTGGTACATTCCATATCTGACCTGGACTTGGACCTTACCAACAATCTCAACTGTCTCTCCTGTGAAACTCACAAACAACCTCTCGATTTGGTCCATTTTCAAGTGGGACAAATGCTTTTCATAGTATGGTATGACAATGGTATCATGATTACACTTGACCCTATATTGACCTCCATTTATGTTAGTTTACCTTCAATCTCAATGGGGGCCAAAATAGCACTACTCTCAGACCTAGAACTGGACCTAGTCCTAGACTTAAAACTACTCTCAGTCTCTGTCCTCAACTTGAACATAGTGTGAGACATATCATTGTACTGGTACTGGTATTTATTACTTTCCTTCACATTATGAATACCATCTTTCTTTTTCTGTCCTAGTCTTGGATCTAGAGTCTGTGTGTTCTTTGTTCTGGTTTTTCATTTGTTTTGTCTTACTCCAGCACTTCCTTTCAATGTGTCCTTTCTTCAGACAGTATCTACAAGTGGCTGATTTAAAAGGGGATTGTACCGGTATTTTATTTTTTGATATGTTGTTCTTCTAATTCCAAAAGACCAAGCTGTGCAAGTAAAAGCAGGATTTCATCGCAATTTAGTCCGCAATTTCAAATTCAAAATGACCTTTTATTGGTGCTATTTATGCTAATGAGCTAACGAGCCTAAATGTCGTGACGTTGCAGGTGCAAACTAACATACTGATTACAAGCGCTTGCATAGGCGTGTGTTTTTTCGTACCGAGTAGCAGACGACGCTTAGGCCCAATTTAGCTAGCAGGCGGCGCTTGTGTACTGTCCTATCCATGTAGATATCTCAAATTTCACTGAACCAAATCGCACCAAAATTACAGGATACACTTCTAAGCATATGTCAAAGTACTCTCTTATATTTGAACGAAATTGGTGATCGGGAAGTATCAATATCGACACCGACTTTCAATTCGTCACTCAAAACAAACTCACTCTTCGCAAGAGATCTTTGCGAATGCGACCTATACTGCACTATCTAGAACTGAAGTTAGCCGACTAGTACTGTGCGAACGGGGAATTTACGCGGGAACTAAACTCAAAAGTGTAATGATTGTGGCGACTGGTATGATTTAGGAACTATATTTTTCATTCAACTTACCACAAATAATTCGTAAATTGATTTTTTGCTCCCAATTACTTGAAAGTTTTGTCTCATGATATTAGATGGCTAGCTTCAGTCTGTGCGTGCGCAGGCAGGTAGGGCCTACGCAGCGATCACTCATGTTTAGTCGTAGAGCAGATTATTTTTAGCGACGACAGCAAAGTCGACATCTACACTTACGCTTCCCGACATGCGATTTGGTTCCAATTAACGTGAGCAATTGGATATGAGTCAGAAAGTATTTCCTGTGATTTTGGTGCAATAATTGGTAAGGTGAATTTTGAGATATCTACATGGATACGGAAGTACGCAAGCACTAGAGTCTCTACCTACACCAGCGCTGGGATCGCGAAGCGGCGGCACTGTTAGTATCTACTACGTGGTCAGGCCACTCTTCCGAGATATGGGTCCTAGTAGGCCTACTAAAACAAACTGTTAGATCTAACGTTAGTCCTTGGTGTAAATAAGACCACCAAGAGATTTATCTTGACTACAAAAACATTGGAAATCCATAAAGCAGATACCTTACCTACAAAATTCAGCACAGGAACAACAGTGCCTGCAGGACAAGGGTCTAGATCTAGACCTTGGAGTCTGGACTTTCGTCTGGACTTTCTTCAAGTTCTGGCAGCAGGGGTATGTATACTATAACCTTACGCTGTGCCTTATTAGTGCTGTGCACATACAGCTGTCGACGGCGAGTGAGTGTACTCATCAAAACTTGGACTGCCACATAGAATCTACTCCTTGACTGCTCAGTAGTCCTAGTTCTAGTCTATCAGAGTCTATGTGTAATGGGCGCCGTTTTCATCTAACTAGGCGTAAATCTTGCGTGCCATTGAAGAGAGTCTATTTGGATTTTGCTACGTTAGATAGTTTGAACTAGGTTTGAACTGTCGAACCATGATCATGTATTACGTTACTTACACACGGTTTTCTATGGGCAGCACGTTTGGATAACGATGCCAATTTCATTTTGCATATCTGGAATTTTCCCCACAAGTTTTATCTTAAAATAAAAAGCTTTTGAAGAGATTGCTTTTAAAAATTAATAAATATTGTTTAACATGTTTATTTCAGCCCCATATTGCAATTTTACTAAATAACAGCTTTTGCAGTATGGTACTTCGTGTGAGATTTCATCAGTAAATTGACATGTGTAGTTCGTTTTGCTAAAGTCGGAGTTTTGCACCTGTGACGTACGCCAAATTGTGTGGATCGTTCCATAGCTTGCTCGTTTTCATTTTTTTCAAAAAATCATTACAGGCTTATCCTGGGTTTTAGAATCCTCTCTTTCCAGTAGTAAGCATCAAAAAATGTAGATAAGAATTATCAGACAATTAGAAAATGTCAGTATAGTCTTCTTTTAAACCAACACTGATCAGGGGCCCGTTGCATAAAAGTTACAATTATGGTTACTTTGCCATCCAATGATAACTTCCATCGAATTCTTGATTTTGATTGGCTGTTGAGTATTGTTGCCATGGTAGTTACCATTGGATGGCAAAGTTACCATAATTGTAACTTTTATGCAACGGGCCCCAGGTGCATGGTTCCTCCCACAGCAATAGCACTCATGTTGTTCCTTCCTCCCGCTGCCCGCAGAACCTTGCAACTTGCCGTAGACTGCGTTCATGCTGGTACCGGTCCTGGTAGTTGGTCTAGCGCCGCTGTAATCTGCCATGCCACTCCGCGAACTCTGATTCCGCATAGCACGGGCCTCTCCCACTGCTGTTTCTCTCTGCAGTGCGTAGTCTACTGCCTCTCAGAACGAAAATCTGGGGTTTTTCGTTGCTTTTTCCATCAACTTCAGCAAAGTAGATTCATTGTTTATGCCGCTGATAAATCTGTCCCGAAGTTGTTCATTCAGTTTTTCCCCATGTTGGCAATTCACACTCAAATGTTTGAGCTGGACCACATAATCACTGGTAGACTCGTCCGATGCTTGATCGTGATGAATAACCTTTCATCTTTCTGCAAAGACCATTGGTGTCAACTTCAAATGCCTTTGTAGAACTGTCTTAAGTTCATTGTAAAACTTCGTTTGCAGGGTGGCTGGCACGACTAAATCTCTCACGAGACTGTAATACTTTGGTCCAATTGAATGTAAGAACATAGCAATGACCTGTTTTGCTAGGTCCTGCTTTTCTCTGTCGCTTGCGCTCTGTGATGGCTCAATAGACACCGAGAGTCCATTCACCAACAGGTAAAGTTTGAAACATTCAACGTAACAATCCCAGTCTTCACTGCCGTCGTAGATGGAGCTAAACGGTGGTAAAAATAATCGGTTTTGTCCCAAATTTGCAACAAGGGGAAAGGTGGCGCACCTAGCAGGTGAACCTCTTCATCTGCTCTCCAATATCCTCCTGAATGCTCTGGACATTTCATTTGAAGTTTGCTAACAATAGTAAAAGAGGTTTCCTTCAGGAACCAACTGGACAATTTCTGGACATTTTCAGCCCCTGGTGTGTGTGCTTGAAGAATACCATATCTTTGCCTCAGCTGGCCTTGAGTTTCTGTGCATGAGCCACTTTGTGTTCGGTGCTGCTCATGGTGGTCATTGCTGCTTGTCTACAAGCATGACTCATTCAAGTTAGGTCAGCCACGGCAACAAAGGACACATGTCTAAGTTGCCCTTTCATGTCCTAAGATAACAATGGAGACAGGCGCTACCACCAGCATTGTTCTCATTGTTCTAACTGCCTTGGCCTTGATGTTGCCTTCTTCAGAATTGGACACTGGATTCAAAATGGCTGATACTGCACAGGATGGTACACAACTTGTCTATGATAGAGATTTTCTTCTACACCTGAATCCTAATAGCAGAGAGGTTGACATACTCATGCAGGCACCTGTTAATCTGTTCTTGAAATCAAAACAGAGTGCTGATCATCAGAGAAGATGCAGGAAGCATCATGGCAAGCTTGGTGGAAGGCGAAAGCAGAGACAGATTTGTGTATACTCGGCATCAAATATCACTGATGGGTTTGGCACTATGAGGTACGGTAGGTAATGACAAAAGCAGAAATCTGAGTAACATTATGGAACTGCAATTCTGTGAGAAACAAGATTAACCTCCTGCTTGAACATGTTATTGATAACAATGTGGATGTCATGTTCATTACGGAGACCTGGTTGCATAGTGTTGATCTGGTTGTCATTGATGAGTGCATACCAGCGGGTTATACATTCTTGAATGTGGTCCGTGGTGGGAATGACCCTCATGGTGGGATAGCAGTCATATACAAAACTGCATTGAACTTGTCCACTGCAAGTATCAACGTCTTGTCTCCTCACGACACCTTTGAACTAGCTGCTGTTACCAATCCCTCACGGTCAATATGTTATGTTGTCATCTACAGACCTCCACCCTCCTTGAGGAATGGATTTAAGACACAGGAGTTTCTTCAGGAGTTCAAGGAACTTGTTTGTAAGCTGACTACGCATTCCTGGAAGCTTCTCATCATGGGTGATTTTAACATGCACGTAGATACCCCTAGTAAGCCCGATGTTGCATGTTTCTTGGAAATCATTGAGGAAGCATGCAGGTCTGCAGCAGCATGTCACTACTGCAACACACAAATTAGGTCACACTCTTGACCTTGTAATCCCCCGGCTGGATGACTCACCTGTGGTTGGCTGTCGAGCTGGGGATAAACTCTACTCAGATCATTTTATCATTAGCTGAACTATTGATGCAGCTAAATCTAAGCAACATGCTGCAACATCACATTGCAGAAACTTTTGAAACTTGGACAACGGTTCCTTTATCACTGACATCAGAGAAGCCTTTCATGACTTTCCTTTCGACGGTGATGTTGATGATCAGGTTGCATTCTACAACAGTACCACTCTGGATGTGCTCAACCAACATTGTCCTTCCACCAAGAGTGTTCATCATTTTTGCCGTCATCCTCCTTGGTATACGAATGAAATTCACCAAGTGAGATGTTCACAGCGAAAACTCAAAAGGCGCTGGAGAAGGATGCAAACACCAGAGGTGTACAAATTAATCCACTCTGTACCTAACAAGTCATGTTTGCTAGATCCAATACCGACGTGGCTGCTGAAGGAGACCATCAACACTTTTCTCCTGTACATTGCATCAATTGCTGACACATCACTCAGCAGCGGTGTCTTCCCATCATTTTTGAAGGAAGCTGTGGTGACTCCACTGATCAAGAAACCTAACCTCAACATGCAATATCTTAAAAAACTACAGACCAGTCTCCAATCTTTCATTTCTTTAGAAGATAATTGAGAAAGCTGCTTTGTCTCAAGTTTGAACTACCTGGATACAAATGATCTCTATGTTGAGAACCAGTCAGCTATCCGACGTTGGCATGGTACTGAGACTGTTCTGTTGAAGGTACAAGATGCCATCTTCAGAGCACTGGACAAACTCGTTACCTTCGTCTTTGTAGACCTGTCTGCTGCATTTGACTGTGTTGACCATGATATTCTGCTAGCTCGTTTAACAAGCCACTTTGGCATCTCCATGAGTGTGAAAATCTTGGTTCACCTCTTACCTCCCCTACCGCAGCTTCTTTTCAGTCTATATACTCAACCCATGGCTGACATCATCAAACACCAGGAGGGCATACAGCCCCATATCTATGCTGATAACGAGCAACTATACACCTCTGCAGAACTGAAGGAGAGTCGGGCAATTTCTTGCTCTCACCACATTATCTGCGTGTGTCAAGGATCTACAGCTGTGGATGGAGAATAATCTGTTGAAACTGAACAGTGACAAAACAGAATTCCTTGCTGTCGCTAATCTGTGGTTCCATCCCTTGATATCCGATGTCACCCTGACCGTCACATCCATCAAGTTTGGTTAGAAGCCTTGGTGTCAAAATTGACTCCTTCCTGAAATTGAATAACCATGTTTCTTTTCTAAGCGGTTCGCTTCATTTCCATCTCTTAAATATTGCACGCATCAGGCCCTTCCTTTAACAGAAAACTTGTGAACATGCTTTGAGAGCTCTCATTACCTCAAGAATAGACTATGCAAACTCCATGCTATCTGGTACTTCTTCAAGTAATGTCCAGCGCCTTCAACGTGCTCAAAACCAAGCTTCAAAGCTAGTTTTTCTGGCCAAGAAGCATGACCATGCCTCTCCTCTTCTTCGGCAATTACACTGGCTCCCAGTGTAAGAGCGAATTAGGTACAAAATCTTGTCAATCACGTACAAATGTCTTCAGAATTGTGCTCCATCTTACCTCCAGAAACTAATCTCACATCACCAATCTGAAAGACAAGGAATGCGATCAGGCCAAGACCTAACCCATCTATCTGTCCATAGGACTCTTGGACAGGAGACAGATCCTTCTCAGCAGCAGCCCCACACCTGTGGAATAAGCTCCCTAAAAATATCAGGGAATCACCATCTCTGTCAGTGTTCCAAAAATCGTTGAAGACTTTCCTTTTCAATAACCGATTGATTAATTATGTACATTTTCTTTTTTTTCTTTGTGTGTTGTATTCTTTTTCTCCTACCTCCAAAGTGTAAGGTGGATATTATATTTCTGTGAAGCACTGTGATACATGTCTACTCACTGTAAGAGCACAAGCTAAGTACCCATATTGTATAATATAAAAATCTCATCTTCGTCGCTAGTTTTGTTGTGTTCTTACTAGGTGACACTTGACAACAGACACGCACATGTCAGCTAGTTGTAGCCATCTTTTATTTGGGGCCGTAGTCATGGCAACAACACTATGGAAAGCCAATAGTGCATAATCATACATAACAACCATCCCTTATTTACTTGATCTCTCCGAATAGATAAAGAGGATGTTTGCTATAAGCACAGGATTTCCAAAGCCTTTAGGCCTCATAACATCACACAGACAGAGACTTGTCCAAATCACAGATAAGACAGCAAAGGAAAAACAAAGAAACGTGTTTGGGATCAGATACCTATAGGAAAACTGCAAACATAACAGATTTAATAAAATCAAGCCAACTACAAGATTGCACTAAGAATTTTTCAAACCATTCACAAATCAAGCATAAATTATGTCTGGACAAAAAAAAGAGAGAAATCATTTGAAATGAATTGAGTTTGATTATGCTTGTTATCATTTCATAATCATAATGCAAAAATAAACTGATTAAGCTTGTCAATGAGAGTTCAAGTTCATGCGACATGACCGCCATCTCTTATTTCAAGGCATGTCTGCGCCCTTGACCTCATGGTTCTCACTGTGCGGCAAATCATTCCTCTGTCCTGTCGGAGAGCGTCCACCGCTTCAATGATTCTGGCTCTGAGATCCCCAAGGTCACGAGGACTGACAAAGACTTTTCCCTTGAGGAAGCCCCAGAGAAAGAAGTAACCAGGGGTGAGGTCAGGACTCCACGGAGGCCATTAAATGGGATGATTCAAGGTGACGACTCTGTCTTGGAAGAGCTGATGCAATCTCTCCCTCATGATGAGTTGATGGACCGCACCACACAGACACTTTCTCTTGGCTTGCATATTCCTTTCATAAATGAATGCAGGTGGATCATGATGAGGTGTGTACCGGCGGACATTGTGACTGCAGACACGGCCATCCATGAAAAAGGAGGACTCGTCGTCAATCACAGTGTTTTCCAGAAATCGTTCACCGTGATCGAGAAGCCATCTGGAATACTGCAGATGACGCGCATGGTCTTCAGGCTGGAGCTGATGAAGACACAGCATCCTGTAGGGATACCATCTCATATCTTGCTGAAGGGATACCATCTCATGTCTTGCTGAACAATGCGATGGAATGAAGCCTAATTGGATATCACCAGCCCATTCCTCCTCATGGACACTTGGGGGTTGTCTTCCACGCCACATCTTACTGCTGCCACACTTTCTTCTGATCTGACAGTCCTTCGACCAGATCGACCCTTGTTGAGATTGAGGCTTGTCCCTTCATGCTAATACTTTCTAATGTTTCTCCAAAGCACTAACTTCGCAGGAACATCACGATTTGCAAATCGGTCACAGAAAGTTGCTGCAGGCTCCCAGAACAAGACCAACTCCGTTACAATGAACACTCTTTGCTCTGTGGTCTGCCACATGGTCGGGCAAGCTCATGATCATCAGTTTATTTTTAGACCCTATTCACAACCGAACCTCTTCTAATAATCCCTTTACCCCCTCCCCCACATACACACGTGTGTATAAATTCATCGAAGCATGACAACCATTGTTATATGCAAAGTCTGGAAATCTTAATGATTCCCTCTTTAATTATCCTCCTATCAGGGTAAAATTAAAGTATATTTTGAAATTAAGTTTTCTCTAGCAGGTGTGAAATCAATTTATATATATATATATTTTTTTTTACGCATGAGCTTTCATATGAAAGAAAAAATGATGGATATTAAGGCTATGATTTTCATTTTGGAAAATGATTGCCGGAAAAATGTGAAAAACTCGCTCAAAGCTGCAATTTGCACATGCAAATGAAAATTTAGTAGCACTACTGTCTATTGTACTAACTCAGTTATGCGTGGAATATGAACATTGAGTTGTACATCAAATGACAGAGGAGAAGCATATCTTTCCATTCATGTACATCTCATAAAGCAATAATAGTTATGACTATAATCGCAAAAAAAAAGGCAAGTGCCGTAATGTGTCTTGCCCACATACGTACACCTTTTAAAAAAATTTTGTTCACAAATGGACCTATGGATCAAAAGTTGGGAGTCATAATAAAATGCACAATACATTGGGCCCTAAAAGTTCATTGACCCTTGCCTGTGACCTTTGACCTTGTGGTGACCATCAACTCCCCAAGGTACATCTACCATCCAAGTTTGGTCACAAATAGACTTATGGATCAAAAGTCATGAAACATAATCAAAACACGCCCTAAAAACTTAACATTGGGCCCTAAAAGTTCATTGACCCCTGTCTGTGACCTTTGACCTTGTGGTGACCATCAACTCCTCAAGGTACATCTACCATCTCAGTTTGGTCACAAATAGACTTACAGATCAAAAGTTATGGTTCATAATCGAAACACACCCTAAAAACTTAACATTGGGCCCTAAAAGTTCATTGACCCCTGCCTGTGACCTTTGACCATGTGGTGACCATCAACTCCCCGAGGGACATCTACCACCTAAGTTTAGTCACAAACGGACTTATGGATCAAAAGTTATGACCCATAATCGAAACGTGCCCTAAAAAGTAACATTGGGCCCTAAAAGTTCATTGACTTCTGCCTGTGACCTTTGACCTTGTGGTGACCATCAACTCCTCAAGGTACATCTACCATCCAAGTTTGGTCACAAATAGACTTACGTATCAAAAGTTATGGTCCATAATCGAAACGCGCCCTAAAAACGTAACATTGGGCCCTAAAAGTTCATTGACTTCTGCCTGTGACCTTTGACCTTGTGGTGACCATCAACTCCTCAAGGTACATCTACCATCCAAGTTTGGTCACAAATACACATACGGATCAAAAGTTATGGCCCATAATCGAAACGCGCCCTAAAAACTTAACATTGGGCCCTAAAAGTTCATTGACCCCTGCCTGTGACCTTTAACCTTGAGGTGATCTTCATACTTGGTAAAAGGTAAAACTTTGTATGACCACTCTTCCCTCCAAGTTTGATTCAAATTGAAGCCCAGAGTACAGAGTTATTCAAGTTTTTTATAGCGTTACAGACAGATGACGGACAGACGGACGGACGGCGGATGGACGGACGGACGGACGGACGACGGACGGACAGACGCCGCAGGCAATCCCTTAGTCTCCCCTCACCTCCGGTGGGCTCGACAAAAATACAATGAATCTCGGTTTTGTTTTTTCTGGGACACGTTGTATAAGCATGGGCTAACAACACGTTTTACAAATCCAACTACAGGAATTCCATTGGCATAGCCATATATAGTAGATATTATATCAAGTTCTACAATGCATGTGAGTCTAACAGTCAGCAGTTTAATCAAATACAAGTTTTACAATGTATGTGAGACTAGCAGTCAGCAGTTTAATGGAATTGCATTTTCAAGGTTGAGACATATTGCATAATATGTCAACACATGTAGGCTTCATTGTCTGACACAAAAAAAATTATCTAAATATATATTCCATGTAGCTGTCCCCAACAACTCACCCCAGGTATGGCCCACTGTTGGTTATCCACTCTCTGAATGGCAATGAACTCCAGTACAGGCTTGCCATCATCCTGTAAGATCTCTCCATCTGAGGTCTTTTTCCACCTATGAAACAATGGTAAATATTTAAGATATCATAAACACCTTGTGGCCTGATTTCTATCGCTCATATTCAGATACATTATTAAGTCATCTAAGTTGGAGATACAAACTAAACAAAACAAAACGAAACAAAACAATTATCCTCTTTCGTTACTTTGAAGGGACAGTACAGTTTTGGTTGGGAGGGTGCCTAAAAAAGATGTTAATGAGAGACAATGAAAAACTGAATATGAAGTTTGAAAAAGCTTACAATTGCAGAGTCAAAACAAAGTTCACAATAACACTTGGCATTCAAATGGCTGCAAAAAAGAAAGAAAAGAAAAGAAAGGAAAAGTGACAATAATGATAAAAGCCAGGACTCATCTTTTCATGCCTGGATTGAAATAGGCCCTGCTACAAATGCAATCTACATGTACACTGTATGTGTACATGTAATTGATTAGGTGATCCATGAATGATCACGGATCACCTGTATCTGTACAAATTCCTTTTATGTGATATGCTATTACCTACACAATACAGTGCTCACCCGTTAACTGGGAATCCCTTAATGCGGTGTTCCCACTATCACAATTGGCGCCACGATTAAAATCGTGGTCTTAATCTTGAAGCAATTGTGGTGATCTTATCAGATCGTATCAGATGAGATCTTGAGGTCAATCGTGGCAATTGCGTTAATCATAGAAAATTATTGGATGGTTTAAAAATTTCTTACGATTAACACGCTTATTTTCTTATCGTGATCGTCGCATTAGATTGTCTTGGATTGTAACAAAACGTATGGATCTCATCTAATCATGCTTCCTAATCATGTTGAGTCCCTTCCGCTCATTTTTGCACATTTCCCATGTTTTACTCGCAGACTATATATTTTGTATTCCTCAAGGTGGTAGCCTGCATCTTTAGATAATTATTTCCAAATGATTAATTGCATGATTGTATGGGCATTTTATTGGCATTATCTGAGGTATATATTTAATTAAACTGTTTATTATTTGAGATTAATGTTCTATTACAAATTGTTACATATATTTATACATAGGGAGCCTACCATCATTATTGTTATCATAGGACCTTTATACAGACACACACACAAAAGTAGTTTTCCCTGATCAAAATGGCATAACTTTTTAAAGAAAAAAAAAAAACTAAACAAGAAAACCTAGGCAACACTATGTCTGCATGACGTATTGACTAATGTCAGTATAAAAATGATTACTGGAAAATTGAGCAAAGAAAATGGGATTCCATCGGGATTCGAACCCGAGAACTCCACATGCTAGCCCGGTGCTCTACCGACTGAGCTATAGAAAGCCCTAGTTCAGTGTTCATCCCAGAAACCCTAAATTCTCAATGCTCAGATGGTCAGAAGCTATAGCAGTGCGCTTTGTGTGTGACACACATGCACACGCACTTAAACCTGGCATAAACCCAAAGGATAATTCAACTTTGGGATAAATGCGAGGGATCACCGAAGTGATGCAGCTTTTTGAGTATGTAACAAACGTAAACAGAGGAAAACTGACCAGAAATGAATATAAATTATTACAGTTGAACCTCTCGTATCCGGACAAGTCGGGACCAGGGCTCATCCGGATAAGGGATTTGGCCGGATACGGGAGACTCAATGCTTTATACATACACATGTACTATATGTATAAAAACATATACATACACATGTACTGATCACTGAACTGAGTTCAGTGGTACTGATGTAGCCCATTGTAGTACCACATGTAGTAATGTGTATACTGCAATCTTTTCATTGTTACACTCAGTAACAGACCCCAAAATAGAGGTTCGTGTTTGCAAGAATGAAATCATTTTCTTTTATAAATTCTTGGGATGATTTACCTCAATAATTATTGAGAAATGTATCAAGTATATGTAATTCATGTGTGTTTGTTTAGGAGTTCTCAAGGAGTTGAGAATCCCTCTTTTCTCCCGTAATAAAAAAAAAAAAATCACGGCGAGATTGTGTCCGTATAATAGAGAGATCCGGATAAAGGGAGGCCGGATAAGAGAGGTTCAACTGTATTGGAAAATTGAGCAAAGAAAATGGGATTCCATCGGGATTCGAACGCGAGACCTCCGGATGCCAGCCCGTTGCTCTAACGACTGAGCTGTAGAAAGCCCTAGTTCAGTGTTCGTCCCAGAAACCCTAAATTCTCAATGCTCAGATGGTCAGAAGCTATAGCAGTGCGCTTTGTGTGTGACACACACGCACGCACTTAAACCTGGCATAAACCTGAAGGATAATTCAACTTGGGAATGAATGCGAGGGATCACCGAAGTGATGCAGCTTTTTGAGTATGTAACAAACGTAAACAGAGGAAAACTGATCAGAAGTGAATATAGATTATTATTGGAAAATTGAGCAAAGAAAATGGGATTCCATCGGGATTCGAACCCGGATTCGAACTCGGTAGAGCATCGGGCAAGCATTGGGAGATCCCGGGTTTGAATCCAGATGGAATCCCATTTTCTTTGCTCATTTTTCCACTAGTCACATCATATCACAGAAATATGCAAGTTATGCTGAGTTGAGGGGAAGGTGCATTACAATATCTTTTGTTAGACATATCAGTACTTTAGTAATGATTGACAGATGAGGTCACAACCAGAATCTTGCTTTGGAAGTTGGTTTTTTTTTTTGCTTTTTTTTGAGGGCGTATCCAAGCAATCTTAAGAAAAACAGAAGAAAAAATCTTTAGAAATATATGGAATGTTTCTAGATATTTGTTTCACCGCAAAAGTGATGTTGAGGGTATCATGATTCAACACAAATCAACATGCATTTGTATGTCATAAAACCTTTAAAAAGCGGCATTACTTTGATACTAGGGAGAGTTAGTTTTTGTGCTGTGTGTATACTAGTTATGTAAACATTGTTAAATAAAACAATACAGTCAACTTCGGATACCTCGACGTCGGATAAGCCGAATATCACTTACCTCGGGGGCAAAATGAAAGTCCCGATTGTTCCTATGGAGTTTCCATGTATTAAAATTCGCGTAGCTCGAAGAAAATAACTGGAAGTTCGGTTACCTTGAAGTAAAATCTACTGTCCCGATCTTAATTAACTTATTGTTTTTCCCAGCATGTAGCTCGAATCGAAATTGCAAACATCACTCAGCATCTCCAATTAAGCGCGCGTGGACAGTACCGAAGAAGACATGTCACAAATCTTTTCACACTCGACTGTAAATATTCCCGACCACAACAATCGCGCGCCCAAAGAAATACCAGGTACACAGCTGACAAGAAAAATCCCCAACACCTACCTACATACTTACACGGTATGCACGTCAGAGCAACTTTGCCAATGGAGTGCTTACGATAAAGCACTACGCTCTGCCCCATCATCTTCTTTTCTTTAACCACTCTGTTTTAATTCTTGATCATGATAGTCATACCGTGCGCGTAGATTTCTTAACCGTCGTGGCGCACCTGCGTAGGTGTTGTCAGTTATATATTTGGCATTAATCACGGTCCACTGTCCAAATATCAATCTCCTGCGTAGTGCCTTTTTTAAAAACTTTTTTTTTTTGCCTTTCACGAATAATGTTATTCTTCCCCGAGAACGCAAGCACTGATTTTTTTTTCAGCAATGCGATTATGAAAATATTGTAGAATATGATGTGGAAGTATAGGCCGAGCATAATAAAGAATAGAAAAGACAGGGCTCCACACTAACTTTTATCGGGCCACCAGTATCCCTGATTTTTATTTGTTGGTGGTCAAATTTACTCGAAATTTAAAACTGGCGACACACACACACACAAAAATGGCGAAAAACATAAGAAAAACTAAATCGGTCCAACTAAACATAGAAAAATGAATATAAAGCATTATTAAAGTGATACAGACGCCCATGTCTTAAACAAATGAATAGAAAATCCAATCATCTTATTCTGTGTTTTAAGATCTAGCAAATACATGTAGGCATATAGATTATTATAAAAGTTGATGCCTATATATTTAGGAGGTCAAAAATTACGTTTGAAATGAAAAAGTGGGAGTATTTGCCGACATTTGGTAGCATCCAACATTTGTTTTAGCATTGTAAAGAGCCGAAAGTTACCGTTAATCATTTCTTATCGTAAAAGCAATCATCCAACATTCATTAGTCTGTTAGCACCTTATGGAGCCGAATATTACCGTTAACTTATTTTAGATGTAAAAGCAAACAACCGACTTTGATTTTAGCATCTTACGGAGCTGAATGCTATCCTTATCCATTTCCAAATGTGAAAGCAAACATCCGCTATTTGTTTCAGCATCTAACTGAGCGGATTAATACCGTTAATCATTTCCAAATGTAAAAGCAACAATCTGTCATTTATTTTTGCATTGTACGAAGCAGAATATTACCGTTATTCATTTCAAACATACATTTATTTTATCATCGTATACGGAGCCGAATGTTACTGCTGTCCACTTCCGAAAGTGAAATGAATCATCTGACAATTATTTTATCATCGTACGGAGCCGAATATTACTGTTTTTCATTTTTTTAACGTCGAAGCTGACATCAGACGTTTATTTTACCATCAAACGTAGCTGAATGTTACTGCTATTGATTTCGAAATGTAATAGCAAATATCCAATGTTATTTTTCAGCATCATATTGGGCAGAATGTCACTGCTATTCACTTCCAAACATGCCAAACGTAAAAGCAATCATTCGAGATGTATGTTAGCATCTTCCGGAGCTGAATGATATTGCCATTTACTTTCGAACGTGAAAGCAATCATCAAGCATTCAATTTATCATCGTAAGGAGTTGAATGTTATTGTTACTCATTTCCGAACATCAAAGCAAAAATCAAACATCAATTTTACCATTGAACACAGCGGAATGTTACTGTTATTCATTTCGAAATTTAAAAGCAAACATCAGACAGTTATTTTAGCATCGTATGGAGCAGAATATTACTGCAACTTCCGAACATAAAAGCGATCATCTGACATTTATTTTAACATCTTCCGGAGCCGAATGTTATTACTATTTCCTTTCGAAAGTATAAGAAAACATCCGACACTTATCTAACCATCGTACGGAGTTGAATATTGTTTCTCATTTCCGAACGTCAAAGCAAATATTCGACATTTATTTCAGCGTCTTCTGGAGCCAATTGTTATCCTTATTCATTTCCGAACGCAAAATCGAATATCTGACATTAGTTTTAGCACCATACGGAGCTGAGTTCTATCGTTTTTCATTTCCAAAAGTATGAGCAAACATCCGACATTTATTTTAGTATCTTACAGAGCCGATTGTTACCGCTGTTCATTTTCAAAAGTAAAGGCAAACATCCGACTTTTTTTGGTGGCGCGATAGGGCCACCAAAATCTTCATTTCTGAAATTTGTGATTTCAATTCCAATTTTCATTCAATTCATTCATATAAAAGTCGATTCAATTCCAATTGACAAGCATGCAAACAATGGGTAGGCACTATAACTGATACCATGTTGAACATCGATAAACGTCGGATAAGTCGAAGAAAATTTGACGTACGTACGCGTACCTCGAACCATTTTCTTCAGTCCCGACGAATTCGAGTTATCCGAAGTTGACTGTAAATCAAGCCAAACCAAAGCAAACTTTCAATATCCTCCTCCACAAGATAGACATTTTGAAATAAGAAGGCATAATATGTGAATATAAAACTAAACACACAAGCAATACTATCAATTCGGCCAACTTTCTTATACTGATGGCAGCTTTAAACCATATTATATTTAGCATTCAAAAGATGTCATCCTCTTGTTCCATATTTTGTACATGTATTACAGAGGAAGGCGCAAACATTTGTCTCGAATGTATTTTCATTTTGTATTTTGTATTTGTATTTGTATTTTTATTATTATTATCATTATTATTATTTTTTTTTTTTTTTGAGGGGGGGAATAGGGGGCAATGATCTAATCTGTTTTGTTTTGTTTTGTTTTGTTTTTTTTTTTTGGGGGGGGAGGGGTGAGCATGCCAGAGATTAAATAATCTGTCAATAGTCAATATCTTTAGAATAATTCAGAGGAGAGACAATCTGAGGTTGTGGCTGGTCTGGGTGTTGCTCGCCTTCTTCCTCTCTAGATCTAATGATAACGTAATTTAGTATTTTGCAATACTGCAAATGTCACATTGCCATCATCTTCAACCTGTCGACCCATCAATGGCTGTGGATTGTAATCACTCTGCAGAAGTTAAGGAAACAATGAAATCCATTGCCAGCAGGGCTATAATATTCCCATTCGGGTCCAATCATGTCTCAAATGTTGGTCGCTTTCAATCAACTCCATCGTGAAAGATATCGTATCCTATCTCAACAAACCAATTGGTTTGCGGTAGCCATATTGAAACGTAGACCGGTATCAAAACATAACTCCGTGTACCAGATCGGGGATCTTGATCGTTATGATCGTGCTAGATCTGTACCAATCGTGGACTCAATCGGGACAATCCTATCGGAACAATCCTGTCGGATAGTAATACAACGGGTAACCAGATTGTGACAAATTGTATTGCCTAAAATAGACCAATCGTGACCACATCACATCCGAGTGTACCCACACGTATCGACTCGCATCACCTTGTATCCAAACATGAAATTTCAGTTGAGTTGAACAAAACTTCCTGGATCATTTACAAATGACCTATCGTGGCATTCGTAACTTATTGCACAATAGTGGGAATGTTGCTTTAATGGGAAACCCGCTGAAGCGCAACAAAACTTGAAGTAACAAATTTTTCACGTTATTTCCACCACTTAATCAGAACCATGAACCACTTTATGGGAACAAATTTTGGCTGTAATACTTCCAGATAGATAATGCCAATTGCACAGTCTAAACAGAACGTGGTTACACAGTAGGAAGTAGTGCAGGTGGTCGTGTCGAGCGTTGTCAGCTTCTACTCAATGCACTAATATTATCCCTTCAATGCGATATGGAGAGTCACCTTCCCCACGTGTGGCCCATACTCTCCCCCTCCTATTTGTGCATATTATAGGCATGTAATGTGTGTGCTTGTGTGCGACTGACAGTGTAAGAAGGAGGCATGAACATGAAAAATGTTTGTGCATTGCAATGAGTGTTATCGTAATGTGCATACTGTTAACATACACATCATGACTTGATACAACTGTATGTACTGTGAACTCTAAATAGGGTTATTTTGTGGGTTAAAGACAGCCAATCCCTTTTGCATGCAAATTTTTGAAAAATTGGTGAGAATACTTAGGTATTGAAGAAAACAATATTTGGAAACCTCCTGTAAATTTTGAACTCAAGAGGGTCTTTATTTGTTTAGTTAAATTGACCGTTAAGATTTGAATAATTTTTGCGAACTTCGCAAAAATGACAAATCTAAATACTAGTCTAGTTTTACAGACCTGTGTGATGCACTTAGTTGTACATGTAGTTCATGTAAGTGGTGTTGTTATTTGCCATTGATAACAACGTAAGAGAAGCTAGTGAATTCGGCGCTAGTGTACTTTCGCACCTGTTTGTCAAATGACCTCTAAACATGCACAAACTCACCGTAGTTATTCAGTAACCTAAATACTTGCATCAGAGCGAGATTTCAAGTCCAGTAGAAATGGAATTTTCACCATTTTGTCATTTATCTACTTCTCGGAATAATCTTGGTCGCAGCTACTCGCTCAGCGATAACTGCGTTGCACAGGAGCAGACAGCGCAGCACGATGTACAAAACACACGGCAGCACAGCAGCGAGCACCGCGATTGATCTGAATGTAGCTATCTCACAGTGACCACGGCAAGTTCTTCTATGGTGTCTTTAAAAAGAAAATACCATTTCTAGGAAGGGGGAATAGATTCTACCTGAAAATAAAAGAAGAAAAGAAAGAGAATGATATAAGTGGCAGCATACACTTGCACACATGCTCAACCGCTGCCATGAATCTACAACCGCTAACGGAAGACTTTGCCACAACCGCTAACGGAAAACTTGGCCAATTACAAGGAAAAAACAGATTTTAGCTTTTCAACGACACCATAGAAAAAGCGGCTGTGTCGCTAAGTTCAGACCAATTCGTAATTGTGCTTGTGCACTGAGCAGCAATTCCAGCGACAACGATCAAGATTTTCCAACGATTTTCGGACACTTGTAAACGCTAAAAGTGGACTTTGGAGACTCAGATGGAAGTATTTTAGGTTACTGAAAAACCAGGGTGAGTTTGTGGTTGTTTGGAGGTCGTTTGACAAACAGGTGTGAAAGTACACTAGCGCCGTGAATTCTTCTTTTCTGACAATGCATATCTGTTGTTCGAAGTATAAGTATCATATTACAACCACAGGAGGATTTATGTATGCAGCTGTGCCTAGTACGCAGAATACGTTGTGGTGAGCGTTTGGTGCATTATTTGAATTTTAACGGCTAACAACCTTCAAATATCACAGATATGTTATAGATTTACAATAGTCTTGTCATTCTGGTGGAATATATCATGTTCTGTGCTATTTGGGAAGGAATGTAAAAGGGAAGGGCCATCTTTGAATGAACAAAGGTTTGTTCCGATGATGCATTTGCCAAAATTGTGAGACTATACTTGTCTTTTTTTATTGCTGTTTGGTGTGTTCATGTTGTAGCATGTGTGCACTTGTTGCTGTGGTTATCAGTGGGTTTAATAACTGTACATGGTTTTAATAGTGTAATGCCCACATACTGGGCTTCATATTGTATGGTTTGCATGGGCTAATACCAGGCACCGTTAAAGCATTAGCCTCGCTTAAACGGGAGAAAAACTTGTCTCCTGACCTATCCTGATTAAGCGGTGACCATTGCACTGTATCACCAATTGTATCTGCATGAAATCTTCCTTTTTAGGTGATATGCTAACAGTGTATCACCTATTGTGATTGGTAGGAATCTTCCTTTCTTTTGAAGTGATATAACAGCGTGTCACCTAATTAGTGTGGTACGGATGGGGGGTCCCCATGCACCCTCTGAACACATTTTTTTTTTAACTTACTTTTTTTGTAAACCCTTAGAGTGTCTAAGTTAATGATTTTTTTTTTTTGTTCCCAAGTCAAAAACATGTCCCATGGGGGTCACTGGTGGCCATCTTGGATTTTCAATCTATTGTATTTTCAACCTTTTGTATCTGCACGGAATCTTCCTTTCTTTTTAAGTGATATACGTTAACAGCGTATCACGTATTCAGTCTGGTAGGAATGGGGGTCCCTATGCACCCTCTGAACACATTTTTTTTTTATTTACTTTTTTGTAACCCTTACAGAGTGTCTAGTTAATGATTTTTTGTTTTGTTCCAAAATCAACTAGAAATGTCGCTATGGCGACTGGTATGCCTCCGCCATAATGCATGATTTTCCTAATAGGTCTAGATAGTACATGTGGACAATGTGTGATTACATTTTCACAAAACTGGCAAAATATTGAAATGACAAGTTTGTCACAAATGTGTTGAATGTTCACCTTCCTTGACCTTGGTTTAATTGGATGAATAGGAGAGCATGTATTTGGGGATCTAAGGACTTTAACTTGACTTTGACCCATTCATACATTTATGCATTGAGTAATTTTCATGGTACCGGTATGGAGAAAAAGTGCAATTTCTGTACTGAATAGTAAATTGTTACCATGTTCATCTGGCCTTTGACCCTAAAATTCATAAGATACTAGTAATCACTTTCAGGTAGAACATGCATAAATATGCTGTAAGTTTCACGATAAATTGAGCCACTTCTGAGATATGGAGGAAAAGTTAGTTCAGCACTTTCACTTGATCTTTGACCTTTTGAACTTTGAGGCAAAAAAAAAAGACAAAGAAAAAAAAAACTCTCCAGAGAATTTCTATTAGGTTACACATGCATACACCAAGTGTAAAAAAAAAAAATAATAATCCTGCAGGCATTGCATGAACATGAGGGAAATAGTAAAATTTTGAAGTGTTGCACTTGACCTTTGACCCCTGACCTTTGACCCCATGAACCTACATTCTCTAGATAATCACTGCCAGTCAGTACATATATATACTACAATGTATGTTCCATGAAGATACCTTGAACAATTTTCCAATTTACAGAGAAAAAAAAAGAAGTTTTAATACTTTTACGTGACCTTTTGACCTTTGACCTTTGACCTCATGACCCAAACTTTCACCAGAGAATCTAAATTGGGTAGTACATGTATACACTAAGTTTCAAGAAAATATCTTCTGGCATTGCATAGATATGGTGGAAATAGTGAAATTTTATGTATTTGACCTTGACCTTTTGACCTTTGACCTTGAGCACGTGCACCCAAAAGTTGATAGGCACAACTTCACCCCCTAATACACATACATGCCAAGTTTCATTAGGATACCTCAACAGGTTTTGATAGTTACCTTGTCCACAAAATTCATTACGGACGGACGGAAAGACGGACGGACGGACGGACGGAAGGACGGACGGACGGACGGACAACCCGAAAACATAATGCCTCCGGCACCACTTCGTGGCGGAGGCATAAAAACATGTGCCATGGGGGTCATTTGGGGCCATCGTGGATTTTCAACGAAAATCATTAATTTTCACAACTTTTGAACTACACAACATACATACATCATCTTTAACTTTCCCCCAAGTAACACCAACAGCCAAATCTCTTGCTTTTTGTACAAACTGCTCTAGGAAAATATCCATCTTGGGTTAATTCTTGCCACACCTGATGCAGGCAAGTAACAAGTTACTGTGGCTGAGCTTAGGAAGCAACAAGGAAAAGTAGAATTTACGCGGTGCGTAATATATGTCCCCGCCGGAAGTAGCATTTTGTAGCAAAATGTACAATACAGGTCACAAATCAAGGTCAAAGGTCAAAGAAATCAAAGGTCAAAATACTGTGTAGAAGTTTTGAAGCCCTCACCTGCTGCCATCACATAAAGCAAACGGAATCGAAATCGGGTTAGAAATGGCGAAGGAGTAGCATTTTGTAGCCATTGTACAATATAGGTCAAAAATCAAGGTCAAAGGTCAAAGAAGTCAAAGGTCAAAATTCTGTGTAGCAGTTTTGAAGCCCTCACCTAGTGCTATCACTTAAAGCAAACGGAATCGAAATCGGGTTAGAAATGGCGAAGGAGTAGCATTTTGTAGCAAAATGTACAATACAGGTCAAAAATCAAGGTCAAAGGTCAAAGAAGTCAAAGGTCAAAATTCTGTGAAGAAGTTTTGAAGCCCTTACCTATTGCCATCACATAAAGCAAACAGAATCAAAATCGGGTTAGAAATGGTGAAGGAGTAGCATTTTGTAGCCAATGTACAATATAGGTCAAAAATCAAGGTCAAAGGTCAAAGAAGTCAAAGGTCAAAATTCTGTGTAGAAGTTTTGAAGCCCTCACGTAGTGCCATCACATAAAGCAAACGGAATCGAAATCGGGTTAGAAATGGCGAAGGAGTAGCATTTTGTAGCAAAATGTACAATATAGGTCAAAGGTCAAGGTCAAAGGTCACAACTGAAATTCTGTGTAGAAGTTTCAAAGCTCCCACATAGTGCTATCATATAAAGCAAACAGAATCAAAATTGGCTCATAAATGACAGAGAAGTAGCAAATTGAAGATTTTGATCACACACGGACACACGGACACACGGACGGACACACGGACGGACACACGGACGGACACACACACGGACACACACACGTACGGAGCCCGTTTCATAGTCCCCTGCTCGAACTCGTTCGGCGGGGACAATTAATTCATCATTAAGAATATGGATAGAAAATTGAGAATACTGTACAATACATGTACTTAAATACAGAAAATCCATCAGTGTCAAAAGAATACCCCCACCCCCCTCCCCCCCCCAAAAAAAAACCTTTCCAAGTTTTAATATTTTTTTTTCAGGTTCTTGTGTGAATGTTAACTCCTTTAATATATATGTCATTATGTGAAAAATGATTTCATGCTGTCCTTGAAACTGCAATGTATATTAAATATACAGTACAGTGCCGACCGCGGGAAACGTCACGCAAACCCCTAGGGCAAATGCGGGAAGCCCTTTCGTCCGGGAGTACTAGTTTATACGCGGGCGTTTGGACGCGTACAGACGAGGGAAGTCGCCCGCACTTTCACGCTCGTCTAAACACCCGCATTTGCCCGAGCGCTCCAGCGCGGAATTAATGATATGAAAATCAAACTCTCCCGTCAACCATCGGCTACATGAAGGAAATTAGCTGAAATCGATCCGCGAAAATCTTTTGAAAAGTATCAGTACTTTGCCGGATGTTTGCTTTTACGTTCGAAAGTAAAATAATAACCATAACATTCAGCTCCCGAATATGCTAAAGCAAATGTCGAATGATCCCTTTGACGTTTGGAAATGAATAACAATAATACTCCGTACGATGATTAAATAAATGTCGAATGTTTGCTTTTACTTTCGGAAGTAAATAGCAATAACATTCATCTCCGGAAGATGCTAAAATAAATGTCGGATCTTTGCTTTGACGTTCGGAAATGAATAACAATAATATTCAACTTTGTACGATGATAAAAATAAATGCCGGATGTTTGCTTTTACGTTCAAAAGTAAATAACAATAACATTCAGCTCCGGAAGATGCTAAAATAAATGTCGAATGATCCCTTTGATGTTCGGAAATTAATAACACTAATATTCAACTCCGTATGATGATTAAACAGATGTCGGGTGTTTGCTTTTACTTTCGAAAGTAAATAGCAATAACATTTGGCTCCGGAAGATGCCCAAAAAATGGCAGATGATTGCTTTTTACGTTTGGAAGTGAATAGCAGTAACAGTCTGCTCCATATGATAAAATAAATGTCGGATATTTGCTATTACATTTCGAAATGAAGAACAGTAACATTCAGCTGCGTTTGATGGTAAAGTAAATGTCTGATGTCTGCCTTGACGTTCAAAATGAAAAACAGTAACATTCGGCTCCGTACGATGCTAAAATGATTGTCGGATGTTTGCTTTTAAATTTGGAAATGAATAACGGTAATGTTCTGCTCCGAACGATGCTAAAATAAATAACAGATTGTTGCTTTTACATTTGTAAATGATTAACGATATCAATCGGCTCAGTTAGATGCTAAAATAAATAGCGGATGTTTGCTTTCACGTTTGGAAATGAAAAAGGATAACATTCAGCTCCGTAAGATACTAAAATGAATGTCGGTTGTTTGCTTTAACATTTGAAAATGATAAACGGTAACATTCGGCTCCGTAAGGTGTCAAAATACTAGTAAATGTTGGATGATTGCTTTTACGATCAGAAATGAATAACGGTAACTTTAGCCTCTTTACAATGCTAAAACAAATGTCGGATAAATCAGATAATTTTGCTTAACATTCGACGTCGTGCGATACCAAGTTGATTGCATAAACCTTCGACACTTTGTTGCTGCTCAATTTTGATCTCGACATTATGGACGCTATACCTATTTGATTTAATTGTCCTTATTTTATCAACCTTCGACATCAGCCGCTACTTTATAGTTTTCTCGATCACTGACGTCGGACGGTATTACCTAATCAACTTTGGACATTGGTCGCTATTTAATAATTTCATCAACCTTACACATCGGTAGCTATTATTCCGATGTTCGTTATTCCGAAGGCTCTCTAGTCCGAAGATTCGTTATTCAGAAGGTATATTGTTCCGTTAATTTCATTTTCGGATTCATGAATCTTCGGAATAACGAACCTTCGGAATAACGCCACAAACGTTCGAAATAACGAACCTGTAGGTTTAGGGAATTTGTGTGTTTCGAATTTAACGACCCTTCGGAATTACGAACCTTCGGAATATTACGAACAACACCCATCCGATTATCAACCTTCGACATCGATCGCTGCTTACTGATTTTATCAACCTTCGACGTCGACCGTAAATAACGTATTTGATTGACACTTTCGACGTCGATCGCTGCACATTAGATTGGCAAACCGTCGAAGTGTCGATCGCTGCCTATTTATTTACTGGTTCCCCAATATCTGACTTAGTTACTGATTTAATCTACCTTCAACATCGGTCGGTCATTATATTTAAGTGGCCACTTATTGTCTCGAGCTTGATATTTCCCAATGGCGTCCACGTCCACACACACACACACACACAAAAAAAAAAAAGATCTGAGTCTTAAAGGTCTAACGAGGCGTGAAAGTCATTGTGTGATGCTTTTAATTGTGTCATTCACAATAGTGTCACGGTCCCTAAGATGGATGAAAGAGGCGCGGATCTTAAGAAGCCACTTGAGTTGAAGTTTAACACCGTCTGTCTATTCTTGAAGTACACGATTTGTAGGGAAAAAAAGAAAAAGACAAAGAGAGGGAGAAAATAAAGAAAACGTAGGAGAGAGAGAAGGGTATGGCGAAACCAGCAGAGTGGCATTATGTAATCAACAAAGCTGCGTTTAACTTCCCCGAGAAGTGGTACTACACGTGCATGCATAATGTTTATCTTGGATACATGTACTGTAGGTACCCTTCTCTCCTTTCATGATAAATTGTTTATACGTATCACATAACTATATCAATGCATGTTTACGTCGCAATTTGTCCAATCGGGGTTTTCCCTCTTTAAGGAGTGCTTGCTTTCCAAGAAAAAAAAAAAAAAAAAAGAAGGATGAAATTAATGATTATGAGCAAAACTGAATGCATTTAAGCAGCGGAATCGCGCTACATCAATAGCACTCCAAAATCTTCGAGTGATCCCGGAGGTCACTCCGAGTGAAAATGAACATTTTCAGTCAAAATTCACTGCAATTTCACTCTAAATTGACTCCGTTTTAAATGTATCCACCCCTTCAAGTGTGAATGTTTTCATTTTTTTTTTTTTTTTTAGAGAGAGAGAGAGAGAGAGTAGGCCTACTGTGCATTGGAATACGAATCTCTGCTGTGCAGCGATATTATGATCGCTATAAAAACGATCAGTTCGATGAGCAAAGCACGTGCTTGCCCTGCCAGCAGTGAGTGCGCCATGTGGTTCCAACATACTCATCTTGTGTGCCCAGCGTGTTTTTATCACAGAACTCTTTGTGTGTAGAGTTCTGTCGTTTTTACGTTATGGTCAATTCATGACGTGTGAGTGCTTCGACTTGAGGCCTGTGAGATTGACAGGTGCCGTTTACGAGAATAAAAACTGTCAGTAGTGACTATCAATCCCAAAATCAGTTGCTATAGTAATCAGACTAATTACTTAAATGTAGAGTTACATGTAGTTATGTATTTCGAATGACAATGCGCACATCCCCTTTATCATCACACTTTTGATACGGCGGACAGAAGGCCGTTAAATTTCATTGCTCTCAATGATTCGATACAATCATAGCTTTTAAAAGGTCCAATTAAACAAATCGGACATGAAATCACGGTTACAGCTCGTTATTCCGAAGGTTCGTTAGTAAGGTTCTTTAGTCCGAAGGTTTGTTAATCCGAAAATGAAATAAGGTTCGTTATTCCGAAGGTTCGTTAATCCAAAAATGAAACAAAGCTCGACTTACTTCGAAGGTTCGTTACGGACCCTATATCATTTCGGATCCTATATCATTTCGGATCAACGAACCTTCGAGATAACGAACCCTATTTCATTTTCGGATTAACGAACCTTCGGAATGACGAACCCTATGTCATTTTTGGATTAACGAACCTTCGAAATAACGCCGCAAATGTTCGAATTAACGAACCTTTTTTCGTTTTCGGATTAACGAACCTCTATGGTTTAGGGAATTTGTGTGTTTCGGATAAACGAACCTTCGGAATAACGAACCTTCGGAATAACGAACAGCACCCGAAATCACAACGTCTTTATCTTGTTAAGATATAAGACAAAAAAAAAGGTCTTTATACGGCAGTGTCAAACATTCTTTACGAGACGCTGTTGCCCCGATTTCGTTGCTGTTCCCACGGCCCTCAGTTCATGAACTTGCGATGTTTCTTTATTGCGTGTGTTTCTAGCTTGTATTTGGCACTCACGGAATGAATGCGCGTACAGTATGGTAGGCTACATACTCGTGCTCTTGTTGTTGCTGAACATTTCCCCTTCACAGTGATTGTGTGGCATGATCGTTGAGTATGTTCAGATGGTGTTAGTGCGTTGATTAAAATGTTACCACAATAGATGCACGTGTGCTATAACAACGATCTGAGGTCTTTGCTCCGCGCTGCTTTCTTGTTTACAAACATTGAATCTTGGTGAACTTAATTCACTATCGTCCCCATGCTAACATGCAAAAGAAGAAAACGCTTTTGTTCTTGTTTATGTGTACCATGCAGTGAACAGAAGGTAGACCTGTAAACTGTGCCGCTAGGCCCTAGCTGTAGTTTGCACTTTGACGGATTGTCACTGCTCGTCTACTATTCGAAGCGAAATGAAAATCAAACTAGAGATCTCGTGCTGTATACTTTCTCGTACTGTGCACTATATATACCATATTTAAAATGCAATTTGTGGTAGTACTTGTCAACGCTGTGTTTTTGGCTCAAACTTTTCTCTCTCAAACTTACTTGGTTACGCAGGAGCGGATCCAGGGAGGACCGCAACCGGCGCCCGCCCCCCCCCCTTTATTTTTTTTTTTTTGTTGTTGAAACAAAAGAAATGTAAAAAAAAAAATGGGGGAGGGGTGCGTGCGCCCCCCTTTAATTTTGTAAACGCGCCCCCACTTTACGGAATTCCTGGATCCGCCCCTGTTACGGGATAATACCTATCAGAATCTTCATGTAGTATTTCTTGTGATTTTGGTGCAAGCTGCATGGCAGTATTGATTTTGAGACACTTCTATGGTCCGTCAGCACCTGATTCTCTTTATGTGACGATGTGCACGTGAAAAGCATTCAAACTTTCCCATGTTTTTGCTCTTGCATTAAAGGCGTATTAATTCACCACGTACATGAAACAAAACCCCCATAGCTCTGAAATGTGAGTTATAGGGATAGAAACAACCGCTGGAAAAAAAAAAATTGAATCCGAATGATCGAAAATACAGTACACAATGTGAACGGTTACAGTTCGCTATTCCGAAGGTTCGTTAATCCGAAAATATGAGGTTTGTAACTTGTTATTCCAAAGGTTCATTTATCAAAAAAATGAAATAAGGTTCGTTATGCCGAAGGTTCGTTAATCCGAAAATGAAACAAAGGTCCTAATTCCGAAGGTTCTTTACAATCTATAAAAGAAATACTGATATCTCCTTATATTCTAGGCTTTATTACAAAAAAATATGTAGGATGCTTTGCACAACGGACCTATTATGCATCACATGTGATATCTAAAACATCTTTTAAATCACTGCTCCCAAAGGTAAACATATGACCTTTGTGTATCTACTCGTTTGTGTGTATGTGTGTGCGTGTGGGGGGGGGGGGGGGAATAGTTTCCTTCTTCTTCTTCTTTTTTGTTAGAGATTATCTTAGTTGATCTTGATACAGTGTACCTCTTTCGGTGCGCCCTTTCTCTTGTTATGTCACTTCATCTGTTTCTACATTTTGAAGCAAAGTAATTTGTTCAAGCATTGTGTATGTCCTCGTAACCGTAATGTGTCATTTTGCGGCGATGAGTTGGTTCTAGTAGGCCCTATTATCGCTGTGAGATGTAATTTTTGTAATAACGTGTTGAGAATAACAGATTTTTGTTTCTGAACGAAAGGAAAATGACGGAATTGTTTTGATAACCAATGTGGATGACGTGTTGAGAATTCTGATTCCTGTTTCAGAACGAAAGGAAAATGACGGAATTATTATTTTGATAACCAATGTGGATGACTACCTTCTATAAGTGATTTTGGTGTGAAAAGAGAGTTTGCTCAAAGAAACGCTTCTCATGAATGGTCAACGAAACAAAATACATCATACAATGCAACGTGACTCGCGTGCATTTAGCAAACGAAATGTCTAGACCTCCTTTAAGTTCAAGTAAAATGCATAAAACACAGAATAAGAAAGCAGACAAACTAACAAATATGGAATTAATGACCGCAGACGTAACGTATATAGGAAAACCTGACACCTATGCTTGAAGAAATTCCCACAAAAGCAGAGCGCAAGATAAAAGAATACATGTGCGTAGTCCATACAGGTCGTGATGCGCTCGGTCGAAATGCGTATGTCGCAGTAAACGAAATTTTAGGCATGTCTACACATGTACATATAAATACTTGAATTCTACATACATTGTATAGTTTTATCTTTACAATAATATATAAAACAACCCCTTTCCGCATCCCTAGAAGTCATAAAAGAAAAAAAAAAGAAAATCGCCCTTAAAGTTCAGGTTATGTTCAAGCTCACAACCCGTTCCCCCCCCCCCCCCCCCATGATGCAACAGTCCTGCTTAGCGACGGCGTTAACGCTTCATCGCACACACATAAATGGCGACAGCTTGGGTGTGTGAGAAAATTCATTCTTAAATGGATGCACCCCCATGGCACTCAGGATTATCACTGACCCTCCTATGCCTTTTGTCTATCCACCCTCCTGCTTTAATCCCCCTCCCTTCACCTGTTGGCCTCCTTGCCCATGACCTCCCATCCTCTCCTTTTGTTTTCTTTGTTCCGTGTCCCTAGCCTGTCCCTGACTGTTCGTGTTGTGTGAACTTCTTTATAATGTGATTGCTTTCCCTGCCTGATTATCATTTTGCCTCTGACAAATATTCTTCTGGAATCAAAAGCTCAGGCCCCTTTAGAGTATAGACTCCATTTTACTCCTTTGGCACGCCACTGATATTCGATAAGCAGTTTTCAGCATTTTTGTGTTTGTTTGTTTTTGTTTTTGTTTTGTTTTGTTTTGTTTTGTTTTTGCTACAGATAATTAGCCAATCACAAGACAGATATAATTCGATTCTAACCAATACCAAAATACGGTTGCCTGAATGTAAACTTTGGTGTGTTTGTGTGTGTGTCGGCTGCAGTGTAGTTTGAAACAACAGAAACAGAAAAAAGAAAGAGGCACGCAATGTGTGCTATATACGAAAAGCCTCATTTACCGAGAAAGTTGATCGCTTCCATTCTCCTCCCATGTTGTTGTCAATGGAAGCTAAAGAGAATGCTTTTAGCAAGTATACCATACCTAAAGAGGACCTGAGGAACCCGTTGTTTTGAATGCTGTGCTCGGTACGAATTCAAAACGCAGTCGAAGTTATCAGAATGCCATTATAATAGAACTGATAGCTCTATAGAAAACTTGTTTAGGTCAGTAAAGGTTGCCGTAATGCAATCTTTGTGGAATTGACTCATTACATCTGAGCATTTTGAAAAACGTGTAGAGTACTTTCGTTTTGCATATAAATGTTAAGAAATAGTTTGAACTATGAAAATAAAAAAGTATGGTTACTTCAACGATGTTGAATAGTTCGATTAGCCGTGATGCATAAAGTGAATTCATGAATTCATCTGACTAATCCTTACCGATTGATGATCACTTCTATAAGCCAACAGTTAAGCTGAACTGCTTTGGAGTGATAAGACGCCAACTAACGAACAAAATGCCACAATAGTCATAATCGCGCGATTTTCAAACATTTTTGTGAGCGTCACCCGACCAATTTCAAGTGACGAATGTAACACTATTATATTACTGTATAATAGCAGACTGCTTTACAATTTGTAAATATTACGATCAACTGTTAATAAAAAAAAAATAAATAAAACGAAGAGGCAAAGATGAGGCAAAGTACGGGTAATTGCGAAAGGGTGTATTCCCGCCTTTTCTAGACAGGTAAACGATGAAAACTTGGTACATGTTGTATGCTATTATAATTATTATAAAATCCTGTAGCCAGAACTGATTTTACGATCATCTTTAACCTTTCAGAAAGTTCCAGTTTTCAACTTAAATAAATTTTGAAAAACAACAGAAAACAAAAGGTCGAAAAAACAATAAAATACATAAGAAATTAACAAAACAATAAAAAACAAAAGAAATTGATTTTGATTGTGCTTTATTTTTAAATGAAAATTGGTTTATATGTCTTGAGGAATTTTGACACAAAAATTTAGCAATACTTCAGTCTTTTTTATGGAGTTATAGGTGAAAATATGATTTCATGCACAACTTTGCATAATCAATTTATTAAAAATAGAAAGGCAATATTTTTCTATTGTATGACCATGTAATCTTGTAGTTGACATCCAGCTCTATCTTCAGGAAAAATTTCGCAGCGATCGCGCGATCGGTGGCCGAGATCTGAAGGGAGGGGGGGGGGGGGGGTCACCCCCAGTAAAAAACTCCTCCCAGTTAGAATAGGGTTAAGCCAGCTGGACAGAGCGATCAATGGGCGCGATTATCACCACGCGTGGTTAACCTAAACAATGCTCGGCCGGCTTGTTCGGTTTCAGTGTTGTTTTTTTGTTTCTATTTTCCCCTTTTAAAAACGAAGGTTCCTTAGTCCAGCTATTGTTTTCGCTTCCTGCTCAAGATATTGAACAGTAAATTTTCAGCAAAGCTGAAGTTTAGATCACTAAACGGCGACATGAACTCATGATAATAGGACTTAGATCACAGCCGAAAGTGCGCTCCTTCATTACTCTAGAATGAGAAAGAATACCCTGTCTGTGTTCAAAGTTGGGTTACGGACGATGAAAAAAAAAGGTTTGAATCATGAATTGTCGGATGACGTCGACAGGTTGATGATATAAATATTAGCGTATCATGGGAAAGATTAAGTAATGATGAGCCCAATGATATCGCAGGGCTCCAAACTAATTTTTATTTTTTGACCACCAAAATCATTGATTTCTATTTTTTTTTTTTTGGTGGCCAAAAAAATCAAGGAAAACATAGGAAAAACTAAATCGGTCCTGCTAAAAACAATTATTAAACATTACTGACGTGACAGGTACCCATGTCTAAAATAAATGAATACAAAAGTAGATCATCTTATCACCATTATTCTGAATTCTAAGATTTAGCAAATAGGCTTATAGATAATTATAAAAGTTGATGCCTATTAGGTGGTCATAGCTTACTTTTGGGATGAGAAAGTGGGAGCATTTCCAGATAGTTTGTTTTAGCATTGTAAAGAGCCGAAAGTTACCGCTATTCATTTCTGATTGTAAAAGCAATCATCCAACATTTACTATAGTATGTTAGAACCTTACGGAGCCGAATATTACCGTTAATCATTTTCAAATACACTGTATAAAAGCAAACAACCGACATTCATTTTAGCATCTTATGGAACTGAATGTTACCCTTATTGATTTCCGAATGTGAAGCAAACATCCTCTATTTATTTAAGCATCATACTGAGCCTATTTATACCATTAATCATTTTCAAATGTGAAAGCAATAATCTGTTATTTATGTTAGCATTGTACCAGAGCTGCCAACCGTTCCGAAAACGTCCTTAGAAAGTACGAATTCACAGTGGGGAAAAATAATGGGTAAAAATATAGCAAACGCACGTCGCATGCGCCATGTTATCTGTATTCAGCTGGGATATCGATGCAACGCGTACGCACCGTATGTGGAAAGCGCTGAATAGAAAAATGTGCGCACACGCATATCGCTGCTTGCGTACTGTGTACACCGAACAGAACTTCGCGCGCGTGAATCCCTGTCGCCTACGGACCCTGGATGTTTACATGGATCGCCGTGGTATCCCCATGTGTAGCCAGCTGCCACTACAGTACCGTATGAGGCGGGGTGAAAGCGTCCCGTTGTGCAATGTCTGCTTCTTTTTCTCTTCTTTTCATCCTCTTGTCCCTTGCCTCCCAAGTACGAAATGATTTTTAGAGTGTTGTGAGCTTTTTTTATAACGCTATTGCATCATTTTCTGCGAGGAAGTTGTAGAGGTGAGTTTCTGTTCGTGTATTGATGACTGATGTGCACTGCCCTCTGCAGTATATGTGCAGGTGAAAAGCGTTCGAACTTTCTTTCCCGAGTATCGTGGAAACTCGATTATTTCTAGGCCTATTAAAGGAGATCTCATATAACAGAATACTTATAACAAACTATTTTCCGGTCAAAATGAATCAATTTCCTTTGTTTTGTATCGTTTATTGACTTGATCCCATAGGATCTCGTCGCAATACCGAGTTTTATATGTGTGTTTATTTTCGCGTAGCTTTCGGTGCTGCAAAACTTTTGCTAAGGCCTAAGCTTACTACTAAACTTCGTTTTATTTCCGTCGTTTCTCACACCTCGTTTAGTACGATTTCTTCCCTTTTATATCACTTTATCCGTTCCCTTTATACTTTGAAGTATTTAAACGTAATTCTCTTAGTGTCTCGCACTGTTATTTTCGTAACGGCGATTTCTCCGCTTCGCTGCAATCGAAGCGACGGAGTTTGATCCCAGCCGCTTCGATGTGCTATTTGTTGTCTTTTCTAAATGTTTGTGTCGTTGGGAGGTGTTGATACTTTGTATTTATTATTGAGTTCCTAGGTATTTATCTCGAGGGATTATGCGTGTTTCTTAATGTTGATCATAGGAAAAGGCTAAAATGATCTTGAGTGATGTCTGATAGTGATGATAACTATGCTGGTGACTGGTGTAAAAAGACGGCTTCCTGTGAATGCTTAGCGTACGTGACGTTTGTTTTATTTCCCTTTCCCTCTAGTCTTCTTTCCCCCTTACTCTTCTTTCCCCTCTCAAGAATGATTTAAAAAAAAGAAATTACGTACACCTCACAACAAAACGAACCATGTGCTATAGCAACTTTCGTAAAGTTAAATCTAAATGTTCAATATCAGCAAAGAATAAGGCGAAAACACGAATGACAATAAATAAAAGCGAAGAGATTGTGTATGCAGTCTCTTCGGCTCGAAGAAACTTGACACCCCACCCCTCTCCCTTGTGGAAATTTCCACAAAAGCAGGCGCCACACCCAGGTGCGTGCCAGACGAAAGAATGCGCGCATTGGAATAAACGGCGTGTAAGTATCCTGGAAATATCGATCGAAGAACCAGCTCATTAGTTGAATTAAAGGAATAATTCCAAAGATATCATGATTCTATGTCTATAGCCTTGCTTTTGGCGCATAGTAGGGAACATCGAACAGTCTATTATAGTGTACTTGATCGAATATCTAATGTTCCCTGAACAATAAAAAAAAGGATTGATTATTCAGTCAATTAAAAATGCAATCACAGAAATACATGAAAGGTCTCGTATGCCCAGACAAATTCACTACGAGAAGGTCCAATGAGATGCAGTCATCACCTGGTTAGACAGCAAAATACAACGTGTAATGACAATTAATTTCAGTTCACGCGCATCAACATTCGTTCGTGGGTGTATTTTGTTTGTTTGTTTGTTTGTTTTGTGTGTTTTTCCCTCGTGAAAGACGTAATGATTTCTTCATATCGAACGTAAACTGCATGTTTACCGTAAACAAGCCATTCAGCTCAGCTCAGCTATGGCGCATTCGATCCATCGAACTTGCAGTAACCTCTTATAGGCAGGAGCACATGGCGCACTCATTTAAACTTGAAAATGAAGCCACGTGTTTGCACCACATCGGCGCTTCCACACACAGCGCGGCATTTTGCGATCATCGTTATAGCAGACTTTCCGATTCCAGTCAGGGGAAAAGGAATTGGAATACTTCGAAAAATACTGATGTTTAAAATCCAATAAAATGAAAAAAGCCTGAAAACAACGCATGATTATGTTTTGATAGTACATAATTGGAAACACAGAACAGAGTTTTGCATCTGCTCACACAGAAGCTCTCTTGAGAAGATCAAGCATTCCCCGTCCCCTGCTAGAAAGTGGAAGCTTCCATAATCAGCCCAGAAAGTTTTTGGAGGTACAAACTTGCACTTGTACACATTGCGAGAAAGCAATCAATCAACGCTGAACATTGCGTAGTTTAGAATCTTTATCGTGCTGGTGACCAGCTGGATGCTTCGGCATGTGTCATAACGTTATGTTTAGAGCCTGTAGGCCTCATAGCAAAAAGAGGGAGATTGAAAAAATACGAATTCTGGTGGAAAATACGAATTTTGGAGCTGCTGAGTACTAAATTGTGATTCGAAAGGTTGGCAGCTCTGTCGTATACGGAGCAGAATTTAACAGTTAGTCATTTCCAAATATAAAAGCAAACATCCGACATCTATTTTATCATCGTACGGAGCGGAATGTCACTGTTGTCCACTTGCGAAAGTGAAATGAGTCATCTGACAATTATTTCATCATATCGTACGGGGCCGAATTTTGAACGTCAAGGCAGACATCAGAAATTTGTGTGTGTGTGTGTGTGTGTTTTGTTTTGTTTTGTTTTTGTTTTGTTTTTTACCATCAAACGCAGCCGAATGTTACTATTCATTTCGAAATGTAATACACATGTAGCAAATATCCGACATTTATTTTAGCATAGTACGGAGCAGAATGTAACTGCTATTCACTTCCAAACGTAAAAGCAATCATGTGACATTAATCATTTTGGCATCTTCCGGAGCCGAATGTTATTGCTATTTATTTGCGAAAGTACATAGCAATATAAATTATAAGCAAGCATCCGACATTTATTTAAACATCGTACGGAGTTGAATATTATTATCATTCATTTCCGAAAGTCGAAGGGAGCTGATTGTTATTGTTATATTTCGAACGTAAAACCGAATATCAGACATTTATTTTATCATCGTATATACGGAGTTATTTTGGTTATTCATTTCCGAACGTCACAACAAACATGCGTTATTTATTTTAGCATCTTCCGGAGCTGAATGTTATTGCTATTTACTCTTGAACATAAAAGCAAACATCAGACATTTATGTTATCATCAAATACACGGAGTTGAATATTATTGTGTTCATTTCCGAACCATCGAACGCAGCTGAATGTATAGTGTTATTCATTTCGAAATTTAAAAGCGAACATCCGACAGTTATTTTAGCATCGTATGGAGCAGAACATTACTGCTATTCACTTCCGAACGCAAAATCGTATATACGGAGTTGAATATTTTTGTTATTAATTTCCGAACGTCACAGCAAACATTCAACATTTATTTTAGCATCTTCCGGAGCTGAATGTTATTGCCATTTATGTTATCATCGTATACACGGAGTTGAATATTATTGTGTTCATTTCCGAACCATCAAACGCAGCTGAATGCATACTGTTATTCATTTCGAAATTTAAAAGCGAACATCTGACAGGTACTATAGTATAGCATCGTATGGAGGAGAATATTACTGCTTTTCACTTCCGAACGCAAAATCGTATATACGGAGTTGGATATTTTTGTTATTAATTTCCGAACGTCACAGCAAACATTCGACATTTATTTTAGCATCTTCCGGAGCTGAATGTTATTGCCATTTACTCTTGAACATGAAAGCAAACATCAGACATTCATGTTATCATCGTATACACGGAGTTGAATATTATTGTGTTAATTTCCGAACCATCGAACGCAGGTGAATGTTACTGTTATTCATTTCGAAATTTAAAAGCGAACATCCGACAGTTATTTTAGCATCGTATAATGGAGCAGAATATTACTGCTATTCACTTCCGAACGTAAAAGCAATCATCTGACATCTATTTTGTCATCTTCCGGAGCCGAATGCTATTGCTATTTACTTTCGAAAATACAGGCAATCATCCGTCATTCATTTTATTATCGTAAGAAGTTGAATATTTTTGTTATTTATTTCCGAACGTCAAAGGGATCATTCGACATTTACTTTAGCATCTTCGGGAGCTGAATGTTATTGCTATTTACTTCCGAACGTAAAAGCAAACATCAGATATACATTGTATATTTTATCAACGTATATACGGAGTTGAATGTCATTGTTATTCATTTCCGAACATCAAAGCAATCATTGAACATTAATTTTACCACCGAACGCACCTGAATGTTACTGTTATTCATTTCGAAATCTATATAAAAGCAAACATCCAACAGTTATTTTAGCATCGTATTGAGCAGAATATTACTGCTATTCACTTCCGAACGTAAAAGCAATCATCTGACATTTATGTTAGCATTTTCCGGAGCCGAATGTTATTGCTTTTTATTTTCGAAAGTAAAAGCAAATATCCGTCTTTTATTTTATCATCGTACGGAGTTGAATATTTTTGTTATTCATTGCCGAACGTCAAAGGGATCATTCGACATATAGCCTACTCAAGCATCTTCCGGAGCTGAATGTTATTGCTATTTACTTTCGAACGTAAGAGCAAACATCCGGCATTTATCTTATCGTCTTACGGAGTTGAATATTATCATTCACTTCCGAACGCCAAAGCAAACATTTGTTATTTATTCCAGTATCATACGGAGTCAAATGTCACCGTGATTCATTTCTAAAATCAAAAGTAAACATGCGACATTCATTTTTGCGTCTTACGGAGCCGACTGTTACCGCTGTTCATTTCCAAAAGTAAAGGCAAACATCCGACTTTTTTTGTAGCGCGATTGGGCCACCGAATTTTCAGCAATGAAATTTTGGTGGCGCAGGTCGTTAAAAGTCGTGAATAGCGAGATGATCGTAACCGATGTCGATATGTTCTAATAATTATTGATACTTGAGTGATGAACGCATGTGCACAACTTCCGCAGGTGTACTTCTTTAGAAAGTAGCGAACAATCAAGGCAGTGGACATCAGAGTGTGATTAAATCGAAAAGAAGCCCCTGAAATCGGAATTTGATGAAAATGGGCAAAGTCGGAACTCCATGAAATGTATTTTGATTGAGCGGTCAAAATAAAGCTTAACGGGAATGTGCCCTTGAATACCCTCGTCCACCCTCGTCCACCCTCGTCCAACCCGCGTCAATCGAGACGCATATTCCCGAGGATGGATTTTCCGTGCGGGCGGATGGACTCGTCCACTGAACGCGTATACCCGCGGGTACCCGCGGGGATACGCGTCAGTGGCCTCGTCCAGATCTCGGAAAAGCGTGACGTTTCCCGCGGTCGGCACTGTACATGTACATATTACTGCATGTACTACACGTATGTATTACAGTTGGAGGCCCATTACATGTCAGCTATCATAACACTGTGTTCGATGAAAATTTAAGCTCTTGTGCAGATCCCGTTATGTAAAAAGTATATTACTGAAGAAATGTTCACCAGGTGCACTATACAGGGCTGTGAGAGCTCAGATTTTAATCTGATTTTTTTTTTCAGACTTTTTTGCTCTTCCCTAAATCCGCTTCTCAGATTTGTGCAGTTCAGATGCAATGAAATATTTATACATGTAGTTTATAAAGGCATTTTAGACATTTTTTCCCATAAGTTTTTGATTTTTTTCCAGACTTTTTTTCTTTCCTACAAGTACTCTCACACCCCTGAATATTGTCAACTTTCCAAATATAGAGTGATTTTATCATTGCAAATTCAGGCTGATAAATATTATGTAAATTATCTTTTGTGACAAAATATAAAACCTCAGCATTTATTTCTTTCTGTGAATTGATGTTTCCACAATTCTTCCCCTCACCTGCTAATGTTTATGATGAAGAATTAATTGCTGTCTGCTGTGTAGCAGGAAATCATGATGATGATGTCATTGCATATAGAAAGGTGACACAATGTATTCTGATTTTTATTCACAACTGCTGCACTTGTTCGTAGGTTCTAGCTAGGGTAGACAGCAGGCAGCTACTGTGTGACATCCGCTCCCCATGCACTTCTGTTCAGCTAATCAGTGTTGCCCATGTTGCATACTTATATGTGTCTTCTGTACATTCAGACCAAGTCTTGATATCCCACATCCTCTGGAGCTGGGAAGGAACATGCCCATGACATGAGTGCATAATGAGGCATCTTCTCCATGCAGATACCAACATTATGGTATAGTGGACAATTTTTATGACATATCAAAAGGGAACTTCATTTGCTCATATTATGGTGTATTATGTGCACACATTGATGGCAGATGTCATGATATACCTTGTATGTAGTCAGCAATCTCAAGTATTCATTCTGTTATGTATTGGTACAGCAAAACAATAGTGGTACTACAATGTACATGTATAACCTATGTGTATAGCAGTGGGCGCCCCTTGTACACAATAATACTGTGGGAGTGCCCTGAGTCAAAAGAGTGCTATATCGGTAAGCTTGAAAAAGAAACACAGTTTGTCACAGATCTTCGCGGCTCTATAGGTTACGAATATCACCACAAAAAAACTTACTTTAATAGTATACATACATTTCTTATCTAATTCCTACCCGTCGTTCACTTGTTCTTGTTCACACTGGTCCCATGATCTTGAACAGACGTTTTTTACAGATCCATCTCCATTCTCCCTGTCCCATCCGCCATTTTCGAAACAGCCTATATGCGGCACACTGCGCATCGTGTTTCTCAAAATTGAGTCGCTCCTCCTCGTAAGGACCTATCGTGAATATTCATGAGCTGGCGGAGTCGCAATGCTTTTAGCCCTTTTGACATGGCCCGCTCGGCTGGGATCGCTTCTTCTTACCCACCCAGAAAGCAACGCGATACAGCGAGAGGGTTTTGCCAACAGTAAGAAGGCCTTGCCCAAAAGCTACACTGCATTGACGGCCAGTGCATGCGCACAAATTTCAAATCCATTGACCGGATAAGATGTCGTTCTCCCAGGTTCCTCTCGACCGAGTCACTTTAAGTCATCAATTCAAACAGAAAGGGACTATTGGCAGAACCAAACGTTGCATGTTACCTGTTGTCAACACTTCAACTTCACCCTTAAGTATGCAAATTTAAGAAAATTTTTGAATTTAAAGGACAAGTCCACCTTCATATACATAAGGATTGAGAGAATGCAGCAATATTAGTAGAACACATCAGTGAAAGTTTGAGGAAAATTGGACAATCCGTTCAAAAGTTACGAATATTTTAAGTATCTGCGCAGTCCTTGCTGGAAGAGGAGACTACTACAGTGTATGATGTCACATGCGTACAACTATATAAGGAAAATAAAAAGAGAATTTCACAAAACTTTACTTTCTGAATAAAGTGCACATTTCTTTGACTTGCTACTGACATATTTTAAAGACACTCAGTGGTGGCGAGTGGTTTGTGCAGCACGGAGACGAACACAACACGCTGCTTCCCCCATTCTGTATCAAATGTAGTCACCCCCGAATGAGAATAGCGCTGGCTCAATGGGTCAGCGAAAATACGGTAGGCTACAAGGGAGCTCCCTGTGCTTATCTCCTAACCCAAAATGGCTGTCCCAGCGAGCCACGAGAGCTTCCGAATGGACGCACTCTCAGTGCGCATGCGCATGAAGAGAGGCCAAAAGAGCCACGCGTCTTCTGGCCTCTCTCCTCCAATCATCGCAGCTTGCGGTGACAATATTTGTGTATGATGCACACACGCACACACACACACACACACGCCTCAGCGTCTTCTGGCCTCTCTCCTCCAATCACCGCAGCTCGCGGTGACAATGTTTGTGTATGATGCGTACACACACACGCACACACACACACTTGTCTCAGTGGTAGCATTGTCCCACACGTTTATGGATATAGCACCGAGTCTGGCATTGCGCAATTGCATGCACAAACTTCGGTCGTTCGGAGTTTACGTACCATTAGGGATGGCGATCGGCTGCCTTTAAGGGTAATATTATTCCCCCTGCCTTCTGAAAGAGAGAAGTCGAGTGTTCTTTCGTTATGCGAGAAAAATGGAAATATGTTGAATTTTCTTTATTCTTTCTTTATATCGTTGTACTCATGTGACATCACAAGCTATAGTAGTCTTTTCATCCAGCCGTGACTGAGCAGAAACTTCAAAAATTCATAACTTTTGAACGGATTGTCCGATTTTGCTCAAATTTTCACTGATGTGTTCTACTAATATTGCTGCATTCACTCAACCCACATGTCTATGAAGGTAAACTTGTCCTTTAAGTTGATATTTATCCGCGATACTACCCCTGTCATGATCCTGTATCCTACAGTGCGCAGCCCGAACGCAAAGCATTCAGGCTGGTCGCAGTTATACAGCACCATGATCGATGCAGTCCCACAGGTCTGTATTATGTCATTTCATCACGGCATTATAATAAACATCGCTAGCAGTTGAATAAAGTTCAAAGTGCACATCTTTATATTTCATAAAGACACTGAATTCTGTTCGTACACGTCTTAATTTTTGTTGATGTGTACAATGTACAGCTAGTGCAACTCCCGTTATAATGAACGGGTTATAACTAAATTCCAGTTATAACGAAGTACAGATTCAGGCTGCAACATTATGCACTTTATGTATTTCATTTTTCATTTGTCCGGTTAACCCTAACTTACCTGGGGGGGCCATAATGGCCCCCCCCTCGACAAATTCCACGACCATTCCGCCGCGCAAATTTTTTTGACCGCGCCGCTCGCTGACTTTTTACTTTCAAGTCTCACACAACTTTTAAGACCAAATTTGTCGCGTCCGGGCATACCGTTCCGAAGCCACGCCCCTTCAAAAAATTTTCGTCAACCCCAAAATTGCTCAAAAAAGTGATTTTGTGTACAAAGTCAATACAAATTGTGTTTTTTCAATTAATTCATATAAAGATTCATATTTTTAATTTTGATGGCTGAAATAAATTTATTTTAGCATAATTATGCTTCTAAAGATGTGTATGACAAATTCTGCTGAAAAAAACAACAAAAACAAAAGTTCGAAAAAACAGAGAAATACATTAAAAAATGATATAACAATAAAAAACATACGAAATTAATTTTGATACTGAATTTTTTTTACGCACAAATGTTCGGAATGTCACTAGGAATATTTACACCAAAAATCAGCATTCCATAAGCTTTTATAAGCCAATTACAAATGAAAATGAGGTTTTTGCATATATTTGCATAATTAATTAATTCAAAATAGAAAATGCAAATTTTTTGAAAATTTAACTTAATGTCTTGTAGAGTACATCCGGCTTTATGTTCATGCAAAATTCAGCGGCGATCGCGCGATCAACGGCCAATATCTGAAGGGGGGGCCATAATGGCCCCCCCCCCCCCCCAGGAATTCAAGCTTGCTAAATAGCCCAGGTAAGTTAGGGTTAAAACGATATTTTGATTTACTGTAAAAGTGGACATTTTTGCGGTGTTGAAATTTCGCCCATTTCGCGCAACCAGAAACTAGCGCGAAAAATAAAAGCACATGAATATTTTTGCTTACCATGTGTTCCTGTGTGGGATGTCTTGATTCCGCGGAATTAAAAACAAATGAAACTCTTCTTACCCGGCCAAGCGCGAAAAATTAGTCGCGCAAAAATATCTACTTTTACAGTAATGAAAGAAAATTGCCGGTCCTGAGGACTTTGTTATTACGGAAGTCCACTGTACAATGAATATGTGAGGTGTTTGGTGCTATATATGATAAATATACTGTACACCTTTTTTCATTACTTTCTGCATATTGCTGGAATAACTGCTGGAATCTGTGGTGCTAAGTTTTTATCATTTGTTATTGGGGACCAGTTGACTTCCTATTGGTTTCAATGGGGACCAATTGTCAATAGGTTTCTATGGGGACCAATTGTCAATAGGTTTCAATGGGGACCAATCGCCAAATGGTTTCTATGGGGACCAATTGCCAATAGGTTTGTGTGGGGAACAACTTACTTCAGACCATGCTCACCATGTATTAACCTGTGGAAGATTGCTCATTAGCGGTGTGTGACTCGTGTGCTTGATTTCTATGGGAGAAAATGTCTGTTCTTTCCAGCCATAAACTGAAGTTAGCGATTACTTCTGAACATTGTGAACCAATTTGAAGATCGTATATTTGAACAGGATAATACGATAGGGTCGGTACTCGCAATATGCACCAGAAGAATGATCAGTACAGTCATCGATTTCCTCGTCAAAATTGGCAATTGCTTTAAAAAACCTGCGGGACGGGAGAACGTAAATTTCTAATTTTTGAAGGGGCAATTATGGAAGTTTATATCATAACCTTAAAAAATGTAAGAATCCGGGAGATTTTGAGTATGTGTCACGAGATCGAGAGAAAGGTTGATTTTCCAGGAGTCTCCCGGCAAATTGGGGAGAGTTGGCAGCTCTGTTATATCTCCATTTCGAGGATGCTGAATCAGCATGATGCAACTCTTGCATCCGTAAGGGTTTTGAGATATTCAAGATGGCCGCCGAAATGGCCGCCAAAACCTTAAACTCCTATGTATTTCCATCTGAATCGTGAAAAATTGAAAACAATTGGTGGTTTTACACTATTTCGAGGATGCTGAATCCGAATCACACGACACAGCTTTGCATTTTCCCGCTCTTTCACTTTTTACTGGTTGGCCTTTACAATACTTGAAATTTTATAAACTCACCCATGCCTATATACACACAACCTCCACATAATATGAATATAGGTGATTAGTTCTTTTTCTCATTTGCATATACCAAAATGTTTTGTTAGGACAATTTGCTTCATAAATATTTACATGTTATAGTTTGAATTTGCAGGCAAGTGCATGCCAAGGAAACTGACAATCAATATTGGCTACAGGTCAGTTAGCCAGCAGATTTCATTGAAGAAATGTGTGTGCTGCCCTGTTGGCAGTGTGCTTATTTAAGTGTATACTAGAGAACTGACCAAACTGAATATATGAATTAGTTACTACAAAGTTATGACACTGACTTCCTGCTATGTAGAGTGGATGAGACAATGACAATTCAGCCACAGATTTCGGTACATCATGGGAAAATCAAACACTAGCTGCTACATATAAAACATCCTTACCGTGTAGCTATTGGATCTGCCGCATGATTTGGTCCAAACCTCCCCAGCAGACCCCTCCCCTGCATTCCTGTTCGACCCTTGGGATTCCTGTCATAAAAAAGGAATAGGAATTGATCATAGGACAAAAGAGGAGGACAATGTCATTAGGTGTGTCTTCATCAGCCCGGAGTTCAAACTAGCGGGATATTTTGCGGTCTGGGAAAATAGCCCGATATTGAGAATGTGCGTCTTCATCAGCTCGAAACAGCCCGCTAGGGGAAATTAGCCCGAAATTTGATGTATGCGTGTTGCATCACTCTTTAGTTCGAAAGTGGATTTCCCTGTGCCAATCTCCTGTATCACCGTATGTACGATACACAACAGACTGGTACGGACAGGTGATTCGGTACAGTAGGTATCAGAATAGTACTTCAGTAACAAGCTTGATTGACTCATGTTCGTTGCGTCGATCTCGATCATGTACACAATACATGTAATGAGCTTTCAGGTCTATTTTCTACCATTCTGTTCTTACATTAGTGTGCAAATCGTATCAACATTGACAGTTTACGGAACACCATATCCGTGATATGTAGATGGGGCCTTCGCTGGGAAGCAAAATGAAGGGTACAGTTCGTAATCCCTTGCTTGCATCAGCCAGTGCTTCCCGATAATGTATTAAATGGTGGGATCGAGAAATTTTCGAGCAGATGGAGACACAAATGAATGAGCGCACTAGTTCACGAACTAGCCCAAGATTTTTTGGGAAATTTTCCTGATCAAATAGCGCGCTATATTTGCGTCTTCACCACACAAATAGCGCGCTATTTTGACATCGGGCTAGTTTCGTAACCGCAAAATAGCGCGCTATTTTGAAACTTTGGGCTGATGAAGACAGGCCTAGTACGAGCAGGGAGGTGAGACGAAAAGGAGTGGGCACTCTGCCCTGAGGGTGTTCCTATATCACTCAGCACAGTATCACCTGAGATTAGTACCCAAAAGAACAAGTAAACAACCTTTTTTTGGTAACAAGGTCAATCTGGTAGTTCTCTCTAGCTTTTGATGTTCACGCTGTGGTGCCGCACTGATCTGGCCGTCTCTCATTGGGAATGTGGAAGGTTCAGTTCAGCTGTGTGTCTTCAGAGGGAAATGTATTATGGTTATACATTATTTGTGCGGGCACACACAACATACACTCTGGTGACATGCTAGTATATGAATTCATTTGATTTGAGTGAATCGAAGGTGTGGGATGTTGAAGTGGTAGTTAGGAAGGCCCGAGCTGGAAGTGCAGCTGGGCAGAATGGCTTGTCTTATAAGTTGTTTAAATACTGTTCTCTTGTACAAAGGGTGTTGTGGAGGATCAGTAGGGTGCTATGGCGAGAATGGATTGTTCCAGCCAGCTGGTGTGTGGCCGAAGGGGTGTATATCCCAAAAGAAAAGGACGCCAAAAGCATCAGTCCGCTTAGACCAATTTCGTTTCTGAACATGGATGGCAAGATCCTTCTTAGTGTCTTGGCGATGTGGTTGAGAGAGTTTGTGATTAAGAACCAGTTTGTGGACACCTCTGTATAGAAGGCAGGGGTCCTGGATTTCCCTGGGTGCATGGAACACATCCAGATGATTTGGGAGTCGATTCAGAGGTGCAAATGTGAGAAGGAGGATGTGGATGTTATCTGGTTGGACCTTGCAAATGCATATGGATCAGTGCCTCACAGCTACATCAGTTTTGCTATGGAGTTTTTCTGGGTCCCTAGGGTGATCTGGGAGATGGAGCAGAGCTACTACGGCCAGTTTAGGACAAGGTTCACGACCCAGACTTACACGACGAAATGGCAGGTGTTAGAGATTGGCATCCTGATGGGGTGTCTAGTCTCACCGCTGCTGTTTGTTCATAGGGATGGAGGTGCTGACCCGGTGTGTGGCTTCGAGAATTGAGGCTGTAGAGGTAGTTGTGTCTTCAGTTAGGGCTTTCATGGATGACCTCACCACTGTGTCTGTCAACGAGACACAGGTTGAGGATGGGCTCCACAGGTTGAAGGAATTGGTGGCCGGGACACGATTAAGGTTCAAGGCCGAGAAGAGCCACTCAGTGTCATTGCGGAAGGGGAAGGTGATTCCAAGGTTTCAGATTAGGGGAGAGGATATACCTCAGGTTTCTGAGCAGGGGGTGAAGAGCCTTGGTCGATGGTATGAGGGTAAGTTGAATGATAGGCATCAAGGTGTTCAGATCTATGACAAAGTGGTGGAGTACTTGAGGAAAGACATGATGGTGCTCATCCCTTGGAATGCAAAGGTGTGGTGCTACCAGTTTGGCTTGCTACCACAGATCATGTGGCAACTGTAGGTGTACGAGGTGGTGGTGTCCAGGGTTGAGAGGATATAACAGAGGATGAACTCGTACTACTGTAAGTGGATAGGTGTTCCGAGAATGCTTACAGATCTGGCATTCTTTTGTAGATCAGATAAGCTGCTATTGCCTATGACATCAGTGGCTGAAGAGTTTAAAGCTGGCAAGGTTAGGGTAGTGATGATGATGATGATGGAGTTGAAGGACCAGACTATAGCAGGAGCTAGGCTACCGATCAGCACAGGAAGTGGAGTGCAGATGAGGCTGTGGATGAGACATTAGCAATGGCAAAGTGGAAGGAGATGCGAGGTGCTGTTCAGGTGGGGCGGAGCAAAGTCGGGTTTCATCGGGGAGTGAGATGGTACAGCAAGCAAGGCAGTTGAGGGTAGGAGGGATTTGGCAGTGGAGGCAGTCAAGGAGAAAGAGGAGTACCGGTTTTTAAAGGCTGCACAGCAGGGAGTACAGGGGGCATGGACTCGATGGGAAAGGGTGAAGCAGAGGAAGGTGTTGTGGAATGATCTCAGGTCAATGTCTTCTGCAGCTTCATGAACAGTTCCACTTATGATGTTTTGCCTTCACCAGTGAATCTGAAGAGATGGGATTTTTTTTGAGGATGATTGGTGTAGGGTTTGCAAGAAGGCAAAGTGCTCACTGGAGAACATTCTATCTGTGTATGGAGGGTTATTGCAGGCCTATACATGGAGGCATAACCAAGTTTTGAAGGAGATGTTGGGAGTGGCAAAGATGAAAGTGGGGGTGAGAGAGAAGTATGGACCCCTGAAAGTGAGGGGAATCTGTTTTGTATAAGGAGGGAGTCAGACACAGTGTGAGAAGGGCCAAGGTGATGATGTTGGAGGGATGCTAGCAGCAGGGGATGACTGGGAGGTGCGGGTGGATGAGGGGAATCATACAGTGCCAAAGGAGGTGGTGGTGACTGCCCTGCGGCCGGACATGGTGTTGGTGGCTAGGTCTGTGCACAGGGTGGCAATGGTGGAACTGACTGTGACATGGGAAATGAGGATGGATGAGGAAAGGGAAAGAAAGTTGGATAGGTATGCTGAGTTGAGGGAGGAGGGTGAGAAAAAGGGGTGGAAAGCAGAGGTGCATATTGTGGAGGTTGGGTGCAGGGGATTCACTGGACAATCGGTGAGGAGGTGGATCAGAGTGATGGGAGTAGGTGGTAGGGAGAAGGAAATATGCATTACTGTAAAACAAGGAATGTTCGCATGCATTTGAATTTCGCAAATTTCGCGAGAGCCAAGAAATTAAAATGCACGCAAAGGCTCTTGTCTACACTATATGCATTGAATGCCAGAAGCACTTCGTGAAAATTGCATGCCATGAAAAAGGTTGTTGGCTCCAATTCGCAAAAATTTCATGCTGCTAAAATATCATGTTTTACAGTAAGAGGATTTATGGAGCAGCGAAGACAGGATCTGCATGGATTGTTGGGGAGGCATGGGGAGGTTGTGGGAATAGGGGGGTGTACAGATATTGTTGGTGATAAAGAGTGAAAGAGTGGGAGGTTATTGATACGAGTGTCTTGAGATGCCATGGGGGTGCTGTCTAGGGAATCCCAATGCAGCACCGGCCAGCAAGGGGGAAATGTCCAGACATTAGTGATTCCTGGTGTGCTGCTGTTGATCCATGCACTGGCATTGGCAGAATTAACACCTTTTCATTATTTACCCGAGTCTCTGTTCAGTGAACTCAGTCATGCATAATGTCATCTATGTACCATTCTTTTTTTTTCAGGTCATGTCAGATGATCAGCCATAATACCTATCTTCATAACCAAAAGTTATTTTTGTAACAAATTTAATGAGCAGTAACTTGAAGTCACATGTGATAGTGTCGCATAATAGTCACTAGTTAGGCATTCACGATGTGCACATACGCACGCATCAAAATTTAAAAATGCTTCAAATCATTTTGCATATGCTTCAGGCCATCTTGAGCATTTCAAAATTTTGTGCACATGCATCATTTGCACCTATATGCGCGTACATAAAGCAAAAGTTTTTTTTTTTTTTAAATAAAATTGTTTTGCAATATTATTGAGCTTATGTCTGCCAAATTTCAGGTCAATTTGAATTACTATGATGTCACACAGTTGAAAGTTTGCACATGCAAAATATGCCCCAAAATTGTTCATATTAAATTCATTAAAGCTTGTTCAGGTGAATGGAAACTCTCCATTTTTTGTTTCACATTCTGAAGGCTGATGAGCTGTAGATGTCATCTGATGGGTTGTTGATCCTGGCAAACTGATTAAAGTTACTAAATTCCTGAATGAAATGAAAAAAAAAAACCCCAAGAAATCAAAATGAAGACACCAGATATTTGTATATATAGGCGAGCATACTTCACTTATCCTTGACCAATTTTCACCCAGATTTCAGTATGTTGTAGCTTATTCATTTTTGTTCAAGAAATTTCTGTTCAAAAAAGTATTATGAATGAGTTTGGTTCTGCATTTATGGTACACATATTGTACACTGCATTTCTTCTTTCTACTTCATCCCTCTCCTTAAAGCGCATAGAGACACCACGGTAGTGATATGCGCTATATAAGCACTGTGTTATATATATATATTCAATTGCCCACAGAAGTTACAATTACAGTATTTCAAAATCATGACATCATCACTGTGAAAAAATAGTTTCTAGTTAACTATGCACAATCTGATTATTTTATGTGTTATCTCTATATGGCAGTTAATTATTTTTTAAAAAGGAAATTGGACATTACTGCATTTAATTAGTAGCTCACTTATCCTTGTACAGTTTTCTCCCAGCTTTTGATGTGTTGTAACGGTCAAATGGGGCTATCGCGAGTGTACCCTCAGTTTTTTGATGGGATGTTGGGATCATGTCTAAATATTTGCTTGAAAGTGATACTTGGGCTTCGACTAAAAGAGCTGTTGTGCAATACATATACTATTGTGTAGCTGGAACAACTCGAGAAGCAAGATCAGGCCCTGTCATCTCCATTTTTTCTACACTTATAGACTATGTCACATTAAGCATAATTCTATACAATAAAATCTCTTTGATCAGATGCCATCTTGGATACCATATGTAAATCATTCTTGGCTTGCGCCGGTTCAAGAGTTTCTCCTGAATTGCCATTGTATTATTGTTTCAGCCTCATTATGTTTGTACTGATAGAGGGGTTTTCTCCTCATTGGTGGAGATTTATCTGGCTCAGTTCAATCTCATAGCCTTGTACTGCATTGAGTATGTATCGATCTGCAGTGATCGTGCCCCAAATGTTATGAAATAACTTCAGTCGGCCTCAAACAGGTCTGATTAAACTTTCTATGGGCTTTACCTCTTTTCTCACTGATGTAGCACTTACTTCCTGCCCTGGCCCACCCTTTGAGCAGGCAGCTGGCTCCATCTGGAGGCACTTATGGGGTCGGTATGTGGCAGTGGTGGTAATTTCCACCAAGCTCGACGTTGGCCTAAAATAGGCCTGTTCAAGCTGCAGGGCAAGGGTACTTGTGTGCTGTGTCATCAAGTTTTTTTCTTCCAGGTTGTTGCTCATTAGACTAGTCACAGAGCTTGCAAGCTCCTCATCAATTTCCTGCCTAATGTCCGATCCATGGTACCACAAATTTAGCAACAAAAGCGGGCACCTAACGTCGTTCTTGTTTGTTGCTTTGCACACTGCGGCACTTAGTAGGCAATGCGCGTTCATTGCATGACTCAGTGAGCCCACACAAAGCATGCATGGATTCTCCCCGTATTATAGGTTTGTTGTATTTGTTTTGTTGTATTCATAGGGCACGAACAACTTGGGAAAGAAGATTTTTGAGCGAACGGCGGCTAACTCTTGTTCGAACTGTCCGTGGTAGTGGATCGAAATCCAGCATCCGAGCAAGGTTTCACTTTGCTGGGTTTCTTCTTCCCACCACTGGCAGCTGCCACTATGCGGTCAGCTTGTTTAGTATTGCATGCACTACTACTGCCTGCTCGTGTAGTAGATGCTGTTTTGCTACTGCCTGCATCCCGCTGCGCAGGAGCTTTGGCTGGAAAGAGCGAGGCAATAGATGGAGAAATTGAAGAAGCTGGATGGTTCTCCATCATTTTTTTCAACTTTTCATTTGACATACTGGGAACTGGAATAATCTATTGGTATAACACTTCAGTGAAAGCGCAAAATTTCGGTACAAAACACATCGCATCACAGGAGCAAAGTACCTTCGCTTCCTTTCTAGAACACGGCTGCGAATGAATTGAACATGTGCGTGCAGGCAAGATCTCACATATTCTCATACGCAGTAATGCGTAGTCTCAATATCGAGACTTACGAAACAAAATAGTGACATCTTGATCAGAAGCTATCTTGGATATGTATATAAATCAGGGTCAAAGTCAAAATCTTTTTAGTCTGTATCTTGGAAAATATATGCTCTATTGCTCCCATATTTTATACATATATAGACCACGGTACTTGATCATTTTATAAAATAACTTCTTGGTCAGATGGAATTTTGGCTATGTAAACTGGGGTCAAGAGTCAACAATACTCAGTTCCGTATTGTAGAATAAACAATCTGGCAAATTTTAGTCTTTAGAAATGCATGACCTATCTCCCCCAATATTTGGGACATATGTGGGATATGTTAAGAGATCATTTCATAAAGTAGCGACGTCTTGATCAGAAGCCATCTTGGTTATGTAAATAAGGGTCAAAGTAAAAAATGCTTATTGTTGCCTCAATATTTTGACATATATACACCAGGTAAATTGAATCATTTTACAAGATGACGACTTTTTAATCACATGCGATCAGGGTTATGTAACTAGGGATCAATGGCCAAAGCTGTTTAATATGTTTTGTATTTTAGACTATTTTAGTGTGTATCTTAGGAATGACATGTTCCATCTTCCCCATATCTTTTACATATGTATGACAGAGAAAATGTAGTCTGAATCATTTTACAAAACAGCAATGTTTTGATTGGACGCCGTCTTAATTGACTGTGAAAAGTAGGGCCAAAGTTAAAAAAATATTTCATACTGTATTATGGTTTGTCCAAGTCCATTTGGTTTGAGTTCTTTGTGACATATCACTTAACCAGTTCCTTCCGCAATTCTCCCAAGTGCCCTTACTGCCCTCAAACGAGATTCTTTTTGCTCATTGACAGAGAACGGACAGGTTGGTTATCCACCTGTGTGAAAGCAGTCAAGCGATGCATGTATCCCCTTTTCCACGGACAACTACATGTGCCATCGAACAATGGAAATATCGATCGGGTGCGATGTATAAATAGAGTGTGCGCTGATGGGCTCACAGACTCTTTTGTTTTATACAAAACCAGGCACCTGAATGGGATGACTGGGGTCAGCGAACACAGAAATCTACTTAGCTCAGCTTTGGTCGCTAATGTACATGTTCATACGAGTTTTATAGTTATTATGTACATTTAATACAAGTCTACTAGCTGCAAAATGTCAAACATAACCTATAATTAGGGAGGTGACACCTCCCTATGCATCACTGCCATGCGGGCACACGGTTCTGGCCAGGGAGGTGAGACCCTCCCTGGTTCCGAGTGAAAGACAAGCATTGCGCATGTGTGCTGTATGGCCAACTGGCAGTAATGTAGTCAGTGGAATGGTTGCTTGGGGAGAGCAGCACTGAGGATGGTTCAAGTGATACTAGTCCAGTGTTCTCTCCTTTTTGTCTCACCTCCCTGGAAGGAGCAGGGGCAGTTATACTGGCTGCAGTAACTAGTAGTAGCAGACTTATCACTGATACACCGTGAGGTATTGTGGTGACAGTGTAGTTTCAGAAGAGGTACCTATGAAAAAACAAAACTAGCAAATAATGATGCCATGGATGATGTTTGAGTCATGGTCGAAAACAAGCCTTGGCACAACAGCATCTATTTCTGGCACCATTAGAGTTTATTGCTTAAATTTGTATCTAGGCAACTTGTAACTTTCTGAAATATTCTAATCTAATTCATTTCATGAAACAGTGATTTAAAATTCGAGAACAGAAGATATAATGAGGATTGATGAGATAATTCACATGGTGGCACTGGTTTTAAATGGGGATGATGATAATAAAAATTAAACATGTCGCCATGGGGACTGGTATGCCTTAGCCATGATACATGCTTCTCCTAATAGGTCTATACTATGTTTGTTTGTTTGTTTGTTTGTTTGCTTTTATTTCTGCATTCAATCAGATGCAATTTGAATGCAAACTTCAAAAAGTACAAAGACAAAGAATAACAAGTGCAGTGAAATAAATCGATAACAGTACATAAATAGATTCACATAGGTGATTGCATTGAGCAATGTAGATACACAGAAACATAAAATAAAATATACAGTATTTTTCAGTAAACAACAGAGATAATTGAATGCAGGAGACCACCATCATAAGCGATTAAGCTTGAAATGGATGGAGGCCTCATAAAATGACTATCCAACGACATAACTCTCTTGGAGGAAGGTGATCAGGTGAGTGCAGTGCAGTTGCAGGTGAGAGTGCAAGATGCAGTTGTAGGAAGAAAATTGAGATTGACAATAAGATGACAATCTATACTATAAATATTTGTTAGCTCAATTGGTTTGGAGAATATAATTGTATCAAATATCGTTTAAGTGAAGCTTTCAAAGAATAAATACTTGAACAAGACTTTATATTATCCGGGAGATTATTCCAAATATCCGGACCCGAATGTCTTATAGATTTGTGTGTCACTAATAATTTGGGATTCAAAAGGTGGAAATTTCTACATATACGAGTAGGGTACGAATGGACAGAAGTATTGAACCTAAACATGTTATCAAACGATGATGGAAGTTGATGATGTATATATTTGAACATAATTACTGCTACTTGAATAATATTCAAATCAAAAACCTTCAATGTTTTAAGCTCATGAAATAGAGAATCAGTATGAGCCAGAAAATGCGATCCTGTACAAATACGTATAACTTTCTTTTGTAATTTAAATATAGAATTTATTTTGGTAGAGCCGCAAGTACCCCATACAACATTGCAATAACTTATATATGGGAGAATTAAGGAATTATATAATAGAAATAAAGTTGAACGAGGAAGAAAGAACTTCAGCTTGGAAATTATCCCTATATTTCTAGAAATACACGTTGTAACATAATGTAAATGCTCATTCCAAGTCAAACTTTCATCTATATATACTCCTAGAAATTTTGAATTCATTTTCTTTTCTAATGGGATATCATCAATGTTAATATGTATCAACGTATCTTCATTATGAGAATGAAGTTTGAAATGAATAAAATGAGTCTTTTTTATATTCAAAGAAAGTTTATTAGACTTAAACCAATTTGATACTTTACTAATTTCAATATTTAAAGTGTCATTTAAAATCTTAAGATCTTTATGAGAATAAAATATATTCATATCATCAGCAAATAGAACAAAAGAGAGAAGAGAGGATGTATTTATGATATCATTAACATAAAGAAGGAATAATAATGGGCCTAGAATTGAGCCTTGAGGAACACCACATTTAATTAAAAGGGGGTCAGATTCACAACCATTAAAAATAACATATTGTCTTCTATTAGTTAGATAATCTTTAAGCCATAAAAGTGCTTGTCCTCGAATACCGTAATGACTAAGTTTGGTGAGTAAAATAGAATGATCAAGAGTATCGAATGCTTTACTCAAATCGCAAAATATACCTGCAACATGTTCTTTGTTTGCAAAAGCACTCGTAATTTTGTCATAAATTTGTATTAGTGCTAAATCAGTTGAATAATTTTTTCTGAAACCATATTGATTGGGAATAAGTAAATCATACTTATTAATAAATTTAAGAAGTCTATTATAAACAATTTTTTCTAAGATTTTGGATATACTAGGCAATAAAGAAATAGGACGATAATTGCTAATTTCATGAGGATCATCTTTTTTATGTACAGGATTAACTTTCGCTATTTTCAGCAGGTCAGGGAAAATACCTTGTGATAAAGAAAGATTAAACATATAACTTAACGGTTCTGCGAGTGGATAAACTATTTCTTTCAATAACATCATACTTATTTTATCAGAACCACAAGATTTAGAGCTATTTAAAGATTTAGTGATACTAATGATTTCACTGGGACTTGTTGGGTTAAAATAAATAGACTCTTGATTTTGGTCAAAAAGATAATCTGTAAAATGAGCAGAAGTATTGCTAATTTTAGTAGCAAGTTCCGGACCGATATTAACGAAAAATGAGTTAAATGAATTAGCATACATATTAGGATCATTTATTTTAATACCGTTTAATGTGATATCATCCGTTGGCGGAGAATCAGGCTTTTTACCTAGGACCTCTTTAATAATTTTCCATGTTGCATTAATATTCGAAGAAACCTTTTTCATTCTATCAGAAAAATATAATCTGCGGGATAAACGAATCAATTTTGTCAATTTATTTCGATAAACTTTATACATATTCAAATTAGATTCAGTTGGATTACGAATATGTAACTTATACAAAAAATTACGAGTGTTTATGGATTTCAAAATACCTTTTGTAATCCAAGGATTTCTTGGTTTATTTCGGTTACTTTTTATTCTGCATAAAGGAATATTATTTTCATAATAATACAACAATTTATCATTAAAACATTTATATACCAAATTAACATTGTTAATACTATAAATATCTGTCCATTCCTCTAAAAATAAATTCTGTTTCAATAATTCCACATTACGTTTTGACTCTTTATAGTACCATATTTTATCATGTAATTTATTACGACCCACTTTACATTCACAAATTGAAAATATTGGTAAATGATCAGAAACTTCAGAACATAATATACCCCCCATAATTGTATTATTATACACATTCGAAAATATATTATCAATCTGAGTTGACGAGTGTGGATTTATCCTGGTGGGTTTATTGATAATCGACATAAAACCATATGAATACATTAAATGCATAAAATTAAGGGAATTATTGTTATCGGATGTGGGGGAAAAGTTAATGTTGAAATCACCAAAAATAAAAACATGTTTGCTTTCATTACCTATCTTATGGAGATATAAATCCAATTCATCACAAAATAATTCACAATTCAGATCAGGAGGTCGATAAATTAAACCTATAATAACGTTTTTAGAGATTGGGTTCTCAATTTCAATAAATAACGTTTCTGCATATCTTAACGTGATTTCAGAACGGATTTTGAACTGTAAATTTTGCGCAATATAAAACGCAACACCGCCACCCCTTTTTCCTTGACGATCAGCCCTAACTAATTTATGATTGGGTAAATTAAAGATATCTGGGGAGTTTTGATGTAACCAAGTTTCACTTATTCCAATAACAGAAAATTCAAAATTGTTTAAAGAGTGCAAAAGATTTTCCAAATATTCAAAATTTTTATTCAAACTCCTAGAGTTTATATGAAGAAGTGAAATATTATCTGAACTATACGATACAATATCATTGAATTCAAGGGGTGTGTAATATTTACTGTCGCGCATAGGCATAATGTCAGCAGGAATATCGGGGGTATTCACATGTGATGACGCCATTCCGTAATACAGAGATGTAAATTACCGGAGATTTGAGAGACAACAACTGCATAGGTGCTAATGTGCATTTTGCAAGTGCATACTACTGTGCAGGTGTGTGTGCAAAGTGCAAATGTGTGTGGGGTTTCAATATACAATACAAAATTTGGTACAATTAGACCCATCTTGGTCACACTTACAATAATTACTAGTACGCAATTACAACAGATCACCAGGGGATAGCCGGACCACTCAGTATAAAGGTGTTGTGTTTTAAAACACGTACAGACAGAGAATTCAAGGACCGTGACACTTGCCCAGTTAAAGTTCAGGGAGACTTTCCCCTATACAGGGGGGGGGGGGGGGGGGAGGGGAGTAAAGGGGAGTAAACAGTAAATGTACATTTCTTGCAACATCTGTATTGGCTATTGAATGTGGGACTTTTAACCATGCACCCATTAACACACGTATCAGAGAAAAAAAAAACAGTACAAATACTGAATGGAAATCAGGGTGTTAATAGCAACCCGTTTAACATGCGTCAAACGCAGGTGCTACTTGCAGTGGCTTAATTACCATTGGAGATCAGTCGGCCGTGGCGCGAAAAAGCAGCCACGCCTCGTGTCGACACACAACATGTGAACGATTATACATTCATGGAAACTGCTTACTGTACATGTATAATACGGACGTCTTATCAATGGGTTCGGAGTTTCAACAGGTGATTCGTAGAACAAAGGGATTTTTTTTTCCGGACAGTTCACAGGAGGATAAATATCTGCCAAAGCAGTGAGGGATGTGCTGTACTAAAAATAATAATAATAATAAAAAAAATCGGAGTTCAATACCAAAAAGTGTGGGAGGTTTAAAAGAACCATCTACCAGTTATAAATTAAAAGAGATTAGTGACTTTCTTTAAAAATTTAAAGTTATGGGTTCAAAAACATTTTGAAACTATGAAGTGAAATATGTGGGTAGAAATGTCTGGCTTCAATCTATACGTGAAAAAATGAGGTACTATAAACTGTCACCATACTGTGGAGAATGACCAGGTGGTGGATGAGCATAACCTTGCAAAATTGAACCGTGTATCCCTAAAATGATGACCGAAAAAGGTTTTCTTTTTTTCCCGTTAAACTTTTTTGATAACCGCCATCAAAAAAAAAAAAAAAAATATATATATATATATGTACATATGAATGTATATAATAGGAAATAAAAATGGTTGAAACAAACCATGGTTCTATCATTCATTACACACAGCGTTGGGAGTCACAGTGGATCAACAAGGAGGACAGATAGCGGAGGCGTGGAGGGGAAACCTCGCCCTGACATTGGTTTACGCACAAGACACGTAATTAACAACACATATATTTGTAGTGATGTTACAAGGTACAATTGAGTTCTACGGTTAAATATCGAAAAAGGAAAAATGTATGGAAGCTTAGTTGACAATTGGTTGACTTTAGATGTTCTTGCTCAATAACAATAAGTTGTAAGAAAAAGGAAAACTGTCAACCAAAGAGCTCCGGATGGGAATGTACTTTGACATTCCCATTCCCAGTAATGGTGGACTTGGCAATTGAAGGCAACCATTTTCAATCAGAGATTACGTAACTTTTTTACGAGTCAAAGGGCGATGCCCGTCAGATAAATCCAACAGGGCAAATAAAATCTTCCTGTATGGTAGCTTTTTAATGGTTCCTGGAAGGTAGTGACAAACATACATTCTTTTCGTGGCTAATGTGTTAAATTATTTTTTTTCTTTATTTGTTATTTTTTTTTAACTCAACCAACGCCATTGTGCCTTACATGATCCTTAGCCACAATAAAACCAATACAAGTTGATCAAGAGAGTCAAAGTGTCGAAGTATTTGACCCCTCCATACGAACAGGAAAAATGGCTCAAAAGACCGATAAAATATTAGATATAATTTTTGCCGTGGTGAGGAAGGGGAGCCACGCCCTGTGTCTATATTTTAGACGTGTGTGGACAACTATAAAGACTACACATTTGTTTTTGTTTTTTTATATATAATTATGGTTACGTTGCAGAAATAACTGAATAAAATCATTGGTTGACACAAATTCATTATACAAATTCATTACAAACTTTAGAGTTCCTTTATATGAAAACCAAAGGACCGTGGCCCTTGTCCAGTTAGGGAGGGGGGGGGGGGGGGGGGAGTAAAGGGGGAGTGAAGGTACATTTCTTGCAATCTCTGTATTGACTATCAAATACGAGACTTTTAACCATGTACTCAGTACCCATTAAAAGACACGTCGAAGAAAAAAATACTGTACAAATATTGAATGGAAATCAGGGTGTACAAACAGGAACCCGTTCAACATGCGTCAAACACAGGTGCCACTTGCAGTGGCTTGATTAACATACAGAGATATAAGTAGGTCGTGGTGTGAAAGAGTAGCCACGCTCAGTATCTACACTAAACATGTGAACGATTACACATTCTTGCAAAATTCTGATAGTACACATGCATAGAATAAGAACGTTACGTCAGTGGGAACACCTCTGACTTTCACAAAGATGATTTGCAAAACAAAATAATTTTGTTGGGCAAGTACAGGGATAAATGCCTGCCAAAGCAGTGCAGGGGATACTATACTGAGAAAATCGAGGTTCAATAACAGGAAGTATGGAGGTTTGTAAAAACCGTTTGCCAGTTATCAGTAAACTTCAAATTGATTAGTAACTTTCATTCAGAAAGTTGGAGATATGGGTTCAAAAAAGTTTTGAAACTTAAAGGGAAACAGGCAGGTGAACATTTCTGGCTTTACAATTAATACGTGAAAACGTAAGGTACTAATTGTCAACATTCAGCTCGCAGGCTGGTGGCGGATGAACATAACCTTGCCGATTTGAACTGTGTACCCCTACAGTGATGACAGAAACTGATTTCCCTTTTTTCTCATTAGGTTTTTCACCTTATCGGTTATCAAAATCTTTACAATATAATGTGATTTCTTTAAATATAATAATTTATGAAGTGAATCTCTATACATTGATTCACAGTGGATCAACGAAGAGGTCGGATAGCAGAGGCGTGGAGGGGAAACCTCGCCCTGACATTGGTTTACGCATGCACAAGACACGTAATTGGCCACATGTGGTGAGGCTAATACACAATTGAGTTCTATGGTTGAATATCAAAACAAGGAAAAATGTATGGAAGCTTAGCTTAGCTATGTCTCAACAATGCGTGACCCCAGTTTCACATATACAAATTGGCAAACTAATAAAATAACATGTTTGTGACAAATGTGCTGAATGTTCACTTTCCTTGAAATGGTTTAATTGGATTAATGGCTATATTGTTTATCATTCAAAGAGAACAGGTATTTAGGGATTTCAAGATTTTTACTTGACCTTTGACCCTTTCATAAAAAGTTTGAAATATGCACTGAATAATATCAACTGTCAAAAATAGTGTCAATTAGCAAAATCTAATCACTTTAGCCCAACCTTTGATTTGACCTCATGACCCTGAAATTCCCAAGAGAATCACTGTCAGGCAGTACATGCATGAATATATGTAAGTTTCATGATGATAACTCGAGCCACTTCCGAGATTAGGAGGAAGAAGTGAAATTGTGCATTTTTACTTGATCTTTGACCTTTTGGCAAAAATAAAAACCTTCCCAGAGAGTCTCTATTGGGTAATTCCTATACACTAAGGTTCAAGAAAAATCCTTGAGACACTGAATAGATATGAGGGAAATAGACAAAGTTTGAGTTAACCTTGACCATTGACCCCAAAGTTCACAAGATAATCACTGCTAGTCAGTACATGCATATGCACTAAGTTCCCTGAATGTACCTTGAACCATTTCTAAGATGCAGAGAAAAAAGTAAAATTTTAACATTTTCACTTGACCTTTGACCTCATGGCCCAAAATTTTCTCTAGAGAATCTTTATTTGGTAATACAAGTATACATTAAGTTTCAAGACAATACCTAACAGCATTGCATAGATATGGGGAAATAGTGAAACTTTGAGCATTTGACCTTGACGGAAGGACGCACTGACAGCCTGAAAACATAATGCCTCCGGCTCCACTTCGTGGCGGAGACATAAAAATGACAGATAGATTTTAACTGTTCTAAGATAATACTCACAGAGGAAGGCCATCCTTGATCTGGTATGGGGGCATGTGACTCATCCTATTGTAATTACAATTGGTGTCATTCTGGTTGTACATCAGCACTGGCCTGGCATTCTTGGGATGCTTCATCAGATCTACATCTGCCCAATGAGGCTCAGCTAAGACACTTTTGTGAGTGTATTCAACAGGTTGGTATCGTGGAAAGTCGGTCTAAAGAAACACATGGAATGAAATAGTTTTTAACAATGTTACATCATCAATATTCCGAAACTCTCCCTATAGAAAGCTGCAACATCAGGATAATTATGATTATTGATGCATCTGCATATTATATACTCATGGGCCTGTTCCACTAAACAATAAAACTAATACCGAGTTTTACTTGTATCAAACACGGGAAAAGAAGATGATCTCATAACCTATTGCTTATAGTCAGGTCGCTGAATGTCAAATTTTGAGATTACTGTTACATGGTGGATAAAGGCACCAAATTTGAAGAGATGATCCCTCTAAACCTAGTCATTGATATTTGGGTAGGAGCCCTCTCGAACATTTTTATTTTCATGGTCTAAATGCTGAATTTCATTTTGCGGAAAGTTTCGCATGCATGAAACTTTTGCAAATTTCAAGTGGAGTGAAGATTTGCGAAAGCAAAATGCATGTAATTCTAAAAATGCATTGAATGCCAGTGATTCTAAAAATGCATTGAATGCCAGCTAGTGGCCATTTGCAGAAGTTTCATGCAGCGAAGAAGACCGTCGGCTCCAATTCGCGAAAGTTTCATGTCCCGAAAATATCACGACTGTATTTATTGGTCTGAGGGAGGAAAACAATGAAAAAGAGGGTCAGATTTGTTGTAATTTTTTTCATTTTTCATGGAACAGGAAAACATGAACCCAATCTGGTATTCTATGATGAACAAAAGATTTGAAACATGGATGTGGTTGAATTAATATGGATTTATGACGAGAAAATACTGTTGAGGTGTCATAGTGTGATGTACCATTCACAATTTAGTTGCGTATCAAAGGGGCTTGATAACTTTTTCTAACGTTAAGGGGGCCTGGGAGATCACTGACCCTTGAACACCCCTTCCCCCCCCCCCAAAAAAAAAGAAAATGTTCTGCAGCCCCTTTAACCCTAACTAGGCCGGGGGGGGGGGGGGGGGGGCCCTCCGAGGCCCCCCTCGACGTTCCGCGCGATGTATCGCTAACGCGAAAAGCTATCGCCGCGACGTTTCATGACTTTTTTCTTTTGAGTCTCCCGCATCTTTTGACACCAAATTTGTGATAACCGGGTGCGCGGTTCCGAAGTTGCACATAAATATGTACGTGCATGTCAGACCAAAAATTGCTCAAAAACGTGAATTTGTGTACAATTTCAATGCAAACTGTGCTTACAGGCATATTTCATAAAAGCATGATTATTTGGGGGTTTTATTGATTAAAATCAATTAATAGCATATTTTCTTGTTCAGAACAATTTCGTGGACAAGTTTCATCGAAAAAACAATGAAAAACATAAAGTCGAAAAAACAGAGAAATATATAAGAAATTAAAAAAACAATAAAATACTTAGGAAATTTTTTCTGAGGCCGCAATTTTTTTCTCTTTTATTTACTCAGGACACTAAAAAGAATATTTACACAAACAATGTGCCCATTTTGAGCTTTATTTAGTGATTTATACCAAATTGTCTGATTTCATGCATCATTATGCATAAATTAGCATAAATGATAATTTAAAAAAAATTTAACTTCGTGGTACCGTAGATTACATCATAGGCAATGCGTGTGCCAATTTTCGTCGCGATCGCGCAGTCAACCGCCGAGATCTGGAGGGGGGGGGGGGGCCTGGGAGGCCCCCCCGGCTCTAAATAGCCCGGCCTAGTTAAGGTTAATATAGGGTCTAGGTAAATGTACGTAACTCTGAACTGGCAATAGTACATCACACTGTGGCATCTCAACAGCATTTTTCTGAAAATTAAACCGCTGATTAATTCAACCTCCTCCATGTTTCAAATGCTTTGTTGATCATAGAATTCAAGTGTGTGTTCATGTTTTCCAGTTCCATGAAAAATGGGAAAAAGTACAACAAATCTGAACCTCTTTTTTGTTACCATACCACCCTCAGACAGTGTTTTTTTCCTGTCATGAAACTTTCAAGAATTGGAGCCACTAATCTTTTATGCTGCAAGAAACTTGTGCGGATTGCCACTGGCATTCAGTGCATTGTCTAGAATTGAGCGCATTTTGCTTTCGTGAATCTTGGCTCCTTGCGAAATTTGTGAAAGTTTCACGCACACGAAATTTTGGTGCAAAATGAAATTCAGCATTGATACCATAGAAATAACAATTTTCCAGAAGGCTCCTACTTGAATATCAATGAGTCGGCCCTGAGTGGTTATCTCTCCAAATCTGGTGCTTTTATACCCTTAGAAGAACAGTAATTTCACTAAGCGCCCTTACTAGTAAATATGTATAGCTAAATATAGCACTTGATGACAGAATGTGACCTGAATTTATATCACGGGCAAGTTTATGAACATGTATGAATGTTTAGATTTGATCTTGTGATTAATTGTATCATCATATAAATAGCAAAAGACTGCATTCACATGATCTCTTCAATCTTGATCGTAATGATTAGAATTGATCCCATAATCAAACTAGATTTTATGTTTCAAATTGATTTTAGCAAACAAAACAGGCTAAAAAGTACTAGACACAATGTGTGAATCCTTCAAGTATATCATACGAAGCAAAACCTACTGGCAATCCCCCCCCCCAAAAAAAAACTAGAAATGTCGCTATGGCGACTGGTATGCCTCCGCCATAATGCATGATTCTCCTAATAGGTCTAGATAGTACATGTGGACAATGTGTGAGTACATTTTCTCAAAATTGGCAAAATAATAAAATGACAAGTATGTCATGAATGTGTTGAATGTTCACCTTCCTTGACCTACGTTTAATTGGATGAATAGGAGAGCATGTATTTGGGATTTAAGGACTTTAACTTGACTTCGACCCATTCATACGTTAAATGCATTGAGTAATTTTCAACAAAGTGCAATTTCTGTATTGAATAGTAAATTGTTGCCATTTTCATCTGGCCTTTGACCCTAAAATTCATAAGATAATCACTGTCAGGCAGAACATGCATAAATATGTAGTATGTTTCAAGATAACTTGAGCCACTTCCGAGATATGGAGGAAAAATTTAGTTCAGCACTTTCACTAGATCTTTGACCTTTTGACCTTTCAGGCAAAAACAAAAGAAAAAAACTTTCAGAGAATCTCTATTAGGTTATACATGCATACACCAAGTGTAAAAAAATTCCTGCTGGCATTGCGTAAACATGAGGGAAATAGTAAAATTTTGAAGTATTGCCCTTGACCTTTGACCCCATGAACCCTAAATTCTCTAGATAATCACTGCCACTCAGGACATACTATGTTCCATGAAGATACCTTGAACAATTTCCAAGGTACAGAGAAAAAGGTGAAGTTTTAATATTTTTACTTGACCTTTTGACCTTTGACCTTTGACCTCATGACCCAAACTTTCACCAGAAAATCTTAATCGGGTAATACATGTATACACTAAGTTACAAGAAAATATCTTCAGGCATTGCATAGATATGGTGGAAATAGTGAAATTTTATGTATTTGACCTTGACCTTTTGACCTTTGACCTTGAGCACGTGCACCCAAAAGTTGATAGGCACAAGTTCACCCCCTAATACACATACATGCCAAGTTTCATTAAGATACCTCAAAAGGTTTTGATAGTTACCCTGTCCACAAAAATCATTACAGACGGACGGAAGGACGGACGGACGGACAACCCGAAAACATAATGCCTCCGGCACCACTTCGTGGCGGAGGCATAAAAACAACCCAAGAGAACCAGGGTTCTCGCACTCACCCGAGTATCACAAAGTCACCTCCCTTATAAAAAAACAACCATGGTTTTACAACTGTAACCATGGTATAACCATGGTTATGGACGGTTTACAATGGATCGATGGTAGTCCATGATTTTTAATTCATATCCATGGTAAATGTGTGGCGAAAGTGTGGTAATACCATTGTTAAAATACCATAGTTATGATAACATGATAAAACTTTCATTTTACGTCGGTTTTAAAACCATGGTGAAAAAAAAATCATTTTTATACCAGTTTTAAGAAATTAAAAAAACAATGGTGAGAAAACCACGACAAAACCATTGTTCTACTTTGGTAAAAATAACATAATAATATAACAATGGTTGTAACCATGGTTTCACAATAGTATAAAAACAATGGTTAGGAAACCATGGTGTAACTCTCGTTCTACCAAGGTTGAAAACCATCGTTATTAAACCATGATTTCAGCATGGTTTTATGATAGTGTAAAAAAGATAGTAATAAAACCATGATTTTAACCATGGCATTATGATAGCACAAAAACACTAGTTATAATACCATGGTTAAACTTTCGTTTTACAAAGGTTAAAAATGATGGATATTAACCATGGTTTTATCATAGTTAAAAAATGATGGTTATATAACCATGGCTCTAACAGTGGTTTAATGAAAGTGTTTTAATAAAACCATGGTTAAAAAATCATCGTTATACCACAGTTTTAAGAAATAAAAAAAAAAATGGCGAGAAAACCACGACAAAACCATCGTTCTACTTTGGTAAAGATAACACAATATAACAATGGTTGTAACCATGGTTTCACATTAGTATAAAAACAATGGTTAGGAAACCATGGTGTAACTCTCGTTCTACTAAGGTTGAAAACCATCGTTATAAAACCATGATTTTAACCATGGTATTATGATAGCATAAAAACACTAGTTATAATACCATGGTTAAACTTTCGTTTTACAAAGGTTAAAAATGATGGGTATTAACCATGATATTAACCATGGTTTTATCATAGTTAAAAAATGATGGTTATATAACCATGGCTTTAACAGTGGTTTAATGAAAGTGTTCTAAAACCATGGTTAAAAAATCATCGTTATACCACAGTTTTAAGAAATTAAAAAAACAATGGCGAGAAAACCACAACAAAACTATCGTTCTACTTTGGTAAAAATAACATAATAATATAACAATGGTTGTAACCATGGTTTCACAATAGTATAAAAACAATGTTTAGGAAACCATGGTGTAACTCTCGTTCTACTAAGGTTGAAAACCATCGTTATAAAACCATACATGATTTCATCATGATTTTATGATAGTGTAAAAACAATAGTTATAAAACCATGATTTTAACTGTGGTTTTATGATAGCATAAAAACACTAGTTATAATTCCATGGTTAAACTTTCGTTTTACAATGGTCGAAAACGATAGCTATTTACCATGATATTAACCATGGTTTTATCAGTTAAAAAAAAAAAATGATGGTTATATAACCATGACTTTAACAGTGGTTTAACGAAAGTGTGAAAACAACGGTTTTAAACAATCGTTCAAATTCCATTTTAGCAAGGAAAACGATGGTCATAGCTACACCAGGATTTGAACCATGGTTTTATCATAGTGTGATGTGCAAAGGATGGTTATGAAACATTGATTGGTTCTACGAACCGTGGTTTCATGATAGTGAAAAGGCGGTTAAAAAGCCATGATTTTCACCATGGTTGTATGATAGCTCATAAGAACAGTGGTTATAAAACCGTGGTTTAACTTTTGTTTACCCACGGTTGAAAAAGTGGTTATTTTAACAATGGTTTCAACCGTGGTTTCATGCTGATCAGATATAGTGCAGAAAAACCATTCTAGAATTTCTAACCATGGAACCTTGTATGATAGCATAAAAACAGTGGTTATTAAACCATGGTTAACTTTTTGTTTTACCAAAGTTTAAACCACGTGCACTATGATTATTGAATGATGTCGATCACAAAAGTCAATATGAAAACTCATACTTTGATGGCCGCAATGCCAATGCAAGTCATGACGGACATTCATCTAACGCAACCACCCGTTTGGCTTCAACAGGATTATGTAAACAAACAGTAGTCTTACCATTGCAAACAAAACGCTGCTTCACTTGGTTGATTTACAGCATTCCTAAAATGCAACATCTATTCACTACGGAATAAAGCACTTAAAAAACCTTAAATGAGATTACATACTCGTGAAAAAATAAAAAAGGTAGTAACTCATTGCCGCCCGTTCGTTCCCCGTAGCTTTGACATGTACACACAACAATAGAAAACTATATGAATGCAATCGGCGTGTAGTAATTGTGTACGATGAATGGGAGATCCGGGTTGTTGATATGAGGCTCGTTCGTACCAAAGATCACAACAAAAATATATTTGAAAATATATGTAGCACAAAAAATATTGACACATAAAAACAAAAATTTAATTTGCAATTAAAAAAGTTTATAACATATATATTCTTTTACTTAAAACCAAAAAATTAATGATTACAAGTTTTCTTGATAATAATGTAACGTAAGAGGTCATGTGCGTGTTGTTGTTGTTGTCGCTGATTGAACCTTACGTGTATGTACTGCTGAACCGTTAGTCCGCGACCGCTCAAAAAACACACACACGGACGGTACGGTATACGATTCGCTGTTCAATTCATTTCAAACGCTCGTTCGTGATGATGATCTCTGACCGGAGTCAAACATCTCGACGTACAAACCATCTGATATTTTGAGAAATGGCTAGCAAACGGCCCCTAAGAAAAAGAGGAACTTCTCCTTTGCCGGGATTCTTCGAGGAAGGTTGGTCAACGTAACTTTTAATACATTATTAGTAGACCTAATCTTAGCTAAAATAATTACCAGCGAGATTTGCATTGAATTGTCCCGACCGACCCGGGGCCGGCAGCGGCCCTGCTGTGCAAATTTCGCATGATCGTATCAATATTGTGAGCTGATGGGGATAACCCATCTGTTCTGTATCTGAGAGTGTGACTGAGTCAGTGAGTGTGAGAGTATGACATGAGAGCTCAAGAGTTTGGAATGAGTTGTTCTAACTCAGCTACTGTATATGACGTATTGTACTGAACTATTAATGTAATACTGTGTCACGTAAATTCTACAAGACGGTATACGGTAACTAGATTCTATACACAACCCAGTCGTTGTAGACAGTGTAACGCTAGTAGCGACAGGCTATAATTTATTCGCACAGCACAGCGTACTCTAACAGTGTCTGGTCGGGCTAACAAGACGGTAGTCATGTAGTCGGTAGTTCTAACTTGTTAACCGTTAACAGGCGTAATCCCTAGGTAGGCATAGGCCTACCTCATATTGGGTGGTGATATCAGGTTCGGTGCAAGCTACATCAACAACACTATTTTCTGCTAGGAATTCTAGTGGTAACTGCTCCAGTGAATCAAGAGTATCAGTAGAAGCTACGGTAAGACACAAGGGCTTACTCCTGCGAACTATTAGTACGCTCATGGGCAAAATACGGACGCCATTCCGCCATTGAAAGCAACAGACCGATAGATTGATTAGAGGGCGTACTGTATATTACGCGATCATGATGATCAGTGCCGTATCACTGGGCCCTCGTATTTCTGTCTCCCTTTCATTTTTCCCCTTTTTACCTTAGGGGGCATACAGGGGAAGATATGTACCGATGTATGTACTTAGAATCTTGTTTTGTCGTAAAGAAGTATCATTCCTGTCTATCCATGAAATGTATTTGAAAAAAATGTCATTTTACTTTCCAATCGCAATCTGCAGGCCCACAAAGTTTGAGCTGAAGTAGGCAGACCAAACTATGTTTCGGGAGGGAGAGAGAAAGAGATAGATGGCGTTTGTCAGCTCAAACACAAACTTGCTGAGGGACTATAGATAAAAAAGTAATTACATTACTTCAAATTTTTTTTTTACATATCGACAGAAATATACTTTTTGTGATATTTTGAGGTCTGAAACGCAATTCTACCTCTGTGTGCTTCCTTTAAGTGAAGAAAATGAAAGGAAGGCAGGGTTTGCTCCATAGGCTCACGTGTTTAAGAAGCTTGCGGTATTATTACTAAAATGGCTGCCATTGGGCTCCATGTTGGGCTCCCGCTCCATGGCGTACTACACCTGTTTGCGTGCGAAGTCGCGAGAGTACGCCCTCTTAGCTTCTATACTCTTTGATTGTGTCTCAGCACTAACTTTAGCACTGGCAGCCACTGGCACTGGCGATAAAACTGAAGTGAACTTGAAGTCCGTAGGTGCTGGCAGGATGACCTCAAAAATATGTCATAAATTTCTGGTTGCTGGTGCTGGGCAAACTTGTGAAAGATTCATCTGTCCGGAGGAGTCTTTTATTTTTTTTTGACGTTACTTATGGCTCTCTACCTCCGGACTACGTCTATAAGAGGGGATCCGTAAAGCCAGATGCAGTCTCTGCTCTGTGGAACATATCCCCGTCGACGAGATACAGACCAATCTTTCGGTCAAGTGCTGGGCTTGGTGTTGAAATCAAAGAATGTCGTCTGCTGAACCTAGCTCCGCCATTTCATAGTGTAAGAGTTAGGCCTGTAGCATGTACATTTTATGCTAATGCAATGGTCACCCATGCCACGAAACGTAGGCCCTACACAAGCATGTGGCTTCATAAATCTGAGCCTGGAAGCATAAAATTAACTATTAAGTTAGTTGTGTTTTGAAGAATGGTTGAAATTTGGGGCATTTTAGTCTGTCTTCCTCACTTTGTGTCTAAAAACTAAGCAGTCCTGCATCTTTTAATATTCGAGTGTAATCATGCGCCATCACTTTTCGTCGTGCGATTCTCACGGACCTCGCGATGCTGCGATTCCAACACCTATTGCTGGGGATCAATAACTTTGATCAGTATCGCTTATTTAATCCGACCGTCGGTGTTGGAGCTCAGTTTAAGTCAGTCATTTGGGAGCTAGCACTAGCACTGATCTTGAAATCCCCCAATGGCAAAGGATGCTGTATTTTGTAATTTGTATGTTATACCAGTATAATCATTCACCTAACGGATTGTTGTGTGATTTTTCTGGCTAACCTTATTTTTCTTCTCTCAATCATTAATAGGTGTATTATTGTTATGTGGTGTGTTTTTTTTTTTCCTCATCAGAATCAAAGATTGACTGTGCAGGTGGCTGATGTGAGAAGGTGTTTCCATAGAAGACTTGAGGTCCATCCATGACCATTGATCGTGCTGTCCACTAGCTTGCTCCTTTCATGGGTACAAGTACATGATGCACATGCAGCGCTGATTTACATCAATATGTGTACATGGCATCCTCCTGGCTGAATTCTGGTGCAAAGAAGTGGATCATCTGATGTCATGTTTTTTCCCGTTTGACCCTGTCATCAAGGAGAAGGTATTCCTTTTTCTTTGTTTCTTTATTTCAACCCAGTATGGTTCATTAGGAATTTGAGCATATCGCTGTAACATACCCAAATTCGTGTGCAACATCCTCAAAAACCAGCAGCATGCTATGCGACATTGTAGAATATTTGGGAGTCTTTTATTCCAGCAGTCATTTGGGAGCTACACAAGCACCAAACTTTAAATCATCCAATGCTGTATTTTGTATGTTACGTCATTTTCCTGTGTGATTTTTCTGCCTAACCTTATTTCACTTCTCTCAATCATCACTATTATCGTTATGTTGTGTTATTTTTTTTTCCTCATCAGAATCAATGATTGATTGTGCCAGTGGCTGACACGAGAAGGTTTCTCCATAGAAGACTTGAAGTCCACCCATGACCATCGATCAGGCTGTCCCCTAGCTAGCTCCTTTCATGGGTACAAGTACATGCAGTGCTGATTTACGTCAATACGTGTATGGCATCCTCCTGGCTGAATTCTGGTGCAGAGAAGTCCATCTACTGATGTCATACTTTCTCCCGCTTTTCCATGTCATCAAGGGTAAGATACTCCTCTTTCTTTCTTTCTTTCTTTGTTTCTTTCTTTTTTTCAACCCATTATTAGTGTGGTTCATGAGGAATTTGAGCATTACACTGCAACATACCCAAATTCTTGTGCAACATCCTCAAATACCAGCAGCATGCTATGCAGCATCCTAAAATATTGGCAACCTGCTTAAAATAGAATGTGATCAATTTTTGAAAAACATCAAATTACTCTAGGCAATTTGTGCACAATACATGATATGGAATGTTGAACATAATGGCTTCACCTGTATGTGGCACTTAGGGGTTAAAATGATTGTAAAAGTACACTGTATTTTAAACAGTATCTCGCCAGCACATTAGAGTGATGAAATGATGGCTAGGTGTACCACATCAATCTAATCCCATTCTTCTTATGTTTTTTGCAAGGTAGCTATTCTGTGCAAGAATTTTGTGTGTTGAGTATTTGAAGTAGAGTTTAACACGAACTACATGTTATTATTATTATTAAAAAAAACAATAGCGTAATGAATAAATTCTCAGTTCGTTGCAGGAGTGATCTTCCCCAAGAAAATTCTCACGGCTCACGGTTGCCAAAGAAGGACATCTCAAGGCTCCACAACGACAAAGGGCATACTAACCAAGCTACATCAAGACCTAGTTCCTGTGAAGCCTCATCCAGAAGTTGCACCAAAGCTTACTGCTGGATAGTCTTGGACAGTAGAAGTACAAGGACAGTTTTCCAAGCATGTGAAGTGTGCATGTATGCTCTCATGTCAGGACTGTTGGTTGCTAGATTTTTTTTTTTTTGATGCTGTTGTCCAGTGCTCCTGGTGTCACTTAAGTCCAAATTTGCATTATCTATACAAAGCTACAAATGATCATGTACATCAAACATGCACTAATGTATGTACACTGTATTTAATTATCCAACTAATTCTTTGCAGGTGATATTGTTATTGTTTTAAATCATGTGACTGGCAATAAGCCATACCTATGTACAGTCAAGATGCTGCTCATGAAGCAATAAAAAGCTACTTTTCAATCGTAACAGCAAAGTGAGCAAATGTGCATTCTTATGTCTTATTTGTTGACTGAGGTTCAGTAAGAGTATATTGTCTTCATTGATTTGTTTACATAAACCTACAGTTTTGCAACTGGAAATAATGTGATATCTGTATGATACTTTGACTTCTCACACCCAGCTGCTGAAAAATAACTTTTGAATGTATAATCATAATTGACTGTTTCTACCCTTGTGTACTTTCTTATTTTAAAGGTGCCTAGACCCGGTAGTTGCTGCAGCGCTTTTGGATGAGAGTGCCGATCACCATTAGCATTGATACAAAGACTGCCAAAATTGAACTGTCGTCAACAGTAAAGCGCGTAGGTGTTGCTAGGTAATGTTGCCTTCATTGTCTTCTCTGCGTGTCAGACAGTCCGTAGAATTTGAATGCCAGGGTGCATGCTTCTTTGTTTGACTTCAGAGAAAAAAATATTAAAGCTGTCATCATCAGCAGTGGATTGGACTTCTTCGGACTCATGGAAATGGGTCAAAGCGTAAGCGCTAACGATAAAGAGGAGTCGATAGCATAGGTCTCTCAAGGAAGCTTGTGCCGTGCGCCGTGTACGCAAGCAAACCACCGGGTCTATGTGCCTTTAAATGCTAATGACAGTACAGTCAACTCCAGTCAGTCAGTTTTGACTGAAAAAGCGCATCAAATTGGGCAATGTTTGACTTCTGCATGTTCAGAGGAATACACATGACTAGGCCATAAAAATTGGGACTTTTTGGTTTCCTCAATTTGGCCATAGTGTATTCGATATACATGTATGTTTTGGGAGAGCTTTGGCTGTGTGAAAGTCAATGCTGGTAAGAGCATCAACCTACTCGTTGCTACATATAGCTTCTTTTATTAAACAGTGAATCAATTAACACTTACAATCTGCACCCATCCACCAACACACACATGGAAGTCAGTTTTTAAATACATATTTTTTAGACTATAGCTAGAAGGAAAATAATAGAGAATTGGTTTTCTCCTGTTTCAGAGTCCAGGTTCATATACATGTTTACAAATGTACTGTATCATAATACATGGAAGTCAGTTTTTAAATACATATTTTTTAGACTATAGCTAGAAGGAAAATAATAGAGAATTGGTTTTCTCCTGTTTCAGAGTCCAGGTTCATATACATGTTTACAAATGTACTGTATCATAATACATGGAAGTCAGTTTTTAAATACATATTTTTTAGACTATAGCTAGAAGGAAAATAATAGAGAATTGGTTTTCTCCTGTTTCAGAGTCCAGGTTCATATACATGTTTACAAATGTACTGTATCATAATACATATGTATAGGAATTGTAAGAATTATTATTCTGCTCCAGGTAATTTACTGAAAATATTTTTATTTCATCACTTTATGTGAAGACTCTATTGTGCTATTTATTGATCATTATTCATCAAATAGCAAAGCAATTGTGGAAAAATATATTTCTCCAACCAATTTTCCCCATGGTTTCTCAAAGTACTTGTGAAATACAACTGTAGTTAAAAATACATTTTTCTACGATATTGCACTGTGGTTAAATAGTGGGTTTACTATGTATAATGGATCATGGTTGTATCGTGATTTGGGTTGTAATTCTGTGGTTTGGCAGCTGTAAAACCATGGTTTCATCTTTTCCTAACCAAACTTTCACCTTTACCTGACCATGGTTTTACACTTCCTTAACCATGGTTTCACTTTTTCGTAACCATGGTTTGGGCACGGTAGAAACACAGTAGTGACCATGGTAAAACCACAGTAATGTCATGGTAAGTGCGTTCCAATTTACCACCTTTAAACCATGGTTAACCCATGCTAAACCTATGGTTTAACCATGGTTACCATGGTTTAACCATAGTGCACCATTGTTTAACTATGGTTAAACTATGGTTTAACACTAGTGCACCATGGTTTGACCATAATTAAACCATACTGCACTATGGTTAAACCATGAGTTTGCCATGGTTTCATCTTTTCCTAACCATAGTTTCACCATTTCCTAACCATGGTTTTACACTTCCTTAACCATGGCTTTACTTTTTCTTAACCATAGTTTTGGCACTGTAGAACCACAGTAGTGACTATGGTAATACCACAGTAATGTCATGGTAAGTGTGTTCCAATTTACCACCTTTAAACCATGGTTAATCCATGCTAAACATATGGTTTAACCATGGTTTAACCATAGTGCACCATTGTTTAACTATGGTTAAACTATGGTTTAACACTAGTGCACCATGGTTTGACCATAATTAAACCATATTGCACTATGGTTAAACCATGAGTTTGCCATGGTTTCATCTTTTCCTAACCATAGTTTCACCATTTCCTAACCATGGTTTTGGTACTGTAGAACCACAGTAGTGACCATGGTAATACCACAGTAATGTCATGGTAAGTGCGTTCCAATTTACCACCTTTAAACCATGGTTACCATGGTTAACCCATGCTAAACCTATGGTTTAACCATAGTTACCATGGTTTAACCATAGTGCACCATTGTTTAACTATGGTTAAACTATGGTTAAACACTAGTGCACCATGGTTTGACCATAATCAAACCATATTGCACTATGGTTAAACCATGGATGGATCCAATGTAAAACCATGGTTATGCCTCATAGTCAAACCATGGTATTTTTTTACAAGGGCTTCCAAGCAGTCACTAATCTTAATCACACATAACACTTCAGTAGCTAATCGCTTACGATTTGAGAAAAGAAGATTTGAAAGTATTCCTTAATTTGGGGGTTTGTCTGTCTCCCCTCCCCCAACTTCGAGCATTGTGCTCCAGTTGCCCCCCTTAAATACTTATGGGGGCTTTGGGTCCCAAGGACCCCCCCCCCCCCCCCCCCCCCCAGGGGGAGCATGGAGTCCATTTGAACAAGTTGCGATCCTATTTCCATAGGGATGCTACCTGCTAAGTTTGGTGAAATCCATCATGGGGTTTTCAAGAAGAAAATGAAAATATAAAATTTAGACCCCATTTGGAAGTCTCATCCTCCCCCCGGTACCAATGGGGGCACCCCTGGATCCGCCATGAACAAACTTTAAACGACAGTCATCAATGTACTAACTCATAGTATTAACTTAGCTCTATCAGTTCTGGTTCTAGAGAAGACAATTTAAAAAAAAATCCTTAATTGTGGGGGATTTCGACCCCCCTGGTGGGGCATGGTGCCCATTTGAACGAGATCCTATCCCAGAAGGGATGCTACCTGAAAAGTTTGGTGAAAATCCGATGTTTTCCAGACAAAGATGAAAATGTAAAAAGTTTACGCACGACGGTTTGTATGACAGACGATGCACGATGGACGCTGGATGAAGAGCAATCACAATAGCTCACTTGAGCCTTTGGCTCAGTTGAGCTCAAAATACGAGCTAACAGGCCATTCTTTTTAGGAGGTAATGCATAGCAAATCATCACTTGCTCTGGGAATCATTACTACTTTTTGAAAATGTGTACCAGATAAGGAGAAGACAGATTATACAATGAATTACTTCAACACATAACCTATTTACAGGAAGTGATTTATGCAGTTTTTAAAAACATATGTGACCTGCAACGACACAAGAATCCGAAAGTCGCTGACGGCTGAGCCAAGAAAATCGAGTTTGAACTCAGGTCATCAAAATTGGTCAAAACCATATAATTTCTGTATTTGACAGAACTTTGTAGTCCAATGTTTCTTCTATCATCTGTTGAAATTTTGAAGCTAAATGATCAACCTTTCACACGCCTGGGACCAGGCGATCCAAAAGATTCCGAGAAGTTTTTCGCGTACAGGAAGCGCATCAGTGTGTGAAATTCCTGCACGACTTCACACATATAAGGACCATTCTTCCATGTCACACGATGTAAATTCTCATTCAGTTTTGTGATTTATAATAATTTTGGAGTTACACTTCGACTGGATGAATGATAACCTACATCAGTTTAAATAATCAAAGGAAAGGCATGAAATAAGCATTTTTCTGGGCCATGATTTTCTGACTTTCAACAGAACAGAAACGTGTCTGAAGATTTGGAATTTGCGCCGCAGAGACTCCACCCCTAGCAATGAAGGAGTGATCTTATTGGTCAGTGCGTGGAATCCTGGTTTCTGATTGGTCGTGCGTAGACTGTGCTGGCGCTAAGCTTGAATGAACATCGCAGAGGTTGCTAAAAGCATGCCTTCTATTGTCAAGAGGTGAAAACTGTCTTACCTCCCCTTGATCATGATTGCGTCGCTGATTTCCTAAAATTTTGATTTCCAAGACCATCTGACATGCTCTCATAAAATCATTGATATCTCCGCAACCGAATACTTTTATGAATCATATTACACATGGAATTAAAGCGGAAGAGTAAGGGAATAATGTCATGTCATTTTCAGAAAATCGACCTCCCGCGACTTTCGGATCCTTTTGTTGTAGCGGGTTACATATCTCTGTCACGTGTCAATGGACTAGGCTTTGCCCTGTATATTGTGGTTTTTTCACTCAGCTTGTTTGTCTCCTTTCCCTCTCATATCTATTTTCCTCTGTTTCTTTATTTTTCATCCTTTCATGTGCATAGACACATTACTCTAATTTTTGTGATAAACACACTATGCAAATCTGGTTTATTGTCATTATTGTCTCTATCTTCACAAGATATCTCTTGGAGATCAATATCACGTCAAGTTCCATCCTGGAACCATAGACTTCTAGTACTTTTCTCAGGATTTGCGCCGTCCCAAGCAATGCTGCTTTTTGGAGCGTTTGCACTCATTGATCATTGGGCACGTCCACATCGTCCAAGTGCCATCGCATCATTATTATTATCATCATTATTATCATTAATTCTTCTTTCAATAGGATACACTGATCCGACCTGGCAGCAAAATCCGCCATTACTGCAGTGTCTCATGCACGCATGCATATGAGAATGCATGATATACATTGTACAATGGCACCCGTTGCAATATATACATTATATCATGCATTTAGCATACGCGTGTGCACCCGGGACATGGCAATGAATGGCGGGCGTTTTGTCAAGTCGAATCGGTCTACATATGTTAGATCAATCTTCTTAGTGAACTATAGTTGAATTATGCTCAAGACTTTATGAAATATGCATGTATGACTTTCAAGGGAATTGATTTCCACAATCAGTTATTCAGAATATGGAAAGCACAGGATGACAAACCCACCTCCCATGGCACCTTGTCATCTGGAACAGGGAATCTGCGAATGGCTGTTCCTGGATAAGGACTGGCTCTGGATTTCTGATGAATCATTATTCCAAGAGCCTCAATAGAGATAGGCACTTCATGTTTGCGCACCTCAACTTCAAGGTCCAAGGAACCTACAGAAAAAAAAAAAGAGTGAAAAAACTTTTCCTGGTATGTATCAGCTTACCTCTCTCTCTTCACATACACTTGTACATTCCCCCCCTGCATTTATTTAATTCCTTTCCATTTAAATAATACAAGAACAGTATTATAAATTGGTATTGCTGTATCAAAGGTATACAGTTTGGACATAAATAACAAGAGAATTATATCTTTCCTGGGTACATTTTTTTTCCACAGAAGTAGAAATTGTAACTTGACAATATAAACAAATAACATATCATTCAATCAACTTGAAGAAACAACAACAATTACACAAAAAACAGAATGGAAACATGTATAAAAAAACCAAACAATCCACTCCCTCAGCCATGTCAGCAGATCCGTACAGCTGCCTCTCCTATAGCCCTGTACTACATTCATTTGTCCCATTCCCTACACACACACACACCATTTACACACCACACAGGCACACACACAAAACACACACCCACACATACACAATCACAATTACACTTTATAACAAATTGACATTAATGCTTCTACCCAAACATTAGCCTACACCACCAAAAGTGTAAAGATTATGAATATCAGCTAGCCAACCCTGAATGCAAAGGAAAATGTAGAGAACAAGAGGGGAAGAAATTGAGAATGAGAGACAGAGAGAGATAGCCATGCACTTTTCATGGAATATACATGGAAATTAAGATAATACCTAAGCAAAAAAACAAAATCTGGTAGTGTAGCTAAAACACACTAGTTATTTCCATGTCATTTATGGAAAAATGCATCCTTTAATTGCCAGGAGTGCAATTGGCCGTGACTCCACTAAAAAAGAAAAAAAATTCCATTTTACCAGATTATATAGAGTTTCCCATTTCTGTAAATGTAAATGCAACTTCCCAGCCTTAATTGCTAGCTTCTTTTTTTCTGTTTCATCAATTCAACAATAATATACAAATATATTTTGCCTTGAGAGTTTCTGGTTAATACTACCGGCAGAGGTGACCCCAAAATATTACTATTCACTGAGGGGCACAGCCATGAAGTGAAGAGTACTTTTCAAAGCACCGAGTTCTACAGTTTTAACGGTTCCAGAAACTCAAAATTAGGCAGAATTTTTTGGTTTATATTTTGGATCAAAAATTTAAACAAAAAATGGGGAAAATGTGAGGCAAGAAGTCGTATAGTGGATGCGACATTGTGGAGGGACCCTACACTGACGGTAAAAAGCATTGCGCGATGCATGAATTGCTTTGTACCGTCACAGTTGTTTTGTTAGAAATTGTTATATTTCAAAGAGTGATGTATGAAGCAGTGTGTCAGGATGAAACATGTATTTCCTTAGGTTTCCAAGCATGTATTGATAGATCACGATAGTTGTTTTCTTTTTATTACAGAGAACAGTGTAAGCTTAGATCAATGGAAGTATAATAGCCAAGATATGGTGGGTTTGAAAATTTGCGTAATTGTTTGTTTATCGTATGCAAATCAGTAGACCATAGGTAAACAGCTGACACGCGACCACATTCCGTGCGCCGCGGTCTGTATAGGAGGTACTGTAGTGTCGTACATTCGGTATGGGAGGTTATGCATTTTATAGTCGGGAGATTGGTAAGGTAGACGTGCGGGGAATGAGATACAACAGAGGAGAGAGGATAAGCAGGAGGCATGGACGACCACGATAGGCAAGTCAGCTCTCATCATGGACAATGACCGTGACGCTCGTTGTGCTAACGGTTTACCAGTGGAGGTCGGTGAGCTCTCATCGAAGACAATGATCGTGACGCTCGTCGTGCTGTGCTGAGGGTTTAGCAGTGGAGGTCAACGATCTGGATCCGGCTGGGGAAGGACGGACGATGTCGAGACGTTTTGTGGGGACATCTTGCGAACACAGACAGTGCTGTATTGGACGTGTGGTATTTAGAGGCTGCGTGTATTGGTATAGCCAACGCAGACGTCGACTACAGTATCTAAGTTGAGTGCTCACACTAATGATAATTTTTATGTGATTGCATAGACTTAATGCCAAGCTCCTTCACAAGGCATCATTACCCTGTTGTAGAATTTACACATGAGCAAATAAACAAAGTGGTGTCAAACGGTCAGTCAAACATTGATTTGTGTGCACGTGAATTCAATCGCGTTTACATCATGGGCCTATTATTATTAAAGTTTTAGTGTGGCTGTGTAGCGATAACGGTAGTTATTATTGCTATTTGTAGATGAACTAGCAGGTCTAAAAACAAATAAAACCACAGAGTGACAAGGTGCTAGGTCACTATGTGACACAGTGCATGATGTCAGAATTGTTTTGTGACGTCACAATTGCCATGTGACATCATTTCACAAATAGCATGATACTAAGTGGAAAATGTTATCATAAAAAGTGATGTCATTTGGCAAATTGTAGACCATGGAGTGTCAAGCATGCCAACATTCTGACATAGCTGGTAATACCTATAATCATATGAAGCTCTTTCAACCAATCACTACAGGATACATTTTTGATCCAAAATACAATATATAATATTTTTCCTTTGGTGGGCATTTTTTTTTCTGTCCCGAGATAAAAGATTACACATTTCATTAAAATAATCAAATTGTTTACACAATTCCATCTATTTGTATAACCTAAAATTCCACAAAATATATCTCCCCAATCCATAACAATGACCCAATTTGTACAATCCAAACTGATGAATTACAAATATGCATAAGGGTTTAACCATATGTGACCTGACACATTGAAAGCAGCCACAAGTCGGATTCTTCAAATTTTCACATAACAAGATATTTTAGTTCACTCTCTAAGCTTTGATTTGATGTATAATTCACTGCAAGACAAGCTCTACATCGAGAGATATTTCAGATTGAATGTGGCAAACATGGAAATTACAGAACTGTATGTGACATCAAATTACCGAGAAAATCGCTTCCAAACTTTGCTGGCCGTTTCTCTTTTGTTTCAAGATTATCCACTTTCCGGGGTGGAAATTTTGCATGCATAAACTCCTTAGCAACAATATGTTTATTTGTATCATTACTTGTGAAAATTCACACTATGCATCAAAATACATAGGACTTCATACTTGTAAAATTTCCAAATGACTAAAACAGGTTTTTTTGTCTTGATTAGCTTTAGAAAAAGGGGGTTTCTTCAGTGGCTTATGGCACATGTTATTTTGCAAGCAAGTACATGTGAGTTGGGCTCCATTGCACCGGTACAATGCAAAGTACAGTGGACTCCCGTTATAACAAAGTCCCCGGGACCGGCATATTTCTTTCGTTATATTGAAATTTCGTTATAACCGAACAAATAACCAATAAAAAACATAGAGACGATTTCATTCTTAATTTTGCGACCCGAATTTTTCTTTCGTTGTAACCGAAATTTCGTTATAACCGTGAAATCAATGAAATTTGTAGGATTGCAACTACTGATCTATAATTTAACAAACATGTCAGAACAAGGCAAGTGCCAAAATGTGTCTCCCCAATGTGTGACCCCCCTTGACATTTGACCTTATGGTGACCTTCAATTCCCCAAGGGACATCTACCATCCGAGTTTGGTCACAAATGGACATATACATCAAAAGTTAGGAGCCATAATCGCAACGCGCCGTAAAAACTTTACATTGGGCTCTAAAAGTTTGACCCCTGTCTGTGACCTTTGACCTTGTGATGAACTTCAACTCCCCAAGAGACACCTACCATCCAAGTTTGGTCACAAATGAACATAGGGATCAAAAGTAATGAGCCATAATCAAAACGTGCCATAAAAACTTAACATGGGCCCTAAAAGTTTGTTGACCCCTGTCTGTGACCTTTGACCTTCCGGTGACCTTCACCCCCAAGGGACATGTACCATCCAAGTTTGGTCACAAACGGACATATACATAAAAAGTTACGAGCCAGAATCGAAACGTGGCGCAAAAACTCAACATTGGGCCATAAAGTTCATTGACCCCCTGCCTGTGACCTTTGACCTTGAGGTGACCTTCTTGTTTGGTAAAATATGTAACTTTGTATATCCACTCTTCCCTCAAAGTTTGATTGAAATCGAAGTCCTTGGTAGAGAGTAATTCAAGTTTTTGTAGCGTTACGGACGGACGACGGACGGACAGACGTCGCGGGCGATCCCCTTTGTCTCCCCGCACCTCCGGTGGGCTCGACAAAAATAGGAACCACGGGACTTGAACCTGTCATCTACTGCTTTCCAGGCAGCGACATTACCACCTGGTTGCTGGCAATGCATGATAAACATGGAACAAATAGGCAAATTAAAAAACTCCGACACTGTTATGTTAAGTAGTCCAAAGCGGGCAAGGCTTTAATGAAAGCAAGAGAATATTCATCAGGATGGTGAAGGTTGAGGTGTGAATCTGAACAAAATTTGCCAAGAAATGTAGCCTATGGACTGCACACAAACTATCCATCAACAATATGACCTTTGACCCTATAAAAGATGGAACACTGGGGGGCGGCATATCCAAAATCTGTAGGCCTGTAGATTACATCATGATAAACCTCCATACCAAATTTGAACAAAATCTGTTAACAAATGTAGCCTATAGAGTGCACACAAACTATCAATCAACAATATGACCTTTGACCCTATAAAAGATGGAACAATGGGGGCGGCACATCCAAAATCTTTTGACTTGTAGCTCATATCATGGTAGACCTTCATACCAAATTTGAACAAAATCCGTCAAAATGTAGCCTATGGAGCACACAAACCATCCATAAACAATATGACCTTTGACCCTATAAAAGACAGAACACTGGGGGCAGTACATCCAAAATCTATAGGCTTGCAGATTACATCATGATAAACCTCCATACCAAATTTGAACAAAATCTGTTAACAAATGTAGCCTATAGAGTGCACACAAACTATCAATCAACAATATGACCTTTGACCCTATAAAAGATGGAACAATGGGGGCGGCACATCCAAAATCTTTTGACTTGTAGCTCATATCATGGTAGACCTTCATACCAAATTTGAACAAAATCCGTCAAAATGTAGCCTATGGAGCACACAAACCATCCATAAACAATATGACCTTTGACCCTATAAAAGACAGAACACTGGGGGCAGTACATCCAAAATCTATAGGCTTGCAGATTACATCATGATAAACCTCCATACCAAATTTGAACAAAATCTGTTAACAAATGTGATCTCTAGAGTGCACACAAACTATGCACAAAAATATCCATGGCATTTTACCCTATAAAAGATGTAACACTGAGGGCAGCATGACCCAAAGTTACAGGTGTGGAGATATTACCAATATGAACCTCCATACAAAATTTCAAAAAAATTTGTCAAGGTTTGTGGTCGCCTAGAGTGCACACAAGAATGTGATGCGGCGGCGGCGGAATAACGCTGCTGAATCAAAAGTATCCTCCGGCATTCATGCCGGGGGATACAATAATTCTCCCAGTAACATCTTTCATGTGTTATTTCGCATGGGTAGTGTATACACATTTAGGTCGATCGGTTGATGCATGCAAGCTCATCTCTGCATATCATTATCATAAGTTAGATTGGAAGCCGTTTTCCGATTTTGGTGAGGAAGCACTCTTTTAAACTGCTATGTTTGTCATATTATTTCTTCATTTAATCACATATAAATAGTAGAAGACGAATGTTTTATATTAGAGGGTGAGAGTTTATCTTTCGAAAAATTGAAACAGTTTGAAATTTCATTGTACTTGCAATCCCTCTTTAACAAACATTTTTTGGGTAATTTTTAGATTAACAAACCTTCAGAATTAATCAAAGAATTTATAATTACTTGATCATTATTATCATTATTTAACGAACCTTGATCAGAACTAGAACCCACCTAACACTGAGGGAGTTAGCTCAACCAGCAATTTCTTTGTATGCTTTTTATTGAAAAAAATAGAAACCACGGCAATGTACTGTTCAACATTTTGCTCACTCATAGTCATATGGGCCACATCTCAAGTCAAGTGCTCAAAACCTGAGTAAGATAAGTAAATCGGCAATTTCTATGATTTTCATTAAAATATTTTTGTTACCATGGCAACACAATGTTTGACATTAACAAAAACTGAAGTCTGCACAACTATTTATCATAGCCATCACATGTGCCAAATTTTAAGTCAAATGCTCAAAAGCTAAGGGAGTTAGCTGAATTCGCATTGCCACATGATTTTCATTCAGAATATACTGTTACCATGGCAACACATTGTTCAAGAATGACGAAAGATAAAGTTTGCACATCTTCGTACTATAGCGGTCATATGTGCCAAATTTCAAGCCAATTGCTCAGACTGAGGGAGCTAATCCACAGTATTTGTGTACGAATTTCAATCGAAATATGCCGTTGCCATGGCAACACATTGTTCAACAATGACAGAATAAATTTGCACATGTATGTACTATAGCGATCACATGTGCAAAATTTCAAGCCAAATGCTCAAAAACTCAGGGAGTAAGCTTTATCCACAGTATTTTTATATGAGTTTTCATTCAAAATATGCTGTTACCATCATGGCAATGCATTGCTCAACAATGACAAAAGATATAGTTTGCACATCTATGTACTATAGCAGTCACATGTGCCAAATTTCAAGCCAAATGCTCAAAGACAGAGGGAGATAACTGAATCCACAGTATTTTTGTATGATTTTAATTCAGAATATGCTGTTACCATGGCAATGCATTGTTCAACAATGACGAAAGATTAAGTTTACACATCTACGTACCATAGCGGTAACATATGTGCTAAATTTCAAGCGTATCCGGGCACTTACCCCCTGGGCAACTACCCTCCGGATAACTACCACCTGGATAATTACCCCCCAGGTCTATTCCCCCCTAGGGCAACTACCCCCCGGACAACTACCCTCCTAGGGCAATCACCCTCCAGGGCCATTACCCCCTAGGACAACTACCACCTGGTCATCTACCCTCCTAGGGCAACTACCCCCAAGGGCAATTACCCCTAGGACATCTACCCCCTGGGTAACTACCCCCTGGATGACTACCCCCCGGATAACTACCCCCTGGATAACTACCCCCCGGAGAACTACCCCCTGGGTAACTACCCCCGGATAACTACCCCCATGATAACTACCACCCGGATAACTACCCCCCCGGATAACTACCCCCCGGATAACTACCCCCCCGGATAACTACCCCAGGATACATGTACCTACCACCCGGATTACCACCCCGAGATACCCCCCCATAACCATACCCCGAACCCCCCGCCCCCTCCTGATACTTACCCTCTGGACAACCCTCCTCCCCCCCCCCCCTGAAAGTTACCATACACCCGTTGTAATTTTTCCATTAGTTCATACACCATATCAGAAGACTAAGCTCATGTAGGCCCTACATTAATGCACCTTTCTCTTACACTGTCATCATTTACTCTTTTGGCTTGTCATTTTCTACCATTATAACACATTAGACGATAAACATAAGAAAAGGAGAGTTGATTTCACTGTAATTCATATTCCCTTAACATTAGCGAGGGACCCTTCGATATAAAGCCATAGTTTCTGATAGGATCCAGGCACGGTTTTATTAAAGTTATCAGTCCTGACAAGCTGTCAGTTCCACACAATTACCAATCGTTGTAGGTCGATCAAAGCAGGTCCATGGTAACAAGTCAGTGACTGGAGCTTATTAATCAAGCAGAACCCATGGTTTTATTGAAATTATTAGAGACTAACAAGATGTCATAACTGGCAACTTTTATCAAACGGTGCCCTAATCTGTCGTTTGAGTAAAATTACAGCTTATTTTACATACAAGTAGAATTATGCTAGTTTCCAAATTAAATGTTCTCGACACTTTAAGGAGAAATCCAGTTCAAATATACGCTAGTCTGATTAGAAAGAGTAAAATATCACGAGTTTAACGGTATTTCTTTTTCTTTTCTTTTTTCTTTTTTTTTACAAAACACCTCTAGTTGTTAACGAAGTCTTTTGTCCTGCACCCTCTTTTTGAACAGATCTATAGAGTTGTAGTTGACAGAATCCTTTTTACATTAGGGCTGCTCTGTTTTATCCCGGCCATTTTAAGACTACATGTATTTTCTTTTTCACAAAAACTTGAATCCTTCTTGGACTAACATGCTCTTTAATATTTCGTAAGGGGTTTCTAATTATCTCACCCAAAAGATGTTAAAAATCTGAAGTTAGGTCTCGACCAAAACCAGACGCCTGCACGATATGAAAAATGTTGTTGTTGTTGCTGTTTTTTTCAATTCAAATAGCAAACGTTGTTCGAAAATGACAATGAGAGACGTAATTTTCTGGGGGGGGGGGGGGGAGTTATTGCAAGAGGGGTGATTGTTTGGAGCCTAATTCTAATAAAGAGTAATTGTCAAGGGAGGTAATGCTCTGCGGTGATCATATACCAAGGATGTGACAATCTCTTCCCGCATCCTTGATATACTAGTTGTTAATGCCCAATGATGCAGTAGGGCAATTCTGAAATGAGCGTTAACGGTATAATAGTAAAACAGTTACAAAATTGATGAAACAATGTAAAGAAAGCAAATTGAGACAGAGACGAAGTACACAAATAAAGATATAGTGTACTCCCGTTACAACGAACACGGTTATAACGAAATTTCGTTAAAATTTTTCGCAAAACTTCTGGTCCCAAAATTATCGCCATTAAAGTCTATGGTACAAAATTCGCTTATAACGAAGACGGTTATAACAAAATTTTCGTTATCATGAAGTCTTTTCTGAGCGCCACTGACAAAGAAAAACAAAAGAAATGTGCTCCGTTACAACGAAATGCGGATCGCATTCAAAAATGCGTAGCAGAACAAGCATTTTTATAGCGTCTCTGCATGCATGAGCGAACGCTTCACATCATTGTATGTTCACTCCATATCGGATCACGCACAGTTTCCGAGGGAAACTTGCGTTATTGTAATACAATAATCTGAATTCAGATAAGGTTTGCTTCATTGTTCCGAAGTCCTTTAATACAAAACACAGATTCTGATACAACTAAATGTCCGCAATACTTCGGAAATGAAATATTAAGCACATTTTGGTGTTATTCCAAAGGTTCGTTAATCCGATAATAAAATATGGTTCTTATTCTTATACGGTTCATTAGTCCGAAAATAATAGAAATTCAAAACGTTCGTTAATCGGAACATTACAAAAAGAATCATTAATCCATGGTGGAAAAAGGTGAGTAGACTAACAAAACTTAAGAATTGCAATTGTCTAAAGATAAAGAAATCTTCGAAATAACTAACCTTTCTCATTCTTTTTTTTTTTCATTAACAAACTTTCTTTGGAATAACGAACCTTATTTCATTTTCGGATGAAAAAGCTTTCGGAACAATGGACTTTTTGAATAGTGAACCTTTCTAATTTTTTTTTTTTGATTTATAATTAACCTTCAGAATGACGAACCTCATTTCATTTTCAGATCAACGAACCTTCGGAAAATGAACAATGTATTATTTCAATCTGAATCATGAACTTTCGGAATAATGATTTTTCGGAAATGCGAACCTTCAGATAAACCATCGGAATCCCGGGAATGGCGAGACTTCGGAATAAGGAGCCTTCGGAGTAAAATAATGTACTTAAGTAAGAAAAGAACCTTTAGAATAGCGAATTGTAACCAAATCCTATACACCGTCATTTTCGACACATGTGTGACACCATAAACAACTTTATGCTCTTTGAAAAATGTAATATTTAAACGAAATTAAAAAGGTACTCTCCCATTTCACATAGCTTTCCAGCGTATGATGATGATTCAACAATTATTTTTTTTTATGTGCGGTTTCCTTCTTTTCGTTATGCATTGCATATCATATTTGTTCGGTTATAACGAAATTTCGTTAAAACGAAAAAAAACCAAAAACTGCCGGTCCTGAGCATTTCGTCATAACAGGAGTGCACTGCACATGAACACAAACGAGATAAATCCCTTGTAATGAGAGAAAGAGGAAAGGTGAGTAATGAATGACAGGAATAGACTACCTTCACGGTACATGGACAGAGAAAAGCGAGAGGGAAGAGGAAGATGATGGGTCAAAACCAGGGCACGTGAGGCATGAGATATAAGCTCCTCAAAATAAAGAAGTGTTACATGGAGTTGTGGTAAACGATAGACGATTGTGGTTAAAAAAAATATTGCAAAAAGTGAAGTGTAACATTTCTTCAAAATGTCTTTAGTTCAATGGTAAAGGCATTCAAACTTAAAACTTCTTTTATACTACTATCAAGAGAAATCCGAAATTTCGGAACAGTAAGAGAAAATACAGATTTAGCGAAAATAGTTTTGGTTAAAGGCATTGACATTTACTGGATTACCGGGAAGGATATGCAGGGACATTTTCGTTTTTGATGAACATAGAGTCAAAATACAGAAGGGAGAAATTAAGCTTGTACATAAATCGTCCTAAATGCAAACGATACAAATCGTTGTTTTTATAAGATGAAGTATCAGTATGGCATCTCTGTGATTCCTGGCAAATGATACAAAGTACTTCGTTTCCTGTAGTAATAATATTCTTTATATTAAAAGTAAGAGTTGGGGGGCAATGACCCCGAGAGGTAGTTATCCGGGGGGTAATTGACGTGGTGCACTGTCCTGGGGGCAATTTTCCTTTTGATAGTTATATAGGGGAGGGGGAGTTGTAGGCCTACTTATCTGGGGTAATCATCCATGGGAAGTTATCGGAGGGGGTAGTTATCGGGTGGAAGTTATCTGGGGTCTAGTTATCGGAGGAGGAGGTAGTTAACCTGGGGATAATTATCCTGGTGGTAATTATCTGGGGGGTAGTTATCCGGAGGGTAATTATCCGGGGAGTAATTATCCGGGGGTAATTATATGGGGGGGGGGGGGGGGGGGTAGTTATCCGGGGGGGGGGGGGGGGGGGTAGTTACCCAGGGGGTAGTTCTCCGGCGGGTAGTTATCCAGAGGGTAGTTCTCCAGGGGGTAGTTACCCAGGGGGTAGTTCTCCGGGGGGTAGTTATCCAGGGGGTAGTTATCCGAGGGGGTAGTTATCCAGGGGTAGTTATCCGAGGGGTAGTTATCCAGGGGGTAGTTTTCCTAAGGGGGAATTGCCCTGGGGGGTTATTGCCCTAGGAGGGTAGTTGTCCGGGGGGATAGTTGTCCTAGGGGGTAATTACCCTGGAGGGTAATTGCCCTTGGAGGGTAGTTGTCCGGGGGGTAGTTGCCCTAGCGGGGAATTTTCCTGGGGGGCAATAATCCGGGTGGTAGTTATCCGGGGGGTGGTTTTCCAGGGGGTACTGTTCCTAGACCCAATTTCAAGCCATATTATATGCTCAAAGACTGAAGGGAGTTAGCTGAATCCACAATATTTTTATATTCCTTTTAGTGAAAAAATGCTGTTACCATGGCAACACATTGTTCAACATTGACAGAAGATGTGTTCTGCATGCACCACATGCCAAATTTGGGGTCATATTTAGGGACCGCCCGACCGCCCCCGACTGCACGGCCACCCGCCCTCAGAGTGATTCCGATATGCCCCCATACACACTACATGTATGTGTGGGTTGGGGTATAATAACCTGAAATTCCACAAAATATTTCCAATCCATATGTATTGATTCATATATTCCAAAATGCTGAATTACATATTATGCCAATGAGGATTTAACCACACACACACACATACAATTCCCATGTTTGTCCCCTTAAAAGCAAAGTGAGTTCATGGTGTTAATATATCTACTGTAATAGTGGATATTTTCACACAAGTTATTTCTCCTGGTTAGCCAGGTAAGGTTCTGCAGAATCCAGACATTAATCTGTGGTAGGCCTACATGTAGTAAGCAAAAATATCTAAGTGCTTTTATTTTTGCACTAGTTTCTGGTTGAGCAACAATTTCCACTTTTACAGTATACAATATATCTGCATATGTCAGGGCTGTACATTAATTCTTTTCTCTGGTGGCCCATATGGGCCACTAAAATCTTTAAAACTGAAATTTTGGTGGCCCAAATTAATAAGAAACATAATTCATAATGAACTTAACATGCTCAATTGGGCCACCAAAAGATAGCCTTTAAGGCAATCTGTTCTGCGTATGTACAAAGGCGTCATAGAGTTTAACCCTAACTAGGCCGGGGGGGGGGGGCCTCCGAGGCCCCCTTCAACGTTCTGTGCGATGTATTGCAATCGCAAAAAGCTATCGCCGCAACGTTTCATGACTTTTTTCTTTCGAGTCTCCCGCATCTTTTGACACCAAATTTGCGATGCCCGGGCACGCGGTTTCAAAGTTTCGCATAAATATGTACATGCTTGTCAGACCAAAAATTGCTCAGAAACGTCAATTCGTGTACAATTTCAATGCAAACTGTGCTTACAGGCAAATTTCATAAAAGCATGATTATTTTGGTGTTTTATTGATTAAAATCAATGAATAACATATTTTCTTGTTCGGAGCGATGTCACAGACAAATTTCATCGAAAAAACAATGAAAAACATAAAGTCGAAAAAACAGAGAAATACATAAGAAATTCAAAAAAACAATAAAATACTTAAGAATTTTTTCTGATATCACAATTTTTTTAATTACATTTGCTAAGGACATTAACAAGAATATTTACAGAAAAAATGTGCCTGTTTTGAGCTTTATTTTGTGATTTATACCAAATAGTCTGATTTCATGCATCATTATGCATAAATTAGCATAATTTAGCATAAATGATAATTTTTTGAAAAATTAACTTCATGGTATTTTAGATTACATCATAGGCAATGTGTGTGCCAATTTTCGTCGCGATCGCGCGGTTGACGGAGGCCCCTCCCTGGCTCTATCAACTACCTAAATAGCCCGGCCTAGTTAGGGTTAAGAGTCATCTCCTCACCTGGTTTAGCTCTGATCTCTTTCAGCTTAGGTGGTGTGGCCTTCACCCCTTTTGAGCTGCTGTCCAGCAAGGCAGCAATTATCCAGTCAAGAGCCTCGTTTGTCCTTTCCATCTGACCAGGGATTTTAAAGCATAGCAAATTCATGTCATAATCATCATTATCATTACTGTCATCGTCATCATCCATCAATCAAACATATTGCAAACAAACAATACAAACTTTCAAACACAATATCACAATTACTGCACTTAACAAAAAATGAGTTCTTAGTGTATCCTGTTCACCCTTTATGAAGATGTTGCATAACTGCAGGCGGTCATGCGTAACTTGCCAAAGTCGCATTTGGCTTTACGTGCAACTTGTCAGTTGAGTTTCATAAAGTCGTTCGTAGGTGCGACTTTATTTAGTGTAAACATATCTAACCTTCATAAACGAGGGTGAACTATGAGCAAATTGCATGCAAATGAGATATGGACATCTGGGTGCTACTGTGACCCTGAGAGCGCAGGGTCACTCGATGGAGTGAAAATGAACACAATGGATTTATGGAGAGTGTAATTTTTTGTGGCACTGTGTGATTTGTGCTGCAACAGCCCAGCCAGCCATAAATACACATTGTACAAGATACAGTACCTGCAGATTCTTGTTTTCCATGATCAAAATGGCTTTTAATTAGCATGGGTGTATGCAAGGGGGGGGGGGTCGTGAGGGTCCTTTACGACCCCCCCCCCAAAAAAAAAAAAAAATTTAGAAGGTCCACATTTTTGCAAAATACAATCTTTTTTTTTTCTGAGGGCCTTTCCACAATGACCTAATGAAAACTAGAAATATCACTGAAGGTGATTAATACCCCCGCCCCGTGACGACAGTCTTACCCAAGGAATGATCTTTCCTTGATCTTCTGCCATTTAAATGCCGTTACCATGGCAACGCAGCTTCCGACACGTCCGAAAAATATGTCTTGCACATCTTCCCACCAAGACTATTGTGTGTGCCACATTTCATAAGCTTTTGTCAAAAACTGAGGAAGTAGTTCAATCCACAAGATCTTTCCTTGATCTTCCGCCATTAGTATGCCGTTACCATGGCAACGCAGCTTCCGACACGTCCAAAAAATATGTCTTGCACATCTTCCCACCAAGACCAATGTGTGTGCCACATTTCATGAGCTTCAGTCGAATACAGAGGAAGTAGTTCAATCCGCAAGATCTTTCCTTGATCTTCTGCCATTTATATGCCGTTACCATGGCAACGCAGCTTCCGACACGTCCGAAAAATATGTCTTCCACATCTTCCCACCAAGATCAAGGTGTGTGATACATTTCATAAGCTTTGGTCAAAAAACTGAGGAAGTAGTTAAATCCGCAAGATCTTTCCTTGATCTTCTGCCATTAATATGCCGTTACCATGGCAACGTACTTTCGGGTACTGTCAAAAAATGCGTCTTGCACATCTACAACCAAAGGTACACATCTGTACCAAGTTTCATGGAAATTGGGCAAAAACTGAGGAAGTAGTTTGCAACACAAAATTTTCCATCATTTTGGCTCATAATATGTGAGCTGTTACCATGGCAACATACTTTTTGTCACTGTCAAGAAATGTGTCATGCTGACCTATATCCTAAGACAAACATTCAATATGAATTCCATGAGAATTGGAAGAACACTGATGAAGCAGTTTTGCCATGAAGCATTTTGCCCTATATTTTACCAATAACATGCCGTTACCATGGCAACACACTTTTTGCCACTGCGGAGATATGAGTCTTGCACATTAACATATTCAGATGAACATCTGTACCTAATTTCATAAAAATTGATCAAAAACTGTGGGAGGAGTTCGCGACGCAAGATTTGTACCCATTTTTGCCCATAATATGCCGTTACCATGGCAACGTACTTTTGGGTACTGTCAAAAAATACGTCTTGCACATCTACAACCCAAGGCACACATCTGTGCCAAGTTTCATGGGAATCGGTTGAAACTGAGGAAGTAGTTCGCGACGCAAGATTTGCAACGGACCGACCGCCCGACCGCCCGCCCGACCGACCGCCCGACCGCCCGCTGATTCCTACATACCCCCTTCAAACTTCGTTTGGCGGGGGTATAAAAAAGAAGAAGAAAGAGCACACACACAAACAAACAACAAATAATTTATCAATTATTTGAAGACCAAAAAGAACATAAAGGCACTTTTCTTGTCTAGAAGTTGTCAATTCTATAACTTAAAATGCAAGATTTTCGCCCCGTTAGGATACACTAACAATATACATTATTGTATCTATACACTAATATTTACTCATGAGTAAATTTAGTGTACATTATGTCCCCCAAAAAATCACAACGGGACCCTCCGTAATGATATCTTTAAAAATAGTGAATCAATCTATTTACAAATTCAGGGTATGAAACTATAACTTATTCCCCACATCTTACAGAAAACCCCATTCGATTTGCTTCAGTGGTCAAAGAGAAATGAGGAATTTTGTAGAGGATGTCAGGAATCTCTTCCCTCCAAGTTCTGTCTATTGTATTCACACACAAGAGCATCAAAGTGCTAAACTTGGAAGAATCAGACTCATGACATGCTTTACAACAATCCGCATTTCTCTGTGACGGCTTAACCAAATTGAATGGGGTTTTCTGCAAAATAGAGCTAAGATGTTATATTTTAAGACCCTGAAGTAGCATTTAGACAGTTTAATCATATTGGGTATCATCAATGCGAAAATCTGATTGTAATTTTTTTTTTTGACATATCTTATGTCAAGATCGTAGCCTCGCTTCCTCGAGTGTGCCCTGTAGGACATAACTTTAGTAAACCCTACAGTATATTTTTCCTTTTCTTCTATGCTTTCTAGTAATATAAGAATAATTTTTTATTGCTTGAACAATGCAATTACGTTTTAGCTTTTAATGAATACATTTCAGACGAATGGCAAAGTGAGAGTGGCTCGTTCGCTCTGTCCGTACTTAAAATGAATAGTTTGCATAAGTTATGATCATAGTCCTTCGCAGTGATTTTTTTTTTTTTTACTATATTCAATTCCTTAGAAATTTGATTTAAATGCTCTATAAACACGACTTTTATACTCTGTTTTTACAAAAAGTCCCTACCGTGGGACAGGGGTATTCCCCTCCCACACCCTCCCCGCTCGGTCGCTTTGCTCCCTCCATCAGGATCTCACACTGTCACATAAAATAATGTACCCCAGTATGTTATAATCATAGTCCTTCGCAATGATTCTTTCCACCGTTTAATTCCCTAGAAATTTGCTTTAATTTGAATGCTCTATAAATGCGACTTTTGTACTCTGTTTTTACAAAAGTCCCCTCCCACACCCTCCCCTCGCCGAGGATCTCACACCGTTACATGAATGTGCCCCCCCCCAAAAAAAACCGAAGTGTTCCGGTGTGCAGCTCCCCCAAAAAAATTATTTGGGCAAAAAAGAAAAACAATAGAGCATGCAAGTATGCTTAAAATCGCAAGCTGGCAACCCTACAAATGAAAAATCTACCTACTGTGGGAGGGGGGATACCCCCTCCTCCCCACCCCTCGCTCCCTCGCACTATGTAGCTCAGCCCCTGAAACCCCCTCCTTGGAAAAAAGCTAGATCCGCTCCTGCATTAACATAAGTCAACTTGAGCAGGAATGGGAACTGAATGGGAACTGAATTAATCAACTCAGGCCAGGTGTATAGCGTCTCGCTCATCTCTTTGAAATTTCAGGTTGTTATTGTTCGACTCAATAACGGAGTTGTAGACAGGCAGGAAAGGAATGGGCTTTATATTGCTTTACATCATATGAGGTATTTTGTGTCACACCCTTCCAAGTGTAGCGTGTATGAAGGGGATCTGTGTCGTTTTGCCTTGGAAAATTCAAAGCTTATATTTTCGTCATGGCTGTTTCACTAGTAGCAGTAGGTGATATGTATTGTTGGCATCTGGGGCAGTAAAGAACAGATCAGTGTCATGCTGTAACCACCCTGAGTAATGTGGTAAGCATGAAACATTTCACTGGTAGCTTAAAATAAAAAGAAGTGAATGCATAATGCAATTACTTGTGCATGAGTGCTACCATTGATTTCAAAGACGACATTGTAGTGTGCCTATGTAAAGGTATCATTGCTTTTGAATTAATGAGACAATCATTTGCATCTTTGAAAGACCGTATATCTTATATCTTATTGTCATATAATGACGATAAGATGAAACATAGCCATCTTGGTTATGCAAATGAGGGTCAAAGTTCATATTTGAAAATGTCAATGCTAAAGTCAAGGTGATCCTTAAAAGACTTTATCCCCATCTTTCAATTTTTTGCTTTCAAAGACCTCTTGGAAAATATTCAGTTAGATAGCCTGTAAAATCGACTTACTTGCACACGTAGACACACACATGGAATTTCCACTTGGTTGCATGACAAAAGTAATTTGATCTGAATTATGTAGGTACAAAGAACTCGACTTCATGAATGTATCTCAATATAACTTCAAGTCGCTATATCACATTCTTTTTGTTGTCAATCACGGGTGACTGATATCTCATGACCCTCAGCGTATCAAAAATACAAAAAGTTCCTACTAAGGGGGTGTCCCCTCTCCCTTGGTAGGAACTTTTTGTATTTTTTAGGTGTAGGAACCCCTCTTTTCCTTTACGTAAAATGCAATTTTCCACACTTATTTGATCCAAAACAGAGGCCAAATGATTCACATTTGAGCAATTTTTATGTGGCAAAAGCCTGAGCACCATCTCATGTGCAATATTTACCTACAATGTACAAGGCTGTACATAAATCAGCAGGCTCCAACAAATATCAAGCCCTGAGGCCTGATGATGCTGCTTGTTTGGCTTTTCAGAGCAGCTTCTTTGAGTGCACGGTAGAATGGCATGATGTGTCTCTTGAGAGCATGTCCATTCTTCTTCTCAAGAGGCTTCCTAGTGTTCTAGTGGACTAACTTGATCTGAATTCTGTCTTGTTTTTTTGTTAACAATGCTGAAGATTTGTTCGCAATCAGCATTGCTATGATACATGGCAAGAAGGAGCTTTGATATTTTCACCAGTGTTGGGTATGAAGCATTTCAAGTGGCAGGAGACCTTAGTCTTGAAATTTCATGCCATACAGAGTCAATTCTCAAGTCTGGTTTCAAAATTTCATCAGAGAGATCATCCACCTGGAACCGACAAAGCTCATCCTCCAACAGGTCCTTATCATCCTCTGATACAAACTGGGGGGGGGGGGGGGGCACCTGTTTGCAAAGAACAGCCATTGGGTCATTCTCATTTGGGTGCCCTTGGAGACATCCAGTACACCAGCATTATGAAGAAGTTGTTCTTCAAATGGATAGGATTTTCTCATATAGCTGCATGCCGAAGAGTAGTAACGGCACACACTGTGGTAGAACTGCTTCAAGTTACACTGCTTTCCATACTCACTAATATACTTGTGTACTGCTTGGCCAACAAACAACTCTTGATCTCTTTTTTGATTGCTGTCAATTGTGAGATCCACCTCATACACTTTTGGATGACTTGCAACAACTTCTGGTTTCACAAATTTGATGAGCAGTGACTTCATCTGCTGGCACATAACCTTGTGCAATCTATGTATGCACTGTTCATCTTTCTGCAAGAGCAGGTTGGCTTCATCGAACAAGGGAACAGTGTTGTTCAGGAAGAGACAATAGAGTTTCACATTGGGGTCTGTCATCATCTTTACAACATGCTTGAGTTTGGACTCCAATGGTAGACCTGCAGTTGCTCCTGCAACTTCAGGTTTTGTCTTCTTTGCAGCTGATTTTGCGGTTGATTTTAAAGATGACTTTACAAGACCACATGACAGCGAACTTCAGACCTTGTGCCTCCATCTTGAGGTTTTGTCTTCTTTGCAGCTGATTTTGCAGATGACTTTGTGAAAAAAAGGGTTTGTAGAAGAATCTGAAGTTCCCTTACTGGTGATTGTAGTTCTAGCAGAACTTGATGTTTTTGGTTGAGCATGCACACAAAAAGTTCCAGTCTTTGGAATGCATTTGATGCTTGCTAAAATCGAAGGAGCAGCAGGTCTCTTCTTGGCAATAGAGGCACCAGAACTTGATGCTGATAACTGGTGGACCACTGGAAGTACCAGACTTTAGAACAATTGTTGGAGGAACTGGCGTTCTTTTCTTGGCAACTGTGGCTGAACTTGCAGATGCCCCTGTGATCATTTTTGGTTTCTTTTTATTTTGCTGTCTTGTGTGTCTTTCTGTTGTTTTCTTTCCCATTGGCCTTTTGTCTCTCTCCTTCAAAGAAAGGGAGGAATGAATCCTACTGCTCAAGGAGTCGAGGGATACACTGTCCAAGCAACAACCATCGTGTGCTCACATGCTTGATAATCTTGTGGTGAGGAAGATTTGCATCTACCTGGTAGGATCTGAACTCTTGTTTCCTCTTGCTGCGCTTTTCTAGGTAGCAATAGATGTCTATCAGCAAGTCCTCTACTTTGATGGGTATAGCTCTTTTGCTGCTTTTTCTGCTGCTACGAAGTAAAATTTACGTGCATAGATGGCATGGACAACCTAAAATGTAAAAAAAAATAAAAGCAAAGTAAAAGAGAGTTTTGGTGAATGATAAAAGTGTGAAACATTAAAATGATATTTTCCAAACTAGAAATTGAACATCTGCACAGCATGGGGGGGGGGGGGGGGGGGACCATGCTATGGGAAGGCTGGCAATTGGAAATTCCATAACCAACTGTGTTCGTCTTGATGCAAAAAAAGATTCTCAACTTAAGAGTTGCATGTTACTCATGAGTGTGCACGAATACACTTCAATGCACATTATCTTTGCCAACAGACAATTCTATTCAAGCAGGCCTGCCCTAATTGTGTATCCCCAGTGACTATAAATCAATCCCATCTTCTCCCCATGCTACATTGTCCTTATTAAAAAATGTGTTCTAACTGTGGAGTTTACTGAACCAAATTTTGGACGTACCAGTTGAAAAACTTAAATATGTTCCCCTCAAAGTTGTCCAAGGAAGCCATTCTGAGTGTCAGTTCATTTATTTGGCTTTGAAGGAAGTTTAAAGAATCAAGCAAAGACATGGTAATTTTAAATCTATAATTTCTAATCTACTTGTTACAGTAATCCCAACATATGTGTAACAAGTCATAAATATTGAAGTTCCTGCCACCACTAAATGAAACTCTACTCAGGCAGGCTGTATATTGTTTGAAACAAACACTCAAGTTCTTTCTTGTCATCATGGACTGTAGCTTCAATCATATCTTTCAGGCAAAATAACACATCAAGCGGAAAAAAAAAAAAGAGGAAAGACTTCCTTACATAACCTCCACTAATTATGCCATACCACTTTAAAAAAAATGACACTTTTTATTGGAATTGCGTTTGATGTCATCACCATTTTCATAATGAAACAAATACAACATTCACCAAGATCACGTCATCAAGCTGAAAACTTTTGCTTAATCATACAAGATAAACAAATGAAAAGACAATAATATCATGACATGAAAACCTGCTTAATCATTACAAAATAGACAAATGAAAGGACAGCTTCACATGAAAGCCAGCAGTAAACTAAAATATCATAAAACATACTAGAATTGATCAAACAAAATCCTTTCTTTTTTTTTACATCAAAATCATAGACTCTAATCCATAAGGTCCATAAATCCAACCTAACCACCAATCCCCCAACCCTTGATAGTCTACAGCGCGTGCATGCACACACACACACACACACACACACACACACACACACACACATTTGGCAAGTGGTGGTGCATGGGACAGTGAGCAGCTTTGTGTGAGCTTTCACAATAAAAACTTGGGTATTTAGTAGAATAGTGTAAGTAGAGTGGTTGACAAAATTAGTGGGGGTATATTGGGAACTCTCGCCAGAAACTCACCATCAGTGATCAGTACTATTCTGCATCAGCATCTACTCTACAGTCTAGGTCTAGTTTGTTTGGCTGCAATTCTGCCTAGTTCTTTTCTATAACAAACGTGAACAGAAAAACTGACCAGAAATGAATATTATTTATTAGTGGAAAATTGAGCAAAGAAAATGGGATTCCATCGGGATTCGAACCCGAGACCTCCAGATGCTAGCCCGTTGCTCTACCAACTGAGCTATAGAAAGCCCTAGTTCAGTGTTCGTCCCAGGAACCCTAAATTCTCAATGCTCGAATGGTCAGAAGCTATAGCAGTGTGTTTGTGTGCCACACACATAGTTCTTTTCTGAATACAATATGTGTATCTGTACAACTAAAAGACTCACCACAAATGTACATAGGAGCACATTTGAGAAGGAATGCAGCTACTCCCTTGATCTTCCCCAGCATGACAGATGCATTATCTGCAGAGAACGACACCAAGTTCTCCCAAGAAATATCATGTTCTTTAAGTTCAGCTTTGAGAAGATTGGAGATATTTTCCCCGGTGGATGGTTTATTGCACTCTTTGAGGGAAAGAAGAACCGACAAGACACACCCTTCATCTGAATCAAAATACCTCACACAAATCGGGTACAGTATTATGTCATTGTAATCCGTACTCCCATCAGTTGCCATACTGAATGGTGAAACCTCGATGACGTCCACAATTTTTCTCATCGAATCCTTCCCAAGAATACCAGTGATGTAAGAGGATTTTGTAAGTCCACATGCATACTTGTTTGCGATTGATGAATCTGGGAGCATTCTCCGGAAAAGCCTATCACAGTGGTCTTAGTCCGTGTTCCACGATAAACTCGGTCATAAGCACTTCAGCATTTATCACACTCACATCAGAATCAGTTGTGAAGTAGTCCTTTAGAGACCTCCCACAGGTTGCCTCACTGTTCGCCTGATTTTTCTTGGTTTTCATGTGCTTCTCTATGTCATTGAGTCCACTGTGACTAATGCTGAAATCGCTGGCACAGCACTTGCAAAAGGTATGGTGATTTCTCAATTTAGAGCTTGTCAATGCATGAAACATTTGCGAGTATTCTGCATGATGCTTTTGGAGTACAGGTTTGCTCATTCTGGCAGCTTTCTGAAGCACATAATACGATTCTAGTCCAGTGTACGATTCCTCCTTGAACACACCACAACGAGAAAAAAAAAATAACGCATTCAAAAACTTATCATGTAGCGACACTCGTGGCCAAAAACGGACATTTGGAATGTGTGTGTAACTCATCATTATATCCTTTCCATTTTTAGTTCCAACTTGCACTTATTTTGCTGCTAAGTAAAATTGAGTGTGTATGATTAAAGCTGAAATAACTAGAAGCACTCGCAATCGAGCACATGTATCCCCCGAACCCGTCTCCCATACTCCATCTGGATTACTTTATAGGCCAGAATTTTGTATGATATGGCAACTGTTGCAGGATACAATAAAATCCAAACAGGTGTACGTGTGTAGATTTGACTATGATTCATTTACATACCAAATTTGAAAAAAATCAGTCAAGAAACAAGGCAGGGTTGCACACACAAGCAGACCCTGTAAAATTTACCTTTTCATGTATAAAGACGGAACAAGCAAGGGCGCCACCACTAAAAACAATATGGGCATCTTCATTTCACTATAATGCACCTTTTTGCCAAATTTGAAGAAAATCTGATAAGAAATGTGGCTGATAGAGCCCACACAAGAAATGAGCATTGGCATCCAAAGTCGGAACACTGAGGGCGCCGTCACCACAAACTGTTGTGTCCTTCATGTAGAATGATCACCCATACTCCTCCCTAGCAAGTCTGAATAAAATCTGTTTCGTAACAATCAAGTTATTGCATAAATAAGCACTTTTGCAAATTTTGACATGATCAAGATGACCTTTGACCCTGTAAAAAGTAGAACAGTGAGGGCAGCATTATCAGTAGGTATAGATGTATAGATTTGACTATGATACATTTACATGTCATATTTGAAAAAAATTGGTCAAGAAACAAGGCCAGCGTCACACACACAAGCAGACCCTTTAACCCTATAAAGCCCAAGGGGGGCACATTGTGCCCCCCACCATATTTTCGTTTGCCACGCCTACACTCTTTACCCGATTTCAACCGAATTTGGTGACTTTTCCTAAAATCTTATTGCGAACATTTTGATATATAATTTAGCTACGTCCAATATTGCTGGTTGCCATGGCAACCATAAACTGACAACTATGTTTGTCAGATTTTGCATGATTTTCTGTTCCAATTTCAGTTAACAATATAATAATGAATGAAATGGGGGTTTTCTTGGCTCTAATTTGCTGAAGGACCAAAATGTGAAGTAATCATGGTTGTGAATTACCTGAAAATGGTCTTCTTATTATTTACCTTATTTTTATATGACATAGGCATCACACAGTAGATATAATAGAAATAATGGAAAATACAGCATTTTTCAAAGATTACCCTTTTATTTTGAGTTATCTTCACACAAGCTTCGCCTGTAATATCATTTGTTTATCATATTATCAATCTGCAAACTCAAAATTCAATATTTTGGAAATATGAAATGTGATACCAATATATATACCCATTCCAAGCAATATGTCATGGGTTTCATTGTATTTCTTTATATTGTAATGAATGGTGCCCCCACATGTTGACCTTGAGAAATGTCAACCATAACTAATAGTCAAGGTTGACTTGCTTTTTCTTTGTGGTGAATATGAAAGTGATTGATATAAAATAAAAACATATATACTGGGGATAAAGAAATGAAGAGAAAAAACATGATTTTAGCGCATTTCCTATGTAATTCTTTATATTTTGGTAAATAGCGCCCTCAGTGGATGACCTTGAGAAATTTCAAAAGTTGGGTCATGTAGAGTATGAGTTGCTCTACCCATGTGCCAAATATGACGGTCATACATCATATAATAAAGAAGTTATATAGGGGGGGCACAATGTGCCCCCCCCCCCTTGGGCCTGGAAGGGGTCAAAATAGCTTGGGCTTTATAGGGTTAAAAGTTACCTTTTCATGTATAAAGACGGAACAAGCAAAAGGCATTTTCGTCTTACCATATTACACCTTCATACCAAATTTGAAGATGATCGAAGAAGAAATGAAGCCAGTAGAGCGCTCACAAGCAGACCCTATTGAATTTACCTTTTCATGTTTAAAGACGGAACAAGCAAGGGCGCCATCACCAAACACAAAAGGCGTCTTCGTCTTACCATAATACACCTTCATGCCAAATTTGAAGATTATCGAAGAAGAACTGCAGCCAGTAGAGCTCTCACAAGCAGACCCTATTGGATTTACCTTTTCATGTATAAAGACGGAACAAGCGAGGGCGCCATCACCAAAAACCATAGGCATCTTTGTCTTATCATAATACACCTTCATGCCCAATTTGAAGATGATCGAAGAACTGAAGCCAATAGAGCGCTCACAAGCAGACCCTATTGAATTTACCTTTTCATGTATAAAGACGGAACAAGCGAGGGCGCCATCACCAAAAACAAAAGGCCTCTTCATCTTACCATAATACACCTTCATGCCAAATTTGAAGATTATCGAAGAACTGCAGCCAGTAGAGCGCTCACAAACAGACCCTATTGAATTTACCTTTTCATGTATAAAGACGGAACAAGCGAGGGCGCCATCACCAAAAAAAATAAGCCTCTTCGTCTAACCATAATACACCTTCATGCCAAATTTGAAGATGATCGGAAAAGAAACACAGCTGGTAGAGCGCTCACAAGGAAATCTCTGCGGTGGCGGCGGACGCCACACGACGAGGCCAAATCCATAGTATCCTCCGAACTCTGTTCGGGGGATACAATTAATGAAATCATCGCGATCCCGCCGGATGACAGTAGCATAAAAATAGTTGAATAATGCATGTTAATCTACTTAATTGAGTCAGTGTTCTGAAAAAGAAACAAACTTATTTAACAGTTAGAATGGATCTGGGTTTGTTCATTATCATTTAACAAATGATAATGTAAATATGAGTGTGTATGATTAAAGCCATAACAATTACTACTCAATGACACTGACATCAAATATCGAGTTGACTGTAGTGCAACAGTCAATCTCCTTCCCAGAAAGTATCGCACATCACAGAACAAATTGTGGGATGAACCAGTGAAGCTTTAAATGTGGAACAAATCCATTCTCACTGCTGCTGGAACATGCAAGATCAAGACCAGAATTTAGTCACAAGCAAGAAGTACTTCATAGACTATGTTGGGGTTGACGAAAATTCGGTTCCCCTCCTCAGTAAGAAGGCAACAGTGAAAATGGACTTGATCACTGTATAAACTATGATGCCTTGGAACAAATGCATTCTACCACCCTGGCTTTTGACATTTATGTACATGTAACTAAAAAAATACCACTCTTCTTCTGTTAAATGTAGCAGCCATTGTCAAGAGTAGCTACTTTGAATCATCTCATCAGACTGCGGCAGTTTGTTTGGTTTCGTAGCAACATGTTTTTGAAATGGTGCATGTCCATTTACACAACAGATCTACTGGAATTTAACATGTTAAAGATGATAACTACACAATAATCTAACCAAACCATTAATCTTCCTTGTTTTCAAAGCTTATTGCAATAATCAATCATAATTCAGTAGACATAACTACTGTAGTACTCCTCACCATATTGCGCATACTATTTTACCTTGTACTACAGCTAATTATTCTTGATCGACAGTATGAATATGCTGCATGCAAGATGTGAGCCTTTGTACGTGGGTATGTTTACTGTACTATTCTATGGTGGTACAAGTACAGGAGACAACCGACTGTCAGTGCTTGAGTGCATTAGGACTAGATGTGTGGACTAGAAAGGGATGAGACAACCTACCGGTACCATCAGTTCTTGAGTGCATTAGGCATAGATGTGTGGACTAGAAAAGGATCATGGAGAAGGTTTTTTGGAGAATTTTTGCTGGAAACATCATGAGATCATCAAGATGATGTTTCTCATTCTGTCACACGTACACATTAATCAAAGCCAACACCTTGTCCCTTCTCCAGTGGGCACCAGATGCCTCCATTTCAAGTTGCGAACAAGGTTCAAACATAGAATGATTAAAAAGTAATTAAAAATGAAAAGCAAAACCTCACCTCGGGCAATGAATGCCAAGGACAGTAATGGCCTGTTTGTTAACAAATATCACACATTGTAATACCTGTACAATGTACCAGTACTTGACTCTACATGTATTCAAGTCACATAATACATGCACATAACAATAAACAGGAAGCATCCAACATATGCTTTGCATTGTGGGATATAAAAAACAGGTACGATTTCACACAGCATTCACACTCACTTCTCACCTCAAAATAATTGCGACTATTCAGAATAAAAGTGAGACTTTCAAAAATGTCACAGTTTTAGTGGTGGATGGATTGTGATTTGAATCTCAATTAATATGGTAGCCGCAATTATTGTGTCCACCCACATATTAAAAAAAAAAAAATTGTTTTTGCATTGAAATTCACATGGTGACCAAAATAATAGAGACTATTGGTGGCTGTGTGAATGGGCCTATTGAGGGCAACCTGCAGAGGATAAAGATGAACAGGGATGTGACATCAAACAAGATCAAGAACAACACAAAAGTAAAGGACAGGAAAGGCTGAAATAGCAACAGCATGAGAAACATATCAAGTTAAGGTAGAAGACAATTCTATCATAATTTTTGTCTCACCCTGTCCTCCAGTCGACTGAGTCTCTCCTCTAGTCCCTTGCTCCCTAGCAAGCCAACTGTGCTTGAAGTACCAAGTCCACCATCAGAGTCCTCAAACACACGGTCCAGCTTGTTGGTCATATCTTCAACTCTGCAGTGAGAGTGAAGAGAGTAATCATTTGAAGTTGATGCAACTGTAGTCTCTCTTTCTGCACGGCTTCATTGCTTGCTTACACAAATATATGATTGACTAACTTGCATGCAATTCTAGGAAATTAAAAGAAGCTGATGAAACTGTTGTCTCTCTTTCTGCAGTGCTTCATTGCTTGCTTACACAAATCAAAATATGCTGTTACCATGGCAACACATTGTTTAACAATGACAGAATAAATCTGCATATGTATGTACTATAGCAGTCACATGTACCAAATTTCAAGCTAAATGCTCAAAAACTCAGGGAGTTAGCTAAATCCACAGTATTTTTGTATGAGTTTTCATTCAAAATATGCTGTTACCATGGCAATGTATTGTTCAACAGTGACGAAAGATTAGGTTTGTACATCTTTGTACTATAGCGGTCACATGTGCCAAATTCAAAGCTAAATGCTCAAAGACTGAGGAAGTCAACTGAATCCACAGTATTTTGTTTGTGATTTTCGTTCAAAATATACTGTTACCATGGCAACGCATTGTTCAACAATGACAAAAGAATAAGTTTGAACATCTATGTTCCATAGTGGTCACATGTGCCAAAGTTCAAGCTAAATGCTAACAGACTGAGGGAGTAAGCCGAGTCCACAATATTTCCGAATGCTTTTTAGTGAAAAAAATGCTGGTATCATGGCAACACATTGTTTAACAATGACAAAAGATTAAGTTTGCACATCTACGTAGTATAGCAGTCACATGTGCTAAATTTGAAGCCAAATGCTCGAAGACTGATGGAGACAACTGAATCCACAGTATTTTTATATGATTTTCATTCAGAACATGCTGTTACCATGGCAATGCATTGTTCAACAAGGACAAAAGATTACGTTTGCACATCTACGTACCATAGCAGTCACATGTGCCAAATTTCAAGCCATATACTCAAAGACTGAGAGGGTTAGCTGAATCCACAATATTTTTTTATTCTTTTTTAGTGAAAAAATGCTGTTACCATGGCAATGTATTGTTCAACATCAACAGAAGATGAGTTCTGCACATCTACATACTGTAATGATCACATGTGCCAAAATTCAAGCCAAATACTCAAAAACACAGGGAGTTAGGTCAATCCGCATATCACTGTATGATCGGTATAAAAAACTGCTGTTGCCAAGGCAACAGCATTTTTTTTTACTAAAAAGAATACAAAAATATTGTGGGTTCAGCTAATTCCCTCAGTCTTTGAGCATATGGCTTGAAATTACATTACATTGATCGTATATCCCAAATTTCAACTGAATTGCTATAAAACTGAGAAAGAAGTTCGATCCACAATATTTTTTTATTATTTTTTAGTGAAACAATGCTGTTACCATGGCAATGCATTGTTCAACATCAACAGAAGATGAGTTCTGCACATCTACATACTGTAATGATCACATGTGCCAAAATTCAAGCCAAATACTCAAAAACTCAGGGAGTTAGGTCAATCCGCATATTACTGTATGATTGGTATAAAAAACTGCTGTTGCCAAGGCAACAGCATTTTTTGTACTTAAAAGAATACAAAAATATTGTGGGTTCAGCTAATTCCCTCAGTCTTTGAGCATATGGCTTGAAATTACATTGATCACATATCCCAAATTTCAACTGAATAGCTATAAAACTGAGAAAGAAGTTTGATCCACAACATTTTGTAAGATTTTTTTTTAATTTGCCGTTGCCATGGCAATGCATTACGCAATACCAATGAAAAAGGTGTCTTGCACATCTTCCTTTGATAGTGGTCACACATGCCAAATTTAGGGTCGATTGCTCAAAAAACGAGAGAGTAGTTTGACCAACAAGTTTTTATGAAAATTTGCCAGTGCCATGGCAACCCGTTATTTAATACTGATGAAAAAGGTGTCTTGCACATCTACCTTTGATAGTGGTCACACATGCCAAATTTGGGGTTAATTGCTCAAAATAAGAGAGTAGTTTGATCCACACCATTTTGTAAGATTTTTTTAAAATTTGCCATTGCCATGGCAATGCATTATGCAATACTAACAAAAAAGGTGTCTTGCACATCTACCTTTGATAGTGGTCACACATGCCAAATTTGGGGTCAATTGCTCAAATAATGAGTAGTTCGATCCACAACATTTTGTAAAATTGTTTAAAAATTTGCCGTTGCCATGGCAATGCATTATGCAACACTAACAAAAAAGGTGTCTTGCACATCTTCATTTGATAGAGGTTACACATGCCAAATTTGGGGTTAATTGCTCAAAAAATGAGAGTAGTTCGATCCACAATCTTTTACGAAAATGTCATTGCCACGGCAACGCATTATGTCATACTGTCGAAAAAGGTGTCGTGCACATCTACCTTTGATAGCTGTTACACATGCCAAATTTGGGGTCAATTGCTCAAAAAATGAGCGAGTAGTTCGATCCTCAAGATTTTGCAACGGACCGACCACCCGACCGCCCGCCCCACCGGCCACCCACCCTCAGAGTGATTCCTATATACCCCCATACACACTATGTGTGGGTGGGGGTATAGCAAGTCATATGCCAAGCGATGTCTTGCCCACCTCACTTATCACAGTTTGTGACTGGTGTTTTTTTCAATGCAAGTTCATTGACCTTTTGACCTAGTCCAACTTCACCAATATTCAAACTTGACTGGCATCTTTAGGCGATGTACCTGTGGTTTGAGTTTTGTGGTCATAGCTCAAAGCTTTGAAGGTTATTGAATATGGCGCTTGACAGGCAAAGTTCATTGACATTTTGATCTTTGACCTTGTAAGAATGCATAAATACAAACTTGACTAGCATCTTTAGGTGATGTACCTGTAGTATGAATTTGCTCATCAGCCAAAGTTTATTGACCATTTGGCCTTAGAACTGGTCAGACTGCACCCACATTCAAACTTGACTGGCATTTTTTGGTCATGTACGTATGGCGTGAGTTAGGTGGTCATAGCTCATAGCTGTCGAAAGTTAAGAGTACAACAAATTGTTGACGATGACCCTGCTGCTGCCAACGATGGTAAAGTGACGCCTATGTCTCGCTTCTGCCAAGTGGGGGGGGGGGAGAAAAACTATGGAAAGTGAAGATTAAAACTTTCCAAATGCTTTTGGCAATATCTATTGGACTAGATGCAATCAGATAGTGTTGATCCTTTGAGGTACAAATCCTCTCCAAGGCCATGCGTGAGTACCAGGTATAAGTTAATTAAAGAAGCGTATTTTGTGACTTGCCTGTCTCCTGCCAGCTTAACTCTTTCATTAAGGTCCTGCTGTGCCCTGTACTTCTCTTTGGCTGTGTAGTTATCAGAGTTGATACCTTCCCATAGTACAAGAGTCTTTTTCTCCTGTTCTGTTAAGGATTGTTCTGGAAATAGGAATCAAAATCAAGATATTACACAAACACCATCTATTTATTGTCTCCTCATGGCAACTGGGCAACTAAGATTTAAAATGGCTTGTTATAATTACTTGAATTTTGGGCCACTACATATCTTTTTTTTTTTGCCACCAAAATGTCAGACTGAAAGATTCTAGTGGTCTAACGGGGCCACCAGACAGAGAAGGTCATGTCGTGCCCTGTGTATAAATACATATAATGCACTCCTGTTATAAGAAACATGGTGGTAACTAAATTCTCGTTAGAACAAAACCAAAATTAAGGTCCTGAAATTACCATCTATTATATCTTCATACACTAAACTGTTCGTTAATGAAATTTCGTTATAACTAATTAAAAGGAAACCACTGGTCCTGAGGAGGACTTCATTATAACGAGAGTACACTGTACATATATATGTATATGTATATGGATATACACATATACGTTCAGATTTCATGTATTGGCTCCATGAAGAAATGAAGAAACAAACTGGTAATGCATTTTTGGCAAATAAAGCATGAGTTCATTCGACATTGTCAAAACTCCTGAAAAAGGCGTAGGGCGCCAAAAATATGGGTGGAATAAACTCATGCTTTTTGGCCAAAAATGCATCACCGGTTTGCTTCTTCATTTATATCTATTTTGTATATATATATATATATATAAAATAGCATACATACTTATGATACAGGCCGGCAGTGCATGACAAAAGTTATAGTGCACGCAAAATATAACGATTGCCAACGATAACCCACTATTGATTTGATATCGGTTTTTGCTCCCTCATTTTAATCATCGAGTACTGAATCCCGCACCTTATCGACACGATTGCGCCACAACCGCGATATGCTTTGCTCGATATTATCGTTATTCTCAATTCTCGCTGGCTATGCCAGAAACTTATCTGTGTGGGACTAGACTTTCAGCGGTAGATTTAAACATGGAAGCTGAAATGAACAGGTTCGCTACTGTTACAGAGACTGATCTATATAAACAGTATCTTAGACAATAAGGACACATAGGATGCCATCAAATACGCCCTACGAATTTTGGACTCCTACTGTTCTGAAAAAGAAATCAATCCGACGGATATTGAGCAAGTCAACCCAAGATTTGTGCCGCTTTCTCCGTACATTCTACGCGGAAGTACGCCGTGGAAATGGGCAGCGTGTGTACGGTATACGCTAAGCACTCTTTGATCACGCTACGCTATGTAGTATGAGTATGAACTTTTACTACGACATCCTCTACAACACACTCTCGGAATCCACATGTGCAGCAATGCCAATGCAATGGTGACTTCAATGATGCCTGGCACGAGCATTGTGTTTAAATCCAGTAGATCCCTAATCCTACAAAACATCATCTAGTCCTGGTCCTGGACCCACAGTGCAGTAAGTAGGGTGCCTAACGTGTTACTGTTAGATCCATGGTAGACATTGTAGAGGGTCAAGTGTTAATAACGTTAGCTCTGTCGCTCGTAAGTGACGTAGATCTAGTATAACGTTAGGCCAGGCCCCAGGGCCCCTAGCTAGACCTAACCTATCGTAGGGCCTAGAAAACGTTAGATATAACCACGTAACGTTAGACCCTAGACTCTATAGTTGAATTTAGATCTTCAGGATTTTGTCTACACTGGTTAAAAGAAACTGGTATTATTGCTTGTCTAGACACGTGTAGAGTCTTAAATGATCTAGGCTTTCATATTTTTTCAATTTATCTTGCCTGGGTATGTATGCTATTTTATATAACACATAGTGCATGACATCTTATTGCACTATAACAAGTACCAAGCACCTCCAAATTCTGAATTTGCCCTCAGGCAATTATATTCAATGAGGCCGCAGGCCGAATTGAATATAACTGGCCTTCGGGGCAAATTCAGAATTTGTCGGTGCTTATATTGTTATAGTGCATTCAGCCTCATGCACTATATATATAATATATATATATATGTATATATATATAATAATACACACACACACACACATATACATATATATATATATGTACACACACACACACATATATATATATATATATATATATGCATCTTGGATGGACTCAGTCCATGGATGTGTCGTTGCTACGCCAAACGCGCACAGGCACAGCTGTGCAGTAACCATGCACTGTGGCAGCCAACTAGCAGACTAGACACATTCCGTCATAAGCAGATTAGTTTTGAAATCCGTCCAACCACGAGGAGACGTATAACCTTGCGTGTTTATGTCTGCTTCAGGACGGGATTTTAATCTAATATCACATCGCATCCTGGTCGCTGATGAAGAATTCGATGACTAACCTGTTTGGTGTCTTGTGTCTAAAACATGTGCTTCCCTGCCAGGATGAAGTGTTTCTATGCCATTTTAGGTTTTTATGTAGATTATAATATATATATATATATATATATATATATATATATATATATATATATATATATATGGAGAGAGAGAAAGGGAAGGGTCATTCAGTCTCTTTTAAAAGCTTGGAGCAGAAAACCATATATTACATACATATCTACATAGATCATGGCAAAACTTATGAACATGAAATTGTCTGATGCACTACACATTTTCAGTTGAATGGTTATGTATGTCCTTTGCTTTGAAAAAATGCATCAATCAATAACTTTATCTCTGTTACATCTTTTTAAAATTTTGCCAAAAAAAAAAAATTGTGTTACACCATCCCTTTGAACAACCTGCTCAAATAAGTCTTTAACCCTTCGAGGATGAGTTGATATTGCTATAACAACACCTGCATGAGTATACTCTGGACTAGTCTTCAACAGGATAATGCTTACTAAGTTCAGGAATTTTCCAGTGGCTACAAGTATGAAAGCAGCACTGGAGGATGAATCGAATCAGGTAGAAGAAGTGTGAGATGAAGATGAAGGGAGGGGTCAGAGGGGGGCGGTTGAAGTACTCTTTGATGAGATCATAGCGCTGGAACTTCCAGAAGATGTCTGTGTTGTCTTGGATGGCCGAGAATGTGTAACTGCAGATATCAGTTGAAGGGTTCAAAAAGTATACAGGGTTTGAAATTCCTTAAAACACCTAAAAAATAATTGATACATTTAAGAAATACCACAGATGTGGAATTATGCCAAATTATATACTTCCTTGAACTTGAGTTTCATGAAGATATGACATTAAGCATTTCATTGTGCAAGATATCACTTACAGTTACAAGTGTCAAAGGCAGAATACACAATAGCCATGAGGCGCAAAGAAATATTCTATCCGAAAAGTTCATGTTATTTGGTATGATTGAAAGGTTCAGTGCTATAATTCCTTTCTTTCAACAGATTCATCAACAGTCAAGAGTAATGTATACAGAATGAAAAATGTAGAAAGGACTAAATACACCAGTATAGAACATATGATCACATCAGGGAAAGCATATCTACACTCAGCAAATAAAAAAAAGCAAAAAGCAAAAAAAAAAAAAAAAAAAGAAGAAAGTAAACACTTTTTCAAGTTCATCTTTCTCATAGATTATTTGGCTAATATCAATGTTTTATATATCATGCTAAAGGAAATTTACTTGGCTCTCAACCTAGTTAGTCAATAACAAGGGAAACTTTACGCATGAGTGAACACATTCGTTTTTCTCTTCCAAGGCACAAGAGTAAAAATTGCAAAAATGAATAAGTTGTCATTCAAAAATATGTGCTCTTCCATATAACAATGAGAACAAAAGACAAAGTCAACACAATAAGAAATGTAAATTAATTGGCAAAAATCAACCTATGATTTCTATATCTCTGTAACCCTCCAAAGAAAAAGGCAAAAAAATAATGGAAGAAAATGAAGAATCTTATGTCAAATCCATATTCCAAAGACATAAGAGAAGAAGCAATGATAACAAAGATGGTAGAAATTGAAATGTTATTCCAAATTAAGAAAATTTGGAATATTTCATTCTTGAATTGGTCTCATGAAGTCTTAAATTCCTTAAGTAAAAAATGAAACAAGAAATTATGTCCATTTTATCACCTTTGCTGCTTACTCCATATGTCATTTAAATATTGAGTAGCCAGAAAATTCTTATGTTCCCCTTTTAGCTTCCCCAGTATGTTTTTGGTTAAGAATATAAAAAGAAACAAGGGAATGAAAACTAATTTCTGCTTTTTCATTCATGTCTCTCATAGCGTTAAAGTGGTCTTTTGTTATTATTGCTACCTTGAAGGACATGGCAAATGAATTGCTCAATATGTCAATTTTTGCAATTTTTACTTTTGAGCCCTGGAGGACAAGGCAAGTGCCAAAATGTGTCTCGCCCATTCGCGTAGAAAAAATTGATGTTTTTCTAACTCCCGGAAGTTCATTGCCCCCGCCTGTGACCTACGACCTTGTGGTGACCTTCAACTCCCCAAGGGACATTTACCAGCTAAGATTGGTCACAAACGGACATATGGATCAAAAGTTATGAGCCATAATCGAAACACACTGTAAAAACTTAACATTGGGCCCTAAAAGTTCATTGACCCCTGTCTGTGACCTTTGACCTTGTGATGAACTTCAACTCCCCAAGGGACATCTCCCATCCAAGTTTGGTCACAAACAAACATATGCATCAAAAGTTTTGAACCATAATTGAAACGTGCCGTAAAAACTTAACATTGTGCCCTAAAAGTTTGTTGACCCCTGTCTGTGACTTTGACCTTGTGGTGACCTTCAACTCCCTAAGGTACATATACCATCCAAGTTTGGACGACAGACAGACAGATTCTGCAGGCAATCCCTTAGTCTCCCCGCACCTCTGGTGGACTCGACAAAAACGAATGTGTTTACTCATGTGCAAAGTTTCCCTTTGTACAAACCTACGAGGTTGATAGCCAATTAAATAACTTTAGTACGGTATATGACACAATGATTTTTATCAAAATCTTCTATGAAAAATATGAACTGGAAAAAATGTTTACTTTCTTTTTTTTGCAGAGTGTATTTTCGATGCACCTCCTTTCACATTATTTTTCAGTGAAAAACTGAATTGTTGGATTTCCTTTCCTTTCTCTCTGAATACATAAGGGTACATGAGATGCATTTGAAGTTTAAACCACACAAAGTTCTTTTAAGTATTTTTTTTCAAACATCATACAATACAGTGACAAATACAAAGTTCTCAAGTGTCAAATTAGACTGACACCAGGCTTATGAAATAATGGTTGTGACAAATATTTTCTTTATCAAATATTCAAATTTCCATTTGACAAGCATCTATCAAATCTATTCCAAAGGAGAAGGGATGAAGTAACAACAGATCTCTATCAAACCTGAACATAGCAATGAGGAGGTTAAGGAGGAGAACATTGCTGATCATCATGTAGATGGCAAGAAGAATGATGCCCATCCAGGAGTATTCTGGGCAAGGGTTGACTTCTACTCCATCAATGTTTGTGCCATTGGTAGAGCAATCAACTCCTACAAGAGAGAATTCAATTAAGAAGAAATGCGATTTTGTCTTTTGAATCTCAACCATCACATCTAAACTATACTGGTAGATGCCCTATTGTACAAAAAAAAAAAAAAAACAAAAAAAAAACACTACCAAGTGCATTCACCTTCACTTATTCAGAAAAATGACACCTCAGAATATTTGAATTAAAGTATGTCAAATTTTGTCTAAAAATTACATACAGAATTAGCAAGGAAACTCAAAGGATCACCTTAAAATAATCATAGCATTTGCAAATGACATATATCAAGGGTGTTTTCCTTTTTTGTGAGTGTTGTCTTATAAAAACCAAGTAGTCTTACAGTATCTGTCGGGCAAGTGATACAGAATGAAGCCTTACGTTTTAGGTTTGTACTGCTGGAGGAATTCTTCTACTCCAAAATGACAAATTGTGATGTAAATAACAAAGATATGGCATGTGCATTTTACAAAGAAAACCCAAATTAGCTTTGAATCATGATTGTGTGTCAAAATTTTGTGAATAATAAAAAAAAAAAAGTGCAAAAAGAACAAGCCTTTGTTTTAAGATTGATAACCATTCTGTTTTGCCATCCTGCAGATAGCTACATTTGCAAAAATGAGGAACTACATCTATAGAGTAATTGCAGGTGATGTGTTGAGAAACTGTATTCGTGCTGTTTTACATGGTGAAAAAGAGAACAGTTTGGCTTAGGTGAGCAAAACATGCATTGCCATGGTTTAACAACAACCTTCAATGACTTCAAGGAAGAGCTCGCCAAAGATCTGAAAGTAGGATCGCATCAGGACGCCTCGGAAGATGAGATTCACATCTGTCTCATTTGGGAAGAGGATGGCCTGGGAGGCAATGCCATATCCAATCAGGAACACAGACAGGATGCAGAAGAACAGTACCAGGTCTACCATCTTGCATTTGTTGTTGGTTGAAAGAAAATGTACATGTACAAATATTTACAACATAGTAATAAGAAACAAACAAACAAAACACACAAATGCTACAAATTATTGATGGCGCTACAATCAAATGTGACAACCCCTGTCACTTGACTCAGTACATCCCTCATTTTTACAATTGCATCTCATGATGGCAGATCCATACTGTTTTCTACGCAACTAAATGTTGTATTAAAAATGAATAACTTCAAAATTGCGTTATATATTTGTTTTGTGAATTAATTCAGGATTGGCTTCTATGAGATAAAACAATCACATGAATCACTGACACAATGTTTATGTTGACAAACATCTGCAGTACAAAGCATAATCACTTCTGTCATACTATTTTTCACATAAGTGAGGTAGTAAACTTGAGGTGCAGCCTTACCGGCACAACCAAATCATGGTCTGACCAGCCCAGCAAATCACCTGCTTAGGCAAATTATTGTATAATCATGTATAGGGCTATGCAATATGCCAATGAGCAATGCCATATCATACAATGAATGAATCAATCTGACAAACATATCTACAAATGCATGTTCCACAATCAAGTGACAACTAGTTTTTGTCATCACCTCCTATTTCTTTTTCTTTTTTTTCATGCCAATTTGGGGGACATCAAATAAAGTCTTTGACACAAAGTACAACAGAACACTGCTGAAACTTTATATCACAATAAAATTCTTCAGTATTTTTGTTTATTTTTTGGTTGCCAAAGTTGGGATGCAGCTATAAAAAGGTGCAGCCTTATTGCTGGTCAATGTGGTATTACAATTTCCTGGGTAAAACACTGACACTTCTTTCTAATACAAATGAAAATACGAAATATTTGATCCCCATGACATCTTCCATTTTGTCTTACCATTCTCTGAATCATGATGAGCTTTGGTCCCAGCTGCTTGCTTACTGAAAAGATGTGCAGCAATCGGATGTAGAAAATAATAAGGTTTAGAGACAGAACGATTCTTGCTGCACTGAGGAATTGTTGGAAGAATCGCAGGGCAAAGCCAACTCCAAACAATGTCAATGTGGCCAGGTCAATCAGGTTCCAGTAGTCCGAGATCCAAGCATAGAGTCTGATTTTCCAGCTTGAACTCTCTCCCTGGGCAATCTATACAAATCGAATAAGAGATTATATAGTAAACATACAAAGAGATGACAAAAATTTAGTGGCAGAGAATATCATTTCTGCAATCGTAAATAGAGAGGCACACAGAATAATCAAAATTACCTCACATCTTCATTGCCTGAATAATGCCTAAATGCAGCCACACTGATGGGTAAATATACTTGCACATAATTCATCAATTCCTATGAGGACAAGCTTTATCGATGCAAATAAAACTGAACAATCATTTCCCTCAAAGAAGCAGCTTAGTTAGCATTAATCAAACTTTGACACCTAAGGATGGCATACAAGTTCTTAGAACATTAACATTCTCCGAGCTTTTATTTTTAATTGCCAGTGAACTGATAATCACAAGGGTTAAAGCTCTGACTTTCAATCTTCTGCTTTTAATAATTGGGACCAACTGCTGTGTGTAAGCTTTTTGCATATAAGTCATGATAAGGTACTGAAGTGCTGATATAAAAGCAGGTACTGAATTCCAAGCTTACAAAAAATTTCAAAATGACTTTTCATCACAATGCACTTATCCTTAAAGGGACTGTACAGTAGTGGTTGAGGTGGGGATTCATGTTTTGAACTTTCCTAAGTGAGATAATGAGAAACCTTTTATGAAATATGAAAGAGCATGTGATTTTAAGAAGGATTCAACGTTTATTTGATGAAAATTGGTTTTCAAATGGCTGAGATATCCCTAAAAGTGATAATAATAAAAGGCGACATGCCCTAACTTTATTAGGATCTCTTTGTTTTACCTTGTTTTTGGATATTTCTGACATTTCAAAACCGATTTTCATCAAATAAACTTTTGATACCCCTAAGAATTGCATGCTCTTTGACATCTCACAGAGTGGTTTCTGAATGTCTCGCAAAACGTTAAAAGCTAAATCCTCACCCCGACCAGAACTGTACACACCCTTTAAAGTATGGCGAACGAGACATTAAAATCAAGAAAATCATACAAAAGAAGGTGTCAAAGCAGAGGGAAATGTCTCCTAAAATTACAGATATTCAATGTCACTTATTAAAAGATATTCGCACCCATGAGAAATCACGAGTTAAAACTGACTGATTTACTTCACGATTTTCGCTCCGGAACAGCTGTCTTTTTCGAGCCCTAAAATATGACGTCACGAAATGAACAAAATCCTTTACGAGTGCAGCGAGAGCAAATGCCGGACATCGAGGCCGCCATTCGTAAAGCACATATTTCTTGGTGAGCGGATGCAATATCTGGCCTGTCTTTAGTCGCATCTACTTTCTCGGCTGAAACATTAAAACGTCTAATTTTTACCTTATATTGTACAGAAAGACTTTGAGTTTGACATCGAGAATGAATTGAGTAATGGCAGTGACAATGACACTGATAGTGACAGTGGCAAAGTCTGGGTAGTAGACATGAGGCAAATCTCTCGTTTGAAGAAGCTACACCCCTGTAGACAATGCCAGTGCATATCTTGGCAATCAAGGACTTAAAAACCAAAGATATAAAACACCTGTTTCTTGACCCTGGCCTAATATAAGCATCAGTCACCGCCACGAGGGGGGGGGGGGGCACCCACGAGAGGAGGAGATTGTCTTGGTTTTGGCATGGGCTATGTAGCTCCATGGTGGGTGTGTGTGTCGACAAACTTCTACAATGCTCTCCTTCTTATTCCTGTATTTTAGTTATTTATGGGTCAAATTTTTTCATTCGAAATTCAAAACGGATGACTATAGAATTTCTCAATAGAATATAAAATCTAAAACTTTAGAAAGAATAAAAGAAAATTGAGTGCACTTTGAATGGTCTGCCACAGGCAGATATCCTTATCATGCTCTTACGTAATATGACAGCTGTTGCAGTCATTAAACCCTGGCTTGGCCTCCAGGTTTGCCACGCCTGAGTAGAAAGTTATTTTGCAGTGGGCAAATACATCTACTCCCACTTCTCAAACGAGGAATCGTTAGGGGGGTATAGCACCCCATCAGCTTCGTTTGGCGATGGGGTCTCGCCTCAAACGGGGGTTTGACGGCATGAGAAGTGTGGGAGAGGCAACGGAGCCCCCTGTGTGGATGGAGTGCGTCGACGCGTCCGGGTTGTTGTGTTTTGTTATGGTGCGCCAAAAGGAACCGTGTCTGGTTCTGTTACAATATCACTTCCCCGCTGATAATTTTGTTTAAAAAAACCGAAGGCTCTGTGTAATGATGTTGATGCCCTTGATTTTGACATAAGAGTAACATTTTGCATTGATTTTGTACTAAATTCCTAATTTTCATATTGTTTTCATAGTACCGAACATTATTTACTTTGGTGCACCATAGCAATAAACCAGTCCGTATTTCGGCATAAGGGCTGCGCTTGTATTGTGCAATGTGTCCGACTGATGCTAAGGTTGACTTTCTTGATATCGATATGGGCCTAGCTAGCCAGCGGGCGGCATGACACACCTCGCGAACTGTCAGCATGCATCCAGCTAGAGACTAGAGTGGTCTAGTATAGGCCTAGTAGTAGTACTAGTACTGTACTAGGCCTACTACTAGTAACGTTAGAGGTTCTACTAACTAGGGTCTAATGCTTCTAGAAAATGTCTAACGGTTACTTCTACTAGTAGCTAGCTGGCCCTAGAATGCACCAGAGATCAAGTTGTGTGCAGAATTTCTGTGTGAGGAGATTTGCCAGCAGCAGGCACACGACGATGATGTTCTAACTACAAATACAAACGAAAACAAAACAAAACCAAAAAGACGATTTAGCATGCCATCACATTACCGGCAAATACAACCTAGGCCTACAGGGGAACTGGTGAGTACAGTTTCGTATGCTCGATTAAATTACTCGAATTTGCTAACCTCACTTTTCAAGCAGGCCTAACAAAGTTAGGCCTAGTAGATCTAATCTAGGCCCTAGCCTACCGAGGCCTAGCATGGCATAGAAAAAGGGCAAAGGAAGCGAAGAAATGAAGCACGATACTTTATTACCCAGTGCAATTACTTAGGGACCTAGAAATATGCTTTGACCTGTTTCTCGAAACATATGCATTCATGCACTGCGTAAAAATGTGGAAATTCTGTAACTTGCTAATGTACAAGATGGTCTATTGCCGTGCGTGGCGGTCGGGCATTGTATTGATGTGACACGGGGTCAGGGAGAGCAGTGAAAACAAACCAACGTCGGAATCAGCGGGGGTACCGTACTTTCGATATGAAACTATTTCAATTCCGTTAATTTCATTCAACTGTCACTTTAAAAACATTTTTTCCCCCACCATGATCCTAAGCTAAACGTCCACACCTAACATATTTTATTCAGTGTGGAGCTCAAGCTATTGCTAGGGCTCCAGAGTAGTAACAGTAATACTGTAACATGTTACTAACGTTAGTACCCAACAATTTTAACGCACAGCTTGCAACCGACGGTAGGCCTAATGTTACAACGTAATTTCTTCAGAGTCTACCGGCGACGGTCACTGCCCTGCTTCATTTCACTCCAGCTAAATAGCTACCGTCAGTGACATGCACACGTACACAAATCTAGATGTAAGAATTCATGATATAATTATGTACCTGACTAAGTTCGTATGTTAGGAAATAAAGTAAAACCTAACTGAAATATTGACCTTTGCAGGTCTAACCCTTGACGTTTGATCTAACAGATCATCTAACTTAACGTTAGGCCTATACGTGATTACGAGTACATACTACATGTACGTAGGTCAGAGTTCTGGTTCTAGAGTGCCTAGGCCTAGGACCAACTGCGAGCCGTTGAGAGTCAAGACTGAGGCACGAAAGCTCAAGTAGAAGTCTAAAAAGGTTGTCATCTGTATACTTAATGGTAATTCGAAGGAAGATGGATTCAATAAGTGAAATTATAACTCACTTGTGCCTGATTGTGTTAACAAGACACATACACCTCGCTGCACTCAGGTCATCATGCGGAATTCACGCTTTGAATTGAACCACGGCGCCGTGTAGCATGCACAGCGCATCAGTGCAGGGCTGATTTGTTCATTTCGTGACGTTATAATTTTGGTCATCAAAATTTCACTGTCAGATCGGGTTCACGTGGTCTAAAAAGGGTCTCAAAACACCATCTCTCCATCGTTCTAGAGACGTTTTCACCTTCTGAAAATCAATTATTCATATTCCTAGAGACTTAAGCTTTCTAGAAATACATAAATCACCTTGTTTATGAATATCATCATTTTTTTCTCGTTCACCATACTTTAAGGACCAATACCACATTGATGACATTCAGACAAAATAATTTTAGGCAACAAAATTCAGGTGGCACTAGGTGGAGTCATTCCCCATGGAAGCTACAGTACATACTGAAATTTCTGAGAATCCATTATGTCATGATGTCCCTACCACTGTTTTGACAACTAACAATGACTGTAGAATTATCTGGCATGTCTTTATCATGTCGTACCTGTCTAAACTCTTCTGTGAAGAGTGAGGCCACCCAGACAACAAGGACTATTTCATACACAGAAATTTCGTAATGGAAGTTCATCATGATCACATAGCTGTAGAGGATCAGGAACACAAAGTATGACATCTGTAAAGAAATTAAAAAGGAAAAAGACAGAGTTTTGATGAATATACAAAGAAAGACCAAGAACTCAAATATATCTAACAGAACAGTAACAAGATGGATGAACTTTAATGAGTAGGCACACACTCAAATCATTCCTCACCCCCACGACAAAATCAAAGGGCACTTATGCATCAGATAAAAGTCACTAGAAAAAGAAAAGGTACAAAGGTGAAGATTTGATCAAATTAAGATTAAGATTATTGAAAATATAAGATTGTGAAGTTTTATTTATTTTCTAAAATCAGTTCTCTAACATTGAGCATACAAATGAGTGAGCTGATGATGGCATCACCTCAAACCCCGGTCACACAGCGCTTTACGGCTTAATCACGGCCAAAACATGTCAAAAAGTGGTCTCCCGTGAAGCAGACGATGTTGTTCGCGTTGATGTCGAGTTTAAGACGAGCTACGGTCGATATATAGACGTGGCAGGACGCGGGGAAAAATCAGAACGGCGTCGGACGCAGCAAAAAGTTTTGAACTGCTCAAAATTTTATTCCGCAGACAGCCACTGGCGGTACACGTGGTAAAGACGTGCAACACACGTGAAACACACATGATAATCCATGTTCCCGCAGTGATTAAAACTTGGGGAGACGCGGTAAAGACGCGAAAGTTTAGCGGTCTGTCACGGGCAGAGCACGGTCATCTGACGCGTGTTTCGCGTTGGTATCACTGGAGATAGCGTGTGTTTAGCGGCTTATCGCTGACAAATGGATTTTTCCGCGTACACACACGTGGCTGACGTGGTTAGCTGTGCTTAGGCAGTGCTTCAGCAGTGGAACAGCCGCCAACAGCCATTCCCCGTATAAAGCACTGCCAAACCAAAATTGACTAACAAATTACCACTTATGACCAGGTCCACCAGATTTTCATAACTTTTTGTACGTGATTTAGCCGTGGAGTGCTGTGTGACCGGGGCTTCATAATTCACACTGATCATGTACAAACTAGGACTATTACTCAATGTGATTAATACCCCACCTAAAACTGAGGGAATTAGCTCAACCAGCAATAATTTTGTATGCTTTTTATGGAAAAAAAAATGTTACCATGGTAATGCATTGTTCAACATTGAATAAAGATGCATTTTGCTAATTTAACAAGGCAATCGCCAAATTGTGTCTCGCCCATTCGCGTACAAGGAATTAATATCTTTTATAACTCCCAGAAGTTAATTGACCTGCTTATGACCTTTGACCTTGTGGTGACCTTCAACACCCTAAGGGACATTTACCATCCAAGTTTGGTCACAAACGGACAAAGGGATCAAAAGTAATGAGCCATAATCGAAATGCGCCATAAAAACTTAACATTGGGCCCTAAAAATTTGTTGACCCCTTTCTGTGACCTTTGACCTCGTGATGACCTTTAACTCCCCAAGGGACATCTACCGTCCAAGTTTGGTCACAAACGGACATAGGGATCAAAAGTTATGAGCCACAATCAAAACGCGCCCTAAAAACATAACATTGGGCCCTAAAAGTTTGTTGACCCCTGTCTGTGACCTTTGACCTTGTGACGACCTTCACCTCCCCAAGGGACATCTTCCATCCAAGTTTGGTCACAAACGGACAAAGGGATCAAAAGTTATGAGCCATAAACGAAATGCGCCCTAAAAACTCAACATTGGGCCCTAAAAGTTCGTTGACCCCCGTCTGTAACCTTTGACCTTGTGGTTACCTTCAACTTCCCAAGAGACATCTACCATCACCAAAGTTTGATTGCTATTGTAGCAACATGTGCTGAGTTACGTGTGATAAGAGAGTCTTGCAAGTAAACTGTAACGTATGACCTCAAATGACCTTTGACCTTATCATGTGACCTCTTATGGCACCATAACATGAAGGTACCCCCAGTGCATCAATCACCCAAGTTTGATTGCCATGGTAGCAACATGTGTCGAGTTACGTGTGATAAGAGAGTCTTGCAAGTAAACTTTAACGTATGACCTCAAATGACCTTTGACCTTATCCTGTGACCTCCAACGGCACCATAACATGAAGGTACCCCCAGTGCATCTATGACCCAAGTTACGTTGTAATCCAAGCAACTTATGTGAAGTTATTTGTCAAAGAGAGTCTTGCAGGTAAACTTTAACATAGAAAAGAGAGTCTTGCACATACTCTTTATTATATGACCTCAAATGACCTTTGACATCATCACATGACCTCCGACAACACCATAACATAAAGATACCCCTAGTGCTTCTATCACCCAAGTGTGGCTGCAATTGCTGTAACAGTTGCCAAGTTATGCATCATAAGAGAGTCTTGCAGGGAAACTTTAACATTTGTGACGGACGACGGACGACGGACGGACGACGGTACGGACGACGGACGGACGACGGTACGGACGACGGACGGACGACGGACGGACGCCATTTGGATCCCTTAGTCTCGCCTTCACCTCCGGTGGGCGAGACAAAAATTATGTTATTCAAATGTGTCATATCTCAAGTCAAGTGCTCAACTAGAAATGTTGCTATGGCGACTGGTATGCCTTAGCCATAAATGCATGATTCTCCTAGTAGGTCTATACTACAATGTCTAGACAGTGTGTGATGACAGTTTCACATAACTGGCAAAATATTAAATGACAGGTTTAACAAGTTTTGAATGTTCACTTTACTTGAACTAGTTTGCTATTACTGTCTAAGAGTGCAGGTACATGTATTTGGGGATTTGAGGATCTTTACTAGACTTCTGACCCTTTTATAAGTTTATGCATTGTGTAATTTTCAAGGTATGGAGAAAATGTGTAATTTCAGTATTGAATAGTAAAATTTTTGTATTTTAGTCTGGCCTTTGACCCTATGACCCTAAAATTCCCAAGAGAATCACTGTCAGGTAGAACATGCATAAATACATACTAAGTTTCATGATGATACCTTGACTTACTTTTGAGATATGGAGAAAGAAGTGAAATATAGCACTTTCACTTGAGCTTTGACCTTTTGGCAAGAAACTTCCCAGAGAATCTCTAATGGGTAATACAATACTGTATATATTAAGTTTCAAGAAAAATCCTGCAGGCATTGCATAGATATGAGGGGAATAGTGAAATTTCGCAGAGTTGACCTTGACCTTTGACACCCCCCCCCCCCTTTATGGCACATTTTGGTAAATTGCACTTTTTGCTAAATTACCAAAATGTGCCGTGACAAGTTACGGCACATTTTGGTAAATTACCAAAATGTGCAGGACATTGACGGCACATTTTGGTAACTTTCTGTTCCTTCACAATCATCACAAAAACCAAATTGTAAGTGCAGTTGGTTTTTGTCCCCACTGAATGAGTTCGGTAGCCTAAAGGCCATGTCACACCTTTCCGGGCAAGCTATGCGGGCTTGTTGCGAGTATAAGGTTTTTCCAGCCCGCAGGAAAATTATCTCACCCGTAGTTGCCCGGAGGTGCGCACGCAAGTCCGATTTACCCGCAGCCAAGTTTTGAGCAGCACCTTGCAGGCAACTCCCATGCAGGTACTTCGCAGTCCCCGTATGCGGCCAGCGCGGCCAAGATAATGACATTCTGTGCAGTCATTTCTGTTGGACTTCTGCCATTCCTTCAGATGAATTTTTAACGCGCCTGGCACGCAGGTCGCACAGAATACCTGCAAGAAGAACATAAGTAGAACGCGTCCAGCAAGTAACACACATGCACAACTTGCCCAAATCCTTGTCCGCCCTCAGAAATTGTCCGGTATGCTGGAAAATCCCCATACGCAACAAGCCCGGAAAGGTGTGACAAGGCCTAAACATGGTAACGCGTAAAACGGATTTGCGTGCGCACCTCCGGGCGACTACGGGTGAGATACGTGCTAGGTACTGTTATGTGCGGGTCATCTGCGGGGACCTCCGGGTAGTAAAAATTGTTCTTCACAAGTCACATGCAAGGCTTGCCCAGAAAGATGTCACAAGGCCTGTAAGGCTGTGTCACACCTTTCCAGGCAAGCTACGCGGGCTTGTTGCGAGTAGGGATTTTCCAGTATGCAGGAAAATTTTCTGCGGTCGGACAAGAATGTTTGCGAGTTTCGCCCTTGTGTCTTACCTGCTAGACGCGCGCTACTTACCTTCTACTTGCGTGTGTTCAGTGTGACCTGTGTGAGAGCTTTGGAAACCGATCCATTTTATGTTACGAGCGACTTAAGGGTACTGCGAAGTACCTGAGTTGGAGTTGCCTGCAAGGTGCTGCCAGTAAGGGTCTCCTACTGGTGTTCTGCATGTACCCCCGCGACTCACTTGGAACATATTCTGAGCATGCTCAAGGCCTTGTCATAATGTATCTGGGGAAGTTTTGGGGGTTGACTTGCGGGTAAGCAAATTTGTCTTGCCTGTCTTTACTGCAGGACCATATCACCTTATTTCCTTGACCGTATAATAACTCTCAAGCCCATCCATGGGTGTTTAGTTCAGTTACCAAAATGTGCAGGCAAATCCACTTTTAGCTGCACATTTTGGTAACAGTTGATCCCGTCAGGTATACAGTGCACTATCGGCACATTTTGGTAAAAATTTTTTAAAACCAAAATGTGCAGTTACCAAAATGTGCTGTAACATAGTTACGGCACATTTTGGTAATTTACCAAAATGTGCCGTAACACCCCTGACCTTTGACCCATGACCCCAAATTCCCTAGATAATCACTGCCAGTCAGTACATGCATATGTACAAAGTTTCATGAAGATACCTTGAAGGATTTGCAAGATACGGAGAGAAAAGTGAAATTTTAACATTTTTACTTGACCTTTGACCTCATGATTCAAAACTCTCTCTGGAGTGGTCACACATGCTAAATATGGCGTAAATTGATCAAAAAATGAGAGAGTAGTTCGATCCACAACATTTGGTAGGATTTTTTTTATTTGCTGTTGCCATTGCAACGCATTAGGCAATACTAACAAAAGAGGTATCTTGCACAGTTTCCTTTGACAGTGGTCACACATGCCAAATTTGGAGTTAATTGCTCAAAAAATGAGCGAGTAGTTCGATCCACGAGTTTTTATGAAAATTTGCCATTGCCATGGCAACCCATTATTTGATACTGGTGAAAAAGGTGTCTGGCATATCTACCTTTGATAGCGGTCACACATGCCAAATTTGGGGTCAATTGCCAAAAAAAATGAGATAGTCGTTCAATCCACAACATTTGGTAGGTTTTTTTTTTTCACATTTGCTGTTGCCATGGCAACACATTTGACAGCAGTCATACATGCCGAATTTGGGGTTCCCCCTGGTGCCAGCATGTATGAAAACCGCGTACGTGAATAACTAGCATGGGGTAAGAAGGAATTTAGCGGGAAAACTTTGGGTCTCCGAAGTAACACTTTTCAGACTTTTGGACAAGGTCAAAAACCTATCAAAGGTGTCAGCACAAATTTTATGTAAAAAAGGCAAATATACGTCTCACCAAAGGGTCAAGAAGAAGGATCCAAAATCAATGAAATTTGGAGAGTTCAAAAAGAGCCTAGGGCAACTATGGCACGAAGGAGAAAAGAGGAAGTGTTAGGGGCTGATGGGGCTGACTAGTCTTGCACGCAGTTGTTTTTTAGTTTTGGGATTATTTTTACTTGTCTCCCACCTTCTATCCTTTCTATGTTCGAGCCAAAAGGAGGCTGTGTAGGAGGATAAAGCATTGGTCATGTGATAAGTAAAAAAGGTAAGATATTCCTAGAAATATATTTGACATTTCAAATGAATGTAGATAATCTTTCAGTAAGTTCTGAAGCTGTTCATGCTACAGTAAAAACATCAATAAATGTTAATGCACAAGTCAAGCATTGCATGTATAATTACAAAGGTTTGGAAACTTCATTTTAATTCTACAATAAACAGATCCTCTTCATTGGTATAATTTCTTCACATTCACTGGTAACTTCACAAAGAGTTTTTTTTTTAAAAAAAATCATGGAATTTCTGGCTATCATCCATAATATGAACTTCAGGCATGAAAAGCTCCAAAGATTCAGTAAAAACAATTTAACAGATCAGAGATAAAGCTCCTTCAAATTTTGAGAAGTAACACACAGATTTGCTGAGTGTAAGACCACAAGAAGCTTCAGCTGAGTACCAGGAAGCTCTCATCAACTCCAACTAGAAATATCACTTAAGGTGATTTAATACCCCCGCCCCATGACGACAGTCTTACCCAAGGAATGATCTTTCCTTGATCTTCTGCCATTTAAATGCCGTTACCATGGCAACGCAGCTTCCGACACGTCCGAAAAATATGTCTTGCACATCTTCCCACCAAGACTATTGTGTGTGCCAAATTTCATAAGCTTTTGTCAAAAACTGAGGAAGTACACGTAGTTCAATCCACAAGATCTTTCCTAGATCTTCCGCCATTAATATGCCGTTACCATGGCAACGCAGCTTCCGACACGTCCAAAAAATATGTCTTGCACATCTTCCCACCAAGACCAATGTGTGTGCCACATTTCATGAGCTTCAGTCGAATACAGAGGAAGTAGTTCAATCCGCAAGATCTTTCCTTGATCTTCTGCCATTTATATGCCGTTACCATGGCAACGCAGCTTCCGACACGTCCGAAAAATATGTCTTCCACATCTTCCCACCAAAATCAAGGTGTGTGCCACATTTCATAAGCTTTGGTCAAAAAACTGAGGAAGTAGTTAAATCCGCAAGATCTTTCCTTGATCTTCTGCCATTAATATGCCGTTACCATGGCAACGTACTTTCGGGTACTGTCAAAAAATGCCTCTTGCACATCTACAACCAAAGGCACACATCTGTACCAAGTTTCATGGAAATTGGGCAAAAACTGAGGAAGTAGTTTGCAACACAAAATTTTCCATCATTTTGGCTCATAATATGTGAGCTGTTACCATGGCAACATACTTTTTGTCACTGTCAAGAAATGTGTCATGCTGACCTATATCCTAAGACAAACATTCAATATGAATTCCATGAGAATTGGAAGAACACTGATGAAGCAGTTTTGCCATGAAGCATTTTGCCCTATATTTTACCAATAACATGCCGTTACCATGGCAACGCACTTTTTGCCACTGCGGAAATATGTGTCTTGCACATTAACATATTCAGATGAACATCTGTACCTAATTTCATAAAAATTGATCAAAAACTGTGGGAGGAGTTCGCGACGCAAGATTTGTACCCATTTTTGCCCATAATATGCCGTTACCATGGCAACGTACTTTTGGGTACTGTCAAAAAATACGTCTTGCACATCTACAACCCAAGGCACACATCTGTGCCAAGTTTTATGGGAATCGGTTGAAAACTGAGGAAGTAGTTCGCGACGCAAGATTTGCAACGGACCGACCGCCCGACCGCCCGACCGCCCGACCGCCCGACCGTCCGCTGATTCCTATATACCCCCTTCAAACTTCGTTTGGCGGGGGTAAAACAAGTGGCTCCCCAACGTGCAGAGTGAATGCATGGCATTGCAATAGTTCTCACACAAGACTGCTTTGTATTTCTCTTGGAATATTTGATTCATTTTTTTTTGTCATGACGCGAGTGTAATAATCCTTTGGTATGGCTATGTAAACATTTGTGATACACAACTCATCTGCTCGATTTTTTTTTTTTTAAGGCCAAAAGAAAGACAAAATAATATCATGATGTTTGCAATTGTTGAAAAGGTCTGCTTCGATGACTCACATACTAATTGCCCCTGTTCCTAGGGCCACCATTCATGCAATTAAGGGCGGACGTCCACTTGGGCGCGGACAAGCCCCGGAAGGGTTGCGGAAGCAAATTTTTTCATTTCGGCATCCTGTCCGCGACAGACGCGGAATAACTTTGTGAATCGGCTTGTCCTGGGACATTCCTAGGACTGTCCGCGGACTGTCCGCGGACAGACTGCGGACGTTCCCAGGAATCACTCCGGAAGAGCGCGAAATACCTCGGAATATGCTAATCGTAGCCGGGCAGCGCGGAAACATCTAGGATTACACCAGGAATGAACGCGGACAATCAGGATGCCTTCCGGACAACACAAGTTAGGCATGCGGACAAACTGCGGACAATACCAGGAAAATGGAAAGGTATTAATTTGGTGCTGACTTTGACTTTTCCTCATTTGACTGCTAGCCGTCATTGATGCTCCTTGTTGTGCTTCTGCAGTAGCTGCTGATATTATATTGATATGATTGGTCAATATTATTTTATAAATGTGACCACCAAAAGTCGAAGAAAAGGATTGTCTGCATGTCGGCTGACGACTCATTTTTTAAAAATTAAATTGTCCCATCTGGGAGAACAACCTTTTCTCTGCCTACAGTCACATGGATGATATTCGCAAACTTTTCGAACTACATATATATACATATATATATATATATATAATATACATAAAAATGTATATATATATATATATATATATATATATAAATGTTGATAAGGTAGTCCACGTGTTGGCAAGATAAAAAGAGAAGTAACAAAACTGCAACAAAGTTCATGCTGCATTCACCAAGAAATAAACCGTTGGTGAATACAGCATGAACTTTGTCGCAGTTTTGTTACTTATAATACATATATATATATATATATATATATATATATATATACATGTATGTATGTATTCTTTATTCCCTTTTTTCAGACCTGTGCTTTATCCATCGTGAAGTATTGTATACATGTTTTGTCTGATACTTTGTCTGATTTACTTTTTTTGGGGGGCGGGGGTTCAGCTGGGCTGTCAAATTGGACAATCGATTTTATTTGCAACTAAAACAAAAAGAGAAGATAAAATCATTAGGTAATAATAACTATGAAAATCATTCAGGTAAAGAATATTTCTGAAATGATTTGTGATGCTTGTACTTATACATATACACTCAGCAAAAAAGAAGAAGAAAAAAAAACAAAAACAAAAGAAAGACGAAATCTAACACTTTGTGGAGTTCATAATTTATTGCTTTTTCTCTCATTTCACTTGGATTTTGAATTGACAGAAAATTCTTCATTTTCCTCCATCATCTTTAGCTTTCATTGTTATTTTGGGCTTCAAAGATATTACATTGTAATGAGACCACAGGTGTATCTTTGCAATTGAATTCATGCTTTTTAGTGTGATGAATCTGTCTTTTGTTCTAAAATGTTGTATCATTAGAAAGCATTTACGTATGAATAACAACTTGTTCATGTTTATATAATACATTAACATTTAGCCAAAAATTCTATGCTTTTTTTTTCTGAGTGTACTTCCACCTACTTTTGTGATTTTTCAGCTGGGCTGTCACATGGGACAACCTAGTTTGTTTGCAAATAAAATACGAAAACCACATAGAGGAAAATGTGATAGTAAGTAATAGGAACCAGAAAAGTCACTCAGATTAAAAATAATTTCTGAAAAGATCAAATCAACATAAACTTACTGGGAAGTTAGGGGGCTGATTTCACTTCTTTCTGGTTGCTTTTGGCACAGTCTCTACTACCTTCTTCTTTGCCTTCTGGGACCGGAAGTTCCTTAGATTTACCTGATCTTCATCACTAGACGAAAAGTGTGCCTGTGATGGGGATATTTGCATGGGGGCCTCGCCTGCCTTCTTGCTCATTTTGTGTTTCATTGGCATGACGCTCGCGGAAAGTGTCGACATTTTCGTGTCTGGATCACAAAATTTCCGCATCGGTTCCGGACACTTGCATATATAGATCTGCATCGGCTCCGCGCTGTCCTAAAACATTCCTGGTGTCTTCCGCTTTCATTCGCGAAGCTTCCCAACACCGCGGGATTCTTTCCGGAGCGTGTGCGGAAGGAGCGGAAGGGTTCCGGACAAGCGGGACATCCTCAGGACATCGTCAGGACAAGTCGCCGAAGGTGTCAGGAAGTTCATTTCCGCGTCCAAATTTTGGTCTCGATCAAAATTTGGACGCGGAAATTTTTCTCTCTCTCCCGAAGGTGCGGAAACGCCCGGACATGTTTAGGACAGTAAGCGGACACGTTCAGGAACGTGCGGACAGGTTGCCGAAGGAGTGCGGAATACCAAATTTGCATTCCGGGTCTTTTCCGCGCCCTAGTGGACGCCTGGTCTTACACGAACACGCAAATTCCTTTGCCCTGTGGTTTTGTCAGCCAGCTGTTGGTATGTGCTTTGAAATTTGTGACCCGCTACAACAAAATGGTCCTTAAGTCGCGCACGGTCGAAGCCGTGAAAATCGAGTTTGAAGTTAGAGCATCAAAATTGGTCAAAACTTACGATTTTCTGAATTTGACATATTATGAGAGTCTGACATGTTTTCTATCATCTGTCGAAATTTTGAAGCAAAATGATGAAAGGAAAGACCAAAAAATAGCGTTTTTCTGGGCCATGTTTTTTTGGCGTTTCAACGAAGCAGAAACTGGTTCGAACATTTGGATTGAGCGCCACACATAGGCTCCGCCCCTAACAATGACCACAGTGATCTCATTGGTCAGTTTGCTGCTTGCCGCTAACCGAAGCGTGAAGCTCGCACACTGCCCAGTCGACTGGTGCGTGCGGGCGGGTTGCGCTATGCCTAGCCGCTTCTCCTGACATCCTGGTCACTGATTGGTCGGTGAGGAGACCGCCGACGCTGTGTTTGAATGAGCATTTCGGGGTTGCTAGGGCTTAACTTCTATTGTCTGGAGGTGAATACTGACTTGCGTGTCTCTTGATTGTGATTGCGTCGCAAGGAGAACTTTTAGGGCGCTTTTCTCGAAACAGTGATTTCCCAGACGTCTTAACATGCTCTCTTTTAAACATCGATATCTCCGCAGCCGATTATTTTTATGAGACGTGTTATATATCAATTTAAAGCAGAAAGATTGGGGAATTGTGTCATGCAATTTTCAAATAATCGACCTCGCCCGACTTTAGGATCATTTTGTTGTAGCGGGTCACATTTCATGGCAAATTGGCCTGGCTGGCATCCACAGTAGTCCATGGGCCAGGCCAGATATTGGTACCACCTGAGGTGGCAATACCTTCTTGGTGTCTTTTTTTTTTGTCGGGCATAGATATGCTTATCAAGCTATGATAGCATTTCCAAATGAGTAGCTTAGTCATAATAAATGAATTTTAAACCAATTTGGTCTCGTTGTTATATCCCTATACTTCTGAATCGAGACCAACCGCTATACAAAGAAGAGCACTGTCTTCTGTATGTTCACAGGTGTTCTGTTGTTGTTGTTGTTGTTGTTGTTGTTTTTGTATTTGAGGCGCGTCATTCAAATATGAATATTTACGCCTTTATCTTTATAATATAATTATTTTACATATAATAAATCAATAAGAATTATAAGTTTTTACTATCATTTTTATGCGCGCTATGTGTCTGCTGTTATACGGTTGGGACAAATAAGTTCTGGTGCATGCTGATGGCAAACTCTGATCAGCCCGGCTCGTTACATTGAGCAGGCTTCTCGGTCGCGCACACAGACCTAGATTCCCTCATTTGCCGCACTCAGGACCCTCTGCCCAACGCATATGGTGCACAAGCAGACTCCCGAATACGATATATAAACATCAAAATTATAATATTATTTCATATATACTTTCCATGAAATAAACATATAATTTACAATAATTCATTTTTTTTCATTATGTAATAAGCAAACATCCGGTTGTGCAGTGTGCAAATCTAAATTAAATAAAACTCAAAAGATAATTATCTGTATAACTCTAGAAGACTTATATAAGTCTTTTAGAAAACCTTCTTGTTCTCTTCACATATGAGATTAATGCCTCAAATGATCAACATTTTTTGTGGATAATCAACATTTTTTGTGGATTGTAAACGCGGTGCGCTTAGTCTTTATTCAAGGCAGCGAAGGGAATATCCAAGGGTTATGATGTCCACAGCGCTTAGTCTAATATTCAAGACAGAGAAGGGAATATCCAAAGCTTATGATACAGTGTATATCCCTTTATCTAAAAACAACAACAACTAAAAAGCAATTCCTGGTGAATTTTACCGTATTTTTCAATTATTTATCATTTTCCGGTGAAAACGCTAAGGTGAAAACGCTAATACCACGCCAATGTCGCTTTATTTCCATCCAACAATGAAATATAATGCAAAAACAATGTACCGGTACACTACAATACATTATGATAAATAATGTTGTAATTGAACAGAGTGATTTTTGTTTAAAACTGATGTATTTGTTGAGAGGGTGGTATAAACACAGTATAGATAATCCCTTTTATTAGGAACGTTAGATATGATAACAGTACATTGGTCTAGATAAAGACTACGCGCACGTCGTGACAGCTGTGGACATCATAACCCTTTGGATATTCCCTTCGCTGCCTTGAATAAAGACTAAGCGCAGCGCGTTTACAACAGACTACCTGTGGACATACAGAAGGCAGTGCTCTTCTTTGTATAGCGGTCTAGTTTTGATTAAGAAGTATAGGGATATAAAAACGAGACCAAATTGGTTAAAAATTCATTTATTATGACTAAGCTACTCATTTGGAAATGCTATCACAGCTTGACAAGCATATCTATGTCCGACAAACAAAATGACACCAAAAAGGTTTTGCCACCTCAGGTGGTACCAATAACCCATTTTTCGGGTCTTGGCCCATGGACTACAGGTGTCAAGCTTCCCTCCATATCTACTGTTGCTGTTCATCTTATTCTTCTTTTTGAACATTTGCTTCACCTTACAAGAGACACAAGTAGATCAGAAAGGTGTAGCTAGCTAGTGAAGAGATTTGTTGTTTGTAGAGCGTGTTTTTTATTTTTGATTCATGGGATTGGGGCCAGGGTGGGGAAAGATCAGAGTGAACTGACTACGCGATTAAAGGGGCCAGGGAGAGGGACCAATAACCATTAAATATAAAATCACCAATTAGAACTATTCTGATATAGGTAAAAATCTGGGTCTTAGTAAAAGGCTCTGTGATTGACTGAATTATTTCTCCAGGTGCAGGTGAGTTTCGGGTCCTGGTTTCCATAAAATTGGGACTGAGATGCTGGTGGTTTATGTAGGCTACTTTGGAAAAAAAGAGAGAAGTGCTATTTTTAGTGCTCCCCTGACAAAAAATGAAGCCCTGATTTTGAGTTGGTCAACCCAGGCACAATAACTTAACTTCTAGGTGGCCCAACACAGTTTTGGATGGTCGTTACCACCTGGGCCACCGCCAATATCGAACCCTGACATTCTATGCGATATGCCTTTTAAGTCTCCAGGATCTCTTGACACCAAATTTGTGATGTCTGGGCATGCAGTTTTGAAATTATGCATAAATATGTACATGTATGAAACACCAAAATTTCCTAAAATATGTGCATTCATGATTGCACAATCTCAGTGCAAATTGTGCTATCAGTCAAATTTCATTAAAGCATGATAATTGATAGATTAAACGAGAACTTACCTGTTTGTAGTTTGATCTCAATTATATGAGTAATATTACGGAAGGGATTACGTTGACAAGAGAGAGACCCGCTGACGCAATGCGCAGATTCCCCAATATTCGTAGAAAAACCGGTCATGGCTAACGAAAACATAGATCAACGAGAACTTTCCACTGTAGTTTGAATACACAGGGAGGGAAGGGAGGGACGTAATCCCTTCCGTAATATTACTCATATAATTGAGATCAAACTACAAACAGGTAAGTTCTCGTTTAATCTATCAATTATACTTCGTAATTCCGTCAGGGATTACGTTGACAAGAGATTTTAAAGCCGTTAGCCATGAACGGCATATGTAAATTAATGGCTTATCTATGCAGTAGGTATTTACCTGCATTAAATGTGACCATGCACCTCAAAACAAACAAAAAGTCGCCAGACATGAATTTTTAGTTAAGACCATATTCTAAAATGGCAGACTTTATGCTTTAAAATGATGTATAACTCAAATCAAATGGACTCTCCTAACCTATCTAAATATTGGAAAGAAAGCACAAACTCAGGAAAAGTGTGAACTGAGAAAAGAGGCTCTGAAGTACAGTGTCTATTCAAGCGCTTAATCTTTACCAAACCGGGCTGGCTGTGCGATGAATGGGACAAAAAAACAGGAAGTAAACCACCAGAGTAGCAACAATGAAGGGATTATTAGATTAAAGTGAAATTAAGTATGCCTCATTAACACATACTGTTCATAATTAATGCCAACTTTCAAAGCAGTAGCACTGTTTGTTCAAAAGTTTTCAGAGTTGAAAGTGAAGAGTGTGGACAAGGTTTTTCAGAAATGAAAAAGGGATTCTAAAGACACACCTAATCACACTATTCTACCAAAAATGTTCGAGATAAACTGCTAAAAAACACACTTTTCTGCCCGTTTTATGATACCAAATTTTAGCATAATGTAAAAGAAGACCCGTTCTTTCAGAAAATATGAAAAAGTCAAGTTCGGCTAGGTTGACCCATTTCACTTATTTTCAGTCCTCACGCAAAATTAATGTGTGCGACTTTATGTTCGTTTTGAGGTGCACGGTCACAAATGGCCCTGTAGTCAATGTGGGGCTGGCTGCCATTAATTCTGGTGGTACAGCTGTGGATTGCTTTGCTCAGGATCACAGCTGCAGCATAACTTCTCCTCGTTTCCAGTGGTTTGTTGTAGAAATTTCTAAATGTCCTTTCTCCAGCCCAGCCTGCTTGTGCCAGAATTTGACTGATGGGCAAATCCGCACACCTTGCGGCTGATGTCGTAGCTGCTCGGGTAGAGTGGGCTGCGTAAACCTGAGTATTTATCCCTGCAGCTGAAAGCGTGCTCTTGATCCACCTGCCTATGGTTTGTGATGTCACGCGATGATGAGGCTTCTTGAAGCTAATGAACAGGTAGCGCTCCTTGCCTCGTAATGTGCTTGTTCGCTTGATGTAGTGCTGCAGATAGTTCACCACACACAGTCGTCTGTCTGGTGGGAAGGCCCTCATCGACAAATTGAGGTTAGCGTTGCCTGGCCTGCTGTGCTTTAAGAGGTCCTTGAAAACAAATTGCGCACCGCTGGTTTTTAGCTGCATGTGGTCGAGGTGAAGATTGTGCAGTGACTGTACTCTCTGCGCAGAAACTAAGGCCATTAATGTGCACAGTTTCCAGGTCAACACTTTCAAAGAAAGTGTCTTTGCAGGTGCCCACCTACGAAGTTTATTAAACACTATGTTCACATCCCAAATCTCACGATATCTGGGTAATGGTGGGCGAAGATGAAAAACACCTTTAACGAAACGCGAAATGAGTGGATGTTTTCCAACTGGACAATTATCCTCCAATATAAAAAACGAAGAAAGTGCACTACGTGCACTGTTGATAACACTGTAACTACAACTTTCATCATAAAAAAGAACACTTAAAAATTCCAGCACGTCCTTTGCTTGTGCTGTTAGATAGTTCAAACTACGCTTTGTACAAAAGGACTTCCATTTCCTGATGTAAACCCCATACTGCTTTTTTGTAGATTTTCGCCACGATGCTGCGATGATGTCAACTGTTCTTGAATTCAGTCCATCTCTGCTTAGGGGTTTTCGCAGCACCTGAAACAGAGCAGATCAAGTCTGTCATGCAGGGGGTGAGGTTCTCCCGTTCCCGGGAGCGTAAGCAACTCTGCACTATGTCTTAATAACATTGGTCTTTCAGTGGTCAGGGACATTAATACAGGGAACCATGGTTGGGTGGGCCAGTTTCGTACAACTACGATGCCTTTTGCTTTGTCCTGCCTAATTTTTTGTAGGCATCTTGAGATAAGACAGAAGGGAGGAAAGGCATAGAAATCCAATGGACCCCAATCGAGTGTGAAGGCATCTACATTTTCTGCCTCTGGGTCTGGCTGCCATGCTACATATCTTTCTACTTGTTTATTTAGCCTTGATGCAAACAAGTCGATTTCTGGGGTACCATAGTGACTGGCAATTTCCTGGAATTTTGCTGGATTTAGCATCCATTCAGACCCATCATTAAACTGTCTTGACCTGTGGTCCGCTTCTACATTTAATTTTCCAGGAATGTGGGACGCAGTGATCCAAATGTGCTTATGTATGCACCATTTCCAAATTTCTTTTGCGGCATCATTACAGTTAGGGGACTTAACGCCTCCCATGTTGTTTAGGTATGCTACAGCTGTAGTGTTGTATACACGCAGCAAAACATTCACATCTCTTAGTTCTTTGCAGTACGACTTGAGACCATGCCCAGCCGCAACTAATTCAAGATAATTGATGCCACTATGCTTTGCATTATGTAGTTCCTTCTCACTCCATCTTCCCCCAGTACTACTGTGGAGGTTTGTGGCGCCCCATCCTGCCCCACTGGCATCTGAGCGCAATTCTAGATCTGCTTTCTTTCTTTGGATTGGTGCGAAGGCAGTGTGAATGTTCTCTACCCACCACTGAAGCTCCTGTTTTGCTTCGGTGGATAGTTCCATTTTTCTATCAAAGTGACCTTTGTTTGCCTTCAGAGCTTGAACTTTGTCCTTTTCCAGTTCACGATAGAACAATGGACCATACTGTACTGCCGGAAAGCTTGCTACAATCTTTCCGATCACTCGTGCTACTTGCCTAATTGAAGGTCTATTCATATGTAGCAAGTTAGCGCACAGATCTCTGATTTCTGTCATTTTTTCTTCTGGCAGACTGATAGACATTTCTACAGTGTCAAGCATAAAACCAAGGAATTTTATTTTCCTGGTCGGATAGAGCACTGATTTTTCTGGGTGCACCACAAACCCAAGATGTGTGAGAAGGCTTACTGTTGTAGCTATGGATTCCTTCAGTTTCGCTTCACTTTCACTGATCAGTATGGTATCGTCAAGATATCCAATAACGATGTGGCCCAATCTTCTCAGTGTTGCAAACACTGGTTTCAGTATTTTAGTGAACAAACGGGGGGCTGAGCTAAGCCCATTTGGCATTGCTTTGAATTGCCAACACTGGTCACTGAAAGTGAAACGTAGGAATTTTCTGTCTCTATCATGTACTGGGACTGAATAGTAGGCATCTCGAAGGTCGACTGAGGCTAAGAAATTGTTTGGAGATATCAATTCCAGTACTTTGTGAATATTGTCCATCTTGAAATGACGATACACAAGATACTTGTTTAACTCTGACAAGTCCAGAATTAACCGTATGCCCCCATTCTTTTTGGGGCGTGGAAATACATTAGAGATGAACTCTCCTTCCACATGACTGCATTGCTCAATAACATTTTTTGTCTGCAGATTTCTGATTTCTTCATGCACACGAGCATTGTCAATTGGATTTCTCCGAAAGGAGTGAGGATTTCTTGTGCTTGTAGGGGGGAATTTTCCCTCCTTAAATTCCAATTTCATGCCAGAAATTGAGTTCAGAATGAATTGATCATGTGTCACTGTCCGCCAGTTATTTCTAAATAGCCTCAGTCGACCTCCAATAGGCCTATCGTGTTTCAATGTACTAGATCTAGTGCCAAGTCTAGTGTGATTAGGTAAGCAGAGATTACTCACCGTTTCGGCGGTATCGGCTCCTACTTCCTCCGATGGGAGTGCCCCCCTCGCTGGGCTGTCTGTTGAGTTGCCTGGCTCGACGAGCTCAGCGTTTGTGTGTGAGGTGGTGGCTGCCTGCCCCTCCTGTTGTAATTCTGGCCTAAAAAAGGTCCAGCAGTAGATCCAGCTACCGGTCTGTTATATGCAGCATGCTGAAAACCGCGTCCTCTCTGTGGATACGGCCTACTGAGCGAGCGCTGATACGCCGCGATTGGTCTCGCCCTCCCTTGCGATTTCATGACTCCAGCTGCCGCTAGCTGTTGATCTTTCAAGTCCTTGACTTGTTTTCCTAGATCGTCTCCAAACAGTAGACGGGTAGCAGGGAGGGAAGGCTTACACAAATGTGCAAATCTAGAGTTTATGTCTGGTTTGATCAGCTCCTTACGGAGACAGTTGAGCTCGAAATTCGCGTTGCAAATCAGAGCGAGGGCATCTTGCTGCGTATCAGACATGCGACCTGCTGAGAGCGATCTTGTGAACGCATTTAATCCCTTTGTAAGCGATTTTTGCACCCGTTGTAGCTTTAAATCCCGACTCTTGGTCGCTGGTGGCAGAAAATCCCAGATAGGCGGATTTACTTTGGGTACATCGATGAGCTGACAATTGTTTGGAGAGGGATACTTTCCAACCACATTCTCCAGAACTTTCAGTTCGAGTTGGTGAGTCATGAGATAGGTAGTCGACTTTGCCACTTCATCGTCTATTGGATCCCCAATGTCAGTTGGCATCGCGAATTTAGCTGCTATGGTGGGGATCTCAAACTGTTCCACTTGGGACTGCGGGATCTGCTCTGCGTGGTCGAATCCAGACGCAGTATCGTCGTCATGATCTATCATGTACATATCCAGTTGCCCAGTGGGCGAGTTATCCGGCAAGTTCATGTCCGCGTGTGGCGCGGTTGGATAGTATGCACCTCGCGTACTCATATCTTGCTCGCCACTGCCCGTGGCGGTCGCCATGTTGGCCGGCGAACGCGATGAATTTGCGGTCGCTTGTGGTAGAGCTTCGATCACTTTGGAAAGCAAACTTTCCATTTTGTCAAGCCTTTCGGCGAATTCAGTCATATGAGCAGAAGTTTTTTGCTGTGAAGATCCCGCTACGGTTTTGGCAGTACCTTTCTTCACCTTCGTATTACTGACCGACGAAGTGATCGTCTTCTTCGCGGTGTTACTGATAGCTACTGCGGCCTTGCCGCTTGCGTGTTTTTCTACCGGGTGACTTACACTTCGACTAAGAGACTTTAAGTTTCAATATTCCACTAAAGCGCTAACCTATTCTTGAGGATCGCGCCGATATTTTCAGGGGAAAAAACGGGCATCCGAAGCCGTGCTTCAGTGCAAATGCGCCGTCAACGAATTGGGGAATCTGCGCATGCGTCAGCGGGTCTCTCTCTTGTCAACGTAATCCCTGACGGAATTACGAAGTATAATTTCATTTTGTTTTTTCAAAGATCAAAATCAATCAATAACATATCTTCATGCTTGGAACAGTGTTGCTGACAACTTTCATTTTAGAAGACTTGTTAAGGGGTAAACGCTGCATTTTGAAGTACAAATGTCCTACTTGGCACAGATGTTCTCTCTAGCATTTTGAAATTTTTTAATTCAGAGAGACACTCTATGCAAACTAGCCTTAATTTGCATAATTTATGCAAAATATGTAAAAAATATTTTAAGATATATATGCTTCCCATAGAACTGTATGTTCAGTATCTAACACTTTATCTACGAGAGAGCTTTACTTACCTATCCATATAATTGCCATTCTAATGCCGATTGCCCCCGGTAGCTAAAAAATTCTTTGAACCCCCTGTTGCCCTGGCAACAACAGGGAAACCCCTAACACACTCCCCAATATAGGCCCATGCGCACGCAATCTCTTCCTCTTTCGATGCCGGCGTACAGGCTGAAACTGCAGAGCGGGGAGGAGGGGGGACCCATAGGTAAGTAAAGCTCTCTCGTAGATAAAATGTTCGATACCGAACAAACATATCTACGTCATTTCGCTTTACTTACCTATCCATATAATAATTGGCGGATTCCAACAAATCCGAGGATGGAGGGACTGCGGGAGAGGCTTCATTGGTAAGGATATTTTCGCATCTTACTGATCACGGCTAAGTAAGCTGGCTCCTCGTTGAGGCAGGAGGTTCAGTCAAGAAAGGAAACTACTTCTTGCTAGGGCAAGAAAGAACTGCGAAGGCAAAGGAAGCCTCATTCGAAATCACATCTGATAAGCAGCAGGATGTAAATGTGTTGGGATTATGCCAGTAGGCGGCCTTTAGAATGTCTTCTAATGGACTCCCTGAAATAGAGCCCAGGAGGAAGCCATACCCCTAGTATCATGGGCCCGAACCTTCTGGGTGAGGATAGAAGTCGTACCCCCATGGCCTGCACTATCCAACATGAAATAGTATCAGGGGAGACCGGGCCATGGGGAGAATTGATACTGACGAATAGATTATCTGAAGTACGCAATTCCTTGGTTCTGTGTAGATACCATTTCAAAGCCCGCACTGGGCACCATAGTTTGTCTTGGGAAATTGAGGACAGAGTCTTAAGAGAGGGAGTGAAAGTCTCACCTGGCGAAGAATTCATGGTCTGGTTCTTAGCCACGAATTCAGCATGAGGAATAAGTCTAACCCCGCTAGTTTCCCAACGAATATGTCAAGGTTTAGTTGAGAGAGCATGCAGGAAACTGCGTCTTCTCCCACAAGCAACTGCTAAGAGAATGGTTTTCGTGGTTAGATTAGCAAGAGAACTGCTATGCATAGGCTCAAAGGGAGCCTTAGACAGAGCACGCAAAACTCTCGATAAACTCAAGAAGGACTCAGTTTCTTCGGGGGGGGGGGGGGGGGGCTAGACAGAAAAAGATCGAGATTTCATTAATCTAGACAAGTGTGTTGAAGAGCCTACCGTCTCTCCCTCCCCAAAAACCTTTATGCAAGGCTGAAATAGCAGATCTGTAGCCTCTGATGGGTGAGAAGGCTAAGCTTTTATCGAATAGGTGCAGGAGGAATTCAGCAATCTCACCTACAGGTGCTGTGGAAGGATCCACCTTCTTATCGTTGCACCATTTGAAGTATTAATGTAGTCTAGAGTCATAGGTAGTCCTTGTTGTCGATCTACGGAATGTGGAAGATAGCTCTGATGCAGCCCTTCCAGAAAGGTCTGCCTGGGATGCGATTTTCCGAAAATGACCCATAATGTCAGCTTTAGATTGGGCACGTTGGTATGATGTGTTGTTGTCCCTGGTTGACATAGAAGGTCCTCCCTGACCTGAAGTATGACTGGGGGAGAGATCAGGAGGTCCACCAGTATGGAAAACCAAGGGCGTTTCGGCCACCAAGGTGCTCTTAAAAGGAGGGTCGCCTTGTCTGCTAGCACTTTCTGTAATACCCTTGGTATCAATGCAAAGGGGGGGGGGAATGCATACCCCAGGAAACTGTTCCACTGCATTGTAAATGCTTTTGTCATTAGAGCTGCTGGATCGTTGTGTTTCGTGCAATACACTGGCAGCTGTTTGTTCAAAGTTGATGCGAACAGGTCGACTTGGGGAGATCCGAACTTGTTGAAGATCTGTTTGGCAATGCTTGGATTGAGTTGCCACTCTGTGGGGAGATAACTTCCCCTTGACAAGAAATCTGCCACATAGTTGTGTTTTCCTGGTATGTGAGAGGCTAATAGGCTCGTCTCCACAGAATCGCACCAATCTAGAATGTCTAGAGTGAGGTTGCACAAATGTTTTGATCTTGTGCCCCCCTGTTTGTTTGCGTGGGACACTACTTTGAGGTTGTCTGACTTTATCAGAACCGTTTTCCTCCGAACTCCGTCTTTGAAGGCATACAGAGCATTCTGTATCACCTGCATTTCTAGAATGTTTATGTGCTGACCTCTTTCCTTTTCTCCCCAAGTTCCTTGAACTTGGTCCGAGTTTAGCACTGCACCCCACCCCATGTTTGGCGCATCTATGAGAATAGTCAGGGAGGGGACTGGGATTGTGAAAGATTTTCCCACCTGTAAGGTATTTGGGGTAATCCACCAATGAATTTCATCATCGGATCCCTTTGCGGGCGATACTGACTCAGAAAAGCCATTTGGATTTGCCTCATCTTCCTTCTACACTCTGGGTCTGTGTCCAAGAGGCTTGCAAGGAGGCCCAAAAACTGCAGCCAGTACTTGGCCTGAGCACGAGACGTGCTTCGCAGAAACCCCCCTACTTGATGTACCTTGTCTATTCTGTGAGAGAGGGGTCGAGCAAGGCGTAGTTTTAGGTTGAGTTTGGCGCCAAGAATTCCAGCTGGGACTTCTCATAGTTTATAAGAAAACCTAGCTCGGTAACCAGATCTAGTGTTATGTTTAAGTGATGGCGTAGTGTGTCTGCAGTGTCTGCTACTACAAGCCAGTCATATAGATAGATGAAAATTCGGATGCCTCTTTCTCGTAAGTGGGCTGCGATTGTCTGTACAATTCGTGTAAAGATGCGGGGTGCAGTCTTGAGACCGAAGGGCAGAGCCTGATACTGGTACATTTTGTTTCCCACTGCGAAACTGAAGAGATGCTGTACATCGCGAGCAATGGGGACGTGAAGGTAGGCGTCTACTAAATCTATGGAAGCCGCCCAGTCGTTTGCTTTGATGAGAGGAAGAATGTTGCGAAGATTTTCCATTTTGAAAGTTGAGTTCGAAATGTATCGGTTCAGCTTTTTTACATTCAACACCATGCGAAAACCACCTTTTCATTTGGGAGTCAGGAAGAGTGGGGAGATTACAAGATGCCTTCTTGTGTGAACCAGTTTGATTGCCCGTTTGATTAACAAGGACTCTATTTCTTGGAGGAAGACCCCTCTTTTTCTCGGGTTTGTTGGCAGATTGGTTTTCTTGCTTATGTTTGGAAGCAAATTTGGGTGAGTCAACTTGGGTACATATCCCTTCTGGATTATTGAAAGCACCAATTTGTCTGTTGTTATCTGTGACCATTGATGCGCAAAAACTTTGTGTCTGCCCCCTACTGGGGCTTGCCCTAAACACCGTTTGAGAGAGTCATAACTGCAATGAGTGGTCCCGCTGGGAGGCAGAGGACTGCATTTTTTTTTTGGGGGGGGGGGGGTTGAGTGCTGTCCCCCGATCTTCTGAGTGGTCTTCCACCACGCTCTCTCCCTTCTGGCCTGCGAGAATCGAATGATGGCCCTTAAGACCGACTGTACGGTTGTCTCCGATACGAGAAACCTTGGAAGAGCCACCTTCACTGAGGGATCCTGACCGCGGAGGTATTGGTCCCTCGAGGGTCGAAAGGAGCGGTTGGGTTTGCTCAGCTTGTAGGGGGTCTTGTCTGCTGCACAAGATGCCGCGATGGTGTCCTCCATTACCTACTGAACTTTCCAGTGAAGATATCTGGGCCCGCGTAAGGCAGTTTTGCGAGTATGGTGTCAGCCTCTTTCTCTAGCTTGAGCTGTTCCATCACTTGAGTTCTGCGAAATTTGGAACACAGTAATGCTGTTCCGGCGGCCTGTTCAAACTGAAGGTCCGAGATACGGAGAAGTAGGTCAGAAATCTTTTTCTGATCCTCTTTGTCGATAGCTAGGCCGTCTGCCTCCCCTTTGGACTGTGATAAAGGTAACTCTGGTACGCTGCTAACCTCGTAGAGGTGCATGCTACCTTGGTCAATGAGAGCAATCTGCGAGTCTGTCTTTCTGAATGACCCGCGATCTCATTCCATTGAAATTGGTTTTACGGGGGTGCTAAATACAGCATTAAAGTCCTTATTGTCGAAGCCAAAGCCAAAGGGCGAGTCATATCGGCGTTGAGCATGAATTCAGGGATGAGTGAGCCAGTTTTATTTATAGCAAGCAGCGCGAAAGGGGTGTCGAGTTTCACTGCACTGACTGGGTCCCTGGCTATGAGTAGAACAATTCAGATTCCAGGCAAAAATAAAAATCGGCTTGGTATCCCCCTTTTCCCACAGCATTGGTATGACTCGGCCTTTAACTGAGGACAGTACTTGACAAGTATTACAGCGGCTGCTGTCTGACCGTCCCTTCTACCCTGTCCTCGTTTTGTTGTTTCTTTTTCTCGGAAGATAGGTTGATCATCAGTAATAAAAAAAGGCTTTCCCCGACCCGTCTGATCTGACGGAGTGCACTGAGAGAGACGATGGGAAACTCTTGTACCAGTATGATCGTACGTCTGCCCAGTTTCCTCGCAACAAGACGCTATTTTTTGGGGGGGGCGAAATATCAAACTCATCGTCGGAGAAACCACCCAAACTGATCGTTGGTTCACGAGAGTGGGTAGCGAGAACCACCCGATTATCTTCCCCCCTTGCGAACGGCGGAGGAAGAGGCCCTATGTCGGGTTCGGCTTCATGATTAACGAAGTATGAGGGCCGAATCGGTGTGGCCGACGGACCCGGAGGAGGACGGAGCTCATGATACAGTTGCTTGAGCGGGATTCCAGGGGCCTGTCGCATCGCCCGCCCGAGTGGGGAAAGGTTCCCGGAGGATAGCTGACAGATTGTTGTAAGGCCAGGAAGACCGAGGGACCTGTAGAATCGTCCATCCGTGTGGAAGGGTTCCTTGGTTTCGTCTATGAAAAACCATCTGTAAAAAGCCTGCATGAAGAAATTACAAGCCATTGTGGGGTCGATCAAACTGGCTGGTGAGAAACTCGCCGTTAGCAGGCTGGTTTGCGTTCGTGGACTCACTGGTGCCCACCGACTTAGTCAGCTGGGCCAGGGTAGATTTGGTAGGCTTCACAGCAGGAAAAACCACTATTTGAAGGGCTGGTTTTTCGGCCGGACAGGAAAGAGAGCGAGGAACACTCTTAGATTTACTTTTGCTCTTTTTCCCTTTCTTGGGAGGTGGTTTGGAGGCAGAAGGCACAGGAATGCTAGACCTCTTCTTTGTGCCCTGCTCTGCTTTAGCAGGTACGGTATTAGACCCAGACTTCGATAGGTCGCTGTGGACTGCCTCCGGATTTGTGTTAGTGCGGGGAGGCGAAGAACATGACGAGTTAGGCATAATGCACTAGAAAGGGGAGCAAAACATGTAATCAACCAAAAATAGGCTAAGGTAAGAAGCCGACAGAGATCAAGTAGAATAGAACTACTGCATAAGACTGATCGAAATCCGGATATAAGGTATAAATGGAAAGATCTTATCTGTCTTGTGGAGCTACTCCTCGTGGGCAAGTACTCATCACGAGCGGCGGCAGAAGAAAGAGGAAGAGATTGCGTGTGCACTGGCCTATATAGGGGAGTGTGTGAGGGGTTTTCCTGTTGTTGCCGGGGCAACGGGGTTCAAAGAATTTTTTAGCTACCGGGGGCAATTCTTATAGGCATTAGAATGGCAATTATTATACCGATAGGTAAGTAAAGCAAAATGAAGTAGATATGTCTTATTTGGTAGAAATATTCTATAGAATATGGGGAAACTATCCTGTAAATTCGATTTTATATCTATGCAAATAAACATGAAATTTGCACAATTACGCAAGTTACTGTGCAAAAATTTGTATTTTTGAAAGAATTTTTAGCCTATTAAGCACTGCATTATGTAGTACAAAGTTCTAACCTGGAATGAATGTTCCTTGGCTCAAAAGCAATTGATTCATCTAAAGAGAAAAACCGTCTCTATGCAAACAACCTGTAATTTGCAATATTCATATCAATACCTATACACAAATAATCAGGAACAAAACAAAAATAAATGTCTTAATCGCTTTGAACTTAATATCCAAAAAAGCTAATGAAATAAGACAATATTCTAGTAACAAGTGTCTTCAGTTGCTTAAAATTGTTCCATAGTATTTACAGTACTTTGATATTTTATGGATAAATTATATAAATAAGTACACAAGCTAGGGTGGGAAAAATAACAACTGAAAGTGACACTCTTTATATATGCATAGTGTATAACGGTACACTGGAATCAGCTCTAATTCAAGGAAATTGGAACAATATTGTTTACAAAGGGAACTTTTTCCCTTAAAATTATTACAAACTAGAAAAGCACTCTGAGAGCGCAGACCTCCGCCAAGCATGCAGCCCATTTCCACCCGCACCGATCTTGTTTGAGATCAGCGATTTCCACCCATACGTCCTGCATTGTGTGCTGAAAGCCCCCCTGATTTCCCAATATAGAAGCCTTTGTTACGTCATAAACCCTCAGCTGCACAGCGCGCCTCGCCCTAGAAGAAACTAGAGCACGCGGTTTGAGTGCGCGCATGCAAACCTCAAATACGCGCAGCATGAACTCCCAAGTTCATTGACCCAACCTGCCAAAATATCAAAAAGCCTTCATAAATTCCCCCAAAATTCTCGGATCACTACCAAAAGTTAATCGTTTGTTACTTATGTCATTCTCAACCTTTCCTGCAAGTTTCATCACAATCTGTTCTCTACTTTTTAAGTTATTTTGCACACGGACAAACGAACGAACCAACTAACAAACAAACCAACGGTAACGAAAACATAACCTCCCCCCTTGGCGGAGGTAATAATCACTACCTACAGAAAGTGTGAATTGTAATTTTTATATTTGTAGGGCAACCCTGTGAATTAGAGGTTTGTTACATCGAACTGATTAAAAACGTGTAAAATTATGTGGATGCAAGGGTATCTGCACACATTAAGAACTTATAGGTTTGAGGTTAGAAACAAAGTCTATTCATGGAAAAAAATGTCCTCAGTATGAGCTGCTATGGCACAGAAACCGTGTGTGTGAGTTTATGCACCTTATTTTCCTTAATTTCAACATTAAATCAAAGCAGAAATGATATATTCATTGCCATAAAGTATATTTGATGATAACTTACATGTTCTTTACCAAAAATGTGACACTTTGTAGCTATAGTTATTGAATTGGTTTTGTAGAAAGATGTCAGAGGTTAACCCCCTTCCCCCAAGAAAAATTATACAGGTAAAAATGTAAGAGGTAAAAGTATCAGAGGTTACTTATGTGTGCATCAAGAATAATTTTCATGCGACCTTTATTGAATGCAATGACTACCATGTCACTGAATTCCTTTTCCTTTCCTACGTTTCAAGAGAAAAGAAACACTTGAGAGGGAAGGATTTAACATTTTGTCTTATTATCAACTTTCCAGATTTTGTTTTATTTCATTCTATTCATTTATTTTCTCTTTTGAGAAAGCGTAGCAAGTAATAAAACACAATGAGCCTTTTTGTTGTGAAAAGGAGAGATATTAAATATTCCGGTAATCACTAACCAGTATGAGGAAATTTGTACTCTTTGCAATATTACTTGGCAGTTGCCCAAATAGTTGATACATGTATGTATCACCATTTTTGTAAGGGATGGGGAGGGGAGGGAGGGTGGCGAAAGTCCTCAATATCCCAACACCCTTCCTCCTATACCTATGTAGTTTAATTTACATTGTGAATTGAGCATACAAATTGAATATATAATTTGCATAATTTATGCATTATCTGGAGAATTCGAGCACAATGCGATCATCACATGAATACAACAATTGATGTTATGTGTTACTTGAAGGTTGCCTCGACAATTGAGGTTATTTGGTTAAACTTCTCCATCACTTTCTGTCTTGAAATTTGTTCAAAGTAAGTTTTTCACTTTTTGCCTACTGGGGACTTTGGTATATTCAGGTACACATTGTATGCACAATATGCTAATTAGGTGGTATTTGCATAGACACAGAATTTATATCTTATGAACCATTTCCATTTGACCCAAGGAATATGTGTACTAGATTGTACTTTTTATCATAAAATGCAGTTCCTTAACTGTAAGAAAAACTTCAAAAATGTTTTCACTTTACTTATTTAAATTATGATAATTAGGTGGTAGTGATCACACATCTTCAAATCATTTGCATTCTGTTCTCCTTGTTTCATAGAATGTTTCTACTGAATTACATATTTGTCTCGGATGAGATATTTGAGGGTTTTTTAAATATTTTTTACAAATCAATTTGCATAGATTATTCAAAATTAAGGATTATTTGAATGGATACAGATTGCCCCTTTGGATGAAAATAATTCTAATTGCCTTAGTGAATATGTGTGCCAAATAGGACATTTGTACTATAAAATGCAGTGATTGCCCATATTTTTTGCTCTTAGCAAGCCTACTAATAAAAAAAAGATAAAATGCCAAAAGTTGAAAAACAAGGAAATACGTAAGAGATATATTAATATCAGTTTTGATGGGACAATTTTTAGTCACTAAAAATTGTTTAGAACACTACATAGAAGATGTAAATGCCTTTTTGGAGCTTTATTTAGTGATTTTGATCAAAAGTCTGAATTCTACACATATATTACGCATAAATTAGCATAAATGATTATCATTTGATAAATAAACTCAACAAGTTTGTAGATTACATGGCAGGTAATGTGTGTGCTAATTTGTGTTGCCATTGTGCAGCTGATGGCCAAGATCTGGGGGGCGCGGGGCGGGGAGAGCCCTGGCTCTGTCATCTACCTACTAAATAGCCCGGCCTAGCTAGGGCTACTAAATGATTGATTGATACAACAAATGCATGATTATGCAACTCACCACATTGTGTCGAAAGGTTATCATTGGAGCATCATAGAAGAGCTTATATCGCTGCCACCATGCCAGCTCTACTCCACTGTCTCGGATATCCAGCTGAGCGTTCATCAAGCTGAATGTATCTTCATCATCCTCCACCTGAGGTCCATGACCATTTTTCTCATTCTTGTTATCCAGTAATCTTCAAAAACAGTACAAGGGATGTATAGAGAAAAACAAATACCCAATAACCAGAGCAATTCAACTGTCCTGCAGTTGACTTGGATGCCTCCATTTTTCATGAATACACTGTGTGCCATGACAGTACAGTACATTACCCTTCATTAACATTTTGATAAAGTTCATTGTTCTTGACCACTTAGTAGGTACTGACTTCTATTAAACCTTCTCTGCACAAAGGAAATATCTTCCGATTCTTTTTGATCCACTACATCGAATGACAATATCACTGAACTGATGTAATTGTACACTATATGTGACATTTGGAATCTAACTATGACTTTTGAGCTTTCATTCCCATTTCAGTCAACTTAAAAAAAAAAAAATCAATTCTTACCAGTTAATATCACTACTAGACATTCTTTTCTCTAATTATGGTTGGAAAGATGACATTTTTAAGCAAAAGTAAAGGTCCGTGTTCAACCCACAAATGTAGAAACGCCCACTACTGTAGAAAACCACCCACAAATGTAGAAATTGAACAGCGCCTACAAGTGTAGAAACCCCCACTAATGCACAACGTCAGTTGGTGTTTTGACATTAGTGACATTAGAGACATTTGTGGTTGAAAGTTTCTACATTAATGGTTGATGTTCTTCTACATAAATGGGTGTTTCTACATTTATGGGTTCAACAGTCCCCTTTGACCTTGAGCTTTTACTTCCTGTTACCATAATGTTCATGCAAATAAATTTCAATTAATTTCTACCCTGTTTCCCAACTTATATCACAATTGGACAGTTTCTTTTTTAAATTCCAGTAACTACTGACCATGGTGTTTGACCTTTTATCCACATCATATTCTTGCAAGTAATTTTCAGTCTATTCTGCCTTTTTGAATATCCATAAGCACAACAGCACTACTGGAGAGTCCGAGTAGAAGAAATAAATGGAAATGACATTTGTCGTTGTTGTTGTTGTTGTTGTTGTATGGAAAAGCACAATGAGCTTTCATTTTTCACCCTTCTCACTTCATATATGGGTGAGAATTTTGAACGATGTACAATTGCCAATTTTCGCACCTTATGACATTCTTTCCCTTAGAACACGCCAGAATGATCTAAGAAACCAGATTTTTTTCATGTCATCTCAAAGATTGGTAGATTTAATTTCAGGAAATGTATGGTTTGGTTGACTTTTGCCTGATATCTTTCATTTGACAAGGACTTAAAGCGTAAAAAAAAGGTACAAATGCCGTTTTCACAATAATTTTTGTTTTTCAAACTAATGATGTGCCTTTTTTATGGTATGTGGCATCTAATATCTGACCATGTTCTGGATCTGACATATCATGGGTATGTACCATAAGATTATAAGAAGTTTATAAGCACGTATAAAATTACAGAGAACAATTGAAATATAAAAGCCCTAAACGGACGAACGTCCGTGATGCTTTTATTACTATAGCTGCTGCAAATTCTACTTTGTTGTCCCAACTGTAATGTATACGAAAATTTGGTGTTCCACCTAATGAACACATCCTGCAAAAATTGTACGTCTGCTGGCTGTACATGGGACGTAACATTCTTGTATGCAAAATTATACTCAGTTTTCGTCACGGACGTGCCTTCGCTATTTTCTAATAAAGATCGTAGGCCATTCAACGTTATTGGCGATATTGTTCTGAGTCGTAATCGACTAAGATCTAGCCACACGATAATATGTTTGTTTTGAGTTTCTGTCCATCCTTTGTCAAATAGGATCCGAAATTATATTTTTAGACGAACGTCTGAGAAAAAAAGAACGTCCGTGATGATTAGAACGTTTTCGAGTGGGACACCATCTTGCTTTGATGGCGAAGGTACATTTTACCTTTGGTTCTCTAGCCGAGGAGCTGAATGTCATTTTTGGAGCGGACTGAGGCTCGTCCGCAGTTTTTGGACCATGCAATTCACCGAAAACCAAGCAAATAATTAATATTTTCCTGGAAAATTCACCTCCTGATCCCCCTCTGAGCAATACGTATGTTGTAGGGATGTCAAATTTCTTATAATTTGCATTGACAATACCTTTTCAAATTTTTGAAAGAGTTAGCAAGGCTAGGTACTCTCTGCCGATTAGTTATGCGTCCTGGAACATGACCCTAGCAGTAGAACGAACGTCCGTGACTATTCCAGCAAACGTCCGTGACGTGTGCAATCCCACCGATAGGGATAACTTGTCCCGAAAGTGTCATGTATTCTTTAAAACTTTTGGCTCCAATAGCGACAAATAAAGTTTTACAAAGTAAACAATGAGTTTAGAGCAGTAGTTTCAGAATTTTTAAGGCGTGATGTGATCATGATGAACAAACAGTTGAAAATTTACTAAGAATTTTATGCTTGTTTTCCCTCTAATTATACAAAAACAGCTTAACACTGAAAACAAAGTTATAGGAAAATGGAATTTTGCGTAATCTGTAATTTCTGTGCATTTAAATTTCTTTGCGTTTAAATTTCTTTCTAATGAGGTTGTGGAGACAATTTGTAATGTTACAGGTTCTGAAAGTTTCGCTCACGGACGTTCTGTCCGAGAAAGGAAATTTCTGATAATTACAAATATATCACTGCACATTAAGTTAATGTTACTTGAAAATATTACCAAATCACCGAGTCGCTCATACCAAAAGTGAATAACGTTCAGCACTCAATTTACCTGTAATAACAAATGGAAAACGTTTTGGTCACGGATGTTCGTTGGTAGAATAAGTCAATGGATTACATAGTAGGAGAAAGAAGAACAGTGCCACTTTTTAGTGACAGATGCTCCAAGTGTTTATCTTTCGAGTATGGTAGCTGCCGTCTCAAACAGAATACATCCGGTTTTGGTCTCCATAACGGATGTTCGCTGTAATTGTCATGATTATTAAATGCCTTAATTCATTCTTATTTTTCTCTTCACAACGATTTTTCTCTCATTCCCTAAGTAGCCTGAACATACTGCGACCAAACAGAAAACAAAAACAAAAACAAAACAAATCCGAAAAGTGCTACGCAATCACATTCAGGATAATGACGGAAGAAGTCTGTAATGGGCATGTGTTGAAGAAGAAACGGAAAAGTTTCAAAAGGACATGGAAGCAGTTGAATGAAAATGAGAAGAAACAGAGAAGGGATCGAGCTCCAACACAGAGAAAAGAATTGCCAGTGCACTCCCGTTATACCAAATTCTTCTGGAGAAGTTTTTTTAAAAAAAAATTCATTGAAATGCCGTCAAAAGCGAACTAAAACAAGGAAAAGTAGAAATTACGCGGTGCGTAATATATGTCCCCGCCGGAAGTAGCATTTTGTAGCAAAATGTACAATACAGGTCAAAAATCAAGGTCAAAGGTCAAAGAAGTCAAAGGTCAAAATTCTGTGTAAAAGTTTTGAAGCCCTCACCTAGTGCCATCACATGAAGCAAACAGAATCGAAATCGGGTTAGAAATGGCGAAGGAGTAGCATTTTGTAGCCATGCAATGTACAATATAGGTCAAAAATCAAGGTCAAAGGAGTCAAAGGTCAAAATTCTGTGTAGAAGTTTTGAAGCCCTCACCTAGTGCCATCATATAAAGCAAACAGAATCGAAATCGGGTTAGAAATGGCGAAGGAGTAGCATTTTGTAGCTAATGTACAATATAGGTCAAAAATCAAGGTCAAAGGTCAAAGAAGTCAACGGTCAAAATTCTGTGTAGAAGTTTTGAAGCCCTCACCTAGTGCCATCACATAAAGCAAACAGAATCGAAATCGGGTTAGAAATGGCGAAGGAGTAGCATTTTGTAGCAAAATGTACAATACATGTCAAAAAATCAAGGTCAAAGGTCAAAGAAGTCAAAGGTCAAAATTCTGTGTAGAAGTTTTGAAGCCCTCAACTAGTGCCATCACATAAAGCAAACAGAATCGAAATCGGGTTAGAAATGGCGAAGGAGTAGCATTTTGTAGCAAAATGTACAATATAGGTCAAAGGTCAAGTTCAAAGGTCACAACTGAAATTCTGTGTAGAAGTTTCAAAGCTCCCATGTAGTGCTCTCATATAAAGCAAACAGAATCAAAATCGGCTCATAAATGACAGAGAAGTAGCAAATTGAACATTTTGATCACACACGGACGCACACACGGACACACGGACACAGGGACGGACACACACACGTACGGAGCCCGTTTCATAGTCCCCTGCTCGAACTCGTTCGGCGGGGACAATAATGCAGTATACAGTTGTCTGATGAAAACACGCAAATCTTCCGCTTATCATGACATGGTGTTTTTATACTCATCAATGAAAAGCAATGTTAATTTGTAATTCTTTCCAAGATTTTTTATTTTTTTATTTAAGAGACAGAGAGATTGTCAATTTGTTTGTGCTTTTGTGCGTACTTTGAAAACACATGCTAAAAAAGTAATGATTAAGAATAGGTTATATATATATATATATATATATACATATATATGGGTCAGAATTTTGAACGATGTACAATTGAGCCAAAACAGGGCAAAATTTAAAAAATAGGAAATTCTCCAAATCATTTATCTTACCTGAAATAGTATAACTCAAGCTTTAATATGAACCCAATTATACTAGGATTCTCCCAGAGGAACAAGTTTTTATTCACCGCGGAAGTTTACCATGTCCAGAGCAGCGAACGTCCGTGAGGAATAGTACTGCACATACATATGAATACCATTTAACATAGTTTGCAAAGATCTGATTCAGTTCAAAATCGTACCGAAATATCTTAAGGGACATGTGTATGTGTTGGCAGAATATTAAGCTTGTACTCTTAACCTGTTCGTAATGGTAGAGAACTGATGATTTAACCAAATTCGTCATTTCTGTTGAAATATTGCTCTTCTGCTAAACACTTTCTCCACTTTACGCGCAGTTTACAGAAACTCAATATTTTGACCTCTCATTTCACTATCCCATACTTTAATCCTCACTCTCAAATAACCTACCTTTTTAAGATATATCTGATCTAGGCAGTCATTATAACCCAACAAACATAGCATACTTTTCATCACGGAGGTTCGTATATAGCTCACGGATGTTCGGAACAAACAAGATATTGAACAATGCAGCTCTCTTGAGTTGGAAACGCATTCTACTCACAACAAACAGCAATTTCATGTCGAGAACAAACTCCTCTGCAAAATCCTGAATAGATATTACCAATTCTCGATTATAAAAGCTTGCTTATCTTCTCATACTGAGGAATCAAAGAAAACACTTTTTCCATCTCTCGTAAATGAACGTACAAACGTACATGAAATCTGAGTGACATAGTCCATCCTTGAGAACGAATATATTATCAAAATTTCGTTATCACGAAGTAAAGATTCAGGTCCTAAATTTGTTATCTAAAGTCTACAATGCAAAATTTGCTTATAACGAACATGGGCAAAGCTAAATATGACAAAGAATTAACTTTGAAAAACAAAAGGAATGTGCTCCATTATAGAAATACGAAGTTTAGCTTGGGAGGGCAAACGAATACGTTAGGAAGAAATCCCTCTGCGTTTGCTCCTTGTGTTACACACTGTTACTGAGGAGAATTTGTGTTATTACATTAGTCAGAAATGATATTAGGTTCGATATTGCGAAGTTTCGTCATAACAAGACACAGTAAGTCCATATAACTTGGATGGATGTTTGTGACTTCAATATTATATAATATGGTTTGTTATAACAAACATTTTGTAGCTCGTCATTTCGGAGGCTCGTTATTCATATAGTTTGTCAATCCAAAAATTGATACAAGTTCGTATAATCATGAAGCTTTTTTATTCGGTAAATGATAGGAATCTACGAAGGTTAATTGAAAGGTTTATTAATTGGAACATGAAAAATCAGGTTCACTTATCCAATTGTAGAGAAACAAGTTATCAACCACATCCTCCAAATTTCAAAACCTCATGATAACCGTTTTCACCTAAACGAATATCAGGCCCATTCCAATTTTAGAAGAACGGACCTAAATATAATGAACCTTAATATCTAATTTTCGGACTAACAAACTTTCGGAATAAGAACATTTTTAATAAGAAACCTCCTGAATTAACTATGAACATTTTTTTTTTCTTTCATTTTCGGAGTAACAAACCTTTGGACATTCGGAGTATAGAATCTTTGGAAGAGCGAACGTATCAAAGTGCAACCTTAAACCTATTCTTAATCATTACTTTTTTAGCATGTGTTTTCAAAGTAAGCACAAAAGCACAAACAATTTGACGATCTCTCTGTCTCTTAAATGTAAAATGAAAAAAAAAAATCTCGGAAAGAATTACAAATTAAAATTGCTTTTCATTGATGAGTATAAAAACACCATGTCATGATAAGCGGAGGATTTGCGTGTTTTCATCAGACAATAATTGCATACTGCATTATTTTTGTTCGCTTGTGACGGCATTTCGATGAATAAAAAAATAAGCAAAAAAAAAAAAACTTCTCCAGAGGAATTTGGTATAACGGGAGTGCACTGGCAATTCTTTTCTCTGTGTGTTGGAGCTCGATCCCTTCTCTGTTTCTTCTCATTTGCATTCAACTGCTTCCACGTCCTTTTGAAACTTGTCCATTTCTTCTTCAACACATGCCCATTACAGACTTCTTCCGTCATTATCCTGAATGTGATTGCGTATCACTTTTCGGATTTGTTTTGTTTTGTTTTGTTTTTGTTTTCTGTTTGGTCGCAGCATATTCAGGCTACTTAGGGAATGAGAGAAAAATCGTCGTGAAGAGAAAAATAAGAATGAATTGAGGCATTTAATATCATGACAATTACAGCGAACATCCGTCATGGAGACCCAAACTGGATGTGTTCTGTTTGAGACAGCAGCTACCATACTCAAAAGATAAACACTTGGAGCATCTGTCACTAAAAAGTGGTACTGTTCTTCTTTCTCCTACTATGTAATCCATTGACTTATTCTACCAACGAACATCCGTGACCAAAACGTTTTCCATTTGTTATTACAGGCAGATTGAGTGCTGAACGTTATTCACTTCTGGGTATGAGCGACTCGGTGATTTGGTAATATTTTCAAGTAACATTAACTTAATGTGCAGTGATATATTTGTAATTATCAGAAATTTCCTTTCTCGGACAGAATGTCCGTGAGCGAAACTTTCAGAACCTGTAACAGTACAAATTGTCTCCACAACCTCATTAGAAAGAAATTTAAACGCAAAGAAATTTAAATGCACAGAAATTACAGATTACGCAAAATTCCATTTTCCTATAACTTTGTTTTCAGTGTTAAGCTGTTTTTTTATAATTAGAGGGAAAACAAGGGTAAAATTGTGAGTAAATTTTCAACTGTTTGTTCATCATGATCACATAACGCCTTAAAAATTCTGAAACTACTGTTCTAAACTCATTGTTTACTTTGTAAAACTTTATTTGTCGCTATTCGAGCCAAAAGTTTTAAAGAATACAGGACACTTTCGGGACAAGATATCCCCATCGGTGGGATTGCACACGTCACGGACGTTCGCTGGAATTGTCACGGACGTTCGTTCTACTACTAGGGTCATGTTCCAGGACGGATAACTAATCGGCAGAGAGTACCTAGCCTTCCTAACTCTTTCAAAAATTTGAAAAGGTATTGTCAATGCAAATTATAAGAAATTTGACATCCTTACAACATATGCATTGCTCAGAGGGGGATCAGGAGGTGAATTTTCAGAGAAAATATTAATTATTTGCTTGGTTTTCGGTGAATTGTATGGTCCAAAAACTGCGGACGAGCCTCTGTCCGCTCCAAAAATGACATGCAGCTCCTCGGCTAGAGAGCCAAAGGTAAAATGTACCTTCGCCATCAAAGCAAGATGGTGTCCCACTCGAAAACGTTTTAATCATCACGGACGTTCTTTTTTACTCGGAGGTTCGTCTAAAAATATAATTTCGCTTCCTATTTGACAAAGGATGGACAGAAACTCAAACAAACATATTATCGTGTGGCTAGATATTAGTTGATTACGACTCAGAACAATATCGCCAATAACGTTTAATGCGCTACGATCTTTATCAGAAAATAGCAGAAGCACGTCCGTGACGAAAACTGAGTATAATTTTGCATGAAAGAATGTTACGTCCCATGTACAGCCAGCAGACGTACAATTTTTGCAGGATATGTTCATTAGGTGGAACACCAAATTTTCGCATACATTACAGTTGGGACAACAAAGTAGAATTTGCAGCGGCGATAGAAATAAAAGCATCACGGACGTTCGTCTGTTTAGGGCTTTGATATTTCAATTGTTCTCTGTAATTTCATACGTGCTCATAAAGTTCTTATAATTTTGTGGTACATACCCATGATATGTCAGATCCAGAACATGGTCAGATATTAGATGCCATGTACCATAAAAAAGGCATATCATTAGTTTGACAAACAAAAATTATTGTGAAAATAGCGTATTTACCGTATTTTTACACTTTAAGTCCTTGTCAAATATAAAATATCAGGCAAAAGTCAACCAAACCATACATTTCCTGAAAGGAAATTTATTAATCTTTGAGATGACATGAAAAAATCTGGTTTCTTAGATCATCCTGGCGTGTTCTAAGGGAAAGAATGTCATAAGGTGCGAAAATTGGCAATTGTACATCGTTCAAAATTCTCACCCATATATATAAATACATACATATACATGTACCATGTCTATATAAGTACACACACACAGAAAAGTAACGCATTTTCAAGTCCAACAGTGATATTTATGCATATTGATACCAAATTCTCGATGCATGCATACATCTTTTTCAGGGTCGAAATGAATTATGAGAATAAACAAGATGACTCTATTCTCTGAGAGAAACATTATTCTATGACTACTACCTTTGTAGTCAGAGAATAGAGTCATCTTGTTTATTGTCAAAATTCATGTTGACCCTGAAGAAGACGTGCAATTGTATGCATGCATCAAAAATTTGGTATTACTGAATATCACTGGTGGACTTGAAAATGGAAAATTTTTCTACTTTGTCATCTCTTATATATAAATATAAATAAATATGCATATATATATATATATATATATGGGCCGTGACGCAAGAATAGGGCCCTTAGTGCCGCTGCGCGCAAACGCAAGAAAAAGGCGCGGAAGTTTGACAAAGCAATACGCACAAAACAGATCAACTAGCTAACTGTGCGACGCATCAAAAAGTGACAAGATTTGGACAAAACATGGTTTTTTGAATGTCGTAATTGGGGCACTTAGGAGTGGAGTTTCAGAAAAAGGTTTGCATATCTACATACGTCAGAGTTCCTTCTATAACGTTGAGGTGAAAACTCATTTTCGGTATTTAATGCCCTAAGGGCCCTTTTTTTGCGTCACGGCCCATATATTATTTCTACTCTTCCTACCAAGTCATATCACCATTCAACATTTCTACATGGAGCTACAGTTGAAAACACAATTTTTAGCCCCAGTTCATCTTTGACCTTGAGGGACTTGAAAGGAGTACAACTGACTATAATGTTTGGGAAAATTTGTGGCAGTGTAAAATGTATGAAAAAAATGAAGCAATACAGTGAATATAGAAACCACAAAATTGAACAAATCATTGAGAGGTTAAGATTGGGAACACGAGTGAATATCATGATATACAATGTATGTGTTGAGGAACTATACATTATTCAAGGACAAAGGGAATTACCATGCTCATAATGAAAAGCATGCACTCATTCATCCAATACTGGGACAGACACACAATTAAACTTACTTTACTTTACTGGTGTTGGCACCATCACCATTCTCAGAAGGTGGCTGTTGGACTGTAACCATTTTCAGACTTTGGTTCAAAGCATCGCCATCACCTGCCATCACATCGTCCTGACAGATCAAATAACATGTAATATAGTGTTACTTGGGATTCTAACTTTTGACAAAACCTCTAATGCCAAGTAGCACTGTTGTTCCATTTGTAAGGAGTTGATTTAAATCTAATTTAAATACCCTCAAGTCTGGGAGGAAGTGAATTTGCATATGAATTTAGTCGGGTTGGAGGCATCCCACATGCAGGTGTTGGACAGCTATTGTTTCCCGGCATAGCTAAGTTTGCAGCAGCCAGCGTAGGTATAGGCAGGCTCACAAGAAGTGAAGCTGCCACACCCTGTCTTGCCACCAGACTGACCAGACGCTGCAGAGCCTTGTCTAGCAGTGATGCCACAACTGGGGTGTCCAAGGCCCAACTGTAAGTTTCAGTTTGTTTTATTTATAATTCTGTAGTATGGATAATGGCTGAGTTTGCTCAGATAGTAATTGTTATTGTATAGTTAGAATTCTGGCGGTAAGCCGTATTCTATAATTATTGATACCCGGACAGTTTAGAAGCCCCTCCTTATTGTCTGCAGTTGTGATATGAATACAGTTTAAGTTAACTCAAGAAAGCTGATATAGGGTTTTCTGTTTGTATTCGAGTTTGATATGAAGAGGACTGAAGATAATTGTAAGGTAAAAGAGTAATTTTGTACAGTGTAGTATGTGGGATTATGTCCCCGCGTAGTGAATTGTAATGATGATGATGCTGTAGATTTAATTGTCTGCTGTATATTTTGAGATTAGGGTACATTTGAGAGGCCCTTGTGATATTTCTGTATTTCTTATATAAATGGCTAAAATAGGCTGTTTGAATGTATATATAATGCCCTCATTATGTTTGTGAGTTGATGACGGCAACAAGATGAAGGCGTTATAGAAGTTGATATTGTAAGACAGTTGTCCTGTGAGATGTTGTTTGTAATATTTTTCCAGACGGCTGTTAAGGGTATAGTGGAGCTTCGTCCAGATAAGCTCACACAATCACCGGGTCGAGACTCCACAGGTGTCTCCCGTTCAGCCGCTGCCTGACCCGTTGCCCGGATTTCCCTCGCCGAGTCCGAGACACACCCCCTCCACAATAACGCCGGTTACACGGGGCTGGATCCGTCGCCTTCGCTGAACCGCGGTCAACCGGTCGAAGGAAGTCGTTGTCGCCCCGACACATTCTCCAAGCACTTCGCGTTCGCCGTCTCCAAGGACGCAAGGCTGTTGTCGCATACGGAGAACGCCGATTCGCGAAGCAAAGTCAGCATGACAACATTCCCCAGTATTAATGATAAACCGGAACCACAAGTGTATTAAACTGAACTCTGAATGCTGACCAACATTATGGTCAGGGATATGATTTGTTGTGGCAAGCCACATGCCCACGCCGTCTCATATTTATGTCAATATTGTGAGAAGTGCCATGGTACTTGGTTACTTAGTTTATAAGTTGAAAGATGAATTTTGAGAGTTGTTAGTCCAGGACTTAGAAGGTTGTCAGTATTTGATATATGGGATAACAGTCATTTAATCTGTGAGATATGTTTAAGCTCTGAGCTCAGAAGACTATTATATTGTACGACCGGATGTATGATTTGAAGACTTGATTACACTTTAATAAATGCACACATAATATCAACGGTACTTTATCTCTTTTTATATTTCATTTCGGGTGATCAAACTGCCTCATCTAGACCAATAAGCTAGTTCACGTGTAACACACTGTGACAATTTGGGGGCTTGTCCGGGAGTTGTTTGATCATAACTTTACCTGAGTTTTGATGTATAATTGAAGGACCATTGTACTGACGTATTTTGTGTGTAACCATTTTCTAAGTTGCAGTTAGCAGAAGGGCTCTTGCAAGTACAGCTGGCCTAGCGGAACCACGGACACGCCAGTGCACCATCACTGCTAGCATCCGGCATGCATCGTTCCCTATTTTACATTCCACATAATTTTACATTCCATTTGATTCAAAGATAGCAGTTCAACACAAGACAGTGAATTTGAGATGGAAATAAGCAAATATGAATATGAGGAATCTACTAAGAAGCAGATGTAAATTTAAGAATAATGATATTCATTTTCACAATTAGACTGCTTAAAAACTTTTAACTTGTCCATGGGTGCCACAGTTTGATATGCTTTGTTCACCCTGCATTAGGAAATGATTCCAACAAAGTTGCTTAAAATCCAGCAATAAATCCTTTTAAAAAATGAAGGATTTGGGACAGACGGTCTTTTGGAACACGAGACAACAAAGTAAATGACATAAAGAACCTATGTACTTATCAAATTTTGCCCTTTTATGTATTCAGTCATAGATCCTTGACTTTTCATGAATGTAACGTGTATATGACACAGGATCATAAGAATCAGGACTAATTCTATTATCTACGAGGTAAAAACCATCCGTCCGCTTTCCTAAACAGTATGCTATTCCCCTCGCGTCGCACGCGCGTGCCGAGCTATATGCAACAGAAGACTTTAGCGTCCACACCTACCTCCCCCCGTGTGCGGGCCCCACCGGCGTCCACCCGTACGCCAGCCCGCTCTTCCTCTAAATACTGCAGAAAAAGACCCCTAACACGGGGAGAGGGGAAGGAGGGTGGGAAAGAAAGCGGACGGATGGTTTTTACCTCGTAGATAATAGAATCAGTCCTGATTCTTATGATCTACATCAGTAAAAACCATCCGTCTGCTTTCCTAAACAGTATGCTAGACCAACACAGAAAAGGGAGGAGCGTTAAAACTCACCAATTAAGAGGTAGGTCTAGATGTCTCGGACGCCGAAGCCAAGGCCGCACCAGAAAAGACCGCTTCGGACGCCGGGACGTCCCTCAGATAATAAGAGATGAATGAGTTGGCCGAGGACCAGTACGCTGCCTTCAGAATGTCCTCCTCACTGACACCAGCAAACAGAGCCCACGATGCGCTGATACTCCTTGTATCATGCGCGTGGGGTAGATCTGGTCCCGTAAGGGCTTCCGGGCCTGCCACCTTGATGGCGTTAACTATCCATCTCGACACCGAATCCCGAGAGGCTGGTGAGTGAGGCTCCTTGCAGATCAGAAAAAGCTGATCGTGTTTCCTGAAGCTTTTTGTCCGGTCCAAGTACCATTTGAGGGATTGTACTGGGCACCACACTTTGTCCTCGGGAACAGACGAAAATGCCGTCAACGGACTAATGAAAATCTCCACTGGCTTCGTGGAGCTCGTTTGGTTCTTGGCAATGAACGTGGGGCTCCTCCTGGATCTTCTCCAACACCTGGGGAATGAGGGCGATCAGGGGAAAGGCATACCCCCGAATTCCCCCAACCCCCCCCCCCCCCCCCCCCCCCCCCCGGGAAAGGAGAATGCGTCCACCATCCAAGCTTCCGGGTCCCGGGACCGGGCGCAATAGAGCCGGAGCTGGTGGTTCAGACTGGAGGCAAACAGATCGACCTGAAGGGGGCCCATGGTCGTCTGTAGCCATGCAAAGACCTCGCGATGTAGCATCCACTCGGATGGTAATTCCCAGCCCCTGGAAAGAAAGTCGACAATTAGATTGTCCTGCCCCGGCAGGTAAACTGCCACGGGGGAAATCGCCTGTACCCTGCACCACCTCCAGAAGTGGGCCGCCAGGGCATTGAGGGATATGGAGTGGGTACCTCCCTGTTTGTTGAGGTAAGACGCCACCGTGACATTGTCGGTCTGAATCAAAACCGTCCTGCCGACAAGGGCTGCGTGGAAGTGTCTGCACACTAACATCACGGCCCAAAACTCAAGCTGGTTGATGTGCGGTAGACCTGGGAGGTGAGCCCAATTCCCCGAGACCATGTTCCCGGTGCACACCACTCCCCACCCCAACAACAACGCATCCATCGTTACCGTTATCGAGGGCAGGGGCGCTCTGAGGGGCTTGCCCTGGTTGAGGAACGGTCAACCATTGGACTAAGCAAGCCCGGATGCGATCGGAGACTAGGATCGACGTAGAAAACGGATCCGTGTTCGGTCTGTACGCCTGCAGGACGTGAATTTGCAACGGCCGCATGTGCAGGCGACAGTCAGGAAGCACGTCCACCAAGCTCGTGAGATACCCCAAAAACTGGAGCCATGTCCTCGCGGGGGCAGCCAGCCTGTTCCGCAGGGACCTTACGGTGGCTAAATTCGTCCCGACCCGCTCCGGAGTAGGACGAGCCAGCTGAATCGGCAAGTCGATCTCGGCCCCTAGGAATGTAGGGAGGCGGGTCGGTGTCAGCGCAGACTTTTCCCAGTTTATAAGAAAGCCTAGGGATTGCGCAACCGAAAGGGTGAAGTCCCGATGTGCCATCAGCAAATGAGGGCTGCTTGCGACTATCAACCAGTCGTCGAGATAGCAGAATACCCTTATCCCTCTTTGCCGCAGAAAGGCGGCGACCGCCGAAACCAGTCTTGTAAACAGACGGGGGGCAGACCTTAACCCGAAGGGGAGCGCCCTGAACTGATAGACCCGTCCCGCGAAGGTGAAGCCTAATAGCCTCCAACACGGGCGGGCGATCGAAACATGATGGTAAGCATTGGCTAGATCGATGGACGCTGCCCAATCGTCGGGCCGTAACATGGGTAGAATCGAGGCCAGAGTTTCCATGCGAAAGTGCACTGGCTGGATGAATTGATTCATGGCCTTGAGATTCAAAATCATACGAAACTTCCCCGAGCGTTTGGGAACCATGAACACCGGTGAGAGGCACAGGCAGAAGTGGACTACCATCCGCTCTATGGCCTGCTTCTCGAGGAGCGCGGCAATTTCACTGGCCATATTGGAACGGAAATGCCGCGCGCCTGGAGGGGAGAGGGCCCTGAGCGAGCCGCCCGGGAGCGGGTCGGATAGGCCTATCACGAACCCGTTCTGGACGACGGAGAGCACAAATTTGTCATCCGTGATGGCGGCCCAGGCCGGTAGGAACGCCTGCAGGTGGCAACCGACTGGGCCCGGAGGACCCAACGCTCGGGACAAGAAGTCAAAAGCTCTGCCCATTTTTGGGGGCTCCGCGGTGGGACTTAAAAGCCCCCCGACGTCGACCCCTGGAGGGCTTCGACCGCGCTGCCCCCTGTTACCAGAGGGGTGCGGGGTCGGTCCGGGCACTGTGACTGTCACCTGCCGTCCTGCAGGTGGGCGGGCCAGGTCAGCCCTCTGCATGTTCCTCTGCCCACCTTGGCGGGGCTGTAGGGACCGGGCGGCCGTTTCGTCGGCCCTCTTTCTGTAGGCACACTCGTCATCGAACACCTGGATGGCTCGGCCTGCAAAAAGGTAGGGCCCGTGGAAAGGGATGGAGGTCCCAATCTGGTCTGCATCCCGGGGCGGGAAACAAATGGCCTGCAGGGCCATGGTACACCTGCAGCGGGAGGCATAAAGTGCCGCCCTGGATGCCTGTGACCACTGGGCCTCCGATATGGCCAGGAGGATGGACATTAATTCCTGTTTATCCTCCGGGGAAACCTGGCATTGATCGGCCTGGGTATGGAGGTTAGCCACGGACCCTCCATAGGCCGCCAGGCGCATGGCTGTACGAGCCAGTTCGGCTACCCTGACCCATTGTTTGTCCCTCTCTCTGTACTCCCGACCCCGCAGGGGGTTTCCGCCGGGTTTCTGGTCAGCGACACGGAGGATCTCGGGGGAAAGGGATTCCAGGATAGAAATTTCTGAAAATCCCTGTGGGGGAACTGAAAGTCCCTCCGCTAAGCTGCGGGGGTGCGGAGTTTCGGCTCCTGCGCGACTCGGGCACATTCAGCCTGGAAATCGGCTATCAAGGGGATGCCGCTACCCGGGTCGGGGCGTGATTTGAAGAGCAGGGAAGTCTGCGGCTCCGGTTGTGACCCATCACCCTGGCCGGCCGCGTAAAACTGCGGCATATATTTGCGCAGCAGCGCCTGGGCTCTGTCCCCTACTTGCTGCCCCGTGGAAACGGGCTCGGGGTCGTTGACTATAAGGACTGACCCGGAGAAAGATGACTCGCTATCAAACCCGGTATCCGGTGGGTAGGAGGGCGGTAGCGGGAAGGATTCCCCCCGGCATAAGGAACACCGGCCCTAGGAAGCGGGGACTGGGGCTCACGGCTACGGGAGGAGCCAGGCCTAGGGCCCGGGGAAAAACCTGGGGCCTTGGAAGAGCCCGCCAGGGGAAAGGGATCTGAACCCGCAGGAGGAAAAGTTTCCTCCCCGGGGGGAGCCCTGAGGGCCGCGGGAGCCTGGGGACCACGTCCCTGGGTAGAGGCCGGGCCTGGTCCAAAGCCTAGGGTGCATCCCGGGGCTCGGAGCAAATCCGCGGTAGGATGCGGACCGGGGGAATTCCCAGATCCTGGGACCGCGCTTCCCGCGTGCAAGGAAAAGCCCATCATCTGGGCCGCACGGTGGAGCAGGTCCACAGGGTTGCCGGCGTCCGGGGCGGCGGCGGGAACCTCAGGCGCGGCAGGGGCCCGCTTAGGCGGCGGGGGCCCGCTTAGGGGGCGGAAAACCCGTGGCTATATCCCCTCGGCGTTAACGGCTCAGGCTGGTCCCACGGAATAACCCTGGACCCGTCACCTGCGGAGCAGGGAGCCTGGCTGTAACGACCGCCTGGGGTTGAGGCGTTATCCCACGCACCTCCCCCTGATCCCGCTCCAGGGCGAAGCCAACCGGGTCCTGGGACTGGGGGTTTAGCCCTAAATTCGAGTCGAATGGTAGCTGGCGCGAATCCGAATCTGTACGCGGGGCGGAGCCGACCGGGTTACGGAATTCGGGCGCGTTACCGTGCTCCACTTCCAGCCGCGGGGCGGTGCCCACCGGGGCCTGGGAGGGAGCCTGGGCCTGTGGAACCGGCCGCAGGGCGCGGCCAACCGGGGTCCGGTTCCAGCCTATGGCGGTTGGAGACCGCTCTTCACTCGAATTCTGGAGCCAGCCTCTATTGGCCGAAGCTATCATCATCAGAACTAGACTCGTTATAATCTAACGGTTCCGATTCTAGATCCAAGAAGTCCTGAGAAGGACTGGGGCACAGAGTGATGGCCGAGTTGGAAAAAGAACCCGAGGCCTGGCCCCTTGACTTACCCGCTGCCGCTTTCGGAAGAGAGGGATGTTTTTCCAACCAAGCTGAAAGCTTGGCCCACAGTGCATCGTCCCACAAGACACAAAATTTGCAAGGATTAGCCTTGCTGGAAGTCCTGTGACGAGCACACTTCCGATGTGTGTCCCACAGCGGCAAAATTTTATGGCATTTGCCACACTTGAGAGTCATCATAAACCTGGAAAGAGAAAATATAAGTTAGCACAAGGTAGAAAATAATTCTAGAGTGCTAAAACAACAAAAAAGGTCCCTAACAAGACCCGTCCGGAAAGGGGGAAATGTCCGAAAATAGGTACAGTCCCCACACACGGCAACAAAGAGTGATGGAAAAGTACCGGGAAATTTTGGCTAAAAAGACCCTAAAAAAATCACTCCGGGTGGAAAAGGACTGAGCAAGAACTGAAATCAGGGTGCTCTGGTCAAAGAATGAAAGCTATGTATAAATAAAAAACCAAGAAAGAGGCTATAAATACACAGCAACGATAGGTGGTAAGGCTCATGTACAAAGTATATATGGCAAAAACAGCGCCAACTAAGACAAAAACGAGTCGCAAAAGATTTGAAAATATCACTTCACGAAATGATGCAAACGAATCAAAATTATAATCAAGGCGATCTATAACTACTAATACACAGAATAAAAGGAAAGATCCGACCTGATTGCAGCTGAAAAAGCCGATCACGAGAGATCTTAAGAGAGCAATCTCCAACACAAGCAGTGGCTACATTGCTGCGAGCAAGAAGAGGAAGAGCGGGCTGGCGTATGGGTGGACGTCGGTGGGGCCCGCACATGGGGGGAGGTAGGTGGGGACGCTAAAGTCTTCTGTTGCATATAGCTTGGCACGCGCGTGCGACGCGAGGGGAATAGCATACTGTTTAGGAAAGCGGACGGATGGTTTTTACTGATGTAGATCACCTTCTCACATTCCTTGGCACAGATTAAGTTTCATGATCTCAAAGCCCTTGTTTTTTTTAATTCTGCCTCTCAGTGATCGTGCAGTTCTATACTTTAGTTGACTTTGGCTTGAGAATATACATAAAAGTGGTCATATTAATGTTGGGTGAGGGTGAAAAATAGAAATTGACACAAGGTATATAAAGAAATCCATGCTTGTTACTGTTAATGTGATGGCATCTGGCAAAAACTTTCTGATCAGCTACAGAGAGAGACAAAGAAAGAATTACTGTACGTAATAAGTGCTCACAAGAATGGTCCTCCCAAGTTCAAATACAATTTTCTTGACTTTGACTAAAAGTACGAATGGAGTAGTGCAGTTTACAACCTCCTGCACAAATTTGCAAAGTTTTTGATGAATCTGTTACTGATATAGTGAATGCAAATGTTTATTTGTGAAGGTGGGATAAAACATAAAAGATAAATGTAAACAGTGTGGGAACTAGAGAAGCACTCTGAGAGCGCAGACCTCCGCCAAGCATGCAGCTCATTTCCATCACTGATCTTCTTCTTCCATAGAGATATCAGTGATTTCCACCAATACGTACTTATACTTCAAGCTGAAAGTGTTTATAATAGTGTGCTGAAAGTCTCCCGATTTCCCAATATAGAAGCCTTTGTTATGTCATAAACCCTCAGCTGCACAGCGCGCCTAGCCCTAGCAGAAACTAGAGCACGCACTTTAGCGCGTGCATGCAAACCTCAGATACGCACAGCCTGAACTCCCAAGTTCATTGACCCTACCTGCCAAAATATCAAAAATCCTTCATAAATTCCCCAAAAATTCTCGGATCACTTCCAAAAGTTAATCGTTTGTTACTTCTATTATTCTAAACCTTTCCTGCAAGTTTCATCCAAATCCATTCACTACTTTTTGAGTTATTTTGCACACGGACAAATGAACGATCGAACGAACAAACAAACCAGAGGGAATGAAAACATAACCTCCCTTGGCGGAGGTAATAAAGAAATGTACGTTAGTGATGGTAATTCATCATGTACATTATGTGATTGTATTCTTTTTTTCTTAGGGGGTGATTGCAAGTGATTTTAAGCTTCCGATGTAATGTAACATGTGTTATTTAAAGTTGATATATTCAAGGTGAATTTGAGAATTTTTTTATAAATGAGATTTTATAGCTTTGTTTACAGATTAAACATATTCAAATTCAAGAAATTCTCCCTTCGAGATGTTTTCACTGCAACTGACGGAAGAATTTCTTGAATTTGAATAATTACGCAGTACCCGCTGCATGCTATAAGGATTAGAACCAACACTTGCTGTCGGGCGAAAGCTCAGTGGTCTAGTGGAGATGACGCCTGTCCGGTGATCAGGTCGTAGGTTCAAATCCTGCTTGATTATGTATGCCCATGATTTTTTATCATGGCTACTACTAAAACACTGATCAATTCAGTGCTTATTTACGTTGATGTAGGGCGATTTGTCAATCAGTTACAGATTCAACATACTTGGATTTTTGCCACTCGTATGTACCACCAAATTGCATATCCCACAATTGAAAATCATTTACCTTTAATTCATGGGCGTGTGTATGTGTGTGTGGGTGTGTGTGTGTGTGTGTTGTGTGTGTATGTGTGTATCTTAGTGTTTCGCTCATCACCTGATTGTGTATGTCATAATTAAAAACACATGGTATACAGCATATTAACAAGGGGCACTATTTATATGCACTTGGTTCAGGTTATACTTGTACGTGATGTAAAAGCAAACCATGCACCTAAATACACACAAGAGATGCAATTATTCTTACACCTTTGATCTGGTTAATGATAATTCCACAATTGATATTTTCATTCATGTTGCCGTCTTAGTATGTATTCTTAAGCGCGTGAAATTAACTTATTATTCTTTCACAGTTTTATCAAATAATTATGAATATATGTATGTGTGTATATGATTATTGAGTATTGTTTCAATGTAAAAATGACATTTTATATTTAATTGTATACACAGCTGTATGTCACTCTGCAATTCAGCCACTTGGCTGCCATGGCAGTACAGTAAAAGTGGATATTTTCACGCGCTAATTTTTCGTGCTTGACCGGGTAAGAAGAGTTTCGCATGTTTTTATTTCCATGGAATGAAGACATCACGCACAGGAACATATGGCAAGCAAAAATATTTGTGTGCTTTTATTATTCGCGATAGTTTCTGGTTGCGCAAAATGAGCGAAAATTTCAACACCGCAAAAATTTCCACTTTTACAGTTTTGTGAATAAACTAGATTGAATTGACTTGAATTGAACTGAACTCATGTCAGACCGCCTTACAAGACAATGATTATTTCACCCTGCACCATGAAGACTAATTGCTTCATTACCTATGTGGCCTAATTTAGGTGGGCACTAAACACTCAGAAGCACAAATATTTGGAGACTTAGATGATACACTTTTTGTGAAGATTGGAGCCTCCAAAATGCCTAGTGATTGTAAAGAGACAAACCTGCTTCCAGACATCTGTGTTATGGAAAAGTTTGTATAAACTGCTGCTTCTTGAACTGTCGGTGCCTTTTGAACTTAATATTGATAAGATGCATGAATACAAAATACAAAAATACACCTCATTACTAAAAGGGCCTGGAAAAAATGGACATGATGCAACACTTATTTGTCTAGAAATTGGCTCAAAGGGCTTTTTGTCTCAAGATAATTACCTGATACATGGTAAATGTATTACACTTACGTCTAATGTGAGGTGAGGTGGTAATTCATCTTTCTGCTTATTTTCCTCCTTGCTCTTGTCTTTTCCTCTCTCCTCTGCCCCCTCATCTTCTCGAAACTTGACAAGGAAGTAGATCAATGGAGGGAAAATGGTGCACAGCCATAACTGCAAAATGAAAAATTTCAAACGACAGCTATATGTAAAATTTTCTTCCAGCGGCTATAATTAAGACATACTCAGGTGGGACTTTCAAGGGAATATACCTCAAATGTCAAATTTGAGGTAAATTACCTGTGTCAAACTCACAGTGAGTACCATATATCAGCGAGACGAAATAGTGAGAAAACAAACGCCGACTTTATAAATCATAAAATATGAAATGATACATGCATAGCCAGACGTTAATTTATCTTCCCAGCTCGTCCCCCCCATAGCTTGTAATCTTGATTGCAGCATGATTCGTACCAAATTATAGATTAAGCCCATGCAGTTTTGTACTATTCAAAATTCACCAAGCAAGACGTAGACCAGCTCATCCATGGGTTTATTTGTACACTGGCGCATGGCAACACTGCAGACATTGACACACATCCACATGCACTATGATCGTAAGTACAGTACGTAGAAATTCACATACGCACAGTTAGTTCCACGCAAATTCACTTAACTGAGAATACACATACATTCGGTCACTCTTGACATCCATGCAGTTACTCATACAAGAGTGCAAAGTAAAAAAAAAAAAAAAACAACCTTTTTTTCCTTGCTAATTTTTTTATTTCTCAAAAACCTGAGAAATTGTGACATTTGGCAGGCCTGAGTCAATGGATGCTGCCCATTCGTTTGATTTTAGAAGTGGAAGGATCTTGGCCAAGACTGTCCATTTTGATGGGGAGTCAGCTACTACATGTTCCTTCAGTCTTTTTAGGTTTAAACGTGCCATGTGATACCTGCCAGTCCAATTGGGGGTCAAAAATACTGGGGAAACCACAAACTTTTGCCCTTTGGGTATTCTTTTTATGGCTTTTTGCAGATTCATGTTTCTATCTCCTGAAGTAAGGCTGTTCACTTTGTGGTTCTTTTTGCCGTTTTGTTTTTCTGTTTATGCTTGGGTGGACGTATGCCTTTCTTACTTTTGGAGCATACCCTTTCTGAACTATGGACAAAATCAGTTTGTCTGACATTACTTAAATCCATTGTTGGGCAAATTTTTGCAGTCTACCTCCTACCTGGGTTTGCCCTACTTGTGTACTTTGATTGTCACAATCTGAAGGAATGGCACCATGATGGTCTTTTATGGGGACAGAGTCCTGGCCCTTGGGAGATCTGAATGGTTTCCCGCTGTATCCTCTTCTCTCTTTGTGAGTGTAGAAGGAGACATGTGAGAACCCACCTGGGACCCGTTTCATAAAACTTGTGATCAATAACAAGTTACGATTATAGTTGTTAAAAGCTCAAATCCTTGCATCTGACTGGCTGAGGGCAAATTTGTCATAGAAATGTGGCAGTTGGGGAAGGGTTACATGTAGTCTACATGTACAGATCTACAAATGACAGGGAACATAAAATAAGTGGGGCTGATATGTATCATCAATAATAAAAAACATCTCATTTAAATGTGTGTTACACGATCTTTGGTCGAGTTGATTGTAAAATCAAATGCATTCACTTTATTTACAAGATGCACTAATTAATTTGATCAATTAACAATGTGCATTAATTCTCATGAATGATTTGCAAAGTAACTTTTTCTAATACACATGTAAATGATTGCATGGAGACAATTATAACTTTGAACTTTAGCAATAATTTGAAGCCTTACCTCACTGACTACTTGATTCACACAGTGTTCTCTAGTTTGCTAGTTGTTAAAGCCTTCTGTGTTGCATGTTTCACTTTCCTCATTGTGCTGGAAGGATAGTCTCTATGATAACAGCGTTTGTTCTGCGTTTCGTTTGTTTTTGGGTTTTTTTACAAATATTGCTTCCAAAGTTTTTACACCGAAGTTGCCGTGGTGGAAGTCAGTTGCGTTCTTTCTAACTATACTAAATGCTCTCTCACAGGATGCATTAAGTGGGGCATGACTAGTATTCCCTTCATGACAGTAGTCAGAGTTGTGAACCTCGTCCCTCCACTTGATGGATCAAAAATCTTAGCAATTTCATCCCATTGCTGATCAATTCGTAGAGATGTGTCTCCTGTACAAAGTGGATCAACTTAATGGTGAGCAAACTCAATCTCTAGTTGATCCATCTTGTATTATTTCAAAAGACAGGGAAATCTCTAAACAAAGTATTTGAGTGATGCAAATTTCTTGTGATGACAATTAGTATATGAAGATCTGTACCTCTTCATGTTCTACCAGTTCATCATGAAGTAGCCATGTCTTCAGAATGTAGTCACATGCTTTTTCATAAAAGCTACGAACTGCGCTGTAGAATGCACTAATGTCTGTTTGTGACAAGCTGGGCTGGTCTGTTCATTCAGTGCTCTGACTTGAAGCCTTTAAGTAGTCTTTAGCTGCATTGCCTGTTATCAGCTATTCATCACTCTTCTGGTTTTTTTTTCTATCCATGAATTTCACTGTAGTTAGAGGCTCTGATATGACAACAGCTGGTTTATAAACAAACTGCAGCATTATATCCTTTCACATACTCCTCAACTTTCTGTGCAGAATATGGATGCGCGGTTCCTTTCTTTGAAGGAGATTTCCTTTTGCATAATACCATATATACCATTATATACCATTTGCATAATGCAGAAAGAAACAGTAGAGCTTTGTCTGGGGGAAACAAGCAATCTGTTTACTTGTGTTCTCCGTAGTATGCTTAAGTGACTGAATGGGATGGGTGCTAGGCTTAGAGGATGCAACAAAGCTGCAACCAGCTGACTTGGTGGATCTTTCTACGGTCTTTGATGCTATATGTAGATATTTATCAACACCAGTGACTCTACCAGCAGTTACAGTTGATTTTTGTCCAGTTTGTGATGCTATACATGGAGCTTTCTAAGGATTAGTGACTTCACTGTACAAGCATTTTATTCAGGGTTGGTTTACGTACAGTCATTTATGCTGTAAGGCCTGTATGAGAAGCTTTCTCAAGACTAGAAACTCTATCAGTGGGCCTACAAGTCAACAATGTTTTTTGCACAGTCCTTAAAGTTGATGCAGTATTGGGAGGTTTCTCAATAAGAGTAGGTCTAACTCTAGTACCTGCAGTTCCTTGTCCAAGAGTAGGAAGATATTTTCCCTGGTAGAATCATTTTCACAGACTGCCAAACTCAGCAGCCCCTCTTCTACTTGTCCTGTAGTTTCATTGAAGACTGCAATTAATACAGGATAAAGTCGCACATTTTCCCCGTCATTGTTGCCATCAGTTGCTCGGCTTTATCAAGATTAGTAACTTTCACTGTACAAGCATTTTATTCAGGGTTGGTTTATGTACAGTCATTTATGCTGTAAGGCCTGTATGAGAAGCTTTCTCAAGACTAGTAACTCTATCAGTGGGCCTACAAGTCAACAATGTTTCTGCACAGTCCTTAAAGTTGATGCTCTATTGGGAGGTTTCTCAATAAGAGTAGGTCTAACTCTAGTACCTGCAGTTCCTTGTCCAAGAGTAGGAAGATGTTTTCCCTGGTAAAACCATTTTCCCAGACTGCCAAACTCAGCAGCCTCTCTTCTACTTGTCCTGTAGTTTCATTGAAGACTGAAATTGATACAGGATAAAGTTGCACGTTTTCCCCATCATTGTTGCCATCAGTTGCTAGGCTAAATGGGCCTGACCTTGCTTTCTCAGGTTCTATAGAATTTGAAGTTTGCTTGGAGAACTCACCTATGACTGCAATTGTTTTGGCTCAAGCACAAACTGTGCTTGCTGGCGATTTTCGAGTCAGGGAACATCTTCTTGAAGAGGGGTCCTGCATGGTCTGTGACTGCAGTTGGAAGATTATAGATTTACTCCAAGATAAATCCTGTGAATACAAAGTTCCGCTTTAGTCACATCTTCCTCCTCCTGTCCAGCTTTAGGAAGATATTTGAACTGCGAACATGATTCACGGGTCTTCGCGATATCCAAATGCTTCTTTGTATTGTATGAACATGCTGTCAGATGTCATCTCAACCCCCATGCTCTACGGCCGCTGATATCCTCACTGCATACTGAACAGAACGCATGAAATGATCCAATCTTTGATTTCCCTATGAATGTCCATTCCTGACTGTACTCCACTTTGAATTTTTGTGACCATTTCTTCTTTTTAGCTGTCATGGTTTTGGCCATGGTTACATATGATTATGATTAAACGAGTCTGACGTTGAACATTCGAACATTTATAACGAAACATGCCGGCTGAGTTCAACGCAGCATGCATGCACAATGCAATACCGATATACACAGCAGCAGTCACTGGATTGCGATCAACGAAACGTATTGAAATAAATGCACATACTTTCATGTGTTGGTTCAAGATACAGAAAAGCAGCGAACAAATGTACAGGTGCCTTGAAAATGCTGCTTTCAGATCAAGCTCTCGATGTATTAACCTATGGAAGATTGCTCACTAGCGGTGTGCGACTCATGTGCTTTTCTATGAGAGAAAAATCTCCATTCCTTCAAGCCATGCACTGAAGGTAGCGACCACTTGCCGACATTGCAAGCCAATTTGAAGATCGTATATTTGAACAGGATAATACAAATAGTCGGTACTAATGCTCGCAATATGCACTAGAAGAATGTGTCGGTGCAACGTTTTCCTCGTCAAATTGGCAATTGCTTTAAGAAACTTCTTGATTGTACTATGCATTACTGAATCATGGGGGGGGGGAGAGGGGGAAACAAAATAAACAACACAGTGCTGTAATGAAAAAAAGAAAGTAAAAAAAATTAACAGTTACGGCAAAAACTGGAAATTCTGGGTGGATAATGTAGATGACCGTAAGGCCGTGAGTTGGAATGAATTTCTGGGAGCCTCCCAGCGAAATCTGGAGGGTTGGCATCTCTGATGTCAAGATATTCTTGTCTATCAGCTCCTGGAGTTGAGAACAGTTCTGGTCTAGAAAGAAGCAAATTGCACAATACTATTTCAGCTTCTTTTTCAAGTTTAAGATGTTGCAAGCACACATGTTTGACGTTTGTTTGGTGCATAACAGAGCTGTCCACGCGGCTTGAATTGCTCAAACTGAACATTGGATGTAGGAAGAAGCAAGTGGGATATCTGTGTCTGGGTCCTCTTCTCCGATGCCAAGGCGATCAGATTCCGCATAAAGCAGTAATCCAGTAGCTTTGGTACACTGAGCAACTCTCATTGAGGTGTGGGCAGATTTGTTAATCAGAGACATTTCATTGTCTGCCTTTCAGAATGCACGAGATCTCATCGCACTGAAGTTTGCGTTATGAACTTGAGCATCTCCAATACAAAAAGCAGCTTTGGGGATCTGCAGAGTGCGAAACAACACCATTAATATCCTTGGTGTGAAATCTAAATCATGATTGCAAGGTCATTGCATACCACTCACAAACGTTCTGAGTTTTGCGCTAATTTATTGTAGCAGGAAGAAAAGGGCATATCAAGCTTAACTGCAGTCTGTTTTGCACTGAATGATTTGGGTTCCGAATCCAAACAGAAAATGGGCTTTGCAGCAATATTTCTGTCCAGAGAGGAAGAATCAGCCTTAAGCTGTGGACAGGATTTTGTACTCAGTTCTACTGGTAAGATACTACGATTTCCTTTTTGCTGCTAAATGTTCTCGTGTACTCATCACATTATCAAGGTTAACTCACCTGACAGACTTTCAGACCTAGAATATGATTAGTGAGAGGCTGATCTCCCCAAATCGCCAACAGCCAATAAACTTAATTGGCCAGCAACATGAGAGCGATGGCAGCTGTATTCTTCATCAGAAATACAATTGTGTATCTGTCAGACGAATAGAGGCCGTTGGTAGGTGTGAACAGGCTCCACAGTGTGAACGTGCCCTGATGTCGACAGTTTCATAGGAGGTCATCCCGTCCCGGAAAAGCCTTTGGAACCTGGTGTATCCTCCGCCTGTACGGAAAGGGTTCCCAAGCTTTGGTCGTGAAGCACTAATTGAAGGGCCTGCAGAAACATACTACAGCAGCATTTGTGGTGGCACTTGGATCCATTGTGTTTGTACAGGGGAAACTTGATATAACGAGAAGGTCGCGGGACCACGCTGTTTTCCTCGTTATAGCCGGTATCTTGTTATATCAGTTGGCACAAAAAAGCAGATCATAAAGACACTAATTTGTACATGTAGGACTACAGATCACGTTTCAATCATAACCTGGCAATGTGTGTGAGAGAATTATCACCTTTATGTGCAAAAAGACGTTTCGCCAATGAAATATGATATCAAGAATGTGTTTCTTAACCCTAGAACAGACGGGAGGAGGGGGGTTGAATCAACCCCCTCTCGACATTTTCCCAACCATTCCGCCACAAGAATTTTTTTGACTGAGCCGCTCACTGACTTTTTACTTTCAAGTCTTGCACATCTTATGACACCACTTTCGCAAAAATCAGGCATACCGTTATGGCGCTGCACGGCCTTTTATACATGCATGCCACACCGAAAATGGCTAAAAAAAAGTGATTTTGTGTACAAAGTCTAGATGCAAAATAGAGTTTTCTCACTTTATCCAAAAAGATATGATTATTTTCACTTTCGTTGGCTGAAATCAATTAATTTTAGCATAATTATGCTTGAAATAGGTTCTGTAATAAATTTTGTGAGAAAACAAGAGACCCGGGGGTCATGCGCTCACCTGAGTATCGCAATTTCACCTTCCATGCATTCTTGCACACTCTTACCTGAGAACATTGGAAACTTAATAGATCTGCATATGGATCCCCCCCCTCAACTCCAGGGGTGGGGGGGGGGGTGGCAGGCAGCCCTGGATCTGCAATGAACCTTGGAACTAAAGTCATCAATGTACAAACTCATTGTATTAACACTGCTTTATCATTTCTGGTTCTAGAGTAGAAGATTTTAAATATTCCTTAATGTGGGGGGGGGGGGGGGGGGGGGCCCTAGGGGCCCACCAAGAGGGACATGGTGCCCATTTGAAGAAATTGAGATTCTATCGCCCTAGGGATGCTACCTACTAAGTTTGGTCAAAATTCATTATGAGGTTTTCAAGAAGAAGATGAACATGTTCAATTCAGGCCCCATTAGGACCCATCCCCATCCCCTCTCCTGGGTCCCAAGGGGGAAGGGGGGGGGGGGGACCCCTGATTCCGCCAATCCCATGAACAAACTTGAAACTACAGTCATCAATGTACTAACTCATAGTATTAACTAAGCCCTATCACTTCTGGTTCTAGAGAAGAAGATTTTTAAAGATTCCTTAATTTTAGGGGGTTTCCATAGTGCCCATTTGAACAAATTGAGATCCTATCCCCCTAGGGATGCTACCTACCAAGTTTGGTGAAAATCAGACATGGGGATCTCAAAGTGAAGATAAAAATGTACAATTTAGGCCCCATTAGGACCCCTCCCCACCCCCCCTCCCCTGGGTCCCCAGGGGGGCACCCCTGATTCCCCCATGAACAAACTTGAAACTACAGTCATCAATGTACTAACTCATAGTATTAACTAAGCCCTATCACTTCTGGTTCTAGAGAAAAAGATTTTTAAAGATTCCTTAATTTTAGGGGGTTTGGGCCCCCTGGGGCCCCCAGGGCCCTGTCTTGTAACGCCTTCAAATCAATCACAAGTCCCCAAATCAATCGCAACTTGCATTGCAGCTCACAAGAAACTTGTGATTGATTTCTATCACAAGTCTTTATAAGACAGGCCCCAGGTTGGCCATGGTGCCCATTTGAACAAATTGAGATCCTTTCCCCGTTGGGATGCTACCTGCCAAGTTTGGTGAAAATCGGTCATGGGGTTCTCAAGAAGAAGATGAAAATGTAAAAAGTTTACACACGCCGGACGACGCACGACGGATGCCGGACGAAGAGTGATCGCAATAGCTCTCCTGAGCCTTTGGCTCAGATGAGCTAAAAATGCAAAAAGGGGTAAAAAAACAAAGAAATAAATAAGAAATTCATAAAACAATAGAATTCATAAGAAATTAATTTTGATACCAGATTTTTTTAAAAGTACATTGTTAGGAATGCTACAAAGAATAATATCACCCAAAATTAGGATGCTATTCGCTTTATTTTCTGAATTAGAGCAAAATTTTATGATTTCACACACATTAATTAATATAGAATTTAAAAAAATGAAAAATTCAATCTTTAATTTCTTTTGTAGTTTTGGTAGATTACGTGACAGGTAATGTATATGCCAATTTTCATGGTGATTGCACGATCGACGGTCGAGATCTCGGGGGGGGGGGGGGGGGAGGGGGGGGTCAACCCTGCCCTGGCTACAAGAACAGCCATTGGCTGGCCCAAAAAGCCCGGCCTGGGCCCCATTTTATCAAAAGATAAATTTAACATTAAGTCAAGATAATCTATGATTAACTTCTCAAATAAACTCTAAGTCCACTTAATCTATGATTAACTTCCAAATCAACTTGAAGTCCGTTTTATCAAGACACCCAGAGTTGAAATCAACTCCAACTTCCTCCCAAATCAACATATAAGTTTTCTCAACCGCTCCAAATCCATGATAACTTTATAGTTGATAAAATATTAACTCTAAGTAGAGACAGTCTAGATAGACTCAATTGTGAGGCAATTTACAGAAGAAAGATGACTGCCACATTTTCCTAGTCTAGCAGGGGTCTTGTCACAAATGTTTTTCTGTTAACTGCTCACTTTCTCTAACATTTAGTTGTGTTTCTTTTATGTAATTATGGTCTTTTCCTTGCATGAAATTCACGATCGGCATGCATTGCTTACGCGACTGCTGCACGCAAACACCCTAACGGTTAGACAGCAGTCTCAATCCCAGCCTGCGCACCCGGCGCCTCGGCCCGCCAATCAAGCCATCGCCAGCAAGGGCAAGTAACCGAGTAACTAGAACCGCGTCTGTGTGCTATGTATATCTTGCCAAAGATCTAGAACCCATATGCGGGGAAACCAGTGATTTCTGACGTGCGTAGGCCTACGTAGAGCTAGCTCATCAATAGTACTAATTAAGAGTTTAGTAGGTCTATACAGAAAATAAAGAGTTTAATTCTATAGCACCGAGTACGACAGTAAGATCTCACCAGTGAATAGGCCTAACGTTAGGTCTAAAGTAACATTACAGCGAGTCGTTTGTACTTACCGTAACACTGCAGACTAGGTCTAGAATTTCGACATGTAGACTCGCGATCTATTCTTTACAAAGCCGATCTGCGCCGTAGAGGTAAAAACAAGCTACTGTAGTCACCACACTCGCACAAGTTTCCATAATCCTACACGTAAACAAACAGAACTTGAAACAATTAATGCATACACGACCTTCACCTTGGACAGTCAGTTACTGTACGTTTATATCCATGTATGTCAATGAATACTGTTATAACGTTAGATTTACTGAGATCCACGTAGTTTGCGGGATCTTTACGGTACGCGCGTACGCAGATTTTCGTTGAGCTCGAGATGTGCTAGATCTATCGACCTACTTTCTTCAATACAACGAAAAAACGGCGTATTTTGCGGTTCTGTTGCAAACATACTTCTAATTCAGCGGCTGTAGCACTATTCTGCGTCGCATTAGCAGACTACGCTTCCGTGACCATGGCAAACAATCATGTACATACGTGTTTTTGTTTGTTTTGTTTTACGTATTGTATTGTTTTTAAGTGGACAGTAACGGAAACCAGCCTCGTCCTGTTTTTTTGTTTTGACTAAATCAATAATTAAGTCATGGTGATCAGCCACAACTATAATCGACTATTAAGTCTCTTCGTAATATGGAAACTTACAGTTGATTTAAAGTTATAGCGGACTTTAAGTTGGATAAAGTTAGTGTTGATTTCACAATCAACGCTAACTTTATCTTGATAAAACGGGGCCCAGGTTTGCACATGACTGTATAGTTTGTGTGCGATTGCGTCACGATCGTCTCTGAACTGGTACAGTATTCATCGCATAATCGGGACAGGTTGGGAGTAGCAAACACGGCCCCTTTAAGCGAGGTGCCCGATTTCGCGATGAGTACTCACCATACACTAACGGCATACGACATGTACATGTAGTGCACACACACACACACACACACACACACATGCATACTGACGTACTGTACATGTACATGAATACACAACATGCTACCCCTCGGCGCGACCCTCCAGCTCTCCCTGCATTCTCGCAATGATGTAGAGTAATCGCAACCGGGTTCGATTCTTCTGTCAAACACGCGTGTACACGTAATCAATGTCAGCTCATAGTCTAGATTCATAAAACGTTACGTATTCGCACATACATTGAACCCTTCTCATCTTTCACGCTCTCCCTCCCACTCTCTCCCCCATTTCACTGAATACGTAACTGTTCATAGCCCTCATTTCAATCACGTAACTTTTGCCCAGTCACAACTGAGGAAGATTGTGACGTACACACAGATCACAGTGTACTGTCTACAGCTGTATTGAAAGTTGAAACCAAAGACAGTAGATAACAAGATACGAAAGCGCGCGATAACAATGGACTTTGCCCTCAGAGTGTATGACTGAGATTAAACAACGCACACAGCCTGGGCTGGATGAGCGAGGCATGTTTTTTATTGGATGTGAGTCGAGTAGGAATTGCAAGCGAGCACATGGCTTTGCTTATGTAGGGGAGAAGAATGTTCGCGAAGGCGCAGCATGTGCTTTGCAATGGCATGGATACTTATACACGGCTTTTTCGTGGCTATGCATGTACATGTACTGGATGGACGGAGGTCAAAATACACCAATCCGAAGCTTGCTTTGTAAGTTTGTTGTAAACGACAACTGATACGGAATCTTTGAAATATTGTTGTGGTATTTTGGTAGATTTTTTGTGTAAAATATTAACAAAATTAAAGATCGCTTGAAGAAAAATTGTCCCGTTTATCAGAGGTCCCCGCCCGATTATCCAGTGAAAATAACGTGCGTTGGAAATGTTTCTGGGAAGCGTATATCATTTAAGCGAGGATCCCGATTATCAGATGCCCGATTATGCGATGAATACTGTACAATGTACATCTGGTAAGCATGTGTTGTGTGTGGAAGGTTTTAACATGTTCTGTTAAACTGTATGCTGTGTGTGTGACACATTTTGCAAAGAAGTACATTATGCAAGCGTGTGTGAAGATTGGGAATTCCGTATTAGAGCTCAGAGCCAATCACAGCATCAGACTGCCTCACACCTTCCACATCATGATGATACATATGCATAGCATTGTACATTCTCTAGTACATTGTGAATGTATACATACACATGTGCACGCACACACACACAGTGTGCAATATGCAGCGCTAGGTGGAGTGCACTGTAGCAAGTGTGCTCGACACATTTTGCGTCGCATTGCCGAGCCATAGAATCTTTGAACATGATCGCACAGGCAAAGTATAGGCCTAAGCTTTACCTTGATACAAGATCTCGCTTTACCTCGCTATAACAGGTTTGGATAATTATGCTTTTCTTTGTTTTGAAATCACAAAATTTATCTTGCTATAGCAGTTATTTCATAATACCTGATCTCGCTATAAGAGTAGCGTCTTGCACATAGACTTGTGTGGAAGGTAAGTTGGGACTGGGAAAGTTTCCTCGTAATACCCGATATCCCGATATAGCAGTGTTTGTTATATCGAGTTTCCCCTGTGTTTGTTGCAGGTCACGACATCACATTTATAGGTTTGTGTTACATACTGCCAGAGAGGTGGGAGGTTAGCCTGCGGCGACCTTGTTCCTAGCTATGACTGTGGAGGAAGGAGTTTTACCTACGGCCTCATGCAAAGTTGCTTTCTCTTTTGATTTGGTTGTTTTTGGTTTCAAGTATTGGCAGTAGCTTTGCTGCCCTTCGTACTCTTATCTTTTGGGGGAACGTTTTTGCTATTTTGTTGGGGGTGGGGTGGGGGGACCTTGGGATGAAACATACTTCAGACTCATTGGCCCGTATTCTACTGTAGACCAAGGTTTAAACCCATTTTAGACTCACCTATGCTTTAGCTAGACCCGTGGTTTAATTTTGTATTCTGCTAGCGAGGTTTAGTTAAACCCAAGTCTATTTCGGGTTTAAATTAAACCAGAAATAGTCTTGGGTCAAGCCACCATGGTGCCCTCTATGGAAGAAGAAATTCTCCCTCTCTGAGTACTTTTCTCTCCACAAATCCACTTAAATTCATTATTGGCAGTGTATCAGCCACATGAGCGTAACTTTCTTGGATTTTGAATTGTTTTTACGGGTATTTATGTCGAACAGGAGGCATGCTGTATTTTTGCTTGTGACGACTCGTGAAGCACTGTACATTACTGTACAGTTTGTGTACGTGTGCGACGCACATCACAGGATACATGGTAAGCGTATAGCGTAGCGGTATTACATGTATATTATACAGTAATTCCTGGCTACTAGCTAGCTTTGAATGCTCAGTACTAGCAGAGCCATTGCGCCGTGCCGGCCGGCGGCACGGTTGCTGTGTGCGCTGGATGGGACATGGCTTTTTATGTCGATTGAATCGTGAATTCGGAATGGATTGGCGATTGATCAAACCAGGACTTTGAGGTAGGAAATTGAATAAAAGCTTTCCTCTTAAGATTGTCAGTTAATAAAAATGGAAACCATTCTAAAATTTAGAAATAGATCTAGTAGGCCCTATGCTATCATCAACCCTGTCTCGATATTAGAAGTAACGTTAGATTTTACCTACCGTACCACACTAACTATATCTAACGTTAGTCCTAATGTTACAATAATGTACTCTAGCTATTCGAATAGGTTCTACTAACGTTAGTAGGACCCTACTCCTAGTCCTAACGTTAGTCCTACGATCTATCTAGGTTCTCGATTGAACAGTTAGTCTATCTTGTCTATGCCAAATCGACCTCAGGCTCAACCTACCATCTAGTCCTACATTGAGTTCTTGGTCTAATCTTCAGCTTATTTTCATCGTAAAGTCTAGACTAACTAACAGTTACAGGTAGTACTAGGTAGTAGTATTTCTAACATTTAGATCTCGAGTCTCTTCTAAGCGTACAAGTACTAGAGTAGAGGTCTAGATCTATTCGTTTAAGTAGTACAAATGTACGTAGTAGGCGTATCTCGTCTGACTCGCGTGTGGCCGGCAAGCTAGCTGCTGTACGTATCCAGGCAGCCACTCGTTTGTGCCACTGGCATTGCATTGGCATTGATCTGTGTGCTGGTACCCTTACCAGTCATCGTTAGACTCGATTTAAACTCGAAATAAACCTCCTCCTGGGTAGGTTTAATCTAAACCCAATTTAGACCACAGCTGGACTTAGTAGAATACAAATTAAACCTGGGTTTAAACCTGGGTCTAAACTGGTGGTTTAAACCCAGGTTTAAACCCCAAAAACCCACTTTAGACCCAGGCGTGGGTTTAAACTCGGGTCTAAGTTTTTAGCAGAATACGGGCCACTTGGTTTTTTCTTTCCATCCCCACTTTAGTGCTAGTAATAGTACATATATGTATCTCCCGCTCTGTGCACCGGGACGGCGTGGTCGGGGGAGAATTGCTCCTCATATTTGCTATCTTTTCTTGATTCTGACTGACTGTGAATTTGTGTTAACTTTGTATTGTTTTACTGCAATTTCAGGTTCTTTGACACATGGACCTTGGAGATGTGAGAGGGGTTGATGAAAAAAACAAACAAACAGATATCTTTAAATTCATGAAATTCTTCTGTTGAGATGTTTTCATTGCAACTGATTGACTAATTGCCCTACATCGACGTAAAGAAGTGCTGAATTGATCAGTGTTTTAGTAGTAGCCATGATAAACAAGGCAAGTGCCGTAAAGTGTCTCGCCCACAAACGTACAACACCTTTTTTTATTATTTTGTTCACAAATGGACCTATGGATCAAAAGTTAGGAGTCATAATTAAATGCACAGTACATTGGGCCCTGAAAGTTCATTGACCCCTGCCTGTGACCTTTGACCTTGTGGTGACCATCAACTCCCCAAGGTACATCTACCATCCAAGTTTGGTCACAAATAGACTTATGGATCAAAAGTTATGACCCATAATCGAAACGCGCCCTAAACACTTAACATTGGGCCCTAAAATTTTATTGACCCCTGCCTGTGACCTTTGACCGTGTGGTGACCATCAACTCCCCGAGGGACATCTACCACCTAAGTTTAGTCACAAACGGACTTATGGATCAAAAGTTATGACCCATAATCGAAACGTGCCCTAAAAACTTAACATTGGGCCCTAAAAGTTCATTGACCCCGGTCTGTGACCTTTGACCTTGTGGTGACCATCAACTCCCTAAGGTACATCTACCATCCAAGTTTGGTCACAAATAGACTTACAGATCAAAAGTTAGGTCCATAATCGAAACGCGCCCTAAAAACTTAACATTGGGCCCTAAAAGTTCATTGACCCCTGCCTGAGACCTTTGACCTTGTGGTGACCATTAACTCCCCAAGGTACATCTACCATCCAAGTTTGGTCACACCTACACTTACGGATCAAAAGTTATGGCCCATAATCGAAACGCGCCCTAAAAACTTAACATTGCGCCCTAAAAGTTCATTGACCCCTGCCTGTGACCTTTAACCTTGAGGTGATCTTCATACTTGGTAAAAGGTACAACTTTGTATGACCACTCTTCCCTCCAAGTTCGATTCAAATTGAAGCCTAGAGTACAGAGTTATTCAAGTTTTTATAGCGTTATGGACAGACGACGGACGGACGACGGACGGATGGACGACGGACGGACAGATGCCGCAGGCGATCCCTTAGTCTCCAATCACCTCCGGTGGGCTCGACAAAAATCATGGGCGAACATACTCGAGCAGGATTCGGACCTACGACCTCCTACGCCTGTCCGGTGATCAGGAGGTCGTAGGTTCAAATCTTGCTCGAGTATGTACGCCCATGATTTTTTATCATGGCTACTACTAAAACACTGATCAAGTCAGTGCTTATTTACGTCGATGTAGGGCAATTTGTCAAACAGATATCTGCTCTTACGTGAAAGTGACTTGTCTCATCAGATATCTTGCCCATCCAAATCTCTGTGAGAAGATTTTGGACACCAGAGTGAGCTATAAAGTTCTTGTTCATGGCATTGACAGCAATGGTCAAACAGGTTGAGTTCCCCCAGTGAGGAAGTTCGCTGACCAGAATCAAGGCAGAGCGCTCCTCATCTTCCTCATAACACTCATTTAACACGCCAATCGCAAGGTCTTCATACGTCCTGAAAGTAATGGAGGAAAAAAGAGAAAAGAGTGTTCATTAGTGTGAATCAAATTTTGTAGCATTTTGTTCACGAGCAAACTTTGATGAGCAGAGTAATTTACAGTGTAATATAACTTTGAATGTTCACATGCAATTGGTGCCTTCGTCAATGAAAGCACAATTGCAACATATCTAATTGTATACATATGCTGGATGTAAAATGTATTGTGTGATGGTGTGAAGACACAATGCTCTGGATCTGTTATCAATGCAAGTTATAATGTGGAAATAGTGCAATATGGTGATGTTGCAAGCAGTTTTTATAGTTGTGGCATTCAACAGAATATCTTCCACACAGATTTACATTGTAGGTACATCAACATTGTTCCTTCATTATCGTATATCCCAGTGTAATAAACTGTCAACAGTTATGGTTTATTGAGAAGTTAATGAAAGCTATGACTTTACTGCATCTTGTATGTTAGTTGCTTCCCTGACATTAAGTTGATTGAAATGCTGACCTCAAAATTGTCTGTGTGTATAAAAGCTCTATGCTGAAATACTGTTATCACATTACGTGGCAATATGTGAATATGTAAATTCATATAATTTTAGCTGTAGAAAATCTGTCTAATACATTGGCTCCATCTGTCACACACAAGGTTAAAATTTGCCCTTATGCAGTTTTCCCCTTGCCACCTCTTGTTTTCTCTTCCCTTTTCTCTATGATTGTTCTTGTTATGCTGAAACAGCATAGGGTGGTATGCGTACATTCACATAACCCAACTTGACTCGGTATTGGAAATGAATCAACGTGTAGCATTCCGCTCATCTTCTTAAAGTTCCAGTTTGTTATTGTTCGACCCAGTAACAGAGTTGTAGATAGACTGGACAGGTATGGGCTCTAACGGCAAAGATGTATTAAATATGTCTCTGGCGACTAAAGAAATTTTCTTGCCACACCCTGTCGAGTGTAGTGTGTATAACAAAAGGGGTTCTGTCTTTATTCTCGTAATGGCTGTTTCACTGGTAGCCGTGGGTGATGTGTATTGTTGGCATCTGGCGCAATACTGTATATGCTATAATTTTCACGTACATAAATTTTCGCGAATTGCCGCTGTCACACATTTTCGCGAGTGGTTAAATTCGCGATTGGGGGACCAGAGAAAATATGAAGTGGCAAAGAAAGTGTGAATTTTCAACTTACTAGCAAATAAGAATGATACTAGTTATACACTGCATGAAAAAAACTTACCAAACTCTGCGAACTAGTAAGTTAGAATTCAACATTTTTGAAGTGGTTAAGTCCATCGCGCTAGATTTCTGACGAGTGGTCCCCTTGCGATAATGGATGGGCTCTCTACAGTATTCGTAAGTAGACGTGGACGTGCGTAAACAAGCTTAGCCAGTATGGTCTGTTCGGTAAGCTGTGACATGGTATATTAGTACTGAAATGTTCGTATCATCAAGGCAAGGGATTCATTTTGGAAGGTAATATTTTCGTGTGTTGTTAATTTCGCGAATAGCTCCCGACTCGCGAAATTCGCGAAAATAAAACCCCCGCGAAATACATAGCGTATACAGTATAGAACAGAGAATCATATTGAAATCACCCTGAGTTACGAGTATGTGTTAAAGGTCCTGTTTACTTTTGGGAACAGTGACTTAAAATTTTTTCAAAATATGACATATAACTAGAAATGTCCCGTTGCCGCGCAGTGCGATTGTATCCCCCGGCATCAGAGAGGGCACACAAACCATCCACCAACAATATGACCTTTGAGCCTATAAAAGACGGAACACTGGAGGCAGAACTTCCAAAATCAATAGGCTTGTAGATTATATCATGGTGGAGCTTCGTACCGAATTTGAACAAAATCTGTCAAGAAATGTAGCCTATAGAGCCCACACAAACCATCCATCAACATGACCTTTGACCCTATAAAAGACAGAACACTGGAGGCAGAACTTCCAAAATCAATAGGCTTGTAGATTATATCATGGTAGAGCTTCGTACCGAATTTGAACAAAATCTGTCAAGAAATGTAGCCTATAGAGCGCACACTAACCATCCATCAACATGACCTTTGACCCTATAAAAGACAGAACACTGGAGGTAGCAGATCCAAAATCTATAGGCTTGTAGATTATATCATGGTAGACCTTCATACCAAATTTGAACAAATCAGTTGAGAAATGTAGCCTGTAGAGTGCACACAAACCATCCATCAACATGACCTTTGACCCTACAAAAGATGGAACACTGAGGGCGGCACATCCAAAATCTATAGGCTTGTAGATTACTTCATGATAAACCTCCATACCAAATTTGAACAAAATCAGTTAAGAAATGTAGCCTATAGAGAGCACACAAACCATCCACCAACAATATGACCTTTGACCCTATAAAAGAAAGAACACTGGGGGTAGCAGATCCCAAATCTATAGGCTTGTAGATTACATCATGATAGACCTTCATACCACATTTGAACAAAATCCATTAAGAAATGTAGCCTAAAGAACGCACACAAACCATCCACCAACATGACCTTTGACCCTACAAAAGACGGAACACTGGGGGCAGCACATCATAAATCTATAGGCTTGTAGATTACATCATGATAAACCTCCATTCCAAATTTGAACAAAATCCGTTGACAAATGTGACCTCTATAGCACACACAAACTATGCTAAAATTTTTTTTTCATTTTACCCTATAAAAGACGTAACACTGAACATCCTATCATATAAAACTTTCGCAATAAAGCCGAAAATATAAAGAGATATCGGTATTTTTCTCAATAAACTGTAACTGTAGACGGTTTAGTCTGGAAACATCTTTAATATAACTATTGTTCATATTTTGCATATTCAACAATACTTAACATCAATTTTACCAAGTCAAATTTGTACAGTGGTTGTTTCTATCCCTAACTCACATTTTAGAACTATTTTAAAGCACAAATGCTGGGTTTTTGTTTCATCTGCAAATGGTAAATTATGCCGTATCAAAGCTAACATAGTGTATTACGCCAAAGTAAATGTATTATTTTGATTTTGATACAATTTTGTCTGTTTTGCTGTCTATTTATATGGTTCTTATATGTTCTGAACATTGTAATGCTATTTCAAACCATCTTAGGTTTTTATGGAGACATTTTTCAGAATGCACCAGGAATATTTCTCTAAAAAGTGAAAAAAAAAATTCAAAAATGCTTATGAAAACCATGTAGAAATTAACATCTTTCCCATATACCGGTAATCAATATTTGGAGAAAATTAGAGGTCAGTATTGTATTTGGTTCAGGAGTTATAATGTCTCAAACTTGAAATCCCATTTTACATAATATCATGTATTTACACGCATCTGTTCCCAAAGACGTCACAGAGGGTCAAATCCAAGATCGAGCTTTCTTTTCAAGTTCCACTCTCTCTTTAAACAAGACCATACATAATCTTAAACATACTAAGCAATGTTCCGTAAGTACACCTCAGTAGATTTGTTGCAAAAACCTCCAAAGTACAGATGCGGTCCAATGGGGCCGCCAATTTTATTGAATTTAACATTTTAAATATACAATTTGATAGAGACATTGGATTGCAACAAATTTGATGTCATATAAATGGGGGGGGGGGGTTGTTTGCTTCTCTTTTTTTTGGGGGGGGGGGAGAGGAAATTCATATTTTTATATTGTTTTGAAAAAAAGAAGAAATGTAAAAATGCATGATTTAGTATTTATCAAAGAAGAACTGAACAATTATTTTGAAACCTGCAATTGAGATTGAGACATAATTCATATTTATGGAATTACAGGCAATATCATACACTGTTGACAAGTTAACATCTAAAACTTGAAAAAATTATATTTATGCATTATAAATTTTGCATACAATGTGTTTACATGGTCACATGAAATACTGTAATGGTCTAGTGACTTGCAAGTGCCTGCAAACTAACTTTTCATGCCAAGTGGTGGGTGATGCTGGTCGCTATTTCTGTGGCATTTCATAGTAGATTGTTCTGAGGCACATAAGATTGAACAGAAAGTATTTTCCAAAAAGAGATAGGAGCTTGGAATTTGGCACAAATTTTGCCAATGTGTCATATTTAGCGACAAAAATAGTATCCACACAAAATTCAAGATGGCGGTAATTAATTGAGGTTGTCATTCAAGGCACTATTTACCATTAGCAACTGATTAGTGCATGTAAAACAAAAACCCAGCTTTAGTTAATTCCTCAAACTAGTTCTAAACTGTGAGTTAGGGATAGAACAACTAATGTACAAACTTAAATCAGTATAATCCATGCTAAATATTGTTAGATATACTAAATAGATCTGATAAGAATGGTTTCTTGCAAAGAAATGGTGATATCTCTGTGTGTTTTAGGCTTTATTATAATCTTTTTTACATGGTAGAATGTTTTGTGATACAATTAACCTGCACATATAAATTGAATGTGACATCATTCCCAATGGTAAACAATATACCTTTGTTGTGTTGCGTGAAAGTTAAATCTCAACTTATAATTTGATATAATTATTTTTTTAATCTTCTTATATTACTGTCTATTATGTTTCTATACATCCAAACGATATTGTACTACAGTCAAACCTGCCTTAGCAGCCACCTGTGTATAGCGACCACCTGTCTATAGCGGCCACTAAAAAATCCCCCGGAGGGAAAAGCCCTGTTAAAGACCCTGTGTATAGCCGCCACCTGTCTAACACGGCCAGCGGCCACAAATTTTGTTTCCCGAGGTAGATTTTAACCTGTCTATAGCGGCCAAAAACCCAATGGAGCCGCAGCCGAGCCGATAATTCAGTGTGTTTTTCTGTTTTGTAGCCGTGCGGGCAACGTTCAGTGATCGCCACCGCTGCATTCATCCCTCATTCAATCATAATAATGCACTAGTGTTAAGCTTTCTTCATGACAATACACATACAGAGATGCCAACCTTTGGAAGCACAAATCCGGACTCAGCAGCTCCAAAATCCGTATTTTTCCACCAGAATCCGTAATTTCTCCATCTCCCTCTTTTTGCTATTTTGAATAAAACTCGTCGACTTTTGAGGCCTACAGGCTCTAAACAAAACATTACGACACATGCCGAAGTATCGAGCTGGACACCAGCACGATAAAGAATCCAAACTACGCAATGTTCAGCGTTGATTGATTGCTTTCTCGCGCAATGCATGTGTACAAGTGCATGTATGTACCTCCAGAAACTTGCTGGGCTGGTTATGGAAGCTTCCACTATCTAGCAGGGGAGGGGGAACCTTTCATCTTCTCAAGAAAGCTTTTGTGTGAGCGAATGCAAAACTCTCTTCGGTGTTTCCAACTATTGTTTACTATAAAACATAATCATGCGTTGTTTTCAGGCTTTTTCATTTTACTGGATTTTAAACATCAGTATTTTCCGAAGTATTCCAATTTCTTTTACCCTGACTGGAATCGGAAACTCTGCTGTAGATGATCGCAAAAATGCTGCGCTGTGTGTGGTTGCGCCAATGTGCAAACACGTGGTTTCACTTTCAAGTTTAAAGGAAAGACCCATGTGCTCCTGCCTAAGAGGTTACTGCAAGTTCGATGGATCGAATGCGCCATAGCTGAGCTGAATGGCTTGTTTACGGTAAACATGGAGTTTAAATTCGATACGAAAAAGTCATTACGTCTTTCACGAGGAAAAACATACAAAACAAACAAACAAAAAAAAAACACCTACGAACGAATGTTGATAGCCAAAACTTTGAAAAGTAATAAGCAGCTATGATGAGCGTGAACTGAAATTAATTGTCATGATTTTGCTGTCTAACCAGGTGATGACTGCATCTCATTGGACCTAATCTTGAATTTGTCTGGGCATACGAGACCTACGTATTTCCGTGATTGCATTTTTAATTGACTGATTAATCGATCCTTTTTTATTGTTCAGGGAACATAAGATATTCGATTAAGTACAATATATTCGACTGTTTGATGTTTCCTACTATGCGCCAAAAGAAAGGATATAGAATCACGATATCTTTGCAATGATTCCTTTAATTCAACTAATGAGCTGGTTCTTCGATCGATATTTCCAGGATACTAACACGCTGTTTATTCCAGTGCGCGCATTCTTTCGTCTGGCACGCACCTGGGTGTGGCACCTGTTTTTGTGGAAATTTCCACAAGGGGAGAGGCCGGGTGGGTGTCAAGTTTCTTCGAGCCGAAGAGACTGCGTGTATTCAGTATTTCACAATCTCTTCGCTCTAATTTATTGTCATTCGTGCTTTCCCCTTATTCTTTGCTGATATTGAACATTTAGATTTAACTTTACGAAGGTTGGTAGAGCGTGGATCTTTTTGTTGTGAGGTGTATGTAATTTCTTTTTTTATCATTCTTTGGAGGGGAAAGAAGAGTAAGGGGGAAAGAAGAATAAGAGGGAAAGTGAAATAAAACGAACGGCACGTACGCTCAGCATTCACAGTAAGACGTCTTTTTGTACCAGCATACGGTTTTCATCATCACCATCAGACATAACTCATATCATTTTAGCCTTTTCCTATTAACATTAAGAAACACGCATAGTCCCTCGAGATAAACACCGAGGAAAATAAATAAGTATAACAAATACAAAAAGTATCAACACCTCCCAACAACACAAATATTTAGAAAAGACAACACACGTCGCTTCGATTCGAAAAAGTATTGCACGAAAGCGGAGAAATCGCCGTTACGAAAATAACATTGCGAGACACTTGAAAGAATTACGTTTAAATATTTCAAAGCATAAAGAGAACGGATGAAGTGACATAAAATGGAAGAAATCGTACCAAACGAGGTGTGAGAAACAACAGAAATAGAACGATACGTTTTTGTAGTAAGATTAGGCCCTAGCAAAAGTTTGCAGCACCGAAAGCTACGCGAAAATCAAATAGATCTACACATTGGAAATTACGACGAGATCCTTGAGATCGTCAATAAACGATACAAAACAAGGGAAATTAATTCACTTTGACCTGAAAATAGTTTGTTGTAAGTATTCTGTTACATGAGATCTCCTTTTATAGGCCTAGAAATACATCGAGTTTCCACGATACTCGGGGAAAGAAAGTTCGAACGCTTTTCACCTGCACATACTGCAGTGCACGTCATCAGTACACGAACAGAAACTCACCTCTTCCTTGCAGAAAAATGATGCAATAACGTTACAAAAAACACACACAACACTCTAAAAATCATTTCGTACTTGGGAGGCAAGGGAAAAATGGAAGAAGTAGAGAAAAAGAAGCAGACATTGCACAACGGAGCGCTTCTACCCCGACTCAAAACGAAATAGGGTACTGTCTATAGTGGCAGCTGGCTACAGTGTGTAGCTAAGCTACATGTACTCACGCTCCGGTCCCCAGCCGGCCGGCCACACAATGGGGATCCCATGGCGATCGATGGAAACATCCAGGGTCCGTAGTAGGCGACAGGGATTCACGCGCGCGAATTTCCGTTCGGTGTACAAAGTACGCAAGCAGCGAATTGCGTGTGCGCACACTTTTCTATAATGGAAGCTACGAACACACACGTCGAGTACACAGACACCGACACACACAAATGCGGGCAACCAGGCAACGCGGGCCGGCTGGAGAATGAAACATGTACAGTGTGTAGTCTGCTAGTACAACACATTGTATATTGCAATTGCTGCATAGGCGATAGGGCATTATCGGAATTTCCAAAAACCGTAATTTTGAGGCGACATTCCGTACTCCCGTAATCGTGATCATTTCCCGTAACAATTACGGGAAATCCGTAATAGTTGGCATCTCTGCACATACTACTGTGCAATAATTTCATATACACCGGCATGGTTAAATGCATGAAACACACGGTGTATGCATACGTACACACATACATGTACATGTAAGGATACAACGATGATACATGTACATGTAAGCAATGCACACAAAGTTGGATTACCTGTCTATAGCGGCCATCTGTCTATAACGGCCACTTTTTCCGTCTCCCTTGGGTGGCCACTATAGACAGGTTTGACTGTAGTGTAAACCATATTGAGGGTCTTTTTTTTTTTGGGGGGGGGGGAAGGGGGGGCTGGAGCTCAATCCAGTGTTTGGGTAAGGCCCAATCTTTGATGAAAAAGAAATGCTTCTGTATCAAAGATATGCTTTTTTACTTGTATGTTACTCTGTTGTTGTAGAAATGTGAATGATGATGGTATATGTGTAATAATGTCTGATCCGTAGATGTCCTTGAAAGCCCTTCTGATCCGAACCCCTCCCCCCCCCCCCCCGAAAAATCCAACCATGGCAGCAATTTCTCAAATTTGCTCTTAAATGTGTTGTGCGAAATTACTTTTCAGTATATCATTAAACTTGAATAAAACTGTACAAATTGATTATTTGTGCTGTATATTCACATTTACAAATAAGCATGCTGAAACTGTATTTACTGTTATTAGATTTTTCTTACATTGTTTTTAGGCTGATTTCATGTGAGTTATAGTGTCACAATTGATCTGAACTTATGCCATTGGTAGATGCTTTCCCATATTAGATATCAGGATCACTCGAGAGTGAAAATGTTCATTTTCACTCATTTAGAGTGACCTCAGGGATCACTCGAAGAGTGACAAATGATCCCTAAGGTCACTCTAAAATGAGTGAAAATGAACATTTTCACTCAAAATTCACTCCAATTTCACTCTAAATTCACTGTTTTCTGTTATTCACTCCTTCAAAAGTGAAAACTTCCACTCATTTTTTTCTTTTTCGGAGAGTAGAATATCACTGGTTTTAAAAATGTCTCCATAAAAACCTAAGACGGTCTAAAATAGCATTAAAATGTAAATAATATATAAGAACATATTAATGGATAGCACAACAGACAAAATTGTATCAAAATTGAAATAATACATTCAATTTGGCGCAATACAATATGTCAACTTTGATGGCTGTCATCTTGATTTTTTTTTTGAGTGGTTGATCTAGGCCTAAATTCTGTCTTAAACTATCTATAACAAGATTGGTGCCAAGTTTCAAGCTACTACCTCTATTTGAAAAATATTTTTTGCTTCATCTCATCTGCTTCAGAACAATCTACTTTGAAATAATAGCGATCAGCGTCACCTGAGCTACCACTTGGTGTGAAAAGTTAGTTTGCAGGCACAAACCCTTGTTTGTCAAAGAAAAAGTCTGCGTTTGCCAAGACTACTACACGCGCACAGACTTTTTTATGACCAACAAGGTCTTGGTCACAACTAAAGTGGCCATTTTTACATAGTGAGTTTTCAAGTTTGAGACATTATAACTCCTGAACCAAATCTGGTACTGACCTCTAATTTTCTCCAAATACTAATTATATGTCAAACAAAATTCCTGAAACATTTCAAGATAATCCTTCAGTCTTTCTCTGATTTATGCTGAATCAAGCATTTTCATGATTTTCCTTTTTTCAGAAAAGTATAAAAAAATGAGTGTTTTTTCCTTAAAATCTCAATCCAGTTATCACAATAACCCACAAAAATGGTATCAACTTGAAGAAAATTTAATTCTCTTTCATATGACATCAAAATTGTTGAAATCTAATGTTTCTATCAAATTCTACCTTTCAAATAACAAATTCAGTAAATATGGCGGCCATCTTGGACGCCATCTTGGATTTGGAGGCTTTCGCAACAAATTTTTTGGGGTAGACCAGTGGAATATTGTTTGTTACAATAAAAACTTAAAAATAAGCATGGTCTACTTAGTTTGTAGAGAGAGTGGAACTCGACCTCTGTTTTTAGCTTTTGGCCCCCCGGTTAAAATGTTGGCGGAACAATTGTCCGCAGAGCAAATGTTGTATCTTTGGAGCAAATGTCGGCAGAGCAATTGTCGGTGGAGCAAATGTCAGGGAAGCAAACACTGCGAAGCATTTGTTGTGTCACAATTTTCTGAGCAATATTTCAGGAGCATATGTTGGCAGAACATTATGTTGTGTCACCAACAGACGCTACAGTGTGTAGCCTTTATTCCATACCTAACAATGCACAATAATCTTTCACAAGTAGAGAGCCTGCAATAAAGTAACAATACTTGACAAATTCTAAGTATTAATGGATAACAGCAGTTTGCCATAACTAACCAAACTGTCTGTTGTCCACAGCTGTTACAAACTACACACATGGCTATAGCATGACTCGATATTATTGATGGCCCAGGAATAGATGTCCGGCAACCACTCTTTAACTCTTAACGTGCCATGGTCGCCGAACAGCGACCTTAGTCCTGACGTGCCATGGTCACCAATCGGCGACTAAGAAGAGCGAGAAAAGCATTGATCATTTAAGTTATTGTGGTACCGTAATGTGTTACACAAAGAAACTGCCTATGATATGTACTGGTAGCTTATTAGTGTAGCCATTGTTTCCACCAAAAATATGAGGATGCTTACATTGGAAAATTTTGAGTAAAAACATGATTTTTCAGCTACATGTATTTTTTTCGCGTTGGGAAAATCCGCAGCGAGCGCACCCTCTGCGAGATGTGTATGGATCAAAAGTCTCATTGGTAAACCACGCGTGTGTATGCCATTGAATCCGCGTGTATTGTCTATGTGGTTCCACTCGCATTGTTCCGCTTGGCTGCTGTCCTGCGGGAAGCTGCTTTGATTTTGTCCCTCAAAGAGAGTCAGCTTTCGTTCGTTGGTCAAGTCTTTCATCCTTTTGTTTGGTGAACGTCACTAATCGTCCCCACGCTAGCATAGGAATTGCGCGCAAAGGCCTACCGATTTCAATAGAGTACCCCCCACACACACCTGCAGTCCGCTTAGACAAAAGAAGGATTAGTAGGTTCTTCCTTCTCGAGTGGACAAAAGACACTCTTCAAGGGCCCGGGACAATTACTTTAGTTTGAAATACAGGATCTGGGACTAAAGGACTCAGATTTGGGAATGAATTACTGAGGCACAGAGAGACATTGCTAAGACAAAATAAACTGCTAGTATCTTTGGAATCATACAATTCTAGAAGACAATGTTTAGGGACAGTGATTTTCCGCGATCGCGGAAAATGGACGGAAAACGCGGAAACGGCCTTTTGAAACGGAAAAAATATTCCACACGGAAAATCACGGAAAATCACTTTTCAACAAAATAAAACACATAAAAGTAAAAATAAATCCAACAGAAGCTGTGAATTAATCATTATTACATGTCCACGATATTCACAGATTGCGGAAACTGAGTTTCTAAGCCAAGTTGTGTTAGTTGCAAGTTCTAGCGATGTCTAACGGCGTTAGATCTAGCGATGTCTGGATTTCAATAACTGTCGAACACTTACTCAATCCAACACCAACAATCATAACCATAGAAGAAAGTCCATTTATATTCCAAAACACAATGTGTGTCTCGCTGAATAATGTGTGATGATAAAGCCAGTATTTTGGCAGTAAAAGTAGCGGCAACAGAAGAAACTGTCTAACTGTCTAACTGTTTTCTGCTCGCGGTAAGCTGTCAGCAGGTGAGTGGAGTGGTGACTTGCTAATATGCCTGCCTGCTCCACATAGTATGTGTCGTGTGTTATGTAGAGCACAGCGCACAATGCATGATTCAGGAGAGTATAAGAGTGAACTCCAAGTTCACGCAGAAAAAAGAAAAATCCCACGATGCCAAGGTGCCATGCCAGACTGGGTGGGGTGGAGAGAGAGAGAGACCAATCAACAGAAGAAACCGCGCGTACTGGCGCATTCTTGGAGGTCATGAACTGTCTGGGGTGTTGGAGATGAGATGAACAGGGAAAGGGGCTGTTCCCAGGCCCTCTCTCCAGTCGAGAAATTGACACGCGCGCGCAAATTCTTCTGCCAACCAGCCAGCTGTCGGAATGTGCTTTGAAGTTACATGGCAGCCTGGCCTGGCTGGCATGAATGGGTGTTGAGTTTCAATCAATATCTACTGTTGTTTTATTCTTGTATTTGAACATGTCGTTTCACCTGACAGAAACACGGAAATCGGGAAGGTGTAGGGAGAGGTTTTTGTTGTGTTGCAATGTTGTGTGTGTTTTCCTCGGTTTTTTTTTTTTGGGGGGGGGGGGGTGGGGGGGGGGGGGGGGGGGGTGGGGACCGAGGCCAGAATCGGGAAAGATCAGAGTGAAATGAGTGCTAGTTTCTTGTCTGGATTATTGACTGAAGAAAGATAAATTGATTGTTCCTTTAGTGCTGAAATCTTTTATCTGTTTAGACCTTCTGAAGGAATAACAGGACTTGACTAGACAGTAGTACACTGTAAATCACTTGACTAGCAAGTCAAGAAAGAGGACATAATGATAGTTGTTGATACTGCAGGCCAGGCTTTGATAGTGATACACAAATATGTACTGTCCCACGGCATGATTAACTGGATTACAATGTATTGACTGAAGAAAGATTTAGGTAGATTGATCGTTCTTTTAGTGCTGAAGTTTTTATCAACACTGCTTATTTAACTGATTATCATGTATTCTGTTTGCAGCTTCTAAAGGAATAAAAACACTTGACTAGCATAAGTCACTAGTTGAGACTCAGAGACTTATATCACTTTGTATATTTTTTTCTAATTTGTAGACAGCAGTGTAAACAGTTGTGTAAACAGCAGTGTAAACAGCCCTCTTTATCATCGCCATAATTGACCTTGCAGATTTACGCATTATGCAATACTCTTCGAACATTATCACTGTGGCAACCTAAACCGCCATTTGGCAACCTAAAAAGCTCTATAGGTTGCCCGGCTGGCAACCAAGGAAAAAAGGTAAGTGAGAGCCCTGTGCATGTTTTGACAGTCGAAATAAATAAATTGTAATACTGATGTTTCATTTCATTTGTCTTCATGGGTGTGTGGTACAGAGGTTGGAAATCATCAGGTATACACTATGCATAACATGTATGAATGTATACACGATTACACAGGTACACAAATTTCAAATAGCAATCATTTAATTTTTGTTCATTTTTGCATGCAAATACATGTAAACGGAATTTGCATTTTTTGCATGTATAATTCATATGGGAAAACGGAATTTCCGTTTTTTCACCATGTTGAAACGGAATTCATGATTTTCTGAAACGGAAAAGGCAATTTTTTGAAACGGAAAATCACTGCCCCTAAATGTTGTTATCATTTGAAAGAGGAGATGATGCTCTAAAACTTTCTCACAGAGTCAAGGGAGCGTTCTATTGAAGAAAAAACACGACTGACTCTTTTGTTCTACACTACACAAAAATTCCTAATAATTTTTTTGATGTATCAATTCTTTCTGCAATATTTCAGGTTCAGATAGATATTATGACAAACTGACTGCATGACACGGAAGAACAATAATTTTTTTATATATGTTGTGTAGAACTCAATTCAAAACAGTCAATATTTTCAGAGATATGGCGGTTGGTTTTAAATTTCATTGTCAGTCCAGTTTCGAAACGTTCTGGCATTAGGTAAAAACCTCTGGCACGTTAGGGGTTTGGGGCCTGGCACATTAAGAGTTAACTTTAAGAAATTATATGTTTTGGTTGACCGATTGACCCATCACAAATTTGTGAATGTGTATACTGTTATAATATGTTTCTTTTTTTCTCATCCAGAATGGGGAGAATTTGCAGCTTAGTGCTTGATAACTGCATGTATTTCAGCTAGCTGCAACAAGATTTGCCAGACTGCAGCGAGTTTTCTTGGCCAAACTCTGTCTATTTTATGTCAAAACTATTTTTTCTCATGGCCAGATTTTATCTAATAAATTTAGATTCAATATGATCATTTCATGAAAATATGGTATCATGGAAAAAATGTATTTATGCCTCAATCTCACCACTGAATATGTTAGACTTAGTGCATGTGGTATTTGAAGTCCTTTATGATACATACACTGCACCAATTTTCACATAACCATCATGGTTTATAATAATGTTACTGTCACAGTAAATCATAACATTTGTAATGCTTTTCTTTCTTATTTCTCACTCCTAGTACAAAGTATTTGAAGCACTTTATCATACCTGCCAAATTTCAGATGATTATCATGATGGTTTGTTTTGTTATCTTTTATACTTTTTCTTTTTCTTTCGTCTTTCATGCCACCAGAAAATGAAATTCTATCATTTGGGTTGCCTGAATGGCGAATCCCCTACAAAACGAGTGTTGAGCCTTGACTGTAGTCATCATATGTAGGGCCTATTTACTGTATGTAATACACAAATGATTTGAACATATCTGCAATGTGCCCCTCAGAAAATACAGTTTTTGAAGGTATGGTGACATTATAACAATTCTGTGAATTAAATGCTGTAACATTTTCACATCAGTCACCATCCTTGTACTTTCCCATATATATATATATATTTTTTCTTTTTTTGCAAATCAATGTCAACTCAAATGTCAGTATTGACCTGCTCAAAACCGATACTTGACTTACTCTGCGTGTTTCATCATGCTCTCACTCTGGTCAGAGTCATCTTCCTTGTCAGCCATTGCTTTAAGAATCTTGCTAGCTGTGAGCGCCGAGGCAATGGATTCCCTCCCCTCCTCCCAGAAGAGGCGGGCCATGTCATGCCTGTTCTGGAGGATGGCAAAAAGGAGGAGTTCCCGAAGTGGCTGGTCGAACTGGTTGGTGACGATATTTTGTTCTGTAAGTAACAAGACCACATTTCAATGTCATCATATGGATAAATTATACATATGAAACATGAGAATTGGGCAAATGCAATAAAATATGAGAAACATAAAGTAAAGATGAATATTGACATATATTGGGATATGACAATGCCATATTACAATAAAATCAACTGTAAGAATATATGTGACCCACTGCAACAAAAGTCAGATCATCAAAATCTGTCAAAACAATCGGATTTCTGTTTTTGGCATAATTTTGTAGTCTTATGTTTTGTCTATCATCTGCCGAAATTTCAAAGCTAAATGATCAAAGGAAAGGTAAGAAATCAGCGTTTTTCTGGGCCATGATTTTCCGATTTTCAACGCAACAGAAACGTGTCTGAAGATTTGGCTTTAGCGCCGCAGCTAGAACTCCGCCTCTAGCAACGAGGGAGTGATCTTATCGGTCAAAGCGTGGCATCCTGACTACTGATTGGTTGTGCGTAGACTGCTGGTGCTAAGCTTGAATGAACATCGAGGAGGTTGCTAGGAGCATACCTTCTATTGTCAAGCGGTGAAAACTGTCTCGCCTCCCCTTTATCATGATAGCGTCGGAAAGAAAACTTTGAAGGCGTTTTTCTCGAAACTCTGATTTTCACAACCACTTGACATGCGCTAACAAAATCATCGATATCTCTGCAACCGCATACTTTTATAAGTTGTGCTATATACGAAATTAAAGTAGAAGAGTAAGAGAATAATGTCATGCCATTTTCAGAAAATTGTCCACCCCGACTTTCGGATCCTTTTGTTGTAGCGGGTCACATATGTCATGGTCATGCTATTGTAGCATCACTAGTGTACACATACATGACGTAGTTCTCCCTATGTATCTTACCAAAAACAGACAAAAACTAGAAATGTCGCTATGGCAACTAATATGCCTCCGCCATAATGCATTATTCTCCCAATAGGTCTATAGTAAGTCTGACAATGTGTGATGACAATTTTACATAACTGGCAAAATATTAAATGACACATTTGTAACAAATGTGTTCAGTGTTCACTCTCCTTGAACTAGGTTTCATTGGATCAATAGCTATATTGTCACAGTTAAGAGAGCAGGTATAATCTGGGAATCTGAGGATTTCTACTTGACCTCTGACCCTTTTGTAAGTTTATTATTAAGTAATCTCCAATGTATAGAGAACTAGAAATGTCGCTATGGCGACTGATGCCTCTGCCATAATGCATGATTCTCCCAACAAGTGTATAGTACAATGTCTTCACAATGTGTGATGACAGTCTCACATAACTGGCAAAATACTGAAATGACAGGTTTGTCAGAAATATCTTGAATGTTCACTTTCTTAGAACTGGGTTTGCTATAATTGCAGGCTTTCAAGTGGGATAACGTAAAAAAGTAGGAATAAAGTAGGAACGAAATCTCTAAAAAAGTAGGAAAAAGTAGGACTTAAAGAAGGAAAAAGTACGGCATTAAAGAAAAAACAAGTAGGAATAAGTCAGGACATATGCAGGCTTTTTGGAGTAGTTTTCGTCGATACTCACCAGAACTCTTGATGTTACATGTAAATCTTAATTTGTACTCACAACCCTGCTGCCTCAGCCTCACTTTTGCTCCTGGGAGAGCGTGGTAATTTTGAGCGATGATGAGAGCTGGTTGAGCGCTGCTCCAAGTCCTAGGCTGCAATATCAGTGGGATCAATCACATCTGCACAGGAGCAAAAGCTGAGGCTGGCAGCAGTCTTGTGGTTGATTGGTGTGTGTTATCCCTCTTTCGTGCTGAAGAGGCTCTCCCCACCAGTAAGAATCTGCAACTAGAGTCTACTCATTTCTGAATAATTCAAGTAGCCTTGCACATCTTTTTTTTTGTGGGGTTTTTCACCAAAAAAGTAGGAAAAAGTAGGAAAAAGCAGGATTTTGAGCAAAAAAGTAGGAAAAGTAGGGACAGCAGTAAAAAAGTAGGAAAAAGTAGGAAAAGTAGGGCCACTTGAAAGCCTGTTATTGTCTGAGAGTGCAGGTACACATATTTGGGGAATGGAGAATTTTTACTTGACTTCTGACCGACCCTTCTATTCAATTCAATTCAATGTTTTATTTCATTTTTCGACAAGAACATATAAACATCACTTCTTCTTTTTTGGTAACAGAAAATCAGGTGCGTAAAACTATGTAGGATGAAAAGAATATACAATGATTGTAGCACCTTGCAATAATTACACGATTATAAGTTTATGCATTGAGTAATTTTCAAGGTATGAAGAAAGAGTGTAATTACAGTACAAATATTTTTTTGGGGGCATTTAAAGCTGGCCTTTGATCCTTAACCTTTGACCTTCTGGTTGGAAATTTCCCAGAGAATCTCCATTAGGTAATGCATGTATATATTAAGTTTTAAAACTAATAATGCAAGCATTGCATATACTAGTATATGAGGGAAATAGTAAAATTTTGAGTTGACCTTGACCTTTGACCCCCTGACTATTGACCCATGACCCCTAAATTCCCTAGATAATCCCTGCCAGTCAGTACATGCGTATGTACCAAGTTCCATGAAGATACATTGAACCATTTGCGAGAAAAGTGATATTGCAACATTTTCACCTAACCTTTGACCTTTTGACCTTTGACCTTATGACATGAAACTCTCTCTGGAGAATCTTTACGCAGCAATACATGTCTACACTAAGTTTCAAGAAAATACCTTCAGGCATTGCATAGATATGGGGGAAATAGCAACATTTTTAGCATTTGACCTTGACCTTTTGACCTTTGACCTCTTGCCAATGTCACTTAAATCTACTCAACTAATTGCCCCATCATATATCATCCTTGGACCAAGTTTGGTGAAAGCTGCTTCATCCAGTTTTGAGTTATCACGTAAACAGATATATTTTAGGATTTGACCTTGATCTTTGACCTTTGACCTCTGTCAAGTAATTGTCCCATCACACATCATCTGACAAAGTTTGGTGAAGTTTGCTCCATCCAGTCTTGAGTTATCGCGTAAACGGATACAATTTCATGATTTGACCTTGACCTTTGGCCTTAGGCCGATTTCACCTAAAATCTAATCAAGTAATTGCCCCATCATACTTTATACTTGGATTAAGTTTGGTAAAATTCCAGTCGATATTACTCAAGTTATCGCGTAAATGAAAGCGGACGGACGTACGGACGGACAACCCGAAAACATAATGCCTCCAGCACCACTTCGTGGCGGAGGCATAAAAAGTGTAATTTCAGTATTAAATTGTAAACTTTTAGCATTTTAACCTGGCCTTTGACACTTGACCTTTGACCATATGACACTAAAGTTCCCAAGGAAATCACAGTCAAGTGCAGTACATGCATAAATAAGTACTAAGTTTCATGATGACACCTTGAGCCGCTTCCATGACACAGAGAAGTGTTATTCAGCATATTCACTTGACCTTTGACCTTCAGGCAAACAACTTTCCCAGAGAATCTCTAATGGGTAATACATGCATACCCTAAGTTTTATGAAAAATCCTTTAGGCATTCCATAGATATGGGGGAAATAGTGACAGTTTGAGAGTTGACCTTGACCATTGACCTTTGACCCAATGACCCCAAATCCCTGAGATAATAACTGCCATTCAGTACATGCGTATGTACTAAGTTTCATGAAGATACCTTGAACCATTTGAATTATGGAGGAAAAAAAAGAAATTTTAACATTCATACTCGACCGTTCACCTTTGATCTCATGGCCTGAACTTTCTCTAGAGAACCTCTATTGGGTAATACATGCATACACTAAGTTTCAAGAAAATATCTTTAGGCATTGCATAGTTTTGGGGAAAAATTGTGAAATTTTGAGCATTTGAACTTGACCTTGAACTTGACACCAGGGAGGTGAGAAGAAAAGGAGTGGGCACTCTGCCCCGAGGGTTTTCCCCTATCACTCAGCATGGGATTATTAGGGATCAGTTACCTTAACGAATATTAAAGTAAATGACCTCTAGCATAATGAGGTCAGTCAGATCACTATTTCTGGTGTTTGATGTTCATTCCTCATGGTGCTGTGCTGATTTGGCCCTCTCTTGTTGGGAACATAGTCAAGTAGAGTTGTGTGTGTTCACAGGGACATGTATACGGGATCTACATTCTTCATGCAGGCACACAGACAACATACACTCTTGGGACACACTAGTCTATGAATTCAGCTCTCAATAGATACAAAAATTTTGAAAATCGGCCAAGGAAAAGTTGAGTTTTGACAATATAACTGTTTAAACAATATCCATTGCTTTGTCCTTGTCTCAATCAAAGTACAACGCAATGTCCAATGCAGGTGATATTCATTTTTGGGTCAGAACATTTAGAGTTTTTTCTTTAGTTTGATGTACATGTATCAATCCATTGTTAATTCTTGTTCAAATCCCGTATAATTTTTAGGAAATTTGTGTACATCTGCTGACACATTTGTTTTACCTGGTCCTATTAATGTATTTTTGTGTGCAGTTTTAGTTCTTTAGTGCATACTATATTACTGTTTTTGCCTTGTACACTCACGACACCAGTACTTGCTTACTATACTCCAAACGAGCCCTTGACCATTCAGTGTGATGCAAGTTAAGCAGGACAGCCATTATGCTATGCTAGCTGTGCTCTCACACCAACTGATCAGAGATACGCTTAGATTGAGGAGGCACTTGCCATATGTTTTGCTCTCCAACGCTTCCACAGGTATACTTTCGGACAGAGGGTCATAGCAGAGAGTGACCATAAACCTCTACAGTTGATTTTCAAGAAACCTCTTTACAAGGCACCAAGACGCCTGCAAGGAATGCTGATGAGGTTGCTACACTGTGACATCGACATCATATAGGTGAAAGGACAGGACATGCATCTGGCTGATATGCTGTCAAGAGCCTACCTTCCCACAGATGCAAGCGGCATAGAATTTGGTGATGTGAATGCTGTTGAAACCCTGAGCATGGGAGAGGAGAGGGTAAAACAACTGCAAACACACACCAAAATTGATGAGTACTGCAAGTCGTCAAGCAGGTATGTAAATCACAACTGGTAGCCGGAACATACAGAAACATACCAAGAGTGGCCAAGCCATACTTCAACATTTGTGATGAGCTGAGTGTGCAAGATGGACTACTATTCAGAAGGGAGAGAGTAGTCATTCCAATCACCCTCCACAAGGAAATGAAGAAAACCCTTCATGCATCTCACCTTGGGATTGAAGGAATCCTCAGATGGGGTAGGGAACTCATATCTACTGGCCAGGGATGAACGCTGATGTAAAACAGCACATCCAGACACTTATCAGGGTAACTACCCCCTGGCTAAATACTGGTTAGTGGCAGGGTTAGAGTACAGATTAGGGTTAGGGTTAGGTTTAGGGTCAGGAGTTTGTGTTAGGGTTAGGATTAGGTTTAGGATTAGGATTGGGATGAGGGCCTTGGGAAGGGTCCGGGGTAATTGCCCAAGGGGTAATTACCCTAGACCCTCCAGACATGTTAAACCTGTCGCATGTGGGAGCAACAAAATCCAAAGGAAACTTTGATCTTTGATACCACGTGACATCCAAATCGACCATGGGAGAAAGTGGGAACAGACTTCTTCGAGTTGAACAAGAAGCATTATCTTGTTACCGTCAACTACCTTTCCAACTTCTGGAAATCAACAGACAGTATGACCTCAGCAACAGGACAGTCCTCAAGAACTGAAGAGCCACTTCGCCTGATATGGCATCCCAAGTATTGTAATCAGTGACAACAGACCATAATACTCATGCGACGATTTCGCAAAATTCTCCAAGAGATGGCACTTCCATCACATCACAACCTCCCCAAAACACAGCCATGCAAATGGTAAAGGGAAGATGCAGTCAAAGCTGTGAAGAGGGTGCTCACAAAAACATTACAGTCAAGAGGCGATGCCTACTTGGTGATGTTAGAGCTTCAAAATACCCCACACCAAGGTATAGACAGTAGCCCGGCGCAGAGACTGAGTGGAAGGAAAACTAGAATGCTCCTGCCCACTACATCAAATCTCTTGAAACCATGAGGTGCAGAAGAAAAAAACAAATAAAGACCGAACAAAGGAAGCAGATTGGTTACTACAATCAGTATGGTAAGAACCTACCAGTCTTGGAGGAGGGGGACACTGTGCGCCTCAAGCCATACATGCAGGCACCACAGTATGGCAACAGGCAATCGTCCAGTGGCGACTGGACGAAAGATCATATATGTGACCCTGCACCACAAACTAATAAAATGTCACCTGACATAGTTAGTTAAGGGCAGATTCTGAAAGAGCAGACTCTAACTTTAAATTGATGTATAACTCAATTCAAATGAACTCTCCTAACCTGCCTAAATCTTGGAAAGAAAGCACATACTCTGGAAAAGTGTGAACTGAGAAAAGAGGCTCTGAAGTACAGGATATATTCAAGCACTTTAAATTTTTACAGAGCCGTGCTAGCTGTACGATGAATGGGACCAAAAAAAAAAAAGAAAAAAAGAAGAAGATATAAATCACTGTAGCAAGAGCAATGAAGAGATTATCAAATTAAGCTGGAGCTTGCCCTAGCAACACATTCTGTCAATGATTAATGCCACTTTTCAAAGCAGTAGCATTTTCCTTTTAAAAGTTATTAGAGTTGAAAGTGAGAGTGTGAAGGGATTTTAAAGAAATCAAAAGGGCCCCGAAGACATACCTGATGACACTACTCTATACCAAAAAAGGGTTGTAGAAAAACTGCTGAAAACCCACTTTCCCATTTATATTATGATCCCAAAGTTACAAATGATGTAGAAGAATAGTTCTGTCAGAAGATACAGAAAACTCAAAATTGACTTGATTGACATGTTTCATCTTTTTTGAGTCCTCCATAAAATCAAGGGGTGCGACTTTTTGTTGGTTTTGTGATACACGGTCACATATGACTTCGGTGGATCTGGACTACTCCTGAGGAGGAAACAGGATAGACCTCAAAAGGGCAGTGCCCCAGAATCTGCAATCACAATCAAATGACAAGGAAAGAGAAGAGGTGCAACTTCCTCACCACCCACCCACACACCGTTGTGACAAAAACAACAAAGTCATATACACAAAAATCAAACAACAAAAAATGAAAAAATGAAAAACAACACAAAAATTAAAATTGGTTTTGTGATACACGGTCACATATGACTTCGGTGGATCTGGGACTACTCCTGAGGAGGAAACAGGATAGACCTCAAAAGGGCAGTGCCCCAGAATCTGCAAATCACAATCAAATGACAAGGAAAGAGAAGAGGTGCAACTTCCTCACCACCCACCACACACCGTTGTGACAAAACAACAAAGTCATATACACAAAATCAACAACAAAAATGAAAAATGAAAACAACACAAAATTAAAGACACAAGTGTCTTTCAAAATACCAGATCTGGTAGAATTTGCAGGCCTCCCATGAGATTTGGAGATCATGTTTAAATGTGAAACAGCTGAAACCACCAGTCAAAAATGTTTACCCTGTAAGAACATTTACAGCTTTTGAAGAGTTCTGTATTGTGAGAAGATACAGCTACAGCATGTGTTTACCTTATTCATTTGACCTGTAGCTTTGGTACTGTATGTGTTTTTGCACTGTTAATCATAAATCATAAATGAGAAGCCCCATTAGGTAGTGAATCAGCAGCTTTTGGTAAATCATTATGTATACATGGAAGAGGATTAAGAAAAATAATAAAACCTCAAACGCTCCTTAAACTAAAGCATGGAGCCGAATTTTAATAATTCTTTACGTGCATGTTTGCTTTGTGTAAGTATATGACAGTATTGCGTTACCTACTTCTCTTGCCTTTAGACAAATATGTTATCAAGATTATTGTGACTTAAAAAAAAATAAAAAAATAATAAAATAAAGCCAGACATTCAGTGTACCATAATGACACAGAGTTATGTCATATTTACATTGTATAGAATAACAGATAAGTTTGTCTTCGTTGTGACATATTAATTGATTAAGGGGGCATGATTTTTTTTTTTTTTCATTTTCATGTTGAACCAAATTTTTGTGGCTAAGAGTGGGACTGAGAGAAAGAAAAAATGTAAGTCAGTTCTGAGACATTATCAATGTTAGGACACCTGTTGAAAAAACAAAAAGATTGCCCCCAAGACTTTATTTTGTTGTTGTTCACGGATATGTCTTAGCTTTTATAACAACATGCCAGACATGCACAGGTAACATATCCATTCTATAAGGTCCCATACTTTCTCAAAAAAGTGAGGATGTGTGAATATGTATGCATAATCATGAATATGCTACTTTGTACATACGCGCAAGCAACAGCATGTACAGCATCACAGATTCATAAGATATGAGCCCAGATAGGAAAGCATGTAGTCATTGTTGTCTCTGTTCTCTGTTGTGTCAAACAAGTTTGATTTCATGTCAACTGCTCGGACAACGCTAATCAAAACAGTATGTGACAGAAAATACTGTGGCACATATCTTGCTTACCCACTTTATTGCAGTGTATTTCACTGATTGCAGTTTGTTTTCTATAATACATTGGTAACATGCACATCAGAACTTGCACATATGACTCATAACCATAAGAGTCATCAGGGTCTGAGATTCCTGTCACAGAAAATCCAAGTAAATACGAGATCATAGTACTTATACGCGGACTAGTATTTCACAATTATTACATGCACTAGTAGCATGCACACACGATTTTACCTGAATGTGGTGATCTACACTCCGGGAAAAAAGAAAATAAACACCTTTTCAAGTTCATATTCTTTGTGGAATAGTGTGATGAAAATTAATGTATTATATACCATACTGAAGGTAATTTAATTGGCTATCAACCTGACAGGTCAATACAAAAGGAAACTTATGCATGAGTGAATGGTTCCCACTAGTTTTTGTCCTCCAAAGTAAAAAACAACAACAAACAAATTGCAGAAATTGACATTTTGTCATTCATTTTCACTGCCCTTAACCCTAACTTACCGGGGGGTGGGGGGCCATATGGCCCCCCCCCATGACGAATTCCGCGACAATTCCGGCGCGCAAATATTTTTTGACCGCGCCACTCACTGACTTTTTACTTTCAAGTCTCGCGCAACTTTTGAGACTAAATTTGTCGTGCCCGGGCATACCGTTCCGAAGCCACGCCCCTTCAAAAAATTTTCGTCAACCCCAAAATTGCTCAAAAACGTGATTTTGTGTACAAAGTCAATACAAATTGTTTTTTTAATTAATTCATATAAAGATTCATATTTTTAATTCTAATGGCTGAAATCAATTTATTTTAGTATAATTATGCTTCAAAAAATGTGTATGACAAATTCTGCTGAAAAAAACAACAAAAAGTTTGAAAAAACAAAGAAGTACATAAAAAAATTGATAAAACAATAAAAAACATAAGAAATTAATTTTGATACTGAATTTTTTTTTCGCACAAATGTTCGGAATGTCACTAGGAATATCTACACCAAAAATCAGCATTCCATAAGCTTTTATAAGCCAATTACAGACGAAAATTAGGTTTTTTGCATATATTTGCATAATTAATTTATAACAGAAAATGCAAATTTTTTGAAAATTCAACTTAACAGTCTTGTAGACTACATCTGGCTTTATGTTCATGCAAAATTTTGCGGCGATCGCGCGATCAACTGCTGAGATCTGAAGGGGGGGGGGGGGCCATAATGCCCCCCCCCCCAGGAATTCAAGCTTGCTAAATAGCCCAGGTAAGGTAGGGTTAAAAATAGCAATGATAACAAAAGATCAATTTCATACAACGAGCAACATGGATGAAATAGCGAAAAACTAGAACTAACACTCAATGTGATTAATACCCCCAGCTAACACTGAGGGGGGAGTTAGCTCAACCAGCAATTACTTTGTCTGCTTTTAATTGAAAAAAGAAAACAATTGTTACCATGGCAATGTATTGTTCATCATTAAATAAATGTTAGTTTGCTCACTGATAGTCACATGAAGTGCTCTTACCCTGAGTAAGATAAATGAATTGGCAATTTCTATGATTTTCATTAAAAATGTTGTTTCCATGGCATCACCATGTTTGACATGAACAAAAAATGAAGCTTGCACAACTATGTATCCTAGCTGTCATATGTGCCAAATTGCAAGTCAAATGCTCAAAAGCTGAGGGAGTTAGTTCATTCACATTATTGTATGATTTTCATTTGAAATATGCTGCTACCATGGCAATGCATTGTTCAGCAATGACAAACGATTAAGTTTGCACATCTATGTACTCTAGCGGTCACAGGTGCCAAATTTCAAGCTAAATGCTCAAAGACTGAGGGAGTTAACTGAATTCACAGTTGTATTTTTGTATGCTTATTAGTGAAAAAATGTGGTACTATGGCAAAGCATTGTTCAACAATGATGAAAGATTAAGTATGCTCATCTACGTCCTACGGCAGTCACACATGCCCAATTTCAAGCCAAGTGCTCAAAGACTAAGGGAGTAAGCTGAATCTACAATAATTTTGTATGCTTTTTAGTAAAAGAAATGATGTTAACCATAGTAATGCATTTTTCAACATTGACAAAAAATTAAGTTTGCACATCTGTGTACTATAGTGGTCACATGTGCCTAATTTCAAGCTAAATGCTCAAAGACTGAGCGAGTTAACTGAATCCACAGTCCTTTTGTATGATTTTCATTCAAAATATGCTATTACCGTGGCAATGTGTTGTTCAACAATGACAAAAGATTAAAGTGCGCACATGTGCCTAATTTCAAGCTAAATGCTCAAAGACTGAGGGAGTAAGCTGAATCCACAATATTTTGTGTGGTTTTAGTGAAAATATTGTAATGTGTATTTAGGACATTTTAATAATGTCTACATTCAGTTCAGTTCAGTTCAGTTCAATTCAGTACATTCTGTATAAAACTAGCTCAGTACTCCTGAGCCCATCCCATCTTTAAAGTCACCCTCCTTTTAATGACCATCTTGTATAATTTCTCCCAGTCTGCAAACCTTCCCTTCCCCAAACAGGTGCTTTCATTCAGACCAATTATGACCCACTCAGCTTCAAGGTTCATCCGGCTCCCCCACTGGCTACAAACATCCAGGCCAGTCCCATCTAAAACATGACCCCTCCCCCAAGCTAACTTTCCCTCCAAAAATGACTTCCCCCTCATATGATTGGTCCAAGTACCACACCCACTCCTCTTCCCAAATTGCTGATGTGTCAAGAAGCACGCTGACCATGCAGACTGGACATTCATGTAAGGAGAGCTTGTCAGACGGTCATTGAGAAAAGACCGCTCTCTTGAGTTGCTCCTTTCTCTATACATCGGCTATGTACATTGTGCCTTTTGCCTGTTCGTCGTTAACATACCTTGGATGTGGGCGTAAAGTTAGACTTAACTTATTTGCCCCTTTGGCGTTTCAATAAAGGAGCAATAGCTCTCTTCAGAACGAAGAACTTTGATGTGTACGAGCTCATCTTTTACTGCGAGTACCTCTCTGGAAATAATACACAACTATACATTACAATATGCTGTTACCAAGGCAATGCATTGTTCAACAATGATGAAAGATTAATGATAATGATAATGATAATGAATAACATTTATATAGCGCTTAATACTGATGTTTCTAAGCGCATCAAATCGGGGAAAAATAATATATATAACGTAAAAACAGAATACAGCATTATGTACATATTATGATAACGACAGCAACAACAACAACAGCAAAATTAAGGTTGTGTAAACAGATGAGTTTTCAACAATGACTTAAACCTATCAACATTTTCAGCGTTACGAATATAAAAAAAATACGAAAAAAAAAATATTAAGCTTGCAGACATCTACATACTACCTGTATATTGGTCACATGTGCCAAATTTCAAGCTAAATGTTCAAAGACTGAGGGAGTTAGCTGAATCCACAATATTTTTGTTTGCTTTTTGATAAAAAAATGCTGTTACCATGGCAACGCATAGTTCAACATTGACAGAAGATGTGTCATCAATATCTACATACTGTAGTTGGTCACATGTGCCAAAATTCAAGTCAAATACTCAATCTACATATTTTTGTATGAATAGTATAAAAAACTGCTCTTGCCATGGCAACAGATTTATTCACACACACACACACACACACAAAAGGCATTTAGCACTACACCGTTCATATATTCCGAATTTCGACTGAATTGCTACAAGGCAAGTGCCAAAATGTGTCTCGCCCATTCGCAGACGAAATTAATGTTTTTCTAACTCCCAGAAGTTCATTGACCCTGCCTATGACCTTTGACCTTGTGGTGACCTTCAACTTGCCAAGGAACATTTACCAGACAAGTTTGGTCACAAATGGACATATGGATCAAAAGTTATGAGCCATAAAAACTTAAAAGGACACAGTCCTCACGAAATTTAAAAGAAAATGTTGTGGTTGGTACCTCCAATGAACTACTTTCACGGAAAACAAACTTTCAAATCACCAAATAAGCTCGTAAATTTTGGTTGAAAAAGTGTGAATCTGCATGGTGAATATGCTAATGAGCAAGTCCTGGCGGAGAGTGAGACGTCACCGAGGCACAACTTTTCCCAGCCGTGTTCTGCTCGTTATCCGTACGCTCCCTAGTTACCCGGATGCATGAAGACGTCGGTGGCTACTACTAGTAGTATTTGACATTGTTTCTACGTTGTGTGTGTGTGTGTGTATGTATTGTGTATTATATTCGCACAGTACACGTGTGGACGGTACAACTAGATCTACGGTAGATACCCCGTACGCGGTTTGCCCTTCACACTTTTCCAGTCTATCAAAAGCGCAGCTGCAGCCCTGTCGCCGCTCATGCATGTTCTAGTACGTACAGATTGTAGGTAGAAACGGTTCTACACAGCTACAGGCCTGCTAGTACACTATAGGGGCGACCGCATTCAGCGTCGTCTGGTCAGGCTATCTTACATCAGTAGTTTTGCTCGAATCGTGCAGAAAATTTCCCAGGAAAATCCTTTTTTCCGTCCCAGACCCACAAAAGTATCGTGAAAGGTGAGCTGTATAGCTCGGAAATCTCGGTACAACGATGCCGAACATAAGAAACTTAGGGCCTACAAAATCTCGATATCGTGTTGTGACCTACCTGTGTGGACCATTTGAGAAGCGATGTTTTTACGTGGACTGGCAGGATGTGGCCCTCGGTTATAAACCGAGAAAACTCCTGAAGCCAGATGCAATCCCCACCATTTGGTCACATGAGTTATAAAAAAGAAACACCTCGAGCATCGACTTCGAAGAGAACCGAGGGAAAAAGCGTAGAGAGGTAAGGAAAGTGGCTAGCTATGTTTCATTTACCGTGGGGCTGCAGCCGGGGTTGGACTGCAGTACAGCGCCACTGAGCTAGCTGCTGCCAGTGCCGACTGGACATGCACGGCAAAGTGGAGCGAAATCATATCCCTACGACCCCCTGTGTTTACCCTTCCTGGCTCACGTCGAGGAAAGGCGATATCTGATTACTTACAGAAATATTGAGATACAAACAATATTTTCTTTGAAGAATTCGACTCTCTCATGCACAGGTTATCTTCGGCAAAATCAGCTAGACGGAGTACTAGTAAGTACTGTGTACATTAGTATGGTAGGAATTCGCGCGCGAGAGTGGTTTCTACGCTAAGAAGTATGCAAGACGGACGGAAGCCAGAAAAGGACCGTGCCGATTTGATGTCAAGTTCATGGTATATTTGGTTTAAAAATACATATAAATTTATGTTAACAATATTAATTTTTCATGAATTATAAATATCTAAGCTTGAAATATTTTGTTTGAAATAATAACACCACAAACTTTCACATTATATGATAAAATTGCAACTAATCATTTCAACACTAAAATTAGTTTTTAGAGGCACGGCTGTCAACTTGGTGAGTAGGGCATGCATGACGTACCATCTCTTTGCCGGCTCTTACACGATCGCTTGCAGGAATTATTTTTCAAAAATCGCGTACGGAGACAGTTTTTCATTTCCACGCGTATAAACTGGTGAAAGGTTATTTTTTCTCTTCTTAATTATCATTACAGTGAAAATTTCAGGACTGCTTCCCTTTAACTTTGGGCCCTAAAAGTTTGTTGACCCCTGTCTGTTATCTTTGATCGTGTGATGAACTTCAACTCCCCATAGGACATTTACCATCCAAGTTTGGTCACAAATGGATATACAAGTAGGAATCAACAGTTATGAGCCATAATTGAAACACAGCGTAAAAACTTAACATTGGGAACTAAAGTTTATTGACCCCTGCATGTGACCTATGACCTTCAGGTGACCTTCATGTTTGGTAAAATGCGTAACTTTGTATAATCACTCCCCCCTCCAAGTTTGATTGAATTGAAGTCCTCATTTGAGAGTTATTCAAGTTTTTGTAGCATTACGGACAGACGGCGGACGGACAGACGCCGCAGGCGATCCCTTAGTATCCCCTCACCTCCGGTGGACTTGACAGAAATGAAAGAGTAGTTTGATTCACATTTTGTAAAACATTTTTTTAAAATTTGCAGTTGCCATTATGCAATACTGACGGAAAAGGTGTCTTGCATATATCCCTTTGATAGCAGTCATACATGCCACATTTGGGGTTGATTGCTCAAAAAATGAGACAGTAGTTTAATCCACAAGTTTTTATGAAGATTTGCAGCTGCCATGGCAACACATTATGCAATATACTAACGAAACTAGAAATGTCGCTATGCGACTGGTATGCCTCCGCCATAATGCATGATTCTCCTAATAGGTCTAGATAGTACATGTGGAAAATGTGTGATTACAATTTCACAAAATTGGCAAAATATTAAAATGACAAGTTTGTCACAAATGTGTTGAATGTTCAACTTCCTTGACCTACGTTTAACCCATTCCCGTAATGATGATGATGATAATGATTCTGGTGATGTTGATGAACGAACTCTTATGATGATGCAATTTATTTCGTGTGACCATGACGTTGACGATGGCGAGTACGACATGAGTAGCCTAGGCCGATGACGAGAGTGACACTGAAACGGGGGCTGATGCTCGCTCGTGCACAGATAGGAGTGGTCTAGAGACCTGCATTTTATCATTTGTTTTTCCTTTTGCTTGTTCACTCGGGTTTAGTGCTACCAAAATTCCTGTCTCTGAAGAAACTCAACCAAAAGCTTGACAATAAGTTTGCATCAGGTCTATTTTGTAGTAAATATTAGCACCTAGATCTAAATGACGATGCTAATTTAGTTTTCATTTAGAACTCGAAGAAATCCCATTTTCTTTGCTCATTTTTCAACTAATAAATTATTTAGAACTGTAAATTAACTTAAATTCTGATGTAGTGCATTCACCATTGTGTTAAATCAATAAAAAAGAGCCTACTGAGCGGGTGTTTCATTCTATCCTTTTCATTTCCTCCCTATCCTTTTTGTTTCCTTCCTGTCACTTTTTTCTTTGACCCTGGATGGAAAAAAAAATCCCATCTTGCCATGTAAAGACAGAACACATACCATCATGAAATATTATGACATTAAACTAATGAAAAAAAATATGTAAGTGATAAAAATTCTTGTTTGTGAAAATAAATTATAAATCAAAGATGATTTCTTATGAAGCAGTTCTTTCAAATGTCCATCAGCTTCGATAATGAAGCAAGTGAAATCTGAAAACTATCGTGGCAACAAGTGATAATGACAGGGAATTCTGACAAAAACTGTCACACCATTTGATGTTTGAATTTGTCTTTTTTTTTATTGGATAGGGTTATAAAACTATAAATGCCATTGATAAAATCACAGGGGCAGTAGGGTAGGTACGACTCTGTAAACAGCTGATTACTAAATGCATCGTATCCATGGGCAACTGCGGGGTAAATGCAAGAATGCGCATGGAATTTAGACTTGAGTCAAGAACTATTATTTATTATTACTTTTTTATTAGAAATATTTTTTTCTTGGACTGAAAAAAACCCCAAAATATTTCATATTACGCTTGTAAAATATATAATGAATATATGAAGTATTCTTATCGTGATTTTATGAAGAAGTAGAATTATTATACAAATACAAATCATACTAGATGAGCTGAACAATGAAGTCTAATTTCGCCCCAAGAATTTGCAGCACACCATACCTGGTGCATTCCTAGCGTTCTTGCCGCACTCTTCAACTCTCACCATCACTTATAGTGCATGCAGTTACATGTTCTATACATACAGTACATGTAGTATGAGTAGCTAGTTCATCGATCTCATTCCTGATCTCGTGCGAGGAAAACCTTCAAAGTGTAGAAAATCCTCTCAAAACTAAGCCAAACATGATTTTGGAACATACATTACAGTGTCAAGACCTTTTCAGTGGACTCTGATTTCGCTGTTTGTCTGTTTTAGCTCTTGAATGTATGACTTCTTATGTCCAATTTGTTTGTACCATGCCGCCACGTGCTGCGTGTTTTTTCAGCCCCATGCTTCCCCTTAGAGTACTACACACAAGCCATCGCGATCAAAGTTTGAGCGATAGCGATAACACGTGCGGAGCAGACATGCGGATTTCAGCACAGGGTAAATGGTTGAACGTATCACAATTGTAAAACAAATCTTTTTCTATGTCTCTGCAAATTTGAATTAGGTTATCTAAGCATAGATAGATTATGATACATTATAATATAGATTATAAAAAAATACATTATAAAATAGATTAGTCATAGCAAGAACTTGCCTACATAATAGTAGTGTTGGCTCAGTAAGTAGAGCGGCTGCCTCACAATCGGGAGGTCGTGGGTTCGAACCCCGGCCGCGTCATACCAAAAGACGTTAAAAGATGGGAGTTGCTGCTACCTTGTTTGCCGTTCAACAGTTGAAAAGGTTAGAGCAACGTCGATCTGGCGCTGCTCAGTGGCTGCCAGGCCCACGATCAATTGGGCAAAAAGAATTTCCATTTTCGGACAATAAACTTTGGAGTGTATATCCAAAACAAACAAAACAATTATTTGGTAACGTTGCAAAATAAAAACCCCTTCATTGAATGGAATGTCCCAGAGCTATCTCGGGGGCTCGAGGACGTTATGGACACAAAAATTTGCAAGTGGGTAAGATGTGATTACCGATGGGTCAAAATGAAGATGATTTATGAATAAAATACACAAAAACATAATATTTTGTCATAATCCATTCACAGTTTATTATTTCCTTTCATAAAATTCACATAAACTAGTGCTGTATTGAGTCAACTAAGTGCACATTTGCACAAGTATACACGCATCAACCCTCCTGCCTAGTGGGGATGACACAGGCAGTTTTTCAATGACATATGAATGCCCTTCGCGTGTAGATCGCGCTGTAGGGAAGATCGCGCCCAAGTTCATGGCCAACTTACTAGGCAGGCACGAAATTACAGATTACACAGAGGTCCGTGCATGGATGGGTTAATTGGATGAATAGGAGAGCATGTAAGGACTTTAACTTGACTTTGAGCCATTCATACGTTTATGCATTGAGTAATTTTCAAGGTATGGAGAAAAAGTGCAATTTCTGTATTGAATAGTAGATTGTTACCATTTTTATCTGGCCTTTGACCCTAAAATTCATAAGATGATCACTGTCAGGCAGAACATGCATAAATATGTAGTAAGTTTCAAGATAACTTGAGCCACTTCCGAGATATGGAGGAAAAAGTTAGTTCAGCACTTTCACTTGATCTTTGACCTTTTGACCTTTGAGGCAAAGAAAAAAGAAAAAAAAAACCCTTTCCAGAGAATCTCTATTAGGTTATATATGCATACACCAAGTGTTAAAAAAAAAATAATCCTGCTGGCATTGCATAAACGTGAGGGAAACAGTAAAATTTTGAAGTCGTGCCCTTGACCTTTGACCCCTGACCTTTGACCCCATGAACCCTAAATTCTCTAGATAATCACTACCAGTCAGTACATGTATACATACCAGTTCCATGAGGATACCTTGAACAATTTCCAAGGTACGGAGAAAAAAGTGAAGTGTTAATATTTTTACTTGACCTTTTGACCTTTGACCTCATGACCCCAAACTTTCACCAGAGAATCTTAATTGGGTAATACATGTATACACTAACTTTCAAGAAAATATCTTCAGGCATTGCATAGATATGGTGGAAATTGTGAAATTTTATGTATTTGACCTTGACCTTTGACCTTGAGCATGTGCACCTAAAAGTTGACAGGCACAACTTCACCCTCTAATACACATACATGCCAAGTTTCATTAGGATACCTTAAAAGGTTTTTTAGTTACGCTGTCCACAAAATTCATTACGGACGGACGGACGGAAGGATGGACGGACAACCCGAAAACATAATGCCTCCGGCACCACTTCGTGGCGGAGGCATAAAAAGTGTCTTGCACATCTACTTTTGATAGCGGTCACACATGCCAAATTTGGGACCAATTGCTCAAAAATTGAGAGAGTAGTTCAATCCACAAGATTTTGCAACAGACCGACTGCCCGGCCGCCCGACCTCAGAGTGATTAAAAAAAAAACCTCATACACACTATGTGTGGGTGGGGGTATAATGAATTTTAGTTCTTTGTATCTCTTTATATCCTCAAACATAGACAAAGTGGGAAACTAGAAGAGAAAATCATCTTATAATCATCTATTAATTTTGAAATTTAAAAATTTATTAGGCAAATACAAGAATCACATTCTATTTTCAATTTTTCTAATTTGAAATAAAATTTCAAATTTCTACCTTTTTTATTGATATTGCTTAGGAACTGCTGTAATATCATTTGAATTTGGCATATGATTCTTCATTATTGTCAAGTACTTGTAGCTTTGCTTCATCTTCGGGGCTACACAAGCATTATAGAGATCAAAGCATTATTTTTGCATATTAATTAGTGTTTCTTATTGTGTTAAATTTGTCTTTTGTTCTCATTGTTGTATGGAAAAATACTTTATGCATAAATGACAACTTGTTCATTTTTGCAATTTTTACTTTTTTTCGCCTTGGAGGAGAAAAACAAATGTGTGCACTCATGCATAAAGTTTCCCTTTTCATTGACCTACCAGGTTGATAGTAAATTAGCTTTAACATGGTATATTAAACATTAATATTTAGCCACATGTTCTACGAGAAATATGAAGCTGAAAAAGTGTTTACTTTCTTATTTTGCTGAGTGTACATATCCATGCAAATGAGATTACTAGAGGGTGCGGCTGGTACCTCCTCATCGATCAGTTTCCCAACTATTGCGAAGGTCCCAATGTGATGAAAATTTCACTCATGCCAGTATTTTGCTTGTTTACAGATCCAAGATATGAGCAATCATGACAAATTGTAAACAGATGGCAACTTTCATGTACATGTATGTAGTCCCGCAAGATATAATTCATTTCTAACATAAGTACATTATGGTTGGTGAAATTTGAAGTTAAAAAATGCCTGTTCATTTCACTCTCTCAGCCCAGGTATACTCAGGACTAGTCAACAGCCTGAAAATGTCAGCCTGAGTATACTCAGGACACGTCCTTAATGGTTGATAAGCAATTTTATATCCCCTGGGCAGCATTTCATGAAACTTGTCAGTCACTGACAACTCTTTTAAATTTATAGAAATTCTTGCATCTGATTGGCTGGAGGAAATTTGTCGGTGACAATCACTGATCAAAAACTTGATGAAATGCTCCCCTCCCTGCTCCAAGTATATTACCTGAATCATGCACCTGATAAACAAAGGAAAAGATGACATATGTTGCTTCTAGATACTGGACCCCATAAAGAAGCATGATGCATGTCAGATGAAAGGTGATCACAATAGAGTACCTGAACTTGTGACTCGGGTGTGTCAAAGTGAAAGCAAGACTTTATGCAAACACAACAATGATTGAAGAAAACAGTGTGTATGTGCAGAATTAATTATCTGCCTGGTTAATTATCTATAACAAAACTGAGTTCTATGGAGCAAGTGAAGTGATGCATGCTACGTGCATCATTTGCCTAATCCAAATAAAATTTGCCAAATTTTGTGCATGATTCATGCATGCATGATATATGGGTGCCAGGGGGGATAATGTGATACTCATGCAATGATAAGCAAAAGGAGAACAACTTCATCATTCAACCTTTTCTGGATTTCATACAGACTCTCATGGGTGATTCGTGACATTCACCAAGACCTTAAATAGGAGAGACAGTAAAACAAGATCAAATGAAGTCGGACATGGCACATAGAGAGTAAAGAGCTTCACTGAAAAATGTGGGCATGAGCAGTCATATATGTTGGCCACATAAACTGAGATGTAGATTTTGATAACTGGACTGCCATAAATCTTCTACAAAAGTATGTGGGCAAAAAATCATAACCTAAGCAATCAAAATGTGGTGCATAATTACCTGTGATGCATCCACTTCTCACACAATGAGTAAATCACTCTAAAAAGACTGTTTAACAATTACATTGTACTTTTTGTCAAATCAATCAACAGCTGACATGTAACCCTCTTTGCATAATGGACATGTTTTCTTTTCATCAATTTCATCAATCAACATCAATGGTTTTGGACTAATGGCCTAAAAATAGTATTTTAACTAAAGTCTAGTGGCCTTGACCTTTTGACTTTTAACCCAGATGCTTCAGGTCACTGAATGTTTATCAATCTTCATTCTTTTTAGCAGATATCACTAATGGACATTCCAGGCTGAAGTTATGCCAGAGAATGACAATGTGGCCTTTGACTATGTCCTATCAGCACTATAATGTCAGGAAAAAACACTGTCAATAGATTTCTAACCTGTCCATCAATGAACCTTATTACTTGACATTTGTAGCCAAAGAAATAACCAATTTTTTCTTCTTCAAAAGTATATAGTAATATTCTACCTTGGCCTTTGAACTTTTACCATTATCATTTCATTAGACTAATTTTTCTGTTTCTACTCTTTCAACAAAAAAATTAATATATATATATATATACACTCAGCAAAAAAAGTAAGTTCCCCCCTAGCATTTGTGGCTATATCTCAAAAAGTATTCAACTGATTTTCATAATTCAAATGGAAATGGATAAAGAATTTTATTACTCATAACATGAGGTGGCAAATCATTGCCACCAGATATCATTATTGGTGTGAAAAAATGCATTTTATGTCAAAATGTATGGAAACAAAAGTTGCACTTTAGTGATTTGCAATGACTTTTACACAAATAATCAAACAATCACTCATGATTCTGAACATTTAAGCATGGGTTATTGCATATTTTTCTATCTCTTTCTTTTCATGAGCATATAGTGAAGTATTTGAAATTTGATATGTCCACCACCCGCAATGACCAGCCGCCATCACCTCCTTATACTGTTAACTAAAGTTTGTACTTGGCGCTGCTCAATGTTGGCCCATGCTCTCTGCAAGATGCGCTGAAATTCTTGCAGTGAAGTGTCATCTTTCAACTTCTTGCTCGCTTTCCACTTAATGATATCCCAAAGATTCTCTACTGGATTACAGATAGGGGATCTTGCAGGCCTCTCCATACGTTCGATGCCATTTCCCTCAGCAAACTGATCTTCAACTTGAGGGCATGATGCAAAATGCCCACAGGCACATTAATGTGATCAACCTAAATTGGAATTAAAAATCACAAGGCTTCTACCAATATGTTCATATTGAGAAGGCCTATTGTTCAAAACATCTGTTTAATAGGGAAGCACATTGTACCTGAAGAAATTCCTGAGAATTACACAATTTAAAAAGATCATTTGATAACTTACACAGGAAATCTATACAATATGCTTCCTATGGCCTGAAGTGCAACTTTTTTTCCCGTGCATTTTGACATAAAATGTGATTTTTTACACCAATAATGATATCTGGTGGCAATGATATGCCATTCACGTTATGAGTAATTAAATTCCCTATCCATTCCGGTTCGAATTATGAACATCCGTAAAATACTTTTTGAGATATATCCAAAAATGTTAGGGGGGAACTTACTTTTTTTGCTGAGTGTATATATATATATATATATATATATATATATATATATATATTGTATAAACATCAAGCTGTATATTCTTCGACAAAGTTATAGCTGAAAACAGCATTATTACCGAATAAGTGACCTTTGACCTCTGACCTTGAGCAATTTTGCCCAATCTACTTGCACATCCACACCTCACAAGGTGCCAAGAAAATTCTTTGGTTTCCTTACATCACAATAACAAGACGTGGGATGGACAACTGCAGAGATGGACAAATGGACAGGCAATCTGAAATCACAAAGCCTCTGGCACCGTGGGTAGATGCATTAAAAAAACTGATATGATATGGGTACATGCACTTCATCTGTATTAACTGATCATGAGTGTAATATTCACATAAATGTACACACATCTCCTCCATTGCAAGGTGCGACATATTAAAGCGCTTGCCGATTTGTCCTGGGGAAGTGAAAGCTTGGGGTAAGTTGCCTGCGAGCAGGTGAGAGGCGACTGACTGTGTGTGCTCGGGGTGTGTGTAGAGCACAGAGAGGAATTCACTCATTCATTCAACAAAAGAAACTGTGTGCACTGACACATTCCTGGTCATAAACAGTCCGGGGCCTTGGGGAATGAACAGGTAAAGAATGTTTAATTAAGCTGACTCAAGTCAAAGACCCCGGGTGAAAACCACTGACAGAATTTCAAATGTGATGATCCTTCATTTCTTTCATTTAACTGGTCTAAAATAGGGCTGTATTTCATCTTTTCTTAGTTCTTATCTGAATTATCTTGCATTGAACGATCCAAACTTAAGGGTGTGTACAGTTCTGGTTGAGGTGAGGATTTAGCTTGTAACATTTTTGCGAGATATTCAGAAACTACTTTATGAGATGTCAAAGAGCCTGCAACTCTAAGGGGTATCAAAAGTTTATTTGATGAAAATTGGTTTTGAAATGGCTGAGATATCCAAAAACCAGGAGAAACAAAGAGATCCTAATAAAAGGCATCGCCTGTTGCCTTTTTCATTTGATTGATATCTCGGCCATTTGAAAACCAATTTTCATCAAATAAACGTTGAATCCTTCTCAAAATTACATGCTCTTTCATATTTCATGAGAGGTTTCTTCTTTTCTCACTTAGGAATGTTATAAACCTGAATCCTCACCTCAACCAGTTCTGTACAGTCCCTTTGTACCTGTTCCTCTTACACTGAGGACTAGAATTGCAATCTCTAAAGTTTAGAACAATTGTATTCTTTATCTGGTATGTGTTGTTTGTTGTTTGGCATTTTCTTCTCTGTTGTCATGTTTGAACATGTACATTTATCTATCTTTTAATTCTTCTGAAGCACCATGAGCACTGAAAGGTGGACCTGTGTGCTATACAAGTAGCCACTATTATCACCATTATTATTCTTAAAAAAGTGAACGATGTCAAACTTAGAATTACCTATTTTCCTGCTTTAAAATATTCTCCTCCATTCTATATCATTTTTTTATCCCCTACTGTTTGATTGAGAAACTATTATTATCATTATTATTCTAAAAAAGTAAACAATGTCAAACTTAGAAAAACCTATTTTCCTGCTACAAACTATTCTCCTTCATTCTGTATTATTTCTTTTTTTAATTATCCTCCACTGCTTGATTGAAAAATGTTAATGTTTGTTATTCTGACAGTTCGTTATTCCGAAGGTTTGTTAATCCAAAAGAACAGAAAAAGAGGTTTTGTTTTTCCAAAGGTTTGCTATTTGAAAAATTAACAAGAGACCCGGGGGTCACACGCTCACCTGAGTATCGCAAGTTCACCTTCCATGCATTCTTGCAGACTCTTACCAAAGAACATTGGAAACTTGTGGTGGGGTAGCTTTGAGAATGGGGGCATTACATATTCCATCACACTGGTAAAAAGACCTGCCAAGTACACTGTACTTTATAGAATATTGGATTATGCAGCTTGGGGAAAAAGACTTAAAGCCCTATCATTTTTTATTAGAACTAGAGAAATATATTATTTAATATTCCTTAATTTAGGAGGTTTGGACCCCTGGGGCCCCCAAGGAAAGCATGGTGTCCATTCAAACACTATGAGATCTTATCCCTATGGGAATGCTACTTGACAAATTTGGTGAAAATCCATTACGTTGTTTTCAGCAAGAAGATGAAAATTTAGGCCTGCATTTGGACATCCCCCCCCCCCCCCCCATCCCATCCCACTTCCTTGGGTCCCAATGGGGTGGGAGGGCACCCCTGATTCTCCCATGAACAAACTTGAAACAACAGTCATTAATATACTGACTCATTGTATAAACTTAGCTCAATCACTTCAAGTTCTAGAGAAAATCTGTAAAGATTCCTTATGGGGGGGGGGGGGGGGGGGGACCCCTGGGGCCCCCAGGTGGGGCATGGTGCCCATTTGATGGAATTGAGATTCTATCCCCCTAGGGATGCTACCTGCCAAGTTTGGTGAAAATTGGTGATAGGGTTTTCAAGAAAAAGGATGAAAATTTACAATTTCGGTCCAAGTTTAGGCCCCCTGGAGCCCCCCAGGTGGAGCATGGTGCCCATTTGATGGGAATGAGATTCTTTCCCCCTAGGGATGCTACCTGCCAACTTTGGTGAAAATTCATAACGGCATTTTCAAGAAAAAGATGAAAATGTACAATTTGGGCCCCATTAGGACCCCTCCCCTCCCCTGGGTCCCAAGGGGGGCACCCCTGATTCCGCCATGAACAAATCTGAAACTACAGTCATCAATGTACTAATTCATAGTATTAACTAAGCTCTATCACTTCTGGCCTTAGAGAAGATTTTTTTTGAGATTCCTTAATTTGGGGGGGGGGGGGGGGGGGTTGGGCCCCTCTGGGGGCCCCCAAGGTGGAGTATGGTGCCCACTTAAATTGAGATCCTATCCCCCTATGGATGCTACCTGCCAAGTTTGCTGAAAATCGGTCAAGGGGTTCTCAAGAACAAGATGAAAATGTAAAAGTTAACGCACGACGGACGCCGGACGAAGAGTGATCGCAATAGCTCACTTGAGCCTTTGGCTCAGGTGAGCTAAAAAGAATAAAAAAATAAAAGTTTTGTTATTACGAAGATTCGTTGATCAAACAAGGTGAGTGCCAAATTGTGTCTCACCCATTCGCGTAGAAGAAATCAATGTTTTTCTAACTTCCAGAAGTTCAGAAGTCCCAGACCCCACCTATGACCTTTAACCTTGAACTCCCAAGGGACACTTACCATCCAAGTTTGGTCACAAACGGACATAGGGATAAAAAGATTATGAGCCATAATCAAAACACACCGTAAAAACTTAACATTGGGCCCTAAAAGCTTGTTGACCCCTGTCTCTGACCTTTGACCTTGTGGTGACCTTCAACTCCCCAAGAGACATTTACCATCCAAGTTTGGTCCCAAACAGACATAGGGATCCAAAGTTACGAGCCATAATTGAAACGCGCTGTAAAAACTTAACATTGGGCCCTAAAAGTTCGTTGACCCCTGTCTGTGACCTTTGACCTTGTGGTGACCTTCAACTCCCCAAGGGACATCTACCATCCAAGTTTGGTCACAAATAGACATATGGATCAAAAGTTTTGAGCCATAATCAAAATGCGCCATCAAAAAATTAACATTGGGCACTAAAGTTCATTGACCCCTGCCTGTGACCTTTGACCTTGAGGTGACCTTCATTTTGGATAAATGTGTAACTTTGTATAACAACTCTTCCCTCCAAGTTTGATTGAAATTAAAGTCCTCAGTAGAGTTTAAGTTTTTGTAGCGTTACGGACGGACGACGGACGGACATACACCGCAGGCGATCCCTTAGTCTCCCCTCACCTCTGGTGGGCTTGACAAAATGACATACAGTAGTGTCTAAGACCCTGTTTACAGTGCGAGGCTCGGCCACGGCTCCAGCCCGGCCACGGCCGAGCCCACCTTCATTTCAGTGTAAACACACAAAAGGCCAAATGCGAGGCCAAAATTGGCCTCGCATTTCGCCACGCTCTGGAGCGAGCCGCGGCCGAGCCCGGCCTTTTCTCAGTGTACCGGTAAACGCAAACTGGGCCAAATGCGCGGCCAATTTTAGTCTGGCTTCCAAACCCTCTGCCTGTACTATATCGCTATTCAGGATATTAACCCCCTCAACGTCGAAAACTAGTATAGTTAAAGGTGGTTTGTTCCTGCAAAGGATTTTTTCCTTTGGCAAAGGCCTCTGCCCGAACGGCGACTTCGTCGCCACGGAATTCATTTGGCAAAGGGTCTGAAAACCAGACAATACCGAATTGTGTTTGTTTACAAGCAGAGCGCCGCTACCACAAAATATTGAAAGGTTTGAATCAAAAGCGCGGCCCAGCACGGCAGTGTAAACGGACAAAATTGCGGGGCTCGGCCGCGGCTTGGCCCAGCCCCACACTGTAAACGGGGTCTAAGGTTCTGTATTCTGAAGATTCATTATCTAACTCTGAAAACAAAATAAGTTTTATACCACTTGCATGATGATTTGTTTTCAGATTAACAAACTGTTTTTCATTTTCAGATTAAAGAACCTTTGGAATAATGCCATATGGAATGTTCGAATAAATGAACCACATCACATTTTTGGAGTAACAAAAAACTGGGGACAGGGATTTAGCATGTTTCAGATTCGGAATAAGGCCAAAAAAAAAAAATTGTTGTATTGGCGTAACCCGCCCGACCCTAAAAATTCCACCGACCCTATGTTTTTTTATTATTTTTTTTGCTATTGATATCAAGTATCTTCTTGACTGCGATCGCGATCGCAAAAAACCCGGAAGTGGAAACGGCTCTGGGGATATCGGATGTACGAGGGAGAGATCTCGCTAGCGCCTCGCATAGCCTCGCTTGATCAGTACGTCATCTGTTTCCAACACGGACGCGTACTCTATCAAGATTTATACAGTGTATACTTAGCATTCAGACTGCAATGTATTGTGCACAGTTTTGCCATAGGTTTCTTGTGTGGAGAACTTACACGAATCTGTATATGTGGGACTGTAATAGAGATCGCCGTGTGCGATGAAAAGATCGTACATATGGGTCAATTTGCATCTATCTTATCTAAGTCAAAATAGTAAAATATGAAGTGAAAACATTCAGGATAGGGATTTCAACATCTTTAAATTCTGTGAAGGGGTATAATTCGAGTAATATCGGCCTCATAAATGATTTGTAGAATAGATGAACACAGCACATACGGTGCAGCAGTTGTAACTGTTTACTGAGCACGAGTTATACACGTAAAATGCAGGTAGAAAAAAAAAAAAAAAAAAAAAATCCGCCCGACCGACCCTATTTGAAAATCTCATGTTACACCAATACAACCTTTTTTTTTTTTTGGCCTAACGGACCATCACAATAATGAACCCTCTTTTTTTTTCTTGGGATAATGAATACCGTGCAAAGAAATTAACAATGTCAAACTAAGACATAACTTATTTCTTGCATTAAATCTTTCCCCTCCAATCTCCACCTACTTCTGAAGGATCCCTCACTGCCTGTAATAAAAAATAAACAATGTCAACTAAAGCCCCCGTTCCACTATCAAGATCTGGACCCCGATCTGTCCCATTCTGGCAGATCGGGAGAGAGCGGCAAAAGCGTACCGGGATCGGAAGCATCGTAGTAGCAGCGTTTGGAGGTCAGGGTTGGAGCAGGCATTTTTTCAGATCGGGAAGAAATTTTGAACCTGTTCAAAATTTCTTCCCGATCTCCCCAATCAAATGACCTATTTTAAATGGAACGGCAAGCGGGGAGAGCGTAGTGACAGTGTAAACACCACGGGATGAGCATAACAAGGTCTTTCCGAGCGTAACAACATTGGCACAAGAACGGGAAGTACACTTAGACACCGACGTGGTCCCGCTGCTGCGCCGCTCTTCCCTGATCAAAGCACGATCTTCCCGCTTTAATGCCGCTCTCACTACGTTCTCTACTCTCCTATAGAATCAAGGCCCGTTCTCACGATGCTCTCAGTACGCTTCATTCCCGCTTTAGTTACGTTGTTTCCGCTTTAGCTACGCTGTTTCCACTTTAGCTACGCTGTTCCTACGTCTTCCGAGACTCAATTAATCACGTCTCCCGCTCTCGCCGCCCTAAAAGGGACGCAGCCAATACGCTGAAAAAATCACAGCCAAAATGCCAGAAGAAGATCAAAGAGATCGAGAGGCAAGACTGCTGAGGAGGAGGAGGAGGAGATTGTCGCTGCACCCGTCCAGGCAGAATATGAAAAAGGAGCTCTAATTTTTGAAGAAGAAGAAGAAGAGCCGAAGAAAAAGAAGAGAAGAAAGCAGCGAAGCGGCTACACAAAGGGCAAAGAAAGAGCGACTGCACATACAGTGATGCTAAAAGAGGAGGAAGAGGACAAAGTATAGAATTTTGAAGATATGAAATCATCTACAACTGGAGGAAGACGGATTATATCTAAAGGCAAGGACATCAAGAAAAAAGCCTTGGAAAGATCAGCACGTCTTTGATTAACAATGCATTGCTGCAAAAGAACCGTGAGATGAGGAGCCTCTTCGAGGTCCAAAGTATATTTCTTTGGTTCTGTGCTAACAAGTTGACTGATTGAGGATCGACAATCGAATCGGGGTACATCGGGGCACATCGGGCACTTTTCAGCTCTCTCATCGAGGTAACAGCGTGTTAGATCGTATAGATCGTTCAGAGCGTAAATACAGCGTGCATCGATCGGATAACATCGGCAACATCACACTGACAGCGTAGCTACATCGTTCTAAAGTGTATCTGCAGTGGCAGAGATCGTAATGTCTCATTCCCGATCATCGTAGTAAGAGAGTAGCAAGCACGTGGAAGTCGTAACTGCAGCGTTCTTAGAGCTGTCTAACATTGTACTGTGTCCAGATCGGCTCAGGTTTTACCCGATCCTTCCCGATCTGAGAAAATTGTCAAATCGTTGCGAGAACGGCATAGTGGAACAGGGGCTTTAAACATTCTTCTTGCCTTAAAGATTTTCCCTCCTGCCATATATCTTTCCTGCATTATCACCCAATGCCCAATTAAAAATTGCCTCAGAAACAAGCAAACCAAAGGTAATGAAAACATAACCTCCTCCTCCCTTGGCGAAGGTAACTAGAAATGTCGCTGTGGAAACTGGTATGCCTCCGCCAAAAAGTTACAGCTGCACAAGAACCAAGACAATGGCAATATCTGGGGGAATGTCTATTGTTTATGCAGGAAAGAGTGAGTACTGAAATGGACAACCCATGGCAGTACAGACAAGTCAGAGATTATTCTCTAGTCATCGCAAAAGACTGCAGAAGTCGATTAAGGCTCATCAATGTAGCTCATCAATAAGGACAGGAGTGTTTGAAGAAACATTTCTTTTTCTGCAGAATCTTGAAGCTGGTCAAACTAAAACAAAAATGTAGGCTTAAAATTGAAAAAGTAGGTGTTTGTGTGTGACAACAATGCTGCTTCGCTGTGTACTTGTTACTGAAAGACACCTATTTGTTACTGACAAAATTGGCAAATGTCCCTGGGGTTGGCATCTCTGCATGATATCTTTGATGGGTCATTTCAGATGGAAGTATTGTAATCTGGGCAATAGATAAAAGATTTTGACTGTCACATCAAAGTTTTATTTCATACTTCTCTGTATGTTACTACATACAATGTACTCACATGAAATATACTTGTAAAGCAATTTTCCCTTCGCATTCAAAATGCTATAATTTCTGCACGTTTTCGGGCCACCAGTTTCTCAACCATAATCTACAAACAAAATGGCGATGCTGGTAGGCAACACTACCATTCCAAAGCTGCAGAAACCACCAAAACACCGAGCACTACATGAGCCAGAACTTTGAAACTGCTGAGGGCACATCTACAGCTACAAAGCTCAAGTCCAAGCGCTTATCGGCAGGGATACCCTCCGATGCAAAAGTAAAAGGGATTTGTGAAAACCCACCTTGAAATTGTGTCAGATTTCGGGGGCCTAAAAAGAAGATCAAAAAGCCTGAGGAAAAGGAGAAATGCACAGAATTGCAGGCAGACTGGACAAATAAGAGTCTTTGATGGAAAGAGTGGTGGAGTATTTGCCGAATCCACATGCTACCGCAACTCGCCCTACCAGAGCATCCCTGCCGACAGCACGTACAGCTGCAGAGGAGAATACGAGTTACGTACCTGAACGAAAATGATGGTTCTCAACCTGTTGGGAACATGAGTAGATGCCTTTAGTTAGTGAGGCTGAATCAGCCTAAGAGGAGCAGGATAATGAACTTGATCCTCACTGGGGTTGTCGGCTCAATACACGAGAACTTGGCAAAGTCTGCACTGTACCTCATGTCACATCAGCTGGAAGTGAACATGCTGGAGGAATTTGGAGGTAAATTACTTCCCCTAATCAACTGTATTCCTCTGTGATATCTTAATGTGAATGCAGCAATATGGGAAAAACATGTCTTCACTCACCAAGAGCCATGACTTGAAACTACAAATGTGTCCAAATGCAGTCGAGGAGGGGCATTCATTCAAACTCTGTCCCCTGAAAGCCTAACAAAGACAGAACAGAACGTGCTCTCAAGTCGGAACTACAACAGGCCATTGCTAGGCCAGAGAACTCAGATGCCCGAATTCACAAAGCTAGTACAATCTTTTTCCATGGTTTAAACCATGGACAAAGACTGTAGTTTTGTACGGGGCACAAAGTGTTGCATGGCCTTTGTTATGAAATCTGTCATTTCGTCGAAGAAATAACCATTTCGTCAATGAAATGATCATTTCGACGAAGAAATGACTGATTTTGTAACGAGATAGGCCATGCAACACTTGTGCCCCATACGTTTGTCCATGGTTTAAACCATGGACAGAGATTGTACCACCTTCGTGAATTCGGGCCAGAGAGGCAAACTGTACTGAGCTCCACCTCACACTCAAAGCATGAACATGCTGAAACATTCTCTACCCTCCCAGCAGCCACAAACAGCAAGGAGAAAGTCTGAAAAAAAAGGACCCTAAGCTTTATATTGTTTCCCTTCCCCTGTGAAAGTTTTGCTCAGAATGAAACTGCAAAAAAGCTTCAGCTCTGAGATTGTCATGATTGTGCTGTAAGGAAGCTTTTACCGACTACATTTTGTATAACACATGGCCTTGTGATAGGTGTCCTTGCCTATGCAAATAAGATCGCTTCATATTTTTACAAGTTACAAGCGGTTTATGATCTGCTGAGGTGTGAAGGAATGCATATGCGCATTCTTTTGCCCTGGGGTTTAGCCTGGTGGCACTTTGATTTCTTTGAAATTTACACCAGCCTGGCTGGGCTGGCATAGATGTCAATTTTCCCCTCACATCCTGTACTTTAAGCATACAATCTCTTTTAGTTGTAACATGTGCAGTTGTTGTCTTTTTCCGAAACCTTTTACCGTAACACCGCAACAGCAAATCTGTAATGGCTGGCATCTCTGATCATGGTTTGCACAATGCCATCTTCCATTCTGCAAATCACGAACCAAATGAAAACTCTTGCTACAGCTGCTCTATCTCAAGAGATTTCACAATAAAATGAAAACTAGAAATGTCGCTATGGCGACTGATGCCTCCGCCATAATGCATGATTCTCCCAATAGGCGCATAGTACAATGTCTTCACAATGTGTGATCCATGACAGTTTCACATAACTGGCAAGATATTGATATGACAGATTTGTCAGAAATGACTTGAATGTTCACTTTCCTTGAACAGTTTTGCTATAATTGTTGAAGAGTGCAGGCACACATATTTGGGGAATTGAGAATTTTTACTTGAATTCTGACGGACCCTTTTATAAGTTTATGCATCTCTGAGTAATTTCCAAGGTATGAAGAAAGAGTGTCATTACAGTACAAAATAGATTTTTTTTTTTTTTTTCGGGGGGGGGGGGGGGGGGCATTGAAACCTGGCCTTTGACCCTTAACCTTTGACCTTCTGGCTGGAAATTTCCGGGAGAATCTCCATTAGGTAATGCATAATAATATGTATATATCAAGTTTGAAAACTAATAATGCAAGCATTTCATAAACTAGTGTATGAGGGAAAAAGTAAAATATTGAGGAGTTGACCTTGACCTTTGACCCCATGACTATTGACCTATGACCTCTAAATTCCCTAGATAATCTCTGCAAGTCAGTACATGCGTATGTACCAAGTTCCATGAAGATACATTGAACCATTTGTGAGAAAAGTGATATTACATTTTCACCTAACCTTTGACCTTTTGACCTTTGACCTTATGACATGAAACTCTCTCTGGAGAATCTTTACGCAGTAGTACATGTCTACACCAAGTTTCAAGAAAATACCATAGGGCATTGCATAGATATTGGGGAAATAGCAACATTTTTAACATTTGACCTTGACCTTTTGACCTTTGACCTCTTGCCAATGTCACTAAAATCTACTCAACTAATTGTCCCATCATACATCATCCTTGGACCAAGTTTGGTGGAAGCTGCTTCATCCAGCTTTGAGTTATCTCATAAACAGATAAACTTCAGGATTTGACCTTGATCTTTGACCTTTGACCTCAGTCCGATTTCACTAAAAAACTAATCAAGTAATTTTCCCATCATATATCATCCTCCAACAAAGTTTGGTGAAATTTGCTCAATCCAGTCTTGAGTTATCGCGTAAACGGATACAATTTCATGATTTGACCTTGATCTTTGACCTTTGACCTTTGGCGGATTTCACCCAAAATCTAATCAACTAATTGCCCCATCATACTTTATACTTGGACCAAGTTTGGTAGAATTCAAGTCAATATTACTCAAGTTATCGCGTAAACGAAAGCGGACGGACGTACGGACATATGTACAGACGTACGGACGTACGGACGGATGGACGGACAACCCGAAAACATAATGCCTCCGGCACCACTTCGTGGCGGAGGCATAAAAATGAATGTAGTCATCTCCCCTTCTCTGCTACCATCTATGAGCATATTTTGACCAACAAGTCAAAGAAAATCTTATCACTGAAAAGGAGCACACGTGAGATATGCATTACGGAGGCGTTGAGTAGCTGGCGGGGGCACTGCTCCGCTTTCATCTTCATCATCCAGGTCATCATCAGTGAAATCAGTGTCATTGCCTTTTCCATCTTCCCTCCCCACATGCTCCCTTGTAATATCAGCTTCACAGAGAACATAGCTGCCAGGGTAACGCAGGTACAGTGGCTCATAGGTGTCAAATGTCAAATCTCGTATGACCTTCCCAACGTGCTCAAGATTGAACTTGATGTTGCTCTGTAATCAAAAGCATTGAAAACAGATCTACTGATATGACCTCCTCTATAAATCTTTAACAAATAGAACATTTTGAATCAGATCTTAAGCAATGCATGAATTTGCAAAGATGAGGCACATTCTCTGCCAGGAAATGCTTTATGTTTCACTATATGATGCTAAGCCAATGTCTAAAACTCCATGGCATAATGTTTATGATATGATATCAAAGGTAGGAGTACACAGATAATTAACTTTTTATAGATATTTTCATCAGCTTGCAATCAGCAGTTTCCTCTCCTTCAAATTTACTCTCTGTGCGGTTACAAGCTTTTGATTGTTGCAACTGATGACAAATTGCGCAGCCTAAATTGACGTAGATAAACACTGAATTAATCACTGTTTAAAAGAAATCATGGGCATCCATACTCGCGCAATTAGTACATGTGTTTTAATTGATATATTTGATAGCATTAGCAGCAGCTGTAAATGGTAGTATGAGTAAGTGGAGGCAGAGTTACTCCTATGTTACTCATTCATTTGGGTCAAGTTCCAAGCAAGTAATGCTTCAGTCAGTGTATTGATGTTGCAGTTTTTAACTCCTTTTACTTTCAACTCAATAACTTTATTTTCATCAAACCAAAAGGCGATACACATATACACATACATCTTTATTGTATTACCTGCATGGTTTGCAGTTAGTTTGCTCAAAGGTATTTTCAATTCTCGCTATCGCCAATGACGTAAAAAGTACCCGGATGTTGATTTAAGCGTCATTTACGGTGCATTATGGGATAGTCCGGTAGCAAAGTCACTTCCGTTCGTACGCGCGTGATACGTGACTAATGCTATTTACACACACAACCGACTGTATTCTACGTGTACTTCCGGTTTTCTCGACTTGAATTACAGCTTTAATATGATTTGAAATTTCTCCATTCTTAAGAAATTGCTGTTAATACGACTATTGGTTGTTGCTGCGAAGCTGCCATGTGTTGTTCGCACGACAATAAATGAAAAAAAATCTGCAGAAATAGGACCCTTACTGGCATGCGAGACGTGACGTGGCAGCGTGGGTGAAGTTTGCGGGTGACTCCACAGCGCAGTACGTGCACGCGCGACTTACTAGTAGTGGTAGTTGCTAGTAGCACTAGCTAGGTAGTAGGCCTAGTGCCTACGTACATGTACGTACATTGTACGTACTTACTCGGAAGAAATTGCTTCGGAGACAGGATAAGTTCGAGATCACGGTTCGTTCCCGATTGTGTTCGCGACATTTCGACAGAGAACAAATAAAGAAAGAAGATGGGCATTCCATGACGATATACTGTATATCCAGGTGGGTGAATATTTTCCAGCATATTTTCAGCGTATGCAGAGATGACTTATCTGTGATGTGCACATCGATCGCATGATCACTGTACCGGTATGTGTTAGCTTATGCGCTGCGTGCATGCAGTGGCTAATGCAAGGCCGGCCGCCGCCGGAGGGGACTACAGTGTACGAGTATGACAGGCCTGGCCACACTCGCTGGCTCGGGCGGTACAGCGGCCTACTGTACTAGTATCCGCGGTCAGCGCTGCGCTATAGGTAAGGTACACGTACGCGCACGCTAGCGTTGTGCAAATTATGCCCCGCGCCGGAAGTGCCCTTGCTACCAAGTGCACTAAATCTTGACGAAAAAGCCACATCCGGGTACTTTTTACGTCATTGGCGATAGCGAGAATTGAATTGACCATTATCTCTTTATCTATTTATTTATTTTTTTTTGCTGGCAAAGTCAATCAATTGCAGGGACTTTTAACTTTCATGTTTTCAACAAAAAGATGGCAAATCAAAGTGGCAAATCAAACCCTTGTTTGCATTTTGTGATATCACACAAGCAGCTCTTCTCACAAATATCTTTGTGAAATTACCTGTTCTCTGACACTCGCATCGGATCAGCAATTGTCTACATGCAGGAAAGGTGAGCAAATGTAATTCAAGAATACTTAAAGGCTGGGGGACTTTGTATATTTTGTGTGTCAGAGCATTCATATCAAACACATGAACCACATTGATACCTACCTTGCCTCTCTGTTTCTCAAGAAGTTCAAACAGGAGTGTATTGTTACGGATCTGTAAAAGACAACAATACTCTGTTTTTCATGACACATTTAGATACTCATTCAAACTGAAAGGTCAATGTAGTATGAACAGTAAGCAAATAATCAACGTTGGTGAAGGTGATGGGACAAACTATCACTTCTGAGGCGATCTGGATGTAACTGTCTTTCCAAAGCGCAGCTGAGGAAAGATAGCGTAAACATTCAGATCGCCGAGGACGTGATAGTTTGTCTCATTGCCTGAAACTAAAACTTGATTTAATTGCTTTATATTCCACATCTAGGGTCCTAGATATTCCCACTTTATTCCACATCTGAAACCGTTTAAGCTGTCTTAGGATATCCTCAGGGCTTAGGCTACGAAGTTTACTTTAGACGTATTATGCGTGTTGATGACAAAACAACAAATTTGCACCATGTCCCACACGTGGCCCCGAAATAAAAGTGCTTTGCACTGTGGTCTATCACTTGACCCAGGTCAAATGATAGACCACAGTGCAACGCACTTTTATTTCGCGCGTACTCAAAATTGTAAGTTATATCACGTGTTAGGACTGTGTGGACTAAGAGATCAATGAAACAAAATGACTATGATCATAGAGTGTAACAAACTTTTCTTCTCAGGTGATGTGATGGGCAAAACTACGCTTTATTGCGTGATCAGCTCTTGACCAATCCTATAGCAAGATTCTTAGTACGTGGAATATAATGGTGGATAACACATTTTTAGTTTCCAGCTTGCCTGTTTACAGTACAATATCTATCCCAGTTGATTATTTTACAGCTCATAGCAAATACTCATTCTCAGTTAAGCAAATACTCATTCTCAGTTACTCAAATTTCTCCTCCTGTGTTTAAATTTCACACTATCTTGGCTATTATTTAATAATGTGGATGTATAAAAAAATGTTTCAATTGTATCAAAATGAATTTAATCACACAGCAATAGTACATCAATTTCACTGCATTCAGCATTCTCTCCAGCATAAGTAGCAGTTCAAAAATTAAGAAATATTTTGACTACTTAATGTGACTCATTGCTGAAGAATTTCAAAATGTTATATGGTATGTAAAGTATAGTATACAGTATAGGTGACCTTGTGTGTCAGAGTCAATACAAGAAAGAATCTCTGATTTTTTCTTTTTGCCTTTATATCCTATAAGTTCCTTGCGTAGCTGACAGACCTACATATGTATAATGACATGATTATCTTTGAAACTGAGGAAATCCTTCGTTAACTGCCTTGCATAAAGTTATTCACTTTGACAAAAACAAACAGAGGAAGAATACTCAGTATTCCTGTTCAATTCAATATGCTATCAACTTTAGTTCTGGAAACAACATATTAAGTTGCCTGTGAGTATACTGTTTATGTATGTGTGTGTGTCATGTTCCTTGACATGTGCTGCATGGTCAGCTATTTCCATTTGTTGGAACGCCTGAAGTTAACCTGCAGTGCATGGCAAATGCCCTTGGCTATCTCCCTCTTATTCTTAGTGTTTTTCAATACAAATTGCAGTAATAATGATTATACTATAATGATATACCCAAAATTTGTTGACAAGGGAAGAGTTCATAGTTGCAACAACTCATATCAAAATGTTACAGAAGATATCACACAAGTGTGTCGGCATGTACAATAGTGTATATGGGTGAGAATTTTGAACGATGTACAATTGCCTTAGAACACGCCAGGATGATCTAAGAAACCAGATTTTTTCATGTCATCTCAAAGATTGGTAAATTTCCTTTCAGGAAATGTATGGTTTGGTTGACTTTTGCCTGATATTTTTTATTTGACAAGGACTTAAAGTGTAAAAATATGGTAAAAATGCTATTTTCACAATAATTTTTGTTTTTCAAACAAATGATGTGCCTTTTTTATGGTACGTGGCATCTAATATCTGACCATGTTCTGGATCTGACATATCATGGGTATGTACCACAAAATTATAAGAACTTTATGAGCACGTATAAAATTACAGAGAACGATTGAAATATCAAAGCCCTAAACAGACAAACGTCCGTGATGCTTTTATTTCTATTGCTGCTGTAAATTCTACTTTGTTGTCCCAACTGTAATGTATACGAAACTTTGGTGTTCCACCTAATGAACATATCCTGCAAAAATTGTACGTATGCTGGCTGTACATGGGACGTAACATTCTTTTATGCAAAATTATATTCAGTTTTCGTCACGGATGTGCTTCCGCTATTTTCTAATAAAGATCGTAGCCCATTAAATGTTATTGGCGATATTGTTCTGAGTCGTAATCAACTAAGATCTAGCCACACGATACTATGTTTGTTTTGAGTTTCTGTCCATCCTTTGTCAAATAGGAACTGAAATTATATTTTTAGACGAACCTCCGAGAAAAAAAGAACGTCGATTAAAAGAAAGATGATTAAAGGGACGCAGTCCTCACGAAATTTAAAAAAATATGTTGTTGTTGTTACCTCCAATGAACTACTTTCATCGAAAACAAACTTTCAAATCACCAAATAAGCTCGTACATTTCGGTTAAAAAAGTGTGACTCTGCAAATGAGCAAGTCTTGGCGGAGAGTCATACGTCATCGATGCACAACTCTTTCCAACGGTGTTCTGCTCGTCATCCCTAGTTATTTATAGATACATGTTTACTATTTATTTTTATATTAATTGTATATATAAATAAGCTTGAAATATTTTGTTTGAAATAATAAAACCACATATTGTCACATTTTATGAAAAAATCAGATATGATCATTTTGAACACTTAAATTGGTTTTCTGAGGCACGGCTGTCAACTTGAGAGTAGGGCATCAATGACGTTGCACCTTTTGGCAGGCTCTTACACGATCGCTTGCAGGAATTATTTTTGAAAAATCGTGTACGGAGACAATTTTTGATGTCCACGCATTTAAATTGGTGAAAGGTTATATTTTTTACTCTTCTTAATTATCAGTACAGTGAAAATCTCAGGACTCCTTCCCTTTAAAACGTTTTCGAGTGGGACACCATCTTGCTTTGATGGCGAAGGTACATTTTACCATTGGCTCTCTAGCCGATGAGCTGCATGTCATTTTTGGAGGGGACTGAGGCTCGTCCGCAGTTTTTGGACCATGCAATTCACCGAAAACCAAGCAAATAATTAATATTTTCTCTGAAAAATTCACCTCCTGATCCCCCTCTGAGCAATACATATGTTGTAAGGATGTCAAATTTCTTATAATTTGCATTGAAAATACCTTTTCAAATTTTTGAAAGAGTTAGCAAGGCTAGGTACTCTCTGCCGATTAGCTATCCGTCCTGGAACATGACCCTAGTAGTAGAACGAACGTCTGTGACAATTCCAGCGAACGTCCGTGACGTATGCTATCCCTTCGATAGGGATAACTTGTCCCGAAAGTGTCCTGTATTCTTTAAAACTTTTGGCTCCAATAGCAACAAACAAAGTTTTACAAAGTAAACAATGAGTTTAGAGCAGTAGTTTCAGAATTTTTAAGGCGTTATGTGATCATGATGAACAAACAGTTGAAAATTTACTAAGAATTTTACGCTTGTTTTCCCTCTAATTATACAAAAACAGCTTAACACTGAAAACAAAGTTATAGGAAAATGGAATTTTGCGTAATCTGTAATTTCTACTTCTGGTGCATTTGAATTTCTTTCTAATGAGGTTCTGGAGACAATTCGTACTGTTACAGGTTCTGAAAGTTTCACTCACGGACGTTCTGTACGAGAAAGGAAATTTCTGATAATTACAAATATATCACTGCACATTAAGTTAATGTTACTTGAAAATATTACCAAATCAGCGAGTCGCTCATACCCAAAAGTGAATAACGTTCAGCACTCAATTTACCTGTAATAACAAACGGAAAACGTTTTGGTCACGGATGTTCGTTGGTAGAATTAGTCATTGGATTACATAGTAGGAGAAAGAAGAACAGTGCCACTTTTTAGTGACAGATGCTCCAAGTGTTTATCTTTTGAGTATGGTAGCTGCCGTCTCAAACAGAACACATCCAGATTTGGTCTCCATAACGGACGTTCGGTGTAATTGTCATGATATTAAATGCCTTAATTCATTCTTATTTTTCCCTTCACGACCATTTTTCTCTCATTCACTAAGTAGCCTGAACATGCTGCGACCAAACAGAAAACAAAAACAAAACAAAACAAAACAAAGCAAAACAAATCTGAAAAGTGCTACGCAATCACATTCAGGATAATGACAGAAGAAGTCTGTAATGGGCATGTGTTGAAGAAGAAACGGAAAAGTTTCAAAAGGACGTGGAAGCAGTTGAATGAAAATGAGAAGAAACAGAGAAGGGATCGAGCTCCAACACACAGAGAAAAGAATTGCCAGTGCACTCCCGTTATACCAAATTCCTCCGGAGAAGTTTTTTTTTTTTTTTGGCTTATTTTTTTATTCATCGAAATGCCATCACAAGCGAACAAAAATAATGCAGTATACAATTATTGTCTGATGAAAACACGCAAATCCTCCGCTTATCATGACATGGTGTTTTTTTATACTCATCAATGAAAAGCGATGTTAATTTGTAATTCTTTCCAAAATATTTTTTTTTTAATTTTACATTAGAGAGACAAAGAGATTGTCAATTTGTTTGTGCTTTTGTGCTTACTTTGAAAACACATGCTAAAAAAGTAATGATTAAGAATAGGTGTTTAAGGTTGCACTTTGATACGTTCGCTCTTCCAAAGATTCGTTACTCCGAATGTCCAAAGGTTTGTTATACCGAAAATGAAAAAAAAAAAAATTTCGTGGTTAATTCAGGAGGTTTCTTATTAAAAATGTTCTTATTCCGAAAGTTTGTTAGTCCGAAAATTAAATATTAAGGTTCATTATTTTAGGTCCGTTCTTCTAAAAGTGGAATGGGCCTGATATTCGTTTAGGTGAAAAAAGTTACATGAGGTTTTGGAATTTGGAGGATTTGGTTGTTAACTTGTTTCTCCACATTTGGATAAGTGAACCTGATTTTTCATGTTCCAATTAATAAACTTTTCGATTAACCTTCGGAGATTCCTATCATTTACCGAATAAATAAGCTTCATGATTATACGAACTCTATCAATTTTCGGATTGACAAACTGTATGAATAACGAGCCTCCGAAATGACGCGCTACAAAATGTTTGTTATAACAAACCATATTGTATAATATCGAAGTCACAAACATCCATCCAAGTTATATGGACTTATTGTGTCTTGTTATGACGAAACTTCGCAGTATCGAACCTAATATCATTTCTGACTAATATAATAACACAAATGCTCCTTGGCAAACTGTGTAACACAAGGAGCAAACGCAGAGGGATTTCTTCCTAACGTATTCGTTTGCCCTCCCCAGCTAAACTTCGTATTTCTATAACGGAGCACATTTCTTTTGTTTTTCTATGTTAATTCTTTGTCATATTTAGCTGTGACCATGTTCGTTATAAGCAAATTTTGCATTGTAAACTTTAGATAACAAATTTAGGACCTGAATCTTTACTTCGTGATAACGAAATTTTGATAAATATATCAACTTTTGTACGTTCATTTACGAGAGATGGAAAAATTGTTTTCTTTGATTCCTCAGTATGAGAAGATAAACAAGCTTTTATAATCGAGAATTGGTAATATCTATTCAGGATTTTGCAGAGGAGTTTGTTCTCGACATGAAATTGCTGTTTGTTGTGAGTAGAATGCGTTTCCAACTCAAGAGAGCTGCATTGTTCAATATCTTGTTTGTTCCGAACGTCCGAGAGCTATATGCGAACCTCCGTGATGAAAACTATGCTATGTTTGTTGGGTTATAGAGACTGCCTAGATCAGATACATCTTAAAACGATATGTTATTATTTGGGAGTGAGGATTAAAGTATGGGATAGTGAAATAAGAGGTCAAAATATTGAGTTTCTGTAAAATGCGCGTAAAGTGGAGAAAGTGTTTAGCGGAAGAGCAATATTTCAACAGAAATGACGAATTTGGTTAAATCATCAGTTGTCTACCATTACGTACAGGTAAAGAGTACAAGCTTAATATTCTGCCAACACGTACACATGTCCCTTAAGATATTTCATTACGATTGAACTGAATCAGATCTTTGCAAACTATGTTAAATGGTATTCAAATGTATGTGCAGTACTATTCCTCAAGGACGTTCGCTGCTCTGGACATGGTAAACTTCCGCGGTGAATAAAAACTTGTTCCTCTGGGAAAATCCTAGTATAATTGGGTTCATATTAAAGCTTGAGTTATACTCTTTCAGGTAAGATAAATGATTTGGAGAATTTCCTACTTTTTAAATTTTGCCTTGTTTTGGCTCAATTGTACATCGTTCAAAATTCTGACCCATATACATTGCTATACTCACTCTTACGTGAATTTGCTTTTCATTCTATTCCGACAATCGTAGATGGTAAAAGTTCAATAGGGAAACTCTGAGAGTTCAGAACATCATCAGTTAAGATCTATGTGTCCTACATTATTTCACACATGTTCATTCCTGTCAATGCATATCACAATTTTCTGTCAACTTCGATGAAAAAGTTGACATTTGCATAAGTTGATGGATTATCTTAGGTCCAAAGTATTTCATCATATATGTTATTTACTGCATAATGGTAAGCATTGAACTATGAACAATTGACAAGTAAGATTGATCAAGACTACAATTGAAGCATGTCATAAAGACACCAACCTCATTGTAAAGCAGGGTCAGTTCCTTGACAGTCAAGTATTCTTTGAAGTTGACACCTTGGTCCATAAAGAGGTCAACAAAGCTCACTTGGTTGTTGACTATGGCATAGTGTAGAGCTTCATTCAATTGACCTTTCTGTGATAAGATATAAAGATAACATATGATCATTTTGAATACACCTCATATGATATCAATTTTGATTTCAAAATGTACATTGGAATAAACTTCCTCAAAGCAAAATACAGTTGAACCTGGATATATGTGTGAATTACTACAGTCCAACCTCTCCCATCTGGCCTCCCTTTATTCAGATCTATTATCTGGAGGTGATCTCTGTGTGACTTTTTTGTTTTTGTTTTTAAATCTTATAATAATGAGGAAAAGTTGGATTTCAAACAAAAATATCTAGTTCCTTGGCTGAGCGCTGAATGAACATAACACCCACAATTTGTACACACACTTACAATCACACACAAATCTTACCCTATTGCAATGTACCAAGCAACAGGCATGGTATGGTATAGGTGTCTACTGTGTTTGAGCATAATTATAGTCAGTCTAACAACGGGCGACTTTGCTGAGCCGTGATGATAGAATTTTGAAATTTAGTTTCGACTCATTGTGTGATACTCTCCAAGACCTGCTTGAATACATTCCTCAATATTTAAGCAGGTAAATTTGCCACCAAATTTCATTTATTTAAGCATATTATCAAAAAAACACACGCTTAGGCCTATGTTTTTGCACTGAGCAAAAGAAAGAGTTCATCATACACTACCTGCACTACGTTACATGTACATGACTGTACAGTGTACGTGTCGCTACCATTGGGTAGGCAGCAACGTGTATTAAACATTAAGTCTTCCATATCTGGCCAAATCCCCTATCCAGATGAGCACTGGTCCTGACATGTCTGGATAGGAGAGGTCGGACTCTATTCTATTGATCTTTGCAGTGGAGGCTGTAACAAAGTTCCCTACACAGCTATTTTTGCACTTGCCCAGGTTCCAAATTAAACTGAGTCCAAAAACATGTCAAAATCATGCAGTGCTAGAAATACATTGCTGCATTTTTCAAATAGTTTGAGAAAACTTTGCTGGGAAAAGCTTACATTAGTTTTTCCAGAATCAAGGAAATTGTCCATGTTGACTGGTTAGCTGTCATTATGGTATTAAAGTTTACAAAGATTTCAAGACTTACTTCTTCAACTAGGACAATGTGATTTAGGGTGATGACAGTACATGGCTTTTATACATGCATGCATCACCACACGAGTCCCAGTCCTTGTTGGTTCTATAATGAGACATTTACAATTGTTGGATATGATAGATGTCATGGAATTTGTAGTATATAGGCTTTGATTACACTGTATAGTGACCAAAATGGATATTTGCAGCACATCCATTTTTTTTTTTTCCTGCTGAAAATGACATGCACAATAAAGTTAAAGTTTTCCCATAACTTTGCAAAGACATGTATGACAGCATAAGGGCACCCATCTCAGAATCACAATGAAGGAATCTAAAATTATAGCACAAAGCACTCTGTACACTGATTTCTGCTCAAAAAGTGCTGAATTCTGTGATGAATATTTCATTTTTTAGTCATCACAACTTGGTATTTCCATCAGCCTGACCTTCATGATAACATTTGCAGAAAGGACCACTTAATCACTGAGAAAAATTACTTCAACTTTCATACTCACCATGACTGATATGAATGCTGAAATTTGTGCTTACAGCGTATAAAAAACAAACAAACAAACAATGAGTGGTGTTTTCACTTGTCAAATATAAATGTAGACAAACCCTGCTGCCTAAAATTGTATAGGAGCATAGATTCTTACCCCCCACTCTCTGTCATCTGTGAAAATCTCCCGCTTGGCAACATCAACACGATTCCAGATAAGGGCTAGTCGCAACTGGTCCTGCATCCTTCCCTTGTTTGCTGTACCAAATTATATATTAGAACAAATTCATCAAGCTTACTGCTCAACAAAGTATAACGGTACAGTTATTGGTCTTTGTGTGCATTGTAAAATTATAGCAAACCACTCTGTACCCTGATTTCTGTTTGAAAAGTGCTGAATTCTGTGATGAATATTTCATTTTTCAGTCATCACAACTTGGCATTGTGTTAAAGTCACTGAAAGCAATCAATCTCGATGTTTCTCTAATCAAAGATTCCCCTACAGTAGAAATAAGTACAAAGACATCTACAACTCATACGTGCTACATAACACAAAAAACAGCTGTTATCAAAATGTTCACAAATATACAGTTTAAGTTGGCAAAATTGAGCAATATTTTAACTGACAGGGTCAAAAGCCCCATGAGCATTTACGCTCATGTGATCTCAAAGATGAATTAAGGTTGCTCACTAATGCTGAAACTTCCCTGTAGTGCCCCTTGATGCAATGTCATTAGCTACAATGTAGAAAAATAGCAAACATTGACAATTAAACATTTTCACTCGACCTATGACCCTATGGTCCTAACCTTTCCATACAGAATCATTGTGCAGTAATGCAAGCCATACTATACCTCCATACAATTTAATCAAGTGTAGGGATGGAGTAATCTCCAAAGTACAAAGAAAATGAAGTGATTTTAGCATAGAATGAATTACATAACCTCGAAACTTGACCTTTGACCCAAGGACTTCAAATTTCAAAAGAGAATCACTGTCAGGCAGTACAAGCATTTGTACTTGATTTCATGAAATATGGAGAAAAAAGTAAATTTTAGCAATTTCACTTTCCTTTGACCTTTGATCTCATGGCCAAAAACTTCTCATAAGAATCATCTCTGATATATGTATACACTAAGTTTCATGAAAATGACTGCAGGCTTTGCAGATCTTTTGGGGGAAATAGTTCCCTTGACTTGAGTTTGTGCACCCTAGACATTCCTCCATGCATACATACACATAAGCCAAGTTTCATTCGGAAATATCTGATTCTTAAATGACACTGTTTACAAAATCAATGACAGACAGAAGGACGGATGGACAGACAATCCAAAAACCTTAATGATTAAAGGCAACAGTTACAGGTGGAGGCATAATTTTTGTTTTCCTGGTCCCATACATTAACAGCACATTTTTTTTTTTCTTCTAGAACAGGATTGTCAAGAATGAATGAATGAACGAATGGTTTGATCATCAAACTTCGCAGCCAAATGGCTGAATTGCCTCTGATATACATCGACAAAAATACAGTGAGACAAAAATAAATTACACATACAAAACACGAACAAAATACAATCACTACGACGACAACAACAACAAATCATCAGAACATCAATAGTGGCAATACATTCAGTATTCTGTATATAACTCATATTACAACAAAAGCAGAGTTGAGTGAAAAAACAAACCCGGTTTACATGAACCTTATATCCTCCATTACTGACATATCACAACCCTTTCAGGTAATAAAGAGGATATAGGAGAAGAGAGGAGGCATGGAATGAGGAATGTTGAGAGATAGAGAAAGCTACATAAAGTGTGAGGCTGAGACAAGAACAGAGTGAGGGGGAGAGAGGAGAAAACAGAAACAAAGGCTGGGGGAGAAAAAAAGGGAGGCACAAAGGGAGAGCAGGAAAAATGTATATCTACAAAGGATAAAGGAGAAGAAGAAGAGTGAGTAGATTGGAAATGGAAGGAAAGAAAGGGAAAGAAGCTGTTTGTATCTGGGTAAGTGTAAAAAAAAGACAATTCAAACATAATGAACATACATATGTAAGCACATTATTGCATTTCAGTTGAAATAAGGACAAATATATACTATCTATATAAGCTTATAATAGAACTGCATATAAATACTTCAAATTATTCAATTTTCATACCAGTTCTTTGATTATCAAAATATAATATACACAGAAATAAATACACTAGGCAAGTCTGATGATTATTATGCCACAACATGATAATATGATTCCGGTATTAGATAGTTGAGTCTTGAACTTTCGCCAAAACTTTAAACCACATGTGTATATTCAATTTCATAAACATGTAACTTGATTCCTTTCTATTCTCTTAACCATAAACCTTTAGACTCTGACCTAATGACACAAGCCCCCACCCCCACCTGAAAAAAAAAAAAATTGTCTGATATATTTGATACATGTGTGCAAACGCCCTGCGTTTCATGAAAATCATACGCTGTACCTTCAGACGCGAGTAAACATGGGTTGTGTACTAAAATCACGAGACGTTACTAATTTCAAAGTACAAAAACAAAATGTAAATAATACAATGTAAGGAGCTGCGACTTCAAAACTCGGCATACGTTGTGCATTTATGCACATACCTGTACATTACAATTTATTCATAAGGTCTACTAGAAATGGTACGGGGCTTTTCTTGTACCTATTCGATCTGCATCTGACACCAGTGAATGGAACCACTCTCCTCAGGGAACCAGATTATGGGTTTTGTTTAGGAGCGGGCAGCCATTCTCGGAAGTGGGGTGATTTTAACAACAATTTTGCGAACTGACTGCACAAATCTGTTCATCTTTCATAGAGAGATTGGCGATTGTTTACTTGCAGGGCATTATCATATGTCTCATATAAATGTCCAAGCACAACTCTGAGGGCTCTTTTTTTAATCCTTTCTAGCTGGTTTCGTTGTTTGGTAGTGAGACCGGGGTGTTGAACTGGACAAGGTTCATTTGTTGCCATTTTTTACATGAGGCCATTCTTCCAGGTCTGCCAACATTCCAACATCCAAATCAGGGAGATTTCACACAGTAATCAGGGACATCTGTTTGTTACATGCACTTCAATGGGCAAAAATAATTCCTAAATCAGGGAGATTTTAATATTCTCTTATTCAGACATGAACAGATTTTGACATTTTCAGGGAGACTCCTGCAGAATCAGGGAGACTTGGCAGCTCTGTTCCTGGATATCAACCATCATGATGAAGTTCAATATAATCAAAGTCCCTTTGCACTATTTTTCAGGCCATATAAGCCTCTATAATGCCCATGTAATGCATACATGCATTACATATGGTCTCACATTGTCAACACACTCTCTACATATTGGGAGAACCGTGCATTATTGCATCTTGGCATACCAGTCGCCATAGCGACATTTGTAGTTAAACTTGTTTTTCAATGTCAGTTTTCTTTTTAAAGTATGGGCAAGTCCAAGGTAACACTTGCCCATAATTTAAAAAGACTAGAAATGTCGCTTTGGCGACTGGTATGCCTCCGCCATGATGCATGATTCTCCTAATAGTTCTATAGTACATGTGGACAATGTGTAATTACATTTTCACAAAATTGGCAAAATATTACAATGACATGTTTGTAACGAATGTGTTGAATGTTCACCTTCCTTGACCTAAGTTCGATTGGATGATTAGGAGAGCATGTATTTGAGGATTTAAGGACTTTAACTTGACTTTGACCCTTCATAAATTTATGCATTGAGCTATTTTCAAGGTACGGAGAAAAAGTACAATTTTTTGAAGTGTTGCCTTTGACCTTTGACCCCTGAACTTTGCCCCATGAACCCCAAATTCCCTAGATAATCACTGCCAGGCAGTGAAAAACCATGAACAATTTCCAAGATACGGGGGAAAAGAGGGGAAATTCTAACATTTTTACTTGACCTTTTGACCTTTGACCTCATGACCCCAAACCTTCACCAGAAAATCTTAATTGGGTAATACACGTATACACTAAGTTTCAAGAAAATATCTCCAGGCATTGCATAGATATGGGGGAAACAGTGAAATTTTAAGCATTTGACCTTGACCTTTTGAAAGTTGACCTTGAGTATGTCCACCCAAAAGTTGATAGGCACAACTTCACCCCCTAATACACATACATGCCAAGTTTCATTAGGATACCTCAAAAGGTTTTTTAGTTATGCTGTCCACAAAATTCATTACGGACGGACGGAAGGACGGACGGACAAACGGAAGGACAGACGCTACGATGGACGGACGGAAGGAACGGACAACCCGAAAACATAATGCCTCCGGCACCACTTCGTGGCAGAGGCATAAAAACTGACATTGAAAAACAAGTTAAACTACAAATGTTGCTACGGCGACTGGTATGTCTAGCTGCAATAATGCACGGTTCTCCCAATATGTAGAGAGTGTGTTGACAATGTGAGACAACAGTTTCACATAATTGGCAAAAAATGGAAATGACACATGTGTCCAGTGTTTACTTTCCTCAAACCAGGTTTGGTTTGGATGGATGGCTAAATTGTTTATCTAAAGAGAGCAGGTATTTGGGGATTTGACCATTTTCATTTGACATTTGACCCTTGCCCTTTTATCCCATGGCCCACAATTCTTTAAACAATCACTAACTGGTATTGTGGTGACATCCATTTTCATGAAAATACTTTTGTTTTTGTTTTTGTTTTTGTTTTTAAGTGAGAAAAATTGTGATGTTTCAACATTTTCCCTTAACCTTTGATGCCATGGCCAAAAATCATTCCATACAGACTCATTGTGAGTGTTGTATGTAATAGTATATTACCTAGATTTAAAAGTGTAATTTCAGCATATGATAGTAAAATGCGCACATTTTAACCTGACCTTTCACCCCATGACCTATAGAGTTGCAAGAGAATCACTTCCAAGGAGTACATATACACTATAAGTTTCATGATGATACCTTGAGCCATTTTTGAGGTATGGAGAATAAGTTAAATTGTAGCATTTCACTTGACCTTTGACCACATGGCCCAAAACTTCACAAAAGAATCTTTCTCTGGCAATACATATATGTGACCCGCTACAACAAAAGGATCCTCAAGTCGCAGACGGGTGAGCCGAGAAAATTGAGTTTAAAGTCAGATCATCAAAATCTGTCAAAACGTTAGGATTTCTATTTTTGACATAATTTTGTAGTCTAATGTATCTTCTATCATCTGCCGAAATTTCGAAGCTCAGTGATCAAAGGAAAGGCATGAAAATAGCATTTTTCTAGGCCATGATTTTCTGACTTTCAAGGGAACAGAAACGTGTTCGAAGATTTGGATTTAGCGCCGCAGCTAGACTCAACCCCTGGCAAAGAGGGAGTAATCTCACTGGTCAGTGCATGGCATCCTGGTTACTGATTGGTCGTGCATAGACCGCTGGCGCTAAGCTTGAATGAACATCAGGGAGGTTGCTAGGAGCGCACATTCCATTGTCACGGGGTGAAAACTGCTTTGCGGCTTTCCCTTGATTATGATAGCGTCAGAAGGAAAACTTTGAAGGTTACCTCGAAACGCGGATTGCGTAAATCACTCGATATGCGGTAATAAAATCATTGATATCTCCACAACCAAGTAATTTTATGAGTCATGTTATATATGACATTAAACTGGAAGAGTAAGGAAATAATGTCATGTCATTTTAAGAAAATTGTCCTCCCCCCACTTTCGGATCCTTTTGTTGCAGCGGGTCACATATACACAAAGTTTCAAGAAAACACCTTAAGGCATTGCACAGACGGGAAATAGTGAAATTTTGTTAATTTGACGCAAACCCTTTGAAAGAAAGGTTTGCGTCAAAAGAATCACTGTCAGGCATTACATGAATGTACACAAAGTATAAGGTCCATGAAGATACCATTAGCCATATCTGAGATATGGAGAAAAAAGTGAAATTTTAGCAGTTTCACTTGACCTTTGACCCCATGAACCAAACCTTACCATAGAGAATCTTTATCAGGTAATGTATAAACTATCAAAACTCAAGAAAGTACCTTCAGGCATTGCATATATATGGTGGCAATAGTAAAATTCGGAGATTTTGATCTTTACCTTTGATCTTGAGCATGTGCACCCAAAAGTTTATAGGCACAACTTCATCCACTCATACATACATATGCCAAGTTTCATTGGGATGCCTTAAAATGTTTCTAAATTATAATGTCCACAAAACGGACGGATGGAAGCATGGAACGACAACCCAAAAACATAATGCCTATGGTGACACTTAGTGGCGGAGGGATAAAAATCCCTCTTAATTGCACAAATTTTGTGGAAACAGGTTAAGACCAACAAGAGACCCGGGGGTCTCACGCTTACCTGAGTATCGCAAGTTCACTTTCCATGCATTCTGGCGATTCTTACCTGAGAACATTGGAAACATGTGGTGGGGTAGCTTAGAGAGCTGGGGGCATGGTGTCTATTTGCATATTCCATCACACTGGCAAAAATACCTGCAAGGTACACTGTACTTCACAGAATGTTAGACTATGCAGTTTTGGAAGTTTGGTGAAAATCAGTTATCATACCTGCCAACATTTTGAAATGAGAAATCTTACTCTGATTTCGCGACCCCGATATGCGAGCGCCTTGGCGCTCGCTTTAACGGGTGAGCTCCTAGGGTTTATGGTAATTCAAACTAGTTTAGCATGCTAAATTTAAGGGTCAATGCCCCTTTAAAGCTCCATGGGGTATGGTTTGAAGTCACCAGAAAGGGACAATAAACAGGGAAGAAAATTGTATGGGTCTCTAATTTCTATTCTAAATAGTGCAATTGATCAGCTATATGAATTTGATAAACATATGCATGTGTCATCTACCAAAATATTTTATATAAGGGCACAAAAGGTAAGTACTAGGGTTTGAACAAGTTCAGAGCTGGTGCTTATCAGAGAGTCTCACACAAAATGTGTTTGTAGGACTATGTAGAATGTAGACAGCAGACAGAAGATTCACAGAGACTTAGATTTTCAAGCTCATGGGATAAGCCATTCTGTCAGTCTATTTTCACACTATTTTGATATTTCTTAGTAGGCCTAATCAAAATACACTGGGAAAAAATGAGGGGGATGCATTACAACATGTACATGTACAGGTCTAACTGTTACCAATAATACTAGGGCCTATAGGGAACACAGAATAACTGGAGCACAGCATAGCAGTATAAAGTTGTGCATCTTCCCCATCGTTGCTACCAACATCTCAGTCGGTAGATTACATGAAGAACCTGATCTTGCTTGCTTTCTCAGTTATAGAATTTGTGAAGTTTGCTTGGATAACTCACCTACATCATAGTACATGTATTAGAAGGTCGAGATCTACTGCAGATCTCAGTAAGTAAATTTTGGCCTAGTTTTGGTTCTAATATAATGTTAGTACAACTATGAACTAAGTTAGACCTATTATGTACTTGCGCTTGCTAGCGCTTTTCGAGTCCAGAAACATCTTCTTGAAGAGGGGTCCTGCATGATCTGCGGTTGCAATTGGAAGATTATGCTCCAAAATAAATCCTGTGAATAAAAGTTGTGCTTTGCTCACATCTTCTTCCTCCTGTCCAGCATTAGCCTCTAGTAATATGCATGCAGCAATGCCACACCCATCAAAATTCAAAGCAACATTCACTAGATAATGCGATCGACGAAATGTAAACACATGCACATGCTTTATGTTTCACGTGTTGGCAAAGACCCTATATGTTACACACTGCAACTGGATCTTTGGTGGTGTTGGTACAAAACTTACTTCAGACCAAGCTAACCATGTATTAACCTATCGAAGATTGCTCACTAGCGGTGTGCAACTCATGTGCTTTTCTATGGGAGAAAATCCCTGAGTGTTCTTCCAAGCATACACTGAAGTTAGCGATTACTTCTGATCATGCAAACCAATTTGAAAATCGTACATTAGTATACGAATAATTTACGAGTTGTGAGTGCATAGGGCACGAATATCGCACGAGGCGCGAGATGAGCCACTGGTCTATTCAACAAGGCGCGTAGCGCCGCGTTGAATAGACCAGTGGCGAATCTCGCGCCGAGTGCGGTATTACGTGCCCCAATGCACGAACAAAATCATAAATTATTCGTTTTATACAACACCTTGTCCACAATCACAATACAAAATTAGCGACCGCCAACTCAGGAAGGCCCAAAAATAAATGTAACAATTAGGCAGAGAATTGTAAACCACCCTGTGTACTGCTTTCAAACACTCGTCATGATTCGACCACACAGTCACAGGAATCACAAACTCCGCAGGGTCTATACCCATTCTACGCTAACGTTAGATCGAGTTAGGCCTGACTGTTAGGCCGATCTGAGATGTCGGTAGATCTAGTAGTAGGTCTAGACTTTGTCTATTTCCGAAAATGATTTTGTATAAAAACACAGAAAAATAATCAAATTACGGTTTCTCAACTTGAAATGAAGTCTTGATTTTGGGATCACTGTGGTCCACGTAGCAGATCAGAGTCAAAAGTAAAAACACAGCAGTAGGTGTAAAGGCCGCGATACATGCAACAAGCTAGGTAAAGTAACTGCGCGTACACGTTAACGTTGCAGTACTCCGCCGCGCCTGGTCTGTGAGACTTACCGGCAGCGCAGCGCAGCCAGCCAGCACGTACACTGTACAATGTAGTTTGCTGGCGCTTTGCTACGGGTGTGAGCCACAGAACTCTGTGAGCGGCCATGCATTAGTAGCCCCCCGCGAAGCCGTGCTATAGTACCTTCGAGCCGTGCAATAGGCCCATGCCAGGGGCCTATTGTATGGCTGTCACTCTCAATGAGTTTGATAGGTATTTTCTATTGAATGTCATGTGACATGTTCTTGGCCAATCAGAATTCGACATCATTCTGAGGTGTTGTATAAAACAGGATAATGCAATAGTCGATACGCAGTCTGTACTAGTGCTCGCAATATGCATTGGAAGAGTGATCAGTACATCGATTTCCTCATCAAATTGGCAATTGCTTTCATCTTCCATAGATAAATACATTGTGAGCTGGAGCTGAAGTTAGCATAATACTGTATTATAACAGATGCTATTTTTTCCTCTCTTACAGCTTGAAAAAGCGTACTGTTCCGATTTCTTAACCATTTTTAAAGAAAACAAGGCAAGTGCAAAAATGTGTCTCGCCCTTGTGGTGACCATCCACTCCCCAAGGGACATCTACAATCCAAGTTTGGTCACAAACGGACTTAAGGATCAAAAGTTATGACCCATAATAGAAACGCCCCATAAAAACTTAACATTGGGCTCTAAAAGTTCGTTGACCCATGCTTGTGACCATTGACCTTGTGGTGACCATGCACTCCCCAAGGGACATCTACAATCCAAGTTTAGTCGCAAATGGAGTTATTGATCAAAAGTTATGACCCATAATAGAAACACCCATAAAAACTTCAAGGACAAGTTCATCTTCATGTACATGTATATGTGGATTGAGTGAATGCAACAATATTAGTAAAACACATCAGTGAAAGTTTGAGGAAAATCCGACAATCCGTTCAAAAGTTACGAATTTTTAAAGTATCAGCGCAATTACTGCTGGATGAGAAGACTACTACAGTGTGTGATGTCACATGCGTACAACGATATAATGAAATTAAAAAGAGAATTTCAAAAAATTTTACTTTTTGAATAAAGTGCACATTTCTTGGACTTGTTACTGATGTATGTTAAAGATATTATTCCCCTTGCCTTCTGAAAGAGAGAAGTCGAGTGTTCCTTTGTTATGCGAGAAAAGTGAAAATAAGGTGAATTTTCTTTATACTTTCTTTATACCGTTGTACTCATGTGACATCACAAGCTAGTAGTCTTCTCATCTAACCATGACTAAGCAGAAACTTTAAAAATTCATTCAACTTTTGAACGGATTGTCGGATTTTCCTCAAACTCTCAGTGTGTACTACTAATATTGCTGCATTCACTCAACCCTCAAGTCTATGAAGGTGAACTTGTCCTTTAACATTGGGCCCTAAAGTTCACTGACCCCTGCCTGTGAGCTTTGACCTTGAGGTGACCTTCATACACTGTAAAATGTGAAACTTTGTATGACCCCTCTTCCCTCGAAGTTTGATTGCAATCGAAGCTCAGAGTAAAGAGTTATTGAAGTTTTTGTAGCGTTACGGACAGACGACGAACGGACGGACGACGGACGGACGATGGACGGACAGACGCCGCAGGCGATCCCTTAGTCTCCCCTCACCTCCGGTGGGCTCTACAAAAATGGACCAAATATGATAAAATCGGACGGGTTGGCAGGCATGAGTTATGGGGTTCTCAAGAAGAAGATGAAAATTTAAAATGTTTATGCACGATGCACAAAGATGATGCACGACAGACGCCGGACGAAGAGCGATCGCAATAGCTCACTTGAGCCTTTGGCTCAGGTGAGCTAATAATAAAAGTCCCAAGACTGCTCCAAACCCATGTATGAACTAAAGTTTCCTACCTTTCAAGAGGGCATGCAGGATGGCACCATCAATATCCATGCTGGTGCTTGCACTCAGCTCGTAGACAGTGATAAGATGGCGGTGCTGGATACAAGCCTCAATTCGAGTTAGGTGAATGTCCAGATCTTTCTGACCAAACTCCTTTTCAATCATTTCTGCGACCACCACCTTGTCGTCATCTTTCATCACATTCTTCATGCTGAAATATTTATTGCATATATTGCCATTAATGATTATAAAATAAGCACAAAAAAAGACACATAAAATGACAATTATGGAAGTGTCGGTATCACTGAGTATCTTGTATTATAGTATTTGAATAGTGATGATATATGTATAAAATAACGATAGGCGAGAGACAATCACTGCTCACACAGCACAAGTGTACATGCAGCTGCTTAAATGAAAACACTTGAGCCTGCATACCTCTGCATTCTCATGCAAATCAGTAACTGACATTTGCATGTGGCCCTTCAATAAAAACATTTTCTAATCAATTTCTTGATTTGGATCAGTGACCCAAGAATGTGCTACTGATTCTGATCTGATCATCAATGATTGTGCAATTTTTACCAATCTTGCATATAGGAAAAACAATGGCACAATGAGAAAAGATTGGCTAGGTCAGCAGCTATTCACACAAGAAAAACTGACAAAACTAGATTAAATCTTGCCACTAGGAAAAAAGAGTTGCACATTTAATTCTAACTTCCAATTACATTTCATTTAACTTCAAAGGACATTCTCATATCAAGATACACCTGAAAATGCCCCCCCCTTTTTTTTTGCTGAAGCTTAGTGACCTTTGAATTTTGACCCTGAGGGATTTTGCTCAAACTCTAATGAGCATGTTATGGTTCATGTAGCATACCTTGTCCAGGGTGAAGAAAATTAATCTGCAATTTTTATTTTTCTTTTTTTTTTTCTACTTTTTTAAAAAGATCAATAACAAGTTCTGTCATAAACTGGTAGACTGATTCATTCTATTGAATTCTTTATTCTTTACAGCCAAAACACTGTGGCATCCTGTGTTATTACCCCTGACAAGTGCAGGAAAAAGAGAGTAGAACCTAACTGTATCAGTGTCTGGGCATTTGATGATCCATGAAAGTGATTAATGTTCATTAGTCCATAGAAAGCCTCAGCTATACAAACTCCTGCTAAATGATTCAATACTGTATAATTCTGTTTGTCACTTTTGCTGCAAAGATTCCCACTCATTAGAGGTAAGTGCATTATGCATTGAGCATGAGCTTCAATGAACAGAGCTCTGCTGATCTGCAGCGATTTTCGCAAAGAAACTGAGCAAATTGAAAGTTCAAGCTAAAAATAACAGTGGATAAAGGTAATCTCACTGAGGCTTGTCTTTTGTTGGTGGCTTGACAGTGTCTAGTGTGAAGAGTTTGTGTTTGCTTCTCTTCTAATTACTACAGCAGTAAAGTCACTGACAAAGGCTAAATTAGAAAAGCACTCTGAGAGCGCAGACCTCCACCAAGCAGTTACTTTCCACCCATGATCTTGCTCTTCCCAAAGAGATTTTTTTCTCCTCTCTACCACTGGGGAAAAGCTCTTTGGGCTCTTCCATCAATATAAGTGATTTCCACCCATAGGTCTACATGCTGAAAAATTGACCGATTTCCCAATATAGAAGCCTTTGTTACGTCATAAACCCTAAGCTGCACGGCGCGCCTCGCCCTAGCAGAAACTAGAGCACGCCTTTAGTGTGCGCATGCAAACCTCAAATACACGCAGCCTGAACTCCCAAGTTCATTGACCCTATGGCCCTACCTGCCAAATATCAAAAATCCTTCATAAATTCCCAAAACATTCTCGGATCACTACCAAAAGTTAATCGTTTGTTACTTGTGTCATTCTCAACCTTTCCTGCAAGTTTCAACCCAATCCGTTAACTACTTTTTGAGTTATTTTGCACACGGACAAACGAAGGAACGAACTAACTAACTAACAAACAAACCAATGGTAACGAAAACATAACCTCCCCCCTTGGCGGAGGTAATTAATGAATATAACTGTAGCTCTGTCATGTGGGTGATTATCAGTGACAGAGAGAGAGAGAAAGAGACAGAAGACTCTGGAAAACAGAGTCAATGCAGACCTTTCCTTTTCTCTCCTTTTATTGGCCGAAGAGCACAAACATCAGTTTGCATCAAAAATGCAATCATCAAATAGGTCAAGGAATCCTCAAGTAAGGATGCATGCATACCAATGTGCCTCAAAAAAAAAAAAAAAAAAAAAACACTAGAAATGTCGCTACAGCGACTGGTTATACCCCCGCCAAACAACATTTCATAAGCTTTGGTCAAAACAACATTTCATAAGCTTTGGTCAAAAAACTGAGGAAGTAGTTAAATCCGCAAGATCTTTCCTTGATCTTCTGCCATTAATATGCCGTTACCATGGCAACGTACTTTCGGGTACTGTCGAAAAATGCGTCTTGCACATCTACAACCAAAGGCACACATCTGTACCAAGTTTCATGGAAATTGGGCAAAAACTGAGGAAGTAGTTTGCAACACAAAATCTTCCATCATTTTGGCTCATAATATGTGAGCTGTTACCATGGCAACATACTTTTTGTCACTGTCAAGAAATGTGTCATGCTGACCTATATCCTAAGACAAACATTCAATATGAATTCCATGAGAATTGGAAGAACACTGATGAAGCAGTTTTGCCATGAAGCATTTTGCCCTATATTTTACCAATAACATGCTGTTACCATGGCAACGCACTTTTTGCCACTGCGGAAATATGTGTCTTGCACATTAACATATTCAGATGAACATCTGTACCTAATTTCATAAAAATTGATCAAAAACTGTGGGAGGAGTTCGCGACGCAAGATTTGTACCCATTTTTGCCCATAATATGCCGTTACCATGGCAACGTACTTTTGGGTACTATCAAAAAATACGTCTTGCACATCTACAACCCAAGGCACACATCTGTGCCAAGTTTTATGGGAATCGGTTGAAAACTGAGGAAGTAGTTCGCGACGCAAGATTTGCAACGGACCGACCGCCCGACCGCCCGACCGTCCGCTGATTCCTATATACCCCCTTCAAACTTTGTTTGGCGGGGGTATAAAAACTCAAAAAAATCTGGTAATGCATGATTTGTATTCACTAAGTTTCAAGAAAATACCTACAGGCATTGCACAGATATGGAGGAATTATTGAAATTTTGAGAATTTGACTTTGACCTTTCACCCTATGACCCAAAAATTCCCAAGAGTATCACTGACAGGCAGTACATACATGTAGTAAGTTTCATAAAGATTCCTTGAGCCATTTCAGAGATATGGAGAAAAAGTGCAATTTCAGCATTTTCACTTGACCTTTGTCCTTTGACCCAAAACTTTCCCTACAGAACCTCTATTTGGCAATAGATGTATACACTAAGTTTTAAGAAAACACCTTCAGGCACTACATAAAGTCATAGATATGGGGGAAATAGTGAAATTTTGAAAATTTGACCTTGAATTTTGACCTTCAGAATGTGCACCCAAAAGCTGATAGGCACAATTTTGTCCATTAATACATACACATGCCAAATTTCATTCGGATAACTCAGTTTTTAAGTTACACTGTTCACAAAATTGATTATGAACGGACAGACAACCCGAAAACATATGCCTCTGGCGACACTTGGTAACGGAGGCATAAAAAGCGTTATTTGAATTGTGATTTGCATTGCTTTTTCAGAGTGTGTGAATGTACATGTACCTAGTGTGTGCAAATACACACAGAGGCTTACATATTCTTCCCTCCTGTGTCTTGCATCTTGATTTCCCTTGTGTGCTGGAAAGCATAGGCCAAGATATCGGCTGCCCTCCCAGATCCAGCAACAACAACAGCAGGGGTCCCATTCATGATGGCTTCGTATGCTGTCTGGATTGTATTGGGCCCTCCTTCCACCACAACACATACTACAGGCACTGAGACAGATTTTGCTGAAAAGAAGTAAAAACAAAAGAGGGGCATTGAGTTCAGACAAAAGGGCAATACAACCTGTGAAATAAACATTTGTGACTAAATGATTATAAATGTAATGAAAGAAGTGGATATTATCACCCAACATACATGCATTCTACCAGAATTGTCATGAGTAATTAAGTGATTCAGTTATAATTTTGTCTCTGTATTCGCATCCTACTATTACACTTCCTTGGAAAACATGGTTAGCCTTCCTCATGTGCCATTGAGGATTTTTTTTTTTTTTTGCCTATCTGAAAACTTTACTGGTCACATGTGCACAATCTCAAGTCAAATGCTCAAAAAGTGAGGAAATCATATGAATCCACAATTTTTTGTATGATTTTCATTTAAAAAAAATTAAAGGGTGTGTACAGTTCTGGTCGAGGTGAGGATTTAGCTTATAACGTTTTGCGAGATATTCAGAAACCACTCTATGAGATGTCAAAGAGCATGCAATTCTAAGGGGTTAGTTTATTTGATGAAAATCGGTTTTGAAATGGCTGAGATATCCAAAAACAAGGTGAAACAAAGAGATCCTAATAGAAGGCGTGGCCTGTTGCCTTTTATTATTGTCACTTTTTGGGGATATCTCAGCCATTTGAAAATCAATTTTCATCAAATAAACATTGAATCCTTCTTAAAATTACATGCTCTTTCATATTTCATAAGAGGTTTCTCATTATCTCACTTAGGAATGTTCAAAACATGAATCCCCACCTCAACAAGTACTGTACAGTCCCTTTAAAATGAGATTTTTTTTTCACATTTTTTATGTTGAGTGTGAACAATGTTATTCACAATACATTGTTTCACAGTGAAAAAAGATGAAGTTTGCGAACTACTGTAAACATCAACATTTTTGTGCGATAAATTTTCAGCGCTGAGACACTCAAAAAACATATTTACCAGTTCTTGAATTCGCCCTGTTCAATTGCCATCCATTCAAAATAAGCAGATGAAATTGTGAAGATATTTTCGTGGGTTTTAAAATTTGTGCTAGCCAAAAGTATAGCACGAAACAAATGAAAATTAATGTGCCATGAAAAATTGTAGCATTAAAAGCAATGTGGTCACGTGCTCCAGTTCAGGACTGAGGTCAAATGCTCGAAAACTGAGGGAGTTAGCTGAATTCATTAATATTTTTGTATGTTTCTTATTGCAAAAAACATTGCTACCATGGCAATGTATGATTCAACATTAACTAAAGATATGTTTTTGGCATCTACAAACCTTATTATTATCATCATGATCTTATTTGGCAGAAGATGCACTATATAAGATAAATTAGCCGAAAATAATCCATCATTACAATACCACCAGAAATGTCGCTATGGCGACTATTATGCCTTGAGTTAGCCACTATGCATGGTTCTCCCAATAGGTCTATAGTATGTCTTGACAATGTGTGAAGACAGTTTGACATAATTGGCAAAATATCATAATGACACATTTGTCACAAATGTGTTGAGTGTTTGCTTTCTTTGAACTAGGTTTAATTGGATGAATGGCTATATTGTTAAAGACACCAGTAGTGGGGATTTGAGGATTTCTACTCGACTCTTTACCCTTTTAAAAGTTTATGCATTAAGTAATTTCCAAGGTATGGAGAAACTGTGCAATTTCAGCATGAAATGATAGCATTTTTAAATAGCACTTAAGCTGGCCTTTGACCCTTGACCTTTGACCCTAAAATTTTCAAGAGAATCACAGTCAGGCAGTGCATGCATATACTAAGTTTCATGATGATACCTTGAGCCACTACTAAGATATGGAGGAAGAAGTGAAATTTAGAATTTTCACTTGACAACTTCGCCCACTCATATATATACACGCCAAGTTACATCAGGATATCTCATACATTTTTTAGTTATGCTGTCTATAAAATTGATTATGGACAGACGGACAGTCGGACAGAAGGACAGTCGGACTGAAGGATGGACGAACGAACGGATGAAAGGACAGATGGATAGACTGACGGATAGACGGATATTTTCCTGAAAATCACACATTCCATCAACTTGATACTGACATATGTGACTGTGCACAACAGAACCAGCAAAAAGTCGCCGGACAAGGATTTTTAGTGAAGGGCAGATTCTAAAAGAGCAGACTCTAAGCTTTAAAATGATGTATAACTCAATTCAAATGGACTCTCCTAGCCTTTCTAAATATTGGAAAGAAAGCACACGCTCTGGAAAAGTGTGAACTGAGAAAAGAGGCTCTGAAGTATGGGTCTCTTCAAGCGCTTAATCTTTAGTAAGCGGTGCTACCTGCGCAATAAATGGGACAAAGAAACTGGATATAAACCACAGAATCAACAAGAAGGATGGGATTATCAAAATAAGCTGAAATGAAGCATGCTCTATCAACACATCTTGTCCATGATCAATTTTAACTTTCAAAGAAGTAGCATTATCCTGTCAAAAGTTATCAGAGTTGAAAATGGAGAGTGTGCAAAGGATTTTCAAGAAATAAAAGGGACCTATAAGACATACCTGATCCCACTACTCTACAAAAAAAAAAAGAGGTTGTAGGAAAAACAGCTGAAAACCCACTTTCCCATTCATTTTATGATCCCAAACTCAAGAATAAGGTAGAAGACTAGCTCTTCCAGAAAACATGGAAAACTAAAAAATGACTAGGTTGACTTGTTTCACCTTTTTTGAGTCCTCACATAAAAATCAAGGGGTGCGACTTCTTGTTAGGTGATACGCTACTGGCGTATCACCTCTTGTGTTTGTACGGAATCTTCCTTTTTTTTTCTTCTTTCTTTCTGACGAATTTTGTGGACAAAATATCTCAACAATGACAAGACGGAATAACATGAAATTTTCAGTCAACATATCTCATATCAATATCTCTGTACATGAAACTTTTCATTATGATAACATATCTGTGACGTCATCTAGCCGCCATTTCGTGATTTTTAGATAAAGTCACATGATCGATCATAACTTCATAACAGAATGTCATTTCTTTATCATTTTCGGTAGACATAAAGTTCAAGTCATGACTGATCATCCAGTGCTATGCTAATTACCCGGGTCATGACGTACGTGTCAAAATTTTAAAATGCCCAAAACGACTTCCCAATGGGAAATCTCGAAGTTTTAGACAATTTGAAGCGTTTCAAAAAATTCCGCGCTTACGCATCCGTCCGCGCGTTTTCGCACGCACAGGGTGTCAGCAACATGAATATGCACTTTTATCGACTGATTTGGATTACTGATACATTAAATAACAATATCCATTGATTTCCGATCGGTTTTGACTTACAACAAAGGAATGCATTGGCGTCAAAGTGAAAAATCCGCACGCGCGTCTATGTGCAAGTATAGTGAGAAAACATGTCTTTGCTTATTTCGCCATAGCTCTTTAAAACGTCCGGTGACCCTATGTTTTTATTGCATATTACAAAAGCATATGAATTGTAGATAACATTTCAAGTATCAATATTTCCATAAATGCTCTATGACATCATCATATCGTCATCTTATATCAAACAAGGCAAGTGCCATAATGTGTCTCGCCCATTCGCGTACAAGAAATTGTACGCGAATGGGATATAACAGATAAAAGTTTAGTCACAAATGGAACTATGGATCAAAAGTTATGACCCATAATAAAAACGTGCAATAAAAACTTAAAATTGGGCCCTTAAAGTTCATTGACCAATGCCTGTGACCTTTGACCTTAAGGTGACCATCCACTCCCCAAGGGACATCTACCATCCAACTTTGGTCACAAACAGACCTATAGATCAAAAGTTATGACCCATAATAGAAACGCGCCATAAAAACTCAACATTGGGCTCTAAAAGTTTGTTGACCCATGCTTGTGACATTTGACCTTGTGGTGACCATCCACTCCCCAAGGGACATCTACCATCCAAGTTTAGTCACAAATGGAGTTATGGATCAAAAGTTATGACCCGTAATAGAAACGCGCCATAAAAACTTAACATTGGGCTCTAAAAGTTCGTTGACCCATGCTTGTGACCTTTGACCTTGTAATGACCATCCACTCCCCAAGGGACATCTACCATCCAAGTTTAGTCACAAACGGACCTATGGATCAAAAGTTATGACCCATAATAGAAACGCGCCATAAAAACTTAACATTGGGCTCTAAAAGTTTGTTGACCCATGCTTGTGACCATTGACCTTGTGGTGACCATCCACTCCCCAAGGGACATCTACCATCCAACTTTGGTCAAAAACAGACCTATGGATCAAAAGTTATGACCCATAATAGAAACGCGCCATAAAAACTCAACATTGGGCTCTAAAAGTTCGTTGATCCTTGCTTGTGACCTTTGACCTTGTGGTGACATCCACTCCCCAAGGGACATCTACTATCCAAGTTTGGTCACAAATGGAGTTATGAGTCAAAAGTTATGACCCATAATAGAAACGTGCCATAAAAACTTCACATTGGGCCCTACAGTTCATTGACCCCTGCCTGTGAGCTTTGACCTTGAGGTGACCTTCATATACTGTAAAATGTGAAACTTTGTATGACCCCTCTTCTCTCGAAGTTTGATTGCAATTGAAGCCAAGAGTAAAGAGTTATTGAAGTTTTTGTAGCGTTACAGACAGACGACGGACGGACGGACGACGGACGGACGGACGACGGACGGACAGATGCCGCAGGCGATCCCTTAGTCTCCCCTCACCTCCGTTGGGCTCGACAAAAAGTGGAATTAAATCTTTTGAGTTACTATTTCTAAAGGTCCGGTCCCACTGGTCGATGGACACAAAACGTATGCAGAAAGGACACAGAGGACGAGCAAAATTTTGGGGATGGCTCCATCCGCTTTCATCCGCTCCAGAAATTGACAGAAATTGGCGAAATTTTGTGAAAACAGAACGGAAAAGAACGGACGTGGGTAGTATGTAGCGGGGATATGAAACTGATGTTCATCGGAAGCCTAGCGGATGAAAGTGGATGACAGCTCCGAAGGGTTTTACCAGGGGTAATTGCGAAATGGACGCATAGCGGAAAGAGCGGATGCAGGGCGGATGAAGCGGATGCATCATGTACGGCTAACGGAAACAAACGCTTTGTCCGTTTAAATACTTTATATACGAGCTGCATACGCATACATCCTTTCTATTTCCGTGCTATTAACGATGTATAGACGTTCCATGTACCATATCTTTCCTCCCTCTTTCCATTTTCAGCTGCAGCAGATGTGAGTTGCGAGGATGCCCAGAGGATGCAGAGAGGATACAGCGGACGTTTAAGGGATGAAAACGGACATACAACGTTTGTTGCTTGTATGTCACAGATTTACATCGTACATGGCGGAAAGTTCATCCGTTCCACAAGTTTTAAGCAGCTTAAAACTTTTTTGTGCGGATGAAATCACAGTGTACGGATGCTCGATGGATAGAGCGTATGAAACACGTAGCGTTTTCCAACGAATGGCAAGATGTATTTTTTTAACGTTTTATATCCTCTTTGCATCCGTAAGTGCAGTGGGACCGGGCCTTAACATTCATTTGCTGGTATCTCTGTTGTTTTAGATCAATATTATCCCAAATTCGAATATGTTGTACTTTGAAGATTTGCCTTTCAAGTCCATGTCATGGTTTTGCAATTTGATGACGTCATCATACTGGAAATTGTTATTAAAGGCAAAGACTCAAATCAGCCAAATTTACGTGTTATGTCTATGGAAGGTGATTTTTCTTAAACCATGCATGGACTTGATAACGTTCAAGCACCTTTACCTCAGCTGATTTTGCTCCATTTCCTCTGAAACTTAAGTATGTTGTAGCTGAGACAGTAAGCTGCAGTAATCATGCATTTTATTTTTTCAAATCTCCTCATCAGGTTGACAATTTTGCAGCTTAAAACTGAAAATGAAAATGGAATGTGGACGAAACGATTCCTGATTTATCTTTCATATATAAGCTTACGTTCCTCATATATTTCCTCGGCGAGACGTATGGCTAAGAGGTTAAAGGCGACGTCTCTGGCGCCAGAGACGTGAGGTTGCATATGTGCAGGTTCGAACCCCACAAGAGCATGAAACAAAATACTTCTATTTTACTTTCTTTTTCTTCAATGGAGTTTTTTAAACACCTTCGTCCATTTAGAAGTCACATTCTCATGTAAACGCACCCATACGCACGCACACAGACACACACACACACACAATATCCCTTTGTTTTGTGTTGCAGACCACATTGCTTCGACTACTGCAAATTTCTGCAGGCTAATAGGGTTTGTCAAACTCATATTATTATTATAAAATGACGACGAGATGAGACATAGCTCTCTTGGTTATAATGTAAATAATGGTCAAAGTTCATATTTGAAAATACAAATGTTAAAGTGAAGGTGATTCTTAAAAGACTTTATCGCCATGTTTGATTTCTGTTTTCTTTTTCTTTTTTTATATTTTGAAGACCTATTGGTAAATATTCAGTTACATAGCCTGTCTAATCGACTTACTTGCACACGCAGACACATGCATTAAATTTCCACTTGGTTCCATATGACAGAAACAGTTTGATCTGAATTATGTAGGACTGCATAAAAAAACTGGACTTCAAGAATGTTTCTCAATATGACTTCAAGGTGCTATTCAATATCATTTTAGTTGTCGATCACCCGTGACCGATATCTGATGACCCCAAGCGTATCACCTAACTCGTCTTCAGTGTGACGAGTTTCATATCTTGTTGGTTTTGTGATGCACGGTCACATATGTTAAGGGTAGCAATAATTCCCCTGCTTTCTGAAAGCAGTTAGTCAAGTGCTCTTTCAATATGCTCGAAAAGTAAATTTTTGTGGAATTCCCTTTATATTTTTATTATATTGTTGTCCAATCATATGTCATAACTTCTAGTAGTCTCCTTATCCAACCATTCCAACACCAAAACTTTAAGAATTCATAATTTTTGCATCGATTGTCCGATTTTCCTAAAACTTTCACTGATGTGTTCTACTAATGTTGCTGCTTGCACTCAATCCACATTGCTCTTAGGGTTTGGGTTCCCTTTAAATCACACACCTTTAATCTTTTCTGAGTAGAAACCGAGAGTCATATAGGACCTGTCCATAAATGACTATGATCAAGCAGTTAAAACAGATAGAAAGGGCTCACAAAAATGTGACACATGATGATTTGGGAGAAATATATCAAAATCAAATTTCCTTTGACAACCAAATGTTTTTAAAGTTCATTGCCTTTTGATAAAACTAAAGTTAAAACAATTTTCATTATGAAACATTTTTCTCCAAAGTACATCTTTGTTAAATTTGAAGTAGGATAGGCAGTTATAATTAAGATTCAGTTATTTCATATAAATTTCTGATTGGGTAGAATTGTTGTTTGTATATTTAATTTTTATTGGATCACAATAGTCTCCCATTGACCCTACTTTGACATTTAAATCGATTTGGGACACAATCCAAGCCTACAAGTAATGTTCTTTGAACAGTGTAAATAATCTGTAATCTTCTACTGAGGTCACTCACCATTGTCCTTGGGTCCACTGCTGAGTTTCTGCTCTGATATCTCTTTCTCAAGCATGCCCCTGAGTTTGATTTCCACTCCAAACTGGTCAATGGTGCCATTGTCAACCAAAATGAAGTGGGTGTGGTTGGGGTCGAGGAGGATTCCTTTCTTGGCATCCATGCTGTAGTATGCTGGAAACTTCCCCTGTGAGTATAGAATGTGCTTTGTCAGTGTTCACAGATTACAATTAATATTCCTTTTATAAAATCCCTAAAGCCCCTTTTACACTTTCATGGATTACTTCACGGATCACCATGGATTGTTCTAGTGTGCAACATTACGATCATTTTTCTCTGAATGCCGGTTGTGAATGCAATCCCAACTGGATGTCTAAGGGACACGAAGTTGAAGTCTACACAAACAGAGAAGGTAGCAACACAGACCACACTGGAAGTATATGGAGCTAACATGGACATTAAGGAAGAGCATGGAGGCAACATGGGAGTAAATGGTGCCTACAAGGAAGAGTACTGACACTAATTTTTATCCATGATGTCCAGGATAAAAACTTAAGCAAGTTTAACTTTTTCCATGACCACACCAGATGACTTAATAGTGTCAACGCAGTCATGCCGGAAAGAATACAGATGATCCAAGAATGACAATCTGTGTGATCTGTGATGCAATCTATGAAAGTGTAAAAGGGGCTAACAGAACAGGTAATGTTTGATCATTCAGATTCTCCTTGTAAATGGAACATAAATGCAGGTTCATTGCCATTATTTCATGCTGGAGTAAACAGAGTCATAGAGCCACATATATACAGAATATGACTTTGTTGTTACTATAGCAACTTGATAGTTCTGTCATTACATGATATATGGAAACTACTCACAATTAAACATTTGATGTTAAGTGAATCTACTCCATATTCAAGCTGACTGGATAGAATAGATTACTCACACATAAAGTAACAAGTTTTCATTAAAGTGGATATAGAGTAAGAAAGCTGTGCAGTTTTAAAGAATCATGTGTTGAAGAATAATATTGGTCACAGTTACATTTACTGAAAAAGTCATAGGAAGCATTAATTTGAACTGTCGGGGAACAGATTTTTGCCGGTTTAATTGATTTTGTTAAAGATAAGTTAGCTTATGTAATGACTTCCCAGTACGGTGCCCTTTGAAAACTTCTTTGGTTTTAACACATATTTAGAAAAAGAGGGGCAGGAATGGGGTGTGGCAAGCGGATGGTCCCCTTGGGTAAATTGCTGTATTGTTTGAAACAGGTGGTAGTCTCATTTTCTAGCTTGGCATGCACTGGTAGTGCAACCTGGTATTTTGAAAGACAATAAGACTTTTGATTTACTATTTTTGTTTTTATAATATAGTTCAGTAGTTGAGACCTCAGCAGTTTTAAAGGTCCTGTTTACCTTCAAGGAACAATGATTTTAAAAAAAAGTTCAAGATAACACATTTGATGCATATGAGTTGGTCAGTTGTATCACAAAACATCCTTCCATATAATATTTTTGCAATCAAGCCTAAAATATAAGGAGATATCAGTATTTTTTTCACTAAACCATAACTGTAGATGGTTTAATCTGAAAACATTGTTATTATAACTATTGTTCATGTTTTGTGTATTTAACAATACTTAAAGGGATCGTATAGTTTTGGTTGAGACCTGATTTCAGGTTTCCAACATTTTTAGTTGAGATAATGAGAAACATTATATCAAAATATGAAAGAGCATGTAATTCTATGAGTAACTCAACGTTTATTTGATGAAAATTGGTTTTGAAATGGCTGAGATATCCAAAACAGAGCGATTCTAATAAATTGTGGGACCCACACTTTATTACGATCACTTTGTTTTACTTTGTTTTTGGATGTTTCAGTTATTCCAAACCCAATTTTCATTTAATAAACTTTGGATTCCTCTTAAAATGTTATGCTCTGTACTATTCCATAAGTGTTTTCTTGGCATCTCGCAGAAAGTTAAAAGCCCAATTCTCATCTCCACCAATACTGTACCATCCCTTTAACATCGATTATATAATATGGGTTCAAATTTTTACAGTAGTTGCCTCTATCCCAAACATACATTTTAGAACTATTATAAAGCACTAACGCTGGATTTCTGTTTCATCTGCAAATGGTAAATTATGCCTTTAAACTATAGAGTGATTTGTTTTCATTATGTTATATGTGAATGCATGAGGATATGCCCAACTAAATTGGAAACTATTTTGTAGGGTTAGAAATGTACAAGGTAGAGAGATTGGTTGAGCAGTCTGCAACAACCAGTGATTGGGTGAGGTCGCTGGTCGGAGCTCTGTCGCATCAGCTTAAGAGTGACTGTGTGGCAACCATTGGGCATGGAGAGTGACTTTTTGTGAATTTGAGATAAATTTGGTAGTAATTCCTGCAGTATTTTGTTGAGGTTAAAGGGATCACATAGTTTTGGTTGAGACCTAATTTCAGGTTTCTAACATTTTTTGGTGAGGTAATGACAAACCTCTTATGAAATATGAAAGAGCATGTAATTCTATTAGGAATTCAACATTTATTTGATGAAAATTGGTTTTGAAATGGATGAGATATCCTAAAAAGAGTGATTCCAGTAAAGGGTGGGACCCACACTTTATTACAATCTTTGTTTTACTTTGTTTTTGGATGTTTCAGTCATTCTAAACCCGATTTTCATCAAATAAACTTTGAATTCCTCTTAAAATGGTATGCTCTGTACCATATAATAAGTGTTTTCTTGGTATCTCACAAAAAGTTAGAAGCCGATGTAGTCAGTGAGGGTTTTTTTTTGTTTTTGTTTTTTGTTTAGATTAGTCAGAGACTTTTTGTTGTCTTCAAATAGGAATATTATGATCAGCAGCAAGGATAAGAGTGAATTTATAAAGTGAATATTTGAATTGAGGTGAATATAAGTATACTGTGTTAAAGTATAGTTAGTGGCAATAAGATGGTTAAAGATGATTATTGTATGCCACACTCAGTTAATTTGTATTTTTTTTTATATCAACTTTGTTTTGGCAAATGAAATTCTAGATAGCTAAGCTTACATCCGATATAGTTCAGATGATAGAATTGGAAATTTGTATTTGTTGAATGATAAGCTGAAGAAAGTGTTGTAGTACTGTATATGATTGTAATATTGACTTTCATTTGATTTATCCAGTCTGGGCCTGCCCACAGGCACTAGTTTCCATTGAGACTGTGGCGTGTAGAATCCATAAAAGACAGCTGTTGAGCCCGGGTGCACAGTAATTTGACAGTCTTTAGTTTGTGTGATAACATATTATATGAAAATGTGTTGTACATGCATAAGCGCAAATAATATAACTTTATGTCATTGTAGTTTGGTTTCAATTTTGGATGAAATATCTGAAAGCGAAATTGTGTATCAGCACAATTGATAGTAAGTGGTATTGAAGTAATATGCGATTACAGTAAAAGGTGTTGAAAGCAGTAAGTGGTTATCTAATTGGATATACATTGTAATTATATGTATATATGATATATACTTAGCTCTCGTAATATACGGTTGCAGTCTGAATGTGTAGTTTGTAGTTGTTGCTTCATTTATCTCCGCGTCTTGTGACACTCAATCATATGTTGTACTTTGTAGAATTGTCTTTTGAGTCAGCATTATTTTTTTTAATTTGATGACATCAACAAATTGAAAATTTTGATTAAATGCAAAGTATCAAATTTGCTGAGTTTACGCGTTATGTCCATGAGAGGTGATTTTTTCTCCCATTCATGCATTGACTTGACAATGTTCTGGACGCTGTATATCATTTAATTTCGCTCTATTTCCTCTGAAAATTAAATATGTCATAGCTGAGACAACATATTTTCGTAATTGTGTATTTGAGTATTGATCAGATGCCCTTATCAGGGTGAATATTTCTATATCAAAGTAAATTTGTGAATGGAATCAAGACAAAGAATTTTTGCATTCCTCTGCCCTATTTAATCTTACGTTTCACAGCACTGATGAGTGCATGGGAAGAGCCATGTGGCTCAATCGGGTAGTGCGCTGTATGCTTTATATAATACTATATCAGAGGACCCAGGTTTGAATCTCGCAGGGCACTATTTTTTTTTTTTTTTTTTGCAGTTGAGCTTCACTCTGATGTCATTTATCTTGAAATTATTTCATCAAGTATACACATCCCCCCCCCCTCACACACGCAATTTCCATTTGTTTTGTATCAGAGATTGGAATGCTTTGATTGCTGAAAAATTTTACAAGCTGGTAGAGTTTGACAAACTGATTATAATCATTATTATCCAATAAGTTGGGTTTCGGAGAAAAACATAGTACCATCCATGCAGTTCTTCATTTTGTTGATAAAGTCGTTAATGCAACTGACAATCATTCTCATTTAATTAGTATATTCTTGGACTTCTCCAAGGCCTTTGATACAATTAATCACAACAATTTACTCCACAAGTTATCGCACTATGGAATACGTGGGAAGGCCTTGGAGTGGTTCAAGACTTATTTAGCTAACAGAAAACAGTTTGTTTCAATTAAAGATGATAATTCAGTTAAAAGAGATGTTAAGTGTGGTGTTCCACAGGGAAGTCTTTTAGGGCCGCTGTTATTCATAATATATATTAATGATTTTTCCTCTGTTTCAGAGGTACTTTCCTTTCTACACTATGCTGATGACACCAGTGTTTTTCTTGCCCATAACGATATCAATGTTCTTGTTCGACAAGTTAATACAGAATTGAAAAAAGTGACCAACTGGGTCAGAGCTAACAGGTTGTCATAGAATGTTAAAAAAACAAAAATGTACGCTTTTCAGCAATACTGTTGATTCTTTGAATTCAGAAATAGTTCTGGATGATTGTAATTTAGAAAGTGTGTCATATTTTAAATTTCTTGGTATTTTTGTAAATAATAAACTTTCTTGGAAAATACATATTGATCATATTTGCAAAATCATTTCTCGCAATATAGGTGTTATGAACAGATCAGACGCTGCTGAATAGAGTGTTATTACTGCAAAAGAAAGCCCTCCGTATCATTTCCAATTGTGACTGGCGACAACGGTTTCAGGCAAAAGTCAGGAATTTTGAAAATTCATTTTTTCACTGAATCACATTGCCCATTTCCTAAGCTTTGTATTGATATAAAACACTTGTATTCTTCGGCACCATAAGTGTCCATAGAAAGAGAAATAAAATGCACTTTTTAAGTTGTTAGCCTGACAAAATTGCGAGAAAACAGGCTTTGAAGATTCACCTCTTTCTCAAAAACAATGTCCGAGCGGTGATGCGAGGGGAGAATCACCCATCCGTACAATGGTACCTATCGATGTTAAGCTCCGCCTCTAGCAACCACATCGCCTTCTGATTGGCTCACTGAGAGAGTCAAATTTCCCGGGCACCTTCCTCAGAGCTCAGCGTATGGAGCCGAAAAACAATGTGTTTCGCTCGGGTTTGTTTACCAGTACGTCTTTCAAACGAAACATCCAAAGAAAGATGAGGAGAGCTTACTGGTCATATATAGAGTCTATTATTACTCCCGATGAGAATGATGAATACAGGGGTATGAAGAGATTTTGGAAGTTTATTAAGCATAACAGAACTGACCATGCCGGCATAACACAGTTGAAGAAAGATGGGGACATTATAACTGATCCAAAAGATATTGCTGATACCGTGAATCAGCGGTTTGAATCTGTGTTTACTCAAGAGACCTCACCACCTGACGACCTTCTTCCAAAAGTGTCACCATATCCAGATATGCCAGACGTTGTGATCACTACACCAGGCGTCCAAAAACTTCTTGAAAAGCTGCAGGTCCACAAGGCACCAGGACCTGATGGGATTTTACTCCAAGAATACTCCAAAACCTGGCTCCAGCTATTGCCCCGATACTGACCTGCATCTATGAAAAGTCCTACAAGACTGGGCCCATTCCAGACATGTGGCGTCAGGCAAACATTGTCCCTGTGTTCAAGAAGGGCAGTGCATCAGACCCATCGAACTACAGACCGATTTCCCTCACCTGCATATGCAGCAAGATAATGGAACACATTATAACTAGCAGCATTATGCACCATGCCACAGTTAATGATATCCTCTACCCACTACAATATGGCTTTAGAGCAAGAATGTCTTGTGAAACACAACTTGCTGGTTTTCTGGGAGATCTTCAGAACAACATGCAAGAGGGAAACCAAACAGATGCCATTGTACTGGACTCGAGTAAAGCCTTTGATAAGGTCGGCCACCAACGACTAACCCAGAAACTTCATTTCTATGGTATTAAAGGATATACAGGCAGATGGATCGAGAACTTACTTCACAACCGTACTCAACAAGTTGTGCTAGAAGGCCAAACCTCGTATGCAGGCTCTGTGAAATCAGGAGTGCCTCAAGACTCAGTCATTGGGCCTTGCCTATTCCTATTTTTCATCAATGACCTGCCTGAATCCCTCAACTCCAGTTTGCGACTCTTCGCTGATGACACCCTGATCTACATGACTGTTAAAACTCCTACGGATTCCAGAAAACTCCAGGCTGACCTTGACGCTCTAGCTGATTGGAGCAAGAAATGGCTGATGGAGTTCAATCCGGATAAGTGCCAAGTCCTACGGGTCACCCGTAAGAGACATCCAAAGATCTTCCAGTACACCCTCTATGGCAAACCTCTCAAGGCTCTCCCAGAAGTGAAATACCTAGGAGTCACAATCTCCTCAGACCTCCGTTGGAACAGGCATGTTGACAACACCTGCAACAAAGCAAACAATACCCTTGCATTCCTCCGCAGAAACCTGAGGATCTCCTCCACTCCACTCAAGACCATGGCCTATCAATCTCTGGTGAGACCACTCCTGGAATATGGAGCTCCTCTGTGGGACCCACATACAGAAAGGAACATCCGGAAAATCGAGATGATCCAAAGGAGAGCTGCGAGATTTGTCCTCAACAGGTATCATAACACCTCTTCTGTAACAGACATGATTCGCGAACTCCAATGGCACTCCTTACAGCAAAGGAGAGAAGTCCTGCGTCTTGTCCTCTTCTTCAAAATGCACCACAACCTAGTCGAATTCAGCACTGCACCCTACATCACACCAGTCCACAAAGCAACAAGACATGTTCATAGTCAAGGCTACCATCTACCAATCTCCAAAAATGAGCTTCATAAGCAGTCCTTCTTCCCACGCACTGTGCGGTCTTGGAACTCACTGCCCCCTGACATCTTATCAGCCCCATCAGTGGAAGCCTTCCGGCTTAAGCTGATGGCAAGCTATGCAGTGTAGACTGACACTGCTAATTGATTTTTACTTGCACCATGAGATAATTTATACAACTGCACTCCCGCACAAGCACGGCATGCACAGCATGAATCACGCCTGTAATAATCTTCAAGTATGAAGGATGCAGGGCTACCAGAAGAAGAAGAAGAAGAAGAAGATGGCGAATACGATAATTGCACGTATGGTGTACATGTACATGTGTATGGTGCATGCATTACGCAATGGCATCCATATACGCCATGACCGTGTGCATGTAACAGGAGCGGTGGCGAATCCACGCATTTACAAAGCGCTAGTGCTGGCAAGGGTCACGCTTCCTGTTTGTTTTGCTTTTACAAGACATGCATGATTATGTTGCTTTATTCGGTGGTGCTAATTTAAAAAAAAAACAAAAAAAACATACACAACTCGTTACTTTGGTGCGATCTTGACGTGTAGTATTTGAATATAATTAGTCGCATGTGATCGCTCCTTTCCTCTCATCTACCTTCCATTGAGTCAGTCTGCTGAATTTTTACATGTATGAGTAGACAAATTTGAGGATATCTAGTTTTCTTTTCACACGATTATGTCATGCTACATGATTTTTGTTTCACTTCCGTTGACGAACATTGCGGTAGAATAGTTTAGATAGAAAGCCAAACAAAAAGCACGCACTACAGAGCGAGCGTATATAAACCACTATAGCAAGAACAACGGAGCATGTAATCGTGCACACGTGGACCAAGCATTCCCCAAACGCTGCAACTGGTGTCTCCGAAAACCGAATTATGTAAATGTATGCGACGCACCAGCCAATCGCATGCGAGACCCAGCGCCGTAGCAACCCCGGGGATATTGGCGCGGCTTTTGAAAGAAGCTTGAAACTGACGCGTGCGATCCAACATAGGGTGCTTAAAATTCCATTTTCGATAGGAAAAACTTAGTCTTATGCTATGAAATTTAGTGTAGATGTAGAAAACATATCAAAGATTCGATTTCTGCAAAAAACCTAAATCGACAAGAATAATGGTCAAAATCTTTGTACCCCACCTAGGAGGGAATTTACTCTTGCGACTTTGCCTGAAACCGTTGGCGTGGGTCACAATCCTCCCACTCGTTCACATACAAATGTATTGTTTAACTGTAATAAGCTACTAAAAATCAACGAATTATTTTTATACAACTTAGGCCAATTTATGTATACGTATGATAACAGTTTACTGCCACCTATCTTTGGTTCTATGTTAGAAAAAAATCAATCATTCCATAATTACCCCACCCGACGCTCTCACGAGTTTCATTTACCACTTCTTCGAACGATTCTAGCAAAGAATACACTTATTTACACTGGACCTAATTATTGGAATTCCCTGAACCACGATATAAAATCTGCTCCTTCTATATACTCCTTTAAAAGGAGATTGAAGTTTTTTCTTTTGCAATCCTATAATGACGACCCCCAGAATCAGATTAGTTCATAGGCTTATTTTGCTACCCGTCCGCAAAATCTTTATTGCCGTTCTTTTTATTATTGTTACTTTTGCCTAAGCTTTGATTATGATAAGATTTTCTTTAACTTATACTTCGTGGTTGAAGGGTTTGTTGTATAATCTTCTTTTCTTCTTCTTCTTCTCTTTCTTCTTCAAACCTCCGAGGATCGTTGTCTCTGTTGCATATTCCTGTCTATCTTGTTACCTCTTCGTCGTGCTATAGTCTTGTTTCCTGTCGTGTCGTCAAGTCAGTTTTCTTTCCTGTAAGTAGTCTCGTTGCTGTCCCAGTCTCGTCTCATGCTCATTATTTTGTTTGTTATTGTTTTGTGTGTAACTGTTTGTCCGTCTGTCTCTTAGTGGGCTGCTAAACTTTTTATGCCAAACTTTTTGTGCTGCTTTGTTGCTATATTCAGTCAAATTTTGCATTGAGTTTTTAATACAAGAGGGGCCCACACTCTACAAGCATTGTCCTTTTAGTGGGTCCCTCCGTTTTTTCACACAGTGCATATTGACAATTCTTTCATTTTCGTTACCTCTGCAACAATTGAAATGTATTGATACTGTTAGTTTTTCCCATTATTGTTTTCTTTGTACAAATTTACATGCATTGTTTCTGTCACTCAAGAAAGTGAGATTTATGTTTACATTACTTTATAGTGGAAAAACTAATAAATTCAAACTTGAACTTGAATAACAGCAAATTCATACGTAGCCATTATGGTAATGCAAATTAGGGTCAAAATTCACATTTAAAAAGGCATATTTTGAGGTAAAAATGAGCCTTACATCTAGAATTCCTTTAAATTTGTTTGTGTCAAGGGCACCTTCAATGGTCATGGGAAAATCACGGAACAGAACTTACTAGTATAAGATTCAATTTGTTGCTTATGTATTTAGTGGCATTTCCTCTTGTACGCTACCTTTAATTTAGACGTTGATCTTTTTTTCTTATTCTTAAAGAAATGTTGTGTTCAAAGCTCACTGGATTTTTTTTTAATCGCCAAATTACAATTACAAATTACAATTCCAAAAGAGACATCTACCACCAAAGTTTGGTCGCAAACATTCCTACCGAACAAAAGTTAATAAGCCATAATCGAAAACTTAACATTGGCCCCTAACAGTTTGTTTACCCCTGTCTGTGACCTTTGACCTTGTGGTGACCTTCAACTCCCCAAGGGACACCTACCATTTAAGTTTGGTCACAAACGGACATACCAATCAAAAGTTATGAGCCATAATCGAAATGCGCCGTAAAAATTTAACATTGGGTCCTAAAAGTTTGTTGACTCCTGTCTGTGACCTTCAACTCCCCAAGGGACACCTACCATTTAAGTTTGGTCACAAACGGACATACCAATCAAAAGTTATGAGCCATAATCGAAATGCGCCGTAAAAACTTACAGTCAGTCCGCAGCGTGTGCGATAATGAGGCACGAACGACAATTTTATTCAGAATCACGTTTACGCAGTCTGTGCCCTTGAGACTGACGAGATTTCGCGATACTTTGCGAGAGTTTTTGCAGAGGTCGCAACAACAGCTTTCATAGCTTTCGCAGTGCATTGTTTGACCCAGGATGGTTAAGTAAATTATAGAGCTGATTATGCTCATTAATTTGATACCTAAATTCCCTATTTTTGATGTCAATATAGTAGTCCATTTTAGCATCAAAGTAAACGATTATTTTGCCAATGTTCAAGAAGCTTTTAGATCATAGTTTGATGTTTTGCTAGTTCCTGACTGGTATTGAAAATAGATCTCCGTAATTTCTTCAATTTCACAATCGTGAAACTTGAGCGAGTATGATCAATTAAAAAACGAAGAGGGGCACCATTTTTAAGGTTGTGAATTTTCCTGTTGAAAACAAGGCAAATTATGTTTTCTTACTGGAAGTGGGGTAGTGAATGAACACGCGTGGAATGTGTTGTTGATACCCAGACTATGGCCGTGGACAATGGCCAGGATTGGAATGTTTCATGAGGAATTCCACTATCGCAGCTAGTCTTTGTTCATTCTGAAATGTGTGTGCAAGCACATGGAAGCATGTGCTTACTTCTTTCATGTGCATGCATTTCACCCTGTGTCAAGAATTCAGACTAGCAGTGCTCGGGGCAATCCACATGAATAATTGATTAAGCATTCATGTGCCTTGCAGCAGAGCTCGGGACAGGTGGCAGCCAGGTCCATTGTTCAGGGTCATTGTAAGTGCACACTCACATACACATCATTGGTTCCTGTGTAAAGTTCAAGTTTTGTATAGAGAGTGAAAATTCGATCACAATCTGGAACCTAACATTTAAAACTCACAGCATTGAGTCAGCAGCCAATGGATACTACGCAATGCGACACGCCGCGTCTTGCGACAGATTTCGACCAATCACAGACCCGGAATTCCGGTGCGAATGCGAGGATAATTTTTTAAACTCGCCGCTAGACATGTCTCTGAATTTTGCTAGTTCCTGACCCGTATTGAAATGAAGATGGGAAAACGTGCCCTTATTGTGTTTAGAGGGGCATGAAAGATTTCAGGTTAGTTTTTTGGCGTCAAACGTGAAGGAATATTTTTGAATACAATACCGAACTTCGAGAGGGATTTTGATATTATATATTCTTCTTTTCCGTTTATTTTGATCATGAGCATATTTACTTATGTTTTCTTTTTCATTCGATACTAAAAGTGTTGAAAATTGACGAGAAATACTCGTTCTACACGGATTTATTCATGACCATGTATTTGCTCATTACGTATGCAAGCACCGCTCAGCCGCGCATACGACTTGAATAAATATGTGCGTTATCGCTCGCGCTGCGGACTGACTGCTTAACATTGGGTCCTAAAAGTTTGTTGACCCGTCTGTGACCTTTGACCTTGTGATGGCCTTCAACTCCCCAAGGGATGTCTACCATCAAAATTTGGTCACAAACGGACATATACATCAAAAGTTATGAGCCATAATCGAAACGCACTGTAAAAAGTTAACATTGGGCCCTTAAGTTCATTGACCTCTGCCCGTGACCTTTGACCTTGAGATGACCTTCAAGTTAGGTAAAATGTGTAACTTTGTACAACCACTCTTTCCTCCCAGTGTAGTTGAAGGTGGTTTTGTCCTGCACAGGATTTTTCCTTCGGCAAAGGCAGAGACTCCAACCCTAAGCACCTTCTGATCTGGAGATTCTCCCGCCTGAAACCCCTAGCAAACGGGAGACTCCAACTTGATGTACGTGAAGCGCATATCACGAGTGCAAAGTTCCTTGCGGCCGGAATCCATGACCCACTTGGGCCCTAGAAGCTCTAACAATTAAGGGTTCTTGATGCTCTCTCGTGCTATCTAAAGGCTTATTTTTCAACATACGAAGACAAAAAGTAAGAAATCATTTCAAACGGGAGACACAGAGCCAGGGCGGGAGAAATCAAATCTCGAACGGGAGAATGGGAGATTTTGCAAAAGTGGGCTTTCGGCGGGAGATCTCCTGTCGAAAGCGGGAGAGTTGGAGTCTCTGCAAAGGCGGCGACAAAGTCGCTGCCGCGGAGTCCAGTTGGCAAAGGGTCTGGAAACCAGACTATACCAAATTGCGTTTGTTTACAAGCAGAGCGCCACTACGACAAAATATTGAAAGGTTTGAATTAAAAACCTCGGCTGAGCCCGGCACTGTAAACTGACACAAAATTGTGGGGCTTGCCCCGCAATTGAGGCCGGGCTCGGCGGCGGCTCGGCCCAGCCCCACACTGTAAACGGGGTCGTAGTTTTGATCCCCTCACCTCCAGTGGGCTCGACAAAAATAAAGCAGTAGTCTGGGTGCAGCCTATACACTAGCACAGGCAAATTATTGTCTTTCAAGCTCAGAGCATCGCCTGCCTAAACAACACACATAATCATGTATGGGACTATGCAATGTGCTAAGAACAATGTGATATCAACCACTGAACTATATCAGTAGGGAGTTCAGTGAGATTTGGATTTTTTTACAGCATCCCCATAAATTTGGTATCATTGGAAAGCGCACGTAAAGAGATAAATAATGGTGGTAAAATCAGCTCAAACCTTTGAATATTGGCGAAGTTACGGGCACTTTTAGCTTCCCGAATCACCATTTCATGTCTGTCGCCTTTCATTCTGACACGGGCAAAATTACCAAATAATTAAAGTTCGATACTGAATGCAAAAAAAAAAGAAAAAGACCTCCCAAAACCCAAACAAACATGAATTCATTTCAAAGTAAAACATTCTAAACTATAAGGAGACAACAACAAACAAGGAATGATAAGTACCCTCAAAACAACGTCAGATGACAATAAAAACGAGGCTGCAATTACATGCGACCCGTTTCAATGCTAGTATTGAGGTACTGTAGTAATAGGATGGCACATCATTTATTACAGTAATATTACTGATGATAATCATAAAAATCTATATTGCATATGTAATAATCATATAATCATATATGTAATATATATATATTATATATTATATATAGAGTGAAACCCCGTTATAACGAGTTTGGTTATAACGAGGAACCACTCATAGTTCGAGGTGATCTCGTCGGTCCCGTTTTCCTTTGCGTGTAAACCTATGGCAGAACAAATCGGTTATAACGAGATTTTGGTTAAGAGGACAATTTCAGTGCATCATGATAAAGAAAAACATAAGCAATTTGATCAGATATAATGAGGTTCCATTTCGTGACTTGCCGCTTTCAAACACGCAACAAACGAAACATGGAACCCCGAATTCACGGTATCCATGTCTTTTCCCCATTTTGCAGAGAACCGTTCCTTCCATGTTTTCTTCTAAACCACACGCGATAAGATACAGGAATGCCTTCTGATGTTCCTTCTAAATCATAAAACATAACCATTCAATTTTCTTTTTCGCGAGATACGCGTGCGTGATATCAGGTCGGACCACAGCGCAACAAGAAAAAAAAAAGTAGGCCTAACGCATTCAAAAACTTTTCATGTAGCGATACTTATGGCCAAAAATGGACAATTGGAATACGTGTGCAACTCATCTTTATATCCTTTCCAATTTTAGTTCCGACTTCCAGTTCTTTTTGCTGGCTAGCAAAAATGAGTGTGGATGATTAAAGCCGAGATAATTACTGAAATCATCACGATCCCGCTGGGAGACAGTAGCGTAAAAGCAGTTGAATAACGCACGTTAACCTAATTAATCGGTGTTCGGAAAAAGAAATAAACGCAGTCAACAGTTCAAGAACGGATGTACAGAACGCGAAGCGATTTTCGGAAGAAAATAAAGAACACATCTTTTATCCCTTCGGGTGCAACGATCATACATTGTATACAATTACAGCCGAAATGATTCATGAAATTATCGAATTTCCGCTGGGCACCAACAGCGCAAGTTAACGGTAAACAACGCATGTATGTTACTCTGAAATCATCGCGATCTCGCCAGGTGACAGTAGCGTAAAAAAAGTTGAATGACACATGTTAACCTATTTAATCGGTGTTCAGAAAAAAAAACAAAAACATTTATTAGTTTTAATAAATCTGGATTTGTTCATTATTTAACAAATGATAATTTAAATATGAGTGTGTATGATTAAAACCGAAATAATTAATGAAATCATCGCGATCTCGCCGGGAGACAGTAGCGTAAAAATAGTTGAATAATGCATGTTAACCTACTTCATCGGTGTTTGGAAAAAGAAACAAACGCATTCAACAGTTTAAGAACGGATGTGCAGAACGCGAAGCGATTTTTGGAAGAAAATAAAGAACGCTTTTTTTATCCCTTCGGGCGCAACGATCATACATTGTATACAATTACAGCCGAAATGATTCATGAAATTAATTTCCGCTGGGCACCAACAGCACAAGTTAACGGTAAGCAACGCATGTATGTTACTCTGAAATCATCGCGATCTCGCCAGGTGACAGTAGGGCAATTCCGCGGTTAGTAACGTTACATTTGAACAAATTTAGATATTTGTTTTTACTACTAAATTACCATTTATTCATTTCAAGCCAAAATTATGTCAAAAACATGTTCATCATTCCCAGGTTTATGATACAGAAAAGAATGAATACAATCCAAGAAATATTAGAATTGCTATGGCAACTTAAAGGGCTGGTTAGTAACGTTACGAAAAAAGGACATGACAAAAAAATCAATGTCTTGTAGCAAAAAGTGTGCAAAAATTCAAGTTACTTCAAACAAAGTGTTGCATTAATTTCACTTATTGCATCAAGACAAATGTTCACACAATGTTTTTTTGCAGTTCGACCAATAATTTCTTAGCTAGACCCCCAAAAGCATGGTTAGTAACGTTATGGTTAGTAACGTTACATTTGTCCAGAGTAATTCTGCAGGTCATTTCACCCTTTTGTAATTGACAAAATGTCACATGACTTCTGGAGTATTTAAATGTATTTATCTTTTACCCTTTAGCAAAACTTTGAGGAAAAAATTTCAAAGGAACCCACTGTAATTTGCATTTAAGTGAATTTCAGCATCCCCAGTCCCACATGTACATTTTAAATGATGGTTTTAGATCTCGCGAAATCAATCAATACGAAAGATAACATCTACTGAATTTGAAAGACCTTAATGATTGGTGAACATCCATAGTATTAGTTAATACCTAGATTAAAGAGTAAGATAAAGAGGCACATTTCTTTTATCCATGTCATGTCCACCTAACTGCGGAATTGCCCAGTAGCGTAAAAAAAGTTGAATGACGCATGTTATCCTAAATCAGAAAAAGAACAAACGCATTTATTAGTTTGAATAGATCTGGTTTTGTTCATTATCACAATTTCAACACTGCATTTTGCAATGAAGATTTTCTTTCTTTCAGAATGGTCTACCAGGTACAGATTTGTGTAAAAAGGATCACAACCTCAACATTCAATCCTGTCGCATATTTTTCAAGAACGGATGTACAAAACTCGAAGAGATTTTCGGGAGAAAATAAAGAACAAATTTTTAATCCCTTCGGGCACAATGATCATACATTGTACAAGATTACAGCCAAAATGATTCATGAAATCATTGCATTCCCGCTGGGCACCAACAGCTTAAAAATGCCTCAGAAGTTACAGTAATCAATGGTAATCAATGCCTGTATGTTACTCTATTTGCGCCGGTGTTTAGAAAAACTAAACAAACAAGAATTACAATAAAGAAATAACTCATTTCAGCCCCTACTTTTTCGTCTAATTTACAAATAGTTTCGCTTTATTCTCTCAATAATGATGATTCATAATTGTGTAATAACAACGCAAAGGATGTTCTAAAGTTTCATTGATGGGTATATGATGTTCGTGCTTATGTTTTTCTTTGTTTTTGATCAAATGAGATACAAATTTCATATGTATCATGCTTAACCCACAATTATTTGAAGGGCCATGGGAGGGTGCTCCAAAAATTCTGCAGTTATTATTTCCCAAGTACAAACCACAATTTTCTGTCATTACTTTCAAAAGCAAAATAGCATTTGGCTGTTGGAGTTATAAAAATAACGAGCCACGAGTACACAAGATACCTTATTTTCCAGTAGTGTCCTTTTTTTTTTCAAGTGCAGTGTGCTTCTATGCGCGAGCATGAATGCATTATCAATGCACACCGTTAGATTCAGAAAATTTCAAAGTTTTCAAAAATATGGGTGTCTATGGGGTTTCTCCCCCTCCTTCATTCCTTATTTTCAAGTTTTCTAGCAAACATAAAGACGGAAATAGACCCCAAAATTAATAACTTACTTTTCTTCAGCTTTGAAAAGCGGAAAAAATGCTCTAACACCCAGCAATCTTAGTACCATATGAAAGCTTAGAATCTCCCGAAGCGTGTGATTACCATCACAACGTGCCTTACAAGAGTTTGATACCCCGGAAGTAATATCGAAGTGCAGAGGTCAGTCAGAAATTTTTTTTTTTCAAAATGGCGGCCTCCTGCGTTCGATTGCGTTCGTAGTGTTCCGATGTAAGAGGATTTCAACACTCTCTATTTCCACTTTTCCGGAGATTCAGTTCAAGTAATTGGTATCAAAAGAACAAGCAACTTCTTGGCTACACGTAGATGTCTTCGAAAAGGTAAAATGCCATTGGAAAAAGTTTTAATCGGCGAGTTTGCAACATCGAATTTCACATGTTAACAGATATAAATTCAGAAAGTGCCGTTTCATCGAACTCCCTACTATCAGTCATACAGACAATGAAAATATCTGCATCCAAGTGGCAACTGTTTTTTTTTTCACTACCTACTTTAACACTCTCACAATCCTAATTTAACAAAAGTACGGGTATTAAACAGAAAGCAAAGAACACTTGCAAGTTGATGAGCATAGCCACTGCGGTGGTTGCAATCCTGCACACATCACATGATAGCACTATCTCACCAATACTCAGCTATGGAATAGTAGTGTGTGTGTGTGAATAAGACACACCGGTATTAGGCTATTGAATAGTGCGTGTGAATGTTGTACACACTCTTAGTCATTCTTCACATTAGAGCCCTACACACAGAAAGTATAAGTTTTGATCAAAACGAAGCCCCTTCAATTTTTTTTTTCTTTTCTGTTTTCCATCACCAAAGTCAGGAAGCAGCTTATCCAGCGCTGCAGCCTTATCCCCGGCAAATACGGTATCATATAAAAAGATTTGCTAGTTTTTAAAACATTTGAATTTATCAAAATCTGTAATGCATCTAATGGTAAGGGGGAGATTATTCCATAGTGATGGTGATATTTTTCCAAAAGCCCTACCACGAAATGTCTTCGATTTGACACTTATTTCAGTGAGAATTGCTACTGTAATTCAAGTCTTAATCACTCTCTGTCTGATTCCTTTAACATTTTTCTTCTCTTCAAATCAGTCAAACGGAACAGTTGTTTCACCATGCCACAGGACTATTACGCTGCAGGTCCCTTTGACTTTAAGACATGTCAGCCAGGTACCATGCTTTGGGAAACATACTTTGATGCCAAAGTGAGTAAAGACTGGTGAACTTTGATGGCAAGCACATATCTTAGACAAAGTTTCCACACAAAATGGCTTGACGGAGTGGAGTATTGATAAAAATAATTATATATGAAATAATTGCCACTAAATGATGTAATAGATAATGTTTGAGAATGCATGATACGAGAAAGAGAAAGAAGAACTGCACAATGCATGACAAGTCAGGAACCTAGACCCCGTTTACAGTGAGTGAAAAGGCCGGGCTTGGCCGCGGCCGACCCCTGCCTTCATTTCACTGTAAACGCGCAAAAGGCCAAATGCGGTACCAAAATCGGCCGCGCATGTGGCCAAGCTCTGGAGGTAGTCTCGGCCACAGAAGAGCCCAGCCTTTTCTCACTATAAACGCAAACTGGGCCAAATGCGGTACCAAATTTAGTCTGGATTCCAGACCCTCTGCCCGTACTATTTCGCTATTCGAGATAATAACGCTCTCAACGTCGAAAACTAGTATAGTTTAAGGTGGTTTTGTCCTGCAGAGGCCTTTGCCACTTCTTCGCCGCGGAGTCTAGTTGGCAAAGGGTGTGGAAACCAGACTATACCACATTGTGACCGGCGCCCTCCCAATAATAGTGTTTGTTTATACCCCCGTCACACTAGAGGCGGAATGAGCCGGAATGCCACTGGAATGAAAATTCTTCCTGCATTCCTGCATATTCTGATTGCAATCTAAATATTCCTACAGCATTCTAACAGCATTTGAAACAATATGACACATTTGAGGGAGAATCGGAACGGTGTTGCATCTCAAATTCTGCCAAAATATCTCAAATGCTCATACACCCCAGTTAAATACTGGTTAAGCTCCCGTTCCACTATCACGATTTGGACCCCGATCTGTCCCGATCTAGTAGATCGGGAGAGAGCGGCAAAAGCGCAAGGGGATCGGAAGCATCGTAGCAGCAGCGTGTGGCGGTTGGGGTTGGAGCAGGCATTTTTTCAGATCGGAAAGAAATTTTGAACCGGTTCAAAATTTCTTCCCGATCTCCCCGATCAAAATTGACCTATTTTTATCCCGTTGAGGACGGTTTGATTTTGTTTCAACATGCATTTCCCATAGACACCCACCTGAGTATACTTGCGACTCATCCTCAACGGGTTAATCGTACGGCAAGCGGGGAGAGCGTAGTGGTACAGCAAGCGGGGAGAGCGTAGTGACAGCGTAAACGCAGCGGGATGAGCGTAACAAGGTCTTTCTGAGCGTAGTAACATCGGCACAAGAACGGGAAGTAATTTTAGCTGTAATTTTCGAAGAAGAAGAAGAGATGAAGAAAAAGAAGAGAAGAAAGCAGCGAAGCAGCTACCCAAAAGGTGAAGAAAGAGAGACTGCACGTGATGCTGAAAGAGGAGGAAGAGGACAGAGCTGCCAACCTTGAGCAACCAAAAAAAGTAATCATAACGGCAAAAAAAAGTAATTTCCACCAAAAAAAAGTAATTTGTCAATATGAACCTCAAAACCATGCGCGGGCAACAGCCGATGAAGATAGTACATGTACATGTCCTATGTGGTGATGAGTCATTCAATTATTCATCATGATATCAACCCATTGGCCCGAATTCACGAAGGTGGTTTAAACTTACACCATAGTACAAATTTAGACCATGATCTAAAATAAGCATTAAACAGACGTACCAATACATGCGCGCATCAATGCATGTTTTTTTACTGGATGCCTGTTAGCATACGCAATCTGTCAATCATATCTACGCAAAAGAAATAAACATAAACCATGGTTTAAATTTAGACCACCTTCGTGAATTCGGGCCATTGAGTACTAGACCACATTTGAAATGTAGTTTGGTGCAATATTGCCCTAAGCTCTTGATCAGGATTTCTAAATATGAATAACAGAATTATGAACCAAAAGAGAGAGAGAAATTCACTGCAAATTATAAGCCCACATTTGTCATTGTTAAATGTTGCAATGGCTCACATAAAGGCAAAATAAGCTGCAGATGCATAAATTGGCAACATAAATAATTAAGATCACTATTCTAGGTGCAAACTGGCAACTTTTATAATTGGAAAGGATTGCCAACTGTTATTTTATATTGCATACACAAAACATCGAAATCCACTAAATTGCTGCAAAATAAAGAAATTTATGTTGCCAATTTTATGATTGAATAGTGATTTTTTCCTCTAAGGAATAAATATAATTGTGGTCTTCTACTCAATGGGTTTGAAGAACATCAACTTCAAAGAGTGAATCTAATGGGTTACAGTGGAAATTGTTAGTAGCTTCATACCTGCATATATTTAAATCTACTTGAAGTGATTTTTACTCATGTCAGGTCGTTTGCTTATATTCAGTCCTGGCTGAAGAGATTTTTAATTTCCCCAAAGTGAGGAGGTTTGTTCATACTTTCAGTCCTGGCTGAAGAGATTTTCCCTCAAAGTGAGGATGTTTGTTCATACATTCAGTCCTGGTTAACTCAAATGAATTTGCTTGTCCATGTCTTTTAGTCCAGGCTGGAGTAAGATTTAGGTTTCAGAAGATTTGTTGTAAGCAGAAGCTGCCTTCTTGCACTTTTCGAGCAAGTTTTCACTGAATTTCATTTGGTAACAGCAGGTTTTCCTAGCAGAGCTGAACACTTTTTGTGTCAAGAAGTCAGACAAGGTAGGTGTGGCAAGGCTTGGGCGAAACTCGGTTGAGTTTTTGCGAACAATACTGAAGATCCTTTCATCTTCTGCGTTGCTGTGTGGTACTGAAAGGATAGCATACATGATTCTGGGCAAATGTACATATTTCTCCTTTGAGGAAATCTTGTCCCTTATCTGTGAAATGGCCATCCAGATGTCATCAATTCGTTGGTCGAGAGACACGCTTTCAAGTTTGTCAACCTGGTAGTTGGCAAATTCTAGCTCAAGTTGATCTATGTGGTCTTCCAGTAAGTGGAACTTTTTCACAAAGTAACACACTGAGGAAAATCGGGCATTCAGTCTGTGTCTAGGATCAGCAACACTGGCATGCTCTATGAACTCACTTTTCATAGGGAACTTTTTCATCACATAGTCACAGATGTTCACAAAGTAGTTTCTGATACATGAGAAAAATTCTTCCTTCTGCTTCTCTGTGAAAGTTTTGGAAGTGAGGAAGCTCCTTACACCTGCTCCTATGACGATATCATCATCTTCTTTCTGATTGCACCTTTCCCTATAATTGCACTCCTCGGGTGATGAAGCATGTGCGATTACAGATGGTTTCACAAAGCGGATCAAAACATCTTGAAGGAAGCCCTGCAATTTTTCTTGTAAGACATGGATCTTTGGGGCTTCTTCCTGAAGTTCAAGATTAAGTTTGTTGAAGAGAGGCAAAGTCTGCAGAAGGAACAGGCAATAGAGTTTGTTGTATTCATTAAGTCTTCCGAGGATCTTGCCTGCTTTGTCCTCGGAATTTTTTGCAGAATGATCATCTACTCTGCTCTTGCTACCTGAGAACAGTACACCTGGTGAGGCAGTCACTTTGTAATGACCTTTTGAAGCTGCGTTGGAAGGTATAGTCTTAGATGTGGTCTTCGAGGCTTGTGCAACACCACTCTTGGCTGTAAAAGGCACTACACCACTGCTGGATGGAGTTGTCTTCTTAGGGGCTGGTGCTACACCACTGCTGGATGGAGCTGTCCTCTTCGGGGTTGGTGCTACACCACTGCTGGATGGAGCTGTCCTCTTAGGGGCTGGTGCTACACCACTGCTGGATGGAGCTGTCTTCTTGGGGGCTGGTGCTACACCACTGCTGGATGGAGCTGTCCTCTTAGGTGCTGGCGCTACACCACTGCTGGATGGAGCTGTCTTCTTGGGGGCTGGAGCTACACCACTGCTGGATGGAGCTGTCTTCTTGGGGGCTGGAGCTACACCACTGCTGGATGGAGCTGTCCTCTTAGGGGCTGGAGCTACACCACTGCTGGATGGAGCTGTCTTCTTGGGGGCTGGAGCTACACCACTGCTGGATGGAGTTGTCTTCTTAATTGAAGCTTGTGTCACACCACTACTAAATGGAGCTGTGCAGAAAGAAAAAAAAACAGACATGTTTCAATAAAAAAGTAATTTCCCTGTATTCCAATAATAAGATTGCATAGATAAATTCTGTGATAAAATAATTACGAAGTAAAAAATATGTGAACTTCAAAAAGTCAGATTATAGGAATATTACTTTTGAAGATAATGCATTTGATGAATTAAAGGCAAGTAGTGTAAACATGTAGGTCAAGGAGATAACATCTCAGTAAGTAAAGTATGTAAATTGTTCATGGTGATGCATACAAATATACAGGACTTTGTCTAAAAGAGCACTTATTGCAAAAAGAGACATACATCTTCTGCCTAAAAACAATAGCTTATATATATATCTATAAATTATGAATTTGTGAAAATTATTAATGAAATCAGTTTCTTACCCTTGCATGTCTGAATTGTTCCACTACTGGCTGGAACTGATGGTGCAGATGAAGCCACCGATGTCTTAAGGGAAGCCTTTCCAGTACTGCTCTTCACCAGGAAGAATGGATTTTGTGAGCTGGTCTTGGACTGAAGTGTTGCACTATCACCTGAAGACACCTTCTGTTTTTTCACATTCTTTGAAACATCTCCATCTGAGCTCCTCTTCTTGCCGGTGGACCTTGCTTCACTGGAAAAGTATAGTTTCAAAGGCTCCCACTGCTCAATCAGTCTTGACAAAGCCCTTTCCAATGAGAGCCAACGGGTGCATACGTGCTTTAGCATGATGTGCTGTTCTGCATCACACATGATCTGACATTCCTTGAATTCCTTGTTTCTTTTACTTGATTTCTCGAGATAATAGAAGACAGGTACAAGCAGGTCAACAGGAGAAAAGGGCAGCTGGCTAGCTCCCTTCTCAGCTGCCAGATGAAGGAGATGGCAAGGGCATCCCATGATGAATGTGTCAGGATTTGCTTTTGTCACAAATGCAGCAACGCCACTGTGGGACCCCATCATAACCGCTGCGTTATCTGCTGCAAAGCAGATAACATTTTTCCATGGGATCTTGTTTTTTGTGAAGACATCATCGAGAAGCTGAAAGATATTTTGTCCAGTAGACCGTTGCTGTGTTGTTGCTATTTCAAGCAGAACACTAAGTACCCTATTGACTTCATTGTCAAAGTATCTAACAATTATTGGATACAACTGTTCTTGTGCCCCGCGGTCCGAACTCCCGTCTGTTGACACAGAGAATGGTGCTTCTCTGATCTTCCTTAAGATTTCAGCTGTTAAATAAAGGAGGAAATATCAAAATATAAGTACCACATAGCATAACAATAAATCTATTATTGTGACTGCAAGAATTAATAATCATTCTTCTTAGCATTGTTATTGATTCAGCCTAGAGCTAAGTAGACAATCTATTAGAATCTGGAGAATAGACTATACACAAATACAGTACTTGGCAAAATCGTGAAATAGGCCCCACCGCAGTGCGCATGCACCCGTGCATTAGCAACCAAGGGTAGGTCCCAGGGTTAGGGTCAGGGTTTAGGGTTAGGGTTTAGGGTTAGGTAGGGTTTTATCTATGGTTAAATTGGTCGAGGGACATTTAGGGAGTCCTTCCAAGAATAAAAAGTTGAAGATCAAAGTAAAAAACAGACGAGAGATGCTATGCTGTGGAAATCAGCCCCACCGCTGTATCACTATCAATCTCGCAAACATGCCGTTTGGTGGGGCCACATTCACGAGTATTATACTGTGGTGGAAGGAAGCCCCACTGCAGTGCTTACCTACCGATGAACGCCACACAGTGGGGCTGAATTCACGAGTAGGTGCCTATTACCAGTTATTACCATAAAGAAATACCACAGTATTAAGTATCATTATGATCAGGGTCAGGAAAAAAATTATTTAAAAATAAAAAAATAGATCTAGACCTCTTAGACATTTTTATTTATCTTTTTTCCCCCATTTTTTAAGCCTACTCGTGGCAGCACCACTGCGTGTCCGTACCAGTACTACGGTGGCTCGCCTGTTTATACTCGTGAATTCAGCCCCACCATGTGGCGTTCATCGCATCGGTAGGTAAGCACCGCAGTGGGGCTTCCTTCCACAGTATACTTGTGAATGCAGCCCCACCAAACGGCGTTTACGCGAAACTGATAGTGATACAGAGGTGGGGCCGATTTCCACAGCATAGCATTGTTTTTCAACTTTTCATCCTCGGAAGGACTCCCTATATAGTAATGTCCCTCGACTAATCTAATGACCAATTTAACCATAAAAGTCATAGCATAAACACAACCCTATCTAACACTATTAAACCCTGGGCCTAGGCCCCAACCCCTATGCCTTAGAGAGGCCTAGAATAGTAGGACCTACCCTTGCTTGCTATTCAAACGCACGGGTGCAGGCGCTCTCCGGTGGGGCCTAGAAATTTGTATTTCACGATTTTGCCTTTTTTTTTCATTTTAAAACACATACAAAATACTACTATTCACACCATGCATGCCAACTCATGATCACCGCTCAGTCTTAGTTTATATAACTTGACTTTAGTTTAGACTTTGCACATGTACATATAATTATAACGTTATTAATATTTATATTATTATCTACATGTATTTTTACTTAGGCTTACCTTTCGCTTCTTGGCCTAGTGTCCGAGCAATAGCAGTGGCCTTGGTTCGACGGCAAGCAAACTTTGCCGCTACTTTGCTGTCAGGGAACATTTCCTTCAGCAGGCTTGATAAATGATCCGATGCCGCGAAAGGTACATTATGCTCAATCAAAAACTGACTCATCAGAGTTTCAGCTCTGATAACTGTATTGTCTTTCATTGTGGGGGCAAAATAGTTTGCAATGCTGCAACCACTTGCGCTGGCTTCTGCAGCCGATTGATGCTTCGTCGTCTTGATGTGCGCTTGTATATCATTCGCTCCTCCATGTCCTATAGAAAAGTCTGATTCACACAGCGTACACCGCACGTACCTTTCACTCTTTTTTGAGCGTAGGATAAATCGCCATTTCATGTGATACTCTTCTCTAAAAGTCTGTTTCTTCCTCACTCGTTTTGATGTAGAAGCCATATTTCAGTTTCCATTTCCGACAGCAACTTCAAGAAAGCAATGTAGGATCTACCAAAACGCAAGATAAGTTCGACGAGGTCCAATCGCATATCAATGCAATTCACGGTATGTATGTTAGTACAGCAGTACCGTACGACGTGTATGTAGCGAGCTAGCTCAGCATGCCCTCTTATTACGCTCACATGGTAAATAGTCCATGTTCGACTCGGCCCAAACTGATTCGCCCCTCGAAGCGATTCGCCACACGCAACATTTTCGAGACATTACAACATGAAATGACAGAGACAAGAGACAATTTTATTGAAAAACATATTGTACTAGTATAATACAATATCAAATCTTTGAAATTACATTTATCATACTTTCACATTTGACAATACAACTATTAACGTACGAAAAAAATATGATAGACAGATAGATAGATAGATTTTATTGACTCTTCCGACCCCATTCCGGGGTATGATACAGTCAATTGTAGTTTTAGCTCTGAGACTGTTACGAAAAGGATTGACGGCGAATTATCTTTGGCCGACCTTGTCTAAAATTTGTAACACGTGCAGTTGCTTGAAAATCCAGCGCTACTAGGTGTACTGTTGCGCGGAACCATCTACACACACTTCATTCAAGGTTACGGCATGCAGTACAGTAACTAGTGAAGCTTAGAAGCTACGAACACACACACGTCGGGTACTAGTACACAGACACACACACACGTACACACACACACACACATGCGGGCAACGCGGGCCAGCTGGAGAATGAAACACGTACAGTGCAGTGTGGCATGTAAGGCTCGCTCGCCTCTCGCGCTCCGGGCTGAGGCGCGCCGGGGATCGAGAGGCGGGGAAGCCTACCGCATGGATATAGCGCTTGCTGCATAGGCGACAGGGCATTATCGGAATTTCCAAAAACCGTAATTTTTAGGTGTCATTCCGTACTCCCGTAATCGTGGTCATTTCCCGTAACAATTACGGGAAATCCGTAATAGTTGGCAGCTCTGAGAGGACATAGCAGAATTTTGAAGAATATGAAATCATCTACAAATGGAGGAAGACGGACTATAAAAGCAAGGACATCAAGAAAAGGCCTTGGAAAAATCAGCACGTCTTTGTTTATACAATGCATTCTTGCTGCAAAAGAACCGTGAGTTGAGGAGCCTCTTCGAGATCCACAGTATATTTCTTCGGTACTGCATGCTAATAAGTTGACTGACCGCAGATCGACAGTCGATTCGGGGTACATCGGGGCACATTGCGCACTTTTCAGCTCTCTGAACGGGGTAACAGCGTGATAAGATCGTATAGATTGTTCAGAGCGTAGATACAGCGTGCATCGATCGGATAACATCGGCAACATCGCACTGACAGTGTAGCTACATCGTTCTAAAGCGTACGGGCAGCGGCAGAGATCGTAACGTCTCATTCCTGATCATCGTAGTAAGAGCGTAGCAAGCACTTGGTAGTCGTAACTGCAGCGTACTTAGAGCGTTCTAACATCGTACTGTGTCCAGATCGACTCAGGTTTTACGCAATCCTTCCCGACCTGAGAAAATTGTCAAATCGTAGCGAGAACAGCATAGTGGAACGGGGGCTTTAGTGAAAAGGTTAGAGTAAAGAATGTAGATTAGAGTAAGGGCAAGGTTTGGAGTTAGAGTTTGGGTTAGGGTTTGGATTAGGTTCAGGATTAGGAGTAGGGTTAGGGTCAAGGGAAGGGTCGGGGTAATTGCCTAAGGGGTAACTGGCCTAGACACTCTCTTTAAAGGAGGTCTTGCTGGAGGACAGCAATCTGCAGCAAAGCAACATGGCCCAAGGATGAGCGGGTTGAGACTGGTGAAAATCGCCATTTTATACGCTATCGGAAACCATTCCGGTGGCATTCTTGACACACACGGGACATTCGTGTTGCATTCTAAGTACATTCTAAGTGTATTCTAATTTTTCGGGCTGCATTCTGTTTGAATTCGTGAATATTCAAAGTATATTTGGTAGCCATTCCGGGAATGTTCTGACCGCATTCAAGGCGCTTTTCGACCATCAGACTTCGGGCAGCAATAGAACCACGCTCGTGCGGCATTTGAAGTGCTTTCTAAAAATTTAGACTGCATTCTAACAGCATTCTGAATACTCCTACAGCGTTCTAAGTACATTCCAGTAGCATTTGAGAGCTAATTCATTCGGAATGTACAAGAATGATTTGAGAAGGGTTTGAAGTGTATTCCAAGTATTCGAACAGCATTCCCTACCAAGCTGTTAGAATTTGAATTTTTTCTCCCGAATGGGGCACGAATTTTGAAAATCCTTAATTCCAACTGGTTCTGCTTGATTCGTGCTGAATCCGAATTAGTGTGACGGGCGTATTACAAGCAGAGAGCCACTACGACAAAATATTGAAAGGTTTGAATTAAAGCTCCGGCCGAGCCCTGCACTGTAAACGGACAAAATTGTGGGGCCAAGTACCGCAATTGAGGCCGGGCTCGGCCGAGCCCCGGCCCTGCACTGTAAACGGGGTCTAGCATGAAGTCATGCAGCTGGTGGTGTGCTTTCTACAAGTAATGATGAAATGTCTGTTTTCATATGACAGCACACAACATTTTTACAGGATCTTCTTCATATGATGTCAAAACGAATATCTGTAATTATATTCCACATACTAAGAATCTTGCTATAGGATTGGTCAAGAGCTGATCACGTGATAAAGCGTAGTTTTGCCCATCACATCGCCTGAGAAGAACTAGGTCACTTGATAGTACACAGTGCAACGCACTTTCCCTTCAGTGTCGCGCGGTGCGCGCCGCAAATTCATTGTTTTGTCATCTATAAAGACAGCTGTTTGTTTTGCTGATCTCTGGCAGTCCACACAGTCTTAACGCGAGATGAGTACGCGCGAAATAAAAGTGCGTTGCACTGTGGACTATCATTTAACTAGGTCACTTGATAGTACACAGTGCAACGCACTTTCACTTCAGTGCCTCGCGGCGCGCGCAGCAAATTCGTTGTTTTGTCATCTACGCGCACACGTAGCCTAAGCCCTAAGGATACCTGAAGACAGCTAAAACGGTTTCAGAGATGTGGAATAAAATGGGAATTTCTAGGACCCTAGATGTGGAATATAAAGCAAATAATCAACTTTTAGTTTCAGGCAATGAGACAAACTATCACTTCCTCGGCGATCTGAATGTGTACGCTATCTTTCCTCAGCTGCGCTTCGGAAAGATAGCTACATCCAGATCGCCTCGGAAGTGATAGTTTGTCCCATCATCTTCACCAACGTTGATTATTTGCTTACCATTGAAAAGTTTGGTCATTTTCTCTTTAAGGTTGGTACCTTTAATGAAACACTACCTTTGTGGTTCTCACGCTAGCTCTTGCTTTAGAAATCAAACCATCCCACATTAAGTGTATTGACTTTGGCAACTCGGTCTTCAAAGAAATGCTATGAATCAAAACACTGCATTTGCCAGAGTATCTTTACAAGGTCAAAAATCCTTTATTTTTCCAGAGTTTTGATTATTTCCTGCCACGGTATTGTTATCCTCCCACTCTGTTGTTTGCTCTTGTCTGTGTCCCCATGGCATTCCATGCTTATTATACCACTGCACCTATTTCCAATCAGTTCCCGTCTATATACTTCAACTGTTTGCCTATGATTGTATTCATGCCAGAAACTCATCCTGCAGTGTTCATTCAGGCACAAGATTTTGAACAGTCTGGGTATGGAAAATGTGGGCTGACACTTAATACAATGAATGATTTGAAAATTTAACAAGAAAGTCTATGTGCAATTTTGACATCAAATATGGCAAGCACATGCTTCCCCTGAAGCTTGGTTTTAGCTGATATTGAACTGTGGAACTGACATGAATACAGTATGTACTATGCTGTATATCTAACTATTCATTTTCACCTCATGATTAGTCATTTACTAAATTACTCTGTTTGTGTTGGTGTTTGTTTTATTTTTTAATGGAAAGTGGGATGGCACATATGATTTTTTTTCCCCTTGTTATCTTTAGTTTAGCTGAAATTTGTTCCCCAAGAGCTAGAATGTATGGGCTTGTATGGATTTGTAAGGGAAAACAAATTCGACTTGTAACTTTAAAATCAAACAGTCACATTGAAGCAGAATTAATGTCATCTTGTAAAGATGAAGCATTGAAGTCCTCAAGGTAGAGATCACATTAAAATCAGCAAGAAAGTAAGTTATAATTAATTGAAAAAAAAACATAATGACAACAACAAATTTAGGTACGAGTGAGTAAACAGGTCTAAAGAAAGATAACAGGTACAGTCACAAATTACATAGCGATTTTGGTTGGAAAAAAGAATAAAAGAAACATTTAGTGGAGATGGGCAAAAAGGGGAAAGAGACAGTAATAAGAGAATAGAGTGAAATCAGGTAAAATGTTCTGAAATTGTGGAAAGCAGAATGATGAAATACATGTGGAATGGAGGGGGAGAGGGAGAAAATGAAGGTTGGAAAATCATGGAGATATTGGAGAGAAGTGAAGTTTCATGAAACCAAGGGATAGAAGTGAAGTCAGTGAACGATGTGGGCTATGGAATGCGGAATCAAAATGATGAAAGGGAAGGAAAGGGAAGTCGAGGGGAGACTATAGCAAATGAGAAAAGAAAGGAAAAAATAATAAAAGCTAAGAAAGTAAAGGAGAGGGGTTGAGTGGATCATAGGAATGAATGGTGTGTGAGAGGGAGGGATAGCAAAAACTTAAAGTTAAGTATAAATGAAAAGGTTGCTGTGGAAGAAAGGGAATGGAAGAGAATCTAAAGTTGAAGTGTAGTCCTGACAGCACCAAGAAATAACCTGTAAAGAAACTAAAATAGTGAAGAGGTCCTAAAAAGGACTGTTATGTTGTTAGGAAGGAAGAAATAAAAGAAGGAAAGAGGTAAGTGGAGGAGAAACAGAATATAGTACAAGAGAAAGAAAAAGAAAAAAAGTGTATTTAGAGTTCCCTTTTCATTTCTTAAAAACCCTGTACACACTCTTCACTTTCAACTCTGATAAAATTAGAAAGGATGATGCTACTGCTTTGAAAGTTGGCATTAATCATGGACAGAATGTGTTAATAAAGCATGATCAATTTAAGCTTAATCAGATAATACCTTCATTGTTGTTACTCCAGTGGTATACATCCTGTTTTTTCTTTTTTTTTGTCCCATTCATTGCACAGCTAGCATGGCTTAGTAAAGATTAAGAACTTGAATAGACCCTGTGCTTCAGAGCCTCTTTTCTCAGTTCACACTTTTCGTGAGTGTGTGCTTTTTTTCCAATATTTAGATAGGCTAGGAGAGTCCATCTAATTTGAGTTACAGATCATTTTAAAGCGTAAAAATCTTTCAGAATATGCTCTTAACTAAATATCCATGTCTGGCGACTTTTCTTTGGTTTTGTGATGCAGGGTCACATATGATGTACATGTAGCTGTAACATGTGTCATTCATTTCATAGTCATCTCATATTCATCTTCCTCATGCACTGCATCCATCTCACAGCCACCCTTCCACAGTCAAGCTCCTTTCGCTCAGTTCTCTGGTTTCTTTCTCTCCGTCAGGAACAACTAATCTTCTGACACGCTGACAAGCCACAATCTACATGTATTCCCACTTCCTTTATGCTCCCCCTGCCATCCTGTCTTCTCCACATCTCATATGTAAGCAATGTGTACAAATGTAAACAACCACCCAAAAGTCACCGGAAAGTGTTTTGTAAACACATGATGTACCCTGTACATGACTGTAGTATAGTGGAGAACAACAAATACAGAAAGGGACTTGCATTCTGGCTCCAAGAAGAAGCAGTCATGCCTCCATCATTCTCCCAGTTGGTTTAAGCAGCTAAATACCCACTCTCAAACATACAAATGACGCTGCATGATCGATGTCAAAATGTCGCTGGAGCAATAAAACTTCTGATGCGGCTCAGTATGAGCGTCAAAATTTGTCACAGGACATGCTACAGCCACAACTGATCATTACTATGCTTTAATAACAGAACCATGATGGCCTAACTTATGCTTCTGCATGATAATGGCTTAATTGATGGAGAGGGGTTTTTGGGACAGATTAAATCCCCTTTAGATTAGACATTTTATTTTCAATAGACTCTGATAGATCTAGATCTACACAGTCACATTCTAAGATATTGTTTCAGTCCTGAAAGAGTTGTGCACCTCATAGATTGGGAGGACAGCTTTAACATCCGATGGCACAAAGTGAAATATTTCTGTGCATCCCAGTCTGTTAGTACAGTAATCAGTCAATTTATGTACATAATGTAGATTTAGGTCTAGATCTAGAACAGTAATTGCATTTTATGCAAGTGGAGAGCACTCTTGACAACATACAGTGTAGTCTTCCAACTGCAAGTCTAAGAAATGGGGCAAGTTAACTGCTAATTCTGCTTCTAATTATAAACAGATCCACTTTTTAGTAAATTACACTAGGCCATAGGCGTCCAGGCCTAGGCCTAGCTAGCTAATTCCAGATCTAGAATCTAGATCTCAATTAGTACCACTGCAATTGTTCAAACTCTATGTCTAGCTGTTCATTGCAGTTGCCCTGTCAATGTCTGTTCTGAACCCATGTAAACTCATATAACCCCTCTGTTTGACATAATTCAGAGACTCCAACTCTCCCGCTTTCGATGGGAGATCTCCCGCCGAAAGCCCAGTTTTGCAAAATCTCCCGTTCTCCCGCTTGAGATCTAATTTCTCCCGCCCTGGCTCTGTGTCTCCCGCTTGAAATGATTTCTTACTTAATTTCATCGTATGTTGAAAAATAAGCCTTAGATAGCACGAGAGAGCATCTCGAAACCTAGAGCTTCCTATAGAGCTCCCAGGGCCCGCTAGGGGCCCTGGATCCCGGCTGCAAGGAATTTCGCGTTTCGCGCTCGTGATGAGCGCTTCAACTTGGAGTCTCCTGTTTGCTAGGGGTTTCAGGTGGGAGAATCTTCAGATTAGAAGGTGCTTGGGGTTGGAGTCTCTGCATAATTACAAGGAACACACCATTAAAACTAACATGCTGACATTCAGATGTAAATGTATAAATCTACATTGTTTTAAATTGCCTTGACCAGTAATCCCCCCCCCCCCACAATTCATTATGAAGATTGAGATACCGTTGGCATGTCGATCAGTCCCACAAGTTGATACTCATGTCATGACAGGCTTGTACTGTTCGCACCTTGACACGTTCCGTCTAGTAGTAACTCCATCTCCATATCTCAAATTTATTAGGCATAATAAGTTATCCACCTAGGTTTATAGTCAATAAGTAACACGTTATGTACAAGACAAATCTGTCAATTGCACATCAGCTCAGTGTCGTACTGTGAAATTCATGATAATCTTGCACAACTTGTAAGGGATACTGCTTGGCTTGCCCCAAAAGCCCGTTGTCATATTTATCTTTGCTATCCTCTAGCTGGCACTGGGAATGTCGAATATGTGAGGTAGTGGCATACTGTGTGCTCATGCGACCTGTACACGCATTGTTGAATTACCATTGGCCAAAAAACAAAAACAACCAAAAACAAGAACAAAGCACACAGCCGCTCCTGTGTCATCTTGTTACACATTCTTGTACTACGCGTACCTATAGTTCATGTGCAGTGAAAGCAGATGACATACAAAAACAACAACACTGTGAGCACGCTTTGCGTCATGCACTGATCTCTATATAAGGAAACTGCAGAGATCAGTGGCGCAAAGGGAGAAATCCTGCTTGTCAATGATTATTCAAGTTGATATGGTAACTTTTCCTACGATGTCAAGTTGACATCCTAGTTGTAGAGTTTATGGACTGCAGGGTGATGGAATGAGCAGTAGTGAAGATAACTGTCACTGTGCGTAGGTTTGTGGCAAAATTGGTGTGAGAATTCGTAGGTTTGAATCCTGCTTGAGTATGTACACCCATGATTTCTTTTGCCATGGCTGCTATTAAACAAGAGACCCGGGGGTCACGCGCTCACCTGAGTATCGCAAGTTCACCTTCCATGCATTCTTGCAAACTCTTACCTGAGAACATTGGAAACTTATGGTGGGGGTAGCTTTGAGAATGGGGGCATGGTGTCCATTTACATATTCTATCACACTGGTAAAAATACCTGCCAGGTACACTGTACTTTATAGAATGTTGGATTATGCAGCTTGGGAAAAAAGACTTACAGCCCTATCACTTTTGATTAGAATAAGAGAAAAATATTATTTAATATTCAATAATTTAGGAGGTTTGGACCCCCTGGGGCCCCCAAGGAAAGCATGGTGCCCATACAAACACTTTGAGATCTTGTCCCTATGGGAATGCTACTTGACAAGTTTGGTGAAAATCCACTATGTTGTTTTCAGCAAGAAGATGAAAATTAAGGCCCGCATTTGGACCCCCCCCCCCCCCCATCCCATCCTGCTTCCTTGGGTCCCAAGGGGGTGGGGGCACCCCTGATTCTCCCATGAACAAACTTGACACAACAGTCATCAATATACTGACTCATTGTATTAACTTAGCTCAATCACTTCCAGTTCTAGAGAAAATCTGTAAAGATTCCTTACAGGAGGGGGGGGGGGGGGGGTAGGACCCCTGGGGCCCCCAGGTGGGGCATGGTGCCCATTTGATGGAATTGAGATTCTATCCCCCTAGGGATGCTACCTGCCAAGTTTGGTGAAAATTAGTGATAGGCTTTTCAAGAAAAAGATGAAAATGTACAATTTGGGCCCCATTAGGACCCCTCCCCTGGGTCCCAAGGGGGGCACCCCTGATTCCGCCATAAACAAACTTGAAACTACAGTCATCAATGTACTAATTCATAGTATTAACTTAGCTCTATCACTTCTAGTTCTAGAGAAGATTTTTTAAGATTCCTTAATTTTGGGGGGTTTGGACCCCTCTGGGGGCCCCCTAGGTGGGGTATGGTGCCCACTTGAACAAATTGAAATGCTATCCCCCTAGGGATGCTACCTGCCTAGTTTGGTGAAAATCGGTCAAGGGGTTCTCAAGAAGAAGATGAAAATGTACAAGTTTACGCACGCCGGACGCCGGACGCCGGACGAAGAGCGATCGCAATAGCTCACTTGAGCCTTCGGCTCAGGTGAGCTAAAAACACTGATCAATTTTCAGTGCTAATTTATGCTGTACAATGTAGGGCAATTTGACAATCAGGTGCATGCTCGAAAGAAGAATTTGATGAATTTGAATAATTACCACGGCATGTTATAAGGATTAGAATAAGCCCGGCTGTCAGGTGGGAGCTTGGTGGTCTAGTGGAGAAGATGCCTGTCCGGAGATCAGGAGGTCATAGGTTTGAATCCTGCTCGAGTACCGGGCCCCCATGATTTCTTTTGTCATGGCTACTACTGAAAAACACTGATCAATTCAGCGGTAATTCACATCGATGTAGGGCTATTTGTCTAACAATTAGTGTGAAAACTTGCCGGCTAGGGCCTATTGGTTTTGGTGACTTTGTTTCTCCCCCTTGGTTTTGTGAAACTTCCCCTCCTCTCCTATCTCCACAACTTTCCAACCTTCAACTTCTTCCTCTCCCCCCTCCTCTCTGTTTCATTTTTCTCCTCCCAATGATTTCCAAATCTTTCACCTGATTTTCACCCTATTCTTCCTTACCACTCTCTCTGTCTCCTTTTCTCCCATCTCCACTTAGTGCAACTTCCAGCTCTCTGCTGCCCCTCACTTGTCTCTATTTGCCTTCCCTACACTCTCCCTATGTCACTTCCCTCCTCAACTCTCCTCTTTCAAGGCTCTTCTTAGTTCTACCAAGCAACAGGCCCACATACATTGGTGTTACCGCGAACCTTTCTCTCTCGTTTACTTCACCATGCCTTCAAGCAACACAGTTTTATATAACAATAACACTTTATAGTAAGCTAACAAAATCCTTTTAGCTCCTTGAGTACATCCGCATAGCTTCTGGGTCAATGTTTAAACCTTTTTTTCCCCTCAGTATCGGTGGCAAGGCTGGTAACACAACATCCTGTGCATATCTAACAGGAATTTCCTGTTGCTAATGGAGAAGGACAGGTTATAGTGAACCCCAAGGCTTCTTGTCCCTTCATATTTCACTGTGGTCCTGTAGTTTCTATTGGCACATTTAAAGCACATATCAGCCAGTAAATCTTATTTCAGCAGCGCTTCTCCTGAAGTTAAGACACAAAACCATTACATCTATGTTGGAAGAAGCTTAGGACACTTATGCACTTCTACACTCTTCATGCACGAGTTCTGAATAAACATAAACAAATTGTACTTATATATATATACACCTTCATTTATGATCAAACGAAAGCTAGAAATGTTGCTATGCAACTGGTATGCCTCGGTAGCTGCCATATTGCATTCTCCCAACAGGTTTACCAATTGCTATGTGAGACCACAATATAACATGATTGGCTAATAAAGCACTATCTGGTAATCATACACCAATTTTCATGACAATACTTAGAGCAACAGGTGAAAATGGGTGAAATTTTAACATTTTCACTTGACCTTTGACCCCATGTCCCCAAACTTTCCCTACATAATCATTGTGTGGTAATGTATGTATATACATGTACCAAGTTTAATTACACAGCAAGTAAAGGCAAATTGTAAACTTAGTCATTTCCAGGATGTGGAGAAGATGGTGTAATTTCAGCTTAAAATAGCATAATTTTAGCATTATAACCTGACCCCTGACCCTTGACCATGAACTTGTGACCCAAAACTTCTCATGGTGCATCTGTGATCAATATGCCAAGGCAGAATAAGCATTTTGAAATGCTGATTCAAAGCGCTGATCTGTAACGCCATACATGAGGGTACTGTGCATGCTCAATTTTTTTCGAGTTTGAGAAAGAGTGTCATGGTTGTTATATTGACATGTTGAAATTGTTGAAGTAAGCAGCTCAAATCGGGGTGTGGGTTTCCTCGAAGTTCTGAATTGTGTGTGCACATTGTTCACACTTTGACTATACCTCTGTTTGGCATGTCTGGTAACACACAGTTTAATATCATTTGGATTATTAAATACATGTGTAGTACACCTGTTTGGTCTTCAAACAATGATGGGAATTTATACGAGTATTCATTTTGTCAACAATTGTTGACAAAATGTAGAGAGAAAGAAAATGAATATTTGGCATTTTCATTTCCCTTTGACTTCATGGCCTACAACTTCTTCAAATGGATCTTGAATGAATGTGGCATTATACATACATACACTAAGTTTCATGTAAATACCTTTGGGCATTGTGGAAATAGGGTAGAGAGGGGGTTAAGATAATCTATTTTAGAGTTTGACCATGATGTATGACATTTAACCTTGGACATGAGCATCCACAAGTTGATAGGTGCAATTTCTTCCACTCACGCATACATAAAGGTAAGTTTCATTTGGATATATTGAATGGTGTGTATTTATTTTGTCCATAAAAGTGATGACCAAGCACAATGGAAAGAAGAACGGATGGACTACTCAAAAACGTAATGCCTCTGGCAACATTTTGTAGTGGAGGCATAAACAAATTTTCACCTGCACCAAGGTTGACTGAACTTGTCTAATATTTGTTCAGTTTAATACTCGAGATATTGTATATTTCAAAAGCTGACCTTTCCCATATATATATATATTTTTTTTACATCACAGGCCTGTCACTAGGATTTTTAGGGGAGGGGGGGTTCAGAATTAGAAAAAGTGGACCTTTTTAGTTCAAGTTTATGATCAGTTCCATTATATTACACATTATTTTACACATACCTAGCAATACCAAGGAGCAGATTAGGACCTGTTATGGGCCTGAATCATAGTGGTAAATTCTTTGTAAAGTTTGTCACAGAAGAGTACAATTTTGCCTTTAAAAAAAAAAATCATACTATACATAAGGCTTCAACGAATTTGATATGAATGATGTTAAATCTATCCAGCACACCTGTAATATACAATGTTCCTGTATATCTTATATGCTCTATATAATACAAACCAAATACCTATATGCCTTTTGTTCTCATATCATGGTAAAAATGAAAGCCTTACACAGATGGATTGAAATAAATCTACTCCTAGTTGTAAGAGCTTGCATTAATTGTGTTTGGTATTATGCAATATACTGATGGTTCAAATAATGAATGGAAGAACAATATGTATATATATATTGTTTTTTTGGGGGGGTGACCTCAAAAATTGTCATAATCTATTACACATAAAAACTGTAAGCTTATTTGTTCTTTTTGATAATTCAACAATGATGGTGTCATAACATAAAATGTTTAATATAAAAGCCAAAGATTTCAATTACTCTCATGATTTTAGGCCAATCTTCATTTTGCTCATATGTTTTTTCATTATTCATTTTACCCTTTTAAGGTCATATTTAACATGGAGTTGAATTCACATTGATTCTTATCAGGATTATGTGCCTTGACATATATTCAATGTGCTGCAGAATCTATGATGTACATGTACCTATCAATCAGTATTTTCCATGTAAGTTGTCAAAACAAATGTGCATATGACAACACTGGGTTTTTTTTAACATGCAAACTCACATTTTCATCCATAAGTTTCTCCCGGTGAGCGATGACTCCCCATGATGCGATTCCAATGGCTACCACATTGCTCCGCCCATTTGCAAGGGCATGGTCTCTCACTGCCTCACCAACATACTTCATCACACCAGCATGGGTTCCACCTGTTATGATCCATGCCGCTGAAAATTCAGAAAAGCAATGAATGCGAATTTGTACACATAAATATTTGTATATTCATATGATGTATTTTCATCTACCAAAATATGCTCAACATAAACCATCAGATGACATTGTTATTTCTGACAACTCGTATTAATTGAAAAGGTTTTCAGATTCATGATCTAGGAAGAATTAAGAAGCACAAGTTGTTCATCTACAAACCATTTGCTGAAAATTTAAATGAAATGATTGAACTAAACTACAGGTAAAATACAAACTAATAAAAAACATGTGATAAAGACAAAAAGATATAAAGAAAAAATAGACAATAGCTTGGGAAAGAATAATCACTTGACTGAGTTACAACAATTATTGTGCATACAGTTGAAGAAATCATGAAAGTGAAAGAGACATTCAAGATGCACAATTAAAGTAGTGCATGAGCAGTATGCTGACATGCTCTCTGGAACTATTTAAAGGGCCCATGAAATCCAACTGCATTTTGATTTGTGTTGATTTATGATACCCTCAACATGCATTTGGATTTCAGTGGCCCTTTAAGGATATGTCATGAAGTCTTGCCATCCCTTGGCTATCCCCATGCACTTACATGTGCTTGTGGCTGCCTTGATGAGACCCTTGCGAAAGACATCTTTGAGGCGATGGTTGAGGGGGAAATTTCTGGCCCCACCTGTCACAGAGATCAGCAATTTGGGCTGACTGAGATTCCACACCTCACTGAACATCTGCCTCATCTTTGTGGGAGGTGTATTCTGCTCCACCCTTACAAACTATACATTCGGGGAAAAAATAATATAGAAATGCAGACTAATTGTTAACAACATTTTGTCGAAACTTGATTTTGTACAGAGAGAAATCTTTCATCAAAGCACTTTATTGTTCACAAAAAATAAAGTCAGTTCACTGATATATCTAAAGCGGGGTTCCCACTATCACGATTGGCGCCACGATTGAAATCGTGGTCTTAATCGTGAAGCAATCGTGATGATCTTATCAGATCGTATTAGATTGTATCAGATCTTGAGGTCAATCGTGCCAATCGCGTTAATCGTAGAAAATTTTTGGACGGTTCAAAAATTTACTACGATTAACACGATTAATTTTTTATCGTGATCATCGCATCAGATTGTCTTGAATCGTATCAAAATGCATGAAATCTTATCTAATCGTGCTTCTTAATCTTGTTGATCGGGATCAACTTTTTCACTTTCCTTCTGCTCATTTTGCACCTTTGCCCTCATTTTACTCGCAAATCGTATATATAAGAGTGGTGGCACAATGAAATATTATATAGATGATGACTGGCAGGGGAAGGAACATACCGAATGTTCTACCCGAAGGGTTTGAAATGCTATTGAGGGAGGTCATAAGTCCCGAGACGAAGTTGAGGGACTTATAGCCTCCCGAAATAGCATTTCAAACCCTGAGGGTGGAACGTTTCGTACATGTTCCCGACAACAAAAGTCATCATCTGTTATATTACATGGGTAAGTCAAATCTGCTATTTATCCTATCGATTGCGTGAAAAATATGATCGTTCAATCGTTTGGTATCGTTTGTCATTTGTTACGTGAAAATGTTTTCCCAATGGGAGAACATTACAGAAATGTTCTGCCCATGGGCGAACATAACGAATGTGCCTCCATCACTTGACTGTGTTTAGCCAATCACTAACCGGTATTTGACTAACCCATTTAATATAAAATAACAACACCACTGGAACATCCACCAGAAGCAGAGTGTTTCACATACACCGTAAAGTAACTTTTGTGACTTTTGAAAAGTGACTATTGTTGTGGATGTAAGGTCACTTGTGCATGACTATTAAGATCACTGTCATTATTTTTCACATAGAAGTTAGTCAATAAGTGCATGTAGCAACCCCCCCCCCAAGATTTTTTTTTTTTGTTAAAAAGTGACATTATTTCAGGGGAGTTACCTTTTTGTTGTGTGTGTGTATGTCGGTTTTGTTAAACACTGTCAAAAAACAATAAATCAAGCCAAACCAACCACACTTTCAATACCCCATGAGATAACGACATTTTGAAATAAAAATGCACATGATACATACTGTGCGAATATGAAATCAAACACACAAGCAATGCTATCAGTTCTGCCAACTTTCTTATATTAAGCGTATATAACACATATTATGTTTAATTGCATTCAAAAAGATCCCTTCCTCTTTTTTAGCTTCAATTTCATCATATTTTCTTCATGTATTTCAAAGAAAAGTGAAAACATTTGTCTTTATCTTTTTTTCTGGAGAAGATGGGGCAATGATTTGATCTTGTGTACGTTGTATCCGTGTTTTTTTTTTTTTTTTTTCGTCATTCGCAATACTGCAAAGGTCACGTTGTCATCATCCTCAACCTGTCAACCCTTGCCCTCAACAGGTTGTGGATAGTATGCCTAATCACTCTGCAGAAGTTGAGGAAACAATGAAATACATCGTCAGCCGGACTATAATATTCCTAATCGGGTCCAATCGCACCTTAAATGGGGGTCGCTTTTGATCCCGATCGTGAAAGACACCGTATCTTATCTCAACAGCCCGCTTTGGTTCGCGGTATTCGTATTGGAACATATCAGAACACAGCTGCACGCATCAAATCGGGGATCCCGATCGTAATGAAAGTGGTAGATCGGAACCAATCATGACTCAATCGGGACAATCCTATCGGATCGTATTTGAACGGGAGACCAGATCGTGACAGATCGTATTGCTTGAAATAGACCAATCGTGACCATATTGTATGCGAGCGAAGCAACACGTATTGACTCGCATAACCTCGTATCCAAACGTAAAATTTCAGACGAGCTCAATGAAACTTCCACGATCAGTTACGAATGTCCAATCGTGGTGTTCGTAATAGATCGTACGATAGTGGGAACCCCGCTTAAAGCAATGTATCCATATCCAGAAAAAATTTCACTCTTCGCATTTCTTGTTTCCTCATTTTCCTTTCACACACCATATGTTATTGTAAAGCAAAGTTAATATCTAATGTCTAATTTCCACCGAATATTCACACACAGACAACAAAAAAAGAAAATTTATTGCACAGAACAATACAAAATATCAATGTATAATTTTAAAAAAAAGGCCCACAGTGGTCCGTCCATATCCATGATATTTCATAACATGTTAGCTCTGTCAAAATAAATCAAAAGTTGGCAAAAATTGACAATTTTGCAGAAAGTTTCATCATGTGATTTCAAAATGAAGATCAAAATGTGGAAAATGGCTCCCAATTTGGATCTGCCATGAAACATACTTTAAAGTACACCCCGCCGACGTATAATTTTAATTTAAAAATATTTCTTGTGGGAGGTTCTGGATCGAGTCTCCCCAAACCCAGCCCACTAGGGGGTGCCAATGGATCAAACATTGATAAACTTGAAACTGCACTCACAAACCCACTTTAAAAGGTCCCTGTGGAGGCAGGAAATGTACAAATCTCGAAAACTGCATCAAAGGGAAATGTACAATGCCTTGCGGGGAAATATAACAATTGTGAATGTGAATGAACAGCAAACCACCTGGTGCGGTCGTGTGACTGAATGCATAATTCGAACAGTAGCAGAGAGAAGCGAATACTGACTTTTGCCAAAGTGTTAGGGGTGGGAATGTGCATGACAGACATGGAATTTTACCTTTTCTTTGAAAGATTGTCATTACTGTAAGATGTTTTAACAGCAGACCATTCAAATCACATAGAAATGTGTTAGATTCACTTTGCATTGGTATGGCATTTATCCTGACTAAATATCAACAAAACACTCACCTAGGAAAGCAGTTACACCTTGGAATCTGTGCATTGTCTACAGGACGTTGTCTGCTTCTGTTTACCGTACTGATTTCATTCGGTGGCCTCCCAAACATCATGCACCTCTGATGAGTTCAGTAGGTTTTGAAATAAAAAGGCGAATGGCATTCTCCTTGCTTAGCCCATTTGTACAGATACATGCACATATTCTATCACCTTGGCAATAATCCCTGCAAAATTTGGTATAAATCTGACCATGTGTTAAGAAGAAGAAGAATTAAAATGTGAAGATTGTCTTCACTTTGCCCCCCCCCCCAAAAAAAAGATTCTACAGTCACTAATCTAAATCATACATAGCACTGCCTTAGCTTATCACTGACTGCATGTCTTGAAAGGAGATTTGGGGTTTTTGTCTGTCCACCACCGTTACGTTTTTTTTTTCTACTCCGATCTCGGATTTTATACATCGAGCTTCGCTGCGTTCTACACCGCAACTCGCCATCTCTTCAAGTTCTACAATCCATAGGGGGATTTTTCATCACTACGTTTACCACGATCTACGTCGCGTTTACATCGCTGCTTCGGTCCTGTTAGCGTGCTGTTAGCGGTGTGGCAGACTCTACCAGGGACCTCGCAGTTTTCTCTACCCAGTGCTCCAGCGGTGGACTACTCTCGCTTGTGCTAGCTGCGACACTCGGAGGCTATTCTACGCTGTCGCTGGATCTTTTGTATATATTTCTACGGGACACTGTTGTCTTTGGACCCCCAGTGCATTTCAGAGTTTGTCCATATCATTTCGTAATTTCAGGAAGTGCAATACAAGGACACTGTCCACCTCTTCGGGTGCCCTGGTGATTTTCCCATTTCGTCACGGTTGGCTTCGACAACCAGTACCGCATCTACTGCCTGCACTGCCATCGCCCATTCCGTAGTTGGTGAGTAGGTATTTCGTTATAGGCACATACCTATAATACCACATTGGTGACCCTGTATTTCTTTTTTTGCACGGAATTCTGTTCCTGTAGTGTACGTCATGAGTGACACTGAGGAGCAAACTGCCCAACAACCCAGCGCCGCTGCCCAACAACCCTGCGCCGCTGCCCAACAACCCGGCACCGCTGCCCAACAACCCGGCGCCGCTGCCCAACAACTCGGCGCCTCTCCACAGCAACCTGGCGCTGTTGCCGCCGCTGTCAGCGTCCAGCTGCCCCCGTACTGGCCCGATGATTATGTCTTGTGGTTCGCCCAAGTCAAGGCACAGTTTTCTACGAAAGGCATCACCAGCGAGAAGACCATGTATCATTATGTGGTTTCTTCATTGCAACCCCAATATGTCACTGCAGTCCATGATTTGCTTGTTTCTCCACCTTCTTCCAACCCGTACAAAGTTCTTAAATCGGAATTAACAACACGCACGACAGCTTCGGAGCAGAGAAGACTACATCAGCTGTTAACCACTGAAGAACTGGGCAATCGTACTTCGACTCAACTTCTCTGGCGCATGGAGCAGCTACTCGCAGGCAAGACATTGGGAGACAGTTTCTTCTGTCAACTTTTCCTGACCAGACTTCCCCTCCAGGTGCAGTCCATCCTCGCGTCCAGCAGGGACTCCATGATGGTACATCAGCTCGCCGAACTCGCTGACAAAATCATCGAAGTTAGTTCGCCTCCCACGCCCGGTCTCCCTATCTCGAATGTTGCCGCCTCCAATCTGCAATCAGCACCGACGCAATCTCCATCATCTGACGACATCAGGAAACTCGCCGAACAAGTGCAGCACCTCACCTTGCAGGTCCAGTCACTCACCAAGCAGCTACAGCAGGACCGTGGTCGCTCACCGGCCAGGTTTTCTGGCAGGGATCGTAGCCGCGGTCGTAGTCGGGGCCGCAATCCCGCGAATGAACGCCAACCCAAACAACACGCAGGAGCTGAATGCTGGTACCATTGGCAGTATGGGGAGGACGCCAAGAACTGCTCGCCTCCGTGTTCCTGGCAAACCAAGTCACGCCCTCCTACGCCTCAGGGAAACGCCCCCACCAACGAGTAACGGCAACCGACTCGTTTGGTACTAGTGCGCCCCCAAGTCACCTTTTTCATGTCTACGACAAATGTACAGGTACCAAGTTCCTCGTTGATACTGGAGCAGAGGTTAGCATTTTGCCAGCAATACACAAGCTAGTCTCACCTACTCAGCCTACTTCCATCAAACTTCAGGCGGTAAACAGGTTGCCCATTGCCACGTACAGACAGAAATCTCTCACATTGGACTTGGGGCCGAGAAGAACATTTCGTTGGGTGTTTATCATCGCCGATTTGCCCTCACCTATCATTGGCGCTGACTTTCTGCGCGAATTTGGTCTGCTGGTGGATGTCAAAAATCGGAAACTCGTTGACACTTCTACAAACTTTGTGGTTAATGGTTTTCAAACCACCCACGCGCATCCCTCACCTCCAAGACTTCTCCACACATCTCAGCAGCAGCCGAGTCTTCTCGAAGATAGATCTCGTGCGCACCTATCATCAAATCCCGGTGTAAGCTGCCGATATCCCCAAGACTGCCATCATCACACCTTTCGGGCTTTTTGAATTCGTTCGAATGCCCTTTGGCCTTCGAAATGCCGCGCAGTCTTTCCAACGTCTGATGGATGAAGTCGTCAGGGGGTTGACTTTTGTGTTTGTCTATTTGGACGATTTGCTACTCGCGAGCAACAACAAGGAGGAACATGAGTCACATCTGCATCAGCTTTTTGACAGGCTACAATCATACGACATCGTCATTAATCCGCTCAAGTGTGTGTTCGGTGCTTCATCGCTTACTTTCCTCGACCACGGGATCCGGCCATTGGACGAAAAGGTATAACACGTCCGCGACTTCCCGGCACCAACTTCTCTTCGCAAACTAAGAGAATTTCTTTGGCTGATTAACTTCTATCGGAGGTTTATCCCCCATTGTGCTGATATACTTCAACCTCTCACAGACCTTCTCAAAAACCGGAAGAAGAAACATCAATCCATCGAGTTGAATGATCGCAAACTCTCAGCGTTCAACAAAGCCAAGGACGAACTGGTAAACGCCACTCTCCTAGTTCACCCTAAATCGGATACGCCACTCAGCCTTTCAGTTGATGCATCTGATGTTGGCATCGGCGGGGTCGTTCACCAGCTCATGGGTAATGAATGGCAACCGTTGGCTTTCTTCTCCAAGAGATTGCAAGATCGTGAGACCAGATATAGCACATTTGGCCGAGAACTTTTGGCGGCTTATCTTGGTATCTGACATTTCCGGCATCTACTGGAGGGTCGGTCATTCATCCTGTTCACTGATCACAAACCCGACTTTTGCGCTGACTGGCGGACGTTTTCTCACGAGTTCATATTGACAACGTACGCCTTTCCCCCTCCATCGATTTCGATGCGATCGCACGCACTCAGAAGGACGATGAGGAGATTGCAGGTCTCTCAGACAACGACTCAATCAGACTGAAACGTATGCCTATCCCCTCTTCAGACAATACCATATTGTGTGATGTCTCCACAAGTACGCCACGCCCTTACATCCCCCTTCCTTTTCGTAAGTCACTTTTCAGGGCTCTGCATAATCTCTCACATCCCGGGATTAAAGCAAAACAGAAGCTCTATACTGACCGTTTTGTATGGAAAGGAATCAACCATGATGTACGTTCATGGGCTAGGACTTGCTTCCAATGTCAGAAATGCAAAGTTCACCGCCATACCAAGTCGCCACTGGGAACATTTTCAACACCTGACACGAGATTTGATCATGTTCATCTCGATATCGTTGGTCCCCTCCCCCCGTCCGATGGTTGCCCGTACCTCCTCACCTGCATTGACCGTTATACACGATGGCCTGAAGTGATCCCCATGAGTGACATCTCAGCGGACACAGTTGCGCGAACATTTGTTACACATTGGATAGCTTGTTTTGGCATTCCATCGACGATCACGACCGACCGAGGTCCTCAGTTCGAGTCCCAGCTTTTTCACGCTCTCACTGACCTCCTTGGTACGACACGCATTCGAACCACATCATATCATCCCTCTCCAATGGTCTGGTTGAGCGACTACATAGACACTTAAAGTCGGCAATCAAAACACACAACAACGTACGTTGGACTGAAGTCCTACCACTTGTGTTATTGGGTATACGGACTGCCATCAAAGCCGACATCGGTTGTTCATCAGCTGAATTGGTTTACGGGACAGAGATTAAGTTAGCTGCGCAGTTTGTTACGCCAATTAAGTCAGATTCACATCTGGATCCAGCCAACTATGTCCATCGACTTAAGGAGGTCATGAGAAAAATCCGCCCCACCCCCACACGCGGACAACAACGTCCATCATATGTAAACTCTGACTTATCCACATCTAGTGATGTTTTCATACGATAGGATGCAGTAAGGCGACCCCTCGAACCACCCTACCGAGGGCCTTATCCAGTTCTCCATCATACCGACAACTTCTTCTGGATTGACATCGGCGGTAAGCAGGATAATGTCAGCATCGATCGATTGAAGCCGGCGTATTTGGAACATGACCTCACCTTTCCTCCGGTCTCATCGCCCCCCAAACCTCCGGCGAACACCTCACCGTCACCGCTCACGGGACCACCACCACCACCCGCCCCATCGCCAGCCTCCCCGCGCCAGCCTCCCCCGAACCTCGCACGACTCGCTCCGGTCGACAGGTCAGGTGGCCTGCTCGCTTCGTGAACATTTTCGAACATGGTTGAAGCTATGGACAAAGCTTTGTGACTTCAGTTTTCGCTTAGAGTGCACATTGATGCTTTATTTTGTATATACGTGTATATACCTGATTATTTGGCAACTATAGCTAAGACAAGCGACACATCCAGTACCGTGTGGACCTTTCATTCTCGCGTGTCATTTATCTATTTCGCGATACCAACGCTAACACTGTATATTACTTCTCGCATTTCATACCTGTCTATCTTTGACATCGATTTCTGCTTCTCTTCATTTCGCATCAATCTAAAGGGGAACTGCTGTAGCGACTCGCATTCTGCCTAAATATAGATTCCTTCTGTTTTCGACGATCTCAGTTGAATTTATCGGTAACAGGTGTGTTCCGTCATCTCATTCAGGAACCGTAGTCAACCTCTCGTGATCGTAGCTAGCCAGCGTTTCGTAATAGTAGTTAGCCAATCAACATGTTCTTATGTGGTCAAGCGGCCAATCACCTTTATGCCAGGGCGTGGTCACTCGCTGGCGTGACCAAAACATCTCCTCCTGAATCAGCAACTTCTGGACATGAGCAATCGCATCAGCATAATTATTATTCACTTCTCCTCGCGATCTCGTTACGATCACTTCGTACCCTCGCACGTTTAAGGAGCAAGTCGCAATTCGTATTACATTTTTTTTTTTCTACTCCGATCTCGGATTTTATATATCGAGCTTCGCTGCGTTCTACACCGCGACTCGCCATTTCTTCAAGTTCTACAATCCATAGGGGGATTTTTCATCACTACATTTACCGCGATCTACGTCGCGTTTACATCGCTGCTTCGGTCCTGTTAGCGTGCTGTTAGCAGTGTGGCAGACTCTACCAGGGACCTCACAGTTTTCTCTACCCAGCGCTCCAGCAGTGGACTACTCTCGCTTGTGCTAGCCGCGACACTCAGAGGCTATTCTACGCTGTCGCTGGATCTTTCGTATATATTTCTACGCGACACTGTTGTCCTCGTACCCCCAGTGCTTTTCGGAGTTTGTCCATATCATTTCGTAATTTCAGTAAGTGCAATACAAGGACACTGTCCACCTCTTCAGGTGCCCTGGTGATTTTCCCGTTTCGTCACGGTCGGCTTCGACTACCAGTACCGCATCTACTGCCTGCGCTGCCGTCGCCCATTCCGTAGTTGGTGAGTAGGTATTTCGTTACAGGCACATACCTACAAGTCACGACACTCGGAGGCTATTCTACGCTGTCGCTGGATCTTTTGTATATATTTCTACGGGACACTGTTGTCTTTGGACCCCCAGTGCATTTCGGAGTTTGTCCATATCATTTCGTAATTTCGGGAAGTGCAATACAAGGACACTGTCCACCTCTTCAGGTGCCCTGGTGATTTTCCCATTTCGTCACGGTCGGCTTCGACAACCAGTACCGCATCTACTGCCTGCGCTGCCGTGGCCCATTCCGTAGTTGGTGAGCAGGTATTTCGTTACAGGCACATACCTATAATACCACAATGTCATGATCACTGCACTTCCACATTTGGCCCAGCTTGCATTTACACTGAGAGAAAAGGCCTGGCCGAGACCGGACCAAGACTACCTCCACAGCTTAACCAAATGCACAGCCATTTTTGGTGATGCATTCGGCCTTTTGAGTGTTTACAGCGACATTTAGGCTGGGCTCTGCCTGGCCTCATTTTCACTGTACGTATTTAAGGTCATACACAAAATATAAATTTGACAATAGACCTTTAGATCATGAGACTATAAGTGACATAGGTTTCAAGTTATAAGAAATTAAGCTTTTTGAGATAATCGATAAAGAAGAATTGTACAGAAAGAAAAAAAGAATCTGTACAGTTCAAGTAGAAGGTGATCCGTGTGAGAACGTGATTCACATGAAAAGGTGGTCTGTGATTTCACAAGGATCACCTGTAATTAGACTGTCACAATAAACATTCAGTAGGTATGTGTGACTGAATAAAAAAACTGATCAATCAAGGAACTTCAACTTGCTCTTTGCTTTACTTGCAAGCTTTCAATGCTGCTGACTGTGAGGTCATAATCTTGCACTGAGATATCCTATTTCAACCAACAGAACACTGTACCTTGCGTGGCTTCTGTCCAACACCCTCTACTTTCCACTTGGCCGTCTTGTCGGGGTTTGCCAAGAAGCGCTCCTCATGCTTTTTCTTTCTTTTGCCACACTGACATTTTGGATCATCAGTCCTGTCAGCAAAATTTAGAAGACACATTTGATAAACAATAACATTCTTTTAAATGTTTATTGATGCACTCACTACACCTATTGGTTCTCTTTCAAGACAATAAAAGAGAAAAAATCAAACAAATTGGCACATAAAGAAAAGTTTTCAGACACACATTACATGACATGGCAAATTACAGTTAATCCATATTCCCTAGTAATGTAATTAGCTCTTGTGCAAGATGCTCTTTTATTCATGTTCACTCAACTGTGCTTCCTTACTATCAAATTGACATTGCTGGCACTTACAAATTGAAACTATCAATTGAAAGAGAAATGGTACAATGTCAGTAAATAATGATCACCATAGTGATGTTAGATTGAATTTGTTGCTTGAGAAAAAGGAGATGATTATTTGCTTTATCTCTCACATCGATTTACAAACTTGAGATTTGCTTGAAATGTATGCGATCAACCACTCAGATTTTCATTCTACAATCGTGCTGAATGTTAAAACACAGGTGGTTGTACGGTACAACCACAGTCCGTGGCATGGCAGCATGCAGTCGAATGAATGAGACAGATGTTAAATCTAAGACAATTAACAAGCAATACTGATATACCAGGTATCGATAATTGTGCAATGTGCATGGATGTGTGCCACAAGAACTTGCTAGTACTCCCGTGGCCAATTGATGCGAGCGATACCTTTATCGATTCCAATGGCGGGTATAGAAAAGTGCTAAAGAAAAAAAGACTATAAATCACTATAGTACCATGGTATGGATGCTGGGAGAAAAACATCTCTTGGTCACATGTTCCAAATTCTAGTAATCCCATTGCCCAAACAAACCTATGTGGGATATACAGTCAACCTGGCGTACGTCGACAAAATCGGCACTGAGCAAAACACGTCGACTTACGCAAATGTCGACTTACGCGTAAGTCGACATTTTGTCGACTCATAAATGAAAACTAATTTCCCCTATACAGAGCAAGATTTGGATCACGATGCGGATCGCTACCAAAATCTTACCCCTTTTGCCCCCAAAACATGGCTATTAACATCAGCAACAATAATGTTTTAGTTCATGCATAAATCTTGTGTGAGTTAGCAACGACAACACACAATTCCCAAATCTCTAGAGAGATTTCTAGAGAGCGGGATCGGAAACCTAGGCCCGTTTCTAGACACTTTACATTTTAAACTTGATTTGAAATATCAAACGCAAATTCCCCAAAATTGCATTAAATTTTCGCAATTTAAATTTAAGTGCCTTGCTGCGAAGATATGCGTGTGATTTCACATGATTCTGTCGAGATAATTTTAAGTGCCGACTGAGTTGAAATATGTGTGATTTTCCTTCCCTAAATCGCCATATTTGTTTTGCTTAAATTTCTGCTGACATACTCTGAAAATGAATTGTTCTCGTGCTCCGATTCGCAACATTACCGCTCTGTACAGTGCGGACCCGTCTGAAATAAAATTGAGAAGAAAAGTTTGTTCATCCGGAAATGACATCTTTCGGACTACTAACCTTCGTAGAAACAAACCTCTTTCCATTGTCAGACTAAATTAACTTTGGACCGAGATTTAAACCTTTGGCATAGCGAACTTTAACAATTCGTTATCATTTTTTCATTGACATTTTGTGAAGCAGCATGCGTTTCGGTAGTTTGAACTAAGTTCGGTCACTGCGAAAGTTCCGTTACGAAATAAAAAATGATGCGAGTCTTAAACAATACCGTCAATGTTTATGTGTTTAAACGCAGTTTCTAGTTTCGGACAAAAACCGCCAGTCTTTTCTGCAATGCTGTTGCATTTTAAATACAGCGTTGCTTGTGATTTGATGGACTTGCATTTGATTTTTAAAGTTGCGTTTAAACGCAATTGAGTTTAAATTTCATACAATTTTCTAGTTTCGCATGATTATCAAACGCAAGTCTTTTCAGCGTTCGGTGTGATTTGATGGACATGTATTCGATTTTCAGAGTTGCGTTTAATTTTTAATTTTGCTTACGAAATAAAAATAATGAAAGTCTTTTCAACAATAATACACTTCCGTAGATGTTTAGAGATGCGTTTAAATGCAGTTTCTTATAGTTTTGTACAAAAACCGCAAGTCTTCTCTGCAACGCTCTTGCATTTAAATACAGCGTTATTTGTGATTTGATGGAATTGCATTTGATTTTTAGAGTTGCATTTAAACGTAATTGAGTTTAAAAAAGTTCCCTACAATTTTCTAGTTTCGTATGATTATCAAACGCAAGTCTTTTCAGCGTTCCGTGTGATTTGATGGACTTGCATTTGATTTTTAGAGTTGCGTTTAAACGCAAATTGAGTTTAAGTTTCCTACTATTTTCTAGTTTCGTATGATTATCAAACACAAGTCTTTTCAGCGTTCCGTGCGATTTGATGGACTTGCATTGATTTTCAGAGTTGCGTTTGATTTCTAATTTTACTTACGAAATATAAAAAAAAAGTAATGCAAGTCTTTTCAACAATAACGCACTTCCGTAGATGTATAGAGATGCTTCTAAACGCAATTTCTAGTTTCGTACAAAAACTGCAAGTCTTCTCTGCAATGCTCTTGCGTTTAAATACATCATTCCATGTGATTTGACGGACTTGTATTTGATTTTTAGAGTTGCATTTAAACGCAATTGTGTTTCAGGTTCATACAATTATTCTCTAGTTTCCAATGATTATCAAATGCAAGTCTTTTCGGCAACGCACTTGCGTTTAAATGCAAAAGTTGCGTGTGATTCGATACACCAGCATTTGATTTTTTGAGTTGCATTATTAGTTGCATTTTAATAAATTTTCTAGAAAGGGCCCAGGTTTCTAGTACCGCTTCGGAACAATTAACGGTAGAATATTCGGATTTACAAAAACACCAATTTCATGTTCGGATAATGAATACCTCCTGGGACATAAGGGTGTACAACGAGAGGGAGAAAAGGGGTACAGTGAACTGCCTTGGGTACTATATGTAATACATGTACTCCAGTGTACATGAGTGTATGCCCTTTCTATATTCTGACATACAAGACAATGGACGCATGACGGAACGCTACCGAATAACCGAGAAGAAATGCAGCGAATCGGAGCGGGAAAACAATTCTTTTTCAGAGAATGGCGATAAGATTTAGAGCAAAAAAATATGTCGACTTAGACGAGGGAAATAACACGTATTTCAGCTCAGTTGGCACTGAAAAATCAGGTCAACTTGCATGAGTTGTCGACTTATAAATGTCGACTAAGACACGGAAATTTTCAAGGAATAACAAAGGCACAAATCAGGACTTTTTTATTGTGTCGACTTAGGCGAGTTGTCGACTTATGCGATGTCGACTGAAGTGAGGTTTACTGTAGTTAAATATAACATTGTAGAAAGAGGAATTCAATGTTTGCGCGCATTTTAATTTGGGGAATTTCACGACAGCCAAGATTTTCAATGCGAAATTAAAATGCACCAAAAGTTTTTGGTCTACACTGTATGCATTGAATGTTAGAGAGATACCGTGAAAATTTCTAGCCGCAATAAAGGCTGTTGGCTCAAATTCACGAAAAATTTAATGCCGCGAATAAATCATGTTTTACAGCATGTAAATCAGAGTCCTCTCATTTATTATGTGATGTCAAATAATGATGATTTTAACATTTACATATGAAATTGATGAAAGTATGGAAATAAAAGCTTTTACAGTAAGTCTCTTATTTCAGATCCAAAAACATTAATTTTTGTACTGTTGTGTATTGTGCGAAGTTGACAATGTGGTCGAATCACACTCACAGGCCTGCCCTCAATGCACTACCAGTGGGAACAGCCATTAGTTGCAATTTTTTATGTTGTACAGTATTCATCGCATAATCGGGACAGGTTGGGAGTAGCAAACACGGCCCCTTTAAGCGAGGTGCCCGATTTCACGATGAGTACTCACCACACACTAACAGCATACGACATGTACATGTAGTGCACACACACACACACATGCATACTGACGTACTGTACATGTACATGAATACACAACACGCTACCCCTCGGCGCGACCCTCCAGCTCTCCCTGCATTCTCGCAATGATGTAGAGTAATCGCAACCGGGTTCGATTCTCCTGTCAAACACGCGTGTACACGTAATCAATGTCAGCTCATACCCTGTAGTCTAGATTCATAAAACGTTACGTATTCGCACATACATTGAACCCTTCTCATCTTTCACGCTCTCCCTCCCACTCTCTCCCCCATTTCACTGAATATGTAACTGTTCATAGCCCTCATTTCAATCACGTAACTTTTGCCCAGTCACAACTGAGGAAGATTGTGACGTACACACAGATCACAGTGTACGTACAGCTGTATTGAAAGTTGAAACCAAAGACAGTAGATAACAAGATACGAAGGCGCGCGATAACAATGGACTTTGCCCTCAGAGTGTATGACTGAGATTAAACAACGCACACAGCCTGGGCTGTATGAGCGAGGCATGTTTTTTATTGGATGTGAGTCGAGTAGGAATTGCAAGCGAGCACATGGCTTTGCTTATGAAGGGGAGAAGAATGTTCGCGAAGGCATGTGCTCTGCAATGGCATGGATACTTATACACGGCGCTTTCGTGGCTATGCATGTACATGTACTGGATGGACGGAGGTCAAAACACACCAATCCGAAGCTTGCTTTGTAAGTTTGTTGTAAACGACAACTGATACTGAATCTTTGAAATATTGTTGTGGTATTTTGGTAGATTTTTTGTGTAAAATATCAACAAAATCAAAGATCGCTTGAAGAAAAATTGTCCCGTTTATCAGAGGTCCCCGCCCGATTATCCAGTGAAAATAACGTGCGTTGGAAATGTTTCTGGGAAGCGTATATCATTTAAGCGAGGATCCCGATTATCAGATGCCCGATTATGCGATGAAACTGTATTAGTTTTTACATCAGAGGAAGACTCTGGGAGCAAATGACAATAGACAGCCTAAATAATCAATTCTGCAGTGCAAATCATAGTTCTTCAAAGAAAATGACTTACAAGTGGACTAATCACATTCTGCACAGTTTTTTATCACATTATGAAAGTTTATTTTTTAATCACATTATGTAGTTTTTTAACTCTTCTCTGGCAGCAAGGCATTTGACTTCAACAAAAGGTCATGCTTTCACCATTTAATACCTCAAGTCACATTTTTATTGAGTGTCCTCGCCTTGTGTTGTAAAAGTGTATCCAGCTCCGTGGTTAGAGCTATCAAGGAGGTATACCAATTCCTCTACACTATCATGACATGGTACTGACAGCTTAATTGGGAGGGGCCAGGAGTTTTTCTTCCATTTAAGGATGTTCCCAATTCAGTTGTGGCTGGTATTGGCCTGTGCAAACCACACAACATGAAGCCCAGTATTTTGGCATTACATTAAACCATGAACAGTTCTTTAAAACCCACTGATAATCACAGCAACAAGTACACATCAGGGATCTCGCCAGCGTATATCATCCTTGTCGGTGCCGACAAGCGTGCGGTTTGAAGAAACAATTGCCGACAAGGGTAAAACTTGCCGACAAGGGTAACACCACGCGTGAACTTGCCGACAAGGGTGACTTGCTTGACGAGCTAAGTTCGGACCAATTTCTCGCCTTTTTCAGTCTTTATTACCTGGCTAGAAAAGAAGCTAGATGTTGAAAGGAGCAGCAGTTTACAAGCGCAAAAAGTTATCCACGCAATCACCGCACCGATCGCAACAACGCGGCTCAACAGAGCGACGTGCTGATTGATACACACCACATCACACACACACTTGCTCACTCACATGCGCTCTGATTTGGGAGCCGCCTGCATGTACAACGGTACAGTGTATTGAGAGAGGGAGAGAGAGGACGGAAAGAAAGGGTCGGAGGCGGCCGAAGGAGGCTGCTGAGGAAGGCTGACACGTGCTCGCTTGTTGTCACGCTTGTTGTCGAGTTACGCAAAAACAAACGATATGAAATGCGTGCCCTCCGCCACAGGTTGTATTTTTTTTTTTTTTTTGGCTGCTTTGGTTTGTTTGTTAGTGTAACACTCGATAGTTTAGAGGTAGCGTGGTAGAGCGTAACATATTTGGTTGAAGTCCACCAGCAGGTTTATTGAACACAAGATGCTTCGAACATGGAAACAAGTTCACAATATCCAGTCAAGTATAAGTGCGATATAACCCATAATATAAAAGCCGTAACCCAATGGAGGGGGTGGCTAGGGTTGTTAGCTTACCCAGGGAGGTGACTGTCTCACCTCCCTGGCTTATCTGAGGTCCTCACCTGAAGAAGGTGGGAATCAAGACTGCCCCTGTTCTCTTAGTCACACTGTATATATACACTGTATCTATGTGTATGGTTATTAGCCTGGTTACTATAACTACAGACATGTTAATTAATAGCTGTACCAGTATATGTTACATGTGAACAATATACTGCTTTAATATAAAAGAGTGACTCACTTGGGGAGTAGAGATAGGGCTATACATGCTGTACCCTGTATTATATTCTTAATCCTAGTGCTATATTGTTAATCCAAAGCCTATTCAGTTGGGTTCTATTCATTCCGTTGTGACACACAGTTTCTTACTGCTGGGCACACTGTTTATACATACAGTGTTACAACATTTATCAAACTTACATACAAACCCCCTTACTGGTGTTATAACCTATCAACCATACATAAAACTACCTTACATTAGTATGGCCTTCCCAAAAGAAACGTCCTCGTTTCTAAATTGTTAATCAAATACAAAACCGATGGAGTTTGCTAGAATAACATATAAATGAAACAACTGAAAATATAAAACTAACAAAACAAATTAACTTTATAGGAAACATACTCAAACATTAAACTTATCAAAAAAATCAATAACAAAAACTTAATCAAAAATCATGGAGGGGTATGTGTTCACTACATGATATACATGTAAAATATGGAGCTTTGCTATCGAAAAGAAATGACAAAAAAAAAAATATCGCCCTTGCCTTAAAACTCATAAAAATCCCTTACTGGTGTTATAACCTATCAACCATACATAAAACTACCTTACATTAGTTTGTCTGCCTGTCTGTCTCTCTATTCGCAAAATAAGTCAAAATTTGGGAACAGTATTGGATGAAATTTTCAGGAACAGCTGGTTGGTAAAATGGCGCAAGGAACAGATGATTAAATTTTGATAGTGAGCAGGATTTATAATACCACCGGAATTCACCGCCATGATCCAGGATTTTTAGACTTTGTTTCGTATATTTGAAAGGATTCGTATCAATTCTTTAGGAAGCTGGCCATCGGCAATGACGCAAAATTAGATACGTTCAAAGCATTGCCGCAGAGAGAAAATTAACTCCATCTTTCGTTAAAAAAAAAGAAATGAAAAAAGAACGTATGATGGAGTAAGCAAATGCAAATTGTTATTTTGGTTTTGGTAGTTTCAGTGGTTTTTTTGTTTGTTTGTTTTTTAATCTAAAAAGCCATGCGTTCCATTTTATTCTTTTCAATTGCCATGGATTTGTAAACGTCATTCGTGAATATTCCATTTTCCTTTTCCGGGCCGAAATTTATAGTAATTCTGTCATGATGGTCTTTCAAGTTCAACGTACGTAATGTTCACGTGCTTCTGGCTTGGTTTGTTAAAAGGTGGGTTACATGTAGGGGGCCTTCATGGGCAGAAAATAAATGATGATCATTCATCAATGTTCCCAGTTGGTTTACATGCTATGTACACGCTGTTTACGACCACTGAAGCAAGGTGGCAGTGCGCGCGGCATTCCTCTATCTGACACCTGGCTTTCGTGGAAATTTCGTGGAAATTTCCACAAGCCATGATATCAAGTTTCCCCACTGCTTGTGGTCGTGTTTTTTTTTTAATTCTTCATTATGAACATCAATTTGTTAAACTTGAAAAGTGTAGATAATTTGCGTCGAGGATGTGTTTCTTTCTTTTTTTTTCATTGCAGCATCGGTAACACTTTGTTTTGTTCATCGTCCGTGCATGGCAGGGGTTCATGGGAGAACGATAGGAATGACTGGGGAGAAAATAAACTGAAAGAAGAAAGCATCTTTTGAGCGAGCTGTCTTTGTTTTTCTCTACACCAGCATCAGTTATCACCACCAAGGTTCATTTTTTTTTCGTTACTCCGGCAGATTAATGATAAAATGATGCCAGATTCTTTATTCTGAAGGTTCGTTAACCGAAGATTGAATAAAGAAAAATGTCCGTAAATTTCAAAACGAAATCAGTGCGTCATTTCGAACGTTTTGCCAGTGAAAGTTTGGAATAAAACGACTGCCCATAAACAGTTGCAGTTTTCTTACTCTGAGGGTTCGTTACTCCGACAGATTAATGATAAAATAATGCTAGATTCCTTATTCTGAAGGTTCGTTAATCAAAAAATGATTAAGAAAAAAATGTCCGTTCATTTCACAACGAAATCAGTTTTGTTATTTCGAACGTTTCTGTCAGTGAAATTTCGGAATAAAACGACGGCACAAAACAGCGTGTTTTCGTACTCTAAGGGTCTATTATTCCGACAGAAGTAGTAATGATAAAATAATAAATTGTAGATTCTTTATTCTGAAGGTTCGTTAACCGAAGATTGAATAAAGAAAGATGTCCGTAAATTTCAAAACGAAATCAGTGCGTCATTTCGAACGTTTTGCCAGTGAAAGTTTGGAATAAAACGACTGCCCATAAACAGTTGCAGTTTTCTTACTCTGAGGGTTCGTTACTCCGACAGATAATGATAAAATAATGCTAGATTCCTTATTCTGAAGGTTCGTTAATCAAAAAATGATTAAGAAAAAAATGTCCGTTCATTTCACAACGAAATCAGTTTTGTTATTTCGAACGTTTCTGTCCGTGAAATTTCGGAATAAAACGACGGCACAAAACAGCGTGTTTTCGTACTCTAAGGGTCTGCTATTCCGACAGAAGTAGTAATGATAAAATAATAAATTGTAGATTCTTTATTCTGAAGGTTCGTTAACCGAAGATTGAATAAAGAAAGATGTCCGTAAACTTCAAAACGAAATCAGTGCGTCATTTCGAACGTTTTGCCAGTGAAATTTGGAATAAAACAATTACTGCCCAAAAACAGTTGCAGTTTTCTTACTCTGAGGGTTCGTTACCCCGACAGATTAATGATAAAATAATGCTAGATTCCTTATTCTGAAGGTTCGTTAATCCTAAAATGATTTTAATAAATGTCCGTTCATTTCACAACGAAATCAGTTTTGTTATTTCGAACGTTTATGATATGTCAGTGAAATTCCAGAACAAAACGACGGCCCCAAAACGGTTACAGTTTTCTTTTACTCAGAAGGTTTGTTACTGCGAAAGAATAACGATAAAATTCTTAAGATTCTTTATTCCGAACGATCGTTAATCGGAAAACGATAAAGAAGAAATGAAAACGGTTACAGTTTTCTTACCCTGGGGGTTCGTTACTCCGAAAGAATAATGGCAAAATAATACTCTACATTCTTAATTTTGAATGATCATTAATAGAAAATGATAAAGGAGAAAATATTCGTTTATCCAAACGAAATCAATTTTGTTATTTCGAATGTTCTGCCAGTATAATTTCGGAATACAACAACGGCCCCAAAACGGTGTTTTCGTATTCTGAAGGTTTGTTATTCCGAAACAATAACGATGATAGATGATAGATTCCTTTCTGAAGGTTTGTTGATCGGAAAATACTAGTAATAAAGAAAAAATGCTTGTTACTCAGTAATCTTCGAACGAAATCAGTTTTATTTTGACCATTCATCTGTAGTACCGACCTTTGGTGTTGTTGTTGTTTTCGATTACAAACCTTTGAAGTACTCAGTAATGAATCGTTTCATTTCATGATTAAACAAACCTTCGGAATAATGAACATCATTACATTTTTGTATGATATCTCTTTGATGTCACGGCCAAACTACCGCAGTATACCCAGAAAGGAAAGTGCAACGATGTCCCCAAAGTTCTCGATCGCTTCTCGCGCATCTGCATGCAGTAAGCCTACCACGTGGTCGAGCAGACGGCGAGAAAGCAACACGGCGCGCGTTGTTGCGATGCAGAGACGGCTAATTATTGCAACAGTGAAACAGGAAAGGCCTAAAACAAATCGGAACCATCACCATCGGCACCTACTTCTCTTTCATTTATTATTTAGGAACTGCCGCTAACAAAAGGTATGGAGTTTCTGCATTGTTTCTGTGAGAATATGCCCCTCACAACGTTCATTACATCTCCGTGAAAATGTCGCATTTAGTGGCATTTTAGCGGCGATTTATCTGTGTTGTATTGAGCATTAGCGAAGGCTTCCGCGCCTCACAACGTTCATTACATCTCCGTGAAAATGTCGCATTTAGTGGCATTTTAGCGGCGATTTATCTGTGTTGTATTGAGCACTAGCGAAGGCTTCTGCGCTAGTGCTCACCCACCCCCAGAACAGTGCGCATAAATGCCGACAAGCGTGAAGAAATTCCTGGCGAGAACCCTGCACATGCCCAACAATAATGCCGATTTAGACACCAACCTCCATAAAAAAAGACACAGCAATTTTATAATTTTTGCAAATGCATCATCGGAACAAGCCTTCATCCATTTGATCCACAAAATAACCCTTTTTAGAATTCACATCTTGACAAGTGTAAATCATGTCATGAAGCCACAGCATTATCAGTGCAGAGAATGAAGCAGCACTGCTAATTTGAACATGTTAAAAACACATGCATTGCGACAACACTGATTGACAAACATATTTTTCCCATATATTCATGCCTCCTACCATGTGTCACACACAAACACACACACTACTTATATTCGAACTGTGCACAAACAGGGAGAGTATGGGCTGCACATGGGTAAAGGTGACTGTTTCGCACTGAATCATGTGAAGCAGTGGTAAGTGCATATTTTGTAAAGTGAAAAGCCAAAAAATTTTTAGTTTCTGGGCACATGCTAGTCCCCGGGAGTTTTTTTCGGTACCATGTGAAGAGGAGACCAGTTGCTTTTCAATTGGCGTATGATATGCCGAGTCGGAGCATGTGACTGAATTCCTGTTTCACAGCTTAGAGGCATTCAGATGTGAGACGGCATGGTCCAGCGGAGACAGGGGGACCTCGAATCTCTATGTTGTGGGTGATTGACGATGGATGGTGTGTAGAATGCTTGAGTAATGGAGGTATGCTGTTGGATGAGTGTGTCAAACGACTGCCAGTAGAACATATCATTTTTAGGCTGAGGGACGTCATCAGTTCAGTAATGATGTCGCTAACTGAAAGATTCGTCATTGGATCTATCAGTTTGTGCCGCCTAACGTCGACTAGCACTCCAAATGTACTAGGAAGTCAGATCCTAAGAAAGGTGTTGGCACATCTGCGATTGTGAAGATCCATCGACAAACACGTCACAGTCCTAAGTTGAGTATCATCAAGCATTTGCTGCACGTTGTGATGTTGGACTTGTTGGTGGCCTGCAGCTTGAATTTTTTCGACTGAAATTGCCTCTCACCCAGGGAAGGTCGAAGCACACTGACTTCCCCGTCAGTGACGAGGAAGTCGGATCGTGAGAAAGGAGTTAGCATTTCTGCGATTGTGAAAATCCACTGACAAACACGTCACAGTCCCAAGTTGAGCATCATTGAGCATTTGCCGCATGTTGTGATGTTGGACTTGTTGGTCGCCCGCAGCTTGAATTTATTCAATTGAAATTGCCTCTCATCCGGTGAAGGTGGACGAACACTTGATTCTGCGTCGGTGACAATGAGGAATCGCATGCTGGTGTTCTTGTCTGATATATAAAAGAGGCGACTGTGGGTGTTTGAACCGACGCTGCTTGTCGCCATTAAGCGCTGGCTTGTTCGTTTCCATGATCCATGGCAGCAGGCGGTTGAGAACCGGAAGACGATTGTCATCTGCAGGGTGGTTGACAATGGCTAGTGTTCTCTCCATGGGTTTGATGGTACCAGCACTCGCTCTTGTCGGAAGCAGACATTTGAGCAAGGCTGCCATTACGCAGGGCATGCACTCTGTCCCTGCGTTGTCGACTGACCTTGAATTCGGCTGCATTTAAGGTCACGAAGATGCGTCGCCAACTGGTGTATCTCATCCTGGAGTTATTGAATGGACGTTGGTGTTGTTTGGTGTGGGGCGACCACGGCATGAATAAAACTTGGTGCTGGGATGGCAAGGATGTGGCCAGGTCCACAAGCTCCGGCCACCACCTGCATAACTGTCAGCGAATCGCTTGACGAGGCCAGAATCTGCTGCACATTGGTAGGCATGTGCTAGACGAATAACTGCCAGAGAAGGGTATCCACGAACACACAATCACCCAGCAGCTACTTCGTTCAATGGAGGAGTTGAGTCGGTTTCCAATCCCCCAATTCTTCTTCTGTCAATAGCTACTGGAGTCTGCGTTGCTCTGACTTTATGTACGTTTGTGAATTGTTCCAGCCGAAGGGACGTTCTCCGACCCACCACATGCCTCACAAACAGGGTCCCCTTTTAGCGCATAACATATACATTTTCATTGATGACCAAAAATATCAATTTTTGTTGTTGTTTTTTTAACTATTGAAACTAGATCAAAGTATTCTATGCATGCCTCTCACATATGCCTCTGTCACCGAGGTTTTCATTATTACCGGTGGCCTGCATGAGGTTGCCCCGAATGCAGAATTCTGTTTATTGTTATAATGTGTTGTTGTACGTCGGGTTGACTGGGTGACTTGTTGCGGAGGGTGTGGGGGGGGGGTGATCCATGGGTTCATTGATTTGATGTCGATGCTAGAACAGAGTGTACTTACATTGATTTCTCATTGCAATTTTGAATTAGGTTTCAAACTTTATTCCTAAAATCTCTAAGATTCTCTCTCTTCCCCCCCTCTCTCTCTCTCCCCCTCTCTCTTTACCAACCACGGGTTTTGCCGGTATTCAGGGGTAAACTTTACGTGAAACTTTGCTGTTCATGTCACTCTCATTACCGAAATCATGATATTGTACTCAGTTCAGTTATAAAGTTTACATTTATTTTCTAAAGTTAATGTTAGAACCGATAAATTCAGAGCTGGTCTATTGCCGTTTTGATTCTATGTTGCTTTGCGTAAGGCAGATAGTTACGGTCGATTATTACTCTTCAATACATGTTTTCTTTCTTGTGTTTTTGTATGTCTGTGCTCTGCAGTCCTGCAGATCATGTCAGTAATTTTGTTTCAGTCACTCCTCTATGGTCAGTTACAGCTCATCACGCACCGATGCACCTCATCGTATACATCCCGTGTATACGATGTGCACTGCACTTCCCGTTGCACCATGATAGGCCATTATTACGTAATGTCACTCATTGTAAATGAATTCTGATTTTGGAATAGATGACCAACAGCTAGTCAACCACACAAGCCAGTATTTCACTATCAATGAATTCAACAGTCATTTTTTTCCTTCCAATAAGGCAAATCAGATTTGTGCTAATTTCAGTTTAATTCACCTTAATTCAAGAAGCTTAACTAAAAATTTTGATACGTTTGAACTATTTTTAAGTTCCCTCAATGATTTTCCATTCTCCGTTATAGGAGTTACCGAAACATGGTTGCACACTAATTCCCCGTACCTATTTGGCATTGAAAATTATAATTTTATTCGTAATGACAGAAAGCATGGCATAGGAGGTGGAGTTGCCATGTACGTTAATAATCAAATTAGATTTAAAATTCGAACTGATTTGTGTATTCAGGGAGCAGAAAGTTTATTTATTGGAATCTTAAATGATAATGAAAAAAATATTATAGTTGGTACCATTTACCGTCCTCCACAAAATGACGTTCAATCTTTTATTGAAAACTTCGACCAATGTGCTAATGAAATTTTTGGAGAAAGAGAATCCATTTTTTTTTTTAAGGGAGATTACAATATAGATTTATTACAACCCACCCATTTCCATGACATATTACTTTCCAACTCACTGCATCCCCACATCAATAAACCTACCAGAATAAATAACACCACCCATAGTAAAACATTAATAGATAATATACTGTCTAATGTTATAATTGAAACCTGTATTTTATTGAAAGGTTTATTTATTCATATCACATCTCGTAGCCCGAGGGCTAAATTGCGTATAATATTACATAAAATATATACATACAAATTCAAACATTCAGACGGTTACAGAGTAAAGCATTTGCACGTGTGATAGAATTGAGTGGGAAAATATCATAAGTACGCAAATCAATAAGTTGAGCATTATCCGATATAATATATCATGCAAGATAAGAACATATTCCACATTTGTCAAAACAATCAGAACTATATAAAAATTACTATGACGGCTGGTTTGCCTCTACTCCAATAAAACTACATAACATCATACACAAAACATCAGGTTTGCATGATTGATGATAACCAAAAATAAAATATTTAACAATTTAAAGATGTGATTGCACAACCCCAATATAATTATATCAACTGTTGTTTTTTTATATTTCATAACCAAATTTCATTCTAATGACTAGATTATCAGATGAAACATATGCCCTAGCACTCTCACCTGACCCTTAGAAATACCCGTGACCCACATTCTTCTTTAAACATAATCCAAATAACAACATCAAACTCACAGAATAGTTCCTCTAACTGTCCCAAAATATACATAAAAATATACATAAAAATGTCATATTTCTCCATTCAGAATTGCAGATTTATGAAGAAAAAATAGCTTTATGGGGTGATTTTCAAAGCTAGTATCACTACGGAAGAGATGTAGAATATAGAGATACGAGAGGGATAGAGGGAGAAGGAGAGATAAAGGCATGTAAGTATAGATATGTGTATACAATACATATACAAGTATACACAATACGCACAAATACACAACCATTTGCATATACTCACATACCATGTACGAACCTTTGTATAAGGGGGCAGGGTTACAAAAATAACATATTTATATTCTGCGTAGCTTTCTCAGTAAAATACATATCATAAACCACACATATTTGTTAATAGATATTGGGAAAATAGAAAGATACCCGGTGATGAACAGCAACATAGTCAGAAAAGTTGCTCCATCAAAATAATAACATTATCAGTCAAAGCTTTCGCCTCCCAGGGGAGATGGGAAGGACAAAACAAATTGGATAAAAAAAAGAGGGTCTCGCAAATTTTGGATGTGTACATAATACATCATACAGGTATACACATACATACATACATACACAGACTTATGCATGTGCATACATAAATATGGACGTTTGTATGGGGTGCAGAATGAAAAAATAACAAATTTATATCCTATTTAACTTTCACAAGAATAAATACATACATATCGTGGACCGCACATATAAGAATTGTAAAGATAAGGAGATACAGCAACGTGATAGAGAAGGTGGTACCTTCAAAATAAAACAGAGTTAATGAAAGCTTTCACCTGGTAGAGTAGATTGGAAGAACAGGGTAGAATGGGTAAAAGAGGGGTCTTGTAAAGATAGAGAGGGAGAAGGAGAGACAAAGAAGGACTACGTGAATGTGCGTGTGCACACATACGTATACAAACAAACACAGCCATATGCATGTACAACTTTACTCAGGAATCCAATATTGACGTAATCAGAAAAGTAATATATTAAGAAAATAACATCATGAAACTCATTTGTATTATGCAATAGGAGCCGCATTTACACTTACTAACATCGCGATTTTTAAAATCGCGATATTTTGGTCCACCGTTTACACTTGCGCAAAAGCATGCGAAGTTTGAGCTTCACACGAAACATCGCGATTTTTTGGTTGGTAGTGCGCATGCGTAATTTACCTCTTTTCAACACGGCAGCTGAGTGGAAGCGCGCGCTATTCTGTTCGTTTTCACTGCAGTGCAGTATACAGTATACACGTATTTTGATCACAGCCAGCTGGTTGGAATGTTGAGCAGGGCTTTTTATCAGTACAATGCACACATAAATCTGTGCTTCTCGCGACTGTTTACTTACGGTAAAACTATAGAGCTTGCTATATTAGATCACATACGTAGTAGGTGTGTAAAACTTCATCTACAGCAGCATTCAGGAGGATCATGAAATTTTGCCGATATGACGAAAGTGAGAAGTAGGACTTGGAAGTTAGGACTGGTATTTTATCAGGCGACAGCAAGAACTCACACTTGTTACGTACTCCTGTATTCCACAAACAATGTATATCGAGAGCAGTACGGGCACTCCCACAATCTGAATCAACGCATTTTCTGGGAGAACATAATTTTGTTAACTCGTCATGGGGTGATGATACGTGGTTGGAGAACTTCAAGTTTGCTATGTAGTAGTTTTCACGTACTAGTTTCATCAGGGAGAGGGAGGTGAGAGACCACGAGCCGATCGAGGATCGGCCGTTTAGACCTGTACACAGCTGTCTATACCGTGTGTGTAGTACTCTGGCCAGTGACCGACGTACTCTCTACACGTTCCAAAGAGGGGAGCGCGCGTAAACTCCCGGTGCAATCCGATACCGAAAGTCACGTGATGAAAAATCGCGATATTTCTGCGGCTTGGGTTTACACTCGCTAACTTCGCCTCAAACTTCGCGAAGTTTCAAAAAATCGCACTCCGGCTGGCGATTTTTCTGGCGATGTTTCGAGGGCGTTTGGGTGTAGTTGCTTAGCAACTTACACCCAAATGTCGCGATTTTAGAAAAATCGCGATTTTTCCAAGCAAGTGTAAATGGGCCTAGGGTAATGATATAGAGGTTATGACCTTGATAACCTTTTCTGGACAAGAAAGGAGGAGGTTGAAATGAGAGAAAGAAGTAAAAGGCTGAAGGAGAGAGAGAAAAAAAAAAACTGTAAGGAATGAGTATGAGGGGCGTGCCATCGCTCTGACCAGACAGAGACTTGTCAGTCATCTTAACCCGGGATAACAATTCAAAATGATTTACATTGATGTAGAATTCAACAGCCTTGTGAGGTAAGGAATTGCACTATTCTCGAAACGCTTAGTGCGACATCTTTTTTCCATGTAGCGCTTTGTGTGTCTGAGTTTTCGAGAGGACGCATTCAGCACAAACCATTTCTGGAAGTACACAGAGTTTGCCGATTTCTGCACAAATTTCATAGACAACTCCTCGCGTCTCACTTCTAGGCTGGAAATTAGGGCTGTTTCCAGTGCTACCTCGTAGTTGCAGTGCGGTAGAATGGTCCTCAGTGCCCTCTTCTGGACCCGCTCAAGTAGACCTGCCTGTGCGACCGTGAGACCTGAGTGCCACACTGGGCATGCGTATTCCAGAAGCGGTCGAATGAATCCAACATACACAGACACAAGATCATCAGTAGGCATGTTGAATGATTTCAACATTCGGAGCATATACATGCGACGGTTTGCCCGCGACACTATAGTACGGACATGGCATTCCCACTTGAGGTCACTTTGTATCATGACGCCTAGGAGCCTCACTGACGTGACTTCGTTCATCACTTCGTTGCAAAGTGTAAAATCGAAATCTGGGAGGCTTCGTTTCCCGAAGGATAGCCTCATGACAATGCACTTTTTGGGGTTGAGCTTTACGCGATTGTTGTCACACCAATCTTCCAAAGAGGTGAGGACCTCCTGCACGCGGTTGTATGGGTTGCAACGGCGATCAGAGCACAGGGCGAGCGACATGTCATCCACGTATTTCCATCTGCTGTCAAGATCACCACACAACGCGTCATTGATCAGAGCAAGGAACAATGCAGGACCCAGACGAGTACCCTGTGGGACGCCCGCTGTGACAGGTTTCCATGGTGACAACGCTCCTTGGTATCGGACACGACATCTATGTCTAGTGAGGAACTCACAGATCCATCTTATTATCGATGGATCTGTACGAACGGTATTCTTTATTTAGATATATCTGATCATTTACCGATTGTTATGATTAATGATAAATCTTTAATAACTTCAATACGCCGAATTTTTTGAATTTTTTGAAAAAAATAATTTACCCCTTAGCAGCCCCTCTCACCCACATATTCAATCTATCCCTACTTAACGGTAAGTTTCCAGACTCTTTCAAAATCGCCAAAGTTATCCCCATTTATAAAAGAGAAGATCCATCAATTGTGAAAAATTATAGACCCATCTCATTGTTACCTATAATATCGAAAATTTTAGAAAAATTAGTTTATAAGCGTCTCTCCTCGTTTATGATAGAAAATTAAGTATTAAATGTGAATCAGTTTGGTTTTAGGAAAGGATTTTCTACCGATTATGCTATAATCAAATCTGTTGATAATATTATTGATGCGCTTATTATTAAAAAGGAGCGCATAATTGGAGTCTTTATGGATCTTTGTAAAACATTCGACACTATTGATCATGACATTTTATTTGAAAAATTACATAATTATGGCGTGAGAGGGATTACTTTGTCATGGTTTAGAAGTTATCTAGGTCATCGAAAACAATATGTTGCATTTAAATCCAGTTACTCATTATATTTGAACGTGTCATGTGGTGTCCCTCAGGGATCTCCTCGGGCCCCTACTTTTTTTGATTTATATTAATGATATCATTAATTCCTCTCCTCGTTTAAACTTCATTTTATTTGCAGACGACACCAATATCTTTTATTCCCATAAGGATATTGTAACACTGGTTGACACATTAAATATGGAATTAAGTAATATTTTAAAATGGTTTAGAATATGCTTTCATTGAATATTGATAAAACATGTTTTATACACTTTCATATGCTTCAATCCCAACCCACCCTTCCTCAAAGTATTTCTATTGATGATATAAACATTGCTGAGAAACATTCAACCAAGTTCCTAGGGGTGACCCTAGATAGCAATCTAACTTGGAATACTCATGTCCATAATATTATAACAGCAATATCTAAAGCAACTGGTGCTTTAAGGAGAATGAAATATTTAATTAATGATCAAATTTCAATGATGTTATACAATACCTTATTTCTACCATATGTAATGTACTGTAATATTGTATGGGGCAACTGTACCAAAACCAAACTCAACACAATTTTTCTTCTTCAGAAAAAGGCTCTTCGTATATATGCACACATTCAAATTTTTTGGCTCACACTGATCCCATATTTTATCGCCTAAAAACTCTCAAGGCCCATGATATACATTCATACCTAACTGCTATATGTATACATAAACACATTCGAAATTTATTACCCTTTTTCCATAATGCCCTAGTAACCAATGACCATATTCACCCATACCCTACCCGTCGTTCCCATGATTTTCATTTAAGTAATCCAAAGCTTTTCCTTGCTCAAAAGTCGATTAGACATCACGGTCCGGATACATGGAACACTCTTCCTGAGGAGTTGAAACAGTGTGCCTCCTTGTTTTCATTCAAAGCAGATTTAAAGAAGCATATTACTACAGTATACTTCAAATACAAATTAAGCACGAATAATTTATATGACTCATGTTGGTCTCCCGATAGTAGCAACATCGTAAGTCATTCCCTCTTCTAGCAAACCAATTTTATTATTCTAAATTCCAGCCTATCTGCCCCTGTGCACTTTCAAGCACTTGCACGCACATTCACCACCATCACACACCAGAGTTTATTTTCCCCTGCTATCTTCGCAGCAGAATTTGTATTGTTACCAATTTACCTACCTACCTTTTCCTCGGGCCGGCCATCTTTTCAAGCAATGCTTACAATGACGGCCCTCTGCATTATCGCTTCTTAAATATAATATTGTTATTGTAATCCCAGCTGCATAGACATGCATACTGTAATATCATTAATTTCCTTTATTATATCATTGTTTATGCAAGTCAAACGATTCTGTTTCAAATATACTTTGTATGTTTCCCATGTTCATGATTATGCAATTTATGTATATATTGATTTGCAGAAAATAAAGTATCTACCAAACAAAAAATATCTTGTATATGCTCTACGTAGGCTATAAGCGACATTTTTGGTCGGCTTTTATTCAGGCTTGCTATGGAGGTTTTGTGGGGGGTTATTCTAGGTACCGGTAACCGAAGTTTTCAATGACAGTGTCCTCATTGTTTCGACTTTTAAGGATGCCATGTCATATTTCTTGTATGTGCTGTACTACATGTAACCTCAATTCTTATGGGATTTTATTCAGACTTGCTAAAGATCGGTGAACGAATGGCCTTTCTACATGTACATGTAGGACACAACAGCTTGTGGTGGTGCCGCCCTCAGTGCTCCAACTTAGATGCCAGTCACATTTCTTGTGCGTGCTCTATCAGCTACATTTCTTGTCGGATTTTGTTCGAATTTGCTATTGAGGTTTATGGGGAGTTATTCTAGGTAAAAAAAGTTTTCATTGCCAGCGCTCTCATTGTTCACACTTTTAGAGGATGACATGTCATATTCCTTGTATGTGTTATATACCAGCCTCAATTCTCGTCAGATTTTATTGTTTCCTGCGACAGTTGCCATATTATACAACATTCTGGCCTAAAAAGTAATCCAGATGGGGGATGGGAGATGGGTTCGGGGGATATGTGCTCGAACGGGTCTCCTGTGCGAGTGCTCTAGTTATCAAATTTCTTAATTTCTTAAAAAACTTAAGCTTGCAAAGGATTGCGACAAGTTTGCAGCAAGCATTCCGCGAACTGGTAGCATAGCACACAAGGTTGCAAACTCCCTGCAAGCTTGCAGGTCAGCTAGCCCTGCAAGGTTGCCAGAAGTCCATACACAAGGCTGCAAATTTGCAGTTCAGCTACCGGTAGCCCTGCAAGGTTGCAGTAAGCTACTATGCAAGGTTTCAAACTTTGTGCAAGCTTGCAGGTCAGCTAGCCCTGCAAGGTTGCAGCAAGCTAGCATGTTAGGTTGCGGCATCTCATTTAAATATTTGGAACCCTGCAAGCTTGCCGCAAGCTTGCCGCAAGCTAAACCGTTTCAAACTTTGTGCAAGCTTGCAGGTATGTGAGCTAGCCCTGCAAGGTTGCAGCAAGCTAGTATGCAAATTTGCAGCAGCTCATTTAAATATTTGGAACCCTGCAAGCTTGCCGCAAGCTTGCCGCAAGCTTGCCGCAAGCTTGCCGCAAGCTTGCCAAGATCTGGCCCGCAAGTTTGCGGCAAGCTAATCTGCAAGCTTGCGAGGCATACTTTACAAATTTGTATAAGGGTTGTTCCTGCAACAGCTGTCGAAAATAACTTTTTAATGTACAATTGTAATTTACTGTTTTTACCCTTTAAAGGGGATGGCTAGTAACTGATCAGTGGGAATCAGTGGGAATGCTGAGGGATGATTGTTCCAATCCTTGTGGGATTCATTTAAGAGTACATTATATATCTATTCTTGTGTGAAAATTATTTGCGTCAGAATGGTCTCATATTCAAGTAATGTGCAGTTTAATGCTTCCAGGTAAGCGTCCCTGGTCAGTGACGGGGCATTAATCTGCACATTACTTGAATATGAGACCGTTCTGAAGCAAATAATTTTCACACAGCAGTAGATATATAATGTACTCTTAAATGAATCCCACAAGGATTGGAACAATCATCCCTCAGCATTCCCACTGATTCCCACTGATCGGTTACTAGCCATCCCCTTTAAAGAAAGTACTTTCTTGTTTTAAATTCTAATAACAGTACAGTCAACCCCACATAAGTCTACTTAATACATTATACTGTAAAAACACATTATATCAATTTGGGCTATGTTTGACTTCTGCATCTTAAGAGACACATGACAGCCCAATATTTTTGCTTTTTTTAACCTTTTTGCATTGCCAATTTTTATTTTCACTATTTTCATCCTATTTTTTAGGGACAAAAAAAAGTGAGAAAATACATTTGTCCTTTTTTGTCTCTATTTTTCCACTATTTTATGGGTTCTAAAAAATAGGTTAAAAATATATTTTTATGCTATTTTGTCTCGATATAGACTAACATAATTCTAACTATTTTCTGTCTATTTTTTGTCTCTATTTGTTCTCTGTTCTTATTTTCAACAAAATATGTTAGAAATATATGTTTTTGCCATTTTTCACTGATTTTCAGGCTATTTCTAGACTATTTTTTCCGTATTTTGGATGGGAGAATCTTTTCTTGGTCCATCTTTAAACCAGTTTTCATGTCTATATTTTGTCTATAATTTGTCTATTTCTTGTCTATTTCTATGTTCCAAAACATATGAGGTAAAAATATATTTCTAACCTATTTCGGAAGGCTTGTTGTCACTATAAGAAAGCACTCACGACAAGAAAGAGAGAATATCATCAAGGACAGTTTGAGGACTGTCGTCCTCGTGAGTTGTTCCAGAAATTTGGAAGGATGTTTAAGCCTAAAGCCTTCTTTAACTTTAATACCTAGCGTTGATTCTGTGGCATTACCTGAATATTTTCAGAATTTTTTCGTTGACAAGGTTAGACAAATATCTGCAGTTTGTGTAGTATGAGTACAGATCCCACACCAGCTCCAGACCCTATAGGCAAGAACGTGAATTTCTCTAAGTTCAAAAGAATGAAAATCTATGAAGTGGAGGAAATTATCAAGAAGTCGGGTGTTGCAACGTGTAAACTTGATCCAATGCCAACTTCTCTTGTAAAGAAGTGTGTTGTAGAATTTGCTCCATATATCACATGCGTCATAAATATATCATTTTGAAGAGGGTACATTTCCTAAAAGTCTGAAGGAGGCCATTGTTTTTCCCCTCATTATAGGGTCAAGGTTGGATCCCGAGCAGTTGAAGAATAATCAACCAGTTGCTAATCTTTCATTTCTTGGAAAGATTATAGAGAGAGCTAAGGTTTGGCAGATTCAGCACTATCTTTCTGATAACGATTTACACTCACCCCTGCAGTCTACGCACTGACCATTCCACAGTTGTGAAACTGCATTACTAAAAGTGTCAAATGATATTAATCTTTCTCTAGATCATGGCAATGAAACCATACCTGTTCTGCTTGACTTTTCATTGGCATTCGACACCATCAGGCACGATGTTTTACTGCAGAGGTTGCAACACAAGTTTGGTATCACATCTCTTGCTTATAAGTGGTTTGAATCATACTTAAAGCAGAGAAGGCAGATGGTTGTAATAGATAAGTTAGAATCCTCTGCTCATGTATTAGATATTGGTGTCCCCCAGGGCTCTGTGGTTGGCCCAATGTTGTTTGTAAACCATGTATTCTTCTCCTTTACGAGATATCGTGTCCTACCGAATGTCAGGGATGTGTTATGCTGATGACACTCAGATATTTCATTTCAACCTTGTAACCTGCAGGATGCAATCTCTGAAGTAGAATGTTGTGTCAAAGAGATTAAACTATGGTCAATCCAAAATGGTCTTAAACTGAATGATGAAAAAAACTGAGATCTTACACCTCACATCTCGATTTTGCAGAAGGATGGAACTTCCTGCAATAAAGATTGACAGTACTTCCATTGTACCTGGTACAACAGCCAAAAACCTTGGTGTGATATTCGATCAGAATATGGTCATGGATAAATTTGTTTGACAGAAATATAAATCGGCATCCTTCACTTTATGTAAACTTGGAAAAGTTCGTCAGTTTTTGGATGCAAAGACCACTAAGAAGCTTGTTCAGGCTTTTGTTATATGTCATTTAGACTATTGTAACAGTTTGTTGTATAATATCTCTGACTCACAGCTACATAAACTCCAGGCAATTCATAACGCAGCTGCAAGATTGATCACCCGCACGAAGAAGAGTTCTCACATAACTCTCATTTTAAAGCAGCTACATTGGCTCCCTGTTCAGTCATGTATAGTTTATAAGATACTGTTCCTGACTTATCAGTGCCGGCTTTCACCAGAATATCTCAGTAAGTTCTTGGTAAGGTACGCTCCCTCTCATATTAAGATCAACTCAGAAAAATCTTTTCCAATGCCCTGCTATCACAGCAAAGTTTTATGGTGAGCGATCATTTGCTCATGCTGCTCCCACACTGTGGAATGCTATTCCGTGTTAAAAGAAGCTCCCACAGTGTTAAAGTTTAAAACTGCTCTCAAGACATTTCTGTTTAACAAGGCAAGTGCCAAATTGTGTCTCGCCCATTCGCGTACAAGGAATTAATATTTTTCATAACTCCCAGAAGTTAATAGACCTGCTTATGACCTTTGACCATGTGCTGACCTTCAACACCCCAAGGGACATTTACATTACAAACGGACAAAGGGATAAAAAATAATGAGCCATAATCGAAATGCGCCATAAAAACTTAACATTGGGGCCTAAAAATTTGTTGACCCCTTTCTGTGACCCTTGACCTTGTGATGACCTTTAACTCCCAAGACACATCTACCGTCCAAGTTTGGTCACAAACGGACATAGGGATCAAAAGTTATGAGCCACAATCAAAACGTGCCCTAAAAACATAACATTGGGCCCTAAAGTTTGTTGACCCCTGTCTGTGACCTTTGACCTTGTGACGACCTTTACTTCCTCAACGGACATCTTCCATCCAAGTTTCAAACGAACAAAGGGATCAAAAGTTATAAGCCATAAACGAAATGCGCCCTAAAAACTTAACATTGGGCCCTAAAAGTTTGTTGACCCCTGTTTGTGACCTTTGACCTTGTGGCAACCTTCAACTTCCCAAGAGACATCTACCATCACCCAAGTTTGATTGCCATTGTAGCAACATGTGCTGAGTTACGTGTGATAAGAGAGTCTTGCAAGTAAACTTTAACGTATGACCTCAAATGACCTTTGACCTTATCATGTGACCTCTTACGGCACCATAACATGAAGGTACCCCCAGTGCATCCATCACCCAAGTTAGGTTGTAATCCAAGCAACTTATGTGAGTTATTTGTCAAAAGAGAGTCTTGCAGGTAAACTTTAACATAGAAAAGAGAGTCCTGCACATACTCTTTAATATATGACCTCAAATGACCTTTGACATCATCACATGACCTCCGACAACACCATAACATGAAGATACCCCTAGTGCTTCTATCACCGAAGTGTGGCTGCCATTGCTGGAACAGTTGCCAAGTTATGCATCATAAGAGAGTCTTGCAGGTAAACTTTAACATTTGTGACAGACGATGGACGGACGACGGACGGACGCCATTTGGATCCCTTAGTCTCGCCTTCACCTCCGGTGGGCGAGACAAAAAGTAAAGTTTAGAAGGTTATGTCTGAGGTGTGCCAACCCAAGTATCAACTTTCATGTAGTATACACAAGAAACATTCCTGCTAATGAAACTGAATCATTTGATAGAAACAAACGTGAAATCAAAGTCTAACATGACAGCATAACATGTATCATATGCTACAATTCAGTAGAAATTTGCTTCGGTAAGAAATGTCATCACAAAGAAAACATAAAAACAATTAAACAGACAGATCTCTATTATGACTCAAAGGAGCACTTATCCAAAACTCACCGTTTCTTCTTCTGTGAGGGTGAAGCTTCTGTGTACCGTATACACTCTCTCATATTGATGTTCTTCCTGACCCATGATGGATTTACCTTCATGTGCATAAAAAAGACATTAAAACTTTAGTGACTGCTGTCAAAAGCAAAATTATGTGTGATGCCTACAATGACCTTTTCAAACACATCATATCTGTTCACAGTACTAAAACCCAAAGAGCAATGTGGATTGAGTGAAAGCAGCAACATTAGTAGAACATACATTGTATCAGTAAAAGTTTGAGCAAAATCGGACAATCGATGCAAAAAGTTATGAATTTTTAAAGTTTTGGTGTTGGAACTGCTGGATGAGGAGACTACTAGAAGTTATGACGTATGAGTGGACAAAAATATAAAGAAAGTATAAAGCAAATTCCACAAAAATTCATTTTTGATGAAAATTCCAAATTCCATCAACTTGATAATGACATATGTTAAAGGGACTGTACAGTATTGGTTGAGGTAGGGATTCATGTTTTGAACATTCCTAAGTAAGATAATGAAAAGCCTCTTGTGAAATATGAAAGAACATGTAATTTTAAGAAGGATTCAACGTTTATTTGATGAAAATTGGTTTTCAAATGGCTGAGATATCCAAAAAAGTGCTAATAATTAAAGGCGACATGCCCCAACTTTATTAGGATCTCTTTGTTTCACATTGTTTTTGGATATCTCAGCCATTTCAAAACCGATTTTCATCTAATAAACTTTTGATACCCATTAGAAGTGCATGCTCTTTGACATCTCATAGAGTGGTTTCTGAATATCTCGCAAAACGTTAAAAGCTAAATTTTCACCTCGACCAGAACTGTACACACCCTTTAAGGGTAGCAATTATCCCTATTGCTTTCTAAAAGCGGTTACTCAAGTGCTCTTTCATAATGCTAGGAAAGTGAATTTTTGTTGAATTTTCTTTATATTTTCTTTGTATTGTTGTCCACTCATACGTCATAACGTCTAGTAGCCTCCTCATCCAGCTGTTCCAACACCAAAATTTAAAAATTCATAACTTTTGCATCGAGTGTCCGATTTTCCTCAAACTTTAACTGGTGTGTTCTACTGATGTTGCTGCTTTCACTCAATCCACATTGCTGTTTGGGTTTACTTTCCCTTTACAGCCTTCGCAATCATCACACAACTTTGTTATGAAATACAGTAGGACCTCGATCCTCTGGCCATGTCAGGCCAGCAGGAGTCCGAATAATCGATTTGGCCAGATAAGAGAGGTATGCTCAAATACAGCACTTTCTAGCATATCATGCTAAGAGAACATGTTATTACCAATTCACCAATATGATGATTACCTGCATGGCATTGTCATGTATAATACATAGGAAATTGATACGGAAATAAAACAAGATACAAGTAAAATATCCCTTCATATTGTTCGTTTGTTGATATTGTGACTCGTCGAATACTGCCTCTGCATTGTATTTTAAAGATAATATGAAGTTTTGGTACCTTTACAAAGTTTCCCTGAGATTGCCTTGTCTTAGTTTGTGTTTCAGGTTAAAGTACCTTTCATATAACCAACACAGTGAGACTTACTCGCCCCAAAGTGCTCTCATGTCTTAGTAATCATGCAATAATGGTTTCGGATATTATCGACGCTGTACAACGTCAATAAATACTAACGGCTCGTTCGAATCGTTCGAATCTTTATATAGCTCCCTCAACGATCATTCTGCGTGTAACTCGTGAGAACCGGATCGCCAGCACAGAACTTGTGTAGAGTTCTGTGACCGCCAGTTATCCGGGCAGTGCCGCAGCGCTAACACTCCTCTGAAGCTGTTTGTGCGATGCGGTAATGCGTGCATGCATGCGAGCGGTATGTACAGTGCCGACAATGCGTGATCACAGATTATGGTACATGAGGCGAGGATGTACGACTTGTGTGTACTAGGACTAGTAGTATGGTACACGAAGACGGGTTTGACATAGAGCAGCCATTGCAGGAGGGAAACAAAAACAAATACGAAGACCATAAACAGTGGTCAATCCTGCCGGAGGGGAAAAAAAGACGAGTATAGCTGCGGCAACTTTGAGGCGATCAGATATGCATCAGGATACTTTGTATACTACTAGGCGCTGCGTTTTACTCACCACCGGCCACCCTGGTTAGATCGAGGCTCGCTATGCAGCGAAGCACGGATTATACATACAGATTGTACGCGCACACAACTTGACAACACTGCGGTGGTGAGAAGTGACTTGCTGTGCTGCCAAATAAGACAGTAGTTCCTACATGATATTTTAATGTAGTTAGATATTTTTAATATTGTCTGAATTCATATGTTGGTAAACTCTCGTGATTTTAGAGGCTCCACCACAGTGCTAGACTATCACGCGGACTTGCTTTGAGATAGATGACATCTATCTTGTAAGCAGCCTTAGCATGCCCTGTTCAGCAGTCGATCGTTTTACCAGGGAGGTCGTTTACCGGGGAGACGGGAACTCTCTATTCATTCAGTACTGTACATGAAGGAAGACATCACCTCAACCAGCTCCCAGCCCGACCAGATGCATGCATGAATGCAATACCCGCTCGCGCTGGTTTACGTTTGGAACAGCAACACACACACACGCACACACTCACATACACACACTCACATACACACACAGTACACACACACACACACACACACATACTCACAAGCACACTGACACCAGGGAGTGTTCCAGTCCACCTGTCTTGACACGGGTACAGAAATAGATCGAACGTTTATTGACCTTGAGTCGGGTCAGACTCACAAAAAAAGAGGAAGAAGAAACCACGCCAGAGATGGAGTGATCAGATTGCAGAGAGAGAGAGAGAGAGAGAGGAAGAGGGAAAGACTTTCACAAACCTGCCTCGTTATGACGCAATCGTGGAGAACAGTGCCAGTAGCTCCATGATACAGTCGATCGAGGATGGAATCAGAGCTTGAAGCTCCTTGATGGAATAAAGCCCATCCCATACTCACGACTATAGGACTGACAGAGTTTGGATCCTGAACAAGTCACAGCAGCTTCAGCATAAACGAGTTGTTTTTTGTTTTGTTTTGTTTTTTTCAAATCCAAAGTCGGTCAGTCATAGTCGTGAGTCGTATTCCAATAGTGTGCGGCGGGCTTAGGATATGTAGGTCACTCTTTGGCCTTTAGTTCGGCCTGCACTAATTCATTCATTTATTTTTTTTTTTTTTTTTTGTATTTCAAAGTTACGTTGGTGTTTTCATTATGCAGATGGTGCATTATAGTAGGCCTATGATAAGTGGCCTATTGGCCCCAAAACATGATTTTAGACTGAAAATAATCCGAGTTACGTGTTTGTTTGTTTTTTTTTTATTTTTACATACAGATTATATTCAGATTGACAGTGTAAATCATTAATCGATTGATTTTCAAGGAAAATGGACTTACCGGATTATTTTTTTCTTTCGAACACGCTCTTCTTCCTTCAGAGAAACACAAAACCTCCACATTCAACTCCAAAGGGAGGAAAATCAAGCTGCGCATACCGAGGTTGAGGTAACATAAGTAAATCCAAGTTCTGTGAGTTTCAGAGGAATATCGCAAGATCTTGTGGGTGGTATACTAGTACTTTAGTAAGCTTCAGTTTGATTGTAGTTATGAACTACCTATTTACGACGCCAGTGTAGCCACGGGTATGAGCATGTCGCTGTAATAATATTGTGCGACACAACAGAAGCCTGCAACATTGTGTGCGACATCCTCGAGAATTGGCGACATGCATGTTCTAACTATATAAGTGTTATCAAATTTGTGAAAAACACGTGTAAAACTTGTGGGACGACAAACTCATATGTTGGCTGAACTCTATTTTATTATTTTTTTTAAAGAATATTTTATTCTCCATCAATGGTATTTCGTTTATGCACCGATACAAGGTACTCCATCATCTCTTTATTGTTTTAGGGGATTTCGTGTTGACAAAGTCGAGTATTTGGCTGCAAAAATTGCGGTGAGCTACCTGTGGTGTATGGCTGGTGCGTGTTCCACGTGTTTATAGGGCATAGTGAAAATTCAAGGGAAAAAAAAAAAACCTACAACCCAAACGAATTGAAACAGAACGCGCAGTGGTACGGGGAAAAGACACTGCGTGCGAACATCTTCTTTAAAAAAAAACAAACAAAAAAAAACTAGAAATGTCGCTACGGCGACAGGTGTATGCCTCCGCAATAATGCAGGTCTATAGTACAATGTCTTGACAATGTGTGATGACAGTTTCACACAATTGGCAAGATATTAAAATGACAGGTTTGCCACAAATGTGCTGAATGTTCACTTTCCTAGAACTATCAATTGGATGAATGATTAAAACGTCAGAGTGCAGGTATTTGGGGGAACTGATGATTTTTACTGGACTTTTGACCCTTTTATAAGTTTATGCATTGAGTAATTTTCAAGGTATTGAGAAAAAATGTAAATTCTGTATCAAATGGTAAAATAGTATTATCTAAACCTGGCCTTTGACCTTTGACCTCACAGTTCCAAAGAGAATCACTGTTAGGTAGAGCATGCATAAATATGTAAGTTTCATGATAATACCTTGAGTTACTTTTGAGATATGGAGGAAGAAGTGCAATTTAGCACTTTCACTTGACCTTTGACCTTTTGACCTTTGACCTTTTGGCACGAAGCTTCCCGCAGAATATATATTGGGTTATACATGCATACATCAAGTTAAAAAAATCCTTCAGGCATTGCATAAATATAAGAAAAGTAGTGATATTTTGAGGAGTTGACCTTGAACTTTGACCCCTGACCTTTGACCCATGACCCCCAACTTCCCTAGATAATCACTGCCCATCGGTTCATATATATACTAAGTTCCATGAAGATACCTTGAACCATTTGCGAGATATGGAGAAAAACATGAAATTTCAACCTTTTTTCACAAAATAACCTGTGACCTTTGACCTTTGACCCCGTGACCCTAAAATCCAAACAAAGTATCATCCCCCAGGATATACCCTCATACCAAGTTTGATGCAAAACCACCTCACGGTTCTTGAGATATTGACAAAAACAAAACGGGACGGACGTACGGACGGACGTACGGACGGACGGACGCCCCGAAAACAATGCCTCCGGCCACTTCGTTGGCGGAGAAAAGAGAAAAGAGCAAAATCCCACGATAGCAAGGTGCCACAGACTTGGCAAAGAGGGGGGAGGGGGAGGGGGAGGGGGGAGGGCGGGGGGTAAACCACAAATCCGCGCGGTGGCGCATTCCTGTTGAGGTCATAAACAGTCTGGGGCCTGCGGGAATGAAAAGGATGTTTCGAAGCGAGCTCAAGTCGAAGACTCCGGGGAAGACCACTGGCAGGATTGCAATCGTTACCTGATTCTACATTTCTTTCAATCAATTGACGTAAAATAATGTCATTTTTTCTATTTTCTTTATATCTTTCCTGAAATATATCCCACTGCCCTCCAAAGGGGGAAGATTCTCTATCATTATTCTTTCTTTTCTGACGGTGACTCAGAGGTGCTTGATTGTAAAAAGGGAACATCATGTTACTGTTCGTCACTCTGCAAGTTCGTTGTTCTGAGAGAGAAACACTTTCGTTATTTTTATGGTTCCTTGATTCGAACACGGGTGTTCGTTCATCCTGAAAGGAAATACATTTCGTACCACGTATAGGACCTAATTCGTTTTCAGAATAAAAATGTTCGGATTATAACTAACGCCTTCATATTCGGAGCAACAAATGGATCTGGAACAGGAATTTGGGGACCCGGATTGACGAACCTTATACATGACGTGTACTTATCCCCTAAAGTAATGGATACCGTGCAAAGAAATCAACGATGTCAAAAAGGGAGATTAGTTTCCCGCCAATTCCCCCTTCCGTCAATACTAAGGCTCCTACTTCGGAAGTATAGGTCTGTGTCTCGTTGCTCGATAAAGAAAAAGAAAAAGAAATGAACAACGTCAAAATAAACAAGAACAGAATAAACGCATGTTCGCCTATCGTGGGGCATCTATGCAATACTGTTACCTTGGATGATATCCTCACCCTCACCATCGTGTAATTCCTATATAAGAAAGCAATTAATAATTATGTTTTGCACTGGATGTTATGAAAATGTATGTGATCTGGTATCCCGACGTAATGTAAATGATTATGTTACATGAAGAGGGCTGTGAGTGGGTGGTATTCGAATACTGTTTTGTATAATTATGATTTCGTTATGTGTAGATTATGTGCGTATAATAAGAGTTTCATTTTGAATGGAGTTTCAATCAATTTAATTATTCATGTCAAATTGGATTCCTCGGAAGACCATCACGACCATGAATGCCGAGTTGCGAGCAGGGCAATCCATACGTTTACCTTTGGTTATAATACCATGTTATTACAGTTGAAATGTATCATTGTTACCTTGGGACTTTAAGGTGAATCATTTATTAACAGACAATCAAATATCTCCCACTGCCCAAGGGGAAACATATCAAACGAAGAATGACATTCATTTTTGCTTTTAAGATTTCCCCTCCCGTCTGACAATTATTTTCTGAAACATCCACCAGTGCCGGATGTAGAATGTTTATTCCGAAGGTGATATCCGACAATGAAGTACAAAGGCTTGATACTCCGATGAATTAGAATCACAAGCTTACGCAATGCTATTTTACGAAGAACACTCTTCGGATATATGTTGAAGATTAGTGCCTAAACATTACCTATAAACCAAAACAATCGTAGCATATGTATACTAGCTAGGCCTTCTAAATAACCAATAAAACATTTGAACGAATTAATAATTGCCTATAAATAATCGGCAGCACCCCTCAAGTATTTCAAGAAACAACTATATGTCTTGTGCAAAACAATTCCTGCATATTTTTTGAATGTGGCAAGATATAATGCGAACATGAGATTGTGAGTTATAAGAACAATTTCAATATTGAGCTGAGTTCAGCAGATGTCATAAAATATCTTCGGATCTCGTTCATGAGGACATGCCAGCAGAATTTGGGTAAATGAAATGCAGCCATTTCCACTGGAACTAATGGTAGATCAATGTTATTGCCGTATCCTTGGAGTAAAATGTCGCCGGGGCGCGGGACAATTCAGTGTGGTGTCTTCGAAGGAAACATCACCGGAGCAAGTGTTGGTGGTTCAGTCGTCGGCGGAGCAATCATTGTCGACGGAGCAGATGTCGTTGGGGTGATGTTGTGGAGCACATTCTCGCGGAGCGAATTAATGTCAGTGGAGCATAAAGATTGACCTCTCTTTGATACATACATATACTCATGGACACAAAAGAAACATTAGCCAATGGTATAAAGGGTATAGTGGTCGGACATTTCCATCGCCTTGATGTTACCATTTTGCAAAGAATCTACAAATTTTAGTAACATACATTCACCAAAATTAATGTCATACCGTACATTTCTGGATGCTGAAGATAATTAGAAGCTGACCTATTTCACTCAGCGTGACAAAGGTGAAAAGTTTACGTTTTCTCTGTTGTTCCGGATTAAAGAAAAACAAAATAACGTCACCATGATTAATTTCCTATTATGACAATGTGTGGGAAGGGATAATGTGTTATTCATATTTTTTGCGGTACATCAATGATCATTGATGCGACTTGACTTGACATCATCTTGAAGTTCATCAGGACGTGTTTCCAGTGACGTTCATTTACTGGTGCTATATAGGGACAGCATGTCATGTTTTTACGGAGCGTTGTTCAATCTGTTAAAAACAATATAAAAAACATACATAACGATATGTGCACAGGAAATTACAATCCTCTCATAATTTATGACAATAATAATGAGATGTGATGTTTATGGCTTATTTGCAATACATTGCACTCCCGTTACAACGAACACGGTAATAACGAAGCAAAACTTCTGTTCCCAAAATGTTCGTCATTAAAGTCTGTGTTAAAAAAATTCGCTTATAACGAACACGTTTCTTTTCCGAGCGCCACTGACAAAGAAAAACAAAAGAAATGTGCTCTGTTATAACGAAATGCGGATCGCTTCCGAAAATACGTAGCTGAACAAGCATTTATAGCGTCTCTGCGTGGGCGAATGCTTCACAATACTGCGTTTTCGATCCGTGTGTCACGCACAAGTTTTCGAGGAGAACTTGCATTATTGTTAAACAATCTGACAATAATCTGAAATTGAGTACGGTTCCTTATTACAAAACACAAAGATTCTGATACACCTAAATGTCCGTTAGTTCGGAAATGAAACAGTGTTTGTTCACGAACATTTTGGCGTTATTCCAAAGATTTGTTATTCCGAAAAAAAAAAAAATGGTTCTTATTACGACGGTGCGTTTGTCCGAAAATGATAGGAATTCCAAACATTCATTAATTGGAACATTAAAAAAAAACAACCTAAAACAACAACAAAACAAAAAAAAAACCCAAAAACAAACAAACAAACAAAAAACGTTTCGTTAATCCAGAAAATAAAAGGTAAGTCCACTAACAAATCTTAGGAATTGCAAACCTTATAACCGTCTTATAAGAAAACTGAACCTTCGAAATACGTAACCTGTGTCATTTTTTTTTAATTAACAAACCTTCTACGGAATGACAAACTTTATTACATTTTCGGATTAAAAAACCTTCGCAACAACGAACCTTCGGAATAGTGATCCTTTCTCAGTTAGTAAATTACAAACCTTTGGAATGACGAACCTGATCATTTTAATTTCCGATCGACGAACCTTCGGACATTACAAACAACTTTATGCTCTCTTTTAATTGTAATATTCAAACGAAATTTAAAAGGTCCCATTCCATTTTACATAGCTTTCCAGTGTATTCAGCAAACAGAACATCATAATTTATATGCGTGGTTTCCTTGTTTTCGTTTAATATTGTATTTGTTCGGTTATAACGAAACTTCGTTATAACGAAAGAAAACTGCCCCCATGCCCCCTATAGGGTATAGTTAGTTCTCTTTTCTTTTAAAATGTATATCATCAAGGTTCTGCAGTGACCACGGGTATATTATTTTTTGATATTTGTTTTTAGGAAGGAAACAACCCCGTAACGAGGGGGCATTGGTGGCACGAGAAACTGAAAGGGAAAAAATGCATGGGGGAGCCTTTTTTTCCTATTCAGCCGATTAATCCCGAGTGGGGCACCAGAAAGAAATAAAAAAGAAAGGATGCAATATATATATCTTATATATATATATATATATATATATATATATATATATATATATATACATATCTGATGGCATACATGTAGAGCTGTCCACCGTTGCTTGTTATACCGGTCGAACACGAAGCCACCTCGATCACTACTGATTATAGCTTACTATAACACGAAGCCCCCTCGATCTCCATTGGGATTGTGTTATGTGAAAGAGATTGCATAAGATTATGCTCTTGTCATGACATTTGTCATCATGAAAAAAGGGAAAAGACGGTCGCACAATCACAGATGGAAGAGGTCTTTGATTTGCTTTGTTGTTGTTGTTGTTGACAAAATTGTCTCACAGAATCACCTGATAAGCAAACAAACCAGTCCTCTTCACATTAATTTTTTTCTGCCAATTCTCTCCACAAAATTGGCCGCTAAGCAAAAACAACAACAAAAAATGATAATAATACAAACAGAACCAGCACATGACTGTGGTAATCAATTCCATCAAATCACCTGCCCAAACAACAAGCAAACATGTTATACATAAAACGCATATTAGGCCCTACTAATTGTAAAAACAAACAGTCAGTAAAACAACTAGAAAACATAACATTTCGGAATACGTCTTTCTTGGTCAATCAGGCCTGCGCATACTACGCTACGAAAAAAAAAAAAAATAAGAAAAAAATGTCCGGCATAAAATGCTACATGCCAAGCGTCAATATCCATGATAGGCCTATGCCTACTCTGATGGCAACGTTGACCATGTAGATAATCGTCATTAACAATCGGATTTTCTATATTATGTTAGTTAGCGATTTTTTTTTCTTTTTGACTAGACAGCCCATTCATTGTCAGAATGAGCAAAAGAAAAAAAAAGGCTGTGAAGACTTTTTTTAAAAATAATTTCTTTCATTTTTTTGTTTAAATCTTGACCTGACAGCACATATGTCGAGAGAAGTGTTTTTCTTCGATAAGCATATAAACATGGCAATTGAACATTATTCTAGAAGAACGCTACATGTATACCATCTTGCATGCAGCACAGTTCCATTACACACTCTTTGACTGCACACAGTACACAGGTACCACGTGAATGGAGCAATGAAGCAAAAACAAACAAAAACGAAAACAAAAACCCTAAAACAATAATAATCTAAACAGGATTAGCATTTCTGTACAATCTGTCGACAAATCATCTGCTCAAACAAAAAACATTGTCGCGTTCTGCACAAAACGCATATAGGCCCTACTAAATCTGTAAAACAACAACAACAAAATAAATAACCCGAACCTTTCGGAATCCATATAATTCTTTGACACTCAGACCTATGCTATTTACGCTAAGAAAAAATGGACAAATGGAAAAATGTCAAGCATAAATGCTACGTTGCAACTGATATACGTCGATGTAGGGCAATTTGTCAATCAGCTGCAATGAAAACATCTCGACGGAAGAATTTCATGAATTTGAATAAAATTAATGCTTCGTGCCAAGCGTCGTGTACTGCACCAACTCTGGCAACGTATAGTGTATAGACGATCATCAGTAACAACCGAGCTGGGTTTGTTTTTGTTGTTGTTGGTTTGTTGTTAATGTTTTAGTTAGGTTTAGTCGGCGATTGTTTTCTTTTTTTACTTGACAGCTGATTTATCGACATAATCGGCCAAAAAAAGGAAAAAAAGTGCAGACAATTTTGATTTCAAACAACAAAACCCAAAATAATATTAATAGTAATCAAAACAGGATTAGTGGTCATCAATATTATTCTGTCAACAGATCGCCTGACAAAACAAAACAAAACAAAACAAAAACACAATTAAACACGTCTTCCATAAAACGCATATAGGCCCAACTAATTTGAAAAACAATCAGTAAAAGTACGCTGAGAAAAAAAGAAGAAGAAAAGGAATGAAATTAAGAAAGAAATGCTCAGCATATACAGGCTGAAGCGTCAACTATGGCAACGTTGACCGTGTGTAGATCATCAAGCTGTTTTTACTTCTGTAGGTTTAGTTGACGATATTTAGTGCATTTTTTTTTATTGGACAGCTCATTTAGGCTATGGACAGAGTTGGCAAAAACGATGCAAAGATTGTTATTGATTTTTTGATTTGGCTTGTCAGCACTTACGGCGAGAGAATTGCTTTTCTTTCATCATAAATGATATAGTGTAAAAACCATGGCAAATTGAACAAGACCCTGTCGCCATTACACGCCGGCCGCAGTAACTACGCACAGAACACAGGTAGGCCCTTCCATGCTGGACAAACAAATCAAAAAACAAAAAAAAAAAAAACCCTAAAACGACAACAACACAAACAGGATTAGCAAATTTGGTTGTCAGTTCTCTCGACAAATCACCTGACCAACAACAAACATGTCCTACAATCGCAAAACGTATCTCAATAGGCCCCACTAATTTGAAAATTACAAACAATCAGTAAAAAAAAAAAAAAAACAGAAAAAAGCAAAACAAAAATCCTTTCGATTTCGGATTATGTCTTTCTCTGACAATCAGGCCTATGCAACTAAAAAAATAAATAAAAAAATTAAGATTAGAAATGAACAGCATGTGGTACGTGCGGAAGCGTCAACATCTACCGACTGCATGGCAACTTTGGCTGTGTAGATGATCATCAGTAATAAATACATGAGAGCTGTTGTTCTTTCTTAGGTTTACTTGGCATTTTTTCTTTACTTGATTGTGTGATCATGTATCGTCACTAACAAAAGGATCGTTTCCCTCATTTCAGTCTTGTTTTGCAGATGTGCCTTTTTCAGACAGAAATGTCTTTGAATAGATACAGATGATGAGGAGCAGCAATACCTGAGATCATGAGAAATTTTGTGTCAATCATGCACGGCCACCTGTAGGCCTATTATACATCTCAAAAGCGTCTCAAAGACAGTTTTAGCATGCTTTAGGGTACTGCTTTGATCCCATGATTGTCACCGCAAGCAAGCCGGGAGAAGAACAAGATGGAGATTCGATAAATCTAAAACTATATGCGCAGAAGAAAATAACGCAGAAAAATCAAATGAAGTGAATGTGCAGTCTTGAGGTGTATGTTAGGAAATCATACCTCAAAGCAAACACTTTCGCTAGGGAAAAGCAGGCAGTTTTTAAAAGAAATGATGGAAGAATGATTGTCACTTGTGATCTCAATATTTCACTTTTCCGTAGCATATTCCAGAGCACAAAAAAAAAAGAAGGAAAAAAAAAGGATCGGTAATCGTAGAGGACAGGTATATCCTGTAGGGAAGGTATTATGCGTGTGCAAAAATGTGTACGATGAATGTCCTTGTACTAGTAGGCCTATATTAGGTCCATGGCCTGTCAACAAATTACCCGACGAACAACAAACATGTCCTTCACAAAACGTACAGGCCCACTATTGTTTACTCTCTTTTTTTTTTTTTACTTGGAAGCTCATTTATCGACAGAATAACAAAAACAAGAAAAATGGGAGGGCTACCTTTGATTGTTTGTTTCAGTTATTTTATCTGTTCTTGTCAACACATAATATGGCGAGAGAATCTTATTGTTTATTATAGCATGAAAACATGGCAAATGAACATGCATTTCGGACCGCCTCTATATAGATCTGCAGAACAGTCCACTAACACGCAGCTCGCAGCTGGTCGTATGAATACTAACAGTACCCAAGTACATAATACGTGTAATACGGTAGTAGCTTGCAACGGGGCGAACGAACGAAGCCAGCTCGCTTGCCATGGCCACGCATGTACCATCCACTAGTACACGTACAGTGATTGGCATTGTCATAGCGAACGGGAGCCAGTACGATATCGCCACGGACTACATTGTTCAGTGGACTGAATCCACTCTTTGGTGGAAGCATGACTAGCAAAGAGTATCGACTTTTTGGTGGAAGCAGGGAGGTCTCACCTCCCTGGTGGAAGGCAAAGAGTGGGGAAAGCGCGTGGGGCATGTGTACAATATGGGTACTAGATAGCATGCTCATGGCCACCCACATGCACAGTATACGGTTGGCCCATCCATGCCCCCATGATACGTACACACAACATACACCGCACAGGGGTATCGTTCGATCGTACACTACTGGACGTCGGACATAAAACGCACACAGTGGCTATACACACAATGTACGCAGTTGTCGACAGCTTGCTCTGCTATAAACGGATCGCGGATCGTAGCCTCTGGGATGCGGTCGCGCTTGTGTACAGTACACTTCAGTAGTATATCACAGAGCTCTCTCAAGACTTCTGTAAGTAGTATAGTATCAGTAGTATCCGAAAACCGACTTTCTTCTCGGGACCGCAAGGGGGCGTTGTGAATCATGCGCTCGAGACCAAATCCTTCCGTTTAAACGAGCCGTTATTTTGCGAGAGTCACTACTGCAGTTCTCATCTAAATTGACGTTCTAGTAATCAAACATGAGTTATAATGCTCCCTAAGCATCATACTGACTAGCAGTTATATCCTGATACTTTGAATCATGGTTTCACTCGGTGAAATGCACCTTAACAGGAACTCCATTTTATCTTTAACCACTGACTGTGCACCCAGGGCCATTGACAAGTGTGGCACCAGTCTTTGACATCGTCTGATGAACTTAACTCTTTAAAAATTACACTCTGCTTTGATAACTGATCAAGAGTCATACATGTATGTCTGAGTGTTTCTTGACTTGTACACTGGACAATGAATTTGGAAGATGAGGGAATGCAAATTGATTTGCTACACGATTCTCACGCAATTATGTTAGAAGTGAAATATATGAGGAGGATAAAGGGATGACAATGATGTGTTGGCTCTCATTCATTACTGAAGGGAGGCAAATCCATTCAACAGCACTGCAGTTTACTGAAAGCTGACAAGGCAAATTTTTGGTGGAAAACAGTACTTACCTCTCCTGCAACAGATTTCAGTGAAAAGTAATACAAGTTGGGGAAAAATATTTGAGACACAACTTCATCATGAAATACAGTTACAGGACCTCGATCCTCCGGCCACGTCACGCCAGTGGGAGTCCGAATAATCGATTTGGCCAGATAAGAGAGGAATGCTCAAATACAGCACTTTCTAGCATATCATGCTAAGAGAACATGTTATTACCAATTCACCAATATGATGATTACCTGCATGGCATTGTCATGTATAATACATCGGAAATTGATACGGAAATAAAACAAAATGCAAGGAAAATATCCCTTCTGAGTTCATATTGTTTGTTTGTTGATATTGTGACTTGTCGAATACTGCCACTGCATTGTATTTCAACCACTGACTGTGCACCCAGGGTCATTGACAAGCGCAGCACCAGTTTTTGACATCATCCGATGAACTTAACTCTTTAAAATGTTACAGTCTGCTTTGATAACTGATCAAGAGTCATATCGTTGCTGGGGTGACAAGACCTTGTATCTGCAATTTTGGTGGAAATGACTTTTTTGGATTAATGGTCAAATAATGGGTTAAGTGATGTCCTGTCCAAATCCCAACTGTCTTACTCCAAAAATGAAGCCACCACGGCATGCCAAAGGAAAGGCTATCCCATTCACCACAATGCTTTGGCTGCCATGTTTTTTGGCTCTCCTGAACATTTGACATTTTGTAGATACGAGGTCTTGTCGTCCCAGCGATGATGATATATGTCTGAGTGTTTCTTGACTTGTACACTGGACAATGAATTTGGAAGATGAGGGAATGCAAATTGATTTGCTACACAATTCTCACGCAATTATGTTAGAAGTGAAATATATGAGGAGGATAAAGGGATGACAATGACGTGTTGGCTGTCATTCACTACTGAAGGGAGGCAAATCTATTCAACAGCACTGCAGTTTACTGAAAGCTGACAAGGCAAATTTTTGGTGGAAAACAGTACTTGCCTCTCCTGCAACAGATAAGTGTAAAGTAATACAAGTTAGGGAAAAATATTTGAGACAAAACCCTCAGTATTTTGGTAAAAACAAAGAGTACAAACAGGTACTGCAAAAAGTTAACCATTGAGCACCATCTCTAATACCCTCCTCCCATGATGACAACAATTGTCTAATGTTTAAAGTGATAATACAGTATTGATTGAGGTGAGAATTAAGTATTGAAACTTTTTTTGCCAGCTACTTAGAGACCACTTTATAAAATGTCAAAAAGTATGAATTTCTGTAAAGAGGAATTTAATGTTTATTTGTGACCCATCACATCAAAAGCAGGGACAAACGACAAGGCTACGTAAACTGGGGTGAAAGGTGAAACTTGATGTCTTATCTTTCAATTCAATCATTTGGAAATTTTTCCATCAATAAAAGGGAATACATGATACAAGTTGATACATTGGTACATTCAAATTTCAAACAGTTTGGAATGAGCAAATCATTGAATATATTGCAAAAATATGTACAACTGGTATTACAGTGACGAAAAAGAACAAGGCACATTTTGTCATTGTAACATACAAACAAAGTAAATATAACAAACTAAAAATGTCGCTAAGGCAACTGGTATGCCTCCGCCATAATGCATGATTCTCCTAATAGGTCTATAGTGCATGTGGACAATGTGTGATTACATTTTCACAAAATTGGCAAAATATCAAAATGACAAGTTTGTCACAAATGTGTTGAATGTTCACCTTCCTTGACCTAGGTTTAACTGGATAAATAGGATAGCATGTATTTGGGGATTTAAGGACTTTAACTTGACTTTGACCCATTCATAAGTTTATGCATTTCAGAGTAATTTTCAAGGTATGGAGAAAAAGTACAATTTCTGTATTGAAAAGTACATTTTTACCATTTTCATCTGGCCTTTGACCCTAAAATTCATAGGATAATCACTGTCAGGCAGAACATGCATAAATATGTAGTAAGTTTCAAGATAACTTGAGCCACTTCCCAGATACGGAGGAAAGAGTTAGTTCAGCACTTTCCCTTGATCTTTGACCTTTTGACCTTTGAGGCAAAAAAAAAAAAAAGTTTCCAGAGAATCTCTATTAGGTCATACATGCATACACCAAGTGTAAAAAAACAAGGAAAAGTAGAAATTACGCGGTGTGTAATACATGTCCCCGCCGGAAGTAGCATTTTGTAGCAAAATGTACAATATAGGTCAAAAATCAAGGTCAAAGGTCAAAGAAGTCAAAGGTCAAAATTCTGTGTAGAAGTTTTGAAGCGCTCACCTAGTGCCATCACATAAAGCAAACGGAATCAAAATCGGGTAAGAAATGGCGAAGGAGTAGCATTTTGTAGCAAAATGTACAAAAAATGTAGGTCAAAAATTAAGGTCAAAGGTCATAGAAGTCAAAGGTCAAAATTCTGTGTAGAAGTTTTGAAGCCCTCACCTAGTGCCATCACATAAAGCAAACAGAATCGAAATCGGGTAAGAAATGGCGAAGGAGTAGCATTTTGTAGCAAAATGTACAATACAGGTCAAAAATCAAGGTCAAAGGTCAAAGAAGTCAAAGGTCAAAATTCTGTGTAGAAGTTTTGAAGCCCTCACCTAGTGCCATCACATAAAGCAAACGGAATCGAAATCGGGTAAGAAATGGCGAAGGAGTAGCATTTTGTAGCAAAATGTACAATACAGGTAAAAAATCAAGGTCAAAGGTCAAAGGTCAAAATTCTGTGTAGAAGTTTCGAAGCCCTCACCTAGTGCCATCACATGAAGCAAACGGAATCGAAATCGGGTTAGAAATGGCGAAGGAGTAGCATTTTGTAGCAAAATGTACAATATAGGTCAAAGGTCAAGGTCAAAGGTCACGACTGAAATTCTGTGTAGAAGTTTCAAAGCTCCCATGTAGTGCTATCATATAAAGCAAACAGAATCGAAATTGGCTCATAAATGACAGAGAAGTAGCAATTTGAAGATTTTGATCACACACGGACGCACACACGGACGGACACACGGACACACGGACGGACGGACACACGGACACACACACGTACGGAGCCCGTTTCATAGTCCCCTGCTCGAACTCGTTCGGCGGGGACAAAAAAAACAGTAATCCTGCTGGCACTGCATAAATATGAGGGAAATAGTAAAATTTTGCCCTTGACCTTTGACCCCTGACCTTTGACCCCATGAGCCCTAAATTCTCTTGATAATCACTGCCAGTCAGTACTTGTATGTGTATATATACTATGTTAAATGAAGATACCTTGAACAATTTCCAAGGTACCAGGTACAGATAAAAAAGTAAAGTTTTAATATTTCTACTTGACCTTTTGACCTTTAACCTTTGACCTCAAACTTTCACCAGAGAATCTTAATTAGGTAATACATGCATACACTAAGTTTCAAGAAAATATCTTTGGGCATTGCATAGATATGGTGGAAATAGTGAAATTTTACGTATTTGACCATGACCTTTTGATCTTTGACCTTGAGCTTGTGCACCCAAAAGTTGATAGGCACAACTTCACCCCCTAATACACACACATGGCAAATTTCATTAAGATACCTCAAAAGGTTTTTTAGTTATGCTGTCCACAAATTCATTACGGACGGACGGAAGGACGGAAGGACAGACGGACAACCCGAAAACATAATGCCTCCGGCACCACTTCATGGCGGATCGAGGCATAAAAAATATTCCACTGAAAGCAACACTTGTACATTGTAGGATGTGGATCATTCAAAGAGAATGTAAACTCTCGACTCCTCCTCAACAGGTTAAAGGGGAAGTCCGGACGATTATCAGCCGTTTCGTGTGTAAAGAACAATATTTCATGAACCTATTACCCTTTTCCCGACGAGAAAAGACCATCAGATACATTTACTATGATTTTTTTTTTTAAATAAGGTAATTCTTCATGTTCGAATCCGTCGCGAGCTGCCCTTCGTACTATCTGTCCCAGGATGCATTGCGCGTGACGTATCGGGCGCAGTTTCCTCAGCTGAGAGCACCGCGAGCGAAGCCCAGCTATGCATCGATCTCCCATTGCACTGCTGACTGCGGGCGGTATGTGTGCCTTGTCGATGTCGGCGCTACTGCAGGAGACCGTACACCGATTTAGGAGTGCTGTTGCCAAACGCTGTATTCCTTTATTCAAATAATCTTCGTTATATATCTATATAAAATCTTCAAAGATTAATGTAAAATAGTTGCAATGCTATAACATTTTCATTTAAATTGAAATATGTATGTATTATAATACTGCCGTACTTATTAGTGTCCACCCCATCACTTACAATGCATTAGCTGTTGTCGGGCTGTGCAGGCATACATTTACGTCTGCTGCTGCCAAGTGCTATCACAATCCGCGATCGTTTTTTCGACTTCTGAGTGTGAACAATCTGAAATCAGTCTGTCAATGTCAGAATTATTGCCTCTTTTGTTGTCCGAGACTGTTGAAAAGTGTGTCTGACGGTGATAAAATACGACAGTATACATGTAACTTGAACCGAGGAAGAAACGCCAGCGCCAGCTTGGTACCGCCGCCGCGCCGCGCCGGTAACTACGACCAGCAGCCCAATACACACAACGTAATCGGGCTGCGTGTTGTAGCATTCAGGATCATGTAAAGGTAGTATCGTGGATAGATATCAATTTAAAATCGAAATATTTCTTCAATTTGAAGACTTACTAGTAAAGTTGAAGTATTGACAACACCCTAACACTTGACACATCGGCATTTTTTTAATGAAGCAATAGATCATGCCGCGTGCATCCGCTGTGTGGTCAGAGACTAGAGCGGTACGCTACTACCGCTTGCTTGGCCCGTATCACCGTTGCTCAAGCAGGGCTCCCCCGAGCCAGCTGACGCTCCAAGCAAAAAGCAATGTGAGGAGGAAACGTCACGCTGTCACGTGATCTTTCTCGCCGGCGTACAGAAATCGAACGGTTACGATTCAAAATTAGTGATGCTAAAAAATCGATTGTGGCGAGTTGGGAGGGTCTTTTTCAATGAAACTTAGTCATTATGGTCCTTTATTTATGTAGATTTTGGTTAATTTTTTTCAAAATCGTCCGGACTTCTCCTTTAAAGACTTACAGTGAGAAATTACAAAGTCTATAGATCAGGTTTGTATGTAAAAAATTTCAACTAGATTAACTGAAATGCCTGTACCCAATCATCAGGTGAAAACCCAAAACACACAGAACTGTTTTGTCAGCCTGAACATCCATTCTTAGTAAACAGAGTAGTCGATTCAAAAGTGGTACCCTCTTATGCGGAGACTACTGTAAGTGGAATGCAGCTCTGTGGGATTCCTAATAGCCTTCCACTGCAGCTACACACTGTACGTAGGAAGGCCAGCAGACAAATATTTCAGCAATGCAGGATACATATGTTTATCCTCACCATCTGTCAAAACATAAAATGTAAGGCAGCAGATCGTGACAATTATGTACATAAAAAAAGCAAATGCCAGCCAACATTGATGAAATTAAGGTTGATCAGATGAACAAACTTGAAACAACAGTCATCAATGTATTAACTCAAAGTATTAACTTAGCTCCATCACTTCTTGCGACACGTTTTTAAATGTTCTAATGGGGTGCTTGGGTACCCTACAGCTTCTAATGGGGAGCATGGTGCCCACTTGAACAAATTGAGATCCTATTCCCCAAGGCACGCCACATGCCAAGTATGAAGAAAATCCACCATGGGGGTTATCAAAAAGAAGAAGAAAATGTTCAATTTAGGCCTCCATTTGAACCCCCCCCCCCCTCCCCATCCCCCTCCAATACCCTGGGCACCAAGGGAGGCACCCCTTGATCTACCATGGACGAAGTTGAAAGTAAAGTCATCAATGTATTTACTCATACAATTGTAGTATTATCTTAGCTCTATCACTTCTGGTTCTAGAGAAGAAATCTTAAAAAAGATTTCATAGTTTTAAGGGGATTGAGAGAATGTAGCAAAATTAGTAGAACCCCCCCCCCCTGGATGAGAAGACTATAGCCTTTCTTTCCCCATGGGGCCCGGGTCAAGTGGGGGGGGGGGGGGTAGTCATGGAGAAAGAAAAGAATTACAATATGCTCACAGTCCTATTACTTTGATCATATCACTACCATTTCCAAAGACAGGAAAACACTCAAGGCTGAAGATATCCACATATTCCAAACAGCCATTTTTATGTTTAAATATGCCACACATATACTTCCATCTTAATTTGAAACATTCTTTGCTTACAGTGCACACATACATTCCTACCCCAAGCGACGATCATCCGACTTCCATCTTAACTCTAGATCTTCGACATTTTGGTCCTGATGTGTGGAACTCATTACCCAACGCACTTATATATCAAGTTCAACTCTATTTCCATTTCCATTGATTAAACAAAGAAAAATAATATACAATACACTAACAGAACATATTTGTGACAATTTCAAAGAAAACGTACATGTGATCACGAGTAACAACAGGAATTCCTTTTCTAAGGTATATACAAATACATAATACAAAGACTAGAATGGAAATGCAGGGTCCCACTAAAAAGCAAAGCTTGTAGGGTATGGGACCCTTGGAAAATGCATACACAAAATCAAAGAAACCAATGTCAACTGACATTAAATTAACTTAGGAAGGGAAAAAAAAAGAAAAAAATAGGGGAAAATGAGACTATGGTACAACACGCGCCATCGTGGACACAAGCACACTGGTCTTCATGACGTAAGTGCAATGATAAAACACTCCCTGGATTGATATTGCGAAGGATTGGTTGTATATACCGGTATGAATGCCGAAGAACGGCAGAAGAACGGCTATAAAAAAGATGACATGATTGAGACAATAAAACCAAACCTAATTCGGTTGTATATCATAAGATTTCAATAAAAATAATTTTAATTTGTAAAAGAATTCAAAGTTTGTGCTGATACTACATGTATGTCGTTGGGAAGTAAGTTCCAATACTTTGGCCCATATTAGATGAAGGTGTGCTGAGCCAGCAAAGTCCTAAAAAATGGCAAATGGAATTCATTGGATCGCCTTGTTGGATAATTGTGAACGGATTGATTTTTTGAAAACATTGTTTCAAATATATAGACTGGAAGATTATTCTTATTATAGTTATACATAAATTGTCCTAAATCAAACAAACACAAATCTTTAATTTTGAATATTTTATTTTCAAAAAATAACGGATCAGTATGAGACAAAAATGCAGTGTGACATATAATACGCAGTGACTTCTTTTGTAGCAGAAGTAATTTATCTAAGAGTGTTTGATATGTATTTCCCCATACAAGAATACCGTAATATAAATAAGGCAATATGAGGGATGAATATAATGTAAGCAGGGACGACAAAGGAAGACAAAATTCAATCTTGTTAATTATACCAGTATTTCGTGAAATAATCTTACATATACTATCAATATGAAATTTCCATGATAACTTATTATCAACTGTTATTCCCAAAAATTTGACATAAGAAACATTTTCCAGTGGTGTGCCATCAAAGATAATATCAACAGGTTCTCTATGGAATTGCTAAAAAGCATATATTTTGTTTTTTGAAGATTACGAGATAATCTATTAGCTTTTATCCATTGAGCGACTTTTTCCAATTCAGAACAAGGGTAAGAGGATTATTACGCGAAAAAAATAAATCTGAATCATCTGCAAAAAGAATGAAAGAAAGAATATCTGATGATCTACAGAAATCATTTATGTAAACAAGAAATAAAAGCGGACCTAACAAACTTCCCTGTGGGACCCCACATTTAACATTAACATTTGTGAATTACAACCATTTAAAGAGACATATTGCTTCCTGTTCATGAGGTACAGTGTAGCTCCTGAACCACTCCAAGGCCTTCCCACGGACTCCATAATGGTGTAATTTATTAAGTAAAATATCATGATTAATGGTGTCGAAGGCCTTGGAGAAGTCCAGGAACAAACCTATGAGATGTGAAGATTTGTCGATAGCATGTGCCACTTTTTCTGCAAAACTCAATAATGCATGTGTGGTACTATGTTTTTCCCTAAATCCAAACTGAGAATGTGAGAGTATATTATTGAATTTTATTGAATTTGACATTAATGAACTGCATCTTTCTTTTTTGAAGGTAACTACTAAAAGATATTTACAGTCTAACTAGACACACTGAATTGATATGTGACTCGTGACAACGATATCAGGCAAAAGTCGCAAGAGCAAATTCCCTCCTAGGCAGGGTAGAAAGATTTTGACCATTATTATTGTCGATTTGGGGTTTTTTCAGAAATTGAATCTTTGATATGCTTTGTACATCTACACTAAATTTCACAGCATAACACTAAGTTTTTCCTACCGAAAATGGAATTTTAAACACCCATTTACCCCTTTCATAAACTCACCCTCCAATCATCCGCCTATACATTTCAATAAAAAATGCATTCATAAACTCTGAAAATCATCCGCATTATCTTTACGAGCGCCCGTCCTGAAAAAGGCGGATAATCGTCATGGTGACGGCACACGTCCCTCCTGCGGGAAAGACAGGTGACGTTTGACCGCACCCCGGCAATTATCCGCATTATTTGGGTTTGCGTTCATAAACTCCAAATCTGGTCCCGATGCTGCTATTGTGCAGATAATAGAAGGGTCGAAAAAAAGCAGATTATTCTTCCCCCGCTCCAATTTTATGACCAAATGATTCGGATATTATCCGCATTATTGAGTTTATGAAAGGGGTATATGTTGGATCGCACTCGTCAGTTTCGATCTTCTTTCGAACGCCGCGCCACTATGCCTAGTGTTGCTACGGCGAGGCATCACGCGTGCGATTGGATAGTGCGTTGCACACATTTACATAGTTCGGCTTTCGGCGATACGCCTCGCAGCGTGTCCGAAATGTTTTGTCCACGCAAGCATGCTCCATTGTTGTTGCTACAATAGATATCAGTACACTCGGTCTTTAGTGTATGCTCTTCGTTTGGCTTTCTATCCGAGCTTTTTTACCGCAATGTTCGACAACGGAAGTGAAACAAAAAGTGAACAGCAACACTAGGCAGCACTAACTTAACATGAAAAATAGATACGATAGGGAACATGGCTTAAGCATATCAGAGTGACAAATCGTCACACAAATCGTGCAACATATGATCGGAAACTGACTTTTTAATTGTGCTTGTAGTAAATATGACAGCAGGTTGACTCAAAAAGACAGCAGAAGAGAGAAAAGGAGTGATCATAAATGACCAGTATTCAAATAATACACTGCAGTAAACGTCAAAATTGCACGCAACTAAGTAAAGTCGTGTTTGTTTGTTTGTTTGTTTGTTTGCTTGCTTGTCTACCGCACAATGCAACACATTCACGGCTTGAAAAAAAAAAAAAAAAACAGGAAGCGTGACCCTTTTCATGTTTCTGCCTTCGAAAGGGTCCCAATGACGAAATTTACAGGACAAATCAACCGCTATGAAAACGTGATTTGTAAAGATGTGGGAAGTGCCACCCGCTCCCGTGACGTATACACACAGGCATAGCGTGTGGATGCCATTGAGTAATATGTGCACCATACACATGCAACCAGCAGCTTGTAATTATCATATCCACCATCTTGAAAGACGTACTGGTAAACAAACCCGAGCGAAACGCATTGTGCATTCGGCTCCATACACTGAGTTCCGAGGAAGGTGCCCGGGAAATTTGACTCTCTCAGTGAGCCAATCAGAAGCCGCTATGGTTGCTAGAGGCGGAGCTTAATCTCGATTGGCACCATTGTACAGATGGGTGATTCTCACCTCGCATCGCCGCTGGGCATTGTCTTTGAGCATGAGGGGAATCTTCAAAGCCCATTTTCTCACAATTTTGTCAGGCTACCAAATCAAAAAGTGTGATATATTTCGTTTTATATGACCACTTACAGTACTGGAGAATACAAGTGTTTTATATCAATGTAAAGCTTAGGAAATGGGTAAAGTGATTCAATAAAAAGATGAATTTTCAAAATTCCCGACTTTTGCCTGAAACCGTTGTCGCCGGTCACATATGTCTGACACCAGAGTTTGATTTTGAAATACCGGTACTGTACTTGTATTAAGTTTTTATACAATTATTGTTAAATTGTCTTCATGATTATCATATCAGATTTGGTTAGAACTGAATATTTGGTTAATCTAATAAAGTATTATTGTGAGGTCCACACACATAAGCACACAGCACAATGCCCATTGCACTCTTTCAAGCACAATATTTTCCACTTATCATTTTGCTTCCCCTTTTTTCACAATATCACATTCAGGCCACCATCATCTCAAGCATAAGATTACAATATGTGGTCTGATGCATTTTCCTTTCACAAATTTTCTTTTATTTGACACTAATTAGTTATCATGGATAATATACATTGTAGATTTGCACATTCTGTTTACATTGTATATTCTGTCATCAGTAATGATGACAAATAATTATTATGTTATTTGCTATTGAAATATTACAAAATGCAGAAATAACCCAAACCAAAACGTTTAACCAACAATTTTCATTCAGAGAACTCTTCACACTCCACAATTCATTAACATTTGCAACGGACTGCCCGACCGCCTGCCCGCCCACCCAACCACACACTTACTGTAAAACGAGGAATTTTCGCGTGCACTTTAATTTCGCGAATTTCGCGAGCGCCAAGATTCGCGAAATTAAAATGCACGCGAAAGTCCTTGTTTACACTATATGCATTGAACGCCAGTGGCACTTTGCGAAAATTTCATGCCACGAAAAATGCTGTCGGTTCCAATTCGCGAAAAATTCATGCCGCGAATATATCATGTTTTACAGTATTCCTATATTCCCACTTAATATGCACTTCACGTATGGGGGAGGGGGGGTATGATGAACCTGCAGAATGCCATAGACGTTCGGATGTACATACCCCATTTCATTTTTGGATTAACTAACATCTAGTTAAAGGGTTTTGTGGGTTTCAAAATAACAAACCTTAGGAATAAGGAACCTTTTTTCATTTACAGATATGATAAACTTTCGGAAGAAAGAATATCACCCGGGATTATAAAACTGATGACATCATGATTGCTAGACAGTCACTATATTTACATGACTACTGAGCTTCTGCCAAATAGCCAGTGATCGATGGTTCCTATCAATCATAACAGCGGGTACTGCATGTTAACTCAAATTAATGATTCTTACATCAAAATATATATAAATATTATTTTTCTTTATTGCAGCTGATTGACAAATTGCAATGTAAATAAAACTTGACTATTCAGTGTTTGTATGAGCAATAGCCATGATTTAAACAATGGGCATACAAACTCTTGGCTATTACTGAGCTATACATTAAATGTATTGAAGAGGAGATTTATAAAAGCCATAGTTTGAGGGGACAAGTTTTTTTATCACCTCTTCTTAGGAGTGCAAAGTACTTTGATAGCATAGAAATACATATCTTATGTCATTTCAGCATACTTTTTAACACATGAATCTTAAGGTTTGGTATGGTTAAAGTACCGTTAAAGTGTACCTCTGCTTTGAAAGAAACCATCATACAAAAGACATGAATAATTGAAACCTATATCACCGAAGACGAGACCTACATTACATATACATATTAATGTAAAGTACCTTACTGCTAAGTGGAAGTCATATAGCTTTGGTGCAATGTACACCAAATATTTTAAGTCACTGCTGAAACCAAATTACATGTATATCATTTGAACAAGGTCACAAAGTATTCATGTTCTGATGACCCTCCTGTAAACATTTCAACGTTTAGAATTTAGAGGGTAACGTAGGTTACTTTTCTTAACCATGCAGTGGGCTGTAGCCACCTGATCAAATGCATTGTTTTATCGAAAGAGTAGTGTACAACAAAGCTACATTATATAAATTCAAACACTGATTGCATTCATACAAGAGAAGACTGTGAAGTGAAATATGAAAATTTTTGTAGAAGTGTGTCACACACATTTGACACTTCATTAAAAACATGGTACAGACCTAGATCTATGGAAACTTTGAGAGACTATATACAGCTGTATGATAACTTCAAAATACGAATAATACATACGGCAGGGAATTCCTCTTCCTCTAAGATCCCAAGCAAAACATCCTCCACATTCACTGCATCCACGTTGCTGCTTCGTTCACTAAGCCTACGCTCATTCACGCTTAACTTTCTTCCAGCTGTTTTCCACTTTTCGCTCATGGTAGAATTTGGTGGCTGACCTATCTAGCAGTCTTATCAGAAAGTTGTGATTGGGAGCAACAATGGCTATTGCATCCTTGACTTGGAAGTTTCACAGGAGGATGGGTCCTAAAGTCAATATATTGCAGTTTCGCAAAACTCCTCCAATTTCTTTAACTCCACTGTATTTCTTCCCATGACTTCTACTGACTTCCAGACAAGCATAAAGAGCTGCTGATCACTATCACAACTTGCACAATAAATCATTTGCAGCCCATATTTTAACCACAGGCGATGGTGGCTAGAGAATCCCTCTCTCTTGCTGAGTGACATGTGCCTGCATTCAGTCCCAACCAGGAAGCTTGTGATGTGTAAACAACAGCCTCGTTTATTAAAACAGGGTACTATCGTGTTCCTGCTCCACTTCTTTGGGTGCTCATAGCCATATCCCGGAACAGTACAACTGCAGTGGAAGACCGGGACACAGGATATCCTGAAATAGGACACCCCCATTAATAAATGGATCAGACCCACCACGCCCCCCCCCCCCCAAAAAAAAAAAAAAAAAAAAAAAAACAAGAGGAAAAAGTGATGAACTGCTGATAAATGGACTACTGCCACTGCAGACAAAAGGCAGATATCAGTTTACCTGAGCTGAGGTAAGCATGATGTAACTACATGAGGAAATACAGATCCGGTAATAGTTTCAGTTTCTATTTGGTATAGACCGATTCGGGTTCGTTGAGGGCAGCAGACATTTCATGGCACTGGGCACAGCCATAGTGGGTGTCTGAACTGACCCCCCCTGCTCTCCCCCACCCCCTGGCAACATGTTTATCACGCACTTGTAACAAAGGTTCGCGCACTAAGCAAGCATTCGCGCACTCAGTACAACACGCCCATTGGCTAAAGCAGTTTTTCATTCTGGGCGCGTGCTAATGTAGGGAGAGGGGTGGGGAATGGGAAGGGGGGGGTCGGCTAAGACACCCACTATATGGCTGCGCCCATGCCAAAAATACACATAGCGCGTCACAGAATCGGTCTATACACTACTCTGCATATACTATAGGGCCTAATGTATGACTCATGGAATGTTGGTTTGGAAAATGTAGGCCTACCCTAGAGAACTTGTGTAGGCCTCAAATAAAAAATCAGGAAAACAGTATGGTGTATTAATCAACTTGTGTTACAATGTACATTACACAAAGTTTGTATTATAATTGAGGAAATGTGAACTTTCATGGCTGGATACACAGAAACAGGAAGGACTGCATTACCTATGGCACTTTGGCAGCCGGCAAATAATTGTATTGATTTGCTAACAGACTCATACATCAGTGAAAAAGAATACAGCTGTTACTTATCTGTAGGGATAATACAATTAGTGCTTCTAAATAGAGTATAGTCAATGCACTAAGCTAGGTGGCAGCATACTGCATACCACAGATCTTCATTATTGACTGTTATTGTCTCATGAAATGTTTGTTAGTATAGAATGTACAGTTGTATCTTCATATCTCTTAAAGGCATAATTTACCATTTGCAGATGAAACAAAAACCCAGTATCAGTGCTTTAAAATAGTTCTTAAATGTGAGTTAGGGATAGAAACAATCACTGTAAAAATTTGAATCAGTCAAATATAGTTAAATATACAAAATGTGAACAATAGTTATGTTTCCAGACTAACCCGTCTACAGTTACAGTTTATTGAACAAAATACAGATATTGCCTTTTATTTTAGGCTTTATCGCAGAAATTTTATATGATAGGATGTTTTGTGGTACAACAGACCTACACATATGAACTAAATATCATATCTTGACAATTTTTTAAATCACTGTTCCCAAAGGTAAAGATGACTTTTTTTTTAAATTGAAAAATATGCTGTTACCACGGCAACAAACTGTTCAACACTGATTAAAGGCTTTGCTCATTTAAAAATTGTTGGTCACATGTACCAAATCTCAGGCTTTGTTTAAATATTTGAGTGAGCTAAATCCATGAGAAATTTTCATGATTTTCACGGAAAATGCTGTTACCATGACAACATTGTTTGACACTGATGAAAGATGAAGTTTGTACATTTACATAGTAAAACAGTAATATGTGCCACATTTCAAATCAAGGCTGAAAAACTGGGGGGGTTACAATGTAGCTCAATCCACAATCTTTTAATGGTTTTCATTGAAAAAAAATTGGTTACCATGGCAACATATTGTTCAACAATGATATGTGCTTTTAGTATAAATTCACATTGTATTAAAAAAAAACTGCAGCAGACACTTGTGCAAAATGTCATGTCAAATGCTCAAAACCTAGGGAAATCAGCACAGTCCACAATATTTTTTTTTTATTTTTATTCTAATAAGGCAAGTGCCATAATGTGTTTCGCCCATTCGCGTACAAGTAATTGTACACGAATGGGATATAACAGATAAAAACAAAGATATAACAGATAAAAAGAGATATAAAAGGGTAAGAATTTATGGAAAAAACAGAAACATACCATAAAAACCTAGAAGTTCGTTGACCCCTGCCTGTGACCTTTGACCTAGTGGTGACCATCCACTCCCCACGGGACATCTACCATCCAAGCTTGGTCACAAAAAGGCTTTTTACACTTGTGTTTCTTAACCCCGGACTTTCTCTGACCCAGGACTATCGTTAGTCCCGTACCAATTTTTTCAGCTTTTTACACTCGCCAATTAGTCCCGTACTATCTCTTGTCCGGGGCTAAGGAGAAAACTGACCTTTTTACACTCATATTTCTTAGCCCCGGACTTTCCAAACCACATGAATATTCATAATTACGCTGTGTACTGTACACGTACACGCACGCACCGGCAGCACTTGATTACCTCGTTTCTGATTGGTCAGTGAGGGTCGGACTTCGTCTCCGTCGCTTAGCCCAGGATTATTTTTCGTTCTGTTCACACTCACTTGCTTGGCACCGCAATTGCGGTGCTAACCCCTGCTATTTTGCAGGGCCAGATAGTACCGTACTATCGGTGGGGCTAGCCCACTTTGGCAAAAACGAGTGTAAACAGAAAGTGGGCTAAGGATAGTCCCGTACCAACGGTGGGGCTAAGGCCCCCCCTTAGCCCCACCGTTGGCCCAGGGCTAAGCAAAAAATTACAAGTGTAAAAAGCCCTAAACGGACCTATGGATCAAAAATTATGACCCATAATAGCAACGCGCCATAAAAACTTAACATTGGGCTCTAAAAGTTCGTTGACCCATGCTTGTGACCATTCACCTTGTGGTGACCATCCACTCCCCAAGGGACATCTACTATCCAAGTTTAGTCACAAATGGAGTTATGGATCAAAAGTTATGACCCATAATAGAAACGCGCCATAAAAACTTAACATTGGGCTCGAAAAGTTCGTTGTCCTCTGCTTGTGACCTTTGACCTTGTGGTGATCATCCACTCCCCAAGGGACATCTTCTTGTACCATCCAAGTTTAGTCACAAACAGACCTATGGATCAAAAGTTATGACCCATAATAGAAACGCGCCATAAAAACTTTACATTGGGCTCTAAAAGTTCGTTGACCCATGTTTGTGACCTCTGACCTTGTGGTGACCATCCACTCCCCAAGGGACATCTACCATCAGAGTTTGGTCACAAATGGAGTTATGGATCAAAAGTTATGACCCATAATAGAAACGTGCCATAAAAACTTAACATTGGGCCCTACAGTTCATTGACCCCTGCCTGTTAGCTTTGACCTTGAGGTGACCTTCATATCATCGCTTAAGAATGATAAGGGCGTTAAGTTGCCACTAAACCCATAGTGTTCCAGACAACTTAACGCCCTTCTCATTCTCAACAGACGATATATGGTAAAATGTGAAACTTTGTATGACTCCTCTTCCCTCGAAGTTTGATTACAATTGAAGCCCAGAGTAAAGAGTTATTGAAGTTTTTGTAGCGTTATGGACAGACGACGGACGGATGACAGACGGACGGACGACGGACGGACAGACGCCGCAGGCGATCCCTTAGTCTCCCCTCACTTCCAGTGGGCTTGACAAAAATAGTTACCATGGCAACACATTGTTTGACAATGATAAAAGATAAAAGGTGCACAACTTCATATCATAGCGGTCTAATGTGCCAAATTTCAAGTCAATAACCAGAAATGTCACTACACATCTGTATGGCGACTGGTATGCCTCCGCCATAATGCATACATGCTTCTCCTAATATAGGTTTTCCCATTCATTTTCAAACTTTTTTCATTCAATTTCACAAATTTTTACTTCAATTTCATCGTGGGATGTCGGGAATAGGCCAATCTTACTTTCATATTCGTCTTTCGTCGTTCATTTTCAAATAAAGTCCATTCAATGTAGTTATTTGGCATACATTTTCGTCATTTACGTACAATTCAAATTCTTCAATCTCACTCGCAGCACTCAAAACAGCAGGATCAATTTCGTCTTTTGTCAATCATTTTTGTTAAATTTTCATTCATTTTCATCTCATATCTCTATCCGGTGTGATTTCCCAGTCATTCGTGTATTTTTTTCTGTAACCGTTCACATTTTACATTCAGGAGTTAACATATACACAAGTGTCCCCCCCCCCCAACACACACAGAACCACAGATACAGACACACACACAAGCAATCCGAGTTCACACTGATACAAACAGACATACCGTCTCGCATACGAAAACACTGACTAATTTGAATGAAAAATTCATTAAATTATGTGAACAAAAACGGATTTTTTGATCTTCACATTCTACGATCCGTCAGCGGGAGGGATGAATTTGAATGACCATTGACGATTTTGAATGCTATGTCTTCGAAAATGTTTGACGAAAAACGAATTACAATGACAATTGACAAAATTGAAGTTTAGTTAGGATTTGCGTGCCACGTGCTTCTCGGGACAAAACTGAATAGTAAATCTTTCAAATTGAATGACAAAAGTGCAAAAATGGATGGGAAAACCTACACAGTACCACCATTTGAAGTCTTAGTGGCGTCTTACACGATAATCACTGAACCAACACACTCAGGGAGATCAAAGCCGTAATAAGCTGACATGATCGGACACAATGGTCAATCACTAATCCATCATGTTGGGCTACCAGTCACAAGATCGGCTATTGTTATTGTGCAACACTATAAACCGTATTCAAAACGTAAACAATACAAAACGCGTATTGTATCAGTACCAGGGAGGCAGTGAGTGTTCTCCACATTGGATGATCGTAATGGCTATCCCATCAACACGCAATCACGCAACATGTACTACTCTAGTTCTGGAAATAGGCACATACTTGCTAAAATCTCAAACAAACTGTCACTCTGAATTCTGTATTATTTTGTTCTGAATACTTATTAGTAGATCTAGCGATCACCAGTTTTTCATTGTTAAGCTCGTAGTTGGCACATGTCGATCTGAACAGATACGATTCATGCGGAACATGCATTCACTGTACAATTATGCAATTCATGTGTACATGTTACCTGACTGTAAGCTGAGCCTGAGAGAATGCATGGCGCTCTTGCAGTGCAAGCACATGTTTCACACATCGTTACAGCGATATTTCCACCTCTCAATCTGTGTGGTAGACTGTCAGATTTACAGGAAATGTGTCCTGGAAATTAAGTTGCAAATCACTGAAAATCAATGGGATCATTCCTCGACCCCTGACCTTTGACCTCATGAACCCTAAATTCTCTAGATAATCACTGCCAGTCAGTACATGTATATATACTATGTTCCATGAAGATACCTTGAACAATTTCCAAGGTACGGAGAAAAAAAATGAAATTTTAATATTATTACTTGACCTTTTGACCTTTGACCTCGTGACCGAAACTTTCACCACAGAATCTTAATTGGGTATTACATGTATACACTAAGTTTCAAGAAAATATCTTTAGGCATTGCATAGATATGGTGGAAATAGTGAAATCTTATGTATTTGACCTTGACCCTTTTGACCTTGAGCATATGCACCCAAGAGTTGACACAGGGTTCATACACTTTCACATTTTCAAAATTCCCTGACTTTCCATGACTTTCCAGAGCAGAAAATGTAAATTTCCATGACCACTTTACACAATGTACACATCTTATTCTAAAGTGTGTAAAAATACATCATCATAATACTAGGAAGCAAAACACAAAACAAGTGTGTATACTCGGTTAAATACACACTTATGCTTTGTTCTGAAAGCAGCTCCTTAAAGGAGAATTTTCCCCAAACAACAATGTGGATTAGGTGAGTAGAAAACAATTTGAGAAACCCAACAGTAAAATGTTGAGCAAATTTTGATAACCTGTTAACAAGAATTGTGCAAAATTGTGTATGCTGCCCTCTTTGGACGGAACTGTTTTCTTCCATGTTTTCTTCTAAACGCGATAAAACACAGGATGCCTTCCGATGTTCCTACTAAATAATTGAACATAATCATTCAATTTTCTTTTTCGGGAGATACAATGTACGCATGCGTGATATTAGGTCACACCACAGCGCAACGAGAAAAAAAAATAACGCATTCAGAATATTTTCATGTAGTGAGACTTGTGGCCAAAAAAAGACAATTGGAATGCGTGTGCAACTCATCATTATATCCTGTCCATTTTTAGTTCTGACTTCCAGTTCTTTTGCTGGTTAGCAAATATGAGTGTGGATGATTAAAGCCGAAATAATTAATGAAATCATTGCAATCTCGCCGGGTGCATGACAGTAGCGTAAAAATAGTTGAATAGCACATGTTAACCTATTATTAATCGGTGTTCAGAAAAAGAAACAAACGCATCTAACAGCTCAAGAACGGATGAACAAAAGGCGAAGAGATTTTCGGAAGAAAATAAAGAACGCATTTTTAATCCCTTCGGGTGCAACGATCATACATGTACATTGTATACAATTACAGCCGAAATGATTCATGAAATCTTCGAATTCCCGCTGGGCACCAACAGCGTAATATACCTCACAAGTTAACGGTAAACAACGCATGTATGTTACTCTGAAATCATCGCGATCTCGCCATGTGACAGCAGCGTAAAAATAGTTATATAACACATGTTAACCTAAATCAGAAAAAGAAACAAACCCTTTTATTAGTTTGAATAGATTTGGGTTTGTTTATTATCACAATTTTAACACTGCATTTCATAATGAAGATATTTCTTTCTTTCAGAATGGTCTACCAGGTAGATTTGCGTAAAAAGGATCTTAACCTTCCAAATTCAATCCTGTCGCATATCTTTCAAGAACGGATCTAAACGCGAAGAGATTTTCGGAAGAAAACAAAAAACGCATTTTTAATCCTTTCGGACGCAACGATCATACATTGTTTAAGATTACAGCTGAAATGATTCATGAAATCATCAAATTTCCGCTGGGCACCAACAGCGTATAATATACCTCGCAAGTTAACGGTAAACAACGCATGTATGTTACTCTGAAATCATCGCAATCTCGCCAGGTGACAGTAGCGTAAAAATAGTTGAATAACACACATTAACCTAAATCAGAAAAAGAAACAAACGCATTTATTAGTTTGAATAGATCTGGATTTGTCCATTATCATTTAACAAATGATAATTTCAATATGAGTGTGTATGATTAAAGCCGAAATAATTCATGAAATCATCGCGATCTCGCCGGGTGACAGTAGCGTAAAAATAGTTGAACAACGCATGTTAACCTATTGATACTTAATCAGTGTTCAGAAAAAGAAAAAAAAACGCATCTAACAGTTCAAGAATGGATGTACAAAACGCAAAGAGATTTTCGGAAGAAAATAAAGAACGCATTTTTAATCCCTTCGGGCGCAACAATCATACCTTGAAAGTTAATGGCAAACAACGCATGTATGTTATTCTGAAATCATCGCGATCTCGCCAGGTGACAGTAGCGTAAAAATAGTTATATAACACATGTTAACCTAAATCAGAAAAAGAAACAAACGCTTTTATTAGTTTGAATAGATCTGGGTTTGTTCATTATCACAATTGTAACACTGCATTTCATAATGAAGATTTTTCTTTCTTTCAGAATGGTCTACCAGGTAGATTTGCGTAAAAAGGATCTTAACCTTCCAAATTCAATCCTGTCGCATATTTTTCACGAACGGATGTACAAAACGCGAAGAGATTTTCGGAAGAAAATAAAGAACGCATTTTTAATCCCTTCGGACGCAACGATCATACATTGTATAAAGATTACAGCCGAAATGATTCATGAAATCATCGAATTCCCGCTGGGCACCAACAGCATAAAAATACCTCGCAAGTCAACGGTAAAGAATGCATGTGTGTTACTCTATTTGCGCTGGTGTTTTAAAAAACTTAACAAACACATTTTATGCAATCTGATTTTGTTCATTATCATTTTACACTGTATTTCACAAACGAAAAAAAAAAATTCTTTCAAAATGTTTCAACACATGAGGAAGAGATAGGTGAGAAAGAATCACGAAAATAATGCGCAGCCTAAATGCGGACTTGCGATAATTGCGCCTTAGGAAATAAGCAACCACGAGGTTGCGATATCGTCCGTTGAGTAAGCTAAGCACACATGATTTTTTGAGAGGTTAAGAACACATGAGTGGCATATGATGCAAAATTATTTACATTGAAATGATTGTGTTGTCAATATTCTGTGGTAAAATGCTTTAATTCAAATTTTATATCAAAAATCAAAGCACTATCTTGATCCAAAAGTAATCATACATTCGTGTTATTAGATAACTGACGCTTCGATCATGTACGCACTTAATGCCAATCACATCACCAGCAGCGCTCATGTCACACATACATGTATGTGTACACAAAGGCACCTTACACCACTGCAAGTCGATAGTCATACACACAAGTACACGTGCACATGCACATGAAGGACGCAATAGACACAATATCTGCGTGGAGTCTATTACGAAAACGGTCTTAATACGAGAAACCACAAATTTGACAAACTATTTTACCTTTGTTGATAAGAGAAATCAAATACCATTTTAACAAATATCTTGAAAAAATTATTTTCCCTGACTTTCCAGAAGAAATAGATGGATTCCCTGACTTTCCCTGACTTTTCGCTTCTGGAAAAAGTATCTTTAAATTCCCTGACTTTCCAGAAATTCCATGACGTGTACGAGCCCTGTGACAGGCACAACTTCACCCCCTGCCAAGTTTCATTAGGACACCTCAAAAGGTTTTGATAGTTACGCTGTCCACAAAATTCATTACGAACGGATGGACGGACAACCCAAAAACATAATGCCTCCGGCACCACTTCGTGGCGGAGGCATAAAAACGAGACATAACAGACAAGTCAAAACATAAGTAAGAATAACATGACATAACGTTACTTCATAGCACAGACAAACATTTGCTTACAGAAAAGTCATTTGCCCAAAACATCATTCTCGCTGTAACGGATCTGAGTGGCCATAATTTTATGTACTTGACAGCACAGGTTTTGGATGCGTTAACCTGCTTGGATGTACACTGGATGTGAAATAGTTCTGATAAATCAGCAGATTTTAAAAAAAAAAATTCAATATACTTACAAGTGTAATAAAATGCAGAAAGTTCTGTAAGATTTCAAAATTTTATTTTTAAAGATAGGTATAAAATCAACGATAATGATGAATTGTGCTTGAATTGCAGTGCTCCAATATTTTTGACGACATAGTGTCAGTGACATTGAAATCGATATGGACATTGTTAATATGATGCATGTTTTCCCATATGGGTGATACGATGTCCGTTATTGCAAATGTTCATGAAAGCAGAATTTCAGACCAGTTATATGTTAGTCTGAAAAGAGAATAAAATATGACAGGTACAACAATGAAAAATAATCGGTCAAAATTGGACTAAAGTAAGATGGCAAATCAAGTGCATGAGGGCATGACACCAATCCACTACTTGCACATATCCGTATTACTGTTTCAGAAATGTTCTGCAAAATTTAGCAAAACTTCACAATATCATAACTTCCTTTATTTTCATCCAATCTTGATCAAACCTTAACTGTTGTGTTCGTAATACATTTCTCTTCTTTTGAGACAAAGCTTTTACTTGTCATAGATTTCCTCTGAGATGTTTGTTACTCTGAAAATGAAATTATGTTCATTTATCCAAACATTATTTTGTGGTCTTATTCTGAAAGTTCCATAAACCAATAAGTTTGTTCATCCAAAAAAGAAGTAATGTTTGTTAATCCCTGCGTCCCCTGGATATAGGACATAAAATGAAGGTCCTGTGTGCATGTGAGAGAGTCACAATGTGTACACATATGATCCAGCATCATTCATTCATCATGAATAACCTGGTGAAGTGGTTCTGCCTCATAAATCCAACTGGACCCCATGTAGGAACGGATCTAGTGTACACAGCTTTAATAGTCTATCCAGCCATCTTCTCAAATGAAAACGAAACAAACAGACAAACGAACAAATTTTAAAAAAAAATGATCATTGTTTGTGCCAATAGTCTGCAGGTTTTCTATTCTGGAGGCTCGTTAGTCCAAAATGAAATAAGATTCGTTATTCCGAAGATTAATTTCGTTAATTAATCCAAATGTAAGTTAGATGGTTATTCCGAACGTACAGTGTACAAAAAAAGACACAAACAAAACAACCCCCCCCCCCCCCAGAATTCTGTAATCAGATTGCTTATACGGAATCACATAGAAGAAACATCAACAGAGGATCTCTGCAAGGGTGAACGCTTTGAATTTCAGAGTGCTTAGATAGAAATCATCCATTTCAAACTATGACTTGTTCATAAATATGAGCTGAAGCTGGTACAAGAGACCCGGGGGTCTTGCGCTCACTTGAGTATCACAAGTTCACTTTCCATGCATTCTTGTAGACTCTCAACTGAGAACATTGGAAACTTGGGGCGGGGAGGCAGCTTTGAGAGCTGGGGGCATGGTGTCCATTTGCATATCACACTGGTAAGAATACCTGCCAAGTACACTGTACTTTATAGAATGTTGGACTACAATGTGATATGCAGTTTGGGGGGAAAAAAAGACTTAAAGCCCTATCACTTTTGATTCTAGAGAAGAATATTATTGAATATTTCTTACAGGGAACCCACACTCAAAGATCAATGTGGATTGAGTGAAAGCAGCAACATTAGTAGAACATATCAGTGAAAGTTTGAAGAAAATCGGACAATCGATGCAAAAGTTCCCCCACCTCCCTCCCCTGGATCCCAAGGGGGGCACCCCTGATTCCGCCATGAACAACATTGAAACTACAGTCATCAATGTACTAACTCATAGTATTACTATTAACTTAGCTCTATCATTTCTTGTTCTATAGAAGAAGATTTTCAAAGATTCCTTAATTGTGGGGGTTTGGGTCCCCCTGGGGGCCCCCAGGTGGGGAATGGTGCCCATTTGAACAAATTGAGATCCCATTCCCCTCGGGATGCTACTCTCCAAAAAATTTCGAGTGAATAATTCACTCCTCGGAAGGAGTGAATAAAATTTCACTCGATTAAGAGTGACTTTCACTCGTTGTTGAGTGAATTTCACTCTTTAAACGAGTGAAATTTGTGTGAAACCTTATTCGCCGAGTGAATTCCGAGTGAAAAATAAGCCGATTCAATTCCGAGTGAATATAATAAAACGCATTTGGTTAGGCCAATAGAAATTGAGAATTCCCCTGTCATGTGTTTACTCTATAAAGCCAATCGCCAGCCGCAATTTCCCCTGGCTTGGGCACGGGCGCAGGTCAACCTGAAGAGCGACGTGTCGCCTGTGCTGCTAGTGCGTGTATTATACATAGGATTTACGTGCGTCAACGACGTGGATGTGTGCAATCGTGAGAATCAGAGCCTGCCCTGGATGTAATGGACGTGAGAAAATTTCTGTCTTCCAATTGAGTGGGGGAGGAGATATTATTCACATTTTTGAAGGTAAGCAAACCATAGATCGATCTAATTATAACTTGTTGAGTTTTTCCAGTATTATAGGCTAGTCTACCCCTCCATAAACGACCATCTAAGTTACCTCACAAAAAACCCCGGGCCCGGGGCGCTCCTTGTACACAGTTAGCTATGGGGCTGGTGGCAGGACACCTTACGAACAGCTAGAATCCGAGGCCGAAACTCAACTGTTAGGCGTTAGGATCTAATAATACTTTGAGTCTTTGTATATGTTGGGATGGGGCTCGGACTATTCGCGGACTATAAAGTCTTCAACTTTTTAGAAACGCATTTTTCAAACAAAATAGACAAACAAAATATGAAGTAGTTGAGATGTGTGTAGGGTTTGCACTTAGTCGAGTTTATTGCTCTATGTGATGGGAGTGTTCTGCCGTCGGATGGGCTCTGGTTTGAGGTTTGGAAAGGGTTTTTTTTTTCTTTTGTCCGTTTAGTCTGAATAAACTTTGTTATTTTGAGTTATGTGAGGGAAACCAGTGTCTTTTAAGACTTTTCGGGACAGATTGTCGTCACTTGCAATCATTTTTTTTTCATTTGTAATTTATTCGGCTAAGGAAGAACCAAAGTGGGGATGTCAAAATTCATTGTTTTGACATAATTCAATTTTAATTTTTGACCCAATGTTTATAATAGGTTGAGGCCATTGGATTAATTGTGTATCGGATTGATATTCGGGAGGATTTGATGTCGGGCATGAGTTTTTCTGTTTGTTGTCGGGCATGAGTTTTTGTGAGACGGGTTATCATTATAACATATATATATATATTTTAATGTATATGAATATAAATTAAAGGTTTATAATAATGGTGCGTCCCCATCCGGGTCTGGGCTTTTCCAGGGTTTTTCCGGTTCCCCGGGGCTGAGTCGTCTCCTGTGATATTAATAATTTATGTAATTCATTGTTATTGTTATGTTAATGTGCGCGGAATGAATGACCGTGTCTCATTGTGAATAATTTATGTATGCGGAATCGCCCCACTTTATTATATTGGACTCACTGGAATACAAAATAATGCAAATGTTTGTTAAAATTCAATAGGTATGTTAAATGCCGTCAAGAGAAAAGTGTATCATGTATGTACTACACTTGGCCGAGTTTTCTTCTTCTTCTTCTTCGTCTTCTTCTTCATGCTATTTTACTTTTCTCCTTTTTTTCTTTCTATGTCTCCATTTTCTCTACTCCTAATCTTTCTGGTCTCATTTCTTATCCTTTTGCCTGCTTATACAATATTTTTTCACACTTTGAATATGTGTAGGATTCTGGCAAAGTTATGTGTATTTATGTTCGTAAATCTTCTGTAACATTGTGTGATATTTATGTATATGCCCTGCTTATTCTGTTCATCCAGTTATGTCCTGGGCTTTTATGTTTTGTATTTATGTATTCCTTTGTTCGATTTGTATATCAATAAAGTGATGAAATATAAAGTTGTGATTTCCAAAAATGAGTAACGAACGTAGACCATCATAGTCATTGACATTGTAGACTCGCCCTAACGTTACATTAACATTGTACAGTAGGTGGCTACGTTAATTGTAACAAACGTTAGGCCTACTTTTGTAGGCATCTAGAGCAAAAGTTGAGAAAATTATATGCCTCTCATGATACATCGATCATCAGGAGTTCTTCTAACAGTTAAGTTTTAACGTTTATGGACCCCTGTCTATGCGTTTCAGAAAATATGATGGGACACACTAACGTGTCGTTAGGTCTAAACTCTGAGTCGAAATTCTCAACATTGACACACACGCAGAATGAGAGGGGACCGATGTATTTGGCCCTAGAACCTAGTAGACCATGTGTCACAGAGATTACTGTAGTCGAGTGTAGAGATCGACACTAAGGCCAAGTAAAAAAAGATAGTAGTTTCTCGTCCGGGTTTTTTGAGCAAGGTGACGAGGGAGGTCCTTACTATTTGATATCTTACTATTTTTTCGAGGATTGTCAAAATGAAAGTAATATGTGTTTCTCGTCCGGTAATTCTGAGAAAGGTAACGAGAGAGGGCTTTACTATTTTCTATATCCAATTTATGAAATGAAATATCGCTCTGGTAGCTGTGTTATGAGAGACCAGGTCCCAAGTGTATGTCTTGCCTGCACTCTGTGCATTTTCAAACAAATAGATTACTAGTATGTACCATACTTGAAATGAAACTTCATGCATTCAGAAATACATTAGCTTTTTCTTTCCACTACAGATGTCAAGGGAAAATGACCATCTTAATACTGGTATTTAGTGTTGTAATGGCATTTCTGATACCAGTGTACTTGCAATTCTGATGTATTGTGCTATTAAATGAAACAGGTATAAAACATATCTTTCAACAAAGAATGTACGACTGAAATAAATTCCATGATATTCAAAACACTGCTTTATTCATCATTGGTGTTTGTGACTTTTTGTGTCCACACAGCTAGTATGTATCTGCATTTCTTCACAGTATTGTAGCACATTCAACTGGAAACTGTTGTACAATTGCAGATGTCAAAATGATACTGATATGGCATTATAGCATTAAACATTTAAAGATGCTTCTTCATGTTCTAAAAAGACATTTGATAATCACTCATCATTTGGATGATGAATGATTGTATACCACACTACAGATGATACGACTCACGGCCGTGTCCGTGAATTTACATCGTAAAGAAAAGTATCCCGCAGAAATACGAGACAAACCAGAATCCGTGGAAAAGTTATTTATTTTGTAGATACACCCATTTGATAATTCTACATTTGCTGAAAAAGCGCATTCATTTTCTCTTCAAAATAGAACAATAAATCGCCGTCAGCGATGCAACGTTACAGAGCAGAGTGTACGGGCTTCTACACATTCGAATGTGTACATGCGTGCGTGCAGACAGCTGACAGACCAGGGGATGGTACCGGTGACAGACCCTGTACCAAAGAGATAATACAAGAGGGACTAGTCCTGTGGGGAGGCAGCACAGAGATATATATATCTTTATATATATATAGTTCTGTGGGAGGCAGCCGCACGAGGGAGCTGCCATTTCGCGTTGTGGGAGCCGCCATTGCACAGATCCAATATTTGGCGCAGTGACCTTGCGTTGTTTTATTGTGACGTCACAATGGTCACGTTTAAGCGTCATAATGGTGCTGATGTTGTTTGATTTTATGGCGTGAGTGGGAATGTACGCGAAACAAACGTCATAATGCTCAAGTACTGTCTAGTCTACACCCAAGTTCCCACTGTTTAGTTTGCGAACAACAAAAAGGTCTGGACTCTACCAAATGGTTCAAATGATATGATATCATCATAGAAACTAATATTTAAACAATTAACCACATTGTGATTCTGAAAATGAAAATGTGTAATGAAGAATATCATATCATTCCAGATATGATATGAGAATATAATATAATATTGATATAATATTGTATACCTGTATGTATAGTATGTGTACGTATATAGGACTATTGTTTGTTGGTTTATTGTCTTATTATTTTCTGTGATACTGTTGTAACGTGACACAATATGTACTCTGTTCTATAGCGCCTTGAGTATATTTTTTAGGTAGAAATGTGCACTTTAAAAGAGTCTCACTATTATTATTAGAAGATATGACTTGAACTTAGACTTAGATCCAGTGCCAGGAGCTGAGTGTGCGCTCCCTCTTCAATTTTGGACGCACTATTTGTACGCACGCGTATGGTGACTACTTACTCTATGGGGGTGTTGCAAGAAAGTCGAGTTGCAATTGATTGCAAATATCTATTGCAACTTTGCAATAGATAGATCGATTGCAACTTGCAATCAATCGCAAATTCCAGTTGCAAGAAGGGAGCTTGCAATCAATTGCAAGATGCAATTGATTGCAAGCTCCCTTGCTGTATTTTGTATTTATAAAAGCGACTGGCAAGACAAGCCTAGCCAATTTGTAATGGATTTCAGGATTTGCAATAGATTTTGGGGATTTGCAATCAATTGCAACTTTCTTGCAACGCCCCCTATATGTATATATCTCTTTGCCCTGGACAGCTACTGACACGCGCACTTTGCCAATACGGTGTGGCAGGGCCACCAAGGGGCCACTGCACACACATGCACATAGTCACAATGACATGATGACATACAAACTCGATACAATCCTCACAAGCATTTGTACAGTACAATTCATCCGCTTGAAATATGAGAAACGGGGAAAAATACGAACAATGCGCGAAATATGCGTGGAATAATAATAATAATAATAATACATACAATTTCTATAGCGCCGTTCTCCACTTTGATTAAATGCTCAAGGCGCTTTACAATTGTACATCAAAGCAAACAGATTGAAAATACAAGTACATCACAGTAATAGAAGAAGGATGAAGAAGCAGAAAAAAAAAAGACATGAAAGTCTGTCTTCAAAAGACACTGGTCTTCAAAATGCACTGCTAAACAGATAGGATTTTAAATTACTCCTGAAAGATGTTATAGAGCTCGAGTCTTTCAGCTCACGAGGAAGTGAATTCCACAGTGTTGGTCCAGCGTGAGCGAAAGCTCGTTCCCCCCAAGATTTCCTAGAAAACGGAATATGTAAGAGACCTGAAGTTGAGGATCGAAGAGTTCGTGAAGGTTCGTGAAGGTCGAATATCAGCGATTGATTGCAAAAAAATGTTGCCGCTATCGCGTTCACGACGTACCGAGTGCACTGTACATCACAGCTAGCCCAGGCCCGCCCGCGCCCGTCCAACTACAGTTCGACTGCTTTGTGGGTCATTCCTTCTTGCCGATCCGAGCTCGCAGTGTGAAGTGCATGCGTTATTACATACGCACCAAAGAAGCTACAGCTGTACTACAGCTAAGTAGAGGACGCAAGGCGTAATTATAAATGATCCACATCACGATCGGTAGGTGAATTGTCGATTTTTTTTTTCGGCGGCCGAAAAAATAGTAAATATCAAAAAAGTTGATGCGGCAACTGAAAATCGATGCGGGCGGGGAGCGGGCTGGGACGAGAATTATGAATTTCTTGGTATGTTCAGCGCCATTTTGAAAATAGTAAATAGTAAAAAAATCGATGCGGCAGCCAAAATCGATGCGCGCGAGGACGAGAAACTGGTTTCTTTTTTTACTTGGCCTAAGCTGTGCTAATTAAAGCAAAAGATTAGAAGCGTCTAGAAACTCTACATTGCTTTTGAGTAGACAGCTGAATCACTGATACTGTGTTGCCAGATGGTGATCTCGATCGGTACGGTAATAAAAAATAGTGAATTTTGGTGATTTATAATTATTGTTCATTATACGTAGTAAAAAGGACTTTCATTTGCCACCACATTCGAGCATCCACACAGCCGGGAGAATATAGTGCTATTGCACTCCCACGTCATGTGTGGCGATCATCTAGGTAAGAAGTATGATGCATGTAACTGTGTTAGTCCACTGTGACAACACACTTGTAGCTGAAGATTAGCGCACTCACACATCATGGAGATCGATCCCCCCTTGTTAGTCCATGGGCCAAGACCCGAAAAATGGGTTGTTGGTACCATCTGAGGTGGCACAACCTTTTTGGTGTCATTTTGTTTGTCGGGCATAGATATGCTTATCAAGCTATGATAGCATTTCCAAATGAGTAGCTTAGTCATAATAAATGAATTTTTAACCAATTTGGTCTCGTATTTATATCCCTATACTTCTGAATCGAAACTAAACCGCTATACAAAGAAGAGCACTGCCTTCTGTATGTCCACAGGTGTTCTGTTGTAAACGCGGTGCGCTTAGTCTTTATTCAAGGCAGCGAAGGGAATATCCAAAGGGTTATGATGTCCACAGCTGTCACGCGGTGCGCTTAGTTCTTTATCTAGACCAATGTACCGTTATCATATCTAAAGTTCCTCATAAAAGGGATTATCTATGCTGTTTTTATACTATACCCTATCAACAAATACGTCAGTTTTAAACAAAAATCACTCTGTTCATTTACAATATCATTCATTATAATGTATCGTAGTGTACCGGTACATTGTTTTTGCATTATCTTATATTGTTGGAGGGAAATAAAGCGACACTTGGCGTGGTATCAGCATTTTCACCGTAGCGTTTTCACAGGAAAATGATAAATGATTGAAAAATACGGTAAAATTCACTAGGAATTGCTTTTGTTGTTGTTGTTGTTTTTAGATAAAAGGATATACACTGTATCATACGCTTTGGATATTCCCTTCGCCGTCTAGAATAAGGACTAAGCGCTGTGGACATCATAACCTTTGGATATTCCCTTCGCTGCCTTGAATAAAGACTAAGCGCACCGCGTTTACAACAGAACACCTGTGAACATACCATAGAGCTGCATTTTACAGCTCTATGGAACATACAGAAGACTGTGCTCTTCTTTGTATGGCGGTTAGTTTCGATTCAGAAGTATAGGGATATAACAACGAAACCAAATTGGTTAAAAATTCATTTACTATGACTAAGCTACTCATTTGGAAATGCTATCATAGCTTGATAAGCATATCTATGCCCGACAAACAAAATGACACCAAAAAGGTTTTGCCACCTCAGATGGTACCAATATCTGGCCTGGCCCATGGACTATGTAGCAGACGACAACGGGTACTATATTTCAACATTGTTTTTTATGAAAGTTACAGGTGACCTTAGGTATTGAAATTTGGCTGAGATCATCTTTGACTCAGTCTTTCTAAATATGCTGATGTAGCTAAAAATTACTAGCTTTTGTATTGGTGCACACTTAGTATTAGTGTGGACAAAACAGAACTTCATACAAGTGTATTGTCTTGTGGAGACGAGTTCTAAATCCATTTCTGAATATTGTGTTTTCATGCTTTCCTCCAGATAAAGACGTACTAGGAAGCCTAGACATGATAGTTCTTTGGGATCGAGTAATGGTGATATAAAGGAACTCGATGTAGGGGTCATCACTTGGAGAACGAAGACAGATATTGATAGCTGTACAGTCTCTGTCACACCAAGAGGGTGAAGATCACCAGATTGACGAAGTACTGGGGGGGGGGGGGGGGCATTTCATGAAGCGTTTTTGTCTGATAACTTGTCGGACAAATTTGCTCTCAGCCAATCAGATGCAAGGAATTTAGTAGCTTTTAACATTTTGTCAGACGAAATATCTGACAAAACCCTTCATGAAATGCCCCCCAGATGTGGCCAACGACTAGCCATTGAATGCAGGGTTGACGAATGCTGGAAACACCGGGCCAACATCAGCAAAGGAGCGTCTGAGATATGGACTTCCATTGCACTAACCCTGCTGTAAGCTTTTCTGTTATTTTCCACGATGATTAATGAAGGGAGACTACTTTGAAATTGATTGACATTTAATTAACATTCTAGAGTCTCAGTAATTACATAAGAGGCTACATTAAGAGACTGAAAGCTTGGTTGGTTTTGTTTTGTTTGAAGAAATGATTTTCAAGTATTTTAATACTTCATGGAGCAGTTTTGGAGCTGTCCTTCCCTCTGAAAATGAATGCCTTGAGAGGTGTACTTGCATTTAAGAAAAATGTGTACTTGCCGTATCGACAAAGTGAAAATCATGTTATGGTCAGTCTTGAGTTGTGTAAGTACAGCTGTTGCTTATGTCAAATATGTATATTAAATGGTTTATTTGAACTTCAAGTTTATAATGTAAACTGGAGGGACCTATTACCCTCATGCCATTTGTATGATTCATGAAACCATTAAATTTTACTTATTTGCCCAGGAAATCAACACACACATCACTCCACGGGGGAGGAGATACTTCAATAGCTGAGGGAAGGAGTTCTGATTGTTCCAAGGAGACATCTGCTCAACAAGATCATCGTAGCATATTTCTTGTTGAAAATTGAAGCAGAAAACTGTGCAGCGTTAGTTCAATTATTTGAAAATTGGTCTGGAATACCAGTTTCCCATTGTCATGTCTTGTACTACATTTCCATGCAATATAATAGCACTGTCTAATTTGCCTGTTCACTTTGATTTTTTGTTGTCTTCTCAAGTATAGAGAATAACAGACTAAAATGTGCCCCCCCCCCAAAAAAAACTAGAAATATCACTGAAGGTGATTAATACCCCCACCCCGTGACGACAGTCTTACCCAAGGAATGATCTTTCCTTGATCTTCTGCCATTTAAATGCCGTTACCATGGCAACGCAGCTTCCGACACGTCCGAAAAATATGTCTTGCACATCTTCCCACCAAGACTATTGTGTGTGCCACATTTCATAAGCTTTTGTCAAAAACTGAGGAAGTAGTTCAATCCACAAGATCTTTCCTTGATCTTCCGCCATTAATATGCCGTTACCATGGCAACGCAGCTTCCGACACATCCAAAAAATATGTCTTGCACATCTTCCCACCAAGACCAATGTGTGTGCCACATTTCATGAGCTTCAGTCGAATACAGAGGAAGTAGTTCAATCCGCAAGATCTTTCCTTGATCTTCTGCCATTTATATGCCGTTACCATGGCAACGCAGCTTCCGACACGTCCGAAAAATATGTCTTCCACATCTTCCCACCAAGATCAAGGTGTGTGCCACATTTCATAAGCTTTGGTCAAAAAACTGAGGAAGTAGTTAAATCCGCAAGATCTTTCCTTGATCTTCTGCCATTGATATGCCGTTACCATGGCAACATACTTTCGGGTACTGTCAAAAAATGCGTCTTGCACATCTACAACCAAAGGCACACATCTGTACCAAGTTTCATGGAAATTGGGCATAAACTGAGGAAGTAGTTTGCAACACAAAATTTTCCATCATTTTGGCTCATAATATGTGAGCTGTTACCATGGCAACATACTTTTTGTCACTGTCAAGAAATGTGTCATGCTGACCTATATCCTAAGACAAACATTCAATATGAATTCCATGAGAATTGGAAGAACACTGATGAAGCAGTTTTGCCATGAAGCATTTTGCCCTATATTTTACCAATAACATGCCGTTACCATGGCAACGCACTTTTTGCCACTGCGGAAATATGTGTCTTGCACATTAACATATTCAGATGAACATCTGTACCTAATTTCATAAAAATTGATCAAAAACTGTGGGAGGAGTTCGCGACGCAAGATTTGTACCCATTTTTGCCCATAATATGCTGTTACCATGGCAACGTACTTTTGGGTACTGTCAAAAAATACGTCTTGCACATCTACAACCCAAGGCACACATCTGTGCCAAGTTTTATGGGAGTCGGTTGAAAACTGAGGAAGTAGTTCGCGACGCAAGATTTGCAACGGACCGACCGCCCGACCGACCGCCCGACCGACCGCCCGACCGCCCGACCGCCCGACCGCCCGACCGTCCGGTGATTCCTATATACCCCCTTCAAACTTCGTTTGGCGGGGGTATAAAAAAGGAAATAGAAGGGACCAGTAAGTATAACATTGTAAATGAAGTGATGGTTATAGACTTAAAAATAAAGACGGATATACATGTACTTGTATCATATGAAACATGTAAACAGAGTATACGTACATGACTCCACGCTGACTGATTTTCTTGGTAGCCTCATCGGGCCACATGTAAATGATAATAGTCCTAATACTTATGATATGGTCAGTTTCACGGTAAAGGGTGTAACTTTCAATTTTTAGCCTTTTTGCCCACCCTGAACACATAGATTTACAAATCTCAAAGATTTTTTCCCATGTGAGTCACCTTATGACTAGCCACCTTGGGTAGCATAATCAGGTCCAGGTATTGATGCGTTTTGTTTTGACAGTCACATATGTACCCTAAAAGTGACTATTTTGTTGCATTGAAATTTATATAACATTTTTGAAATGTTAATAATTTTCTACAGCAACTGCAGAGATCTAATTTTTTATGTTAAAAGCATAGTTGTATGGTCAATTGAAATGACCAAATTAGTTTGGTTTGCATCTGGCCCTTTATTTTAGAATACTATGACTTCAAATTTGAGGTTCCGGAGGCTTCATTTTCCGTTAACAATTGTTTACAAACTTTGATGGACAGTAATGATCAGTGGGTGTGTTTTGGTTACTTTCTTTTATGCTGAAAATAGTAAGGTACATCTAAACTTTAGACTTACATCAAAGTTTACTTGATTCTAGGGCTATTTGAAATTTTGTGATAATTTGATTCCATCAAGTGAAATTTCCGTTAGCAGTTTTGAAGCCTCCGAAACAAAGTGTTTAGTCAAATAATATGAATATAGATAAGAGAAGCGACCTAATCTATATGTCAAAATGTAGGATATGGGGCCCTAACCTAATAGACCTAAAATAGTTAAGATCCGACAAACACTCTGAAAATAGGAGACAATACAAATTTTCCGTTAACACGTGAAGCCTCCGAGACGCATTGAAGCCTCCGAAACAGCAAAAACATGTAATTTGACATTTCTGATAAATTCTTTGATGTCTGCCCCAAATTATGCCATGAAATCATCAACAGACATGGACAGACAACAAAAATGATAAAAACATTATGATACTGCAATAATTTTTTGAGCCAATACACTTTATAGAGAAAAAGTGGTTTCGGAGGCTTCAAACGGATGTTAACACTGCATTTTTGTGATTTTCTCTGGACAAAATCAAATTAGATTTATTGTTCACCCACCCAATGATTGCTTATGACATATCTAAAGATATTTAATCACATTCAGTTTTCTGGCTGCTTTATTTACTCACCAATATAGATTTACTATACGATTTACCTATTTTTCTTCAACAGTGCAGACGTGTCACACATAACTCACCTTTTCATTCAGCAATAAAATATGAGCAGATGAGAATGTTGCCCCACAAATATGTTTAACAGTGTATATCAACCAAAAAAGACACAATTTATCCATCACTTTCTACATAACATACATGATTTTCATGAAAACATAAGGCATACCAAATTAATTTTCCAGATGTTTCGGAGGCTTCATTTTATGTTAACAGCATGTAAATGGAATGTTTTGATTACAATTGTGTAATTCTAAGTCTATCAAATAACTGTTTGGACTGAATGAGATGTAATGATTCCTCAAGCAAGGTGTAGATAGTTGTTTAAATGTATGAAAAACATTTATTTTGTCGGTTTCCTTTTGAAACAATAGAACAGGCTAGATATTGTGAGTAATGAAAGTGACTTCCAGCTTGCGTGCATGCCCATTGCACATCATGCAACAGTAGCGCAACAAAGCAAGTAGTTGTGGATACATCAATGTTCTTAAGTTGGATAACTCATTTTTACTCTTGAGAGAAGTTGAAGTGTTGTGACCATATTTGTATCACTCTTTTGACTGGTTACACTTTGATGATGAAGACCAAACAATTACTTGATTATTTAGTGTTAAATACACTTTTTTTTAAAAGAACTGAACACTATTTCTGTCCTGAAGATTCAAGGACTTTAATAGATGGTTATTCAAGAGGGAAGCATGCACTTAACTAAGAAATATATTACTTTTGAATTTAAGGTTGTATCTTTTTAATGCATGATCAAGAGCAAATGGTGGAAAATATTTTTTGGATTTTTACACTTTCGACTCACTATCATCTGAGTGTAATAGTTTCAAAACACAATCTTTTACATGTCCATTCATAACCCATTGACAAATCCATTCCATTGTTTACTCACATGGCATTTGTTTTTGCCACACTAAAATCTTGACTTTTTCAGCTTTCCATTTCTTAACAAGTTCTTTGGCTTTCATTTCCAATACTTATTTGGAGGAAAAGTAATTAATCAATAAATTTGTGAGTGGATTTGAAAATAGCTAACGTCTTGCAGATTATCATTTCTGTGGTGTGACTTGGATCACAGAGTACTGCTTTGGAATTTTGACATTTGATTACTTCATTCAGACAGGTTTTAATGTCAGTCTGTACATGTATATCAGATCTAATGCATGCTAGGTGCAACACAATCTTGATACCATACCCTATTTTCCATACTTTATCATGCTGGCATGAACCACTTGACTATTTTTGATTAAACAAAATGTAACTTGTGTTACAAAACATCTCTTTGCATACACGTGTGAGACTCTATGACATGTTTGCGGATGTAGTTCTCAGTGCAGTAAATGGACAGTAATGGTTGGGATAGGATTGCTTATAATGACATATAGACCTCTACTTATAAATAGCCTGTTGTCATGGGGTACATGTCCATGTAGTTCACATGGGTGGGTGACTGGAGAAGTTATGTTCATGAAGAACAATATTGAAATGATTGAAATCTTTATAATCTGTTTAGTCCTGGCTTTTCTGGAAAAAAGTCACAAGCCCCTAACTATTTTGAAATTCAAAGGGTTAAAACTGTAGTCTGTGGGTTTATGTACTATTTAAAACAAACTTGTGGGTTTCTAACAAACTTAAATATTTCAACACATTTGCTGCTTTTTAATTTTTTGCTAAAAAGGTTGTCATTTTTAGAAACAGTAAAAGTTCTGTTAGCAATTTCTCAATGTGTACCTTCAAAAACAGGCCTCCTAGCTGTCACAGGAGTCACACAAATTGGAATTTTATAAAAATAACTATGAAAAAAGAAGCCTTTGAAGAATTGATAAATCAAAAATTAAATTATATGAAACAGGGGTGACTTGTATACCACATAAAAAGAAAGTAAAATTCTAACTATCATATATTATAGGGAACTATACATTTGATCAACATTTTTTTTTAAATTCAAATTCATACACAGTCATGGGTAGGGTATGTACATTTATCTTTTCAACAGGCGATTCAAAAAGATGAATGGGATCTTGACCATTTCAATTTCTATTGAGCTCCATGATAATATCACCAATATATTGATTATTCCAACTCCATTTTGATGATGACAGTTTGATGATGACCCTTACATGAAATGGCTGATCAGTGTTTAAGAGTGCTGTTCTATGACCATGATCACTGCATTTGATAGCTATAGTAGGGGATATCAGGCATGGTCCATATGCAAAAGAATGTTTATAAGCCTTTTTTCCCCTTTCTATATTTTACAATGCTATGTTGTAATCTAACCGTCATGCCGTCACATAGTCTATTTTCTATCCCTTTCTCATCAACAGTTGAAATTGATTTCACATAAAAACAATTATGAATGATGGGTGGTTTATGTCAATATACTAGTACATCCCACAAACTGCACTTATAAAGCATGCAAGCATAATCTTTGCATTAAGTCTAGCTACAATTCTAACTCATTGAAAGTAATTCTTACTGCATTATGATGAAAAGTTTGACAAAACACATGCATACAGCTGTACGTGTGTAGCCTAATCATGTTCTGCATTGCCAATGCAAATACAGTGTATGTATACAACTGAGCATAAAGATTTAAAATATTTTTCTTTGTCTCTTATTATATGTTGGAAAGTCTTTTTTCTGCATACAAGTAAATACTATTTTACATGTTACAACATTGTTAGTTGTGTATTTGGAAACAATCAGCTGCATTAATGTACTTCATATCACCTTAAAATGGACCATTTTTGCATGTTAACAGTTATGATGAAGCCTCCGAAACATGCATTGCTGCTAACTTTAAGTCGCAAAAAAGAAAAAGAAAAAAGAAGATGTTCCTAATCAGTGTACCTTTGTTGCTACTGTTGCAGTTCCCTTTAGAATCATATTGCCTCATGTAATGTCATAAATTTGAACTTAGCATTGGTCAAAGTGTACACAGTTTGTTATTCACTTTTGTGGAAGCCAATTTCCTTATATTAATAAGTATGAAGGATAAACATTATGCACTGCCATAGAATGTACATCTGTATACTGTTATTCACATTTTATTGATGCCCTGTCGTTATTCTAGCATGTAGTGATAGTTGCTTACTGTAGTTTTATTATTTTAAGTGAATACAAGACTAGAACTTTGTGTTAGCAGTTTTGAAGCCTCCGAAACACACTAGATTGTTAACTGAAGCCTCCGAAACTCACAAGTCTGAAAATTCCAACTTTGTCAAAAATAATCGAATTTCTTTGGGATTTTGGTTGATAAATGTTTGTTACCAAGAGATAATTTAGGGCTATGTTTAGAGTGGCTCTTGCTTCTAGAACATTCTTTTAACTTAAAAATAGTTTGTCAGGTACCATTTTTACCCTGGAATTTGAAGTTCACATCCAAATAATTGCAAGAGCGAATATCTGTTGGGGGAAAAGTGTTTTGATATTTCAAATACATGTTCACAGCAAATGAAAAGTTGCATTACATCCACCATTTATCTTCATTTGGTTGCTGTGGGTGACCAAAACATTCTTGTTGTTTTTACCTAAATTTATCTAAAATTCCATAATAGTCACTTCATTTTTCATATTTAGCCAAAGAATTAAGCTCTGAAATGACAAAATATTGAAAATATAGACATTCCTATGTGAAATAAAGGCAAAGATAAAAATGGAAACACAACTTTAATTTTTGACCCTTGCCACATCAAAGTTACACCCTTTACTGTGAAACTGACCATATACAATTGTAATTATAATAATGATGAATAAAAAAGTGGAAGTTGATTTGCCATGAAGTTCAATGGATAATCACATCTTGTATTTTTCTACTAACTGTACACATCCACACTTAACCTATCTGCATGAAATTTCATTTACAAGTATTAACTGATATTTGGCGTAATAAGTAGCAATAAATGTACTTGAAACAGTGGTACTGAATAGCAATAGAAATTAATGCCAAGAAAAAAATATAGTTCAGCCCCTTAAAAGATTGAAATGAGGACCAAAATTTTGATGTTATAGAGTAAAATATCCCGTTTGCGGCAGTTTAAGCATTGTTAAGGGTTTTTCCAACTTGTAAACAAACCAGGCAAATTATTTTCAACCATTTCATATATCATAGACAAGATTATTCATTAACGCAATTGTTTTCATGAAAGAAATTTACCATTGACCAACGCAGTTTTCATGATTTACGAGGGCAAAACCTGGCACAATTTTCGCCGATAAGGGCGATATGCGACGTAGTATTTCTGCTTGCGGCACGATGTACAATCCCTATGCAATACGCGCGTGCTCCGCGATCTTCAGCTGAACGCCTTCACATGTCTCGCGAACATTGCGTAAGCGCCAATTCCCATTGCGAAAGCACGTGAAAATAGCGTGCGCACATGCATTGGCCGCAAACAAGATCGCAATTCTGGCGGTGTTGTTGATGTCTTTCTCGTGTTTTTCTCATTTTTTTTCGATGGTAACGTCCACTTTCCGAAAAAAATGGCGGCCCACATCGGCTCGCGAAAATTCTATTTTACGTGAGGATATGTTTTCAAAATCCATGAACATCGAGAAAACGACAAAAAATCCAGTTTCTTGGACCATTGTTTCTTAACTGTTATGTTAAGAAGTACAGGAAATTTCATTTTGGATGCGATATGTTGTCATTTAGGTGAGAAAATTTCACTTTCGTCAGAGATCGTGCCCATTTTATCGGTTGGTTTTTGTTGATTGCTAGTGTGTTAGTATATGTGTAGTGTGCATGTAACAGTGCAATGCTGTGTTTAGCTGTATATTACCGTGTATGTTGTACCTGCCGCGAACGGCTGCACGGCCGCTTACTGACGCAGTTACTCTATATTTGCTTCATAGAATATGATTAACATTCTTCTTGCTTTCTTTTTGAATTCAGATACCCAAGTAGTGAGCAAAAGACGTTGTAGCCAAGGCAGTTGCGATGCAGTACCCCACAGTTGCGATGCAGGACACCACACAAGGTGCAAAAGGATATAGTACTAGGTGTTTCAAAAAACATTTCCCACTTTTGATCATTAATAGCTCAAAAAATATTCATTTGATAAAACTGTCATTGATATAAATAATAGCTAAATAGTGTACAATTTGGTTGAAGGTAATTTAAATGTGAAAGCATAAATCAGTTTCATTTAATCTAAGATTGATTTTGAAGTAAGGTTTCAGATTTTGGTCAAATTTTAACCCTCTGTACAAAAATTGAACCTTGCACAGGAACCAATGATGTGTATGTGAGTGTGTGCTGACAATGGCCCTGAACAATGGACATGCCTGAACCACCTGTTGACTAGGCGTCAGTCTAGTGCTCCCAGGCACATGAATGCTTAATCAATAAATCATGTGGATTGCCCTGGGCACTGCTAGTCTGGATTCATGCACGGTAAAGGGTAAACTGCATGCACATGGAAAAAGGAAGCACACGTTTCCATGTGCTTGCAAACACCACATTCCATTCCAGCTGGCAATCCTTTTCAATTTTTGCTTCACATATCACTAAATTTGGAATATAAATAAGCAAAATGATCTAAAGTTCCCCATTTTAGTACAACTGTCTACTATTAATTAAATAGTCTGACAAATTGTTCGCTTTTTGATAAAAAGAAATCATTTTTGGTAAAGCGTTCAGCAGCATTTATCATTGGGGCGATATGTTTCACAGTAGATTTATTTAAGGCTCCATTTACACAAGTGTATACTCTAATTGATTTTCTTTGCTTCCTGTCAACATGTTTACGATAGAACAGAAGGTATTCATTGTAATTTCGTTTTTTAGAAGTACCGGTAGGGAGAGCACTGTCGAGACCCAACGACAGTATCGGCAGGCGTTTGACTTTACACAGATACTGCCAGAGGCTGAATAAAGAATAGTTGTGATAGTGGAATTTCTCATGAATAAATAATGAAGCATTCAAACCCTAACCATTGTTTAGGACCATTGTCAGGGTGTTAACCACACACTCCCATACACACCCATTGACCCCTGTGCAAAGTGAAATTTTGTACAGAGGGTTGAAAATAGAGCAAAATCTGGAACCTAACTGTGAAATTAATTATGGATTTCATGAAACTGATTTATGTTTTCATATTCAAACCACCTTCAACCAAATTGTACACTATTCAGCTATTACTCATATCAATGACAGTGTTATCTGATATATAGTTTATGAATTATTAAGAATCAAAAGTGGGAAATGTTTTTTGAAACACCTAGTATAAGTTTATACTCTAGTTTATGTGATCTAAAACTTTTTTTAGCTCTCTTTAGCAGAAAGCTTATGTGACATACAAAGTGTACATGGTATCTTATTCATCTAGCTTGCAAAAACTTGAACATTTTCAACTTTTCTCCACAGCTAGTGGACAGATCAACAGTTACCGAGTGTGGTAATTTGTTCTGCTCGTAAAATTAACACATAATTTCATATTGAACGCATGCATTTATGCAAAGCGTTCGGTGATCACCATAACTAAGCCAAAAAAAAAACAAGGAAAAGTAGAAATTACGCGGTGTGTAATATATGTCCCCGCCGGAAGTAACATTTAGTAGCAAAATGTACAATATAGGTAAAAAATCAAGGTCAAAGGTCAAAGAAATCAAAGGTCAAAATTCTGTGTAGAAGTTTTGAAGCCCTCACCTAGTGCCATCACATAAAGCAAACAGAATCGAAATCGGGTTAGAAATGGCAAAAGAGTAGCATTTTGTAGCCAATGTACGTGTACAATATAGGTCAAAAATCAAGGTCAAAGGTCAAAGAAGTCAAAGGTCAAAATTCTGTGTAGAAGTTTTGAAGCCCTCAACTAGTGCCATCACATAAAGCAAACGGATGTGAAATCGGGTTAGAAATGGTGAAGGAGTAGCATTTTGTAGCAAAATGTACAATACAGGTCAAAAATCAAGGTCAAAGGTCAAAGAAGTCGAAGGTCAAAATTCAGTGTAGAAGTTTTGAAGCCCTCACCTAGTGCCATCACATAAAGCAAACGGAATCGAAATCGGGTTAGAAATGGCGAAGGAGTAGCATTTTGTAGCAAAATGTACAATATAGGTAAAAAATCAAGGTCAAAGGTCAAAGAAGTCAAAGGTCAAAATTCTGTGTAGAAGTTTTGAAGCCCTCACCTAGTGCCATCTCACAAAGCAAACGGAATCGAAATCGGGTTAGAAATGGCAAAGGAGTAGCATTTTGTAGCCAATGTACAATATAGGTAAAAAATCAAGGTCAAAGGTCAAAGAAGTGAAAGGTCAAAATTCTGTGTAGAGGTTTTGAAGCCCTCACCTAGTGCCATCACACTAAGCAAACGGAATCGAAATCGGGTTAGAAATGGTGAAGGAGTAGCATTATGAAGCAAAATGTACAATATAGGTCAAAGGTCACAACTGAAATTCTGTGTAGAAGTTTCAAAGCTCCCATGTAGTGCTATCATATAAAGCAAACAGAATCAAAATTGGCTCATAAATGACAGAGAAGTAGCAAATTGAACAATTTGATCACACACGGACGGACGGACGGACGGACACACAGACACACACACGTACGGAGCCCGTTACATAGTCCCCTGCTCGAACTCGTTCGGTGGGGACAAAAAAAAAAAAAAAAACCAAGGTGGACACTTCATGTTTGGAATATTGGACATAGGATGCAAGCACACAGCAACAGTGATTTAAGGGCAATTTACCATTGTGTCAAATTTGGTACAGGGCAAGGGAAATGGGAATATTTATGAATAATATTTAGTACACTACAAGGTACATTTGAACATGACGCAGCAACAAACGATGACTGCTTATCATAAATTTATTCAAGTTTTGCCGATCTTCCCAAACGAGATACTATGCTCACATGCATGTGTATTTGTGGCAAAGGCTGAGCATTTCTGCCAAACCATTGTTAATGAATGATCATGTCACATCATTCTACTGCAACACCCAAATCGTCTCAGCATTAAATCATGCAATAACAGGCAGGATACAGCGGACAAAGCCATTGTGTTACCTCACTGATTACACGATGCAAGGACTGGTCATTGTTAATCGTTTAAGCTGTAGCCCAACACGACGGTGAACACCCGATTCAGAGCGGCTTGCACCCTACACGATTATCGCGTAAGCCGTCACTAAGACTTAATGGTGGTAATACAGTAGGTCTAAAGTATGTCTTGACAATGTGTGATGGCAGTTTCAAGATTTTTTACCCTTTTATAAGTTAATGCATTGAGTAATTTCAAGGTATGGAGAAAAAGTGTAATTTCAGTATCAAAAACTAAAATCTTAGCATTTTAACCTGGCCTTTGGCCCTTGATGTTTGACCATATGACCCTAAAATTACCAAGAGAATCACTGTCAGGCAGGGCATGCATAAATACAGCTGTATGTAGTAAAGTTTTATGATGAAACCTTGAGCCTATTTCACTTGATATTTGACCTTTTGACCTTTGGAAAGAATCTCTAGCAGGTATTATACATAATACACTAAGTTTCAAGAAAAATCCTGCAGGCATTGCATTTAATGAGGGAAATAGTGAAATTTTGAGCAGTTGACCTTAACCTTTGACCCCATGACCCCAAAATTCCCTAGACAATCATTGCCAGTCAGTACTTGCATATATGTGACCCTGCACCTCAAAACAAACAAAAAGTCGTCAGACATGAATTTTTAGTTAAGACCATATTCTGAAAGAGCAGACTTTAAGCTGTGAAATGATGTATCACTCAAATCAGCAGTAGCACTATCTTTTCAAAAGTTATTAGAGTTGAAAGTGAAGAGTGTAGACAAGGTTTTTCAGAAATGAAAAATGGATTCTAAAGACACACCTAATCACACTATTCTACCAAAAATGTTCAAGATCAACTGCTAAAAAAACACACTTTCCTGCCCCTTTTATGATACCAAATTTTAGCATAATGTAAAAGAAGACCTTTCAGAAAATATGAAAAAGTCAAGTTCGGCTAGGTTGACCCATTTCACTTATTTTCAGTCCTCACGCAAAATCAGTGTGTGCGACTTTATCTTCGCAAAACTCCCTCTAGAGAATCTTTATTTGGTAGTACAAGTGTACACTAAGTTTCAAGAAAATACCTTAATTTGGGGGCTTTTGTCTCATCCTCCTAATTCCCAGGGCATTGCCTCTAGGAGCCCCCAAGCAGGGAATGGTGCCCATTTAAAATTGAGCGATACAAGGGAGTCATGTTAAAGCCATTTTTGCCCTCTTTTGTTGGGGTTAAATAAAAAATGACGAATATACTCAACAGAGCCATGAAAAAACAAATTCATACTAAGACAGTGTATTTTGTTGTGAGCACATTTTGTCCCATCCCTCACATAGAGAAGTCACTTTTGGAACTGAAAATCATCATCTGTACAATTTTTGAAAGATTTCAAGGGTATGCATCAACTGGAAATCTGTGATCTTAATTTACTTGAAGGCCTGAATTCACGAGGGTAGTTTAAATTTAAACCATGATTTAAATTCAGACCATGGACTAAACTAAGCATGAAATAAGCATCTCTGGTGTGCGCATATCAACGCACATTTGTTACTGGACATCTCACGATGGCTTGTGCCCTGAACACCGCGCATGCGCAATTCGCTACTGCCCTCGCACGCATCACAATGACGTCATTTTTCATTCATGAATCGGGAGCTACACCGAAGCTGCATCATCATTAGCTCTTTACTCCCGTCATTTACATATTTTCCCACAATGTTATAACATATAGTGTGCGACGATTTCCAGCGCGATCGGCCGAACAGTTTGATATTAATATGCTGAGTTTGGTATCAAACTCGGCATATTAACATCAAATTTTCGATTTTTGACAAAATATTTTCCTCCTTCCGTGTAACCATGTATTCAGTGAAGCTATTGTTATGTTTGAGATTTGATAAGTCATATTCTTACATGATTTTAAGGTGTGAATTTGTGAAGTTGTTCGATGTGTTCGTTAGTGTGTGCGTATCAATACATGCGATATGAATGGTAGCGACATGTACAGGTGTGGAGCGACACACATAAGAAGCTCAACACCACAATGCAAATTGGTCGCCATATTGTATGGTTTGTGTAGCGTTGTGTACTGACAGGAGCTCTTCAGCGAGGTCGCCGCCATAACCGCTACGTAACACGAAGGCAAGCACGCATGTTGAGTGCAACGCATTGTGTACACCACACCGATCCATGGAGTAGTGAATCTATGCAGGGAAGCGGACGGCAGGGCGATCAGCCAATCAGCGGCCCGGCTATCTTTTCACAGCTTTCAACGGGGGATATTTTAATGTGCATCTCTGTTGGTGTACGCAATCTGTAAATCGTATTAACGCAGAAGAAATTTGCATAAACCATGGTCTAAAACCATCTTCTTGAATTCAGACCATTAAGTCTCAGATTCTTTCTTGTATATTTACCTGCTCACCAAGATGCTGCACAGAAGGTTCATATGCGGGTTGTACAGCATTTTATAAAAAGTATTGTTAGATAAATCACTCACTTTTTACACATGACTGATGAAAATGTCTTTAGTATACCTGTATAAGCAGGTTAAGCTGAGCTAACATGAACATGGTCTTATGATTATAGCTTTGTACAATACTCACATGATCTTCTGTGAAGATGTTGACAGAGCTGGCATTGGATCCTCTCCTCTTGCGATACTTTCTCAAGACGATGGCGTGTTCTTTCTTCACAAGCTGAATACCAGCCGGGCTGACCTTGTTATTGGGTTGCAGCAAGTTGACAGTGCTTACTGCCCGACTTGGTGGAACAGCTGGACCAATTGTGCCAGGCTGGCCTGGGGCCAATGACATCCTGTCTGGTGGTATAACTCCATTGTGCAGCCCTTCATTCAATGAGCGGGGACTTGTCATACTTGTCTCTTGGATCTGTTCCCTCATAGAAGATTCATCTATAATGCAATAGCAAAACAAAACTCACATGTTAAGATAAATTTAATGTTAGAAACACAACCCTTACATTCAAGCAGGAACATTAAAAAAACTAGAAAAGCACTCTGAGAGTGCAGACCTCTGCCAAGCAGCTGATTTCTATCCATACACACATGCTGAAAATCATCCAATTTCTCAATATTCCCAATACAGAAGGCTTTTGTTAACGTTATCAGCTTCCAGCTGTGCAGCGCCTTGCCTGAGCAGAGGCTGCACTTTAGAGCGCATATTATATGGAAACCTCAAATATGTGCAGCTTGAACTCCTAAGTTCATTGACTCTAACTGCAAAATGATCAAAACTTCTTCAAAAATTCATAAATATTCCCAGATCATTACCAAAATCTAATAATCTGTTTCTTTTGTCACTAATCAACTATTCCTGCAAGTTTCATCCAAATCCGTCCACAACTTTTTGAGTTATTTTGCACACAGACAGACAGTTAACTAGACAAAGAAACAAACCAACCAATGCCAATGAAAACGTAACCTCCTTCCTTGGTGAAGGTAAATATTATGTATCTTGTGGTTTTGTACTGGAATATAGAATAACTGGTGAACTTGGGTAAGTCAACACAATAACGATTAGGAAAAAGTGTTCACCAGTACACAAAATGTCATCTTGAGGGGGCTACACTGTAATGTACTTTTGTTCTTGATTGATAATCATCTCACACATCTTTTAACCTGTTGAGGACAGGCTGATTTTGCTACAACACACATTTCCCATAGACTAGATGCCAAGTTCAAAAAAATTTTATGAGTGAGATTTTCATGATTCAGCATCTTGGCGCGCGCGCATGTGCGTGAGCGAGGGAGTGAAGCGACTGAGTGAGGGGAGGGAGTGGGAGGGGGTTTCCGCCCTCCCATGGTAGGGAACTTTTTCAATTTTTAGCTCTTAATGGTGCAAGCTGGTGCATACACTTTGTACTTAAATGACTATGTTTCACTTTAATATTTTGATTTACAAACGGGAAATATGCCTTAAAGGACAAGTTCACCTTCATAAACATAAGGATTGAGAAACTGTAGCAATATTAGTAGAACACATCTTTGAAAGTTTGAGGAAAATCGGACAATCCGTTCAAAAGTTATGAATTTTTGAAGTTTTTGTGGAGTAAACGCTGGATGAGAAGACTACTGTAGTGTACGATGTCACATGCGTACAACAATGTAAGGAAAATATAAAGAGAATTTCACAAAATTTCATCTTTTGAAAAAAGTACACATTCCCTTGATTCGTTACCGACATATGTCATGGGTAATATTATTCCCCCTACCTTTAGAAAGAGGCAAGTCAAATGCTCTTTTATTATGCGAAAAAAAAATGAAAATATGTTGAATTTTCTTTACATTTTCTTTATACTGTTGTACTCATATGACATCACAAGCTGTAGTAGTCTCCTCCTCCAGCAGTTCAAACACAAAAATTTTAAAAATTCATAACTTTTGCATCAATCGTCCAATTTTCCTCAAACTTTCACTGATGTGTTCTACTAATATTGCTGCATTTTCTCAATCCTTATGTTTATGAAGGTGAACTTGTCCTTTAAATTGCAACTCTCACTTTAATCCTTTAAGCTATGCTCCCAATGCGTGAGAAAAATGGGTTCCATGCGTGAGATCGTGAGACGGACCTTAAATGCTTGAGTCTCACTCACAATGCGTGAGACTTGGTAGCTCTGCACCTACGCAAGTACTTGTATGCTTGGAACTCGTCCTCAACTGGTTGAATGATACAAGCCTTACATGTCAGGGTAAAGCAGAATCAAGGAGGTTCAACAGAATGGAATAACCATATAGACCTCTAGAAATACCGACTATACCATAAAACGTTATCCCCACCCCTAATTAAAGTCTTTAGCCTTTGTAATACTTGGGAATAGGGTCTTGTATCAGCATAGGGCTATAGACAGAAAGATCCTGTCTGTCCGGAGGAGTATTTTATTTTTTGGTTGGCAGCCCTGCTGAAGCCAGACACAGGCAGTCTCCGCAGAACATATCCCTGACGACCAGATCTACAGTGTATACAGACCGATCTTTCGGTCAAGTACAACTACAGGGATTATGTCACCTAGCCCTAAATTGGCCTAATAATTACTCGTTGTCAACATAACTCCATGGTATATAGATCTACAGGTACCGGTATGGTATTACCGGACAGCAAGGTAATTCCAGACGTTAACATTTAGGCCTACATGTAGATGCGTACTGATGACATTCGTGCAATACGCGCGGGGCTTCGTAGACTAGCCTCACACTACAGAACGTTGTAATTTGTATGTACCCGAAATTGCAAAAAATGAGACACAAAAATGAAAAAAAAACACTAACGTTAGTTTAGAAGATGTCAATTTTTCACAAGATTTTATTACTGCATGAACGGAAAGACTTCCATATGTACCCCCTTACTAAAAGGCACTTGTACAGTTGTACACCTACTAGCTACATTCTCTGACTCACATATTATGAGCTTCCTCTGAACTATGAAGTCCGCATTTCGATTCTCTACGTCACCGAGATCAATGTTACCCTAACTCTAACCCTAACCCTAATCCTACACTGAGTAAACTCTAATCCTAATCCCAAAGCCACCTAAACTTATTCATGTTACCGCGGTACTTAGACCTAGTAGATACATAACGCATAGCGGGGGGTACATATGGAAGTCTTGCCGCATGAACTGTTCGAAATGTTCATGTTTAATGTTGTAAACCGGGTTAATAAGATGACGCTGACGATGCCAGTCTCCATGAGTTGAAATTGCAATGATTTATTGAGCAAATCAAACAGACAGTCTAAACTCCGCACTATCCTCAGCTACATGTCGAATACAGAGTGAATAACAGATACAAGCCTATTAACTATTCAACATAGCAGAGCTCATAGAGAATACATTTGTATGTCCATTCTCTCTCAAGTGAAAGTGAAGAATCAAGAATCAATCAAATCTGCGTCATTATATTCACATGAAAAATAAAAGTTGCGTTGTGCCCATGCCAACCACACGCACACTGCGCCATTGGCATGGACACAACGCGCCTCAACGCATTGACGCAACAATAACATACCGCATATTTCCATTTACCACAAACTTCCCCGCGATTATATAACACAACCATGGGTTATATAATCCCAATTACATCATATCATTTTTTTATAACATTATACATAATGATACATAACAAAAAATTCCCCGCTCTTCATGTCAAATCATTACACTTTACAGCAATTTCATATAAGAGCGGATTAACAGCACATAATGCTATACAAAAATATACTTCAGGAAAGCGTGTGTTCCCCGCTTTTCCAGTCAAATATACAAACGTCGAAATACTACAAAATTGAACTTTACACATGAAATCTGCCAAGAGCTGAAACTCTTGAATCTTCCAAATTTACAGTAAATCATATATACAAACTCATATTTGATACATGGCATAAATGTTCCGCGCCAAGAGAATAACACATCATGTTACAATTTTCTTCAGTTCCGTTTCGATGTAGAACTCAGCCGTCCCACACTGTCAGTTATGTACAGAATATCCGAGAAAACAAAACGCAATATATAGACAAGTCTCTTAATACACATGCCAAATGCATACAACAACGCAACTTCCCCGCGATTATATCATACGACCCGTATGATAATAATCGATTTTCTAAAAGTAATGTACTTCTCAATGAATCAATATAACACATATTACGAAATTCACAGTTAAAACAAAGTGAAGTCACAGAATGTTAGAATTCACAACTAACAAAAATAAGCTTCTCCGCTATGATATACGGTAACTTCCCCGCTTTATGTGTCATATTATCGTCACAGTCAGCGATTTGCTCATTTACAAAACTTCACACAAATTAAGGGATCATTCAAAGCATGAATTCTCGACCAACTATTTCTCATTATCAAACATTCCTGACTCACTGAACAACCACTAATATTGTCAGAATGCCATGTTGTTCAGCTGCCAACAAAACAAAACAATAAAGGCTATTATATAGTTCCTTCGTTTTTCCACTTAGTAGTGATTTCAAATACTTTCATATCACTATTCCAATATCTCATTAAAAACTTCTTATCAATCACATATCAATTAAAACAACCATATCTTGATAATCATTTCTAGCATTGATTGCATCTCTAAATGCGCATAGTTCCTAAATCCATTGCTACTTGAGATGGTACACAAGTTTCAGCTGCAGTCATGAACGTAATTGTAAGCGAATCAACTCACAACAAATTCCATGAACGGACAGCGGGTTTCTAACCTGCAGCGACTAACCCTAAATCCGGTCTCCAATTTGACTCCCAGGGCCCCCATACCGTTCCCTGAACATGACATCCATGCTTCCACATGTTACAGTTAGGTATACATGCCTCCCTTGTTGTTACATTATTGACAACAATGTCACCATGAGAAATATCATCCCCTTTTGGAATTGACCGCTCCTTTGGCGCTAAGTGAGTGTTCAGTGGCTGCACTTTTGCATGCTTTTGAACATCCTGACCTTCATGTGATAATTCGGGACCCCTCTCGGTACCCTCTCCCACAGGTTTTGCAATTAGAAGCACCCCAGCATCTAAATCCTTTGCATCAACCTGTTCATCACATGACTCATGTCCATGTCCCCCAGCATCAATTTCTGCACCACCCTCATCTACATCAACGCATCCCAGAATCTGCGATCCCCCATCCAAAAGAGATATGACATCCTCCTTCTCCTGTCCAGCTGTATCTAAGGAAAGATCTAGCTGCTGAGCAACCGGGTCAGTGAACACTCCTTGTGTTCCAGCATCAGCACTCCCAATTTTCAGCCCATCTCCCTCTAGCATACAATCTTCACGGAGAACTAACAGTGCTTCTCTCCTAAGCACTTCAAATCGGCCTCCCCTATTTCTCATGTGCAAACGCCTTAGCAAAATTCGTTCTCTCTCATCCCGTGTTCCACTGACAAACTGATTTGACAGAGCTTCATCCCTGTTAAAGCTGCCTCAAAGCCGCAGCTTCCTTCTCATCGTCTGCAGCACCTACCAATTTGGCATAAAGACGAATGAGATCCCTACTGAAGTCTGCCAAGTCTTCATTATCATGTTGTACACGATTATAGAGCAAACATCGTAAATAGTGAGAATTCTCTCGACTAAAACATAGACGGAGAGCTTTTACAATCTCTGTGAAACTCCTCCGCTTCTCGTCAGACAGACAATAAAGAATCTCCTCTCTTGCTGGCCCCGTGAGGTTGCTCACCAAAACCCAAGCCTTCTCCTCATCATTGAAATGGAAAGGTTCAATTGTAAAATTGAATCCTTCCATCCAGTTAGAAAAAGGTGTTTCAGTGCCATCTTCACAATACCCACTAAACTTTTCAATCTGAGCATGGCCTAGAGCGAGATTTACACACAATCCTATTGCCTGTCGATATGATGACGAAGAGCAATTATCACTTTGCACATCCTTATAAACAAACTGTTCACACATGACTAATTACGCAGTTAAACTGACCAATTAAGACACATCACTTTCAAACATGAAACGTAATGCCCAAATGGCATCATAGGTCAAAATCTGCCTGAAGTCCATTCGGTTTAAACGAAAGTTATCAAATACCGTCTTGTTCAGTGCGTGAGATGCCATCAGCTCCAACCGTCACATCCCGATCGATGTCCTACTGCTCCTGTGGTATACACTCTGCTGCTCCTGTGGTACACTCGCGCTGATAGACATCTACGGCAAACTCTCGATGCACCATTTGCTCCAGTCTTCAGTCTGCTACCGACGAGCCTGATCATCATGAAGTTGCCTCACAGAGTAGCGTTGCTCTACCACGGCTGATCAACGTACACCATCAAGATCACTCCTGCATACTCCTGTCCGCTACCAAAGTGTCGTCAAAACAGCAGGTCTCCTCGGAGCGAAACGTGGATCGTTCTTCCGTCATACTCGAGGCTGTTATTCGTCGATCAGGGTTCTTCAACTCGATGAACCGTCAGAACGTCGCAATCCGCCAGGCTGTCATCATCCCACTCCTGACACCATTTGTTGTAAACCGGGTTAATAAGATGACGCTGACGATGCCAGTCTCCATGAGTTGAAATTGCAATGATTTATTGAGCAAATCAAACAGACAGTCTAAACTCCGCACTATCCTCAGCTACATGTCGAATACAGAGTGAATAACAGATACAAGCCTATTAACTATTCAACATAGCAGAGCTCATAGAGAATACATTTGTATGTCCATTCTCTCTCAAGTGAAAGTGAAGAATCAAGAATCAATCAAATCTGCATCATTATATTCACATGAAAAATAAAAGTTGCGTTGTGCCCATGCCAACCACACGCACACTGCGCCATTGGCATGGACACAACGCGCCTCAACGCATTGACGCAACAATAACATACCGCATATTTCCATTTACCACATTAACATTATATTGTAGCGTTAAAATACGAAATTTGAGCCTCAATCATTTGCCGATTTTTTCTTTGTCGTCCGCTCAGTAGTGAATTTACTGAATGTGTCCGGTGAATCAAGGGTATGAATTGTGGTTCTGGTACATGGACAAGATGCGAAAGACATCAATATTCCGTAACGTTACAAAAATTAAATTGTGCCTGGAATTACAGCGATTTTACACCGCACAAAAAACAAAACAACTTTTTTTGGAGAGGGGTGTAGATTCTAATTGAAGTCTCTGGTATAATTTCCACAATTTTGCCGAATTCGTAATTTTCAGGACTTTGTGAATAACTTGTGTTATTGTTGGCCGAAATATCGACCTCTGAGTACGGAATTCAGAGCCACGGAAAAAAAGCGTCCGGTGATACAATCAACTCTCCTACAAAGCCTTGAAGATAAATTTAGGCCCTACCTGATGTTGGATCTGTCTGTGTAGTTGCAAGGCCACTGATATCACGCCGGATGGGATCCAAATACCCCGGTCGAACGTTGTGCTTTAAACCGGGATAACCATCCATTCAATAACGTGGATCCCTTATCGAATTGCGCGAGTGATATGATAGCAGGTGAATAGATTCTAACGGGGCATTCTAACGTTATAGATATGTAACAAAAAAGAACTCTAACGTGTTAATGTTAACGTTAGATCTAACGTTAGAACTTAACTAGTAACTGTTAGTGTTATGGCCTAATAATATGTTTTCTATATGCTCGACACCAGATGAAAAGTGAAAATTGCGTGTGAAGATATTCAGATTCCAAGAGCATGGCATTGACTATTCAGATGGCGATGCGATGGCTCCCTTCAGCTTGTTTGAAGTTGCACCATTTAGAAAATTGCGACGAAATTCTAAGCACGTTAGATTTTCCATTGTCATTTGTCCCACCTGTAGAAAAATCTGCGGCTGACGGCTGGTGGCAGCCAGTGCATCGGCGCGGGGTGGCTGCAGTTGGCGTTGTACTTGTCACGTTAGTTTTCTACCCGATAGTCCCGGCCTGAAGTCCATTCATTTCAGTAGGTCTATGATCTACATGGTTGTCCACTACCAGTACGTGTGGTGTTGAGTGAGTGTTTATGATATTAACGAGTTACCTCTGGTACCGACCGGTCGGTAAAGGCTTACTAAAGTATTTATGCAGTTAGGCAAGTGTCGCGGTCTGTTGATCGGGGGGTGGGGGCCAGGGGGGAGGGAAAGCGCAAAGCTGAAGCTAGCTGGAATTAAACAGCCCTCGGTGGACGGTGTAACCAATAGTGACACTGCTAACGTTTTTTTGACTTTTGTTTTGCACCACGGAAAGGTAATCATTTCATTGTCAAATTAACTGAAGGTGCACTCACTTCAAGCTGTGCTTACTGAGTTGTCACCTCCAGTTTGTCATTACTGAATTGTTACTGCTGTTTATACACGAATTGATCTGGAAATAAATGTTCTATTGAATGATTTACATTAGAAGCAATCGCTATCAATAATATCAGCGCGCGCAGATCTACTAGTATGTACAAATTTGGCGTAGCAGTGTGTTTGTGAACGGAGCTTAGAGAAAGATGCGGTCGGTACAATGCAACGTTGTCATGGCGCCATAATGCAATCGGGGCAACGTCGTATTGGATTCGTCTATTATCACTGACAGGGGATGCCAGCGTCACAGCGAGGACTCGGTTCCCTGTGGGGGAAAGACCAGTGATTTCTATGGAGGCACTATCGATAGTTTTCTTCTTCTTCTTCTGATTAAGTCTGCCTCCTTCAATAGACTGAAGATTCTTGCAGACTGTTATACTGGTACAGAGAGTTGTGGAGTCCGCGGGAAAATGTGCAAAAACTGGTGTGTACAGATCTCCGGGTACGATTTTTAAGATTTTACGTCGTTGGACCAAATATCCTGATTTTACTCGTGGTCCTAGGTTTGTTTGTTTTTCATCGCGATCTGGAAGGCATGGGCTTAAATCCGGGGGGAGGGGGGATACATCCCCCCTCCCCCAGATGGAGGAGTGGGGATGGCTTGTACAATCGATCATCCCCCCCCCCCCCCTGAAATTTGGAGAAAAAATGGAAGAAGCAGAAATGTGCATGACTGTATCAATTTTGGCATGTTGCATGACGTTCTTACGCCTGCCTTCAGAGAGCTATCTTTTAGGATACTAGTATAGGCCTACATGATTTTATCAGAATTTCAATAATTCAGCACAAGAATTGATCACCAGTCGCACTTAAGTCCTTCTTAACTTTAAGAACAGCTTTGTGAAACACCCCCTGGGCCCCGTTTCATAAAAGATGTTAGGATGGCAACTCTTGCTGGAATGGCAACTTCCCGTATCAACAGCCAATCAGGAAGCTGGATTCGCGTCGTTACCATGACAATTGTCATTCCAGCAAGACTTGCTATCATGGGAACGTTTTATGAAATGGGAGCCTGAAAACAAACAAATTTAACTACTACATTGTACCACCATAATTGAACCCCCCTTCTTGAACCCACAAATGTAAAAATACATCGCCCACAAATGTAGAAAATCGCCAACAAAAAAAGGCTATTGGACATCGCACACAAATATAAAAACGACCACTCACGTATATAGGTGGGGGGGGGGGGGGTGTGGGCGCAAGGGACTTTTAAGTTCAAATTCTTCCAAAAGCACCAAATTTGGCACACATGTAGCCCAAACCATGCTACACTTGTATATCGATTTTTGATGGGCGCCCAATGGGCCGCCATGTAGGTTTAAATGCAAAGAGATTTCCCCAGTGGAGAAAATCTCTTTGGTTTAAAGGTCACTTGCAATTGAAAACATAAAAGGGCACAATCAATTGAAAAGTCAGGTTTAGAGGTTTTCTGGGTCAAGGAATTCGAATCTGCAGTTGTTTTTATGGTCTGAAGTCAATTTTTGCCTTATCCCGTTCCTTACGGGAACCTGGTTTACCAGAGGTTCCCGTGGGAGCAACTGATATACGGGAACCTGGTTTACTAGGTTCCCAAAATGAAGACAAGGGTGCCTGTTTCAGTGGCCTAAATTCATGTTTCTTTGTGTTAAAATGCTCAGAAAAGTGGGTTTGATAAAAAGATCAGAGTTTATTCTATCAGGATTTGTTCTCCTGCTGTTTAAAAAAAGGGGGTTTTACAGTATTATGTACCTTTTCCTGATTTAGTTTTTTGCTTGTTCTGCTGTAAACTCGTACGAACGTGTACATAATGATCAAGGCTGAGATCAGTTAGAAATGCGGGTTCGCTGACCCCAGTCACCTCATTCAGGTACCTGGTTTTGTGTAGAACAAAAGATTATAGGTTCCATGACATATGCTCCGGCGACATATGCTCCGACGACAATTGCTCCGAAAAATGCGACAAATGCTCCGCGACATTTGCTCCGCGACAATTGCTCCGCCGACATTTGCTCCGCCGACAAATGCTCCGGCGACATTTGCTCCGCCGACAAATGCTCCGGCGATATTTGCTCCGCCGACAAATGCTCCGGCGACATTTGCTCCGACGACATTTGCTCCGGTGACATTTGCTCCAGCGACGTTTGCTCCGGCAACATCTGCTCCTACGACAAATACTCCTAAGGTGCGACAATTGCTCCGACGACATTTGCTCCGCCGACAAATGCTCCGGCGACATTTGCTCCGGCGATATTTGCTCCTACAACATTTGCTCCGACGTTATATGATGTAAAAGTTTGAAAGTACACACATGTACGACATTTGCTGCGGCGACAATTGCTCGGGTGACAATTGCTCATCCAGACGACATTTGCGTCGACGTCATAATATATGATGCAAAGGTCTGAAGATACTCAGGTACGACCTTTGCTCTTCTGACGCTTGCTCCTACAACAAATGTTCCGGCGACATTTTGCTCCAGGGACGTTTGCTCCGGCGACATTTGCTCTGACGTCATAACAATTAATGATATAAAGTTCGTAAGGTACACACAGGTACGAAATTAGGTTTGCTCAAGCGACAATTGCTCCGATGACAATTGCTCGAAGGACATTTGATGCAAAGGTCTGAAGGTACAGACAGGTACTACTTTACGACATTTGCTCCTCCGACATTTTGCTCCGGAGACAAATGCTCCGGCGACAGTTGCTCGAGCGACAAGGTTTAATGAAAGTTAAAAATATCAAACACGACACCGTCAACGTTGGAATAAAATTAAATCAAAATTGAAATACATTAATTTTAAGCGCCCCGTCCAGCAGGGGCGAAAATTTTGCAATTTTCAGTTATATTATTGACAAGTTTTAGACAAGAAAAGTGCCTTATTGTTTAATTTTGTCTTTAATTACAATGTAATTGATTTATTAATTATTTCTTAACCTTCCGGGGGTACATTCGTTCCCCCCGAAGAAAAATTCGGGGGGGGGGGGGGGGCAAGAGCCCACTCTGTCTCCCGCTCCGGCGCCCATGTGTTCAATTCAATTCAATTCAATTCAATTCAATTCAATTCAATTGAGTTTATTGATCTGATCCAAACAATAAGGATTACAATAAATTTTCGACAAATAGTATATGACTTTCACAATTGAGGAAATAACGAAAAAATATGACTTTCACAGTTTTCAAAATAACAAACTAATATGACTTTTACAATTGACAAAATAACAAAAACATGAATTGCAAAATCAGAAAATACGTATCTATGAAACACTAACATAATTCAGCGAACTGTAACATTGCTAAATCAGTTATAGTGTTATGAAAGTAATAAGTGGGGTATCATGATGATTAACTACCGAAATAAAATGTTAGATTTTTTCTGGGCATGTTTTAACACCCCCCCCCCCCCCCGAAACCCAATAACAAATCCATTATCCACGTATTCTTTTTCGCACTAGGAAATAATGTAGATTTTAGACCCACATATAGGTTTATAATCAGGGGGCAATCTTTTTTTTTCAATCCTCGCTCTTTCTCTTCTCCTTTCCCTTTTCTTTTGGTTTCTTTAGTTTTGTTTCTTTCTCTTTCTTTCTTTCTTTTTTTTTTAGCGAAATCATAGGGGGCGCCTTGGCGCCGCCCTGCACCCATACATAAATAAAAAACAAACCAGCAAACAAACAAAACATAAAGCCCGTTAGGCATGTTTTGGATTGCGTGTACGCTTTGAACAAACCCTAAACGTCGCTGGCTATATTTTTTCATTGTACTCCTGCTCTTAGCATGAAAGAGAGATATCACAAAGGGTTGTTGTTTTTTATAGGGTTAGCTCAATGAGGTTATTAGGTGATCTCTTTTAGTTGCAGGATCGTTGACCAGAACAATTTCTAATTCTATCGACATGTTTTGTGTTGTCTCTAATTCAAATCAACTTCGGATCCTGAAAGGAAATTTGAAATGGTCTTGTAACTAACAAACAGTCAAACAACATCCCAATTTGAGGAGAACTTTTGCTTTGCATTCATCTTTGGACTGTGTTTCTCGCATATGTTTTGCTTCTGCTGAACGCATTTTTGTAATTTGTTGACGACACGCTTCATTCCGAAAAAGAGTATTTATAGCAAAGAAGCGAAGGAGTAGCAATTGCAATGGAGCCATAGCCAATCATGGACACTCAGCGTGCGACAACCCTGATCGACGAGTAAAAAGGACTCTAGCTTTTTTTTTCTTTTCTCTTTCCTCTTATATTACATTTTCCTTGAAAAAAATTCCCTTTCTTCTTTGTCACTTCGTCCTTCAGTTTTCCTCTTCTTTCTTTTCCCTTCCCCTTCCCCTTTCTTTCTCCTTTCCTCTCCTTTTATTTTCCCTAGTGAATTTTTGAATTTCCCTTGTGAATTTTTGAAATTCATTAGGGGCAGTCGAGCCCCTGCCCCCTCCCCGCTGTGACACCACATGGTAGCTAGGTATGATCGAAAGCAAAAAGTCTATAGAATAAAACTGCACAAGTTCGGTCGAGATGAAAACAATTCAGGAAACAGAATAACATATATATAGGGAACGAAAGTATGAGACGTCTTCAAATAATGATTATTAGATAGTCATTAAAAAACTATAGATTTCTCCTTATTATGTTTATCAAGAGGGCCCACCGTAAGTCTCAGTTCTTTCTGTAGAAAGACGCAGAGAAAGTGAGTCTGAATGAAAGAAAAATACCAGAAAGAAAGAAATCAAAGAAAAAAAAAGAAAAAAAAAGAATGAATGAATACAAAGAAAGAAGGACTTTAAGAAAGAAAGAAAGAAAGAAAAGAAAGAATTAATAAAAAGAAAGAAGAATTCAGAGAAAAGAAAGAAAGGAAGAAGTAAGAAAGAAACTAAGAACGAACGAAATAAATAAATAAAGAAAGTAAAAAATGAATGAAGAAAGAAGGAGAGGAAGGAAGGAAGGGAAAGAGAGAGAGAAAGAAAGAAAATGAATGAAGAAAGAAATGAAGAGGAAAGATAAGAGAAAGAAAGAGAAAAAAGAAAGATAGAATGAACACTATCTTTGCATGTATACAAGTAGTCCGGGAGCCAGCGGGGGTCAGCCTAGCTGAAAAGGTTACCAATTTTTATTTATCAAGCAATTTAGTGCTTTCTATTATAAGAGAAATGTCAACAAAATTTGTCTAGGCTTATTTGTATATGAGAAAGCGATAGAAAGAACAATATTTTTTCCTACGGTCGATTGACGTGCTTTCTCTTTTCGGGCACAAAATCAGACGGAAGAGATTGAGTGAAACTCTTTTTATACGATACTTATACTATGTGGACTTTTGAAATTTCGGTATTCCAGCAGCTTAATGCTATACGATGTTACGTTGTTACAAAAGACAATACTTAAGGGAGTGCCAACTTTTCTGATTCCTCGAGAGCTTGTATATTTTGTGGAAGTTTTGTAGAAAGTTTTGCAAAGATAAGTTGTTTGTTTGTTTTGAATTTTACAGGTCTTTTGTAAGATTCACCATTATTTTTGTAAGAACTGCATTTACCATTCGACGCGGTCTAAAAAGTCTTCTGTGTTTCCTCTATTCGTATTATAGTTCTGTGTTACCCAAAACATTATTGTTTTGATTCTGCAATTACTCTCCTGATTCTGATCAATAAAAACAAATAATTTATTTCATTATAACAACTTCTTACTCCGCTTCAGACTCGGAAGTATAAATCCAGCATGCTTTCTTTCTAGAAATCACCACAAAATAACTACATACCTAACAGACTTAGGTCGTATGCAGTATTTTACCCTGTGTATGTGTTTTATTTATTTTATTTATTTATTTCACATCTTTAAAAAGGGTAGCCCGAGTCAGCATTAGCTGGTTTTCATCGGGGCCCTTTAAAACGCAATACATAAAAACAGTGCAGAATCACAGTTACTGTCATTTCAAAACATTTAAATACAAATCGAATTGAGGACAAAGCATGATGATACTAGTATGGTAGTTTTAAAAAATGAAATACTTAATAAACGGTATCGAAGGGGAAAAGCATACGTCAAAATTACATTTAAATTGGTACCCCGAATAAATTCAGTTGATACAATGAGAATAGGTTTTAAGAATTGATGAGACATATGCTTACAACAATCCAGTGTACAATGGTAACTCCAGATATTGCATATAAAATCATATATAATACTATACATACTCATATTTAATAAACCGTTTTATAAAAATGGCGTAAGTACACGGGTTAAACAAATCATAATTGATAAAGACAGAAATGGATCAAATGGACTTTGCAACAGGTGACATAATTGATGTCAATATAACAAATTCAAGTAGTATTATTGTTTTCTTGTAGGAAAAAAAGGAATTCTTGCATTTGGTCATTTATTACTGGGAAGATTTTTTTAAGTTGAATTGTGAAATTAATTGGGGAAAATGAACAATAACATTTATTACACAAATTAACCCTCTGGTATAATTTATCCTGTGTGGGTATTGACTATTGAGAAGGGGTCCTCCTGGTATGAAAAACATATATGAAAAACATATATGTATATCATAATTTACTTTTAAACCATTCTAAATTAGGGGAACAGCGTGTCTCTATGGGCAGATTATTCTAATCGGATATTGCTGAGCATATAAATGATCGCTTGTAAAATTCAGTATTATACATCTTGGAGGCTCAAGTTTGAGTTGATGTGAATTACGTGTTATGCGTTGCGCTACGTCATAGTGCAAAACAAATTTGTTTTGTGTGTGTGGGAGGGGGGTGCGGGTGTGTGGGGGTGTGGGTGTGTCAAGGAGGGGGATTATCTACAATAATTCGATATACGTGCGCTATACATCGTATTCTAGTAGTCTTTTCCAAACCGTTACGAATAATGTCGTGAAACAAAAGCTTGACAAGCACACAGTTTGAATATCCATCGACGAACAATAATGGGGGAAATGTGTGACAAGATTGAATTATCACTTTATGCAATATACATGATCATGAGTAAAGGAGTATACAAAATACGAAGATTACATTCCTGCAATGCCAATTATCAATATCAAGAAAATACGATCTAACATTTTTCTTGAAACATTGAACTTCCATTTATTGTCTCACTTTCAGGAAAGTTCTAGAGACTTGGATCAGTATGTGAAAGCGTAATTTGAGTTAATGATATTGTGTGAAGAAGAAAATATGGGTTTCCTTGTTTAATTGTGTATTTTTGTTTTTTCGTCTCATTCGTTCGTTATCTTTATTAAGGATTCTCCATTTGATCTTTCAAAAGTTATTTAAAAAGAGTAAATATGCAATAACTATGAATAAAACAAACAAAGAAACAAAGACATGTATAATTCCTAGGAGAAGTCCAGGAGGATTTTTTTTTTTCCGCCGGAGAAATTGTGAGGAGGACATTTTTCAACCTTGAAATTGTCTCATCTTCCAAACAAATTTCGTCTGAAATAACTTCACCAGATCAATTATCGAACCGTTGGAACGAATTGCCGTCGGAGGACCGTCCGAGCAAATGTCTCTGGAGCATTCGTCGCCGGAGCAAATGTCTTACCTTTGTATAGCAAAAGGTGGTACAAGAAGTTTTCGTAGGAGCAATTGTTGCTGGAGTAAATGTCGCCAGATCAAATGTCGAACCTGTCTTTACCTTCAGACTTTTGCATCATCGACGTCGGAGCAAATGTCGTATAGGAACAAATGTCGTACCTGTCTGAAGGTACAGACGTACCTTCAGACGTTTGCATTAGGCCTATAAGACTTCGGAGCATTTGCTGTAGGAGCAATTGTCGCCGGAGCAAATGTCCCCGGAGCAATTGTCGTAGGAGCAATTATCGCCGGAGCAAATGTCGCCGGAGCATTTGACGCCAGAGCAAATGTCGCCGGGGCAAATAATGTCCCCGGAGCAATTGTCGCACATTAGGAGCAATTGTCGTAGGAGCAATTATCGCCGGAGCAAATGTCGCCGGAGCATTTGTCGGCGGAGCAAATATCGCCGGAGCATTTGTCGGCGGAGCAAATATCGCCGGAGCATTTGTCGGCGGAGCAAATATCGCCGGAGCATTTGTTGGCGGAGCAAATATCGCCGGAGCATTTGTCGGCGGAGCAAATGTCGGCGGAGCATTTGTTGGCGGAGCAAATATCGCCGGAGCATTTGTCGCAGAGCAAATGTCGCGGAGCATTTGTCGCATTTTTCGGAGTAATTGTCGTCGGAGCATTTGTCGCAGGAGCGTATGTCGTGTCACCAAGATGCTGAGAGCTCATCAGCGCACGCTCTATTCATACCTCGCACCCGATCGATATTTCCATTGTTGACGGGCACATGTAGTTGACCGTAGAAAGGGGGACACAATGAACCGTGACTGCCTTCACACAGCTGGATTACCAACCTGTGTGCCTCTCTGTCGACGGGCGAAAAGAATCTCGTTTAGGGGCCTTAAGGCTGCGTTCACATAGAAGTATACTATTTGGGTATTCGGGCTCGTTTTTCGAGGGCACGCGAATAGCTTGAATCGAACGATAGGATTTCCTCACACCGGTTCACATAAGAGGGCACTATATTCGAAAGTACGAATAGCTGCGAAAAGTATAGCAAAGTGGGAATCGAGCTTGTTCGATTTTCTTGCAGCGTATACCGTCTCTCGTTTATGAAATAATGACACTTTTGGTCTGGATTTGCCCTTTAGCAAAATTAAGCATGTAGACTGACATTCTGATGCAGTTTAGAAATTGTTAATAAGATTTGCTGGGATGTAGGAGGAAGAAATCCTCACTGCATGGGATGGTGAGTTGACGGTGCGGGTGGCGGTGTATTCGGTGCCCGAATACCGAATAGCGAATAGCGAATACCGAATACCGAATACCGAATACTTCTATGTGAACGCAGCCTAAAGGCACGCAGAGAATTGCGGAAGGAACGGGTTGTAAGGTCACCTAAAGGTCATTTAGGAGTCAAGCCATTGTATTCATAACAGGTAATTTAAAAATGGCTCGCCCATTGTCAATATTCCAGGAATGCCAGGATTGGAAATAGAATTGCAATTGTCGACGGCTGAAAAAAAAACATATTTCTTGTGAAGGGCGCCCTCTGGGGCGGCATATTTGCAAAATCCAATATGGCCGCCACCTACGTATAACAATTAAAAACCTTAAAAGTGTTACAATAATCTGAAAAGTCAGCTTTAGAGGTTTTCTGAGTCAAGGAATTCGATTCTGAAGTTGTTTTCATGATCTGATGTCAACTTTTCCGTATAAGGTCACCCTAAAGGTCATCTGGGGTCAAACCATTATATTCACAATAGGTAGGCTTAATTTACAAATGGCTTGCCTATAATAGTCAATATAGCAGGAATGCCAGCCTTGCTAATAGAATTGCAGTTGTTGAGGGCTGTGGGAGAGGGAGGGGTGGGCTTTCTCACGAGTAACATCAATTGATCAATATATCTGCTTTCGTGATAAAGATTTCAAGCACTAGGTATACACTCATGAATAATAATAAGAACCCCTTTCTGAGAGTAAAGGTTCTACGGATCTTACTCAAATCCTTATTTTTAATTTCAATTTTAATTTGAAGCCTTGTTCACCCTTCAATTGCACTATAATGATTACTTACGGTAATTTTTTTTTCTGCATCATTTCAATTATGGCCTGTTATTATGGCTACACTTAAGCTTTTCTGTCCAAAGCTATGAAATATCATAGTTCATGTCACAATCATTCCATTTTTTTTTTATTTTTTTTACAGGCGCTAAGAGGAAAGGTCCTCACCGACTATGGAATTCGATATGTTTGCATTCGCCATAATGACAGCCAAAAGAGCTAGTTAGAATTATGGGTAAAGCCCTTTCAAAAAGTTTTCAAGATTTGATTATTGGATTATTTTCATGTTCATCTGCAAGGAATGCGATAAAAAAAATACTTATATGAGAAATATAATCCTATTGCTACCTAATACATTAATAGTTTAGCAATAAGGGGGGGGGGGGGCTACCCTCTATATTACCAGCGTCCTTGACGTTGCCACTAAAAATCCTCAATCACAATAGATTTTCATGATCCAGATTTAAATTCAATAGAATAATAATTATGAAGATCACTCCTAATCTGGATTAGAAAAAAGTAATTCTGTCGTGTTTAAGAGAGTTTTTAGTAGATCAGGTTGGCATCAATTTGCTATTTTCGAACTTGTGTAAGAAAGTTCGATTCTAAAGTCCTTATAGACCGATTCGGGTTCGTTGAGGGCAGCAGACAATTTGTGGCACTGGGCGCAGCCATTAGCTCATTTTGCGGTGTCCCAGCCGACCCCCCCTCCTCTCCCCTACCCCACGGGCAACATGTTTATCGCGCACTTGTAACAAAGGTTCGCGCACTCAGTACGAGACGCCTATTGGCTAAAGCAACCATGCATCATTTCGTGTTTTTCATTCCGTGCGCGTGCTAATGTAGGGAGAGGGGTGGGGGAGTGGGAAAGGGGTGGGGGAATGGGGGGGGGGGGGTCGGCTGCGACACCGCAGTAATGGCGCTGCCCATGCCAAAAATACACATAGCGCGTCACAGTATCGGTCTATAGGAAATTTTATGTGCCACCACATAGAGAATATGACGGTCCTGGAGACGCCATGTAGGGAACAAGCATATTTCACAGGCGCCACAGTGACACCATTAACGAGGGTGCGTATTTTTTATTTACACGCAAGCCTGTGGCTTTTCGCAATTAAATTCAATGAAACCGCTAGTAATGCGTCTATGCTTGCTCCGCTCGTGCCTCCGCTCGCGACGATTCGATTCGTGCACGTTCATCAGTGAGTGTGTGCACGGGCTGTGAAAGTTTTGCCTGCCGTGGTAGACCCTCATCGAATAGTACATGTGTAAATTAATAAGTATGTAAACGAGTGCGAAAAAACAAAACAATGCAAAGCAAAAAAATCTGACAAGGAGGAGAGGGGGAGAGAGAGAATCATATTCACAGGAAAGAGATAAAAAAGCAATGAATATTCTGTGATATCTCATCAGTCATGCGCAACAGTGATCAATGTTATTGCGGGTTCCATATGGAAGACCGGATGCACAACTGTATTGGTGTAGGCTACCTATATAAAATGATGGGGATGTATTCATTTCTCAGCCCCCAACCCCCTCTGTTATATTTGTTGCTATTAAAGGCCCCTAAATTTATCTTCAGACTGATGGTATATTATTTTGTTTCTCAAACCTGCCCCTCTTTTCTTCATACTAGTTTCAAAGGCTCACTGTGCATATGCATTTTCCGACCCCTTCCTTTTTCAAATGCATGACTCGTGTATTTCTTCCCTTCCTCGATCACTGCTTGAATTATCATACAATTTATTTGTTTCTTACGACTTTCTCTGCCTCTCCCCTCCTTTCTTTCTCATTTCAAAACTTCACAATGTTTGTTAACAAGACTACTTTCTACATTGATCAGTTTGTCTAGAAACATTGTACAGTCACGTGCAAATTAGTATGAAGGAAAATTACACCACTATTGCATGAATTCATTATCACTTTATTCACTTCTTTTTGTTCTAACACTTTTTTTCATGAAGGTTTATACAGAGATAACCTGATCCTCCAATATCCAAGAAGTATTGTAATACAAACTAGAACTATCACTCAATGTGATTTATACCCCCTACTAACAAAGTAACTGACATTTGCCGTATCTCACGTCAAGTGCTCAAAACCTGAGTGAGTACAGTAAATAAATCAACAATTTCTATGACTTTCATTAGAAATACTGTTACCATAGCAACACAATGTTTGACATTAAGAAAAAAAAATGAAGTTTGCCTAGCTATATCATAACTGTCACATGTGCCAAATCTCAAGTCAAATGCTCAAAACTGAGGGAATAGGGGAATTCAAAATAAAATTATGCTGTCACCATATTGTGTCGAGCCCACTAATGTCAATAATATTCGACCGCTAATGTGGCTGTCGTATCTTTAAACATTTACACTCCCACTACAATGTGCCATAATTCAGTCAGATCATTTGATTTTCTTTATTGCGAGTGGTTCCCAATCGACGTGTTCTCTTACTCTTTTCTTTAATCTGTATACACGCAATCTCAGTTTTATATTCGAAAAGACACACTGTATGTTCCATTCTCTTGCAAAACAAAAAGAAATGACTGTATTTCATTTTTGCAACATATGATCGATGCAGAAAATTCCGGATAAATTCATTTGAATTTGGATCGTGTAATGTCATAACAACCACTAATGTCATAAGACGACGACAAATGTCATAACGACCACTAATGCCATGACACGTCAACGACAAATGTCACAATGACCACTTTAATGTCATAACACGTCGACGACAAATCTCATGATGACCACTAGTGTCATAACACGTCGACGACAAATGTCATAGCGACCAATGTCATAACGTCGACGACAAATGTCAAAATTTCCATTTTTGCTGCAAATGTCATAAGACGTCGACGACAGTAATGTCATAACCATAATCTCATAACACGTCGACGACAAATGTCATAACGACCACTAATGTCATAACACGTCGACGACAAATTTTATAATGATCACTAATGCCATAACACGTCGACGAGAAATGACATAACGACCAATAACGTCGACGACAAATGTCGAAATTTCCATTTTTACTGCAAATGTCATAACACGTCGACGACAAATTCATAGCGACCACTAATGTCATAACATGTCGACGACAAATATCAAAATCGGATTAACCACAAATGTCATAACACGTCGACGGCAAATGTCAAAATTTCAGTTTTTACTGCAAATATCATAACATGTCGACGACAAATGTCATAACGACCACTAATGTCATAACACGTCGACGACAAATTTCATAATGACCGATAATGTCATAAGACGTCGACGACAAATGTCATAACCACTAATCTCATAACACGTCGACGACAAAATAAATGTGAAAATTTCTTTTTTTTTACTGTAAATGTCATAACACGTCAATGACAAATGTCATAACGACCACTAATGTCATAACACGTCGACGACAAATTTCATAATGACCAATAATGTCATAAGACGTCGACGACAAATGTCATAACCACTAATCTCATAACACGTCGACGACATAATGTCAAAATTTCTGTTTTTACTGCAAATGTCATAACACGTCAATGACATAATGTTAAAATCGAATTAACCACAAATTTCATAACGCGTCGACCAATGTCATAGGACCTAATGCATCACAGGGGAGAATCCAGGAATTCTGTAAAGGGGAGGCACCTTAACAAAATCAAAGGTTGATGCAACCTCCTCCCTTTTTGAATTGTATTTCTTTTATTTTAACAAAAATAAAGACGGGGAGGGGCGCCGCGCCCCCTCTAGATCCGCGACTGCTTCAGCCACAGGTTAATGGTAAAACCCAATGCTTGCATTGCAGGGAGGCGACTTTTCAAAACTACAAGCTGGCGCAACCCCCTATTTTTTTCTTTTCATTTATGTTGTTTTAACAAAAACAGAAAGGGGCATCAGAGGGAGATGCACCCGTCTCGATCCGCTATTGCGTCATCCACAAATGTCAAAACTCATTGCTTGCATTTCATGGGCGGATCAAGGAATTCCGTAAAGGGGAGACACCTTTTCAAAATGAAAGGCTGGCGCAACTCCATCCCCCTAATTATGTTCTTCTTATTTAATTTGTTTAAACGAAAAAAAAAAAGAAAAATGGAGGGGTGCGGCAGTCTTTACTTTTGTAAAGGCGCCTCCCCTTTACGGAATTCCGTGATCCGCCCCTGTGACGCATTCTGAAATTTGTGATAAATTTGGAAAATTTGACATTCATGGTCGACGCGTTATGAAATTTGTGGTTAGTTCGATTTTAACATTTGTCATCGACGTGTTATAACATTTGTGGATAATCAGACTTTGATATTTGTCCGATGTTACGACTTTTGTCGTCGACGTGTTATGACATTAGTAGTCGTTATGAAATTTGTCGTCAACGTGATGACATTTGCAGTAAAAATGGAAATTTTGATATTTGTCGTTGACGTGTTATGACATTTGTGGTTAATCCGAATTTGACATTTGTCGTCGACGTGTTAATCCGATCTTGACATTAATATCGTAGACGTGTCATGACATTACAGTCGTCATTATGACATTGTCGTCGACGTGTCATGACATTAGTGGTCGTTATGACATTTGTCACCGTCATCTTATGACATTAGGGAGCTTTAGATTTTAGACGCGCGGACGTTCAAAGGGGAAAAAAATGTTCTGAGCGTGCGCAGAAGCGTACGTCAAGTTGACGTGCGCTTCTGCCCACGCTCAGACCATGTTTTTTTTCCCCTTTGAACGTCCGCGCGTCTTCCTGTTATATACAAATGATGCACAGGATAGAGTGCGTTAGTGTAGGCGTATAGTGCACTCGAGGGTATTTACAATTGTGAAACATGCACGAGGCGAAGCCGAGTGCATGTTGCACTACATTGTAAATACCCGAGAGTGAGCTACGCCTCCACTAACGCCACGAAATAATCCTGTGCATCATTTGTTTTTTTAAATGGGTCGAAAATTCGAAAACTAACAGCATTTTTCAGCGTTTTTCACGTACCTTTGTGGGTCAAGACGTCCGAAGATGTTCGTCCCAAACATTTACGCACGTCGCACTCGGAAATCCCGCACATACAGTATAAGTATGATGGGGGGCTGGGTTTCCGGACACTTAAGTTCCCGCATGAAAACTTACTTATTTTACATAGAATATGCACCCTTTACCTTAAAGACTTGATATAGACTCCTCATATAGGCCTACTAGACAACATACTCTGAAAACGGCGTGAGAATTAACCTGCTAAATCGTTGGATTTGCCCTTCAAAGTGACTCCATGTACGCGTCCGGTCCCACAACGCTTGGTCTAATGTACTGTACAAAGTGTAGAGTATACGTACGCCACACATGTTATGCACAAGGGAAGAAAGGCCGGCCGGCCGGCCGGCAGCCCGAACTAGAAGTTGTTTACAGGATTGACAGCGCGTATGCATGCAATTCATCAAAGGAGCCGCCGCGCGCACAGACGATCGGCAATAGGATTTAACACGCAGTGCAATGGGACTAGAATAAAGGAAGCACATGTGACTCATTTCAGCGCTTCCTATTGGCTACATTCTTGAACCCATTTTATAATGGTTGTTATGACATTACACGATCCAAATTCAAATGAATTTATCCGGAATTTTCTGCATCGATCATAATTATGTTACAAAAATAAAATACAGTCATTTCTTTTTTGTTTTGCAAGAGACTGGAACATACAGTGTGTACATTCGAATATAAAACTGAGATTACGTGTACAGATTAAAGAAAAGAGTAAGAGAAAATGTCGATTGGGAACCACTCGGAATAAAGACAATCAAATGATCTGACTGAATTATGACACATTGTATTGGGAGCGCAAATGCTTAAAGATACGACAGCCACATTAGTGGTCGAATATTATTGACATTAGTGGGCTCGACACAATATGGTGACAGCCTAATTTTATTGGCCCCGCCGAACGAGTTCGAGCAGGGGACTATGAAACGGGCTCCGTACGTGTGTGTGTCCGTGTGTGTGTGTCCGTCCGTGTGTCCGTCCGTGTGTGATTAAAATCTTCAATTTGCTACTTCTCTGTCATTTATGAGCCAATTTTGATTCTGTTTGCTTTATATGATAGCACTAAGTGGGAGCTTTGAAACTTCTACACAGAATTTCAGTTGTTAGTTGGACCTTTGACCTTGACCTTTGACCTATATTGTACATTTTGCTACAAAATACTACTCCTTCACCATTTCTAATCCGATTTCGATTCCGTTTGCTTTATGTGATGGCACTAGGTGAGGGCTTCAAAACTTCTACACAGAATTTTGACCTTTGACTTCTTTGACCTTTGACCTTGATTTTTGACCTGTATTGTACATTTTGCTACAAAATGCTACTCCTTCGCCATTTCTAACCCGATTTCGATTCCGTTTGCTTTATGTGATGGCACTATGTGAGGGCTTCAAAACTTCCACACATAATTTTGACCTTTGACTTCTTTGACCTTTGACCTTGATTTTTGACCTGTATTGTACATTTTGCTACAAAATGCTACTTCCGGCGGGGACATATATTACGCACCGCGTAATTTCTACTTTTCCATGTTTTGAATGAAAATCATAATACAATGACATCATGAATTCACTTAACTCCCTCAGAGTTTTGAGCATTTGACTTGAGATTTGGCACATCGCGGTGACAGTTATGATATTTAGCTGGGCAAACTTTATTTTTTCTTAATGTCAAACATTGTGTTGCTATGGTAACAGTATTTCTAATGAAAATCATAGAAATTGTTGATTTATTTACTGTACTCACTCAGGTTTTGAGCACTTGACGTGAGATATGGCAAATGTCAGTTACTTTGTTAGTAGGGGGTATAAATCACATTGAGTGATAGTTCTAGTTTGTATTACAATACTTCTTGGATATTGGAGGATCAGGTTATCTCTGTATAAACCTTCATGAAAAAAAGTGTTTGAACAAAAAGAAGTGAATAAAGTGATAATGAATTCATGCAATAGTGGTGTAATTTTCCTTCATACTAATACTACACTGTACACGTGACTGTACAGTGTTTCTAGACAAACTGATCAATGTAGAAAGTAGAAAGTAGTCTTGTTAACAAACATTGTAAAGTTTTGAAATGAGAAAGAGAGGAGGGAAGAGGCAGAGAAAGTCGTAAGAAACAAATAAATTGTATGATAATTCAAGCAGTGATCGAGGAAGGGAAGAAATGCACGAGTCATGCATTTGAAAAAGGAAGGGGTCGAGAGAGGTCGGAAATGCATATGCACAGTGAGTCTTTGAAACTAGTATGAAGAAAAGAGGGGCAGGTTTGAGAAACAAAATAATATACCATCAGTCTGAAGATAAATTTAGGGGCCTTTAATAGCAACAAATATAACAGAGGGGGTTGGGGGCTGAGAAATAAATACATCCCCATCATTTTATATAGGTAGCCTACACCAATACAGTTGTGCATCCGGTCTTCCATATGGAACCCGCAATAACATTGATCACTGTTGCGCATGACTGATGAGATATCACAGAATATTCATTGCTTTTTTATCTCTTTCCTGTGAATATGATTCTCTCTCTCCTCCTCTCCTCCTTGTCAGATTGTTTGTTTTGCATTGTTTTGTTTTTCGCACTCGTTTACATACTTATTAATTCACACATGTACTATTCGATGAGGGTCAGGCTACCACGGCAGGTAAAACTTTCACAGCCCGTGCACACTCACTGATGAACGTGCACGAATCGAATCGTCGCGAGCAGAGGCACTCACACAACTCTCCGCAACGAACCCGAGCGGAGTAAGCATAGACGTATTACTAGCGGTTTCATTGAATTTAATTGCGAAAAGCCACAGGCTTGCGTGTAAATAAAAAATCCGTGGGGGGGCGGGGGGGGGGGGGGGGCGGGGGGCGTGCAGATCAGATATGCTGAAGTACAACTTTCATGACACCGTCTAGGGTCTATCAAGATTCGATCCAATGTGCTTGGACGCGAATGGGTATGATATCACAAGACTTTACAAGTTGGCATCTCGTTGGTCTGAAGACTATGAATAGGTTGCAACTCTATAGTCTCCGCAACATCTCTACGACGCACGTCTCCTGGAGACGAGCCCAATCTCCAGGAGTCGCAGGATAATTGAATATTTTTGATTTTGCAGAGACCATTTCCGGCTTCCAGCTTGTCTCGGAGACGTCTCCGCGAAGTCTTCCTTACTGTGGCCATTTCGTGGGGACTAAATTTGTCTGCAACATCTTCGAATTAATGTCTCCGCATCTTGTGGAGACCCGTAACCTAATGGCGACGGGATGGAGAAGTCGCTGAGAAAAGACGTCTCTGATAAGTCCCCGCGACTACAAAAGCCGTGCCGACATCCCAGTGACTTCCAAGCAAATAAGTTGTCCCTTTGTTTGAAGGCGTCTCCGACGTCGCCCTCTGGAAATCGCGTTAGTTGTGACAGCGCTAACATTTTTCTTCAAGAAGCTAGCATTGCGACAATGTCTCCTCCCGTCAGATAGACCCTCAATCCCCCACACTTTAAGTTTGCAGCAATATCAAACTACTAATCATGGCTCGTCTGACACCTGCTCTAAATTGTGCATTTTCACATTCATTCATTTTTTCCCGTTTCCATTTTTTCCACATCCAAATGCATGCATTGAAACAGCTGTAGTGCAGAAGAATGAAATTTGGTACTGAAGCATTGTGGAGAGTGGTTTTTTCTATAGTAATTGTCATATACCTGTGCCATCTTTACTCCAACTCCACTCCCTGATGTCAGGGATCACATCATGACCCATGCTGTCATGATTCCAGTAGAAGCTCGTTTGTAGCATCACTCATCTTCGAAATGTTGATACAGCGCCGCTTGAGCAGATAGGGTGGTTTCTGATGAGCTGCTCTCACGTTATGACGAGATGATGCCTACCCTCGTTGACGCTGGCTGCACCATAAACCTTGTTGCTCATCAGCCCTTGCTGCACATGAGCACGATTATTAAAGTGTTCTAACTTCTACCCGTTGCATGTGAACGGACTCGATACCGTCGAGCTCAGGTCCAGGATGATATCTGTGTAGTTAAAGGACAAGTTCACCTTCATAGACATGTGGGTTGAGTGAATGCAGCAATATTAGTAGAACACATCAGTGAGACTTTGAGCAAAATCGGACAATCCGTTAAAAAGTTATGAATTTTTGAAGTTTCTGCTCAGTCACGGCTGGATGAAAAGACTACTATAGCTTGTGATGTCACATGAGTACAACGATATAAAGAAAGAATAAAGACAATTCAACATATATCCATTTTTCTCGCATAACAAAAGAACACTCGACTTCTCTCTTTCAGAAGGCAGGGGGAATGATATTACCCTTAACATACATCAGTAACAAGTCGAAGAAATGTGCACTTTATTCAAAAAGTAAAGTTTTGTGAAATTCTCTTTTTTATTTTCCTTACATAGTTGTACGCATGTGACATCACACACTGTAGTAGTCTTCTCTTCCAGCAGTGACTGCGCAGATACTTAAAATATTCGTAACTTTTGAACGGATTGTCCAATTTTCCTCAAACTTTCACTGATGTGTTCTACTAATATTGCTGCATTCTCTCAATCCTTACATATATGAAGGTGGACTTGTCCTTTAATGTGTCAGTGAGCTCTGGTTTGCTGACCCATACTACTTAGGCATTTTGTCACATCAAAGCAAGTCTGAAGTAATATCGCACCCTGTCAATGCCTGTTGGGCTCTGGAAGAGAGGTATGCTGTATGATGCAGGAAAGAGCTGAAAAGGCCTTTATCTTTCCAATACCAGGACCCACTCAGATTAAAGGGATTATAAAAAAGCAGACTACCGAAAATGTGATGTTATGCTCATCCGTGCGATTGTATACTGTTTTAAGAAAATGTTCTGCAACATTATGTCATCCTATGTAAGGATATCTTTGCGTAGATCGCATCTAAGTTGTTGGAAAGCTGAAGGGTTGTGAGATCACAATTCATGTCGGATATTGCAGTCTCGAATCAGGTGCTCAGGATGAGTTGTCCGTCCCATTTATTCTTGGAGATCTGTGCGTTGATAAATGAGGGCAGTCCTTTATTTGTCAATCTTATTTTTCAGGTTTGAGTGGTGCCATCACCATCTCTTGTCAGACGACTGCACATTGTTGCTGCGCAAAAATGTTAAGATTATTTTCTTTAGGATCAGTATCCCATACAACATCAATAGGTGTTCAGTTTCCCTAGTCATTTACGCCTTCAGTAAAGAAATGGTTTCGTTTGATAAAAAAAAAGAATAAAAAAGATAACAAAAAAACCTTCAGCTGAATTGTCTTCACCTACTCTGATAAGATACATGTACTGCCATTAGAGGACTCGCATGATCGCATGTACACATGTAGTTAACTGCCCCAAGAATGCTGGTCTGACCTGGATTGAGGAGCTCGATTCCCAAGAATCTAAGCTTCGACCATTGCTCCATTCATTGAAGATGTAGACGCTGTCTTTTCAAGGGAGAGAAGGCATATATCAATTTGAACAGGAGGAGAATGATTTCGCTTGCCAGCTGGAAAGTTGTAGAATTGACCATGAAAGGTGACCAGGTGGCTCAGTCGGTAGCGTATGACTCGCAGTCTAAAGACTTGTGTTCCGGCGCGGATTCGAATCCCACTTATCTCAAGTCTAGCTGAGCAATGGTGTGAGTTGTCATACCGTCCCCTCTAGTAGAGGCACAACACTTTGCACCTCAGCACTAGGGTATAAAAAAGTGGAAGTCCCGTGTGTGAAAAAAATCAAAACCCAGACACATGAAAAGATCCTGAATCGGCATTCCGTTATCCGAAAACTCAAGGTGCATAACCCGGCAAAGTGGTCCACCCCAAGTACATACAACTGGCTAGCTATACAAACAGACCAGCTAGTTGCATACGGGCTATCCAGCTATCTCGTAAGAAGGAAAAATGAAGACAAAATAAGATTAGGTGTGTTTATTGGGTGCACGTCACGAGACCGACACCCACGAGTCATACAGCCCACAAGTCATACAGCTCACAAGTCATACAGCCCACGAGTCATACAGCTCAAAACTCATACAGCCCACCAGTTATACAGCCCACGAGTTCGACACTGAGTAAATTAAGCCCATGAGTTCGACATCAAGTAAAATATGCCCACGAGTTATACAGCCCATGAGTTCAACATTACGCACAAAAGGCTCATGAGACCGACTCAAAGCAAAGAAAGCCCACGAGACCAACACTACACTTAAAAGGCTCACGAGACCGACACTAGGCAAAAGAGGTTCACGAGACCGACACGAGACAAAAGAGGCTCAAGAGACCGACACTAGGCAAAGAAGGCACACGAGACCGACAGGATGAACAGCGCCACCTATAGACCAATTAATTGTATAAGGTGTCCAGATAATGGCATAAAGAAGGTATAAGAGATGGAAAAGGAGAGTTGCTAGGGTATTACCCCGTCAATTGCCCTCCCTCACCTCCTGAACGGTTCAAGATCTTTAATTGTGTTTGCGAATGTGAGTGTTTTTTAAAAAAATAAACAAAATTGAGTAAAGTGCATGAGATGGTTCATCATTACTTTCGAAAATGCCAAAACACCCTCGTTTCCCTATCTGCAAAGCCCATACCGGTATACCTACTTAGAAAAAAAAATATGATAAAATGATGTCGACATTCAGATCAACCAACTAGAAAAATACCCAGGTATGAAATGAAGTTCAATACAGGAAAATTATTCACAAAATGGTCAATGTTGTAGTGCACACCTGCTTTATATGATATGGGGGGGGGGGCTAGTCATCTGCAAAGGTGTTGAAATGATAACAAATCACAGAAAATCATGTAATCGTCAATTAAGGCAGCGTTAAGAATTCGGAAAAAGAAGATGGATCCATGAAAGTAACTTTCCAATTTCATGAAAAACGTACTGTTTTGAGAAGAATAATTTTACAAACACAAGCTACTGAAATCGAGGTGCATAGCTGTGATAAAAAAAAAAAAAAAAAACGTTTTCATCCGTTGAATTTCATACATTAAAGTTAAAGAGAAAATTTCAAATTTAACTCTAAGCAGGCGGGTAAAAGCAGGCAGAAAGGATATTTAATAAGGCCTACACTTAACTTGTGAAGCGAAAGAGAAAAAGGTGAAAATCTTAGATCCTGTCCACCGTCTAAGTAGAAATTAGGAAAGCCTATTAAATATAGCATGATGGCATCTAAAAGTAAACCATTCATTGTTCTTGTCCTCTATCACTTATTCACTCTTTTTTTTTGGGGGGGGGGTCCTATGAAGAGGACAATTCAATTTAAAAAAATGGTAACAATGTACTCCCCGTAGGCGTGTTTTTTTTTTAGACGGCACAGATTGGGGAAACTAAAAATCTATCGGGGACCCTATCCCTAAACCTAACCCTAATCCTAATCCTAACCCTAACCATCAAACCCTAACCCTAACCCTAACCCTAACCCTAACCCTAACCCCAACCCTAATCCTAACCCTAACCATAACCATAACCAAAAACCCTAACCCAACGTTTTTCCCATAGGTTTAACACGCGCCATGCCCCAATCTGTGCCGTCTTTTAAAAAAACGCTCCCCGTAGCGTGACAGAACTGCCCCCTAAAAGCTACACGTGTAAAAATACATAATTAATGTCGTTGATATGTAGATGGTGCTGTTATTAGTAACAATCTTTCGCTGGACAGCGTAACGAATTTGCACCCGCCAATATGTTGAACACTCTGTACAGGTACATATTTGTAGTTGACATGTAGATGGCGCTATTCATCCTGTCGGTCTCGTGAGCCTTCTTTGCCTAGTGTCGGTCTCGTGGACTTTCTTTGCTTAGTGTCGGTATCGTGAGCCTTTTGTGCCTAGTGTCGAACTCATGGGCTGTATGACTCGTGAGCCGTATAACTCATGGGCTGTATGACTCATGAACCTATTTTTGATGTCAGTCTCGTGGACCGTATGACTCGTGGATGTCGGTCTCGTGGGATGACCCCGTGTTTATTACCCTCTTTGCCATTGCACCCTGATTCAGCACCTTGGAATAGGATGGCGGCCGTATCTAAGCGTATATATATATATATATATATATATATATATATATAAAGAAAGAAAGGGAAAACTGACCAGAAACAAATGATAAATGGTGAAAACTTAGAGCAAAGAAAATGAGAAAAGGAAACAAACCCAATGGAAACCTATTTTCTGGGTTCAAAGTTTTCACTATATATATACATTTATATATTAAATATAATTTTTCATTTATTTGTCATCATCAATATTGATATGTAGCCTGAGGGGGATGGAACCGCTCTTGGCCCTAATTGACCATTGAAGAAGTATGGAAGGGATGACAAATAGGACAAAATAGGGGTACCAGTAAATTGCAGTTGAATGCTCAAAGACGCCATTTCGCAAAATGCCCGAAATGCCTGATTTGGCCCTTATTTTTGACCTTGAAAGTGACCTTGAGAGGTGATAGTGACCTTGAATTGCAAAAATGATATTTAGTTTACACATTGGATTCATTACTTTGATCAACCTTTTCAATTTGTAGCTGCAGTTGACCTTTAACCCGGATGGCGGCCATATTGGATTTCACCAATATGGTGGCCCCAAGGGTTTTTAGTCTTGGCGCCCATCAAAAATCGAAAGAGTATGGTACAGGGACCTCATGAGCCAAATTTAGTGCTTTTGGAAGAATCTGAACCAAACAACCCATTTTGAGCCCTTAGGCCCCCAACTACTAATGTAGAAATGATTCCAAAACGTCGCCCACAAATGTAAAAACGACAAATGCGTTGATAGACCTAGGGGCTACTTCTTATCTACCTCCTCCTAGTACTTATAGCAGGGCTGCGCTTCTTGTAAAATAATGTGTATTATACGAGTGCGTGTGTGGGTATGGTCAAAGGTACGGGCAGAGGTACACGCAGAACACCAGTAGGAGGCCCTTATAGCAGCAGCACCTCGCAGGCAACTTGCTCACGCAGGTACTTCGCAGCTGTAATGGAGGTACAGTCCCCGTATGTCGCTCTCACGCAGGTCACACGGAATACACGCAAGTAGCAGGTAAGTAGCACGCGTCTAGCAGGTAAGACGCAAGTACGGATTCGAACTGGCCAACATCCTTGTCCGCCCGCAGAAAATTCTCCTGTGTACTGGAAAATCCTTGATTTAACGGAGCACGCGAACGATTTGCGAAGGACGCGAAAGGCAAAACACAACATTCGGAAAAGATTTTTTTTTTCCGGATGTGTTCTGACAATGAGGCTGAAAACCATTTTTGTGCCATTTTGTGCGAAGTTCTCACGACGAATGTTTTTTTCAATAATCATGGGAGAAATATTTCCAAGGAGAGATGATAGCTGTCGTGAGTTGAAGTTTTTCTCTTTCCTGTATTTCTCCTTTCTTTTCCTTTCATTAAACAATGTTGTGTGTGTGCCTAGAGTTTTTTTTTTCTGAGGACCTCCCTCCACTACTGTATAGTAAATCATTTTTTTTTTGCAGTTTCTCCCACACATAATCTCTTGCTTAAAATGTAATTTTGGCATACTTTAGAATCATTTTTAAGTGTACTCTGTGATTTTTTGTATATCAAACATTTCGTTCTCTTTGCTGGACTTTATCATTTTTTTTTTACTACAATGTCGTTGTCACCAGTTGTTTGATGTGTGGTGTATGCTACGATTTTAATTTGTAGAAAACGTAGAGCTTTAAAGAGGTCATACATCCCCCAAACATGCGCTAAACGTTCGAGAGAATGTTTCAATAGGTACGCGAACAGTTTACAATTACGTCTTAAAATGATCGGAAAAACTTGGCAGATTTCGCGAAACATACGCGAGACATTCTCCAAAGTTTCGGGGTCTGTTTAGGGTTTCAAAAAGATTTTGCGAACATCGCGCATGTCTTGCGAAGGTCGTGCGCATTATGACTAGGCTCTAATTTTGTTCCCTTTTGTTCCCCTTTGTTCCCTTTTTTGTTTTGTTTTAAAAGCGTTTGATGCTTTACGAAGACGACAAAAATAATTTCATTCAGGAGCTGGCGGACAAATTTAATGCTGAGATTATGAATACAACACGACTTAATAAAAATGAAAAAATATTTTTGTTTGAACGTTGAAGAAACATTGCCAGAAGCACACGGAACCATATTTACGAGGGAAGTGCGTGGGTCGTGTGTTGTTGTTTTTTTTTTTATTCGTAAATGAGAATCACAGAAAGTAATTCGTTTCTTTATTACCCTTTTTATAAATTAAAACAACTTTGCCAGTTTTCTTTTGATTAGACGCTGTGCCAGTAGGAAGGAACATATTCAGTTTATATGGTAAAGGAGACAAAATTGCCGATATAACATTTTCACTTAAAAGAATGTAATGTCATCATGTCCAGAACTTTTTTTTCGTGAAAATTTAGGTGCTGCTTTTCAAAATCCATTCTTTCTTAAAATCAAAGCAGCCAAAAACATGAAAGGCCGTTGAATAGTTACTGCAGGCCTATGGCGGCAGCATTGGAAAGTTCGCCCTAACTGAAGACTATCATTCAACGTTATGAACTATGTAATTCTTGAAGTCCTTTCGAACCACTTTGCAGAAGCACGCGGGAAGACATAGTACTGCACTTATAGATTAAAATCAGGAAAACATCGCCTACACAGAACAATGTCTCGTCCTTCTTTAGATCGATGGGACTTAATTGTGTAAACGCTGTCAGGATCCAGAAACTGAGGAACCCTTTAAGTAACGTATTGTCGAAAATTTAATTAATGTCGTAGTCTGGTTTTACACACGGTCAGGACAGTAGAAGAAAGCGACAAAGACTCGTAACGTTGATTGAGGGGATGAGTTCTTTTATTGCGTGGCAGCCTTGGTGCTTGCAAGCAGAAGATAAAACCGAAAAAAAAAACTCTCTGCATCAGCAGAAAACAAAAGAAATCATAATCAGTACATAGTCATGATTTGACTCACCGCATTTGAATTAACATCAACGGAAACATGTCATCAATGGGAATATGACACACTATTGTGATCTTACTTGCAACTATTAAAGTATGACTTTATTCATATCAATTAACCATTCAGTTATTTATTACATGTATAGCCTCCAACTCCAACAACAACAAACAATTACAACGCAAAAAGAAGTCATTTTCCGTCATAGCAAACTAATACATCGTATCTCGTCACTTAACTCATAACCAAACCAATTATTGATGTTGTTGTTGTTGTTATTTTAAAGATCTAAAGAAGAGAGAGAAATGCGGCCCTATACAAATAATTTGCCCCAGACAGCACTTATAACATAAAACAAACATTATAGATCTTAAGGAGATATAAACAAGAATATTAAATGCATACCAAGTCTCCTCAAGGGAGCTCATATCGTCTCCACGAGGGAGCTCATATTGTCTCCACAAAGGAGCTCATAAAATCTCCACGAGGGAGCTCATATTGTCTCCATAAAGGAGCTCATTACGTCTCCACGAGGGAGCTCATATGATATTGATGAATACCTCATATTCTTCAGACAAACTCAAATAACTACACAATACACGCGCGCGTGTACCGCACACTAACTCATCCACGTGCACACACTCAACCACATACACACACCTCCAACCACGCACAGACACACCCATATCATGGTTCAACCCAAAATAATGTACAATATTTAAATAGAGCACACACACAATGATATGTTTTTTCACAAAATAGATAAAATTACTATAACCGTATCGTTGTTTCGAAAGAAAGAAGAAGAGAAAAAAATATATATACAGTGTTTATATCAAGGAGCTCTAAAGGCGTTGATACAGAAAAATATTTGCATATACAGAAAAATATTTGCAGTGTTTATATCAAGGAGCTCTAAGGCGTTGATACAGAAAAATATTTGCAGCAAACAACGGAGAAATATGATACAGATATAATCCTGGAATCAAAGACGTATGAGTATACCTGCGGGCTTCAAGCCCCAAAAAATAAAAAAGTACAATTTAGTGCCAGAAAGTGGGAGTCATAATAATCTTCAAAATAAAGTCAAACCACAGATTTCAAGTATTAATTAGGTGCAGGCGACTCATACGAAAGGGGATTAACAAACATTTTAAGTTGTTCTCACCACAAAAATGATGAAAGATGTGTCATTTATAAAATTACACTATAGGTATATGAACGAAAAGATCCCCTGTTCTTGCTAGGGAAACGCACGCAAGGAACGTAAGACAATACACATGTATATATTTTATATAATAGAGACCCATTGAGGAAGATGCCGGGATCTGCAGCAGCGAGTGACTCCCCAAACCCGCTTGCTGCAGATTCCGGCACCTATAGGCGAGGTGGACGGCTGACCAAGGTCGGCTTGTTGTCGGAGGGGACCGGAGAGCGATGTCCGCTGCGAATGTCGTGAAGGTCTATTACGCTGAGGATAGGAGAGATTGAAAGTCCTTCCCCTGTGTACTGGGAAGGGGAAAACGAGACTAAATAAAACATAAGTGAGATTTATCACAATCAAGCATGAAAAAAAAAAAAAAAAACACAAACACAACATGACGTGTGTATAGGCAACTCGCAATTATTTATGAAGATGTATGATACATGTTCATACATCTTCAAATGCATTCCACAGCAACGTGGGGGACATTATTAATAAACAAGTAATTGATGATAACAATAATGCATAATAACATATAATACGACGACTCACAAAATATCTTGAAATCTACGTTTGCAAAATGATAAAGTACATGTACATTCTGCAAGACAAAGTCCATGCTACAGCAAAGTTATGCAATCTTAAATACTGTGATATTTGTTGGTTTCCTTGACATAGGCAATAACTGCGTCCACAGCTTTGTGATTTGCGAGTAAATCAGAGATGTTTAGTCATTGCTTATGCATGGATAGCACGCATGAGATTTGTACGCTGATTTGTGTGTTGTTTGCAGTGTAATAGATAATGTTCCACGGTTTCCAGTGCGTTGCATATTGAGCAAAGACCAGTGGGATGCTTACGGATAATATGATAAAAAGTTGCTAATCTGGCTCTGCCCATGCGGAGTCGGTGAGTTATTATTTCATCACGTCTATTCAGACTTTCAAAGGTGAAGGTGTTTGAGGCACAGGGTTGGATGTTGAAAAGATGGCGTCCTTTCTTAGACGAGCGCCATAACGCGTTCCACGCGTCAAGACACCTATGTTTAATTACATGTCGTATATCGTATATCTTAGAGGAACACTGATTGTAATGTTCTTACGTAAACTTTGTTTGGCAAGATAATCGGCTTTTTCGTTGCCCGCTAGACCACAGTGAGCTGGTACCCATGCTAAAGTGATGTCACACCCATTCATTACAAGATTTGAGCATTTAAGAAGGACTTCATTGGGAAGGTCAAGGATATTTGAGGTGTGGTTATTCAAAAGTGTCAAGGCACTGAGAGAATCTGAGAAAATAACAGCTCTGAGAGGGGGAGAGGATTCCAGCCATGATAGGGCAAGAAGAATTGCTACCAGTTCTGTACGACAAATTGAGATGGGTGAAACCCTTTCACTTATTTCATGACGATAGTGAGGTACGTAAATTCCAATGCCAGAACAGTTAGTGGAGGGATCATGGGAACCGTCAGTGTAAATTGTCAGGTGGTTTGAATATGTGGTCTTTATGGTTTGAAGAGCAGTTTGATGTTGCGCTGAAGGGAGGACGGTCTTGGGACATGAGCTGTGAAGAGAGAAGTCAATATTGGGATGTTCAATGGACCAAGGGGGACTGGGATAAACATGCATTGGTTGCAGCTTTAGGAAAGTGTCCGTAAGCGGCTTGACTCGGAGAGCGAAAGGAAGTTTGTTTTGTGGCCATTTATTCGAAGAGTATTGCCAGCAGTTGGCAATGGCTTTTCGGACGGGGTGAAGTGGGGACAGTGTGTATATGTAGGCGCAGTAAGACCAGGCGTCCACTAGGGCGCGGACAAGACGCGGACAAGCCCCGGAATGCAAATTTGGTATTCCGCACTCCTTCGGGAACCTGTCCGCACGTTCCTGAACGTGTCCGCTCACTGTCCTAAACATGTCCGGGCGTTTCCGCACCTTCGGGAGAGAGAAAAATTTCCGCGTCCAAATTTTGATCGAGACTAAAATTTGGACGCGGAAATGAACTTCCTGACACCTTCGGCGACTTGTCCTGACGATGTCCTGAGGATGTCCCGCTTGTCCGGAACCCTTCCGCTCCTTCCGCACACGCTCCGGAAAGAATCCCGCGCGGTGTGGGGAAGCTTCGCGAATGAAAGCGGAAGACACCAGGAATGGTTTAGGACAGCGCGGAGCCGATGCGGATCTGTATATGCAAGTGTCCGGAACCGATGCGGAAATTTTGTGATCCAGACACGAAAAATGTCGACACTTTCCGCGAGCGTCATGCCAATGAAACGCAAAATGAGCAAGAAGGGAGGCGAGGCCCCCATGCAAATATTCCCATCACAGGCACATCTTTCGTCTCGTGATGAAGAACAGGTAAATCTAAGGAATTTCCGGTCCCAGAAGGCAAAGAATTTGGTAGTATAGAGACTGTACCAAAAGCAACCAAAAAGAAGTGAAATCAGCCCCCTAACTTCCTAGTTGATTTGGTCTTTTCAGAAATTATTTTTCATCTGAGTGACTTTCCTGGTTCCTATCACTTACTATGGTACATTTTCCTTTATGTTGTTTTCGTATTTTATTTGCAAATAAACTAGGTTGTCCCATGTGACAGCCTAGCTGAAAAATCACAAAAGTAGGTGGAAGTACACTCAGAAAAAAAAAGCATATAATTTTTGGCTAAATGTTAGTGTATTATATAAACATGAACAAGTTGTTATTATATACGTAAATGCTTTCTAATGATACAACATATTAGAAAAAAATACAAATCCATCACACTAAAAAGCATGAATTCAATTGCAAAGATATACCTGTGGTCTCAATACAATGTAATATCTTTGAAGCCCAAAATAATAATGAAAGCTAAAGATGATGGAGGACAATGAAGAATTTTCTGTCACTTCAAAATTCAAGTGAAATGAGAGAAAAAGCAATAAATCATGAACTCGAAAAAGTGTGAAATTTCTGTCTTTTTTTTTTTTGCTGAGTGTATATATTTAAGTACACATTAAGCATCACAAATCATTTCACAAATATTCTTTACCTTAATGATTTTCGTAGTTCTTATTACCTAATAATTTTTCTTCTCTTTTTGTTTTAGTTGCAAATAAGCTCGATTGTCCAATTTGACAGCCCAGCTGAACCCCCTCCCCCCCCCAAAAAAAAAAGGAAATTAAAGTAGGTTAAAAATATTTCCCCATTTTTACACTTCATTGACAATAGGCTAGTAAGCTCTAGGCATGAAAAAAAAAATTCTCGGACTTGAAAATGTTCAAAAGTGGTCAAAATAAGAGAGGGTTAGAGATGCACAAGGGTAAAAATGGGAGAAAGAAAAACAAATTGAATGATTAGGATCATTTTGGCATGCTCTACAGAAGTATCAGAGCAAACATGTATATACTTCACGATGGATAAAGCACAGGTCTAAAAAAAGGGAATAAAGAATGTATATGTATATACAAAACTGCAACAAAGTTCATGCTGTATTCACCAACGGTTTATTTCTTGTGAAGAAATAAACCGTTGGTGAATACAGCATGAACTTTGTTGCAGTTTTGTTACTTATCTTTTTATCTTGCCAACACGTGGACTACCTTATCAACATGATAATGTATATATACATTTACATTTTTATGTATATATATATATATATATATGTTTCAAAACGCTTGCGAATATCATCCATGTGACTGTAGGCAGAGAAAAAAATGTTCTCCCAGATGAGACAAATTAAAAAAAAAAAAAAGAGTCGTCAGCCGACATGCAGACAATCCTATTCTTCGACTTTTGGTGGTCACATTTATCAAATAATATTGACCAATCATATCAATGTAATATCAGCAGCTACTGCGGAAGCACAACAAGGAGCATCAATGACGGCTAGCAGTCAACTGAGGAAAAGTCAAAGCCAGCGCCAAATTCATACCTTTCCATTTTCCTGGTATTGTCCGCAGTTTGTCCGCATGCTTAACTTATGTTGTCCGGAAGGCATCCTGATTGTCCGCGTTCATTCCTGGTGTAATCCTAGATGTTTCCGCGCTGCCCGGCTACGATTAGCATATTCCGAGGTATTTCACGCTCTTCCGGAGTGATTCCTAGGACCGTCCGCAGTCAGCCCGCGGACAGTCCTAGGAATGTCCCAGGACAAGGCGATTCACAAAGTTATTCTGCGTCTGTCGCGGACAGGATGCCGAAATAACAAAATTTGCTTCCGCAACCCTTCCGGGGCTTGTCCGCGCCCAAGTGGACGTCCGCCCTAATTGAAGGCGGCCCTTTCACGGCGTATATGGAGTGGTGGTTCGTTACATTCTACTTGAAGTGCATGCAGGGCAGTGGATGGTAGCGCGCCGGTGCATATTCGAAGGGCATGGCCCTGTACTGTATCTAGTTTGCTTGAAAGGAGCGAGGATAAAGAACCATAGATTTCACAGGCGTAGTCGAGATGAGGGCGGACTAGAGACCGGTAGAGTAAGAGAAGGATTTGTGTATCGGCGCCCCAGTGTGAACCGGTTAGCGAACGGAGGAGGTTTAACCGTTTGTTGCATTTCATTAAGATGTCTTGAACATGAGGGGACCATGACAAGGAGTAATCAAGGGTAACCCCTAGGTATTTATGAGAAGGGACGACTTCAAGCGGAGCGTTCTGGAGACGAATGCAGAAACCTGTGGGAGAAACTGGGCGAGAGTGAAATATAACCACTTTAGACTTATTAGTAGACAGAGAGAGTCCATACTGTGTCATCCAATCAGAGATGCTATTCACATCGGACTGGAGTTTTGTATTGATGTGACGAAGACTGGTAGAAGAATGCCATAAAGCGATGTCGTCAGCATACATAGACACGTTTGATGCACAATAATGTATAATTTCATCAATAAACAAATTGAATAATAGAGGACTAATGACGCTACCTTGCGGGAGGCCAGCTTGGCATGTACGAATGTCTGAAAGTGTGGAGTTTATTTGCACCTGAAAAGTTCGTGAGTCCAGAAAACTTTGTACCCAGCTTAGAAATCGGCCTCGAAGTCCCACTGAGTAAAGTCTGGAAAGCAGTGCCTGATGATTAATAGAGTCGAAGGCTTGACAAATGTCAAGAAAGATAGCGACCGTATATCCTTTACTGAATAGGGATTTCCTTACTTCGGATTCTAAGCAAAGGAGATTATTGAGAATTCTACGATGTCGGAGGAAAGCAGACTGATGGGAAGAAATTAAATCATATTTATCAATAATGTACGAGAGTCTACGGACAATCATACGTTCCATGAGTTTACATACAATAGGTGTGAGAGAAATTGGGCGGTAGGAGCTGATGGAGTGTTTGTCCTTGCCAGGCTTTAGTATGGGCTTGATAATGGAGTGTTTCCATTGGGGCGGGATCACAGACGTTTCCCAACTCATGTTAATAATCTCTAACAGAGAGCAAAACATATTGTCATTTAAATGGCTTAACAACTGTTTGTTGATTCCATCGCCCCCAGGGGCTGAGTTCTTGGAAGCTTTGATCGCCATTTCGAGCTCTTTGGGAGTGAAAGGAGCGTTGAGAGGAGAATCATTGTCATGTATATAGGATGGGGGTTGGGAAGTAGGGAGAGGGAGAGTGGGAGTTAAAGAAGGCTTTTGAGAGAAAGCAACTGCCATAGCATTGGCGATACAGTGGGCGTCATGAGTATAGGCTAAGTAGTGTTTATAAGTATGGGTGGGAAGGTACTCCTGGTGTTATTGTTAGACAATAGTTTTACTTTGCACCATACATCTGAGAGTGGGGAAAAACGGTTCAAAGAGTTGCAAAAAGTAGTGAAATGAGAACGTTTGGCTGATATAATGGTGCGCCTGGCTGCAGCATTGAATTGTAGATAAGTGATTAAGTCATCGTAAAGATATGACTTATCAAGCTTGCGTTTGGCACGATGACGGTCGCGGACAGCTCTCGAACAGGCCGCCGACACCAGGGAAGAGGTGGGCGACAGGTCGGGGTCTGGAGGGGAATAGAAGCATCAGCAGCTTGGGTAATACATTGTAGAAAAAGATCATACAAATCGTAGATATTTGCTGGACGGGAGCTGTGTGAATGATGTAATAATTCTAGTTCACGCTGAAATAATTCCCAATTGGCTCTTCGAAAAGCCCAACGGGGCGGAAGATTGTCATGATTTTGAGAGGAAGCGCTAGGTATGGAAAGTCGCTTTAATGGCAAAGTAAAATGAACACTGCAATATATAAGGTAATGATCACTCCCGAGGGAAAACGGGGATACCGACCAGTTACAGTGGGGGGGGGGGGGGGGGGGGGGCTAATGACGGAGGAACAAGAGTGAGGTCAATTGATGTGGAAGATCCTAGCAATGTCAAAGCGTGTTGCTGAGGAATCGTTAAAGTATAACAATATCGTGGTCATTGCAAAATTCAAATATGACTTTTCCGTTGAGGTCCAAAGTGGTTCCTCCCCATGCAGGATGGTGGGCGTTAAAATCTCCTCCAATGACATAGTATGGCAGGCAGTCGACTGTAAGTGAAAGTAAATCTTGTGTGGACAATCTTTTTATGGGATTGTAAAAATTTATCACAGTGACAGAAACATTTCTATACAGAATATTGACTTTTAAGCCCTCTAGGTGAGGGAAATAATGAACATTGCTGAAATTTACGTCTTGGTGAATAAAAATTGCACAGCCACCTCCACGTGATGAGACGCGATTGCGCCACAGAGCAGTATAATTAGGAATGGAGAAATTTGTGTCATCGTGACACCAGGTCTCTTGCACGATCGAGGATAACATGTGGGGGAGAAGGGGAAGAGTAGATGTGTTGAGTCAGCTCCGCGCCATTAGAGGGGAGCCCTCTGGCGTTCCACTGCCAAATAATGAGGTTCAGATCCATTATTGGTTCTGGTGTAGGAGTTCGAATATCTTTTCCTGGGAAACGACCACATCGAAGCACGTGTTTGCAGATTGAACAACTAACATGATTCTCTTGTAATCAGCCGCATGAAGATTGTTGATAACTGTGCTCACAAAGGAGACTAGTTTTTCTACTAGGAGAATGGATGTTGTAGGAGGGAGTTGCCGTTTGTTAGTTTGAGTGGAGGCCGTATTTGTATCTATGGGGACTGGGAGGCTTCTGTGAACCTGGGCCCTGTCAGTAGCCTGTTGGGGTTGAGTAAATGCATGGGTCACATTCACAGTGGTAGGATGGGAGCGAGAAGTAGTGATGGAGGAGGTGGTAGGGTTGGACTTGGAGTTATGAATGGGAGCAGGTATGGTGGATTGAGGAGGAGAATCGGGCACATGAGGACCTGGGAGATGTTGCGGGTCAGATTGATCTGGGTTAGAATTCATAGCCTGGGTGTTGGATTGGGTAACCTGTAGTTTTTTGGCAGCTTCAGCGTAGGAAACATGATTCAAAGTGGAGTAATTTTGCACTTTACGTGCAAGTTTGAACTTTGGGCAACCTGCATATGCCGCGCTATGGGGGCCCCCCGCATCGCAGACATTTTGGATTGGATTTGGACGGGCAAGAAGAGAGATCACGGTTTTCTCCACACCTTACACAACGCTGTTTAGATCTACATGTATCTTTTGTGTGACCAAACCTCTGGCAGTGAAAACAGCGAGAAACAGGGGGAACATATACACTTACTGGGAAAGTTTCGTAGCCAATGCACACTGATTCTGGAAGTGAGGGGCAGTCGAAAGAGAGAACAAGTACATTGGTTGGGGTGGGACCATCGTTTGATCGCTTTGAGATGCGCTTAACTTCGGTCACATCCTGTCCCGCCAGCGCCTCCTTGATGTCTTGTTCCGTTAACTCGGGCGAGACGCGTTTGATGACACCTTTTAGAACAGGAGAGAATGACTTGTCATTAGTGACACGAATTGGGGTTTTGCAGAATTCATTCAGTTCCATAACATAAGAGTACGAACTTGTTTAGGATTGAAACATTTGATAGTGAAGGATTTTTGTTTGCGTTGGACTTGAGACACTTTTCCTACTAGCTTGTTTATTTCACGTGCGATCTGGATGGGGTTGATGAGAGTAATGTTTTTGACTGTGCCAATGATATTTACATGCGGGTTGAAGGGAGGACGGGTGGGTGTGTGAAACAGATCAGATTCGTCATCGGAGTAGGGTTGGGAATTCGGTCGTTGTCTTTTTCGTGAAACTTCAGTAAAGCCAGTGTCGCGGCTAGGAATCGGGAGTGGGGTCAGGTTCTATCTCTGAGAGGTTGTTGGGGTTTTCTTCGGAGTCATTAGCGGGAACAATGAGGGGAGGGACGTCCTGAATTCCAGACATGGCCGCCATTGTGACGGCCATGTAGGGAGAGGATCGAGTGGGGATAAACAATAAAGTGGGGCAGGGAGAGGCGAAATGAATAAAAGGGAAAAGGAGGACTAAAGGCGCACCGGACCGAATACGAAGAAAAGGAAAAAACCAGGCAATGACAAGAGAGACCAAGCGTTAAGGAACTCTAAAGAAAGTCTGAGGCCTCTCAGTTATAAAGTAAATAGGTCGGATAGTATAGAACAAAGGGAATTACAAAAGAGAACGCGTGTATAGAGGAGGTGAGAAACAAAATGGCAGCTACATGTAGCTACACATTATAGCTTTGGCAACGTGCAGCGACAGAACACTGCAGTTTACACAAGTATACACAGAATCAGATGTATTTTGACACCTGGGTGTAAATACACAGTGGATATATAATAACACAGTAACAGACAGATAATACTTTCCTTTCACAAATAAACTACAGGTGAAGTCAATCAAAGATATAGATATATGGATAATACTAATAGTGGATACTATAACTCAAAACAGATGAAAATAGGCCTACACATCTAAGACAAAAAGAAAAATAATAATTAGACAATATACTGTTCGCTACAATGAATGATAAATGATCTTACGAAGTATATAACATCAACACAACAAAGTAGTAAAGTAAGTGATAACATGTATAAATCACGGTAACTCAAACTGTATAGGGCGGAAGCTAAAGAGCAACGGACGTGCACGCACTGCGACAGACTGTGCAAAGCAGTGCTTGACTGCCGTGAGTCGAACAACTTTACGATGATATGCGTTGTCCTTTGGGTTCAGATCCGCAGTCAAATTTCAAAACAAGTTCAGCAGAAATGTGTCACATAAGGATCAAATAAATGAAAAACAGGCTCACTCATATGATCAAGAAGAACAAACAATATTAATCAAAGCTGAAAGGCAGAAAATAGATGCAAAATTCGGTTAATAGTGCAAGTAGAACAGCGAGAGCACCACGGCACGTCCGCACCCTTCGACCTGCAAGAATAGAACTGAAATTATTGATGTGCTTGTAACCTCATCCTTTATATTCACATTTTAACGCATGGTATTATACATAATACAATACTAACTTCAGCGTGTAACTTCACCTCCTGAATACTGAACCACAACCCGTCTTAACTGATTAGCCACAAAATCCAAGATGATACTTTACAAACATACACAACTCACTGATGGCACTATCACTTTTGCACCTACCGAATCTCTGGATGAGGATGGATGATATTATAAAATGAAAATAACTCTCCCATCTTGACTCTTAACTCACCCAACTGAGGTTTTGTTCTCACTAGCCTCAGACGCCAACCGCAACACCAGTAGACTCACCCACCAGCTGAAATCTATTGTGTGTGCAATATGATAAACCCTTCTGAATTATACTGAACAACTCTAAATCATATGAACAACAATAAAGCCCCCGTTCCACTATCACGATCTGGACCGCGATCTGTCCCGATCTAGCAGATCGGGAGAGAGCGGCAAAAGTGTACGGGGATCGGAAGCATCGTAGCAACAGCGTTTGGAGGTCGGGGTTGGAACGGGCATTTTTTAAGATTGAACCTGTTCAAAATTTCGTCCCGATCTCCCGGATCAAAATTGACCTACTTTCAATCGTAACGGAAAAGGGGAGAGCGTAGTGACAGTGTAATCACATCGGGATGAGCGTAACAAGGTCTTTTTGAGCGTAGTAACATCGGCACAAGAACGGGGAGTAAACTAGACGCCGACGTGGTCCCGCTGCTGCGCCGATCTTCCCTGATCAAAGCACGACCTTCCCGCTTCCACGCCGCTCTAACTACGATTTCTACTCTCGTATAGAATCAAGGCCTAGCTCTCGGTACGCTTCATTCCCGCTTTAGTTACGCTGTTCCCGCTTTAGCTACGCTGTTTCTGCATTAGTTACGCTGTTCCTACGCTCTCCCACACTCAATTTCGCACGCCTCCCGCTCTAGACGATATAAAAGGGACACAGCCGATACACTGGACAGTTTGCAGTCAAGATGTCTACTAGAAGGAAGTCCAAAAGGTCCAGAAGCAAAATGAATGTTGAGGAGGAGGACGTAGGGGACGTCGTTGCAGCTGTCGAGATAGAAAACGAAGAAGAAACCCAGGTCATCGAAGACAACGAAGAAGAGAATGAAAAGAAAGCAGAAGATGAAGAGATAGAAAATAACGAAAAAGAAACAGCAAAGCAGCCACCCAAGAGGGCTAAGAAAGAGAGGGTGCACGTAATGTTGTCAGATGTATATAGATGATCGAAGAGGACATGGTGGAGTTTTTAAGAGGAAACGATATCCTCTTCAATAAAAAGAAGAGTGACTTCAAAAGTAAAGACAGGAAGAAGAAGCTTTGGGAGGATCAGGCCAAGAAATTGGGCAAGTCAGTATGTGAAATAAAGACCTAGTACGATTCCATCCGCACCAGATTGGAACGTCTCAAAAAGGAGAAGACGAAGTCCGGCACGGCTGCCCCCGATTGGAGTGACAGGGACCAGTGGATTTGGAATAGTATGCAGTTCATAGCCCCCCATATCGTGGATATATTTTAATGATATTCATTTTTTAGATGAATATGTTGATGTCAACGGCGTAAATCCGTACTTCTTCTTCTTCTTGCTTATGAGGCAGCAGCAGCTAAATAATGTCCCTCAATTGTTGTAGCCAAGTTACAGACTGTGGAGTAGGGTGTGTCAGGTCCATGTTGTCAGGAGGGCGGAGATCAGGGCACTCACTCAAGATGTGTTGAGCAGTCTGTTCTGGTGCACCACACTGGCAAGCTGCTGACGGGCGTAGCCCCCAACGATGTATGGCTGCCTTGAAACGCCCAACTCCCGTTCGAATCCGATTTAGAGACACCCACTCACTCCTTGGGAGGTTTGCTCCTGGGGGGACAAATGTATTGGGCGTGACAACGAGTTGGGCAGGTCGTTGGGTGTCTTCCCAGCTTGTTCTCCATGTCTGGCAGATGTTGAAGTCTGATCCTCTCAGCGTTGCTGCATGGCGGGAGAAAGGGCGGCGAGACTTCAGTCGCTGATGCCGCTGACCCAGAGTTACAGAGCCCTCAACTACGTCGTGGAGGAGGTCGTCCGGGTTGCTGGAGGCCTTGGTTACCAGCCTATGTGTGTGATGTTCTCGGCGCATGGGGGCAGGAGCGATGCCTGAGAGAACAGGTAGGAATTCTGTTGGTGTAGGCCGGAGACATCCTGTTATTAATCTCATGGTGTCATTCAGAACTGAGTCAAGTTTCTTGGTGTGAGAGCTCCTACACCACAAAGGGGAGGCGTATTCCGCGGCACTGTATACCAGTGCTAGCGTACTAGTGCGGAGAGTGGTTGCACTGGCACCCCATTTTGAGCCTGCAAGTCGGTGAAGGAGGTTGTTCCTTGAAGACACTTTTGCACTTATGGCCTTGAGTTGTTCCTTGTAGGTCAGCTGCCTATCCAACTTCACTCCAAGGTAGGTTGGTGTAGCATTGTATGGAAGAGGTGTTCCATCAAGAATGACACTGAGTTGCCGATTAGCCTCCTTGGTGTTCAGGTGGAAGGCTGTTACCGTTGTCTTGGACATGCTAATCTTGAGTCTCCAGATCCTGAAGTACTTCGCGATTTGCGACATATCTGCAGTGAGGGTATTCTCTACATTTGACCAGGCTCTGTCAGAGTGAAGAAGGGCAAGGTCATCTGCATAGCCATACTGTCGTGAGGTTGTGAAGGGGATGTCACTGATGTATATGTTGAAGAGCAAGGGGGATAGTACAGAGCCTTGAGGAACTCCATTCCGCAGTTGGCGTGGTCTGCTGGACTGTCCATCACTAGTCTTCAGAACGAACCTCCTGTTGGCTAGAATGTTGCAGAGGAACCTCACCATGTGGCGATCCGTACTGAGGAGGGGGGGGGGGGGATGATCGGCGATAGTCATCATCACCACGATTACAAGACCATAACCGGACCGGCGCAGCCCGGGGGAAGGGGGGGGGGGGGGGAAAGAAGCTTGCCCCCCCCCCCACACACACAATTAACAGGGATCAAATGTCCCACTCTTTTCCATGCAAAGTAGGAGGGAAGTGTCAGCAAAAATAGGAAGACTTTTTGTTCTTGTTTTTGTTTGTTTGTTTGTTTGTTTTTTGGTTGTCAGCCGACTTTCGGCGAAAAATCAAACTTTAAAAGTATGAAGACCTTTTTGTTGTTGTTTCTCTTGTCTTTTGATGTTCTTTCTTCTTGACTGACAGGCGATTTTGACACCCTCCCCTTTCAAAAACGTAGCGCAGTCCTGAATAATGACCAAATAAATTCAATAAAATGCTAATATGGATATCTATTTCTTTGTATGTAATAATGTAGTAGATATTTTCCTGTAGTTAATTGTATTGTTCAATTTTCTTGATTTAAGTCAATAAAGCAATCATCCCAGGGGCATCGTTCCGTTTTAATGATGGGGTGGGGGGGGGGGAGAGACTTGGAGTTTGAATATTGTATATATTTGAATATAGGGAGCGGAGCGGCCAGCGGGGGGAGGGTGTGGGAGGGGGGTATCCCCCTCCCAAACGAGGAAAATTTGGCATTTTCAGACCTGAAATTCAGCGATCTGGTGCACACTTTTGGTGAAATTTGGGATTTCTTTTTTCTATCAAAAAACAAGTAAGAAAAAGAAATATTCATAGATAATTGAATGACTACATCGTGGTATTTCAGCTCTTGCTCCGCCTGTGACATCACTGTGAAGGCCTACAAAATAGTGGGGCCTATCACCGGCGTAGCCAGGATTTGATCTTAGGAGGAGCGGTTAGAGGAGCGGTTAGGGAGCGATGCGAGCGAGGGGGGAGGGTGGTTTCCCCTCCCACAGGGAGAACTTTTTGCATATTGATGTTGTAGATGGTGCAATTTGATGCATTTTTTTGCTTGTTTTATCGACTTGAAACAGTCCAACATGTTTAAGGTAGCAGTACATTTCACGTAGATTATTATTGATCAATTTTGCCTATAAAATGGTATCATTTAGATGAACTTCTTATATCAATTCTTACACTGAAAATCATGAACGCGATAATGAATTTTGACATTGTACAGTCCAAGAAAGGCCGTTTGTGGCTATATTTTTCGCTTAGGAAATTAAGGGGGTGGGGCGCACCGGGCGCAACTGCTGGCAATTACTGGCAGCAACATCAGGAGAATGATATAACGATTAAATGCGAGCGAGCGAAGCAAGCCAGCTTAAGGGGGGGGGGGGGTTGCCTATAAAATGGTATGACATAACGATTAAATGCGAGCATTGAAAATACATTTTACAGTCCATGAACTTCTTATATCAATTCTTACACTGAAAATCATGAACGCGATAATGAATTTTGACATTGTACAGTCCAATCAAAAGGCCGTTTGTGGCTATATTTTTCGCTTAGGAAATTAAGGGGGTGGGGCGCACCGGGCGCAACTGCTGGCAATTACTGGCAGCAACATCAGGAGAATGATATAACGATTAAATGCGAGCGAGCGAAGCAAGCCAGCTTGAAAATTTTGACTGTACAGTCAAAAAAAAACGGCCGTTTGTAGCTATATTTTTTCGCTTATAGGAAACTAAGGGGGGGGGGGGTGGGGTGCACCGGGCGCAACTGCTGGCAATTACTGGCAGCAACATCAGGAGAATGGCATGACGATTAAATGCGAGCAAGCGAAGCAAGCGAGCTTGAAAATTTTGACATTGTGCAGACCAAAAACGGCTGTTTGTAGCTACATTTTTTGCTTTGGAAATTGAGGGGGATGGGGGCGCACCGGGCGCAACTGCTGGCAGTTACCCGGCAGCAACATCAGGAGAATGACATAACGATTAAATGCGAGCGAGCGAAGCGAGCGAGCTTGAAAATTTTGACATTTTACAGTCCCAAAACTGCCGTTTGTAGCTATATTTTTTTCACTTTGAAAATTAAGGGGGGGGGGGGGGGGAGGCGCACCGGGCGCAACTGCTGGCAATTACCCGGCAGCAACATCAGGAGAATGACATAACGATTAAATGCGAGCGAGCTTGAAAATTTTGACATTTTACAGTCCAAAAACTGCCGTTTGTAGCTATATATTTTCGCTTTGAAAATTAAGGGGGGGGGGGGGGTGGGCACACCGGGCGCAACTGTTGGCAATTACCGGGCAGCAACATCAGGAGAATGGCATGACGATTAAATGCGAGCGAGCGAAGCAAGGAGGCTTGAAAATTTGGACGTTGTATAGTCCAAAAACGGCCGTTTGTAGCTTTTTTTGGTTTCCCCTCCCACAGGGAGAACTTTTTGCATATTGATGTTGTAGATGGTGCAATTTGATGCATTTTTTTGCTTGTTTTATCGACTTGAAACAGTCCAACATGTTTAAGGTAGCAGTACATTTCACGTAGATTATTATTGAACAATTTTGCCTATAAAATGGTATCATTTAGATGAACTTCTTATATCAATTCTTACACTGAAAATCATGAACGCGATAATGAATTTTGACATTGTACAGTCCAAAAAAGGCCGTTTGTGGCTATATTTTTCGCTTAGGAAATTAAGGGGGCGGGGCGCACCGGGCGCAATTGCTGGCAATTACTGGCGGCAACATCAGGAGAATGACATAACGATTAAATGCGATGGAGCGGAGCGAGTGAGCTTGAAAATTTTGACATTTTACAGTCCAAAAACTGCCGTTTGTAGCTATACTTTTTTCAGGGATGGGAGCGCACCGGGAGCAATTGCTGGTAATTACTGGCAGCAACATCAGGAGAGCGAGCTAGCTTGAAAATCTTACAGTCCTAAAACTGCCGTTTGTAGCTTCATTTTTTTCGCTGGCGGCAACATCAGGAGAATGACATAACGATTAAATGCGAGGGAGCGGAGCGAGTGAGCTTGAAAATTTTGACATTTTACAGTCCAAAAACTGCCGTTTGTAGCTATACTTTTTTCAGGGATGGGAGCGCACCGGGAGCAATTGCTGGTAATTACTGGCAGCAACATCAGGAGAGCGAGCTAGCTTGAAAATCTTACAGTCCTAAAACTGCCGTTTGTAGCTTCATTTTTTTCGCTTTGGAAATTAAGGGGGGAGCCCGGTGCGCTTCCTCCCCCCCCCCCCCCCCCCTCCTCCCATGGATCTGCCACTGGTAGTCAAGGGTGTCGGTTTATGTTCATGATTGGGGGAGGTATGACCAGCGAAGTGGCCAAGCGGGGGAAGGATGTCGAAAATCTGCACTTTAGAGCATCCCCTTATTGTTTGTGTTTGTGTGTGTGTGTTTTATATGCATGGAAAAGTTAGGAAATAACCCAGGTCAAGTCTTATTATTGACAATGCAAGGCATTTTAATATAGACAAGTATGTAAAGCAACACTGCAAAATCAATGATCGATAGCTTTGATATAACGAAGCGTAAGGTACAAAGGTTTACATTCTACATCACATTGCACAACATTGCAGCGACTCTTTTTTGCCGTTCGGATGTTCTGGGTACACTGCGCACATCCTGCTTATATTCCGAATGCCAACAAGGAATCACGCTGAATCACAATCTTTTGTCGGCTCCGGGCTTTTTGAACAATGTTTCACAGTATATACCTCTTTAATTATGGTTAAAAGAAATCTCAGAAAATATCTTATATCTTGATCACCCTTTCATGTCGATTTGAAAAGCAGTTTACTAAACCCTTGAATTACCATTTTGGTAAGTCTTTTTTTTTTACCAGCGGATTGGGGGGGGGGTACATGCCCCCATGCCCTCCCCCCCCTTTTTGTTTGTATCTAGATATCTTCTCCCACTCAAGGAACATTTGCATTTCTTTAAACTGAAGTAACAGACCTGGTGCACACTTTAGATGAAACATTTTGAAATCTGTCAATCTAAAGTGTATTAAGTAGAAATGACTTAACGGGGAGGGTATGAGAGAGGTTAGGCCTATCCCCCTCTTACGCGAGGGAGATTTTTTATTTTCAGAATTGAAATTTAGCCATCTTTGGGTGAAATATTTAGACAGTTTTCTATCATGTCTATCAAAAAAGCAAGAACATTTCCACATCTCGGGGAGTTACGAGGAGGAGCAAAATGATTCTGTTTGTCCCCAATACTTTTATGGGGGAACCATCCCCCTCCCCCTCCATCGACGCCTCTGCATATGAGGGAGCTTTTGTAAGTGAAAGATCTGCTGCACACTCTTTGATGAATATAAGGAAATAAAACGTCAATCTCAAAAGTGTACAAAGTCTATCGAAAGGGACCCAGTAGGCGGGAGCTTTTTGCATATTTATGATTGTTATTCAGCGATCCGGTGCATAATTCTGGCGGTAGTTGTACAATATATTTTCCATAAAGAAAGTTCGAGATTTGTCCTCATCTCGGGAATTGCTTGGGGGACAAATGATTTGTCTGCCCCCAACATTTCCGTAGGGGCGGGGAAAATGCCCCTTTGCCCCCCCCCCCCCCTCGAGATAGATTCGACGCCCCTGATCATCCCTGGGGTATGCCCATAGATGTATCAGAGTCATCATCGTTTCAGGAATGATTCAGGAACTGGAGGGGGGGGGGGGTTCAATTATGGCGGTAGAGTTTTTGTTATTGTTTGTTTGTTTGTTTTCGTACATAATTTGCAGATGATCCCGAGTTGCTCGCTTCATAGCATGTTTACATATGCCTATGCTATTTGACGTTGCCAACGTCTGGACCATACCTTATGTCGATATTACTTTCTTCGCGAGCGAGCGCTTGAGAAAATTATGTATACATTATCCTACAAGATAGAATACTGTTCAGCTCTGTTACCAGTCTGAAGGCGGGCGTACGAACGTCATGCAATATGCCAAAATTGATACAATCACATTTCTGCTTCCTCCATTTTTTCATCAAATTTCAGGGGGGGGATGATTGTACAGGCCATCCCCCCCTCCTCCATTTCAGGGGGGGGGGGGATAATATCCCCCTATCCCCCCGGGATTTACGCCCATGGTTGATGTATTTGTGATATCAAAGATGACTTTTTCTTGAATGAAATACAATACCATCGTTTTCCTCATTTTTCAGCTCAAGGCTCCGATGGAAAAAAACTTATTCCACGGAAGACCAGATCCAGACCCCAGAGAGCAGTAACGATCTAACCAGCACTACTAGTACAACCCCCCACCGCCAGCAACACCTCCAAAGGTAGCAAGTCAGTACATTCCAGGCGGCAAGATGAAGAGGACAAGTCGCTGGAAACCTGTTGGCCAATAACCAGCAACAGGATAACATGCTCCAGCTAACACAGAAGCTCCTGCAACAGCAACAGAATCTGCAGGACAGGAACCTGGAAAAATACAACTTCTCCCAGTATGTGTATGAGGTGCTGGAAGAACTGCCTCACGATATCTACAAGCAAGCCAGCAGAGATTTCGGGGGGGGGGGGGGGGGGGTGCTGCAACGTGCCAGAGACGAGGCAGAAAAAATTAAGTTACCAGAGCCTCAGTTGCAGCGACACCATCAGCCTCCTCAGCTGTCAACTTCTGGTACAATGCCAACCACACGCAAGAACCAGTGGCAAACCAACCGGCAGTGTCCAGTCCAGGATTTTCTAGGACAGAGTACATGGGGTTCTCAAGTTGTCCATTGGCCAGCACAGCAGTACGAGTACTGTCGACATCCTTCTCAACAGCCCAACCAGCCGCGTTCCTTCCCATTCAGTCCGCAAATGAACTGCACACCTCTTCGGGACCAGGACGCAGAGCCGACATACTTCAACCTGCCGAGCATGATTCGAGAAGTCTGTGACCTAGCCCCGTGGCTGAGAAGGAACATGAGAAGGAAGATGATTGTGATTAGGACAGTGACTAACTCCTGTTTTATGCTGTTTTGTTTCTTGTTATTGAGTTCCCATATAGTGGGATTGGATATACATTTGAGGAACTGACATTCGAATATCATGACGAAAAGAGAGACACTGACTCTGTTTTTCATCTGTTCAATAGCTTCAGATGTTATGTTCTGTTATAAAGTTCCATGCCGTTGAATTTATTACTTTACAGTCTAATTTCCATGTCGTTAAATTGCTTCTTTCACAACGTAAAATGATCAAACAAGTAACCAGAAAATATGGTTTGCGTAACATTTTATTGTGTAACTGAAACAAAAACAAAAGGTTTCTTTACATATTTTATTCTTTTTTCGGACAATTCTTTTCGTTCATTAACTCAAAATTTGTGGTGTAGAAGTAAGCATGTAGTTTGAAATGACTATACATGTATGATTGTTAATATCATCTGTAAAGGTACTTTAACTAACCAGTGAAATATGATGCACTGTAGTTTCTGTTGCATACTTCATTCATTTCATTATGTTCTTATGACTTTAATCTTATTTGCATTCGAGGAGTAAAAGGAAACCTTTTTCAGTTAAGGTACAAGTTTTTCTCACCATACCCTTCTATGAACGGTATCAGGAAGTGAGAAAGGCCGTGGTATTCTGATATTTTACAACGCAAAATTTTACTAACTTTCCAAGTTCTTAAGAGTTCATGAGCTCATGTTTTTGTTGTCAAATATCTCTTCTTCACAAGTTCAACTTGAACTGGAAACATCAAGTCATGGCATTGTAACGATAAAATTAACGGACTGTGTGTTCGACAGTAATTGCCCTGAAATTTGATAGATAGGCCTGCAGTATACGATTCGTGATCACAAATTCTTGCTCAGTTCACCATCAACAGTTGTATCTAATACTATCCGTATTTCACACATCCAGACCAATAGGTAAAGCTATAAAAGCTTTCATAAACTTTCATGACCCGCTCTGTGAACTTTTCATTGTTGACAGATATTCGATATTTTGATAATTCAGGTTTGATGTTGATTTCATAGCCATGTCGAGAATGAATAATATTTATGTACTTCTTGAAAGATTTCAAGTTTACCACGTTGCGCTGTGGTTTTAAACGCGAGAAGTGCTGGAATTCCATCAAATTTCATGAGAGGGTTTTTTTTTTGATTTGTGTCATGTTTTTATTCGTATTCAGGCTGTTATTCAGGCTGTTCTTTTAGATACTGTCCTTTCTGCAACTACCACATCAGCTTCAAAGTACCCCAAGTATGGGATTTCTGTCCCGTTGGCTGCGTTGAGGGTGAGCCAGTTGATTTTAGTCAGGTCTGACTCCGGAAAAGATTGCTGGAAACACTCGGCTGTGATAGTCGTCACTTGGGATCCTGTATCTACCACAGCCAAAAGTCCTACCCCGTTAAGTGTTTACCTTGATTATGGGCATTCTGAACATTTTTTTTTTTGTGTGTGTGTGTTCTCTCTTTACGTGAGCCGTCCTCCCGTCCTCCAAAATCTGCACCCAGGGCTCGGCTCCAAGCCCTGGGTGAGGTTAGTTTCCAGAAAGGGGGAACTGCTGGGCAGCTCCTGGTGTTCGCCGTGACTTGGCAGGCAGTTGCTGAGGTCGGGTAGGTAGTTCTGGGGCTGCGTAGGCAGGGTGGTGTCCTGATGCCTGGTGTGGCATGTGCTTAAAGGGTGGCATCTGGCATATTCTTGCGTAATGTCCATATTGTCTGCAGCGGTAGCATTGTACATCACGCATGTCCACTGGAGGCCGACGTCCCGCAGTACTTTGCTTTCTCTCTTCCAGCTTAGTTAATCTGAGATTGAAAGCTTCCTGCTGGACTCTCATCTTCTCCAGAACATGTCTGGCTTCGAGTGGCTGCTGTAAGCCCTTCAACCATCGGGCTCATTCCGAGAGATGCCGCCACTGGGATGCTCCTCCTCGTCAGTCTGGCGAAGGGAGGTTTTGGTCTCCTTCCTCCATTTCCACCGTCCAGTCACCCCCCTCTAGATACGCGTTGACGTAGTGGATGGCGTCCTCCTTCTGAAGTCTCCTCAGCTTAATACCAGCTCGTATGTCTTCAACAAAGTCCCTCACTGATGTCCCGTCTTAGCCGTTGAATGGCCTGATTTTTTCTCCTTTGTGGAAAGTACACCTTCCTGCTCCTCAGTTCTGTTGTCAGTCTCTCTAGCTTCCCCTGCAACTCCTCCACAGTGACCATCTTCCTCCCCTCTTTTGTGTCGTATTCTACAAATATTCACTCCTAAGCCAAGAGAACAGAATTCTCAGTTGATATTGAAAAGCTGTACCCCATCCGTACTACCAAATATAAGGGTACGCAAATCAATGATGGCTTGAAGCATTAACCTGGGTTACACAGCCCTGTCGGGTGTAAGTTATTTCATAAATGTTTCGCTAACAAAAGAGGGCAGAAGATATACCACACGTACGCTTAGTAACCTGAAAAGCATAAAATAAACAGTCTAGTAACAATGCGTACAAAACGCAAAAATACCTGCACGTATGGTAGGTGCAAGTTCCCGACTAGAAAGTTATATTTTAAGTATGAAACAATCCTCAAACTGTTACACGTCAAACCACAGTTACGCGTTATACACTTTAACCCTAAAAAGGCCGGGGGGGGGGTTGAATCAACCCCCCCCGACATTTTTCGCGACTACTCCGCCGCGCGAAATCTTTTGACCGCGCCGTTCGCTGACTTTTTACTTTCAAGTCTCGCGCATCTTTTGACACCATTTTCGCGAAAATCGCGCATACCGTTACGACGCTGCATAACGTTTTATATATGCCTGTCAGACCGAAAATGGCTCAAAAACGTGATTTTGTGTATAAAGTCTATGCAAATGGAGTTTTCTCTTCTTATTTATAAAGATATGATTATTTTCACTTTTTTAAGCTGAAACTAATTAATTTTAGCATAATTCTGCTCGAAATAGGTTCTGTCATAAATTTTGCGGAAAAAAATGATAAAACAAAAGGTCGAAAAAACAAGGAAATACATAAGAAATTCATATAACAAGAAAATACATAAGAAATTGATTTTGATCCCAAATTTTTTCTCAAGTACATTGTTAGGAATGCTACAAAGAATGTTTTCACCAAAAAGTATGATTCTAGGAGCTTTAATTTCTGATTTAGAGCAAAATGTATGATTTTATGCATATATTAGCATAATTAATTATTATGACGAAATTTCCATTTCTTATGTATAGCTTGGTAGATTACGCCACAGGTAATGCACGTGCCAAATTTCATGGCGATTACGCGATCGACGGCCGAGATCTCGGGGGGGGGGGGGGTGGTTGAATCAACCCCTCCCGGCCACAGAACACCCAAAAAAGCCCGGCCTGGTTAGGGTTAAAGGGGATGGCTAGTAACTGATCAGTGGGAATGCTGGGGGATGATTGTTCCAGTCCTTGTGGGATTCATTTAAGAGTACATTATATATCTATTGTTGTGTGAAAATTATTTGCTTCATAATGGTCTCATATTCAAGTAATGTGCAGTTCAATGTTTCCAGGTTAGCATGCCTGTACAGTGTCGGGGCGATCGTTAACGGCCCCGTTAACGATCGCCGCATTCCCACTGATTCCCACTGATCAGTTACTAGCCATCCCCTTTAACACTTACAAATATCTAAAATTCCACAAGTATCTGAACTTTCAGTAATTCAAAGAGTACGACAGGGTCAGAAGTAGGAGGAGGAAGAAAGGCTGAAAGCAAAGAAGAAGAAGGAAAAGAAAAATAGAAGGAAAGAAGTATAAGAAGAAAAAGAAAAGAAAGAAAAGAGGAAGAATAAGAAGGAAAAGAAGAAGAATGGGGGACAGGAAAAGGAGGAGAATAGATGTATCAAGCAATAACAGGTATGGCACAAACTATCGTGCGCTCATATAAACACAAATGAATTTGCACTATATACAAGCCTACATTCTACACCACTCGAAATAAGATTATTATCACTCATGTCTTAATGTATGTCCACAACTACAAATATCAGCACTATCTGTGTGAGTACTTGGATATGACTCCCAAGTTTCATGCACTTTTGTGATAATGTTTTGTATTATTCAATAGTGATGTACATATCTTATTTTGCGGAAATAAAATCCATCAATCAATCAATGACCATGAGCAAAGGATTGACTTTGTACTAGTACCTATAAATACACACTATTAAATGTGATTCTGCCTGACACGTGGCTCAGCTGTTGCAAAAATAAGTGCCGAGATTTGACAAACCAATCTTAAAAATAACATGTGTTCTACTTCTAGTAATCCTTAACATATTTACATAACATTGACCTATCAGCCTGCCAATACACAATTGGATATGTTTACACCTACTACCTTGATCTGCGACCTGTCCATACTTGGTATGCTCTACCTATATACAGTCACGTTCAGCCTCGAACTGACCGTGTCTAAGAATGACTATACTCCTGATCTTTAACATTCAAACACTTCAAAATAGGCATTTTATACATCAGTACACAGCAGCAATACCCACTCTACCCACAATAACACACAAAAATCATGAACCAGCAATATTTATCATAACATACAGGTTATATAATGGTGGTAGGATGCCTCCTTCCAGATACAGCTGTAACCTTTTATCAAATGCTTTCTTTCTTACTGACACTGTTCCAGGATTTCCACACTTATGGCGTATGCTAGTCTTTTGGTAATAGCTACCCCTACATACAATAATGAAACAATCAAATACCAACAAAAACTTTGCATTCTTACCTCGGGGAAGAGGACAATTGGGAACTTGTTGTGGCTTGGTTCAATGGCTGTGACAAAGTGCCGCGGCAGTCACTTTGGTAGATGGCAGCTGTCTTGGGGTCAATCTACACGTACCTATCGGAGGGGTTACCAAGTGGTAGTTGGGTAACTCAAGGGGGAGGTTGAAGATGGGGGGGGGGGGGGGGTTCTCACTCACAGTTCTTCTCCTATGTAGGCCTACTACACATAGGAATGGGAGGGGGTCAAATTAGAATTATTTGAATTGAATTAAAATGATAAATGCAATTATAATTTGTTCCAAAATCGTTAATGCTTGAATCATTTTTGTGATTGGGTGGAATTAGTTGGACTTAAGTGTCCATTCCCTTACACAGTAATAATTCGAAGGGTAGCAAACTAAATGGCCACAAAACGCATGGTAGCCTCGGGGTAGCCTCGGGTAGCTTCGGGTGAAGAATCTTCCTCTGAGAAGACGCAACACAGTGGACAGCCTCGGGGTAGCCGCGGAGTAACCTCGGGGTAGCCTCGGGCGAAATCTTACCCTGTGATCGACTAGGGTATAGACGCGGGGTAGCCTCGGGCGAACCGCATGAGGCTACCCCGCGATGGTGTCTGTTAAGCTCGCGGGGTGAATCTTCCCCGAGGCGTCACGTGACCAGCGCTAAGTCAGGTCATCAGCGCTGCGCCACACGAATCATACGAACTCTCCCTATGTATTTTTCTTCAGATTACTTGGATACGCCCTCAAAACAACAACAACAACAACAACAACAACAACAACAACAACAACAACTTCCAAACCAAGATTCTGGTTGTGACCTCATCTGTCAATCATTGCTAAAGTACAAGGGGATGGCGGTTCATGGCAGTTCGGCAATTCGCCGTGCTCCGCCAAAGACCGTGTTCACACCGTACACAAACCCTAATCATCCGTCACTCATCCGCCATAAACCCCGAGAACCGCGGGGAACCGCCAGAAAAATTAAGCATGTTTAATTTTTCGTGGCGGTCTTGGCGGCTTGAAATGGACGGTGTTCAAAACGCCAATCACCGTGTAGAGAACAGCATCCTCCGTGTTTGCACCGCAAGATCTGTGATGATATCGTGTTGACACCGCCATAACTTTTCATGCAAAAACAAATGTTGAACTTAAAGAGAATAATGCCTCCTGCGACACTTCGTGGCGGAGCAATGATAAAATAGATTAAAACAAAGCAAAGATGAACCCATGATACAAGATCGGGTAAATATATTGAATGATAAAGTTTCATTTTTTCTTAACACATAGAGTAGCAACGAAAGTTTAATGTTCAAAAAGTTGGTAGGTATGTTGAATAGTACATCAGTTACATTCAAGGGCGTACCGACGGGGGTGTTTTGGGTGTTCAAACACCCCCTTTGCCAAAATGGGGGTGTTTGAGGTGTTCAAACACCTCCCATGGGCAAAAGGGAGGTGTTTGAGCTATTCAACACCCCTCTTCAGCAATGTTTAGATGTTGACAAACAAAAACTGTCTTTACCGCTTTTATTTCCGTTTTGAATTCCCCCTTTCCTTTCTTTTGCGTTCATTTTCTCTCTCACTCTTCCTTGTTTTATCTTAATGTTTGTGTGGATGATACATTATGGAGTTACATAATATTATACGCACTAAAGAACTCGTGTACAGTACGTGTTAATACTACGTTACTGCACCGCGCGCGAAGCTGACGCGCAAACAGTAGACATCGATCCCTGCTTTGCTTTCTGACCGAATCGCGAAGATACATTGCACATAATGTTCACCGTTTACCGTACCGTACGCGGTACCGTAAATTGTGTATGATGCATAATATTATGTGTGTACAATGCATGCTGCGCTGCAGCCTATTATAAGCACATTGCATGCTAAGTTAGTAGTAAGCAAATAATCAACGTTGGTGAAGGTGATGGGACAAACTATCACTTCCGAGGCGATCTGGATGTAGCTATCTTTCCGAAGCGCAGCTGAGGAAAGATAGCGTACACATTCAGATCGCCGAGGAAGTGATAGTTTGTCTCATTGCCTGAAACTAAAAGTTGATTATTTGCATTATATTCCACGTCTAGGGTCCTAGAAATTCCCATTTTATTCCACATCTGAAACCATTTTAGCTGTCTTTAGGTATCCTTAGGGATTAGGCTACGTGTGCGCGTAGATGACAAAACAATGACTTTGCTGCGCGCACCGTGCGGCACCGAAGTGAAAGTGCGTTGCACTGTGTACTATCAAATGACCTAGGTCACATGATAGTCCACAGTGCAACGCACTTTTATTTCGCGCGTACTCATCTTGCGTTAGGACTGTGTGGACTGTGTGGAGATCAGCGAAACAAATGGGACTATCAACATAGAGTGTAACGAACTTTTCTTCTCAGGTGATGTGATGGGCAAAACTACGCTTTATCACGTGATCAGCTCTTGACCAATCCTATAGCAAGATTCTTAGTATGTGGAATATAATTGATATAATTGAAGAACTAGGTCACTTGATAGTACACAGTTCAACGCACTTTCCCTTCAGTGTCGCGCGATGCGCGCAGCAAATTCATTGTTTTGTCATCAATAAAGACAGCTGTTTGTGTTGCTGATCTCTGGCAGTCCATACAGTCTTAACGCGAGATGAGTACGCGCGAAATAAAAGTGCGTTGCACTGTGGACTATCATTTAACTAGGTCACTTGATAGTACATAGTGCAACGCACTTTCACTTCAGTGCCGAGCGGTGCGCGTAGCAAATTCATTGTTTTGTCATCTACGCGCACACGTCGTAGCCTAAGTCCTAAGGCAGGGCTCGACACTAACGGTGGCCCGGTGGCCCGGGGCCACCAAAAATGAAAGTCGGGCCACCAAAATTTTTTGAAAAGTATGTCAATAAATTCGTAACTTTTTGCGCCGGAAATTAGCAGTTAAATTTGTTCAAAGGATGGATGAAAAGGACTGAATGAATGCCTGAGAGTGAGTGTTGCAAGTTTGTTGAAGTTTATTTATGAGTAGATATGTCCAACTTCTAATTCTTATTATCATAAATCTTAAATATTTGACTCATTAAAAAAAAAAAGGACTTTTAATGTTTTTTATGTTTGTTTTTTCGGGACACCAAATTTTTCTCTCGGGCCACCAAAAATTAGAAATTTAGGATTTTGGTAGCCCCATCGGGCCACCAAACAAAAAAGTTAGTGTCGAGCCATGCCTAAGGATACCTAAAGACAGCTAAAACTGTTTCAGACGTGGAATAAAATGGGAATTTCTAGGACCCTTGATGTGGAATATAAAGCAAAAAATCAACTTTTAGTTTCAGGCAATGAGACAAACTATCACTTCCTCGGCGATCTGAATGTGTACGCTATCTTTCCTCAGCAGCGCTTCGGAAAGATAGCTACATCCAGATCGCCTCGGAAGTGATAGTTTGGCCCATCACCTTCACCAATGTTGATTATTTGCTTACTATACCAACAGTGGCGTATCTAGGGGAGGGGGGGGGGGGGGGCAAGGGGGGGCACGTGAAAAAAAAGAGAAAAAAATAGTAGAAGAAAAAAAAAAACCCTCGCCCGGACGGGGGGGAGGAGAATGGGGGGGGGGGGGGGGGCAGAAAACCAAATCAACCAAGATCAAAACAAAACATGAATTCCTTGTTTTGTAATGCTGAAATATAAAAATTTTCGGCTCGCTCGCTGAGCCCGCTCGCCAAAATTTATCCCCCCAAAAAATAAGAAGAACAAAACGTAAAAACTCGCTCGTAGTAATTTAGAGTATTTTTTCAAGTCCTTAGTTTGTTGGCATAAATCGTTATCTATGAAGCCGTCACTATGTCACTATATCTTGATTAGAATTGTAAGATTTAATAACCAAAAAATGACAAGAATTCCGTGTTTTGTAAGGTGAAATACAAAAATTGTCGGCTCGCTCGATGCGCTCGCTCGCCAAAATTTATCAAAATTTATCAGATTCTATATCACCCTAAAAAAAAAACCCTTTTAAGTGCTCGAAAAAGCATATCAAGTGGACTTTTTTTAAGTCCCTATGTACCGGGATGGGATTGGGGTTGAACACTGTTGGTATAAATCGTTATCTATAAGACCGTCACTATATCTTGATTAGAATTGTCATTCGAAGATTTAATAACCAAAAATGACAAGAATTCCATGTTTTGTAGGCTGAAATACAAAAATTTTCGGCTCGCTCGCTGCACTCGCTCGCCAAAATTCTTCAATATCTATTACATTTAAATCACCCTCAAAAGACCCCTTCTAAGTGCTTGAAAAAGCATATCATGTGGACTTTTTTAAAGTCCCTACCGGGATGGGATTGGACACTGTTGGTATAAATCGTTATCTATAAGGCCGTCACTATATATTGATTAGAATTGTAATTCGAAGATTTAATAACCAAAAATGACAAGAATTCCATGTTATGTATAAAGCTTTAATATAAAAATTTTCGGCTCGCTTGCTGCGCTCACTCGCCAAAATATATCAAAATTTAGGGTTGCCTATTACATTTAAATCACCCTCAAAAGACCCCTCTTAAGTGCTTCAAAAAGCATATCATGAGGACTTTTTTAAAGTCCCTACCGGGATGGGGTTGGGGTTGAACACTTTTTCAGAAATTGGGGGCGCAATTTTCGCGCTTGCCCCGGGCGCCGTTTTCCCTAGATACGCCACTGACTATACCAAGTACAGTCAGTATAGTAGCCTACTGGAAGCAGCAAGCTCTGGAAGCTCTGGGAGTAGCAAGTTACTTGCTACTCAATGTAATTAGTAATAGCACATGGACTTGGTAATCTTTAGTAATAGCAGATATGAATTGTTTCAATGACTGAAAGTTAAAACTGAAAGATAACTGAGTGTGAGTCTACAAATTGTGGTTGGATGACTTTATTGCGCCTAAAATTCACTACATATCTAGGTCTAGGAACAGTGGCGTAACTACGGGGGGCATGGGGGGGGCATGGGGTTGCCCCCCTCCCCTCCCCCCCCCCCATCCGCTGGTTAAAAAAAAGAAAAAAAAAGGGGGAAAAAGAAAAAAACCTACGAAAATGGTAATTCAAGGGTTAGTAAACTGCTTTTGAAATCGACATGAAAGGATGATCAAGAAAAAAAAAAGAAGATATTTTTCTAAGATTTCTTTTAACCATATAATTAAAGAGGTATAACATTGTTCAAAAAGCCCGGAGACGACAAAAGATTGTGATTCAGTGTGATTCCTGGTTGGCATTTTGAATACAAGCAGGATGTGCGCAGTGTACTCAGAATATCGGAATGGCAAAAAGAGTCGCTGCAATGTTGCGCAATGTGATGTTTGATAGGTTGTACACATTTGCTATCAAAGCTTGATCATTGATTTTGCAGTGTTGCTTTACATACTAGTCTATATTAAAATGCCTTGCATTGCCAATAATAAGACTTGACCTTGGCTATTTCCTAACTTTTCCATCTATATGAAACAAACACACTCACAGACACAAACAAATTAGGGGATGCTCCATATAAAGTGCAGATTTTGGACATCCTTCTCCCGCTTGGTCACTTCGACGCCCCCTCGCTGGTCATATTATCTCCCCCAATCATGAACATAAACCGACACCCTTGACTACCAGTGGCGGATCCAGGGGGCGCACCGGGCGCCCCCTCCCTCCAATGCGAAAAAAATATACATGTAGCTACAAACGACAGTTTTTGGACGGTAAAATGTCAAAATTTTCAAGCTCGCTCGCTTCGCTCGCTCGCATTTAACAGTTATATGCCATTCTCCTGATGTTACTGCCAGTAATTGCCAGCAGTTGCGCCCGGTGCGCCCCCTCAACTTAATTTCCAAAGCGAAAAAATATAGCTACAAACGGCAGTTTTGGGACTGTAATGTCAAAATTTTCAAGCTCGCTCGCTTCGCTCGCTCGCATTTAATCGTTATGCAATTTTCCTGATGTTGCTGTCAGTAATTGCCACCAGTTGCGCCCGGTGCGCCCCCTCAACTTAATTTCCAAAGCGAAAAAATAAAGCTACAAACGGCAGTTTTGGGACTGTAAAATGTCACAATTTTCAAGCTCGCTCGCATTAATCGTAATGCAATTCTCCTGATGTTGCTGTCAGTAATTGCCAGCAGTTGCGCCAGGTGCGCCCCCTCCCCTTAATTTCTAAAGCGAAAAAATATAGCTATACAAACGGCAGTTTGGGGACTGTAAAATGTCAAAATTTTCAAGCTCGCTCGCTTCGCTCGCTCGCATGTAATCGTTATGCAATTCTCCTGATGTTACTGTCAGTAATTGTAATTGCCACCAGTTGCGCCCGGTGCGCTCCCTCCCCTTAATTTCTAAAGCGAAAAAATATAGCTACAAACGGCAGTTTTGGGACTGTAAAATGTCAAAATTTTCAAGCTCGCTCGCTCCGCTCGCTCGCATTTATTGTACAGTTATGCAATTCTGATGTTGCTTCCATGAGGTGCTCCCCCCCCCCCAATGTCTTGACCCACGGTACGCCACCCCCTTAATTTCCCAAGCAAATATATATATATATATATATATATATACATATATTATTATATATAGCTACAAACGGCAGTTTTGGGATTGTAAAATGTCAAAATTTTCAAGCTCGCTCGCTCCGCTCGCTCGCATTTATTGTACAGTTATGCAACCACGGTACGCCACCCCCTTAATTTCCAAAGCAAATATATATATATATATATATATATATACATATATTATTATATATAGCTACAAACGGCAGTTTTGGGATTGTAAAATGTCAAAATTTTCAAGCTCGCTCGCTCCGCTCGCTCGCATTTATTGTACAGTTATGCAATTCTGATGTTGCTTCCATGAGGTGCTCCCCCCCCCCAATGTCTTGACCCACGGTACGCCACTGAACACCCCCCTCTAAAAAATCCTGGGTACGCCTATGGTTACATTAAAAGGTGTGTTCATAATTTTGTTAAAGCTTAACAGCTTAAAAGATGGCCAGCTACGCGAACCTGTAAGTTATACACAGAAGACTTATGTAAATATGTTGGGTTCTGCTGTCGTGATTATGTATGCCTTTTTGTAAGACTGCATGTTGACACAGATATGTTGAAACTTAAGAGAGTAGAGGGAAAAGCGATGCTGAAACTTGAAAAAAAAATTACACCATTAATACGTGAACCTGTAAATAAACAGGAAACTATTTAGATATACTGTATTCTTCTTTGACATGTATGTCTTTTTATAAACTGCTGTTAGAGATATGTGAAAACTTAATTAAGAAAGATTAAAAAAAAGAGATGTTGAAACAAGTAAGTACTTGTACATCACTTGATACATGTATATAAACCTGCAAATGAACAAGAAACTTTGTAAACTATGTTGGATTCTGCTTTGACATGTATGTCTTTTTAATGACAGTTAATACAGATATTTCAAAAGTTAAAAGAGAGAGAAAAAAGCGTGTTGAAACAACAATTGCTTATTGCATCACTTATGTCAATCTGTAAATACACAGGGGGATACAACGTTTCGCAATTTCTTTTAAATTGTGTTTACCTAACAAAGCAATACGCTCCTTGTTGTAACCCAATGAAGACGAGTGAAAGGGCTCTGATTGCATCCAACTACAGGGGCTTGGTATGGACTCCTCCACCTTTCGGGGAGATCCGTGTCACTACCGCGCCAATCCGCGTTAGCGACGTGTTCAAAACGTGTTGAGAACGTAGTCACATCGCGTTTAAATGCTTTCCGCCATCGTTGGGACACGCGGTTTGAGAACCACCATGAACCGCCATCGAAACCGGCGATGTGTTATCGCCCTTGAACATTGGAATGCACCCTCCCCGAGACCGAGCACATAGTCCATGGGCCAAGACCCGAAAAATGGGTTGTTGGTACCATCTGTGGTGGCACAACCTTTTTGGTGTCAGTTTGTTTGTCGGGCATAGATATGCTTATCAAGCTATGATAGCATTTCCAAATGAGTAGCTTAGTCATGATAAATGAATTTTTAACCAATTTGGTCTCGTTTTTATATCCCTATACTTCTGAATCGAAACTAAACCGCTATACAAAGAAGAGCACTGCCTTCTGTATGTCCACAGGTGTTCTGTTGTAAACGCGGTGCGCTTAGTCTTTATTCAAGGCAGCGAAGGGAATATCCAAAGAGTTATGATGTCCACAGCTGTCACGCGGTGCGCTTAGTCTTTATCTAGACCAATGTACCGTTATCATATCTAAAGTTCCTCATAAAAGGGATTATCTATACTGTTTTTATACTACCCTATCAACAAATACATCAGTTTTAAACAAACATCACTCTGTTCATTTACAATAATGTATCGTAGTGTACCGGTACATTGTTTTTGCATTATCTTATATTGTTGGAGGGAAATAAAGCGACATTGGCGTGGTATCAGCGTTTTCACCGTAGCGTTTTCGCCGGAAAATGATAAATAATTGAAAGATACGGTAAAATTCACGAGGAATTGCTTTTGTTGTTGTTGTTGTTGTTTTTAGATAAAAGGATATACACTGTATCATACGCTTTGGATACTCCCTTCGCCGTCTAGAATAGAGACTAAGCGCTGTGGACATCATAACCTTTGGATATTCCCTTCGCTGCCTTGAATAAAGACTAAGCGCACCGCGTTTACAACAGAACACCTGTGAACATAAAGAAGACAGTGCTCTTCTTTGTATAGCGGTTGGTCTCTATTCAGAAGTATAGGGATATAACAACGAGACCAAATTGGTTAAAAATTCATTTACTATGACTAAGCTACTCATTTGGAAATGCTATCATAGCTTGATAAGCATATCTATGCACGACAAACAAAATGACACCAAAAAGGTTTTGCCACCTCAGATGGTACCAATATCTGTCCTGGCCCATGGACTAACAACTTGCATGTTCCCTCGCCATGTCTTTTGTTAGTCACATTAATATTACAGAAACATGCATGTCATACTGAGTCGAGTGCATTTCAATGTCTGCAGTGTTAAACATATCAGTACTTTAGCAATGATTGACAGATGAGGTCACAACCAGAATCTTGGTTTGGAAGGTTTTTCTGTGGGCGTATCCAAGTAGTGTGAAGAAAAATAGAAGAAAAATCATTAAAAAATATATGGAATAGAGCTGTTTCTAGATATTTGTTTCATCGCAAAAGTGATGTTGAGGGTATCATGAATCAACCTGCATTTGTATATCATAAAACATTTCATTTTCAGCGTATATGTAATGTGACTGGCCAAGGAGAGTATATCCTCCCCGGAGAAGATTTTCGAGCAATGCCTGTTTAAACGGGGCACTCGGCATTTAACCCGTGTTTTATGGAATCTGTGGAATGTAATCTTCGCCGGCGATAAGACGGGGCTATTGAGAACGTTCCTCCCCGGAGAAGGTTTTCGAGCAATGCCTGACAAAACGGGGCACTCGGCATTTAACCCGTGTTTGAAAGAATCTGTGGAATGTCATCTTCGCCAGCGAACACCCGGGCGCGCCCAGGGAGAAAGTCTATTATTAGTCCGGGAGCCAGCGGGGGTCAGCCTAGCTGAAAAGGTTACCAATTTTTATGTGTATAGCAATTTAGTACATATGCCCCTGAGTATGGAAATGCACGTCTGGCTGGTCATCGGTGGTGGGTGTGGCCAGGAGGGCCACAAAAAGGACCCCCCAAAATTAGGCTAGCCTAGCTGGAAAAGTAACCCAATGAAAACAGCTGGAACTTGTTCGTTACACTTACAGGATAAATGAATGACCATTGCCAGACGTTTTAAGTGGTGGGGGGTAGCCGCCAGACGCCCTTAAAGACCCAACTCCAGCTAGGCTAGCCTAGCTGAAAAAGTAACCCCATGAAAACCACTGGAACTTGTTCGTTACACTTACAGGATAAATGAATGACCATTGCCAGACGTTTTAAGTGGTGGGGGGTAGCCGCCAGACGCCCTTAAAGACCCAAATTTTTCCAGCTAGGCTAGCCTAGCTGAAAAAGTAACCCCATGGAAACCACTGGAACTTGTTCGTTACACTTACAGAATAAATGCATGACCATTGCCAGACGCTTTAAGTGGTGGGGCGTAGCCCCCAGACGCTCTCAAAGACCCAATTTTACCAGCTATAAGGTTCACATATTTCAGAAATGATAGCAGTGTAATTCCATAACAATACCGCTTGCTTGCGAGTTCACCTGTCTATAATCTATGCATGTCTTATTCTTTTGTTCTGCTTCATTGAGCCCCAACTCATGCATTCTTATGGTGACTCTCCCATGTCATCATCCTTGTTCATTGCAATTTGTTCTATTTTTTGAAAATATTCCTATTCTTCATCCCAATTATCACAAATTCTGAAACTCTGTCCTCAGTATAACTAATTCATAGTTGTACAAATGTAAAAATCTGAGAATCACCCGGAGGTCTCCTTTTAATGGGGGAGTTTCTTGAGCGCACAGGGAAACATGCTTTGAAATATCAATAGGGTAAGTGTTGAGACGAAATACTGTGGAAATATGAGAATATACAGTGCTGTGGTTTTGGTAGAAGAAATAGGGTATCTGTATTTGTCCTCAGTGATAACCAAAAAACTTATTTGGAAAGAATATTAGACAGCAAAAAAGAATTGCCTGCCCAATCAAACATGTCGGGATTTTTCTCAAACATCAGTGTTCTCATTTTCTTTGCAGTGTAAAACAAAAATGAAAAACAAAAAAACAAAAAACAGGGCCGGGTATAATACAGTATCCGGATGGAAATTGGTGGGATGGGCGTAAACCCGCGGGTATTGTAACATACTGACGTGAAAAAAAAAATAAGACGAAAACTACTTTCTTTCTGTGCCCTGGGGAGAAATATTCATCAATTGCGTTTTGGAAATGTTGAAAATCACAACTTTTGATGAAATTGTGTCCTAAATTATTTCTTCTTATATGAAGGCTTTTTTTAATAATTAAGTTTCTTTCCTCTATGACCATGATAAAACAAACCCCTGATGATTAAAACAAAAGACAATCAAAACTTGGCAAATGAACTCTTTGGACATTAGCAAAAGGGAATACATTAAGAGTTTTTGCAAACAAATTATTGTCTGATACTCCATCAAGCTCATAAAAACTACAATTCTATTGCAACAAGAAATCCATTCAGTAAGACTCGTACTCGGTGTACATAGCTTAAAATGCCAACTTGTTAAAAATAATGCCCCAGTAAAGCTCAACACCTTTGGCCTATGACTTTTTATGTACCGTATCACCTGACGGTTGAGGAGATGGGTAAAGAAAAATTATGACGAAATAAAACTTCTAGGAACATGATTCACATGACCTCACCGTTTTCTTCTCTTAAGAAAGAAACGAAATCTGAAAATTGTTCAAGAGTGTTTTTGAACATAGTACATTGCAAAAGCAGAAAAATTCAGTGTTTTTAAGAAACATAACTCACAACAACAAGGAATTCCTGTCGTGTCTAGTATTGCGCGTTTTTGGTTTGGAGGGTTTTGGATGCTAATATTTCAGGACAAGTCTATGCTCCGGCACTTCATTGAACTTAAATGTAAAATAATGATCAGCCTCTCTTGCCAATAAACTCAACATTTGCTGTTCTTCAGTAAAGCATATGACAGACACATATGAGAAACATGTATAAAATTCATATGAATAAGCTCACAGCAACAACAAAAATATTATGTTATCTATAAACTAATACTGCATGTACACGGTGTACTTAGTTTCGAGGGATTAAGATGCAAAATGTTATGACAAAAGCCCCTACGTGGCTACCAGCAATTAAACATCCTTCAACTTCTTTAGCAAATGAGCTTATGTGTATCATCTTCTTGTTGAGAAGACGAAGATGAGTAATGATAAAATAACCAAACTATCAACTTTCCTTAACATGTTTTACATGAAATCATTATTGCCTCCTTGTAACGAAATTGAAAAAACCAGAACATCCGAAATTGTTCAAAATCGTTTCTTGATAACGATGAAAGCAAAGGAAACTTAGTGTTTTTAACCACTATGACACGTGTCTACAGATCTGTCATGCTCATAAGAAACGTAACTCACAGGAACATAATTTTATACAGTAAGTACTAGGTTTGGAGGACATTTAGATGCCAACTTTTCAAGAATAATACTCCAGCACTGACATTAACTGATGAAAAAAAGGAATGCTCAGCTTCTTTATCCAATTAGCTCATAGGTAATTCCTTGTAGTTGAAAAAAAACCCCGAGTACACATAAAAATATAGACTTCCCGTAACATGTATCACAGGTCATGATCTCCACATTTGCTCCTCTTAACTTAAAAGAAATAAATATATATTTAAATTTGTTTTAAATGACCTTTAAACAATATGAAGAAAAAAATTATGTGTCTGCAAAGGCTTGACACGTGTCTAATACTGGGTCACGCTCATATTAAACGTAGCTCACAGGAACAAGGAATTCACGTGTGTATAAAATAATAAGGCAGCTCGGAGTTCCAGTTTGAGCATGAGCAGAAAAAGGTCATTTGTACCAAGAGACAAGCTGGTTTTTAATTTCACTGAGATAAGCAACTGTAATGCTATGATTATTCATGTAATCCTTATCAATAGTGCCTGCCAGTACATCCACCTGACAGCAAGCCTGGTATTTGGCAATGTTAAAGGGGCATAGTTCCGGTAGTGTAGATGGCGCTGTTGATGATACTGCCGAAGATTACCGAAGTAGAGCTGTCATCAAGAGTAAAGTGCGTAGGTGTTGCTAAGTAACGTTGCCTTTGTTGTCTTCTCTGCGCATCGCGCAGTCTGTAGTAATGCCAGGTTGCGTGCATATGTGCTTGTTATTATGACATCACAAAAGAAGTTTGCTAAATCTGTCATCCCTCTCAGCCGAATCACGAGCCGAACTGTGATCGGACCACTGACTACAGTGAATCGGACTTCTTCGGACTCGGGAAAGTGGGCCAAAGCGTAAGCGCCAAAAGAAGTCGATAGCGTAGGTCTCTATAGGAAACTTGCGCCGTGCACCCGCGTACGCATTTGACTAAAACACGGGGACCATGCACCTTTAACAGAAAAAGTTTGTTAATGTATTCCAAACAGCACAATAAAATAGATGCTTCCCAAAGTGTTGATTGACAAACCATTCTGGTCACTTTATATACACAGGTTTTCATTCTTCGTTAGAATACGAGTTCCATAAATTGCTATGTTGGGCAAGCTGCTGCATTATGTCGCTTTGAATTTAGTGAAGTGCCTAACCAACTGAGAAAATTGAAAGATCATTTGTACCCATGTGCACATGAGCTATCTCCGAACTGGCTTATACTGCAGAGAGGGTGCAAAGTTGAACCCTTTATTGGGGGTGCGAAAATGTTCCCTTGGGTACATCTTTCCACCGACACTAAGTGGTGCTAGATTGCACCTCTTCTTGAGGGTGCATCTTTCCACCCACACTAAGTGGTGCTAAGTTGCACCTTTCTTGAGGGTGCGATCTTGCACCCTTTACCTTTCGGCGCACCTTTGCACCTAGTGTAGCCTTTACATCTTGGTGCAACTTTACATCCTTTCGTGAGGGTGCAAAGAAACACCCAAAGTTCCAGGATTGTGCCTTGTTTTGAGGGTGCAATCTTGGAACTTTGGGTGCTGCTTTGTACCCGCAAGAAAGGGTGAAAGTTACACCCTCGGGAGCAACATTTAAATACAAAGTACTGTAAATAATATGAAAATCAAACTTGATACCTTCCTTATCGGTAACTAATAGAGACTATGGAGGACTGCAGTTATGTGTTCAGATATTGTTTTGGGTGATACACGCATGCCGACTGATTTGGGATCAATTTGAGTCCCTCGAGCTGAGATTCCGGAACTGCAATGAGCAAACCATCATTATGAATAACAAAGTGACTGAGAATAATGCATGCACCAGTTTCTGTTTCGTTGTTCTATACACAGAAAGTTGTTTCGTTTTCCAATCCTGGGCAGGCACACAGAGATTTACAGAATTCAATCATCTTTGGCTAGCGCCATGGTTGCGTGCAAAATGAATGCAGCTTATCTGACTTAACCTGTATAAGTTACTGAATAGGGGACTACTGTATATTCAATTTATACATTATTAATCGGATGATAGAACCTGTCAAAGAGTAAATTGCGGATATCATATACCCTTGTCAAATTCACTTTCTGTTCTATACATAGTATCAATGGAATGTTATGAACCACTTCAGCATTACCAAATCATGAAGTAATATATCATAAATATTTCCCTGAAACGGCTGCATTTGCATGAGGGGGAAGAATTTGGCATCATACATAGCAAGAGTCGTGACTACAAAACTAAATACATGTATTGTACAAGGTTTTAGGACACTTTGAATCATGTCCCTCCCCCCAAAAAAACCAACAACTTAGTGAAATATTATATACCCTACTTCCATTAACCTATGATCTTTGACCTTTGAATACATGGCCCGCATTTTTTCAACAAATAGGCATTTGGATGCAACGTAGGTATATATAAAAGAAAAAAAAATGTTTTAGGAAAATACATTTGACCACTTCAGAAATAATTATGGAACAAATAGCAAAATATTGACACGTTCACTTCTTCCGTAATGACATGACAGAAAACTTTCCTCACCGAATCGTTCTGCCGTAATTCATGAGCAAGTCATGGAGACATACTTAGTTCGATTAAAAGTATATATTGAGTCATTGCAAAAGTATCTAATGAAAAGTATGCTTCAGAACTACATCATTGCCATTTATTCCATAACACTAATAATATAGAGCTATTGGTCCGCCATATTGCCTAACAGGTCGTTGTTCATACGACGTTTGTTCAGCAAATAAGGCACTGAATTTAATTTTGCACTTGTTGCCAAAGACTCTAATCTTCTACCGCTATTCTCAGACATGACTTGTATGCTGATGCTGTATGAATTAGAAACGGAAGCTTACAAATATTCACCATCTAACAAGGCAAAAGTGAAGTGATGTCTCGTCCACGTATCGACTTTGTGATTACAGAGATTTTCAAATGGTATACTAGTAGTTCATTGACTTTTTGACTGTTGACGTAGTCGGACTTCACCAATATTAACACTTGACAGCAATCATTAGATGATCTGAGGAGTGAATTTGGTGGTTATAATATAGCTCAAAAGTGTGGAAAGTTATTGAAAGAACACCAGAATACTATGTCGACAGTGTTTATCAGGTGAGATACAAACATAGAACAAGTTCCAGTGGGTTTCAGGAGGTTACTTTTCCGGCCAGGGCTATAGTCTAGCTGGTAAGATTGGGCTTTTGAGGGCTAGCCTAGCTGGAAAAAGTTTGGTCTTTAAGGGCGTCTGGCGGCTACCCCCACCACTTAAAACGTCTGGCAATGGTCATTCATTTATCCTGTAAGTGTAACGAACAAGTTCCAGTGGTTTTCATGGGGCTACTTTTTCAGCTAGGCTAGCCTAGCTGGAAAAATTTGGGTCTTTAAGGGCGTCTGGCGGCTACCCCCCACCACTTAAAACGTCTGGCAATGGTCATTAATTTATCCTGTAAGTGTAACGAACAGGTTCCAGTGGTTTTCATGGGGTTACTTTTTCAGCTAGGCTAGCCTAGCTGGAGTTGGGTCTTTAAGGGCGTCTGGCGGCTACCCCCCACCACTTAAAACGTCTGGCAATGGTCATTCATTTACCTGTAAGTGTAACGAACAAGTTCCAGTTGTTTTCATGGGGTTACTTTTCCAGCTAGGCTAGCCTAATTTTGGGGGGTCCTTTTTGTGGCCCTCCTGGTCACACCCACCACCGATGACCAGCCAGACGTGCATTTCCATACTCAGGGGCATATGTACTAAATTGCTATACACATAAAAATTGGTAACCTTTTCAGCTAGGCTGACCCCCGCTGGCTCCCGGACTATATAGTCCATGGGCCAAGACCCGAAAAATGCGTTATTGGTACCACCTGAGGTGGCAAAACCATTTTGGTGTCATTTTGTTTGTCGGGCATAGATATGCTTATCAAGCTATGATAGCATTTCCAAGTCATAATAAATGGATTTTTAACCAATTTGGCCTCGTTTTTATATCCCTATACTTCTGAATCGAAACTAACCGTTATACAAAGAAGATCACTGTCTTCTGTATGTCCACAGGTGTTCTGTTGTAAATACGGTGCTCTTGGTCTTTATTCAAGGCAGCGAAGGGAATATCCAAAGGGTTATGATGTCCATAGTTGTCACGCGGTGCGCTTAGTCTTTATCTAGACCAATGTGCCGTTATCATATCTAAAGTTCCTAATAAAAGGGATGATCTATACTGTTTTATACTACCCTCTCAACAAACACATCAGTTTTAAACAAAAATCACTCTGTTCATTTACAATATTATTCATCATAATGTATTGTAGTGTACCGGTACATTGTTTTTGCATTATCTCTCATTGTTGGATGGAAATAAAGCGACATTGGCGTGGTATTACTGTTTTCACCGTAGCGTTTTCACCGGAAAATGATAAATAATTGAAAAATATTTACGAGAAATTGTTTTTTTTAAGGTTGTTTTTAGATAAAGGGATATACAATGTATCATAAGCTTTATATAATCCCTTCACCGTCTTGAATTAAGACTAAGCGCTACGGACATCATAACCTTTGAATATTCCCTTCGCTGCCTTGAAGAAAGACTAAGCGCACCGCGTTTACAACAGAACACCTGTGAACATAAAGAAGACAGTGCTCTTCTTTGTATAGCGGTTGGTCTCTATTCAGAAGTATAGGGATATAACAACGAGACCAAATTGGTTTAAAATTCATTTATTATGACTAAGCTACTCATTTGGAAATGCTATCATAGCTCGATAAGCATATCTACGCCCGACAAACAAAATGACACCAAAAAGGTTTTGCCACCTCTGGTGGTACCAATATCTGGCCTGGCCCATGGACTATTAAGACGGGGCTCTATAGTAACATTGTCCCTTTCACCGAGCTAACAAAAAACTTGATTTATCCATATTTAAAGCCATGACAATAAATTCATCTGAAAATGATTTAAGTCAGGCCCATAGCAAATATTGGTTCGGGGGAGGGGGGGGGGGGGGGGGAGGGAGGGAGGTCTGAGGTCATGAAAACGGGCCTTTGATATTGGTGGTCAAAAGGGGGTTAAAGAGTCGATGTTAATAAGCCAGTTCGGAGTTAGCTCATGTGCACATGGGTACCAATGACCTTTCATTTTTCTCAGTTGGTTAAGCACTTCACTTAATTCAAAGTGACTGAATGCATTAGCTTGCCAAACATAGCATTTTATGGAACTCGTATTTAAATAAAGAATGAACCTGCGTAGATGAAGTGACCAGAATGGTTCGTCAGTCAACACTCTGGGAAGCACCCTTTGTGCTGTTTTGAATACATTATCGGGGTTTTTTTCTGTTAACATTGCCAAATACCTGATAGGCTTGCTGTCAGGTGGATGTACTGTCAGGTGCCATTTATAAGGATTACATGAATAATCATAGCATTACAGATGCTTATCTCAGTGAATTTAAAAACCAGCCTGTCTCGCAGTACAAATGACCTTTTTCTGCTCATGCTCAAACTGGAACCCCGAACTGGCTTATTCTAACCCACACATCGTCCCTCCCGAAGCCGAGAAAGATCACGTGGTTTACAGTTAAGCCTTCTACCACCCATCGTTCTACCGCCACGGAAGCCTTCAAAGATTTCACCGGTGCAAGTTTTATGTGTATAGCAATTTAGTACACATGCCCCTGAGTATGGAAATGCACGTCTGGCTGGTCATCGGTGGTGGGTGTGGCCAGGAGGACCACAAAAAGGACCCCCCAAAATTAGACTAGCCTAGCTGGAAAAGTAACCCCATGAAAACAACTGGAACTTGTTCGTTACACTTACAGGATAAATGAATGACCATTGCCATACGTTTTAAGTGGTGGGGGGTAGCCGCCAGACGCTCTTAAAGGCCCAACTCCAGCTAGGCTAGCCTAGCTGAAAAAGTAACCTCATGAAAACCACTGGAACTTTACACTTACAGGATAAATGAATGACCATTGCCAGACGTTTTAAGTGGTGGGGGTAGCCGCCAGACGCCCTTAAAGACCCAAATTTTTCCAGCTAGGCTAGCCTAGCTGAAAAAGTAACCTCATGAAACCCACTGGAACTTGTTCGTTACACTTACAGGATAAATGAATGATCATTGCCAGACGTTTTAAGTGGTGGGGGGTAGCCGCCAGACGCCTTTAAAGACCCAAAATTTTCCAGCTAGGCTAGCCTAGCTGAAAAATAAACCTTATGAAACCCACTGGAACTTGTTCGTTACACTTACAGGATAAATGAATGACCATTGCCAGACGTTTTAAGTGGTGGGGGGTAGCCGCCAGACGCCCTTAAAGATCAAACTTTTTCCAGCTAGGCTTGCCTAGCTGAACAAGTAACCTTGCGAAAACCACTGGAACTTGTTATTTACACTTACAGGATATATGCATGACCGTTGCCAGACGTTTTAAATGGTGGTGGTGGGGGGGGGGGGGGGGTAGCCGCCAGACACCCTCAAAGACCCAATTTTACCAGCTAGACTAGCCTATATATGGCTGGAAAAATAACCTCCTGAAACCCACTGGAACTTGTTCTTGTGATACACTCAAAGGATAATTGAATGATTGTTGCCAGACAATAGCCGCCAGATGCCCCAAAGACCAAATTCTTACCAGCTAGGCTAGCCTAGCTGAAAATTAGGAAAGTAACCCCATGAAACCCACTGGAACTTGTTCTTACACTTACAGAATAAATGCATGACCGTTGTCAGACGCTTTAAGTGGTGGGGCGTAGCCCCCAGACGCTCTCAAAGACCCAATTTTACCAGCTATAAGGTTCACATATTTCAGAAATGATAGCAGTGTAATTCCATAACAATACCGCTTGCTTGCGAGTTCACCTGTCTATAATCTATGCATGCCTTATTCTTTTGTTCTGCTTCCTTGAGCCCCAACTCATGCATTCTTATGGTGACTCTCCCATGTCATCATCCTTGTTCATTGCAATTTGTTCTATTTTTTGAAAATATTCTTATTCTTCATCCCAATTATCACAAATTCTGAAACTCTGTCCTCAGTATAACTAATTCATAGTTGTACAAATGTAAAAATCTGAGAATCACCCGGAGGTCTCCTTTAATGGGGGAGTTTCTTGAGCGCACAGGGAAACATGCTTTGAAATATCAATAGGGCAAGTGTTGAGACGAAATACTGTAGAAATATGAAAATATACAGTGCTGCGGTTTTGGTAGAAGAAATAGGGTATCTGTATTTGTCCTCAGTGATAACCAAAAAACTTATTTGGAAAGAATAATAGACATAAAAAAAGAATTGCCCAATCAAACATGTCGGGATTTTTCTCAAACATAAGTATTCTCATTTTCTTTGCAGTGTAAAACAAAAATAAAAAACAAAAAACAAAAAAACAGGGCCGGGTACAGTATCCGGATGGAAATTGGTGGGATGGGCGTAAACCCGCGGGTATTATAACAAAAAAAAAACAACAAAAAACAAAAAACAAGAAACTACTTTCTTTCTGTGCCCTGGGGAGAAATATTCATCAATTTTGGAAATGTTGAAAATCACAACTTTTGATGAAATTGTGTCCTACAGTATCTCTTGTTATATGAAGGTTTTTTTTATAATTACTCTCTAAAAAAATCGAGTGAAAATATACACTCTTAAAAGAGTGAATATAAAAAAGAGTGAATTTAGAGTGAAATTGGATTGATTTTTGAGTGAAAATGTTAATTTTCACTCGTTTTAGAGTGACCTCAGGGATCACTCCAAAATCTTCGAGTGATCTCTGAGGTCACTCCAAACTGAGTGAAAATGAACATTTTCACTCAAAATTCACTCCAATTCCACTCTAAATTCACTCTTTTTTGTCTTCACTCTTTTAAGAGTGAATATTTTCACTCGATTGTTTTTAGAGAGTAAGTTTCTTTCCTCTATGACCATGATAAAACAAACCCCTGATGATTAAAACAAAAGACAATAAAAACTTGGCAAATGAACTCTTTGGACATTAGCAAAAGGGAATACATTAACAGTTTTTGCAAACACTTTATACAATTGTCTAATACTCCATCAAGCTCATAAAAAATACAATTCTACTGCAACAAGAAATCCATTCAGTAAGACTTGTCCTCGGTGTACGTAGCTTAAAAATGCCAACTTTTTAAAAATAATGCCCCAGCTCTTAAATTTACTTTAAAAAGGGGAAGTAAAGCTCAACACCTTTGGCCTATGACTTTTTAGGTACCGTATCACCTTACGGTTGAGGAGATGGGTATAGAAAAATTATTAACAAAATAAAACTTATAGGAACATGCTTCACATGACCTCACCGTTTTCTTCTCTTAAGAAAGAAACGAAATCTGAAAATTGTTCAAGAGTGTTTTTGAACATAGTGCATTGCAAAAGCAGAAAAAAAAATCAGTGTTTTTAACATAACTCACAACAACAAGGAATTCCTGTCGTGTCTAGTATTGCTCGTTTTTGGTTTGGAGGGTTTTGGATGCTAATATTTCAAGACAAGTTTATGCTCTGGCACTTCAATGAACTTAAATGTAAAGTAATGATCAACCTCTCTTGCCAATAAACTCAACATTTGCTGTTCTTCAGTAAAGCATATGACAGAAACATATGAGAAACATGTCTAAAATTCATATGAATAAGCTCACAGCAACAACAAAAATATTGTTATCTATAAACTAATACTGCATGTACTTAGTTTCGAGGGATTAAGATGCAAAATGTTATGACAAAAGCCCCTACGTGGCTACCAGCAATTAAACATCCTTCAACTTCTTTAGCAAATGAGCTCATGTGTATCATCTTCTTGTTGAGAAGACGAAGATGAGTAATGATAAAATAACCAAACTATCAACTTTCCTTAACATGTTTTACATGAAATCATTATTGCCTTCTCGTAACGAAATTGAAAAAACTAGAATATCTGAAATTGTTCAAAATCGCTTCTTGATAACGATGAAAGCAAAGGAAACTTAGTGTTTGTAACCACTGATATGACACGTGTCTACAGATCTGTCATGCTCATAAGAAACGTAACTCACAGGAATATGATTTTATACAGTAAGTACTTGGTTTGGAGAACATTTAGATGCTAACTTTTCAAGAATAATACACCAGCACTGACATTAACTGATGAAACAAAAAAGGAATGCTCAGCTTCTTTATCCAATTAGCTCATAGGTAATTCCTTGTAGTTGAAAGAAAAAACCGAGTACACATAAAAATATAGACTTCCCGTAACATGTATCACAGGTCATGATCTCCACATTTGCTCCTCCTAACTTAAAAGAAATAAATATATATTTAAATTTGTTTTAAATGACCTTTAAACAATATGAAGAAAAAAATTCTGTGTCTGCAAAGGCTTGACACGTGTCTAATACTGGGTCACGCTCATATTAAACGTAGCTCACAGGAACAAGGAATTCACGTGTGTATAAAATAATACTGCAGAGAGGGTGCAAAGTTGAACCCTTTATTGAGGGTGCGAAAATGTTCCCTTGGGTACATCTTTCCACCCACACTAAGAGGTGCTAGATTGCACCTCTTCTTGAGGGTGCATCTTTCCACCCACACTAAGTGGTGCTAAGTTGCACCTTTCTTGAGGGTGCAATCTTGCACCCTTTACCTTTCGGCGCACCTTTCCACCCCGTGTAGCCTTTACATCTTGGTGCAACTTTACATCCTTTCGCGAGGGTGCAAAGAAACACCAAAGGTTCCAAGATTGTGCCTTGTTTTGAGGGTGCAATCTTGGAACTTTGGGTGCTACTTTGTACCCGCAAGAAAGGGTGAAAGTTACACCCTCGGGAGCAACTTTGCCCCCTTGAAAAAGGCGCAACCTCGTACCTTTAGGTGCAACTTTATGCCCGAAGGATGCAAGAATGTACCCTCTCTTGAGGGTGCAATCTTGTGCCTTATTGGTATGATGTTGCACCTATGTGGTGCTTATTTGCTCCATGACTGCTGCAAAATTGCTCCTTTAAAGGAGCAAGTCAGTGTCACTGCCTGCTCCTTTATAGGGACAATATTGCCCATCATCTCAAGGTGCAACTTAGCATCACATAATCGGGTACGATTTAGTTCCTTAACTACTCTAAACCTTGAATAGTGCGAACTGATGTAAGCCTATTTGCTCAGTATATAACTTATGTTGTTGTTGCACTCTGCAAAGTAAATGGGATTAGTGTAACTTGGATCTTGTGAATCATGAAATGTGTGTGCGTGTGGAATTTGTGAGTTGTGAAAATGTTAATGTAAAAGTTAACTTAGTTGTGTTTGAATAATATACTGAAACCAAAAATGTACCCAATTACCTTTTCAATAAGGTGAGCACTATATCTATCAAACAGTTAACCTTCTCGGCAAGAGTATACATCTGCATGAAGGAAGAGGTGAAAATATGATATGCAGTTGTCTGGATACGTTTTATTCAAAACGTTCTTGAATGCGTACTTATTCACATAATCTATAAGAATAGCATATGCTTCTTACCAGTACTCAAAGCCTCTAAAACAAGAGCATGCTTCTTACACTTCTAAAGTATACACCATATCTTAAAAACAAAATGTAAGAGGATTTAAGAAGCTGTTTGTATGCATTCAAACGAATCCATATTTCTATCTAAAATCTAAAACGTGTCTTGTAAAAGGGGAATTCGTTTTATAATGACGATGCCAATTGTCTTAAAGTCCTTATCACGACATGTCTTGGAGTTCACGCTTATTGAAAACATGAGATTCTTGGCACGTAGATTACAACTATGGTTTAAAGAGTTAGCCTAACTGAGATACGCATACCGTATACGGGCATTTCGATGAAAACATTTAAATACAAGGTACTGTAAATAATATGAAAATCAAACTTGAAACCAGCCCTTATCGGCAACCAATACAGACTATGGAGGACTGCAGTTATAATTGTGTTCAGATATTGTTTTGGATGATACACGCATGCCGACTGATTTGGGATCAATTCGAGTCCCTCGAGCTGAGATTCCGGAACTGCAATGAGCAAACCATCATTATGCATAACAAAGTGACTGAGAATAATGCATGCACCAGTTTCTGTTTCGTTGTTCTATACACAGAAAGTTGTTTCGTTTTCCAATCCTGTCCAGGCACACAGAGATTTACAGAATTCAATCATCTTTGGCTATAACGCCATGGTCGCGTGCAAAATGAATGCAGCTTATCTAACTTAACCCGTAGTTACTGAACAGGGGACTACTGTATATTCAATTTATACATTATTAATCGGATGATAGAACCTGTCAAAGAGTAAATTGCGGATATCATATACCATTGTCAAATTCACTTTCTGTTCTATACATAGCATCAATGGAATGTTATGAACCACTTCAGCATTACCAATCATTATCATAATTATTTCCCTGAAACGGCTGCATTTGTATGAGCGGGAAGAGTTTGGCATCATACATAGCAAGAGTCGTGACTACAAAACTAAATACATGTATTATACAAGGTTTTAGGACACTTTGAATCATGCCCCCCCCCCCAAAAAAAAAAAACAACAAAACAAAACAAAAAAACAACAACTTAGTGAAATGTTGTACAATGTATGCCCTACTTCCATAACCTATGATCTTTGACCTTTGAATACATGGGCCGCATTTTTTCAACGAATAGGCATTTGGATGCAACGTAGGTATTATATAAAAGAAAAAATCTTTTAGGAAAATACATTTAACCACTTCAGAAATAATTATGGAACAAATAGCAAAATATTGACACCTTCACTTCTTCCGTAATGACATGACAGAAAACTTTCCTCAACGAATCGTTCTGCCGTAATTCATGAGCAAGTCATGGATATATACCTAGTTCGATTAAAAGGATACATTGAGTCATTGCAAAAGCATCTAATGAAAAGTATGCTTCAGAACTACATCATTGTCATTTATTCTATAACACTAATAATATAGAGCTATTGGTCCGCCATATTGCCTAACAGGTCGTTGTCCTCCTACCACGTTTGTTTAGCAAATAAGGCACAGAATTTAATTTTGCACTTGTTGCCAAAGACTCTAATCTTCTTTACCGCTATTCCCAGACATGTATGCTGGTGCTGTATGAATTAGAAACGGAAGCTTACAAATATTCACCATCTAACAAGGCAAAAGCGAAGTGATGTCTCGTCCACGTATCGACTTTGTGATTACAGAGATTTTCAAATGGCATAGGCCTAGTTCATTGACTTTTTGACTGTTGACGTAGTCGGACTTCACCAATATTAACACTTGACAGCAATCATTAGATGATCTGAGGAGTGAATTTGGTGGTCATATAGCTCAAAAGTGTGGAAAGTTATTGAAAGAACACCAGAATACTATGTCGACAGTGTTTATCAGGTGAGATACAAACATAGAACAAGTTCAGTGGGTTTCAGGAGGTTACTTTTCCAGCCAGGGCTATAGTCTAGCTGGTAAAATTGGGTCTTTGAGGGCATCTGGCGGCTACCTCCCTCCCCACACTTCTTAAAACGTCTGGCAACGGCCATGCATATATCCTGTAAGTGTAAATAACAAGTTCCAGTGGGTTTCATTAGGTTATATTTTCAGCTAGGCTAGCCTAGCTGGAAAAAGTTGGGTCTTTAAGGACGTTTGACGGCTACCCCCCACCACTTAAAACGTCTGGCAATGGTAATGCATTTATCCTGTAAGTGTAACGAACAAGTTCCAGTGGGTTTCATTAGATTACTTTTTCAGCTAGGCTAGCCTAGCTGGAAAAAGTTGGGTCTTTGAGGGCGTCTGGCGGCTACCCCCCCCCCCCCCACCACTTAAAACGTCTGGCAATGGTCATTCATTTACTAAGTATCCTGTAAGTGTAACGAACAAGTTCTAGTGGGTTTCATTAGGTTACTTTTTCAGCTAGGCTAGCCTAGCTGGAAAAATTTGGGTCTTTAAGGGCGTCTGGCGGCTACCCCCCACCACTTAAAACGTCTGGCAATGGTCATTCATTTATCCTGTAAGTGTAACGAACAAGTTCCAGTGGTTTTCATGAGGTTACTTTTTCAGCTAGGCTAGCCTAGCTGGAGTTGGGCCTTTAAGAGCGTCTGGCGGCTACTCCCACCACTTAAAACGTCTGGCAATGGTCATTCATTTATCCTGTAAGTGTAACGAACAAGTTCCAGTTGTTTTCATGGGGTTACTTTTCCAGCTAGGCTAGCCTAATTTTGAGGGGTCCTTTTTTTGTCCCTCCTGGCCACACCCACCACCGATGACCAGCCAGACGTGCATTTCCATACTTACGGGCATATGTACTAAATTGCTATATACATAAAAATTGGTAACCTTTTCAGCTAGGCTGACCCCCGCTGGCTCCCGGACTATTTACTTTCGAGAAGTGGGGTGTCTGAAAGCTTATGATCCTGTGGGTTATCTGACATGCTCGCACACAGACATGTACTAGGTGTTACAAAAACATTTCCCACTTTTGATCCGTAATAGTTAAAAAACTACACATGAGATAACACTGACATTGATATGAGCAATAGTTGAAAAGTGTGCAATTTTGTTGGAGGTAATTTAAGAATGAAGCATAAATTAGTTTCATTAAATTCAGGATTTATCTTTAAAGGAGACCTCCAGATGATTTTCAGATTTTTACATTTGAACAACTATAGATTAGTCAGGGCTCGACACTAACAGTGGCCCGGTGGCCCGGGGCAACCAAAAAAGAAAGTCGGGCCACCAAATTTCAAAAAAAAAGGGCAATTTTTTTGAAAAGTATGTTAATAAATTCGTAGCTTTTTGCGCCGGAAATTAGCAGTTAAATTTGTTTAAAGGATGGATGAAAAGGACTGAATGAGTGCCTGAGAGTGAGTGTTGCGAGTTTGTTGAGGTTTATTCATGAGTAGATATGTCTAAATTAAAATTCTTCATATGATAAAACTTAAATATTTGACTCATTAAAGAACAGAACTTTCAATGTTTGTTATTGTTTTTTCGGGCCACCAAACTTTTCTCTCGGGCCACCAAAAATATGAAATTCAGGATTTGGTGGCCCCATCGGGCCACCAAGCAAAAAAGTTGGTGTGGAGCCCTGGATTAGTTATACTAAGGACAAAGTTTCAGAATTTATGATAATTGGGATGAAGACTGAGAATATTTTTTAATTTTATAACAAATTGCAATAAACAAGGATGATGACATGGCAGGTTCACCATAAAAATGCATGAGTTGGGGCTCAAGGAAGCAGAACAAAAGAAGAAGGCATGTATAGATTCTACACAGGTGAACTCGCAAGCTAGTGGTATTGTAATGGAATTACACTGCTACATTTCCGAAATGTATGTGAGCCTCCTATGTCATCAGTGTAATTTGTTTAAGGTTTTCAAAGTATTGTTTGTCTGCTCAAGAACCACATTAAATTCCACAAATCTATACATGGAGCTGTTGATTTATGTACTACATGATGTGAAATTATGAAAATCGTATGGAATGATAGGTTTCAGATTTTGTTCTATTTTCAACCCTCTGTACAAAACCTTCACTTTGCACAGGGATCAATTGGTGTGTATGGGGGTGTGTGGTTAACACCCAGACAATGGTCCTGAACAATGGCCAGGGTTTGAATGCTCTATTACATATTCATGAGAAATTCCACTATTCCAGCTAGTCTTTATTCATCCTGAAATGTAGTGTATGCAAGCACATACACATAGTTTTTTTCATTTGCATGCATTGTACCCTTTACATGAATTCAGACTAGCAGTGCCCAGGGCAATTCATATTGAATTATTTATAAAGCATTCATGTACCTTGGAGCAAGAGACCAGAAGCCTAGTCGGCAGAGCTCTGAAAAGGTTGTATTCGTAGTATTCATGTCATTGTAAGCACACACTCACATACACATCACCGGTTCATTTGTGTATTTCTTTTTTCTTTCTTTTTTTGTACAGAGGGTCCAAATTTGACCGAAAATCTGGAACTTAACTTTAAAATTAATCATGGATCTAATGAAACTGATCGTGCTCTCATATTCAAATCACCTCCGACAAAATTGTACACAATTCAGGTATTACTCATATCATGCAATGACAGTGTTATCTGATGTATAGTTTTTGAACTATTAAGGATCAAAAGTGGGAAATGTTTTTTGTAACACCTAGTATATAAACATCCACAAAGACACACGATACACACACTTATTGGCGAATTGGAACCCAATTTTAATTTGTAACTGGATTAACGATTAAAAAAACTTTACAGAAGAATTTTCTCCTATTCCTCCGTATGCCCCTGTGAATAACGCAGGAATACTTATCAAAAGAGGCCACTCAAAGGCAGAAAAAGAGGGAAGTAAATCACATACGCATTTATATAAAGCTGATGATCAACCCCTTTGAAAGAATTCTGTATTCACCCCCTTGTCATGCTAGCTCAGCCCACCCAATCACCCTATCGACTCGACAGAAACGGGGATTCCCCCATAGCCAGAGCCACTTCAACTAAAAAAAAAAAAAAAAAATCACAACGAGGTAAATCCTCTCCTTCTCGAACTTTTTTTCCCGAATTTTCGATATGAAAAAAGGGGTTTCTTAGTCCGAAATTAAATAATCTGTGTTTAAGTCGGGAGAAACAGGAGGAGGCTGGTAGCCAGAGAGCTAGCGACCACTCAATTTACCCCATCAAGCCCAAAAGGTTTGACCCCTCAGGGTTGCTAAGGCCACCCTCCTCATTAACAAAATGCGCGTCAGCCTGGTCCCGGAGGGTGGGTTCTTCCCCCAGGGACCCCCCAAAAAGGGTCCTCGGCGGGTGTAATTTACCCCATGGAGCCCATGGACCAAACTTGGTCTAAAGGAACGTCCTATGAGTGTACATCATAAACGTATAAAAACTGACAAAATATCTGGTCGGGAAAGGGGTTGCCAGACCGCTAGTTCGTAGGCACAAATCCTTGTTGGTCGGTAAGAAGTCTGCGTCAAGACTACACTTCCCATAGACCCTGTACTGTAGCGTCTCCCAACAGTCTGAGGGACAGTGCCCGTTGAGTGCATGTAGTAGTCTTGGCGCAGACTCTGTTACTCCCAACAAGGGTGTGTACCTGCAAACTACCCGATGTACCCTGGGACCCAGGGTAGTTTGCAGGCACAAATTGACCAGGCACAGTAGAACACACACACACGAACACACACACACACACACGCACACACACACACACACACACACACACACACACACATACATATGTGCACACATTCCTTTATGAAAATACATACCGATACACAAAACATGTCACCTCTACAGCTGCCATGATACCTTGGACATAATAAATGTCAAACCTATAAGAAGCTCAAACTTTAAATGGATGCTATAATGGACATTTCCACAGGAACACTATAGAGAATTTAGAATTTGTGTGAAGTTGTATCATGTTTTACTGGCCCCCGTGTCTTCTCATCCTTTATTATGTATTCACCTTATGAGACACAAATGGAGCTTTTCAGAAAATGCTGAAATAAACCTTTCATTGCGAGTTCACTTCAGTTTCAGACCAACCACAGAAGCACTAAAGGCCATTTGTATAACACACTGAAGTGAACCATTATCATCATCATCAGTGCCTTAAACATAACTTTAATAAAGTTCATGTTAATAACAGAAAGTTGGATACAGCTTGGAGTATTTCTTTTTCTTTTTCTTTTTCTTTTTTTGCTTTTGAAATGCAAATACCAAGTCTTAATCCTTTCATGATTCTTTTGAAAACGTTAAAATGATAACTTTTTTAATCTTTGGCAGATAAAAACCACCCTTTGTGTATAAAAAATCAGAAACGATATACATCCATTCTCACGCTCAGTAGTGCATGTCAACTACTTGTTTTGGGCAAATATCTGCAAAATAATATCTATAACAGTAATGAACATAATTATGGTGTTCTACATAAACTGTGTACATGCATTGCTGAACTTCCTTGAAACTTTAATCACAAGGTTCACGATAGAATGCTTAACTTTCAGCACTTTTGTCAACTTCTTATTTCTGGAGATACCTTAACTTTAGTTCCAAGCCCCACACAAACACAACTCAAATTATGGTGTCACATACTGCAAAGACTGCCATTGACCTTGACCAGTACACAAGTTGAAACATTGACTGAGTATATATACATGTAGCTCTCTTTAAATATACGTGTAGCATGCAGCCTGAGAGTGTGAACTTGTTCTCCATACATCAGCACTTTTGTCAACTCCTTATTTCTGGAGATACATTTTCTTCAGTTCCCCAGCCCCACACAAACAAAACTCAGCCTGTGGTGTCACATATACTGCAAACATAGCATACGATTGCCATCAACCCATGACATTACACATAAAGTTGAAACATCAAATTACCAACTGAATGAAACGCTAGCTTCATTTCTTTTCTTTAACTATAGCATGGATGCTGAGAGCATCTATTGTTCATGACTGTTCTTTGTGTTCTCTTTTATGCAGCGCTTTTGTAAACTCCTCATTAATGAGATACTTTGTTTACTCCCCCCCCCCCAAAAAAAAAAAAAAATCAACTTTCAGGGTGTCACATATTTTACAGTTACAATGTAGTTCATGCTTTTATATGACTTAATTGCCATTAACCCTGGCAATTACACATAAAGTCATGCATCATACTGTATGATAGACAACAAAGGGCTTGTTTCAGCATTTTTCGAAAAACTATATGTGGCATAAGATATGGATACATAATGTAATACACTGTATAGGATAAGCAGCCTGTGTGGCCAGTAAAACATGATACAACTTCACACAAATTCTAAATTCTCTTTAGTGTTCCTGTGGAAATGTATATTGATAGCATCCATGTAAAACAATCGAAAGGTATGAACTTCTGGTCTGACATTTATTATGTGCAAGGTATCATCTGATGGCTGTACAAACTATGTGACATGTTTTGTGTATCAGTATGTATTTACACTATAAAGTAATGTATGAGCGTATGTGTGTGTGGGGGGGGGATGGGGTGAGTGAGGGTGTGTGTTTGTGTGTGTGTTCCATTGTGCCTGGTCAATTTGTGCCTGCAAACTACCCTGGGTCCAAGGGTGTACCGGGTAGTTTGCAGGTACAAACCATTGTTGAGAGTAACAGAGTCTGCGCCAAGACTACTACATGCACTCAACGGGCACTGTCCCTCAGGCTGTTGGGAGACGCTACAGTACAGGGTCTATGGGAAGTGTAGTCTTGACGCAGACTTCTTACCGACCAACAAGGATTTGTGCCTACGAACTAGCGGTCTGGCAACCCGTTTTCCGACCAGATATTTTGTCAGTTTTTATATTTTTATGATGTACACTCATAGGACGTTCTTTTAGACCAAGTTCGGTCCATGGGCTCCATGGGGTAAATTACACCCGCCGAGGGCCCTTTTTGGGGGGTCCCTGGGGGCCGAACCCGACCTCAGGGACCAGGCTGACGCGCATTTTGTTAATGAGGAGGGTGGCCCCAGCAACTCTGAGGGGTCAAACCTTTTGGGCTTGATGGGGTAAATTGAGCGGTCGCTAGCTCTCTGGCTACCAGCCTCCTCCTGTTTCTCCCGACTTAAACACAGATTATTTAATTTCGGACTAAGAAACCCCTTTTTTCATATCGAAAATTCGGGAAAAAAAGTTCGAGAAGGAGAGGATTTACCTCGTTGTGATTTTTTTTTTTTTTTTTTTAGTTGAAGTGTTAGCAAGGGAACCACATTTGCAAATTTGACGGGGTGATATGATATGATTAGAGAAAACAAAAGAAATATTTCATAAAGATCTATGACTCTATCAGATAGAGGCTCGTGATACATACTCATCTCATCTGATACCCATAATCATGGAGCTGGAGGCAACATCTCTGTTTCGTGAAAACATAGCATATAAAACGTTGAATAAAATATCTTCAAAATACAGTTATCAAATTCATGCACATCCGTTTGTTTGATTTTACCCTTCGTCTTCTAGGGTCAGCTTGAGGCCATATTGCCATCACACTTGAGGGATTTTTTTTTAAAACAATATGAACTACACTTTAAGAGTTGACGGGTTTTTTTTTTTCTCGGTTTTTTTTTTAAGACTCCTGAAAGTCGTTACTTCTAGCAATTGCTGGAATTGTAAGAGCAAGAGACTTTCGTAGATATTTTTTTTTTCCAGCGGAAAAACATAAACAAGTTTGCGACCCTCAACGATGCGCGATCGCGTTTCACCATGAAGAAAAAAAAAAGCAATTACCTTGATCAGCGAAACATCTTCTTGCAAATCTTTATTTGCTGCGACGTATAATAGATGTTTTTTTCTCACGTTGCATGTTTGTTTAATCGCAAAACTTGTGTTCTGATTACTATGCCGTAAACTGATCAGGTTAATTTGATGTATGAACCGCCTATGCGTATGTTTAAAAGGTCATACCGAAATAGCGCCCTCTTTAAGACTTGACACGATGAAGACATCATTATTTTTGTTGGAATAAATCTTACACCAAGGCACCTTAACTGCTCATGGTTTTCGATACATTGAGACTTCCGGAAAATAATTCTCAAAATGAAATGCAGTGTTAGTGCTCTATAAAAACCACACACACAGACACACATCTACAATTACACACACACACAAACACACACACACACACACACACAAGGAGAAAACTCGCATCATTCATTTTATTCTCACTATTTGGTTGCATTATTTGAAATCAATGTTATGTAACTTTGAAAAGGAGCTAATTTTAGATAAAATCTATCACATACTTTATTTTTTTCTAATGATATTGTTTGAATCCTGAGTAAAAAAGACACACACACACACACACACACACACACACAAAATAATAATAATGCGACATCGATGTACTAGGCATACAGCCTGGAGTTTGTTCGAACATTTCAATCAATTTCAATTTAGTTCAGTTCAAATTATCATTTTTTATAGCACATATTGTCTTGTGTCGATACACGTTCGAGGAAAAAAATGTACAATGTATTACAACAATATATATACATGTAGGCCTACATTGTTTTTAAAATAATTGTGTTGTTGGAAAAGAGACTCCCACGTAAAAGACAAGCTTGTAGAAATATGGACCACTGAACAAATCGAATCTACAATAGAGAAATGTATCAAGGAACGGAAACACACAGTCACAGATGCTCACGGTAAAATAAAGACATAGACAGGAAGAAACAAAGGATAATCAAGATCCACAAGATCAAGATAAGATCCACTTGTTTATATATTTAACTTGTTAATTTTTAACGGTGTATTTCCCGATAAAATGAAATTGGCTTAAGTAATCCCAATATCTAAGAAAGGCGATAAACTTGTAGTCAGTAATTATGGCCCAATTTCATTATTCTCCTCACTAAGGTTTTAGAAAAACTTATTTACAAGAGAATGATCAATTTTTTGAAGGTACATGAAGTTTTTACGAATTCTCAGTTTGGTTTTCGCGAAAAACATAGTACTTCGCATGCTCTTTTACATTTCATTGATAGAGTAGTTCATGCAATTGATAGTTATTCTCATTTAGTTAATATTTTCTTGGGCTTCTCCAAGGCCTTCGACACCATCAATCACGACATTTTACCTTACAAGTTATCGCATTATGGAATACGTGGGAAGGCCTTGGAGTGGTTCAAGAGTTATTTAGTTGATAGAAAACAATTTGTTACAATTAAAAATAACGATTCAGTTATCAGAGAAGTCAAATGTGGCGTCCCAAAGGGAAGTCTTTTAGGGCCGTTACTGTTCATTATTTATTCAAATGATTTTTGTCGTGCATCCGATGATCTCTCTTTTATTCATTTTGCAAATGATACAAATGTATTTTTTGCCCATAATGATATTGATTTTCTTGCTCACAAAATCAATAGTGAATTTAATAAAGTGACAAACTGGGTCAGAGCTAACTCAATGCTCAAAAAACGAAATATATGATTTTTAGTAATACTGTTGACAGTTTAAACGCAAATATAGTTTTAGATGATTCTCATCTACAAAGAGTATCAAATATCAAATTCTTGGGGGTTATTGTAGATGATAAACTTTCCTGGAAATCACATGTTGATAATGTTTGTAACATAATATCGCGTAATATAGGTGTTATGAATAGATTGAAATTTCAAATTCCACAAAAACATTACTTATGTTATATTCGTCGTTAATAATGTTTTGCTTTGTCGAAAAATGAAATAAACTTTGAATTGAATTGAATTGAATTGAATTGAATGGGAAGGGGCAGGTTAGAGGGAGAAGAAAGAAAGGAAGGACTATTAGTAGTAGGGGTTCGCAGCACATGCAGAGCTATTGCCAGACACTATCCATTTGCATGGGCAAGGCAATTGACATCAAATAAATGAGATGGTAAAAAATGTCATTCAAATGTTAACCCCCCCCCCAAAAAAAAAAAAAATCTTTTAGATCATCGTTAATTAGTTGATTACAAAAGTTTGGTCCTGTAAAAACAAAAGTATTCTGGGCAAGGATGGTGCGGAGTAAGAGTGTAGAGCCCACAAATATCAAAATCGACCACTAATGTCAAAATTACCACAAATGTCATAATACGTCAACCACAAAATTTGAATGTCATAATTACCACAAATGTCATAACACGGCAACCACAAGTGTTAAAATTACAACAAATGACATAACACGGCAACTACAAATGTCAAAATTACAACAAATGTCAAAATCTGATTAACCACAAATGTCATAACACGTCGACCACAAATGTCAAAATTTCCATTTTTACTGCAAATGTCATAACGCGTCAACCACAAATGTCAAAACTCATTGTTTGCATTATAATAACGAAAAAATAGCAAATCAGACTATAATTTAATCAACGTTTGTCTGTCTGTCCGTCTGTCTGTTTACTGGGATGAAACTTGGTGGGTGGATGAAGGTTGATCCCAGAATTACCCGCAAATGTCACAACGCGGTAACCGCAAATGTCAAAACTCATTGTTTGCATCATAATAATGAGAAAAATAATGTAATGAAATAAAACGGGTTAAAATACAATCGAATCAAATCAGTGCCTCTGTTTTATGTGTATACGGATATAATAATCGTCTGTTTAGAGCAAGGGTATTTAATTCATTTTGTTAAAGACCCTGTCACACCTTTCCGGGCAAGCCGTCATATTGGAATATTGCTATATATTGTTGAGATGTGCTGTAGATTTGTTGGGAGAGCCACATTTTGTGCTGAGGGTTTGTTGTTTGGTGCTGACTTTTTATGTTTTTTTTAAGGTTTTTATGTATGAATTGTAATAGGTTAGGTGTGCATTGAAAATTGATGGATTTTTAGATATCCGTTTTTTCTTTTCTTTTCAATAACGTGCATGTTCTTTGAATTGGGCCTGGTTGGGGGGGGGGGGGGGAGGTGAGCACTCAACACCTTTGTGATAAATACAACGCTTTTTTTTTAATGTTTTGTCAATTGTGCGGAATGTTGTTATATATTGCTGAGATGTGCTGTAGACTTGTTGGGAGAGCAACACTTTGTGCCATAGCGACACTTTGAGTTTGTTTATATTCATATGTTTTTTTTTTTCTGATGTATATTCATAATTGAATTTCATTATTTTATTGTTTAGGAATTTAATTATTCCGTGCTTAGTTCAGCTACTCAATGCTTTGTTTAATTATTTGTTTTTATAAACGTAATGTACAATATTTTTCAGTATCTGTAAAGCATTATTTATAATCTTAATCATGTTAATACATGTATTTTTATTGAGGGTTAAGAGGTCAATGGTTGTAACTAATGAAACAAAAAAATATATATGTTTTTTATGCATGTACTTTTTGTCGATTATTTTCTTGGTAATCTCTGGGTCTGGGGTCCAAGGTCAAAGATTTGAGACCGGTTGAAATATCAAGGTTTCATCTGTTTGTACAGGCCCTGAACAGTGTTTCCGTCATATTCACACAGTATTCATTTTGATACCCAATTTCAATTACATTTGTATATAATTATATACATATATGATTTTTTTTTACAATGTCGTATATGTGTTTTAATTGTAAAATGAACAATTTCAGCTATTGAGCTGCATGTTCTTTTTATTGTCAATAAACCTATATTGAATTGAATTGAATTGAATTGAAGCCTTGTGTGTGATTTTCGGAGAGCAATTTTTGCTACCCGGAGATCCCCGCAGATGACCCGCACATGACAGTACCTAGCACGTATCTCGCCCGTAGTTGCCCGGAGGTGCGTACACAAATCCTATCGACCCGCAGCCATGTTTAGGCCCTGTCATACCTTTCCGGGCAAGCTACGTGGGCTTTTTGCGTGTGAGAATTTTCCTGCATACAGGACAATTTCTGAGAGCGGACAAGGATTTGAGCGAGTTTTGCATGCGTCTTACCTACTGGACGCGTGCTACTTAAGTTCTACTCGCGGGTATTCTGTGTGACCTGTGTGCCAGGCGCGTGGGGGCTAACAATCAGTAAAAAAAAAAAAATCTGTGTATGACTATTTATTTGGCAGAGGTCCCAGAGAATGTCATTAACCTTGCCGCAACCGACTCTCAACTAAGTAGCAGAATGGCAGTAACTGACCCTCAACATGCACGCAATTTGCTCGTATATATATCGCTCCACGCCTGTAAAACTGACCTGGTACACGGATGTTGGCAGTATCGACACCGTTCTTTGCCAGTAAAACATCCGTATTATGCTCGTAGAATGTCGTCTCCGTGGACCTCTGCTGGCAATCTCCGCGACTCACCCGGAACAAGTTTTGAGCATGCTCAAAACTTGGCTGCGGGTAAATCGGACTTGCGTGCGCAACTACAGGCAACTACGTGCTATAGGTACTCTCACTGTGCAGGCCATCTGCGGGGACCTCCAGGTATTGAAAATTGTCCCCCGCAAGTCACAAGCAAGGCTTGCCCGGAAAGGTGTGACGGGTCCTTGGGCATGCCCAAACTTGATCTGGGTGAGTCGAGGGGGTTGCCCGCAGAGGTCCACGCAGAACACCAGTAGAAGAGCCGTAACTCCAACGCAACTTGCCCGTAACTAGTGTAGAAGTAGTAGAACGTAAGTTGCACACGTCCAGCAGGTAAGACGCACGCGAAACTCGCCCAAATCCTTGTCCGCCCGCAGAAAATTATCCTGCGTGCTGGAAAATCCATACATGCATATACTGCTTGTTCTGCGTGGACTTCTGCGGGCAACCCCCGTGACTCATCCGGAAGAAGTTTCGATCGTGCTCAAAACTTGGCTGCGGGTACATCGGACTTGCGTTCGCACTTCCGGACAACTACGGGCGAAATACGTGCTAGGTACTGTCATGTGCGGGCCAACTGCGGGGAGTTCCGGGTAGCAAAAAAAAAAATCCCGCAAATCAACCCGCGGGGTTTGCCCGCAGAGGTACACGCAGAACACCAGTAGGAGACCCTTAGCCGAAGCACCTAACGTATGTCGTTCGTATCTGAAAACGGATGGTTTTCGAAGTTGTCACGCAGGTCACTCGGAATACACCCAAGTAGCAGGTAAGTAGCACGCGTCTAGCAGGTACGGAACTCGCCAACATCCTTGTCCGCCCGCAGAAAATTCCCACTCGGCTACAAACCCACGTTGTGACATTTGCGGGTAAGTCTGGAATCAACCTTCATCCACCCACCAAGTTTCATCCCAATAAACAGACAGACGAACAGACAAACAAACTTTGATGAAACTATAGTCTGATTCGCTATTTTTTCATTATTATGATGCAAGCAATGAGTTTTGACATTTGTTGTTGACGCGTTATGACATTTGCAGTTAAAATGGAAATGTTGGCATTTGTGATTAATCAGATTTTAACATTTTTGGTTGACGTGTTATGACATTAACAGTAAAAATGGAAATTTTGACATTTGTGATTGCCGTGTTATGACATTTGTGGTAATTTTGACATTAGTGGGCGATTTTGACATTTGTGGGCTCTACAAAGGGTCTCCCTGACGGTAATCAGCAATGTAATATTTCAAATAGACAAGTTTAAGGTTGCTGAAAGTATTGAGAAATGAATTTTATTTATGATTGTTATAAATTAAGGAAGCCTGTAAGTCAACTGTTGCAAGTTGTGCCGTGCACGTGCATTTGTGTGAATTCGTGTCATAGCTTTGCGTGAAGTTCAAGTACTGGGTATCCACTTCAACATCCACTTCAACAAAATTTCATTCCATGAAATTCCATGAATACAATCGACAGAAATCGATTACTTCAAGTAAAAACTGCCAAACATTGGTACGTATGCATGTTGGGAATGAACTATATGAATATGATACCAACGTTTCTAAAAGTTTTGCTGGTTTCGCAGCATATTGGAATGTTTCCTTGATACACAACTCGTATTTCTTGCGTGTGTGTGTGTGTGTGTGTGTGTGTGTGTGTGTGTGTTGTGTGTGTCTACGCTCGATTGTTTCTGTGATGTTACCGTTGTTTGAAATTACGCTCATTGTAGGATAAATGTAGCTTTGGTATTTGTTCAGTTTGTTCTTATGGGGAAAAGTAGAGATACAAATTATCTAGTGGTATATAAGAACGAGCTTTGTCGATCTGAAAATCATTAATACAGATTCAATAAGTAACATCACATAATAATAATAATAAAAATGATAATACAAGATACTTAAAATGCGCCAATTCCACATGACAAATGTGCTGAAGGCGCAGTAGGAAAAGTAAATTATGAAATACAAAAATCATTACACACACATATAAATGAAAATGAATGAAACAATAATGATGAAAAAAAAATAATGTACAATTCTACGGGAAAGCGGTTACGAACAAATGAATCTTGAAAGCAGTTTTAAAGGAGTCAACATTCGAAATGTAACGGATAGCATGAGGCAACTGATTCCACAGGTAAGGTCCAGCATGTGCAAATGGTTGATCCCCCATGATTTCTTTTTCTTCCTTTAATGTTTATAATGTCTGGGCAGATCTACGTAGCATCTTCCGTTAGCATCCTTGACTAAAAGCTGTACCGTGTAATGAAAGTTTTACTCTCGTGTTTGCGTGTCAGACAGAAGAAACAACCCAAATATAACAAATCACCCAATGTTTAGTGTAAGAGTTTTTGCAGAATTAGAGCACGATTGTTCACCAAACTTTCTATTAAAAATCCTCCCCACCCCTTGCTGACTTAACCAGGGCTGCCATCACAAATCACACGATTCTGGAATCGTTGATCAGATGTTACGCCCACATCTAAATGAATCTGATCATCTTATCATGCACACACAATTAATATGTTTTATATGTATATGATTATGTAGATACTTTCTGCGTGTGTAGGCATCTGCATTTACTAATCAAGCTGTATGTTATGAAGTGGAGAGTGTGCAATTTTGTTATTCTGAGATTTTAAGAGTTCAAGTTCAGTTCGAGTAATGTTCTCTGCAACATCTAAATGAATCTGATTGTCTACGGCTCTTCTTTGTCTCTTTATCTATACTCATTTTTTCTTTCAACATTCAGTTGTTGCCACCTGACTCTTGCTTTGAATCGAAGATGATGTGGCTTCTTCTTTATGCATTTAATCAGTCACATTGCCCTGTATCACTTCTTTCGTTACATTCACTTAATGTTCATCAGCCAACATTGATTGATTGCATAGTGTTTTCGTGTAATTTTCGTTAAGTCAGATAAATAAATTATCAATTCCTCTCAAAGGAGGGTTTTTTGTTTTTATTTTTGTTTTTTGCCCCCGTAGTTGCCTAACAACCTGTCACGATAAATTAGAATGTGTAAAAACGACAGTTTTCGGTGACACTATAAACAGCCCTATTGTCACTTCTGACATTCAAGAGTTCAAGTTCAGTTCGAGTAATGTTTTATGCAACATCAGGAAATGATATAGTCACTAAGATGTTCCTTCCATATCGCACTGAAAATGTCAATGAACGCAGTGGACCTGAAAAACATTTCGTCAATATGGCAACCTGCTGTACATGCATTATATTAAAGTTCACTTAATCTACGTTGAATGTGTATGAATTAACCGCTTTGAAAAAAAAAAATGCCATTATTTATCTATTGATCAACTGTCCATAAGTTTATGGTTTCATCTTGATAATCTAATATTGTAATCAACAATTATCATTGGGGTACACTAAGCCTATAGTTAGTTGCAAATATTGTAATTAACAATTATTAGCAGATTGATATTGATAACGAATTTTGCACTATTTTGCGAATGTATAGGACCTACATCTTTTTTTTTTTTTTTTGGTTGTTGCAATTACGTTGTACTTAAACGTCTTAAAATTTCTGAGCTCGTTCTCACAACAAGATTGTCGTATCAAACTTATGTCCCTGCAAGTGTTTGACTCAGAAATGAGGCCAATTTATTTTTGTTATAATGTGAAATCATTATTGAATCATTGCAAACCAGAGGTGAATATATGCAATTCTCACTAAAAGGAAAACGAAAAGGTACATGCTTCAGTTTGGAATATAATCATGAGGTCAGTTTGTTTGTTTTGTTTGTTCATTTTCGGTCTGAGAAGACGGCTAGAAAGCCCATATTCAGCTACACTAAGCTGGTCTTCCATGGTGTCCAGTGGATCTTATACGTGCATGAGTTGTGACTTTCTTACACACGGGACCTCCATTTTATGTCCTATCCGAGGGACAGAGTGTTTTGCCTCTTGCTAGAGGGGACGGTATGATTACACACAACATTGCTCAGTCCAGACTCGGGTATCGAACCCAGGTCGCTTGGGGAGGCAGACGCGCTACCAACTGAGCCAACTCACCGCCCTCACAGTCACATGGTAGATGAGAGCTGCAAATGAGGGCGCCACCTTTGTCGCGCTATACATGTTAACCCGCATTCGACGTTATCGAGTAGGGGCATGAGCAATGCGTGTTCACTACCATAAACGTAAGTTCTGCTACTGCGACTATGGGAGAATAGGTAAAGAAGTGAATTGGAATATTCTGTTGACTCACGCTAGTCTAGTAACATATAAATAAGATAAAAGAAAGGAAAAATTCTCTCAAATATATTTGAATTACTTTCATTTGGAAAGTTTTAATTTTGCGGCGAGATCAAAATATTCCTGTGAATCTCCTTTTCCTCTGGTGCTGTGTCCACCCAGATACGGTGTTGAATGGTTTAGTAGGCCAACGCCCTCTTATTAAAGTTCTTATAGCGCTTGCTCCTTTTGCCCTCCTCCAAGGGAAGTTGACTCTCTCGCAAGTGAAGAAATCGGAATTTTGATGGGAGGTTGTGCTCTACTGTGATCGGCGTCCCTTCACGTAAGCATAGTCTCTGAGGATGTGAAACTTCGCACGCATGTCGCCTGTACCTGAAACCAGTCATCAAATAGAGCTGCCAAGGCTGTGTTTATGACAGAAAGCTTACACACTTGAGAGGTATAAACGACTCTCAGGCAAACGTGAAAGCCCGTTGCGTAGTGGGGATTCTCTAACTGCGACCAAATGGATGCTTTTAAACTCCCGTTCAGCTGGAAATTATATCAGAAGTACAGAATAGCGGACTGATGAGCACGAATCTTTAAGTCATTTCAGAAGGTGCTTTTTCTACCTCTGTGAATTTGTATTGTCGTCGTGTGACATCACCTGTACAGATATACTACTTTGGAAAAATTGTGATCTCTTTGGTGACATCGCGGAATAAGTCACTGAGATAGCATCTATTCGACGGGAAAAATTGTTGACTAACAATACTTTCGAATTTTGAGTTCCTCGTTAGTGCAGGGGATTAAATTTGGAAGCTTCCACAGTCATCTTGTTAAAACTGCTCATCTTTACTATACTCTGAGTTTACTCATCCGGACCAATCGATCTTGTTGCATTAAATATCACAAGCAAGGCTGTGCTCCCAAAGAGTTTTTAGCGACGTTCCTCTCTACATAGCTTCCACCCAGTAGGAAATATAGAAAGCGGCGATCTGATTTTCGTCGAAAATGGCTTCAGTTAGGATATTCGGCTGCTTACTGGGTCTCATTTTGTTCCTGGCGTGTTTATTAGGGCGCGGGGAAGCTGGATGCCCGCCCTATCCCATTGGCTGTGCGGGAAGAGTGGATCCACAGCGGTGGGGAAAAAGATCATCGTCAATATCAGATTCGGCTTTCATTCAAGACATCAGGTGAGATTTCATTCAGGCGTGTTTTATACATCTGTCCGAGTTTTTTGTAGAGGTAGAATTTTTCTTTCGTCTTCTTTGAAATCTGCCCAGCATTTCGTGGTGTACCCTTTGCTTAAATGGCTATAAACAAAGCCAAATAATAATCGTAGTCCAACCAGCTGTTTCAACTACATTTTGTGTTGTTTCCTTGCATGATTAATGAAATTACCTCAGTTTGCGTGTACAATTTCCTACCATTTTCCTGTTTCCAATTCACATTTGATGATTGATTGATTGATTGATTGATTGAGATGTATTTAACACTTCCATACAACAATATATTACAGAGACAGACGTATTACAAACCATAAGACAAAGCATCGGAATTACAACATCCATGAGTAATACGAGAAAACAAAATACTTGGATAGTGCTAGGATACAAGCAGGAAGGCACCGCCTTATATTTAAGCCTGTCTCCGAATCATGAGTCACGTTATAGAAATATTGTTTGATATATATATACATATATATATATATATAAAAATCTCAAATTCAACAAATTAAAACAAGGTTATACACGCCTACATGCACATGCACACACACATCCACACACCTACACACAAACAGCCTAACAATAAGAAAATTGTATTGATTTACGAAGTATAGCTTGTATACCCTTTGAAATAATCGTAATAACTTCCTTTTTCGTATATGTCTGAATATCTTCTAATTCCGTTCTAATTTTTGGTCCGTGGACAAAAGTTTATTTTTGGGACGGCAAGGTTCTGACAAAAGGAACAGCGTATATATTAACATATCTCATACTATAATTTTTTTTTCTCCAATTAATATACAACTTTCAGGAATCATATGGTTATAACATAGATACACAAATATTGCACATTGATACATATTAATATCTTGAAACATTAAAAGTTTTAAGTGTTGAAATATTGGGGTAATATGGGCATAATAATTACTGTGATTAATAAGAATTTTCTAATTGATAAACGGGTTTCTTCTGAAACAATAATACTCTATTTGCATTTGACATACTAGGATTGGCCTATATTACAGAACAATAATTCAAATGAAGGAGAACTGAAGTATTGTACAATATAGCCAAAATATTTTCGGTAAAAATATTTTTCCAATATTTTTGGCAAATTTGTTGCAGATGACACGAGTGTGCTGATGACATGGGTTTGCTCATTCCAACTCAATATTAACTTATTATTTTTTTTTTTAGTTAACGCTCGTGTGAATTTTCACTGGTTTAGATGTCTTCTTGTGACTGAAGCTAATTGGCGTAAACAGAGTTGTACTATTAGCAGATTACATTCCATAATTCGGTTATGTGATGATTATTCACTTTTATATGGTAATACGACTCTGCGAAAAATATTTGTCAGGGCTGTATAAAGGGAATCTAGGGTTGGCATGAAAAGTGAGAAGAGAAACACAAGTAGCGGATTGATTGTTGCCCTGCTGTTTTCAATTGAAACCCATTGTTCTGCAATATTATAAAAGGGTTTCATCAAATTTATCAAACTTTAAAGTGGCATCATTTCATGCAGTCTCATATGATAATATGAGTATTTCTTGGATCTCTCGAAATATGAAGGCCGCCTGTAAATCTTTAATAAATATACTACTGAGAGATAAATTCATACACATTTTCATGATTTTCAAACAGCATGAACACTTATATCAATAGCAAACGCAAAGGATATGTGATATGACATATCATAATCATAATCATAAATGAGAGAACTTGAGGGTGCACTGTTAATGTCTGCGCGATGGTTCATTTTTCTTACAAACATGTGACGTATCTACCTTCGTAGCGGAACCGTGAGTGCGCATGTATATATCTAACGGTTGTATGGAATATGATACAATAAATAAATCAAGAGGCTCAGTCTTGTTGTATCATATACAGTTGCGATATGCTCCGCAGAAATACAACAGAGACAAACGTCTGGCGAAAAGTTCCCATGTGAATTGTAATGCCGTTTCAAAATCGATAGAGGGATTACATAGTGCGTCCAATTATCCTTTATCTCCTGTGAGTCGTTTCGAAGTGAGATTGATTGAAACAATTCAGATTTTATTCTGTGGTGCTTATATTAATTACTAAATTTGATCCATGAAAATTGTCGTTGAATCAATTTGAAAATATTATACGTTATCATCACCATCATCATCTTAATTAGCAACTTCACTCTAAACGTCTCTTAACAGTATTGGAAATCAAATCACTATTACCAGTAGAAGAGACAGGAGTAGCAGTATTAGCAGTACTAGCGGTGGGTGGTGACTCTGAAATAATCATACGGTCTTCATTATGATATGACAATATATAATTATTAAATCTTCTACTATCCTTCGATACCACTATCGGTGTTGGGCATTTCATAACAATTATATTTATTATAGCGATATCACGCCATCACGACAGCATCATACAGTAATGCCATGCCATAATATATATATATATATATATATATATATATATATACACATATTATATACATATATATATATATATATATACTCTCTAAAAAAAATCGAGTGAAAATTTTCACTCTAAAAAGAGTGAAAACAAAAAAGAGTGAATTTCGAGTGAAATTGGAGTGAATTTTGAGTGAAAATGCTCATTTTCACTCATTTTGGAGTGACGTCAGGGATCACTCGAAGATTTTGGAGTGATCCCTGACGTCACTCCAAAATGAGTGAAAATGAGCATTTTCACTCAAAATTCACTCCAATTTCACTCGAAATTCACTCTTTTTTGTATTCACTCTTTTTAGAGTGAAAATTTTCACTCGATTTTTTTAGAGAGTATAATTGAAAGAAATTGGACTGAGGCGGGACGTTGCTCTCGATCTTAGTCTCCCTTTTATTTGTCAAGCTTTCGGCCCGTCATTGGACCTTCGTCAGGACCTACCAACAGAACGATTATTGTATGAATAACCTGGTGTGTCATATAATATATAATGCAATTTCACATATTGCCAATCATTTCCTTTATATACACAAATCAATCATTCAATTCAATACAAATATCCAATCTAACCTCAAATCATCATCAGAATAACATTATATGTCCAAAAATGCAAAGAATTATAGGACAATATGATTATTATATGGCAATATTATGATATAAGAATTTATTTATATATATTTTTAGGACATAAGATGTTATTCTGATGATGATTTGAGGTTAGATTGGATATTTGTATTGAATTGAATGATTGATTTGTGTATATAAAGGAAATGATTGGCAATATGTGAAATTGCATTATATATTATGACACATCAGGTTATTCATATGATAATCGTTCTGTTGGTAGGTCCTGACGAAGGTCCAATGACGGGCCGAAAGCTTGACAAATGAAAGGGAGACTAAGATCGAGAGCAACGTCCCGCCTCAGTCCAATTTCTTTCAATTATATACAACCAACAATGCGGCACCGCGCACGTTCGGGACCCAGGGAACTATCTCTCACATTATATATATATATATACTAGGTGTTTCAAAAAACATTTCCCACTTTTGATTCCTAATAATTCAAAAACTATATATCAGATAATACTGTCATTGATATGAGTGATAGCTGAATACTGTACAATTTGGTTGAAGGTGGTTTAAATATGAAAGCGTAAATCAGTTTCATGAAATCCATGATTAATTTCACAGTTAGGTTCCAGATTTTGCTCCATTTTCAACCCTCTGTACAAAATTTCACTTTGCACAGGGGTCAATGGATGAGTATGGGTGTGTGTGGTTAACACCCTGACAATGGTCCTGAACAGTGGCCAGGGTTTGAATGCTTCATTATTTATTCATGAGAAATTCCACTGTCACAACTAGTCTTTATTCAGCCTCTGGCAGTATCTGTGTAAAGTCAAACACCTGCCGATACTGTCTTTGAGTCGCGACAGTGCTCTCCCTACTTCTGAAAAACGAAATTACAATGAATACCGTCTGTTCTATCGTAAACATGGTGAAAGGAAGCAAAGAAAATCAATTAGAGTATACACTTGTGTATATGGAGCCTTAAACAAATCTACTGTGAAACAAGTCGCCCCAATGATAAATGCTGCTGAACTCTTTACCAAAAATGATCTCTTTTTATCGAAAAAGCAAAAATTTGTCAGACTATTTAATTAGTAGACAGTTGTATAAAAATGAGGAACTTTAGATCATTTATGCTTAATCATATCCCAAATTTAGTGATATGTGAAGCAAAATTTGAAAATGATTGCCAGCTGGAATGAAATGTGGTGTTTGCAAGGACATGGAAATATGTGCTTACTTTTTCCATGTGCATGCATTTTACCCTTTACCGTGCATGAATTCAGACTAGCAGTGCCCAGGGCAATCAACATGTGCCAGGGAGAGCGAGGCTGACGCCTAGTCATCAGGTGGTTCAGGCATGTCCATTGTTCAGGGCCATTGTCAGCACACACTCACATACACATCATTGGTTTCTGTGTAAAGTTCATTTTTGTACAGAGGGTTAAAATTTGACCAAAATCTGAAACCTTACTTCAAAATCAATCTTAGATTTAATGAAATTGATTTATGCTTTCACATTGAAATTACCTTCAACAAAATTGGCCACTTTTCAGCTATTACTCATATTAATGACAGTTTTATCAAATGAACAGTTTCAGAATCATTAATGATCAAAAGTGGGAAATGTTTTTTGAAACACCTAGTATATATATATATATATATATATATGTATGTATATATATACAATATATATATGCAAAGTCACTTTCATCACAGGGCAGTCACAACGGGGTCGTCCCAGGAGACCGACACCCACGAGTCATACAGCCCACGAGTTCGACATTGCAAAAAGGTCCATGAGTCGTACAGCCCACGAGTCATACAGCCCATGTGTTCGACACTTAACGAATAAGGCCTATAGTTCGACATTACAACACGGGCTTAATGCGCCAGTCTCGTGGGCCTTGTTTGCTTAGTGTCAAACTCATAGGCTGTATGATTCGTGGGTGTCGCACTCGTGACGTTAACCCGTTACAACATGGCATTGTCTTACTGTGTGGAAGTTTCATTGCATTCATTAATACTATGATCGACTATACTATTCGTTTAATGGAAATACGTTTACAAGCATCAACTATGGACTACACAAACTGTCCCACTTTCTTCTGGAATGTTTATTCTTATGCAGAGCATTGAAACAAACAACTGTTCATGATCCTCTTCATAGTCGTTTCTCTTTCTTCATTTTTTTCCTGGTTGAATCATTGACATTAGACTCGACAAAAAACCTTTTACAGCAAACATAACTGTTCCCCCCCCCCTCCCCAAAAAAAAAAAAAAAAAAAAAACAGCTCGAGGCCGGAATGTTTCTTTTTTTATCATTTACCTTTATCTTCATATTCATTTCTCTTTCTTCATTTTTTTTTTCCTGGTTGAATCATTGACATTATAGACTCTACAAAAACCCTTTTACATCAAATATAAATGTTAAAAATTAAAAATTAAAAATTAAAAAAAAAAGCTCGAGGCCGGAATGTTTCGTTTATTATATACTGATAAAATCAAACTTTTACTTTTTGAAAGTAAAGAGAAAATGCGATAATTTCTCTGCTATAATATCGAATTGCTTCAATTCATCGTTGGAGGTAGTCGCAAATCGCGATGGCAAGACATTGCAGACATTTTTTTTCCTATGTCCGTCCTGCCCACAGTATGCGAAGGAATTGAAATATAGTTACACTTCATACGATTAAGACACATGGCACGGCAGACAATTTGAAGAGAATGCATTTTAACCCTATTGCTATACGTAAGTAGAAATGCCGTCTTTATCACACAGCATCATCTTTCATTGCACTACCGACACGAGCACCTTGATAAGACACGTTCAAAGTTCAAAGGTCAAAGGTCAAGTCAAAGTGCTAAAATTCCAATTTTTCCCAATATTTTAGAAATGCTCAAGTTATCTTCAGGAAACTTAGTATAATTTGCATGTACTGCCTGACAATTATTCTGAGAAAGTTTGGGTCATAGGTCAAAGGTCAAGGGTCAAAGGGCAGGTGAACTTCCGAAAATCTGCTATTTAATGCTGAAATTACACAAATTTCACACTACCTTGAAAATTACTCAGTGCATACACACACTTGATTAGATTAGATATATACATGTATAACCACACAATGATTCTGTAAGGAAAGATTTCAATTCAGATGCATCTCAAACTAAATGTATTCATAATAAATATGATTACCTCAGTATGATGGAGAGTAAAGGAATGGAGCAGATTATCTCCCACTAGGTTGACAAATTCTACTTCATCAGTTGTTGACCATGCCTATACTGATATTGGCAGCAGTATAATTCACTAAGGTGTTATGAACACAGATGTCTCAGATCACTTTCCAATTTTTTTTTCTTTACTGAAAGTAAGAATGTACATAACAGTGCTTTAGTACGAGAAGTTGTTCGGTCATACCGACATTGAATTTTAATGTCCATGCATTTCATAGAGATTTACATAATACTGACTGGGCTCAAGTATGCTAGTACAAAGATGTGAATATAGCTTATAGAGTATTTCATGACATTTATTTGAAAGTATGTGACAAGCATGTATCTAACACACAGCTTAATGTATCCAAGAAAAGGGAGGTCCTGAGAATCGCTGGATTTCATCAGCAATCATGAGTTCTATCAGGAAAAAGCACAATCGGTACAAAAAGTACGTACAAGTCAAATTTTAATGAAGAATATAGAGCTAAGTATAAAAAGTATAGAAACACTTTGGTAATAGTTATGAAGAATGCAAAGAGATTATTTCACTGTAATTTATTTCATTATAACAAAAGATATGAGAAAGACCTGGGAAACCATAAATTAAGTAATTAGTAGAAAAAGTAAGAATAAAAACACCGATATTGAGAAACTAATCGTAGACATTGTGGAAAAGAAAAAACCCGAATGTCTCATCAGAAAAGGATATCGCTGAGGTACTTCATAACTTTGTCAAAATTAGGCCAAATCTTGCACAACAAATACCAAATGGACCTCCATCAATTTGTTTTGAAGATTATCTAAGACCTGGCAGAAATAAAGAATCCATGACTTGGAAACTCATATAAGAAAGGAAATAATACATAATTTATGTGATCTAGATCCTACAAAGTGTCATGGGTATGATAATCTGTCAGTAAAATTGATCAAAGATACATCACCTTTTACAGTTTATCAATTGACTTACATCTTCGATTTAGCATTAAATATGGTCAGATTTTCAGATGCCCTTAAAATAGCAAAAGTGACACCGTTGTACAAAAAGGGATCGAAGGCTGAACCCGGTGATTATAGACCTATTTCAGTTCTACACCAATTATTACGAAAGGCTTTGAGAAATTAGTAAATGAGCGTCTATTGGACTTTATACAGACCAATGATAATTTGTATATTCACCAGTTTGGCGTTCGTAAGAGATACAGTACAAAATTATCGCTGATTGATTTTGTGAATAATTCATTACAGCCAATAATTGATACAGGTGAAATAACCTTTGGTATATTGATAGATTTCAAAAACGCATTTGACACAATAAATAATAGCATCCTCTCAGAAAAATTAGAACATTATGGTATAAGAGGCAATGTCCTGCAGTGTCTTCGGAATTCCCTCTAAAACAGGTCGCAGGTAATGTGTTATTAGGATGATATATCCAGTGGTAGAAGGATCACAATGTGGTGTTCCGCAAGGGTCAGTCCTGGGACCCACACTGTGTCTACTATGTATTAATGATTTGCCAAGCTCAACTGACTACTTTCAATGCAGACTATTTGGCTGATGATTCTAACATTTTTCACACTTTCCCCCAAAATCAAACAAAAGTTGACATGAATGATGTAAGTGAGCAATTAAAGTAGCTACAGACACGGTGTATTATCGATAAATCAACTGGTCAATTTGAAATAAAGACAACAACAGCTAACTATATGGTGATAAAAGACCAAGACAATCTGTTGTAATTGAAGGTATGTTAGGAATCTCTGACGCAGTTATAGGTAGCGTTCATGTCACATCTTTCTTGGGAATTCAAATTGATGACACTTTGATGAGGAAAGACCATTTGATAAATGCATTACGCGCAAAATTGGTTTGCTTTTAAAGTTATGATATATGTGCCCAGACATATTCTCATGCTTTTGTATAAATTCTTTATACAATCACATGTTGTTCACGTGAATGAAGTTTGGGGAAGAGGTTACAAAAGCCATCTAAATTGTATATTTCTGGCATAGAAAATGGCCATGAGAGCAATTACATTTTCTCCAATTCAAACAAGCTCTAGGCCACTATTCACCAGTCTAGAAGTATTGGATGTTTATAATCTTCATAAACTTGTTGTATCAACATTTGTATACGATTTACACAAAAGGCATTTACTACATTCTTTAATCCAATATAACGATATGATGAATCATCCCCATGGAACCAGCGCCAAAGAACACTCCATGCTAAGACTCCCTAAATGTAAAACGACTCATGATACGCATTCTATTTCCTTTACAGGAGCGAAGTGTTGGAATCGTTTGCCGCAATATATTTGAGAGGCAGAAACAAGGTTTTCATTTCGTAGAAATTAAGATTACAGTTATTATCAAAGATTGAAGATAAAATATATTTTAGTTCAATTTGAACTAAATTTACAGTTTTTGTTCTACAAGGTTATGATTTGATTACTAGTACCGTTCTCTTCTAGCACTTGTGCTAACTTTTGGTTCTCCTTTTAACATTTTCCCCCCTAAACAATCAAAGTGATTATGTTTGCATGTATCTATACCTGTACATAAATCTTTGTTTATTGCATTCATATTATCACACTCACATGCTCATGCAAATATGTACCTTATATATTCATATTCTCATGTATATATATGTTTTGTTGTTATCAAAGTCAAAGTCAAACTCAAACTCATTTGTACCATGGGTTCAAAGGTTCAATGGTAATGTTAAAATGCCACTATTTGTTCCCGTATTTTGAAAATGGCTCAAAGTATTGCCATGGAAATTGGATATTACTAGAAGTTATTATTTGAAGAAAAATGTGGGCCAAGTGGTCAAAGGGCAAAGATCAAAGGTCAAGTGAAAATGCTCAAATTCCCGAATACTTGCTCCTGAAACAATTTAGCCATCCAATGAAATCTGGTTCAAGGAATGTATAAACTTGAAAATGGCATACAACACACACATACTGAAGTTTTTCGACATGCACTCATCAGAGTAAAATCGCATGAATGAACAGAAAGCCAGAAACGAAACAATATAAGGAAGCGAAGGAACCATAAGGGCCAATTCATGTGATTTTACTCTGATGAGTGCATGTCGAAAAGCTTCAGTATGTGTGTGTTGTATGCCATTTTCAAGTTTTGTAGTACCAAACACTTATTCATTTACTCGAATGTATAAACACCAAACACATTTGGGGTTGTTCCATGAAACCTTCAAACATGTCATTTTTTTTTTACAATGTCGTGTCACACTGTCAAGATGAACTACAGACCAAAATGGGAGAACAATGCCACACGGCGGAGACTTGTCAAATCGCCATAGAGACATTTCTATTTTTTTTTAATCTTTCAGAAGTTTTTGTAAAATAGTGTATGTGGCAATGACTAATTCAAATTTTACTCCTATACTTATAGCAAGGAGATGAGACACCTTCCATCTTATGGTTAAGGTTGCCACCAGAGTCAAGTTCCGCATATCTTTGTGTGATTGGTGTACAAATTGTCCTTATCAATTTTGTCTTATGATAATTAACACATTGTTTCGAAATCGCATGTTTTCATTGGTTTTTGTTTTTGGTAATACCCAAAAATGTTGCTTACTATGTCATTCAATTTGTATCGCACTCTGGGAAAAGGGAAAAAAACAGGTCTTCTCAAGTCAAAGCAACCAGCCACACAAACAAACAAAATAAGTTTTGACGAATTGCCACGAAAATCGCACTCCCATAGTTGCAATGGGTGCACGTTACGAGTTCGAGTGTCGAGCTCATTGGCCGTTTTGGCCTAGTGTCGGACTCATGGGACTTGCTTGCCTACTGTTGGACTCATGTAATGTATTTGTCTAGTATCGGAGTAATGGGCGCTGTATGACTCGTGGGCCGTATGACTTATGGGTGTCGGTCTCGTGGAATGACCCCATTGCCATGAAGTACAGTAGCGTATTGTATGATCTATACCCAAAAATGAAGATAAAAATACAAAATCTTTTCATCTCGATTGACTTTGGTCATTTATGCTAGGTGCACGATAGTAGCTACATGAATTCTACATTGCAAAATATTAACATTTATGGGCAATCCTACCTTTGTCCATCAAATTGCACTATTGTTGGTAAACAAATATTTAAAAATTAGTGGTAGCCATAAGCAAAGATGGCATCAAGCTCCCACGGGATGTGGATAGCATGGCTTGTTTATTTGAATATTTCCTAGAACGGATTATTGTATAACCATGATTTCAGTCAGCTGATAGGAGATGTTCGATGTGGAAGTGTCAACGCAACAGCTGAAGTAGCTTACCCACTTCCTGATTTTCCAGTTCATATATTCATCTGTCACTTCCAAAAGCATGCAATCGATCATGCTATAGATTTTGAAAAATATAAAACCTGAATAGAAAGCAGCAATTCTGAGGTGAGCTTTAAAAAGAATATAGTGGGGGAAGCAACAATTACAAATTGCCCTCCGGCGACGTAAACATCAACTAGACTTTCTACCTTTAATCCGAAAGTCAGTAATGATTCTTATACCTCATAGCAGCGAGAACTGCATATTTATTCAAATTAATGATTTCTGCGTCGAGTTATTTTTATTACGAGTGATTGATAGCTTGTCCTTTGTGGACGTTAATATACACTAACAGCCATGAATAACCCACCTGGGTCATGGGCATACATAATCCCACTAGAGTATGTGTTCCTATGATTTTAATCACATGGCTATAACTAAAAAACATTGAATGATCAGTGGATATTTACGTCGATAAACGTCAAATTGTCAAATTGTTGCAATTAAAACAATTCGACCTAAGACAAATCAATTGAAATAAATGGGCAGTAGCCGCGCTTTAAGGCATAAAAAACCCTTAGTTTTATTGTTTGCAAGCGTATACTCAAAAGTCTAGTAGATGTAGCGCCTATCTAGCAATCAGGAGGTCGTGGGTTCGAATCCCTTCCTAGTATGTATGCTCATGAATTTTATCATGTCTATCACTCAAAAAAAAAAAAAAAACAAACTAGAGTAAATAGAGTTATGTACTACCATGAAGGACAATTTGTCAATCAACTCCCCAAAACAGTATACACAAGATGTAATTGAAAAAAGCAATTGCAAATAATGGACATGTGTGTTTGTGTGCTTGCAGTTTACGCGGGGTTATATTTGTGTAGTTGTGTGTATATTAATGTATATTTCCATTAGGTAAACTGCACTTCTTCTTTTTTGTGTAATGAAGGCTTATGACAAAGCAGATCTCAAATGAAGTGTGGTAAAGAGTATTCAATTTTTCAAGAGTTTAACCTTTGAAAAACAGAATTGAATTCATCCTTCCATCATGAAACTGATGATCTTCACTTTCAATCGACGTGCCAGATAAAACTGAATATAAATAAGCACCGTTTTATTCCATATGTTCTCTAACAAAATAGCAAACATTAACATATTATTTTTTATACTGCCACACAAACATGACGTTGGAGCACGTTGTGTACAGCAAAACGGCCCCTAGTGTTGTGAGTGCAATGTCCATTACTGTCAAAGAGTCGGCCCGCAGACAAAGGAATAAGGCGTAATCATAATTTCCACTGAAAAATGGCAAAAACAGCCGCAGTCTACGCCTTCATTAGTAATTTTCTCAGGAAACCAGCTGAAACCATTGCCTTGATTGCGGTCAATGATTGATAGCCATCTTGCAGCGGAACCATTATTCATTCGTGGTCTTCGCTTACAAGAAACATTTTACTTTATGCAGGGTTAAATATTCAAGGATCCAATGTAAAAGCTACAAAGTCTACTTATAAAGGGACATGCACCAATGTAGACATAATGATGTCAAACATCAGTTATTTCCTCTGATAAATCTAAAGATACAGGGACTTTACCTAACCCACTTACCCCAATACCTACCTGCCTATACAAGTGAACAAGAAATCATCATTCCAGAATTTGTGACCTTCAGCACAGGAAATGAATTGTCGGTATAGCAGTGTAAATGTATTGGTAAGCTATATCCTTATTATTATCAACGACAATTCAAGAAATTTAGCAAATTAAGCAATGCAAAGAGGTTTTTTTTTTGTGCAAGTTCCATTTTCTTTGTATCATTGTGTATCTTAAACTTATCTTCGCTAATTCAGCATTCAGTACTCAGGTAATTAAAGGAAACCAAAACCCCAATAAAAATCTGGATTGAGAGAACGCAGTAATATTATAAGATCACATCAGTGAAAATTTTAGGAAATTCGAGCAATCGACGCAAAGATGAGACTACTACAGTTAATGACGTCATGTATGGACCACAATAATGATACAAAAATAAAATAAGGAGAGTTTCACAAAATTTAATTTTTCATGAAAAGTACACATTCCGTTGACTTTGCTCACAGATCCATTTCACCGCAATCATTAATATTGGTTCATCCTCTTTTCCTTGCATATAAATTTTAGGTAAAATTATTTTATTTTATTTTCCTGTATAAATCTTCAAACTCCTAAACACTGTGTACGATCGTTTCTCTTCTCTCCTCTTCTCTCAACTTTTTCCTATTCTGGTAGCCCCCTTCTGGTCCCTTTATTTCGTTTCTGTCTTGTTAAATTCCCTTTGTGTTGTCCTCCTCGATCCAATGACATTGAAATTATTAGGAAATTTACGTTATATATTTCTGTGCGTATGTGTTTTGTTTCTTCGGTTGTAGATAAGGGAAAATTGTAAACAAACCAAAGCGAATTGGTTTTAAATAATGGTCTCTTCCACCTGTCTAATTTATATACATGTACGTATACTGTTAACGTAATTACCCATTTCTTATGAGTACGCTTGATTATGTTTTTCATGTTAAACTTTTTGATTTTGTTATGCTATGAATTCTTTCATACAAGGTTGAATGGAGAAATAAAACAAACTGAAACTAAAACTAAAACTAAAACTTGTTACTGTCATATATTAAGAGCAATATTATTCCCCCTGCTTTCTGGAGAGGTAAGTGAAGTGCTCTTTCATATTGCTGGAAAAGATTGATTGATTGATTGATTGATTGATTGATTTTTCTTAAAAGTGTTGTCCATATATGACTTTGTGAAAATGTAGTAGTCTTCTTTTCTAGCACAGCAAACAGCACCGAAAATTTAAAAACATAAATTTTTAATCGATTGCCTGATTTTCGAACATTCAGTGATATGTTCTGATAATATCGTGCTTTCACCCAATCCACGTCTTTATCATGGTTTTGATTTCCTTTAAGGAGAAACACAAACAGTTTGATAGGTTGATAAAGAGATTTTGTTGAAAGTTTGAGTGAGAGAAGAAAGAGAGAGAGAAGAGATTGCGATGACGTGTTGTGTAGGGCAGGCGCACAGTCAGACTGGCGAGAAGAAGAAAAGGGGAGGAATGAGCAGAACAGGAAGAACTTTGTGTCTACTTCAAACAATCATTGACTGCGACCTGGTTAAAGGGGAATTTACCCTAAATATGCATATGGGCTAAGCAAATGCTACAATATTAGTAACACATCATTGAAGATTCAGGACAGTCGGCCTATCTGTAATAAAAGTTATGAATTCTAATCGCTTGGTAAGAAGGCCACAACGGTTCCTCATGTGATAGTAGGGGAACAATAACCTAAGAAAATGTAAAGAGAATCCCACATTCATTTTGTCTTCATTTTTTAGCATAATGAAGACCACTTGACTTACCTCCTTCAGAAGGCAAGGGGAATATAATATCTTAGTAAAATGTAAAATTGTTTAGTTTTCTGTATAATTTCTTTGTGCCTTTCCACTACTGTGACATCACGGATTGCTGTATAACTTTCTTATCCAGCGATGACAACACAATAATTTTTATAACTTCTGAGCGAATTATTCAGGCTTCATTAAACTTGACCGGTGTGATCTTCTACTATGTTTACATTCAATGAAGCCATACACGTGTTTGGGTCAAATTCCTTTTTTTTTACCTCACTTTTTTCCTTTCCCACTAAATTTTAAGTAAAAATGTTGAACTAAAATGCGATACCAATACATTGGGTGGTAGAAGGCTTAACGGTGCACCACGTATTCTTTCTAGGGTATGTGTGTGGCCCTGAAAAGGGCCTACCCAATCCCGACGTTTCGGCTAGCATGTTCTCGCCGTTCTCAAGGGAATGTACACTATTTTGTTTACTCATGTTTAGCGTTCAGTTTTTCTGTGATTATGTATTTGGAAAATGAAATCTTTTCAGACTGTTTAAAATGAAAAATTTGAAAGTCGATGAAATGGCGAAATGTTAGTTTTTATCCATACTATCAAGTCAATTTCAATGTACATGTTGTTATGAGAGTTTAAACTGTGCTAAACACCGAAAAGTCCGAGCATATGATAATACTGATAATGATAAATAACGTTTATATAGCGCTTAATACGGGTGGTTATATGCGCATTGATACAGAACGGAAAAGTTGAATAACTTGGACTTCTTTCTCAAGTTAGTGCTTCCCATTCAGCAAGGATTTGATACTTGGAAAATATCTTAATGTCAACTTGCCGGACACATATAAGCTCGAGTAGTTTTAAAGAGACAATAATATTCCATTACAATCGACATGAAGTTTAACAACATGTGCAAAAATAAGCAAATATAATCTAACGGCACTGCGGACTGTGTTAACTAGTTTTAAATCGACTACCTGACGATGTAATTGCGTGGTACATCTCCCAAGAGGCATGAGTTGTTTCGCAAACGGGATGTCAATCACTTATTTCCACAGGTTATAGGTGAAGAATAGAGAATTAATCAACACCAGTTAGCATGGTTAGAGCATTATTCATTTGGGTTCATGCGTTCCACAAACGTGTAATGAGTTGGTGTTTTATCGCCATGATTCTCCATAGAGATAATTACATTGTAATTTTCTTTCTCATGCAGGCTTAAGAATATAAGAAAATTTGATCATTTCTGCCACCTCTGCTGTTTGATTTGTAAGGAAGAGACCTTAAGATAAGTATTAAAGAAAATTAAGAGAGGATGGCGGAAACGGAGAGAGTGTGTTTTACTGAGAACAGAAATTGAACACGCATTAAGTCATGACAGAGCCCATCATGTAACCCGTTGGTGGATGATCCCTGTTTGAGATCAACATTTCATTCTGGTGCCAATGAGGAAGTGAATGAAATCGATAAACCACAATTTCTCTGCCTGCATTCAATATGGCAGACTACGAATGGAAAAATCCCACACAAAAATACCTCGTGGGGGGGGGGGGGGGGGGAGAAAGAGCACTATATTAACAACCTACTATAGAGTACGTCCTAATTTTCTCGCTGTTTGTGCCGAGTATTGCATTACACGCACTTCTTTAAAGGGGCATTCCAGACGATTTTCATAATTTCACATCATGTAGTACATAAATCGACAGCTCCATGTATAGATTCGTGGAATTTATTGTGGCCCTTGAGCAGCGAAACCAATTAACTGAAAATCTTAAACAAATTACATTGAACAGTGCTGATGACATCAGAGCCTCACATATTTCAGAAATGTAGCAGTATAATTCCATTACAATATACCGCTTGCTCAACAAGTTCACCTGTGAAGAATCTATGCATGCCTTCTTCTTTTGTTCTACTTCCTTGGGCCCCAACTCATGCATTCTTATGGTGAGGCTGCCATGTCATCATCCTTGTTCATTGCAATTTGTTATACATTTTGAGACGGTTCTCATTCCTCATCCCAATCACTATAAATTCTGAAACTCTGTACTCAGTATAACTAATTTATAGTTGTTCAAATGTAAAAGTCTGAAAATCATCCGGAGGTTCCCTTTAATGTGCCTATATATGTCACAAAGCTTGGTCTGAACATATCGTCTCATCATCCAATACAAGCATTGGGAAGAAGACGAATTGTTAAGTGTCACAACCATCATGACCCAGCTACATATGTCAAAAATGAAAACCGAGGGAGTTTTCGCAACAGAAAGATTAGATGTTTGTTTTCTGAGACATATTTGAGCGCATCATATGCAGCAAATCAGCTATAGAAATGATTAACGAGTCATTTTGGTCTTGCAGATGTTTTAAATCGATCTCTACTGCTGAGTAATATATCCGATGACTTTTTTAATAACATGGATTACATCTGACGTGGTAAGACTAAATAAACATAACTATTCGTGAACATTGTTAAGATTTTCACTGTGTATTTGTGACATGACTTTGACATACTTTGGACAATGATATTCAACTTTTTGTTTTCTGTTTGTCCATGTTACAGACCCCTCGGTAGGCCAGTTCCTTCGCTAATCATGATTGTTTAGCCGATCAATGTTTTGAACTAGTGAGTAGATGGTAAATTGCATGTACAATGTTTTTAGTTGTTGCGTCACATATAATGATCAGGAAGAAGTTCAAAACTATTTGCATGACCGAAGACACCAATATATTAACGGTCATCTTCTTCGTAGCTTTCACTGTTGTTTGTGTGTGCTTTTTTTAGAGGAAGATTAATGTTATTGTCTATCTGACAGACAACGACTTAATTCCAGTTAGAATTGCGCTTTATATATTTTTGATATAATCTGCAACATGATACAGTTCTTCGCAAGTAATTTGTAACTCTGCACAGGCAACTGCCGTCAAATTACGCGAATGAAAATAGATTCAATAGATTCAATAGATTCAAATGGAATGGCCAATGGAATGACCAAAATAGAATGACCATCCATACAGAATTGTTTTAAGCAATTCATACCGCGGGTAAAGCTATCATGACATTGTATGTGTGATCAGGAGAGTAGCTATGGCAAGGGGAGCAGTGCATGGGAAAATGCGAACCATTTAGAGAAGCGAAGGCATCAGCACAGAACTAAGGGTTCGAATTTTATGGGCAGTAGTAGTTCACTTTGCAACATAATGGATGTGTAACGTCATCAATGAAAACAAAACAGGCTGATTCCTCAAAGTTGGGTGCAATTGAAATGTCGTGTTATCGCAGAATGCGAAGAATCTCATGGAAAGCAAACATTAAGAGAAATGATTCTGTATTCGAGAAGATGGGATCAAAGCTCGTACTTTTTGGACTCACATCAGCATGGGAAGATATTATATGGGGGATACACTTATTCGATGGAAAGTGGAGGGCAAAAGGGGGCGAGGGAGACCAATACAAATTAACTTGGACTGGAAACACTAAGAAATACACAGGATTTACTTTAAATACTGTGGCTCGGCGTCCCATTTGGCAACGGGTAGGGAAGGATGGCGTGAGCTCAGCCATGTCAAAGCAACGCATATGTACCAACTGGAATGCTGTTGCTGTTGATAGTTTATAGGTTTAGGAGTCTGTGACTGCATCACCAGGGCCGGATCCAGGAATTCCGCAAAGGAGGGGGGGGGGGGGGGGGGGAACCAAGCAATATTTCTCGTGCTACTTCCGGGTTTTCCTTTTAATTTCTTTTGTTGGATCCGCCACTGAAACAAATTCACAGGTTGCTGTACTGTAAATACGGAAAACATGTCTATTCCTTTTTCCGACATCTTTGTTAAATTGTACATCAGCAGTCGCGATCTTACACATTTCAGGGAGGAAGACAAATTGAAGAAAACACACACCTCAACCTTGCGTTCAATAACAACAATCATAACATGACCTTCTTTATCCAGGGTAGCCTCTTCAGTGTTGGCTCTGTTTTACCAGAGGGCTCTGCCATTATCATTACCCTTTTATACACCTGGGTCGAGATTTACACGGTGGGTAAAAACATCTTGTCCAAGGACGTCAGCACTGGATTGGATTTGAGCTCGGGTTCTTCGATAACATCTTAAATCTTACGTAGACCGTAGTCGAGAAGACCGTTGGGGCGACACAGAAGACTTAGCAGCCAGTTTCCTGCATCCCCCTTCTCCTCTGCCTCTCTTTGTGCCTCTCTCAACCTTAGGCCTGTCCAGTCTCGTATGTTGTCTTCCCATCTCTTCTTTGGTCTTCTCTTACTCTCTTCCCTCTCAATGTTGCCTTGTAAGATTGTTTTGACCTGTCCTGCTGCTCTCACTTTATGCCAATACAATTTCAGTTTACCCCTTTTCATTGTTGACAGTAGGTCTTCAAAGGACCCGATGGCTTGTTGGACACGGTTTTTACCTCATCATTGGTAATATGTGGTCTCTGTTAGAGATGTCAAGTAGTTTGCGATAGCATCTCATTTCCGTGGCCTGCATATGGCCTCCTTTCTAGATCTTTGTTTAGGGTTCATGTCTCACATGCATACAGGAATATGGAGAAGACAAGGGAGCGTATTAATCTACTTTTGACTTTAATATGATGTTCCTTTCACTCCACTTGATCCTGATCTTTGTCAACCCTGTTATTGACTGTGCAATCCTGGCGATTACCTCTGGTTTTGAACCTTGGTCTGTGACAATTACCCCCAAGTATTTGAAGCTTTGCACTTTTTCCAGCATTTTCTTCGATTGGGAGTCATATATCTTATCCACCATGACACAGTGACTCCTATTATTATCAACAATAAAATTGTAACTCTTAAATGAGCGCCCATTGACATTGGCGATAGGTGTATCGGAAGTGACTCGACAAAACCATCTGGCTGCCTGTTTTTATCGTGATTTGAATCACTGAGACTGCAAAGAAGAGCAAAATATGGTCGGTCTCATTGATGGACCGAGTCATGTCAATGTTTGAGTGTCTTGGTTATACCCATCAACAACTGTAACTCTTGACAAGGGCTTAAGATGTCATTTTGCCATATGAAGAAGAAAAATGGACCAACTTATAATGCGTAAATTTGATTTTGTAACAAGTTGAAGAATTCCGTGAAATACGAATCGACAGAGGTGTTCTGTATCACATCTCGTTCTTATTTACATAAAAGTCCCATATCATGTGTCCTAATTCATCATCTATTTTGTTTCTTTTCCTCTGACATTTGCTTATGGGGTTGCATGAACCTTTGTCAGCCCGCAAATCCCAAGGGAATTATGGTAAAGCTTCGTGCGGACACTCTGAAGAAAGGTCATTGCAAAGGGCAGAAAACTAAACAGCATAACTAAGTTGGATGATTTGGCTAGGCTTCCCTTTAATGTGGGTACCACTTCATTCTTATGCCTTTTTACGTCCATATGAAGGGTCTTACCGTGCTCCCAGTTTGTATATCTATTCTTATATAAAAATAATCATGTTAAACAGAACAAGAGTGAAACAAGAGTGAACTAAATACTGTTGTTGTAATATACAAAGCAAAGCAAAACAACAAATTGCAAATGTAATCTAAGTATTCTTATGTTAAACAAGCAAAATGTCAAGTGAGACACAAATTCACTTTAGCAAATGTAACATTATTGAATGACGATTTAATAACAGAAAGGTTATCTTGTACAGAAACAAATATTGCTCATGACGCATTCTGTATCTTATTTTGATAAACGTATTCCCAATATTGAGAGGAAAAAAAATAAAGAATTGAAAATCCGTGGAAAAGACAGGGAATTTTTAGTTCAATTAATGAAAGAAATTTCTTTTTTTTATTTGATTTTATTATGCTTCATATTTCCAACAAAAATCACGCAAAAATCATAAAAACGACAAGAGTCTCCGAATGCAAAATATTTTGAACATGTAATATCCGTACTTGAATTGTTGATTGGTGATAAAGGTAGCAAAAATTTGACAAGATAAATATTGAATTAGACAATAAATTATTCGTTAGGATGTTGAAAATTCAGGAGTCCGCTAAAAAGCTTAGCTTGCATATTGCAGTTCGCTAAAGACACACACACACACACACACACACACACACACACACACACAATCATAGCAACCTTTACTGCTCATAAAAAAAATGGGAACAAAAAGGTGCTCTTCTTGAATGTGCTGCATTCAGGAAAATTCAAAAGTAAATGGGAGAGGGAAGACGGAAACTGAAAAGACAGTATGAACAAAGGAAATACATTACGTTACACAAGTTGACAAAAACAGAAACAAGTAAAAACGTAGAAAAGTGAAAAAATGTACATAGTAATATCAACTTGCATCAGCAATGATGAGATTTGGTAGTGAATTAAAAGAGAGTTCTTTATTTATTCAATTTCATTTTTGTAACTCCCGTTATCCATTTGATTTCTATAATCATACCTTGCTAGGTGACACAAGTGAACCATACCTTTTTTTTTCTCTCTCTCTTGGTGCTGTCAACGAATATCTTGTCGTGCTGTGCTGGGATTTCATCATTTAGATGAGTACACCTTCTGAAATGGACGTCGGACCCATAGTTTGCATGCATTTATACGCAATTTTTGGGAGAAATTCGAAGTGATTTAGATTGCCGCTTTAAATTTAGGTAAAATTACCAGGAATAGGAATATCTAACGTCCATTTCATTATTATACACTCGCCGAATCCCCCCTTTTTAAGATCAAGTAATTTGGGCTTGATCTCTCTCTTATCAAACTATAAGACAATGTGAGACATATGGTAAAACTTAAATATCAAATTGCATAAACCAGTTTAATTTCTCACTTATCATATTCCTCTCGCTGGATATCTTATCTCAGTTAGATTAAACTAGAAAGAATCAGTAGGCCTACATTATGCACGAAGAGTATTTATAACACTTTTTTTTGTCATGGATAAGATATATAGGCATATATTGGAATAGCAAATATATATATACATATATATATATACATATATATATATATATATATATTGTTTGTTTGTTTGTTTGTATTTTGTTCTTCCATATTCCACGTTTCGCAAGTAAACCACAAAAATATCAAGAAAGTAAATGTGTGAATTGGCGAATACAACAAATAAGACAATCTATACATGTGAAAATAATATGAGTCTACACAGCATTGCTTGTAGGGCGCAGATTCCAAAAGCTGATTTAGAATGAATTCTATACATGAAATTTACAATTGTATGGAATAACAAATTATGAAATTGGAATAGCAAATTTGGAACTATATTAAGAACCCCCCACAACAACAACAAAAAAAAAAGCAAAAAGAAATGAATGGCTGTTTCATTAAACTTTACAAGAGAACGGTGTGATCATCCGAGCGACACGCGAGCCAGATGACGGAAATGAAAAGTATGAACAAAGAAAGCCCAGCAAAGATAAAGAAAATCGCTACAGGTATGAATTTAGAAGAATGAATTGGAATTTATGCTGCAATGAACTAACAGATGGTGAGCAGATTATCTAATTGCTTAGATCCTACCAAATAGTAGGTCCTGTGGTTGCTATTGTTTTTTTAGGGCGTGTACATTCCGTACGGGAGAGAGACAAGGAATCTTTTTGTCTCGTAGCGTAAGACTTTACGTCACTATCTTAACGAACAGGACCATTAAAAGCGCGAGCTTTTTCCGTGCATTCGATACATATCCTGCAATCGACGATTTGTGAAAGGTATCGATTGATGCCTCTCCTGAGCAAGCGGGTTTCAGACCTGGAAAGTCCTGCACAAGCCAACTCCTTAACCTAACTCAATTTATTGAGGGATGGTTATGAGAAGGGACACCTAACTGGTGCTGCCTTTGTTAACTTTTCTGCAGCTTACGACACAGTCAACCACAGAGTACTTGTGCAGAAGCTGTACAAGATTACACATGACGCCAGCCTGACTTCTCTGATCCAAAACATGCTGGAGAATAGACGCTTCTTTGTTGACCTCAGGGGAGATCGAAGCAGATGGCGCAGACAGAAAAATGGGCTTCCGCAAGGCAGCGTTCTTGCTCCACTGCTGTTCAATATCTACACAAACGATCAACCCATCCATCAGAACACTAGGAGCTTCCTGTATGCAGACGACCTGTGCATAGCCTCCCAGTTCCAGTCATTTGTAGATCTTGAAAGAACACTAAGTGAAGCACTAGAGGGCCTGACCACCTACTATGCTGAAAACCATCTTCTGGCAAATCCAGATAAGACTCAAGTCAGTGCTTTCCATCTCAAGGGTCGTGATGCAAACCGCAAACTGAATGTCCACTGGTATGGCAAGAGACTAGAATACACAGACAAACCGGTGTATCTAGGAGTTACTCTAGACCGCACTCTTAGTTTCAAGGACCATGTCAGCAAGACCAAGGCAAAGGTGGGAGCCAGGAATAACATCTTGAGAAAGCTGGCAAACTCCAAGTAGCACTACCCTTGCCCTGTGCCAAGAAGCTGGACTCTGTTCTAAATACAGCGTGCAGGGCCATCTCTGGTTGTCTTAAGCCTACCCGAATTGATGACCTCTACCTGCTGTGTGGAATTGCTCCTCCTACACTCAGAAGAGAAGTGTCTTCAAGAGTGGAACGCACCAAACAGGAAGATGACAGTCGCCATCCACTTTTCCAGCATGTCCCTCCACCAAAAAGGCTAAAATCCAGGAAGAGTTTTCTACACGCAGTCAACCCCTGGATGGCAATCCCCAGAGCTGCAGGATAGCAGCCTGGTCAAAAGATCTACAGCAGAAACCCGATAACCTTTCTTTTGAGCCAAAGGAATCCCTCCCAACAGGTACCAGCGAGCCATGGCCAGATTGGCTCTGCCTGAATCGCCTTAGAACTGGAGTTGGGAGATGCAAAGCCGTCATGCAGAAATGGGGATACAACCGTGATGGATCCACCGAATGCGACTGCTCGGAGGCTCCCCAGACAATGGAGCACCTACTAAACTGCACCCTGCTACCAGAACCCTGCACATCACATGATCTCCACAATTATAACCCACGTGCCAGAGCCTGTGTTCTGTAGTGGCTGAGAAAAGTGTAGCGACACGAGAGAAGAAGATGCCTCTCCACGGATGTTCCTCATCCTCTCCAGTACTTAAAGCTAATCGGCTGTCACACATGGCTCCATTTATGTTACACCGATAAATTTGCCTCTTGCTCAGTGGGTATATGGCGGCTATACGGCGAGCAGAGTTCGAACACCGTTTTTAATGCCCGATCATGCCGATAAAAGACGCAAAATGGTGAATAAGAGGAATAAATCATGAAATTGGTGGGCATGTCTCGTTCCTTGAGTATATGAAAGTATTCTAATTTTGTGATCTCTTCAACGGAAAAGGGGAAATTCTACCCCGTTTCATATGCGTTTCCTACTTGCCGTTGTGCGGCAAGTATAAATCCGAACAGCAGAGTGAATGGAAGATACATATTTGTCTGTAGTGAGGGGCCGATCATTTTGCGACCGTACAGTTAACAAGAGGCCACTGATCAAGAGGCAGATTTATCGGTCTACATTTATGTTTACCTTCGCAACCTCTGTCAAGAGACTCGAACAAGGGACCTCAATATTGATAGCTAGTCCATGGTCTTAATGACAAAGTTACGCGTAACTAGCTATGGTGATTTGTTCTAATGGTGAAATTTTTGTATTTGCATATTTCTTTAGATCATTCCATTTTGAAAGATCTGACCTGAACTGTCTTCTCCGTCTTATTTTCACTAAGTGTTAATCGTATATAGAAATCTTAACCACACACACACACATCAAATATGTTATACGCGCAAATTTACTTCATTCAATATCTTGTAATTGTGTGGATACACTGAGAGAGCCCATTCATGGCAATAAATGGTGATACGTTTGCATAGATATCAACTGACCACACTTCAGGATTTTCATCAATGTCCTGAAAAAGCTCTACACTAAAATTTGAACATCTGTAATGAAATCACAAAAACTCGAGGAATTATGACATTGAACTTTGAAGCGTTATATTCTGAGATGGAACTTTCTATATCCTTTTCATATTAATGACGAAACTTCTAAAAGAAACGTTTCTATTACCATATTTTTCGTGTGATACTTTGAATCTTTGCCAACAGTGGCGTTTTCCTGTATCATCAAAACCCACGACTGTCAGAAGTATATAGTCTTTATTCATCGATATTGGAAATCAGACTGCATAATACCATAATATATATGTTAAATCTACTCCTGAGTTGCGTCAAAAACGCATTGGTAGTAGATTTTCTAACTAAATGATGTAAATGTAATTGTTATCAAACTTAGTTTTCAACCTCATGTGTATTCCTCTGGAGGAAAGTAAGAAATCCATGATGAATTAATACGTTGACACTATAGCTCTCAACACACTTTGTAGTCCAGTAGATGGTCCAATAGACCATGTACATGACCTGGAAACGTTAATAAGTACAAGTTTTTACTTGTTGATTCGTGTTTTAGGAGGGCATTGAAGTAAATGTAGCTTGGTTGCCACCTGTGCAACCTTGGGCAACTGCTTTTATTAGCCTAATTATCAAAATCATGTAATTAACATATGTACGATATACCGGGTGTCCCAAAAAAAGCGGAACGGTGGATTTTCAGTACCTTGTGTTCTAAAAGTGATATGTTTTTTAACATCATTAGAAAGAAAATTTTCCGCAGAAGACAATGATACCAAAATCATAAAATTTGGTACATTAATTGTTATTCTACGCCAATTCCTGAAAAAGCAGTCATTTTCAAATTTCGCCAGATTTCTGCGTCTTATGAGATAATAATTTGAGTGCTACACGCGATCCATACGGTGAATATTGTGTAAGCTCAGTGATCCATGTCAACAAAAGATACAGCTTTCACATTGGGCACGGGCCAGAAAAAAAAAACACTGTGTATGTGTGTGTGTCTGTGTGTGTGTGTGTGTGTGTGTAGGCGCCCAACAGAAAGCGTTATCTTTTGTTGACATGGATCAACGAGCGTACACAATTCACCGTATGGAACGCGTGTCGCGCCCAAATTATTATCTCATAAGTCGCAAAAAATTGAAAATGACTGCATTTACAGAAATTGGCGTAGAATAAAAAGTACTGAACCAAATTTAATGATTTTGGTATCATAGTCTTCTGCGGAAGATGCTCTTACTAATGATGTCAAAAAATATATCACTTTTAGACCGCAAGGTACTGAAAATCCACCGTTCCGCTTTTTTTGGGACACCCGGTATAATATGTTGCTAATTTTACAACAGGAAACCTGAAAATACGGATAATACATTTTCCTGGGTTTTCTACAATGAGGAACCCATTCATAAGGCCTGTTTTCAATTTGAAATGCTGCAAGTGTCTCATAATTAGCATAATGAACTAATTTGCCTATGTACAATGGTCAAGTAGATGGTACCATATAATATCATGTATCTATGACTTAGAAAATGTAGAAAAGCACAATTTTTTTTTATTACTTCATGTTTTAAATGGGTATTAAAGTAAACTCACCTTGGTTGCCACCTTGGAAACCTAGGGCAATTATTTCATTACCCCAATTAGCATATTCAGCTAATTAGAGCAATATGAAATATGCTGATAATTTCATTGCAGGAAGCCCGAAAACACAAAAAAGTACGACTACATGTATAGGGTTTTCTATGGATAGGAATTAATCCATTTATAACATCGGTTTTTATGTATTTTCAAATGTACATGTGTCTTAAATGTAATGATTAGCACGATAAGCTAATTATGACATAGTTACAATAGTCTTGTAGGTACTAGATACAGTGTATGTGACCTTCAAATGTTGTTAAGTACAAGTTGTTATATCTATTTATTTATTCATTCATGTCTTCTTTTAAAAAAGATACAGGGCAGGCACATTCAGTTTGCTAACTGCTTTACAATGGCGCACTGTATATACACAAAATGAAATGACAATACATTAGTAGTAACACGATTCACACAATTACAGAGCGATGACAGAAACAAACAAAAGAAATGAACTTAACTACATTTCTGTTACGTACTTTATACTGTATACATCAAAGGTAGGGCCTTAACAATTTGGGGCAGGGGAGAGTATGATATCACCATAAACAAAAAAAAAAAAAATGTCTAGTGGGTGTGACAATGAAAAAGAAAATACGTCTGGTTGGATTCATGGGAGAAAAACAAATTAAAGCATGCGGATAAATCTTAAACATTTTGTTTTGAATATATTCAGAGACGAAGACAGTTGTACTGCAATGGGGATTTGTTGAGAGCTACCGGTGTACGAAAAGGATCGTTTCTTTCTTCGGTTTTCGGGTAAGGTATTGATAGAGTGCAATTCTGAGAATATTGTGTTTTGTAGTAATTGGCCGAATAAGAAGTAATCAAGGGGTTTAAATAGGTAGGTACCAGATTATGAAGAATTTTGAAGGTGAGTATGCAATATAGTTGCTTGATTCTTTCTTCAATAGAGAACCAGTTTAAAGTGGTGAGCAGAGAGCACTGGAGTGAATAACAATGAACATTAAGCACTAATCGCGCATATTTTTACACATTGGTTTTGAAACATGCCGTACAACAATAATCAATATGGGGCGATATAAAAGCAAAATATAAATTGATCAATATTTTTTGGGGTAATAGATTTTTTTTTACGGCTGATGCAACCTATTGCTCGAGATATCTTTCAAAGGACATACAGAATATGATAATTCCACAATAACTGTGAATCTAATACAACCCCAAGATATTTAACAGTATCAATGGTTTTTAATATAATATCATTATACATTATTACAGGTACTTTATTTCTCAATTTTCTTTTAGGTCCAAAAAACATTACCTTAGTTTTCTAAGAATGCAATATCATATATTACACTACTTCATCATTTGCGAGAAGCTTGGGCTCTGTTTCATTTCTTTAATTCTTTTACGTGTAGTTGATTTAGATGGATATTCATATAGATCAAGCCTGGATGCACCATGGCAGCCTAAGACAGCTTTCTTCATTAACGTAATTAGCATAATCAGCTAATAAGCATAATGTGTAATGTGTTACCTACTTATCACAGGAAGTCTGGAAATAAGGACAACACAATATTTTCATGTTTTCTACTGCAAGGGAATCCATGAAATGGAATCACGCGTTCATTTTAACTTTTTTGTTTTTGTTGTTATCGATTCGTGATCAACATGGGTAGATTTGGTTAATTTAGTAATAATTTATTACCGCCCGTTTTCACCTGCATGCTTGCAAGAAACCGCTCCTTCCATATATACCCAACTCGTCATTCTAATGAATTTCATTTACCTTTAACTAGGACTATTGTCACGCAATCTACATCTACATTTGCTGGACCTAAATATAGGAATAATATTTGTGATAGTTTAGAAGTGTCCCCAAGTTTAAGTTCTTTTAAGAATAATTGGAACTAGAATCGGAATTTGTCAACACTGACAAATTAGGTGATCCGATATATTCGGAAATAAATGTTTTGAGTCCTGATATCAATACAGATGACCCGATCTGTTTCATCTGTTATTAGTGGCGATTGGTCATGTGATGTTGAGATTCTCATCCAGAAAAGGAAACTGTCAAACCTGTCATGCCTACAGATTTAAAATGGAAAGGCCATATTATGCTGCCAAAGAGACAAAATGAAAATTTGGTATCTTTGAACCTCATTTTTACATACAAGATGGCGTCTGAGGAAAAAGCCATTATCTTATGAAATGATCCTCTTGACAAGGTCTATATATCTGTGCAAAATATGGGGGCAATATGCCATGTATTTATACCAAGATACAGGACGAAATTGGTTTGATCCTTGACCCTATTTTAGAAAGCCAAGATGGCATCTGATTTGAAAGTTGTTAATATGGAACGATCCATATGACATGGGCTAAATGTGTGCAACATATGGAAGTGATAGGACATGTAATTACCACGATACAGGACAAAGTAGTCATGACTCTTGACCCTATCTCGCACAGCCAAGATGGCGTCTGAGTCAGAAGTCGTTGTTTTATGAAATGATCTAGGTAACATGGTCCATACATGTACAAAATCTGGTCCCAATTGAGCATTTAGTAAGCAAAATACAAAATAAAGACTATTTGACCTTTGAACCTCATTTGCACAGTCAAAATTGCGTCTGACCAAAGCGGCGTTATTTTACAAAATGATCCATCTGTCGAGGCCCATGTGTGTGCAAAATACGGAGGTGGTACCATAAACACTAATGAGGATACAGAATGAAGTATATTTGACCTTTGACCCCACTTTACACAGCCAAGACGGCATCTCATCAAAAAGCTGTTATTTTGTGAAATGATTCTTGCAACATGGTCCTTACGTGTGGGAAAGATAGGACGAGTATTCACCAAGATACAGGATTAAACACTTTTGACCTTTGACCCTAATTTACCTACCCAAGATGGTGTCGGAGGAAGTAGTTGCTACTTTATGAAATGATGTTCGTGACATGAACTAAAAATGTGCAAAATATGGGGTTGATAGGACTTGTTGTTTTTGATCTATTGCACAGAAAGTGGAAGAAAGAAAGAAAAATAAAGAAAAAGTTAAGGTATTGTACAAAAATTTGAAGGAGAAGAATAAAAGGATCAGAAAAAGATAAAGTTAGGAAGGAAGAATAAGACTTACTGAAGAAAAATAAACAAAATATAAGGGTTTTTAAAAAAGCAAAAGAATTGGCAGGGGCGAGCCTCGAACACAGGACCTTACGATTAAAAGTCCGATGCGCTATCCACTGACCTATTTCATCCCCATAGGCTCTGTGTATTAAGCAAAATGACGCTACATCGAAGCCAAGTGCCAATTTCAACCAAGTTTTTTGACGTGATTCCGACATCGTATGAAAAAATGAAGGGTACAATAACGATAGCCCAAAGTCTCAGCTACAACATATTAAAATCTAGGAGAAATTCACCGAAGGGTAAGTGAGCTAGTGCTCGATAAAGACAGTCATGTCAATTTTCCTTTCCAGAAAAACTGCACTCCCATAGAGATAACACGTAAACTGGTCAAATTTGACAAGGTTACTTTCAATCCATTTTTACGAGGTGATGACGTCATCCAATCAAAATTTTGATGAACGTTACTGAAAGATAATTCAATAAGCTACAACATACTGAAATCTGGGTGAAACTCGGCATAGGATAAGTGAGATACGCTCGAGTGAACTTGAAATTTGATGACGTCATTTTGAAAATTTACTTTTTTATTTCATTAAGGAATTTGAAACCATTTAGTCATTTTGCCAGCATCGGGCACCCATGAAATGATATGTACAACTCACCAGCTTTCAGAATAAGTAAAGAGAATGAGGGGTCACCGTCCATCCTGAAGAGTTAAATCGGATTTAAAATTAGCGGTTTTTTGGTATATATGAACTGTGTATCGCCATTGACGCGCGCGCGCGGAATTTCAACTTTGACGGACCCGTATGACGTCATATTGAGTCGGATTGACTTGAAACTTGGTAGAATTATTTCTTGACATTTTAGACATCCGATCCATGTGAAAAAAACCAGGGAATTTCTATTGCATATGAGCTTCGCGCGCGTACGCGTCCGTCCATTTTTTTCAATTTTTCAAAAAATGCTCCAAATGATCTGAGACGTATGCAAAAAAAAAATTGAGCTCGATTGGAGCATGTCAACATTTCAACGCGTACGCGTACGATTTTGGTGTAGAGATAAATTTTGAGAATATGAGTGATAAGAGCTTGATTTGAGCTAAATGAGACGTAAATTTCATTGAGAAATTCCATTCCATTGAGATATGAACGAAAATGTTATTTTAGATGACGTCATAGTGACGTCACGGTCGACCAATCACAATGATACATTAGATCTGTCGTCTTCGGGACATGATTCATATACGGTGTAAATTTGAAATTGAGAGTCGGAGAACTTTTTGAGTTAACCTCTGCACAAAATTTGAGGAGAAAGAAATAAAGACTAAAGAAGAAGAAGAAGAAGAAAGAATCCGTACAGATACAATAGGTGATCCGAGTGATTAATGACAAGAATGTATCTGAGTGTCATCACCAGAATCAATGTTTTATATATTGACATTATGAAATCGTAAAAGTGTGCTGTTCCTTTAATGGTTGCAGAAGAACCGAAATATCCAAATCATTTTTCTCTTAAAATCAAGCAATTATTGCTGAGCAATTCCAACCATCCATTAAGTCTCGTTTTGTTATAATATAGGACCCTCTATCTTTCTATCTTCACATGACGTATTCAGTTTCTCTCTCTCTCTCTTCATTTTCTCTTACTGCACGACAGGGACTTAACGGGTTAGTTAGATTTATATATCTTTGTTTTGTAATTCCGCTTCTTATGTTCTACTATAACAGTATATCAATCATAAGATGTGTTATATTACATGTGGGGGAATGAACCCTACAAGCATTGCTTTTTAGCATTCCTCCCCATTTCTAGCATTTCTGCATATTGTAAAAACTCTGCAAACATATACACTTCTTCTATCATACATGGGCCCTGTTTTATGAAGAGTTATAATTGGTTATATAGTTGATTTCTATCATTAGTCTATGGCAGCCTGTGTGGTAAGGAAATTTATAATCGATTATATCTTTTGATGAAACGGGGCCATTGTGATGTAATTTATGCATTCAATATCTGTAAAACATCTATATATGCTTCTGCTGGAAATGGAAAAAAAATGAATGAATGAATGAATGAATGAATGAATGAATGTTTAAATTGTTTCCATCTTGGCAAACTTTGGCAAATTTGGCATGATTAATCATGAGAATATTTAGCAAAATTAGCAGATTAGCATTTCTACAATATATGGAATTTATTGCCTTGTTGATCTACAAATGTAGAAAGAATGGTTTGGGGTCAACTGTACGATGCAACTACATTTGAAAGTTGCTCCTTTCTTTGATTTTTTCTTTCCCTTTTCTTTCTGCTTCAAACGACCAGCGGTCGTTGCGCTTGAACGATTTTCCTTTCAATCATGCAACACTGAGAAACTTTAGTCTGCTTTATAGGGAAATATCCTTCTCCCACCCCACCCTATCCCCCTAAAAAGTGGTGTCATAAATGGATTCCTGTTCACAGAAAACCATGAAAATGTAGTGCCATCCTTGTTCTCAGGATTTTTTTTATTGAGCGTTAACAATATAATTCATATTAAGCTGATCACATGATTATGCTAATGAGGCTACTAAATTGTAATTGCCTATGATTGCAAATGTGGCAGCCAATCCTAATCTATTCTTCAATACCCATCATAAACACGACTCAACAACAACAAATTGAGCTTTACCCTTTTTTCCAGGTCATATACAATGAACATGGCATTAATACACTTCCCTCGTTTGAAAGTACAAACTGGTGTTATAAATGGATTCTTGGCCATAGGAAACCCATGAAAATCGTATTATCTGTATTTTCGGGCTTTCCGTGGTGACATTAATGATATATTACATATTGCGTTGATTAGATGAATATATGCTAATTAGGCTAATGAAAATTGCCCAATTGCCCAAAGTTGACAAGGTGGCAACCCAGATTATTTCACTTCATTTCCAATCTAAAATACGAATCAGCAACAACAACAAAATCTCGTACTTAACTTTTTCAGGTCAGATACATGGTATATGGCACCATCTGCTGGGATTGTATATATGCAAATTAGCTCATTATGCTAATCATGATATTTAAAACACTTGATTCCTTTGAAATTGGAACCTGGTGTTACAAATGGATTCCTCATTATAGAAAACCATTACAACGTTGATATTTCTGTATTTTTAGGCTTCCAGTATTAAATTAACCAATATATTACCTATTGTACATATGCTAACTACATGATGATGCTAATCAGGCTAATAAAAAAGTTGCCAAAGGTTGCGTAGGTGGCAACCAAGCAAATTTTACTTCAATACCCTCCTACACGAATCAACGAAAAAACCTCGTACTTTTCCGGATCAGGAAAAAAAATCTACTGACTATTGCAAAGATCAACAAAGTTAAACTAAGTAACGAATATAAATAACCAAAAACTATGAAAATTTTTTTGACAGTCCTTAAAACATATACGAAATCAATCGATTGTCAAGATACAACTGAAACCATGTTTCACGTTGGACTACGTAGGAAAGTGGGAGTTATCTGTTTATAAATAGGGAATTGAAGGAGCCCCTTGCATCACTGTTATAAGCACTCTGAGTTTTCCATTAGAAATATCCGAATGCATTGACGTACTACTTGGTTTGAAGAAAAATACCTACATTTTTCTTCATCTGATAATTTGCTTGTGGGAGCCCTGCCTGTCGACACCGGAGGCATATATGAAATGATAGTCATTCTGTATCCTGGTTTCTGTCTGCTCGTGCACTTAAAAGAAATCGCAATTCTAACCTTCAATATTCGACATTATCCTCCACTTGTTACTGCCCCTAGTGTCTTATTGTGCCACCACTCCAACTGTCGTAATTCTTTTGGCAATTACATTCTTACTCACTTATACTTAATATAATACATTAACCATTGCAATATGACTTGTGCTTTTATACTACACCAACTCAAGAGTAGAAATTTGCAATCATGACTTCCGGAGCACTGTCCAGGAGTCCGCTGTAACTATATTTACCATTTGAATATTTGTATGTCTCTGTCCAAATCAAATCTGATAGAGATATTTTTTTTTTCATTCATTCATTCATTCATTTTTTCCATTTCCAACAGAAACTTATAGATATTTTACAGAAATTGAATACATAAATTTCATCACAATACATAATAAAGGATAAGTTTGCAAAATATTTGCAAGTATACGGAAATGATGGAAATGGGGAGGAATGCTAAAAAGCAGTGCTCGTAGGGTGTATTCCCCCACACGTAATACAACAAATTATATGATTGATTGACTGATATACATAAAAAGTGGAAAAACAAAAGAAACTAAGACATGGAGACCTATAACTAACCTAACTAACCCGAAACAAACACCAAATCCCTACACTAAGTCGCTGTCATGCAGGAGGAGAGAGGAAAGAGAGAGAGAGTGTGTGTTTGTGTGAAACTTAATTCGTGGAATGAAGATAAAAGACAAAAGGCATACAAGACTATAACAAGACGAGATGTAATGGATGGATGGAGCCGCTCAGCCGTGATTTAGCAGAATGATAATAAAATTGGATTTTCCAATTCTGTGCAACCATTGAAGGATCAGCACAATTTTACGATTTCATAGCGTTTATACAAAATATTAATGTTCATAATGAGATTTTGATAAATTCCTGTAACTGTTCATTTTTTTCCTTCAGATCATTCTTAAACGAACTTAAACTTGGGGACGCCTTTAAACTGTTACAAAGGTTATTCCAATATCTAGGTCCAGCAAATGTAAATATAGATTGTGTAAAAATAGTCCTAGTTAAAGGCAGATGGAATTCATCAGAGTGACGAGTCAGATATCTATGGAAGGAGCGGTTTCTCGCAATCATGCTGGTGAAAACGGACGGCAATAAATCATTATTGAGTTTGTACATAAATTGGCCAAGAAAATAGTAATAAATGTCGGTTATCTTTAAAATTTTATTTTCGGAAAATAAAACATCGGTGTGAGCTCTCCAAGAAACATTGCAAATTATTCGAACATTTTTTTTCTGGAGACGGACAGTCTGTCGAGATAAGTTGGATGAGTGTTCCCCCAAACTATGATACCATAATCAAGATATGATACCATAATCAAGATATGGTAAAATTAAAGCTGAATATTACATTAAAAGGGTGGGAGTGGGAAAATAATATTTAACTCTATTAATAACACTAGTATTTCGAGATATTGTATGACAAACACTATCAATATGTGACTTCCAAGAGAGTTTGTTATCAATCACCAAATCTAAAAACTTCATTAATGAAACTTTATCTATAACTATATCATCTGTTTTTTTATATTATTGGGGAGACTATTCAAAGTATTACTAAATAACATATATTTAGTTTTTAAAAGATTTAAAGACAACTTATTTGACCTTATCCAACATAACAATTTTTTAAGTTCAGAATTTTACGAATCCACCAGAATGTGAGGATCTGAATGGGAAAGAAAAACATTTAAGTCATCAGCAAACAATACAAAAGATAAAATATTAGAAGCATTTGTTATATCATTTATGTACAGAATGGACAAAAGAGGTCCTAGTAAACTACCCTGAGGAACACCACAGTTGACAAATTGGTTGCAGGAGTTTTGACCAGATAAAGAAACGTACTGTTTGCGATCTGTAAGGTAGCTCCTGAACCACTCCAAGGCCTTACCACGAATATCGTAGTGACATAATTTATAAAGTAATATTTGATGATCAATGGTATCGAAGGCCTTGGAGAGGTCCAGGAAGACATCCACTGTGTGATGAGCCCTATCTACAGCTCAATAAAGGAGAGAATTGCTTGAGAAGTGCTGTGTCCTTTGCGGAAACCGAATTGTGAATTGGAAATAGTATCATAAAAATTAAGAAATTTAGGGAGTCTTGAATAAACAACTTTTTTTTCTAACAGTTTTGAGTACGATGACAACAATGAAAGTGGTCTACGATTACAAATATCTTCTTTGCTACCTTTCTTAAATATTGGAATTACTTTGGCACTTTTCATTCGTAACGGAGCAACACCATTACTTGATGAGAAATTACAAATATGATTTAAAGGTTCAACAAAATTTTCATTTATATTTTTCAAAATAACATTAGCAATACAATCAGGTTCCGAACTTCCTTTACTTTCCAAACTCATAATGATATCTTTTACCTCATAAACTAATAATAGGATGAAAAAAAGAATGAATTCAAATCGCGTGACTGAACAAATTCATGAAATTTCCTTTGAGATATAGGAATTTTATTGGCGAGATCATGTCCAATCTGAGAGAAATAAAGGTTAAATGCATCAGCAATCGACGCAGGGTCTGTTATTTCCTTATCATCAAATTCAACTCTTGTCATACGGGATTTATCATTTTCTTTATTGATAGCACTGTCTATCATTTTCCAAGTCTTACATCATGCTTAAAAAGAGATATCTGATCTGTGTAATACTTCTTTTTTTCATACAGCAGTATTCTTGTAAGAATATTTTTATAAGTAATATATTTACAGTGAGATTGTTCAGTACGTTTAATCTTATCTGCAGAATATAAATCAGTTTTTTGATTTATAGATCGTAAAAGAGATTTTGTTATCCATGGTAGTCTAGGATACATTTTGTAATCACTTTTATCTTCAACCAAAGGAACATATTCATCTAAATGAGAATTCAAAATTTTCATAAAAACATCAAATGATAGATCAGTATCGTGAGTGCTATATACTTCTCTCCAAGTTTCTTCATTCAAACTATTCTTCAAATTCTGTAAATTATCCGGTGTAACTTTTCTGAATGCTTCTCTAATGGGACTAATTGGTTTCGTAGTGACTGGAATAGAAGTGAATATTGGGAAGTGGTCTGATATATCGGATAAAATAATATTTGATTTAGGGTAGGTATAACATTACAAAATATATTATCAATAAGAGAATCTGTATTATTTGTTACTCGGTTGGGTTTAGTAATGAGTGGTAAAAAGGAAGTTGAAAACATACTATCAAGTAATTTCTGAGAGGCATTTGCTGTGTGACATTTAAGAATATCTATACTTAAGTCGCCCATAATAAAACATTCTTTATTAACAAAAATTGGGTTACGGATGAAATCCTGTAAAACTTCTAAAAACAATGCACTGCTGGAATTTGGAGGTCTGTAAATCACTGTAATCAAAATATTCCTGGACTTTGGCATATTTGTTTCAACAACCAGAGATTCTATAATTTCATTCAAAGAGTTAAATTCGGTGTGTACAAAAATAACACAAATGTCGTTTGATATAAAATGTAACCCCTCCTCCTACCTTGTTAGTTCTATTGTTTGTAATAAGGTCATAACCAGAAAATGCAAAAGAATTAGTAGAATTTAGAGTATTAAAGCCATGTCTCAGTTAGCCCAATAAGAGAAAATGAAGGCTGAGTAGAGTTACCTAATAAAAATTGTAAATGATCGAAGTTACTATTGAAACTTCTAACATTCAGGTGCATCAAGGAAAAATTATCATGCAATTTCTCTAAAGACTGAAACTGATTAATCGTTACATAATCAGAACCCTGATATAATGTATTTTCTTCGTTTACATTTAAAGGGAGATAAAAGAGAATGTGACGTATTTTGGCGACTACTATGGAGAAACGACAACAAAGAACGATTGCAAAAGCTCTATTGACCTATTTTGCTGAAGTGAGCATAAAATGAAAACGTCATAGTCTGCAGAGAACAAGTTTTCCTTTGTCTGATGTTTCATCGAAATGAATCAATTAAAGACTGGTATCATATTGATAAATAGACTATGCTGCAATAAACAAAGGAACCGTGTTAGTGCCATGACAATGTCTATTTGACAAAAAAGACCACAGAAAACGCCAAACGATGAACATCAACGAATAGCCATAGATCTGCTTGCAATATCTTTTTGCTGTTTGACACTGTGAGTTTCGTTGGTATCTGTTTGAGTTAATGCTTGGTAATCCTACAGTTCGTTATTCTGAACACAAATGTACGTTATCACGAGGATTTCGTTCATGAGACCATGAGATAGGGTTCGGTAATCCGAATAATATAGGTTTTCCCGGTCAATTTCATACTTTTGTCATTCCAATTCATTAATGTGCATTCAAATTCACACAGCGCACGCACGCGAAAATATTTGGGCATTCAAATTCAGAATCCGAGCGATCAATTTCATTTATGGGAGTTCTATTTCGTTTTCGTCAAATCAAATTCACGCTTGGGCGTTCAATTTCCAAATGCGAGCAATGCATTTCCTACCCGTTCATTCAAATTCATGCGATAGTCATGTGATAGGTCCCGATGAGCTTGTTTGGAGCGTTCGATTTTATTTTCAGACGATCAAGTTCATACTTCGTGCAATCAATTTAACGAGTAAAATGGAGTAGACTCTTTTAAGAAAGGAGAAAGGACATACACAACCATTGAAGGCTTGCATATAGTGCAATTATGATTGTTTAAAGGTTCTACATTGTTCTGTGCTCATGTATATTTTGTTTTTCATCTCAATTAATTTGAAATTATAAGGTCCAATCAGCAGTGCATCTAAACAACACAACGACAATCTAATCATATTTCTTGATGATACTGCATGCTGATAACACCCCAACACTAACCGCATGACAATGCTTCAATTTAACGACAAACTGACACACAATGATCCCACATAGTCCCCGTATAAAGTAAACAACAAACAAGACGTATACAATGTTCATGTTATCAGTTTCAATGTAGTCAAAATTGTTTTTTTTTTCGATGGTGTCAACCAACCTTCCGTATTATGCTCGTCTGTATAGGACTATGTTTACAGTGCCTAATGTTTGTTTGCTTGTTTGTTTCATTTTTCATCTAAGAAGATGGCTGGAAAGCCCATATTCAGCTGCAATAGCTTGTCATCCATGGGGTCCAGTTGGATGATGTAAGGTTGGACCACTTCAACGGGTTAAACACCCTGCTCTTTGCGATGAATAAATGAAGTGGGATCTTTTACGTGCATGAGTTGTGACTCTCTCACACATGGGACCTCCATTTTATGTCCTATCCGAGGGCATGTGCCTGTATACGTTTGGTATATACCTTTTCGTGAAGCCTGGGTTCAAATTGTTCAATGAACAGGTGGACCTCTACTGCAAAATAAATAATCTTCATCATAAATCCCAATATATTCAAAGCTAAATGAAAAAGACACACATACACGGCCCAAACTAACTAAATTCAGGACTTCTTTGAAATTGAATGCAGTTATTTGGAACATGGTTGCCTATTCACGAATTTGAATGACCGATGAGATTCCATCGCCAGCTTGACATGAATTTGAATACTCATTGCTGAAATGCGTGCTCCTCTCTTAAATTTGAATGCTCCGATAGTGTAGTTGAATGCTCCGACAGTGAATTTGAATGTTCCGATAGTGAATTTGAATGCTCCGATAGTGAATTCGAATGACCGGATTTTGAATTTGATTGCTGATTCAGTGCTGCGAGCGTGGAATGCGTGAAATCGAATGCTCGGAATAGGAACTTGTAATGACAAAAGTATGAAATTGACCGGGAAAACTTATAGTATTGTTGCGTTGAAGGTTCGTTTAATTGTTCTGAAGAGTCATTTTTCTCAGAAATTAAATATGGTTGGATATAACGAAGGTTCTTTTATCCGGGGGTGGAATGCAGTTTCCTCCAGCTCTAACCCACGATGCCGAAGCTACTTTAATCAGCTCCTACGACCGAAACCTGCAAAACCTCCGAGCCCCCGGTAAAGCCCAGCAGGGCGCCTGACGCTGCGCCGACAACTGGCTCCAACTCTGCTCTTACATACAGATCGCAGCCGACACGGCAACATCAGAGGCACGTATGATAGAATCAAGTAAGCCCAACAAAGAAAAAAAAAACTGCCCCATTATTTCCACCAGTTTGTGAGGTCCTTCAGAACAAAGCACAGCAGATTGAGCGCTGGGTGGAGCACTATACTCCGAGCTATATGCCAGAGAGAACTACATCTTCTAACTTCTCTCCACGATTGCTGCCCACCTCAGCTCCTCAGCACCAGGTCTTTGAAGACTCGACGTCAAAAACACTCATCAGCCAGAGTAGGGTCAAGCAGGGCTGCGTCTTCTTTCGCATCTTCGTCACAGTTCTACTGAAGCACGCCCTTGGATCCACCACAGAAAAAAGGCATCTGCTAATGCACACGGTCGGACGGGAAACTCTGCAACCTCTCCAGGCTATACGAGCAAAGTCTAAAGTACAGCTGAAATGCCTGCGGGACTTCCTTATTCTCTGATGACGCTTCCATCACCACTCACATAGCCGAAGACCTCAAAAGACTTGACGCGGTTCAGCGATGCCTGTAGGAAGTGACGATGATTGTAGGCCTCACTCTCACCCTGAAATAGACACAGGTCATGGGTCAGAGAGAGTGCTCCTCTAGTTTTTTAGGGCATGCATATTAAGAGAAATCATAAAATATCATCATCATACAATGAAGTCATATCCCTTTTGGTATCTACATGATATGTATCACTTGAGCTTGCGATAGAACTGGGACTAAGTACATGCGAAATTTGACGCTATTATAAATAATATGATATTATGAATATTACAAAAATTACGTACATCATAATTATTTTGTTTTATTTTATGCATTTTAAATGAAGAATACGAAAATAAATTGACATTGACATTGACATGTAAAAGGGATTAATAAGAATATCTAGGAGTTATCGTAATTGCGTCGTGGATACGTTGTTTCTTTAGTGGTATGTGCATGCACTTAACTGTTTTTCTTAAAAGAAGAATAATGTTCAATCCATAACTCATAACTCATAATTAATGCCAAGGTAACAACGAATGATCTTACACTTTTGGTGTCCTGCTTTTTGAAAAGAGAATCATGAGAAATAACAGTCATGAAGTTAACTCAATTCTCTCTTTTTTAACTCAAGTGTGTGTCTGTGTGTGTGTGTGTGTTTTCGTGGGAAATCTTGCTGAGGCACCGTCCAATAACAATCTAAAAAAATCACGCAACAATGAAAAACAAGTTGTATGCTTTTTGTGTGTACATATATATACATATGTATATACATATATATCCAAACATGTTGAGAATTCACATATTGGCTCCACGAAGAAATGAAGAAATAAACTGGTAATGCATTTTTGGCCAATAAAGACTGGGCCGAATGCATAAAACAAGCAATTGCTTGTAAGCAATTGCTTCAAGCAAAAGCACAAGCTCGTCTAGCAAAAGGTCTAGCTCAAGCAAATTGCTCAAATCCATATGCATAATCTTTTGCTAGCGCTTATACCTTTTGCTTGTCCCGTACAAGCAATTGCTTGCGTTTTCAACAAAAGGGACGGTCACGCCTGTGCGAACACAAGAACAAAGGCGAGTGTGGCAGCATGTATTTGTCAGAGAGAGAGAGAGAGCAGACATCCACCAAGCAACCATGATTAAAATGTCGCCATTTCGTAGGCAGTATCTTCGGCACAGGCTTAGAGGTATAGGGACATCTGAAATCATTCACATCATTCATGTGAAAATCTGATCATCCATTGTTGAGTTATTTGGAGATCTTTTATGACCCTATGACCTTGAACTTTGACATCATGTCCCCAAATTTACTTGTTTCTTTTTTACTTCATTATGAACACACCCTGTAAATTTGGTGATAATCCGATCATCCATTCTTGAGTTATTGGGAGGTTAAGCTCATTTATGGCTCTGATGATCCCTGATGATCTTTGATTGTTGACCTCATGACCCCCAAATGAAGCTGTTTTTTTTATATCTTCACTATTAACACACCCTGCAAGTTTGGGGAAAATCCGATCACCAGCTCTCGAGTTATTGGGAGATTAAAAAGCTTTTCCATGTCCTTTATGACCCCTATGACGTTTGACCTTTGACCTTATGGTCCCCAAATCGTTTCTTTCTTACTGCACCATAAACACACCTTGCACGTTTGTTAAACATCCGACCAGCCATTCTTGAGTCATTGGGAGAATACATTTATTTTATGTCCTTTATGACTCCTATCACCTACATTACGTTGTATCATTGATAGTTTAGTCATAATTCGTCTTTCCTGTGTACTGCAAAACAATTACTGCTTACAATAATTGTATGTCCTTATTACCTGCATTATTGTAGCTGTACATAAATAGATTCTGGATGGTATGTTACTTGCATATTACGTAATGAGTGATGCACGTTTAGAAAGCTCTGCTTTTCAGTATCAGAGATCACTCTTTTCTACCTTTATACGTACTTGTCAACAGATTTTACTGTACAAAATATGCATTGCTGTTCTTATTATTTCATTTATTTCCAAGTACATTTTATGCTGTACTTTCTGATTCATACTGTATTATATTTTTCTTACAATTTGATAAAAATATGATTTGTGTAATATATGCTTTGCATTCTAATTCACCCCTTTCTTGGATGGAAATAATGATAATTGAATTGGATTCCATTTTCCTTCGCTACTACTGTGGTCAGTTGAATTGTTTTCTTGGTATGAATATGTTTCTGGACACAGGTATTCTCTATCCGTCGCTCCTTAGTAGAATGACCGAAAGTTTTGTAATCTGACTGAATATGCATTTCGCTGCAGAGTTTGTGAATATGCCATTTGCTTTATCACGTATTTTCCCGCAATATCAGCAACTGCATGAACTCAGTCTTTGCACTTTGATGGCGCAAGAGTAACGTAGCTGCGCTGAATGCACTATACTAACATTTCGCGGTTGTTACATCTCCACAAGTAGTTTTAACGGAATTCTCGTGAGTCTACGGTGATCGTACGATGTCAACGAAAATTTATTAGCGAACCAAAGTGAAGACTGTGCATTGAAACTAATTTGATCAATGATATCAAGCAGAAATAAGGATCTGGAAACTTTTGTTCTCCCATCTACTACTTCTCCAAAAGTCAATTACGTTCATCTCTAACGTCATTATCGAACTGTGGAGTACTCGCAGTTCATCGAACTTGAACAGTGTTTTGCGTAATCAATACAACTTGCCTCACTGTCAGGTTTTTTTTTTTTCATTATACTATGCGTTTGTCGCAGTGTTTACCCTTATCCTTGCTTTCAGTTGTCTCATTTTGAAGACCAGTATATGCCATCAGACGATTCCTTACGTTAAGTTGGTAGGGAGTTGCGTGTTTTTTATATTGTTTATTATTTTCAAGGAATTCTACTTGTGTTATTGTTTGGGGTTCTGAAAAACGTTATATCATACTGATAATTAGTGCCGAGGAGAAAACATGCACAGTTATAAATAGATAAATGAATAACTCTAGAACACATATTTTTGCACCCAATGTTATCATGTACTGCTTCTCGGAAAAACAAAAACAAAAACCTAACATATGCGTCACAAATTATTGGTCGCTCAGTTTTTAGCACTATACAGGAAATATGCTTTGATTCTATCGACAGTCCTAAAGATATTCTTCCAACTGTTACAAAACTTTCCATCTGCGTATATAAATATATTCTACCATATCAGCACATAACAAGCATTCCTAGCGGCAAATCGTAAGAATTATCACATAATTATGTTTATAACATCCCTCACTGATATTAGACTATCATATTGTAATAATGCGCTTGAAGCCGAATCTTGTCATGGTAAACGTTCAGGCAGGGCACTTATATTTTTATGGTTGTTAAATCTTGTATCAAGTTCTGTTCTCTTTGATGACCATGTCGTGTATATTCTTCAATTAGTAGATTAGTATTTGATAATCAGTATCTTTGCGAAGAAGTCGTTGAAATGAAAAGCTTCGATATCTTACAATGGTGTACAAACCAATGAGTTCATTAGGGTTGTTCAAGAGATATTTAGTTTTCTCATGTTCAGGTTCCTCACTGTAAGCTGCATATGTAATATATGTAGGTAGTAATTTCTTTAATAAGGTAATTATGGTGTGCTCAACATACAATACCATCTCTCCAAGATGCATCTGAAAATGGCTTTGCATATTCCTATAAAAGACACTATTTCATCTTTTATGCATGGAAAATGCACATATGATAAACATGCAAAACGACAATTCGCTCACAAATTCAAGTAAGGTAACATTAGGACTTAGGACATACTGCATCTAAAAACAGCAGAATTATACATACAGAGTTTTGTTTTCTTTAAAAGAGCTGCAATCCGGGTTTCGGGATCCTTAAACTTTCTTCTCTCTCGTCCTCCTCCTTTCTCTTTATACTTGTTTTGGTTTTCTGCAAGACATAGACCTCTTGCTTGTTTGTACCTTATGTCTTTCTAAAATAATTATTTTTATATGCAGATTTATTATATGTTATCACAATTCACTTATTGTCACGCCTTTTTAATCTCAAAAAGCCAATATGTTTTTGATGCGCATCAATACTATTTTCTGTAATCATTGTTTATCTACTATGTGTAATACTTAATTTTTATGCTTATGCATGACGATAAATTATGAAATCAATTGAAACTGAAATTGAACGGAAAACAGGACACCAGAGGAGATTGCTGCGATTGCCGCGACTCTATAGCGACCCTTAAGTGAGTATCCCATTGGCTTGTGGACTAGATGGCAACCTGGTGGCGACTCAAGTCTCGCTGGTCGCGGAGACGTCTCCGCGACGTCTCCTGGAGACTAGCCTGGTCTCCGGGTAGTGGCGAGAGAATCGAACATGTCCGATCTTTTCTTGAAGACTTTTTCCAGTCTCCAATTGACGTCTCCGCGATGTCTCGCAGAGATTACTATGCATGGTCTCCGGGGACGCCTCCTGGAGACTTGCCTGGTCTCCGGGTAATAGCGAGAGAATCGACCGGCATTCTATTGTGGGTTTTTTTTTTTCAGAGACTTTCCAGTCTCCAGCTGGGCTTGAAGACGTCTCCCAAGTCGCGGCCAAGTCGCGGAGACTAATTTTGTAACCGAGGTCTCCGAGATGCTTACGCAACCTTGCAGAGAGACTCATTTTCGACCTTCCGGAGATGTCGCGGAGATGTCTCCGCGACTGAGAAGATGTCTCAGAGACGTCGTCGCTTGAACGTCTCCGCGACTTCCGGAAGAATACGTTGCCACCTTCTTGGTGAGAGCGCAAGCCATTTGTTGGTCTTCAGAGTCGTGTAAGTCGCTGCGAAGTCCCCTCCTTGCGCTTGTACTAAGAAGGCGACTCCAGGGCGCAACCAGGGCGACGTTCGAAACGTCTCTAAAGAACGTGAGAACTTTTCTCCCTAAAGTCGCAGAGACACGTCTCCGATAGGTCGGTAATGTGGAAAAGTTGCAGACAAAATTCGTCGGCGGTCATCCTAACCGTCGTATATGCAGTTTTCGCGTAGTAAAAGAATGACATTTCGAGATAATTGCGTTTGAAGTTTACCCTTTTTTCGATCATTATTGCTACACTTTTATGTCTGGCATTTGCGATAATTTTGTAATACGTAAGAGTTTAATTCTTATTCTAACGTGTCATGTATTCGTCGAATTGTATTGTCAAGACCCTCCACACTTTTCCGGGCAAGCCTTGCGTGCGACTTGCGAAGAACAATTTTTATTACCCGGAGGTTTCGCAGATGACCCGCACATGACAGTACCTCGCACGTATCTCACCCGCAGTCGCCCAGAGGTGCGCATGCAAATCTTTTTACCCGCAACCATGTTTAGGCCCTGTCACACATTTCCGGGCAAGCTACGCGGGCTTGCTGCGTATAGGGATTTCCAGCATACCGGACAATTTCGGACAAGGATTTGGGCGAGTCAGTGCATTTGTCTTACTTACTGGACGCGTTCTACTTAAATTGTACTTGCGGGTATACTGTGTGACCTGTGTGCCAGGCGCGTGGGGGCTGACAACTCAGTGAAGGAATTCCTCTGAAGGAATGGCAGAAGTCCCACAGAATGTCATTATCTTGGCTGCATACGGGGACTGCGAAGTACCTGCGTGGGAGTTGCCTGCGCTAAGGGCCTCCTGCTGACGTTCTGCGTGGACCTCTCCGGGCATCCCCGCGACTCACCCGGAAAAAGTTTTGGTCATGCTCAAAACTTGGCTGCGGTTAAATCGGCCTTGCGTGCGCACCTCCGGGCAACTACAGGCGAGATACACGCTAGGTACTGTCAGGTGCGGACCAACTGCGGAGAGCTCCGGGTAGCAAATTTGTTTCCCCGCAAGTCAAGCCGCAAAACTCCCCCAGATACGGTATGACAATGCCCTCAGCATGCTCAAAACTTGTTCCGAGTGAGTCGTGGGGGTTCACTCGCAGAGGTACACGCAGAACACCAGTAGGAGACCCTTACCGGCAGCACCTCGCAGGCAACTACAACGCAGGTACTTCTCAGTACCCGTAAGTCGCTCGTAACGGAAAACGGATCGGTTTCAAAGCTCACACGGAGGTCACACGGAATACACGCAAGTAGAAGGTAAGTACCACGCGTCTAGCAGGTAAGAAACAAGTGCGAAACTCGCAAAATTCTTGTCCACCCGCGGAAAATTCTCCTGCGTGCTGGAAAATCCCTCCTCGCAACAAGCCCGCGTAGCTTGCCCGGAAAGGTGTGACACGGCCTTTAGTAATTATGTGAGAAATCGCGAGAGATCAAAATGTATGATTTTTTTTTTTTTCGGTTTGGAAAAAAAACAAAAACAACCGTTGTCATTTACCATGTATACAACAGTTTTGTTGACCGCGCGCACTGTACTTGCGGTCAACGAACCGTCGTAATCACTATAATGAATTATCACTAAGATTACGCGCAAAGTCAATGCGCCCGATATACGACGATTCGTTGAGCGCGCGCACTGTGTTTGCGGTCATCCGAACCGTCGTATATAGGAGAGGACGGCGTATCGCCGTGTTTTAACACGCGCGCCTGTGGGGAAATGAACAAAATGAAATGACATGACATATACAAGCGTTGCTTTCAATGTTCCTCTTTTTTCCATGTCTACTTTTTGTCGGCCTTCCAAAGGTATGCATTGGTATTCTTGGTTTTTCCACGAAATATTCTATACTTAGTGATCTTTATATCATGTATTCCTTGCAAAATTATAAAAAAAACAGTAATTATATAATGTGTACTTTGCATTTTGTTTCAATTTTTGTTGGATGGAAATAAATGCAAAATTGACTTGAGTTGAATTGACCAGGCTAGTCTCCAGGACACGTCGCGGAGACGTCAAGAGAGGTTCAAGTCGCCACCAGGTTACCATCTCGCCTCCAAGCCATTGAGAGCCCGCTAAACTCTCCGTGTGCCACATCATTATGTGTGTAAAATTTGTGCACATTTGACTCATTGGCACAGAAAGGGTTAAGATGAAGCACCTGTTCCCGATAGGTTTCAAACTATTCCCAAGGCCCTCTGTATTTTTGTCTTCCCACACTCATACATTTTCGATACTGTTTTGATATAGCAAGGTTAATTTCTTTGTTCAATGGAGCAAATTGGTACAGTAGATTGAACTGTCTTATTGATGTAATATTTGTTTGATACTGATTTATTCAAATCATTTAGGATAGTGCAGCACCATAGTATTAAAGTTTAAAACAGTACTTGCAAGGGCTCAAAATTCATCTCCCACCATTTGGAATTTGCTTGCAGTGCATATCGGAAAGTTTTACCACGACTTGTCTGGCTGACGCGATTTGCCAATGAGTTGTTTTGTAGTATTTTCTGATCAAAAGTGTGAAATAATAAAAGTCGGTATACCGACTCTTATTCCTGAAGTGCCCCCCCCCCATTAGTGGGTATGTAAAAGGCTGCTAGTACGTGATGGTCGAATCGTGTCGAAGCAGTAGTACTGAATCGCATGCAGAACACGCTGCTGACAATTTACTCTCGCTAAGGCCCGACATGATATTGTAATCGATGTAATCGAATATGAAACATCACGCAACACCCACGATCGGCTAAGCCTTGATATTTTAGTGCTTCCGGCGAAGCTTTTTTGGCTGATATTTTGCATTTTCGAAGTTACCCAACTGAAATCGTGCTACAACAGCATTATCACACATTATTATTATCATTATTATTATTATTATTTATTATTACTATCATAATCATTATCATCATCATCATTATCAGCATCAGCATCAATATCATTTTATTGCCACTTATTTTAACAATATATGGACGTGGGGGTGAAAATGTATATTTCCATAGAAAATTACTGATATAAGCATAGGTATAATAGGTCACTGGGTAGTTACTAAATGCAGATAGTAATCAGATGAGATTTGAACTTTCCGCTGCTGTAAAAATGAATAATTTTGAATAAGCAGCATAGTAGATGATAATGAATGACAGGCCATGAAAACGTTTATTTTATGGGTGTTTATGTAACATTGACTCCCCGTGCACGAATTTATCGTTTTAGTGCTCTATCGTGCACTAAAACGCACAATATAACAAAAGCCATTTTAACCAATAACAGCTCATGTTGTGGATAAGCTTTACGTATGATTATGAGCATGTGTATATACATGTATATACACGTACACGTAATCAATAAAATTAGACAAATAATTAGACAAATTTGTATAGCGCAGCTACTACTCTACTGCGCTGTGATGTAACAGAGCTCCTGACATTGTCACTGATTAGACACACGAAAAATAAATAATAAATTAATCAAAGGCTTCCGAAAAAGATTAGTCTTCAATAAAGATTTGAAGACAAGTGATGATGCCTTCCTCAGTTTCTCAGGTAATTTATTCCAAAGTTTTGGAGCAGCACAGCTGAAGGCACAATCCCCCAAAGTTACTTTCGTTTTTAAGTGAGATTGCTTGAGAAGCAACTTATCCTGTGTACTTCGTAAATTATGAGAATATGAGTGTGATTTCATTGATATCAATTCTGACCATGCAGTACTTTATAAACAGGTATCAAAATTTTTAAATATAATTCTCTGTCTTACTGGTAACCAATGTAACTTCATCAAAACAGGTGTAATATGTGAAAATTTTGACGAACTGGACACAAGTCTCGCACATGCATTCTGCACACGCTGAAGCTTGGTTATCTGTGAATCTGGTAAACCAAACAATAGCCCATTACAATAATCAAGCCTACTGCTAATGAATGCGTGAACAAGAGTTTCAGCGTCTTCCTGGCTCAAATATCTACGAATGTGACGCAAGTTATGCAACATATAAAAAGCAGACTTGCATGTGGTTGATATATGCTTCTCCATGTTTAAACGAGAATCAAGCCATACACCCAGGTTTTTCACAGAGCTCAATGTTTAACTTCCAAATCTCCAACTGATATCTTACTAATATCCAGCTTTGCTACTTGTCTTGGTGTCCCAACAACAAGAAACTCAGTCTTCCCATCATTAAGCATTAACTTATGTTTGGACATCCAAGAACGGACATTACATATACAGGATTCTAAATTTGAAATACTATCAATGTGTTGTTCACCATCAGGACTGAAGGAAATGTACAACTGTGTATCGTCAGCATAACAATGACAAGAAACATTTGGGAAACAACATTGAATACCATTGATCAGATTACTTGTATAAAGTGTAAAAAAGAAGGGGGCCCAAGGCGTGACCCCTGAGGCACCCCGTATGGAACATCAAAATTCTTTGACATTACATCCTCTATCATAATCTTTTGCTGTCTGTTAGAAAGATAAGACTCAATCCATAAATGTTCTTACATGTATACACATATATAGATATATCTATTTAGTTATCTATATGTATACACTCAGCAAAAATTGCAAAAGTTTTCATTCATGCGTATGTGATCTTCCATGTAACAATGACAACAATGGACAATTCAAAACAGTAAAAATACAAATAAAGTTTCAAAAATCATCCTATGATCTCTATAATGACTTTGTAGCCCGCAAAGATATAGAAAGGCGAAAAAAATAATAGAGAAAATAAAGAATCTTCTGTCAAATCCAAATTCAAATGGCATGAAAGAGGCAATATTAACAAAAATGGTAGAAATTTCTAATGTTATTTCAAATCAAGAACTTTGAAAATGATATTTGGTTCTTGAATTTGTCTCATGAATTCTTAAATTCCTAAATCAAAAGAATAAAATAAAGAAAGTCTGTCCATTTGATCACCTTTGCGGCTTGCTCCCTGTGTCATTTGAAGTTAGATTCGACAGAAAACTCTTATTTTTTCCCCTTTAGTTTCCCATTTTGTTTGTGTTTTGAGGAGATAAAGAGATACAAGGGTACGAAAACTTATTTTTTGCTATTACATTCATGTCTCTCATTGTGTTAAATTGGTCTTTTGTTATCGTTGCTATCTTGAAGGGCGTTTGCAAATAAAATAACACAATGTCAATTTTGCAATTTTTCCTTTTGTGGCTTGGAGAACAAAAATCAATGTGTTATCACTCATGCATGAAATTTCCATTTGTATTAACCTTGCAGGGGGATAGCCAATTAAATAATCTTTAATATGGTGTATGACACAATGATTTTGATCAAATCTTCTTGAAAAAAATATGTGCTGGAAAAAGTGTTTACTTTCTTTTCTGTTTTTTGCAGAGTGTATATATGTTGAATTGAATTGAATTGAACAGGTTTTATTAAAAACCATGTCTGGCAGCCAAAGGCTAAATTGCACATGTTTTACAATCATAGTTATAAAAAACAGACAGATTATTTCGGTGCTCTTTACAAACAATGATATAACGACATGACATAAAAAAGAACAAATATTACAGTGGTCACATGTGGTAAATCACAAGAAGTGATCAATCTATGAGGGTACCAGCCCAATCAATTCTGAAATTGCTTTTACAAAAACGAAAAAAAAAGGAGATAAAAGATATCCTGTCAACATGGCAACACTGCTCTAACACTGAATTAAAAAAAAAAATCATTACTATTACAACTGATAATGAAATCAGTGAGGGTACCAGCCCATCAATACTCAGATTACTTTTTCAAAAAGAAAAGAAAAACGAAAGAAGAAGAAGAGAGAAAAAGGGAAAAAAATCAGTCAACATATCATTACACAACTAGTCATTAAAAAATTTTCCATTACTATTTCATCTACATATATTAATTTTGATAAAAATCACACCTACTCATCACATTAATCAGGTGTGCCAAATTTCAATGAATTAAACAGCATTTCTTTCTTTTCTTTTTAAACAATTATTATCATCATGACATCTCATCCTTCAACATAAATAAAACATATCTTTTAGGCCTACATATCAAAAAACTATATCCATCAGAAAAAAAAAGAAACTATATCTCAAATCAAAATCTGAAATGAAAAAAGAGAGATCAACTCAATCCACACTCATTGTTTTTCTTTATTTAAAAAAATGCGGTTACCACAACAAAACAATATTCGAAATCAAAAAAGGAAAAGCGAAATCTACCCGTCTCTGCTATAGCAATCATAATTATGGCTCAAAAACTGATAAAATCAGTAAATCCTCAATATTAGCTTCATATATACCAAATATCCGGTCATTTACTCAAATCCGCAATATATTTGTTCTATTACAAATAATACCATATCAAAAACAACACAGGCAAATAGACTGATGAACAAACAGCCGGAAAACATTATACTTGAAATGCTACTTATATGTATACAAATGCATAAAAACTTCTAATCTTTATTATTCAGTAGATTAATGAAATATCGAATTGCACTGTCCTGAAACCGTTTTGTTTTACATTGGTATTGCTGGTACCTTGTGTTCGAACGCAATGTGTATTTATGCCCTTGGTGTTTAGCAGGTAGCCAGTGGGATACGAGCGGGTTTTTAACTATCCGACGAGCAAATTCTAGACTCAGCTGTCTTCTCTTTCGGCTAAAGTACCCAACTTGCAGGTTTCAAGAGCTGTAAGTAATGAGAAAATGACATAGAAATCAGAGCACCAAAATGAGTGTGTCAGCCGTGGAGGCGAGCACACCTATATCGCCGGCGTGTATATATATATATATATATATATTATATAGTATATATATATTATACAAATATACCAGGCCTGAGAGGCTCTGGTTGAAACTATGCGCATGAGGTGACTTCAGTAGCACTATTTTCTGAGGGGCGCAGCCCCGAAGAAAAGTAGTGCTACTGAAGTCACCGAAGGCACATAGTTTCAACCGGTGCCTCGAAAAAATTGGCCTGGTATATTTTGTTTTATATCCCTCCCAATGAATTTAAGAGTATTCGACTGCTGGTATTCTGTAATTTACCTCTTTTTTAAGGGCATCTTGCTTTACTTTTCAAGAAGATCGACTAGTCATTTACGCTCGGGAAAGCAGCTCAGCAGGAGGGCAGCGCGTACGCGTACTATGAAGAGACAACTGCGCGCTCAGCCGCTGAAGTGTACTCGGTGCATTGCTGTACAACGTACTGGTAAACATGCGCAAACTGCAAACTCACTACGCGCTTCACTATCCGATCTGTCACAAGTACGTTCGATTGCCAGTACAGTGCGGTGATGTGCGTGCTCGAGCTGATCAACGATGTGACTGTGAGCTGCAGTTGATTGTGTTTTCTGTCGTCTTTCTACCTAGCTGTCTGTACATGAATATGGACTATCACTTCCTGTTAAAATGCAAGTATACATTGTAAATTTGGGTAGCATTCAGTAACAGCGTATAAGGTTAGATTAGGCACTGGAAAAATTCTAGCGATTGAAGCATCGAGTGCCACTGTAAATTTGTGTGATTCGTACGGTTCGTACGGTAACTGACTCGTTAGACACTCTAAAAAATGATTATTAGGAATGAGATTACGGGAAATAGGGCCTACTGTTAGACAGGTAGAACTAACGTTATAACCGGGGGGCCAAAAGCTGAAAGCAGAGGTCGAGTTGCACTCTCTCTACAAACTAAGTAGACCATGCTTATTTTCAAGTTTTTATTGTAACAAACAACATTCCACTGGTCTACCTCAAAAAATTTGTTGCGAAAACCTCCAAATCCAAGATGGCGTCCAAGATGGCCGCCATATTCACTGAATTTGTTATTTGAAAGATAGAATTTGATAGAAACATCAAATTTCAACAAATGTGACGTCATATGAAAGAGAATAAAATTTTCTACAAGTTGATACCATTTTTGTGGGTTATTGTGATAACTGGATTGAGATTTTAAGGAAAAAACACTCATTTTTTGATATTTTTCTGAAAAAAGGAAAATCATGAAAATGCTTGATTCAGCATAAATCAGAGAAAGACTGAAGGATTATCTTGAAACATCTCAAGAATTTTGTTTGACATATAATTAATATTTGGAGAAAAATAGGGGTCAGTACCATTTTTGGTTCAGGAGTTATAATGTCTCAAACTTAAAAACTCACTACGTAAGAATGGCCATTTTAGTTGTGACCAAGACCTTGTTGGTCATAAAAAAGTCTGCGCGCGCCAAGACTACTACACGCACCACTGGCACTGGCGCTGGTAGCAGCGCCAGTAGTGCGTGTAGTAGTCTTAGCAAATGCAGACTTTATCTTTGACAAACAAGGGTTTGTGCCTGCAAACTAACTTTTCATATCAAGTGGTAGCTCAGGTGATACTGATCGCTATTATTTCAAAGTAGATTATTCTGAAGCAGATGAGATGAAGCAAACAAAATTTCAAATAGAGGTAATAGCTTGAAACTGGGCACCAATCTTGTTATAGATAGTTTAAGACACAATTTAGATCAACCGCTCAAAAAAAAAAATCAAGATGACAGCCATCAAAGTTGACATAGATCTAGTGTATTGCGCCAAAGTAAATGTATTATTTCGATTTTGATACAATTTTGTCTGTTGTGATATCTTAAACCGTCTTAGGTTTTTATGGACACATTTTTAAAAGCAGTGATATTCTACTCTCTGAAAAAGAAAAAACAAATCGAGTGGAAGTTTTTACTTTTGATGTGAGGAGTGAATAACAGAAAACGGTGAATTTAGAGTGAAATTGGAGTGACTTTTGAGTGAAAATGTTCATTTTCACTCATTTTAGAGTGACCTTAGGCAGGGCTCCACACTAACTTTTATTTTTGGTGGCCCAAAGGCAAATATTTGACCTTTTTTGGTGGCCCGATCAGGCCACCAAATTCTTCATTTCTGACATTTTGGTGGCCCAACATGCGTTTTTGGTGGCCCCGGGCCACCGGACCAACGTAAGTGTCGAGCCCTGCCTTTGAATAGGGATCACTCGTCACTCTTCGAGTGATCCCCGAGGTCACTCTAAAGTGAATGAAAATGAATATTTTCACTCTCGAGTGATCCTGATATCTAATATGGGGAAAGCATCTACCAATGGCATAAGTTCAGATCAATTGTGACACTATAACCCACATGAAGTCAGCCCCAAAACAATGTAAGAAAAATCTGATAACAGTAAATACAGTTTCAGCATGCTTATTTGTAAATGTGAATATACAGCACGAGTAATCAATTTGGAAAATTGTATTCGAACAATATACTGAAAAGTAATTTCGCACAACACATTTAAGAGCAAAGTAGAGAAATTGCCGCCATGTCGGATTTTTTTTTTTTTTTTGTTGGGGGGGGGGGGGGGAGGGGGGTTCGGATCAGAAGGGCTTTCAAGGACATCTACGGATCAGACATTATTACACATATACTATCATCATTCACGTTTCTACAACAGCAGAGTAACATACAAGTAAAAAAGCATATAGTATCTTTGATACAGAAGCATTTCTTTTTTTATCAAAGATTGGGCCTTACCCAAACACTGGAATGAGCTCCACCCCCCCCCCCCCAAAAAAAAGACCCTTAATATGGTTTACACTAGTACAATATCGTTCGGATGTATAGAAACATGTAATAGACAGAAAGATAAGAAGATTAAAAATATATATCAAATTATAAGTTATAAGTTGAGATTTAACTTTGACGCAACACACTTAAGGTATTGTTTGCCATTGGGAGAGATATCACATTCGATTTATATGTGCAGGTTAGTTGTATTACAAAACATTCTACTATGTAAAAAAATCATAATAAAGCCTAAAACATACGGAGATATCACCATTTCTTTTCAAGAAACCATAACCATGATAACTGTTAACAATTTAGTATTTGAATTTGAATTTGAATTTGAATTTGAATTATAAAAAAAAAACATTCTTATCAGATCTATTTAGTACATCTAACAATATTTAGCATTAAATATACTGATTTAAGTTTGTACATTAGTTGTTCTATCCCTAACTCACAGTTTAGAACTAGTTTGAGGAGTTAATTAAAGCTGGCTTTTCGTTTTACGTGCACTAATGGTAAATAATGCCTTGAAAGACAACGTCGATTAATTACCGCCATCTTGAATTTTATGTTGATACTGTTTTTATCGCTAATTATTACACATTGGAAAAATTTGTGCCAAATTCCAAGCTCCTATCAATCTCTTTTTGGAAAATACTTTCTGTTCAATCTTATCTGCCTCAGAACAATCTACTATAATGAAATGCTACAGTAATAGCGACCAGCGTCACCTACCACTTGGCATGAAAAGTTAGTTTGCATGCAGGTACTTGCAAGTCACTAGACCATTACAGTATTATATGTGACCATCAGGTAAACACATTGTATGCAAAATTTATAATGCATGAATATATTTTTTTCAAGTTTTAGATGTTAACTTGTCAACAGTGTATGATATTGCCTGTAATTCCAGAAATATGAATTATGTCTCAATCTCAGTAAATCTCAATCTCAATCGCAGGTTTCAAAATAATTCTTCAGTTCTTCTTTGATAAATACTAAATCATGCATTTTTACATTTCTTCCTTTCTTCAAAAGAATATAAAAATATGGATTCCCCCCCCCCCAAAAAAAGAGAGAAGCAAACAACCCCTCCCCCCCAATTTATCACAATACACAGCTAAAGTGGTATCAACATTTAGGAAGATTTGCTCTCCTTCATATGACATCAAATTTGTTGCAATCCAATGTCTCTATCAAATTTTATGTTTGAAATGTTAAATTCAATAAAAATGGCGGCCCTATTGGACCGCATCTGTACTTTGGAGGTTTTTGCAACAAATCTACTGAGGTGTACTTACGGAACATTGCTTAGTATGCTTAATATTATGTATGGTTTTGTTGTATGAGGGAGTTGAACTCGAAAAGTAAGCACGATCTTGGATTTGACCCTCTGTGACGTCTTTGGGAACAGATGCGTGCAAATACATATTATGTAAAATGGGATTTCTAGTTTGAGACATTATAATTCCTGAACCAAACACAATACTGACCTCCAAATATTGATTATATGGGAAAGATTTTGATTTCTGCTTGGTTTTCATAAACATTTTTAATTTAATCTTTTGTAACTTTTTAGAGAAATATTCATGGTGCATTCTGACAAATGTCTCCATAAAAACCTAAGATGGTTTGAAATAGCATCAAAATGTTCAGAATATATAAAAGCCATATAAATATACACCAAAACAGACAAAATTGTATAAAAATCGAAATGATACATTTACTTTGGCGCAATACACCATGTCAGCTTTGATGACCTGCAATCTTGAATTTTTTGAGTGATTGATCCAAATTTTGTTTTAAACTTTCTATAGCAAGGTTATTTCAAGCTTCTACCTCTATTTGAAAGATATTTTTTGCGTCATCTCATCTGCTTCAGAACAATCTACTTTGAAATAATAGCAATCAGCGTCACCTGAGCTACCACTTGGTATGAAAAGTTAGTTTGCAGGCACAAACCCTTGTTTGTCAAAGAAAAAGTCTGCATTTGCCTAGACTACTACACGCACCACTGGCACTGCTACAACCGCCAGTGCCAGTGTTGCGTGTAGTAGTCTTGGCGCGCGCAGGCTTTTTTTACGACCAACGAAGTCTTGTCACAACTAAAGTGGCCATTTTTACATAGTGAGTTTTCAAGTTTGAGACATTATAACTCCTGAACCAAAAATGGTACTGACCCCTAATTTTCTCCAAGTATTAATTATATGTCAAACAAAATTCTTAAGATGATTCAAGATAATCCTTCGGTGTTTATTTGATTTATGATGAATCAAGCATTTTCATGATTTTCCTTTTTTCAGAAAAATATCAAAAAATGAGTGTTTTTCCTTAAAATCTCAATCCAGTTATCACAATAACCCACAAAAATGGTATCAACTTGTAGAAAATCTTATTCTCTTTCATATGACATCAAATTTGTTGAAATCTGATGTTTCAATCAAATTCTATCTTTCAAATAACAAATTCAGTAAATATGGCGGCCATCGTGGACGCCATCTTGGATTTGGAGGTTTTCGCAACAAATTTTTTGAGGTAGACCAGTGGAATGTTTTTTGTTACAATAAAAACTTGAAAATAAGCATGGTCTACTTAGTTTGTAGAGAGAGTGCAACTCACTCGTTAAGTAAGCGACTTTTTGGGGTTTGGCCCTCCGGTTATTAGGCTTAACTAGCGCTAACGTTAAAGCAGGCCTACTATCTACTGCAGTTTCGTTTGTCAACATCTTTTGGGTGGGTCGCTCGAGTTAGTGAACTGCGAGACCAACTTTAAAACGGCGAAGCATGAACTCCCCAAAGGCCTACGGTACGTCGAAGAACCCTAACGCTATCTTGCTTATTGTTGTCTAATTATAGATCTACGATATCGCCTACTCTGTTGTAACGTAATACAATTTTTTTCTTTTTAGGTAGAATGAGGGCTTTATAAGAGTCTCTCTGAGTTTCTCTAACGTAACCCGTGTCGCATTGAGTGTATGCGTGCCTTGTGGTTCTCGAGAAGTGCAGTGATCTAAGGCGCCGCGATACCCATTCATTTGTACATGAAATCTGTCGCGAAGCAAAGGTGCTGCGATACCCATTCATTTACACGTGAAATATTTCGCGTCGCGACGCGAAGCAAAAAAGGCGCGAAAATCACCAGCGTGGTATAGTTTTTACCATTTCCCTAGGGAGTATAGTCTTTTTCGCGCACTTGTATGGTAGAATTATGTTTTGTTGTTTACAGTGGTCTCGACCAATCAGAGGACGAGATGCATTTTGTGAGGGATATAAATATAAATATATATATATATATATATATATATATATATATATATATCATGGCTCGACACTAACTTTTTTGTTTTGGTGGCCCGAGAGAAAAATTTGGTGTCCCGAAAAAAAACAATAAAAAACATTAAAAGTCCTTTTTTTTTAATGAGTCAAATATTTAAGATTTATGACAGTAAGAATTAGAAGTTGAACATATCTACTCATAAATAAACTTCAACAAACTTGCAACACTCACTCTCAGGCATTCATCCATCCTTTGAACAAATTTGACTGCTAATTTCCGGCGCAAAAAGTTACGAATTTATTGACATACTTTTCAAAAAATTTTGGTGGCCCGAGGCGGGCCACCAAATTTGCCCTTTTTTAAAATTTGGTGGCCCGACTTTCATTTTTGGTGGCCCCGGGCCACCGGGTCACCGTTAGTGTCGAGCCCTGTATATATATATATATATATATATATATATATATATATGTATATATATATATATATATATATATATAGGCGTACCTGTGTTTTGGTGCCTTGTCTGCTACCGGCGGTTTCACGCTGTCGCGATCTGCCTGAAGATCGCGACAGCGTGAAACCGCCGGTAGCAGACAAGGCACCAAAACACAGGTACGCCTAATATGGTCTGCTTTACAGCATCGAGCACTTTTCGACCCTCAACAAACCATATTTTCCCGACGGATATATATATATATATATATATATATATATATATATATACATACATACACACACACACACACACACACATATATATATATATATATATATACTAGGTGTTTCAAAAAACATTTTCCACTTTTGATTCCTAATAATTCAAAAACTGTATATCAGATAACACTGTCATTGATATGAGTGATAGCTGAATAGTGTACAATTTGGTTGAAGGTGGTTTAAATATGAAAGCATAAATAAGTTTCATGAAATCCATGATTAATTTCACAGTTAGGTTCCAGACTTTGCTCTATTTTTAACCCTCTGTACAAAATTTCACTTTGCACAGGGGTCAGTGGGTGTGTATGGGAGTGTGTGGTTAACACCCTGACAATGGTCCTGAACAATGGCCAGGGTTTTAATGCTTCATTATTCATTCATGAGAAATTCCACTATCACTGCTAGTCTTTAATCAGCCTCTGGCAGTATCTGTGTAAAGTCAAACGCCTGTCGATACTGTCGTTGAGTCGCGCCAGTGCTCTCCCTACTTCTGAAAAAACAAAATTACAATGAATACCTTCTGTTCTATCGTATACGTGGTGACAGGAAGTAAAGAAAATCAATTAGAGTATAATACACTTGTGTATATGGAGCCTTAAATAAATCTACTCTGAAACAAATCGCCCCAATGGTAAATGCTGCTGAACTCTTTACCAAAAATGATCTCTTTTTATCGAAAAAGCGAAAAATTTGTCAGACTATTTAATTAGTAGACAGTTGTATTAAAATGAGGAACTTTAGATCATTCACGCTTATTTATATCCCAAATTCAGTGATATGTCAGAAGCAAAATTTGAAAATGATTGCCAGCTGGAATGAAATGTGATGCTTACAAGCACTTTACCGTGCATGAATTCAGACTAGCAATGCCCAGGGCAATCCACATGAATTATTGATTAAGCATTCATGTGCCTGGGAGCGCCAGACTGACGCCTAGTCAGCAGGTGGTTCAGGCATGTCCATTGTTCAGGGCCATTGTCAGCACACACTCACGTACACATCATTGGTTCCTGTGCGAAGTTCAATTTTTGTACAGAGGGTTAAGATTTGACCAAAATCTGAAACCTTACTTCAAAATCAATCTTAGATTTAATGAAACTGATTTATGCTTTCACATGCAAATCACCTTCGACCAAATTGTACACTATCCAGCTATTAATCATATCAATGACAGTTTTATCGAATGAATAGTTTTTGAAATATTTATGATCAAAAGTGGGAAATGTTTTTTGAAACACCTAGTATATATATACATATATATATATATATATATATATATATATATATATAATGAGAAGTCAGACTGAGCGGTAGCCGAATGGCTAGACACTTAAATAAGACGCCATCAAGCGTTTCCAGTTATCACTAAACATCGTCCTTCATCTTGTATTCACTTCACATCACCGCGAACTCTACGGGATCGCGAGATTCGGCCTACATGATCATTATGACAAGAGTAATAGCGTTTTGTGCATGTCCGATCAGACGTGATAAAGCCATACATGCCTCGTTTCAGACACAGGAAGGATTGAGACGACACAAGTTTGGGGATCCCTTAGATATAGACTGGGTTTGATTTGAACCCCGGACATCGTTTTAGGTGACTATGACTTGAATATTCGTATGACTTGAATGTTCGTATCTAGGTTCAAAAATGACGTTGAGATACTCGTACTAGGTAGGTACGAAATTTCCCTTATCCGTGAATTTGAGTTGAATATTCATTTTCTTCCCTTTTTCTACTCTGTTTGTAAAGACATTGACAATCGGATCTTAAATATTGGTTTCATTAATCTGGAATGATTTCTGGAATGATTTCAAGGGACAGTACAGCTCGATTCAGCAGATGACATTCAACATCTGCCATCAGTTTCAGATGATCACCTGTGCTGTTGGCAACTGTTGTTACAATGGTAATAACATGTAGGCCTAAAAGTGTACTAGTATCGACCTTGATATCCCTCAATGTGGCTCGTCACTGAAAGTGTCATAGCTATGCCTTGACAATGACCGTTGCTTGAATTTCAGCAAGTGCAATTTTCCTTTGCTTGTATTAGATGATCCATGTCCTTCCGTATCATCTTTTGATATTTTCAAAATCATCCTTTCTTGATCAACTTTTTTATTTGTTTTTATTTCTTTTTGACCATTATTTTTGTCATGTGTGAGCAAAGCATATCTAAGGTATCATCTCATCATCTCATGTGTGAGTGTAATTTCATGGATTAGTATAATCAGTATTTACTGTCATTGAGCCATAGCTTAATGCTTTGGCTTAATGATTATAATGTCCCGTGCATTGAATGTCTCTACACCACATGTCTTTTCTCTCTCCCTTTCTTCTTTCTTTTCTCCTTTCTCAACACCCGTCCCGATTTTCGTTGTATTGTTGCATTTTAAGTGTTCTTGTTCGTACTTCGGTGTATCTTAGTTCATGTACTTGTCTTGTATTTTGCTTGTTTGTGCTGTTAGTCTCGTCTCTGCTGGATTTTTGCATTTCAATTATTGTATCAGCCCTATAGATAAATCCAGACTTAGGTATGTATTCATGTTTAATCTGGTCAATATTTTTCAAGAAATATGCATTGGATTTGTTGAGCACGAATATCTTCCTTTTTTTCGTAAGTACATTGTATATTGCAACTGGGGGCCCACAATCTACAAGCTTCGCCTTTTCAATGAGTCCCCCATCTCCATCCTCTGATTAATTCTTCACTATAATGCTTGTTTGTGCGATCCCATTCTAAAGTATAATGTAGCTCCCTTCTTACTGATTACTTATGTTGAAATTCTTTACTTTCACGTACACTGCATGCGCATATATGTTACTGATTATGTTGCGATGGAGAAAAATAAAATGAACTAAACTGAACACCTCTTAACTTGAAACTTCTGTGACTTATTGCTTCTGACTTCTAGAAGACGTGGTTACAATTTCAGTCTCGTTACTTATGTGTGACGTTATGACGTCAATTCGTAAAAGCACGTGATTGTCTCTATCTCCATTCTTAGGGTCATTTTTCTTTTTTCTTTTAATGAAACCTGACAGGTACTTATTTCATAATGATCTATGTGTACAACACAAAACAATGCCCTGCGCGCATCACAATTCAAAAATTTTCCAAGTAAGCTAAAAATTATTTTGTATGTGCTTCAGACCATTTTTGAGCATTTCTAAATTTTGTGCGCGCACGTCCACGCACGCTTCATTTGCAGCCATATGAGCATACGTAAAGCAAAAATATTGTTTTGTTTTATTTTTGGATGAAATCGCTTTCTAATACCATGGAAAATATGTTCACCAAATTAGAAGTATATCCGATTTGATATGACGTCATACAAGCCTGTTATAGTTGAAATTCCGCGCGTGCGTTAAGGGCCATAAAATGCTAATTTACATGAATTTGTTCATTGCGCAGTAGCTCACTTATCCCAGGACGATTTTCCCTCAGATTTTGATATTTTGTAGCTGACACAATTGGCTTTTTTTTTTTTTTACTGGATGCCGGATTATGTCTTAAAAGGTGGTTGAAATTCATGCTTAGGCTTTAATTTAGGGACAATAGATATGTGCAATACGTACATGTATAGTGTGTTGGCATATGTCAATTTATGTTCCCTTTCTTCCATGACGTCGTGCTTTCATCAAACTCGGACAATGCATTGCCATTTACTGTAACCTTTCCCCCTCTTGATTCTATCATCATTATCAACGGCGTGACCATCATACTACTTCTGACTTGATGACGACTATTAAGCCGTAGAGAGCGTGGCAAATATAAATATTATAGCAAACGTCACATCGGCTCTGGACAGCCGCAAAGACACACCACATTTTCACATCGAATTAACAATATCAAATCAAATGTACCGGGACTACAAGCGGGGTAACACGACTTGTGTGAAACTTGGCTAACACATTGGTATGTATGGGTGCGTGCGTACATGAGTGTGTATGTGTGTATTGTACCTTTAATGGCAGTGAGAGAATATCACGAGTCATAGCTGGTATTAGTGAAAAACAGAAACGGCTCTTGTAAATGATAAAGGACACTCAGGGTATGCTGGAAGGACGTACAATCATCTTGAAATTTACTTGATTAGATGCTATCTGCTGTTCATGCGGCGTCGTGCCACTCAGCGATTAGTTGTTTGGTTGTTTGTTCTCAACATTATGACGTGACTGGTTTAAAAGGGGTTGTATTGGTGTCACGGAAAAAACAACTGCATATCTATACATGTACAAAAATAATTCCATGCAGATGATAATTCTTACACCACAACAATGCTGTTATAAGAGTAATACAGTGAGGACATAGGGTAGTGCAATAAATGATAGACCAAATGAATATGCAGTGAGAAAAATTAACCTGTCATAATTGTCAACCTGTGCAGTTTTTCGTGTTCGTCTCTACATAATTGCATCCAGACATAATACATAAATGTGAATCGAGTGTGAATGCATGCATTTACGAGCACGGTATACATGTTACGACACCTATATATTTTGCGCTGTAGTTTAAGAGGATGAGCGTTCTTGAACAAATCGTATTGAAGATGCTACACTTATAATGATGCGCCATCATCTCGTCTGCACGTAGGCCTAATAGCAGTCGAGGTTATAAAAGTTCTATTGATCATAGAATATATGAATAGCTCTATAAGACATTAACCATCATTATAGTGAGAGGGGAAATCTCTGGAAGAATATTGCCCGTGGCATGTATTTTGCATTAAGAACCACCTGATTTGATTTTCTATCATTCGTGGAAGATAGATTTACATTGTGAGAAAAAACAACAGTGATCACTGGTGATTACAGATATTGACGCTAATGATGACTTGAACAAACTATGATATTACTATGCAAACAAGGACACACAAACATTTAAAGCTGAAGAAAAGTAGAAAGTATGTCATAGTCCATACACAAGATTTACAGTAGGACAAAATATTCATCTTGCTTTTGATATCTCTCCATCATTGATAAAGACTCATGAATGATCATTGTTTTAACATTAACGAGTGTAGCCCTATTGGAATACGTGCGCCTGCTAAGCACTATGAACGTTCTCTAACGATTATCAGAAGTTGAAATTGTAAATTGTGTAATTTGTTACATGTCGTTTATTTGTTGTATTTTGTCTTATTCGATGAGTTCATTAAAAGGCAATCTTTCATGATAAACAATATTGTTACAGAGATGTACATATTTTTGAGAGACGTGACATTGACAACCTCAAGACTAAGATACATTCTTTGTTTTGTGTGTTCTTACAGGAATGCAGCTAGACTACTGTTACATAAAAGCATTCACCCTTCAACACCCGTGCCAACGGAAGAGCAAGCGGTCAGGAGAAAGCTTTCGGAAATTCTCGATAAATTGAAACGGAACTTGCGTCTTTGAAAAATGTGAGTTTAATATTGTGTCTGATATATGATTATGTTATTTTTAGTGTTAGTTAGATTGAAGTTAACTTGGAGTTTCACAGTAGTGTCGTATATATAAATTATACTTTGAAACAAAGTACTATTTCACCATCGAAGCAACAAAACAAGTCTATCAAAGAATTCTGATTGCATACTGTTGTAAACAAGGATCGTATCTGTAGAGTGAAAAAAAAAGGTAATGAATAAAACATAATACCAATATTACCGTTTTGACAAGTTTTGGTTGTATAAGTCGTATAATGCGCACAATATTCGAAGATGCCACCCTTTTGCAGCAGAGATACTGATTAATGTTCTATATCGAATCACTCAAGCCAAATGAAATGTTAATGGAAATGATAGAAACAAATTTAGATGTAAGGAGAACTCGATAGTAACTAAGATGGTGAATGAAAAAAAAATGAGAATCATATCAATCTACTATCGATAGGGGTTTGAAAACTACTTCCATCATTGTCCATGCATGCTGACGAACATCCACACCAAGTAAATTTGAATTGTCACTCCTTCAAAATGTCTAGTCCCGCTAGCAAACATTAAATGGAAGAAATATGTCACTGTGAGGAAAAACGCTTACATTGTGAAGGTAATGACAGTATAGCAAATCACAGTCGTTTACGCATGTATGTCCGGCCGAGGAAAAAGGAAACATATAATGTTGGAGCATAAAATCTGGGAGGAGCAAGAAATGTGACGATTGAACAATGAATAAGTAAACACATTCATCACGGAACGAGGTGATCATTTGGTGAGACAAGGTTAAATTTAGTCAGCTGCTAATGACTTAAACAGTAGTATGACTGAAATATTCATAGAAATTCCGACTTACTAGAAATTCTTTATCTTTTCCACGGTATCTTTTTATAATGCAATGAAAGAAACAGCCACAGCCACCTATGACAATTAATATAAAGCAAAAGGACGAATTTGCGGTAAGCTTGATATCTTTACCCATATTGTGGTCGATCAAACATCCGCGACACTTCGTGACAATATCTTTCAGGTAGCCTCAGATCCCCTTCAAGGACGATTCCACAGTGCGTTCAATTGTATTGTATTTTGACATGGAATCATGAGTAAGATGAAACAAAACCGAATGGTGCAGGTTCCATTTAAATCGGACCAAGAATGAGAAAGAATGTTTCACGTGGTTTAACGAAGTAGTGATATCAGTGCGAAGCACGTGTATAATACATTAGATACCATGATGTCATGGCCTCACAAGTATTCCAAACCTTCACTATATCTTATGGTGTAACATCAAACCGGCACCAGGCACCCTCATTTTAATCTAATTTGTTCTCGTCTTGCAGTAACCTTGCAGTGATGACCTTTACGGGAAAGTGTTGAAATTACTGGATAATAGACATAAAACATGGTTTTCTTTATCTATATTTCTGTGCGTAAAGTACTTGGAGAGTTGCAAGTTTCTAATTAATTTATTTCTTTTCTTTAATGTATAATAAAGGAAATTTATAAGTTTGCAAAATATTGAAAGCATACGGAAATGCTGGAAATGGGGAGGAGTGCTTAAAAGCAATGCTTGTAGGGGGCATTCCCCCAACACAAGTTCATGACATCATCAACTCGGCTAAATTGCGTGGGTGGGTAACTTGCGAGTCTAATTATTAAAGCGTCTGAATTAAGCAAATCAATTTATATTTGTGACTTTTGATTAATGTCAAATTGAATATGGTGTGGGATTGCACTTCAATTAGAAAAAAATACGCAAAAAAAAAAACCCCAGATGTAAGATAGAATTTGTTTGAAACCGCGAACCATTGCATTCATGGTTTCATTCATGATTTCCTCTCTGCTACCTCCACGTAGTTGGTGCATTATGGCTTATATTCATTCGCACATTTTCATTTGTTTTTTAAGCTCTAACGATAAACCTTTGATTTTCGGCTTAACGTGCTTTGTGGACATACGCCAAATACCAATCATTTTTGTGCCAATTATCCGTGTTTGATTTTGCACAGCTCAATTGCCTGCCACATTTTGGACTGTCCTTTTTATCGCCTCAATAGGAGTGCAGTTACCGTTTTGTTTCCTATTTTGAGGGAAAGTTGTCAATAATCTATATTATTAGGCCTTTACGTTGTGAACTTGCAATCTCCTTGGGAAAAGCTTTTATTTTTCTTTTACTGGGAGAATGATTTCAACATTTCCACTGTGATTTGAAGATGATATCACGTATTTAAGTAACCTTCGACCTTTCAAATTGGATGTCATATTTGTTTATTTGTTTGGTAATTCACTCTGGTGAGGCTTGTCTCTTAAATACGGGTTCATACAGGATAAGGGGTTTACATCATGAATGCAAACTGCTACTTTGTAATAAGTTAGGTGCAAGTTACTTTGCAAATTATTTGGTTTTGAATTCTCTCCCATTGATTATTAGATGAGATCACTCAATGGATATTGTTAAGGTTCTTTCAAAGTTGCATTTTGTTGTTGCTTTTCAAACCGTCTTGTACAGTAGCAAGCTAGACAATACTAACATGTACTCTGTACGCCCCTGTCCTTTCTGAAGCCCCCCCCCCCCCCCCCCCACCAGCGGTTATCTTCCATTCTGTAGGTAGGATTAGGAGGCGTCCTTTCTCAGGAAAGATAAAAACTTCACCGACGTTGACGTGGGGCACTATTAACATATGCAGATTCCCTTGTCTACGGAACAAACGTATCTCCGCACTCTTTAGGGATTTAATGTTTCCTTGATCTCTGTGGTACATACTTAACACATTTATAATTTATCAATATCAACACATACTATTAAAGAACTTGCATTGTGTATATCATACGCGCAGGAGTCTCCTATTGCAGCGCAATAAATCATCATTATGTAGAACGTGCGCTATAGAAATGTACCTTACTGTTGTCATTTGCCCCTGTTGAGCACTTTGTGTATAAAAAAAAAATCATATTGTGCAGCATAGAACTCTATTCTTAGTTCTTCCAAGCCAGAAGTGTAAGTGAGCTGTTGAGACTTCCTTTTTTCCATCGCTGGTCGTGAATCGTGTATCCTACATTTTACATTATATAAGTAAAAGGTTGGATTTTGCCCAAGTTTGTAGGAATAATCTTTAAAGGCCAGAGAATCGTAGTCACTCTAAATGATAAAGGTGGCCCAAAACACAAAACTGTGAATTTCAGAGGTAGATGTGGTACAGTCAATCATGGCAACACAGCTTCCAACACTTTCGAAAAAAAAAATGGCTTAAACATCTTCACCCCGACAATAATGTGTGTGCCAAGCTTCATGAGTATTTTGCTTGAAAAATGAACTTTTTCGATCCTGAATACATTCCCGATCAATCGCCGTAATATGATCGTTGTGTATGACTGTTTCTGACACATTAAAGAATGTGACTTGCACATCTTCACCCAAAGCCAATGTTCGAGCCAATTTTTATGATCATTGCGGAAAAGTGCGGAAGTAGCTCGATCGCAAAAACTATGCCCTGATTCATAGCCATAATATGCCGTCACCATGGCCACGCAGTTTCCAATACATTCGGAAAAATGCCTTACACATCTCCATCCCCAGACAAATGCGTGTGTGTTAAATTTCATGGGCATTGCTAAAAATGGAGAAGCGATTCCATTCCATTCCGTTTGCAACGCACCGATTTCATACTGCGTGAGGTGGACTTATCGGCTTTGCAACAAAACGAGAAATGGACTTTCCGTGTTTTTCCGCAAAACACATTAAAAAAGTACAAAATGTCAAATTTTCCTCTTTGTGTAGATTTCTAAAAATTAATGATTCAACAACCTCTGAAACACCATAATCATAATCAATTGTATATGTATATAATCAATATGACTTATTTTCAACAAAATACATGAACATAAGAAACAATAAATTTCCTTTTTTTTTTCTTGAAGGAACATAATGTCCCTCATGAAGCCGTGAATCTTCCATCCGATACGGCACCGCATCCACTCCGCACAATTTACCCATAGATTCCGGCCAGGCATTGAGCAGCATGCGGGTACATCACGTCTCTATTAAATCGATGCTAGTTACTCGCAATATGAACCTATCAAAACAAATACGACCAGCGAGCTGTAATAGGCGAAATGCCAACCTACCGCTCCACCTCCATGAGTTGTCATACCTTCTCCCTGTTGCATCACATCACACTGTCTGACGGTACACCTTCAAACTTTCAAAATATAATGAAACATGAAAAAACAAACACCACACACACACACACACACTACAAACACACTTACACCATACACACACCTCATCATGCACACACTACTCAGAGTCCCCCTGTGAAAGTGTATGATCATTACGGTGTTGATAGACGAAGTGGATTTCAGGGATAAAAGACGCATTTCATGAGCATTAGATATAAAGGCGAACGCATCATGATGTCAGAAACCGGAGCGAGATGGCCGCTATCTGGATTTCAAAACACACTGTCCGCTATCAAATACTTAGTAGACGTACACGCACAAACACGCATACAAATCATTGTTGTTGGTGTCGTTTCTTTTATATCTTGCTGTTCAGTAGGAGGAAATCAAACTTATCTTTCCTTTTGTGATCTATTGGTCTCATGCACTTCTTTGTGTCGCTTTCAGAGTTATCAAAAACACAATACATTTTGGAAGATAAAAGTTTCGAATCATGAAACAATATCATCCGATTGTGTTCAATAACAGTTCCATTTATAATACTTCTCCAATATAGGATTCACAATGGAATAAAGAGATGCCAATTTGATGAAATCAAAATAGTAGTTTCTGCAACAAATTCCGTTAGTACTTGATTGATAATAAGTCCATAAAAATGTCGCATTTTTTATTCATTCTGTAGGCTACACGGGTGGCCTACAGTGCTAAAATATACAAGTACTGTAAATAATTGTTATCACCATTCATATACTAATGACGCTCCTAATTAAATAATGGAAAACCAAAAGCAGGAAATAGGTGTATTACAAAATATTATAATTCATTTCGAGACAGCACAACACTTTCATTTTCATGGGAAACGAAAGATGATCAGTGGCGGCGTCTTTCTTTCAAGAACTTGTTTGTCAACTGTGAAAGCATGGCATACAACTGCGAACATGTCCTGTCAATAATATTAGATATAAGGTGTCCGTTTTGCTCTTACAAAACGATCTTAGATAAAAAAAGAGAAAAAGATAACATTAGGTCTACACGGTATCTTTGTGAATAAGGCAAAGTGTTCCAGTATGTTGTTATGCCTGCACACTTGCTCTTGAGAAAATAATAAAGTATATAGAGCAAATGCGTGCATACATGTCAGCACACGCGCTTGCATGCTATGTCTATACTCAGGTTTCTAGGTGTTTGGGTGCATGCGCGCCTTAAATGTGAACGAACAGATTTCTTTAAATCCACGCTGACTATTGCGTCTCGCAGGGCTTCGTTTCGCGGGCTGCAACCTTAAGACTTTTGTTCTTTTGCTTATTCAGTTCTATATCTAAGGAATATCTGACGATTTAGCCGAGAGTTGAATGCTCTGTTGAGAAGATCTCAGAACTATGGGTATCATGTCGCGAGAATGTTATAAATCACCTTATGTACTTTCATATGCTGTTTCGTTTTGCAGAATTGTGATAACGTCTGGCTACTTTTTTCTTCTCAAGAAACAAATTGGATTTCTTTTTTTGCATAATAGCCCCCAAAGTCGGAAAGAAGACGAACAGTAAAATTTCACCTTTTACTTAATCAGTCCTAGTCTCGCAGAGAATAATGACGGGAAGAATTGTCGAAAATGTTGTGCTTTAAGATCAAGTATACAGCACATGTCTTAAATGTCAGAAAATAAAAACGACTGCTTTCAAAAAGTCCGTCATTAAGGGATGGAATCTTAAGAAATCATGTTGTATCAGCGCCATTGTGCTCTAAACGTCTTAGACTCATACCAGAAGGAGAGGACACACACTCAACTCGAGTGCAATGACGAATTAAGTTGCTTGAGTATTTAATTCTAACAAAGGCGAACGTTGAAAGGTCAATGAAATTGTCCAAAACGCAAATATAAAGAACAATGTGCATATCCTGAAGGCTCATGTTCAGCTTCAATTTGGATGTCCATGGTCAAAAGATAAATAAAATGTCTTGACGAATACTGTACCTGTAGTAATTATAGCAGAATAGTCATACAAGCGATTATCCTTTGCACATAAAGAATTTAGAACAAAGGTCAAGGTTCAGTACAGTTTATTCCGTTTTCAATACAATAGAATTTGACAATCACGCAAAGCTTCTGCTTGTAACACAATCAATTCTACTCAAGTCCTGCGGCGATTGGAGAGTGATGATGAGGACAGGATAGTGAAGTCTAGGAGCCCTTAGTCACAAACCAGCACTTAGGCGGTGAAGGTTTATCAGTCGTTCAACTCTTGGTTCCAGGTACAGGAGAGTAGTTCGGTAGTTGCCTCCATATCTGAGCAGCCCTCTTTAGGAACCGCTGTGCTCACCCAAACCTTTGGAAAGGGCTAGAAAATGTGTCATAAAAATAGCCTGTTCGTACTCTAACGTGACTGGAACGCTGCGTCCAGTGGGTTCACCATAGTAGCGGTAAGAAAGATCAACTGAAAATTGGTACATGTAATGTACGAACGCTAATGGACACACATCTCAGCGAACGTCCTCAGAGACGTACTGCCTTTGTTGCTCGTGAACTAAGACGACATGATATTGATATTACTGCCCTGCAAGAAACAAGATTAGCCAGCGATGAACAGTTGACAGAAGTAGCAGGAGGATACACTTTCTTTTGGAGAGGAAAGAGTGTAAAAGAGCGTAGAATCTATGGTGTTGGTTTCGCTATCAAGAATGAGATTGTTAATACTACGGATCGAGTGCCAGTTGGCATAAATGAACGGCTAATGACTCTTCAAGTAAATCTTAGCAAAGGCAGAAAAGCTACATTAATATCTGCCTATGCTCAAACAATGATGGCTGAAACTACCCAAATGTGGATACTTTGCTAGCTCACTCAGACACCACGCAGTCACAAACTCTTGCTTCTCGGTGACTTCAACGCAAGAGTGGGTAAGGACAACAATGTCTGGAAAGATGTGATTGGAAGAGACCAGTAGGTAATGTCAATGATAATGGATATCTACTCCTTACAAAAAATGTGCAAGACACAGCTTGACCATCACAAACACACTCTTCAGACAGAAAAAAATAGACACAAAACATCCTGGTGTCATCCATGGTCGGGACATTGGCATATGATTGACAACATCATTGTCAGACAGGATGACAAACACGATGTGGACATCACTAAAGCAATGGTTGCGTATGACGCTTGTTGGATTGACCATAGATTGATCAGATCTGTAATGTCATTCTCAATACAACCCAAGCATTGGAAGATTAAGAGAAAGAGCAAAATGCAGTATGATCTACACCTACTCGACCAGCCTATTGTGCGCAAAGCCTTCCAAGAGAGTATGAGGAAGTCCATTCAAGAGATAAACCCAAATATTGATGATGTGGAAGCATACTGGAATGACCTCAAGGAAGCTATGGCTAAAACCTGCAAAGAAACTTTAGGGAAGCCAGAAAGATGTCATGAAGACTGGTTTGATGAGAATGACAAGGAAATAACTAAGCTTATATCAGACAAACGCTCAGCCTTCACTGTCCGGCAAAATGACATTCATAACGCCAACAAGAAAACTGCATATCACTCTCTAAGATCCTTAGCTCAACGTAGAGTGAGAGAACTAACAAAAAACAATCAGTGGTGTCTGAAGAAGTCAGAAGAACTTCAAAAACTTGCTGATGATAATAACAGCAGAAATTTCTTTGCTGCTACTAGGAAGATATATGGCCCATCCAATCATGGAGTTAGGCTTGCATTAGGAAAGGATAGATCTCTAGTCAAGGACAAGGATATGATTAGAGAACAATGGAGAAAACACTTTTCAGACCTCCTTAACCAACCTTCCTCAGTGGAATCCACAGTGATAGAACAAAATATCCCCCTGTTAACAACTCAGGAGAACCTGTCAGATTTACCTTCGATCGATGAAGTCACCGGTGCTATCAATGCTATGAAAAATGGAAAAGCAGCTGGACTGGATGGCATTCCAGCTGAAGTCTACAAATCAGCTGGCCCTGAGCTATCCGTGAAACTCCTCGATCTGTATAAACTCATCTGGGAAAAGGAATCTATCCCATCAGAACTGAGAGATGCTCTGATTGCTACGGTCTACAAGAAAGGTGAAAAATCATCATGTGACAACTATCGCGTCACAACGCCTATCAACGGTTGCTGAGAAAGTCTTACCTGAATTGCAGTGCGGTTTCAGACCTGGAAGAGGAACTGTTAATATGATATTTTCAATCCGCCAGATGCAGGAAAAATGTAGAGAGCACCATCACGACCTATACTAAGCCTTCATTTAAGATCTCACCAAGGCTTTCGATTCTGTAGACCGTCAGATCCTGTGGAAAGTTCTACTTCGTATTGGATGCCCTGACAAATTTATTAAGATCATACTAAGACTACTGCTTCGGAGAGCTTCGAAGTACAGACAGGGATGAAGCAGGGATGCGTCATTGCTCCAAACCTCTTCTCAATATTCATCTCCGCAGTCCTGTACCTTGTTAAGCAGCGAGTACCACCTGGAGTAGATATTACATATCGCAGCGATGGACAACTTTTCAACTTACGCCGACTGAAAGCCACAACTCTGACAACACGTGTTACAGTGAATAAACTCCAGTATGCAGATGACAATGCCATATAGTTGCCTGTTGTGAGGAAGACCTACAAGCTGCAATGGATGCTTTCAACTATGCTTATTCTGCACTTGGACTTAAAACTCAACACGAAGAAAACACAGATTCTGTACCAACCAAAGCCTGGATTGGCTTTGGCTCAACAATGTTGAGCGATTCACATACCTTGGAAGCTGCCTCTCATCTAACCTAGATATTGATGATGAAATACAGAAGTGCCTGAATGCATCCAGCTCAACTTTTGGGCGAATAAGGAACAGAGTCTTTGATAACAAGAACCTATATACTGAAACTAAGATCAAAGTATATGAAGCTGTGATCTTGCCAACATTGCTGTATGGGTCTGAAACTTGGCCATGTTCTTCGTATGAGAAATGACAAACTAGCCAAGCAGATTATGTTTGCAGAGCTTCAGGATGGCAAACGCTCTTCGGGAGGTCAAAGGAAATGCTTCAAGGATAATCTTAAATCCTGTCTGAAGCAGTGCCAGATGAACCATGAATCTTGGGAAAACTGTGCCAAGGAGAGAAAGAGGTGGAGATCGGTTGTGTTTCATGGTGTAAAGAAGTTTGAAACTCAAAGAAAGAAGCGTCGCGATGATATAAGAGCAGCCAGAAACCTCCGTCAGCAGCCTAACTCCCATGGTCAGACTGGTGATTTCATCTGTTCTTCCTGTCCTGGAGCCCAGGAGACAACAGAACAAAGACAGAGTACCACTATAGTTCTCACCCATCACCTATCAACGGAAAATCTCGTTTCCAACATTGTGAACAACATATACATCTTACAAGAGGATGCCGCCACCAAGGAAATCTTCAAAGATCCTCCTCTCGTAGCATACAAGAGTGACAGGAATCTGCGGGATCTGCTGGTCCACACAAAATTGAAGACCAAGGCACAGTCTGATGCAGATTTGGGATAAGGCACCCAACCCTGCAAAAGGAAAAGGTGTAACACGTGCAGCCACGTGCAGCCACGGATGGGACAACAAACGTCAAAGTACCAAAATACACTTGGTTTGTCCGTGATCGTTCTCCTGCACTACCGAAAATGTGATTTACGCGATCACATGTACAGCGCGCCTGCCACAAATGCACATAGGCGAAACCAAACGGAGACTGGCCGATCGCACCACGAAAAATCTTCGATTCATCAGGCTAAAACACCAGGACTTCCAGTCGCCCACAATTTCATTCTGCCGGGACACACCAAAAACAACCTCAAGATCTGCGTTACGATGACCTGCCATGGTGGCATGGACGAAATCTCCAAAGTAAGCGAGGAACAGCTTATCCTTCGCTTTGGATGCCTGAAACCCAATGGACTGAATGTTTCTTTCCATTCTTTCCCCGTTATGGAATAATTCATTTCTCTCTTCTTCTTCTTCTTCTCCTTTTTCTTCTTCTCATCTTTTTTTTTCTCTGTCTCTGTGTATTTCTATTGCTATCTTCGTTCCTATTCACTTTTTCTCCTCCGTCTCCCTTCATCTGCGATCTTCAACTAGCTTCCATTGTGACGTGTTTTCCCTGCCTTCGTAGTATTCTTTGTGACATCCTATTTTGTGCGCTACTTGTATATATGTGCGCAAATTATTATGGGGGCGCAACCACTGACGACGCATCTGTCATTTTGATTTATACCATCTTCAAAATAAAATCTGACATTAACTTGACAAGGCCCTATTCGTTAAAACAACGTCTTTCACGGGGTTTCCTTACTTACTTCTGTTGTGAACCAACGTCTTCTTAGACTTCGAGCAGAAACCTTTGCTGTTATTTAAATTTTTCGGCGATTTGCCCTTCTCAAGAACACTTGAGAAAGGGCGAATCGCCCGAAAATGTGTGTATAAAAATGAATAAACTATTAGTATTGACAGCATTAACTTGAGTTCTGTTATATATACATATACAAGGTATATATACATTATTTCCCGACACCTTTTAATGAAAGTCATACAACGTGGGACATCATCGTGCTGGGCTCCGGCTCATTTCATTATCTTGTAGCTGGCTGACTTTTTCTTCAGTCATTTTGACATTGAGATGTTCCTTCATTATTTTGTGCAGTCTCAGCATTCCATATAGAATATTAATGCATGGCTGTAAAGGGAACAACAACAACAACAACAAAGAAAGAAACACAGTTCCTCCAAGCTAAGTAGGCCTAATCGAGTAAGAGCAGTGAATAACCAAGCCATAATGAATCCTCTTGATCATGCTATTTTTGTCACGGTCACACTCTTTTTTTGTGACGTACACATTTTATACTTTTGATTTTTTTTAAACCTTTGTCAAAAATTATGGCTTGTTTGTGTGCAGTTGTATTTTGTATAATTGACCCTTCAATTTCTTATCTGAAGGTTTTAATGTCCCTCGTGATTTACTGCAGTCAGTATATCCGAGTGCTAAGGGTGCGTGTGGACCTGAAAACTCGGACTCCACGAGGCGTGAGAGAGCACTACATGTGTGAACCACAGATTATTATATAGAAGAGAGTGTACGTGACTTCAATCTTAATCGAGCGTAATGGAGTTGGTCACGAGGAATAGTAGTCCAGCGCCCAGTCGCATTTCTTGGACTTTTGAAGTATGTATGACAAAGTGAGAGTTTCGTCAGGACTTATATACACTGTTCCATCACCCATGCCTATAAAGATTCAGGTAGAATGCCCTGGACATATGTCATATTCTTTATCCACTCCCGGATGTGAGACAACTATTGCCTGTTGTCTAAATCCTCATCTAATCAATGGGCAAATTTGTATGTCTATACATGGAATACTTTCAACGAATGAAACATATAACAAGTTATTAATGGGGAGCGCCTTTGACCCTACTCCATAGTAGAATATTTCTAAAGACTTGACAAATGTTGTAGTGTAGATCAACCCCTTAACCTATTCTTCATAATGTAAGATATCATTCATGTAAGACACTCCTACATAAATTATCCCAAGAAGAGTATAGAAAGCTGAGAGGAAGGTGTGCAAAATCTCTAATTTCGATATTGCACTCAGGAGCTATGTCTGATAATCTTCTGACGAACCATCATAATCCTATAGAAAGGACAAACACGATAATTTGAAATTTATAAAATGACCTCGACCCTTAGGCTATATCTTCTTTTTATTAAACCACAAAGGCCTGTTTGGATAATACAACACTGAACTTTTAATTGCGCAGATGAAAGCATGAGCAAATTACCTCTACAGATGACGAATAGTCAACGTTTTGTGTCGTAAGTGATTTTGTCTACTGTGAGCCATTACACCAACATATTGTTCTATATAATCAAACATGACTCTCATCTTCTTTTCCTCTCTCTCTCTCTCTCTGCAGGGTTCATCACTTGGTTAATTTTGATTTCTTACATTCCACCAAGACCACCGTCTCCGACTTTGAGAAGGAAACCGATGATCGAACGTCATTGACAGCTTCAAACCGAACGACAACAGATATCCGTAGGAGGACTGTCGTAGGAGGACTGTAACCTTTTGTTTGTAAAAGGGACTGATATCTTTACAAACCACTGTTTCACTGTGACGGGAAATCTAATGAAATCCCTACGGCCTATTGGTTAAACACGCGAAAGTGCTTCAGCCTCATGCTTTTTGTTTCTTGAATAAGTTATTGTCGGCCATTAACGACACAAACTTCATCTATCATTCAGATACCATAACGATCGTATCAAGTCAGGGAAGCCTTAAACCTCCTTGTGACCTTTCCTTGATGTCGGCTCGTACACCAATCACCTGATCAGTCGTAACACGTATACGAAAACCTTGCAGGGGATTATTCATACTTGCTTACAGAAGGCAGGTTGGTACGTACATTTGTGTTTTTTCCATGGAGGTAACATTCCTTGGAATGCGTCATCCAGAAAGAATAACATTCATAAGAAACTAACTCACCTGAAATTATTTAAATGCATAATGTGGAAGCCACATAAAAACAAGGTATGATAGATGAACCGATTTTGTATACGCTACTGTAGTTCACAAATTACCAGTGATATGTGAAGACATCACTTACAACATTTGGTCCTAATAGGCTTTATCATACATGCGTGACATGAAAGCAGCAATTATCATTAGGTATTTCAGTCATGTATTTTTGTGTCCGAGGGTATTTGGAATAAAGAAGACATTGCCAACGTGGTAATCTCTTTCCAGTATATTCTTTCCTGTTCTTTGCATATCAGTATCTAAGATATTAGCAGAAGTTTCATGACACTTTATGTGCTTAATTTTTCTTGTTTTGCCGACATGACAGTTCCTTGGTATAGGCGCATCAATTTGTACACTCAAGACGAGACAACCCAAAGAACAGCCTTCCGATTACAATAACACCAGCGCAACTGTGCTGACCCCCCCCCCCGATTCCGTCCTAATCAGACTGAAAGTTAAATTTGGCTTGATACGTAGAGCATTCTTTAATTCAAACCAAGGCCAAATCATTGAAAAAGTGAGATATGGAAAATTATTTTCATTAACAGATTATAAGTATACTATAACATAAAACTGATTCGACCAATGGTTTACGTAAAAAAAAACCCCACACACACGTAATTTTTCTACCGATGCATATGGGATTAAAGCTGTTTACTTTATGTCACCATTGATGTTCGTCGCTGTCACACAATCGCGTTGACAATTTATGCAAATAGCAAACCCCGACTAGTTCCACTGGGAGGAACTGAAGTTTCGATATATATATATAAGTGCTGTATATAAAGGTGATATATGAATTTCTTATTTTTGCTCGTGGGTTTTACTAATCATCATAAAAGAGATGTAAATCATGTATAATAGATTTTCAGATAATGCGAGAAGAACCGCGTATGATGTAGTGGAAGCTCTCGGGCTGGTTTAATGTCATGAGTAAACATGACAATTTGATCATGGCAAGCTTCACAGTCTGCTACGCTAGTTCTCCTATTGCCTTTTCATATAGTTGGTAATAAAAATTTTCTTTATTACCAATGTCCCTGTTGTTTGTGTATTTTTCATTGTGTCTAAATCTATTATGATTAGAAGTAATTGTACTTGAAGACGTCATTACAAGTTTGCAATCAAAAGAAGAACTCTCAAATTGTGTTTGCAAGTCAATAGCCACATGGAGATTTATTGCATTCTATTTCAGCAGGCTGATATAATTTGAAAAAAAAAAAAACATAAAAAGATTTTCACGAGTAAACAAAACAAAATACTTTCATGCCTGTCAAATCATTTTTTAGATAGTACAGTCAATACAATTGTCCGGATCAATGTGCTTCAATTCAAAATAAATTTGTTGCTCTTCCATCTTAATAAACCAGCTTACTTTCAAAATGAGAGTTGATCCCCATCTATTGGTTATTTCAGTAGAGAGTAGGTACTAATAAGCAGAACAGTTAAGGTTTTGTAAAATTGAAGCATGTAAAATTATATGACAATGTGATTTTAAAAATTGTCAGTTTTATAAGGTTACATATGTCACATGATGGAAACAGACGTCAGAACAGTGTCACTTTTCCTGTCTGGTTAAACGGGAGAAAATGGCAATGATCATAGAATGAACGACTCAAGTATATGAGTTCAGTCATTTCATCCGATAAGAGAACCGCTGACAGGGGTCAGTTACCTTGCTGCTCGGAGTGTTTTGGGATAACGCTATCAATGGAAATGAGGTAGCAAATCAGAAAGTGTCCTCGGTGCATTGCCTTTGTTATAAATCATTTAAATTGCCTCAGTGCCCTGAAGATGCACAGTTAAAAGCTACATTATTCCGTTTCTTCTCTACTGAATTGACATTTATCATTACACGCTGCCTACCTTGCTGACTCCCTTACCTCCTCCATGTGTGCCTGGTTTTTTTTTTTTGTGTGTGTGTCTTTTCCTCTTACTTTTGCCGAGACCTCTTTCAGGAGTTACTTAATTGAGACTCTACTTGTATAACTATGTATATTCGCTTTGCTATCACGTTTGCCTGACTTCTGTCAATCCATCTGTTTATCGACCTATCTAAGCCAATATTTTCTCTTGCCAGTCCGTTTCATTTACTTTCTCCCTGATACACGATCCGTTTATCTGACTCAACCAAAGCATACAAACATAATTTTATAAATCATGTGATGTGGATTGCTATAGCACATTTGCTTTGATTTAGCACAATTGCTTTAAGGACATGGTTTATCTTTCAACAAGATTTCTACATCTCATGGTAAGTGCGGCACATCAGAAGCATTCAACGTCTGAAGAAAGAAAGCGTTTTTTTTTTTCACGTTTGGTTGATCGAGATGAAATATTGATACGACACCTGTTAACACTAGTCAGGCGACATTTTCCCGTGTTGTATGACGAGTTTGACAAAACGAGACTTCAAAAGGTTTACCGCATGAAGGTATTCTAACAATTAAAAACAATTCTTCTAACCATTCAAACAATTGAATAGGAGCACAGGAAGGGGTTAGGACGCGTTGGGTTCGGGTTTTGTGAAAGGAATTCATTCAATTTAAAGCGTAATTAAGAAAAAAAGGATTGCAACACAAGAAAAATGTTTGGCTATGGAACGAGAATGCGATGTAATCCCACTTCTGAAAATATTATAGACAGAACATCATACAAATTTGCTGCATTTTGTGATATATAGGGCCTATTCACACCCACATCCACATACGTTCTTCAGTCTAAACAGGAATACATGGGATCTACATCAAAATATGGGGGACTTCCTATCGGATCTAATTTTCCTTTAAATTTTTTTGTTATTTTTTTTTTACCATGATGAACCAATATTTTCGATGTCTGTGTACCTTCGAATACATGTGTGGGCAACGTCATGAGAACCGTAGAAAAAAATACAGCGAGAGAATATGTGAATGTCTTCGCGTCATCACACGTATTGACATATCATCTGATTCAATTTCCCTGCGCGCCTGCGTCCTAATATCGTGAACGTCTCAGTGGACTAAATGTTTGATTGGCGTTGCTGACGGCAGTTATCCAAATCATCCCTTAGAACCATTTCATTTTGACACACCTTATTTGTATTAACACCTTTCCTTTTTCCCGAAAATGATAATTCACGATTTGAGACCCGAAATTTCTCATCTCTTGTTTGCCCTACCCCTCGACACTGATCTCACCATTTTACAATTTACTCTCATTCAACAGAAACGCCAAAGATTCCGTTACAAAGGAGTATGCCTTTTGTTAGTACTACATCACTATGGATGCAGTCATACATGAAGCTTTGGTTTGTAATTCTCATGAAACCCTCGTAAATTCTTGAATTTCTACTGCAGTTAATGTTGACATGAAAGCAAAGCATGACTACAATTATCGAGCAGTTGATTTCTTCTTCTGGTTAAGTCTACCTCCTTCAATAAGATGAAGATTCTTGCAGACTGTAGTATTTACATTAAAGCTATTTCAGCACCCCGCACTGAGATATACACATCGACCTCGAGTTCTTGACTCATAGAGGAAACAAAAGTAAGAGTGACATTCGACTTGTCCGTGTCTTTATTTCGTATCTAGTTTCCACATTATTTTGAATCTTTCTTCAAAACATTTGTGTAAATACGTTAAGATTTTGATATAGCCGCAGATACATAAAGACCAAATGCTTCAATTTAACCAACATTTGCTTCCATCTGTGTGAAGATATAAGATATGAAATGATTCATTCTTAGCATCCAACAGTAATTGAATCCCTGGACTGCAATCAAATTAAGCAACCAATTGAGATAGGCAAGTTTTGTTTTTACGAGTAGTCTGCTCCCAGCTATCTCCTTATCTTTGCCGTCCCTCAATGCCCCGCACTTCGTTTATCGCGTCCAATCGAACTGTCAGCGCGCTTCAATGTCGATTTTTTAGCGGGATAATCTCGTCCTTCTGAACTCAGATGAAGCTTTATGAGTAGGCAGGAATAGCTAAGAGGAAATACCGAAAGTGAAACACCAACAGCGATGGACATGGCAAGCGGAAGAAAAGATGAGAGAGCAGTGAGGACAGTTAAAGAGAATGATGTAGCGTGTAAGAAAATGCAAGATACCCTCCCCCCCCCCGAACAGTCACGCATCTAGCAGGCGTAAACTGTTTCAACTTGAAATTGACAGTACACTGCTCATAACGTCAAAGAGCTGGTCCCTGGTCTCAAGCAAGTGGCACAAAAGCAAAAGGATGAGAGAGGAAAGGATCAATATTGAGCTATTTCGACATAATGCAATCTTCAAAAGGTATCTCTTTTGTCCTTTCATTATCGTCCAACAGGAGGTGTATTGCTGTTACGATGAAAGGCGGACAAAAATTCTGGCAGTAACTTACAGAGCACATAATCCCCCCTGACGGTAATAAATCTGAAGAAAATGATAATAATAAAAAAACTGATAATAATGACAAAAATATGAAAAAAAGACAGTTACGTGACACGTAAGTAACTTTGTTCTTGAACCGCAGGATGTCCCCCAAAATGATACACTTTCAAGGCGGTCCTCACGGGCGAATGATGTCGACCCCTCGTGGTTCGCCCCAGGTGACCAGCAATAGTCAGCAACGGTAATAACCAGGCACATTGTGTCATACGCTTGAATAAATGATTGACCATAGAACTATTTAATTATTTAGAAATTTTTGTAAAAATGGTTAAGCTGAAGCCTGAAGGTCTCTTTTATCATAGTGACACCAAAAAATGTCGAAAACATTTCATACTTGGGTATACTAGGTACCACCCACAATAAAACTGTAGAGTTTTGGGCAAGGAAATGTGGGATGAATGATTCGGAATGGAGCCAAATACCTGAGGGTGGAGCTACGACAATGAAATACGCCTCCCAGAACTGTGATGCCTCTCATACACACACACACACACACACACACACACACACACACACTCCCACTCTCACCACACACACTTTCACTTCGCCCAAAGTGGAAAACCAATTCCTGCACAACCTAATTTTCAAGTCCTGTTATGAAAGTGGGCGGTGGTCACTTAGCATAAGACACTTTCTTTTTGGTGTCATATTATGATATCCATTTCATTGTTTTTTCAACATTCGATTTATATTTTCATTTTGGGGCCGTTTTAAAAGCGTATAGTTTGTGTTAGGGACGCCCTGTTCAAAAGAAGTTACGCTGAGAGACTGAAAATATGGCAATCATCCACCAACTGATCCGGTTGACTTTTATTGGCTAGGTGATTGCATATTTTTTGTCGTTTAGAGCAAGCTTAGAGCAAAGGGTCATACACATGCGTGCGTATTACACATTCTTTCACTATTCATTGCGGTTGAGATGGCTGAAAGGATATGACGGCTAAGGTAAAGGAGATGATGTGTAAGGTCCGATAGATATAAGTTGATGACAAATGTAGGAATGCAGCTCCTATGAATATCCTATCACCTGAGTGATTTTGTGTTTAGCTGAAAAATTATGGCTTGAGGAACTAATCTTTCTGTGAGCTGTTAAAGTTAAACGATCAGATAGTTTAGTTTATATAAGTACATGAGACCTGATTTCTTTTTGAGTTAAACCAGATATGTGAACCAATATCGAGATGATTTGCTGCTGAATAAGCAACCCGTAAAAAGCGGTGTGTTAGAGAGAGAGAGAGAGAGAGAGAGAGAGAGAGAGAGAGAGAGAGGAGAAACAATGACGGGCTTTACCGGGCTTTATATTTTCATTTTGGGGCCGGCTTATATATTCTTGGGGTTCCTGCAACATGGTAACAAGGTCATGATGAATTCAGAATACACAAAATAAACACATGAAGAATAGCCATTTTGTTCAAAGCATGTAAGCAAGTAAGTCGTTGAAAATAAAAGGAAGTAGGCTACTCACTATGAAAAGCACAGTGATGCCCTAAAACAACAAAGGTATATGGGGTTTACCGGCTTCTATCCTAAGAAAGATGAATGCTAGAAGGAAGGTGGCGTTTCCGACTTCAGGGGGAGCATGATTCCAGGCAGCATGATGTGAGATGTTTTCCTGCTTGAATTTTAGCTCGTGGGATTACGAGACGCGTATCATGTGAGTGTGTATTATCAAGAAATATGATGAGTTCTTGCAAGTATACGGGCACGCTGCCATGAAATGTCTTAAAAAACTGATTTACATGCATTCAACGCCACAATCTCTTCAAGCGTAATCCAACATACCCTCCCAAACACCTGACTCTTTTGTCCTGAGGGGGTCATTCCGAGAAACTGACACCCACGAGTCATGCAGCCCACGAGTTCGACATTTAAAAAAAAGTCCATGGGTCATACAGCCCACGAGTCAAACAGCCCATGAGTTCGACACTGGGTAAAAAACAGCCCACGAGTTCAACATTACAACACGGGGTTAATGCGTCGGTCTCGTAGGCTTTGTTTGCTCAGTACCAAACTCAATTTTTGGAAGTAAGAGATCATGATCTACATAGTCAAAGCCTTCTTTACGTCCAAATATATCAATCCTGTTGAACCTCTTTTTTTCCACCATGGTCCATCTACCTGTACACCCTGTCTCAAAAAACAAACGAACAAACAAACAACAACACTGAAGCCTATATAAGTGCTGTATCGGTCGAGGAATTTTGTCTGACTGCAGATTGTTCCTTAACAAGGAGGTTATTAGTGAAGCTGTCGTGCAGCTGACTGTGGACTAATCTCCGAGAACTTCAATAACTATGGGTATGACAGAGATTTGACGATAATTGCTGGGACCCATGTTTGTCTCCGTTAGCCTCCTTCCACTCTTAAGGAATACCCCGTGTTATGAGAAAGAATGTAGTCAAATGCACTTAGGTGACTGGTGCCGCTGTTTTTAACATTATTTCATCAATTTCCTCTTCTATATCAAGCTTTTTCATGAGTCCAATACACAATTTGGGTCTACTTGATCAAAGCTATATGGACGTCTCCTTGATAGGAATGGACCATGTTATTATTGTATTATTATCATTATCTTCATTATTATTATTAGCATTTATTTGGCATTTCAACGTAGAATACAAATAGAAAATCATATTACATGATATTAAAAAAGTGATTCTGGGTGCTTGCCGCTATTTGCCGGGAAGAAAAAGGCAAACTTAATCACCAAGACTAGATCTTTTCCCCTCTGTACAGTTTGATCATGCATTTTTTATTAAAGTCCAAACGAACAAAAGAAGTTGGTCTTAAAAGTGTATTTCGCGGGCACGTTTTCGGTAGGGCGTCTGCCTCGAGAAGAAATGGCTCGGGTTCGATTCCCATCCCGTGAGTCTGGCTAAGCAATGTTGCGCGTGATCAATTCAAGGAAATAATGAAATTTATGCCGCCCCCCTTCCCCCCCCCCCCCCCTTGTAAGAGACAAAACATTCACGTCCTACGGATAGGACATTACAGGATATCTTGTAAGGGCGTCACGAACTCACGCAAGTGAAAAAAAAAACACAACTGCACTTCCTCTCAAAGATTAGAGTGCTCACACGGCGATGTGGTCCACCCCACATACCACACCCAAAAAACAAACAAACAAACAAACAAACAAACAAAAACAAAACAAAGCAAACAAAAAACCCCTAAAACAAACAAACAAACAATTAAACCCCCCCGGCAAATGATGCCGACCCCTCGTGGTTCGCCCCAGGTGACTAGCAACAGTCAGCAAACGGCTTCAACTAGTCATATTGTACCATAACACGAAGAAGTTGTAGTGGATCTACAATCGGGCAAAACTGGTTTGTTTAGCCGTGCAATCCCCAAATGTGCGTCCCTTATTATGATGAACTGAGCTGATTTCAGGACGAGGGATGGTGTGGATTAGCTGCATTGGGTAGCCTATGCATGGATTTATATGGCTCCTAACCTTTGAAAGACTTGAGTTCGAAGGTACACCACGGATACGTTAAAAAGTATGAATGAATGATGTGTCCTTGTAGACTATGTCCATTTGTACAATGTATTTCGCTATTCCAAGCATAGGTGGCCATGATAATCGCAAAATCAAGGACAGGTAACTGAAAAAAAAAATACGATACGAATATGAGTGACATACGATTTGAGGGGGAAGACAAGCCTCTTGGAAGCTGAAAGATTGACAAACATGGCTCCGGCGTAATTAAATTCTAATTTAGAGATAAACGTAGCCATGTCAAAAGACGTAGGTTGTGAATTCTATTGTACACGACACTGACAATAGGGTAAGAATCGACCCTTAGCAGCAATCACTTTAATCAGCCATACCCTGGTCACTTCAAATGACTATTCAAGAAAAAGAAGCTTTCATTAATACAGTTTTCTATCCCATCTCCTGGAAATAATGAGGTGAAATGAAAACATTCAAGTACAAAGGCGCCAGAAAATTAAGTGGGATTACAGAGAAAAATTGTTTCGCCCGAGTCCTCGATTTCGTACTTAAAGGAACTATGTAATGCAAATTGACTTGTGTTGATTCATGATACCCGCATCACGTGGTCAAATGAATATCTAAATACGTGCATCATATTTCATAATGATATTTTTATCATTTTTTCTTCAGATTACTTGGATACGCCCATGGAAACCCATCCAAACCAAGATTCTGTACGTGACATCATCTGCCAATCATTGCTGAAGAACTAGTATGATTAACTAAAGATATTGGAATTAACCTCACCCCTACACTGAAAATAACTTGCATGTTTTCATGTTACTAATACGATTAACAAAAGACATTGCAGTTTGCTTATGCTAGGTGTAGGGGAAGGCGCATTACAATGTCTTTTGTTACTTATTTGACACTTAAGTAATGACTGACAGATGATGTCACTGGCAAACTAGGTTTGGAAGTTGTTGTTCCTTTGTGGGCGTATCCAAGTACTGTGAAGAAAAGTGGTAGAAATTTTATGATAAAATGATATGGCACATAGTTATCTTTCTGGTTTTTTTTTCGGGGGGGGGGGGGGGTGGGTGGAAGGCACACAAGCAATGATCAGTGTATCATAAATCAATTCAAGTCAACATTCAATTGCATTACATTGTTCCTTAAATGCATTATGTCTAGCTACTGAGGCGTATTGGTTTAAACCTGCCGCCTACCATGAACTTTTACGGGAAAATCTGACTAAATGTGATTCTGATCTTTCATCCTGGTATGAATGGTAAATCCGTATTTTGCACGTCATTCACTTTTTTTTTTTTTGCAGTTATGTACATATAGTCACATTGTGGAGACAGAAACATAAAACAAACTACAAATACATATGAATGTGGAAAGATACTCTGTGTGCATGGGTAGTGTTTAGAGAAGCAAAATTTCAAACTCCCAAAACTACTCACACACTGTATTACTGACGGTGAAGGTAATGTGGATTATCATCCAAACGCTACCTCTACAATGTGTTATGCAATTGTCAGGACAAAATCATTTGTTGATGGAAACTTATAGCCTGAGTCGAGATTCATTTCATAATCACTGAGCAATATGGAAGCAAGAACCTAACGCACTTGACTGATGATATTCAATGGGTGAGACTCACATTCAAAACCACCGTCAAATATCAACCCCGTTTTAGATACCCCCTCCACACACACATTAAAAGCCACCACAAGTCTTCTTGTATTACCACATTAACAACATCACAATGTTTTAATGAACTACTAAGTACGGTCGACTGCCTGTAGGCGGATGAACGGACAATCACACTTAGGAGTAAAATGGCGCTGAAGGGTTTCCACATAGTGGCGCACATGACAGATTTAAAATCATGAATTGTGTTTTACCGCTGTCTTTGAATTTGTCATCACTAGTTATTTTTACAATTAATTATGTTAAACTTCGAGTTTCTGTATAGTTTATGTGCACCTCAAGTCTCTCTCTCTCTCTCCCCTCATTCTCTTTCTCTCTCTTTATATATATATATATATATATATATATATATATGTGAACTATGAAGTTTTCGCGCGTAAATGGGTATCGAACACGCTGTTGCTGTTTCCTCCCTGTACATCAACAAAAGGTGTCCACATAGTCAAAGCAAGCGTCCACTATGCATGATCTTGAACAGTTTGACATTACGAACGTCTCGTCTCTGCTGGATTTTTACGTTTCATTTAGTGTATCACCGCTATGAAACGATACAAACTTATGTATGTATTCATGTTTAATTTGGTTAATTCCAAGCAATATGAATTGGGTTTGGTTGACCATGAATATCTTTCTTTGTTTCGTAAGTACATTGTACATTGCAACTAGGGGCCCGCAATCTACAAACTTGGTCCCCATCTCTATCCTCTGACTGATTTATCATTGTTATGCTTGTCTGAGCCTCTTGTAAAGTATAGTATATTCCCTTGTTTTAATTGAATACTTATGTTGAAATTCTTCACTTTGCATGTTATTGGTTATGTTGCGATGGAGAAAAAAAAATGAACGTTAAAAGAACGCAGTTAGGTACGTCCACAAACACGCATACCAAGGGCAAATGACAGTAGTTCTTATAATTATATTCACATATCAACGCTGCATGGGCGCTTATGATGGACTGATGCGGAATATCGGTATTTTTTTTTTCAACCAGCTCGTTCATCAATTAGAATTAAGGAAAAATATCAAAATGTTGATACTTGATGAGTTAGATCATCATCTGCACAACATGGTTGATGCAGTTGACACGAGTCGAATTGAGTAAAGTGAATTCGTGTGAAACGTTGTTGCAAAGCAGAGGAAATAAGGTAAAATGTGCGTAAGCTTTACTCTGTGGAAGAAATGGGACAGTGTACTGCTCATAACTTGGTAATTTGTAATTGTGTCAAGTTACATGATCATGACATGTAATGAAGTTATGATGTACTGATTAACCCAGCGGTACCTGAATGATCTGCCGAAAATGCTGGTGTTTGTACACAGAAGCCGACTATGATAGATTTCTAAGGTCAGTTAATTCCGACTATTCAAGTTGTTCTGAGTTATGCAAATAATGAGGCAAATCACAGTGTTATGTTTCCGCGACTATCTATGGAGTTGCGTCCTGTCTTCCATAAAGGTTGTGGAAATGTGCCCAACCACGAACATAACCTGCATTTTAAGTAGCTCTTGAACATCTGGAAATTTGGGGAGACTTACAAGAGCAGCTCGACTATTGATCAGATTCAAACCGTCGAAATATGAAATCTTATCTTGCTTAGGAAACTTCATTCATTCTACCCGCCTATCGTGCTTCTACAAACTGTGAGTTCTCTTCTTCATGACAAAGACAAAAATCAAACTGACTGATACATGTCCAACGGGCACAGAAATTTGGGGAAATTTGTATACATATAAAAATCACATGTACAAGTGGGATTTCGACTACTACTTACTCATAACACTGAATCTTCCATCAACACTGTTATATGACTTTCACCAAGCTGAAATGAAGCTTTGATATTCGTATTTTCATTTAAACTGATTTGCTCACTCTTCCAGAAAGCGTTTTAAGACCTTTTATGTTGTATTTACGACGTGTGGAAAAATGTCAGCGACATAGAAACATTCCCTTAGAATGGAAGAGGGCATGTAAACAATAACGGCTTTTGCTCCAGCGAAGTGTAGATGTTGATTGCTTAGAAATCTATTAAGAAAATGAAATTCCGATAGAAGTATTTCCTGTAATGACCATGAATGAATTAAGGGATTTGAGAGATTCTAGATTCTTGGTGGCTATTTTGGCGGCCATCTTGAATATCTCCAAACCCACATGAATGCAAAAGTTGCACCATCCAGATTCGGATTCAGCATCCTCAAATTGGGTAGAAACATAAAAAAAAACATTGGACGGACGGTAAAGCAAGGTTCAATCCATATGGCACCAAGACCAACTGAAGTACATTAAAAATGTCTACCGTATACGTCGCAAGTCAAGTCAGATTTCAGTGTGCTAGTCTTAGACACTACTGGTTACATGTTTGAACGCAGCACGACGCCATTTCGTCTCACCGATATGGAGAACCTCTCCCACACCCTCCCCCTTTGGTCCGTCTACAAAGACTACATACACAAGGAAGACACACACGCAAAAAAGAGATGAGAGATAATTGAGCCATTCACATTGTGTTTAAATATTCATTTTTTCTAACCTTTTGATTGAACATTTTCCAAATATTCCCCCTAAACTGCTGAACGTGTGCACAAGAATTGACTTTGAATTTTAGTTTTTAAAAATGCAAAAACTACTTCAATAGTGTTGGAAGGGGGAATGCCTCCTCCTACTCCCTCGCCCTGTTTTTCCATCTCCATAGAATTAGTACGCAGTGAAGTGTTGCGCTCCCTCGCTTGCGTACCCCCCCCCCCCAGATAATAAAATCATATTCTTGCCCCCTTGAAATATACTACTGCGTGAGGCCATGATTAGCAGGGTTAAAATGTAGACTGTGACGCCTCACATTCTTTTCTCTTGCGCGTGATGGTTACTGGTGACGTGGGTGACAAGTCCAGTATATCGCGGATGAAATATTGTCTTTTAAGAGGAAACCCAGCCCAAACATAAACGAACTCCAAAGAAAGAGAAGAAATCCCTTCAGAACGTTCCAAAAGTGACCAAAATCGGATAAGAAATAAGGACGATAAGAATGATTATGATATTTTTTTTTCGAAAAACATTTCTTGACCAGTCCTTATGAATATTCAAATAAGCAAGTTGATGATATCTTGTCATCGATATTTTTCATGTATGTTATACAAAAACTCGGAAAATTGTCATTTTTTAAAGCTGGGTTTTTTAAAGCTTTTAAGGTAAAGCATATTCCCATACCAAAAATGATTATATCAGTGTTAACATCTGTTCTTTTTGGGGTGGTTTTAAGGCAAGTTTTATATCCATACAGCTGAAATATGAGATTTTTGTCGTTTCTGTATATGAAATGAATAAGAAATTGTGAGAGCATGACATTGTCAACTTGCTGATTTGAATATTCATAACGATTGGTCAAGAAATGTTTTCCAAAAAGTTATGAAATTTCAGAATGTCATAACTTCCTTATTTCTTATCCGATTTGGTCATTTTTGTACTGTTCTGCAGGGATTTTTTTCTCTTTCTTATGAAATCGATAATATTTTGGAGTGGATTTCTCCTTTACGAAATGAATGTCCCTGCGAATTGTTACGAACAAGCCTTAGAGAAGGACTTTTATAATGCTAAGTTAAAAGGACCTCTTTCAATCGTCAAGCAATAATTTTTGATATTCGGTGAAGAAACGGAAATTTTCCTTCAGAATCTACTTCAAATAACAGGAACCTGAAAAAAAAATTGACTAAAATATCCAAAAAGCTTGAGTTCAACTTTTTCTATTACACACGTAGCCATGACTCCATTAGCATACTAAGCAACAAAATGAAACATTTTCTTCTTATATATAGCGACACTAGAGGTAAAAAACAAAAACAATCCACTTCGTACACATTGTTTTCACAGGATCTATTTTATCCATCGCATTGACCTATGCCAAGTTCACTCCTAAAATGTCGACAACGAGGTTTTCTAGGATACGTCACGTTCTGATCTTATTTCTCAAGCCTCCATGTGACTCTTTTCGTGGAGATGTGGCGCTTAAAAAAATACCACAGGTTGTAGTACGTGCTATCTACAGGTAAAAGATCTGAGCATTTTCACGCACAAGAGCACTACATTATTAAGGCATATGTAGAGCTACATGTTTACACGCATGTAATAGTGTAAACTATATGTGTGTGGATTCCACCGTGCGCTCGTGCTATATTACGTTATCAGATTTTGAGTAAATTCATACTTGCAAACTGATCTATTTTACTGAAAACATTTGTAAACACATAAAGTGATGGCAGCATGGGCGTAAATCGGGGGGGGGGGGGGGGGGGGGGGAGCCCCCCCCCCCTCCACCCGCTTTTGGAGGACGGGCATGGCCTGTGCAATCATCCCCCCTAAAATTTGAAAAAAATGGAAGAAGAAGAAATATGATTGTATTAATTTTGGCATATTGCATGACGTTCTTACGCCACCTGTGAGAGTTAAACAGAGCTTAACAGTATTTTATCTATTCTATCTTTTAGGATTTGTATACATCATGTTTTTTTCCAAGCGCTAGCTCGCTCGCTTCGCTCGCTCGCAAAAATAGCAACATCGACTGCATGGTCCAGATGTTGAAAAATAGTACAATGTATAGGCCTACATGCATACATGCTATGAAGCGCGCCACTTGAGACCATCTACAAATTACGTACGGATAGGAAACAAGCAAACTAATTGAACCCCCTCCCCTCATTGAGCAAACGGTAACATGATGATTCAGTCAGGAAGACATACTCTATGGGCATACACAGGGGTAATCAGGGGAGTCGATCCTAAGGGGGCAAAGGGGCATTTGCCCCTCCCCATGGAAATTTTGGGGCAACATAGCATTTGCCCCCCTTAATTCCTGACATGAGGAAAAAATCTCGAAAAATTTCCAAATACACCACCAGAAGTATGCACCAGATCGTTGAATTGCAATCATGAAAAAAGCAAAAGCCCCCCTCCCCCCCCCCCGCTCGGTCCCTACGATAGACTTTGTACTTACTAGTTGCGCCCCATAAAAATATGCCCCCCATAAAAATATTGGGATTCAAAGCCTATCCCCCTCCACACCCTCTTCCAGCACATTTCCCTGAATATGAATATTTCTTACATTTTGACAGAAACAAAAATGAATATTTCATCAAATGTGTGCGCCAGATCTCTGAATGACAAGTCTGAAATTGCAAAATCTCCCTCATGTAGGAGGGGATAGCACCCTCCTATACCTCCCCCCTGTCGGTCGTTCCGCTCCCTCGCGTGTATTTTTCAAGTTTTGCCCCCCCCCCCATCATTAAAACGGGGTTTCAATTGACTCAATTAAATAAAATAGAGAAATCCAATTGATCTAAGGAAATATCTACACAATAATAAAATACACAAAAATAAACATCCATATTACCATTTTTTTTACTTTGTTTCATTTAGATTTTGTACGTAGGCGTCTGCATGTTATGCAAGGTCGGCACTACGTTTTTGAAAATGAGGGGGGGGGGGGGGAGAACCAAAATGAGCTGGCAAGCCAAAGAAAAAAAAAACACCTTCACATTTTTGAGGAACCATTTTCCGCTGAAAATTGGCTGACAAGCCAAATCAAAAACAAGCAAGTCTTCATATTCTTCATGACTGTAATCTATATATTGACGGGTTACCCCTTGTAGAAAAAAAGTCTACCAAATTTCTTGGTGTAATTATTGATGGTAATCTTACCTGGAATGAACATGTAAACAATGAAGTAGTATTATATCGAGAAACATTGGTATGTTGTTCAACTGAAAGATCTTTTGATAGAAAATTCTCTTTTTATTTTATACAATGCATTGATTTTACCATACATCACATACTGCAATATGGTATAGGCATATTCTAACAAGACAAAAATTCAATCAGTTCACCTTCTCCAAAAAAGAGCACTCCGCATTTGCACCAACTCACATTATCTTGCAAACTCTGAACCATTATTCTCTAAACCGAAAACCCTGAAAATAAACGACATTCATACTTTGCAATGCGCAATATTCACGTACAAATACACATCCAACACCCTCCCTTCCTCGTTCCATTACCTACCGGGTATTCACTGTGAACTCCAGCGTCCACGCTTACCCAATTCGATATTCCAAAGATTATCACCTTCACAATCCCAAGCTACTGATAGCTCACAAGTCAATTAGATACCATGGACCAGACGTCTGGAATAATCTCCCTGAGCAAATCAAGGCAACCACTAAATTATATTCTTTTAAGGCACTTATGAAAAAAATATCTTTTATCGAAATATAATAATGTATGAGTGATAAAAAAATTTGAGGTTTTTATGCTAATTTATAAACAGTTTATACTGGTATATTAGGAGTTTAGTAATTTGCTGCATATCAAAATTGATATTGTAAACAGAAATATGTAAAAGACAAATATAAGACACAAAAATACATTAGACACAAACCCAATTATGTATTAAATGCCCAAACGTTAAATTAATAAAATTGTATTCATGGCATGCACAGAATGAATGCCTGTTGAAAATAAATAAACGATAACTATTTTGAATTTTCCTTTTATTTTTGACCTCACAAATTACCACGATATTTTGGATTCTATTATTGATTCTATTTTGTAGACACGTCCGTTAAAAATCGAATTTAAGTTTGGAATTTTACCCCGAGGCCTCGATCCATGTCAATCTGCTGCTTATGATCGCGATCTCCTGCTTTTCCATGATTATGATAGATAAAAATGCTTAATTTTAAAATCAATTCATTCAAATGCCCCTTTTCTATTTTTTTCTGAAATTCGTTTATTGTAACGACATGAAATATTCTGAATGAATAATCAATTATTATTTACATAATTTAATTCCACGATTCCCTTCTGAACATTTTTTGTGTGAGTGATATTATGCTATACGTCTCATACATTGAAGACTGTCATGTTCACAGTGTATGTATTATATGTACTTTGAATTAATTTGTAAGACAGTCACTATATGTATTCTTTTGTTATGTGTGATTTGGAAAAAGGCAGAAATAAAACCAAACCAAAACCAATAATTTTGGCTGCCACTTCTCTTCCGCCTTATATGCAAAATGGGGGGCATACATTTACTCCCTACATTTTCTGTAAAAAGTTGGGGACCCTCCAGCCCCCCCCCCCCCCTTCCGCCGGCTACCGGCTGCGTGTGATGGCTATGGCCGATCACCCTCCCCCCCCCCCCCCCCTCCTCGGCACGGATTTACGTCGGTGGATGGTAGTCGACAAAATGACAAATAAATTGTATGTCAACAAAATATAGTATGAATGGGCACAGAGAAGAGACTAACCCGATGAAGGCTTCAAAACACAGAGAGGAGTGGCAGCGCACAAATCATGCATGGTTGTCTGAAAGCTTTCAGTAGCCGGATTTTTTTTTTCGTTTGTTGTCCCGTGTATTAGTGTGTGTGAACTAAAAAACAAACAAAGAAACAAACAAACAAACAAACAAACTAATGCATGAAATAGAATTACCAGACGACATAATGAAAAAACAAACAAACCATATTTTGGAAATGCTGCGAAAGATTGACGAAACTGCCATATAGACGGTAACTATTATACAAATGATGCACAGGATAGAGTGCGTTAGTGAAGGCGTATAGTGCACTCGATGGTATTTACAATTGTGAAACATGCACGAGGCGAAGCCGAGTGCATGTTGCACTACATTGTAAATACCCGAGAGAGAGCTATACGCCTCCACTAACGCCACGAAATAATCCTGTGCATCATTTGTTTTATAAAATGGGTCGAAACTTCGAAAACTAACAGCATTTTTCAGCGTTTTTCACGTACCTTTGTGGGTCAAGACGTCCGAAGATGTTCGTCCCAAACATTTACGCACGTCGCAATCGGAAATCCCGCACATACAGTATGATGGGGGGGTTGGGTTTCCGGACACTTAAGTTCCCGCATGAAAACTTACTTATTTTACATAGAATATGCACCCTTTACCTTAAAGACTTGATATAGACTCCTCATATAGGCCTACTAGACAACATACTCTAAAAACGGCGTGAGAGTTAACCTGCTAAATCGTTGGATTTGCCCTTCAAAGTGACTCCATGTACGCGTCCGGTCCCACAACGCTAGGTCTACTGTACTGTACAAAGTGTACGTATAAGAGTACGAGTATACGTACGCCACACAATGTTATGCATGCACAAGGGAAGAAAGGCCGGCCGGCCGGCCGGCAGCCCGAACTAGAAGTTGTTTACAGGATTGACAGCGCGGACTGTATGCATGCAATTCAAAGGAGCCGCCGCGCGCACAGACGATCGGCAATAGGATTTAACACTTAGTGCAATGGGACTAGAATAGCCAAAGCACATGTGACTCATTTCAGCGCTTCCTATTGGCTACATTCTTGAACCCATTTTATAATATACAAATGATGCACAGGATAGAGTGCGTTAGTGTAGGCGTATAGTGCACTCGAGGGTATTAAATACCCGAGAGTGAGCTACGTCTCCACTAACGCCACGAAATAATCCTGTGCATCATTTGTTTTATAAAATGGGTCGAAAATTCGAAAACTAACAGCATTTTTCAGCGTTTTTCACGTACCTTTGTGGGTCAAGACGTCCGAAGATGTTCGTCCCAAACATTTAAGCACGTCGCACTCGGAAATCCCGCACATACAGTATAGAACCATTGGGGGTTGGGTTTCCGGACACTTAAGTTCCCGCACGAAAACTTACTTATTTTACATAGAATATGCACCCTTTACCTTAAAGACTTGATACAGACTCCTCATATAGGCCTACTAGACAACATACTCTGAAAACGGCGTGAGAATTAACCTGCTAAATCGTTGGATTTGCCCTTCAAAGTGACTCCATGTACGCGTCCGGTCCCACAACGCTTGGTCTACTGTACTGTACAAAGTGTACGTATAGTATAGAGTATACGAACGCCACACATGTTATGCACAAGGGAAGAAAGGCCGGCCGGCCGGCAGCCCGAACTAGAAGTTGTTTACAGGATTGACAGCGCGTATGCATGCAATTCATCAAAGGAGCCGCCGCGCGCACAGACGATCGGCAATAGGATTTAACACGCAGTGCAATGGGACTAGAATAAAGGAAGCACACGTGACTCATTTCAGCGCTTCCTATTGGCTACATTCTTGAACCCATTTTATAAAATGAAATAAGAACTGTTGTTCAAAATTGGTCAAATTGTCCATAAAGCAAGGTTAGGCAAACTTTGTGCATGATAATTTTGGGTCTCTGTTACATCTATTGTCTATGTCTATAAATCTATGTTATAACTCGTAGTAAAGTGGAAAATCATAGGATATGGTACGAAAAGAATAACTAAGAAAAAAAAAACGTGGATATTTCATTTTATTTCAATTTGTTTTCATATTTCTCACATATATCACAATAAAGTATATAAATACGAAAATTATACAAAACATAAATCAGACGAAACTTCACCGGAATGTACAAAAGTTTGTCTTGGTATAAACACAAGGTCTGTATACATGCGAATTGAACTGCGGTCATGATGCGAAAAATATGGGGCCTGCTTAAAAGCATTAGCTTGTACAGCCGCAGGTCCCGTGATAAATCAGATTAGGGGAAGCTTAAAATACTATAACTAAGACCATACGATATCTGGCGTTACTGCAGCGGCAGAGATTGTAATGTCTCATTCCCGATCATCGTAGTAAGAGCGTAGCAAGCACGTGGTGGTCGTAACTGCAGCGTTCCTAGAGCGTTCTAACATCGTACTCTGTCCAGATCGCCTCAGGTTTTACCCGATCCTTCCCGATCTGAGAAAATTGTCAAATCGTAGCGAGAACGGCATAGTGGAACAGAAAACAACAGTGACTCCCACACACATGGCACAATTAGACAAAAATACCTAATACGTGATAACCCGTCGTAACTTGATTACGCAAATGATCTGTAAAAACCAGGATGGTGTTATTTAGAAGAAGACAACGAAGATCAAGGCTTTTGATTATTTTGGGAAGTAGAGAGCGGTATGTGGTTGGTCCTACTATATGGACACTCACACTCTCATGATAAAAAAGAATGGTGCTTTGTAGTGGGAGGGAATGCTCGGAACGTACAAGGGAAGCGAAAATGTTTTCTCTAATACGTGATACGAATAATGAAGCTATATAGCTATATCCCATAGTGGAGAGACGATAATACGTGGCAAATTTCAAGTTGAGCAATGTTGTCACCAACATCACACAGCTACTTGAAAGCAATGAAAGTCAGTTCACTTCATGAAATGAACAGAGTATGGTACAACAGTGAAACCTCATAGAAACGGTAATAATACATAATAAATGAATACTGAGGTAATAAAAGTGAAGTAAACAATGTGCAATGTGGGAAAACCGGATGGACCACTGTACAGACAATACTTGCAGAATATGGGCCCTCTAGGGAGGAAGATCAAGAGAAAAATAGGTTGAAACAAACAAACAAACATACAAACAAAACAGGTTTTGAAGCCCTCTAAAAAGAGAAGTTACAGACACAAAATATAAAAAAACAAAACAAAACAACAAAAGATTGACATGACGAGACGAAATGAAACAAGACTAACATAAGAACAAAACAACAGAACAGACAAGAAAATGCAACAGAGACAGTGAAGTTTGTCGGAAAGATATTATGACGCGTGAGGATGAGAAAGAAAATTGAGGAATGGCTTGAAGAAGCTCTAATCCTGACCCTAACTATATTCGGGCAATAGTGACAATAATATATAGGCTGCAATGCAGATTCTGCGAGTTAGAAATAAAAGTTAGATTCTCTAGAATGATAGGATTGTAAAAGACAAAACTTACATCTCATTTTGAATGAATATATAAGAGGAGTACTTTTATATAAAAATTCAGGGAATTCCAGTTTTAAATGTGTTCTTAGTTAAAATAGATCGAAGAAGTGGAAAATTAAACTCATAGGAGCGCCGAATGGGATATTTATGGAGTGATTGATTTTCGAGCGACATAGAATCAAGAATAGAAAGGAGTAAATTATCATTTTACATGTATATATTGTCCTGAATTAGATAAAAACAACTCTTTAATTTTTGACAACTTTCAAAAGCAAACAATAAGATTGTATGTGAACACATCGTAGAATTACAAATGACACCTCTTGCAGTATCCAATAGGGTCTGATGAGTATTGTCCCATGCTAGGATTCCGTAATTAAGGTAAGGTGATATCAAGGAGGAATATAACATAAAGTTTAGTAATGACTTTTGAGGGCTATAAAGTTTCAGTTGTCATAACGCCGGCATTACGCGAAATGGTTTTGCAAATATAATCAATATATAATTTCCAAGGTAGTTTATCATCTAATGATTCCAAGAAATGTAAAATGTGAAACGCTTTCTAAATTAGAATCATCCAAATCTATCTCTGAGCTCAATTTGTCAAAACTGTTACAAACAACAATGTTTTATTCTCCAAAAACAAGAGTTTAAAGACAACTTATCCTTTGTATTATCATCTTGACCAATTTATGTGCAAACTGAGCAATAATTCATTACCTCCTATTTTCACTAGCATGTTTGCAAGAAATCGCTCCTTCCACAATACCCACTTCGTCATTCTAGACAATTTCACTTGCTTTTGACTATTAGTATTTTCACCAATGTTTATTTACATTTGCTGGACCCAAATTTTGAAATAAGCTGTGTGATAGCTTGAAAGCGTGCCCAAGTTTAAGTTCTTTCAAAATTAATTTGGAGACAAATTTAAAATGAAAACTCTTATCTGAGTCTCATCAACAAAGATAACGTTTTATATCATTATGAAATCGTAAAATTTTGCCAATTCTTTAATCGTTACAAAAGAACGGAACATCATTTTCTTTTAAAGTCAAGCAATTGCTCAGCGGCTCCAACCATCCAATTTTTCTTGTCTTGTTGTAGTTTTATACCTTTTTATCTTCACACCATATCTACCACGCAATTAGTTTCTCTCTCTCTATTGCTCTACAGCAACTTAGAGTAGGGATTTGTCGAGGGTGTTTGTTTAGGGTTAATTAATGTACCATCTCTTAGTTTATTTCGTAATTCCGCATTTTTATGTACACCATGATATGAATCATAAGTGATTTGTTGTATAACGTGTGTGGGAATGCACCATACAAGCATTGCTTTTCAGCATTCCTCCCCATTTCCAGAATTTCCGTATACTTTCAATACTATGCAAATTTATAAATTTTGTTTGTTGTACATTGTTGTGTAATCTATGCATTGAACTCCTGTAATATATCTGTATGTTTCTGCTGGAAATGGGAAAAATTAATGAATGATTGAAAAAAAATGCTTCTGACGAGAGACCAATGAGAAAGAAAAGTTATGTGGAAGGGAGACATTAGGCAGTTTAGGTCACCCTTGCCTCTCAATGTCTTGTTAGTTGTATTTGATTTGTACACAACATAAAAAGAAGTAACTCCCTTTATCACAATGGCGCAACTTTCGAACGAATATGTTTTGAGCAAAATGTTTTTAATTTTTTTCATTTTATTACATTATTTCTACGATATTATTGACTATACCTCTGCGTGAAAATGAGAGTGATCTGTAGTGTCATGCATGAGTAAGCGCACTCATGGTTACTTTTCAAAAGTCACAAAAGTAATTTTTCGGGGTTTGTGACAGACTCTGTTCCTGTTATACCCAATTATTATGTTTAAAGGGATGGTACAGTATTGGTGGAGATGAAAATTGGGCTCTAACTTTTTTGCGAGGTACCAAGAAAACGCTTATGAAATAGTACAGAGCATTCCATTTTAAGAGGATTTCAAAGTTTATTTGATAAAAATCGGGTTTGGAATAGCTGAAACATCCAAAAACAAAGTAAAACAAAACGGTCGTAATAGTTATCAGAATCGCTCTGTTTTGGATATCTCGGCCATTTCAAAACCAATTTTCATCAAATTAACATTGAATCCCTCTTGGAATTACATGCTCTTTCATATATCATAAGAGGTTTCTCACTATCTCACCAAAAATGATAAAAACCTGAAGTTAAGTCTCAATCAAAACTATACGATCCCTTTAAGTACTATTATTGTTTGATCTCCCATTGCTTGACCTTCCTTGTGCCTACATTTTAGTCATTCTTGCTCCATCTTTACGTTGTGCTCACTAAACCACAACACAACGGCTCCTTCCTAAAATGTTAACACATGTACTGTAACATATTGGTAGCCAGTGGCGTAGCCAAAAGGGGGGGGGGGGGGTAGTCGCCCCCCCCCCCCCCCCCCGTTAGATTTGGACATTGATGTACTCCCGTATCCATGTAGCTATCCCGAATTCTGCACACCCAAACTGCACAAAATTACAGGAAAACACTCAATTGCCTAACAAAAACTCAAGTAAATTTGAATTAAATCAGTTTTCAAGAAGCGTCGATATCGACGTCGATTTTCATGTCGCCGCTCGAAACAACTCACTCTTCCCAAACAATCACCACTTACGTTGCCTAGACAATATGAAACTGAAGTTAGTCATCTAATATTTCATGTAAATGGAAGCTTAGAAGAATCGATGTCCAAATGATTTATGACAAATTGACAAGAGTCGGTTGGAAAATACAGTTTCTTGAACACACATCAACATTTACCGACAAAGACAGAAAGACGGACAGACCAAGGTAGACACACACTCACTTTTCAATCGACTTCTTTCAACTACAGCCATAGTGAGCATTGGTATTTAGCTCCCACTAAACTTTGAACAACACGTCGCATAATAATTATAAGCTATCTTATAATTTCAGTTTCAGATTGTACAGACGGCGTATGCCGCTATCGCTGGCGAAGAGTGAATAGTTGCTCTGAGCGACGACATAAAAAGTCGACGTCGATATTAACGCTCTTCGACAATTGGTTCAAATTACGCGAGTTATTGGACATAAGCTATTAATTATTTCCTTTTGGTACAATTTTGTTGTGTGGAATTTGAGATATTCACAAGCATACAAAAGTCCATTACAGGGTACATTAGCGCAAGATTTGCAAGGCGAAAAAAAGAGAAAAGAAAAGAAAAGAAAGTTGTGTGGTATGCATGTGAAGCTTCCACCTTTTAAATTTTCCAAAGTAAGATTTTATGAAATTACACTGTGTTATAGGAGGACAAACCGGCATCCGTCGCCCTTTTTCTACTTTTATCAATTTTTTCCTTTTTCTAAGGAAAAGATATCGTAGTGAGAGGTGCTCAAACTAAGGCTGAAAATTTGACAGATTCTGCGTTTGCAGCCTATAACCGAGCGTTCGTACGTACACGTACACATCACCTTTTTTTTTTTTTTTTTTTTTTTTTGGGGGGGGGGGGGATAAAATGTAGTTAGCAAGGGATAGATTACCTATCACGATTTTAATATTTGAGCGCATATTGATGGGACCTAAGTTATGTATACATTGCATGTTCTTTAAAAATGCACACTGGAGGAAATATTAGATATGAATGGACACATAATCTCTGCAAGTCTTTCAAACTCTTCCTTAAACACACACACACACACACACACACACACACACACACACACACACACACACACATACACACTCATTAACAAATTCTGATAATTGGGTAGTTCTATCATTCAGCATCCAAAGTTACTCTAACTTTCTAACCCAAGTGTAGAAAGCATAATATGCATGGAAATTGCAGCGGTTTTAGCGATAAGTTAGTAGTAAAGTATTTGAGTTACTTGTTTCGAAATGTCAAAGATGGGTAATGATTGATTCCAGGCCGGCAACATTCCACCAAAATTTTACACCAGATGATTAATTTTTGGTTCTAAATAGGCAAAAGTTTCCTCTCGTGGTAGGGGGACACTTCACTGACACCCTCCCCTCCACACCACCTCTATAAACTTGGTACGCAGAGAAGACTCACACTTGGATCAAAGAGGCCATGCACAGATACCACGAAATAGTCATTCATATTGTCCCTAAATGCTCATTTAGAGCCTGGTCAGACAATTTGAAAATATTCCACCAAAGTGTTCACCAGATAGTTGCATTTTAATCCTAAAAATGCACCTCCTCCCCTGTGGCAAGGAACATTTTTGCTTGTGCAACCCCCCCCCCCCCCCCCGCAAAAAGAAGAAGATATATTGAACATATTTTTGCCTTCCCCTTCCCCCCGGGAAAAAAAAAAGAAAACCCTGTCCTCGTCTATGAAAGTATACTCGAGCACATCATCTTCGGGCGCTATTTTCCCTCGCGAGGGTTTGATTATTTTGCCTTCCGTGTACCCCTCCCCCACTCGTTTGATGAAATTGTCGTCATTTGGAAGTCGAAAATTTTGATTTTTAATAAATACTAATCGGCATTTAATGCATTTCTTTATTGTGACATTCATTGTACTACTATTACTTCCAATACGCGGATCACCCGCTTTCGTCATATGGAGGCTAAACAGGGTGTTTAACAGGGAGAAGCGAAGTGGTTGACAGACACGACGATATCGAAGTTTTGAACTATCAGGGTTTGTTTATTTCACAGATTTCGGTCCAAAACCTTCATCAGTGGTCGCACCCTACTGCAATGATACCCTAACAGCATTAGATAACTCTGATTGTTACAATGGGTGATCAGAGAATCATAATAATATAATATAAAACACACACGCACAGTGTACACACAGTCATGTTCCATGTTTGTAGGTTGGGTGGTGGTTTATGTCCAATTGGGTGTGCGTGAGGTGTTTTAAATTGTAAGTGTGGAGTTGGTTTGGAGGTGCGGACTTCGCATTCACTGAAGTAAGAAGGGGTAGGTGGATTCAATGTGCCCATTAGGTCGTAAGCGCTCATACTGTTAAACATGCAGTTTCTAACATCATAAAGTAATTATCATATACATATCTTCTACATACGCAGACCGTTCTTCCTTACATTATAGCATCAACATAACAAATGATATGAATATAATCTCACGGAGACAATAAAATACCGACTTTACTGCGTCGTCCTAAAATTGTATAGCAGTCATCGTGTTACTCATGTACATAATGAATTTGTATCTTTGCGTACATTGGAAAAGCTGACGTAGAATATCTACATTGCCGCGTAGGCGACGTCATAGCACAAACTGTAAGATGACTTGTAAATAAGTTTCCAAAAACATTTTTACTCTTCAGCATGCTTTTCGAAATTTTCATTGAACTCAAGCTCTTGGACCATTGTCATTTTGAAGATTCATTTGTTTGCTACATTATATTAGTGAGATAAATCCTCTTAATTTGCGTTTTAATTTTCACAGTCCCATCAAATACGAAATCTTCCACTCTTCTAGGGAGCTGCTTCATTTGCCGCTGGACTATACCTGCCCTCTTCGGCATGCATAGATTATCAGTCTAGATGATCTTCTCACGTCTTTCACGTTATATGATGCTTCGGGGGTTGTCGAGTAACAATTGGCATTTGTGGTTACTTGGAGATAATTACTGCTCATGCTCACTGTTGAAGTTAAACAGCAGATGGTAGTTTCTCATGGTTTTCCTCAGCTGCTATTTGTAAGTACATGCATAATATCAATGGACTCATCGCCTGTAAATTAATTTCGAGTAGCGTCCTGGTTCTTATATAATCACACAAATACGTGAACCTGCATTACATACTGTAGATTGACAAATTATTACTTCTTTACATACATTTCAATTCGAAGTCCTGTTAAACCTGTGCTACAACTAGATTGTAAGTCGTTGCCCTTAGTATGTTAACCTACAAGGAATTCTAGTTCATCCTTTCTTTGCCTAGATATTGTTTACGATTTAATCAACAATATCGTATATTCAATGCATTTCTTATGGGGGGGGGGGGGGGGGGAGACGGTTTCTAAAACATGTTGCATTTGCAAGAACCAAAGTGGCCTTGTTAGTGTCTCCTTTGCTCTTGTGTAGTAGAACTCTATGACGAGTTGTGATTTGAGGCGTCCCCCCCCCCCCCCCAAAAAAAAAAAAGAAATCAAATTAATAGTAAGGTCCAGGAGGGAGGGGGGGGGGGGGGGAGGGAGAGAGGGTAGTGGGAGAGAGAGAACCTCTATATCTCATTATGATTGTTGTTGTTAAGCCGGTTCATAATTTACCCCGGAAAGAAGCTGTTTTTACATGCACCTAAGAAAAAGAATAAGAAAAAGCAAATTAAAAAAAAAAAACCCGAAGTGGAATCGCGAGGAATGAATTGTCACCCTTGCATTCGGTAGAGGGCAAGACAATCAATGTCTCCTCGACCAATAACATGTTTTAGTATCAGAGGAAATTGTGAGGGTATGAGGCGATATCATTGCTTGGTTTCGGCATTGTCTTATTTTATTAAATAGTAGATTTTGATGTGGTCTCTGCTATTTTGTGTGTGTAAGCTTCACCGTCACTCTCAAAAGTAACCTGATAATGGAGTGGAGCTTTGCATCTGAAATATGATTTCTATGTTGTTGTTGTTTTTTCCCAGGATCAATACAATCGGAAAAGGTTAAGGTCGCCTTCCATGGCATTTTTTTTTCATCAATCGTCTGGTATTCCAGAAGAAAATTACAGTCAATGATTACGAGCATGGTACCGTAGTACTTGCGTCTTAACCAAGGTCAATCTAAGATGATAAAGCTTCTACCAAGAGTGTTTCCTATGATAGGACTCGACACTAACTTCTTTTCTGTGGTAGCGCGTTCGGGCCACCAAGAGATAGCCTTTCTATTTAAATTTGGTAGCTCGACATCAATTTCCAGTGGCCCCGGGCCACTGCTAATGTCGAGCCATGCCTAAAAGTTTAGTGCATTCTGAACCAGATAGCCTTCCTCTCACCACTATATACCACCTGAAGAAAAAAAAAGCTGATAAAAAAGAACGTGAACATGAATTAATATAATCAACTCGCATTCTACAATGATTCTATAGTGATTACGAGCCATGTATAGATTTCAAACCGTGTCATTTACAAGTCGTTCTGGGTATAGGCCTATTTGGAATCATCTCGTCTGTAGTGACATTTCGATAACAGGGCTATACCTTTCGAAGTATTCAGACACTGACATGAGTCTCTTTCTCAAACACTAATCGCAAACGTCATGGCATATAAAACTAAGCATGCTGTTTCGCAAACTCCTCGCCGTGTCAATTAAACACACAACTCTCGATATATGCCACAAGTGACCTAGAGTATGTGCATAGGGAGCACCACAGCTTTTAGGTAAAGGCACTGTGGCTTATATTTCGCATCACGCGCACTACTCGAGACTTTATTTATTCATTTCATTTCTATTATGTCTGCCTTTTCTGAAATAGAAGTATCACAAATAACAATCATACGGTGAAGTCCATAAAAAAAAACCCACACACACACATGGGAAGACTGAAACATGCACAACGCGAGAGAGTTACTTAGCACCTGCCACATAGCTGACGCCACTCGTTTGCGCGTTCAAATTAATCGAGGTACGTGAATGGTAGTTTGAGGAAATGTATAGATTTCAAACCTTAAGACCTTGTTTGGTGTTTACTGATTAACAGTTCCACTCGTTGCATTTGGTGGCTGTCCGTCAGAACTGCCACAATAATGTTGATCACCAGCCATCAACAAAATCCAGAATTCACGTGGCCTCCCAAATAGGTTCGCCTGTTTTTATTCATATTTAACTTCTTACACAATTGTACTCAAGATAATGTCTGAGACAGGACAAAGGAGCGGGATAGGCCTTAACATCCTTTTAGTTTTATCTCTCTTTTTTTAACCACTGCATTCCGCCTCCGCGTGAATGGTGAGAAATTAAGCCCCTTTACACTTTCATTGATCGCATCACGGATCATCCCGGATCCTAATCCGAGGTGTTAGGGCGTGCGACACCATGATTTCCTCTCAATGCTGATGCGGATACGCTCAAACTGGGTGTATACACAAGCAAGTTAGCTGTCTACACAGACAGCCAAGGTAGCAACGTGGACCACACCGGAAACGCATATATTATAATATGAGGCGTATTAAAAAAAAAAGGAGCACGGAGGTCACTGGGTTCTTTTACTGTCCTTACAAGGAGGTGTACGTCGTCTATAGTGGGATATCCCCGCAATGCTGTTGGATGATTTATTTTACAGCATGTTCATCGGACAACGTCCTGTTCCTGCTCCTCAGAAAGATGCTGGGCTGGGATCTTCATACGCTTCGGACATAACATGTTTCCCTTCTATTGCTTTTTTTCGATCTTTTTTTTTCTTCGAGTGTGGGTTCCTATTGCTGAGAATTTATTACCCTAGGTGACTCGTTAATTTCGTCCGAGTCAACTTGCAGGTGGAGATGGGTTCGGGTTGGATCCATGTGTTTCAGAGACCATGTCGCCCTCAGAGAGTCTTGTCTGAGGCATGTTGTTACGTCTGTTGTTGTCTATTGATACTTACAATTGTGCCCTTCAAATAGCAATTTGCACAAGGACTAAACCCGCTCTTTTTCCGCAGTATATGCCGGTGCACAAAATGATCATTGTGGATGGGGTTACACAGTGATACTGGAGCGACGATACAGGATCCGTGATGCGATCCTTGAAAGTATAAAAGGGGCTTTATGAGACAGTCAGGTTGTACGAGCACGACCGCTTAATGCTCCGTCCTGCGTAACTTAGATAGCATGTTTGTCTAGCTTCACCATCTGAATGTATTATGTATGTATATGTATATATATATATATATATATATATATATATATACACACACACACACACACACATATATATATATATATATATATATATATATATATATATATATATATATATATATAGGCACTACACACTCAGCAAAAAAAGTAAGTTCCCCCCTAACATTTTTATATGTATCTCAAAAAGTATTTTACAGATTTTCATAGTTCAAACGGGAATGGATAGGGAATTTCATTACTCATAACATGAATGGCATATCATTGCCACCAGATATCATTTTTGGTGTAAAAAAAACCGCAGTTTATGTCAAAATGCATGGGAAAAAAAGTTGCACTTCAGGCTATATAAAGCATATTGTATACATTTCCTATGTAAGTTAGCAAATGACCTTTTGAATTGTGTAACTCTCAGGAATTTCTTCAGGTACAATGTGCTTCTCTATTAAACAGATGTTATGCATACTTTTTAAACAATAGCCTTTCCAATATGAAAATGATGGTAGAAGCCATGTGGTTTGTAATTTCAATTTGGGTTGATCACATTCATGTGCCTATGGCCATTTTGCATCAAGCGCTCACGTTGTAGATCAGTTTGTTGAGGGAAATGGCATCGAACTTTATGGAGTGGCCTGCAAGATCCCCTGACTGTAATCCAGTAGAGAATCTTTCGGATATCATTAAGCGGAAAGCGAGCAAGAAGTTGAAAGATGACACTTCACTGCAAGAATTTCAGCGCATCTTGCAGAGAGCATGGGCCAACATTGAGCAGCGCCAATTACAAACTTTAGTTAACAGTATGAGGAAGAGATGCTGGCTGGTCATTGAAGCGTATAGTGGACATATCAATTATCAAATACTTCACTGTATGCTCATGAAAAGAAAGAGAGAGAAATATGCGATAAACCATGCTTAAATGTTTAGAATCATGAGTGATTGTTTGATTATTTGCGTAAAAGTCATTGCAAATCACTAAAGTGCAAACTTTTGTTTCCATGCATTTTGACATAAAATGCATTTTTTCACACCAATAATGATATCTGGTGGCAATGATCTGCCACTCATGTTATGAGTTCCTTATCCATTTCTGTTTTGAATTATGAAAATTGGGAAAATACTTGTTGAGATATATCCAAAAATGTTAGGGGGGGGAACTTACTTTTTTTTGCTGAGTGTATATATATATATACAGTATATATATATATATATATACATATATATACACTCAGCAAAAAAAAAGAAAGTAAACGCTTTTTAAGGTTTAGATTTCTCATAGAATATTTGGCTGAAAGCCAATGTATTATATACCATATTGAAGGTGATTTAATTGGCTATTAACCTGGTAGGTCAACAAAAAGGGAAACTTAACGCATGAGTGAACACCATTTTTTTTCTCTTCCAGGGCACAAAAGTAAAAATTGCAAAACTGAACAAGTTGTCATTCATGCGTATGTGTCTGTCTTCCATAGAACAATAAGAACAAACAACAAATTTCACACGAAAAGAAGCATGAATTAAGTTGCAAAAACAAACCTTTGATCTCTATGATATCTTTAAAGCCTAAAAGACCAATGAAGGCTAAAAATAATGGAGGAAAATAAAGCATCTTATGTCAAATCTATATTCAAATGAAATAAGAGAAGAAGTAATAATTAACAAAAATGTTACAAATTTGTGCTTTTTTTTTTTCAAAGTAGGAAATTGTAAATAATGTTTGGTTCTTGAAATTGTCACATGGATTTTAAATCACCAGTTTAAAATAAATAAATAAAGAAAATCTGCTCAACTTACCATCTTTTATGCTTTTTATTCCCTATGTCATTTGAAGTTTGACTTGACAGAAAATTCTTATTTTTCCCCTTTAGTTTCCCACTTTGTTTTCTTAGAGGATATAAAGAGATAAAAAGAACAAAAAATTAATTTTTCGTATTTCATTCATGTCTCTAATTGTGTTAAACTGGTATTTTGTTGTCAGTGTTATCGTGAAGGGGCATTTGCAAATGAAAGAGAACATGTTAATTTTTGCAATTTTTGATTTTGTGCCTTGGAGGATAAAAACGAATGTGCTCACTCATGTGCAAAGTTTTCTTTTTCATTAACCTATGAGCTTAATAGCCAATTAGATTACCTTTAACATGATATATAATACATTGATTTTTATAAAAATCTTCTATGAAAAATATGACCTCGAAAAAGTGTTTACTTTCTTTTTTGCTGAGTGTATATACAACATTTTCATGTTTTGACATGTTGTTATTCTTATCTTACTTTGTTAGGCAGTTATTTTTGTACTTACATACCCCCAGGAGGGGTGACTGAGTTCAGTGAACTAGACTATACCATCCTGGAGCGAAACTCCCTACAAGGCAGTATCGTTGCAGTGGGCCTGATAATCTGGAAGAAAGAAGTATTGAACGTATGGGTATCATGAAAACGCAACAGATGAAAGTCACGTACAGAAGTTGATAATATACCCGGCGATAAATTCGGTAAACAGCATTAATTATTTCTTCTGTTTCTCTTCACAGAAATCGTAATCAGATCAGATAGTTTATTGGTATGCGTTTTAAATAAAAAAACAACAACAACAGATAAACAAGTCTTCTGGTGTTTGTGCGTGTGTGTGTGTGTGTGTGTGTGTGTGTGTGTGTGCACTATACTTACAGACAAGTACAAGCTGCAAGCTCCAATTCTTACAGGAATCACTTCTTTAGACTGGGGTCATCTTGATCTAATCTTGTATGCACCGACACTACCATTTTGAAGCCAACTTTTCATTACATGTACTTGAAAAACTGCACAATTTTTATTGTCACTGACCTCCTAACGTTGGCTAAAGCGTGTAGACATGTCGCTTGTGTTTCTACACTTCTTATTGGCAACCCACGGTCAACCCAGTAGGCAAGGCTATATGAAATAAAATCAGATTTTATTTCTGTTTATAATATTTCCAGGCTTTTCTGATACATACCGGGATTTAGTTTGATGGGAGATGACATCCGTGTATTTGCGGGCACCGTATTGTATCACAAAGAAACAATAGAGGTAAAAGTATGAACTGCAGTTTGACGGATAAATCCCTCTTGTACAGACTTGGTGATTATGCTCGTCATGCAATCGTCATGGCAAACAGCGAGCGCCCAATTGGCCGGTTGATAGATAGATTGAGCAATCTGAAGAAGTCAACATACGCAATAGCCCTATTACTGTGAACAGACATCCCCGGTGTACCATTCTGTATTCTAATGTAGATTAAGAATACAGTTTAGGGATAGAATGACTACACAGTATAGCTTGTGAAGGGAAAGACGTTATCTGTATTTCCATTTCAAGCAAACAAAAATATTTGATATCCTGACATAATTCAGCATATTTGTGATGAAAACATTTCTATCCAAGTGATCATTATGATAATGCCCAACAAGTAAAGCGAGAGATAATGAGAGAAAACAAAAACCCACAAAAAAACCCAAATATAATCAGTTAAGATATATGTACCATCTGAAATGCGAAAAGGCCCTTGACCTCGTTTAAAAAAAAAAGCATCAAACTGCCATCTGGTTCACCTGACAAGTGTACAATAAACAAGAAGAATTATAGTGTTCCACCCAAGGCAAGAATGTAACATTCTCTTTGCTCAATGCATTTTCAAAAGCTTGTTATCCCGAATGTTCTTTTTTTTTCGTCCAAAGGTCCGCTATTCCGAAGGTTTTATTGTTCGAAAATTGAAGGAGGTTGGTTGATCAAAAAAAACCAACAACAACAACAAAAAAGGTTCGTTCGTAAATGCAAAAATGACAAGAGAACCTAAAGAACAACAAGCCATAAACACATAAACGCTTACATTTCAAACGTAGTTTTATATACTCTTTTTATCGCATCTTTTTCTTCTTTTGGGTAATCTGCATCCTTCAACTCCGAAGATTCTCGCAGATATCAGCATATTTTTTGCGTTTATTTTGTTTTGATTTTGGGGTGGGGGCGGAAAAACTTCGTTGGATTTTGCACCCTGCTCTTTGCGAGGAATGAATGAACTGGTACCTTTCAGATGCGTGAGTTGTGACTCTCTCACGTACGGACCTTCATTTTATGTCCTATCTGATGGACAGACTGTTATGTCTCTTAAAAGAACCTTGTTGCGACACGGATTGTCGCCCCTACACGGATTGTCGCCTCCTGCTCGAGGCGACAATCCGTGACGGGCGTTGGCGGCACGGATTGTCGCCCGCCCTCGAAGCACGTTTTGCTGGGGTAATATCGTTCTGGACATAGTCATTGAAATACTAACATGGCTACATCCATGCAAACATGCCATGTAAAAAGTCATGGTGAGGTTTCAAGGAAGTGTGTATGTGCGCGTGCACATGATAATCTAGTGTCCGTTTGTGCGTGTGTGTGTGTGTGTGTGTGTGTGATGGAGCGTTGCGCGTGTTGTGGGAATTGTGTCGCTTGAATGTTTCGTTCCTATTATCTCCTGCGTGCTACAATGCAACAGTCACACAGTGCTTTACGATGGGTTACGTACGCCGCGGATAGATGCGGATGAGTGGACGCAGGGGGACGCAGAGTGGACGCAGGCATCCGCAGGGACGTATGTAGACGTAACTGTCCGTAACTCGTCTGTAAAGAAACGTAAAATGAAGGCGGCAAATCTGCGAAATTTTGAAATGTTCAAATTTCGCAGAGGGACTCCACGGACGCAGACTTACGTAAGTTAACCATAACCAAACGTAACTACCCGTAACTGAACGTAACTCTCCATAGCTTGAACGCAGACCATCCGCAAAAAAATTTTACCTCCCTTTCGTTTGCGTTCGTTTACGTCCACCGTAAGTATTCGAAATCAACAAGTTAACGTATCACAACACTTTCGTCCGCTTACGGATATTTGCGGAGAGTTACGGATGCTGTACACGATTACGTCCTTCGACGTTTTCTGTTTTCCACTCGCATGGGAGCACAGAGACGCGTGGGAAGCCACACAACTCGTGTTGCCAAGCTGCAGCGCATTTACCTGAAGGAATGCTACAACACACTCGGAGCAGTGGAGAGGCAGAACCGTAAAGTCAAGTTACTAAATTTCTCCCACATATGGTCATTTTAGGTGGCACCCATATACGCATGACATCGCTTGACCATTGGTGCTGAACATTTTTTCCTTGTACTATTTGAATGTATATTTTTCGAAACTCGGAAAGCAATTTTTGGATTGGGGATGAGGTGACAGCATTTTTTTCACTTTTCTGGCCGGGAAGGTGTGGGACAGCGATAAACGATATAAAATGAGAACGAATTTAGTATTTCCCTATAGTCTTACCCACTTTACGCTCCATGGATATTACATTTTTTTAAATATTGTATTTGGGTGTGGGAGGGGTGTCCGAATGTCCTAATGATTTTTTTTTCTGGAAATGTAATAGGCTTTGCTTTATTATAACAATCTCCTTAACATAACCCGGAAAGTCATGAATATCGCTGCACAATGACAGCGTAACCACAGTTTGTCTATTCCATGACTGTAAGTAATATTTTCTTACTCTGTTTAACTTATCGATCTAGATAGTATTCTATTTGTGGTATAATTATGTTATGTAGTCTTTACATTTATGATGTTTATCCATATTTGAGCTGCACAAATAAGATTCATACTTCAAGTTCAAAATTTCATATATCTTTCATTACTGTAAAGCAAATTAAAGAAATGCGAAAACTTTTCACAACTTGTACGTAAATTCAATTTCAGTTTTCCCCAATGTACAATGTAAGACAGTCCAATATGTGATAAATTTGCTGTCATAATACATTGACTTGGCAGGGATCGTCATATTGTACATAATTATTTATAACAATCTGTAACTATCCAAAAATATCCGCAACTCACCGTAAATAGTCGCAACTCTCTGCAAGTGTTCCGAACTATTCGGAAGTTTATGCAAGTTGAAGAACAAAATTACATGCCAATTCGTAAGAATATCCGCAAGTGGACGCAAGTATCCGCATTTGGTCGTATCTCTCCGTATAGCCCGCATATTTTTTCCCGTATGTTTTGTAAAAATACTCTGGTGACAGCAAGAGATCCCCGGGTGTCCGCAGAAAAAAAAAAAAGACTTATTTGGACGTAACGCCGGACGCAGAGCACTATGTGACTGGGGCCTTACGTAGACACACGAACGCTCACACACAACACACATACGTAGGGCCTACGTAGCCCACGAACACCAAACCCCTCAAGCCCCAGTCACATAATGCTCTGCGTCCGGCGTTACGTCCAAAAAAGTCATTTTTTCCGCGGACCCCCGCGGATCCTTTGCCGTCACCAGAAATTTGTACAAAACATGAGGGCAAAAAATGCGGGCGATACGGACAGATACGACCAGATGCGAATACTTGCGTCCACTTGCAGATATTCTTACGAATTGGCACATAATAGTTCTGAACACTTGCGGAGAGTTGGGGATATTTTCGGATAGTTACGGATAGTTACAGATTGTTATTAATAATTATGGACAATTTGGTTTTATATTACGATTCCTGCTAAGTCAGTGTATTATGACAGCAAGGTTATCACATTTTGGACTGTCTTACATTGTACACTGAGGAAAACTGAAATTGAATTACGTACAAGTTGTGAAAAAATCGTAATCCTTTAATTTGCTTTACAATAATAAAAGATATATGAAATTTTGAACTTGAAGTTTGAATTTTGTTTGTGCAACTCAAATATGAATAAACGTCATAAATGTAAAGAATATATGTGACCGTGCATCACAAAACGAACAAAAAGTCGCACACACTGATTTTGTGTGAGGACTGAAAATAGGTGAAATGGGTCAGCCGAGCCGATCTTGACTTGGCTACCCTCGGTAAATAAGGCTTATCATTATAATTGTTGTTATTATTATTATTATCATTATTATCATTATTATTATTATTATCATCATCATTATTATTATCATTATTATCATTATTATTATTATTATTATTATTATTATTATTATTATTATTATTATTATTAATTTCAGTTTAATCTGATAATCCCCTCATTGTTTTTACTCCGGTGGTTTCCATCCTGTTTTTTTGTCCATCAATAAGTCATCGCATAACCAGCACGGCTTGGTAAAGATTAAGCGCTTGAATAGACACTGTACTTCAGAGCCTCTTTTCTCACTTTTTCTGAGTGTGTGCTTTCTTTCCACTATTTAGATAAGTTAGGAGAGTCCACTTGATTTGAGTAATACATCATTATAAAGCTTAAAGTCTGCTCTTTCAGAATATGCTCTCAACTAAAATTTCATGTGTGGCGACTCTTTGTGTGTTTTGTGGTGCAGGGTCACATATAACATCACTATACTAGTAACACAAATAAAATACAATACAGATCGAAAAGTTAAACATTAGAGTAAGAAAATATTACTTGCAGTCATAGAATAGACAAACTGTGGTTACGCTGTCGTTGTTCAGCGATATTCATGACTTATTGAGTTATGTTAAGGAGATATTTATGATAAAGCAATGCTTATTAAATTTACAGAAAAAAAATCAAAACTTTCAAACACCCCTCCCACACCCAAATACAATATCAAGTCATCTCTTGAAGTAATGTATTTTCTGTTTGAATTTCTTGTATGCATGTCATTTTGTAATGCGCAGTAGAGTATATTATTATAGTAGCTGCGCAATATAAATGCCCTTTATTATTAATATTATTAATATTATTATTATTATTATTATTATTATTATTATTATTATTATTATCATTATTGTTATCTCTATCTTCACAAGATATCTCTTGGAGATTAATATCACGTCAAGTTCCATCCTGGAACCTTAGACTTCCAGTACTTTTCTCAGGATTCGTGCCGTCCCCAGCAATGCTACTTTTTGGAGCGTTTGCACTCGATTTGGCACACCAACATCGTCCAAGTGCCGTCGCAGCTGCTTTGGCGTTGTTCCGAGTGCTCCAACGACAATAGGGATCACCTTCGTTCTCATATTCCACAGGCGGCGAAGCTCTCTGGCAAGGTCTTGGTACTTCTCTATCTTTTCCTTCTCCTTCTCGGCTACTCTGCTGTCTCCCGGTACCGCGACATCGACGATTGTGCACATCTGTCGAGCCCTTTCTACGACGATGATATCCGGACGCCTGTGCTGGATGACATTGTCAGTTTGAACATCGAAATCCCACAGGATTTTAACTTGATCATTTTCAGAAACTTTCTGTGGTTCGTGCATATACCATTTGCTCTCACATGGTATTTCATGTTTTCTGCAAAGCTCCCAGTGAAGGACTTGTGCCAGTTTGTCATGTCGTCTTTTGTACTCCTTTTGCGCCAATTTACTACAGCCACATACGATATGTTGCACTGTCTCGTCTCTTTCTCGGCATATCCTGCATGTGGCATCCACATCTCTCTTCTGTATCTTGGCTTTCAGAGCATTGGTTGACAGTGCTTGCTCTTGGGCAGCGATGATCAGTCCTTCTGTCTCCTTCTTCAGTTCTCCTTTCTTCAGCCATAACCATGTGTCATTACTGCTGATGTTCTCCGTCTCTCTGCAAAACTGCCCGTGCAGCTGCTTTTCTCTCCACTTTGCAGATCTTTCTGTTCGTTTCTGGCTTTTTGAAAGTAAGTGGATCAATGGCGTTTACATTATTTCCACTTTCAACCAGAACGGCTCGAAGGAGTTTTTCCTCACTGTTGTTTATGTAATTGTTGAGGCTGATTTGCTCCATTTCAACGCAATCTGACGCACTCACGAGCCCTCGGCCTCCTTCTTTCCTTGGCAGGTACAACCTGTCGACATCAGCACTCATTTGGTGGGTTTTGTAGATCGAGAGCATCTTTCTTGTCTTCCGATCCATACCAGCCAGTTCCGCCTTCGTCCATTCGACCACTCCTCCTGTGTATCTCAAAACTGCTACCGCCCAGGTGTTTAGAGCTGTGATCACGTGTCCGCCATTTAAGTGTGATTTTAGTACACTTTTTACACGTGAGAAGTACTCCTTCGTCACAGACACTTTGATAGCATTGTTCGAGACTTCATCAGATGTAGTATTCTTCCATCAGGGAGTGGTATTCCTGCACTCTTCACTCGTCTCCCTCTCTTCATAACCAGGGTAGCGCACTTGTTGATGCCGAAGTCCATGCCGATGTCTTTGCTGACCAGACGAACCGTTTGAACTAGCTTGTCGCACTGCTTCTCGTCTTTACAAAAGAGCTTAAGGTCGTCCATGAACAGCAGATGATTGAGGGAGCCATGATTTCCTCCGAGGTCATAACCGGCCGATACATTTCGCAGAACGCTTGTAAGTGGAATGAGTGATATAACGAAGAGGAGAGGTGACAGTGAGTCCCCTTGGAATATTCCTCGTTGTATTCTCACCTGACCAAGATCTTTGCCATTCGATGTGAGGGTTGTGCACCATGCCTTCATAGAATTTGTCAGTAAAGCTCGGATGTTATCTGCAAGTCCGAACATTTGCAAGCATTCATCGATCCACGAATGAGGCACCATATCATAAGCCTTCTTATAATCATTATTATTATTATTATTATTATTATTATTATTATTATTATTATCACAAACAAATGTAATACACGTTCGATGGAGCGTAAAGTGCATGGGTAAGACTATAGAGAAATACTAAATTCGTTCTCATTTTATATAATTGCCCCTGTCCCACACCTTCCCCGGCCAGAAAAGTGAATAAAATACTATCACCCCATCCCCTACCCAAAATATTGCTTTTTTCGAAAAATATACATTCGAAGAGTACAAGAAAAAAAGTTCAGCACCAAGAGTCAACCGATGTCATGAGTATACATGGTATATGGGTGCCACTTAAAATGACCAGTATGTGGGAGAAATTTCATAATTTGACCATGCAGTTCTGCCTCTCCACCGCTCCGACTGTGTTGTAGCATTCCTTCAGGTAAAGGCGCTGCAGCTTGGCAACAGGAGTGTGTGCCTTCCCACGAGTCTCTGTGTTCCCATGCGAGTGGAAAACGGAAAACGTCGAAGGACGTAATTGTCCGTAACATGCGTAGCTGTCCGTAAATATCCGTAAGCGGACGAAACTGTTGTGATACGTTAACTTGCGGTTAATTTCGGATACTTACGGTGGACGTAGGCGAACGCAAACGGACGGAAGGTATTTTTTTTTTGCGGATGGTCTGCGTCCAAGCCACGGGTAGTTACGTTCAGTTACGGATAGTTACGTTTGGTTACGGTTACTTGCGTAAGTTTGCGTCCGTGGCGTCCCTCTGCGAAATTTTGAACATTTCAAAATTTCGCAGGTTCGGCGACGTCATTTTGCGTTTCTTTACGGATGAGTTACGGACAGTTATGTCTACATACGTCCCTGCGGATGTCTGCGTCCACGCTGCGTCCCCCTGCGTCCACTCATTCGTATCTATCCGCGGCGGACGTAATCCATCGTAAAGCACTGTGTGACTGGGGCATCAGATACTCATGCAGGCACAAAACTGCGCCCACAAACACGCACCATCACATACTCTTTGATATACACATACGCCACTATACACCACATACACACATAAGCATATCATGCAGCTCACAACAAATACACACACACACACACACACACACACATACGCACAACTTACTAGTCATACCCATCCCACCAAAGCTTAACACCGGAGGAACCACCCCGAGCCCGGGGCGACAATCATTGACGGGGCGACAATCCGTGTCGCAACAAATTTTTTGCCATCATGGATTGTCGCCTTCGAGGTCAAAAACTGGGAACTGCACAAGCGTCACGGATTGTCGCCAGACGACAATCCGTGACGGGGGCGACAATCCGTGCCGCCAACTCCGTCACGGATTGTCGCCCCGAGCCGGGGGCGACAATCCGTGTAGGGGCGACAATCCGTGTCACAACAGACCTACATGACGCACGGTATTGCTCAGTTAAAGGCCCGTTTACACTGAGTACGGTACATTGTACGGGCAACGGGCCGGGTTTTTGCTATGGTGCGCCAAAAGGAACGATGTCTGAGCTGGTTCTATTACAATATCACTACCCAGCTCATAATTTTGTTGCAAAATTAATCTTCTATTGTTGATTTTGTTGCTCTTGATTTTGACATAAGAATAACACTTTGGGTGATTTTGTACCGAATTACTGATTCTTTTTTTACAGAACTAGACATGGTTACTTTTGGCGCACCATAGCAAAAACCCGGCCCGTTGCCCGTACCATGCTCGGTGTAAACGCGCCCTAAAGGCCCTGTCACAACTTCCAGGGCAAGCCTTGCGTGTGATTTGCGAATTTGCTACCCGGAGATCCCCGTAGATGGCCCGCGCATGACATCACCTAGCACGTATCTCGCCCGTAGTTGCCCGGAGGTGCGCACGCAAATCCTATTTACCCGCAGCCATGCCCGGTTGGGCCCTGTCACACCTTTCCGGGCAAGCTACGCGGGCTTGTTGCGTGTGGGGATTTTCCAGCATACACGACAATTTCTGAGGGCGGACAAGGATTTTGGCGAGTTTTGCATGCGTCTTACCTACTGGACGCGTGCTACTTAAGTTCTACTTGCGGGTATTCTGTGTGGCCTGCGTGCCAGGCGCGTGGGGGCTGACAATCAGTGAAGGAATTCCTCTGAAGGACTATCTATTTCGCAGAGGTCCCAAAGAATGTCATTATCCTGGCCGTAGCCGTCTCTCAACTAACTAGCAGAATTGCACTAGCTGACCCTCAGCATGCACGCATTTTGCTCATCGCTCCACGCCTACAAACCTTACCGGGTACAATGGTGATGTTGGCAGTATCAACACCGTTCTTTGCCAGTAAAACACCCGTACTATGCTCTTAGAATGTCGTCTGCGTGGACCTCTGTTGGCAATCTCCGCGCCTCACCCGGAACAAATTTTGACCATGCTCAAAACTTGGCTGCTGGTAAATCGGACTTGCGTGCGCAACTACGGGCGACTACGTGCTAGGTACTGCCACTGTGCAGGCCATCTGCGGGGACCTCCAGGTAGCAAAAATTGTTCCCCGCAAGTCACAAGCAAGGCTTGCTGGAGAGGTGTGACGGGTCCTTGAGCATGCTCAAACTTGTTCCGGGTGAGTCGCGGGGGTTGCCAGGAGAGGTCCATCCAGAACACCAGTAGAAGGGCCGCAGCGGTAGCACCTCGCAGGCAACACAACTCCCACGCAATTGCCCGTAACTATAACGTGAGTATAATAGAACGTAAGTAGCCAGCAGGTAAGACGCACGCGAAACTCGCCCAGATCCTTGTCCGCCCGCAGAAAATTATCCGGCGTGCTGGAAAATCCATAAACGTAGCTTGCCCGGAAAGGTGTGACAGGATCTTTTGACTCTCTGGACCTCGAACCCAGGTCATTTGATTGCAAGGCTAGGGTCACAACCCCCAAAATCAGCCTGCTCGGGGACCGGTCTCCGAGTTTTTAGCCAATTTCGCTCGGGCACCGCTGATTTTTAGGGCATCGCTCGGTCACCGCTTAAGTTTTCTTTAACCCTATAAAGCCAAAGCTATTTTGACCCCTTCCAGGCCCAAAGGGGGGGGGGGGGGGGGACACATTGTGCCCCAATATGACTTCTTTATTATATGATGTAACACCGTCATATTTCGCACATGGGTAGAAAAACTTATACTCTACATGACCAAACATTTGAAATTTCTCAAGGTCACCCATTGAGGGCACTAATTACCAAAATATAATGAAATACATAGGAAATATGCTAAAATCGTGTTTATTTCTTTATATTTGAGTATCCCCAGTATATACAGTTTTATCTTATACAAATCATTTTTATATCTGCGACAAAGGAAAAGCAAGTCAACCTTCACTTTTTGTTATGGGCTAAATTTCTCAAGATCAGCACATAGGGCGCTATTCATTACAATATAAAGAAATATATGAGACCTATGTTGTATTGTTTGGGATAGGTAAACATAGTGGTATCACATTTCATATTTCCATATAAGAATTGGAATTTTTAGTTTACAAATTGATAATTTTATGATAATCAAATAATTCTACAGGCAAAACTTGTGTGAAAATGACACAAAATAAAAGGGAAGTCTTTGGAAAATGCTGTATTATATCTATTGTTTGATGCCTATGTGTTATAAAAAAGGAAATCATAAGACCATTTCAGGGTAATTCACGACTATACTTCAAATGCTTGTCCTTCAGCATATTACAGCCAAGAAAACCCCATTTCATCCACTATTATATTGTTAACTGAATTGGAACAGAAAAACATGCAAAATCTGCGTGGAGGGACATGGTTGTCAGTTTATGGTTGCCATGGCAACCAGCAATATCAGACAAAGCTGAATTATATATTTTGTCAAAATGTTCCCAATAAAATTTTAGGACAAGTCACCAAATTTCGTTGAAATTGAATAAAGGGCGTGGGAGTGGCAAATGAAAATATGGTACGAGGCCAATGTGCCCCCTTTTGCTTTATAGGGTTAAAACGTCGGCGGCGACCGCCAGTTTTTACTCGCCGCCCAAAATACGCTCGGGCATCCGCCCGAGCACCGACCTAATCGAACGGTCGCCGTCGAGCAAATTCCACAAAAAAATCCTTTTTCATGAAAATTACACATTCCATCAACTTGATACTGACATATGTTAAGGGTAGCAATTATTCCCCCTGCTTTTTTAAACCGGTTAGTCAAGTGCTCTTTCACTATGCTAGAAAAGTGAATTTTTGTGGAATTCCCTTTATATTTTCTCTATACTGTTGTCCACATAATGACATCATAACCTCTAGTAGTCTCCTGATCAAGTGGTTTCAACACCAAAACTTTAAAAATTCACAACTTTTGCGTCGATTGTCCGATTTTCCTCAAACTTTCATTGATGTTGCTGCTTTCACTCAATCCATATTTTTCTCTTTGGGTTTTGGTTTCCTTTAAATCTTTTACTTTGAGTTTTATTTTCATGGCGAGATAAATTTTCAGAAGAAATAGACAGAAGTAAAGTTATTTGTTACTTCGCACGTGTTTATGCCGTCAAGGGATCCAAGGAGGGGGAGAGTGTTGAGGTAGGGACTTGCATCACTGTATCGAAATTATTTTAGTGCGTTTTAAGTGCATCTCGTAAGAAAATAAAACAGTGTCCATAGTTCCGTTCACACATGGCAATCAACACATTTAAAAAACATTTAAAATAAACACATTACACAATTTATGAGCACTGTCCATATTGGGCAGCATATAACATCACACGTAGTAACTGATAGCTTGGCAATACAAATGTTCATATGATATAATATCCAGTAAAAACTAGTCTGGCGAACACGAGAGCAAATAATGTGGCGGTGTTTGGAATGGTCTGATTGAAAGCTATACATGAAAACATAAATGTACAAACATTTTGTTTATGCTTTTCCGTGCATACATGAATGTTGCTATACTTTAGGAAAATAGAAATTGATTTATCAATGTGATCGAAGGGAGTGAAAATTTTTGCACTTTCACATTCCAAAACGATCCCAGAACGCCTATGTTGTAGTTTATCTATCCTTCTGCTAAATTTTTTGCAGGAAGGATGAGCGAGGGAAGTGACTCTTATGCCGCTCCTTCGTCTTTTGAGCACACAAATATTTGCAATATCTCATGACAAGAAGTGCTTTCACAATTTTGTAAAATGCCCGTTTTCGATTGATCACCAAGTACTGAAGAGGATAGAATTTGTATAAATGTGTGCTGTTAAAACAAAAATGGACAACTTCATTTTTGCAACGAAACGTAGCCAGTAATGCTTTTCATTTCATATTCGTTTTTGCCAGGACCAAAATTGTTTTTCAGCACCTCTTTTACCTATGTGTGAGACTGTGCTTTACAGGATTTTGCATTCTTCATTGCTTATCTCATGTTCTTTTTTTTTTAACATTATGAGGGAATGAGAGAGGACTCTTTTTTTGCCACCCCAGCTGGCCCAAAGATGAGTGTGTTACCAACTTAGTGTCTTCCTACCTAACCTTTTGCCTAGGCCCTCTCGATGTGTGGTGGTGAGCTAAGCTGAGCTGGCTCGCACGTTATAGCCATCATATAGCGAGAGGGCCTTCACAAAAGGCTAGTTCCTACCGTGCTCTGTCAAGAGAGGGGAAATGAAAAAAGAAGAAGGTAAAAACAATTTTAGGGACAAAACAGAACAGGCCTTCACAAAAGGCTAGTTCCTATACCGTGCTCATTCAGGTGAGGGGAAATTTAAAAAAAGTAAAAACAACTTTAGGGACAAAACAGAACAGGCCTTCACAAAATACTAGTTCCTATACCGTGCTCTGTCAGGTGAGGGGAAATGAAAAAAAAAAAGTAAAAACAATTTTAGGGACGAAACAGACCTCCAGAATACGAAGACAAAAATGTGGGTACTGCTTGGGGGCGGGAAAAAAAAACCCCAATAATGGACGAATGCCCTGTCGAGGCATTAAGTGCGTCTCTTTGTTGCTGTCACGAAATGTTATTCTAGAAAAAGACGTAAAATTGTGAAAGAAAATCGCTATCACGAAAAACCCAAACGATGCAAGATGTCATTATGTTGACAAATGTCACGCATGACTGAGCACATATATCTCATGAACTTTAAGACAACAATGACAAGTTGCACTTTTTCCAAGTGTCACATGAAGGAACAATGAATATCCCACTGAATGGATGCGATCTGTCGATGAAAGTGGCCAAAAAATAGGCCAACTTGCACGACTGCAGGTTTGTGTTTAGGGTTTGTGTTAAAGGTTTCTTCTATTTTTATTGTCCATAACCTTTAACACGGCCGCCTGTCCGATAACTTGATCACTTCCACAAAGGCCAACGCACGCAGTCCATTTTTTCTCTGTCCATATTCAACACATAGCTCGTAGCGACAAACCATGTCTTGAATTGTGAAGAGAGAAAAATGGATAATGGGTTAGCCTTTGTGCGAGTGACCAAGTTATCGACAACGTAGCCATGTTGAAGGTTATGTACCATAAAAGGGTAGAAGAAACCCTAAAACACAAACCTGCCGTCGTGCAGGCAGGCCTGTTAATTTGACTACTTTCATTGATAGATCTTGCTTGTTATTTCATGAGTAACGCTTCTTGTCTGTCCCCGACTTCCAGATGCGGGAACATGATGCACCTGTCATTGTTTGTAACATAGCCATAATTTTCTAGTGCACACTGGGACTTATTTCACATTCACTTAACACATGTTTGCGCGCATACAAATAAAAACAACACAAAATTATTCATTAGCAGATGGCAGAAACGTGACAATTTCCATAGAAATAGTATTTCGCTGATCCTTTACCCTTGTACAGACGATGCCATATTGCTAAAGAATCTAACTTAAAAGAAAAAAAAAAGAGGTTGGATGGTTAAGAACAAAATTGAATTTGCAGGAAGACCGCTGGTTCGCACATCGATTCAGTGGACAAAACTAACAAGCGGAAAACACCACGCGATGTGTCGTTGGTATGAGGGGAGCTTCACTGACTGGACGATCACCACGGGGGATCGATAACGACGTTTCTCAGCAACTCACTCTGATCTCACCCCTATGACGTAATGCTGACTATCGACGCATGTTCCCCCTTCCCCATGAGTGTCATATAAATGCAACTATTAAGTAGCATAAGGACTCCGAACTGGCAGAATTACGACACAATAATGGCCTCTAGGGAATGATCAATGTTTACTTTAACCATAAGGATAGGTTGTCATTGGAATACTCATCGAAAAGAGAAGAATCAGTTTCTCTGGGACATTTCTTATTGGTCATTGTACGTATCTTGTTCATTCGTCACTATTTGCAAACACATGCACAAAGAATTAATCAGCTTCCGACAGCTTTGTATACCTACTTCTAGGAAGCTCATTCCTACATTAATATGTGATGCATTTATTTTTCCAAATTGACAAGTTAAGATAAAAGTTAAGTCTGTACACGTATGGAATTGCGGCAGTGGATGATAGTGTCAAAGTTGCACCTGTCTCATTAGGCACTAGTGTGAAACCGCACAATTCATTCAGCACAGACTATTGTCAATGTGTCAATCTAATCAACAAACAGTAGGTATTTATATGTATGAATTTTATATCTATATATTTTCAGCTTTTATATGAAGTCATGCATGACGAATTCCTTAGTTATTTACGTCATATCCTGTACATCACATCCTGCTGTCATATTCAAACGCTGGTTTCAACTCAATGTTACATGCACTACATGTAATATACCACAGACTTCACAAATTTTCTGTATGAAAATATCACCAAATGAAACGTATTTACGTATTAATCCTGACACATGAATGAACAATGACTGGTATTATCAAAACTGGGGGTTTTGAAAGGAAAAGAACCCTACACCTAAAAAAGGTAAGATATGTATCTCTTTAATGGTGTTTTGACGTCATAGGAACAGTCAACATTGTGCAAGCACTGACGACCAATTTCGGGAATAGTCTATGAAGACTATGCTGTGGCATAGTTACACGCAAGGCATAGTTCAGAGGAAATCCCAAACGTTGTTAGCGAATACAAGGATCGATATATACGCGGCCTGGATTATAAATTAAAGCGTGTTCATTGTAATCAACTTACACGAGATGACGTCGCTAGCCTGAAATTAAGGGCCGGCCTTTCTATTCTCGCCGGAAGTGTACGTACACGTATTTCGGTTGTCTGGAAATTTCTCTCTCTAAATAGGTCTACACAGAATAAAAAATTACTTTGTACATACATAAATATTGTTTTGCTTTGCGTCAATCTCATTTGTATTTTGTTTTCAATCGCGTCCTAGTCATGCGTGCATGTTAACGATATCCGGTTGTAAATGTCGTACATTCACCTCTGTTTCCTTCTCGTCTTTTGTTTTGTCTAATTTTTATCGATTCTTATCAGCTGTTATAATAGTGATCCCCAAAATACATGCAATTTTAACACAACACGTTGATTTAAAAATGTCTTCTTATGGATTATGATAAATGCCTTCTAGACGGAAGGTAAAATTAGTCTGTCAAACCACTCTAACCACAATTATTGTTTGTTCTTGGTTATCATGACCATAAGATTTTCTTCATTCACTTGATCATTTATTTGCGCTTCTTCGTCTGATTTGTTGTCTTGCCCATACTGTCAATTCTAATTTCTCTTTTTATTGTAGATCGGCAAATCGTCATAATTCTGTTGCTGCTTGTGAATATCATATTCATCCTTCTTAATTATTAAAATGAAGTGTATTCACGTTTATTTGAGATTCACATCATTCAATCGAAATTGTAATTATATATATATATACAATATGTATATAATAAAATGAAATTGAATGAATTTAAATCTATATTTACCGTGCACACAATAACAAACAAACACGAAATAATGAAAATTAAATGAAATTACAATTTGGTAAATCAGAACCGGCAATAGCTTAAAGGCTAGTTGAGGCCAGGTCCTTTCAACAATACAAATTGCATTACCTATTTGCGATATTTATAGAAATAATGGCATACAAACATATTCAAAGGTTATTATTGGGAATCATTCAAACAATATTTGATAAAAGATATTTTCGTAATTATTTAGTATTTCGTAATTTAAAGTGTAACGTGATTTTGTATTCTTTGTTCAATTTTTTTTTAATTCAAAATGACTTTATTTCCATGTAAAGTAATACAAAGTAATATACCTTACGCTTACATGAGTACATAATATTTAAAGGAACTTTGAATCACGTAAGTTTCAACAAAACATGAATACAATATTATAGTGATATCAACTTCTCTAGACCTCATGAGAAACCTCTCCAAATTATACTTCCCCCATATGACATGGATTATTTACCAGTTTCAGTTTTGATTTTTACTGGTTCATAATTCATATTTTGTGTTAGCCTTGTATCATAACCAATTTTAAAACAATCAAACACAAATTGTGATGAATTAGGTTAAACATTGCATATCCAATTACAAATGTGTATAACCATAAACATCTATATAATAGCATTTGTAAATTATGAAATAAAGGGCCAGTAAGCTCTCTAGGTCCTTTGAAGCAGATTGCACACACTAATCATTTTCTTTTGTATCGAAAATACAGACTGTAGATATGTATGGTGCGTACATTCCCAAACATCTGGTTCCTAAGTTAAACAGTATACGCGGAAGTATAAGAGTGTTATATGATAACTGAAAGCTTAGCTTAGGCACAAGTTGTCTAATTCTAAACATAATTCGAATTCTTTTCCTAATTGAAGAAGAGGCACACTCAATAATATGACGTTTTTCCGTAAGTTTTCGTCTATATTAACACCTAGAAACAAAGTAGATTGTACGTACCTGTCGTACATCTGTGCGTGTTATGATATTCCCAGTTATTTCCACATGTCTACGTGTACTTTAAAAAACTATGTGATTTGTTATGGACCTGTTAATTCTTAATTCATTAGCATTAAACGATTCCAAAACATCTAATCACAATATGTTGAATCTTATAGCCAAATACGTTATATCATGCGATCACTGTAACGTATTTTGCTGTTTTCTGTGAGTTCTTTATATATATACGACATGAGCGCGTTTGACCAAGACCATTCGTCCCCTCCCCAACAAACGTACACACACACTCAGGTGATCGTTCCGTACCGCATGCCCGTTCCCAATATTTCGGGAAAGGGATAGGCCTTTATTTAGGAACTCAATTTGGGAAAAAAATCCCGAAAATATTCAAATATTGAAATAGGGGTCTTACAGGAACTTTCGAGAAATATTGTCCATTCGTGGTGATTTTTTCAATCATTCCCCAACAACTATATATGAAGTAAGGTCCCGAACAGAACAATCCCAAATAGGGGTTGTACGGCTTACTTTCTGGTGTTTGCCCCGATTCTCCCGAATGAGCTTACTGTGCATGTTTTGCCGCAAAGCACACCCGGCTGGTCTTCTTTTTGCAGGGAAGTACACATTCTCTGGTATATATTCAGCATGAGAAAGTTTCTAAAGACATTCTTGTCCATGCAAGGGCTGAAATTGTGGACAATCTTCACCTCTAAACTCTTCCCTAAAGGACAAGTTCACCTTCATATACATGTAGATTGAGTGAAGGCAACAATATTAGTAGAACACATCAGTGAAAGTTTGGGGAAAATCCGACAATCCGTTCAAAAGTTATGAATTTTTAAAGTATCTGTGCAATCACTGCTGGAGGAGAAGACTACTACAGTGTATGATGTCACATGCGTACAACAATATAAGGAAAATAACAAGAGAATTTCACAAAACTTGACTTTTTTAATAAAGTGCACATTTCTTCGACTTGTTACTGACGTATGTTAGGGGCAATATTATTCCCCTTTACTTCTGAAAGAGAGAAGTCGAGTGTTCTTTTGTTATGTGAGAAAAGTGAGAATATCTTGAATTTTCTTTATACTTTCTTTATATCGTTGTACACATATGACATCACAAACTAAAGTAGTCTTCTCATCCAGCCGTGACTGAGCAGAAACTTCAGAAATTCATAACTTTTGAACGGATTGTCCGATTTTCCTCAAACTCTCATTGATGTGTTCTACTAATATTGCTGCATTCACTCAACTCACATGTCTATGAAGGTGAACTTGTCCTTTAACTTAGGGGGTAATTTTGCTATCTTCCCTTCCAATAACCTGTGATGGGGGTAATTTTGATGGCTTCCCTTCTAAAAGAACTCTCTCGAAGAAACTAGAACAAGCATTATGTGTATGGATGACCGCCTGAGTTGGGGGGGGGGGGGGCGGTTGCATCGCTGTGACGACTTAATATCATGGTCGGACAGTTCAATCATGCATACCTTGGATTGATAATGTATATTCCTAAGAACATTTCCACGTACTATGATGTATAGCTGCAAACCAGATGCGTGTCACGCATATTGTATCATGACTTGCGAAAATAGGTGAAAAAGATTAAGTAGGGACTCCGAAATTATTGCCTGTCTTGCTCTTGCTTTCACATAGAATGAACTCAAGTTCCTCCAATTTGTATGGATTACATTTATCCTATTTTCTTTTGAGGTTTAAATTTTATATTACAATGAAAGGGAAGTGATCTGTCACAATTACATATTGGTTTGAGATATGAAACGAAGGATCAGGGCCAAACGATTTGGTTTGAAACGCTCGATACAAGCAATCAGCCAAATTAATGCATGCAATTTGTTATTCGCTCGTGCTGAAATCTAGTCGAGTTAACGGCGCGGGATAACGACTTTAAAATTGATCAATAAATCATTCGATGTGATGTGTAGGAGCCTCCAACGACCTTTCACCACACTGACAAGTCGTCAAATGTTCAACCTCCTTAGCATATGCAGCTCTTGCGTGTCCTAGCAACACAACGAAATTAGCAAACTTGGACCGGTGTTATTATGTTGTGATTAATAGGTACTAACGCTTCTCACAGCCCCTTCAGAGAGTTAGGAATCGAATTACAGTAGCATCGCAAACAGGGCTTTTATTCTCGGAATACCCCTATAACTTTACAAAGCCGGAAAAGTGTCATAAATAAATGCGGTTTGTGACAGGATGTGACACGAATCAGAGACTAGCGCGTTTGCAAGGAGACGTGGAAATGGGGAGGTCGTTGATTTATCAAGAAAAATAAGTGATCAAAATCTATCAAACAGATTTTTTTTTCTTGTAAGAAGACTACAGACTGTAAAACACATAGTGGCGAGAATTTTACATCTGTTTCCTTGTCATAATTCGTTTCCCAAGCTGACATCTTTAATCTTTGTTATGAATTTAAAATGTCTCAAGTTTAGCTTAACAGATATTTCGCAAAATTGATGCAAGTTGGAAAATATGTATCTTTTTCCATATAGCGAGCACTGAGACGAAACAATTGTTACCAGTTCTGGACATTACATTAGGATGTTCTTTGTAATATGCACATGGGAGAATATTCATGTCACATCACAAAATAAACACAGAACATAGTTCAAATGAATTTCGTGATTATTGTTGCCGTAAATATGGAGAATCCCCTTAAAATCTAAAACAATGTCAGCTGACAGTTAGCTTTGTTCGGAGTTTTTTTTCTTCTCGACACTGCCTTTCCTCTACACACAAAATAAGGTGAGGGTATAACTTGTTCCCTCCATAGCAGAGCAGAGTCATCATAACCGATTTCGGAAGAATACTTAACATTCTTCAGCTTAATCTAAAACCATCTTGAGTATAATCCTCTGGTCATGAAATACTTTTACGATAACTTAAAGCGCATTTTGGGTCATATTAAAAGAAAATAATGCTGAAAGAAAAGGAGGTGCGGCCATATTTGCCGGGTATGACGTCAACGAACCATTACACATATTAAAGATTAAAAGACACGTTATGATATCGATTACCGTGACGTAATCGTTTCATTGACGCTTCCGATTTACAGAACGCGAAGAGGGGTCAACTGATGGCGGTTCGGATGATAAAGAGATGATTATAATGGGTCTAGAATGTTTGAATGACAACCACGACAATGAAGGTAGCTGGACAAGCTTAAATTGTGTCATTGACCAAGAAATCCTCTTCATGTATGCAAAAGAAAATAAAAAATATGCTCGACATTTCATAATGGATTCTTCATAATTATGCTTGCAGTGTTTGCTTTACAGCGCATTTGATTGACAGAACAAAATCATGGAAAGCCAATTCTTGTTGAATATCTTGTTGAATCTTGTTGAATACTGCTTATAGATACTTTGCAAGCATCAAAGAAAGCATTGAGGTTATTGAGTACTTTATGTATTGACTTCTTGTAGAAAAAAGCATTTGCTATTTTATTTTAAGTTTCAACTTGAAAGTGTAACGCCATCATATTATGTTCATTTCTTTAGTCTTGATAAATAGTGTAAAATTAAACAAATGAAAGTTGAATGTAAATTTGAGTCGCGAGTTATTTTACGTGGTCGCTGAGGAAGCAAACAAGCTTCTAAGCACGAAACTACGTGACCGACGTTTCAAGTTCTCCCTAAATGATAGGCAATAATGATAAAGTGTTTTTGCAAAGGAAACAACCATTGCAGCTTGAAAACTTGACCCAGAGATCTTTGAATGAATAATATGTGGTTTTATCTACTGGGTCTTAACAGCTCCTCAGATAGGAGAAGAAGTTTCGTTAGAATTTAACATTTTATCTTTTAATCATAAGATATAAAGTTTCTCGAAACAGGTATACTGGCAGTTGGTAAACGCTTTATTTATTCATTCATTCATTCATTAGTTAAGTCATTAATTAATTAATCAATTCATTCATTCATTCATTTATCCATCCATCTATTCATTCGTAGACCAGAACAAGGATAACGTGCGAGGCCCAACCTCTACGCTGTTCCATCTTTATTAAATGCTCAAGGCGCTTTATATAAAAGCCCCCCAAAAAGAACAAAGAAAGAGAGAGAGAGAGAGTACATGAAAATACATGTACCATAAAAGAAGAAGAAGATAATGATGATGACGAAGAAGAAGAAGGAATGCCCAAATGTCTGTCTTCAAAACGCGTGGTTTAAATTAATAGGATTTTAGGTTGCTCCTAATACAATGTAAGTTGGATTGCATTATATATGCAGGCACATCTCTGCAGCTGTCCTCGAGTTACAAGGCTTTATGTGGAATTTAAACTAAAGTGGTATATGTAAAAAAAAAAAATGCAATGTGGAATGCTATTTAAATGGCGTTTCCAACACAAACAAGATTTAAGGTAAGGGCCTGAAATGCTTATCAAGTCGACAAACTGAAATTCCAATCCCCCAAAACGAACTGCTGCAAGCATATTATTGAACTATGTTCAGAAAATCGATAAATTTACTCTATTTCTACCAGGCTATGGACACCTTGTTAGCTCGAAGGTAATCAAACTGTACATGCAAAGAAAACAATAATGATACAGGACCGAAGTGATGGAACAACATTTCCAATGAAATAAGTCAAAAGAGCATCCCTGTATGCTTTCAGACGCAAATTAAATCTAGAATTGTAGGATATGGCACAAACACATAGCTTATAATTAAAATATGTTCACGCAGTTTCTTACAGACACTTCCATGTTTTCTCGGTATGCCGAACGTATAACCGAAAACTAGAATGGATATAACATAATTCACTATTTTCTTGACATTCCGATAGTTAAACAGCTGGCTGTAATGTTTTCTTGTCATACATCACTCTACAGCTTTGATCTGTGACCATTCAATCCTTTACATTGTCACCCTTTAGGGCTTTTTACACTTGTGTTTCTTAATCCAGGACTTTCTCTGACCCAGGACTATCGTTAGTCCCGTACCAATTTTTTCAGCTTTTTACACTCGCCAATTACAGTAGTCCCGTACTATCTCTTGTCCGGGGCTAAGGAGAAAACTGACCTTTTTACACTCGTATTTCTTAGCCCCGGACTTTCCAAACCACATGAATATTCATAATTACGCTGTGTACTGTACACGTACACGCACGCACCGGCAGCACTTGATTACCTCGTTTCTGATTGGTCAGTGATGGTCGGACTTCGTGTCCGTCGCTTAGCCCAGGATTATTTTTTCTTTCTGTTTACACTCACTTGCTTGGCACCGCAATTGCGGTGCTAACCCCTGCTATTTTGCAGGGCCAGATAGTACCGTACTATCGGTGGGGCTAGCCCACTTTGGCAAAAACGAGTGTAAACAGAAAGTGGGCTAAGGATAGTCCCGTACCAACGGTGGGGCTAAGGCCCCCCCCCCCCCCTTAGCCCCACCGTTGGTCCGGGGCTAAGCAAAAATTTACAAGTGTAAAAAGCCCTTTTCAGACCCGAATCAATAAAACTTCAAGCCTAAATTTATTTCATGGTCATTGTTGCTGGCGTTGTTGATTTATTTCATTTTTTCCTTAAGGGAAAGGATATAAAGTCCTCTTTCGATCCATCCATATTATCATGTTCACTTCGTGTGAAGCGATATTTCCCCTCTCCGTACTTGGTAATTAGGTGATCCGAGTATCCTCTCGGATCACCTTCTGTATCTGTACGGATTCTTTCTTCTTCTTCTTTCTCCTCAAAAGTTGTGCAGAGGTTAGCTCAGAAAGTCCTCTGCCTATCAATTTCAAACTCATACCATATATGTATCATGTCCCAAAGACGACAGATCTAATAAAATCGTAGTGATCAGTCGACCGTGACGTCACTATGATGTCATTTTATGAAAACACATTCTCATTAATATCTCATTAATGGAATGAAATTTTTCAATGACAATTACGTCTCACATAGTTCAAGTCAAGCTCTTTCTACTCATATTCTCAAATTCTATCTCTACCCTTGAAACGTGCGCGTACGCGAGCGTTGAAATATTTACATGCTCCAATCGAGCTCAAAATTTTTTTGCACACGTTTCAGACCAATTGGAGCATTTTTTGAAAAATTGAAAAAAATTGGACGGACGCTTACGCGCGCGCGCATATACGCACGCACAGCTCATATGCAATTAAAATTCCCGTTTTTTCACATGGATCTGATGTCTGAAATGTCATGGAATATTTCTACCATGTGTCAAGTCAATCCGACTCAATATGACGTCATACGGGCCCGTCAAAGTTGAAATTCCGCGCGCGTGTCAATGGCGATATACAGTGCAACTATGCCAAAAAAAAAACCCGCCAATTTTAGATCCGATTTTGCTCGTCAGGATAGACCGTGACCCCCCATTTTCTTTACATATTCTAAAAGCTGATGAGTTGTACATGTCATTTCATGTGTCGGCGATGCTGGAAAAATGATAAAAAGATATCAAATTTCTTAATAAAATAAAAAAGTAAATTTTCAAAAATGACGTCATCGAATTTCATGTTCACTCGAGCGTATCTCACTGATCCTTTGCTGATTTTCACCCAGATTTCAGTATGTTGTAGCCTATTTAATGCTTTTTCATAAGTTTATTACAAAATTTGATTGGATGACGGAATCATCTCGTAAAAATGAATTGAAAGTAACCTTGTCAAATTTGTCCAGTTTACGTGTTATCTCTATGGGAGTGCAGTTTTTCTGGAAATGAAAATTGACATGACTATCTTTTTCGAGCTCTAGCTCACTTATCCTTCGGTGAATTTCTCCCAGATTTTAATATGTTGTAGCTGAGACTTTGGGCTATCGTTAATGAACCTTGTTTTTTCATACAACGTCGGCATCACGTCGAAAAACTTGGTTAAAATTGGCACTTGGCTTCGATGCAGCGTCATTATTTTTTTTGCTTTTTTTTAGACACTTTTTTCTTCTTTTTCCTTCAGTTAGTCTTATTCTCCCTTTCTAACTTTATCTTTTTCTGATTTTTTTATGCTTCTCCTTCAAATTTCTATACAATAACTTTATTTTTCTTTCTTTCTTCCACTTTCTGTGCAATAGATCAACAACAACAATGGCTATCAACCCCATATTTTGCACATGTTTAGTTCATGTCACGAACATCATTTCACAAAATAACAACTACTTCCTCCGACACCATCTTGGGTAAGTAAATTAGGGTCAAAGGTCAAAAGTGTTTAATCCTGTATCCTGGTAAATACACGTCCTATCTTTCCCACATCTTGCACACGTAAGGAACATGTTGCAAGAATCATTTCACAAAATAACTTTTTGCTCAGATGCCATCTTGGCTGTGTAAAGTGGGGTCAAAGGTCAAATATACTTCATTCTGTAATCTCATTAGTGTATATGGTATCACCGTCATATTTTGTACTCGCATGGACTTCGATAGATGGATCATTTTGTAAAATAACGACGCTTTGGTCGGACGCCATTTTGGCTGTGCAAATGAGCTATTATCACTTTGGGAGTATATTTATTTCTGGAAATGACAAATGACACGACTGTCTTTATCTAGCACTAGCTAATTTATCCTTTAATAAATTTCTCCCAGATTTTAATATGTTGTAGATGAAACTTTGGGCTATCTTCTTCTTCTTCTCCATATTCTGTTTAAGTCGGAATTACTTCCAAAGACCTGGTTGAAATTGACGCTTAGCTTCAATGTCGGGAGATATGTCTTTCTTTCGGTGACTTTCTTTGCAATAGCTCCCAAAAAACAAACAAACAAACAAACAAACAAACACGCCCTTTCACCCCCACATTTTGCACATGTTTAGTTTATGTCAAGTACATCTTTTCTCATAAAATAACAACTGCTTTATCAGACACTGTCTTTTTTCTCCCAGATTTTAATATGTTGTAGATGAAACTTTGGGCTATCTTCTTCTTCTCCATATTCTTTTTAAGTCGGAATTACTTCCAAAAACCTGGTTGAAATTGACGCTTAGCTTCACTGTCGGGAGATATGTCTTTCTTTCGGTGACTTTCTTTGCAATAGCTCAAAAAAAAAAACAAACAAACCCAAACAAACACGCCCTTTCACCCCCACATTTTGCACATGTTTAGTCCATGTCAAGTACATCTTTTCTCATAAAATAACAACTGCTTTATCAGACACTGTCTTTTCTAGGTAAATTAGGGTCAAAGGTCATAACGTTTACTTCCGAATATATCGGATCACCTAATTTGTCAGTGTTGACAAATTCCAAGTCTAGTTACCTTTTAATCGTTGGTCCTACAGCTGTAGTTCGCTTGCATGTATTTCCCGCAATGTTTGTCTTGCTTTCACTAGCTTTGTTACCACGCGATTATCGACATATAAGTGTATAATTAGGCCTATGCCTATTTATGTCATTATCATTGTTATTAATAAAGCAATTGATAGTAGTAGTAGTAGTAGTAGTAGTAGTAGTAGCAGTAGTGGTGGTAGTAGTAGAAGTTGTTATTCTTTTTGATGAACATTGACTTACGGCGTCAGCGCTGTTGGTTTTCCTTTCAAATTATAGGAGCGTTTAAAGACAATTGTGTTATTTCGCAACGAAAGACCAAAAAAAAAAAAAATACTTGTTCAGATGACTACCAAGCTCGGATATGAACTAGATAATTCAGCTATATACATTAAAGGAAACCAAAACCCGAAGAGGAATGTGGATTGAGTGAAAGCAGCAACATTAGTAGAACACATCAGTAAAAGTTTGAGGAAAATCGGACAATCGATGCAAAAGTTATCAATATTTAAAGTTTTGCTGTTGGAACTGCTGGATGTGGAAACTACTGGAGGTTATGATGTCATGTGTGGACAACAATATAAAGAAAATATAAAGGAAATTCCACAAAAATTCACTTTTCTAGCATAATGAAAGAGCACATGACTAACTGCTTTCAGAAAGCAGGGGGAATAATTACTGCCCTTAACATATGTTAGTATCAAGTTGATGGAATGTGAAATTTTCATGAAAAATGAATTTTTGTGGAATTCTCTTAATATTTTCTTTATATTGTTGTCCACAGATGACATCATAACCTCTCACGATCACTGTTCCTTTCGGAAAATTATGTCCACCAAATTATGTTAGATAGGGATGCTCTTAGAGTAAAGTGACTGGAAAGCAGACATTTTTATCAGCCCCATGTCTTTTAGGATATTTACTCCAAAGCTAAAAACGAATACCATGTCACCATTCTTTGGAATCTAATAAGTAGAAATATTTGGAGACCAATAAACAAGCTCACTAGTGATTCCATTTGGTTATCATGTCATGACATGATTTACCGAGAGACGCCTTTACGATTTAGGCTGTGTACGCTTGGATGTCGAAGCGAAGGAACTCAGCTAAGCAGACTTATATACTGAAGTCACTGCTCTACAGTCTACAACGTGAAGATTTGAAATAAACAGACATATAGACAGCAGCATATGTGGCAGTTTTGTTGCAAATTGGCAATTCATTCTGCTGCAAGGATATCTTGAACGTGAAAATTGGTAGAATAAGATGTTAGGACAGGAAATCTAACAGTAGTATATAGCAATGACAGTCATAACAATGGTATAGGGATGGTAGTGACGAGTACCATATTGAATATACTGATTAATCGGATCACGTCTGTCAGAACAACTGTGCGCGAATTATGATTTTTTGAATAACATCTTGAAGCACTCTTCTAATAGTTCAAGGCTTGTCCCTATGAAAAATATTTTTCTAACAGATCCCAATATGTACACGTCAACGGTTTTGATTTCCATATGGAAACAAATGTGATGTTCCTCAAGGAAGCTTGCTCGGCCCATTGCTACTCATAATTTACTTTGTCGATTTTCATAGGTCCTCAGACAAACTCTTATTCATATTATTCGAGGATGACTCCAAACTTTTCTACTCTCATCCTCACCCCAATATTTTGACAAGAACAGTAAATCATGAATTTGAAATTGTCACACTATACATTTACGCAAACAAATTGTTATCAAACATTAAAAACAAAATATATATAGCTAGACTTCCAGGCAACATTGAAATTGATACTACTCCCCTAAAAGAAGTTACTTCCATCAAATTTTTAGGTGTTTGTGTTGATAATTAGCTATCATGGGTATGTCCTAACAACGATATCTGTACAGCAATGTAGATATAATGAATAGGTCACCATATTTTCCTGGTACACACAGCTCAATGAACAGTGTCTGCGCCTTTACATTGATATCTCATTTCGTATTTGTATTTCATCTGTACTATGAAGCAAGTACTGTTTATAGTATGTTTTTGTATTATCTGCGTCATATACACCAGTTATCGAATGCTCCACGTACATAATATCGGATAAAAAAATTGCATAATGCGGATATTGCTTATCGAGTGATCTACTTCTTACAAGTGAGTAGATCACCCTTTTTCATCGCTACTTTACTTTTTCGTCGTCCTTGCCAAGTATGGATAGTTTCTGTCCTTATACATTCATTAAAATTGTTTGAACATTTACTTTGTATTATACTAATATGACTTGCACTTCTTAAAAATTGTTAAACAATATTATATGCTTAATGTATACTTTGTTTTATGTATACATAACACATTTTGTTTGATAGAAATAAGGTATAACTGAATTGAATTGAATTGAATTGAATCATTCACACACAGACAGTCGTATAGCAAACATCTTTGCGCTGTGTGGCTTTTTTTTTTTGGGGGGGGGGGTAGAAAAATATCATTAATGAATAGACTAAAATAGCGTACAAGTTTTATTGTTTCTAGAACTATACATGTTTTCGAAACAAAATCATCGGACACATTGGTGTCTTGATATGAAATGTGATAGGGACATTTATGTAATAACATGCCTTCTTTGTTGTGCTGTGAAAAACTAGAAGAAAGTGACTCATGACTCAAACTAAATTGCATAGAATTGGGAGGCCGTCCAAAGGGTTCGCCATCGAAATGTAAAAGGACTCGCACTGGCCCTGCTCATAAAATGCCAAAGAAAATGAAAGATGATATTCATAATCAAAAGGAGCATGAAATTGTTATATTCGCATTTGTTTCATGACGGTGTATTCTCTCTACAATGCTCTCAAGGAGAGACAAAAAGTTTCTCTAGATTTTGAATGGCTTATAGTTTGAAATTGTGCAGGTACCCACGACAGTTTCACACAAGCACACAAACTTCAACTCTCTGGAGAAGAGACGGAGATATGAACAGATAAGACAGAGGGGGGGGGGGGGGGGGGAGTGAAAGGAGATTAAAGTACTGAATTAAAATCCATTCCTTTGTGAGGGAAACTAGCAAGAAACACTTTCATTGTTCGTCTTTTTTTTCTCCTGCAGTTAAATCCTTTACACTCGTTCCTGCAGAATATTGTGCAGAGGTGTGAGGCCTACAAGCTGAAAGTTGGGATTTCTGTGGTATTTTTGGGATCTGAAAGTGAAAGCCAGTCATGAGTTCGCCGCAGGATATTCCTTGCAGCAAGCACTGTATGCGTCTTATCAACCAAGTCTCTATACGACACAAAGTGGTTGGGTGGTGATACTTTACCTCCTCTGATAAGATTTTCATGAATACATCACTGGCATTATAAAATAGGAGACGATGTCTTATCGTGATTACATGTATGTCCATTCCCACCCGCCCTGTATCTCGCTGTGGCTCTCTCTCGCTCTCTCTCCCTCGCTTTCTCTTTCTCTTTGATTAAAGCACCGTCACCTCTTTCACCATCTCTTTCGCCTGAAGGGTCTATTATTCATTTCTGGCGGTTTGATGCTGTGTAGTGAAAAATGACGGCGTCAGCATACGTTTTTCATTTCCGAATTTTCAAATGAAAGTCATGGCAAGCCGCGGACTGCTCGTAATGACTCTAAGTTTAGGCAAATATCACCAATTTGCGTTGCTTTGTCCGAAAATAGTATGTCGTTTCATCCTTTCATAACATTGTTCTCAACATTATTGAAGTACATCATGAGGATTAATTATAAGGTGAAACTTTAACGTTTGTATTATTTTCAAAATCGAATGAAATCACGAAACATTATTTCACTTTCCAAGAAAGGTGATAGAGTAATCTACATATGAATAGATAACCTGTGTGTGCACTTAATTGTATGTGTATATGAACAAGAGAGAAAAAAAAGAGATTAAAAGAGTGAAACGAGATGGGGTTAATGTCTCACCTCATCCGAAAAATAATGAACAAACAACACTGACAAACATTTTTATTCACTGTTATACATTCAACAAAATGCGATTCTCGTTTTGACATGGGGTGTTAGTAAATTGCTATAGAACAACTACCATGAGATATACATCGTTATCCCATTTAGCTTGTTACTTGTTAGGGCATAGCTATAGTTGAAATTATACCCCTCATGTAAAGCTTCTTGCAATATGATTGTTCAGAGCACGAACAGGGGGTATAGTTTTACTAGAAATCTACGAGCAGCTGAATGCGGTGCAAAGGCTTACTATCTAGCGTGATATAGTACATTTGGGAATTCACGAGCTGCACGCAATCGTGATTGTGCGATCGATATCTATATTTCTCACATTAGAATGTACGCAGTGCGCGTAGTAGCGATACTAGCTAGCTAGCTAGCTATAGAGCTAGCGCGGTGCCGATGGCATCACAGAAATCTGTGGTTCGATGGCGTGTGTGTCTGATCAATGCAATTCAGCTCAATTGACAAAGCGACTGCTTCAAGTGACGGAGGAATTTCGTAAATTGCAGCAGAAGTACAACATATCAGGTACGGTTTAGGAATTATTTTAGGAAACTAAAACCGACTTTGAAGATGATCTGGATAATGAAGCCGCTTTAGGCCTACTTCTAGTCCTAACTGGTTACACCTCCCTCTCTCGCAGTTCTACGCTGTGCGAATCAACAACGGTGAATACTAGTACACGGTGGCCTATGCATTACACAGCGATGTCGTTATGCTACGCGCTGCATGCACTGTTGCACTGCCACGACCTACCACAGTATAACTAACGTTAGGCCTACACATTTCCAAAAGGGAGCCTTGTCATCACTCTAGTAAAATGCTCGAGAGGGATGTAAAAAAACAAATATCGACTGCTTTCTTTAGGGTCATGGTAAAACTATTTGCCCTCGGTGATTTCTCAACAGTGCCATGCCCTTCGACTTCGTGTCGGGGCATAGCACTGTTGAGAAATCACCTCGGTGCAAATAGTTTTACCACCCCCCTCTGAAGCAGTCGATATTTGTATACTATGACAAAACAACTTCGAGGAGAAGTCTGGACTGACGAGAACAAAACAAAAAAATAAATAAAAAATAATGACGCCGAAATCAGGCTCAACAGAACAAATGATAAGAGAATAAAAGCACAAAAGCATTAGAATTGACATCGACATTCCGTCGTGAGCCAACACGCGACAACGCCCTGAAAATGTAATTGTCTTTTATACTGCATGCGCGATATTACAGTTGTTTCCATTTGTAGTCTCCAACGAAAGTATTTGGCGCCTGATGATGGATGGTAACATACAATAAAAACGACAATTGATTGTCATCTCCCTTTGTCCAACGATTTGTTCTCTATGCCCCTACGTAATTCACCCAAATTACAGGTAATCTGTCATATTAAGTGGAGCGACAGTTACGGATTAGCACATGCATCAAAACAGTAAATTCGCTTATGTAATACAAACACATGAAAAATAATGGTTAAGCTTCAATTCTCTGTCCTTCTCTGGTTCAAATGACACTCATCTCTGTATACATCATGCTGGGAAAACGTTGTCAGTTCATTAAGTTTGTTTAACTGTATACATTGATTATATTCATTTCTTTATGGATAATTTCATTTAACGTAACAATATTTATAATGGTAAACGGATAATATTTTGCCATTTCTTTTGCGTAATAGACTGAAATATGAACAGCTGTGAAAACAAAATTATGTCATCTCTTTCTTTTCAGTGGATATGAACTTTTATCATGTTTGTTCTTCCTGCGCCTTGTCCTCCAGCGAAATTTGTTGAATTTGTTGATACAGAATATACCAGTTACAAACGTAATTTCTCCTGTTTATCTTGTCTGATATACAAAGATCTATACCTATCCGTATTCATTTATCTTTTCAAGCTTCCAATCTTTTTCACAACTACGTCTTTTGGATAGGATATTGTAGTATTCTGCTGCAAATCACATGCATTTAAAGAATCACCGTGTCTCTTGCTCAGTGGAAAACGAGCGAGCCATGCTAATAACACTGAAAACCTACATGAGACTGTCATTGTATATTGACATTTTACGAAGTCAGGTTATGCGACCATCCCCGATATTACGACCATGTTGTCTATTCTGTCGTGGATATGCAAGGGATCATACTTGATATATATTTTAATCACGGAAAGACGTGATGCGAGTAAAATACACAGATTACGGTACTATGACCTTGTTTAAAGTCACATTGTCTTTCAGGTCTTATGAAAGCTAAGTCGCAAAGTTTTACCGAGCGACTGCAGGGGTTAATATCACATGAATATAGGAATCCTATGTCTATTTCCATGAATGAGAGTGTTGCTTTGTACAATGTAGATTATCTTGGTACAATGAATATGTGGAAATGCAAGATCATCTGGAGATTATAACGATTGGAATCCATAAATAGCCATTTTAAATCTCGAAGGGTTATTTGTTTTCGACATGTTTGATAATGTATGACAATAAGTACGAAATATTTTAAAACTTTTCACATAAACATAATGTGATCATAAATTCGAAACCTGAATATTATTATGGTGAAAGACCCCACACATCCGTCTTAAAAATGATGATTTTAACCGACATCCAGGGGTGAGGACATTAGGACAGCATATTTTGCTTTGAGAAAGCCAAACCCAAAATCATATTTTCAATAATAACAATAATTATTGAAACCACGATCACTTTTGTATTACAGTACTCTACACGTAATCGGTATCGCTTAAACGGGTACTCCGTTTAATTGGATTGTAATGTCAAAATCACTTCCAATGCACATTATAATTACCTGACAATCGGGTTGCCTCTCCACATAAACGGGTAAGTAATTCATGTACTTGCACATTGTGTGTGTCAAATGTGAATGAGACGTGTTCTGTTAATCGAGTACTCCGCTTAATCGGGTAAGAAACGCTCTGCCCGAGCCCACCCGATTATGCGGAGAGTACTGTATACGTAGTCATAGGCCTTTGAGGATATGAAAGGGGGCTCCTGACTAATGTTTATGAAGTGTCCCGAAAAAAGGCGACTTTCGGGTATACATAAATGCACCAAAATACATATACCATTTACGAGAGCAATTCTCTTCACTGGGATAAAGACCCATAAGAAAATCTGATTACAGTGTGTGGCGCCATACGTGCACAACAGTGGCATTAACTGCTGATCAACACTGCAAATAAACAGTTATGGACTGTCAACTTGGACTACTTGATTTGTAATTACACATGCAGACTATAATATCCGTCGCTTGTGCAGTGGATGTCTTGCTGGTGACAGAACGTTATCCCGAAGGTTCGTTACTCCGACATTTCGTTATTCCGATATCACTCCGAAAGTTCGTTGTTCCTATATACGGTCCATAATTCCGAAGGTTCGTTGATCCGAAAATATGAAAGAAACTGAAAAACACTGTATCGCAATTTCAAATAATGGGATATGTTTTTCGTAAAGTCTCAGTTTATATTCCGGAAATACATAAGAAAATTGCCTCAAGCAGTATTTTGTGTAGATGGGTTCCCTGTTAAGGAAGGGTTTTGCCGCCTGAGACAATGGAATGGTATAAGGGATTATAAGGAGTAGTCCCTACCCTACTTAATGAACGTTTTACATCCTAATACTCATTTGTATGATACAAACAATTTCACACTAGTATGTTCAAATCTGTTTAGATTTTAGGGAGACACTGAACTGTGACTTTTGTAATTGATTATTTCAGCTGTTTCTTAACACGAATTATTATATCGACTTCTTCCTGCCGATGATTATTGTAGTCTGAGTCATTTAATTGTTTGAGCGCTCTTTAACCTATTTTTGTAACTTATGATTACATGTGTCGATATCACAACATGAAACAATTTAATTTGCTGGAGCGCTCTTTAACTTATATTTGTAACCTATGGTACGTTGATGAGTACATATGTCGATATCATAACTTTGTGTTAATACAAAGTAATTGAACACCATTGTTACGTAATAAACATGTCAATGTCCTCCTCCTTATGCGTGGGGTGCCTTGACTACATTGCGTCTACATGGCAACATCATTGTAAAGGGTACGCACTCTCATAGCAACCAATTCTGTGTATATGAGTGCGCGCTCTTCATGTTCAATTTATGTTTTGACATTGACATTCCGCGTCCGAGACTCCTGAAGAAGGTGGATGGAAGCCACCGAATATTTGAGTTGCTCAATAAACTCTATATTGGCGAAATATTGCATTACCGGTTTATTCTTCGTTTTATATATATATATATATATATATATATATACACTATATATATATATATATATATATATATATATATATATATTCATATATATATATACACTATATATATATATATATATATATTCATATATATATATATATATATATATGCATATAATATGTATGTATGTATATATATATATATATATATATATATGTAGGTGAGATCGAGTAAGGAAGAGGCGTTAGACGTAGCTTTTGAATCCTCACAATTTGATTTTAATACTCGAGCTTTCGGGCCCTGCCCTTTATCAAGACTGAGGACAAATCGGACAAAATATGGTTGCCTGTCTTCACATGTGTTAGGAGATTTACAAGTGTGTATGTGCGTACATATTTGTATCTACAGTACATGTGTATGCTCAGATGTTTAGTCATACATGTTTGTAAGTGTTTATATGCATGCTTGTTTGTGACTGTATGTGTGTATGTTATATTATGTAAGATTGACGCATATATACACTCCTATTAGTGTTGTTATTTTCTGCCGTCTGTGCCTCTATCATTGTCGTTGTTATTTTCACTATTGTCCTGATCATCATTATTTTTTTGTATATAATATCCATGTTCTGTATTTTGTCCGATTTGTCCTCAGTCTTGATAAAGGGCAGGGTCTGAAAGCTCGAGTATTAAAATCAAATTGTGAGGATTCAAAAGCTATACGTCTACCGCATCTTCCTTACTCGATCTTACCTACACACTACTAAGATGCGACGGCCCAGGGGTTTAGCAACTGAAAACAAACCTTTTACACACACACACACACACACACACACACACACACACTCTCTCTCTCTCTCTCTCTCTATATATATATATATATATATATATATATGTATATATATAAGGACATACAAGCATACAATTTTATTTGTATTTTTTATTCGAAATTCGTTTAATAGTTTCATCGCTACATTCAAAATGAAACAATTACACAAAATGACAACTAATATTCCAATCACTAATGCTGCTTGAACACATACATTTATATAAATAGGGAAAAAAACTTTAACAGATTCTTAAAAAGATAAATATAAATTGTGCAAAGACCTGCAATCATCAGATACACAAGTCTTAAAATACAATATTCACCTTCATGAACTCGCTCAGACTCATGAATGTTGCTTAATCGCGCAAAATATTTACATTAAAAAAAAACATTACACATGAGATTGCAGTAAACTAAAATCTCATACATGCACTACATATTGAAATTCAATTGATCGAACGAGATCCGTATTTTAGACATAATATAATCCTACCCATTTATATAATATCATGCATAACAACAACAATGTTGCATTTACCAGCCTAACTATCCATACCCCCTGATAAAGAACAACATTCATAATCTTTAAGGCCGCGACACTCTAGAGCGTATCGAGCCAACGAATGCACAACTAATTCGAAAATTTGAAGATACATCCTTTGCTAATCGTCCGTAACATGTTTGACGTTCCTTATAGCTGTTTGTTAGCTGTCTGTAGGGATTCGCAGAGATACGCTGAAGCCGATTTTTTTTTCCATTTTGAACTTGTTTAAAACTTTAAACAGATGACAATGTATAAGTCATTTATGCTATATATATTTCATTGAACATTCGCTGTTTGAACATTATGCACGCTTGCTGTTCGTTTGTTAGTCGTCCGCCATTCGTCCAAATACGTAAGGCCCATCTGGAACTTTGCCGAAACGAATGCATGACGTGTACACAGCGTTCGTGTAACAAATGTCTAGCGAATAGCCAACAAATAGACAGCATGTTGTAAAATACTTCAACGTTCAGAAGGTGTCATTTGACGTGCTTGACGCTGTTATATCGATAGAGTAACGAATGCGCACAGTACAGGTAGCGGCTTGTAAGCGAGTAGCTCCTTCAGCTCAGCACCAAATACAAACTTGAATTGAGAAATTATTTGATTAAATTTATACCTGCTGATAGAGGTTATTTTGTCACTTTAAGTACTTAAATGACAAATTACCAGAAGTTATAAGCTGAACGGTATTCAAGCGTGCCCATATGAGGTGAAACAATCTGTGGGAAAAAAAATGCTCATGAAGCCAGACAGGTGATGAAATCCATTGCTTATTTCAGTGTCCTCTCTTCGAATCGCTCTTCCCAAACAAGCTCTAATGAAATGTTTTGGAGACACCCAAATGAAGTGAAAATCAATTCCTCTTTTGATAACGCTATTAAAGACACTTTAATGATGGTGATAAAAATTCAATGAGAGAGGGCCAAAAATTTCGTGAGGAAATTGCTGAATATTCTGATAGCAAAGCATATACCGACTAGATACCATTATGAACTGTCGAATGGCTGTATTATGCTTTTGCATACGTTGGGTATTCGTTGGTCATTCGTTTCGTACACTAGCATCATGCACTTTCCTTCGTTACTTTGTACGCTAGTAATACGGTTAGCATGCGCTCATCATTCGTCGGCGAATGTCTGAAAACCAGATTTTGCCTGAGAATTCGAGCGTATCTGGACTTTGGCAATTTCGTCCCATATGATGGTGTACGCTATATAGGCCTAGGCATGCGCTAGCTTATACGCTGTAGTGTGACGGGGCCTCTACGTAGTTATCTATGCACACGCGCGCGTGAACACACACACACACACAAGCACACACGTTTATTGATGATGATGATGATGATGATAATGATGATGAAACAGCATTTATATAGCGCCATTATCTGTAGAAACGTTCAAAGGCGCCCGTCTCCCACAATGTGTCACACATCATTCACAAAGTTGCTGGAAAAGATTATGTCTTCAGTTCAGACTTGATCAAACGGAAAACAGACAAAAACTATCGTAATATATGACTGTTACATTAAACCTATCGTAATGTGTAATTGTTACATTAATGAAATCAATCCTCGAGTGTTTTCTCCTCAGCAATCGGAATAATTCCACCTCCTCCTCTCCTTCTTCTCCTCCTGCCCCTGACAAAAACTATAGTAATAACGAATCAAAAAAAAAAAACAACAACAACAAGCAACCAGCAACAGGTATTAGCTATTATACCATGTCATGAAATTCACTCCATTGGTTCTCGCATATATCCTGCTCACTTGGATTTTTGTTGTCATACATCTTCTTCTTCCTTCCTTCTTTTGTGTCCTCTCCGTCATGCTAGAGTCACACACGGCCGGGTCACAAAACGGATTTGATCCGGGTGAAAATGAGCCGGAATAGTCCCGGAATGGAGGGCAATTTATGCTACAGTCACACACGGCCGGATTTCGAACCAGGTCAATAAGGAATTAAAACCGTATCGTTCCGGTTCGAGCTGTAGAGAGCCGTAGAGACCCGTGTTGACCCGTATCGAACCGTATAAAAATCCGCTTTAAATCCTTAACTGAATCCTTTTCGACCCCTATCGACCCGTGTCAACCCGCTTCGACCCGTACCGACCTGGATGTAAATCTTGTCATCATCCGTTGCACGAAGGCAATACGGTATACGGCAAAGGTCCATACGGTTTTACGCTGCGGGTTGCAGCGGGTCGATACGAATCAATGCGGTTCGAACCGGGTCAATTCAGATATCAATACCGAATTGAAATCCGTGAGAAAATTTTGAACATGACCAAAAATTTTTCACCGCTGTATCGTAGCCCCCGGAATTCATCAGGAATTGACACGAGTTACGATGCGGGTCAATGCGGGTCTCTACGGCTCGAACCGGGTCGATACGGTTTTAATTCCTTATGGACCCGGTACGAAATCCGGCCGTGTGTGACTCTAGCATTTCTTCCGCTTACCCGGTTTTGTCTCTATCTCTCTCTCTCTCTCCCATGCCCCTCTTTTCCCTATTCCTCTATTTATCTCCACCCAACTGTACCAATCCATTGTTTGGAGCATGTTTTGCTGGTTTTTCACCTTTTTGTTTTGTAGAAATACATTGCACATTTTTAGATTTCCCTGTAATTAGTTCAGTGCAATATAATTCAATAGGTATATTGTGCATATCTCCCGAGAAGAATCTCATTGACCAGTAAGACTTTGATACTCAGGTGTACGTGTGTGATCACTGGTGTGTAACGAGAGTAGGAAATCAGCAGGACTGATAATGTACCAATATGTTGTGTGAGCGTAGTGGTGTGTATGAAAGAACATAAGAGAAAGAGCGAGTGAAAGTGACAAAGAGCGAAAGGGAGTGTGAGAGAGGTGTTGAAAGAGAGAGTGTGATATCGAACCCTAGTCACCTGTGTTTTTGTTATGATGTAATGTTTACAGCTTGCCCAGTCTGTAGGCCTACATGTTCTGTCGTAAGACCTCGTTTTACCAAGGAGGTACGCCTAGTACCTCCTTGGTTTTACGAGTGTCTTTACTTTATGTGTTTCTTTTGTATGAGTACTAATGTTTTGTAAACTTTGTTGTCGTGATTAATAATCCCCTTCTTCCATCCTCTATGGCAGGCATCTCGATGGCAGAGCTGCTCCCTATACCCCCTCCCACCTTTCGCCACAGATTAGTTTCGGATTAACGGGCCTATTCAAATTGTGGATTAGCGAACATTCGTTTATTTTGGGATTAACAAATCTTATTTTACTTTGAATGAACGAACCTTCTGAATGACAACATTTCATATTCGGAATGACAAACCTCCAGGTATAGGGATTTTGCGTGTTCAGAGTAAGGAACCTCCGGAATAATGAGCATCATCCGTTTCACGATCTGCCAAAATTAAGATTGGCAACTGTGCACGAATGCCCTTTTTACATGGTACATAACGAGTTTCATAGTAACAAACGCAAACAGAAGAAAACTGACCAGAAATGAATCTAATTTATTAGTGGAAAAATGAGCAAATAAAATGTATGTATGTCGCACAAAACGCGTAAAAGTCTTATTCTAAAAATTGGTCTATTTCTTCATAGTTCAATATTATCTGATTTCTTGTTACCACCTTCTGACTGTCAAGTGAGGACAAGAAGTCAATATATGAACTCCGTGTCCGAAAATCCTTAAGGGAAGAAGAAAAACAAATATGTATGTGTATATGTATATATATATATATATATATATATATATATATATATATATATCATCGTAAGACACTAAACACCCATCCATCATGTTTTTGATTTTTTTCAGGTTGTGCTAAACAACATACTTTATGTGCTTGCGCGTGTAATTTTTTTCGTAAAAAATGTATATCTGGACAAATGCACGTAATATTGACATTTCAACATGAGCTTATTCAAATGACGAATTGCAAATAAAATGACGAATTGCAAATTACTTTAAATGCTTCCATATGTGATGAATCGCCAGACATTGACTGTCGCCCATTGGAGAAGACATAAAACTTTATTCGTGCCGGCGCTTGCAAGATACCAATATTGGTTCTACATGCATATAATTTGATTTCGCCTATACCGAGGGTATTTACGACTCTCACCTCGAAGACTCTTCGGGATAGGGGAGGTGAGGAGAATTACTATTGATAAATGAATCGACTGTCGTAGATTGACGATGCCGACTTTTGCTTCGCGACATATTGAGACAAACCTACGTCAAGACCCAGAACACCAAGCACGCCACTGCTAGAATGTTCAAAATAGAAGGGTCAATCGTTCTCGTGATATAAACCCCAATGAAAAGAGAGGTATTCCGGTTTTTTATTCGATTATGTAATGCTAAGATTTAAACTCCCTGATGGCTACATGAATTCAATGAGTTAAATGCTAAATGGCAACATAATGACTTTAACCTTAGGATAAAGAAGGACCACACGAATATGTAATTCCGACACGCATTTTTATTGACTTGCTTGCTTAAGTAAATGTATGAAGAATTTAGCATTTATGCCCTCAATGAATCAGTGAAATAAGTCAAACTCAGACGAACATGTCATCGGCTTGGAGGTGGAAGGTTTGGTGGTACTACTGCTAGCCATCTTCGAATTAGTGGTGATAATAATATTCGACAAACTCTCCACGCATATTTCATTCAAATCGGAACAAAATCAAATTACCATACAGCATTCGAGCACATCCTATTTGACAGCGGTGTACTCATCATTTTATCATTGGTCTGATGGCAATATTTTCGTTCTTTTCAAGTGCTCTCTGTATTATATAAACTGGTATCTAAAATTCATGAGTTATTTGATGTAGTTCGTGAGAGTCAAATAGAATTAGGGAATCTGTGCGTGGCGACTATAACACTTTTCACATCCACCTTGTACTCTGTTGAATCATCCTCGAACAACTCTAAACCTTCCGATCTAAAGAAGAAACGCATTATCGTCAACCTCGCCCTTAGACACACACACAAAAGAAGAATAACTATTTGCATGGTAAAGATTTATTCAATGCTAAAAATGCAAAAGCCATTGCAAGCTCACGTTTCATACCTGCCTTTTATTTTCATCATAGATACCACATGATATGTAGGAATATGTCAACAGTCAATGATTATTATGATTATCACTGCAAGTGATATCTGAGAAACAAATTATATGGATTCACTTAAAGTATGTGATACGGTTTGAATCAGACCACTTAGGTCATTTTCTATTTGAGATGTAAATTCAAAGCATAAGAAATTATGCACACAATAAATTGAACATACAGACCATCATAATTATCTTAATTTAAGCTTTGAAGATGATGTATTACGATCTATTCGGAAATAATTCAAACAATATTATTATCCTTCCTCCCATATAACTGTAAATGTGGGAATAGATCATACTACCTGCATTCTATTGTACTGTACTGAGCATTAGATAGTCGTATAAATAAATAAATAAATAAACAAATATATATATATATATATATATATATATATATATATATACATATATAGCAATAATAAAGTCACAACAGAGGAATGCAGGGAATGCATTAATAGCCAATCTTGATTTAATGAATAATCCGAATTTTCGAGGATCCTTCCTCTTCTTCAGGGATGACAGTGCAAATATTATATATATACATATATATACATAATCACTTAATACATGTACATCATATCATGATAACGTTATTAGGGATCCAAAAAACATATTACTAGAAATGCTCGCAAGCGCTTTTTTTTTCTCGATCTGAAAGGTAAACACTGCCTTTGCGCTTTGGTTAACACAACAGTGTGTTATGTTCGCATTTGATTCAACTACGCATAAAGAACTTAGATCATACCGGGTAGGTACTCGGACAGGCGTAAATGATTTGTGAAGTTGCAAAAATCCTACGCTTGGATCGAGAATTGCCTAATCAGAGACGGCTAAAACGATGAGAAAATTGTTCTTGAACTTTTGTCGAAGCAATGAAACATTCATGTGAGCCCTCCCATGGAAGGACCTGCCTCTTCAGACCACGAAGCCAGGTTGCATTACTTTCCGGCAATTCCGATATACAATCTATAACTATATGTATATAATATATATGTATATATTTATATATGTATATATTTATATATGTATATATTTATATATGTATATATATATATAAGCATATTTTTTTTTCTACAAAGAAAAATATACATTCATATTGTGTATCAATTGATTATAAGAAAGCTTTTGATTTCATTGAAAGAATATAACTATGGTTGAAAATGTTATACATGTGGATAAAAGGCAAGATTTTTCATATCATTATAGATATCTAAATATGTGCTAAACCGTGCTCCGCAGCAAGGGGGGGGGGGGGGGGGGGAGATGTCCGTTATGTTTATCTGGAACGTTGGAGAACGTCAGGGTGAAAATATATTCCTAACTGCTGTTTGCTATATACATATATGATTTCCAGTGGCACATTAGAAATGACATACTTGGAAAATGTGGTAGCCCTGGTATATCGCTTGAAATGTAATGCTGGATTAAAAAAAAATATTATTTTGTAGTCTACTTTGTGCCGATGATACAATATGTTTTGCAGAAACACCACATTAATTGGAAAAAGCACTCAATGCGGTGGAAGATTATTGCTAGACTTTTCATATAAAAATAAATGTTAATAAAAAGAGCTGGAAGATCTCATCGGCGGTGAGTTAACTCAGACGGTAGCCCGTCTATCTCACGATCTAAAGGACCCGGGTTCAATTCCCTAGTCCTACTGAGAAATGATGTGTGTAATCATACCGTCCCCTCTAGTAGGGTCAAAAACACTCTGTCCCTAGGATAGGACATAAAATGGAGGTCCCGTGTGTGAGAGAGTCACAACTCATGCACATAAAAGATCCCGCTTCATTTGTTCATCGCAAAGAGCAGGGTGTTCAACCCGGTGAAGTGTTCCTGCCCATCATCCAACTGCACCCCATGGAAGAACAGCTTAACATAGCTGAATATGGGCTATCCAGGCATCTTGTCAGATGGAAATCAAACAAACAAACAAACGAACAAACAAATGATATGTTCCATGTGAAGCTTTTTGCATATGTCCAATTTCCCACAACTCGCCTGCTGGTGCTGCAATCCCCCCCCCCCCAAAAAAAAAAAAAACATTTTGTGAGTAATCTACACAAGCATTTCTGCTTGACCATGATGTAAGCTAAGAAATACATTTTTCTCGGGAAACCAAAATTCCAACAAGCTTTATTCTTCCGCAAATAAGATTGTTATGTAAAAATGTGGCAAACCAAAAACTGAATCTTGTGACCTACATAAAATAAATAGAGGCGGATTTTGCTATTGATATTTGGGTTGGATTTTTTTTTTTAATTCTCTCTTCAAACCGCTGTTTAACATTGTGGTAATTCAATTCGAAGAAAAAGAATCGAAATTTCCTGTTCAGATGTTCAGATCCATGAATAGACACTCAAGCTCACAAGAATTGTTACAAACTTGTCAGTATCAAGATATCTATGAATAGTTTCTTGGTAAACCGTTTTCGAAGTGGTTTGTTTATATTCAATATTAGCAACGTCAAAAGGAAATTTTGGTAAATCCGGTCAATCTAGCTTGATTCTGTGAACACTAATCTAGCTTCATTGGACTCAATATCAAAGACACTAATCAGCTTGTAGGACCATGTAGTTCACATTTTAAGAGGGAAACATTCTTAGACAATATCCTTGCCTGAAAAAAAAAAGGTGGTTTGTACGGCTTCCTTGCCAGTGATGGTACAAAAAGGTATCGTAGCAGCATTCATTGAATGAAGATGGAATAGACAAAAAATGACGGATTTTTAGGGAAACTTGAGTAAGAAAATGCGTCATGATCCTTTGAATAAGTATACCGAGCTCATTATGACAGCCTTGGAGAGGGAGGACGAAAACGAGAGTCAGTGCGTGTGTGTGTATGTGTGTGTGTGTGTGTGTGTGTGTGTGTGTGTGTGTGTGTGTGTGTGTGTGTGTGTGTTATGTGTGGGAAATTATTGGGGAGACAGAGGGGATGAAGAGGGCGCGTGTAAGCTCTCACCTGGAGTATGTTCATGAATTAGAAGTCCTGTTACGCCCCGTCTCATTCCTCCTACTCCACCTCCATCTTAAGGAAGACGACAAAATTCTCTCTCCCTCTCTTTCTCCCTCTCCCCTCTCTCCCCCTCGCGCTTGCTTGCTCTTGCTTTCTCTCCCATGAGCATGTCTTCCACTCTTTTATTCTAGACTCCGATGATGTACCTGTACAGTAATTGTATTTGAATGTCCTTTATTGGTCATGTTTGTTTATGTTTATGTGAACAGTAGTTTGATCACTACATTCATCTTTTTTTTAATCTCTTTTTGGTTTTATGTATGAGTTTGGTTTATATTTTTGATATACATTTCTGCTGTAATTTTGTCCGTGCATAAATGAATAAATAAACGAAATGAAATGAAAGACTTTTGTCCTTATCCCGCCACAATAGGAACATTGCTAAATGTTTATTAATCAAGCATGTAGGCAGGAATTCAGATTTGTTCTCTGAGTACAAAAGCTCACACGTTCAGACCATTAACATTCATATCAAGACCCGACTAAGGTTGTTAATTACGGAATTTAAAATTAAGCAATCCATATAGTAAAGGGTTTCCCGATGTATATTGTAGTATGCCATCACACAATGTGCTCCATATTTTTGTGTATTTTACGTTATTTGTGCCAATTTCTGAACAGTAAAAACGCATTGCTACGTCTTCTTCAAAATGTCACCTGAACGTTTAATTGACCAGAATAGAACACAAATAAAGTAGAATCAAAGAATATAATTTACCCCCCCCCCCCCAAAAAAAAAAAAAAACAAAACACAAAAACAAAAACAAAAAACAACTTTTTTCTCTTGCAGGCTATGTCCCGTTGCAATAGCTTTTAGCGCTAATATCTGCGCGGTAATGGATTTTCTAGCCTCTCCCTACCTTCCCCATTCCCCCTCGCCCCCTCGCCCCCTCTCTCGTACCTCCTTTAAATGTCTTTGTTTTCTACTCAGTTAAAAAAAAAAAAAAACTCATATGATTTACGCCCCCTATCTGAAGATGAGATCTGAATTATTGAAGACACGATCCTGCAAAGTAGTCACACCTGGTAGTAGGTACAATGTGTTTGCGGCGACCACTGGCCCTGTGCTAGGGACTGCTTGGGAAGCATGTCTGCCACAGCAACCGACATAAGATATTAGAAAACCTCGTTTGAAGTGAATTTACCCCAGCGTCATATTATCTTCTTGTGGCTTATAAATCGCAGATTAAAAAGTGCTTTTCGACTTTTATCAATTCCTCCCTTAAATATGCGTTTAAAATGTATTTGAAATCACACATTAGCAGTGAAATATTATTATAAGATGACAGTGGTATAGGGGTTTGCAGATTCTAAAGGAAGAGTAAGCTTGTAAAATGCATGTTCACATGGAATCAATGATGCATTCTGTTGTGATGGGTGACAGTTTAATTTGAACATGGGTGTTACGTGTGGTAAGACGAAATGCGTGGGATAAAATGACATTATGACAGGAAATTCAAAGCAACACTTAGCATTGTATGCATAAATTCGAGAATAGAATACTGAAGGGCTGAATACAGTGTAAAATAGATTTTTGTTTCTTGCTAGGATATTCATCAGAAACAGAAATGTCTGCATCATGCTGATTTTAACAATTAGCATGCAATAGCATTGTGCATGAATTGAACTCGAACCATTTCTATTTGATGGCATGCAGCTATTAGATGAACAATAACATTCATTTCCTCACGGCATACGCGTTCAAAATTTCAACACATGAAGCAAAACTCACAGTATTAAATTCATGAAGAGTAGAGACGAAGAAGGGAAGAAGAAATGGAAGAAATTGTAGAAAGCTAAAGAAGTGAATCAAACGAAAAGTTGGCCTACTGGTTTGTTAAAGAAATTCGATATCAATACAAAGGGAAACGGAAGAACTCGGTAGAAATGAGTTGAAATTTGGCACGCGTGTGTTCTGCAATGATTATTTCCATGTGTTCAGTACCACACACTTTGACACAATCTTCACCATTTAAACTAAACGCCTGCATCTGCGATGATACAGAAATACCTCCTCATGTCGCGAATTCGTGGTGCATTATAATACGAGATCCTGACAAACTGTATTTTGTAGTTCAGATCGAGTTTGAAGCGGGGCATATTGCCTCCGACGACGCAGAACCAATCAGTATAGAACGCTGCCTAACAAAGGAGGGGAATCTGGGCACAAGAGCATGTTTCCTACAATGAAAAAAAGGATATTACATCGAGTATGTCTATTCACCTGTATCCCAGGAGTAAATCATGGCCGAACGAACGATATGGACAGAGAGCGAAGGCTGGTTGATATCGTCTGCTTAGACATATCGTCAAACAGGGTATATACCTGCCGTACACACACTATCCGTCTCCCTCTTGTTATTCCCTTTCTTTCTTTCTTTCTTTCTTTCTTTCTTTCTTTCTTTCTTTCTTTCTTTCTTTCTATACCCTCCCTCCCTCTCTCTCGAGATGGAGAGGGAGAGGGAGGGAGACAGAAGTGCATGCACTGACATCTGAGGAGGGTCATAATTTCGGTCCAGGGTATACCACTCATTGATAACATGTAAGCCATCGAAAGGAGAGAAAAACTCAAATGCAGAAACAATCCCAATAATGTAGAACAGAATAATATAGAATATAACCATGATATACACAACAATATATCCCAGTCTTCAACAACGAAGGCAGTCACGATCAAGGATTCCCAACACAAAGTCATCAAACAAATGTATTGAGAGTATGAATATATCGACAGCAAAGGATGGGACAATAAGGGTAATTGGAGAGTTCTTGCATAAGCAAGCTTACTAAACCACAAAATATTGCATGGGTATGCAGGGAAGACTTATTGATACATCCAAATCTCGACCCTCTTAATCCGTCCAAATAGCCAATACCGCCGGTTTGCATTGAGACAAACAGACACTTTTAAACTACCACTACACAAGCAGAAACATGATTAACCTATCCATATCCGTCAGCTCAAGTCGCGTAAACTGTCGATTTTCGTAAAATTCTGCTGAAATATTTTCCCCTTTACATACGTTTCCTTGTCATCAAAAATTAATGTGGAAATATTTTATCTGCAAGAGCCTGCAATGCCTCTTCAAATTTATTTATGATATACAGACTGCTTGTCTTCTTTTCATTTCGACTGCTGCCCTCTGTTATCAAAAGACGTGACGCCAAAGGTTGTGTGCGTGTGCGTGTAGATATTTGCCCCGGGCTTCCGAGTGCGAGGTGTGAGGTAATACGTTACGCATATCCGAAAGAATGGTGAAGATCTTGCAAGTAATAGAGTAAAAAGAATGCAACATTGTACTTTAGAAAACAATGACACGATTACAGACATCTTTAACACAATTTTTTCATATATGAATCAAACAAGATGATTAAAAACAGAACAAGCCTGGACAATTCTTATTGAAGACTGGATCAAAGGCGTTCGGTCTCTGAGGACTGGAGTCAGGGAGCGACACCCCGAAGGTTTTCAACGAGTACTAACAGGGACTGGGCAGTGACATGACACTGTAGACAAAACTCCAGGCAAAACTTAGCAAGAACATAATGCGTCATCTTTGAAATTTCACCATAGAGAACTTTAGAATGAATTGATTTGTACTCACTAGAAACGGCGTTTATGGGTTAACAAATGAAATTCATAACATTCTATAGTTTGTGTGTAGATCAGGACTTCCGACCACGGCACCATTGAGAACGATAAATGTTATATCTTATCAAAGACAGAAATTTAGCACCTGCAAGATTGTTGCCTCCTCCGACGAAGTATCCATCACTGCTCATTAGCGGGGCTAGGGCAGCCTCTTTCTCACACCTATCAATTTACCAGTCGTAATTTCATAAGCTGGCAAGTCGTAAGTGTCATGCATCTAATTTATAGAAACCTTTTCATTACAGGTAAAAGTGTTGGAACAAAGGCGAATACATTTTCAAGAACAGCGATCTCAGGACTTGAATTTCCAAAGAATTAAAAAAACAACAACCTTGAAACATTTTATTTGGCACTTGCTATTTGTGTGTGTGTGTGTGTGTGTGTGTCTCAATCATCTTTGCATAGAATCACAAGGCAATGGTTTCTCGTGAAGATTTTTTTTTTCCTACTTGATAGAACATGACATGAGCGATAAAAAAAACCATTTATTAGTCGTCAAGTCATCCTTGCAGGTTTTTGTTCTTACACAAAATTATATTTCATAGAAAAGACGGAGTAGAAAGAAAGGAGAAGAAAAGGAGGAAAATCCGAAAATAACAAGAAAATAGCCACTTAGCAAGTGGCAAATACAAATTTGTCTTTACGACCAGCGTAGTTTGTCACTGGATGGAAGGTGAAAACTACATTCTCCAGAATCTAAACCAGTTTAAACTCTGTGCTTAACAAAACACTAAATAAAGGAAGAGTACAAATGATGAAAAAATAGATGGCAAATGATGAAATGATGACATGAATAACAGAAATAGCTTTGATGATAGATTATGATCATATAAGGATAATAATGATAACGATAATCGCCTAAATATATTTTCTACTTGGATATTGATAAAATTAGATAGTATATCAAGTAGATCGTGTTCACTTGCGGCAACGCACTTTAATCAACTGTTATTTATCATTTCGTCACGTAGAAAGACATGCATGTGCTTGCCCGTAAACTTCTGAAATTCTTTCCATTACAATTGCTTCAGGTGATTAGGGTTGAATATAATGTTTCTCTTCGTATTCATCACCACACTATCTGACATGCACCAACACGGCAATGTAAATATACGATTTACTTTATTAAAAAAAAAGATTAGAAATTTATACCTAAAGAGCAAATCCATTCCCTCTCTTAATTTCAGGGGAGAATGCTTTGGGCAGAAAAGAATTCAGGTATTTGAACATGTACCCATCTTCACACGATTCCGAATATTCCCCTATCAGTATTTTTCTCGAAATCATACCGACTTTCCTCCCAAATCATATCTAGTCGTTACTTCTTATTTTTTTCACATACATATTTCTAATGCCTTGGATAATGTTCTATCCATCACAACAGAATTTACAACTACCCATGATAGCGGAAACACGTTTTCCGAGAACGCTACAATGTAAATAGCCCCCCCCCCCCATTTCCATCAAATGGACATTATATAAACCCAAGCGTGACTTTAAAAAAGAGAGCAATGTAGAAACAGATTAACGTGGGTTATGCTACCGGTCTTACTAGGTAGGGCTGTTAAGACAAAGTCTAGGTGTCTTTCACACTTGACGTCCACCGATGTGTTCTTCATGTAGGGGATGGAATCTTTTGTACTTGTGCATGTGAGAGGGAGTTAGAGTATTAGGACATGAGAGAAAGGAAGGATAATGGGCGGTAACACAATTCTGGAATCAGGTTGCGTTTCTGAGGAGCTGCCACAGACCCTTCTGTTGTGAGTTTTGGAGGCACTGGGGATGAGCACGTTTGTACACTCTTTGGTTTAAGAAAGTTGAAAGTGAACGTTCAACTGTGGATATTACTGGATAAAAGGATTCCTCCTAGGAATGGTCGAAAGTTAATGATATAGAAACCAGAGAAATAAGTGTTCTTATATATAAATCTTTTTTAAAGACCCAATCAAATCCCCAATATTAGGTAACAGTTCAATGCAAAGGAAATTTGCTCTTGTGCAAATGTTATACAGATGTGTAGTGTATCATGATTATTGTTGAAAGTTTACCAGAGTCAGAATGATTCTCACGAAATTGATATATGATATTGAGCCTTGCATATCAAAGTAATGCATGAGGCATTGACACAAATCCATATTTGTTTACGTTCGAAGGCACGATTACTGGAGGAAAACATTGGGTGATCAGGTCAGTATGTTATGCTTAGTTTTGAATATAATGAAGGAGAACGTGTTTCCGATTTGAACTAATTGTCAATTAAACAAGCAATTCCCCCTTTTTGTGTGAAATTGTATTGCGTATATACATGCTTCAGAGTGTAAGATTTAGAAGTTGTCATTTGTGTTGTACGTATGTACACAGTATCTCTTTCCCTCCCTCCCTCTCTCTCTATTATATATATATATATATATATATATATATATATATATATATATACAATGCCTATATACATACTATATATAAGCAGACAACATTGTGATAAAGATAAACGTGGCAGATTGAAACTTTGATGAGTTAACATGACGGATACTGTTTATATGATCGAATTATCAATGAGGGAAAGTTTGTTTCCACGGTGGTGATCAAAACTCGAAACCTAAATTCATACCAAGGACGAGCTGGGCTCATCGCTCTTTATTGTCACTCCTCATTCATTACTCATCGTTGTTGATCGCTCTTCGACTTTTCGCTCGTCATTCTTCACTCTTCACCTATGACACGTCGGTCAACCTGCACTCGCAAATATGCTTGTGGGCATCATGGGCGTGGCCATCAGGGTCAGTATCGCATTAGCTCGTAGAAAGCAACGTCCTATATTTTGATATTCATGAACTCAGCTCTCCGACTGAAACAACAATTGATATATTTCAACCTTGTTCTATTGTCTGCCACAGTGTTCATCAAGTCTATAGGCATGTTTTAGGCATCTAATGACGCGTTGTGGTTAGAATTTAGGGGGATATTTGAGTCATTCTGAATACTTACTTTTATGATGGTGTATTGATTTACGCACTTATGTATTGTTCGTTTGTTTTTTAATTTGACTTAAAGAGTTGGAAATCAATGTTCTAGTCGAAAGCTCATTCAAATATGTCTTGGGTGAAGGCGCCTTGAATTGTAGTCAAACATATGACTATGTCAGGATGAACACTATGGTAAGCCACGTAATTCGGGGTAAAGGGTAGATACACATACGTACAAAAATTCAAACTTCCTTTTAAGGAAAGAATGTTTTGATTCAAAATTCATTTCCGTCTTTGTTCATTAATCCTGGAGAGAATTTACGCTCATTTCGTTTCAACAAAACGAAATTTACATTTACCAATGATAGCGGAAACGCATTTTTCTCGAAATAATACCGACTTTTAATTCCTTCAAAAAATCATGTTGTTTAGTCGTTACTTCTTCTTTTCACATGTATATTTCTAATGCGTTTAATAATCTCCTATCATCTATTTGTAAGTAATATTTCAAGAGCACGTAAACTGCCATGAAACATTCAGGACATATCATTAGAAATCGGCGCAAAAATACTTAACTGTTTTGAGTTATCCACTTTGTTTTCAAAGTTGTTGTTCAAAGGTCAATACACAATATAGAAGGAGTCAACATGGCTTCATCTTCCTCTTCCGGATCTTTTCACAGAGTGGATGTGAATGTGTTACCTCTCGGGTGGGCAGCGTTGCTTCTATGCTCGTAGGTTCATCCCAGCGAACGCAGGACACGCAAAGTGCGACGATCTGCTGTTTTATGTGAACTTATTGCGTTCCCATGAGGAAGAAATAACCACTGACCTTAATGTACAATGCTTAATAAGTTGAAAACTAGTAGACACCTTCAAACAAACTTCATTTGCCATCAGGCCTCTTGTAACTTTGTCCAGTAGACATGTACAGAATAAAAAGGAGGGCACGTTTTGTTTTGTGTTTTTTCCTTTGTAGTATGAAATTTTACAGGGATCTTGTTCTATTACAGATACCCCTTGAATGGCGTACCAACGCTTGCTTCGGTTTGCATCTGTTACATAGGCATAATATGATATATACTTGACGATAGAAATAATTGACCGATCCTTTTGCTACCGCTTCTGGTGCAAGTATGTGATGGAGAAATCAACCGTATACTTTGACTCTCACAAGAAAAGAATAAAGAAACAGCTACGTGGGCGTAATAATTTCTGCTGTCTACATGAAAGAGTCTAGTCACATCCCCACAGATACCATCTGTGGACATGGTGGAAATACTTGACAAAGAGATAGACAGACATGTTTTTGCAGGAAAAAAAATCAAACAAACAAAACAAACACCAGAAACAGAAAAAGAGTCATTCTTGATCGTATCGTCAAGCGACAGGTCAAATGGTAACTACCGGTGACGTTGGACTTTGCCTATCGCTTGTCAACGTGCTAGCAATTACTCCTACAACTTTGATAGTTTTCTTTGATTATTCAGGTGTATCTTTTCGTCCAGTTTTGTAATGAAGGAGGATAATTGAAGTATGCTTTCAAATCATTAGTACCTAAATGGATAGATGATAAAGTCATTTGGAGAGATAGACTGAGACAGAGAACAAACACTTTAGATTTATGATTGTACATTAACAAGCAGATACTTGCTTAATGCATGACTGTTTTGCCCACTTCTATATTCACACCACAAACATGGATAATGGCCATTTTCTCTCGCGGACATCTGAAGTGAGATTTGTTTTTAATAACAGAAGATATACCAATTCACTGCCTCCCGCAGACCATGTCATATTCTTTTGCCCCTCATAAGTGCCCGGAGGAATAGCTACTTAAATAATTTCTACATACCTTCTTCCGTCAGGTCTTTCCGAGCCTCAACAGCCTCTGGCCGACAAAAGGTCATCTCCTCCTATATATTTTAATCGGTGGACTTTTCTCGTCACCACCTCTACACTTTTCACCTCTGAGCACTGTTGTCTAAATACATTACGCAGCATGCTTTATCCAACATGCCAGGCACAGAGACAAGGTATTGGACAAACTTTCTCAGGATCCTCCCATGAAGGACAGCATCGTATGTTGATATCACAAGCAACTAGGAAGTACTTGATACTTGATAATGATCGGAAATATGATGCCAAATCAGTTCAGATTGGATAAGGGACATGCTCAGCACGAGTTATTAGTGTCAAGGGCGGCTCTTGGTTCAGCGTATTATTTGGGCCTATCATCTTGTTGATATATTTGATTTAATCACTTCCCCTCCTCTCCCCTCCAAAACAAACAAACAAACAAACAAACAAACAAACACAAAAACAAGGTTGGATATCTCCTAGAGTTTACCACCTTGACATTTATCTCACCAAGTCTTTGCTTGAAAATTATGAGATCTTTTTCAAGAGAAGTTCAGCGCTTTCGTGATCAGATATTTGACATCCTAGCTATCATTCAAACAGATTTTGTTAAACATCGGTATTGAAAGCGAAGGGTAGATTTTAGAGCATGTGAATGTCAATCTCTATATCATATCATCCGAAAATGTATCATCTGACTTTTCCACTAAGGCAATGTAGTGCGCACCCACAACTCACACAGTCACATAATATCACTCAGACATTATGTTTTTTTTTTTTTCAGTTCAAGTTTCTTCTGCATTAAAAGATAATTATGTACATGTTGTAAGGAGCAAATTATGTATGTTGTTGTAATATTTCCAAATAATTCCAAAAATAGAATTCCAAAAGTTCGTTATTTCGGGTCATGGCTTCTATACCAACTGAAAACGCATTAAATAACACTTCTAACATCTTACACAATCAACTTTGAAAATTTTACTAATTCATTTTACTTCGCCACACACATGACTTGTAGACTCACAAAGCGTTTTATCACGTCATCCTCAACTGTCAAGATACAATAATCATGTCTGATGATTACATCTATTGTAGCATTTTTAAAAGGTTTAATAAGATAATCTCTGTCCCTAAATATGAAAGAAACGTGTGACAAAAAAGAGAGAACAGTATTTGGCATTTGGTTGGTACATTTTTTTACATATCTGTCATCATCAGCTAATTCAAACTTCAAAGTCTCGACAGATTGTTGCCCCTTCTTTCAGTTATCATTGCAACAAAATTTCATAAACGTGCGGTAAATTTGATCCCAGCTAAAAATGTGTTTCGCATTTTTCATCCCTCAAGAATCGTGTCATTAGGGATAGTGCAAAATGTAGATATGTTTCCATCTCGCGGCTGCAGCTGTTCTCATTTTGCCATTGTTGTTGTTTCGTTTACTTATAAGCCGCGCCATTCCACACGGTCACAACATACTTCCATGTTATCTTTCTTTCTGCAATGACGTTCCACAAAAGCATTGTTAACCTATGCTTATTTATTAACATTTTTTTTTTCATTTTGTCTAGAAGAAAAGACGTTCTAATAAACCACAACAAAAGATAAACACATCCTCTTTAAAAGGAAGCCAAGCTGTAGGCCTACCAGAAGTAATTAGGTCAAGTAAGCAAAATGAACGTGGCCTCGATGTGCGAGTTTAGTAAATATTTGATCGGTCGCGTAAATGCGGAAACACCAGGGGCGTTATCAATCACACAAATATATAAACTTGGGTAGACACACAGACGGACAGACAGACATATGGAAAACACGTAAACACTAATAAAAATACACGCTATCTTTTCAAAAGGTAAGAAAATAGCAGGGCTATAAAATGGATCTGTATTTTTGCCATTTCATCTTACCACTTTTTAAAGTGGCTCGCCCTTGATCCTTATATTCAATCCATTTACAAATCGATGTAAAATAGAAACCAAGTGTGCTATAATCCTACAGTGTCTTAGTGTTCGGAAGAAATAGTGATATTTTAATTGGGTAAAGAGACATGCGCCAAGACCGTGAGGACATTATGATCCACAAACGTTAATTAGTAAAAAAAAATGAAATATGTTCTAACAAGCCTATATAGGGAATGGTGTTAGACAGAGTTTCAGACGAGATGAGTCATTCTGTAAGGCAAAAGTATACAAAGTAACAAGACTAAATTTGTATGCCGGCAAACTATACTTGTCCGTTGGATAGAAAGCCATCAGTGTAAAAGAGGGCCCAGGACATGGAATATCTTCACAGATTCTCTTAATATCAAAACAGACCCGTGCACACTGAATCCAGAGCATTATCTTTTCTGCAATTTTTACAATTTATTTCACGTCAAACCCTACATAAATGTGAACTTTATGCATAATGTAAATAAGCACTTGCTATCTTTACACATGTACACTAAGTTTAGATAATATACATGTTAAAAAAAAAGAAGAAATGGATACTCTCAGGTGTAAGTTAACCTCGAGGATGGTATCAACAAATTGAATTCATTTCGAAGAATTCCATAATTTTGTGACTTTACCCCTAACTGAATGACAAATTATGTGCGGAGGGATCAAAAGAAACAATCAAGAGATCAAAATTGAAGCAAAGGCAGATGGGAAGATGTAAGAATAAAATTCTATGTTTTCTCAAATCTGAGTAGCCTTATTTCTTCATTCGACCACGCTCTGCAGCGAGATCTCTTGATAAAGGGCACGCGGCAGAAAGTTAAAGAAAGTAAACGATCGAGTCATACCATACATGTACCAAGTAAGCATCTACATTGTATAGTGTAAACATCTTAATGACTACGATACCATCCCATGCCACATCAATGGACTTTGTTTACGTTAGCGGTCATGCATCTATTTCAATTAGTACTGTCCCATTCCGAATGTATCCTTTGGTGCCACCTATTGGCTTTAATGACCTGAAAGTTGTCCACCAAGGAAGTACACTTTTTAACAATTCGACTTGACCTCGTCTTAATAACCACATGGAAAGTACAGACTATACATAGGCCTAACTGTATACATTTATGTGCCTATATACATACGCATACGTACATTTGCACGTCCTTTTAAGAGTAAAAGACAACAACCCGATGTTACAAGATAATACAGAAAGAGTCATCCAAAACACGAAATGTTTGAAAAAAGTGTAATATTTTGTTTAACTGTGACAACTTTAAAGGAACGTATGATTTTGGAGGAGCTGCCGAATGCTTGGAGGAACCTATATTCATTATTGGTGTATGTTATCGTTTATAATCACTAATTTTGATAATCATTGCGAATCGGGTATGGAGGCCTAACATTACAAAATGAATAATACTGATACATTTCTCATGTAATTATATTGCTTATGATTAGTTATTATGTTTACCAGAATTGTACAGATAGATATCAAGCAGCTTGGGAGTGTGTGTGCTATTGTATGGCACATAATCTGCGGAGGAGAGGACAGTGTACGAGCAACAAGAAAGTTTAGGTGATGATAAACTGCTTAGTCAAAAACAAACAAAAATGATAGCAGTCCTCAAATCAAAGTAAACAGTATTGTGGCAAAAATGCGATAGGGGCCTACAATGCTTTTAAAATGTGCAGCTCACACAGTTAACTTTCGGACACAGTGCAAAAAATCTCATAGATCCCACCCCCTGTGCTTTTCCTAGGCCTATGATAAAATGCACACGAGAATTAGGCTCACTCTATACTTTCATGTGACACACTCTGTACAGAACCCCCCCCCCCCCCCCCGGAAAAAACAGAAACTTGAGGGGAAAAAGTCTAGAAACGTTTAAGCCGTAGAAATAGGGTTAAATAACATTTAAATGTATTATGTGGGATGATGGATTAAGAAGACGGAACTAGTCACGTGATTGGCTTAAAAAGGTATAAATACCGCGAGCTCAATACTAATCCCAGAAAAATAAAAGTTATGAGAGCAACAGAATCAATGGAATTGATCAAATGAGATGTAGTGCATATGCTTTTTGTAATGACGACTCGGTTTCAAAATCATCAATTCATCGATCCCTGATATCACATTCTGTTGGTCATAATGACATCAGGAGTGTAATGCGGAAACAGATGATTGGATCGATTATTATACCCCTCTCTCTCTCAAAAGAAAGCTATTCGTATATGTGCAAATACGGGTTGTAATGATCAAACAGATCCCCTCTTTTTTCAGTTTTATGACCTTAATGGCAAAAGATATCCACACCCAGCAAAATTTCAATGATCCACTTTAATACCAATTTATCATCTTCTTCATTTATAGATTTTCCAGTTGAACGCAGAAATCCATTTCTATCCAACAAGGCATGCAACGGATGTATTCAAGAAAGCAGTCAAGAAAATATTGACCACACAAGTACCATTGATTTTAGTTACGTTCAGACGGTGATTTTGCCAACAAAATACGCTGTAACAATTTCGTCTCAAAATTGTCACTTCGTTGACGAAATTGGCGTTGTCACTTGTCAACGGGAAAAAAAATCGTCACGAAATCTCTGCTGGTTATTATTCAGGTTATGTCGGGCAAATCATGCTCCTCCTACGCCCTGGAACGGAGATTCACTTCATAGAATTCTATGCTTCTTAGATGATATTTCTTTTTATTCTTTCACTGTGACATCGGTGTAACTTTTACATGAAAATATAGCAGAACTGTGCTATTTCTATACGTGAATGTATTACTGTAATCTATGAGTATAATCATGTACATATATGTTTGTATGTAGGCCTATGTGTGCGTGTTTGACGAATTGATCTGGCAGTCTGGCAAAACTACAGTATCAGGAGGTTCTTTTATCCCCATCTCTCACTCTTTCTCTCCCCTCCCCCCCCCCTCTCTCTCTCTCTCTCCCCTCTCTCTTTCCTTAACCCTTTATTACACGAGCATCACTTGATTTCCTTTATTGTATTAATGTTATTCATTATCGGTTCCCAAACAGTAAAGCTTTGTGCTTATTCTTGGCAATCGTTCTGTGTGGAAATTAAGATTATATCATAACAGATGTATATATAAAACGAAAACAGATGTTATTCATTATCGGTTGCCAAACCGTAAAGCTTTGTGCTTATTCTTGGCAATCGTTCTGTGTGGAAATTAAGATTATATCATAACAGATGTATATATAAAACGAAAACTGTTGAATCTTGTCATATTGCTGTTTAATGCCATATTTGTACAATATTAAAGAAATTACTGAGAATTAATGTACTCGTATAGAAATGCCATAAAGAGAATAAATCAAACCAATTCAAATCAAATAAGTAACCACAAAAATCATGTTGTCATACATCGTCTTAATACGTGACAATGAGAGAACATAATCCATCACTTGTTTACCTCTTTTACTCCCAAAGAATTAACGAACCACAACCCAGTAAAGGACATCCAGGCCGTCGAAGATCAGCTATAGATGCGTGTGTGTGTACATGTGTTTCATATGGCGTTGTGTGTGTCATGACTAATGTTGTTAGGATTTTATTTGGATCCGCAAAGACCGAATCCATACTGAGTATCCAGATCATAATGATTTTATTCAAACACCACATGAGCATCACCATACTTTGGCGCAAGTCATTTTTGCACTTTCTTTTAACTCTTTGAGTGCCATGTTTATTTCCTGACCTTAGGGTTAAGCAACGTCTCCTGTTCATCCAAGCGTGAATACACATACCACACAAAAATGACACCAAATGATTTGAAATGAAACGCTCTTTCAAAGCATGTACGAAAATCGTATGTTCATGGCTGGTCTTTGAAATACACCACAATTTTCTGAGTGTGAACTATTTTTTGTATATATTTAACCTATTATATATATATATATACACGTGTGTGTATGCTCGAAATGGTATTTTGTATTTCTATATCAATGTTCCTATTTGTTTTGATGGAAATCACTTAAAATGCAATATCTCTAGTTCGGGCTGTGGTTGTTTCCCACACCTAAATTAAAGAGCATTTATCACCGTAATTATGGTTCAGTATGAGTTAATAGTCAGTGCCGATATGGGAGTAACAAATGCATTATCTTTTGGCAACAGAATACAGTGCAATTTCAAGATGGAGAAATGTGTGTGTGTGGGGGGGGGGGGGGAGAAGTTTTCGATGACACTCTTACTCAAAATACTAAAAATATCAATCTCCCAATGCAAATTCCTATTTCGATCTATTACTTTTTTTTCTTTTTAATTTTATTTATCAATGCGATTGTATTCTGAAGTTTCAGCTATCAGTTGCTTCTGCCGCGATGCTTTATTTACGCTACATTCTGTTCGTATATAACAAGCTTTTGCATAGTCCTTTTTTAATTTTGTGGGAGTGATATGGATATTACCCCGTTTTCATTCAATGTTCATATCGCAATGCCTTTGTCAGGCGTAATGGACAGCAGCGGAAAGCTCTCAGACGCTTTCCTGTGGAAAGTGATCCAGAGTTACTTAAATGTTACCGCAGAAATATGCGGCTGAATACACGGTAGTTGGTTCAAGATGAAACACACACGCACACACACACACACACACACACACACACACACACACACACGTAGACACAAGTAGACAAGTGATATTCTCAGCGTATACACATGAAATTGATGTGTGGCATATTTACATTGCATTTCTACTCTATTTCTGTTCACTTCTTCTATACTGTATTTCCTCCACGCTTTCTAATATGGGAGTGATTGTATTTTAACGATTCAACTACAACTATATCAGTGACCGGGAATATTTTGTAGGCGTGTTCGTCTACGACTGAGATGGTTGAATGTTGAATGAAGGGAGGTGCACTTTCGATATCAGAAGTGTACTTTGCTTAAAAAAGGCTAATCAATCACAGCTATGGATATTTATTATAACACGTACGCTTTGAACTCCTGCCTCTCAATCCCCTTCAGACTAAAAAAACAAAAAAACAAAACAAACAAAACAAAAAAGACCCCCCCCCCCCATAACTATTTCAGACATACCACAATACAGAGATTGATTCCCAAATAATCTTATAACTGCAAATCGTTCGGGGACGTAGTTTTCGGACAGCTACTAATATTATGTGATTTTATTCGCAGCCCCGTTCCAATTATGTCCACTACTAGATACCACTGCTGAAGCAATAGTTGTCTGTCACGCTTTCATAAAACGAATCTGTGGTGATTTGAATCATCGCTATACAGTAACACGACCTGAACTAAAATCGACTGTCACCTACGAATTGCCAAACTAGACTGTATCTGAAACGAGATGATCTTTATTGGCCTGTGACAGTGGCTCTGCCTCATATTCTAATTCTCCGATAGTACCAACTATGATTTTTAATGAAGAAAGTTTCACTCTACCTAAGCACTGACTGCACACTAATAAAAAACCCACGCGTACATGAATCTTATTTGTATTCCACCCTCATTTTGCCCAGTGTCATGGTAATGACAACGGTTGCCTTGATGTCTCCTGTTATTGCCTTGTCATGACTCATGCGCACGCACACCCGTATAAAGATTGTACTTAACACAATCGCACACGCACACACACACACACACACACACATCATAAATAAACAAATACACTTCTTACATACATCATGAACAATAACTCTAGCAAATACGCGGTTTTTTGTTATATGAGAGAGAGAAAGAGAGAGAGAGAGAGAGAGAGAGAGCTTGCAAATCAATTTCTATGCCATACTACTTAGTATATTATTCGTTTTGCAGCGAGTGTGACGATTAGCAATGGTGCCTAAACATGTGCATTCGTTCACAGTAAAAAAAAACCAAAAAAGTTAATTTCGTAGAGAAAGCAAAAACTATTACAACATGGGTTGTCGGTTACGTCAGCCGATTTTTTTTTTTTTTTTACGATCAGAAAAATTGACGTCACATCGACATTCAGCACAAAGTCAGTTGCATTAACAAAAGGTTGCTGACAAGATCAAATGGAGATGTTGAATAACGCTTAGCAACATGAATCTTACAGTTCTGTCCAGAATCGTGTCTTCAAATGGTCATACACTATGTTCCACAAAGAAGTTAGAAATAAATATATACTGCTATTTTCGTTTATAATACGTTTTTTTTTTTAATTCATGTTTCATATTCCACATTTCATACAAGTTTTGTATTCCATTTGGTTTCAGGAAAAAAAAGTTTGAAACAAAATTGCACAAATGTATAAGGACATATAAGTAACGTGTAATATGAGGAACCTACTAAAAAGCAAAGCTTGTAGGATGTAGGTTCCAAAGATATATAGGCTTTTAGTACAATATGTCAGTGTCAAAAATGACGAAACATACAAGAATACAACATGTCGAGAATATAATAAAGTTTACGAAATATACAAGGTATTGTATGATGTTCATGATTAAACTTGAGGTATCAATGCTAAGTAAAGTAAGAAACTGATCAAACAAATGAAGTCACCCGAGCGAGGCATCATTGTACGTATGCAAAGATATTTCAAGTGATCACGGCAATATAATCAAATGTAGGATTTCAGCAAATCGGCTTTAAGATTTTGTTTAAAGGAACTTAGAGAACTTGATTGCAACTGAACAGAATCTAATTCATTCCAGAAAGAAGGGCCGGTAGAAGTAATTGTCTTAAGGGCTAAAATTGTACGAACGGGGGAAAATTATAATATTCACTGTGTCTTGTAAGTATGGATATCACTGTTTTTAACAAACATTGAGGAAAATATACTAGGAAGATCACCAATATTCAACTTATACATAAAAATTCCAACATGATACAAGTACAAATCAGACATTTGTAGCAATTTACTTGAAACAAACAATTCATTAGTACGATCCAAAAAATGTGCACGATTTATAATCCGCAAGGCCTCTTTCTGAATCAAAATAACGAATCAATTTTAGTCTTGAACAATTCCCCCAGGCCAATATTCCATGATTCAAGTAAGGTAATAATAAAGTTGAGTAGAGAGAATGCAATATTGGCTTTGGGAAGAGATATTTCAGTTTATGAATAACTCCAACATTTTTACACAACAATTTACTGAAATAATCAACATGTACCTTCCATGAAAGACTGCTGTCAATATAAATACCTAAAAATTTTGTTGAATATATTTGGTTAAACCGTAATCCATTCACTGATACTAAACCTGGAAGAGATTTTATTGTGTTACTGAAAACTATATAATTAGTCTTATTTATAATGAGCGATAATTTATTCGCCTGAATCCACTCAAATACCAACTGAATTTCTTTATTCAAAGAATCAAGCAATACATAAGGATCTGAGTGAGAATATAAAAAAGACTTGTGTCATCTGCGAACAGAAGAAAAGACAGCAGAGAGGATGAGTTCCGGAAGACATTGATATATGAAATGAATAAAAGAGGACCTACGAGGGAGCCCTGAGGAACACCACAGCAAATCGACTTTATTTCAGAGTCCTGATTATTCACTGAAACAAATTGTCTAATCTAAATTGATCAAACTGCGAAAATGAAAACAGAATTTAACAGCAATATAATTATAGTCCATAATTTCATTTTAAAAGTGCACCTTTTGTGAGATGTATGTACTGACGAGCCAATATATCATGTACTGATAACTTACTTGCATACGCGTGTGTTCGTACGAATAACAGACAACAGGTACACTTGTGTGTGCAACACGTATATCATGCAAGCATAAGTAGGCAATTCATTACCAAAATTATCATGTGCCGAGCAATTAAATTGTCATGTGAACTGCCGAGGGAAATATTTTGAATGTTTGTTTGTTTGTTAGTTAGTTTTTGTTGCTTTTCCCAGTCCACAGAAAGGAGGGGAAAGATATGAAATATGGGTTCGAAACCTGCTATGGGTGCGACCGAAGAACGTTCAATATTCGAAGTTACATGTGATTTGGGCACATGAGGACCACGTCGAGCCTACTTCTAACTTCATTCAAACAAGACAGCCAGGCGATGTGGCTTGGTTGCAAACATAGGAAAATCCTAAATCCTGATGCCGCACCGACAAAATTTCAGGACAGGAACTATGGAGACTGCAGACCTAGAACTGCGACTTTCAGAAGGGAATTCGGTAAGATGCGTAATGAGGTATGCATACTTTTTATTAACTTTCTTCACATACAATTGGCATGATACTGATGAGTACAATTCTCATACCACCTTAGTGTAGCCCATGTACACGCCATAAAACGGCTTCCAGCACGGCTTTCAACGCAAGTGACAGTGTCTCTCTATCTCTCTCTCTTGTGGTTGTCTCTCGTAGTCCGAGGAAGACTAGGTGTTGTGCCCTCGTTGACATGTCCGCATGTCGCTGCGTAGGCAAAAACTGGAGCCAGTTGATGGATGCAGCATGGTGTCGTCTCGATCGAGCAGCGACAAGGAGATGGCGGCGGTCATTTTTGAAAGCAATCCCAGCCTTCCTTGTCAAGGCTTGTCAATGATTTATGCGTGCAGCAGCAATCTCCAGCTCACGAGGTTGAAGATCTGCTCATTTGAGGTTGTCCTCAAGCATGTCTTTATACCACTTGTTGGGATGGCCTTGTGCTTGCAAATGTAGTGTGCCACCTCGCTATAAAAAAGATCCTCGACTCGACTCGTCTCTTCTATGCGCCTGACATGGCCGGATTATCGAAGCTGAGCTTGGGGGATTTAACATTCAGTGTTTGCTACCCTAGCTCTGTCCAGGACATCCTAATTTGTGATGAGATCTTGCCAACGTTTGTGCATGATGAACGGCAAAGAACGCATGTGATACTGTTCGAGCCTTTTTTTTCCTTCGTATGTACAGGGTCTCTATGTTTCGCAACCGAAAGGCAGAGATGAGAGGACTACTGCGTTGTTCACCTTGAGTTCGGTTGAGAGGCAAAATGTTCTTGGGCTGTATGATTTTTGTTCGTAATTTTCCAAGTGCCAGGCTGGCCATCTGTATCCTTGCTGCGATTAATTTGTCCAGAGTACCATCATTGGAGAGTGCACTGCCTAAGTATTTAAAGCTGTTGGCATTCTTTAGCTGTGTGCAATTGATAGTGACGCTTTTGATAGTGATAGTGATGATAGTGGTTCTGGAGAATTTGTTGACGGTAGCCTGTAGTTCTCCTCGTGTATGGGCCATCAAAGCACAATCATCCCCAAACAGAGCTTCGAGAGTGAATCTATTTTAATAGCACCTCACAGCCAGGTGCCTCAGATCAAACAGTGATCCTTCTAATCTGTATCTAATGTAGATATCAAACTTCAAGTCTATGACAACATGGAACAGGACGTGTGTGAAGAAGAGGTTGAACAACAAAGGGGCTAGCACACAGGCTTGTTTCACACCTTTGGAGATGGCAATTTTTTTTTTCGGATGGTTCACTATTAGACGGAGCTACTCCAGTCATATTTTCATGGATCAGTCTGATAAGTGTATTGAACGTATATTGCTGGGCAGCCAAATTTCCTAAGAATGATCCAAAGTGCTTCTCTGTTGATAGTGGCGAATGCTCTTGTTAGGTCTATGCAGACTGCATGAAGGTTTATATTCTGCTCGATGCATTTTTTGCTGAACCTGTCTCATTTCAGAGACATGTCGACAATGCCACGATTGCGGCGAAATCCAAAATGTGAGGTTTATCTCTGCAACCGTGAAGATCAACCTATTGAAGATGACGCGGACAATTCTTTTTTTTTTTGCAGCAATGGACAGGAGGGATATGCCTCTATAATTCCCGCAGCCTGCTCTGGAGCTTTTGTTTTTATATAAGACGACTATCGTCTCTTGACTTCGGCCATAGATGGGGCATCAAGTTAATCTTTCACTGTTTGCAGAGGGACCTGGTCAAGCGCAGCCTGCTCAACTACAGATGGGCGACTCAGGAGTGGGCTGAAGTGTTCCTTTCATCTGTCTTTAATACCAATCCTGTTCCTGATGACACAGAAGTGGTGACAGATGCTGCGAAGTAAGAGCGTGGTCCCAAGAAGCGGCATCACCATGACTGGTGAAATCTTTGCAAACAAAGGCCAACCAAATTTGCGCAACATGCAAGATCAATGGTGGTAAAAAAAAAAGCTGAAAAGATTCAAAGCTTTCCTGACTCAGATCAATGTAAAGAGTTCTTCAGCTCCATCAAGAGAGTCTTTATTGGTCTTGCAAAATCTGGCTGCTATCCACTGCTGCCAGCCGAGGGAATCATTATCATCAGTGTGACCGTATACGTGATGCAAATCATGTTGGTTGTTCGTCCATCAAGGCGAAGATTACCATTTTCTCCATGAAAACAGCGAAATTTAACAACGCATTATTGAACATTATCTATGTTAACGCATAAGTGCTCCGTCTATTCCGCGTTTTGTAATCACGACCACATAATATAGCAGATTGGGGGAGTTGCAGTGTAAATATTTATGAGAACGCGGGTTTTTCGCTCCCTGTGCTTTTGTTCTGCACCGATGGCCCTTTTCACCTTCACAGCCTTTGCGTTATTCTTGATAATAGCTCTCCAGGCTATGCAATATTAAGCTGACAAGGCCCAAGAACCAACTTCAATATCAAACTCCTCCAGGCATCGTCTGAGAGCGTCCCGGGTCGCGCTTCTCAGGGGCAACAACTGGCCTTTGCCCATGTCGGAGCTTGCCATGTGGTTTCTTGGGGGAAGGGTCATCCGTTATACGAGCTATATGGCGAGTCCATCTAAGTTGGGCCTTCTGAGGAGAGTGTGAAGTAATGGCAGTCAAGCCCGATATAAAATTTCTGGAATCTGTACCTGGAATTTTGTCCAGCCATCTGATGCAGAGAATTCTCAGAAGGCAACAGAGATGGGAGTGGTTTACTAGCTTGGTATGTCTCCTGTACACGGTCCAATTAGTCCCACAGGCATTCAGGCAGTGGGGACATTTAGCTTTGTAGACCGCCAGTTTCGTAGGGCCGGTTACACCTCATCGATCCCAAAAGCAGAGATGACTTTCACTATTCGGTTAATAACTTTCTTGTCAATGTTAACAACATCAGAGAGGGTGCTTCCCAGGTTAGACAAAGTTGTCAACCGCCTTGAGGTCTTGTCTCTTGTCTCTGTAGTATACTGTACATCACTTCAGTCTTGTTTGTGCTATTAACATGGCCAAAGTTGTCACAGGCAGAAGAGAAACGATCAGTATCAAGCTGCATGTCATGCTCAGTGACTGCATTTATAAGGCACAGTCGTCACCAAACAGGAAATAACGTATAGCGGTTTCTTTCACGTTTGTGACGGATATTTGACGAGGCTTTCATACCATCATTTTGTGGGGAATACATCCAGTTACCTGGGCGAGAACATATCATGACCTTCTAGAGACTATTTTTTGCTCACCGTGCCGAAAACTTTGGTGAGATCAACAAAAGTGATATCGAGATCAGACTTTTGCTCCCTACATCTCTCCTGGACTTTTCATGCAGCAAAAATCAAGTCCATTTCTCCACTGTCAGCATAAAAGCCACATTGACATCCAGGGAGGAGGTCTTGCTCTAGATGATCTGAAAGGTGATTAAGTAATATACGGGACAGAGTCTTTCCCATAGTAGACAAGAGGGGTACACTCCTATGGGTGTAGCAATCTTTTCAATTACCCTTTTCTCGACGTGGACAATGGTGGCTCCCTTGAGCTAATGGCGGAAGTTTATCACCCTTCCACATGGACTGAAAGAGTTACTTTCATGTTACTTTCTAGAACATGGTCCTGACTCCTTCCTGCAGACCTCAGCTGGAATGCAGTCAGACCAAGAGGCCTTACCACATGTCTATTTAAAAGCTATCTACACTCTATAGGGAGATGGTTTATCTTTACCTGAGGTAAACGCGCTCCATCTTCATCGGGGATGGTCTGGGGACTGATTTTTTTTTTCTTCTGTCGGCAACGTTGTTCCGTCAACATTAAGCAAGGGAGATGACCAAGATGATTCTGATCCATGCACCTCTGTAAGTGCATCATAGAAACGCTTGGCACTGTGAGATTGTGGGTATGACTGTATTTCTTTAGCTCTGCTCGGAAGCCACGTATTCCATCATTTTGAGCTTCGCTTGTAGCCCTTGCCTCATACATATCAAAACTGCTTTCTTGAAAGGAGAGGACGGGTTGTTATGATGGGCTGTCAGGAGACCGTGCTTGTCTCTGAGTAGGGCTTCAATTACTCAAGTACCTCATCAAACAAGTCCTGGTATTCCTGTCTCGGTCTTCCGAGATGCCTGAGAGCATTTGAATGAACAGTATCCATGAAGGAGGCCCACTGATCCTCAATAATAATCTGATCCAGTGAGTCCATCAGTCTGTTGTTCAGTTTACTTGATAGGTGTTCAGCAATTATTCTTATCTGCCAGCTTGGACACATTCAGTCTCTTTATGGGCTCCTCACCTTGTGGCCTTATCAATGACTGAATAAAGTGTAGTCTTTATGCGACGATGTCTGTCCAACAGTCAGCACCACACATAGTCTTTGTGATGAGTACATCCGTTCTGTCATTTTTCCTCATGACGTGTTCAATCATGCGCTAGTACTTAGATCTGAGAAGCAGCCAGGTGCTATTTTTTTCTTCCGAGTGGGGCAAACGGCACAAGGTCTTTGTCTCAGTGGGACTGTGCTTAGCACATAATCTCAACAGAAGGGGACCATTGCTATCATATTTATCAATACATTCTACCATCTCTATCGATGACTCCTTTCCAAGTCTAATGATCAAATCCTTCCCTTTGGACAAACGGAAGATGATATATACCACAGTGAGATCAACATTATCAGACCATTGCTATCAGAATAAGTTTACTATAATTATACCATATCTGCCAATTTATGACTCATTTCGAAGTCACGAGATTGGATTTTACCCTTGGTTGGTGATTTGGCTCAGTCGCTAGTGCGTTTGTTTCCCACTTCAGATGACCCGGGTTCGATTAACCGAGTCTAGCTGTTCGATTTTGGGTAATCATATCGTCCCCTGTAGTAAGAGGCCAACAACGTCCTTGGAACATTTCGGTTCCGTGTGTGAGTTAATCATGACTCATGCACCATAAAGATTAATGTTCATTCATTCATCGAAAAGAGCAGGGTGCTACTATCTCGGTGAAGTGATTCACCTAATTACGTACAGAAGAAATTCCAGGATAATGACGCCGACCCCTCGTGGTTTGCCCTAGGTGACTAGCAAAAATCAGCGAACGGTATTAACCAGGCGAAGTAACTGGTAATAACAAGGCACATTGTGTCATAGAAAAGGAAGAAGAAGACCCTTGCATTGAAGTCACCAAGAATGATGGGCTTCTCACTTCGAGGGACTCCAGTAATGAGTAGATGATCTTCATGGAAGTTGTCCTTCAAGTCAAGATTGATCATAGTTGGGGCACAGGCATCTTACAGCAGGCACAGGCATCTTACAGCAGTTCCCTTATGGCCAAGCGGTAGGTGTCATGTTATTAATCGGTCATTAACACTCATAGGTAGCTGAATAAGCTTATGCACCAGATTGTCTTTGATGGCAAAACCGACGCCAGCCTCTCTCCATATCTACCTCAGAAGAAGGAATAGCTACAACCAACCTTATCGAAATGACCCGTGTAAGGTAGATGTGTCTAACTCAGAGCTATGTCGATGTTGTATCTTACTAGGCCATGTACAACCAGTGTTGTTGTAAGGTGCGCACATTCCATGCGTCAACAGTGACCCCTACAGATCATTATTTTGCCTTAGTTGTCGCCTGCTGGGAAGGATTCCCCACCAGCTGCAGTATGCTGGCCGGAGCAGGGTGAGACAGCCATGTTTGAAGGGACAGCGTTCCTATTGTCTATTCTTCCTTCCAGCTTACCTCAAGATCTTTGGAATGTGCTGACAGGTGAGACAGGTTGAGTAGAACTCCCAGGAGCCCGGCCAGACTCTTGGGACCGCAGTGCTTCAGGCACTCAGGAGGGATGTCGTCTGGGCCTTGAGTTTCCCATATTTCAGTTGCGAGATACCCAAGGCAAGCTCAGCAGATGGGAAGGATTTGGAGAGGAAACCATCAACACCTTCGGCATTCCAAAGTATTGACGTTCCTGCTAAACAATCCGGGCATGATCTTTATCTGTATTGGTGAATTTGCCATTGGCAAGTGCTGGGCGAGGGAATTCGCTGTGACAGGGCACTGCTTAGGACGGCAACTACGGCCAGTGAGGCGATTAAGTGTCTTCCAAGCCATCCTGCTATAATGAGTGAAGTCGACACCCAAGGCCATTTCCTCCCAACGCTCCCTACGTTTCTTGTGAAGACAATTTGCCAGCTCCGTGGCCAAGAAGGCGCTTTCTTCTTCACAGTCAGCATGCATAAAGGCTTCGTACAATTTATCACTATCTCCATCCAAGATAGAGATGTAACATTGGAGAAATCCTCGAGGAACAGCACGCTATGTCGAGTCCATGAGAAACTTGCAGAAGGCTGAGTAGCATCTGTCCAAGTTCCCAGGACCTGGTAAGGGGAGGAAGGGTGTCTGTCCCAGTTTCCACGAGTTCCCTGTCGTGGTCTCACTTGGCTTTCCTGAATTTCCACCACTTCACAGGTCTAGAAGTGATTGTTTCAACAGGGTTATCTGGAGGGATCAGTGATGGTCTACGCTGAGACTAGGGGAAAGGATCCAAAATTGTGTGGTGTGGAGATGGACCATTTAGATTCACAAAAGCTAGATCAGGGTTGGAAGTTATTTTCCATACTTGAAGGTATCAGACTCTTTCGAGTAACACAGAAGTTGGACATCAGAAGCTGAAGCCCAGTCTTCAAGAACGCAACCATCTGGGCTTGTAATGTAGAAAGAACTCAGCTATATTATACCCAGCTATGGATGTAGTCCCTACGGATTACACATATGCTCATGCACTATGGCATATTTATACACAGCTCTTTACGAAAGGACGCTATGGATGATGGTGCCACTTTTATTGTACAAGTTACAAAACTCTACGTTTGATTCTAACAAAATCAATCAATTTTGAATCGATTCATATTTGAAATCTAAAAAGTCAAAGAACTTTATTTTGAATTTTATTAAAAAAAATGATTTAGGATTATCATATCATAGTACTTTACGTAACGCTTCAGTAAATTGACAAGTGCTGGTTTCCTTGCCAATTTCGACGCTTGGCTGCCGTGACGTATGCACTCCTCAGCTCGCTTATCATAGTTTGTTTTTTTTTTATCGCAAGCTAATCTTGAGTTTTAATACCTTTTCCTTTCTACAATAAGTCTTCCATAATGACAAAAATTATACGACTATTCCATTTGATTTCCCGTGATGGCCATCACGGTTATGAAACGCGAAACACACGAAAAAGAAGGAGCATGTTGATGCGCGATGTAAATACTGGAAGTCAAGATGATGATATTTTACTTCGATGCGGTGAATCATAATATACACTTGAAACCTACTGCAGAACTCATGGTGTGTACAAACATCGTTCCTCATTGCTCTCGGGAAAAGCGCAACATCCATTCATCAAACAAGTTTAGCCCTTTGACCTCAAAGGCTGGAATCAAATAGTCGTCGAATTACTGTGCTGCCACTTGACAATGAAAGAGTAGAGTAAGATGCGTTGAAACACGAAAAAACAAAACAAAACGTGAGCTTGATATTCTGTCTCTTGAAGCGATAGTCCCGAGATGATCCTGATCTGATTTTTATATCTTTCTATGTGTTCTTGACAATGTGAAATCATATTTGTGTGCTTGGTATACATGGTTGTAGGGAGTGAAGCATTGTGGCAACATTCCCGTAACAAACCAAGTCAAATGCCGTTTGTTAATTTCTTTGGTAACAATTCTGTCGATATGAAGTTTTCGTCTGATGTGAACATTTCTCACTCAGTTTAACTCTAGCAATGTTCCCAACACGTCGCGTATGAAATACTTCAAGTTTTTTTTTTTTTTTTTTTTGGGGTCTTACCGTCTTAGTGCCAAAGATTCTGAGCTACACGGAACAATTGGTAAAATTAGGGCTTTGCAGATTCTCTCCATGATAGTCCGAGAGATGTTTTGGTTAGACCAGATATTGTATCTTAGCTTACCAAATTAAAAGCCCTCTAAGCTACAAGATTGATACGTCTCTGGACACCATTAGCAACTGCAGGAACTATTCTCCCAAGGAAGGTGAATTTGTCCACTGTCTGTATGGCTTCCCCGGTTAGAGTTGCACTTCTCTTGTCACTTTATATTGCTTTGTGTTTAAGTTCATGCCCAGTTTAAAGGCCATCCCAGTTTATCTATGGCTATCTGTATCTATCTATGGCCAGCATATCGCAAACTTTACCATTTTACAAAATATAGCTGGTCAGGGGTAACCTTCACTTATCTAGATCTGTTGCAAACACTGGGCAGCAAGTTGGTGTCACGACTGAATCCTTACTGCGCTTTGTTAGCCGTCTGGCACAACTGCTGGCGTGCTTGTTTGGCAAAACAGCACAGCTGTCCTGAGGCTAACTGTCAATAAATGTGGATCACACTATCCACAATTTCAGATCATCTCAGAGTTGTCTGTGGCTGAAATCATATCACCTATATACATCAGTATACTAAGTTTGGGAGTATGCACTGGTAGCACTGCATGCCTATAGCAGAACTTAGCAATCAAGTTAAGAAAAGTGCATGACACAGCAAATATTACTCGGGGCAGGTTTCATTGACCAAAGGGAAAACTGATCTGTGTATCAAAATCAATACAAATACTTGACAGATTTATGTGAGAGGTTATTTTTTCTCTCTTTTTCAGTGAATTTCGAAATCATTCTCTGCTACACTTTCGCACTATAGGCCTAAAAGGAATAAGTACCCTGAGAAGAAGGTTATCTAAATCAATGTGAGCAATGTGTAATTAGATAAATAGCGAGCAAAATCAGTAAAATGATAGAATGATCTTGTGGCAGCAGACATTACGCCATCTAACATGTTGCCCACTGGGACTGCATAAGGCAATGTTCATCACCGATCTTGGCTGCGTACATTGGGATTATATTTCTTGTACACATCGTTATTTCATGACACATAGTATCGAAAATATCCACGCTTTACTCAAGATCTCACGCATCACTTGAGACAACATTGACTTCTTTATACGCACTCAGACCACCGACTTCTTGAAGCTATGTGGAGAACAGAAGAGTTGCGCCGGAGTCGCTGGAGCAATGAAGCCAGGGGCTATTTGACTTTCTCTCTATTCAGTATGCTGTGTGGTGAGATATTGCCATTGAATCCGTTATGGCTTTATCAATCATCAGCTGAATTTTTAAATTATATTTTTGAGAGTACACTACTGAATTGTTATATGGTATATTTTGTTTTTTATCTATTTTTGTTTTGCTAGTACTATAGTAGTCACGAAGGAGAAAAATATAAATAAAACAAATGTAACTATTATCAGGTACATTCTTATTGTGTATGGTTGTTCAATACTAAGATACCGAAATATCTGCGGAAAGCAAGTATTTATCATTAGGAATTCACTGGTTTCCAATATATATATAAAACAAAGAGTAAGAACGCAAATGATTTGTGTAGGACATTCCATACAACATAGGTATCGAAGTTGGAACATGAAATCTTTCTTGGGGTCGACGATTATGCTTACGATCCAATTCTCGACTGCATGAAGAATCGTTTGCCATACCGTCTACTATGAAACCTTTACAAATATCGCTATAACGGTACATGCCAAAATAGAATGGCCATTGATAACTGTTTTTCTTCTTTTCTTTTTTAAAGCTATGCTGGATTTTGTCCTCGAGACATTTCACCTTTCCAGTTCAGAAAAGCCTCTGGCGGAGTTGACTGAATGGCGGTATGATCATAAAGGAGAGAGAGAGAGAGAGAGAGAGAGAAAGAGAGAAAGAAAGAAAGAGAGAGAGGGAGAGAGAGAGAGAGAGAGAGAGAGAGACCGGAAGGAGAAAGGAGACGGATGGGACATATCATTTCGGGGGAAAAAATCATGCATTCATTCAGCGCCATAATCAGTCGCAGTCATACAACAGTTGTACGCCGAATAGAGCATGAGATGTTATCACATAAGAAATCCCCCGTTGACTGGCATATAGGCTCAGTAAAGTCTTCTGTAAATTGTCTTCCTAACGAAAACAAAGAGAACAAAATCATATTCTTCGGGCCAAATCATCCGAATCTGCGAGTTATGCTGATTCTGGAATGACAGGAGTTTTGTAGTTCCTTCACGATTTGACCATCTATGATATAACTCTGTTGAGAAAATATTGAGAAAACATAGTGTTCTATAAGATTTTATTCAAGATTGATCATAGCGACCTTTTTACTGCTTTCTTGAATTCATTACAATTAACCTGAACATGGAGCGCAGATTCACTTTTAAATTGCGCACGAAAACAAACCAAAAAAAAAACAAACAAACAAACAAACAAACAAAAAAACCTACACACAAATATTCGCCATGAAAAGAATTGCAGAGATGTGTAGATGAGTAACAACCATTACTGATCTGTGAATTGTTTTCTTTTTTTTTTTCAAACTGTGTACCTTTTTGCTATCGAGAAATTTAAAAAAATTTTGATTGAAGTTAAAGAAGCATGTATATCCTTGACTGCCTACTACGGTCCAAATATATGTTAAATCAAGGAGCCTTGAAAACTCCATGGTTAAATCATTATTACAGTGGAAATCGGCAGCATACATGACTCCTTTTTCACTGGACGCTCATTCAATATCATGCGTCTCCTTACAGCTGTATCAAATTGACTGAGGTAAAACTAGTGAATGGTATTCCCTTAGATTACTTGCTCGAGATCGAGTTCTTTATCAAGAGGTTTGGGAAGAAACAATTTCTTCTGTATTGTCTGAGCAGGTAGTACGCTCAAAATGTTTCTCGTATTCCAAATTTCATTATCTGGTTAAATTTTGAGTTGACATGAAGTTTGTGCAGCACACATCAAACGCAGAAGTTTGCCAATATTCGTTTGCTCGTTTCAGCTATTGCCTGTTCTTCCCTGTCACTGTGGCATACGTTACCAAACAGGTGAATCGTGGTTTAAGTGGGAGCTGATTTGTGCTCGCACAGCAACATGTGAAATGAGGCTAAAGAGAAGTTATCCCCTTTCCCTTCCTCCAGCCGAGCACGGTCAATTTAGAGCAGACTATAATTGACGCGCGGCATCTGCAAAGCGCTGCTTTGCAAAGCAGTCGCATAGCAATATCAGAAACAGCTTACACTTGAGAGGGAGAGCGAGCGACAGGAGAGTAGGGAGAAAGGGAGCGATAGGGAGAGGGGAAGAAGGGGGGGGGGAGGGGAATATGAAGTGGATGTGAGAGATTATGAAAATATATGTAGAATGTCAATATCCTTGGATCATTTGTGTACATTGATAGGTAACAGCTGAATTAAAACACTGCTGTAGGAATAGAAATAGCAATATACAAAATAATTCAAGTGTATTGCAGCACAAGACAAATTAATATAAGATGGGCACTATTTGAAGTAATCATTATCGACACTACGCATGTGCAAGAACATATATAATGGGAACTGGATCTGATGTAACAGTAGTCACATCCATGTATTTTTTTTCAATGCACCATGCACATTATCTTTCCAGTAAGCCCCTGTTTGCATGAAAGTCGTCACACGTTATATTCATCCGTAGATCGTACGATTTAGTGGCTGAGATAAATGATCTCCCGCAAAGGAAGAAAATTCATGCTAACTCGCAGTAATTCTTGTGAGAAGAGGGATTTTGTTATCATCGCAGTGCCCTCAATCGAAAAGCTTGAGTGAAGTTCTCCAAGCTTTTCGCTGAAGGAAGCCTGAATCCGATGATAAGACGAATGATGAATGGCGAGTAATCTAAATTTCTCGTGAGAGTTGCCGAGGCTTCTTGATAGTAGAAGTTGTGAAACCATGTTAAAGTTTCACCAAAGCTCTTACCTCGTATGAGCATTGTTAGAAATGTCTGTGTCTTTACACTGTGAACACAGCCAAGGAATATTAATTTTTTTTTTTTGTCAACAACAGTGATATGTCATTCATATTTTTGTCAACGTTTTTGAATTGTAGTAGTAGCTCAGAAGGTCAAGAAATAAACGCAACAAAGGTGTTCAAGAGACATAGTCATGATTGTACTTTATACATACCGTACTAAACAAACGGCTACGTTTATTATACTCGGGGTTCTACCCTATTCCAAGGACACTGAATGTGAATCTGGATGATGCAATTCTTGCCCCCTGATTGAGGGATTTGTACTAAGATATCACAATTAATGTTCGTCTCAATGTTTCATGCGCACTGACAAGTTTGATATTAACATTCTCACAGACATTCTTGCAAAATGGCCGCCAATATGACTCCCAATAATAATATAAAGTTCCTATACCTATTGTGTGACATGTGAAAATTAGTATTTCTTATATTTGGAACTCATCACTGACGACAGGACAATGGGGGAGGGGGCATTTCATGAAGCGTTTTGTCATTTCTGACAAACTTTTATAGGCAACTGGAATCCTTGCATCCGATTGGTTGAGAGCAAATATGTCAGATAAACTACCCGACAAAACGCTTCATGAGATGTCCCCAGATCTCTACTTTGATGAAGCCCTCTTTTAAGTTATCAGTAATGACTGTTAATATGACCATCATTCTTCAGATGCAGAGTGTTCTGCGATATGATGTTTTGTTTTCCTTACCCGTTCTTTTTTTTTATCATGCTAGTGACATTGACATGGAAACATGCAAATTATGCTCAGTCTAGGAAAAGGTGCAGTCCAATGCCTCTTGTTAATCATACATGTGTATTAGTACTAAAGGAACGATTAACAAATGATGTCTGGTAGAATCTTGGTTTGGAAGATTTTTTTTTTTTTTTTTGCGTATTCAAATATTCTGAAAAATAGCAGAAAAAAATATTGTAAAATATAAGGCATTTATGTAGACATTCAGTTTTGGTCACATAAAAGTGACGTTGAAGGTATCATGAATCAACGCAAGTCAATAAATGCATTTGGATTATACAGTTCCTTTAATATGGAATGATCTAGTGTGCCCTTTGACTTATGCTACCTTTGAAGGGTACACGTACCAGGAATAGAAGCGAGTGTAGTGAAAATGTTGGCACCCCATTTAGTCTTGTTCGACTCGTTTACGAATAACAGGAAACCGGAACACAGGTGCCTACATTTTCTGCTGCATGAAGGCTAGTCCCAAGGGTTTCAAAAGTTGTTGCCCGTACTGTTGCGCATTAGCCGGTCGACATGCGACTGACACAACAAATTCAGTGCTAGAGGTGAGCTGCATAAACACTGTCATGGTAACAAAAACGAATGTGATCGAAATTGTTATATCTCATCAAGGTTAAGGACAATTGTTTATTTATTGGTATTCCCTTCGACTCGTTGCTTGCAAACCTATGACGGGTTGTCTGAAAAAGGCACTGTGGATCTTCATTGAACTCCCGTTTCGATCCCTTTCCTGTTCCTCTCACTCTTGACCATACGTGAATTAAATCGCATTGACAGAAAACAAATACACTGTACCGAATCACGTCATTCCACTTCCATGATGTGGTTGCTACTAGCATCAGTTTTGTTAAAGCATTTGAACCCGTAACATTTCATATATTTTTTTTTCATCTTTTTGTTACAGTCAGGGAGGTAGTATAGGCGGAGAAGAAACCAATTCCTCTCCTATGATGCCATGTTCGACACCGTTAGAGAAATTCTGCACTCAACTACAAGTGGTATCCACGTGCTTTGACAAAAGAGCGCATCACTAATCAAGGACTTGCGCTCTCGCAGCAGGAAAGACCTTTCCCTTACAGCAATTCGCTTTATCTCTCAATGGTACTGGCACTGAACAACGAATGTGTGAGCTTTGAATTGGAGCAACGAATGAAAAGCAATGCTATATTAAACTTTCAGCTGCAAAAAAAAAAAAAAAAAATGAAAGAGAGAAAGAAAAGAAAAGCACGTTAAATCAAATAAATCAAATATGCCAGATTAAAAGATCGGAAACTAACATGCGTAAATGCGCTCCCTATGAAAAAAATATTACTTTCAACTAGAACCTAATGTTCATATTAATTGGATAGCGCATTACAACAAAGAAAATAATTATAACTTTGAATTCTTTCACAGAACTTTTCTAAACAGATTGTAGCATTTCATACAAAATTTGACGTTGACACACAGCTTGTAACTTAATGAAATATGGAACTTTTTCTTCCTAGTTTGAGCATTGGATGAAAGCGTCAAGGAATGTTAGACAACCCATTAAGATGCTTCAGAATCAAAATACGGATGTAGATTGCGAAGAGTTCCTACTCTTATAGGACCATCGTGGTGATACAGCCAACTTGACACGAAGTGGAACTGCGCTTTGAACGCCGAGCGAAAGGGCTAACCACCGAACTAACCAATAAGCACATCGTTTACAATGTGAAGGCGACGCCAAGAGTGAGCTAGATCATTAGTGCAGACGATAGGGCGAGAAGGTAACATGCCTATACACCGTCAGGTTCTCAGCGAGCACAGAAAGTGTCCAGGCGACTCGCGCGAGACCAAGAAGGGCCTCGGTGCCCTTTGCAAATTAAAGATAAGAAAAAGCCGCCTTCTTCATCTTGTCAACTACATGACGAGTTGCCTTCTCGCCTTCTCGTCCTGAATAAGAAACCCAGACGCTTGTTTTAATAATCTCTAACACACTTCACATAAAAGCGTAATATGAACTTCTAGGTAGTATGAAGGGTTCCATGACATTGGCTCCTGCGACAATATCTCCCATGAAATATCTACACACTAGGCCAAACATAGAACCCACCCACAAACAAAACTCTAAACCCTAATCCTAATCCTCACATCAAACTAAACCTAAAATTATATCACAACCCGTTCCCCAAGTCCTTGGAGAAAACAATAGACCGGAGCAATATTCCAATGCGGAGTGAGCTCATGTGCACATGGGTACAATTAATGACCTTCCTTTTTTCTCAGTTGGTTAGGCACTTCACTCGTTTTCAAAGCGAGAAAAGGTCAAAGCTTGCCCGATGTAACAATTGGCGGAATTCATGAGCTATGTTCAAGAACAGGATGAGTTTGCATAGAACAGAAGAACAGAATGATCTATCAACTAACACTTTGGAAACAATCTTTTTCTATTGATATTGCCAAATACCACTTTTGCTGTCAGGTGCATGGGTGTGACGGCAAACAACACTTATAAGGATGACATGAATAATCATTACATCACCAGGGGCGGATCCAGGAATTCCATAAAGGGGAGGCACCTTAACGAAATTTAACGGGGGCGCCCGCCCCCCCCCCCATTTTTTTAATGTCTTTTGTTTTAACCAAAAATAAAGAGGGGGCGCGCGCCCGGTGCGCCCCCCTAGATCCGCCACAGATGCTTATCTCAGTGAATATTAAAAAACCAACATGCTCTCCTTTGGAACAAAATAATGACCGTTTTCTGCTCATGCTCAAAGTTGAATCCCGAACTGGCTTATTGTTGCAGGAGCAAATGTCGTGTCACTAGTATGAAGACAGGCATTCTCTGGTCAATTCAGTCTACAGTCTGACAGGGCGAATTAATCTTTCCGCTTTCGATGACGCATATCACGTGCATATATAATAAATGATACACGACGTCATGTACATGACGTAATGTTAAGCGAACGTCGATCGGCTTGATGGTAGACTCTACATAGACCTCTGTACGAAAGTTAGCTGTGGTTTGGATACTTAAGCGGTGCCTTAGATGAAGACGAATTTCGTATCACGACATGACGCAAATAGTTAAAACAGAGTATCGCAAACATTTTCTATCTAGATATGCGCGAAGGATCTTGTAGAAAAAGGGTTTTAGCAGCAAATGATTCGCAATGCAGTCTGAAAGAATAGCGATTACCGGTAGATGTATTAATTTCCATCAAGGCCGAAGTGATTGAATTAGGTTAATGGTATGGGCAAAAGAACATGCAATCATTTTCTCAAAACAAGATTATTATGACAAGGACGACTGTGTCCGTAACATGACATGTGTGACGATAACGAACAATCTAAGCGACAATTGAATCATAGTATACTGTCTCAGAATGAGGTAAATCTAATTTAGATATCAAAATATCGTCGGGTGAAAACACGTTCATATCATTCAACATGAACATGACCATCTGGAGAAACTGCTCCACAATGGCCTAATAAAGTATCAATCTATACTGTTGACAGTACAAATGTGAACGGAGAATCTCATAAACTTACCAATAGTGAACATACACGAATCCTACGCATCATTGAAAGGAATGCCGATGAAGACACGGTGACATTATTCATTATGGCAAAGAGCACATTTGGGTGCGACGATATGTCACTTAAAAGTGGCTATCAAGTAACGAGCCAGTAAAAGGACATTCAAGATGATACACAATGTAATTTTGCATCATGTACAGTAGTACACAAATCAATAGTGCCATGTATAGATTTGTGGAATTTAATTGTGGTCCTTGAGCAGAGAAATCAATACTCTGATAAAACCAAAACATAATATGTACACTGAACAAGGATGATGACATAGCAGGTTAACATGTTCCAATAATGTAGAAGTGTAATTCAATTACAATAATTATACCACTCGCACAACAACTTCATCTATATGGAATTTATGCACGCTTTCTTCATTTGTTCTGCTTCCTTGAGCACTGAATTATGTATTCTTATGTGAAGCTGCTATGTCATCATCCTTGTTCATTACCTCCGCCAAGGGAGGAGGTTATGTTTTCGTTACCGTTGGTTTGTTCGTTAGTTAGTTCGTTCGTTTGTCCATGTGCAAAATAACTCAAAAAGTAGTTAACGGATTGGGATGAAACTTGCAGGAAAGGTTGAGAATGACACAAGTACCAAACGATTAACTTTTGGCAGTGATGCGAGAATTTTGGGGGAATTTATGAAGGATTTGTGACATTTTGGCAGGTAGGGTCAATGAACTTCGGAGTTCAGGCTGCGCGTATTTGAGGTTTGCCTGCGCGCACTAAAGTGCGTGCTCTAGTTACTGCTGGGGTGAGGCGCGCCGTGCAGCTGAGGGTTTATGACGTAACAAAGGCTTCTATATTGGGAAATCTATCAACTTTCAGCACACAATGCCATAAGTACGTATGGGTGGAAATCACTGATATTTCTACGGAAGAACAAGATCAGTGGTGAAAATAATTTGCATGCTTGGCGGAGGTCTGCGCTCTCAGAGTGCTTCTCTAGTTGTGATTTGTTATAAAATTTTGAAAACATTTTCATTCCTTATCCCAGTCAATATAAATTCTGCAACTTTGTGTCAAGTTTAACGAATTTATAGATGTTCAAATGCAAAAGTCTAGAAATCATAAAAAGTCTCCTTAAAAACACTACTGCATGAAAAATTCAAATGCTATGTCTCCAGTGTTCAAACATTATAGCTATGTCCCTTTCAAGCTTTCAGAAATGTCACTGTGCAGGTGACTGAGTGCTCATGAGATTGTTGTCATAATTTACATTTTTTTTCTCTCTTTTGTCCTCCGAGTGCATAGAGATACCTTCTGTGGGATTGTATAACCTGAGTAAAGAAGAAATTCTCAGATGACTACATGTATTACGTATACAATTAGTCCAAGAGCATAAGGTCAAAAAAGGCCTAAACCTGAACATTTTTGGTAACAAGCTGATTTTTTTTTCAGGATAGGTCCAGAAAAATGTCTAGAATAACATACTAAAAGTCCTCATAAATCCTCTTTGAGCGTTTTCCGCAATCCAAGATGGCGTCCAAAATGGCCGCCATTTCCAGAAATTCTTATAACTTTTCAACCAGAGAACCGTAATAAAAAATTTACATGTCTAAATATATGTTTTAAAGCATGAAGAACTCAATAAGATACATATCAAGAAATGTTGGTGCACGCAAGTGCCGAAATCCAAGATGGCGTCCAAAATGGCCGCCATTTTCTGAAATTCTTATAGCTTTTCCGCCAGGTAACCCAAATACAGAATTTTACTGTCTGAATATATGTTTTGAAGCATGAAGAACTCAATAAAACACATATCAAGATATGTTGATGCACGCAAGTACCAAAATCCAAGATGGCGTCCAAAATGGCCGCCATCTTCTGAAATTCTTATAGCTTTTCAGCCAGATAACACAAATACAAAATTTAAGTGTCTTTACAAGTTTCGAAACATGAAGAACTCAATAAAACACATATTAAGAGATTCTGACACACACAAGTACAGTAATCCAATATGGCATCCAAAACGGCCGCCATTTCCTGAAATTTTTGTAACCTTTCAACTAGGGAACCCAATACACAATTTAGTCGTCTTTACAAGTTTCGAAAAACATGAAGAACTCAATGAAATACATATTAAGAGATTCTGACGCATGCATGTACTGTTTTCACCGCTCGAGCTCTTCCTAATATGGAAAATGGGATGCAAAATGGCCGGCAGTCACAATTTTATCTCACAATTATGTAAATAAATGTCAGTATAGTTCATAAGAAACTTTTTATTCAAAATAAAGTTCTTATGTGTAAAGTATACAATTAAAAGCATTTGGATGTTAAACTCAAGGAGTGTGTCCTTGTTACGAAAGAAATATTTCACCAACAGACTTGTTGCTAAACAGAGAGCCTACTAGAAGGCAATATCTTTTTACCACATGGTTTATTTTCTGCAGTACATTGCTTACCTAAACATATTATAGTGTCTAAATCATCTTGTCCATTTCGTGTAGATTCGGTAAAATTATATGATGAATATAAATCAGAGAATGGCACTCATAGATATTGGTACATGGAGGAGGGATATTCCTCTACCACACGAAGGACCCTTTTTCTTTCTTTCTTTTTTACTCGAAAGTGAAACATATAGTGCAAACGTTTAGCAAGATATTGAATAATTTCCATCAAAGAGTAGGAAAATGGATATAAAGTAGCATTCAGGGAAATGGGCAATGCATGGAAGGGTGTGGAAGGGAGGGAGATTTTGCATTTCCTTATTTGAAATATTAGGTTTTTATTTCAAATAAGGAACAAAAAGATATATAATCATGGAATTGCGCAGTTATATGGTTGCCTGCTCCCACACGAAGGAAAATTTCGTACATTGTATTTTCGGACTTGAAATTCACAGAGCTGTTGCACCCATTTGGTGAAGTATCCGATATTTGTTTTCTACTTTAAAACGTCAGGAAAAATATATATTCAGGAAAGTGTCGGGGAGGGAGAGGTGTGAGAGGAGAATGCTCCTTCCCATACGATGGAAATTTTGGGATTTTCTAATTTGAAATTCAGAGATTTAGCGCACTCTTTTGGTGAACTATCTCAGATATTTTTTTGTCCTAAAAGTAAGAAAATATATATATTTATGGAAATATGCGGGGAAGGTGTATGAGGTGATGCACCCTCCCACAAAATGGAGGGTTTTTTTTCAGGTTACGGGTTTAATGGTGCGTTCTGTTGATGAAAATACTAGATTTTTGTGTCTATTAAAAAGTGTAAGTAGAATAAAGACTAGTATATTCCAGGCAATGAGCTAGTAGAGGATGGGGGATCACTTTCGACTGTAGGAAGTTTTGAATTTCGATGATCATCATTAAACGGCCTAATGCACCCTTGGTGTTATATTGAGAAAATTGTCCATCCTCAAAGAGTACATAATAATATTCTCAATATCCCCATCCCCAACCAACACGAGGGAGCGTTTACGATTAAATAGATATGAAAATAATTATATCATTTCCACATAATTGATGGAATATTTGGTAATTGTTAATCAAGTGGGTATTTAATTTAATTGGGGGAAGTGAGCGGTTGAAGAGTTAGGGCAAATTACCCTCCAATAAGACGGAACTAACTTTTGCAGTTTGTAAGTGAAAGATCTACACACTTTTTGACGACAGATTCGGAAATTTGTTAACCTCAAAAGTGTACAAAGTCTATGGGAAAGGGGCCGAGCGAGGGACGTTTAGCATTTTATGATTGCAACTTAATGACAAAGTGCAAATACTTCAGGTTGAATATTTGGAAAATGATAATTGTACAGGCCACCACCTTCCCCAAGGGGGGGGGGGGGGTGCATCCAACCCAACCTATACCCGTTTTGCTCACATTTAGGCCTAAGGGAAAGATTCCACTGGACCTTCTGAGTTAAATGTTGCATCTCGAACATTATGTTGAATTTCTCTGTCTCTTGAAACGGCTAAAAACAGCAATTTGTGATAAACAGTAACGGCGGCCATTTTGGGCAACATTTGGTTTTTGCGAAGAACTCACGTGGTTTTATTTGTACATACGTGTTTCATGATCTCTGAATAAGTATTTCGTTGGGTTCCTAATGTCTCAAAATATATATTTATACATTTAAGTGCGTATCGCGGTTACCTAGTTGCAGGGTTGTGAGAAATACAGGAAATGGCAGCCATTTTGGACACCGTTTTGGATTTCTGAAAGTGCTTAAGTGCTTTATTTGTGTTTCAAAATCTCTGAATAAGTATTATATCTGGTTCCTTGTGACTCAAATCGTATATTTCGACATTCCAAGTGTGTACAGTTGAAATCTACTTGCAAAATTCTGAAAAGAAATCAGGAAATGGCGACCATTTTGGACGACATCTGGATTACGGTACTTGTGTGCTTCAACAACTCTTAATATGTATTTTATTGAGTTCTTCATCCTTCAAAACATATATGTAGACATTCAAATTTTGTATTTAGGCTACATGGCTGAAATGTTGTAAGAATTTAAGAAAATGGCGGCCATTTTGGACGCCATCTTGGATTTCAGTACTTGCGTGCATCAACATCTCTTAATATGTATTTCATTGAGTTCTTCATGCTTCAAAACATATATTTAGACATTTAAATTTTGTATCTGGGTTCTCTGGTTGAAAAGTTATAAGAACTTCTGGAAATGGCGGCCATTTTGGACGCCATCTTGGATTGCGGAAAACGTTCAAAGAGGATTTATGAGGACTTTTGGTATGTTATTCTAGACATTTTTCTGGACCTATCCTGAAAAAAATCAGCTTGTTACCAAAAATGTCCAGGTTAAAACTAATACTCTGGGACTAAATGGGGACATGCAGTGGTTGGTTTTTGGCTGCAAGAGACAAGAGATTTGGCCTAATCTGCAGAAGTGCCTCACAACTGGCTAATGATGAAGGTTGATTGTAGCACTGGCCCTGTTGTTTGATGCAGTAGATATCTAGAGCTGTATGTGATATTGTCACCCCTGCATGATCACCATGAAAAGTACTCTGAAAAATTACACTCATTACAATTACAAAGATTTGACATGTACCTATCAGATTTGTCAACTCCTTCAAACATACACCAATCTCCAGAAGAAGTCATGCGCCCATGCATTGCCACCATGTGCATGTAAACTCTGGACTTGTGCATTCATAATCACCTGGTGGAGCCCTACAAACGTAGTCCAAATCCAAGTTTGATGGAGCTACTCAGCAATCAAGGATACCTGCCACACTGTACAGTGCATTCATTGCTGCTAAGTCTAAACTTGGTGGTAGTTCAGTCATTTTTTCAATTGCTATTTGGTGAATGCCCTCTTCATCCTCCTTGAATAAAAATAAAAGAAACCACAAATCACAAACAAATCACCAATAAAAAACACCTAAAAGTGATTTAAACAAACCCATTCAAGTGTATAAATGCATCAGTCCAGTTCAAAGGAAATAGTAATACAATCAGGGACACTGTAATAATTGTTTTATTATTATTTATTGGCAAACACTGCAGCCAAAAGAAAGAAAAGAAAAGGAAACACAGCAGCAGATGTGCAAATTGGCTAACAAGATGTGTAAATTGGCTAACGAAGTAAAGGAAGGATCATAGTTTGTTCTGGGCTTTCAGTGTTTGCAAAGATTTGAAGATGGCCAACCACTACTTTCCACTAGTCTCTGAACCCTCAAAACACAGCTGACTCATTTCACCTCAATGTTTGATAAAAATACAAAAAACATGGGTATTCTCACCATAAATTTGAAAATTCATACATTTTTGAATGTCCTACAATTTCCACTGACAATGTCTTAGGATAGCTTGTTGGGAAATGGTTCGAAAAACTGTTTGTAAAACATTTCAAAACTAGAAATGTTGCTATGGCGACTGGTATGGCTCCCCTATTTCGTACTTTTACCACAATAGGTCTACAGAACATCTTTCTAATGTGATATCGTTTCATATGATTAGCAAATAATCACTATCTGTCCACATCAATTTTCATGACAATAGTTTCAGGCATTTTCAATATCAGTGGTATTTTAGCAGTTCCTCTTGACCTTTCACCCCATGGCCCAAATCTTTCCCTACAAATCATTGTGCAGTATACATTGTATATATGTTTAATTAAGCGTATTATCTTAAAGGGACTGTACAGTTCTAGTTGAGGTGAGGATTTAGCTTTAAACGTTATGTGAGATATTCGGAAACCACTCTATGAGATGTCAAAGAGCATGCAATTCTAAGGGGTATCAAAAGTTTATTTGAT